>NC_064638.1:1262577178-1265077178 GCF_023864345.2 Schistocerca serialis cubense | reverse complement strand
GCATTGCATAAGCGAACCCAGAGTATTATCAATGTTGATGAGTGTGCAATCGCTGCTCCGGCAGACTGGTTTGAAAAGGTGGACCAAACGTTGTCTAAGGCTCCGTAAGAACTTACCATCAACTATAATGAAAGTCACCTGAAGACGAGTCCTTCCAAAACCAAGAGCTGTTTTTTCCACCTCAGGAACAAACAAGAGCCAAAACACTTCAAATCATTTGGGAGGGAATTTCTCTTGTCGAAATGTAACTGAGAAGGGCAAGAAA
Organism: Schistocerca serialis cubense; assembly: GCF_023864345.2. Taxonomy (NCBI): domain Eukaryota; kingdom Metazoa; phylum Arthropoda; class Insecta; order Orthoptera; family Acrididae; genus Schistocerca; species Schistocerca serialis. The sequence continues at coordinate 1,265,076,913 of NC_064638.1, read as the reverse complement.
AGCGTTTCTGAAGGAGAGAAATTTATTAACATCAAATATAGGTTTGAGTGGTAGAAAGTCTTAATCCCCACTGTATTTGAATGGAGTATACCCATGTATGTAAGTGAAACATGGACAATAAACAATTTAGACAGGAAGAGAGTTGAAGTTTTTGAAATGTGGTGCTCCAGAAGAATACATATAATTAGATGGGTAGACCGTGTAACTATTACGGGGTACTGAATAGAAAAGGTAATAAAATGACATGACTAGAAGAAGTGGTTGGTTGATAGAAACTATTCTCAGTCGTCAAGCGACCACTAATTTAATATTCCGGGGAAGTGTGGGAGATAAAAATCATAGAGGGAGCCCATGAGATGAATACAGTAAGCAGCTTCAGAAGGATGTAAATTGCAGTAGTTATTCGGAGATAAAGAGGCTTGCACAGAATAATCGTGGAGAGCTGCATCAAATTAGTCTTCGCACTGAAGACCACAAAAACAGCAACAGCAATGCAAGACTGTAGCACGTCACGAACGCTGCTCATTAGCTGCATCGACGACCTGGTCAGGGAATGAATGAAGGACGAACTACATCAAGGCATACGAATGGGGACAGACATGTTTCCTAATACGATGAATTTTACCGAGCATCTGGTAATCACACAGGGCGATGAAGACAAACTACAAATACTGATAAACAGATTAAAAGATATAGGCCCAAGCTATATTCCGAAGGTATCAGCAACAAAAAATCGAATGTTTTGCAAAATATTCATTAAAACTAAGATAATCATTAGTAACTTAGGCCCCGTAATAATAGTACTGGTGTTAACTTTAACCTAGGATAGGGCAAAAATTCGAAGAAGAGAAGAAATATGAATAAGAAAATTAGCATCCGCAATATACTCGTATATGTGGGACGATAAGAAGAACATTAAAGGGTAAAATCAGAGTAGAAACTGACATGTAATTTTATATTTGTGGCATTACCCACAGCGCTATATGGAGCAGAATGTTGCTCACTAGGATCTAAAGACCTAAGAAATTGTGAAACATCAGGAATGCAGTTCTTTAGATGTGGGAAAGTTTACAAAAGGGAAGAAAAAAAAGATGAAATAAGGAAAGAAAGGGAAGGACAGCCATTAACTGAAAAAGTAGTTCATCTAAATCAGGACGAACATGTATTGTGTATGTCGTCTCAGAGAGTCTCTTCACAAGCCGATGAGTTCAATCCTATTGCAAGAAGGAGTGTACGAAAGCCGAGAATGATATCGTGAGGCCGAAACAATACATAACACCTAGTCCTAGACTGACAGGTGTAGATGCGTAATAGAACCTTAGTCTCAAGTATCCAACGTTTAGACATCCAATTGTATGATAGCTGTCTTTAAGAAAATAAATCTTTCGGAGTAGGAATTTAGAACATCATTAGCATATTTTTGTATGTTAGAGAGGTTCATTGTGTGTGGTCATGTGAATTTTTCTGGACGTGAGAAATCGGCAGCAGTGCAGAACATCGACGACAAAAAATTCTGCAGGGCGGAGGTAAATCAAATAGCAATGCCCAGTGCAGCTCCCGCTTTGGGGAAAAGGCTTTCTGAGAAGGCGCTAATCATAACATGTTTCGTCCGCCAATAAACAGATTCCCAGAAGCGAACTTCACGGAAACGCCTTCATCCTATACCAAATCCCCTGAACAGATCGAGACCTCTGTCAAAAGAGATTGGCTCCATTGGTAAACAACAAGTAGTTCCGCCCGACAGGATACAAAAGCCGCCAGCCTTTATCCATTGCTACGCTATCTTCACGTTTCCGTGATACACAAAATGTGAATAGAAAAGCGATTTTTGCTGTCATGTCTGTTTACATGTCAGGCCGGAATCCATATCGCTAACCTGACCAAATACTTATTTTTCCGAGCGAATTTCACTCGAATTATGCAGGTAAATCAGTTGTTACGTTTTCATCAGTGTAATGAAGTGAAAGTATCAGAACCTTCGTAATATTCTTTCTTTATTCGTGTCAGAGGTAATATTCTTTCTTTATTCGTGTCAGAGGTGCACTAAAATGAAAACATATACCATACATACAGAGAAAACTATACAGTATTCGCCCAGAATTGGAAAACTTTCATAACATTGCGTGCTGAAGACGTTAAGTCCGTCGTGCTACAGCTGGTTGGGCATAAGTTACATTGGAAGAGATGCCGGGTTGTTTGCAATTCACCGCATTCGCACAGTGTTTTGTTGGCATATAAGGAGATACCATTTAAGGAGATTGTCCCTCGATCTTGCGACTTCGGTCCGTAGTCTGTTCAGGGACTTACAGATCACCCACTTGTCCATGGCGGCAGGGATTCTTGTGGTGTCATCCAGTTTGACAGATGATGGCGTCTTTCGTTAAACATGGTGTGTCGGGTAGCCGCAGCTGAACCTTCTAATGGCTGTGAGGTTGTTAGGAAACTCTTCCTGTACTTCAGTCCTTGGCTTGGCAGGTTGATGTCCAAAGAGTGGATGTGAGGTCACTGTATTTCACTTATGCCTCTCGATGTTAGCGGCGACGTCTCTTCTGATGTCACATGGAGCAATCCCAGCGAAACATTGAACTTTGTCCATGGGGTTGGCCTTAGGCAGTCGGTAACAATCCTACAGCTGTCATCTAAGGCTACATCAACCTGCTTTGCATCTACTGAATTGTACGACACTGGGCTAGCGTACTCTCCAGCAGAATAGCATCAGGCAACATCTGTTGTTCTTAATGTTTGCGGATGTGTACCCCAGTTCGACCCCGCCAGTTTCCGAAGAAAGCAGTTTCTGGAGGACACTTTCTGCTTCAGCTTCAGACAATGTTCGTAATATTTTCCAACAATAGATAATATAATTTTAATACGGATGCCAGTCATCTCATAAGAAATAGAGGTAATTGTTTACGAAAACAAGAACAAATGTTTAAAAGTATTGTCTGTACCTATTCATGTAAGCGAAAGTTTTCTTACACGTGCTTAGATTACTCTCGTTTTGGGAGTAGTTCCAAGTGATCGCTCATGGCACATTATTGCATTCATCACTTTCGTGACTTGTAACGTTAAGAAAAATTTTGAATGAGTAAATACAAACTGCTGTCGATGTACGTAGAATTATGAAATGTTTTAAAAGCATCCGTTGACGGTGTACTGTAAGTGAGAATGTGTGCAGCAATTGAATTACCTGAGTATGCACTACGTAGGAACAATGCGAACCACTTCCATTTTCCTAATTCAGCAAATGTACCAAGCTTTACGTATATCTTTCCCTATTATAAAAAGTAAAATGTGTTTTCTCTAATTAAGTAATATAGGTGAATAATACGAGTAACCTGATAAACCAGAAACTTATTTTCCTTCAGTTGACACAAAAACACGTCCTTTTCGTTAATTATTGTTTGAAAAGGCACGTGACAGCCTAACAACCCACTCAGAACTGAGCAAAAACCGGTTTCAGGAAATGAAATCCGACTTCAAAACACGTATTTCCATGAAACTTCCTGGCAGATTAAAACTGTGAGCCCGACCAAGACTCGAACTCTGGACCTTTGCCTTTCGCTGACAAGTGCTCTACCATCTAAGCTACCTAAGCACGACTCACGCCCGGTCCTCACAGCTTCACTTCTGTCAGTATCTCGTCTCCTACCTTCCAAACTTTACAGAAGCTCTCCTGCGAACCTTGCAGAACTAGCACTCCTGAAAGAAAGGATATTGCAGAGACATGGCTTAGCCACAGCCTGGAGGATGTTTCCAGAATGAGATTTTCACTCTGCAATATTTCCATATTGGTGTGCATACGTGTGTCGCGTCTGTCGTGGGCCAAGTATTTTGGGAGGCGAACATTCGTTGGAAATTCTGGTGCCGAAAATGTGAGTCTTAGTATTGGTCCTATGTTCGGTGTCAAGCAGGCAGCTTGAGTCATAGACCGGTGGGTCTTGCCACGAATAGACAGAATTTCGAGGATCAAATGGCTCTGAGCACTATGGGACTTAACTTCTGAGATTATCAGTCCCCTAGAACTTAGAACTACTTAAACCTAACTCACCTAAGAACATCACACACATCCATACCCGAGGCAGGATTCGAACCTGCGACCGTAGCGGTGGCGCGGTTCCAGGCTGTAGCGCCTAGAACCGCTCGGCCATTCCGCCCGGGTTCGAGGATCAGATTTACGTTGAATATTAATGGCTATTAATATTGAAATGTCCATTGTGGATGAGAAGTGGGAATGGAATGAGATGAATGATACTAAGTAGGGAATACCGAGAGTTTCGTATTCGAATCGTTTTCTCTACGTCGGCTGCAACCAGTATCCTTATTGTCTGGTAAGCGAAAGTTGGAAGGCGTGTTTCTACATATGAAAGATGTCTGTTCAAAGTTACCGCCACTGCATAAGAGTGGCGCTAGTAGCGCCAGTATGAGGACGTAAATCAGGTTAGCTTTAAATAATCGCTGTAACGTCTTGAGCGTTAGTTATGTATCAGACGGAGCGTGATGAGTTAATGATAGTCAAGAATGCCTTTATGGCGACAAAGACGCCATTATCAACAACCAACTGAGTTTGAACGTCGTCGTGTAAATAGGTCTACGAGAAGCTGGATGTTCCTTCTGCATTACTGCAGAATGACTTGGCAAGCACTGCTGTGTATGATAGTTGGCAGCAGTGGTCACGAGGAAGTACGATCGCAAGAAGAGATTAGATTAGTACTTGTTCCATAGATCATCAATACGACAATTCGTAATGATGTGGAACGTGTCAGGTTAATAAAAGGTGTCTATACAAGATATTACATTACACAAAATATTACGTGACACTATATATTCATCTAATGAGTAGAAGGAGTTGCCATTCAGATATTCTTTTAATTTCTTTTTAGATGCTATGTGGCTGTCTGTCAGACTTTTGATGCTATTAGGTAAGTGACGAAAGACTTTTGTCGCAGCATAATTTACCCCCTTCTGAGCCAAAGCTAGATTTAACCTTGAATAGTGAAGATCATCCTTTCTCCTAGTGTTCTAGCCATGTACACTGCTATTACTTATGAATTGGTTCGGATTGTTAATAACAAATTTCATAAGTGAATATACATATTGTGAGGCTACAGTAAAGATTCCTAGCTCTTTAAATAAGCGTCTGCAGAATGGTCTTGGATGAGCTCCAGCAATTATTCTGATTACACGCTTTTGTGCAATGAACACTCTTTTACTCAATGATGAGTTACCCCAGAATATGATGCCATACGAAAGCAGAGAATGAAAATAGGCGTGGTAAGCTAATTTACTGATATGTACATAGCCGAAATTTGTAATGATCCTAATAGCATACGTAGCTGAACTCAAACGTTTCAGAAGATCCTCAGTGTGTTTTTTCCAGTTCAACCCCTCATCAATGCAAACACCTAGAAATTTGGAATATTCTACCTTAGCTACCGATTTCTGATCGAAGTCTACATTTATTGATCGTGTCTTCCATTTACTGTCTTGAACTCTATATACTGCGTTTTGTCAAAGTTTAATGAGTGCTCATTTTCAGAGAACCACTTAATGATTTTCGGATAAACATCGTTTACAATTTCATCAGTTAATTCTTGTATGTTGGGTGTGATAGCTATACTTGTGTTATCGGGAAAAAGTACCAACTTTGCATCTTCGAGAATATAGAATGGCGAGTCATTAATATATACTAAGAACAGCAGAGGACCCAAGACCGAACCTTGCGGCACGCCATTCTTTATTGTTCCCCAGTTTGAGAAATCCCCAGTTTTTTTGCATATTATGTGAACTGCTTATTTCAACTAACTGCACTCTTCCAGTTAGGTATGATTTAAACCATTTGAGTGCATGTCACAGTACTTGAGCTTATCTAGAAGTAGTCCATGATTTACACAATCAGAAGACGGGGCTGCAGACGCCAGTGTGGCGCTACCGCGAGAGAAGATTATCGTGTACGGCTTATGGCGCTGGTGCATCGTAGCTGAGTCTGTAGCAGCATTTTGAGCAGCGGTTTCCATCACAGTGACAACGAGCTGTTACAAATTGTCATGTAATGAAGTCCAGATTGCTGCTACTGGAGTGCAGAGTTTTATTTTGATGGAACTAGCCTGCCATCTTTAGAGCATAACCGTATATCACCTGTGGGCGCTGTCACTCTGTATTCTATTATAGCGTGGTTAGGACCCTTATGTTATAAGCTATTCTGCTGTTTTTTGTAGTAGTTAGTAATCCTTTTTCGTAATTTTTATAATTAGACATGTTAGATGTGATACATTGACAGTTGTGAGAGTTGGCCAAATATTCTATATACAATATATTCTGGCTTAGAATGTGCGGCACGCATACGCCCTTTTTTCGAACTTTCACCATTGCATGGAAATGTCGCACGATGGTGGATGATCAATCATATATGCCAGTTCTCGCGTACACTAACGTAGATCATTGTGGATTAACGCATATAAACGACCTTCATCAAACCCTCAATGTCATCCTGAACTTGGAGAGTCGGACCGATCCTCTGTAAAACTGTTACACCATTTTCTTGCCGTTCTTTGCGCAATGGCACTATCCCCACACACGGCGCAAATGTTTCTGGCTACTTACACTGCTGCCATCCCTGTACATATCTCGACAAATGAATATGTCGGATATATTCCGATTTCTCCTCTTGGTTCCATTCACTATTTCCAAATAACAAAGTGAAAACTGTAAAGCCAATTACCAACAGTGAACTTAAAATAAAAAATGTCAGTCAATAAATGAACCCATAGCAACCGGAATACCAACATGCAAAATCAAAACGCTACGAACTTATGCGCCTCCGTAATACATACATATTCTCGCAACGTTATTGAAAACCAGGACACAAATATCAGCCTCCTGCTTTTAAATGGAAGTATGCTTCTTATGTCACCAGAATAGCTGACCTCGGTGAGAGAAATTCAGTGGTGTAACATATTCGTGAATATAACAAGAAATCGCGGAGTTAAAATGTACTGAATATAGGATTTTTGTGGTGTCGTTGTGACGATTGAATGACACGGGAGTTTGTATCACTCTCCAAGCAAACTTGCGCTGCCGAGACAATAGGTACTTGATGTTTACTCAAAACTCTACAGAAACCTGTGTTGACGCAACAGATACTGCCGGATTTGTGTGTTGCCGTTAGGAGGAGTTAACTGAAATGTAGCTGAACCACTGTCTACGAAGATTACGTTTGATAGAGGAGAGTGCTGTAATTCATTTACAGTGTTTTAGTTGTAAAACATCCACATAGTCTAATCATTACTAATTCATAACCACTTTCGAAGTACAAAGCCATCATCACACGAAGAGTTCGTCAACTTGCTCTTAATTTACTGCAAATGTCACTGTAACGCATCAAGAACAGCTGAACTTTATGCAGAGCGGTTTGCAGGTAGACTCTGTCCGGCTGGTCCCACCGACGTTAATCTCATTAAATGATTTTGCGAGAGAGCAAGTTTTGTCCCAAGGAAACACATGCGATGGAAGACCGTAAAAACAGTAGTTCTATTACCTGCCGCAATAAATTCACAAGCCAGTTCTTGTCAACTAAATAGGGAGGTTCCTATCTGACAAGGGACCGTTCTGCGTAATCTTCGTAGGCTTAAGTACTACCCGAACCAAATATCTCTTCATCAGGAACTACACGAGACGATTACATCGATGTAAATACTGGCCGTATGTTTTTCGGGCGAGGCAATAATTCTGTGGAGAAACAAATGTTTACTGATGAAGCCATGAACGAGAATATGAACTGGAAAAACACACACTATCTGCCTACGTAAAATCCACTCTCGTATATAGGGTTATGCAGTACAATCGCGTGACTTAACTCCATTAAAGCGCGTGGTCAACAAGGAGGATCAAATAATTGTGGAGAGAAGTAAGAAAGGTTAGTAGAACTTCCCGTTGCTAACGACGTCATTAGAGACAGCACAAACTCGATTTAGGAACGGATGGGCAAGGAAATCGGCAGCGCCGTTTCAAAGGAGCAATCAAGGCATTTTATTGATACGTTTTAGGGAAATCATGGAATATCTATATTTCGGTGGTCGAAGGAGGTTATGAACCATGTTTCTCTTGAATGCGTGCGAGTACAGTGTGCTAAATACTGCGTGACTAGGCTCGGTAATGACTGCGAAGTACATGGGGGAATTACTCACTGGTAAGTGTAAGGCGATTACTACCCATATGTTTATAGCAGTAAGTTCATCAGCGATGCAGCGTGAAGGAAAGTGTTGTGATGGAAATGTTTCTCTCTGGGATATAATCTTTAAAAACGGCACCAAAACAATCTTTCATTTTGTTCACAATGTTTGGTATCGTTTTCATCGTGTTTTATGTGGTGTACAACTTTTCACCTCATGCAAATGATTGAGCATGTGTAAAAACAGATTGTTCAGGAGCGAATAGGACTCGCGCTCTGAGTGTACCGTGCAAAAATAATTGTGTAAGTCGACAGTTAATCCATTCTGGGAATCTCGACATTTTTGCGTGTTATCTACACTGATACTGGAAAGATATTGGTCCCGGGAATTTAGAGGATGTTTAACTTTTAAGTTTGATGCCAGATATCAATGAAAATTATGTGATACAATTATAAAATAACAATTTCGTCGTTTCTTTCTTTACTTGTACTGGAAAACCTTACTTCACTCCAAATTTCATGATTCTACGGCAACGTAAGTAACCCGCAAGTTTTAAAGATGTGTTTGCGAGCATCAAAATATGTGACAGAGACTGCCGTGTCCTTTGATTGATTGCATTGGCTGTGAAGCTTAACTTTTTTAACCACCAAGGGACCATAGATCTCAATATGTGATGAAACTTTCAATCTGTTGTTGAGAAAAATGGTTCTTAGCAGACGGACAGAGGGACAGATGCATAATAAATGCAATTTTTTATTGTTGTTGTCGTCTTCAGTCCTGAGACTGGTTTGATGCAGCCCTCCATGTTACTCTAACCTGTGCAAGCTTCTTCATCTCTCAGTACCTACTCCAACCTACAACATTCTGAATCTGCTTAGTGTATTCATCTCTTGGTCTCCTTCTACGATTTTTACCCTCCACGCTTCCCCCCAATACTAAAGTGGTCATCCCTTGATCCCTCAGAAAATGTCCTATCAACCGATCCTTTCTTCTGGTCAAGTTGTGACACAAACTTCTCTTCTCCCCAATCCTATTCAGTACATCCTCATTAGTTATGTGATCTACCCATCTAATCTTCAGCATTTTTCTGTAGCACCACACTTCGAAAGCTTCTATTCTCTTCTTGTCCAAACTATTTATCGTCCATGTTTCACTTCCATACATGGCTACGCTCCATACAAATACTTTCAAAAACGACTTCCTGACACTTAAATCTATACTCGATGTTAACAAATTTCTCTTCTTCAGAAACGATTTCCTTTCCATTGCCAGTTTACATTTTATATCCTCTTTACTTCGACCAACATCAGTTATTTTGCTCCCCAAATAGGAAAATTCCTTTGCCACTTTAAGTGTCTCATTTCCTAACCTAATACCCTCAACATCACCCGACTTAATTCGACTACATTCCATTATCCTCGTTTTGCTTTTGTTGATGTTCATCTTATACCCTCCTTTTAAGATACTGTCCATTCCGTTCAACTGCTCTTCCAAGTCCTTTGCTGTCTCTGACAGAATTACAATGTCATCGGTGAACCTCAAAGTTTTTATTTCTTCTCCATGGATTTTAATACCTACTCCGAATTTTTCTTTTGTTCCCTTCATTGCTTGCTCAATATAGAGATTGAATAACATAGGGGAGAGGCTACAACCCTGTCTCACTCCCTTTCCAACCACTGCTTCGATTTCATGTCCCTCGACTCTTATAAGTGCCATCTGGTTTCTGTACAAATTGTAAATACCTTTTCGCTCCCTGTATTTCACACTTGCCACCTTCAGAATTTCACAGAGAGTATTCCAGTCAACATTGTCAAAAGCTTTCTCCAAGTCTAGAAATGCTAGAAACGTAGGTTTGCCTTTCCTTAATCTAGCTTCTAAGATAAATCGTAGGGTCAGTATTGCCTCACGTGTTCCAACATTTCTACGGAATCCTAACTGATCTTCCCCGAGGTCGGCTTCTACTAGTTTTTTCATTTGTCTGTCAAGAATTCGCGTTAGCATTTTGCAGCCGTGACTTATTAAACTGATAGTTCGGTAATTTTCACATCTGTCAACACCTGCTTTCTTTGGGATTGCAATTATTGTATTATTCTTGAAGTCAGAGGGTATTTCGCCTGTCTCATACATGTTGCTCACCAGATGGTAGAGTTTTGTCAGGACTGGCTCTCCCAAGGCTGTCAGTAGATCTAATGGAATGTTGTCTACTCCCAGAGCCTTGTTTCGACTCAGGTCTTTCAGTGCTCTGTCTAACTCTTCACGCAGTATCATATCTCCCAATCCATCTTCATCTACATCCTCTTCCATTTCCATAATATTGTCCTCAAGTACATCGCACTTGTATAGTCGCTCTATATACTCCTTCCACCTTTCTGCTTTCCCTTCTTTGCTTAGAACTGGGTTTTCATCTGAGCTCTTGATATTCATACAAGTCGTTCTCTTTCTCCAAAGGTCTCTTTAATTTTCCTGTAGGTAATATCTATCCTACCCCTAGCGAGATAAGCCTCTACATCCTTACATTTGTCCTCTAGCCATCCCTGCTTAGCCATTTTGCATTTCCTGATGATCTCATTTTTGAGACGTTTGTATTCTGTTTACCCTACTGCATTTACTGCATTTTTATATTTTCTTCTTTCATCAATTAAATTCAATATTTCTTCTGTTACCCAAGGATATCTACTAGCCCTCGTCTTTTTACCTACTTGATCCTTTGCTGCCTTCACTACTTCTTCCCTCAAAGCTACCCATTCTTCTTCTACTGTATTTCTTTCCCCCCTCCTTGTCAATTTTTCCGTTATCCTCTCTCTCAAACTCTGTACAACCTCTGCTTTAGTCAGTTTATCCAGGTCCCATCTCCTTAAATTACCAGCTTTTTGTAGTTTCTTCAGTTTTAATCTACAGTTCATAACCAATAGATTGTGGCCAGAGACCACATCTGCCCCTGGAAATGTCTTACAATTTAAAACCTGGTTCCTAGATCTCTGTCTAATTATATAATCTATCTGATACCTCTCAGTATCCCCAGGCTTATTCCATGTACACAACCTTCTTTTATGATTCTTGAACCAAGTGTTAGCTATGATTAAGTTGTGCTCTGTGCAAAATTCTACCAGGCGGCTTCCTCTTTCATATCTTAGCCCCAATACAAACTCACCCACTACGTTTCCTTCTTTCCCTTTTCCAACTGACGAATTCCAGTCACCCATGACTATTAAATTTTCATCTCCCTTCACTATCTGAATAATTTCTTTTATTTCATCATACATTTCTTCAATTTCTTCATCTGCTGAGCTAGTTGGCATATAAACTTGTACTACTGTAGTAGGCATCGGCTTCGTGTCTATCTTGGCCACAATAATGCGTTCACTATGCTGTTTGCAGCAGCTTACCCGTACTCCTATTTTTTTATTCATTATTAAACCTACTCCTTCATTACCCATATTTGATTTTGTATTTATAACCCTGTATTCACCTGAGCAAAAGTCTTGTTCCTCCCACCACCGAACTTCACTAATTCCCACTATATCTAACTTTAATCTACCCATTTCCCTTTTTAAATTTTCTAACCTACCTGCCCGATTAAGGGATCTGACATTCCATGCTCCGATCCGTAGAACGCCAGTTTTCTTTCTGCTGATAACGACGTCCTCTTGAGTAGTCCCCGCCCGGAGATCCGAATGGGGGACTATTCTACCTCCGGAATATTTTACCCAAGAGGACGCCATCATGATTAACCATACAGTAAAGCTGCATGCCCTCGTGAAAAATTACGGCTGTGGTTTCCCCTTGCTTTCAGCCGTTCGCAGTACCAGCACAGCAAGGCCGTTTTTGTTAGTGTTACAAAGCCAGATCAGTCAATCATCCAGATTGTTGCCCCTGCAACTACTGAAAAGGCTGCTGCCCCTCTTCAGGAACCACACGCTTGTCTGGCCTCTCAACAGATACCCCTGCGTTGTGCTGGCACCTACGGTACGGCTATTTGTATCGCTGAGGCAGGCAAGCCTCCCCACCAATGGCAAGGTCCATGGTTCATGGGGGGGGGGGGAATTTATTACTTTTTAATTTTTATTGTTTCTATAACAATTACAAATCAACACTTTTGGGATTTTATCTCTGGTCCTACTGCGAAGCCTTGCTTCTTGCCAAATTTCATGATTCTATACACTATAGGTTTCGATGAGTGTGTTTTTCGAGTATCAAAATATGCGACATAAATGTCCACATCTTCTGACTGCTTTGGCTTACTAGCTTCAGTTTTTTACACCTCCGAGAAACGATAAATCTTAATATGTGATATATATTTCAACTAGATTCGCCTAGCCGATGTATTTTTAACAGTTCAACGAACAGAGAGAAAACGTAATTGTACAGTAAGAGTTCAGTTTTTACCGATTTAGGCATGGAATCCTACAAAGAAAAAAGAATTTGATGATCCTTTAATAAATTTTATCATGAAAATGCTAATAATTTTATCAATTACAAGCATTTTATGACTCATATACATCTACATCTACATGGATACTCTGTAAATCATATTTAAGTGCCTGGCAGAGAGTTCATAGAACCACCTTCACAATCCTCTGTTATTCCAATCTCGAGTAGCGCGTGGAAAGAACAAACACATGTATTATTTCGCACGAGCTCTGATTTCCCATATTTTATCATGGTGATCGTTTCTCCCTATGTAGATCGGTGTCAACAAAATATTTTCGCATTCAGAGGGGAAAGTTGGTGATGGAAGTTTCGTGAGAAGATTCCGTCGCAACAAAAAACGCCCTTCTTTTAATTACGTCCAGCTTAAATCCTGTCTGAAAATGAGTCCGTGCTCATATTTTTGGCACTTTCTTTATTAATCCGTCTTGATCACATAAATTTTTACATTTCACTATGACGGGTTTCGGCTACTTCCATCATCAAATTTGTTACAAAAAACAAAAATAATGTGTAACCAATTATACTAGATTGATGACACAAAATCTATAAAAGTCCTACATAATAAAGATAAAATGTTTACATGAATACCAACTACACATACCATAAAATATTCTGATGTAGTATCAACATCAGACAAAACATGTAGGTACATAGTAAGTTCTGATGATGGTCACAATTCATCTGGTGTTTATGCAAGGAAACTAAGGCTTCCACAGAGCGCTATAGCTAGGCTACTTGTAATCACCAGCACTTACTATGTATCTACATGTTCAGTTTGACGTTGATAGTACATCAGAGTATTTTATGGTATGTGTAGCTGGTATACATGTAAAAATGGAAGTAGCCAAAGCCGGTCATAGTGAAATATAAAAATTTTTGTGCCCAAGACGTACCTGTAAAACAAAGTGCAAAAAATATGATCACGGACTTATTTTCAGAGTGTATGTCTTCAATTGCTAAGTTTATGCGCAGTCAGGCCAGGAATGAGGTAAAACTGTTCCCTAAAACAGAAATGTGCATTATGAAAGATATAACGTAAAAAAGGTTTAACAAATTCAGTTTGGGTGAGCAGATTGTTTCTGAACATATTAATGCAAGGAATAATGATAATTCTACATCAGCGAAACGTGTGGAACGCAAAAGAGAAGTTCTATGGATAAGGACTGAGATCAGGGAAGCATACAAGAATAAAGAAGAATGTAATTTGGAAGCATTCAGATTACAGTTATTTTTAGGCACGTTCCTCTCGCTCTCCATTACAATTCTCATGTATGTTCAAAGGTGTTAATAGTCCAATGGACAATGAACAGAAAAAGATTACAATGAGACATAGGAAGAAAATATCCAGTTTTCAGGCGAAGAACAACGTAAGATTAGACGAAAGGCGGGAAGGCAAACATCAATTTGCGAACAGGGTGGTTAATCTCACGAACATGAAAATGACGGATAATGAAATGGATCTCCTGAATAAGAGTTTACATTTGAGTATCACTCCGAAACTGAGCCCAGGCGTAATCAAAAACACTATAGCGGAAGCAGAAGTTGCTTGTGACGTGGCTAAACTCAGTAAACTTGATGAAATGCACATATCAGTAAAAACTAACAAATGTATAACCAAAGTAGGTCGCTACTTACGTAAAAATTCAAAACACTTAGAAGCACTTAAAAGTCTAATTCAGAAATTGGAAATGGAAAGGGCGTTAGTTACGAGGGCTGACAAAGGGAATTCGTTCGTCGTAATTTATGATTGCGATTACATCCAAAAATAAATTTTTTTGCATATGATAACAGAGTAGAAGTCAAGTAAAATCCTGTGAACAAATGTCAGTCATATGTAAGGAAAACAATTGAGTACAGTATCTTTTTGTTTCCAGATGAAAGAGAGAAATGTAGATAAAAGTGGTGAACCGATCCATTCCTGTGCTTCGTTCGCAAATTAAGTTACGCAAGAGAGGGGAACCGATTGGGCTGATTATTAATAATATGTCATGTCCCAATTACAAATTTAACAGGGAATGCAAAAATAAACCAAGAGCAGGATATACTTATAAAAATAATTCAATGTCAAGAATAGTTATGAAATTGCGAATGAGATTAAGGATGTACCAATCCCGGCTGGAGCTACATTGACTTCTCTCCACATTGTTAACCTTTTTACCAACGTTCTAGCAAACGATACGTTGAAGACTAAGGAAAAAATTGCTAACGTATAAGAAGATTAGTCAGGGCGAAAACTAGAACTTTTGGAAATTTTAGAGCTTGTGTTGTCCTTCAATTATTTTAAGTTTAACGATAAGATTTTATATCAGAAGGACGAGATCGCAATGGGTAACAGTTTGTCTACTACATTAGCTGAGATATTTGCAAAATTAGCTAGAAAATAAGTTTTTTGAACAAAATCCTGACATCTGCGAAAAAATTGTATATTACAGACACTATGTAGAAGACATCATACTACTGTACAAAGGCGACGAAAGTGAAATACACGAGGTACCAGAAAGAATGAATGGGATGCACGAAACAAATACATTCACATTGGAACTGTTAAACTAAAAGGGATGGAAGGCATAAGATTAGCATATTTAGGAAGACGACGGCCACTGACGAGGTGAAAGAAGTAAGTGTGATCAGACAAGTAGCCAAGGCAAACGGACATAAAGATCGATATGTAATGAAACTTTATAATGAACTTAACTCAAAATTGTGTGAGAAAAAGGAGACAATAGAACCAGAGGACAATAAATTTGTTGCTGTGTCATACAATGGTGAATTTTTCGACAGAATTACGCAGGCTTTCAGAAAAACGAGAATAAAAATTGGGTTTCAAATGAAAAGTACAGCTGGTTGTAGGCTACGCCACAAAGTTGGCCACAACAGCAACAAATACATGGAATCTGTTGTCTATAGGGTCAACTGTCAAGACTGTGACAGGAAGGAAGCAAAACTCGTTTTAGAAAGCATACATATAACCAAAATTAGAGCGCTTTCGGTACACATTTAGAGAGAGAACCAGAGAATAAATATGCAAGTGTTGCACAGGGCGCCAAAGGGACAGTTACTGAACTTAATCGAAGAAATGGAGATTTATGTGCACAGAAAACGGCAACCGGAATTACAGCTGCATGAACAAAATGAGTTCAACCTAAACACTTATTTTCATGAATTCATAAACCTACTGGTTTGAGCAGCGTCGAGCGCCCCAGCGGACTGGCGTGCCGTGATGTGCGCCGGCCATCGGCGACGAGCAGACTGGGCCTTCCTCCGTAAGTTCCGCAGCAGGAAAACAAG
Source organism: Schistocerca serialis cubense (assembly GCF_023864345.2). Taxonomy (NCBI): domain Eukaryota; kingdom Metazoa; phylum Arthropoda; class Insecta; order Orthoptera; family Acrididae; genus Schistocerca; species Schistocerca serialis. The sequence continues at coordinate 1,265,061,026 of NC_064638.1, read as the reverse complement.
AACGTCAAACAGAGAAACCACGACGTGCCGCCCTTGAGACCACACTCCGGATGTATTTCCGACTATGGATTTTTTAATTTTTAATTAATAGTCACGGCTTCGTTCATCACCTTACAATTACGTTTGTGGTAACCTGTCAGGCTGGAAGATTTTGTTTTATAGGTGTTTTAATCTTATACTTTTTATAGAGGCTTTTGTACAACTGTTGTTTTACCTTGCCAGGCTAGAAGCTTCACATTATTAATATTTGCACCTTTGATGTGGATTTTAACTATTGATCCAATTCCACCTGGAGTATGTCAGTACACGTTTTATTATCAGACGCTCGGTTTGCCATGTGAAGTAATTTTAATTAATGACTATGCATACCACATTTTAACCATTACAATTGCGATACTGGTTAATCACGTGGCCTAGCTATAGCGCCCTGCGCTGGCCTCAGTTTCCTTGCATAAATACCAGACGCATTCTGATCATCACCATCACTTACTAATTACCTACATGTTTAGTTTGACGTTGATACTATATCAGAATATCTTATGGTATGAGTAGCTTGTATACTTGCAAACATTTTATCTTTGTTATGTAGCACCAGGACTATTACAGATTTAGTGTCAGCAAACTAGGTTAGTTGGTTAAAAATTTTTTGTTCTTGTAACAGATCTGAAGATGGAAGTAGCCGAAACTAGTTACAGTGAAATGTAAAAATTTATGTGATCGAGACGGACCTGTAGAAACAAAAAGCTGTATCATTTCAGTGACACTCTCTCCCGTATTTCCGTCTAGTAGAAAACGTGTTCCCATTCTTCGAACTTTTTTCGATGTACTCCGTCAGTCGTATCTGGTAAGGATACCACACCGCGCAGCAGTATTCTAAAAGAGGACGGACAAGCGTAGTGTAGGCAGTCTCCTTAGTAGATCGACAAGCATCAGACTTTTTCATGGACATTGTATCATTTTGCGGTTGTTTTGGGAGGTCCAGTGATATAACTTCTTTGCCAAGGAACATGTTTAATCCATTGTACAGTATAACGCACAAGTATAAGTTTGCCTCTCATCGCAGCGACGCAAATCTTCTTGGAGACGCGAAAACCTACTGGTAGCAGGCCAGTCAACGACGGCAAATGCAGCACAAACATCCAAGTACTTTTACATTCTGATTTATTTAACTGCAAGACGGCTATAGCACTGATTTTTTCATCAACAAAAAAGTTGATGCCTGTATCTTGATAATTAATGAAATTGTGGAAACGAATTTTTATTTGTTTCATGAGTCCCTGATCACATGTCGCCTGGACCAGGGGTGGGCAATGGTTCTGGCTCGGGGACCAGTTTCTAGAAGTGAAGATGAGAGGAGGTCAGCAACTTCTAAAATGTGAGCATTCATTTGTTTAATTTTCATTTCAAAAAAAGTTTAAATTGTATTACAAAAATCAATAACTCTTTTATTTTCATAAGTCTATCTTGATAACACATATGGCTTTACACTTTATGACTGATTTCGGCTTACCACCATCTTCAGATTTATTGTAAATATAAATATTTATATTTACAACAGGTCTGAAGAATCGATAAGCCGAAACCGGTCATAAAGTGTAAGGACATCTATTTGATCAAGACGGACTTGTCAAAATAAAAGGCTTTGAAATAAAATGATGGCGGAATCATACACAGACTTTATGTCTCCAAAATCAGTAAACTGAAATAAAATAAAATAGTGGCAATTTTTAGTAAATTTACTGAGGTAATATTATATCTTCTACAGCTACAAGAGTCTATGTGTAACCCAGTTACATATCTCTTTATCACATCTGACATAATTTAAGGTGAAAAAGTTACGACCGGCCGCTAAGGCAGAGCGGTTCTAGGCGCTGCTACTACTGTCACAGTTTCGAATCCTGCTTCGGGCATGGATGTGTGTGAAGTCCTTAGGTTGGTTAGGTTTAAGTAGTTCTAAGTCTAGGGGACTGATGACCTCAGATGTTAAGTCTCTTTAGTGCTCAGAGCCATTTGAACCATTTTTGGAGACGAAACGGTTTTTTTGTAAAAGTTACACCTAACCAGTGTATTTAAGGTCTCTGGAGGTTTCCCTTTTTTAACAGGTGAATGTAGGTCCTCACAACAGTTCATCTTGCTTTAATGAGCAGGGGAAAAAAGCCAATTCTCTGATGCATATCAATAAAGGTTAGTTACAGAATGTGGTGTTTTGAACTCTGTTCCTACTACAGAGCGTGTAGCTGGGGTTCGTACCACCAGTTAGGCCCCGTTCTTCTGCCAGACGTCTGTCTGTTGTGGCGACCGGCGCTCCGTAATTAGAATCCAGAGGCGAGGCCTGTGATCTCGCTGCCTCTGGAAACCTGATTACTGCACGCAGAAGGCAGCGGGGCGCCGGAACCTGCCCTGTATATGCTGCCGAGAAATGTGATAATGTGAAACCCAGCGGCGCGGGACACTGGAGCCGCTGCCGCTTGTGTGAGCTGTTGGATGCCAACAGTACCCTGAATGTACCTCCACCGTGGGCACGCCTGACGATATTAAATTGGAAGACAGCCGTACAATTTGTGTCTTTTGTCGGTGGTGCTGGGACGTCTCAAACAAGTGTCAGTGACCTGTTCTTGGTTAAATGAATATGCTGGAGATTCTGCCATCTCCCTGTGTTCAGTTAACAACCTTAAATATGGACGCTGTTTAATTCTTCGAAACAGCTGTTAGTGTGTCGTATTTAATATTATATGCATAGCAGGAAGAATCTGCATTTCTCAGTATCCCACAGAAAGTAATAAATCGTCTATCCGTACGTATAAAACAAATGTTGCAGACCCTAATAATCTGGATTCGCAATCTTGCTGCAGAATAGAAAAATAAGCTGGTATGAGAATTCTTCCTCTGGAATGAAGTAGCCTAGTCGTGTAAACGTGTTTATGTTAAACGTTTTTCTGAGAGATCTAAAAAACCTCCACTAGTTTTATTTACATTCTGGAAGAACCAGGAGAGAATGCAAAAGCCCATTACCACGGAACTATCTCAAGAAATCACGATCAGTGTGCGTCTGGAAATACCTATTTCTAGAATTTTACATAAGTTACAAGTGGTCAAATAAACGAGTTTGTCTCTTCCACTCTTCATTTATACTCTCTTATTAACTTGTCGAGTCATTCAATAATTGAGTAATTCAACAGTTAATGAACCAAAAGTAACGATTCTAAAAATTTAAAGTGTACAAAGGATTTATTCTTTTATAAATATCATAATTATACCTAATAATTACGGATTTCACCTCTTGCTTCATTTGCAGCTTACGAACTATTAGCATTCAGCTTGGCACTTTGTAGCAGTTGTTTGGCATTAACAGGTTTTCTAACTTGTAATGAAACGACCTTGGTACTAGGACAAGTTAGATAACAGCTTGATTCAGGTCTCTTCTGAAAACCACAGTCACAAATAACTCACTCCCATGAGACATGCAATAATGTCGTTCCTGAATTGATTGCTCCTTTTTTGTTCAGTTTCATGCATAAATGTTACAAATTACATCTCATAAATTAAGAGGTTTATGCTTGTAGCTGACCAGCAATATTGGCTCTAGTTATTACATATTTAACTCGGATTAGGAACAGTGGGGCTTAATCTCCATTCCATGACTTGGTCCATGGCTTGTGTACTGCAGAGGAGGGGTGTTTGCACAGCAGGATGCTTGAGCAGAGAACAACTCAGTATTGGCTCTGAAGCGGAGCGTGTTAGCAAACCGCTACCCCAGTATGCGGTTCACCACGGGAATGTCTGTATTAGAGTGGGGCTTAATCTCCATTCCATGACTTGGTCCATGGCTTGTGTATTGCAGAGGAGGGGTGTTTGCACAGCAGGATGCTTGAGCAGAGAACAACTCAGTATTGGCTCTGAAGCGGAGCGTGTTAGCAAACCGTTACCCCACTATGCGGTACACCACGGGAGTGTCTGCATTAGAGTGGACAGACATGCGCTGTCCATCTATAGCACCGGACCAGGGCCTGCAGTGTGGATTCACCGAGCCAAGTTAGTGGCTGGAAGTGGACCGGCGCTGCCTGCAGCTTATTGTCATCAGTCACGTCCAGAAAGTTTTTATTACATATTCATTAGCATTTCTGCTCCAGAGAGAAGAATAAAACATGCTGCAAATATTTTATGAGATCATACTTCAGTAGTTTCGCACTTGTTTGTCTACGAGGGATAAACTTTTGTAGAGCTGTAAAACATTATTTTTCCAGGTTTTATATTCGCTGAGTATTCCGATTCCATTCCTGCCCTCAAACCAAGGAAAAAGTCGCTATTTGACCTATTGATTTTGTACTATGCGGGCACAGAAGCAGTTCCATAAATATCATGATAAAGACAAATGCTGTTCCTTTCCCCGCTATTTTTCGAAAGTCTGACTAATGAAAATGTTATTGTTGTGCCTTACAATCAGACACTGGTTCAGACCATCGATAGGTGAGGAACTGAAGGCTTCTCCATCAAAAGCAGTTTCCTAAAAACATGTAAAACTTTATCGAAGCTAAAAAAAGGAAATCATGAATAACTTCCTCAAGTTAAAAAAAAAAAAACCTCTAAGGATACTGCGTGTGTTAACGTGGTTGTCACGTACCATATCAATGTGTTATTTCACCACAATTGACATTCTTTTATCGATGCCACTTTCATTTTTTTTAATGTTTCGTATGCCTTTGACTATAAACAGTGATTTGAACACTGTGCGCAGAAAGAGTAAGAAATGAAAGTTACTGGTACATTAAAACTGTGTGCCGTAATGAAACTCGAACTCGGGACCTCAACCTGTCGCGAGAAAGTGCTTTTCCGCCTGAGCTACCTAAGCATGACTGACGACACATCCTCACATGCAATGATCCCAAGTTCTAGTTTCGGTCGGGCGCACAGTTTTAATCCGCCAATTAGTTTCGTATGAGAACAAATTCTGCTGAACAGTGAAAATTTCATTCTGGACTGTAAGAAACGTTACAGAAATTATTTCTAACGGAAATGAAATCTAAATTTATGCATGAATGGTAGTCACTCTTAACGATTCGCATCAGGTGTGTTTGTATGTGTGTGTGTGTGTGTGTGTGTGTGTGTGTGTGTGTCTGCGTGCGCGCGCTATGGCGGACGGGTTAATAGAAGTTAGAAGTATTTGATGTTAAAATAATATGTGGTACTACTATCCAGGTAAACATTATGTAAAGCAATAAGTCTGCCACTTGTTGAAATAATTGTAGGTGGCTATAAGTGTATCCATAATTAAAGAGAAACAATATTCGAAAAACGAAAGGAATAGATAATCGTGAATCTATTTAAATACAGAGCTTCGATAGTTCAATGGGATACTCAACTATTGAAACAGGTGTAATTTTGCTCAGTTTGAAAGTGCTACGACGATGAGCAATAATTTGCTTTAAATACTGTTTAACACTGAACCTTACCACCACGTTTAAGGTTTTAATTGTGCTTTGTATCACTTGTAATCATTTGAACGCGTAAAACAATTAAGGATACGCCGAAACTTAGGAAAATAATTAGTGACAGCTTATGGCGTCTATTGTACATTTAAAACAGTTTCGTCGTTGGGATGCCATTTATTCGCTTTGATAAGCAGCCGATATTATAGGCATACACCTGTCCATATGATGTGCACCATTCACCTTCAGATGCGAGACGTTACATAGTATCTAACAACTTCTCCTCGTTAATGCTATTAATGCTTCTGTAGATTTGTGTTACTTTAGTGAGTGTGTAAGACGTATGTATTGCCGGCGATGGGCGAGGCATGGCAGAATCTCTGACCAGAGAGCAGTATGTAGTTAGTTGTTGCTTGTCGCGAGTCTGCGCTAGTGTGCGCGTGTCGACGGTAGTCCGTAGTAGTCAGTCGGCATTAGTCCGTGCTAGTAAGCTGTAGTATGCAGTAGTTGGCGCGTGCCTGCGCGTGTCGGCAGTCTGCTCTGGTCGGGACTCTGGAGGATGGGTATTGTTGTAGAAGGTAAAGAAGCAGCCTTGCGCATGTCTAGTAATGTATATTAACTCTCATTAACTTCTTTTAAAAATGCCGCAATAATAATTTTCATAATATAAAGTAATTTTTTAAAGAAAAGCATTCATTTCAATTTAAAGAATATTTCCAATGCATGATCATTCCTTCCAAGAATCAGAAAAAATATTGGTCAGCATTGCACGGAGCTGTGCCGAAAAATTTCTACATAAGAGGAGATATATTTGCAGTTTTTATTGAGGTAAGAATTTTTCCTTTTTTTATTCAGAATACAGGGCCGAAGGGCAGCGCTGCTGTCCTCATAAAATTTACCAGGTTAGTAATTTTTTTTATTATTTTGATGTTTAGGAATTTTTCTGTTTCGAACTTAAGATTAAATGAGAAAAGTATTTTGTGGGAACATTAAATGTGAATGTATTCCTGCATACAGATTATAAGTGGGAGCCAATTTTGTTCAGAGGTTACATTAAAATTAATTTTGTTCAGAGGTTACAATACTTAAAAAATTCATTTAATTATTATTTTTGTGGGAGGTTACGCTTGGTTCATGGTCCATTTTCAATATTATATCTCTGTGGGGTAGTTACAAGTGTGGCTATGAAATGCAGATGCGAAAAAATCCTTGGAAACAGAAGAAATACATAACAATTAAAAATTCTAACATTTAGAATAATGATAATGCTGAGTTAGGATTCCTCATAGTATTGGCTAACTACCGTGTGATTTCCCACTGATCGGTAAGGTTGAACTTTCACTGTACACGCCATATAGAACACCTCTGTCAAAATATTACGCTGATGCGGAAGTTCATACTGTTTTCTTACAAGTTTAATAAACACAACAGGTACACGTTTCACAGATTTTAGTCGCCAGTAATATATTCTCCTTCACTGTTTACAACAGGCAGCCAAAGCCGAGGTAAATTTTCGACTCGAAGACTGTATAAATCACGTGGTTTTGAGGCGAAGATCTCGTTTGAGCCGTGTACGGAGCCCATTTTTATATGGAGAGGAAGTTCCTTGATGGTTTACCGATAGAGAGTGGAAAAGGTGAAAAATCTGAAGGCACAGTATCAGATGAATGAGGTGTGTGCGGAATGACTTCCCATCTCAGCTCCTGTAAAGCGCTTCTTCTCACTCTAGCAGAATGCGGGCGGTATTTATCGTGAAGTAGCATCACTCACGCAGTCCTCCTGGTTTTTGTTGTTGGACTGCTTCTTCAAGACGTGTCACATGTTGACAATAAATGTCAGCAGCGGTGGTTACACCTTTTGGGGTGAGCAATTCGAAATACACCACACCGTCACTGTTCCAACAGGTTCATACAATTATCTTTAGTCCATGAGTGCAGGTTTTTTACAGGGAGTTGGTGCTTCGTTTGGGCTCAACCATTCCTTTCTTTACTTTATGTTTGCATAAAGACACCATTTCTCGTTACCACTAGCGATCATCATCATCATCTTGGACAGTTTCCAGCCACTGGCTGGGTCTGTCGGGAACACAAGCCTCTCCATCGTGTTCTGTCTTTCCACCATTCCCCCTCTTCCACCTTCGTCCAGTTCTCTCCTCTTCTCGTCACACATTCCTTGACTCCCTTCACCCATCTATCTCTTGGTCTTCCTCTGGGCCTCTTCCCCTCCAGTTGCAGATCAAACATCGTCCTTGGAATTCTTCCCTCATCCATTCTCTTTATGTGTCCATACCACTGCAGTCTTGATTCTTCTATCCTGTCCTGTACTGGTTCCTCCTTTAGTCTTTCCCTCACATACACATTTCGCAATCTGTCTCGTCTTGTTACACTCAACCTGCTCCTCTGGAACTTCATTTCACTAGCCTGTATTCTACTTTTGTCGCTTTTGTGCATTACCCATGTCTCACTTCCGTATGCCAATATGGGGACAAAGTAGGTTCGGTATATAATTCCCTTGGATTTCTGTGGCACCTCCTTGCTCCAAATAAGCCCCCTAATGCATTTGTAGAACTGCCCTGCTTTTCTGCACCTTTCATTTATTTCCATTGCGTTTCCCCCCCTACTTTCAATCATGCTTCCCAGGTACTTGAAGTTCTCTACCACTTGTAGTTTTTCCCCTCCACAAGTTATATCCACATTTGGCTTATTCTTCTTCCTTGTTGTGACAATTATTTCACTTTTCTTTGCAGAGAAATGCATTCCATATTGTGCTGCCGTTGCCTCCCATACGTCTAACTGCTCTTGCACCTCCTTCTAGAAATTTCCCCATAACATCAGGTCATCGGCAAAAAGCACTGCTTTCATTTTATGATCTCCAATTGCATCTGATACTTGCTGTAGAATTTCATCCATAACAGTAATAAACAATAAAGGCGAAAGTGCACTTCCCTGTCGCGATACAGCATATAAATGGTCGGTGTTAATTACGAAGCAGATATGGCCAACCCGCCGATTTTTGTGATTTTGGCTTAGATCGTGCTATACCAATACATTCGGTTTTTCAAACTACGTATGACTATCTCCCACGATGGTGGAATGATCACATTTGCCAGTTCTTGAGGACTCTGATGTGGATCATTGCGGATCAATACGTTTAATAGATCTTCATCAAACACCGAAGGTATTCCTCAATGTGGAGAGTCTTTAAGTCGAACTACTGTCCATTAAACGAGACAATCATTTTCTTACCATGCTCTCTGCAGTGGCATTATCCCCATACAAGGTACAAATGTATCTGGCTGCCACTGCTTCTGTCACTATTGAACTCAAACAGAAGAATATTTCGTGAAAGTTACAATTTCTCCACATGGCACTTTTCTACCTAGCGTTCACAGCTACACTCACTGTCCCCAAATGACAAAATAACAGTACGTAAAGTTAAATAGCAACAGACTGCAATTATCAAATGACAAGATAAATAAAGTCGTAGCGAACGGAAAACCAACATACAAAACAAAAACTCATCAGCCTAATAATTGAGTGAGATAATTTAGGTATGAGAATCACAGATTACCGTATTACGATTTCACTATATTCCACTGGGTTTTCTTTTAAATGGTCTATTGGTGCTATTCAATTATACAGTACTGGGCGAGTCAACGAAGTGAAACATCCCAAAGATTTGATTGGATGGCAGTGTACATTCTTTCATATACACACCATCGACGGGTGCCTAAGCCATTTAAGGTTGCTATACCTCTACTAGTGGCCAGTTTCGCCAATTCACAGTGTCAGTGTCCCAGGAAAAGTTGGAGGCCGCTGACCCCCATGAAGTGAGCGCCCGAGACACCGACACCGGACCCACTCTGCGTCCCCACAGAGGGAGGAGAGAGGATGTCCTCACCTCGCTTAGGAATGGAAACGTTTCAAAGAGCGTAGCGGACAATGAAAGGTGTTCCAAAACATTTTTGGCCCCCTGGAGTCACTAGAATACAACATCAAGAACGCACATGCGAAGGCATGAGAATTCTTCTGGCCTGGCAACAGCCATTTTACCTGCTTCAGAAAGCAAGAACGTATTCACCATTCCAGCACCACCCCACCAGCATTGGGAGGAGCGCACACAATGTGAAGAATTTCACAGGGAAGAGTGTGAAAGAAGTCAGCCTTCTTAAAAAGACGTTTTCAGGACAGTAACGATGTTCCTTGTAAATCATGGCGCCGGCAGGCTGTGAGACAATGTACGAACATGTGTCTGCCCAGCCCTCACGGAAAGGTAGCTGTTACAGAGAACGTTGGTGTGGATTCTTTCACAACAATTTTTTAATGCAAAAAAACGTCGGAAGGATGTGCCACCAACGCTGGTGATATCGTGACAAACGTCAATTTCCTAACACACCACAGTCCACACAATGTAGGAAATTTCCACCCTGCTTGGAGAGGCGAGCTCATGAAACGGTGATCACTCATTGAGCGGCATTGTAAGGTGAGTCCGCCAAAGGCAATGGCGAGAGGAGGAAAATGTTTCAGAAGTCACTGAGCTAAGAGATGGAGGGGAGTGAAGAGGGAGTTTTTGAGACACGCGGGAGCAAGAGGACACGGGAGCTCTTCCTCCATCCATAGCCCGCATCTCGTGGTCGTGCGGTAGCGTTCTCGCTTCCCACGCCCGGGTTCCCGGGTTCGATTCCCGGCGGGGCCAGGGATTTTCTCTGCCTCGTGGTGGCTGGGTGTTGTGTGATGCCCTTAGGTTAGTTAGGTTTAAGTAGTTCTAAGTTCTAGGGGACTGATGACCATAGATGTTAAGTCCCACAGTGCTCAGAGCCATTTGAACCATTTGAACCTCCATCCATCGTCAACATCCACCCTCAGACACCGTGATATCGCACCGTTGACCACGCAGCACAAAACGCGCAGATAATGCAGGGATCGTAACTGGGCCTCGTCGCAAAGCCGCGGATGCCGAAGAGAGCAGCCAACTCGCGCCATACAGCTCCGAGGCGGCGCGCCGTACCGATGCAGCGCCTGCCGCCGACAGCATCCCATGACGAATGATCATTGGAACCTGGTGCTTCGCATTACAGAGCGGATCAGGTTGTGGAAAGGGGCCAAGATCAATTACTGTTAGTTATACAAGAACACACATATCTTTATTCCTCTAACCAATGCACAGTTTTCCCTTTAAAACAACAACACTTAAGTAAAATTAGAATATCTGCTCGGCTAAAGGCCGAAATAATATATCAGATCAGCTAAGGAAATTCTTTAAAAGCCAAGCATATACAAATTTCGGCTAAAGGCCATATTAAGAAAAATTGAAGTTAATTCTTCGGCTGAAAGCCCCCCCCCCCCCAAAAAAAAAAAAACAAAAAAAAACACTTGACTGGGTGTTGTGTGCTGTCCTTAGGTTAATTAGGTTTAAGTAGTTCTAAGTTCTAGGGGACTGATGGCCATAGATGTTAAGTCCCGTAGTGCTCAGAGCCAGTTCAACCATTATGAACAAAAAATAAAACATTTTCTTTACTTAATAAAAGAGAAACTTTAAAAATAAGCTTTTATTCAGTACAACAGAAAAACATCTTTAGAAAACTTGAAGTATCTTGTCTGCTGAAGGCTGTAACGGTACTTGAATTACGTAACCATTACGGCACCTCACCTGGATCTCTCGATACCAGCAATATTCTACTGTGTTTCTGTAAAGTAGTTGACATATTTCTGAGACAACATTCAGATTTGATTTCATTAATGAAGAGGTACTTTAATACATCGATATGTTTATGTTGCAATGATATTATTCTTATGTGTATTCTTTCTTTTGTCACTATGATCTTTGACGTACTTGTAACTCTGATTTTTGGGCGCGTAAGCGATTATTAGTTACTTAGAGAGTCGTACCTTGATAAAGTCAAGACTTGGACGTCATGTAGTAAGACGCATAACGTAGTCAGCTTATAAAATGTGAACTTTAACACTGAGGAAGATGTTTTCATGTAAGTTTTGTATTATGAAGTGATGTTTTGTGTGTTACGCGACATTGCAACAAAAGCAATAAAAAGGAAGTGTAACTTAAATTCGGAGTGCTGATTATTTTTTACATCACCATTGTGCTAAGTTTCAAAGGTTTAATCTTCAAGAATGGTTTGCGAAACACATCTATAAAACTTTTGAATATCGCAGAATAAAACCTAGGCCTCTTTGCATCCGAGCTTGGAATCATCACCACCTAGATTTTCGACGATTGAGCTATGATTTTACAACGAGACCAGCGTAGGAAACACGAAAAGATGAGTGCCTAGTTTATTCACTATTACATGAAATAACTTTATTAACTGTGCTCTAATGACACCTGCTACATAATAACTCTGTTGTTGCCCGAAAATGCAGCATTTGGCAGCGTGAGCAACACCACAAGGCCCCAACAATTACTCAAGAATAATTAACGATAACCTTAAAATAAACATTTACAGAACACGGCTGAAGGCCGTTTCAAGAATTCCAGATAATTAAAGATAAACCTTACAGACAAGGGTTTACATATTATAGCTACAGACTCTGAAACAAACGCGGCTGGAGGTCTAAATACAGAGCAACAAGAATTTTAAATGAAACACGGCTGAAGGCCTAATCTTAAAATAGTTGTCATGAAGTTCAGCTGAAGGCCATATACTAAACATAAACAGACAATGTTAATACACGGCTGAAGTCCTGGCACAGTACCTGCGACCAAATAAAATGACAGTCACAAACAACAAACATTGATTCTCAGAAGTGTTCCAAAGCTAGGCCCGGGGAGGAAACTCTAACCACAGTTTAGGTGAGACAGGCAGCCAAGCGTAACACTGAATAATCGGGGACAACACGACCTAGGGACGGCTGAGGAACCAACCAACAGCCTAATCAATTCCTTTCCACCCGACACTCTCGCTGCTCCATTTCAACCACCGACTGACTACTCCAGTGCGCAAACAGCATTCATCTGCTCAGTGGAAATCACAGAAGCTACACACGGTTCCACGTCAACACACTTGCACAAGAACCCGAACAATCGTAAAAGCACTCCCTGTGGAACAACAAGTGTAACAACGACTCTGTACTATTGTACGTATAAGTAATTCTTTTCATCTTATTTCACGATAAACTTGTGTAATTGATGTTCTGAATTCATTTCGTTTTGTTTCACGCTATTATGTTAAGGAACTGTAAATAAGTTTCAGTGTGAATATTATTGTTTATGTCAAATATCAAGAAATATTGTAATAGAACTGAAATGTAACAAATGTTGAAACTGTTGTAAGATGTTTAAAATTGTAACTGTGCGTATGGTCCATACCTAGGCAATGTGTTAGGATATGTAGAATGCAAAACCTCGGGTGAATACCCGGACTGTCAGGAAGCGGTAAAAGGTGGATGGCAGGCGAGCGCGGGAAAATGCACGCGGGCACTGCACGGCACAACGGGCTCAGTAGTAGTTGGAGTTTGGCACTGGTTTGAGAAACACCTTCTGGAGCGGGGAGGCCCTCCTGGAAGATATAGCTTCACTGAGCCTCGGGTATGCCGTTCCAACGCCCACACAGCATGGAAAAATTCCATAGGCACTAAATGGAAAAGTATTGCGACGCTAAGAAGAATTATAGTGCCGATACGTGAAGAGCAATAACTGTGGTTGTATGTGTGCTCTGTGCCTCGTCATCTCGCCGCCCGCCAACCGTCGCATCGATACTAGCAGGTTGAAACTCTTAGTACTGTATTCATATGGATCAGAGAGTGAACTGTTTGTTTGGTGCAATAATAACCTAAATTTTATCAGAACTTTTCCATCACTTAATTATCCTCACAACTTACCTAGACAGGGTCCTTTCCAAATGTTGTGCAATCCGAGTGTCCCGAAATGAAAATTAAAAATTGTGTTAATAATAATTATTTGCAGAACTAGCTATATTAGAATGGTGTTTAAAGAAATGTATTGTTAATGGACCAGTAAATGAATAGCGAAGGTCTAACGAAGTCGAAAAATAAGTTTAGTTTTGATACAGTAATGAAGTTTATTATTTCTAGACAGATTTAAATGAGCACTAAATAAGATGAAAAGAGTAGTAACTTATATACGGGAAATCTTGAATGAATAATAAATTCAGTAATCAATTTTTTGAAATACAGCGATCATAACAGTTTCACGGTCCCCCCCCCCCCCCCCCCCTCTCATTCATTTGAATTCTGAAATGTTCTAAATTGGTTTGACCAGCAAAGGTTAAAGTCAATATAAAATGCAAAATTTATCAGTGTTTTATCTTTACCAGAATTGACATTTTGTGTGTGGCATGAAAGTACAATTTCTAGGGTAACCTATGCCCGATTTTAATCAGATTAATAGACAGTATAAAGTTTTGTAGCAAACATTATAGTGTAGTGTTATGTATTCATGATTTTCTATATCAGTACAGAACGTGAAACTATCAGTTCAATAGATTTTATGGTTCTAAAATTCTACTATATTATGCGGTGTTACAACTTGTTGTTTTGAATTAATATATACCAATTAGTACAGGGAAGAAACTCAGTTAATGCCTAATTAGGCTGGCGACCGTATTATTGTCACATTGTTAGCATCTTCTGCGTTGCTTTTGATTCATCCTGACGTGTGATTGCATTTCGAACTTACTTGACGGATCATTGTTATTACAGAGTGGATGTAAGTCTGATTTGCCACCATTCAGGTACACGCGGTCGACATCTATGCGAAAATCCTTTCTCATAAGGTGAATCCCGCTCACTTACCATAGCACAGGCTTTAACGAGTTCTGCGTCAGGGATTACACAAGGACGAATCAGTTCGACACACAGAGAGTTTCCACAAGCGTTCGGCGACCAAATACACGTCGTCCCATAAGACGACCGACGGAACGACTAACCCAGGTCGTTCCCACTCAAGTTACGTGCGTCGGCAACGGTCGGGCGAGTCTTGGCTATCCGAAGGTGACTGCAGCTCCAACCCGACTCAACTCGATGTCCGTTCGGAATTCGGAGACAAGGGGACCCGGGCACACTGGCTCGGACCCAACCACGCAGAGGTAACTCTTGCGCATTGGCCACGACATCTCTGCACAAGGAAGGAACCGACCCACGTCCGGCGAGATGACCAAATGACGAGGCCCAGAAAGGATGAAAGGACCAAATACACGTTGCCCGATGAGACGACCAATCGAACGACCAACCAACGATCGTCCCGCTCCTGTCTCCTTCCGTCGGACAGTTCATGTGTGTCGCCAACGATCGGCCAGCACTGGCTGTCCGCACCTCACTGGCGCTCCGTCCCCGACTTCACTGCTGCTGCGTCTCGACTGAGCTCTCAACTGAAGTGCAGACACACGACGACCCGGAAATACTATCGGTCGCTCCAGAGATGGTACGACAGTGTATTTATCGAAAAGCGCTGCTGCTGCCACTCACAGGCAGGTAAGGCAGGAAGTTAGTGACGCCAGTAAATGGAATAAGAAAAGGAGGCGGCAACACTGTGAAAGGGGATGACAAACAATAAACGGGAGGAACACGAGCCGCGCGCGACTCAACCATGAATAATGGCATAATTCCTCCTTCCCTCCTTCCCATCAATAACTGAGTTGTGTCCACGTCCATTCAAACCCACCCTGAGATTTTAATCAGGTTTTGGTTGTGTAAACGGCACTGAAATAAACACATTTCTTTCATTTTTTAATCGTCTGAGAAATCTGTCCCATTCACACATCACTCCTTTAATCTCATAAACTTTTGTGTTTGATTTCATTTAATTATTGATGTTACTTAATTTTTGGCGCCCAGCGTGGGTCAGTCTCACTAGTCATCTACACGTCATTTCATGTCAGAGAGCAGAGAACAGTCTCTCGAGTTTTCCCATTTTAGTGCATTCTATGTGATGTCACAAATAGTTCTAGATTGCGGATAAGCTGCAGTTATCTTTCACTGATAGGACAACCGGGCACATTCATGGTGTTCTAGTTTAGAGCCGTTACTGGATGGGTCCAAACCGCTGAGGTCATCGGTCCCTAGGCTTACACACTACTTAATCTAACTTAAACTAACTTACGATAAGGACAGCACACATACCCATGCCCGAGGAAGGACTTGATCCTCTGACGGGGCCGTTACTGGGCCTCTAGCGTACATAAGGGGAATGTCGAGTGATTACAGTGAAGGACGCAAACATGCCACGTAGCCTTCATATGTGAGAATATCACCACATGACACAATGTGAAAGGGTCTCAATGTGGGTATCCAAATTGGCCGGCTGGTTGTGTAATATCCAGATTTATGGGGCATTCGGATGTGAGAGTTACCCATTTTGGATGGCGTAGGAGCAAGGGGGCAGGCGTAGTCGTCATCATGGTTCTGGTTGATCACGTCTACCCACCACAAGGACTGTCGCCTTATTGTGCACGAAGCAGAGACGACCACGCATACAACAATAATTTAGAAATTTGTGGCAAGCTCTTATGGGACCAAACTACTGAGGTCCTCGGTCCTTAAGCTTACACAGTTCTGAATCTAATTTAGCTTAAGCTAAGGACAACACACACACCCATCCCCGAGGGAGGACTCGAACCTCCCACGGGGGTAGCCGCGCGAACCGTGACAGGACGCCTAAGACCGAGCGGCTACAGCCCGCGTCGCAGACAACAGTGCGCCTGATGGCAACACCACACAAGGCAATGGCAGGAGGTCGCTTTTTCCGATGATTCTTTATTCTACAGATGTGTTTATAGAATCACAGTGGATGTAGGTGTGTGTAGAGGCTCCAAGAATAACGAACGTTCCTAGATTGCATTTGTCATTGACATGCCGTCACTCTATAGTAAGCTGTCAGTTCCCGTACATAACAGAGAGCCAGACACAGTAGTCTGGCTGAATTACAGTTCAATTATGTATCAGAAAATTATAATTTATTAACATCAAATTAGAATGTAGTGTTGCAAGGGTTTCACAGATGTGCATTATTTCCTCATCTCTCCATTCTCAGCCTATGTGCTGGTAACATATTCAGCTTCTCTTTACATTCTGTAATAAAACAAGGTTTGACATTGTTTCAAATAATAAAATGGCTAAAACTTTGATTATGACATCAAATCCACTAGTGTACAACTTCTTAATACACTTATCCTATAAAAGAGCGAAATTACTGACGTACCAAGTTCAAATAAAAAATGTGTGGATAGATTCGATTAAAGTTTTTATAGTATTTTGGAAACTAGGGTTTCATAACAGTGTTTCTAAAAATGGCTCTGAGCACTATGGGATTTAACTTCTGAGGTCATCAGTCCCCTAGAACATAGAACTACTTAAACCTAACTATCCTAAGGACATCACACACATCCATGCCCGAGGCAGGATTCGAACCTGCGACAGTAGCGGTCGCGCGGTGCCAGACTGTAGCGCCTAACAGTGTTTCTGTGTGAGGCAGTGTCTCAGGTGTTGTAGCCACAGGTCGTCAGAATATGAAATTTCATGCCAATTTATTTTATTCTGCGTACTAGTATTAGTTTCCATTCTACAATTGCGAAAAAAAGCAGTTCCAACAAATAATTAATGTAGAGTAGCGAAAGTTCTGTAGTACATTTTGTAAGTAAAATATTTAAGTGATTAACGTTGCAAGGTTAAAGATTAATGTAAGCGCGAGATAAGTCATTCCAGACTTTAAATGCTGGTACATCAATAACCGGTGTACCCGTCAAGAGTGTTGAATGCAAGCATGCAAAAGCGCATGGATTTTATTGGAAATGTACCGGATGTCAGCTTATGACTTGGTCGGTCCACACAGGGACGGTTAATGCTAGTTGTGAATAACACTGTAGTTCTCGTCGACGAGGTGCTATATGTATTAGAGTGTAGACAGATCCGGTGATCGAGCGGGCCAAGGCATCATGTCAACACTCAGTAGAGCATACTAGATTACAAAAGTGGTTTGTGGGCAGGCTTATCGTGTTGGGAAACACCCTCTGAAATGCTGTTCACGAATGGCAGCACAACAGGTCGAATCACCAGACTGACGTACAAATTTTCAGTCAGGGTGCGTGGGATAACCACGAGACTGCCCCTGCTCTCATACGAAATCGCGCCCCAGACCACAACTTCAGTTGTAAATCCTGGGTATCTCGCAAACTTCTGGATTGTGTGGATTCTGTTGTTCCTCAAGTGTGATGGTATATACCCAGACTCGTCGCCTTTATCTACCAACCTGAATAGTAACGTGGATGCCACTTCCATCAATGATTTTACAAATTCCATTGTAATGGTATCACTGCTGCCTTATTTGATCCCAAGTCTGCCATAGCTCGTTTAAGCTCTGACTCTAATATTCGACGATCAAAAATGGTTCAAATGGCACTGAGCACTATGGGACTTAACTGCTGCGGTCAACAGTCCCCTAGAACTTAGAACTACTTGTTGTTGTTGTGGTCTTCAGTCCTGAGAGTGGTTTGATGCAGCTCTCCATGCTACTCTATCCTGTGCAAGCCTCTTCATCTCCCAGTACCTACCGCAACCTACATCCTTCTGAATCTGCTTAGTGCATTCATCTCTTGGTCTCCCTCTACGATTTTTACCCTCCAGGCTACCCTCCAATACTAAATCGGTGATCCCTTGATGCCTCAGAACATGACCTAACAACCGATCCCTTCTTGTAGTCAAGTTGTGCCACAAACTTCTCTTCTCCCCAATTCCATTCAATACCTCCTCATTAGTTATGAGATCTACCCATCTAATCTTCAGCATTCTTCTGTAGCACCAAATCCGAAAGCTTCTATTCTCTTCTTGTCCAAACTATTTATCGTCCATGGTTCGCTTCCATACATGGCTACACTCCAAACAAATACTTTCAGAAACGACTCCCTGACACTTAAATCTATACTCGATATTAACAAATTTCTCTTCTTCAGATGCGCGTACCTTGCCATTGCCAGTCTACATTTTATAACCTCTCTACTTCGACCATCATCAGTTATTTTGCTCCCCAAATAGCAAAACTCCTTTACTACGTTAAGTGTCTCATTTCCTAGTCTAATTCCCGCAGCAACACCCGATTTAAGTCGACTACTTTCAATTATCCTCGTGTCGATTTTGTTGATGTTCATCTTATATCCTACTTTCAAGACACTATCCATTCCGTTCAACTGCTCTTCCAAGTCCTCTGCTGTTTGTGACAGAATTACAATGTCATCGGTGAACCTCAAAGATTTTATTTCTTCTCCGTGGATTTTAATACCTACTCCGAATTTTTCTTTTGTTTCCTTCACTGCTTGCTCAATATACAGATTGAATAACATCGGGAATAGGCTACAGCCCTATCTCACTCCCTTCCCAACCACTGCTTCCCTTTCATGCCCCTCGATTCTTATAACTGCCATCTGGATTCTGTACAAATTGTAAATAGCCTTTCGCTCCCGGTATTTTACCCCTGCCACCTTCAGAATTTGAAAGAGAGTATTCCAGTCAACATTGCCAAAACCAAAAACGTAGGTTTGCCCTTCCTTAATCTTGCTTCTAAGATGAGTCGTAGGGTCAGTATTGCCTCACGTGTTCCAACATTTCTACGGAATCCAAACTGATCTTCCCCGAGATCGGCGTCTACTAGTTTTTCCATTCTTCTGTAAAGAACTCGCGTTAATATTTTGCAGCTGTGACTTATTAAACTGATAGTTCGGTAATTTTCACATCTGTCAACACCTGCTTTCTTTGGGATTGGAATTATTATATTCATCTTGAGGTCTGAGGGTATTTCGTGTGTTCCATACATCTTGCTCACCAGATGGTAGATTTTTGTCAGGACTGGCTCTCCCACGGCCGGCTGTAGTTCCAATGGAATGTTGTCTACTCCGGGAGCCTTGTTTCGACTCAGGTCTTTCAGTGCTCTGTCAAACTCTTCACGCAGTATCGTATCTCCCATTTCATATTCATCTACATCCTCTTGCATTTCCATAATATTGTCCTCAAGTACATCGCCCTTGTATAGACCTTCTATTTACTCCTTCCACCTTTCTGCTTTCCCTTCTTTGCTTAGAACTGGGTTTCCATCTGAGCTCTTGATGTTCATGCAAGCGGTTCTCTTATCTCCAAAGGTCTCTTTAATTTTCCTGTACGCAGTATCTATCTTACCCCTAGTGAGATAAGCGTCTACATCCTTACATTTGTCCTCTAGCCATCCCTCTTTAGCCACTTTGCACTTCCTGTCGATCTCATTTTTGAGACGTTTGTATTCCTTTTTGCCTGCTTCATTTACTGTATTTTTATATTTTCTCCTTTCATCAGCTAAATTCAACATATCGTCTGTTACCCAAGGATTTCTACTAGCCCGCGTCTTTTTGGCTATTTGATCCTCTGCCGCCTTCACTACTTCATCCCTCAAAGCTACCCATTCTTTTCTACTGTATTTCTTTCCCCCTTTCCTGTCAATTGTTCTCTTATGCTCTCTGAAACTGTGTACAACCTCTGGTTCTTTCAGTTTATCCAGGTCCCATCTCCTTAAATTCCCACCTTTTGGCAGTTTCTTCAGTTTTAATCTACAGGTCATAACCAATAGATTGTGGTCAGAGTCCACATCTGCCCCAGAAAATGTCTTACAATTTAAAACCTGGGTCCTAAAGCTCTGTCTTACCATTAGATAATCTATATGAAACCTGTCAGTATCTCCATGTTTCATCCATGTATGCAGCTTCTTTTATAATTCTTGAACCAAGTGTTAGCTATGATTAAGTTATACTCTGTGCAAAATCTCCATCAGGCGGCTTCGTCTTTCATTTCTTAGCCCCAATCCAGATTCACCTACTACGTTTCCTTCTCTCCCCTTTCCTACTACCGAATTACAGTCACCCATGACTATTAAATTTTCGTCACCCTTTGCTATCTCAATAATTTCTTTTATTTCATCATACATTTCTTCAATTTCTTCGTCATCTGCAGAGCTAGTTGGCATATAAACTTGTACTACTGTAGTAGGTGTGGGCTTCGTATCTATCTTGGCCACAATAATGAGTTCACTATGCTGTTTGTAGTAGCTTACCCGCATTCCTATTCACCTGACCAGAAGTCTTGTTTCTCCTGCCACCGAACTTCACTAATTCCCACTATATCTAACTTAAACCTATCCATTTCCCTTTTTAAATTTTCTAACATATCTGCCCGATTAAGGGATCTGACATTCCACGCTCCGATCCGTTGAACGCCAGTTTTCTTTCTCCCAATAACGACATCCTCCTAAGTAGTCCCCGCCCGGAGATCCGAATGGGGGACTACTTTACCTCCGGATTATTTTACGCAAGAGGACGCCATCATCATTTAACCATACAGTAAAGCTGCATGCCCTGGGGAAAAATTACGGCCGTAGTTTCCCCTTGCTTTCAGCCGTTCGCATTACCAGCACAGCAAGGCCGTTTTGGTTAGTGTTACAAGGCCAGATCAGTCAATCATCCAGATTGTTGCCCTTGCAACTACTGAAGAGGCTGCTGCTCCTCTTCAGGAACCACACGTTTGTCTGGCCTCTCAACAGATACCCCTCCGTTGTGGTTGCACCTACGGTACGGCTATCTGTATCGCTGAGGCACGTAGGCGTCCCCACCAACGGGAAGACCCACGGTCCGTGGGGTGGGGGGGGGGGGGGGGTGGGGGTGTGGGGTAGAACTACTTAAACCTAATTAACCTAAGGACATCACAAACATCCATGCCCGAGGCTGGATTCGAACCTGCGACCTTAGCGGTCTCTCGGTTCCAGACTACAGCGCCTAGAGCCGCTCGGCCACTGCGGGCGGGATTATTGAACGTGTTACGTCTTCCATATCAACCGTTTTCATCTCATGCCACATCATCAGTTAGTCCCTCATCCTCGCAAAGGCCTTCAAGAGAAATATTAGACGCTTAAATTGGATTAGCAAGGGGGGAACGTGACCTTTACTTCATGAGCTCGTCTACGGCTTGTCTATTGCAGAGAATTTAGTTTTTTCCTTCTCCATTTTACTCTTGCCCGTTCCGGCTTCATAGTTATCTCCAACGTGTGCTGTGTCGTCTACTTTACCTGCTCGTCTAATGCAGCGCTGCGTCCGGGAGACTGGTACTTTCCGCTCATTGTAAGTAATCAATTCCGTCTTGTGAATAATACTACGTATTGATTCTGCATTTTATTCTTTCCTGTAATCTGCTCTTCGCACTCTATCAAACCTTATACATCCCTTAATACCCTTAAAATTTCATTTCTACAGATTGTAATTTATTCATTTTGCTTTACAGTTGGCACCCATGCTTCGCTGGAATAAAGCAGTGTGAGTAAAAGCGTTGGGCTGTAAAATTTCATTTCCATTTCCTTCGTAAATTTATTCTGAAAAGTTCTTTGGATGATCCCACACATAGCATGAAATTCGCACACTTTCTGCGTACCGCCCTTGTTGCTGTAAGACTTACGTCGTAGCTTAAGTATTTTAAATGTAGATACTTATCTAAAAAAATTCTATCATAATCATTGATCGGTCTGGATCCTTTCATCTGAAAGCCATAATTTTCGTATTATAAGCTGAGATTCTAACATAAAAACAAGGTTCATTTTGATTGGATAAGAGATATATGGATGTCTGCAAATCATTTGATCGTCTGTAAACAGACGAGTGTCCGAGCAGAAATCATTTCGTTATTTAATTCCAGAATGTGCTACGAATTTCCACATTTTAAAAAACTGTGGTCAATATAATATATATATATATATAATTTAGAATTATCTAAATTAGGTTATCAGAGCAGGAGAACGGCTGGAGATTAAGAAAAAAAGAGATAAGCTTGGCAGATCATCTTTTAACAGAAAGCCACTCATATGGAGTAAAATGTGAAGTTTTACATTCTGTAAACAAATGCAGAAAGATAACCCTGCTGCATATAGTGAATCTCACCAGACGTATGACACGGAATTCCAGCTCAGAATTAAATGATCAAACTCAGTTGCCATTTTACCTACTTTAAATTAAGTTTCGGTTAACAATAATAGATTAAAACAGTAAAATAAAAGTTAATTTTCATCACTAGTTAAATTTACCTCTACAAGAAACTCGATTTCCTTTACATATGTTTTTGGATGGGGTCCGCCTTTAGCAAAACACAATTTTCCTTTTCATCCCAAACATGTTTCACTGCAGTTGCAGCATCATCAGTGGGCTTTTATTTTATGGTTGTTAAACATGAAGAATGTTCTTTCCTGGTAGTATTTACGGTTTAAAAACACGTTTTAACTGTGACTAATTTCACATCAGGAAAACCACACCATGTGGTAAAAAGGTAGGAATTCATAATTTTATGTGTTTCATAGAAAATCTGGAATTACGACTTAAAAATTAGTATTTACGTGTATACAAACAGTAAATAACATTCTTTATCTTTAACAGCCATAAAATAAAAGGCCACTGATGATCCTGCAACTGCAATGAAACATGTTTGGGATTATAAACCAAATTGTGTTTTGCTAAAGGCGGACCCCAATCAAAAACATATGTATTATTAAAGCAAACATGGACAAAAGAGCTTCAACCCCAAGATGATCTGTTTCTTTTTTTAATTTGTGTAATTATTTCTGCACGAGAAGAATTGTGATACTTCCCTATGTAACGATATACTTGTCATCATCTTTGTATCTTCTGTGTAAGTAATACCTGAGCAAGTCGCATATTATTGCATCTGTGTGTGCGACATTCAGTTGTTACTTGAAGATGGGCTAAAAAGCAGAAAGCCGGTAAGTGACCAAATAAATACAATTATGGAGAACATCACTCGGTGATTTCTATTTAATGTTGTAATCATGCAAGCACTGACGGAAAATTTAATTAATATTATATGGTCAATTAATGATGTACAATACCGACTATTCCTCGCAAGCTTATGATGATTGTTGTCCTGAAATTATGTATCTGTCAATTTCAGCTGGTCGAAAGTTTCAAATTACCTAAGTTTCCCTCAGTTTTCATTTATTTTTACTTCTCTGAGAAATCCCCACAATATTTGTCATAGGTATTTTGCCTACTGGAGCATTTTAATCTCGACCAATAACCAGTTTCTCGGATTACAGTATATTACAAAATTGTTTTTTTTTTTCATCTTTTTCCCCTTTTCAGGAGCGTACACCAATCATTGTTCTCTTTAAATCGTGCTGTTACCATGATTTTATTTATCTAGAAATAACTCGGTAACTTCTTCTTCCACTAAATCTATTGATATAGTTTCTCAACACAGAGCTCGTTCTGTTTCCTCTAGTAAATTTTATATCATTGTCTATTGGTTGAAACCTTGGTTCGTGTTGCTCATATTTGCACAGCATGCCGCTTCAGCAGAGAACAGCTCGGCGAGTATCGACTCACAGGCAGAGCGAGTTAGCAGACTGTTCCCTCAGTAAGCCGTTCACCGCAGGAATCTCTGCATCTGAACAAACACCCTTTGTTCCACTCTACTGTGCATATTCACAAAGTGAGGATTGTCCGGGGAGCCACAAAGGTGATGTCTGGAGTTCCAGCAGTTCTTCATATACGGAGGCTGTTTATTTCCTCTTCAACTGCATTTTTTCACCAGCGAGGATACTAGTAATTACTGAAGAATGATGTACTCCTAATTTCTGTATGCTCTTAGTACAGCAATTCCCCATTTGTTAACCTCTGAGGCTTAAAGTATTGTAAAGCTCTAAAAGGTTATATTAGCAGATTTTACATTCACTGAGTACAATTTCCAAAAAGGTACTAAAATATGATATGCAGCCATTATATTGACTGATGCTATTTTTTTCACTGTATAGACAATAAGGTGAAACCTTCTCATCTATCATCCTCTTCATCAATTTCCTTAACATATGTGTAACTCTCTGCAAAATCTATTGAATATGGTTGTATAACATGTTTTGTTGAAATGAAGTCACGTAACACCTCAAAGTAATGTTTAACTTTTTCTTTACTGGATGCAACCTGGTAATGGACGCACACTCAATTTGATTCTCGAACAATACTAAAGCCTCTTGTGTGCTTCAATAATCTGTAGTTTACTTGTACTCAACATATCTTTCACTACTGCATTTCCAATGAGATTTCCAACAGCAAAGAAGAAATCATTACATAGTGAACATTATTGAAGGCTGCCGCCGCTCTTCACTTCCCATTATTCATGTCCTTCTGTTGAAACAATCTGCTGCTTGAAAGCCTGTTGCTGTTGTATGCCTCATAGACCGTTGTTTTCTGTGGAACACTTTTCTTCTTTCTCCCTTGAGGAGTCTATTTCCAAACTATTTTTTTCCAAATGTTCTCATCTTTCCTTCCTCGAGGTACGATGCCCCATAATATGTTTTATTTCTGCTTCATCGATTGTCGTCTTGCTGGATCCCATAAATTCCATTGTTTTGTTTTTTTTTTCACATGGATCATCCTCTAACTGCTGCACATTCCTCTCCTAAGTAACTATCCTGTGCCAGCACCATCTTGTGCTACATATATAAATGACGATGGCATCTATTCTTTCGGACATATCCGAAAGAACAGATACCATGTTCATGTAGATAAGGCTTACCGGCCAATGATCTTCTTCAGTGCGGATGCTCTCACATTGCTCAAAGTGATACGGGAATCGGTAGATTGACTGCCGAGAGTAATGAGTATAGTGGGCAGGGGCACTAGAAATGTAGTTTGTCGACATTAAGTTGGAAATGTGGGTCTCACGGGGAGCGTGCTTGAGATATCCTCTATGTCCTCGATGGCTCAATGGGATAGAGCATCTACCTTGTAAGCAGGAGATCCCGGGTTCGAGTCCCAGTCGGGACGCGCATTTCGAACTGTCCCAGTTGATACTAATCAACGCCTGTAAGCAGCTAATGGTCTGGATTTCATTGTAATTTTATTCCGTACTACATCTTATTAGCTCTCAGTGTCTGAATCGTATGCAGTGATGTATTGGGAGTTGAAGAGGCCAATAAATACACTCAGATCTCTACAAAAGTATAGCTAATTAACATTATTTGATAATATGTCGACGTAACAACTGAGATGTGGATAACTTTAAACTGCTGTAAGTTCTTCTTTGGTACTAAGCTAAACACAGTAAGAGTAATGTTCTTGATATAACATGCAGTCTTCGATGCTTTTGCACTCTGATAGTTTCTGAATATTAGCAATACTTAGTAGCGTCGTGCTACAGCTGCATCTACATGACTACTCTGCGGCTCACACTCAAGTGCCTGGCAGAGGGTTATTCGAACCACTTTCAGAATACTTCTTTACCGTTCACTCACACAGGAAGTGGAAAAATTAAACTTAAATCTTCCTGTAAGAACTCCTATTTTTTTTACTTTATTATGACGATCGTTTCTCCCTATGTAGGCTGGCACCAACAAAATGTTTTCACAATCAGAGGAGGAAGGTGGTGATAGAAACTTGGTGTTACGTCGATGTATTATCCTCACTGCAGTCTTCCGCACTAATGTTATTAAGTCTATAGATGCCGTGAATCAGGGGTGGTCCTCTACATCTACATGATACTCAGCAAGCCACCTAATTGTAAGTGGCGGAGGGTACTTTCGGTACCACTGTTTGGTCCCTCCAACCCTGTTCCACTCCCGAATAGTGCGTGGGAAGACTGATTGTTGGTAAGCCTGTGTTTTGGTTTTAATTGGTCTAATTTTGTCCTCGTAGTCAATTCGTGAGATGTATGTGGGGGAAAGTGATATGTTGTTTGACTCCTCATGAAAAGTGCTGTCCCGAATTTTCAATAGTAAATCTCTCCCTGATGCACAACGTCTCTCTTGTAACGTCTGCCAGTGGAGTTTGTTTAGCATCTCCTTAACGCTCGCTCGCCAGCTAAACGATTCTGTGACGAAGCCAACCGCTCTTCATTGGATCTTCCCTGTCTCCTCTATCAGTCCTACCTGACAGGGATCCCACATAGCTGAACACTACTCAAGAATCGGGCGAACAAACGCCTTATAAGAGACTTCTTTCATGGATGGGTTACATTTCCTTAAGATTCTTCCGATGAATCTGAGTCTTGTGTCAGCTTTTCCCACTATTCCACTTAACGTCACTCTGGACGGTTACGCCTAGATATTTTACGGCAGTCGTTGTCTGCAGCTGTTTGTCATCAATAGTGCAGCTATACAGTAGTGGATTTCTTTTCCTATTTATGCGCAGTATGCTAAATTTATTTAGGTTCCGGGTCAATTGCCAGAGTCTGCACCATTAATCAATTCGCTGCAGGTCGTTCTGCAAAGCCTTGCTGTCTTTTAGCGTTGCTACTTTGGTATAAACAACTGTATCACCTGCGAATAGATTTAAAGAGCATCGGACGCTTTCTACTAAATTATTTATATACATATATCTTGAACAGCAACGGTCCTATCACATTTCCCTGTGGTTCTTAGCATATTACCCTTACAGCGTCTATTTAGTTCCGCTAAGAGCAACGTGTTGAGTTCTATCTGCAAGAAAGTCTTGAATCCAGTTGCAGTTCTGCTCCGATACTCCGTAAGTTCGTATTTTTTTCATTAAACAGCAATGTGGGACGGTGTCAATTGCCTTACTGAAATCAAGAAACACGGCATCAGTCTGATAGCCGTTGTCCACAGCGCTTGGATCTCATGGAGGAACATAGCGAGCTGAGTTTCGCAGGATGTCTGTTTGCGGAATCCATGTTGATTTCTGTAGAGGAGCTGATGATCTTCCAAGAACGTCATAATTCTTGAGCGTAAAACATGTTCCACAATTCTACAACAGATTGATGTCAACGATATAGGTCTATATTTGCGTGGATCTGTCTTACAGGCTTTCTTCAAAAAGGGAATGACCTGTGCTTTTTTCCAGTCGTTAGAGTATCTTTGGTTGCTCAAGAGATCTACGGTAAATTAGTGCTAGAAGGGGAGCAAGTTCTTTCGCTTAATCTTTATAGAATCTTATAGGAACCTCATCTGGTCCTGAAGCCCTTCCACTACAAAGCGATTGTAGTTGCTTTTCAGTTCCGCGATCGGTTATCTCAATATCTGCCATTTCGACGTTCGCACGACGATTGAAAGGAGGAACAGTGTTACAATCTTCCACGGTGAAACAGCTTCGGATGACCGAATTCAGTATTTCAGTCTTCTCTCTGTTATCTTCCGTTTCAGTGCCGGTGTGGTCGCTGCGAGAATGAATAGATGATTTTGACCCACTTACTGATTTTACATACGACCCCTGATGAATTATGGCAGCTAAAATGTTGCGGCTGCCCATCAGAGTCACATGAAGTGAGGTAATGTAACTTCCGTGTTCTCTGGGATCGTGTATGTGTAGCACTCCCCATTGCAATTTCCGCTGGTGTCGTGTATGTGTGGCACTCTCCATCGGACATTGCGAGCAATCGAGCAATGAGAGATCGAACTCGCTGACGCGCGGCGTGCTGATGGCACTTTGAAAAGTGCGTAGTGGTGGGTAGAGCGGGGCGTGCGGTCGGCGAAGATTTTGTCGAAGCCGCCAGTAGCACTGCTCTCAATAACGGAATCAGAGATACTTTCATTCGTGCATGTCGTTATAATGCTGTTCTATAGAAAAGAATTGAATTCTGTCATTACAAACGACACAGTGATTTCAAACTTGTATGCTGTTTAAATATGTGCAGCTGTGTAAACTTCACTCCACGTCGTTTTCGTAATAGCGAGAGCGTCACGAGAATCGGATCAAGTGACAGTTGTTACAAGAGAGGTGTTGTACCCCAGTGAGAGGTTTCCGTGGAAGTGGCTTCTAAGGAGTTCAATACCAAAAATCACCACTGGCCGTTAAGTGCGACCCCGTGAAGATGATATATAACAAACTACAATTTTGCCTGAAGAGCACTAAAAACTCGAACGTCAGGTAGGAGTAGCACCATATTCATTCTGTAGGTAAGGAAATAATATACAGCGGTCTTATCTTTCAGAAATCGCATTTCAGCCTTAAATGCTTTTGAGAAGATCGTGATATCCCTCATGTAGTCAGCAGAAACGTATACAGGCACATAGAAGAGTTGGCAGTGGCACGACCTTGGCTAATCAAGAAAGCGGTTTATCGTTTCGTGACATTGCTTCTCGCATTGTTCAGGATCCCATGAATATCATGCGAATAAGTAATCACTGGGTTCAGGAGGATAATATGTAAAGAAATTTGAGTTTTCCACGCCCTTTGTGGCTAGCTCTCGGGAGGACACCTCTGTTGTTCGTTCGGCCTTGAGGGAATGTACAGAATCATCGCGTACGTTGAGTCAGATATTTTGACAGCAAGACAAGTAAGTTACCACATGTACAGTGCGTAGACGTTTGGAGCACCGCCGACTATAAGCGTAGCGACCATTGTTGCTGTAGCAGGAAAGCGTTGTTGGTTTGTGGGGCGGTCTTCATCATGGTCATCAACGCCCGTACAAGGTCCAAATTTTTCCAATCTCGGCACCTCCAGAATAATGATGGGATAATGAGAACAACACAGTCACCCAGATCAGGGACGGGGATAATCCCGACGGGGAATCGAACTCGAGACCCTGTGGTCCAGAGGCAGCAACGCTGGCCGCTAGACCACGACCTACGGACAGCAGGAAATTGAGATGTGTTGACAGTGGGGCAGCAAACTACAACACGAGATTCGACAGTGGCACCATGTCACATTTTCAGTGATTCTAGGTACCTGTGTGTGGTGTCTCTGAGGAAAAGAGACTTTGCGAGACTGCATTCGTCATAGTCATAGGATTCAAGCACCTGACGTGTTAGTATAGGTTGCCACTGCGTACAGAAAATGACCGGACAGCCGATAGCAACAGGCGTTTCATCTCTAAAGCGCAAAGGCCACTTGCTGCAATGTATGTTCGAGGTCCACATCTCATCAAACAGTCAGTACAAAACTATATGTTTATCATATTGTCCTGTCCTGCTTCCATAAAGAGGGTACTCCTTTGCACTCACCTGCAGGTTCTTTAGATTACTCGCAACTGCACACGTGTGGTCTACGATTACCGAGAGGTTGGCATGTCCACCGCTACGGTCGCAGTTTCAAATCCTGCCTCGGGCCTGGATGTGTGTGATGTCCTTAAGTTAGGTCTAAGTAGTTCTAC
This sequence comes from Schistocerca serialis cubense, assembly GCF_023864345.2. Lineage (NCBI taxonomy): Eukaryota > Metazoa > Arthropoda > Insecta > Orthoptera > Acrididae > Schistocerca > Schistocerca serialis. The sequence goes on along the minus strand of NC_064638.1, from coordinate 1,265,031,517 downwards.
GACTGATGACCTCAGAAGTTAAGTCGCATAGTGCTCAGAGCCGTTTTTGGCTGGCATGTGACACTCGTGTATACCCAGCGATAGACAACTTGCAGAGTTAAAGCAGCACTTTAGGACGGGCAGATACCTGTCATTCAACCATTGTTGGACTCAATGCGCAGCAGAGTTACAGATGTTGTTGCTTCCCAAGATGAACCAGCATTCAATGGAAAACCCGTTTCTGCTATCCTGGTGGCAGCAACACAAATATCCTTACGGAAAATGCAAAGACGCAGGAGTGCAGCGTGTTTCACACCCTCCATACTCCTACATAAACTACAAATGAAGCGTCTAATTCTCCTGTTACTCTGTATATATGCAGTCTACATTAATAATAATCCAGATCTTCGTTTTTTCAGAATCGTGAATCTCCAAGAGCTCTTCACCGATTGGTTCGAAATTTTCTCACAACATTACATGAAAATGCAGGCGGTATTTTATAGATCAATTGTGAACATGTATCAATTAAAAGTATGCATTTAATATATAAAGGGGAAACATTTTCACTAATAATTTTAAAAGGTACTCGACCGATTTACTTCAAATTTTTACTCATTACTGTAATAAATGTATGAACAACTATGGGTTCCATTTGTATATATCTGTGTGTGTGTGTGTGTGTGTGTGTGTGTGTGTGTGTGTGTGTGTGTGTCTGTGTCTGAAACGTCGTTAGAAAACAGCTCATGGTTGTTGTTGTTGTGGTCTTCAGTCCTGAGACTGGTTTGATGCAGCTCTCCAAGCTACTCTATCCTGTGCAAGCTTCTTCATCTCCCAGTACCTACTGCAGCCTACATCCTGCTGAATCTGCTTAGTGTATTCATCTCTTGGTCTCCCTCTACGATTTTTACCCTCCACGCTGCCCTCCAATACTAAATTGGTGATCCCTCGATGTCTCAGAACATGTCCTACCAACCGATCCCATCTTCTAGTCAAGTTGTGCCACCAGCTCCTCTTCTCCCCAATTCTATTCAGTACCAAAACGGCCTTGCTGTGCTGGTACTGCGAACGGCTGAAAGCAAGGGGAAACTACGGCCGTAATTTTTACCGAGGGCATGCAGCTTTACTGTATGATTAAATGATGATGGCGTCCTCTTGGGTAAAATATTCCGGAGGTAAAATAGTCCCCCATTCGGATCTCCGGGCGGGGACTACTCAAGAGGATGTCGTTATCAGGAGAAAGAAAGCTGGCGTTCTACGGATCGGAGCATGGAATGTCAGATCCCTTAATCGGGCAGGTGGGTTAGAAAATTTAAAAAGGGAAATGGATAGGTTAAAGTTAGATATAGTGGGAATTAGTGACGTTCGGTGGCAGGAGGAACAAGACTTCAGGTCAGGTGACTACAGGGCTATAAACACAAAGTCAAATAGGGGTAATGCAGGAGTAGGTTTAATAATGAATAGGAAAATAGGAGTGCGGGTCAGCTACTACAAACAGCATAGTGAACGCATTATTGTGGCCAAGATAGATACGAAGCCCACACCTACTACAGTAGTACAAGTTTATATTCCAACTAGCTCTGCAGATGACGAAGAAATTGAAGAAATGTATGATGAAATAAAGGAAATTATTCAGATAGTAAAGGGAGACGAAAATTTAATAGTCATGGGTGACTGGAATTCGAGTGTAGGAAAAGGGAGAGAAGGAAACGTAGTAGGTGAATATGGATTGGGGCTAAGAAATGAAAGAGGAAGCCGCTTGATAGAATTTTGCACAGAGCACAACTTAATCATAGCTAACACTTGGTTTAAGAATCATGATAGAAGGTTGTATACATGGAAGAACCCTGGAGATACTAAAAGGTATCAGATAGATTATATAATGGTAAGACAGAGATTTAGGAACCAGGTTTTAAATTGTAAGACATTTCCAGGGGCAGATGTGGACTCTGGCCACAATCTATTGGTTATGACCTGTAGATTAAAACTGAAGAAACTGCAAAAAGGTGGGAATTTAAGGAGATGGGACCTGGATAAACTGAAAGAACGAGAGGTTGCAGAGAGTTTCAGGGAGAGCATAAGGGAACAATTGAAAGGAATGGGGGAAAGAAATACAGTAGAAGAAGAATGGGTAGCTCTGAGGGATGAAGTAGTGAAGGCAGCAGACGATCAAGTAGGTAAAAAGAAGAGGATTAGTAGAAATCCTTGGGTAACAGACGAAATATTGAATTTAATTGACGAAAGGAGAAAATATAAAAATGCAGGAAATGAAGCGTGCAAAAAGGAATACAAACGTCTCAAAAATGAGATCGACAAGAAGTGCAAAATGGCTAAGCGGGGATGGCTAGAGGACAAATGTAAGGATGTAGAGGCTTATCTCACTAGGGGTAAGATACATACTGCCTACAGGAAAATTAAAGAGACCTTTGGGGATAAGAGAACCACATGTATGAACATCAAGAGCTCAGATGGGAACCCAGTTCTAAGCAAAGAAGGGAAAGCAGAAAGGTGGAAGGAGTATATGGAGGGTCTATACAAGGGCAATGCACTTGAGGACAATATTATGGAAATGGAAGAGGATGTAGATGAAGATGAAATGGGAGATACGATACTGCGTGAAGAGTTTGACAGAGCACTGAACGACCTGAGTCGAAACAAGGCCCCCGGAATAGACAACATTCCATTGGAACTACTGACGGCCTTGGGAGAGCCAGTCCTGACAAAACTCTACCATCTGGTGAGCAAGATGTATGAAACAGGCGAAATACACTCAGACTTCAAGAAGAATATAATAATTCCAATCCCAAAGAAAGCAGGTGTTGACAGATGTGAAAATTACCGAACAATTAGTTTAATAAGCCACAGCTGCAAAGTACTAACACGAATTCTTTACAGACGAATGGAAAAACTAGTAGAAGGCGACCTCGGGGAAGATCAGTTTGGATTCCGTAGAAATACTGAAACACGTGAGGCAATACTGACCTTACGACTTATCTTAGAAGAAAGATTAAGGAAAGGCAAACCTACGTTTCTAGCATTTGTAGACTTAGAGAAAGCTTTTGACAATGTTGACTGGAATACTCTCTTTCAAATTCTAAAGGTGGCAGGGGTAAAATACGGGGAGCGAAAGGTTATTTACAACTTGTATAGAAACCAGATGGCAGTTATAAGAGTTGAGGGACATGAAAGGGAAGCAGTGGTTGGGAAGGGAGTAAGACAGGGTTGTAGCCTCTCCCCGATGTTATTCAATCTCTATATTGAGGAAGCAGTAAAGGAAACAAAAGAAAAATTTGGAGTAGGTATTAAAATCCATGGAGAAGAAATAAAAACTTTGGGGTTCGCCGATGACATTGTAATTCTGTCAGAGACAGCAAAGGACTTGGAAGAGCAGTTGAACGGAATGGATGGTGTCTTGAAGGGAGGATATAAGATGAACATCAACAAAAGTAAAACGAGGATAATGAAATGTAGTCGACTTAAGTCGGGTGATGCTGAGGGTATTAGATTAGGAAATGAGACACTTAAAGTAGTAAAGAAGTTTTGCTATTTGGGGAGCAAAGTAACTGATGATGGACGAAGTAGAGAGGATATAAAATGTAGACTGGCAATGGCAAGGAAAGCGTTTCTGAAGAAGAGAAATTTGTTAACATCGAGTATAGATTTAAGTGTCAGGAAGGTATTTCTGAAAGTATTTGTATGGAGTGTAGCCATGTATGGAAGTGAAACATGGACGGTAAATAGTTTGTACGAGAAGAGAATAGAAGCTTTTGAAATGTGGTGCTACAGAAGAATGCTGAAGATTAGATGGGTAGATCACATAACTAATGTGGAAGTATTGTTTAGGATTGGGGAGAAGAGAAGTTTGTGGCACAACTTGACCAGAAGAAGGGATCGGTTGGTAGGACATGTTTTGAGGCATCAAGGGATCACAAATTTAGCATTGCAGGGCAGCGTGGAGGGTAAAAATCGTAGATGGAGACCAGGAGATGAATACACTAAGCAGATTCGGAAGGATGTAGGTTGCAGTAGGTACTGGGAGGTGAAGAAGCTTGCACATGATAGAGTAGCATGGAGAGCTGCATCAAACCAGTCTCAGGACTGAAGACCACAACAACAACAACCTCCTCATTAGGTATGTGATCTACTCATCTAATCTTCAGCGTTCTTCTGTAGCACCACATTTCGAAAGCTTGTATTCTCTTCTTGTCTAAACTGTTTACCGTTGACGTTTCACTTCCATACATGGCTACACTCCATACAAATACTTTCAGAAACGACTTCCTGACACATGGTTAGACTAGTACAAAATCTGAATGGGAGCAAATGTACATAGAAAGTGGAAAGGACGAAGTGGACGGAAAGAAAGGTAGGGGGAGATGTAGGGAGATGGAGGACGACGAGATGGAAATGGAGGAGTTGGTGATGGACAGAGGAGTAGAGAGAGGGTTTAGAAAGAGGTGGAGAAAAAGGGGAGATAAGATTAATAAAGATAGGGAGAGGGGGTGAAGGACTGACAGAGAGGGGAAGAGAGGACGAAAGGAGGGGGAGAGAGAGAAAGTGGCGAGTGTGAAGTGGACAGAGAGGGGGGTGTGGAGGTGATGAAGAGAGAAGGGGGAACGGGGATTAAATAGACAAGGAGAGGGAGAGAAGGAAACTGACAGAGAGTGGGATGAAAATGAAATTGGGACACATATCCAATTGCCACACTTATTAGGAACGAGTGCTTTCTCCTTTCTTTCTTTTCCGTTTAATCAGAATGTGCCACAAAAATGCATGCCCAGGAAAAACTAGTAAATAATCTTTGGTTATAAAGCCGTTTTTCTAGTTGTTGCAGTTTTGAAGTGAAGTAGAGTATTTCTAACGAATATATAGCGAACTGACAATATATATTTAACTGTCAACAACGATAAAATCATCTAAATTCTTGTTAGTATAGAGGTTAGTGGAGCTTGTTACTTTAGATTTATGGATGTAATAGGAAGTGATTTGCTCGAAATTTCTTCAGCTGCACACAGTAAGATAGCTGGCAGAGTATAGCTATAAATGTAAGATAGCATTTTGATGGAGAGACTGATAGAGGGAAGCCATTATCAATAAGTAAACACGTTATCTACCTTTTAGCCTTTATTGATAATAAATGAGAAATACACGTATGCGCTTAGCATTGTTTCATCTAAGTTAACTCTTTACTTTATTTACTTTCGACAACTCTCGTTCTTCCATACGAATGACAGCGTAAGTGTCAGATGCTGGTGCGACTTTACTGTACCCGTCTAACTCTGCAGGCGAGTCTAGTAACCCTCACCCGTGCCATGCTTCCACAGTTTCCGCTCTATGTCACCGTTAGTTTCTCGGAGCGGCGGGGAATTTCCCGGAATTTCAGTGCCTGTCACACGAAGAATAGCCACGTGAGGGTCTCCGGCGCATGACACAGACAGCAGTTCCCGGAGCCAGGTGCGTGTGAAAGTGCTGGGAAGGCCGACACAAAATCCCATGCGGCGCTTTGCCGGCAGCCGAGCCGCATCAGAAGCTCCGGGCGTGACACCGGCGGCGAAAACAAACTGGCGAACCGGCACCGAGCGGCGAGCCGGCTGTGGCGGAGGGAGTAACAGAATGAAAGTGAAAGCTATTTAGCAGATACAGCAAACAGTATCTACATGATTGTAAGCCATTATGTCGTGTACTATAGTTGACGCAAATCAAGGGAAAAATATTTCCGGTGGGGTAGGAAACTACGTTTAAAAGGCGGAAGAACCAGCAATGATCAACGGAATGAGGATTCGGTAGACAACAGAAACTGATGAATTAAACACACGTGACGTACACGCAAAGGACACGTGGCCTTCAGTCGAAATATGACCATAATGATCTCGTCCTTGGCAAACGAGCATGGAGTGTCAGAAGTCTGAACGTGACAGGGAAGCTAGAAAGTCAGAAAAGGGATCTGAAAAGAGAAATACGTCTATATACAGTGGAGGTCAGTATCGTGAAATGGAAAGAAGATAAGGATTTCTGGTCAGACGAATATATACTAACATCAAGAGCAGCTGAAAATGGAATAATGGGAGTAAGATCCGTTTTGAGTGCGATATTAGGGCAGAGAATGAACTAGAAGAGAATGAATTACTGTGAACAGTTCAATGATAATGTTTTTCTCATCAGACTCGCCAGAAAAACACTGCCGATAACGATACTTCAGTTATAGATGCCGACGTCGCAAGCAGAAGATGATGAGAAATTATATGAGCGTACTGAACGGGTAATTCACTACGTAAAGCGAGATGAAGTTCTAGTAATCCTGGTGGACTGAAATGTGGTTGTAGGGGAAAGGACAGAAGAAGGTTTACTGGAGATTACGCACTTGGCGGTAGGAGACAGAGAGGAGAAAGACGACTTCAGTCACGCACTAAATTTGAGATGGTATTAGTGAATACTCTGCTCAAGGAACTTAAGAAGAGCAGGTATACCGGAAAAATACCAGGAAACAAGGGAAGATTCCAGGTGCATTACAACGTGGTCAGTCACCGATTACGAAATCAGATATTGGATTGCAAAGTGTGCCCGGGTCAGGGCACAATTCAGTATTGATCAAGAGCAGAACGAAGTACAAGAGGATCTTTAGGAAGAAGCAGAATGGAAGGATGAAACAAAGGAAGAAAGATGCTGAAGTACTCGCGAATGATGAGACACATTTGAAATTCACTTGGATGTGGCTACAGTGATAAGAAATACCAGAGTAGAAAGATCAGCTGAAAAGGAGTGGACGTCCCTATACAAGAGCAATTACTGGCTTTTGACAGACAAACGTTTGAACAAGGAACGTAACTGCCAGCAAACAATGAGCAACAGCAAAAGTATTTCACGTGGCATACTAGAGAAGAAGTACAAAAACATTCAGAGAAGAACAGGAATGCAACATTATAAATCCCTTAGGAATGAAACAAATAGTAAATGCAGGGCATCCATGGAGAAATGGCTGCAGGAAAAATGTGAAGAAATAGAAACACAAATGATAGTCTAGAGGACTGACTCAGCATATAGAAAAGTCCAAATAACCCTCAGTGAAATTAAAAGCCTGTGTTTTAGTTGTAAGACCGTAATGTGAATTCACCTGATAACGCTGAAGAGAGAGGACATCGGTGGCTGGAGTACACTGAAGGCGTCTGTGAGGAGGAGGACTCGTCCGTTGACGTGGTAGAAGAAGAAATTGGAGTCGGTATGAAGACATAAGAGATCGGAATCGAAAATAGCTCGGTAAAATTTGATATCAAATAAGGCAGCAGCATTACGTAACGTCCCATTCAAATTACTAAAACCGTTGGTGAGAGTGGCACAAGACGACTATTCACGCTAGAATGCGTGTAGAATGTATGAGACTGGCGATATACCATCAGGCGTTCGAATAAACATCATCCACACAGTTCCAAAAATTGCGAGAGCCAACAAACGCAATATTTATCGCACAATCAGCTTAACTCTTTCAAGTCTGGTGGTACAATTTGTGTACCACCTTATGTTGCACCGAGGTTGTACGGTGGTACATTATTTGTTCGACCAATTTGGATGCGTAGAACAGCGCATTCTCGTGGTAGATTACTTGAACCACTTTGTAGTTCTTAGATGTATGCACCAGATAGAAGTTGTTACTGGGTTCTTGTAGCAGCACCAGTACTTCATATATCTACGTCAGGTGCGCTCAAGTACACTGTGGAGACATTGTTGGTGCAACATTGTTATTTATTTCCCGCTAACGGAAGTTTCCAATAAAATTCGTATTGGAATATGTAAGTACATTTGTTTATTGTAGTTTTTTGTGTTGTTCAGACTATTTCTATGAGAAATTATTAAAATGTAGCTAATTATTCGTCGGTTCAAAATATGTACCACTGTACCACCACAGTCAGTCTACTTCAAACGTAGGTAAATTTTACTCTTTACTTTTCAGTAATAATGAGGGGTCAGAGAAAGCTGACTGGGTCTGAAATTTTGAAAGCCCTTGAAGAGGATATTACATCTGACATATCATTTGATGGTGGGGACAGTGATGACACTAATGACAATTCTTATTGTCTGGAGCCAACTACATCCAAAACTATTCTGTTTGATTCTGATACGTCAAGTGATTCTGATGATGAGTGCCCAGCTACCGTTTCAGTGATTAGGTCACCAGATACTGAGCTGAGTCAAACCGTCACAGTGCATCAGGCACCATCTGAGATTGTTGATCATCAGTCGAAGACTGAAATAAGTGAAGCAAAACTGAACACCCTGCTGATGCCCCTGCATTTACTTCCCAGTGTGGTCCCAGTGCTTTTATTGTGGAGTTAGGCACACCATCACCATATCAGTTATTTGAAGTTCTGCTTTCAGATGATATTATGGATTTATTTTTGTTTCAGACGAACTTATATGCGCAACAGTCGCCTCTGACTACTGATAAACCTTATGTGCCAGCAACCATGGAACTCTCTTAGGGATAAAACCACTTCCTAGTTACAGAGACTACTGGAGTTCAGTTGCTGATCTACATGATAGTTATGTGAGTCAGTTGATGTCAAGGAGGCGTTTCGAATGGTTTCTCAGCAACTTACATTTGAATGGCAATAGTAAAATGCCACCACGAGGGGCCACCAAGTATGATAAACTTTATAAGTTCCGTCCTTTCCTAGAAAGAATTTCACATAACTTTCAGAAAGCAGAATGAGATTTTCACTCTGCAGTGGAGTGTGCGCTAATATGAAACTTCCTGGCAGATTAAAACTGTGTGCCCGACCGAGACTCTACCACCTGAGCTACCGAAGCACGACTCACGCACGGTACTCACAGCTTTACTTCTGGCAGTATCTCGTCTCCTACCTTCCAAACTTTACAGAAGCTCTCCTGCGAACCTTGCAAAACTAGCACTCCTGAAAGAAAGGATACAGTGGAGACATGGCTTAGCCACAGCCCGGGGGATGTTTCCAGAATGAGATTTTCACTCTGCAGCGGAGTGTGCACTGATATGAAACTTCCTGGCAGATTAAAACTGTGTGCCCGACCGAGACTCGAACTCGGGACCTTTGCCTTTCGCGGGCAAGTGCAAGGTATTTAGTGGCACCTGCCTTGGTAGCTTCAAGAGGTAAAAAGCGAAGTCTGAGCAGCCATCTCCAGTTCAACAAAAAGAAACCCAATGTTCCGAAATCTGTGCGTGTTGAAAGTTCATCTCATCAGCCAGAAAGATGTACAAGGAGGATATGTGCAGCATGTTGTTCCAAGAAACAACAAATTCGCACCGACTGGATGAGTAGTGTGCGTAAGGTTCCTCTATGCTTAGGGAAAAGGAAGACATGCTTCCAAGACTATCATGCATCTTCATGCACGGTGGTACAAAAAATGGACCACCTCCCTTGTGACCAACAGTGATTATAAAAATTGAATTTTTGTGTGCAATGGTAATAATTATGTTCATTCTACTATAAATATGTTGCTTGTATGAATTTTTGACAGAAAAAGTAAGTCGTGTACTTCTAGAGCTGTTTTTTGGTCAAATTTGTTGTACATGAAAGAGTTAACAGTTTATGCATCCATGTTACTGCGAGGAATAATATACAGGAGAATGGAAAGGAAAGATGATGATCTGTTACATAATGATCAGTTTGGCCTTAGGAAAGGTAAAGGCACCAGAGCGGCAGATCCCACATTGCGCTTGATAGTAGAAGCAACACTGAAGAAAAATCAAGAGATGAACGGAGGAATTATCGACCTAGAAAAATAGTGCGACATGACAAATTTGTGCAAAATGTTCGTAATTCCGAGGAATATATGAGTAAACATCTGGGAAGGAGAGTAATATACAATATGTACAAGAACCAAGATGGAAAAATAGGACAGGACCACTAAGAACGTTTTTCTCGGATTAAAAACGGAGATATACGATTTGACCTCTACTGTTCAGTATATAGATAGAAGCGATGACAGAAATAAATGAAAGGTTCAAGAGTGGGATTAATATTCATGAGGAAGGACCTCGATAATAAGATTCGCTGAAGACATTTGTATCCTCAGTAAAGTAAGAAGAAATATGGGATCTGTTGACTGGAATGAACAGTAATGACTACAGAGTGTGGAATGAGAGTAAACCGAAGAAATACTAACATACTAAGAAGTAGCACAAATGAGAATAGCAAGAAACTTAACATCAACCCTGGTGATCACAGAGTAGCAGAATAACCAATGTCAGACGAAGCAATAAAGACATAAAAAGTAGACTCACAGGCTAAAGGGCGTTCATGACTAAGAAAAGTCTGCTGATATAAAATATAGGCGTTAATCAAAGGAAGAAAATTCTGAGAATGTATGTGTGTAGCGCAGCATGGCATAGTAATCAATCACCGACTGAGGGAAGTTCGAAACAGAGAATAATAGAAGCATTTGGGATATCGTGCTGCTAAAGAATGTTGAAAATTGGGTGGACTTATAATGAATGAGGAGGTCCACATTAGAATCGGCGAAGTAAGGAACATGTGGAGAAAGCTGACAAGAAGAAGGGAGAGAATGAGAGGACATGGGGAGGGAGTGCCTTCCTTGGTACTAGAGGGAGCCGTAGATAGCAAGAAGGGGGAGAGACAGATCAAAATACGTCCAGTAATAGCTGGGGATGTAGGGTGCGGGTGCTACAAGATTGATTCGTTGTGGGTCACATCAAACCAGTCAGAAAACTGAAGACTCAACTAAACAAAAATAAATAACACTTCCGTTCTGTTGTCGGTATATGAGTGTAAATGTCATGCAACTATCTGATAATATGGAATAGTTTGGGAGAACTGTGTTGTTACTTTCTGTTACTAAGTAGTTTAACAGACCGAAATAGCAAGCTACTGGATTACGAGTATATAATTTAGGAAGTTATTTAAAATTAAATTTGTCAATTTACCACTTTAATTTTTTCCACTGTGTTTCGGTATCATAATTTGAAGGTAACAAATTTCAATAAATTTAATAAAACTGTCACTTTTCATGCTAACGATGTGTTTTAATGCTGGAAATACAAGTTGCAGACCGAGCGGGGTGGCGCAGTGGTTAGACACTGGACTCGCATTCGGGAGGACGACGGTTCAATCCCGCGTCCGGCCATCCTGATTTAGGTTTTCCGTGATTTCCTTAAATCACTCCAGGCAAATGCCGGGATGGTTCCTCTGAAAGGGCACGGCCGACTTCCTTCCCAATCCTTCCCTATTCCGATGAGACCGATGACCACGCTGTCTGGTCTCCTTCCCCAAACCCACCACCACCACCACCACCACAAGTTGCAAGTCGGTATGTATCTCTTTATAGCACAGGAACGATGCAATGAAAACGAGAAAACCTATTAACATGAAATAAAACAATGCGATACTCTTCCAACTTACACAAATAAAAGTGTTAGCATAGAAAATGAAAAGAGTCAATGATGACTCCAAATACGTCACGAAACACGTTTCCTTTAAATGGAACGGTATTATATATTGCTGCAAGTGGAAATCGTTCCTTAAAATTCATTCAGACAGAGAGATTTGCAATAAAAGGGAAAATATGAGACGTCAAGACGTAGTCATAACGTTTATGTACGAACAGAGCACCTCCTGAGTTCAGCAGATGAAACGTGATGATCAAAGTCCTAAGAAGAATAAGGCTAAATGCTGACACCAGTAAGTATCGTACAATATGTATCAATCTCAAATGTGAGTAACAAATGCGAAAGGCAGGAAAGAAACAGTTGTGTGACGAAGTGAGTAAAAACAGTGGTACATTTTACAGGCAGTGTGCTGTAACTAATACAGAAATGTAGAAGATTAATGGAAATTCAAAATAGGAAATAATGTGCAACAGGTTTCTGTACTAAGGAAACCAATTAGTGGTCCTGTTGTTTATTCTCCGCCCTTCCAAACAATAGCGAAATAAACATTGGTGTCAGTGGTACCGACAAAATGCTCCGAAAATCCCTATTAGATTCTCTACCGAATTTTGTGGATAATTTAGTCCTTCCTTTAAACATAATATACCGAAGATCAGAACAAAATACTGGGCCCAGTGGGTGGAAAAGTCACAGGTCTCAGCCATGTGCAAGAAGGGAAAAGAAGTGATCCACACCCTTTACATCACTTTCTTGCAGAATCTAAGAACGTATTGCGAGTTCAAATGTTATGAGGAACCTCGAACAGAATGACATCTTCCATACCAACCAGCATGGATTCTGAAAACGTCTGTATCGTGAAACATAACCTGCTCTTTTCTCAAGCGACATGCTGAAAGCTCTCACATCCGTTGTTGGGGGTTCTGGATTCCTTTTCAATATAAATGCTATCGGCATTCGTTGGTATTGTAGCCTTGTTTTGAAAACCAGATCGCTATGTTAAAATAGTCACTTAAAACAACTGATTTCGACCATATACACTCCTGGAAATTGAAATAAGAACACCGTGAATCCATTGTCCCAGGAAGGGGAAACTTTATTGACACATTCCTGGGGTCAGATACATCACATGATCACACTGACAGAACCACAGGCACATAGACACGGGCAACAGAGCATGCACAATGTCGGCACTGGTACAGTGTATATCCACTTTTCGCAGCAATGCAGGCTGCTATTCTCCCATGGAGACGATCGTAGAGATGCTGGATGTAGTCCTGTGGAACGGCTTGCCATGCCATTTCCACCTGGCGCCTCAGTTGGACCAGCGTTCGTGCTGGACGTGCAGACCGCGTGAGACGACGCTTCATCCAGTCCCAAACATGCTCAATGGGGGACAGATCCGGAGATCTTGCTGGCCAGGGTAGTTGACTTACACCTTCTAGAGCACGTTGGGTGGCACGGGATACATGCGGACGTGCATTGTCCTGTTGGAACAGCAAGTTCTCTTGCCGGTCTAGGAATGGTAGAACGATGGGTTCGATGACGGTTTGGATGTACCGTGCACTATTCAGTGTCCCCTCGACGATCACCAGCGGTGTACGGCCAGTGTAGGAGATCGCTCCCCACACCATGATGCCGGGCGTTGGCCCTGTGTGCCTCGGTCGTATGCTGTCCAGATTGTGGCGCTCACCTGCACGGCGCCAATCACGCATACGACCATCATTGGCACCAAGGCAGAAGCGACTCTCATCGCTGAAGACGACACGTCTCCATTCGTCCCTCCATTCACGCCTGTCGCGACACCACTGGAGGCGGGCTGCACGATGTTGGGGCGTGAGCGGAAGACGGCCTAACGGTGTGCGGGACCATTGCCCAGCTTCATGGAGACGGTTGCGAATGGTCCTCGACGATACCCCAGGAGCAACAGTGTCCCTAATTTGCTGGGAAGTGGCGGTGCGGTCCCCTTTGGCACTGCGTAGGATCCTACGGTCTTGGCGTGCATCCGTGCGTCGCTGTGGTCCGGTCCCAGGTCGACGGGCACGTGCACCTCCCGCCGACCACTGGCGACAACATCGATGTACTGTGGAGACCTCACGCCCCACGTGTTGAGCAATTCGGCGGTACGTCCACCCGGCCTCCCGCATGCCCACTATACGCCCTCGCTCAAAGTTCGTCAACTGCACATACGGTTCACGTCCACGCTGTCGCGGCATGCTACCAGTGTTAAAGACTGCGATGGAGCTCCGTATGCCACGGCAAACTGGCTGACACTGACGGCGGCGGTGCACAAATGCTGCGCAGCTAGCGCCATTCGACGGCCAACACCGCGGTTCCTGGTGTGTCAGCTGTGCCGTGCGTGTGATCATTGCTTGTACAGCCCTCTCGCAGTGTCCGGAGCAAGTATGGTGGGTCTGACACACCGGTGTCAATGTGTTCTTTTTTCCATTTCCAGAAGTGTATATTGCCATCCTCTGATCTATAAAAGATAAATATATGGATGCAGGCTCACAATCATATAAAAATTGTTGTAAGGCATACATAACAGCTCAGTCACAAGAATTATATACGTATAAAAGTAAGCAGTGGTCTTTACATCATACAGTGCTTTCATCACTCTGACTAGTGAGAACTATACAACATGCTGTAAAATAAGAACTCTCAAAAATTCTGCTAGTATTGACGGATACAATCCAAAGCAAAGATATAATAACGAATATCTCTAATAAGGAAATTGTAAATAGAAGATGCACCATAAAGAAATCGAGGCATTACAATGACGCGTCGCGTGTGCTATCGTAACACAAGTACAACTTGGTGTACGAACAGCATAAACATGCCAGATATAGCCGCTTCGTGGTATAGTGCCATGTTGGCTACTACAGAGTAGCTTAGGACTGAACTTGAAGTACAGCTAAAGCTAGTACTTAGAGGTACCACAATGTGGCGGGATGCAGTGCATGACGTCATTTACAACTAATGTAACAGGGTCGCACTTTTGTTAAACACTATAGTTAAGAGAAGGAATGTAACATCGAAGTAGTATACACTGTAACAGTTGTGTTACTAAATGTGACACTTCTGTCACTGAATGTAACTGGGTTTTCTCTTTTGATGCTGTCAATTGTCAGGATGAGCATTCTAAAGCATTCTGTCAGGGTGAAAATATTAAATAAATTAACCTATCTCTCTTAACAACATGTGGGCAGGGTGGGTTCTTCCTTGGCTCGGGTATGAGGTCGAATGAAACATCATTTTTACATAAGATAACTTTTATTGAAGGTTTGTACACTGTCTCTTACAGGATGTTCTGGTTCGGAGAGCGGCAGCTGTGTCGTTTGTGAAGTCTTCTGCTGCGGCAGCGGCTGCGGCGGCGGCGGTGGCGGCGGCGTCTGATTACGCGTAGTGGTGTGTATTTCGTGTCGCCGTCTCGCCCAGCTGATTGGAGACGCGCAGCGTGAGGTGGCCCGTTTAATTATTGCGAGCGAAGTCGTGCATCGGATGGCGATACCTTCGATGTGGAGTCCCAGTGTTTCTCTTCTCTAAGCGGCCGCGAACCACGGACTCCCGCTTGCCAGTCTTCGGCTGTCAGATCTTCATCCCAGCTCACAGGTGACTGATGTGAGGCCATCTCCTTCCCGTCCTCACGAGTCACCCGGGTGTGTAAAATCAAATACCTTCTAACTTCTGTCTTCTGGCGCTGAGGCTGCTGCTTGCTATTCCATTACAGCGGCGGACTTGGTGCGTCTGTGCATGATGTAGTTTCTTCTTGCATGACGGTCTTCAGCACCGAAACTGACTGAAAACTACTGCTACACTTCTTCACTTCTTCGTCTTCTTCGTCTCTCGTCTCCGTCTTCGTCTCCGTTTCCGTCTTCGTCTCCGTCCCCGTCTTCGTCTCCGTCTTCATCTGTTGCGCCCACCGCGTCTCGTGTATTTATTCACTTCAGTTCACTGGAGGTGAACGACTTCACGGCCATTGCCTCTTCTGTCACGTTGAAAAGCTTCTCGAAGAATCTTCTTAACGTCGGTCATTGGCTCTTGGAATGTAGGCGGGGGCCTCTGATTGCATGTGACGACTGAGAAAAACGTGAGCCGGTCATTGCCTCTTCCGTCACGTTGGAAAGCGTCTCGAAGAATCTTCTTAACGTCGGTCATTGGCTCTTGGAATGTAGGCGAGGGCCTTTGCTGACATGCGACAACTGAGAAACACGTGAGCCGGTCGGGCGATGCCCTGACGGCTTAATCGACAGCGCCCGCTTATGTGGAACTTGCTGACTTCACGGTCATTGTCTCTTCTGTTCTGCTGTTCTCCCCGCTGAATGCGAGTATGTAACTCTCTAAACTAACCCAAGTTTTTCATTTATATTCTAATATCTATTTCACTTTGATTTCACTAATTTATTTACCTAAGTACCACTCAACATTCCTCCACCCTTCGGAGAAATTCGCCCTCGAATTTACCACTCAACAATACCAAATAATCATAACGGCGAAGTTTACGCAAATTTTATGCAAAACCGAATAAACTGTAAATTTTCTTGGGTGGTTGCCTACGCCATCAGATAAAAATTGGAAGCATTCCGTGTCACAACGATGGCATAATATATTACATACTTTAACCATTGCCATATAGTGTATGTAATAGAATTAGTTTCAGTGGAATAATATGAGGTTTATAGATACAGAGGGCAACGGCCTTGTCGCAGTGGATACACTGATTCCCGTCAGATCATCGAAGTCAGATCATCGAAGTTAAGCGCTGTTTCCATTTTTCAGGGTGCACTCAGCCTCGTGATGCGAATTGAGGAGCTTATCAACCGAATAGTAGCGGCTCCGATCAACGAAAACCAACATCGCGACTGGGAGAGCGGTGTGCTGACCACACGCCCCTCCTATCCACATCCTCAGCTGAGGATGACACGGCAGTCGAATTGTCCCAATGGGCCGCTTGTGAGCTGAAGACGGAGTCCTTTATAGTTACAGAAGTGTGAAATGGGATTTGACCTTCTTGGTCGGTTCCGCAGCAAGCAAGGGAACATAGTTAACAATTGTGTAGTAGGAAGTAGTAGACTAACACTAGCCTCTATACAACGTAGGATGAAAAATGGAATACAATTCATTTATAAACATTTCTTGTAAAATACGTACCAGTAGAAAATTGCGTATCAAATATACAAACATTTATTAAATTTTCGTGTTTACATCACGGTAACATCTCTGTACGACTGAAATAGCAGCTGGTTTATAACTAACAAACATCATTTCTGAGAAAATATAGTAGGACTTCTTATGAGGGACGCTAAAGTAAATTGCAATCGGTCGAAAAACGGAAACTACAGTGAAAACCAAATTTGCAACATTTGGTACACTTTTCACCTACTTCTCTAAATTGTCACCGCTCCAACTTCGAGTGTTGTCGTAGTGTTGTAACAACTTTCCAATATTCTCGTCATAGAAAGCAGCCGCCTGTGCTTTCAGCCAGTTATCTCCACTGGTCTGCAGCTCGTTGTCTGCGGAAAAATTTTGTATTCATAGCCAGCGGTTCTTGTGAGCAGAGATGAGACTCAGGGGAAGCCAATTACGGACTATATTGTAGGTGATCAAACACTTCTCATTGGAAACGCTGCAGGAGCGTCTTCATTGCCCCTGCAGTGTGCGGCCGAGAATTAGCATGAAGAAGGAACTGCTCGACAGTTGTGTTATGTGGGCTGCACAGGCGAAATCTCTAACTAGGCCCTCATACTTGGCGGGAGACGCTACTCCCTACGCATTTTTACGTGCCCACTCTTCGTTCAAACCTGAAAAGAGCGACGCGACACGATCGATGGGCATGCTAGAGGCACTGCCCAACACATCTGTGCAAAGCTTCACGGGAATTTCCCAGTGGTTTCCATTTAGCGACCGATCGGAACTTACTTTCTGGACAACCCTCTGTACCGATGCCATATTTTCACACCTTGAATCGGTCAGCATGAACAGCAAAATATTTATCTTATATTTAATACTCTTATTGAATCTGTGATCCACTCGTGGGTTTATGAATTACGTATATATCAGTGCCTCAAAATCCAAGTACTGTCTTATTCTTATTGTCATACGATCTACGACATATGCAACATAAGAATCTTTTATTGATACTTGGTCATAATATACTTCACAAGATTATCTTCCTGTAGCATGCTAACTATCTGAAGAAATTGGTGGTACACTCCTTGGCTCGAGACCAAGTCATATACTAAATCCCAAGGGAGTACTAATGGTAAAGCTGAATGTTGATAACAATGAAGGACATTGGTGTCATACTTGAAGCACCCGTACGTTGCTGTCATATGTAAAATAATGTAGCCTTTCTGAGTAACAAGGAAGTAGTACTAAAGTGTACAAAACTATAAGTTCAGGTTACGGTTGCCTTAATTCGGCTACTAACCTTTTCGTTATTGATAATCGCTTGTATTTTTTGTAATAAGACTGGTACTGGAAGTATGGTTACAAGAATTCTTAGCACAGTGCTCTGTAGGGTTGTAGCTCAGCGGGTAAATCACAGTACTCAAGTGACGAGGTCTGTTGGCCACAGAAACCAGATGGCAGTTATAAGAGTCGAGGGACATGAAAGGGAAGCAGTGGTTGGGAAGGGAGTGAGACAGGGTTGTAGCCACTCCCCGATGCTATTCAATCTGTATATTGAGCAAGCAATAACGGAAACGGGAGAAAGGTTCGGAGTAGGTATTAAAATCCACGGAGAAGAAATAAGAACTTTGAGGTTCGCCGTGTGGGATTAGCCGTGCGGTCTAAGGCGCTGCAGTCATGGACTGTGCGGCTGGTCCCGGCAGAGGTTCGAGTCCTCCCTCGGGCATGGGTGTGTGTGTTTGTCCGTTGGATAATTTAGGCTAAGTAGTGTGTAAGCTTGGGGACTGATGACCTTAGCAGTTAAGTCCCATAAAATTTCACACACATTTTTTTTTTCTTTGAGGTTCGCCGATGACATTGTAATTCTGTCAGAGACAGCAAAGGACTTGGAAGAGCAGTTCTAGGCACTTCAGTCCGGAACTGCGCTGCTGCTACGGTCGCAGGTCCGAATCCTGCCTCAAGCATGGATGTGTGTGATGTCCTTAAGTTAATTAGATTTAAGCGGTTCTAAGTCTAGGGTTCAAGACACATGAAAGAAGGTTGTATACATGGAAGAACCCTTGAGATATTAAAAGGTTTCAAATAGATTATATAATGGTTAGACAGAGATTTAGGAACCAGGTTTTAAATTGTAAGACATTTCCACGAGCAGATGTGAACTCTGACCACAATCTATTGGTTGTGAACTGTAGAATAAAACTGAAGAAATTGCAAAAAAGTGGGAATTTAAGGAGATGGGACCTAGATAAACTGAAAGAACCAGAGGTTCTACAGAGTTTCAGGGAGAGCATAAGGGAACAATTGACAGGAATGGGGAAAGAAATGCAATAGACGAAGAATGGGTAGCTCTGAGGGATGACATAGTGAAGGCAGCAGAGGATCAAGTGGGTAAAAAGACGAGGGCTAGTAGAAATCCTTGGGTAACAGAAGAGATACTGAATTTAATTGATGAAAGGAGAAAATACAAAAATGCAGCAAGTGAAGCAGGTAAAAAGGAATACCAACGTCTCAAAAATGAGATCGACAGGAAGTGCAAGTTGGCTAAGCAGGGATGGCTAGAGGACAAATGTAAGGATGGAGAGGCTTATTTCATGAGGGGTAAGATAGATACTGCCTACAGGAAAATTAAAGAGACCTTTGGAGAAAAGAGAACCACTTGCATGAATATCAAGAGCTCAGATGGAAACCCAGTTCTAAGCAAAGAAGGGAAAGCAGAAAGGTGGAAGGAGTATATAGAGGGTCTATTCAGGGGCGATGTTCTAGAGGATGATGTTATGGAAATGGAAGAGGAGGTAGATGAAGATGAAATGGGAGATATGATACTGCGTGAAGAGTTTGACAGAGTACTGAAAGACCTAAGTCGAAACAAGGCCCCGGGAGTAGACAACATTCCATTAGAACTACTGACAGCCTTGGGAGAGCCAGTCCTGAAAAAACTCTACCATCTGGTGGGCAAGATGTATAAGACAGGCGAAATTCGCTCAGATTTCAAGAAGAATATAATAATTCCAATCCCAGAGAAAGCACGTGTTGACAGATGTGAAAATTAACGAACTATCAGTTTAATAAGTCATGGCTGCAAAACACTAACGTGAATTCTTTACAGAAGAATGGAAAAACTGGTAGAAGACGACCTCGGGGGAGATCAGTTTGGATTCCGTAGAAATGTTGGATCACGTGAGGCAGTACTGACCCTACGACTTATCCTAGAAGAAAGATTAAGGAACGGCAAACCTACATTTCTAGCATTTGTAGACTTAGAGAAAGTTTTTGACAGTATTGACAGGAATACTCTCTTTCAAATTCTGATGGTGGCAGGGGTAAAATACAGGGAGCGAAAGGCTATTTACAATTAGTACAGAAACCAGATGGCAGTTATAAGAGTCGAGGGGCATGAAAGGGAAGCAGTGGTTGGGAAGGGAGTGAGACAGGGTTGTAGCCACTCCCCGATGCTATTCAATCTGTATATTGAGCAAGCAATAACGGAAACGGAAGAAAGGTTCGGAGTAGGTATTAAAATCCACGGAGAAGGAATAAAAACTTTCAGGTTCGCCGTGTGGGATTAGCCGTGCGGTCTAAGGCGCTGCAGTCATGGACTGTGCGGCTGGTCCCGGCAGAGGTTCGAGTCCTCCCTCGGGCATGGGTGTGTGTGTTTGTCCGTAGGATAAATTAGGTTAAGTAGTATGTAAGCTTGGGGACAGATGACCTTAGCAGTTAAGTCCCATAAAATTTCACACACATTCTTTTTTCTTTGAGGTTCGCCGATGACATTGTAATTCTGTCAGAGACAGCAAAGGACTTGGAAGAGCAGTTGAACGGAATGGACAGTGTCTTGAAAGGAGGGTATAGGATGAACATCAACAAAAGCAAAACGAGGGTAATGGAATGAAGTCGAATTAAGTCGGGTGATGCTGAGGGAATTAGATTAGGAAATGAGACACTTAAAGTTGTAAAGGAGATTTGCTATTTGGTGAGCAAAATAACTGATGATGGTCGAAGTAGAGAGGATATAAAATGTAGACGGGCAATGGAAAGGAAAGCGTTTCTGCAGAAGAGAAATTTGATAACATCGAGTATACATTTAAGTGTCAGGAAGTCGTTTCTGAAAGTATTTGTATGGAGTGTAGCCATGTATGGAAGCGAAACATGGACGATAAATAGTATGGACAAGAAGAGAATAGAAGCTTTCGAAATGTGGTGCTACAGAAGAATGCTGAAGATTAGATCACATAACTAATGAGGAGGTATTGAATAGAATTGGGGAGAAGAGGAGTTTGAAGCACAACTTGACTAGAAGAAGGGATCGGTTGGTAGGACATGTTCTGAGGCATCAATGGATCACCACTTTAGTATTGGGGGGCAGCGTGGAGGGTAAAAATCGTAGAAGGAGACCAAGAGATGAATACACTAAGCAGATTCAGAAGGTTGTAGGTTGCAGTAGGTACTGGGGGATGAAGTGGCTTGCACAGGATAGAGTAGCATGGAGAGCTGCATCAAACGAGTCTCAGGACTGAAGACCACAACAATAACAACAACAAGTCTAGGGTAGTGATGAGCTCAGACGTTAAGTCCCATAGTGCTTAAAGCCAGTTGAACCATTTGTTAACCTCATGGCGACCAACATAATGTTAAAAACGTTCCAAAGACGTCGAGGTGTAAGGCAATTGCAGTCATCTGGGTATACACTTTACCAGTAACAGCACACATACCGTTACGTAGTCCGAGGCCTAAGAAGAGTTCCCTCTCCCCTCCCCAGACCAAGTTCATAAATATCCTCCAAACAAGTATAAAAGATAAAAATGAACATAGGGGAGACTTGGAGAGTGTCTGTAGCTATTGTTGTTGTGGTCTTCAGTCCTGAGACTGGTTTGATGCAGCTCTCCATGCTACCCTATTGAGTGCAAGCGTCTGTAGCTACCATGCGTTAAATAGTTGTAGATTTATACCACGTGACAAGAAATTAAATTCTAAAGTGTTTGGTATTCACTACATGTTGCTTGTGGTATCGTTAACACAGCTTATAATATTTTTAATATTTTGAATACTGAATCTCACCCCTGTCGATTGTGATACGAATTTCAGTGGAACTGATTAAAAGAGCCCTTGACCCTCTGTACTCTCACAATGTACTTCGAGGTCTGAGTCAAACAGATAAAGCTACGAGCTATGTTAACCATGTAGTGACAAACATAATATTAAAAACGAACCAAAAACATCGAACTGGTAAGGCAGTTGCAAATATCTGGGCATAGGCTGTTGCACCGCAACTAATTTACTGGTCTTGTCTGAACGAAATAAGACGCTGCCACAATTAATGCAAGAGTCCAATTGAAACGAGTCAGATCGGTGGTATCTATGTAGCCCGGTAAAACAAGTATGGTCCAGGCCCGTATAAATACTAACGATCCTACACAGAAGTATGCCGTCTGACAGCCACCATATTCGAAGGAGGATCTACGGCGGTTTGCGAGTATGCATGGGTCAGCTAGGGACCACTCCTGCTACACTACGTGATCAAAAGTATACGGACACCTGGCTGCAAATGACTTACAAGTTCGTGGCGCCCTCCATTGGTAATGCTGGATTTCCATATGGTGTTGGTCCACCCTTAGCCGCGATGACAGCTTCCACTCGGGCAGCCCATTCTTCAAGGAGTGCTGCACTCGGGAGAGGTATCGACATCGGTCGGTGAGGCCTGGCGCAAAGTCGGAGTTCCAAAACATCCCAAAGGTGTTCTATAGGATTCTGGTCAGGACTCTGTGCTGGCCAGTCCATTACAGGGATGCTATTGTCGTGTATCCACTCCGCCACAGGCCGTGCATTATGAACAGTTGCTCGATCGTGTTGAAAGATGCAATCGCCATCCCCGAATTGCTATACCCGTCATTTCACGTTTCCACTTTACTATCATATCGGAAAAGTGGACCTAGGGATGTTTATCAATGTGAAAATCTCGCGTACAGACGTATGACACAAGTGACAGCCAATCATCTGACCACGTTCGAAGTCCGTGAGTTCCGCGGAGCGCCCCATTCTGCTCTCTCACAATCTAATCACTACTGAGGTCACTGATATTGAGTACCTGGCAGTAGGTGGGAGCACAATGCACCTAATTTGAAAAACGTATGTTTTCCGGGGTGTCCGGATACTTTTGATCACATAGTGTAGCTGCTGCTCTGCAGTTCATGTTGCTGCTGCTGAGTTAGTGCCCTCCAACCGGTGGGCCACCTGCAGGCATGCTTCAGCCATTGTCGACCATCTACCCTGGTGGTCTACAGTTCGATCCGGGATCTGTGTAGCCGCTCAGTCACCATCTCCTGTGCGGGCTGTCAGTTCCCACTTGCGTGTAAACGCAGTGCTGCCTTCTCCACTTTGAGTCCGCAGCATGACTGTGCACACACCGGCGTGCCCTTCTCCAAGATGTCTGGCTGCCTCTAGCCTGTGTGACCACCTTCGTGGGTTGCCACCTTCTCCCGGAGCCAGCATCCCTGCCGGGGCACTGCCCTTATCATTTCGCCGGTCGAGTGACGTGTGCAGCTTACACGTTGGGAACATTGGCTTCTCCGAACATCGTAAAGACTGTTGTAGTTTTGCTAATCAATAAAAGAATGTTGTAACAACGTTGTTTTCGTGGCAAAACATCGGACGACATCTGAGCTGCCACTAGCCGCTTCACCGCTAGCCTGTCTGGGTGATCAGTTAATCTTCTAACACTTTTACATTCTCCGCCCAGATTACTGGCCAACCGTCTCCGGCTTTCTCAAAGCTTTACCTCCGGTCTCGTTGTCGTCACTTTCCTATTGGTGGAAAACATACAGTCAGACTATGCTGTTCGTTGGTACTAAAACATCAGGACTACAGAATTTCATTTAGATTGTGATCTGCAGTGTAATTAACAAATAAATTCTTGTTTCAATCACCTGGTTTGCTTCAAGTCCTGAAGGTGCTTATTCATGGTAGTAGTACGCCACCTAGCCTCAGTGTACAGAGGTAAGTCCGTCAGCTGCCACAACCAGAATGTAACAGAAAAGGCGACTGGTATGCAACTTTATCTGTTTGTAAACAAAGCAAAGTAGGAAGTTCCTTAACATATAATGTCAGTATCAGAGTTGCAAAGTACTCGTCTCAGGCTTTTGCTTTATTGTAAATTAAAAGTCCGCCATTTGTTGATACTGCGAAGCTATGGATGAAGCAAGTTAGGAAGATACAGGGTTTCTTGACCGTCGAGATGCATTTCACTCAGTACTACACATACGCTTGTTGTCAAAAGTACGATAACATGGTGTATCAAGTAGATTTATAACTAGATACAGGATCATTAACAGACGTAGAAGTATAAGTGGCATTCAAATGAAATCCTGTCACTAGTTTAGAGAAACGGTGACGATTTTACCAACAAAAAAATTTACTCATATATAGTACACATACCCACAAAATAGTCTCCGAAACTATTGGCACATTTATAAAAAAAATGGTTCAAATGGCTCTGAGCACTATGGGACTTAACATCTGAGGTCATCAGTCCCCTAGAACTTAGAACTACTTAAACCTAACTAATCTAAAGGCATCACACACTTCCATGCCCGAGGCAGGATTCGATCCTGCGACCATAGCGGTCGCGCGGTTCCAGATTGAATCGCCTACAACCGCTCGTTCACAGCGGCCGGCGCTCATTTATCTCATTGTGACACTAGCCGGTCTATTCCATCTTTGAAGAAGCTAGTAGGCTGCTGTCGGATCGAGGCCTGGACCCAGTTACACAATTCGTCGTCCGCTTCGAATCTTCCAGCATTTCCCTCCGAAACTGCTGCAATGTCGTCTTCACCGCATTGGCCGTGTGTGAGCGGTCATTATTATGCACGAGGATAAAGCCATCGGGAAACATGCCTCGGCGTTTCGACTTGATGGCTCGTCTTTACAGAACTTAAGTGGTTTGATAACGCTAGACATTGATGGTGGTCCCCGTTCCAGTAATTCGACAAGCAGTGGGAACTTGTGGTCAAAAAAGGAGGACATCACGAGCTTCCCAAAACTGGTGTGTACGAACTTTGATTTTTTGGGGGTGGTGACGTCGCATGTTTCCACTGCTTGCGCTGGTGTTTGCTTTCCGGTTCAAAATGTTGGCACCATGTTTCGTAACCTGTGACAATACGCAACAGAAAGACGTATTCTTCCTCATGATTACGTGGCAGATGACTCAAGACAGCGCCATTCGAGAATTGCGCTGTTTCGCGGTCGGTTGCTGGGGAACCCACTGCCCACACATTTTCCGACAGTTCAAGTGCTGATGGATTATGGCGCGGGCGGTACCCACGCTAATACCAGTAACAGATGGATCTCGTCCTCGGTGATTCTGCGTCCGCGCCTTCCACAACACTTGAATGACTCAGACTGTACTCACCGTATACACCCTTCATCCGTTGATTCATTTCACGGCCTCCAACTCTCTCTGCCGCCAAAAATAGAATCACTCCTCGTTGTTCCTGTTTACTCACGTGCATTTCCGGTAGTGGACGATAACTTGTGCTCACAACTTTTCTTCCGCGTGAAACCACTTTTTTTTTTTGTATTTGCATTTTTGTTCGTTGTTGATTGTTGTGTTTGCTAGTTGTGGACGGCACAAGACATCCGTTAACGTTCGTATGTTGATCCTTCCACTCAGTTTTTTTTATTACAGACGCCAACCAGTTCTCTGACCGAACACGCTGAGCTACCGTGCCGCCATGTTGGCGCTATGCAACATCAACCGGTGCCCACGCGTCAGTCCCTCAACCAATAGACGGCGCCAAGCCCACGCAGTTACGTGGTGCCACCTAACGTGTAAGGCAAAGGTAGACGCACTGACCAGGTTTCATTTGAATGAACCTCATAACTTCAGTTGTGCTCCAAGGAATTGCGTTGAGACCGGCGTTCTTCACGTAGTACATTAATGACCTTGCAGAGAACATTAACAGTAACGACAGACTTTTCTCATATGACGCATTTATCTCTATAAAGTACAGTTCGCAAAAACTGCACAGGCATTCAGTCAGAGCTTGATAAGATTTCGGTGTGGTGCAAGGATTGGCGTTTTCCTTAAATGTTTAGAAACGTTAAATTTCTCAGTTCACAATACGTAAAATGTTTGTACCCTACGAGTAGAAAATCAGTGAGTCATCGTTAGAAACTGTCAGCTCAAGCAAATACCTGGTTGTTACTTTTCGTAGGGATGTGAAGTAGAACGAACACATTGGCTGGTAAGTGAAGCAAATGGCAGATTGTGCGACCCATTCTAGAATACTGCTCAGGTTTGTAGGATCCGTACAAAATATCGCTAACCGGAGATATTGAAAGTACACAGATGAGGGCAGTACGATTACTGAAAAGTTTATTTCACCTATAAGAAAACCATCATAACGATCGGGAGAGCGGTGTGCTGACCACACGCCCTTCCAATTCCCATCCTCAACTGAGGATGAAACGGCGGTCGGATGGTTCCGATGGGCCACTTGTCGCCTGAAAACGGAGTGCTTTTATTTGACCTATGGGAGATCGTCTCAGGGAGATCGAAACTTCCATATTCTTTAAGACAGAACCGCAACTATCTCATGAGGTCCTGTTTACAAAGTTTCTAGAAGAAACTTTAAGTGATAAATCTAGAATTACAATAAAAACCCCTACGTATCGCTCCCATTGGGATTTCGAAGACAAAACAACATTAATTAAAGCCCGCACGAGGTCGTTTAACAAACCATTCTTTCAGCGCTTCGTATGTGACTGAAATGGGAAAAGCCCTAATGAATGATACAATGAGATTTACAGTCTGCCATGAATTTCCCAGATGTTTGCAGAGTCATACAAAAACCTTACTAGAAATGTTAAGAAGAGCTTTGCAAACTTATGGTTAGTATGCTTAATAAAGAATATGTGGTAAGGATAACTAAGGCGGACATGAAGGTGACAGAAGAATTTCGATATATTTAACACTTGAATTGAACGAAACAGATAAGCGGAAGAAATAGTGACACCGTTATGCAGAAAACTGTGGGCGCCTGGAATTTCTGAGAAGTTGATTGACGCAGACAAAGAGTACTTTGTTCGACAAATTTATATCAAATACTGATATAGCTTCGATATAAGAATTTAACACAATCCATGTTTACAACTCAGCATTAGTGGAAATGATACGATTCCTTGTGCCTTGGAAAAATCTGACTTTTAAGAGATATGGAGAACGTAGAACGTGTCACTGCATAATATTACACCATCAATAAATATGACGCATGGTATAAAAAGGAAAATGAAACTAACTAATTGTTCGAAATTTCTTCGTATATATATCGACCGTGGACACGACGGCACAGTAGTACCTTCAATACGATTCTGAGAGCTTGTGTTTACGACTTTATGAAACGACGGGCAAAACATCTTAAATACAGGGTGGCGCACGAAATGTGCTACCAATTGTTTCTTTCACAATTTACGACGCACATTAGATATACCGCTGGGATCTCTACAGCAGTACCAGCAGAGCTTGGAAAAACAAATGAGTTACGAAATGACGTGTAATTCACGATACTGCCGCTAGGAGACTAGTAAGCAGCAATGGCTGACAATGGAAGACTGACGACACAGCAACGATCGGCAATTGTATTACTTTTTCATGAAACGAAAAGCCTTGTTGTGACACAGAGGCGTTTTCGACAACAGTTTAACACACAATGGGTCCCTTGCAAGAAGACCATCCACAGGTTCTACGATAAATTTGTACAGGAAGGAACAGTATTGGAAGCGAAGCGACCTCCGCCTAAGCCTGCTTGTTTGCCGGAGAATATTGAAGCGGTACGAGTTGCTGTACAGGGAAGCCCCGGGAAATCGTGTAGAAAGGCAGCAGTGCAACTGGGAATCTCCAGACGCTCCGTTCAACACATTCTTAAAAGTGACTTCCGTATGAACCCATACAAGATGACCCGTGCACAGAAGCTCACTGAAGAACACAAGCAGCAGAGACTACTCTTTGCTCAGTGGGCGGAGGATGGGGAAGAAACTCTCAACAACGTTTGGTTTTCAGAATAGGCGCATATTCATTTAGACGGTATGGTTAGCAAACAAAATGTACGCTTTTGGGCCACTGAAAACCCACAAGTGCTTCATGAACGACAGCATTATGCTCCGAGGATTACAGCGTGGGCAGCAATTACCAGCCACGGGCTTATTCGACCCTCTTTCTTCGAAGAAACTGTGAACAGCGAGCGTTATTTGAGCATGCTTCGCACTAGCTTCATTCCACAGCTTCATGCTACTGCCTTGTCCTTCAACACGCAGTGGTTCATGAAAGATGGAGCAAGGGCACATACTGCCAAAACTGTGCTGGAGTTCTTACACGAACATTTCGACATGCGGATCCTTTTACTCAGGTTTCCAGGTCGCTTCAATGACGGCCGAAATTGGCCCCCCAATAGTCCAGACCTCAATCCATGTGACTTTTTTCTTTGGGGGTACGTAAAGGAAAAAATTTTCCCGAAACATCCACGTGATTTAATGGAGCTCAGAAGACTCATTCGTGAAGCCTGCAGTGAACTATTTAATGTGGTATGTTTTTAATTTTATATGTGATTAAATTTCATGTCAACGATTGTAAAGTGGAATACGTTTGTGAATGAAATTTTACGGGGAAAATCCTAAATATGGCACTTGACTACAACTGTATTTTTGAAGTACTTTCGTCAACGGCATTCATGCAGGTACTTATGACTTTAGAAGTAAATCAGATGACTCAAGACGACATTGCACAGGTGCATTAATAATGGCTGTGCATCTACACTTGCCGAATAAAACCTGTAAGAAAAGGATGACTGATTGCTATGCTCTATCATTTGAATGTATGCATACATTTACTTCCTCGTTTCACAATATAGGTTAAAAATTTAAGAATAAAGCAAACAAAGGAGAGAGTAATAATAATATCCAACTGTAATCAGCTGTATAATATAATGCTTCGCAATATCTCGGGTTAGATCTCATTGCTGTCACTGAATAGGGCCTATAACAATTCGTTATTGATAGTTGAGGAATTATTTAAAGGTAAAACTGTTTTACGTAAAATCCGAAAATTTTACGTAACTATCCTACACTCTTATTGCACTTTTTCCAACTTTAATACTCGAATTCACGGGTCAGTTGTGTGGAAATAAAACAGGCACATATGGACTAGTTAATACATTTTCAGTGTATCTTGACTTTTCACAAACCTTAACACTTTGTTAATACGTTTTAATTCTTCGTTAGTAAATTTGTTATCATGCCATTCTGTATCTCAGCAAGTAGCAGACACGTTTAACCGAGTTCATGGTAATTCACGTGACGCGTACCTTCCAAATCAAAGGGTCGCTTTTTGCTGTTTTCTGATTCGCTTAATTCCGTAGTCTCTAATAGCATTCATGTAACGCATACTTACCAAATCAAAGGGTCGCATTTTACTGTTATCTGATTCGCTTAGTTCCGTAGTCTCTAATAGCATACTAATCTGAAAAATACGAACAACTCAAATGGTTCTAACTCTATAGACGGCTGATTATAGTTTTCCCCTCTAATACCATGCTGATAGCAAATGTAAACGACTGTGTCAACGAGAAATCTATGAATGAAATTGATATGCAATTCATTTGATAAATGTCTAATTGTTAATACTTAAGTTCGTTACATGATTACAAATTCACAAAAATTGTTCCGTGTCATCGTGGCGTGGTGATACAGAAACTTCATTATGGCTAATATTAACAACAGTCATAGGTTGCAAAATGTTCTTTATTAACTCCAGAACGCCATGTTTCGACCGCGTAGGGCATTATCAGGTTATCTCAGGGGCACTGTTAACAACAGTCATAGCAGCGCAGAGCAAGACCGCGCGCACAAGTTGTAAATAATTATGGCCCGCGACGAAAACGGCGCCGGCGACCCGTCTGCATTCACGCAGATCATATGTATGTATGCCTTCATATGTATGCTCTGTGTAAATGCGGACAGGCGTTCGGTTCCGTTTTGGTCTGGGGCCATATTCAGAGCTTGTGTGCGTGGTCTTGTTTTGGGCCGCTATGCCTGTTGTCACCAATTTTCACTAGATTGCCTAATGCTCACCCGGGCGAAGCGTCATTTTTCAGTTAACAAAGAACGCTGTGTGTCTTTAATATTATTCCGATTAGAAATTCCTTCCATCTCAGATGTTTCAATTTTTCCGCTACCAACTGACATATAACGTAGATTTAGATTGGGAATGTCCTTGTTGTTCCTTCTTTATATTTGCTTAAACAAGTTTTGTCTATTTTTTGTGTAGTTGCTTCACCGTTAGTTCTTGCAGCAGCGTTTCGTTTCTCATACATTCTGGTCTAATGTAAAAATGAGTGTGAGAGGGGACCACTTTGAAGAACTTTGCTCTCATATTTATTCTTGAATATGTTATATAAAGTGCCATATACACTTTCCATTTTGACCATTACCTTCGAAGATCATTTTCAATGGTACTTGTAATGTGACAATACAAACGGCTGAATTAAGAAAGTTTCTCTATTACCATGTCATCTCAAATCATTTCATTTCGGAAGGAATGTTTTTCACATAACGTTATTACACGTTCTTTTAGTCATATTCCATACGAAAGTTATTTTAATTATTGATTGTATGTTGTAACTCATTTACTGATTCTTGGTGTACTAAGGCTTCATCTAAATGACGTAACACATTTAATTTCACAGGATAACAACAATCTATTTTTGAAACAGAATATTATTCCAATGATTAAATAAATCATGAGTATTACTTGACGTTGTCTGAGTCCTTAAAGAAGATACTGTCGTTTACACGTGGTTTTCAGTGCTGTATACTTGTATTTCGACTGCACAGACTCATGTGAAAGGCTGAATGGCCTATTAAATGGTGGCACGTCAGCCATGTACTTTTCCTATCCAAATGGCAGCAGTCATTCAGAGTCAACCGCACTGCCGTAATAATTGTCATAATCTTATGATCTCCTAACTAGACAGCTGAAATTGGTGCATTCTCAAACAAATTCCATCTCCTGCCAGTGGGTTCAAAATGGCTCTGAGCACTATGGGACTTAACATCTATGGTCATCAGTCCCCTAGAACTTAGAACTACTTAAACCTAACTAACCTAAGGACGTCACACAACACCCAGTCATCACGAGGCAGAGAAAATCCCTGACCCCGCCGGGAATCGAACCCGGGACCCCGTGCTCGGGAAGCGAGAACGCTACCGCGAGACCACGAGCTGTGGACCCTGCCAGTGGGTCTCTACCTTAGTAAATCACTTTTGCTAGTATGACGTATGCTAAGTCACAATCAGCTCAACATACTGTAGAGTGAGCCGAATGGTGACATGTCTATATAATACAGATAGACCGACCATTCGCTTAGCAGGTTCTTCGAGTTCCAGTGCGATGGACGGACGAAATGACTATGAGTTCTGGAGTATAAAGGACCAGTGGTGCATGCTGAATCTATTTGTTGTGCATGCGAAAGTGCTGTAATTGACGTACAGTATTGAGAGACTGATAGAAAATGGGAAATCATTGACTTGCTGGACAACGTGCAGTGCGTGTGAATAACTCAATGCACGACTGAATTTCACTACGACACTTATTTCCAGACTTATCACATAGGACAGTTTCAAACTTTTTGAAGTAGAGCCCATTTTCAAGACGACAGTTTGGAATTTGGTATCATGTGTGGTGGAATGGTTTAATCTCTCAGTTTTACTCTAAAACTCAGAGACCCTTGTCCAGTGGACAAATTTTTGAAATGTATGAGAGAGAGAACAGTGTTAGTTAAAGTACACCCCACAGCCCTGGCTTTGGACCACAAGACAACGGTGAAGTGACAGTGAAATCTCTCTACTCGTTGATACTACTATAGTTATTAACCGTTACAGCAACAACGTAATTTTCATAACGCACCGTGCCAGTGCCAAGGGGGTAGGTGGTGGACGGGGGGGGGGGGGGGGGGGACGAGGAAAGTACTTTGTGCCCAACAAAAAAAACTTATATTTTTATTATAATTCCAATTTCTTTAATTTTTATTGACCTTTATTAACAAAGTTTAAATAAAATCCTATTCATGACTAATAAAGACCCAGAAACTGCAAAATTCCTTACCACTTTCTACAAGAATGCATTGAGTATTTTTTCTTTTTTCATCATTTATGTTTTTCTAGTCATATTTTCTTCGGCAGTATCTCTTTACATTGGCAGTAAAAATAATTACACATTTATTGAAGACTACTTCATTACAGTTCAAAATTATTAAAGGTATTTTAGGTTAAATACATTAGTTTACATTACATAGTTTCTGGATTTACTTTCTCTGAAAACGTCTTCGCAGTCGGAACATATAACAGTTTTCTTGCTGTGTCTATTGCATTTGTATCTCTTACAGTTGTTACAGGTCATTGTTTGTTTTTTTCGCTTTATTGTACTTCATTGATTTTGACTGGCCTTCAGGTCAACAAAAATGACACCTTCCCCTTTTGTTTTTCAGCTTTCTTCGTAGAGAACTTCTGCTTGATATTCCGTATGAGAATCCATCCAGCGGCTGAAATAAAACACCTCTGGAGTCCTAAGCATTCGTAGCCCTTTCTGCATATATGTTTTCGTTAGCTGTAGGCCCAAATCTTGAGGAAATAGCGGTCGATTATTACATTTTGTCTTATTCCACTCCTGGAAGTTGAGCAGAAACCACCTATAACCATTTAGTGCCGCTAATTTCACTAGAGTATCGAAAATACGAGATAGCGGCTACAATCTTGTAGTCTTCTTAGTTGAAATATTTTCTCATTTTCTTTGTCTTTTCTTTTGGGGTGGGGAGGAGGGGGGAGGGGCCTTGGGTTCACGAGGGATACAAGGAACAATTGTGATTATGAATTTTCCAGTACTTGAATCACTGAAAACAAATTTACTGCAATATAGTTCTCTTGTTGAGATGTCTTTCAGTTCTTGAGGTATATGGTTCCTAACAGCTTGTAAGGTTCCCACGAGAATTAGCTTGTGATTCCTCCATAAATCTTCAGCCAAATCAACTGAAGTGTAATATCTGTCTGTGGTGACATTGCGCTGTGAATTATCGATAGGAAAAACAAGCTGCACCTGAATTGGTTTGTTGTGGACTACCATTGTTCTTACCCGCATACGGCACCATGATCGTATGCGGCTTTAGAATCTGTGAGCATTAGGATAAGAATACCACACTTTTCTTCACGAAAGCTTTATTGGGCCATCTGCCACAGAACAATGGCAACAGTTCATGAATAACAGTAGCATCCCAGCACAATAATATCTTGGCAGAATTCAATCATTTGGTCACGTACTTCTCGTATTGCAGCAAACTTGTCATGTTCCTTGTGCTCATTTCGCGTCTCTCTGTCATCAAATCGTGCTATTTTAATAAACTGGCGGAATCTAGTTCAACTTATATAGCAGCGGATACAAACCTTCTTGAAGTTCTGCACCTTAAGTCGAGGTAGCTGGCTTCTTATCGTCCTCTTTTCTCATAATAATCAGTAGTGCTATATTTTCCATGAATTCAAGTCTGTCTCTTTAGGCTAAATTCGGTCTCAATGCTTCATCTTTGGTATGCTTTATTATGATGTAAACAATTTCTCGAGAAAAAAATGTTTTCAAGTGATTCTTTTATTGTTCTTACTTTTCCTTCATTTCTTATGCCTTCCTGCTCTTTCACTGTTTTCTGCTGCTCACCTTCTGATGTGAGGAGGTTTGGACGTAAAAACTTGTCCAGTGGCTGTAAAATACATCTGGCTGACTTCAACAGTTGCGTCGTCATCCGCTCGAGAGCCGAGTGTTCGTCTTCAGTGTCTGTACACCATCGCAGTCCACATC
This sequence comes from Schistocerca serialis cubense, assembly GCF_023864345.2. NCBI lineage: Eukaryota > Metazoa > Arthropoda > Insecta > Orthoptera > Acrididae > Schistocerca > Schistocerca serialis. Next base: position 1,264,998,155 of record NC_064638.1, on the reverse strand, counting down.
CTCACGCACAACACATTCCTCTTCAGTTTTACTCACCGCTTCACCACTGTCAACAAATTCGATTTCAGAATCCATAGATTCTTCTAAAACGTCTAATCTTTCACTCTCAGTAGGAGATCTACGGTAAATTGTTAGTCCGTCTCTAAAACTGGACAAAACGGCACTAACTAAGAAGGAACAACAACAATCAGAAACCAAGGAGAAATGAATCGATGTTGAGATCACTGTTGCTCTCACATAGAGAAATTCAAAACCTAGAGGGCCTGCGCTGCCGAAGTGTTGCAATTTATGGAAAATGCCATTCCTTCTCAAGTCACATCTGCTACTAAGGACGCAGACTTTATGACGACTACCATTAGACGTAAATTAACGGATTAAGTTTAGGCGAAAAAATTTGCAAACACACACCAATAAAAGTTTAGCATCACCAAGGTTCCGAGAGTTTTCGGAACCTGTACAGAAAACTGAACCACAGATCAACCAGACATCTAAAATGGTTCAAATGGTTCTGAGCACTATGCGACTTAACTTCTGAGGTCATCAGTCGCCTAGAACTTAGAACTAATTAAACCTAACTAACCTAAGGACATCACACACATCCATGCCCGAGGCGGGATTCGAACGTGCGACCGTAGCGGTCGCTCGGTTCCAGTCTGCAGCGCCTAGAACCAAACGGCCACTCCGGCCGGCAACCACACATCATTTCCGCCCATTTTACTGCTCATGAGAACTACACATTGAATGCTGAACCACCATACAGTGAGACGTTCAGAGGTGGTGGTCCAGATTGCTGTGCACACCGGTACCTCTAATACCCAGTAGCACGCGCTTTTGCATTGATACCTGCCTGTATTAGTCGTGGCATACTATCCACGAGTTCATTAAGGCGCCGTTGGTCCAGATTGTCCCATTCTTCAACGGTGATTCGGCGTAGATCCCTGAGAGCGGTTGGTGTGTCACGTCGTCCATAAACAGCCCTTTTCAATCTCTCCCAGGCATGTTCGATGGGGTTCATGAGAACATGCTGGCCGCTCTAGCCGAGCGGTGACGTTATCCTGAAGGGAGTCATTCACAAGAAGTGCACGATGAGGATGCGAATTGTCGTCAATGAAGACGAAAGCCTCGCCAATATGCTGCCGATATGGTTGCACTATCGGTCGGAGGATGGCATTCACGTATCGTACAGCCGTTACGGCCACCTTCCATGACCACCAGCCGTGTACGTCGGCCCCACGTAGTGCCATCCCAAAAGAGCAGGGAACTTCCACCTTGCTGCAGTTGCTCGACAGTTTTGTTAAAGGCGTTCAGATTGACCGGGTTGCTTCCAAACACGTCTCCTAGGATTGTCTGGTTGAGGGCATATGCGACACTTATCGGTGAAGAGAATGTGATGCCCATCCTGAGAGGTCCATTCATCATGTCGTTGGGCCCATCTATACTGCGCTGGAAGGTGTCGTGATTGCAGTACTGGACCTCGCCGTGGACATCAGGAGTGTAGCTGTGCATTATGCAGCCTATTGCGCACAGTTTTAATCGTAACACAACGTCCTGTGGCTGCACAAAAAGCATTATTCAAGAAGTTGGCGTTGCTGTCAGGATTCCTTCGAGCCATAATCAGTAGGCAGCGGTCATCCTCTGAAGTAGTAGCCCTTGGGCGGCCTGAACGAGGCACGTCATTGACAGTTGCTGTGTCTCTGTATCTCTTCCAAGTCCGAACAACATCGCTTTGGTTCACGCCGAGACGCTTGGACACTTCCATTGTTGAGAGCCCTTCTTGGCACATAGTAACAATGCGGACCCGATGAAACCGCGGTATTGACCGTCTAGGCATGGTTGAACTACAGATACCACGAGCCGTGTACCCCCTTCCTGGTGGAATGACTGGAACTGATTGGTGTCGGACCCCCTCCGTCTAATAGGCGATGCTCATGCATGGTTGTTTACATCTTTGGGTGGGTTTAGTGACATCTCTGGACAGTCAAAGAGATTGTGTCTGAGATACAATATCCACAGTCAACGTTTATCTTCAGGAGTTCTGGGAACCGGCGTGATGCAAAACTTGTTTTGATGTGTGTATTTATAAAACCTATTATAGGAAATAATAATAAAAAATATTTATTTTTATCACAATCTGAACATATGAAGTACCAACCTAAACTACAATATTTACAAAAAGTGGGCCAAAGTACCTTCCCCCCTTGGTACAGTAAGAGGTGTTACACTGGTGTCCAAATTAAAGCAGCAAACCGCTGCTTCCCAGTTCTGTGTCAGTTTCACGATATAATCATACAAACTGTCAACCAGATGTCGAACGTGTTAGGCACGAAAGATGGCATTCCGGTCAACGGACAACCATGCCAATGATGACGTCAGGGCACCTGTGAAACGAGGTAATGTTTGCCGGGTAGTCCCACGTCCATAATCTCTGTGTACACAGTAACAGACGGTGCACTATGGCACAGGGAAGATGCGTACCAGGCTCTCTGCAGTGGAAGCCTATCGAAAGAAAGGATGCAGAACAGTAGCAAACTGATTTGGTCCGATGGCTTTGTGTGAATGGTTCTGTTGTTTTTCTGGTGAGGCGGCAGTTTCTAGAGACAGAAACTGTATCCCGAAGACAAAAACAGGGCCGACCACGTGTGACTTCAGAAGAAAGGGCCGTTTGGATGTCACGGCAACTGGCATGTGAACTCGCAGCATCCACGGGCAAACGGTGTGCAGAAAGCTTCGGCAGAGTAGCCTTTACTGTCAGGGACTTGCTGGCGCCTCTTCACAGAAGGGAATGTCTAGAATGGAGTCGTCAACATGCCATCTGGGCGGTCGAAAAGTGGGCCAATATCGTTTTCACAGATGAATAGCGATTTAGTCTGGAGAATGAATCATAATGGATTCGCATCTGGAGGGAACGTGGAAAACGATTTCGGGACCCAAACACTGTCGAAAGAGACCGATGTCGAGGAGGGCCCTTAACGGTGTGGTTATGGATTACGTTTACTACTCGAACCCCAATTCACGAAATTGTGCGAGAGAGTCGACAAGGTTTAACTGCTGTCAGGTATCGTGATGAGATCTTGGGACCTCAACTGCGGCTGTTGCGAGGCGATGTTGGCTCAGACTTCCTACTGATTGACAATAATGCTGGACCTCATAGAGCACAGGTGGTTGATGTTTTCTTGAAAATGTAGGATATTGTACACATGGCGTGGCTTCCGCTCTCCCGATTTCAATACCATACACCATATCTGGGATGCAGTATGGATATGGCCTTCATCACTTCAGCATACACCAAACACTTTCCAAGATTGTGAGTAGTGCTGCAGGAAGAATGGGCGTTATTGCCTCACATGAGACTGATTACATAATTCACAGCATTCCCCGTCGTTGTCAGGCGTGTATTACTGCCAGAGGGGTCACACCCCACACTGAGCACCTCTGAGCACGTTAACCAGTTGTCAAAATGTGTGTGCAAATCTGTTAAGTTGCAAAAAACAAAGAAAAGTTTTGTTTGTCGTTGTGAATCATTTTCATTGTTTCTATTTTACTAGTACTTCTTTATACTGTTTAGTTCAAATGGTTCAAATGGCTCTGAGCACTATGGAACTTAACATCGGTGGTCATCAGTCCGATAGAACTTAGAACTACTTAAACCTAACTAACCTAAGGACATCACACACATCCATGCCCGAGGCAGGATTCGAACCTGCGACCGCAGCGATCACGCGGTTCCAGGCTGAAGCGCCTAGAACCCCACGGTCACACCAGCCGGCTACTGTTTAGTGACAAAATAAAAACAAACTTGCAAAATTTCCAAATGTTGCTTTAATTTTTTATCGTTTAGCATCACTGTTCTTCGAGTTTATTACGTAACTTTCAGTTAATACAATACAGTATAATTCAGTTTTTCTAGCCGTGTAGTGTACTAATGAGATATCAGAGGATTCGTCTGTCAAAGTTAATCGAGCGTAAGCTCACTTTCTTCCTCCTATCGCTATCGGTCGCCAAACTTTAATGTTTTAAGTATATTCGCTACTGAAGTAACCGCTATTAAAAGCCTGCACCCTTCGATGAGATATTTCAAATAAATATAGGAAAAATCCTGCCTATTTTTAGTACTTTGTGGTAGACCGAATTTTGATACATTTGAAGACATCAAAAAGCAATTCATCTAAAACAAAATCTTTGTTTTAAAATTACTGGGGTCTTGTTTGACACCTCTCACACTCAGCATCGTAATTCATAAGGATTCCCTGGTTCTATGCCTTTCATTGCTGTTCCGCTACCGCAATATCCAAACTTGTACCAACCGTGCGGCAGCTCAAAGCTGACCATCTGAGGAAGGAAAGGTGTACGTACCCCCTTGGCTAAGTGTTGAAGGAATCTGGCAAATATTGATTGTTTGGTTAATTGACAACAGATCAAAAGAAGAAATACTGCGGGTTTATAAAATGTTCGTAATGTGTTTACTGTCGTAATCAATCGAAAATATATGGTAGGTACATCAGTTCCATGAAGTAACCGTCTACTATATCAGTTTACTCATTCCCGTAGGACGCGAAACCTGAAGTGCCGCAGGGGCGCGCGCACGTTTGTGAGTGTGTGTGTGTGTGTGTGTGTGTGTGTGTGTGTTTGTGTGTGTGTGTGTGTGTGTGTGTGTCTACGTCCGTGTGTGTGTGTGTTTATTACAAGATCAACACGCAACGAGACAAACCAGGCACGAGAAGTGGAGCAATAATTAAGAAACTACAGAGACTTACTTTTTATTCTACCCTACTTTTGGATAAATTAAAGATCTAGTAAAGTCTCTTTTTACAACATTTAGGACGTCTAGGAAACAGTCGTTCCCTCTGAAGGACTACGTATTTACCTTGCTATATCGAGTATGAAGTCGTAAGGACGGGAAGATGACCAGAGACAAATCTACCTCTAGATGTAGATTGCGCGTAGACTGAAGCTCTCACTAATCGTCCTTCACTAATAATACGAGTATGTGAAGGACGATTACCCCGACACATCAGCTATAGACACTTTCATAGAAATACATAAAAATAATAAGCACTCATTTCGGACATAATTGGCACAAACGGTTAAGAAATGAAAATAGTAAATGAATTCTTGTGAATGGATAAGAGGTTTGTTTCATATTAAGATCTTCTATTAAAATACTGTCTTCGGATACAAGGTACTTATCTTAGTAGATAATGTGGCATATCTTCTAAATATACGGTGTAACGCATGTACAGTCGTGCTCAAAAGTATCCGAACGACCTGAATTGCATTTCGCCTGATTCGAATGCAACCCACATAGCGCAGCTGTCTAGCAGGTCCTCGAATCGCCACTCGGTACAGTCGTTTGACTATTGAAAATGGTTCCAACAAGTCCCCACAAGAAAACATAGCTCTGTATCGCAATAACTATAGATGTAAAGTAATGCCAAGGTACTACAAAGATAGGGAAACATCTTATCACAGATAAGACGGTTCTTCAGGCTTGTAATTTCGCATTTATTACAATAAATGACATACAAGAAAAGTTACCACTCTCATTATTACGTCAGATAGGTAATTCACGTAGCAAGTTCGTCGTATTTATGATTTCCTCTTCAAAATAACATACCGTACTTATCATTTCACACAAGATGACATTAAAAATTTAAGATATTCACGAGCTGCTAGTTGAGAATATGTATAAACTTCAAATTACACGACGAACCGTCTCGTTCTGCATATGGATTCAAACCTAGGTCCTGCAGACTAAGCAAAGACTTCGTGACTGACGGAAACTGACAGACATTCCTGACTAGGCATACAGAGAGTGATATACCTCGATTTTAGACAGTATGATAGCAAATATCAACTTTAAATTACGTAACGTAAACATTGTTAACGGACGCGAATTCATACCCAGCATCTGTTGTCCTTGTTAACGAACTACGAGAGACGTTAAATATTGATTCTTCACAAGTAACTTACCTGAAATGCCGTGAGGTAAAGATTTGTGTTGGACAGGGATTCGAACCCAGAACCTAATTGGATTGTTATCGAAGCACAACCAACTGTGACATATCGGATTTTCTCGGTAGTAGCTAGATGTTTTAAATGAAATGACGAGACGAAACATTAATTTTTTCTTTCCCAGGACTCCAACATGGCACCTATCGCTGTTATATTCTAGAGAAAACGAACGTTAAAATGGGTTTGTTACACCAGCAGTGACATGTGAGCATGTTTGAACTAGAAATAATATGACGAAGAGTTCAGTGCTGACTGGGAAGCGAGCCGCACACATATCGTTGTTGACTGCACACAAAGAGACGTCAGCTACCGAATTTTTCTCCACCAGCAGCTCGGAATAAAATCCTTGCATTTACAATGATTTCGCAAGCATTTTTGTGTCTCACTGGGACTCAAAAACGTCAGATAACGTTCGAGTTGACAACGAATGAAAATACATTAAAAACCAAAATTATTACCCACCAGCAGATAGGTGTTCTCATGCTAGAGTTTGATAATACACAATGAAAGATTTAGTGCCAGGTCAGGATTCGAACCCTATTACGCGCAATATGTGGAGATGTTGAGGAATCAGCAGTTTTGAACAAACAACAAATTGCAGTCGAGCTGTATTGTCACGAAGGGATCAAATTCCGCGTTAAGGGCGGCCTGAGTTGCATTCCCAGATCGGAACCAATTTGATCGACATCCAGAAGCTCAAATAAAAGAGGGAATAAGTGTTCTGTGGCCCTACATTGCGTTTGTTTCGTCACTAGAAATAAATAACTAGTTTAAGAATGGTTACTGCTGATAGAGTTTCTACATGACGCGACTCCTGACTTTATTGTGGTTCAACCTAACGTCTTCTTGGTAGAGAAGGAATATCATGTTTAACGTGAATTTCAGACCACAATGCCATTACACCTTCTTCACTTGGCGTAGCCAGAAGAGAACAGAATCTGTCTCTCCTTATCAGAAATCATCAGCAGAAGTTGGAATCGAACCCAGACCATAAGTATATGAACCTAGCATCAATCCAAGAGACCACCAAATTCTCTTCTCTATCACTCATTAACTATCATAACAATGTTGCGCCACACTGGATGAGAATTCTGACACACAGACTCCCTGTAGTGGTTTGCAGCATGTTCAGTACATTCATTTACTTGGTTGACCGAATCACCATGAACTGGCTGCCTCGACTACCCAGTGCATACATTCGACTCTTTTGTAATCACCGAAATAAAATCACGTAACTGACACCTACACAGAACTGCCAACAGTGTAGGATGGAGAAATTTAAACAGGAAGTGGTCCTTATCGACTTGAGCTACTCTATTGCGCTATCTGTTTGTTAAAAACGTCGTGCAGTGCAAAAGAAAAGCTGTATCTGTCTGTCTCTCAGAAGTCTAGATCCGGCCATATGCATTATCTCACAGCACTGGAGGAATTGTTGTTGAGTTCTGGAGGTGTTGTAGCTATGTGTCAGCTAGTAGCGTAATGCTAAGCACATCAGACGTTACAGCACACTCCTGGGGCTGGGAAATGTGACCACAATGGTCTGGTGGAACGAACTATCACGGGTACAATGCGTGGGTTCAGGCATTTACTTTTAAGAAGCACAAACAGATTTACTTTACCTCTGGTAACCTCAAGAGAAACACGTTATAACCCAGAATTCGCATTAAACATTACGTTCCTTCATTACCAATTGGGCAGAGCCTGTTTACGTTGGGGAATGACATAGGCAGGAGTCATGGTAAACGGAAATACTGTCTCCAGTAAACTTACTTGCATTAGAAAATTTTATTTCATTTGATTTAAAGGAACAGGGCTCTTATTTTTCTTGTACTTGATTGAACTAGAGACGTTGAAAAATTTGCTGCTGGACTGTGATTCGAATTCGTATCTCATCTTTCGAGGATCTGAACCTCTCGGAATAGTATAGTTCAATCATTTTTCTCTAGGGCTCCTCCAAAGGTAAGTATGTGAGTACGAATCCTGATCCAGTACAAAAATATTCATTATTTCATTTCAAGTCCTATCACGTGCATACAGATCTGCTAGTGAAAATTAACGTGCATTTTTAATGTCTGTTCATGTGTGGCCAACAATCGCAATAGGTGTCGTTATTTCTGGTCAAACACGCACACATCTTACTGTTGGTGAGTAAGCAAGTATTACTTAAGCTATGTTCGTGGATGATAAAGAGGGACGGTAGGTGTGCGGTTCGATTGTCGTTCAGGAACAAAAATTTGTATTCTTATTTTAGATTCAAACATCTAGCAGCTGGTAAGAAAAACCAATACGTAACATTTGATTTTACGTAGTTAACAATTCGATTGCGTGCTGGGTTCGTATCTCCGTCACAGAACTTCACATCATGCGCTTCATCTTTAAATGCATGATCACTTTGTTCCTTGTGATAGGAGGTGTATCACACATATTTACTGGTTAGCTAACGGGGACGTAACGGTCTTTAAAGGAGTCCCGGTTTATTACAAAAACTGTCGTCTTCTTATTTTCAAGTTTACATTTGGTTACTGATGTTGGCGAAAATGTCCATAATTCGTGCCTCTTCATGACTAGCCAGCAATGTGATATGATTAGATTAGATTACATTAATACGTGTTCCACAGATCATGAATACCACATTTCGTAATGATGTAGAACGTGTCATTTTAATGAAAGATTCCTTTACATATCGTGATTCAATTTCTTTGCAACAATTTTCTACTCTCTCCCTCATTCTTTTTTATTGTTCTCTCTCTCTCTCTCTCTCTCTCTCTCTCTCTCTCTCTCTCTCTCTCTCTCTCACACACACACACACACACACACACACACACACACACACACACACACACACACACGCACACACACACACACTTATTTATTTTTATTTGTTTGTTGTGCTCGACAATCGGCGAGGCACGAAAACGTTCGTCAATGATTTTCTTAGTTTTGAGTACACTTACGAAAGATATATAAAAGCAACTATGAGAGTTACTGATTTATGAAGCTTAGTCTGCAGTCAGTTCTGAGTATTATTAGTAACCACGCTCCAGTTCCTAAACCCAGTTACAGACACGTGAATCAGACGGATTACGTATTCCAGGCCGTAGCAGCCGTGTCTTTGAGACGCCAGCTATGCTCACTTCCCAGCCCGCTGTAGGATCACATCGGTTTCTTCTTCTTCCTGCTGGTAATGTAACTGAGATTTGGCAACAAGGCAAGGTATATTTGGCAACTCTGTGATCGACGAGTTACTTCCTGGTGTGCACGGAATTAAGCCTCAAAGTCCACTTGATTTCTCCTGTCATTTCCATTGAATAATCTGAGTTATTATTAACGCTTGAGTTGTAACAAAAAATTGTAAATTTACGGTTTTCAGCCCAGGAAAGTCGTTACACGTGAAAATCGCATCTAATCTCGTCCTTTAAATAGCGGTTTACGAGTTCTAGCCACTACTGATATCGTAAGAGGAGACATAGACGTATGCCTCTTCCCTAGCTCTGTGGAAACGTGCTAAGCTGAGAGAAAGCGTCTGTTATGGTTGTGCGGTTCCAGTTTTGCTGACTATAACGTTTATATCCCTTCTGTGAAACAGCTACAAGCAGTCAGACCACACATCGATAGGGAAATCGCAAGACAATACTTTCGGCTCATAGTGCAAAGGTGAAAAACTTACAATGCTGCACAACAGGTAACACCTCTTTCCACTGCTGACAAACAGATTTTGAGTTTCTAGGAATACGTAACTTTATTTATGAAATGCCACATTTGCATACCTCCTGAGTATGACACAGCATACCAATCAAACACAGCCCCAATAGAAATCTAAGTGATGAGTGTTTTACTAATTCGTGCCGATAGAGGCACGCTTGTGTACAGATACTCAGTTTTATTGAAACAGACTTTCGTCGTAAGGTTATCGTGGGGAGTTTTATTTTATTTCTTATAATTCAGTGCGCGATTTCGTACAGTTTTTTTTTTAGTTTGTTAAAACATTAGTTAACATGAGAGAGAATTTAATCATCAATGATATATGCGAATTCTCTGATGTTATCTATAACAGTCTAACAATGCACATGCAGTTTATTGATTACATGCATGTAGAAAACTTGTTCTGAGTTAAAGGTGTCAAACAAGGTATTATGAAAAATAAAATGTCACTGCCACACGACAGATAACGTAGAAAATACTTTTCTGTCGTATTTTGGCACGATGCGCTCTCCCCATACATAATACAAAAGTTTCGAGATGCATCTACAGCCTGGCCACCTATTAAACCTGAAAAGAACAAAATGTCGCAGCAGTGAGCCCTTTTTCTACATCCGACTGTTTTTGGGTTGAGAAGTGGAGGGAATTATGTTCAAAGTTCCATTAGATCGAGAACTTCAGCAGACAGCAGTATGGCGTTTTAAAACATGCAGAAGTGAATGTACCCAAACTCGCAACGTTTTATCAACAGTGCGCGACGCTTACCGTTACGCTACTAGCTGACACATAGCTACAACACCTCCAGAACTCAACAACAATTTCTCCAGAACTTCCGCATTGCACAGTGCTATGAGATAATGCATATGGCCGGATCTAGACTTCTGAGAGACAGACAGTAACAGCTTATCTTTTGCACTGCACGACGTTTTTAACAAACAGATAGCGCAATAGAGTAGCTCAAGTAGAAAGGAACACTTCTTGTTTAAATTTCTGCATCCTACACTGTTGGCAGTTCTGTGTAGGTGTCAGTTACGTGATTTTATTTCGGTGATTACAAAAGAGTCGAATGTATGCACTGGGTAGCCGAGGCAGCTAGTTCATGGTGATTCGGTCAACCAAGTAAATGAATGTACTGAACATGCTGCAAACCACTACAGGGAGTCTATGTGTCAGAATTCTCATCCAGAGTGGCGCAACATAGTTATGATAGAATAATGAGTGATAGAGAAGAGAATTTGGTGGTCTCTTGGATTGATGCTAGGTTCATATAATTATGGTCTGGGTTCGATTCCAACTTCTGCTGATGATTTTTGATAAGGAGAGACAGATTCTGATCGCTTTTGGCTACGCCAAGATAAGAAGGTGTAATGGCATTGTGGTCTGAAATTCACGTTAAACATGATATTCCTTCTCTACCAAGTAGACGTTAGGTTGAACCACAATAAAGTCAGGAGTCGCGTCATGTAGAAACTCTATCAGCAGTAAACATTCTTATACTGGTTATTTATTTCTAGTGACGAAACAAACGCAATGTAGGGTCACAGGACACTTATTCCATCTTTTATTTGAGCTTCTGTATGTCGATCAAATTGGTTCCGATCTGGGAATGCAACTCAGGCCGCCCTTAACGCGGAATTTGATCCCTTCGTGACAATACAGCTCGACTGCAATTTGTTGTTTGTTCAAAACTGCTGATTCCTCGACATCTCCACATATTGCGCGTAATAGGGTTCGAATCCTGACCCGGCACTAAAGCTTTCATTGTATATTATCAAGCTCTAGCATGAGAACACCTATCTGCTGGTGGGTAATAATTTTGGTTTTTAATGTATTTTCATTCGTTGTCAACACGAACGTTATCTGACGTTTTTGAGTCCCAGTGAGACACAAAAATGCTTGCGAAATCATTGTAAATGCAAGGATGTTATTCCGAGCTGCTGGTGGAGAAAAATTCGGTAGCTGACGTCTCTTTGCGTGCAGTCAACAACAATATGTGTGGGGCTCGATTCCCAGTCAGCACTGAACTCTTCGTCATATTATTTCTATTTCAAAGATGCTCACATGTCACTGCTGGTGTAACAAACCCATTTTAAGGTTCGTTTTCTCTAGAATATAACAGCGATAGGTGCCAGGTTGGAGTCCTGGGAAAGAAAAAATTAATGTTTCGTCTCGTCATTTCAGTTAAAACATCTAGCTACTGCCGAGAAAATCCGATATGTCACAGTTGATTGTGCTTCGATAGCAATCCAATTAGGTTCTGGGTTAGAATCCCTGTCCAACATAAAGCTGTACCTCACGGCATTTCAAGTAAGTTATTTGTGAATAATCAATATTTAACATCTCTCGTAGTTCGTTAACAAGGACAACAGATGCTGGGTAGGAATTCGGGTCCGTTAAAAATGTTTACGTTACGTAATATAAAGTTGATATTTGCTAACTGATACTGTCTAAAATCGAGGTATATCACTCTCTTTATGCCTAGTCAGGAATGACTGTTAGTTTCCGTCAGTCACGAAGTCTTTGCTTAGTCTGCATGACCTGTGTTTGAATCCATATGCAGAACGAGACGGTTCGTCGTGTCATTTGAAGTTCATACATATTCTCAACTAGCAGCTCATGAATAACTTAAATTTTTATTGTCATTTTGTGTTAAATGATAAGTACGGTATCTTATTTTGAAGAGGAAATCATAAATACGACGAACTTACTACGTGAATTACCTTCCTGACGTAATAATGAGAGTGGTAACATTTCGTGTATGCCATTTATTGTAATAAATGTGAACTTACAAGCGTGAAGAACCGTCTTATCTGTGATAAGATGTTCCCCTATATTTGTAGTGCCTTGGCATTACTTTACATCTTGAGTTATTGCGATACAGAGCAGTGTTTTCTAGTGGTGACTTGTTGGAACCATTTTCAATAGTCAAACGACTGTACCGAGGGGCGATTAGAGGACCTGCTAGACAGCTGCGCTATGTGGGTTGCATTCGAATCAGGCGAAATGCAATTCAGGTCGTTCGGATACTTTTGAGCTCCACTGTAGATGTCAAGAGACGTGAATATTAGTCAGGGACACAGTTATTGAAAGAATTCGAGTTAGTGAGAACGTTGTATTTGCTTTGGTATGTGAAGATAAACCTTTCGTTGCTCTCATCTGGATTAATATCAGCGGGGATGGTGACGCTACTCGGAAGATGTTGCTCTGGGTGGCATGGTATTGACACTGTGTAAGTATGAAATGACTTCAGGAACGCATTCGACACCGTCCCGCACTACCATTTAATGGAAAAAACTAGCTTATCGATCATCGGACTAGATTTGCGACTGGATTCAAGACTTCTTTTCAGGAAGAACTCAACACGTCACTCTTAACGGACCTAAATCGACAGATATAAAGCTGATTTCCGGAGTACCGCATGGAAGTGGAATAGGACCGTTATTGTTTACAATGTATACAAACAATGTAGAAAGTGGCAGACGCTCTGCAAAACTATTACAAAATGATGCGGTTGTCTATAAAAAAGTAGCAACGCCAGTCGACAGTATCGAATTTTAAAATGACCTGCTGAGAACTGAAGGATGGCGCAGGGTATGCTAGTTGATCCTGAATAAAATAAATGCTACATTTTGCGCATACGTAGGAAAACAAATCGACTACTGGACAGCTACACTACTGATGACAAACTGCGGAAAACAAGAACTACGGTAAAATATCTGGCAGTAGCTATCTAGAGCGACCTTATGTGGAACAACCACATAAAACAATATTAGGAAAAGCATGTGCCAGACTGAAGATCACAGAAAATTTTTTAAAGAAGTATATCTCATCCACGAAGGTAGTGGCATGTAAGGTGCTTGCTCCACCGAGGCTTGAATACTCTTGATCAGTAAGGGGTTCTTACCAAGTAGTATTGATGGAATAGACAGAGGAGATCCAACGAAGAGCGGCGCGTTTTGTAACGGGATCGTTTAGTCGGCACGAGAGCATTACTGGGATGATGAATGGAAATGAGCGTTTGGCATCTTTGGCTGGGAGACTCTGTAGAAGCAGGTCTTATTACATTCGACGCCACATTGGGCGTCCTGCGCGCCTGACGGGGATGAAATGATGATGAATATAACACAACATCCAGTCCCAGATCAGAAAAGATCCCCGACCCAGCCGGGAATCGAACCCGGGCCAGTAAGACGGCAATCCGTCAAGCTGACAATATTTTTTTTTTTTTCATTTTGTTCATTGTTGATCGTTGTGTTCGGTCGTTGTGGACGTCGCAAGACATCCTGTTCAAGTCGGTGGTTGATCCTTCAGATGGTTCAAATGGCTCTGAGCACTATGGGGCTCAACATCTGAGGTCATCAGTCCCCTAGAACTTAGAACTACTTAAACCTAACTAACCTAAGGACATCACACACGTCCATGCCCGAGGCAGGATTCGAACGTGCGACCGTAGCGGTCGCACGGTTCCAGACTGAAGCGCCTAGAACCGCTCGGCCACACCGGCCGGCGGTTCTTCCTGTCACTCAGTTTTTTTTATTACAGAGGCCAACCGGCTCTCTGGCCGAACACGCTGAGCTACCGTGCCGGCAACCACTCAGCTATCGGGGCCGACACCGAGATGATAAAAAAAAATTCCATTGGCAGAGGTTCCAAAGGGCGTTGTGTATCACGGAGAGGTTTGTATTCTGATTTCGAGCTAATTTCGGTTACAGTAGACCAACGTAATACTCTCTCCCATATGTAATGACCACGACGAGAGAGTTCGCGAAATTAGAGCCAATACAGAGGCTTAACGATAATCGTTCTTCCGACCCGCCGTTGACGAGTGGAAAGGGGTAGGGGGGATCACTTAATGGTACTAGAAGTACCCTTCGCCACACACCAGTAATTGGCTTGTGGAGTATGATTCAGATTTAGATGTAAAAGGCATTATGGGTCTGGCGGGTTAAAATTTTAAGCTGGAGAAAGTAAGTCAATTTTTTGAACCCTAGATTTTCTGAACAGGAGACAGTGGTCGCGGACGATTCAAGCAGACTTGCGGATGATCCACGATCGGCACAGGGACAGGTAGTTGATTCTGAACCTAAATGCATGTGACCTATTGTGTTGTCCTGTCCTGACATAGGTGGAAGAGGGAGAGAGGGGTCACTGGTCAGTTCGCGCTCCCGAGCGGTACATAGCAGAAGGCAGAAGGACAATTCACAGTGAAGGCATGTGATTGTTTTCTTCTGTCTGAGCCAGCACTGGTGCATTTACTACAAATGCAGGTGGTGAGACTCGGTAGGGAACTCGTTGTGGAGATTCTTGGACAAACAGGGTTTTGAATTAATTGTTTATTCCAGACAGATCTAACTAATGCATTGGAGGCTATTTCTAGGGTTATAAAAAGCATGAATAACACTGATACAACAGAAGCCAATGCAGAAGTCCCAGGAGTGGATGCTAACCACAGTAGCAATCAATAGCAGCATCTTAAGGAGACAAATTAGTTGCAAAACAAAACATACTGAAAGTGACACTGTCCACTGAGGCGGAGCTGGACCGAGGCTGGAGGCGACGGACGCGGATTCGACGCCCAGATCGTCTGTCTGAGAACTCTGCCAAAATGCGGAATCTACTGGTTTTCCGAAATTCCTTCCCAGGGAAGACGAATGGCATATTCCATAATTTGAAACACGATCACCTGCTAGCATGAGTTTGTTAGAAGTAGATACCTTAGGGGTTGCGAAGCAACTCAAATCGCTTGATACGGGCAAGTCTTCATGTTCAGATTGTGTACCCATTAGGTTCCTTTCAGATTCCGCTGATACAATAGCTCCCTAATAAGCAATCATATACACTCCTGGAAATGGAGAAAAGAAAACATTGACACCGGTGTGTCAGACCCACCATACTTGCTCCGGACACTGCGAGAGGGCTGTACAAGCAATGATCACACGCACGGCACAGCGGACACACCAGCAACCGCGGTGTTGGCCGTCGAATGGCGCTAGCTGCGCAGCATTTGTGCACCGCCGCCGTCAGTGTCAGCCAGTTTGCCGTGGCATACGGAGCTCAATCGCAGTCTTTAACACTGGTAGCATGCCGCGACAGCGTGGACGTGAACCGTATGTGCAGTTGACGGACTTTGAGCGAGGGCGTATAGTGGGCATGCGGGAGGCCGGGTGGACGTACCGCCGAATTGCTCAACACGTGGGGCGTCAGGTCTCCACAGTACATCGATGTTGTCGCCAGTGGTCGGCGGAAGGTGCACGTGCCCATCGACCTGGGACCGGACCGCAGCGACGCACGGATGCACGCCAAGACCGTAGGATCCTACGCAGAGCCGTAGGGGACCGCACCGCCACTTCCCAGTAAAATAGGGACACTGTTGCTCCTGGGGTATCGGCGAGGACCATTCGCAACCGTCTCCATGAAGCTGGGCTACGGTCCCGCACACCGTTAGGCCGTCTTCCGCTCACGCCCCAACATCGTGCAGCCCGCCTCCAGTGGTGTCGCGACATGCGTGAACGGAGGGACGAATGGAGACGTGTCGTCTTCAGCGATGAGAGTCGCTTCTGCCTTGGTGCCAATGATGGTCGTATGCGTGTTTGGCGCCGTGCAGGTGAGCGCCACAATCAGGACTGGATACGACCGAGGCACACAGGGCCAACACCCGGCATCATGGTGTGGGGAGCGATCTCCTACACTGGCCGTACACCACTGGTGATCGTCGAGGGGACACTGAATAATGCACGGTACATCCAAACCGTCATCGAACCCATCGTTCTACCATTCCTAGACCGGCAAGGGAACTTGCTGTTCCAACAGGACAATGCACGTCCGCATGTATCCCGTGCCACCCAACGTGCTCTAGAAGGTGTAAGTCAACTACCCTGGCCAGCAAGATCTCCGGATCTGTCCCCCATTGAGCATGTTTGGGACTGGATGAAGCGTCGTCTCACGCGGTCTGCACGTCCAGCACGAACGCTCGTCCAACTGAGGCGCCAGGTGAAAATGGCATGGCAAGCCGTTCCACAGGACTACATCCAGCATCTCTACGATCGTCTCCATGGGAGAATAGCAGTCTGCATTGCTGCGAAAGGTGGATATACACTGTACTAGTGCCGACATTGTGCATGCTCTGTTGCCTGTGTCTATGTGCCTGTGGTTCTGTCAGTGTGATCATGTGATGTATCTGACCCCAGAAATGTGTCAAAAAAGTTTCCCCTTCCTGGGACAATGAATTCACGGTGTTCTTATTTCAATTTCCAGGAGTGTACAACCGCTCGTTCACCGATAGATCTGTACCTGCAGACTGGAAAATTGAGCAGGTCGCACCAGTGTTTAAGAAGGGTAGTAGGAGTAATCCATCGAACTACAGATCTATATCATTGACGTCGGTTTGCAGTAGGGTTTTGGAGCATATACTGTTTTCAAACATTATGAATCACCTCGAAGGGAACGATCTATTGATATGTAATCAGCATGGTTTCAGAAAGCATCGTTCTTGTGCAACGCAGCTAGCTCTTTATTCGCATGAAGTAATGGCCGCTATCGACAGGGGATCTCAAGTTGATTCTGTATTTCTTGATTTTCGGAAAGCTTTTGACACCGTTCCTCACAAGCGACTTCTAATAAAGCTGCGGGCCTATGGGGTATCGTCTCAGTTGTGCGACTGGATTCGTGATTTCCTGTCAGGAAGGTCGCAGTTCGTTGTAATAGACGGCAAATCATCGAGTAAAACTGAAGTGATATCAGGTGGTCTCCAGGAAAGCGTCCTGGGACCTCTGCTGTTCCTGATCTATATAAATGACCTGGCTGACAATCTGAGCAGTTCTCTTAGGTTGTTCGCAGATGATGCTGTAATTTACCGTCTAGTTAGGTTGCAAAGCGATTTAGAAAAGATTGCTGTATGGTGTGGCAGGTGGCAGTTCACGCTAAATAACGAAAAGTGTGAGGTGATCCACATGAGTTCCAAAAGAATTCCGTTGGAAGTCGATTATTCGATAAATAGTACAATTCTCAAGGCTGTCAATTCAACTAAGTACCTGGGTGTAAGAATTACGAACAACTTCAGTTGAAAAGACCACATAGATAATATTGTGGGGATGTCGAGCCAAAGGTTGCGTTTCATTTCCAGGACACTTAGAACATGCAACAAGTCCACTAAAGAGACAGCTTACACTACACTCGTTCGTCCTCTGTTAGAATATTGCTGCGCGGTGTGGCATCCTTACCAGGTGGCACTGAAGGAGGACATCGAAAGGGTGCAAAAAAGGGCAGCTCGTTTTGTATTATCACCTAATAGGGGAGAGAGTGTGGCGGATATGATACGCGAGTTGGGATGGAAGTCATTAAAGCAAAGACGTTTTTCGTCGCGGCGAGATCTATCTACGAAATTTCAGTCACCAACTTTCTCTTCCGAATGCGAAAATATTCTGTTGAGCCCAACCTACATAGGTAGGAATGATCATCAAAATAAAATAAGAGAGATCAGAGGTCGAACAGAAAAGTTTAGGTGTTCGGGAGTGGAATGGTAGGGAAATAGTATGATTGTGGTTCGATGAACCCTTTGCCAAGCACTTAAATTTGAATTGCAGAGTAATCATGTAGATGTAGATGTAGATGTAAAGAGTCGCGTGGGGGCACTGTTTTTCCCACTTAAAGCCACGCAGCAAATCCCGTAGGTCTCTTGCAGGTACCTGCCAATCACGGTTTAGTTAGGTTGGTAAATGGTTCAAATGGCTCTGAGCACTATGGGACTTAACATCTTAGGTCATCAGTCCCCTAGAACTTAGAACTACTTAAACCTAACTAACCTAAGGACATCACACAACACCCAGCCATCACGAGGCAGAGAAAATCCCTGACCCCGCCGGGAATCGAACCCTGGAACCCGGGTGTGGGAAGCGAGAACGCTACCGCACGACCACTATATGCGGGCGTTTAGTTAGGTCCCCTCTATTTCTCCTAAGGCAGTTGCACTAAGTCCGTATTTGGTATTAACATTGTTCAGCTGAAAGCTAAACGTAACTTCTGTGCCAAATAAGGCTTGCGACATTATTGCAATACGTCATTTAGCCCTGCCCCTCGGGCTCCCCTGAGCGTTTTCGCTCTCTTTCTAACCCTTGTGAGTCTACTGACGTTGCTGTTCTCAGGGCTGGTATCAAGCAGGCTTTATACACTAGTGCGTGCCTGTTGGTTACAAAGTTCTACGGTGACAACCTACTACAGCATCTAGACGACATATGAAGTTACATGTTAATTTCTTGATGAGTAACTAATGCCCTTGGACCGCGTCTGCGGGCGTCTGCATTTTCGCAAGGCTGTCCCCTTACGGTTTACTTCATGTAACAATATCTCTCCTAGTTTCGTCTGCTTCCGCGCCTTTCTCACAGCCTCAAGATAACACTGCAGTAGCAAATAATAGTCAGTATATTAGAGTGTTTAATAGGACTAAGAGATCTGTTCGATTATGGTATTGATGATAAATCAAGGAAAACAGTCACAACCATAGATTGATGGTTGGTAGTGACCTATAAGGGACACGTTATGCTACTTCTAGGGAAATTGTACGCCATTTCCTCTACCGAGTTTTGGACATTAGTCGTCTGTCCCCCACGCATCTCAAGGCACATTAATAGAAATTACGGAGAAATTTTTACGAAGAGCGCCACGTTTCTGCACAGGATCATTCACTAAGCAGGAGGGCTTTGCAGAGATTACCAAAAATCCGTAGAGACACACGGTACCAGAGATACGTTATGCGGTTATTGGTTGCTGGGTTATATGAGGGAGGGAGGGAGGGAATCAAACAGCGAGGTCATCGGTCCCGTCGGATGAGAGAAGAATGGGGAAGGGAAGGAAGTCGGCCATGCTCCTTCAAAGGAAAAATCACGGAAAACCTAAATCAGGATGGCCGGACGAGGGTTTGAACTGTTGTTCTCCTGAATGCGAGTCCAGTGAGCGAAGTGGCGCACCACCTCGGTCGGTGATATACACTCCTGGAAATTGAAATAAGAACACCGTGAATTCATTGTCCCAGGAAGGGGAAACTTTATTGACACATTCCTGGGGTCAGATACATCACATGATCACACTGACAGAACCACAGGCACATAGACACAGGCAACAGAGCATGCACAATGTCGGCACTAGTACAGTGTATATCCACCTTTCGCAGCAATGCAGGCTGCTATTCTCCCATGGAGACGATCGTAGAGATGCTGGATGTAGTCCTGTGGAACGGCTTGCCATGCCATTTCCACCTGGCGCCTCAGTTGGACCAGCTTTCGTGCTGGACGCGCAGACCGCGTGAGACGACGCTTCATCCAGTCCCAAACATGCTCAATGGGGGACAGAACCGGAGATCTTGCTGGTCAGGGTAGTTGACTTACACCTTCTAGAGCACGTTGGGTGGCACGGGATACATGCGGACGTGCATTGTTCTGTTGGAACAGCAAGTTCCCTTGCCGGTCTAGGAATGGTAGAACGATGGGTTGGATGACGGTTTGGATGTACCGTGCACTATTCAGTGTCCCCTCGACGATCACCAGTGATGTACGGCCAGTGTAAGAGATCGCTCCCCACACCATGATGCCGGGTGTTGGCCCTGTGTGCCTCGGTCGTATCCAGTCCTGATTGTGGCGCTCACCTGCACGGCGCCAGACACGCATACGACCATCATAGGCACCAAGGCAGAGGCGACTCTCATCGCTGAAGACGACACGTCTCCATTCGTCCCTCCATTCACGCCTGTCGCAACACCACTAGAGGCGGGCTGCACGATGTTGGGGCGTGAGCTGAAGACGGCCTAACGGTGTGCGGGACCGTAGCCCAGCTTCATGGAGACGGTTGCGAATGGTCCTCGCCGATACCCCAGGAGCAACAGTGTCCCTAATTTGCTGGGAAGTGGCGATGCGGTCCCCTACGGCACTGCGTAGGATCCTACGGTCTTGGCGTGCATCCGTGCGTCGCTGCGGTCCGGTCCCAGGTCGACGGGCACGTGCAGCTTCCGCCGACCACTGGCGACTACATCGATGTACTGTGGAGACCTCACGCCCCACGTGTTGAGCAATTCGGCGGTACGTCCACCCGGCCTCCCGCATGCCCACTATACGCCCTCGCTCAAAATCCGTCAACTGCACATACGGTTCACGTCCACGCTGTCGCGACATGCTACCAGTGTTAAAGACTGCGATGGAGCTCTGTATGCCACGGCAAACTGACTGACACTGACGGCAGCGGTGCACAAATGCTGCGCAGCTAGCGCCATTCGACGGCCAACACCGCGGTTCCTGGTGTGTCCGCTGTGCCGTGCGTGTGATCATTGCTTGTACAGCCCTCTCGCAGTGTCCGGAGCAAGTATGGTGGGTCTGACACACCGGTGTCAATGTGTTCTTTTTTCCATTTCCAGGAGTGTATTTTGCACCACCGAGAATTTTCCTGTTGAAATACCTAGTGAGAACGCTCCAAGGAGATTCGAGCAAAGTGTTACTTCCTCTCAGAGACGACCAAGGCGACGGTATCAGCCAAATCAGAGCTCATACGGCGGTTAACGACATCCATTCCTCCTCCGTACCATTCACGAATGAAACAGGTATACGGGCAGAGGGAAGAGGAGGGGTACATCCTACCAAATATATGTTCATGTAAGGCTCTAGCTTATGAATTTTGTTATATTACTTACTACTGCTAAGCTCAGCACAATTTCTCTTGTTTATACTCTCTGCTATACAATATCTAGCATATGCTACCTACCTAAACATACTAAATGTTTCAGTTATAAAAGCACTCCGTCATCAGGCCACAAGTGGCCCATAGGGACCGTCCGACCGCCGTATCATCCTCAGCTGAGGATGCGTATAGGAGGGGCGTGTGGCCACCACACCGCTCTCCCGGTCGTTATGATGGTTTTCGTTGACCGGAGCCGCTACTATTCGGTCGAGTAGCTCCTCAGTTGCCATCACGAGGCTGAGGGCACACCGAAAAATAGCAACAGCACATGGCGGCCCGGGTGGTCACCCATTCAAGTGCCAGCCACGCCCGACAGCGCTTAACTTCGGTGATATGACGGGAACCGGTGTATCCACTGCGGCAAGGTCGTTGCCTTTCAATTATAAAGCATGGATGTGTGGGATGTCCTTAGGATAGTTAGGTTTAAGTAGTTCTAAGTTCTAGGGGACTGATGACCACATAGTGCTCAGAGCCATTTGAACCATTTGAACAAACAGATGGATCACAAATCCCACTTAATATATATTTTTGTAAATGAAAAACTATAACAACTATCATGCAAATGAAAGGTGTTCTTGTGAGCTTGAAAGTGAATGAAACATTTTTCAAAATACAAGCCTCCCCGTAAGTTAATCTGTTAAGAATGATGTTACACTGAAGTTTATCAAGCAGAGATAAAAACATAAAGTTTTATTTTGTATTTTGTAATGACATTTATAAGAAGACTAATTTTTGTAGCGTAACCCGACAGCCTGTAACATTATCTTTAAGAACTCGACTAACTTCCAGCAAGGCAAAGCTTCGATAAAGTGTCAATAAGTTATGTTAATATTTAGTAACATGAATCAGATACTACATATCCAAAAACAGGTATAACCATGGCTGAAAATGTAGCTGAATTGTAAATTTCTCTGATTTCGAAAGTTACTTCAAAATCCTGGTTTTACTTACAATCAAAGACTTTTTTGATGGAGCTTTACAAAAGTTACCAAAATTATCGCGGCTGTGATTCCAAACAACATTCTGTTTTCCTCCTCCCTATAGCCGTTTGCCTCTGCTGGCCTCATAAATCGCATTACTAATAAGATGGTCGTAGCCACAGCAGCCGAGGCCGCCTATAACGCAGTTACGGAGTAACAGACAGAATAGAAGCGAAGGCAGACAGGTAGGCGGGGTTGCAGAGATGAGGACTTCTACGAGTGTGTGATTTTATATGTGCGACTGCAGGACGCATTTCGGTGTTTTCCAAAAGGCAGCATCAGGTTTCACCGCCAAAGCCACTCAGAGCGAAATGCAAAATCCGTGTCGGATGAGTGAGGGCAGGATGAGGAGGAGAGAAACGGGAAGCCCATCTGATACGGTCTGTGCGCGGTGACGTGTTAGATACACGCGGCCAAAAAACAAGAAGGTATCCATGCAGTAACTCTGCATGTCGTAACTGGTTAAAAGTACTTGGCACTGATTTTATAAAGCCTTACTTGCATGTAAAGAATGTGAAAAAACAACTTAATTTCCGGTATAAACTTTATTTGTCTCCTTCGAGAGTTAACAAAGCGATATAGCTAGTTTCGGTTGTCTTCAGATAATGAAACGTCGTTACAGAGTTGTAATATGTCACACGTTTTACAAAAAGGTGCTGTGTCCTATAAATGATCCACCACTTGAAACTAAAACATGTGACGAGTTACAATCTATAACGATATATTATGATCGGAAGATGACTGCTAGCCACGTTTCGTCATACTAATACAACGGATTCCTGACGTAATGGTTATTTATTTATTGGTTTTACGAAAAGTAATGTAAACGGCTTCACTCGTAAAATTCAATAACTTGTGCGTTTAACTCAACTAGTTTCAAACCTACAGCAGTTTTACGCACACACACACACACACACACACACACACACACACACACACACACAAGCACGCGCGCGCGAACGTACAAAGACCATTTTTTAAAATTTTTGTCTTGAACGGAGAACTATATTGTGCCACAACATAAATTAAAAGTTCTGATCGCACGCATGAGGTCAACGATTTCAGGGCATCTCCCTTATTGTAAGGCAAACCCAGGAACTGATGATCGCCTTCTATTCATTTCCAATTGGAAACTTTTTTCACTCACCTGTCAGCTAGCTTACTGTCTGACAGAAAAGAACTGAAGATCTACAATTACCTCGATCTTCAACAACCCGCTCTAGTCTTCACCTTTCCTGTTAACTCGTCACTTCCAAGCGCTCGCTCACGATTTCCAGGTGCCTCTCATTGTTCACACGAAATGTGTACGTAAACTAAATAATTTATACTGGTATCTCAACAGTTATAACACACTAAAACAAAACAGTAAGACGTCCCCAGTTCTAGACTGCGCCGACTACTGTCAGCCATGAAATGTAAAAGACATGTTTTGCCCACTAAAGAACCAATTCACACACGTTAAAATTGATAGTACCAAAATTGAAGATGACAATAAGAGTTCAGAGATATTATGACACCATAAAGAGCTTCACCAAAGGTAACAATGCAATTCTCAGTACCGTCGACTGTCACTCAGATCATAAATGACCAGATATAGACTTAACGAAACGTGATATAGTAATTTGCTTAGAACACTCTATAGGGTTAAGGGCACTGTACTGTATGGGGTACCGGTTAATGTGGTTTCGAACATGAAGAATAACTTGAACGGTTACTTACAGGTTATAACAGGGGTCTGTGTTTATAACAGGGGTCTGTGTCGGCAGAGTTTCCTACACTAACAGGAAACACACAGATCTCTCGGCCTGTACGAACGGTCGTAGAAAAGATGTGCAGAAGTGTTTATCCATCTTCCTGATGTCAACATATTGTATACGTTTATAACATACAAAGTGGACGTGTAGACTTACTTTCATACAGACTGAACACCTCGTGAGATTCTCTTTCTCCGCCTTCTAAGTACAGTTACGGCATTTTTCGACTATTGATCGGCTTTCAGTTATCATGATATGAGGGTACAGTAAACGTTAATTGAGGACAGTTGCATGAAATTCCAATTTTCTTTTACTGTACGCTCTATTGAAACTATATCTGAAATTCCTCCACGAAATTATGTCATGAAACTTTGACGAACTTTTAACTTTCATGAATACTTCAGTATTGGACGAGTACATTAATTAACTACGGAATACAGTCATATCAATGGTATATGGCAGAATAAATCTACGCAAAACGCACTCGTACTCGTAAAGACAAGTACTCCACAGCACTCATCTGTCGGTTGACTTCACACAATTCGATTATTACACTGATGAGCTCCCAAAACTTAGATACACCGAAATTCATTGTTGCGCTGAGAGATGCTATATCATACGTTATCACAACTTTCAGAGGTTGTAGTTGTAATTGTCTAGACCACATACTGCTGAACTGGTCGAGATGTAACAACACTGGCCTTACATCACTGGAGCTCATGTATTTTCGCCCTTGGATTCCTCATATGGTTGAAAACGAAAGTTAAGAAAACCAGAACAATTCACAACCAAAAACATCCAGACTGTTCAACAGAGTTTACAACGTCTTATAAAGCTCAAGCAAAATAAATACTGTGTAATCTGACTCCATTCAATACAAGGGACAATTAACAGTGAAAGCTGTAGTGTTTGCAGGATGTAAATAATTCATCTGCTGCAAAATGTCAAGAAATTATTTTGTTCTGCGCCAATTTCAGTCTCAACGTATGGGTTAATGTGTCTAGCAGTAAGCACTACAAAATGTTTATGAAATGCTTAAGTATAATATACCTATGTTAAAAGGGTGAATGTGCACAGTATTAGCAACTAAGCGTCACAGGATGTAGGCTACGAGCAAAGTAATCTTGCAGAGCAATATAGAAAGAAATATTAATAACAATATGAATAATAATGATAATAATGACAGTAATAACAACAGAAGAAATAATAATAATAATAAAATAATAATAATAGAAGAAAGCCAAAACTAAACAAAGTGCTGAGACCAGACCCCGAATACATAAAACTCAACACGGAAAACATCTTACAGGAAACTAGTCAGACAAACACCACAAACTGGACAGAACTTGTAGACGTCCTCAAATCCACGATGAAATTGGGTCAACCCCCGAGAAGGAGAAAACACAGGTGGTGGAATATAATATGTGACCAAGCAATAGAAGAACGGACCAGTGCCTGGAAAAACTTCAATAGTCACAAAACATCAGAAAAATGGCAACAATTTCTAGTAATCCGAAAACAAACATCGAAAACTATTCGGAGGGAAAAAAGAAATTATGACAAACGGCGACTAGATGAGATAGAACAAGATTTTAAGAAGAACAACACCAGGAATTTTTGTAAGACGTTTAAAGAACATATTGCAGGATACAGAGGATATTCACTACGAGACATCTACACCAAATCCTGACACTAAACCGCCAACCATCAACGAAATAGTAGAAATTATCAAGACACTGAAAAACAATAGAGCCCCAGGAGAAGATGGAATTATTGCAGAACTATGGAAACTAAATGATGAAAGATGAACAGGAAAAATTCACAAAATCATATTAAACATTTGGGAAACAGAACAGATCCCTTCTGAATGGAAATGCGCACTCATCCACAAAAAAGGGGACAAAACTGAACCAAATAATTACAGGGGTATCTCACTTGTACCGGTCACATATAAAATCCTATCAAAAGTTCTCATGAATAGATTAGAAGAACAAGCTGACCCACAAATAGGAGCATACCAGGCTGGTTTTCGCAAGGGACGATCATGCATAGAGCAGATCTGGAATCTGAAAATGATTCTCCAGATGAGAAACACCGGAAACACAGTGGTTACTTTTGTAGATTTTAAAATGGCCTACGACTCAATAGACAGAGTAGCGCTCTGCAAGACGCTGGAAGAATTCAACATTGACAGAAAGACATGAGCAATCATTCGGGAAACATTAACTGACACAGTCTCCAAGGTTAAATTTATGGGGGATATCTCGGAACCATTTGAAATCCAAACTGGAGTGCGACAGGGTGACGGACTTTCACCATTACTTTTTAATATCATTCTTGAAAAAATAATCAGGAGATGGGAAAAAGAAGTCAAAGGAATCCAAATTGGTATTAGAAAAGATAGTAGATTCAATGTGAAGTGTTTAGCTTTTGCGGATGACCTTGCAATCCTCACAAATAATAGAAAAGAAGCCACTAACGCCATAGAGAAGTTACACGAAATTGCACAAAGAACTGGCCTGCAAATCTCATATGAGAAAGCCCAGTACATAGAAAGAGTGCCACAAGACAAATTGCCTATCGTGACAACCCATGGGAAAATTGTACAAGTACCACATTTTAAGTACCTGGGAGACATAATCCAGCCATCAGGGATCAACCTAAAGGCCAATGAGGAAAGAATAAAACAACTACAGATATAAACTCATGTGGAACTATTATAACAAAAAGTCCATATCCATTAACGCAAAATTGAGGCACTACAACACTGTCGTACTTCCGGAGGCACTGTATGCATCTGAAACAGCACAAATAGGTGGGCAAACTAAAATCAAAGAAATAGAGAAACAAGAAAGGAAAATTCTCAGGAAAATTTTTGGCCCGATACAAGAGCAAGGAATCTGGAAGAGACCAACATCAGAACTATATAAATACACAGACAAGATTACGGATACAATATGGAAAAGAAGAATGCAGTTCTACGGACATATCCACAGGATGAATGAAAACAGAATTTCAAAGCGAATTCTTAAAGTCATCAACTCAGGCAGGGGAAAAACAAAATGGATAAAAGAAGTTGAAGAGGACCTCAGACAAGCACACATAACAGTAAATGATGCAGAAAATAGAACTGAATTCAGGAACATCATTAAAATCCATAAATTTGACACCACAACACAGAAGAGACCAGGATGCAAATGGACAGCGGAGCGAAAGGAACAACACAGTGAACACATTGAGAGGCACCCACATGCCTTACTCATACTGTGGCATCAAGCAGTCAGGCCTGCAAGATGAGTGGTCTGCCAAGCGAGTGGATTCATTCTTATTCATCGAGTAACATGAACTCTCGTACTCACAATTAAGTTACAAATTATCCTCCTGTATGAATAATACGCAACGGAAACACGCATCTGACTATCAGTAATTAAAGAACTCTGACTGTACACTACGCACTGGCAATACCACATTATCTTTTTGTCCATTATTTAACGGCTTTTGTCAACACGTGGCCACCGCACTGAATATGATTGGCGCACACATTATAAATTCGGGACATTATGACAACATACAATTCGAAGGAAAAGTCCACCAATCTTTTTCTTTTCACTATCTTATTTATTCCGATAAATTCTCTAACCTAAACACACAAATTCCATAACCTGCAACAATAACACATGAGAAATTCCGCCCAGTGGGCATGGCTTTACATTGGTGAATCTCTATATTATGGTCTCGTAATTATTTAACGCTACAGTGCACTTTCTGGATAGGATGGTGGATCTTTTATTATTTCTCACACTTCGACTCTCACAATCATCGTCACGAAACTATCATCCAGACCGAGCGGTACCAAAGGAACAAGCATAACCCACTAATCTCTTGCAACTACCTTGCTACTCTCCCATGCAAACCACACATACCCAAATTACATGACATACGCCACACTACAATATGAAATACTACACAGAGAATAGTCACAACATTATCACTTTCAGCTTTCCCACTTCAATTAATATTTATCCCAGTTTCACACGACACTGCCCCACTTCGTAATTCTACTGTCCTACTATGAACTCTGGAGATATATGGACGTCTTCCTGTGCAATGCAAGCCAAGTGGCGTTGCTGGATAGACGGCCGACTCACCTTGCTTCTCTCTCAGAGTTTGAATTTAGCATCACACGGAATCATATCACGCAAAGTAATATTCAGAATGTATTCATCACACACGCGAGTCCTCAACTGATACCATGGACGAGTACTTCTCTTTTTCTTTTGTCTCATACACAGTTTGAGACTCACACAGTACTCACCACGTGGAAGTACTCATCTCTAATTTCAAGTCCTGCACACGCCATTTCTTAAATATTTCAACTTACAGTACACACGCTATTTCTTAAATATTTCAACTTATTGTACACACGCTAGTAATTCAGCTTAACTTAAACACACGGAAGTATTTCAACTTATTGCTACATGTGGTTTCATTGTGACCGTTGGTCACTTCCAAAGATTACTACAATCCCATTAATATTACCTGCCTGACATTTAATTCTCCCCACAAAAGTTCCTGAAATAGAGAAATTATTATTTCAAACTACTCTTAAATACACTCCTGGAAATGGAAAAAAGAACACATTGACACCGGTGTGTCAGACCCACCATACTTGCTCCGGACACTGCGAGAGGGCTGTACAAGCAATGATCACACGCACGGCACAGCGGACACACCAGGAACCGCGGTGTTGGCCGTCGAATGGCGCTAGCTGCGCAGCATTTGTGCACCGCCGCCGTCAGTGTCAGCCAGTTTGCCGTGGCATACGGAGCTCCATCGCAGTCTTTAACACTGGTAGCATGCCGCGACAGCGTGGACGTGAACCGTATGTGCAGTTGATGGACTTTGAGCGAGGGCGTATAGTGGGCATGCGGGAGGCCGGGTGGACGTACCGCCGAATTGCTCAACACGTGGGGCGTGAGGTCTCCACAGTACATCGATGTTGTCGCCAGTGGTCGGCGGAAGGTGCACGTGCCCGTCGACCTGGGACCGGACCGCAGCGACGCACGGATGCACGCCAAGACCGTAGGATCCTACGCAGTGCCGTAGGGGACCGCACCGCCACTTCCCAGCAAATTAGGGACACTGTTGCTCCTGGGATATCGGCGAGGACCATTCGCAACCGTCTCCATGAAGCTGGGCTACGGTCCCGCACACCGTTAGGCCGTCTTCCGCTCGCGCCCCAACATCGTGCAGCCCGCCTCCAGTGGTGTCGCGACAGGCGTGAATGGAGGGACGAATGGAGACGTGTCGTCTTCAGCGATGAGAGTCGCTTCTGCCTTGGTGCCAATGATGGTCGTATGCGTGTTTGGCGCCGTGCAGGTGAGCGCCACAATCAGGACTGCATACGACCTAGGCACACAGGGCCAACACCCGGCATCATGGTGTGGGGAGCGATCTCCTACACTGGCCGTACACCACTGGTGATCGTCGAGGGGACACTGAATAGTGCACGGTACATCCAAACCGTCATCGAACCCATCGTTCTACCATTCCTAGACCGGCAAGGGAACTTGCTGTTCCAACAGGAGAATGCACGTCCGCATGTATCCCGTGCCACCCAACGTGCTCTAGAAGGTGTAAGTCAACTACCCTGGCCAGCAAGATCTCCGGATCTGTCCCCCATTGAGCATGTTTGGGACTGGATGAAGCGTCGTCTCACGCGGTCTGCACGTCCAGCACGAACGCTGGTCCAACTGAGGCGCCAGGTGGAAATGGCATGGCAAGCCATTCCACAGGACTACATCCAGCATCTCTACGATCGTCTCCATGGGAGAATAGCAGCCTGCATTGCTGCGAAAGGTGGATATACACTGTACTAGTGCCGACATTGTGCATGCTCTGTTGCCTGTGTCTATGTGCCTGTGGTTCCGTCAGTGTGATCATGTGATGTATCTGACCCCAGGAATGTGTCAATAAAGTTTCCCCTTCCAGGGACAATGAATTCACGGTGTTCTTATTTCAATTTCCAGGAGTGTATTCCATATGCATACCATGTCTCCACTCTTTTGTCATTACGGAGCACAACTAAAACAGGTCTTAACAGCACAAGATCCAGCGGCAGAGTGCTGAAACATGGCAGTTCTCCAGGTCATCTCGTACTTCTGTCGAGGTGGGGGAAGACCATGCTACCGTATTGTTCAGCCACATTTCAGGCGCTCAAAGCTCAGGTAAATTTCATCTCTTTGGTCCCACCAAAGGTGGCCAAAGGATCGTCTCAAAGATGATGATATATTGACATTCACTATCTACGGTTAGCAGACGACCATACATTCATTCATTTCACAGATCTCACCAAACTGGATGTAGGGATTTACTTTGTGGGAGTGCACATGTGATCAATTAAATAAATAAATTGTCATTCTATCCCACACTGGTATCCGGCTTCGCTGTATTAATTGAAATTGAGTTATTTTACAAAAAAAATGTGTTGTTCTGACAAAAATAATGAAGCATGTTGTACCTATTTTCAATGTCGGGTGGTACTGTACCCTTTCAACATGAAGAAAATTTGGGCTCAGAAAAAACATAAACAATCATCATAAAGGAATTCAAGTTCAAACGCTCTCTTAAATGGGAATAATCGAAAAGAATAATAATAATAGCTGCGTGGTAAACTCCTACACTCATCAAATGATTCAAATGGCTTTGAGCACTATGGAACTTAACATCTGAAGTCAACAGTCCCCTAGAAGTTAGAACTATTTAAATGTAACTAACCTAAAGACATCACACACATCCAGGCCCGAGACACGATTCGAACCTTCGACCGTAGTGCCTACATTCATCAGCCAGAACATTATGACCACCGACTTACTATTGATATAAGCCCGTCCAGGCGTTCGCAGTTTCACCTGGGGAGAGAGGACTGCTAGTCAGACACACGCACGTTTGCATGTAGTATCAGTCAGCGCGCCGTCTGTGTGTTGAGTGGGGAAGGCGTACGACCTACGCAAGTGTGACCGAATGCAGATTGTGACGTCCCGGAGGCTAGGAACGAGCATTTCGAAAAGTGCACGACTTATAGAGTTTCAAGGGATGCTGCGATGTGTGTCTTCAACACTTGGTGGAATCACGTCCAGACGTCATGGGATTGGGCGACTATACCTCATAACAGATGTCGGACGTCGTAGGCTAGACAGGCTGGTAAAAAAGGAGGGGCAGCGAACTCTGCCGGAAATAACTATTACAGTTCATTTAAATTCTCGGATTGAAACCCCCTGTGGAATAATGATCCTGGTAATTCCACTTACGTCTCAGAGAATCCTAAAAACTGCAGGATTGTATTTACAAAATCCTGTCTTTACTCAAGGACAACTGTACGTAGCCTGTCGAAGAGTTACTGAATCAACAAGCATTTTGGTAACCCTTAAAGAATATGACAAACAAAAACCACGCGAGGATAATATTCCTAATTCATATATCATTTAAAGCGAAGTACTGTAAAGATCTGTGAGGAATCTTGTTCAAAATTATGTGCACTGAAATGCATATGATTCAAATGGCTCTGAGCACTATGGGACTTAACATCTGAGGTCATCGGTCCTCTAGAACTTATAGCTACTTAAACCTAGCTAACCTAAAGAAATCGCACACATCTATGCCCGAGGCAGGATTCGAACCTGTGACCATAGCGGTGGCGCTGTTCCAGACTGAAGCGTCTAGAACCGCTCGGCCGCACCGGCCGGCCGAAATGTATATAGAGTGGCATATCATAAATTCATGATTATTACTGGACGTGGTTCGGTTTATTTTTAAACGTGTATTCTCTTCATTCTCACAACTACCATTATCCTAACGATCACACGTGTTTCACGTACTGTCACTGTTTACAAGTGCGAAACTTTCGTACGGGTCCCCTG
Source organism: Schistocerca serialis cubense (assembly GCF_023864345.2). Classification (NCBI taxonomy): domain Eukaryota; kingdom Metazoa; phylum Arthropoda; class Insecta; order Orthoptera; family Acrididae; genus Schistocerca; species Schistocerca serialis. Next base: position 1,264,966,073 of record NC_064638.1, on the reverse strand, counting down.
TTTACAATTAATGCTTAGCTGATTGTCATCGAGAAAACTGATGTAGCACCACGGGTAAACTCGACACCATCTGATCCAAGCATGTTTTTTTAAATTGACAAAAAAACAATTGCCTGTCAAAATCGCATTTGCGACCACTATAAACAATAGGCAGGTACATAGTCTTCAAAGAGCAGGAATGTATTTACGAAATTTACGGACAATTTTTTGTAGCCTCTTCAAGAGTAACTAAATCAACAAAAATTTTAGGATGCCTCAAAGAAAATGAATATCGTTTACACCGAGGTATTGCAACGCTGTGTAATGAATTTCGTTGAAATTATACTCAAGGAAATGTATACACGAGGATGTATGATATATTAATGTTGGTTGCTGCACGTCATTTGTTTCATTTTTAAAGATGTTTCCTCGTCATTCGCACAACTACCGTTATCCCAACGACTCTCTTATTCCAAATAATGTCATTATTTAAGAGTGTAAAAATGAGAAAGTTTCCTACAGGTCCTCTGGTATATTAACATTACATTACACTAAGACTAAAGCATCTGACAAATATTAAATTGCTTAATTGCAACGGAAAACCAGTTAAGTCATTAAGGTCTGGTAAGGACACAGAAGAGACAAAAATATTGCTCGCCACAGGATTATTTTAGTTTTACGTAAAAAAAAGCACACACCTGATGACGAGTTTGACAATTGGACACAGTCCAAGCTGTGTGTTGTTTTATTCTGTACCTAATCTCTGCTGAAATATTCTACCAGCACATTTGGGGAATACAGTGTAACTTTGCCCCTATCTGTGATATTGCGCAGAGTCGTATACCGGAACAGAAAGCTGACAGAAAACTCATGCAATGATCCATTAACAAGTGACCGTGTAATAAATTAGGAATCTGAAGATTCTCTGTATGAACTTCTTAGATAAGAATCAGAATAAATATCCCTGCAAAAACATTGAATTAATTTTGGATCAAAAGTTACCTTTGATATACCATTGCAGACGAAATCGGCATGTGATGAAGAAGTGCATGATATATTGATTTCAGTACATACTAACAACATAAAAGAAAGGGAAAATGCAACGGCATTGTTCTCGCAGTCAAGATCTAGAGTGAAATTCCATTCGGATAGGTGCACATATGTTCATAACGATCAATGTGCAGCGCACACAAGGACATAAGTATTCGGGGAGAAAGGATATCTCATGACTGAAGCAAAACATATTAAGTTTACTTTCATGCAAATAACAATATACATCCAAGAATAGTATGAGTCACAGCAGAAACAATATGAATGACGTAATATACAAGCAACGATTCAGTGAAACAAGCCTCAAAACTTTCAATATTGTCCTACACATGTGGCACAAGGATTTTACTTTCTCACTGAAGCTCACGGTAGCAACTACAAACTCCTACACGGTATGAGAGAGCTTAAATTTTTAGAAAAGTCACACTGAATCAAGTCTTATTAACCCACTTGGTAAGGCAAAGGGCTTAACAGACACCAACACCCAAGTCGTAAGAAAAATCTCAAACTAAAAAAAGACAGTTGAAAAGGTCAGGACGAAACCACATATTACAACGTAAGAAATTGTTAATCATTTACAAAGTACGTGATCGTAATGTGTCCAAGGGTTACATCTTAGTAAGAGATGTCTTCACGTATGATATACCTATCATCATTCCATAATTGCAATACCATATCGGATACACTAAAATCTTCAGTTTATATTTACTTAACACGGAATCTTTCTCCCTTACCCTATCCATTTAAGCCACACGACTCTGTGACAAACTAGCGTTTCACCTGTGTCTTGTCCAAAACTTCCTAATTCGACATCTTTCCGCATTCTTGGGGAGGTTAAAGCCTTATGTTTTATCAATATTGCCCCTTACTTGGCGTATACCAGTTGTTTTCCATCTCTCGAACAATGAACAAGTGTTTCTGCGTCATTGAAAACTGTCAAAGCTTTTCTCTTCTCTGCGTATTTCTGCTTTTTCTATCCATCTTGTCAGCTAATACTAACTTATTATTTCTCGCTCTTCCTCTAACCAGACAACTTCCTTTCCACATATAACTCCTTACGTACTGTTGTAATGTATTTTTGTTCGATGACATTACTCCGCCTCCGTAGCCGAATGGTTATCTTCGATGCTTTCGCTGCCGACTGGCCCGGGTTCGATTCCCGATGTTTCTTCTTATTTTTCTGAGGTACAGAAGTCTGCAACGGGTTCCACTCTGCGGAATCATCCGCGTCCTTCTACCGGCAAAAACAGTTGGAGCTACTGGCAACGTGCTGACTACATATCTCATGATCATTCCTCTTCTCACTACCTTGCAAGCAACAGTCAGTCACTCGGAACAGGACTAAATCCTAATCCGTGAGTGGTGTTTGCTTCATTACTCTCATTCGAATAGAACTTAATGAAGAAATTGATTAACACGAGCGTAAGAAGATTTCTTAAATTGCATATTTACATTATTAGTATTATTATTATTATTATTATTAGCGGTGTTATCATTGTTTTTATCATTATTATTACCATTATTATTATTTCTTTCATTTGTCAGACATTGTGTCTGGTTAATAATGGAAAGTGACGCGAACCTTGATCAAGCGTGACTTCCTTTTAACTGTACGGCATATGTCACATTGCATTTAGGAACTTTCGGGTAATTGAATAGTATCAGTAATTACAGATTTCTCTAGTTGTATATACACGTTTGGATGTAGCTGTATTGCGTTGATGTACTGGTGGATATTGTGTGGTATGACTCTAGTAGCTGATAGTATAATTTGTATAATGTCAACTTTATCCTGATGCCACATGCCTTTGACTTCCTCAGCCAGTTGGATGTATTTTTCAATTTTATCTCCTGTTTCTTCTGTATATTTGTTGTATTGGGTATGGATATTTCGATTAGTTGTGTTAATTTCTTCTTTTAATTGGTGAGTATGATGTCAGGTTTGTTATGTGGTGTTGTTTTATCTGTTATAATGGTTCTGTTCCAGTATAATTTGTATTCATCATTCTCCAGTACATTTTGTGGTGTATAGTTGTATGTGGGAACGTGTTGTTTTATTAGTTTATGTTGTATGGTAAGTTGTTGGTGTATTATTTTTGCTACATTGTCATGTCTTCTGGTGTATTCTGTATTTGCTAGTATTGTACATCTGCTTGTGATGTGATCTACTGATTCTGATTTGTTGTTTGCAAAGTCTGCATTTATCTGTTGTGGTATTGGGATCTTTAATGATATGCTTGCTGTAATATCTGGTGTTTATTGTTTGATCCTGTATTGCAATCATGAATCCTTCCGTCTCACTGTATATATTGCCTTTTCTTAGCCATGTGTTGGATGCGTCTTGATCGATGTGTGGCTGTGTTAGATGATACAGGTGATTGCAATGTAGTGTTTTCTTTTTCCAATTTACTTTCTTCGTATCTGTTGCTGTTATGTGATCTAAAGGGTTGTAGAAGTGGTTATGAAATTGCTTTGTGTATTTTGCTGTTTTCTGCTCGTTCTATAAAGAATTTTCTTAAATTGTCTACCTGTCCATAATGTAGGTTTTTTATGTCGACAAATCCCCTTCCTCCTTCCTTTCTGCTTAATGTGAATCTTTCTGTTGCTGAACGAATGTGATGTATTCTATATTTGTGGCATTGTGATCGTGTAAGTGTATTGAGTGCTTATAGGTCTGTGTTACTCCATCCACTATTCCAAATGAGTAGGTCAATATTGATATAGCATAAGTATTTGTAGGTTTTGTCTTGTTTCTTGATGTCAATTCTGTTTTCAGTCTTTTTGATAGTCTTTGTCCATATTTTTCTTTTAGTTCTTCTTTAATATTTGTTTTATCTATTCCTATTTTTGTCTGTAACCTAGATATTTGCCGTCCGGAGTGACCGAGCGGTTCTAGGCGCTACAGTCTGGAACCACGTGACCGCTACGGTCGCAGGTTCGAATCCTGCCTCGGGCATGGATGTGTTTGACGTCCTTAGGTTAGTTAGGTTTAAGTAGTTCTAAAGTCTAGGGGACTGATGACCTCAGAAGTTAAGTCCCATAGTGCTCAGAGCCATTTGAACCATTTGAACCTAGATATTTATAGGCATCTGTTTTTTCCATCGCTTCTATGCAGTCGCTATGCTTATCCAATATGTAATCTTCTTGTTCAGTGTGTTTTCTCTTGACAGTGCTATTTTTCTTACATTTGTCTGTTCCAAAAGCCATATTTATATCATTGCTGAATACTTCTGTTATATTTAGTAATTGGCTGAGTTGTTGATTTGTTACTGCCAGTAGTTTTAGATCATCCATGAAAAGCAAATGTGTGATTTTGTGTCGATATGTTCTAGTAATATTATATCCATAATATGTATTATTGAGCGTCTTGGATAGTGGGTTCAGGGCAAGGCAGAACCAGAAAGGACTTAATGAATCTGCCTGGTATATTCCACGCTTAATCTGTATTGGCTGTGATTATTATTATTATTAGTAGTAGTAGTATTATTATTATTGTTTTTATCATTTATTATTATTATCAGTATTATTATTATTTTTATCATTATTATTACCATAATTACACTTGTACTAAATGGATTTCAATATTGATGTACTCCAGATGTTTCGCTAAATGTGAGGGAGGTTCTGATGGCACTAAACTTGCCAGCCACTGCCAACCATGTTCAGAGGTAACAGTTACTTCACGGTCACCGTGCCTGTCCTGACGCTTTATCTCCAACGAGACCGCTTCTCCTTCCCTACGACGTCTCCCCCTCACCCTCCTCCCATCTTCCCCCGTTTAACCCCGGCAGTCTCCTGAAACTGTGCTTCGCGCCCGCGGCAGGCCAAGTCAATTACGACCCTCGTCGGCTCCGGGCTCGAGGGGCGCGCCTGTTGCCTCAGGCCAGCCAGCCATCCCTCTGGCTTTAAATACTTAACGTTGATGCGGACTTCCGCGAGAAGAACAAGAAGAAGGATCCATCAAACTCGGCGGGAGTCTTAGAAAAACAGTCCCAACTTGGCCGTCGCGTAAGCCATTCCCCGGCATCCCCCCTACTGCTACAGCCCCCGCCAGCCAGCTCTCGCGGTGATGGATGGTCGCTGCGCAGGACTTGGCTGAGGTGGGCGCAACTTCACGCACCCTCTTCACGGCGTGTGTAACCCTCCAATATTTATACGCTTCGTATGGAAGTTTACTACACGGCACCTGCGGCATAATTATCGAGGTTTGTTTACTGCTTCCAGGAGATGGATTATGTGAATGCAACATTTATTAACACACAGCGGAAACATTGTTGCAGTAAAAACAGGTATTGCAGCATGACATTCTGATATTAGTTATTTATTTACTTACAGGTTTCCCTAATAACCGGCAGGATTTAACCTAATGATTTCTTCAAAGACGTCTCTATCCTACGTCAGATGTTTTCATCGTTTCACTAATATTCCCCTGCCTCTTTTCCCTCGGACAAAATCAACCAACCTGCTAGTCAGATCAATGAGAAATGTTATGGACAGCCCCCCCCCCCTCCTCCATTTCCTTCCTTAACCTGTGCGTTTGTGCACCTTTGCGGTTCGCGCATGCACGAGCCACAACAACAACAACAACAAAATAAGCTGTAGCAGAAGCAATACCTTAACATTTCCTATCACGAATGCAGCAACTAACAAGTACCTGTGAAGGGGATTGTGACAATTAAAACAAAAGTACAGTTTTGTAATCCTTCTGATTAAAGCATTTAATTTTAAATGTGAAAAGAGAATTGCTTACACTCTGATCGCATGCTACCGATAAAATGTCTGTAACACGTTACACAAGTGACATCTTCGCAATATTACCTTTCACTTGTACCTTATCTTACGATTAAGGTGGATTTTCAATGTTTATAATCTGTCCAGCTTACTTAGATAAATGTGTTACTGTGTATTGTGTGTTTGTGACGTAACAGTCATCTGTAACCGGTGTTTATATACACGTACGTCGGTATGGCCGTTTCCACAACGTGCTTTATGTTTTTGAAATAGTTTAATTATGACAAAACCTTTTATAGTGTGATGCTTTTTACCGATATTACACCCTGGCGTGATGTTCAACTTAAAATTAACACGTTTCATAATATAAACATTTCTAAGGTATGTAAATGCACAGTTCTTCTTCCACTATTTGTAATGCCAAACTAAAACTTTTACCGCAGATACTACGTCTTAACTCATGTTATGTCCGAGGCCGGTAGCTGAGTGGTCAGCGCGACGGAATGTCAATCCTAAGGGCCCGGGTTTGATTCCCGGCAGAGTCGGAGATTTTCTCCGCTCAGGGTCTGGGTGTTGTCCTAATTATCATCATTTCATTCCCATCTACTCGCAAGTCGCCGAAGTGGCGTCAAATCGAAAGACTAGCACCCGGCCAACGGTCTACCCGACGGGTGGCTCTAGTTACACGACATTTACATTTACTCATGTTGCGTGTGTGTTTGTGTGGTCTTCAGTCCAGAGACTGGTTTGTTGCAGCTCTCCATGCTACTCTATCCTGTGCAAGCTTCTTCATCTCCCAGTACCAACTGCAAACTACATCCTTCTGAATCTGTTTAGTGTAGTCATCTCTTGGTCTCCCTCTACGATTTTTACCCTCAACGCTGCCCTCCAATACTAAATTGGTGATCCATTGATGCCTCAAAAAATGCCCTACCTACCGATCTCTTCTTCTAGTCAAGTTGTGCCACAAATTTTTCTTCTCTCCAATTCTATTCAATACTTCCTCATTAGTTATGTGATCTACCCATCTAATCTTCAGCGTTCTACAGTAGCTCCACATTTCGGAAGCTTCTATTCTCTTCTTGTCTAAACTATTTACCGTCCACGTTTCACTTCCATACATGGCTACATTCCATACAAATACTTTCAGAAACGACTTCCTGACACTTAAATGTATACTCGATGTTAACAAATTTCTCTTCTTCTAAATCACTTTCCTTGCCATTGCTAGTCTATATTTTACATCCTCTCTACTACAACCACCATCAGTTATTTTGGTCCCCAAATAGCAAAACTCATTTACTACTTTAAGCGTCTCATTTCCTAGTCTAATTCCCGCAGCATCACTCGATTTAATTCGACTACATTCAATTATCCTCGTTTTGCTTTTGTTGATGTACATCTTCTATTCTCCTTTGAAGACACTGTCTATTCCCTTCAGCTGCTCTTCCAGGTCCTTTGCTGTCTCTGTCAGAATTACAATGTCATCGGCGAACCTCAATTTTTTTATGTCTTTCCCATGGATTTTAATTCCTACTTCGAATTTTTATTTTGTTTCCTTTACTGCCTGCTCAGTATACAGGTTGAATAACATCGGGGAGAGGCTACAACCCTGTCTCACTCCCTTCCCAACCAATGCTTCCCTTTCATGCCCCTCGACTTTTATAGCTGCCATCTGGTTTCTGTACAAATTGTAAATAGCCTTTCGCTCCCTGTATTTTACCCCTGCCACCTTTAGAATGTGAAAGAGAGTATTCCAGTCAACAATGTCAAAAGCTTTCTCTAAGTCTACAAATGCTAGAAACGTAGGTTTGCCTTTCCTTAATCTTTCTTCTAAGATAAGGCGAAAGGTCAGTAGTGCTTGACGTGTTCCAACATTTCTACGGAATCCAAAGTGATCTTCCCCTAACTCGGCTTCTACCAGTTTTTCCGTTCGTCTGTAAAGAATTCGTGTTAGTATATTGTAGCCGTGGCTTCTTAAACTGATAGTTCTGTAATTTTCACATCTGTCAACACCTGCTTTCTTTGGGATCGGAATTATTATAACCTTCTTGAAGTCTGACGGTATTTCGCCGGTCTGATACATCTTGCTCACTAGATAGTAAAGTTTTGTTAGGCCTGGCTCTCCCAAGGCTGTCAGTAGTTCTAATGGAATGTTGTCTACTCCTGGGGCCTTGTTTCGACTTAGGTCTTTCAGTGCTCTGTCGAACTCTACACGCAGTATCATATCTCCTATTTCATCTTCATCTAGATTCTCTTCCATTTCTATAACATTGTCCGCCAGAACATCGCCCTTGTATAGACCCTCTGTACACTCCTTCCACCTTTCTGCTTTCCCTTCTTTGCTTAGTACTGGGTTTCCATATGGGCTCCTGATATTCATGCAAGTGGTTCTCTTATCTCCAAAGGTCTCTTTAGTTTTCCTGCAGGCAATGTTTATCTTACCCCTAGTGATATGTGCCTCTACATTCTTACATTTGTCCCTTACCCATCCCCGCTTAGCCATTTTGCACTTCCTGTCGATCTCATTTTTGAGACGATTGTATTCCTTTTTGCCTGCCTCATTTAAAGCATTTTGATATTTTCTTCTTTCATCAATTAAATTCAATATCTCTTCTGTTACCCAAGGATTTCTACTAGCCCTCATCTTTTTACCTACTTAATCCTCTGCTATCTTCACTATTTCATGTCTCAAAGCTACCCATTCTTCTTCTATTGTATTTCTTTCCCCCATTCTTGTCAATCGTTCCCTATTGCTCTCCCTGAAATTGTATACAACCTCTGGTTTAGTCAGTTTATCCAGATCCCATCTCCTCAAATTCCTACCTTTTTGCAGTTTCTTCAGGTTTAATCTACAGTTCATAACTAATAGATTGTAGTCAGAGTCCTCATCTGCCCCCGGAAATGTCTTACAATTTAAAACCTAGTTCCTAAATCTCTGTCTCACCATTATATAACCTATCTGATACCTTTTAGTATCTCCAGGGTTCTTCCATGTATACAACCTTCTTTCATGATTCTTAAACCAAGTGTTAGCTAAGATTATGTTGTGCTCTGTGCAAAATTCTACCAGGCGGCTTCCTCTTTCATTTCTTAGCCCCAATCCATATTCACTTACTACGTTTCCTTCTCTCCCTTTTCCTACACTCGAATTCCAGTCACCCATGACTATTAAATTTTCGTCTCCCTTCACAATCTGAATAATTTCTTTTATTTCATCATACATTTCTTCAATTTTTTCGTCATCTGCAGAGTTAGTTGGCATATAAACTTGTACTACTGTAGTAGGTGTGGGCTTCATATCTATCTTGGCCACAATAATGCGTTCAGTATGCTGTTTGCAGTAGCGTACCGGCATTCCTATTTTCCTATTCATTATTAAACCTACTGCTGCATTACCCCTATTTGATTTTATGTTTATAACCCTGTTGTCACCTGACCAGAAGACTTGTTCCTCCTGCCACCGAACTTCACTAATTCCCACTATATCTAACTTTAACCTATCCATTTCCCTTTTTAAATTTTCTAACCTACTTGCCCGATTAAGGTATCTGACATTCCACGCTCCGATCCGTAGAACGCCAGTTTTCTTTCTCCTGATAACGACATCCTCTTGAGTAGTCCCCGTCCGGAGATCCGAATGGGGGACTATTTTACCTCCGGAATATTTTACCCAAGAGGACACCATCATCATTTAATCATACAGTAAAGTAGCATGCCCTCGGGAAAAATTACGGCTGTAGTTTCCCCTTGCTTTCAGCCGTTCGCAGTACCAGCACAGCAAGGCCGTTTTGGTTAATGTTACAAGACCGGATCAGTCAATCATCCAGACTGTTGCCCCTGCAACTACTGAAAAGGCTGCTGCCCCTCTTCAGGAACCACACGTTTGTCTGGCCTCTCAACAGATACCCCCCCCCCCCCCCCCATTGTAGTTGCACCTACGGTATGGCTATCTGTATCGTTGAGGTACTCAAGCCTCTCCACCAACGGCAAAGTTCATGGTTCATGTGGGGGTTACTCATATTACGAGACATTATCGTGTATATGGACTTTGCTACAGACCTGAAGAAAACAGATAAGTCTGTCGAAACCTATTGTTCTATTGAAGACATATTCATGCGACCTTGGCTATAGAACGTTTTAGCAAGCAAAGCAGATGTCTCTTTCTGACTTCTCAAAATGAGGAAATTCCAACAAATAAAATACTTACGGCCTACAATGAACCCGATGCGTGGTTCAATTTGACAGCCTGTCATGGCCCATAAACCAATACAGAAGAGATCAGCAGATGAACTAGCAACCTGTATGTACATCAACATGTACTGTGATTAGCACAAAAGTTTGCCGGCAGGAGTGGCCGAGCGGGTCTAGGCGCTACAGTCTGGAACCGCGCGACCGCCTCGGTCGCAGGTTCGAATCCTGCCACGGGCATGGATGTGTGTGATGTCCTTAGGTTAGTTAGGTTTAAGTAGTTCTAAGTTCTAAGGGACGGATGACCACAGCAGTTGAGTCCCATAGTGCTCAGAGCCATTTGAACCATTAGATTAGCACAAAAACAGAAAGTACACTACTAATGTCATAATATCGTAAATTACAGATATCTCGTTATGTCTTTTGAACGATAAAGCGCTCACCGCACACCCGTTCAGTCACCGTAAGAGGGCTATGGTATTTTACACTAAAGTAGGTCCTGAAATAAAATCACAACGGGTGTGAACAATGTCTTAAAATCAGGTCTCTTTAACGTTTCGAGCTGAAGAGAAAAACCGTATGTTAAAGATATAAAAAAACATTAATAAAAATATAATGGTAAGAACGTGGCTTTCAACACAAGCATACAAAAGACTGTATCAAAAACACATGAAATGAGTCAACTTACTGGCCATTTACTTAATTTTTAATTAAATATGTGTGCATGACCGTTTATATAGAAGTTCACAAACAAAAGATAAAATTTAATGCTGTGTAATACTTGTCCACTAATGGTGCATGAAATTCCTTAATGAAAATTATGATCTGGCGTTAAAGAGTTTTCTAATACGAATTTACCAACTTATTTTCAGATTCAGCTTCGCTTTATGACATTACACTTCTGACCACTAAAAAAATCAACACCTTGAAGGAACTATTCAAGTCTGGTGAAATTAGCAGCATATGTGTGCGGCGACGAGAGAGGCACATGATTTGCACTTCAGCGCAGGAGCACATCAAAGGCGCCAGTAGTACCACTGCGAGCATTGTATGAACGGGTAACAGACGGCCCTGTGAACGTACTGCCATTGTTCTTTTGTGTAGTTCTTATGCTCTTTTTTTTTGGTCATCAGTCTACTTACTGGTTTGATGCGGCCCGCCACCAATTCCTTTCCTGTGCTAACCTCTTCATCTCAGAGTAGCACGTGCAACCTACGTCCTCAATTATTTGCTTGACGTATTCCAATCTCTGTCTTCCTCTGCAGTTTTTGCCCTCTACAGCTCCCTCTAGTACCATGGAAGTCATTCCCTCATGTCTTAGCAGACGTCCTATCATCCTGTCCCTTCTCCTTATCAGTGTTTTCCACATATTCCTTTCCACTCCGATTCTGCGTGGAACCTCCTCATTCCTTACCTTATCAGTCCACCTAATTTTCAACATTCGTCTGTAGCACCTCATCTCAAATGCTTCAATTCTCTTCTCTTCCGGTTTTCCCACAGTCCATGTTTCACTACCATACAATGCTATACTCCAGACGTACATCCTCAGAAATTTCTTCCTCAAATTAAGGCCGGTATTTGATATTAGTAGACTTTTCTTGGCCAGAAATGCCTTTTTTGCCATAGCGAGTCTGCTTTTGATGTCCTCCATGCTCCGTCCGTCATTGGTTATTTTACTGCCTAGGTAGCGGAATTCCTTAACTTCATTGACTTCGTGACCATCAATCCTGATGCTAAGTTTCTCGCTGTTCTCATTCCTACTACTTCTCATTACCTTCGTATTTCTCCGATTTACTCTCAAACCATACTGTGTACTCATTAGACTGTTCGTTCCGTTCAGCAGATCATTTAATTCTTCTTCACTTTCACTCAGGATAGCAATGTCATCAGCGAATCGTATCATTGATATCCTTTCACCTTGTATTTTAATTCCACTCCTGAACCTTTCTTTTATTTCCATCATTGCTTCCTCGATGTACAGATTGAAGAGTAGGGGCGAAAGGCTACAGCCTTGTCTTACACCCTTCTTAATACGAGCGCTTCGTTCTTGATCGTCCGCTCTTATTATTCCCTCTTGGTTGTTGTACATATTGTATATGACCCGTCTCTCCCTATAGCTTACCCCTACTTTTTTCAGAATCTCGAACAGCTTGCACCATTTTATATTGTCGAACGCTTTTTCCAGGTCGACAAATCCTATGAAAGTGTCTTGATTTTTCTTTAGCCTTGCTTCCATTATTAGCCGTAACGTCAGACTTGCCTCTCTCGTCCCTTTACTTTTCCTAAAGCCAAACTGATCGTCACCTAGCGCATTCTCAATTTTCTTTTCCATTCTTCTGTATATTATTCTTGTAAGCTGCTTCGATGCATGAGCTGTTAAGCTGATTGTGCGATAGTTCTCGCACTTGTCAGCTCTTGCCGTCTCGGAATTGTGTGGATGATGCTTTTCCGAAAGTCAGATGGTATATCGCCAGACTTATATATATTCTACACACCAACATGAATAGTCGTTTTGTTGCCACTTCCCCCAATGATATTAGAAATTCTGATGGAATGTTATCTATCCCTAATGCCTTATTTGACCGTAAGTCCTCAAAAGCTCTTTTAAATTCCGATTCTAATACTGGATACCCTATCTCTTCTAAATCGACTCCTGTTTCTTCTTCTATCGCATCAGACAAATCTTCACCCTCATAGAGGCTTTCAATGTATTCTTTCCACCTATCTGCTCTCTCCTCTGCATTTTACAGTGGAATTCCCGTTGCACTCTTAATGTTACCACCGTTGCTTTTAATGTCACCAAAGGTTGTTTTGACGTTCTTGTATGCTGAGTATGTCCTTCCGACAATCATATCTTTTTCGATGTCTTCACATTTTTCCTGCAGCCATTGCGTCTTAGCTTCCCAGCACTTCCTATTTATTACATTCCTCAGCGACTTGTATTTCTGTATTCCTGATTTTCCCGGAACATGTTTGCACTTCCTCCTTTCATCAATCAACTGAAGTATTTCTTCTGTTATCCATGGTTTCTTCGCAGCTACCTTCTTTGTACCTATCTTTTCCTTCCCAACTTCTGTGATGGCCCTTTTTAGAGATGTCGATTACTCTTCAACTGTACTGCCTACTGCGCTATTCCTTATTGCTGTATCTATAGCGTTAGAGAACTTCAAACGTATCTCGTCATTCCTTACTACTTCCGTATCCCACTTCTTTGCGTATTGGTTCTTCCTGACTAATGTTTTGAACTTCAGCCTACTCTTCATCACTACTACATTGTTATCTGAGTCTATATCTGCTCCTGGGCACGCCTTACAATCCAGTATCTGATTTCGGAATCTCTGTCTGACCATGATGTAATCTAATTGAAATCCCGGCCTTTTCCAAGTATACCTCCTCCTCTTGTGATTCTTGAACAGGGTATTCGCTACTACTAGCTGAAACTTGTTACAGAACTCAATTAGTCTTTCTCCTCTTTCATTCCTCGTCCCAAGCCCATATTCTCTGTAACGGCTCTGAGCACTATGGGACTTAACATCTATGGTCATCAGTCCCCTAGCACTTAGAACTACTTAAACCTAACTAACCTAAGGACAGCACACAACACCCAGCCATCACGAGGCAGAGAAAATCACTGAACCCGCCGGGAATCGAACCCGGGAACCCGGGCGTGGGAAGCGAGAACGCTACCGCACGACCACGAGATGCGGGATATTCTCCTGTAACCTTATCTTCTACTCCTTCCCCTACAACTGCATTCCAGTCGCCCATGACTATTAGATTTTCGTCCTCCTTTACATACTGCATTAGCCTTTCAATATCCTCATACACTTTTTCTATCTGTTCATCTTCTACTTGCGACGTCGGCATGTCTACCTGAACTATCGTTGTCGGTGTTGGTCTGCTGTCGATTCTGATTAGAACAACCCGGTCACTGAACTGTTCACAGTAACACACCCTCTGTCCTACCTTCCTATTCATAACGAATCCTACACCTGTTGTACCATTTTCTGCTGCTGTTGATATTACCCGATACTCATGTGACCAGAAATCCTTGTCATCCTTCCACTTCACTTCACTGACCCCGACTATATCTAGATTGAGCCTTTGCGTTTCCCTTTTCAGATTTTATAGTTTCCCTACCACGCTCAAGCTTCTGACATTCCACGCCCCGAGTCGTAGAACGTTATCCTTCCGTAGATTATTCACTCTTTTTCTCATGGTAACCTCCCCCTTGGCAGTCCCCTCCCGGAGATCCGAATGGAGGACTATTCCGGAATCTTTTGCCAATGGAGAGATCATCATGACACTTCTTCAATTACAGGCCACATGTTCTGTGGATACACGTTACGTGTCTTTAATGCAGTGGTTTCCATTGCCTTCTGCATCCTCATGTCGTAGATCATTGCTGATTCTTCCGCCTTTGGGGGCAATTTCCCTCACCTAGGACAAGAGAGTGCCCTGAACCTCTATCCGCTCTTCCGCCCTCTTGACAAGACCATTGGCAGGATGAGGCTGACTTCTTATGCCGTAAGTCTTCGGCCGCCAATGCTGATTATTTATCAAAATTTAGGCAGTGGCGGGGATCGAACCCAGGACCGAAAATGTTTTGATTATGAATCGAAGACGCTACCCCCTTTTTTTTTTTTTCTGTCACGCTGACCACCTTTTTTTTTTTACTTTCCCTTCTTTTTTTTCCGCTGTTTTTTTTACCACTTTTTATTATAAGAGTGTTCAGATATGGGTAGGTGGAGACAAGGCGGGCAGGGGTCGAAACCCGAGGCCTGGCCGCGATGTCTCCCCCCTCCCGTCCCCGAATCACTCCCTCAAAGTAGCTTTTTGATTTATTTTTTTTATTTATTTATTTATTTTTTTTACCAGGAAAAGGGTAAATGAAAAAAGATCTTTATTGGTACAAACTTAAATACAACAGAAATGCCATCCTTCCGGCGAAAATATCACGAGACAATATACTCGTACAAGGCGAGGAATTTTTTTTTATTTTTTTTTTATGAAGATGGTGTAGGGAAAAAAAGAATAATAAGTCTGATGTAATCTAAGAGGTGTGAAGCAATATACAGTGGAGTGAGGGAAAGACCAGTGTTGTCTGGGGTAGTGCATTAAATAAAGGAGGCGCGTGTCCATGCGCCTATTCCACTGTGGGTTACAATGTAGAAAGTAGCGCGGGGAGTCTCAGATGTCAGCAGGGGGGGCGGGCGTGCTGTCGGCGTGTGGCACCATCCAACTGAGCGGGGGTGAAGTAAAGATCGCGTGTAGGTAATTGGCGAAGAAGGCGCGGTAGCGCGGTTGCTGTTCGACTTCACTGTGGGCGGTTTGTAAGTACTGCCAGAAATCAAGGCGTGATTTGTCGCCACCATTATACATGTAGGTGATCGTCCATCCCTTGACCCATACAATCGCATGATTTTTGGAGGCGGGGAAATAAGTATTCTCAGGATGGATAAAAGTCCGTGGGTCAATCGAGTCCGGCGGAACGCGGAGGTAACAGGCAACGAACTGTCGGGCAAGTTTCCAGACGTCACTGGTGGCAGTACAAGTCAGTTGATGGACATCGTCATCCACGAAGTGGCAAATGGAACAAAGTGGAGAGTCCTGTAGTCCGATGGCGTGAAGGCGATGATTTGTGGCGAATTTTTCATTTGCGACTTGGTACCATGTTGCCCGGACGTTGGAGGGAAGAAAAGGCTGGTGGATGTGACGCCAAACCGTTGGCCACCGCGTGGACGGATGTCTCAGTTCGATATTGTTGCTGGATATGGAACGAAGGAGAGGGGTGTAAAAATCTTTAGGTCGAGGAGAACGCGTGGTCGGTAAGTGTGTGTGAGCATAACTGAAGTCGACGATGAAATCAGAAATGTGCGTCAAATGGTGCTTGATGTGTCCGACTGGTACTGGTGGTGTTATGGTCGCGGGCACAAGAATTTCCAGCAAGCTGCGCGTAAGGGAGGTGCCCCGTGCCACTGCTTGTGCCGAGGCCTCCTGCTCGCGGGGGAAGGGTGAGCGTGTCGCAGCGGACCTTAAAGATCGTACCGGCCGTAAGGAAGTATCCAAGGGCAGCCTGGAGGCTGCGTCCAATAGTTGATGGCAGCGGGAGGACCTGTGCGATGTGGACCATTCTGGCCGCCACATGTTGATTGAGGTATTGGACACGTTGTAAAGAATCGAGTCGTCGGAGAAGATTTTGTCGCACCGTCGTGCGGATAGTTTGGAGTGCACGCCGAAAATTGAGGGCAGCGGAGCGGCGCACGGTGGAGGTGAAAATGATACCAAGATATCGTAGTTGTTGTACACACGGGAGAGGTGCTAAGTCTTCGTGTGAGAGGCCGCGTCCAATGGGCATCGCCGCAGATTTAGCCACATTCATGTTACTGCCCGCTGCAGTGCCGTACGTTGATATCAAATCAAGTACCGTGTGTGTTTCACTCCGTGAGCGGATCAAGAGGAGGAGGTCGTCTGCATACGCACGACATCGAAAACTGTGCTGTCGCAAAGTGAGACCAGAAAGGTGGCTCGTCAGACTCCCGATGAGTGGCTCCAGGCTTATGGCATACAGTAGGGTCGAAAGTGGGCAGCCTTGCCGTACGGAACGCCGGATCGCCTCTGGTCCCGCCACACGGCCGTTAACCTGAATCAGAGATTCGGCGGTGCCGTACAGGCGCCGGATCACGTCGATGAAGGCTGGTGGAAAACCCATGCGGTTCATCACTGAGAACAGAAAAAGATGCCGCAATTTGTCGAATGCGCTGTCAAAATCAATGGCAACCACTGCGGCGCGGAGTCTGCACGCCGCTGCCAGTCCAATTAAATCGCGACATTCTCCTGTGGCCGTTTGTATGTTAACTGAGCCGCCCGGAGTTGTCTGTTCCGGGGATAGAATGCTAGGCAGGATCTTGCGGCATCGCGTTGCCAGTAGGCGTGTAAAAATTTTACAGGCTGCGTTAAGCAGAGTCAGGGGACGGTAATGTGCAGTCGTCACACCTGGTGTCGGTTTGTGGATGGGTATAATAATTCCCGTGACGAAGGACGGCGGTACGGCGTTCCCTATCGTCAGCAGTTCATGAAACATCGTTGTCCACCGTGATGCCATTAGTGTGAAGAAAGCGCGATAAAATTCTATCGGCAATCCGTCGACACCAGGTGACTTATTCAGAGCACCTTTTTTGATTGCATCGTGGATTTCGTCACGCGTAATGCGCTCCAGCAGCTCTTCCGCTTCGTCGCTGGTGAGGGTGCGAGTTACGTGTGGTAACACAGACTCCTCAGCGTGGTTGTTGGTAGTCTCCTCCTGGTACATTGTGCGGTAGTGGTCGACAAAGGCACTGACGATTTCGGCCTGGCAAGTGACGTGCTGGCCGCGACAGGTGGTGATCTCGGTGATGAGTTGTCGTCGTCGATGTTTCCTATCGGAGGCGATATGATGCATAGTCGGATGTTCTTGTTCCGCCGAATCTTGACGTCGGGTTCGCACCATAGCCCCCTGCAGTCTACGGCGTGTCAAAGTTACAATTTGCGCCTTAATCCTGCTGCGTTCCCTCTGGGTGTCGGGGGTGGGCGGTTGGGCGTCCAGGTCGCGGAGAACGGCGTAGAAATAGTCGGTAGTGTGCCGGCGCCACATAGCAACTTCCTTTCCATACTGAATCAAAGTACGTCGAATGGCAGGTTTGGCACATTCTAGCCACCAGGTCAAGGTCGTGCAGTATTTAGGTAAGCGACGTTCACAGGTGGCCCATGTCTCGGTAACACGTTGAAGACATTCGGGATCATGAAGATGGGAGGTGTTTAGCTTCCACGGTGCACGACTACGCCAGACCACTTGCTTGGGGAAGAGAATGTTGCAGATGTAGGCACAGTGGTCCGAAAAGGCCAGGGGCCAAAGTTCTGCACCTTGGACTGCAGGTGTGAGTTCCCGAGAGACGTAAATTCTATCAAGGCGGCTCGCGGAGTGACTCGTCTGGTAAGTATGTCCAGGCGCGTCGCCGTGCCGAACTTCCCAAGTGTCGCGGAGCAACAGATCTCGGACGACAAGACGCAGTTCTTGACAGGTGTTGTAGTGGGGCACTTGATCTTTAGGGTGCAAGACACAATTAAAATCACCCCCAAGCAAGTAATGGTCGCAGCGTCCAAGAAACAAAGGAGCGATTTCTTCTGAGTAGAAGAGGGCCCTGTCGCGTCTGCGGGTGGAGCCTGACGGAGCGTAAATGTTGATGATACGCGTCCCCATGACGGTGACGGCCATGCCTCTGGCAGATGGAAGGTATGTGATATCGGCCACTGGAATGCCTTCTCTGGCGTAGATGGCTACGCCGCGTCCCAGGTGGTCACCAGGAGAAGGATAAGTGTTATATCCCGCGACGTCTGGTAGTGTGGCCAGGTGTACTTCCTGTAGTAGTGCGATATCGACGTCCGACGCCCATATCATCTCTCGCAGCAGTTGAAGTTTCACGGGTGAGCTAATGGTGTTAGTGTTGATCGTCGCTATTCGGTAGGTTTGGAGCCGTAACCCGCCGTGGAGGGGAACTCCACCGGCGGAGGATGAAGAGGGACGAGGCAACGGTGAGTCGTGCCGTACGCCACCTGACGGCATTATCAGCGGCGTAACGATGCTTCCGTCTGGGGTAATTCTGTCCCCAGCGTGTGGTCCGGCTCCTCATCGACGTCCTCACTCCACACCATTGAAGGCGTTGTCGTTGTGATGGTCGTACGTTCCACTTCGGTCGTAGGGGCAGAGGACGTCTCGGCTGCAGTCGCATCTGTGGAGTCCATTGGTTCAGGAGCACCTGAGCGAGCCAGTAGAGTAGGCATCGACGTATCCACAGTCGGCGTCATGTTGTCGTCATTCATATCGTCGTGTAGGTTCTCCGAGGCCTCGTCGGGTCGGACGGCCTCTGGAGCATCGGGGGGTGGTGATCCGTCTCGTTCCGAGACCGTACGGCGCCTCCTCTTGCGCCTCTTAGGTGAACGTTGTTTGCGGGTTCGTCCCTCCGTGTCGGAAGACGGGAGGGAGTCGCGTCGCTCTGAGAGGAAGGCCGTCGCGGGAACGTCAAATGAAGGGGCGTCCATATGTTCAGGCGGATGGGTGTCGGAAGTCGTCGCTGTTGGTAGTGGCGCCGGAGTAGCGTCAGGCTTTGAGCGCGACGCGTCGGCCCCAGCGGTATCCGTAGCAGCTGGAAGGGTCAGCGGTGCATGGCCCGATGGGCGGCGGCCGGTGGGAGGAGAACAGAGCGCCGATGCGTAGGTGATCGGTAAAACCGTCGTCGGAGCCGGAGGTGCCACGGTAGCGGCTGGCAATTGGGTGATTCGTCGCTGAAGACACTCAGATCTGAGGTGGCCTTCCTTGCCGCACCCGGAACAGGTCTTGGGTTGGCCGTCGTATATGACAACCGCGCGGCACCCGCTAATTTGCAGGTAAGATGGCACGTGGCGATGGAGGTCGATGGTGATCTGCCGTACACCGTTAAGAACAGGGTACGTTTGGAATTGCGCCCAGCGTTCGGCAGTGTGGCCATGTACAGTGCCATAGGGGCGGAAAGCCGCGATAACGTCTTCCGCTGGAAGCTCGAACGGGAGTTCGAAAACTCGTATGGTGCGCATTCCTAAGCCGGCATGGTCGACAGTGACCGCTCCGACATTGCCGTCGGCGTGGCAAAAGCGTAATCCATGGTTGGTGTCACGAAGTATTCTTTCACATACCGCGTCATTGACGACTTTGACGTACACAGTACTGCTTAATATGGACAAATGGATGCCCAAGATGTCAGAAGCTGGGATCTTAGCAACGTCGCGTAGGAAGCGTTCCACTTCCAAGGCCTTTGGTCGTGCGTAGTCGTTGCAGAAGTTGAAACGTAAAGTTGATTTTCGAAAACGGTTGGCCATGATTCTAGAGCACGTAAGCGACACGTAAGTGACGGCCGCTGAAATGTAAACAACAGCGAGCGCGCGCGCTCCGCAGGCGGAAATAACAACACGTCCACACTGCACGGCGGCGAAAGCCGGACTGTGTCCTTAGACCACGGGTCTCGGAGTTCTAGCTAGGAAGAAAAGTTACCTATACGGATTGCGGATTATCCTTAAGAAAAAACTTTTGACGGTGTCGAACGGAACCAAGCAATTCGTATGTGGACCCGTACTCGCTGTATGCAGGAGGGAACGACGGACCGACGGGACCGATTGCACCCATGTCGTTGCACCACCACATTTTACGACAGGCTTATTGTGCGCATGGCAGTAATGGATTGTCCTGCCACTGACGAACTGTATCACAACGCATTCGGTATGTTTCTCAACAAGCAGTGTCCGCGCTAGTGTTCGACCTCGTTTGCAGCAGAGTGGATTCTCCGAAAGCTTTCCATTGCTGCGTTTACGAGTGCCTCAAGGCCACAGGTGTTTGCACTGAAATGGTACAATGAGCGACGGAATGGACAAACGAATGGAACGACGCTACTTTATCCGACGAATCCCGATTCTGCATGCAGCACGACTGTGGCCAGATTAGTGTCTAGAGACACCATGGTGAGAGACTGTTGAACTATAGCCTTATGTATCTTCATAGAGACCTCTGGAGAAAACAGGACGACTTGCATGAATATCAAGAGCACAAATGGAAACCCAGTTCTAAGCAAAGAAGGGAAAGTTTTCTTGTCAATCGTTCCCTATAGCTCTCCCTGAAATTGTATACAACCTCTGGTTTAGTCAGTTTATCCAGATCCCATCTCCTCAAATTCCTACCTTTTTGCAGTTTCTTCAGGTTTAATCTACAGTTCATAACTAATAGATTGTAGTCAGAGTCCTCATCTGCCCCCGGAAATGTCTTACAATTTAAAACCTAGTTCCTAAATCTCTGTCTCACCATTATATAACCTATCTGATACCTTTTAGTATCTCCAGGGTTCTTCCATGTATACAACCTTCTTTCATGATTCTTAAACCAAGTGTTAGCTAAGATTATGTTGTGCTCTGTGCAAAATTCTACCAGGCGGCTTCCTCTTTCATTTCTTAGCCCCAATCCATATTCACTTACTACGTTTCCTTCTCTCCCTTTTCCTACACTCGAATTCCAGCCACCCATGACTATTAAATTTTCGTCTCCCTTCACTATCTGAATAATTTTTTTTTTTTCATCATACATTTCTTCAATTTCTTCGTCATCTGCAGAGTTAGTTGGCATATAAACTTGTACTACTGTAGTAGGTGTGGGCTTCATATCTATCTTGGCCACAATAATGCGTTCAGTATGCTGTTTGCAGTAGCGTACCGGCATTCCTATTTTCCTATTTCATTATTAAAAACTACTGCTGCATTACCCCTATTTCATTTTATGTTTATAACCCTGTAGTCACCTGACCAGAAGTCTTGTTCCTCCTGCCACCGAACTTCACTAATTCCCACTATATCTAAACTTTAACCTATCCATTTCCCTTTTTAAATTTTCTAACCTACTTTCCCCGATTAAGGTATCTGACATTCCACGCTCCGATCCGTAGAACGCCAGTTTTCTTTCTCCTGATAACGACATCCTCTTGAGTAGTCCCCGCCTGGAGATCCGAATGGGGGACTATTTTACCTCCGGAATATTTTACCCAAGAGGACACCATCATCATTTAATCATACAGTAAAGCTGCATGCCCTCGGGAAAAATTACGGCTGTAGTTTCCCTTTGCTTTCAGCCGTTCGCAGTACCAGCACAGCAAGGCCGTTTTGGTTAATGTTACAAGACCGGATCAGTCAATCATCCAGACTGTTGCCCCTGCAACTACTGAAAAGGCTGCTGCCCCTCTTCAGGAACCACACGTTTGTCTGGCCTCTCAACAGATACCCCCCCATTGTAGTTGCACCTACGGTATGGCTATCTGTATCGTTGAGGTACTCAAGCCTCTCCACCAACGGCAAAGTTCATGGTTCATGTGGGGGTTACTCATATTACGAGACATTATCGTGTATATGGACTTTGCTACAGACCTGAAGAAAACAGATAAGTCTGTCGAAACCTATTGTTCTATTGAAGACATATTGGCTATAGAACGTTTTAGCAAGCAAAGCAGATGTCTCTTTCTGACTTCTCAAAATGAGGAAATTCCAACAAATAAAATACTTACGGCCTACAATGAACCCGATGCGTGGTTCAATTTGACAGCCTGTCATGGCCCATAAACCAATACAGAAGAGATCAGCAGATGAACTAGCAACCTGTATGTGCATCAACATGTACTGTGATTAGCACAAAAGTTTGCCGGCAGGAGTGGCCGAGCGGGTCTAGGCGCTACAGTCTGATACCGCGCGACCGCCTCGGTCGCAGGTTCGAATCCTGCCACGGGCATGGATGTGTGTGATGTCCTTAGGTTTGTGAGGTTTAAGTAGTTCTAAGTTCTACGGGACGGATGACCACAGCAGTTGAGTCCCATAGTGCTCAGAGCCATTTGAACCATTAGATTAGCACAAAAACAGAAAGTACACTACTAATGTCATAATATCGTAAATTACAGATATCTCGTTATGTCTTTTGAACGATAAAGCGCTCACCGCACACCCGTTCAGTCACCGTAAGAGGGCTATGGTATTTTACACTAAGGTAGGTCCTGAAATAAAATCACAACGGGTGTGAACAATGTCTTAAAATCAGGTCTCTTTAACGTTACGAGCTGAAGAGAAAAACCGTATGTTAAAGATATAAAAAAACATTAATAAAAATATAATGGTAAGAACGTGGCTTTCAACACAAGCATACAAAAGACTGTATCAAAAACACATGAAATGAGTCAACTTACTGGCCATTTACTTAATTTTTAATTAAATATGTGTGCATGACCGTTTATATAGAAGTTCACAAACAAAAGATAAAATTTAATGCTGTGTAATACTTGTCCACTAATGGTGCATGAAATTCCTTAATGAAAATTATGATCTGGCGTTAAAGAGTTTTCTAATACGAATTTACCAACTTACTTTCAGATTCAGCTTCGCTTTATGACATTACACTTCCGACCACTAAAAAAATCAACACCTTGAAGGAACTATTCAAGTCTGGTGAAATTAGCAGCATATGTGTGCGGCGAAGAGAGAGGCACATGATTTGCACTTCAGCGCAGGAGCACATCAAAGGCGCCAGTAGTACCACTGCGAGCATTGTATGAACGGGTAACAGACGGCCCTGTGAACGTACTGCCATTGTTCTTTTGTGTAGTTCTTATGCTCTTTTTTTTGGTCATCAGTCTACTGACTGGTTTGATGCGGCCCGCCACCAATTCCTTTCCTGTGCTAACCTCTTCATCTCAGAGTAGCACTTGCAACCTACGTCCTCAATTATTTGCTTGACGTATTCCAATCTCTGTCTTCCTCTGCAGTTTTTGCCCTCTACAGCTCCCTCTAGTACCATGGAAGTCATTCCCTCATGTCTTAGCAGACGTCCTATCATCCTGTCCCTTCTCCTTATCAGTGTTTTCCACATATTCCTTTCCACTCCGATTCTGCGTGGAACCTCCTCATTCCTTACCTTATCAGTCCACCTAATTTTCAACATTCGTCTGTAGCACCTCATCTCAAATGCTTCAATTCTCTTCTCTTCCGGTTTTCCCACAGTCCATGTTTCACTACCATACAATGCTATACTCCAGACGTACATCCTCAGAAATTTCTTCCTCAAATTAAGGCCGGTATTTGATATTAGTAGACTTTTCTTGGCCAGAAATGCCTTTTTTGCCATAGCGAGTCTGCTTTTGATGTCCTCCATGCTCCGTCCGTCATTGGTTATTTTACTGCCTAGGTAGCGGAATTCCTTAACTTCATTGACTTCGTGACCATCAATCCTGATGCTAAGTTTCTCGCTGTTCTCATTTCTACTACTTCTCATTACCTTCGTATTTCTCCGATTTACTCTCAAACCATACTGTGTACTCATTAGACTGTTCAT
Source organism: Schistocerca serialis cubense (assembly GCF_023864345.2). Lineage (NCBI taxonomy): Eukaryota > Metazoa > Arthropoda > Insecta > Orthoptera > Acrididae > Schistocerca > Schistocerca serialis. The sequence goes on along the minus strand of NC_064638.1, from coordinate 1,264,942,201 downwards.
TCCGTTCAGCAGATCATTTAATTCTTCTTCACTTTCACTCAGGATAGCAATGTCATCAGCGAATCGTATCATTGATATCCTTTCACCTTGTATTTTAATTCCACTCCTGAACCTTTCTTTTATTTCCATCATTGCTTCCTCGATGTACAGATTGAAGAGTAGGGGCGAAAGGCTACAGCCTTGTCTTACACCCTTCTTAATACGAGCGCTTCGTTCTTGATCGTCCAGTCTTATTATTCCCTCTTGGTTGTTGTACATATTGTATATGACCCGTCTCTCCCTATAGCTTACCCCTACTTTTTTCAGAATCTCGAACAGCTTGCACCATTTTATATTGTCGAACGCTTTTTCCAGGTCGACAAATCCTATGAAAGTGTCTTGATTTTTCTTTAGCCTTGCTTCCATTATTAGCCGTAACGTCAGACTTGCCTCTCTCGTCCCTTTACTTTTCCTAAAGCCAAACTGATCGTCACCTAGCGCATTCTCAATTTTCTTTTCCATTCTTCTGTATATTATTCTTGTAAGCTGCTTCGATGCATGAGCTGTTAAGCTGATTGTGCGATAGTTCTCGCACTTGTCAGCTCTTGCCGTCTCAGAATTGTGTGGATGATGCTTTTCCGAAAGTCAGATGGTATATCGCCAGACTTATATATATTCTACACACCAACGTGAATAGTCGTTTTGTTGCCACTTCCCCCAATGATTTTAGAAATTCTGATGGAATGTTATCTATCCCTTATGCCTTATTTGACCGTAAGTCCTCAAAAGCTCTTTTAAATTCCGATTCTATTACTGGATACCCTATCTCTTCTAAATCGACTCCTGTTTCTTCTTCTATCACATCAGACAAATTTTCACCCTCATAGAGGCTTTCAATGTATTCTTTCCACCTATCTGCTCTCTCCTCTGCATTTAACAGTGGAATTCCCGTTGCACTCTTAATGTTACCACCGTTGCTTTTAATGTCACCAAAGGTTGTTTTGACGTTCTTGTATGATGAGTCTGTCCTTCCGACAATCATATCTTTTTCGATGTCTTCACATTTTTCCTGCAGCCATTGCGTCTTAGCTTCCCTGCACTTCCTATTTATTACATTCCTCAGCGACTTGTATTTCTGTATTCCTGATTTTCCCGGAACATGTTTGCACTTCCTCCTTTCATCAATCAACTGAAGTATTTCTTCTGTTATCCATGGTTTCTTCGCAGCTACCTTCTTTGTACCTATCTTTTCCTTCCCAACTTCTGTGATGGCCCTTTTTAGAGATGTCGATTCCTCTTCAACTGTACTGCCTACTGCGCTATTCCTTATTGCTGTATCTATAGCGTTAGAGAACTTCAAACGTATCTCGTCATTCCTTACTACTTCCGTATCCCACTTCTTTGCGTATTGGTTCTTCCTGACTAATGTTTTGAACTTCAGCCTACTCTTCATCACTACTACATTGTTATCTGAGTCTATATCTGCTCCTGGGTACGCCTTATAATCCAGTATCTGATTTCGGAATCTCTGTCTGGCCATGATGTAATCTAATTGAAATCCCGGCCTTTTCCAAGTATACCTCCTCCTCTTGTGATTCTTGAACAGGGTATTCGCTACTACTAGCTGAAACTTGTTACAGAACTCAATTAGTCTTTCTCCTCTTTCATTCCTCGTCCCAAGCCCATATTCTCTGTAACGGCTCTGAGCACTATGGGACTTAACATCTATGGTCATCAGTCCCCTAGCACTTAGAACTACTTAAACCTAACTAACCTAAGGACAGCACACAACACCCAGCCATCACGAGGCAGAGAAAATCACTGACCCCGCCGGGAATCGAACCCGGGAACCCGGGCGTGGGAAGCGAGAACGCTACCGCACGACCACGAGATGCGGGATATTCTCCTGTAACCTTATCTTCTACTCCTTCCCCTACAACTGCATTCCAGTCGCCCATGACTATTAGATTTTCGTCCTCCTTTACATACTGCATTAGCCTTTCAATATCCTCATACACTTTTTCTATCTGTTCATCTTCTACTTGCGACGTCGGCATGTCTACCTGAACTATCGTTGTCGGTGTTGGTCTGCTGTCGATTCTGATTAGAACAACCCGGTCACTGAACTGTTCACAGTAACACACCCTCTGTCCTACCTTCCTATTCATAACGAATCCTACACCTGTTGTACCATTTTCTGCTGCTGTTGATATTACCCGATACTCATGTGACCAGAAATCCTTGTCATCCTTCCACTTCACTTCACTGACCCCGACTATATCTAGATTGAGCCTTTGCGTTTCCCTTTTCAGATTTTATAGTTTCCCTACCACGCTCAAGCTTCTGACATTCCACGCCCCGAGTCGTAGAACGTTATCCTTCCGTAGATTATTCACTCTTTTTCTCATGGTAACCTCCCCCTTGGCAGTCCCCTCCCGAAGATCCGAATGGGGGACTATTCCGGAATCTTTTGCCAATGGAGAGATCATCATGACACTTCTTCAATTACAGGCCACATGTCCTGTGGATACACGTTACGTGTCTTTAATGCAGTGGTTTCCATTGCCTTCTGCATCCTCATGTCGTAGAGCATTGCTGATTCTTCCGCCTTTGGGGGCAATTTCCCTCACCTAGGACAAGAGAGTGCCCTGAACCTCTATCCGCTCCTCCGCCCTCTTGACAAGGCCATTGGCAGGATGAGGCTGACTTCTTATGCCGTAAGTCTTCGGCCGCCAATGCTGATTATTTAACAAAATTTAGGCAGTGGCGGGGATCGAACCCAGGACTGAAGATGTTTTGATTATGAATCGAAGACGCTACCCCTAGACCACGGGTCTCGGAGTTCCAGCTAGGAAGAAAAGTGACCTATACGGATTGCGGATTATCCTTAAGAGAAACTTTTGACGGTGTCGATCGGAACCAAGCAATTCGTATGTGGATCCGTACTCGCTGTATGCAGGAGGGAACGACGGACCGACGGGACCGATTGCACCCATGTCGTTGCATCACCACATTTGATAACAGGCTTATTGTGCGCATGGCAGTAATGGATTGTCCTGCCACTGACGAACTGTATCACAACGCATTCGGTATGTTTCTCAACAAGCAGTGTCCGCGCTAGTGTTCGACCTCGTTTGCAGCAGAGTGGATTCTCCGAAAGCTTTCCATTGCTGCGTTTACGAGTGCCTCAAGGCCACAGGTGTTTGCACTGAAATGGTACAATGAGCGACGGAATGGACAAACGAATGGAACGACGCTACTTTATCCGACGAATCCCGATTCTGCATGCAGCACGACTGTGGCCAGATTAGTGTCTAGAGACACCATGGTGAGAGACTGTTGAACTATAGCCTTATGTATCTTCATAGAGACCTCTAGAGAAAACAGGACGACTTGCATGAATATCAAGAGCACAAATGGAAACCCAGTTCTAAGCAAAGAAGGGAACGCAGAAAGGTGGAAGGAGTGTATAGAGGATCAATACAAGGGCGATGTACTTGAGGACAATATTATGGAAATGGAAGAGGATGTAGATGAAGATGAAATGGGAGATATGATGTTGCGTGAAGAGTTTGACAGAGCACTGAAAGGCCTGAGTCGGAACAAGGCCCCGGGAGTAGGCAACATTCCATTATAGCTACTGACAGCCTTGGGAGAGCCAGTTCCGACAAAGCAGTTTGGATTCCGTAGAAATATCGGAACACGTGAGGCAATACTGACCCTACGACTTATCTTAGAAGCTAGATTAAGGAAAGGCAAACCTACGTTAATAGCCTTTGTAGACTTAGAGAAACCTTTTGACAATGTTGACTGGAATACTCTATTTCAAATTCTGAAGGTGGCAGGGGTAAAATACAGGGAGCGATAAGCTATTTAGAATTTGTACAGAAACCAGATGGCAGTTATAAGAGTCGAGGGACATCAAAGGGAAGCAGTGGTTGGGAAGGGAGTGTGACAAGCTTGTAGCCTCTCCCCAATGTTATTCAATCTGTATATTGAGCAAGCAGTGAAGGAATCAAAGAAAAAATGCGGAGCAGGTATTAAAATCCATGGAGAAGAAATAAAAACTTTAAGGTTCGCCGATGACATTGTAATTCTGTCAGAGACATCAAAGGACTTGGAAGAGCAGTTGAATGGAATGGATAGTGTCTTGAAAGGAGGATATTAGAGGAAAATCAACAAAAGCAAAACGAGAATAATGGAATGTAGTCGAATTAAGTCGAGTGATGCTGAGGGAATTAGATTACGAAATGAGACACTTAAAGTAGTTAAGGAGTTTTCTGTTTGGGGAGCAAAATAACTGATGATGGTCGAAGGAGAGAGGATATGAAATGTAGACTGGCAATGGCAAGGAAAGCGTTTCTGAAGAAGAGAAATTTGTTAACAACGAGTATAGATTTAAGTGTCAGGAAGTCGTTTCTGAAAGTATTTGTATGGAGTGTAGCCATGTATGGAAGTGAAACATGGGTGATAAATAGTTTGGACAAGAAGAGAATAGAAGCTTTAGAAATGAGGAAGTATTGAATAGGATTGGGGAGAAGAGAAGTTTGTGCCATAACTTGACTAGAAGAAAGGATCGGTTGGTAGGACAAGTTCTGAGGCGTCGAGGGATCACCAATTTAGTATTGCAGGGCAGCTGGAGGGTAAAAATCGTAGAGGGAAACCAAGAGATGAATACACTAAGCAGATTCAGAAGCATGTAGGTTGCAGTAGATACTGGGAGATGAAGAAGCTTGCACAGGATAGAGTAGCATGGAGAGCTGTATCAAACCAGTCTCAGGACTGGAGACCACAACAACAACAACAGGTAACTGATTCAAAAATCAAATGGCTCTGAGCACTATGGGACTTAACATCTGAGGTCATTAGTCCCCTAAAACTTAGAACTACTTAAGCCTAACCAACCTAAGGACATCACACACATCCATGCCCGAGGCAGGATTCGAACCTGCGACAGTAGCGGTCACGCGGTTCCAGACTGTAGCGCGTAGAACCGCTCGGCCACCCGGGCGGCACAGGAAACTGAGTCTACAGGGTGAAAAAGGTTATCAATTACGTGTTACCGTTGAAATGAAGTACACTACTAATTGTCCCTACATGACTATATGGCAGCATAGTTTTCTCCAAAAGTGTATATTCTTCGTTTGAGTTCCACATCAGTAAAGGATTCTCATAGCGGGATAATGTGTGTGATTACATACGAAATATTACACTGGAGGAAATGCAAGTAATATATAGCTATGTGGCAACTTTTCAATGCATACCGAAACGTAAACGCAAAAATTATAATTTCAAGCCGAAAATATCTCTTGCATTTTCTCGTTAGGCCAACGGTTAATTAATATTTGTTTAGTTCATAGCTTCTGCAATTTATCAGTGGCCATAACATGAGCGAATGTCGGAAGATGCAGATAAGCGAAAGATTTCCTGGTATGCGTTTACAGAACGCAGTGGGTACGAACAATGGAGAATATACAGTACGCGCTCGATGATGCTCGCCAAGTAGCTTTAGCAGCCAAACACCAGGGAGCATTGCGTTTCCCAAGTTACTTGAACTTTGGGTCAAAGATGCTTATTTCAGACGAAGCAGCTGCGTGGGAGTTGTACGATGTGATCATTTCACATTTCAGTCTGTTATCTTAGTATTCTGCCCACTCCCAGTTTCTGAGCTACAGAAAATTAGCGACAGGTGCGTAAATGTTGGTTTCTGTTAACATTCTATATACGTCGTTTGATTTTCCATACTCACTGAAAAGTCACCCCATATACGTGTCATAAGAAGTTTGATATTCACTGTAGGATCTCTTGAAAACCTGCAGAGGATTTCCTTGGTATATTTACCACATACTTGCCTCGCTGCATTACTTGTTCACCACTACTTCATTTTCGTCGGTTCATAATTTCGTTTTCCAATGCAGTATTCATTTTTCCACTAATTTGTCTTTCTGTTTCCTCTGGCATTTACAACATCCTCTTTTCATTGCCCGTTTAGTATTCATTGCGTTTTGAATTGTTTTCTAATTAAAAGTCGTTCCTTAATGTCCTAATGTAAGACTGGTAATCCATTTTCACTGTAAACATTCAAACACATCGTATAGCTTTCAGAGAGCACTGCAGAGCATTTTTCTGTTTGGTTCTTCCACAATTTCCCTCAGTTATCCAGGCTTCACTTGCTCCAAATGCAAAATCTCTTGAAACGGTTTGATTGCGTCAGTGGCAATTTATACAATTTTCTTTTCGATATGTTGCTTTTCTGTTACTGTAGTCTTATGACGAACTGTTTTCTGGGAAGTCATTACAGGTATTTCAGAAGAAGAATGGCAATTAAAACGGTCTAGTTCATGAGTCTTCAATCTTCTCACTCGTTGGATGCGCCCAGTGGAAAGATTTTCTCCTGCACCAACCTCGTCATCTCAGAGTAGTAACACCTGGATCCTACCTCCTCAGTTATTTAATTATCTGTTGGATGTATTCAGCGGCCGTCTTTCTCTACAGTTTACAGCATGTACAGCTCCCTCTAGCAAATGGCTTGGTTCAAATGGCTCTGAGCACTATGTGACTTATCTCCTGGGGTCATCAGTCGCCTAGAACTTAGAACTAATTAAACCTAACTAATCTAAGGACATCACACACATCCATGCCCGAGGCAGGATTGGAACCTGCGTCCATAGCGGTCACTCGGCTCCAGACTGTAGCACCTACAACCGCACGGCCACTCCGGCCGGCGCTCCCTCTAGCACCATGGAGCTTATGCCCTGTGGTCTTAATATCCATCATCATCTTCTTAGTGTTCTCCATGTATTGCTCTCCTCAACTAATCGGCGCAGAACTACTTCATTCGATAACTTATCGGTCCACGTAATGTTCAACATTCTTCTATAACACCGCATCTCAAACGCTTCGATTCTCATCCTTTCCGGTTCTCCCTCTTTCCATACTTTCCCCCCCCCCCCCCCCCCCCCATGAACCATGGACCTTGCCGTTGGTGGGGAGGCTTGCGTGCCTCGGCGATACAGATAGCCGTACCGTAGGTGCTACCACAATAGAGGGGTATCTGTTGAGAGGCCAGACAAACGTGTGGTTCCTGAAGAGGGGCAGCAGCCTTTTCAGTAGTTGCAAGGGCAACAATCTGGATGATTGACTGATCTGGCCTTGTAACATTAAGCAAAACGGCCTTGTTGTGCTGGTACTGCGAACGGCTGAAAGCAAGGGGAAACTACAGCCGTAATTTTTCCCGAGGGCATGCAGCTTTACTGTATGATTAAATGATGATGGCGTCCTCTTCGGTAAAATATTCCGGAGGTAAAATAGTCCCCCATTCGGATCTCCGGGCGGGGACTACTCAAGAGGATGTCGTTATCAGGAGAAAGAAAACTGGTGTTCTACGGATCGGAGCGCGGAATGTCAGATCCCTTAATCGGGCAGGTAGGTTAGAAAATTTAAAAAGGGGAATGGATAGGTTGAAGTTAGGTATAGTGGGAATTAGTGAAGTTCGGTGGCAGGAGGATCAAGACTTCTGGTCAGGTGACTACAGGGTTATAAACACAAAATCAAATAGGGTTATGCAGGAGTAGGTTTAATAAAGAATAGGGAGCCGGCCGAAGTGGCCGTGCGGTTAAAGGCGCTGCAGTCTGGAACCGCAAGACCGCTACGGTCGCAGGTTCGAATCCTGCCTCGGGCATGGATGTTTGTGATGTCCTTAGGTTAGTTAGGTTTAACTAGTTCTAAGTTCTAGGGGACTAATGACCTCAGCAGTTGAGTCCCATAGTGCTCAGAGCCATTTAAAGAATAGGAAAATAGGAATGCGGGTAAGCTACTACAAACAGCATAGTGAACGCATTAATGTGGCCAAGACAGATACGAAGCCCACACCTACTACAGTAGTACAAGTTTATATGCCAACTAGCTCTGCAGATGACGAAGAAATTGAAGAAATGTATGATGAAATAAAAGAAATTATTCAGATTGTGAAGGGAGACGAAAATTTAATAGTCATGGGTGGCTGGAATTCGAGTGTAGGAAAAGGGAGAGAAGGAAACGTAGTAGGTGAATACGGATTGGGGCTAAGAAATGAAAGAGGAAGCCGCCTGGTAGAATTTTGCACAGAGCACAACACAATCATAGCTAACACTTGGTTTAAGAATCATGAAAGAAGGTTGTATACATGGAAGAACCCTGGAGATACTAAAAGGTATCAGATAGGTTATATAATGGTAAGACAGAGATTTAGGAACCAAGTTTTAAATTGTAAGACATTTCCAGGGGCAGATGTATACTCTGACCACAATCTATTGGTTATGACCTGTAGATTAAAACTGAAGAAACTGCAAAAAGTTGGGAATTTAAGGAGATGGGACCTGGATAAACTGAAAGAACCAGAGGTTGTACAGAGTTTCAGGGAGAGCATAAGGGGACAATTGACAGGAATGGGGGAAATAAATACAGTAGAAGAAGAATGGGTAGCTTTGAGGGATGAAGTAGCGAAGGCAGCAGATGATCAAGTAGGTAAAAAGACGAGGGCTAGTAGAAATCCTTGGGTAACAGAAGAGATATTGAATTTAATTGATGAAAGGAAAAAAATATAAAAATGCAGTAAATGAAGCAGGCAAAAAGGAATACAAACGTCTCAAAAATGAGATCGACAGGAAGTGCAAAATTGCTAAGCAGGGATGGCTAGAGGACAAATGTAAGGATGTAGAGGCCTATCTCACTAGGGGTAAGATAGATACTGCCTACAAGAAAATTAAAGAGACCTTTGGAGGTAAGAGAACAACATGTATGAATATCAAGAGTTCAGATGGAAACCCAGTTCTAAGCAAAGAAGGGAAAGCAAAAAGGTGGAAGGAGTATATAAAGGGTCTATACTAGGGCGATGTACTTGAGGACAATATTATGGAAATGGAAGAGGATGTAGATGAAGATGAAATGGGAGATATGATACTGCGTGAAGAGTTTGACAGAGCCCTGAAAGACCTGAGTCGAAACAAGGCCCCCGGAGTAGACAACATTCCATTGCAACTACTGACGGCCTTGGGAGAGCCAGTCCTGACAAAACTCTACCATCTGGTGAGCAAGATGTATGAAACAGGAGAAATACCCTCAGACTTCAATAAGAATATAATAATTCCAATCCCAAAGATAGCAGGTGTTGACAGATGTGAAAATTACCGAACTATCAGTTTAATAAGTCACAGCTGCAAAATACTAACACGAATTCCTTACAGACGAATGGAAAAAGTAGTAGAGGCCAACCTCGGGGAAGATCAGTTTGGATTCCGTACAAAGACTGGCACACGTGAGGCAATACTGACCTTACGACATATCTTAGAAGAAAGATTAAGGAAAGGCAAACCTACGTTTCTAGCATTTGTAGACTTAGAGAAAGGTTTTGACAATGTTGACTGGAATAATCTCTTTCAGATTCTAAAGGTTGCAGGGGTAAAATACAGGGAGCGAAAGGCTATTTACAATTTGTACAGAAACCAGATGGCAGTTATAAGAGTCGAGGGACATGAAAGGGAAGCAGTGGTTGGGAAGGGAGTAAGACAGGGTTGTAGCCTCTCCCCGATGTTGTTCAATCTGTATATTGAGCAAGCAGTAAAGGAAACAAAAGAAAAATTCGGAGTAGGTATTAAAATTCATGGAGAAGAAATAAAAACTTTGAGGTTCGCAGATGACATTGTAATTCTGTCAGAGACAGCAAAGGAATTGGAAGAGCAGTTGAATGGAATGGACAGTGTCTTGAACGGAGGATATAAGACGAACATCAACAAAAGCAAAACAAGGATAATGGAATGTAGTCTAATTAATTCGGGTGATGCTGAGGGAATGAGATTAGGAAATGAGACACTTAAAGTAGTAAAGGAGTTTTGCTACTTGGGGAGGAAAATAACTGATGATGGTCGAAGTAGAGAGGATATAAAATGTAGACTGGCAATGGCAAGGAAAGCATTTCTGAAGAAGAGAAATTTGTTAACATCGAGTATAGATTTAAGTGTCAGGAAGTCGTTTCTGAAAGTGTTTGTATGGAGTGTAGCCATGTATGGAAGTGAAACATGGACGATAAATAGTTTGGACAAGAAGAGAATAGAAGCTTTCGAAATGTGGTGCTACAGAAGAATGCTGAAGATTAGATGGGTAGATCACATAACTAATGAGGAAGTATTGAATAGGATTGGGGAGAAGAGAAGTTTGTGGCACAACTTGACCAGAAGAAGGGATCGGTTGGTAGGACATGTTCTGAGGCATCAAGGGATCACCAATTTAGTATTGGAGGGCAGCGTGGAGGGTAAAAATCGTAGAGGGAGACCAAGAGATCAATACACTAAGCAGATTCAGAAGGATGTAGGTTGCTGTAGGTACTGGGAGATGAAAATGCTTGCACAGGATAGAGTAGCATGGAGAGCTGCATCAAACCAGTCTCAGGACTGAAGACCACAACAACAACAACCACCGTCCCAGCTATGCTCCGAACGTATATTCAAGGAAATTTCTTCCACAAATTAAGACGTATGTTTGACAGACGAGGTACTGCCAGAAGTGAAGCTTTGAGGACGGGGCGTGAGTTGTGCTTCGGTAGCTCAGATGGTAGAGCACCTGCCGCGAAAGGCAAAGGTCCCGAGTTCGAGTCTTGGTCCTGCACACAGTTTTAATCTGCCATGGAGTTTCACGTATCTTTGACACCAACAGATTTCTTACAGCGAGGAATGTCTCGTTTCCCTGTGATAATTTCCTTTTTAGGTCCTACTTCCTTCCTCCGTCATCAGTTACTGGGCTTCCAAGAGAGAAGAATTCTTTAACTACATCTATTTTGTGATCGCAAATTTTGATGTTAAGTGTCTCAATTTTCTCATTTCCAGTACTTTGGAATTTCAATCAAAAATTTGTCTATCAGTATCGTACTCAACGAATGTAATACGAAAATTGTGACTTTCAAATTTGACAGCATTGTCAGTTGATGTTTTATTCACTCTATAACAAACACCAGAGGCGGTGCTGAATTTGCCTGCTTCCAGCTTTATGTCATATGTTAAGAAATTTTTCAGTTCCCTTTCATTAACCAAAAGTTCAGATTTTAAGGTGTACTCTAATCTGAATGGTGTTTGGGCTAATTGGAAAGGTAGGGTAGAATTTTCGGTATTTTTAGCGTGATATTTTCGAAATTTTTGGGATAAAGAGAAGCAATAAATATCAATGTTTTTCAAAAAACCGATCAAACTTTTGATGGAAATGAAAATCCTCTTGTCACTGTTCCCATGCCAGGAAATTATGCTGTGACTGTATGTGTTTAGAGTTCATACACTCCTGGAAATCGAAATAAGAACACCGTGAATTCATTGTCCCAGGAAGGGGAAACTTTATTGACACATTTCTGGGGTCAGATACATCACATGATCACACTGACAGAACCACAGGCACATAGACACAGGCAACAGAGCATGCACAATGTCGGCACTAGTACAGTGTATATCCACCTTTCGCAGCAATGCAGGCTGCTATTCTCCCATGGAGACGATCGTAGAGATGCTGGATGTAGTCCTGTGGAACGGCTTGCCATGCCATTTCCACCTGGCGCCTCAGTTGGACCAGCGTTCGTGCTGGACGTGCAGACCGCGTGAGACGACGCTTCATCCAGTCCCAAACATGCTCAATGGGGGACAGATCCGGAGATCTTGCTGGCCAGGGTAGTTGACTTACACCTTCTAGAGCACGTTGGGTGGCACGGGATACATGCGGACGTGCATTGTCCTGTTGGAACAGCAAGTTCCCTTGCCGGTCTAGGAATGGTAGAACGATGGGTTCGATGACGGTTTGGATGTACCGTGCACTATTCAGTGTCCCCTCGACGATCACCAGTGGTGTACGGCCAGTGTAGGAGATCGCTCCCCACACCATGATGCCGGGTGTTGGCCCTGTGTGCCTCGGTCGTATGCAGTCCTGATTGTGGCGCTCACCTGCACGGCGCCAAACACGCATACGACCATCATTGGCACCAAGGCAGAAGCGACTCTCATCGCTGAAGACGACACGTCTCCATTCGTCCCTCCATTCACGCCTGTCGCGACACCACTGGAGGCGGGCTGCACGATGTTGGGGCGTGAGCGGAAGACGGCCTAACGGTGTGCGGGACCGTAGCCCAGCTTCATGGAGACGGTTGCGAATGGTCCTCGCCGATACCCCAGGAGCAACAGTGTCCCTAATTTGCTGGGAAGTGGCAGTGTGGTCCCCTACGGCACTGCGTAGGATCCTACGGTCTTGGCGTGCATCCGTGCGTCGCTGCGGTCCGGTCCCAGGTCGACGGGCACGTGCACCTTCCGCCGACCACTGGCGACAACATCGATGTACTGTGGAGACCTCACGCCCCACGTGTTGAGCAATTCGGCGGTACGTCCACCCGGCCTCCCGCATGCCCACTATACGCCCTCGCTCAAAGTCCGTCAACTGCACATACGGTTCACGTCCACGCTGTCGCGGCATGCTACCAGTGTTAAAGACTGCGATGGAGCTCCGTATGCCACGGCAAACTGGCTGACACTGACGGCAGCGGTGCACAAATGCTGCGCAGCTAGCGCCATTCGACGGCCAACACCGCGGTTCCTGGTGTGTCCGCTGTGCCGTGCGTGTGATCATTGCTTGTACAGCCCTCTCGCAGTGTCCGGAGCAAGTATGGTGGGTCTGACACACCGGTGTCAATGTGTTCTTTTTTCCATTTCCAGGAGTGTAGGTGCTCAATGGCGAGGTTTTCAGAAACCTTACAAGTAGTAAAAGATAAGTATGTGTGTGAAAGACCTTAAGATGTTATCATGCGATATTTTTAGTTTTTGTGTGAAATGAAATTATTTTTTAACCACATAAATTTTATTTCTTATCCTCCCACATCCAAAACAGATTTTGACGTATTCACCCTCGTTGCACGGTGAACGGAAACAACCAATTAATTTTTTAATTTCATAAAACCGTGAACTGTGTGCCCGATATAATTATAAGTTTGAAGTTAGGCACATGTCCTGTAATCCCACATAAAATTTTGATTTTTCACATATCTTTACACAAAATTTTAAATTCTTTTTTCTTTTACAATTGAAATCTGTTTCTATTGACTCCATTTTACGGCAACTCCAGGAACTTTGACACAAATCCTAACAGTGATGTACACAGCCTGCCCGTAGCGTCCACACCTGCCAAGGCGGTAAAAGTCACAGGCTTACGAGCGATAACCCAGCGTCGGTTGAACGAGGGTTTTATAACGTATTCTGTGCTTAATTACTTTTGCTTAAGTATCTTCCAGCGAATGACAACTTATCTTTACTTCAACACAGTCCTGTCATTCAACTGTAGGGTGATTCGGGCAATTTCTCAAACATGTATCAAGCTTGTTAACTGTTTTCCAGTTACTTGTGTCCATTAGTGCATTCAGTCAGTAAGTAATCTGTGAAATTACTGATATTTAATTCTGTTCAGATCCATGCGTCAATCCCTGCATCATCTGCTTATCCTCTTCAGGTATTCCTTTACAGTTTTACGAGCTTTACAAGCTTGTTTTAGACAAGGGCATCGGGCAAAAACAGTGTCACGGAACTTCTGGCCTTTTTCACTAATTATCTACTCTTACTGTACACGCTAGTGGCCGATTAATACTTCCCTGGTGCGCTCGTAAGTTGCTGTTACATATTTTGGTTTCATTCCGGTAATAACGACTTGTTGACGTTATCTGCCAGGAATTTCGGGATCCATTCGTAGATGACGTCGGGTACAGTTGGCGAATTTGTGTATTTTTGTGCAGGAATCAGAATGTCTGCGTATGATAAATAATTTTTCACGATATCAATCTTTATGCCAGGTTGAAGTTGACGTACTAACACTGAATTCCTCTGAATTCCTCCAATCCGAAGAGGTATACAGGACTATGGTTCCACATTTCGCATTCGTAAGGCAGCTTCACTGACTCAGCTGTTCGTAACACTGATGTACTGGTGACGAGAGAGAGAGAGAGAGAGAGAGAGAGAGAGAGAGAGAGAGAGAGAGTAGTCGTGTTCGGCCAACGTATGTGCAGTTCTCTACAGCCATTGGCACGTATTTTTTTGTACTTTGCTGTACAGGATCAATGAAGTTAGGTTCATCTAGTGTGGGTGCCGCAGTACTCAAAGAACGTTACTGAGTATGAAATATTTTCAAGTAATTTACTTTCTGTTTCTATACTGCGTATGTTTAGTTAAGTGTTTCTCATCTTGGAACTCTCCTTACGGCCATTCACGAACAATAGTGAGATATTTAAAGGTTCAAAATATCGAGACACTTGAACGTAATGCTCCACATTTCCCAGTGATCGATGCATCTCGCTATGCCGTAATCCTTTCTCACAGATTTCTCCTCCCTCGCAGGCGTATTACGCGACTCCCTACTTCCATTGCCGCTCTTAGAATTCCCAAATTGCTGTCGGGACAATGACGTCGCTATCAACTGTATTACGCCATTGCCACTTGGGTAAAACTGCGTTCATTACTTCCTTAATGCAGAAGTTCTTTCTACATAATGATTTCCCCAATTCAGAGTGCCTCGTAAGAGTTGTTGGCGCTGGTAAATTCCGTCAATCGGTTCCCCTTGCCGTAGCCTTCTACGTGCCTCTCTCGTAAAATCCACTTACACATGCGCTCCTGAGACATACTATTCCGTTTAGAAAAGTTTTCGTTATTACCCATTTTGTTTTCCATCCACTTGTGACTCCTGAGTAGACTGCTTATTTAATAAACGTACCCGAATGGGGATAGATAATAAAATGAAATAATTCTAATGACGCTATTAATCATACACTATTCACCGAGAGAATTTTTTTTATTTACATTTATTTCTGTTGTGTATTCTGCTGATATTTCAAACGTAGTTTTGGAATAGAAGTGAAGTGTTTGCTTGTAGCTGTAGACAGCGCCGGATTCTAAAGCCAATATGCAGGATTCGGTAACGCGGTTACGGGCACGTATTCTACAGAGCGGATTGTGGTACATGACTCGGAAGAGCGGTTTAGCAGAGTAGATTTTGCAGTTTGAGAAGGAAACCAGCGGTGGCAGATGACGCAGAAAGGCTATAAAACGCAGACTGATAACAGCAAGAATAGCGTTTCTGGAAAAGTGAAATTTGTTATCATCGATAGGTTACGATGCCTTTCCTGAAGGTCTTCACCTAGAGTCTAGCCTGATATGAAATGTGGAGGATAAACGGTTTTATCACGGTCGCATCCATGTGTGGTGACATAGCGGTGAACGCACATTGGAAGCGTGTATTCATCATCGGCATACTGGCGTATCACCCGGCGTGATGGTATGGGATGCCATTGGTTAGACGTCTCTGTCACCTCTTGTCCGCATTGACGGCACTTTGAACAGTGGACGTTACATTTCAGATGTGTTACGACACGTGGCTCTACCTTTCATTCGATTGCTGCGAAATCCTACATTTCAGCAGGATAATGCACGACCGCATGTTGTTAGTGCTGTACGGGTCTTTCAGGATACAGAAAATGTTCGACTACTGCCCTGACCAGTACATTCTCCAGATCTCTCACCAACTGAAAACGTCTAGTCATTGGTGGCCGAGCAACTGGATCGTCACAATACGCCAGTAACTACTCTTGATGAACTGTGGTATCGTGTTGAAGCAGCATGGGCAGCTGTACCTGAACACGCCATCCAAGCTCTGTTTGACTCAATGCCCAGGCGTATCAAGGCCTTTATTACGGCCAGAGGTGGTTGTTCTGGGTATTGATTTCTCAGGATCTATGCACCCAAATTGCGTGAAAATGTAATCACATATCAGTTGTAGCATAATATATTTGTCCAATGAATACCAGTTTATCATCTGCATTTCTTCTTGGTGTAGCAATTTTAGTGGCCAGTAGTGTATTTCAATAAACTGAGCAACTAATGAATATGTACAGAAATTTATCGCATAGCTTGAGTAAAGGAAGAGATCAGTTCATATGACACTTCGTAAGCCACCAGGAAGTTGTCTATTTGGCAATGCAGGTAAATGTGGGGAGAGAAGGTGGGTTAAATATTGTAGCGCTACACCTAGCTTTGAATACAGTAAGCCGGTTGAAGTACATGTAGACAACAGTAGTTATGAAGAAGTGTAAGGACTTTTATAGGACAGACGGAAACTATGAGTGACCTCCAGGCTGAAGGCAACCACATTACCAGGCAAACGGGAAAATTTGTTTACAAGCGGCAAAACAAGGGGTTACCGATATTTTAGTGTGCAGACTGAACTCCCGCGTCAGCTGCAGTTACGTTTTTAGGCTGCTGGTAACGAGTGGGTCAGACGATAGCCGAGGCACCGCTATGGGACGCGTGCCACATGCCAGCCTGAAAATATCGTCCGTTCCGGCTGCCAATCTAATTACGCCGACATGCGGCAAATTAGATGTCACTCGCCGCACACAACGCATGTCCTTACAGGCTGGTTGCAACGAATGACCACCGCACAGAAGTCTGGGAATTCTATTGTTTTAGGTATAGCAAACAGAGCTGGCATCTGGAAAATCACGTAAAAACTGGCGCTAGCTTGTCTGAGAGGCCTGCCTGTACGGACAGCTGCGGTCGCCATTGTGTGGCTGGAAATTTTAGGCTTAGACAGAAATCTTCAGTGGAGAGCAGCCAAGCAAGTGCTAGCCTCGAACTGAGTAATTTGCGTGACTTTTCTATGTCCATGTCTGTACTTTGTACCACCACTACTTCACTCCTTTCTGTTCCAGCTGTGGGTAGAAATACGGAAAGAACCACTGCTGGTGGTAGGGGGAGGGTAAGCCGGGAATTTACTTCCTCTTGCGCGAACAGGTAGATGTGCGGTCTAACGCACTGCTTTTCGGGAGGGAAGGCGTGTCGGTTCCCGGTACGAATCCGCCCGGCGGATTAGTGTCGAGGTCCAGTGTGCCAGCCAGTCTGTGGACGGTTTTTAAGGCAATTTTCCATCTGCCACGGCGAATGCGGACTGGTTCCCCTTATTCCGCCTCAGTTGCACTATGTCGGCGATTGCTGCGCAAACAGTTTCTCCATGTACTCGTACACCATAATTACTCTACCACGTAAACATTGGGGTTACACTCGTCTGGTGTGAGACGTTCCCAGTGGGATCCACTGGGGCCGCACCGCACAATAACCCTGAGTTCAGTGTGGGGCGGCGTTGGAGAGAGTGGACTGCTGTAGCCTGTTATGGGGTTGTGAACCACTGAGGGCTACGGCGGGGACGGAGCCTCTCCGTCGTTTCTAGGTCCCCAGTTCCATAAAATAAAATACAATACAATACTTCCTCTTGAAATCACGGTGCAGGTTTTTCACTCACAGACTGTGGCTATCCTTAAATACTGATTTAACATTGTAGAGTCTGACAGGATATATTGTGAACTCTGTTTTTCTTTTTGCTTATTGTTTTTACGCTGTTCCCTGAAAACTTACCGATTTCTTGGTACAGTGTCGGTTTCAGTGCTCTTTTGCAGTAAAGACAGATGTGAACTTCGACAGAGCAATGGCGAAATAGTTTCCTAAAGTAGTGTAGCATAGCCAATCCAGTATCTGCCTACATTGTTCCCATATCTCTCCAAACGTCACAGTCATCCCCTTCCCCACCACTTCCCCACCCTCTTCCCCCTCCTCCCATCTAGGCCTGTTGGGTAATGTAAACATAGAATGCCTTACGTCTAAGGCAAAGTATGAAAGAAAGATCATTTAAATAATTTGGACTTACAAGATCCACAGACATCATTGTTGTAAGAGTTTCACTCCAGTTCGGTTGGAGGTCACTTGTGTCAGAGAGTTACTTTCACTAAAATGGAGGCCGAATTTGGTGACTGTGAAACGCTGTGGTTGATAATCGTGCAAATGCCATGAAACAAAGATTTTATAGAAAATAACAGATACTGAGGTGTCATCACTTAAGAAAAATTTTTTTTCTAACGAATGATCGCTATAATTAAAAAAAGGGATATGAAGATGGCTAACACTGCGAAAAGGAAGCAGACTCGTTATTACTAATGATGAAATACAGTTTAATGAATGTCCAGGGAACACAGAAATTAGTACAACCACAATAAAACATGAGATACAATAAGATTTTACATACCACTTGGACAGTTGTTTAACATACTTTATGACTGTAGCGCTCTGTGCTGGTGTACAATAACTTTGTTGCCACAAAGAAAAGATGTTTGACTTCTTCCACTTCTGGAATTCCCAGTTAAAATGTTGACTAGGCTGTCGTTTTCTCGTGCAATCTACTCCACCTTTACTATCGCATGGTTTATTCCCCTTCAAAGATTTTCTTCCCTATCCTGATTTTTCTTGAGTATGCCTTCTATGTCAGAATTGTATCCCTGGTTCTTTTCTTGCTTTCTTCACACCAGTATGATGTCCCTTCGGTTCGTCTTTAACTTTAATTTGTATTCTTCTATTTTACGTTCTGCTCATCTGGTTAAAACCGAGACTCATTACGCTATTTGTGACTTACTATCAGTCAAGGTTGTACGTTCCGCAGTGCGAAACCGTCGCTCTGCGCTCGTACGCCCAGCTCACGTTGCCTAAATCCTAATCCGTTACAGATTGCCTCTGGTCACAGCAAGCCGGCACACACACGTTCCGCGCATGCATAATGTATGCGACACGAGGCGCAGACCACAAGCTGCCGATCACACTCGCCACACGAGGATGGGCGCCTGCATAATTCCGGCGCACGGTAGCATCCCCCGTGTTCCGCTCAAACGTTCAGCCGTCAGACCTGCAAACGACTGTGTGCACTAGTTCGGCCCTGAACGCCGTAGTGGCCTCTGAGTCTGTACCTGCATTCAGCTTAAAAATTTGCCTCCCTTGATTATTGTCAATGGGGCATTACTTTGACCTGATGTACGTTTCAATTAATGGAGTAAACCAGAAATCCACCAACAAACTGTGAGAGGTCATGAGGGATAGCTTGTGAGTGTTTTGGTATGAGAGACCCATGGTCTCCGGTTGCTCGTTACATAGTAATAATGTAATGATAACTTCTTCATCTACATCTACACCATACTCCGCAAGGCACCTAGTGGTGTGTGGCGGAGGGTACTTTCGGTACCACTATCTGATCCCTCCAAACCCTGTTCCAGCCAGGAATAGTGTGTGGGAAGATTGGTTGTCGGTAAGCCTCTGTATTGGCTCTAGTTTCTCGAACTTTCTTCTCGTCGTGGAGGGGGAAGTAATATATTGTCCGACTCCTCCTGAAAAGTGCTGTCCCGAAATTTCAGTAGTAAATCTCTCCGTGATGCACAACTCTTAAACGTCTACCAATGGAGTTTGTTTAGCATCTCCGTAACGCTGTCTCGCCAGCTAAACGATCCCGTGACGAAACGCGCCGCTCTTCGTTGGACATCCTCTATCTCCTCTATCAGTCCTACCTGATAGGGATCCCAGATAGATTGACAATACTCAAAAATAGCGCCAATAATCGCCTGATAAGCCACTTCTTTCGTGGATTAGTTACAATTCCTTAATATTTTTCTGAAGAATTTGAGACCGGTGTCTCCTTCTACAACTATCTGTTTTATATGATCATTCCACTTAAGGTCGCTCTGGATAATTACGCTCAGTTATTTTACGGGAGACGCTGTCTCCGACTGTTTGTCATCAATAGTGTAGCTGTACAGCAGTGGATTTCTTTTTCTACGTACGTTCAGGGTCAACTGCCAGAGTCTGCACCAGTCATCAATCCTCTGCAGGTCATTCTGCAAATTCTTACTATCTTCTGGTGTTCCTACTTTGGTATAAGCAACTGCATCAGTTGCGAACAGGCTTAAAGACCATACGACGCTTTCTGCTAGATCATTTATATGCATTGTAAACAGAAACGGTCCTATCACACTTCCCTGTGGTACTCCTGGTATTACCTTTACATCATTTCTTTAGTTTCTGTCCAAGTTACCTTAGTGTTTGAGTAAATACCGTCATGACAGTGATAAAGCCTGACATGCAATTACCCAAACGTACTGCTCACCCAGTTTTTCGTAGAAAGCTGTGTACAAATGCGAAAGAAATGCCATGTGATTGTCGTTATTGTGCGAATGTCACTACATGTGTGTCGCTGTGTTGCCCTTCCACTGCTTTCACTGAAACCATGCACGAAGTATATATCGCTCAACTCTTCCCGAGTAAACCTATCCATAATGCAGTGTATCACATTAACGTACGACTAACACTGCCAGAAAGCCAAACCCGAGGCTGTACAGTGCAGCGTTGAATGCAGGCTTGAGGGTGAAGAGTGAAGCGGGAATTATTGTTGCCAACAGGAAGCGCCATGAGTGAATCTGAAAAGTTCTGCCGGTAAACAAATCCGAGGGAGTGCAGTGCAGTACTGAATGGAGGCATTAAAGCAAAGAATAAAGTGGGAATTATTGTTGTCAAGAGCAAGTAGTATGACTGAATCACTTGGGTGTGATTTGCATAACATCGTGATTCTGCCTCCTTACATCAGTTAATGGACCCACGATAGCAAACACGCGGTTGGTTTCCAAACTGAGGCAATTGGAAACTAAAAACATATTTCCATTTTCAAGATAAAAAAAAATGGCTCTAGGCACTGCTGGACTTAACATCTGAAGTCATCAGTCTCCTAGACTTAGAACCACTTAAACCTAACTAACCTAAGGACAACACACACATCCCTGCTCGAGGCAGGATTCGAAACTGCGACCGTAGCAGCAGCGCGGTTCCGGACTGAAGCCCCTATACCCGATCGTCCACTGTGGCTGATCCATTTTCAAGCTAGGTAGCAGTATTAAGACATTAGTGAAATTCAGTTAATTTACAAATATGTCACATTAGAAGTGAAAGACCTTCTTCTGTTTCGAGGTACAAGATGGTGCACGACCGAGGAAGTATGGTCTTGCCGACAAAACGTTATTTATATAACTAGTTTCACAAAATTCTGTAAATGAAGAGTTAACATTATATAGCGAGGCTTTACTATTCTTAAACCTGTCGAACTCGAAATATCTCCAAATGCTGCACGAAACACATCCTCATGTCTAGCGTAAGTAAAAACGGTAGAAAATTGCGAAAACCGAATATGGAAGTCTCTAGTGCTATTTTAAAATCAGGCGCTAGTCTGAAGCATATATTGTTGAATGCAACCAATTCATCTCCATGCTACTTTCAGTTTATTCAGGAGTAGGCGTAGTGACTTAAGTCATTTTCCTATACTTACAAGTTGTACATGGGCGACTCTGAACAATGCTACACCAAGTATATCACCGTCTTTGCCACATTCTGAGATTCTAGACAAGAGCGCTCTTCAGGTTATATGCTCTTTATCCCAGACCACAAACGATGACGGGGTTCACATCAATTTTTAATCTTCATATTCGCCTGACCGAGATGCTTAAGTCATTATATTTGAATTTAACCTGAGTACCTTACCGACAGTGTTCCTGTCACACATAACTAACGAAAGACATCAATTTAGAAGCATGAACTGTTTTCTGGCTCATGTACAAAAGTCATCCTTGCTGGCTGCCAGTGTTCGTACTCTATGTAATGGTATTTGATGGTCGTAACAGTGTTATATCCATTTATCGTGACCACTATAGGTGTATTGTTGTACTATTTGCTGAAGACGTAATTGTCCGTCTTCTGTGACAAGGTAGAGTAGGCAGATGTCTATTCCGCGGCCCTATACTCCAAAATGTCGACTTAATATATCGCCTCCTTTCTACTTTTCCGTTTGATTGTATGAATGTATCCAGGTAAGCGATGCAATGTTTCTGTTTCACTAGATATTTACCTCAAAATGTAATACATACAGCTTCGACATTGTATAACCGAATTTAAAACAGAGAACACTACATGTTACAAAGACAGAAGTGTGTGTTAACTAGCTATATTTTAATATTTTTATCAAATTTATTATTATTAATATTACCGTATACTGCTTATGTACTACACACGTTGCAGTGAAACAATGGAAGATTCAAGATAGAATGTAACAATATTCGAGAAGGAAAGTTGCTACTCACCATATAGCGGAGTCGCAGATAGACACAACAAAAAGATTCACACAATTACAGATTTCGGCCAGTAAGACGAGTTGCGTTTGCGTGAGTGTGTGTGCGCATGTGTGTATGTGTGTCTATTGTTGACAAAGGCCTTAATGGCAGAAAGCTATAATTGTGTGAATTCTATCTGCGACTCAGCATATCTGCTATATGGTGAGTCGCAACTTTCCTGTTCTAATATTGGCACATATTAGTGATTATTACATCCATTATTATTATTATTTATTTCCTTTCTCAGACGTTATGTCTGGTTAAAAATGGAAAGTGACGCGGACCTTGATCAAGCGTGACTTCCTTTTAATTGTACGGTATATGTTACATTGCATTTAGGAACTTTCGGGTAATTGAACATGTATCGATAATTATAGATTTCTGTAGTTGTATATATACGTTTGGATGTAGCTGTATTGCGTTGATGTACTGGTGGATATTGTGTGGTACGACTCCTGTAGTTTATAGTATAATTGGTATAATTTTAACTTCATCCTGATGCCACATGTCCTTGACTTCCTCAGCCAGTTGGATGTATTTTTCAATTTTTTCTCCTGTTTTCTTCTGTATATTTGTCGTATTGGGTATGGATATTTGGATTAGTTGTGTTAATTTCTTCTTTTTATTGGTGAGTATGATGCCAGGTTTGTTATGTGGTGTTGTTTTATCTGTTATAATGGCTCAGTTCCAGTATAGTTTGCATTCATCATTCTCCAGTACATTTTGTGGTGCATACTTGTATGTGGGAACGTGTTGTTTTATTAGTTTACGTTGTATGGCAAGTTGTTGATGTATTATTTTTGCTACATTGTCATATCTTCTGGGGTATTCTGTGTTTTGCTAGTATTGTACATCCGCTTGTGATGTGATCTACTGTTTCTATTTGTTGTTTGCAAAGTCTGCATTTATCTGTTGTGGTATTGGGATCTTTAATAATATGCTTGCTGTAATATCTGGTGTATATTGTTTGATCCTGTATTGCAGTCATGAATCCTTCCGTCTCACTGTATATATTGCCTTTTCTTAGCCATGTGTTGGATGCGTCTTGATCGATGTATGGCTATGTTAGATGATACGGGCGCTTGCCATGTAGTGTTTTCTGTTTCCACTTTACTTTCTTCGTATCTGTCGATGCTATGTGATCTAAAGGGTTGTAGAAGTGGTTATGAAATTGCAATGGTGGTATTATTATTATTATTATTATTATTAATATTATTATTATTGTTTTTATTCAGCCGTTCTGTAGTACGCGTATTGCAGTGTTAACTCACTAAGGATATCAGGTTTGATGTAACCCAGAGAGTTGTCGCAGTGTTTAGCACACTTGTATCGCAATCGGGAGGACTACGGTTCAAACCCGCGTCCAACCATCCAGATTTGGGTTTTCCATGATTTCCCTACATCGCTCCAGGCAAACGCCGGGATGGCTCGTTTGAAAAGTCAGTTCCTTTGAAAGGGCACGGTCGGTTTCCTAACCCATCCTTGACAAAATCCGAACTTGTGCTCCTTCTATACTGACCTCGATGTCGACGGGACGTTAAACCTCATCATCCTTCAATCCTTTCTGGTTTGATGTAAGAAATGGAAGGGTCTGAAGGTTCTGAAGTTTGCGGATGTTATACACAAATGAGTAATTAAGATGACCTCTAGTGGTAAGTGTCAACAACTGCTTTTCTCTGTTGCTGCCCATTAGCATTATCACTAAGGCAGGAAAGCACAGTCAGTACGATTTAAAACTTCATAGTTTTAAAGGGGAAGGGGACTGACTTACAGTTCATATCCTGAGGCATAAATGAATCGTCAGTTTAGTAACGGGCGAAAGTGTAGGATATAGAAATGGTATAGAGGTAGAACAAGGCTTGATTACTTTAAGCTGATTTAAATGGATGTGGTTTGTAGTAGTTGTCCTGAATGAAGAGGCTTGCAGACGATGTATTATCCTGGAGACTTGCGTCATAACAGTCATCGGTTTGAAGACGTCATCAGCCGTTATAAACTCACTATGCAGAAAGACTCACCGAGTACTAATGCTAAGATGGTTGTCTTCAACACTGCGTGCTGTAGACTGTCAGTGTTTACAATCCACATTAACCACCGTAAAAGTAGCAAACTCTATAACGGTACTTTGCGGGCAGGCGTGTCAATTAGCATCATATTAATTAATATGGGGGATAAATAGACTTTATTTTGGAAGAATTAAAAAGGGGAAATTAATACGAAACTTTAATAACTGCACAGTATTACTAAGAAGCAATATAATGAAAAGTAATAAAAAGCAAAGTAGCAATGACAATGCGGGACAGAAAGATACAGCTGCGCGTTTGTTTTTTAACACAAATAAAAGAACATGTAACACATTATAGAGCTCTCTACCTTCAGTTATGGCGATCGGGCTAGTCGAGCAAAAAGTGGTACGCGGCGAAATCCGTTAAGGAGATTATTTGAAGGCTCTTCAAGCACGTTTAAAATACATTACGTGTGACGAAGTGATCAGAGACGTTTATTGTCGGGTGGAGTGAAAATGAATCCGACAACATGATTAGAACTTTGTGTTAGCTGGGAAAAATACTCTTGGGAAACTATTATGGTTGTGGAACCCACGAAAATTGTGCGCAACGGAACGCTATTTATTTTATAAAATGGTGAAACGCGTGTGCCCGGAACGTTAATAGAATCTTATCCTTGGACTGTTGCAGGGGTAACAGATACAAACAACGCGCCAACGCAAAAAATGTTCCGCTTATTAACTACCAGATATTAATTAACGGGGACCTAAAATACTGAAAAGAAGGATAGTATCATCACCTAAAATCCCGACTCATATTTCATATTTAATTAGTGAAAAGAGAAGTGTTAATAAACAAACTACATTTCAATTTTATCCACGATTTTGGCTTCATTACTAAGTCTTGACTACATGATAAACAATATCTGTGGAAGTTGTACGCAACGTATCGTCATAGTATTTAGCCAAACAATTTTGTAGGACACCAAAAATGTAAATGCATCAAATTGTTCTTACAGCGGATGTATCATGTGTGAGTGCGACGAACTATATTAAGAAACTGAACATCCATTACGTACTTGCATGTTTATCTACGAAAATGGTCCTTGTCGGTACATCAGCATAGAGTTCGAATAGAATCGCTGGAACGTTACAAACCATTCAGATTAATCGAACATCTAAATACGCATAAAGCTAGTACCACCATGGTGTGTTCTTTTTCCTCACCCCCTTGGCAGTAATTGAATTAAGAGTCAGCCGGGAAATACATTTAAATCAACTGACGACTATTGAGCTAGCGTCACGAATTTTCAAACGTCCACTGCCATGTATGAAGGCGAGTGTTAACGTCGATCGAGTGGTGTCGTCGTGATCGTATTGAATGACATTGAGCGGTTACAACTCGCAGGTTTCGTTCACATGTAAACGACTCAGAGGCTGCGTAAGCCACTCTGCGTACTTTGACCAATAGCAAGTGGGTTTGTTTGCAGTTTCTAAGCACGAAAGCCGGCTCAGCCGGCGGCAGGATGATAGCAGCTGGACCAGCGTGAGCTTCGGTCAGCTCTTAGAGACCAGCCGGGACCCCTCAGGTAGCGTGTGACCTGTGCGTCGGTATTGGATTCCGATGCTGTCGCCATGCAGACCTCAGGAACTTCTGGCTCTGCCACACCGGTATTAAACCGCGCCACGTTCATTAACCGAATACCTCAGCCGCTAGTGCGGCCCTTCCTGGGCAGTTGATGTGGTCGCATCCTCGCTGCACAAATTACTGTCAGTGGTACGGCTACCCGCATGGTAATTAAATGCCGGATAGTTGGAAACTGGCCCCACCGTCTCCAGCCACCAGCAGTGGAGTCCTCGGTCGTATCCCGCCGAGATGTGCACCGTTTACTGCAGCCGGTCTCACGAGAGGTGTAATTAAATTCAGAATTAGGAGAAGAGTTTTGCCGATACATCGTGAGGCAAGGCAAAGTGAAATATATAAGTTGCATAACATTACAGTAGGTAGTCATGAAGGCTCTACGTATTTAATTGCTTGTCCGATGTATGATACACTGTAGACTGTGGTTTAGTGTGGCACGTACGTCTATTAAATGTTTCCCTAAGTGAATTCCCGTAGCCGAAAGAAAACGCTATGTTTGATGTGATGAGACAACCAAGAAAGACATCGTGGCATGAATAATATTTTTTTAATACTTGCACGTGAGCCGTGGCGGCTCCGTTTGCTGGCCTAACTTCCTCTGGTACCTGTATCGATAGTCACCTCCCTCTGTGACTTATCTTTGGTTCTTCTGGTTGAGGAGTGCAGGATCGACGCAGAGGCAGTGAGTTCAGTGAGTTGTGAACGGCAGGGACGAAAGGATGAGGGCTGGAGCAGAGCAGTGCCTGGCGGGGGGGAGGGGGCAGGTATGGTTGGGCCGATTTGGTTTTGATAGACAACGCATGTCCCCAGCCGGATCGCCGAGCGACTTGTCCCTTGTTGGGCAGCCACTAAAGAAGGTGACGAAGGTTGTGCTCTGGAGCTCTGTTGGCGGGGGCCTCCTACTTACGCGAAGTCACTACGGAAAACATTTACTAGACATACGTGCCACACTAAACCACAGCCCACAGGGTATCATACACGCAGTTTCGCAGTACATCTAATCACACATCGGACAAGCAATTAAATACGTAGACCCTTCATGACTACTTACTGTAGATGTTATGCAACTTACGCATTTCACTTTGCTCCTTCCTCACGATGAATTGGCAAAACTCTTCACCTAATTCTGAATTTACTTGCACCGCTCGTGAGACCGGCTACAGTAAACGGTGCGTAACTCGGCGACATTTAATTACCATGCGGGTAGCGGTACCACTGACAGTAATTTGTGCAGCGAGGATGCGACCACATCAACTGGCCAGGAAGAGCCGCACTAGCGGCTGAGGTATTAAGATGACTTCAAATGAGTTAAAAGTATAACTGATTGCGGAGAGAGTGCACCATCTTGAACACCCTAAATAACTGTTTGTTCAGATGTAAACTACTAAATGTTTCAAGCAAATGTTCTTTAGCCGTCAGGGGGCTTTGTTTTTTACAAAGATACAAACAGTGGTATGACTTTTTTAAAGACGCCCTGTATTTTTTATTCTGTACTTCATTTCCTCTCCTAACGACCTATTCAAAAATGTATCACAGTGTGCCATTCGTTGAAACACAACATTATTAATTACATAACACAACATTGACGTTGACGCTCCCAGCGCTTAGTCCAGGTTCCCGGGGTAATGGAACACATCCACAAGCTGACGTTGACAGAACACAAATGTAAGATATCTAGAATTCACACCCGTAATTCCGTCAATCGTCGTCAGTTGAAGAGTTGTGTGAGTGGAATGCACACAAATGAAGAGAAGGTAGGAATGCTACTCATCTGTGGGGAATATAAGTTGTGGTTGTCTTCAGTCCTGAGACTGGTTTGATGCAGCTCTCCATGCTACTCTCTCCTGTGCAAGCTTCTTCATCTCCCAGTACTCACTGCACCTACATCCTTCTGAATGTGCTTAGTGCATTCGCCTCTTGGTCTCCCTCTACGATTTTTACCCTCTACGCTGCCCTCCAATGCTAAATTTGTGATCCCTTGATGCCTCAGAACATGTCCTACCAACCGGTCCCTTCTTCCTATCAAGTTGTGCCATAAACTCCCTCTCTTCCCAAATTCATTGAATACCTCCTAATTACTTATGTGACCTACCCATCTAATCTTCAGCATTCTTCTGTAGCACCACATTTCGAAAACTTCTATTCTCTTCTTGTCCAAACTATTTATCGTCCATGTTTCACTACCATACATGGCTACACTCCATACAAATACTTTCAGAAACGTCTTCCTGACACTTAAATCTATACTCGATGATAACAAATTTCTCATCTTCAGAAACGCTTTCCTTGCCATTGCCAGTCTATGTTTCATGTCCTCTCTACTTCGACCATCATCAGTTATTTGCCCACCCAAATAGCAAAACTCCTTTACTACTTTAAGTGTCTCATATTCTAATCTAATTGCCGGCCGAAGTGGCCGTGCGGTTAAAGGCGCTGCAGTCTGGAACCGCAGGGCCGCTACGGTCGCAGGTTCGAATCCTGCCTCGGGCATGGATGTTTGTGATGTCCTTAGGTTAGTTAGGTTTAACTAGTTCTAAGTTCTAGGGGACTAATGACCTCAGCAGTTGAGTCCCATAGTGCTCAGAGCCATTTGAACCATTTTTTTCTAATCTAATTCCCTCAGCATCACCCGCCTTAATTCCACTACATTCCATTATCGTCGTTTTGCTTTTGTTGATGTTCATCTTATATCCTCGTATCAAGACACTGTCCATTCCGTTCAACTGCTCTTCCAAGTCCTTTGCTGTCTCTGACAGAATCGCAATATCATCGGTGAACCTCAACGTTTTTATTTCTTCTCCATGGACTTTAATACCTACTCCGAATTTTTCTTTTGATTCCTTTACTGCTTGCTCAATATACAGATTAAATAACATCGGGGACAGGCTACAACCCTGTCTTACTCCCTTCCAAACCGCTGCATCCCTTTCATGCCCCTCGACTCTTATAACTGCCATCTTGTTTCTGTACAAATTGTAAATAGCCTTTCGCTCCCTGTATTTTACCCCTGCCACCTTTAGAATTTGAAAGAGAGTATTCCAGTCAACATTGTCAAAAGCTTTCTCTAAGTCCACAAATGCTAGAAATGTAGGTTTGCCTTTCCCTAGTCTGTTTTCTAAGATACGTCGTAGGGTCAGTATTACCTCACGTGTTCCATCATTTCTGCGGAATCCAAACTGATCTTCGCCGAGGTCGGCTTCTACCAGTTTTTCCATTCGTCTGTAAAGAATTCGCGTTAGTATTTTCCAGCTGTGACTTATTACACTGATAGTTGGGTAATGTTCACATCTGAATGTAAGTTAGCAGAACAGTAACTGCAATACTGTTTTCTTATGTACGGATATATTTATACAGTAGTTTAGTCTTTTTAAATACCGTTGTGTAGAGTAGACATACAGTAAGGGCTGTAATTCCTAAAAAATGAATCGGCATAACGTTTCTTTTAATATTGTTGTTGAAGGTAGGCTAAATGCCACGCAGGCAGCGGAACTGTACAGAACCCACCTTCCTGACGGACGTTTCCTCGTCTTATTGCGACTCTTCAGTAAACGGGAAGTTTCAACGCACTAAAACGCAATCGTCGTAGCGCTCGCACAGACGACGCTGGCGAAGTTATTGTTCTCGCTTCCGCTGCTATGAATCCTCATGTGAGCACACGACAGCCTGAACACGAGACTGGCAATCCTATAATCAGTGTACATCGTATTCTCACACTTCACCGGTTCCATCCTTAACACGTACACCTACATCAAGAATTGCGTGGGAATGATTTCCAGAATCGTGTACAGTTCTGTCAGTGGGCACAGCAGCAAATACTCGCCCACCCGAACTTCTCCAATGTTCTATTTACCGATGAATGTTCCTTCTCAAAGGACAGGTAAATCGCAAGGGCCATGCATTATTGGTCCAGCGACAACCCACGATTGCTTAGACAGGTGGAACGTCAGGATCAATTGAGAGTTAACGTCTGGTGTGGGATGCTTGGTACTACAGTTATTGGCCCTCATTTGATCAATGGTAGTCTAAACGACACAGCGTATGCCAACTTCCGCAGACGAATTCTTCCTCCTCTTCTGGATGAAGTGCCGCTAAGAACCAGAATGCTTATGTGGTGTCAACACGATGGATGTCCAGCACAAAATGCCTTGCGTGTACGTCGTGTTCTGAACCGAAGGTATGCTGCCAAATGGACTGTCGAGGAGGAACAGTTACTTGGCCTGCTAGGCCTCCTGACTTGAATCCTGTGGATTTTTTTTGTCTTTGGGGATGCATTAAAGACGTCTATCGCGATATTCCAAAAACTTCAGAGGAGATGCAGAAACGTATCGTGCTCGCTTGTAATTCTGTTCTGCAGGCAACATAGGAAGCAGTAAATAATTTTTCATTTAATGATTGCATCAGTGTTTCGGTGTCCAGGGTCACCACTTTGAGCACTTTTGAATGTTCTACTCCTGGGCAATGGTACAGGAGGGCCAAAGTCAATTTTGTGTTGTCTTTCTACTTCGTTTTCATTTGTTTTCTGAAAACTCCAGCAAGTGGACGAGTTTGTGATCCCGGGCTCAAAGTGAATGTTGTGTTACGTAATTAATAACGTTGTGTCTCAGTGACTGGTACACTGTGATACATTTTTGAATCGGTCTTCAGGAAAGGAAATAAATTACCGAATAAAGAATATAGGGTGCTGCTTAAAAAAGACATACCAATGTTCATATCTTCGCAAAAAACAAAGCCAACGAAGGCTATCATGCCTTTTGATGCTCCCTGAGGGCTAAAGAAGATTTGCTTGAAACATTTTGTAATTTTCATGTGGTCAAACAAGTGTTTAGCGTGGTCAAGATAAATGGGGCACCCTGTGTATTAGTTTATTTATTTAAGTTGAGCTTTAACTATTTGTTTTATATATTTGTATTTATCTTGCTAAAGCGAATCTCATCATTTGTTAGTATAGAGTCTGTTATTGTTTAAGTACTGCCTCGAGTGTGATTTAGGTTCACGGTTGATTGCGAAAGACGCGATTCTACCTTGGTGTTTGCAGCCGAGACATGTGGGCCGCTATCTTGGCGGCATCCTGCGCAACGCCTGAGAAGTTATTGCCGCGGGAGCGCTTTGCCGCGTCGTCTGTCATACCTAGCAAAACTTGAGAAGTTTGTCTTGTTCCTTGGAGACGTACCTGGGTTGATTGACTGCCGCCAGGGTGTTGAGTTGAGCGGGATTAACTCATGAACGTATGTAAATTATAATCAAGCTGTTGACCCTCTTACTGTTCATGAAAGAGTTTTCAAATTTTCTACTAACTCTTCTTCATAAAATCGGATGTGCTCTGTGTTTGGTAAATGTAGGTTCCCCATACTGAACGATTCAAATTTCATTCTTACTATCCATAAACTCAGATGCTTTGTATACTGTTTCCTTTTGCTCATACTGGAAAATTTCAATAGTTTGTCACTTTATATGTCACTAGAAATCTGATGGTTTTCATGTTGCTATTAATCTGGAATTTAATTGATCAGTATGTTCTTCTTAAATAAATGTTAATTTGGTGGAAACGACGAACTATATGATGGGTTTCCCTTCCACGTGTTGCTGTTTGATCCTTTCCTATCCTGAATTCAAGAATTGCTTCAAGGCGAATAAAAATCTGGTTTTGATGTTGCAACAAAGGTGGCGATAGATGCCTGAGAAAGATATGCGTGTTTATTAATTTTAATTCAACAGTGACCAAAAATGCAAGGGTAAAGTGAAAAGTAAATGATGCTATTTATGTTGTTATATGGTTTGTTGTAATGAGAGCCCATATGTATATCAAGCGTGATCTGAATTTTATCAGGGTAATCGCAAACAGACTAAGTCATCGAGTACGGTGGCATAGTACACGAAGAACTTCACTCGATTTCGTCAGGATCGTCGTTCAAAAATCATCCCCTCAACTGATAATTAGTTTTCAAGAAGTTTTACATCTAAATTTATGCTTACACCCTTCAAGAAGCTTTGCTGGTGTGGAGGATACATCGGATTCCATTGTGATTTTCTTCTGTATTAATACATTCGTAAAATGGAGTGCGAGGAAAACGACTGTGTGTAAGCACTTTTATGAGCCGGAATTTTTCAGATTTTCCTGTCATTGTCGAATGATACGTTTGGTAGGAAATAACAAGTTTCCTGGCTCATCTTTGAAAGTACGCCCTCGTAATATTAACAGTGATCCTCCCCAACAGGCACGACGAATCTTTAGAAGCGTCTACCACAACTGCTAGTCGGTGACCCTCGTACTTACTAGTCTAATCTGTGATGGATTGAGCCACTCCATCCTGTTACTGCTGTACGTCAACCTTCCCACAATCCATGTAGGTCGCAGCATTGCGACGGCTTTCATGCCTGAACAATACAAAGAGAAATGCCACAGATGCAGCCTCATTGTAAGGGTATCGGCAGATAGACCACAAGAACATGTGGTTCGCGAAGAGGTGAAGCAGCCTTTTCAGTAATTGTAGTGACAACAATTGGGGCTATTTACTGCTCTGGTTTCGAAGTATTAACCAACATGCTGTTCTAGTCACTAGTGTATAGCTGAATTATTATGGTTTCTTCTTGCACAAGGTTAAACATCTCCGCACTGCGATACCCAGGTGGATGTAATCATTAGGAAAATTAAAACTGGCGACTTGGGCCGGAATATCAGATCCCTTAATTGATTAGGTAGGTTAGTGAATTTTAAAAAAGGAAATTAATAGGCTAAACTTTGATATATTGCAAAAGTACAGCGGCAGGTAAAACAGGACTCCTGATCTGAGGAGCTCGGGGTACTATTTCCAAAATTGAATAGCAATGATGACGGATTAGAAGCAAAATGCAATAACGGAATAGGAGCACAGATAACTTGCTACGTACAACATAGTGTCCGGATTGTCGCAACCAATGGTGATAGAAAGCGAACATACACCTCCTCAGTAGAAGCTTATGTGACTGCCAAATGCGCAATGAATGAAGGGACTGAAATAACGTAGATGTCATTAAAGACACTACTCATGTATTTAACATAGGTAAATATTTGACTGTGATGGAATTCGACAATACGACAAGGTAGGAAAGAAAAGCAGGTAGGAAAGCATGGATTAGCAGAATGTTACATATGGAACAATGAAATCATTGCTAATACTTACTTTCGGAAGTATGAATAAAGATGGTATACCTGGATGAGACCTGGAGATCCCAGAAGGTTTCAGGTAGATTATCGGATACATATTTTGTATTTCTGATGATCCACAGCCTCCAGATGTTTAATAAATATAAACATGGTCAGCAGTAGCCTGCAATGCGATTTTATTTAATTGCATGGTTAGCTAATTAGCTAATTAAAAAGACCTTTGGTGAAGAGAGAACCACTTGCACGAATATCAAGAGCTCTGACGGAAACTCAGTTCTAAACAAAGAAGGGAAAGCAGCGATGTTCTTTAGGACAATATTATAGAATTGGAGGAGAATATAGATGAAGATGAAATAGGAGATATGATACTGCGTGAAGAGTTTGACAGAGCACTGAAAGACCTAAGTCGAAACAAGGTCCCTGGAGTAGACAACATTCCATTAGAACTACTGACAGACTTGGGAGAGCCAGTCTTGACAAAACTCTACCATCTGGTGAGGAAGATGTATGAGACAGGCGAAATACCCTCAGACTTCAAGAAGAATATAATAATTTCAATCCCAAAGAAAGCAGGTGTTGACAGATGTGAAAATTACCGAACTATCACTTTAATAAGCCACGGCTGCAAAATACTAACGCAAATTCTTTACAGACGAATGGAGAAACTGGTAGAAGCCGACCTCTGGGAAGATCAGTTTGGATTCCGCAGATATGTTGGAACACGTGAGGCAATATTGACCTTACGACTTATCTTAGAAGAAAGATTAAGGAAGGGCAAACCTACGTTTCTAGCATTTGTAGACTTAGAGAAAGCTTTTGACAATGTTGGCTGGAATACTCTCTTTAAAATTCTAGAGGTGGCAGGGGTAAAAAGGGAGCGAAAGGCTATTCAAAATTTGTACAGAAACCAGACTGCAATTATAATAGTTGAGGGGCACGAAAAGGAAGCAGTGGTTGGGAAGGGAGTGAGACAGGGTTGTAGACTAACCCCGATGTTATTCAGTCTGTATATTGAGCAAGCAATAAAGGAAACAAAAGAAAAATTTGGAGTAGTTATTAAAATCCAGGGAGAAGAAATAAAAACTTTGATGACATTATAATTCCGTCAGAGACAGCAAAGGACTTGGAAGAGCAGTTGAAGGGAATGGACAGTGTCTTGAATGGAGTATATAAGATGAACATGAACAAAAGCAAAACAAGGATACTGGAATGTAGTCGAATTAAGTCGGGTGATGCTGGGGGAATTAGATTAGGAAATGGGACACTTAAAGTAGCAAAGGAGTTTTGCTATTTGGGGAGGAAAATAACTGATGGTGGTCGAAGTAGAGAGGATATAAAATGTAGACTGGCAATGGCAAGGAAAGCGGTTCTGAAGAACAAAAATTTGTTAACATCGAGTATAGATTTAGGTGTCAGGAGGTCGTTTCTAAAGGTATTTGTATGGAGTGTAGCCATGTATGGAAGTGAAACGTGGACAATAAGTAGTTTAGACTAGAAGAGAATAGAAGCTTTCGAAATGTGGTGCTACAGAAGAATGCTGAAGATTAGATGGGTAGATCACATAACTAATGAGGAGGAATTGAACAGAATTAGGGAGAAGAGAAATTTGTGGCACAACTTGACTAGGAGAAGGGATCGGTTGGTAGGGCATGACCAATTTGGAGGGCAGCTTAGAGGATAAAAATCGTAAAGGGAGACCAAGAGATAAATACACTAAACATATTCAGAAAGATGTAGGATGTAGTAGGTACTGGGAGATGAAGAAGCTTGCACAGGATAGAGTAGCATGGAGAGCTGCATCAAACCAGGCTCAGGACTGAAGACGACAACAACAACAACAACACACCATATGATGTGTGATTACCGAAGGAACCATGGGTTGGCAGAGAGACCAGAGATCGTCATCCGAATGAAGGGAATATTCCCACCTGTTCGAGAGGCAGTGAGAAGTGTTCTGCATCTGAAGAAGTGTGTGGACAAGAGACAGCTGCCGAGGGGCATAGATTCAACTCTGCGTGATTACTTTCTTCATTGTGAGAACCCTAACCCTAATTATCCACCGATTATTCCATTAACACCACAGCTACTTGAAACAGCGCTGTGATGTGATTGTTGGAAGCCAGTCTGGTTTGGCTTGAAATAAAACACCTTAAATCCTGTTTAATTGAGTTTTTATTGCACTGTTAATTTTTAAAAACTTTCTACTCACAATGTACCAGTGTGAAACTGAAAATGTTCAGTACTGTGAAGACTGAAGGAACATTCTTGGATGGAAGTAAATCAAATTTAACTGGCAGTAATCATTAGCTCAATTAGAGAACATGGCGCTGAAGATGACATCTCTAAGGTTGTGAATGGGGCAAATCAGTTTACTGTGTTCAAATTTCATTTCGGTTACAGCTTTAAGAGTGGCTACTGACTCTTTGGTAGAGACAGCCCAAACAGTTCAGATGCAGTCCACCAAGGAAGGAACAGTACGGGTGAGATGAAGGAAATACTGAGAGTTTACGTCTCACAGGCAGTTTTCATGATACGCAGAACGACCTGGGTATTCGACATCTCAGTACGAAAAGCTCTTAACTGACACCTTGGGCTCACATTATAACTTGCGAGTTGAGGTGTGTGGCGAATGATCTTCATAAAGAATACATACTGATCATTTAGGTACAGGATATTTTTTAGATGATAACAGTGCAATTGAGGGTGATACCAGGAATATCGCTGAGAATGCTTCTTTCACTAAGGTGAAGATTGTGCCATTCCTTGAGTAGTACAACAGGCCTTGGATCCTCTCGCTTCGTTCAACAAGCTGTGCCTGTCACGTATGTCCGTGACTGATGCGTCGTACGTCGCACAACATGCAACATGGCCTACATCTGGATGATTTCTCCAAGAGATTATTCGCATTACTAATTTCTAGATGAAGTCTGCGAGGCGGAACTCTGCCAGATAATCCCGATATTCTCCAAAACTTTTAGTAAATGGCAAATATTTCTGCGCAACAGAGCTACCATCTGACTATACACGCATCTGCAGCAGTTAAGTGTAAAGCTAAAATAAGTTGACTGGATACCACAAATAATAAAAAAATCCGGCTATTTTATGCTACATACAACGAGTCTATTTAAGACGAACAACTCGTATCATGAAAGGAAACTGTAAAATCAAAAGATATATCTTCTGGTGTGCTTGCCATATTAAACAGCTCTTCATAGTTACAGAAATCGAACAGATCTATGTCGATACAAGTTAATATCAAATTGACTACACATCACAAGAGGAATAAGGTGCCAAGCCAGACGTAAAGGAGTACCATATTAAACGGCTTTTCGACTGCTGTACTTCAGTGACAGAGTTGTGAACACAGAACGTGGTAATAACTGCGAAGTCGGCAAAGTATGTGAGGATTTCGGTATTTATTTGACGTGGGACAGTAAAGATTGAGGACACCTGCAAGCAATGACGACCATTTTCAGTATGTTCCCAACTGAAACACTCCTAGGAATACCAGAAGAACACAGTCGCTGGTAACTAGTTAATAAATACCCCTGATTTTCATCGAAAAAACTAGAGTACTACGATAATTGGTTGATCTGCCCATGAATGGCAAATGACAGCAAAAAAGATTTCACTTCAGTCACATTTGTTACTAAAGACAACTTCCAATACAGTTTTGGTTTTCTAGAGCTCAGAAATAAGAGATAACCATACTGGAATTCAAGACTATCTTGTGCTACACATTGCAACAAATAAAACACGCTGCTAGCTAGTACAACCACTCTGGAACAGCACTACAAATAGTCGTTCACAACGTTCCTCAACATCTTCCGGACGGTAAAACATCACACGCTGCACACAAGAAATACAAAATTTGAGAAATAAAGCAAAGGCCTTTACGACAATTATTAGGCACAGAATGAATAAATTTGTTAATGCAGTTGATATTCAGGTCTAAAAAGACAGCAAGACTGAGTAAGGTTATTTTAAATTCAAATTATTTTCCATTGTTCCTAAGACTTCCTAACAGTCCCTAGAAACCGTAGAAGAGAAAACCATTTACGGAAGCAGTTCCATTATTTTACTTTCACACAAAATACAGTCTACACTAACAAATAAAAATCTTTTGTTACTCAGCCAGTAAGTCTTCTGACTGTAATCGTATTTCAAATAAGGGACCAAAATTATGTACTCACTTCAACATGTCACCCTCTGTCTAAGACGACATTACAGTCTGATTCTTCCTTGTTTACGCTGTGTACTTGTAACGTCCACCCTCGGGCGTACGTTAACTCTTTAAAGCCTGTACTATGATAAGTTGACGGGCTTCACCTTTTTAAGAAAGGATTTTAGTACATATATTGACCGCGTGTACCTAAATGGAAGCAAAATCGGACTTATCCCCAGTCAGTAACAACAATGATACGTCAAGCAAGCATAAGCGCAATTACACATTAGGACAGGTAAGAAACGTACACTGCAGATGCTACTAATGGTTAATAATACGGTCGCCAGCCTAATTACGCATTGAGTGAGTTTTTCCCTTGTACAAGGAGATTTACGTACAAGCATAACCACACGTAGTAATACTGTATTATATGGTGGATTTTAGTGCCAGAAAAATCTACTGAATTAAGATTTTCCCTTTTTGTACTAGTTTGAACATGCTATAAATACACAACATTACACTACAATGATTACTGCGAACTGCGTTTTGTCTATTGATCCGACTGAAATCGGACATAGGTGACCCTAGAAATAGCACTTTTGACACACACACATACAATGTCAATTTTAATAATGGTAAAACACTGATAAATTTAGGTTTTATCTTGGCTTTAACTTTGCTGGTCAAATCAGTGCCATCACTTCAGAATTTAAATGAATACAAAAGAAAAGAGTGAAAGAGGGGGGGGGGGACCCTGAAACTGTTATGATCACAATGTTGAAACCATTAACAATTGGAAACATTAATTACTCAAGATTTAAAAAATTAGAATTATTACTCTTATTGTCCAATTACTTCCTCATTTAACTACCATTATTTTTGTCTCGAATTAATTAAACTTCCTTACTAAGTCAATTCCAAATTTATCTTAGTACTCTGTCAGACCTTTGCTCTTTACTCATATTTTTATTAACAATAAAGCTCATTAAGATTCATTCTAGCATAAATAGGTCTGGAGTTAATTCTTATTAATATAAACTTTAAATCTTCCTTTCGGGACACTCGGATTGCGCAACATGTGGAAAGGACCCTGTCTAGGTTAGTGATTAGGATAATTCATTGATAGAACAAATCTGGTAAAAGTTAAGTTATTATTGAACAGTCAGGAACAAAATTAACACTGGTCCACACGAATACAATTCTAAAGATTCAACCTGTGTGAGTCGATGCGGCGGTTGGCAGGGGGCGAGATGGCGAGACGCACCGCACACATACAATCACAGCTATAGCTTTTGCTGTAGCGGCACTTTGCTTCTTCTTTTCAATCCAGTGCCATTACAATATAGCCATGCTGTATAGTCGCCGGACACGGCACATCCGAGGCTCAATGGAACCACTTTTTCCAGGACAGCCTCCTCGATCCGGTACGTGTTCCTCAGACCGATGCCCAACTCCGACTGTACCGCTGCTGAGCCCGTTATGCCGTGCCGCGCCCGTGTGCATTTTCCCGCGCTCGCCTGCCATCCACCTTTTTCCGCTCCCCTACAGATGGGGTATTCACCAAAGGTTTTACATTCCACATATCTTAATACATTGCCTACGCATGGACCAGGCGCACAATTACAATTTCAGACATGTTACAATAGATTCAACAGGGATTACACCTCAACTTTGTTATAGCAATGCTTGAAATCTGACATAAATATTAATATTCACA
This sequence comes from Schistocerca serialis cubense, assembly GCF_023864345.2. Lineage (NCBI taxonomy): Eukaryota > Metazoa > Arthropoda > Insecta > Orthoptera > Acrididae > Schistocerca > Schistocerca serialis. Next base: position 1,264,903,492 of record NC_064638.1, on the reverse strand, counting down.
TCTAAAGTTGCTTACATTTTCTTTAACATAATGACACGAAAAGAAAAAGAAATGAAATTAAAACATTACGTACATTAATTCATCGAAATTCCAAAAAAAAATATTTATTATATGTTCAGTAGTTGTTGTTACACATGCCCCTGCTTCCAGAAAATTTTACGAAGTATAAATTTTATGGGAACACTAAATTTTACATTTATACAATTGTTCTGAATCTTTAAGTGAATGTCCAAAAAAATTTATACCACATACTCCCTTTCTTTTCACTCACATTATATAGGTCAAAATTTTTAACATATCAAGAACATTTACTTGTTATTTACTTAAGTGCCTTTTGCACAGTCCAACCTCCCATCACAACATTATTAAAATAGCAAGTTACTCATTTTTACAAAATTTTTCAAAGAAATAACTTCAGAATCCGGAACATAAACATTTAACTACAAAAGCAAATGCAAATATCTGTATACACTATAAGACAATTTACTGCTGCTTGCATTGAATATCAGTCCATTTCCTTATTTACTAAAATAAAAAGAAACACACACAATAATATTCAGAAAATTTACTACACATATTTGCTGCCTATTATTCAGATTTGGGCAGTTCTTTTCACCTCATTTTACCACATCACTTGTATCATACTTACAATTCTCCTCTAACTATATATCTGCCCACTTTGGTGTTTGGCAGTCCTTTATATTATGACTCATGTACTGTCCACTTTGGTTTTTGGCATTTACCCTTTCCTTTTCAGTCCTTTTCTCAATACATTCTTACATTTATAGTGCATTTGGTAATCTGAAACTCACATAACTACATTAGCATACTGATATTTGTATACATATATTTACAGAGATTAGTTACATTTTGTATAAAATAGTTTCATCATAGGGTACAGCACATTTACTGCAAATTGCTTTCTAAGTATCCTTATGTCACTTATTTCTAGGAACATACAGTTTCAGATCCACAATATTTCTTACACCTAAAGGTCTTTTGGATTTTGGGTAGATCAGGTAGTAATCATTATCGTGTGGAATGTTCTGTATTATATGTGGACCATTATAAATATATTTAAATTTGTAAACTTCATGGTTCAGTTCACTAGACTTCTCGTGGGTTTTTAAAAGAACATAATCCCCAATTTTAAATTTTGAAACTTTCAGATTTTTATCGTGTCTTTTTGATCTAGATTCAGCTTTTTGCTTTGCCCTTTTTCTGACTAATTCTTTCTTTTGACTCAACCCCAAACTTGTACAAGGTGGAAACTCTAGTTTTTCCTCAATTAAACTTTTACTTCTGCTACCTACAAAATTTCTTCCGGTGGGAACCCAGTAGTTTCATGATGTAAGGTGTTCATGACATTCTCAAAATCCGATATAAACTTGCCGCAGACTCTAAATCATGCCCCTTCCTGTTTTTTCCACAACGCACCTTAGTCGACTGTGACATCGTCCCAAGATACGTTCCTGACCTGTGAACCCTTTATATCTGGTGGCTTTTTCGGTTTCTGGAGTTCAAAGTCTTTACTTACTTGAACTCGTTGCAAAATAAACGCTGAGTCGTCCGGTGGCTCTTTCTTTCTTTGTTCAGTCTCAACATCTGGATTTTGTTTTGAAACTTCGTCATCATTAGGTACAATATCGCAATTAGCTTTATCCCCCATATTTTCGCTATTACCGAAATATTCATCATCTGAACTATCCTCAGAATCCGACCATTCTGGATCGCTTTCAGGTTCTAACATAAAAGCTTTTCTGAGACAGGCATTAAGTTCTCCCTCTGCATTTTCGTCAGGCTTTAATTTTAACTCAGTATCCTCTTTTGGCAAAACGGCCTCATCATCAGTTTTACTCACATCTACTGTTGATTCATATTTCGTGTAATCCTCGTGGACTTCAATTACTTTTAGCTAATTATCTGCCCCTTCTTCACGGTGCCTTTCGGTAGCAGCTTTTATTGTTGGCGGATCATTAACAGAAGTTACTTCCTCGTCAATGCTAAGGATTTCGTCCTCCCATTCCTCCCTGTTTTTCACCTTCGTCCTATTGGCAGCACGCGTACTTTGCGCGGCGCTATTTACTCTCTCCTCGTTAAACTCGGGCCACGTCACCTTATCGACGTCCCTACTACCTCCTTTTTCACTAATCAACTCCCTTGCCTCATACTCCATCTTAAAATCCTCCCACGCACATTGCTTTAGGCCCTTGTACAGATCGTCAATCTGCACACACCAATCAGTTACTTCTGATAGATCATTCTCGCCACTTACTTTCTTGCTAACACTGCTAACCGCGCCTCTCTGTGTCTCCACCGTTTCATCTACTATTTCCTTCGCCACGGAATTACCACTCGTAAAGCATGCACCAGTTCTTACGGCTATATTCGTACCTAATGCTGCCGTATTGCTAGCGGCTTCTCTCCGAACAGCTGTTCTGCTAGGCTGGGCCGTTGCCCTCTGATGCTCCACTCGCCTGTTAACATGTAGCGCTCTGTGCGGCAGAGATGACTCATTCTGGCTCGCACCTGACGCTTGTTTCGCAACAACACGTTGCGTCGTTCCACGCCTGTCTCTAACCTGTCTCATAACTTTACTATCGGTCTGGTAACATTTCTTAAATCGGGGCCGGTATGTACTGTCCGCTTCCGTTTGGCCCGCAACGTTCGCGGAAATCAGTTTCCCGCATCGTTATTATTTTGCGCGGTGCATCCTCTACCGCGACCTAGATAACTTCCTCGGCCTCTGCCTCTGCCTCTTCCTCTCTGTATCATATTGACGTGAAATCTTTCGCCGTCATTTCCCTCGTCGTTATTACGATTATTTCGATGACCAAAATTTTGATAATTGGCACAACTTTCGCGCCAATGGTCTTCGTCTTCGACTCTTTCGAGAAATGCTTGGAAGCTGCGATGATTGCTTCCCACGTATCTCTTTGAATCTTCTGGAAGCTTTTTATATAGCTCCCAGATAATTTCTGAATCTGATCTTCTTCCTCTTAAATGCGTCAATTTCCGGTACCAATATTCGCAGAAATCTCTCAAAGAATTCCTGCCCCTGTTATCATGAAGCTTGGCCATGATAAACTCGCGCCATGAATGATCCTGTTTTTGTTCGGACCAATATTCTTCCGTAAACCTTTGCTTGAATTCTTCGAATGTCATTCGTTTGGTATTCAAATTAATTCCCTAGCGCTTAGCGTCACCTGCTAAGGCGCTAATTACTACGTTTATCTTTTCCTGATCGGATAAGTGTTCAGGAAATATTCTCTCGCAATTTTTGATGAAATCTAACGGATGCCATCCATTATGTTTCTTGGCGGGATCGAAGCGTTCCTCACCTTCTAACAGCTTTGTAATTGGTGTGTCATTACAAACAACACCAGGTCTATCTTTAATTTTACTCTCTAGATCGAAAATTTTGCTTTGAATTTTCGAAGTATTTTGTTCACAGTTTTGTACACATGCGGTAACTTTCTCACCTAAATCTCTTTCAGTGTCTGAAACTGCCTTTTTCAATTGCAAGATTCCGTGTTGACATTCGTTTACGATCTCAGTTTTGAGACCGAAAACTTTTTCGTCTACTTTTGTTTCGACCAGAGGCTCTACTTTCTCTTGGATGTTGAGAATTTCAACATCTAATCTACTATTAATGTTGTCAATTTCCCCCTGCATCGTATCCATATTCTTATTAATTGAATCAATTTCAAACTTCATAGTATTTAACACAGAACTTAAACTACCCACTTTTTGTTCTACCTGATCTAATTGTTTACTAATTTTAATTCCTTGTTCTTCAACCTGTGCTTTAAGCTGACCAACTTGTGTTTTAAATTGCTCTTCAACGTGTGTTTTATGCTGACCATTCTGAGCTTTAAGCTGCTCTGCAACGTGTGTTTTAAGCTGATTAACCTGATTACTGACTTGTGTTTGAAGCTGATCATTCTGTGTTTTGATCTGCTCACTCTGTCCTGAAATTTGTTTGGTTAGTTGTCCAAATAAATCGTTTATGCTTAAAATTTTCACACTGTTTTGTTCTATGGAATCGGTGTATTCCGATCCTACTTCAAAAGTTTCTTTCGGTTCTTTCTTTATCTGTGGAGAATCAAACATGTCAGTGGATTCATTCACATACCCACTATCATCTACAAAGTCACCCTCTGCTTCCTGTTTTGTCCCTTGCTGTGTTCGAGGTGATCTCAACCTTTCAATCTGTTCATTAACATGTTCGTGGTATTGTATGTACGCCAATTGTCTTTCGTTAACGCCATCTGTTATCTGGCCACGTAAAGTCCTGCTACTGCCATGCGGCTCTTCCATTACACTCGGCACATCTACTGTTTCTACATTCCTGTCGATATTGAATGCCAATTACACCTCTCCACTGTACTTGACGTTCACTGCTATTTACTTTACTGAATACAATTGCAATACGTGCCACTGAACGTCCACTGCTCGGTATTCACATTAATTTGTGACCGACAACAACTGGATGTCCTGTCACCGGGAAGCCACTTGTAACGTCCACCCCCGGGCGTACGTTAACTCTTTAAAGCCTTTACTATGGTAAGTTGACGGGCTTCACCTTTTTAAGAAAGGATTTTAGTACATATGTTGACCGCGTGAACCTAAATGGAAGCAAAATCGGACTTATACCCAGTCAGTAACAACAATGATACGTCAAGCAAGTATAAGTGCAACTACACGTTAGGACAGGTAAGAAACACACATCGCAGATGCTACCAATGGTTAATAATACGGTCGCCAGCCTAATTAGGCATTGAGTGAGTTTTTTCCTTGTACAAGTAGATGTACGTACAAGCATAACCACATGTAGTAATACTGTATTATATCGTGGATTTTAGTGCCAGAAAAATCTACTGAATTAAGATTTTCCCTTTTTGTACTAGTTTGAACAAGCTATAAATACACAACATTACACTACAATGATTACTACGAACTGCGTTTTGTCTATTGATCCGACTGAAATCGGTCATAGGTGACCCTAGAAATAGCACTTTTGACACACACACATACAATGTCAATTTTAATAATGGTAAAACACTGATAAATTTAGGTTTTATCTTGACTTTAACGTTGCTGGTCAAATCAGTGCAATCACTTCAGAATTTAAATGAATAGAAAAGAAAAGGGTGAAAGAGGGGGGGGGGGACCCTGAAACTGTTATGATCACAATGTGGAAACCATTAACTATTGGAAACATTAATTACTCAAGATTTAAAAAATATGAATTATTACTCTTATTGTCTAATTACTTCCTCATTTAACTACCATTATTTTTGTCTCGAATTAATTAAACTTCCTTACTAAGTCAATTCCAAATTTATCTTAGTACTCTGTCAGACCTTTGCTCTTTACTCATATTTTCATTAACAATAAAGCTCATTAAGATTCATTCTAGCATAAATAGGTCTGCAGTTAATTCTTATTAATATAAACTATAAATCTTCCTTTCGGGACCCTCGGATTGCACAACATGTGAAAAGGACCCTGTCTAGGTTAGTGATTACGATAATTCATTGATAGAACAAATCTGGTAAAAGTTAAGTTATTATTGAACAGTCAGGAACAAAATTAACACTGGTCCACACGAATACAATTCTAAAGATTCAATCTGTGCGAGTCGATGCGGCGGTTGGCGGGCGGCGAGATGGCGAGACGCACCGCACACATACAATCACAGCTATGGCTTTTGCTGTAGCGGCACTTTGCTTCTTCTTGGCGTCGTAATCCTTTTCAATCCAATGCCATTAGAATATAGCCATGCTGTATACCCATCGGACACGGCACATCCGAGGCTCAATGGAACCACTTTTTCCAGGACAGCCTCCTCGATCCGGTACGTGTTCCTCAGACCGATGCCCAACTCCGACTGTACCGCTGCTGAGCCCGTTATGCCGTGCCCCGCCCGTGTGCATTTTCCCGCGCTCGCCTGCCATCCACCTTTTTCCGCTCCCCTACAGATGGGGTATTCACCAAAGGTTTTACATTCCACATATCTTAATACATTGCTTACGCATGGACCAGGCGCACAATTACAATTTCAGACATGTTACAATATATTCAACAGGGATTACACCTCAATTTTGTTATAGCATTGCTTGAAATCTGACATAAATATTAATATTCACATCTAAAGTTGCTTACATTTTCCTTAACATAATGACACGAAAAGAAAAAGAAATGAAATTAAAACATTACGTACATTAATTCATCGAAATTCCAAAGAAAAATTTTATTGTATGTTCAGTAGTTGTTGTTACATACTGAGTGTTTAAGACGCCGTTACAGTCTGATTCTTCCTTGTTTACGCTGTGTACTGAGTGTTTAAGATGCCTCCGATTACCGTGAGTCCCGGCGACTGAGAAGTACGGGCTCTTATTGGATTTCTTAGTGCCAAAGGCCTAAAAGCGATCGATATTCATCGTGACATCTGTGCAGTTTAAGGAGGAAACATGAGTGATGGAATGGTAAGAATGTGGGTGAGAGCATTTAAAGATGGCCGCACAAATGTGCATGATGAACAACGGAGTGGGCGTCCTTCGATCGTTAATGAAAGTTTGGTGTAGGAAGTGGACAATAAGGTCAGAGAAATCGAAATCAGATGCTTTACGGTTTAGTCCTTGCGGGATGACTTTCCTAGTGTTTCTCGTAGTGATTTGTATGGCATTGTGACCGAGCACTTGAGTTACCGAAAATTGTGAGCATGTTGGGTACTGAAAATGTTGACGGATGTGCACAAAACCAAACGTTTAGACAGTGCATTGACTTTCCTTGAGCAGTACCACAACGACGGAGATGATTTCTTAAGTCAAATTGTTACGGGCGATGAAACATGGGTGGCCTACGTCACACCAGAATCAAAGCAACAGTCCGTGGAATGGCGGCATTCAGATTCATCCAGAAAAGAGAAGTTTCAGCAAACAATTTCTGCTCGGAAAATGATGTGCACAAATTTTTGGGCCAGAAAAGGAGTATTGCTTTTGGAAATTCTGCCTCGTAATGAGACAATCTATGCAGCAGCTTACTATAAGACATTGCACAATCTGCGCCGTTCAATTCAGAACAAAAGACGTGGCAAGTTGAGCAAGGGCATCATTTTGCTGCAAGACAACATCCGTCCGCATGTGGCGAATCATACCAATGATCTCATCACAACTTTTCGATGGTAAACTCCAGATCATCCTCCGTACAGCCCCAATCTTGCGCCCAGTGACTACCATCTGTTACTGCTCTTGAAGAAACACCTGGGCGGTCAGCTTCCTCAAGACGATGACGAAGTCAGAATGGTTTAAATGGCTCTGAGCACTATGGGACATAACTTCTGAGGTCATCAGTCCCCTAAAACTTAGAACTACTTAAACCTAACTAATCTAAGGACATCACACACATCTATGCCCGAGACAGGATTTGAACCTGTGACTGTAGCGGTCGCGCGGTTCCAGACTGTACAGCCTAGAACCGCTCGGCCACTCCCGCCGGCTGACTACGTCAAAACACTGATGATGTAGTGGTTAACAAGTCAGGCGGCAGACTTCTATGATGAGGGTATTCAAAAACTGGAACAACGTTACGACAAGTGCCTCAATATTGACGGAAGTTGTGTAGAAAAGTAGATTAAGGTACACGCTTTCAAGCAAAAATAAAATTATTGAGATATCTTAGCATGTCTTTTTTTATTTCAAAAAGGTACGCACTTAATAAACACTAGGTGACACTAATTTGACGAAGTGGATAAAACCATGTGATTTCTTTTCAGAAACCTTTACACCCATTCTGAAAGTAATCTGTTAACAACAGTTGAGATGGGCTTCTCAACAATAGAATCGGTTTTTCTTATCAAAAATACTGTCTTAGTACTGTCAAACTAACAGAAAGTTACTATTTTAACACTTTCTGTAATCTTGCTAAAGCCTTTGATTGTGTAGATCAAGGCATGCTACTAGTATTATTATGATCGTGTAATTCTACTGGTATAGACAGCGTCACATATTAATTACATTTAAATAATTTCAGAATATCAAATGATATGACAGCTGTAAAGCGAAATTCAGAGTCGAGAAATATTAAATTTGGTACCACTCAATCTATATTGCTTAACTTCTCCTGATCTTGACCAAAAATCAATTTTCAAGGGAGATGAATGATTTTTCAAGAAATGTGACCCATTCTGATTACACAAGCTTACCAAGCCCAAAGAGCAGGCTTACAATTAGTGGACAGCGAAACATTAACCCTTCATCTTTCAAAGACATAAATTTCGTCAATCCATTACTGCTTATAGATACAAAAAGTACTGATCAATGGACACATACTATATGAAACTTCAAGTGTAAAGTTATGAGCTGTTGTAATCAGCCTGCGGGTACAGAAACTACTAGGTGTGATCGGAAAGTTTTAAGAATGGATCCGTTACTAATTAGTGGTTTGGGTGGTAGGTACATAGAGGATAGGGAGTGAGTCATTGCCTTGTCCTTGAATGCACTCTGAAAGGAAAATGCGTTTCCTTTATTCAGTACGTCGTGGCAGCTGGTTGAGTGCGGGTCTGTTATGGCTAGTTGCCGGATGCTGTCTGCGTGAGAATGGATGTAAAAATGGAGCGACGAGTTTGCGTGAAATTTTGCTGTAAAACTGGGAAATCAGCTTTTGAGACTTACAAACTATTAAAAAACAGCTTTTGGAGATAATTGTGTGAGCCAGTCAAATGTTTTTGTCTGTTTCAACAGATTTAAAAATGGCTGCGAAACATCTGAATATGAACCACGGACCAGACATCCTTCTATCTGAAAAACAAATGAAAATGTTCTGAAAGTTCCAGACTTAATGGGCTCTGACCGTCGACTTAAATTAGGGAGATGACTGATGAACTTAATTTAAGCTTCTATACAGTTCAGTCAATTTTACCTGAAGATCTGAACATGCATGGAGTGTCTGCAAAATTCATTCCAAAAGTGTTGTCAAGTGACCAGAGGCAATACTGGCTTGAAGTGTGCCAAGATCTGATTAATCGGGCTAAAAATTACCTAGATTTGTTAAGTAGGTTAATTACAGTGGACGAATGCACGGTATTGTGCATCATGAATTTACCCTGGAGGATAGATAATTAACCAGGAATACTACAAATGTGTCCTTGAGCGTTTATTCGAAGGTGTGGAAGAAGAAAAAGCCTGGATTTTGGAAAGACGGGAATTGGATGCTACACCATGACAATGCTCCGGCTCATTGTGCCTTCTCCACTCTTGAATTTCTGACCAAATCCAAATTTCCAGTGCTTCCACAACGGCCATATTCCCCCGATTTGGCCCCTGCAGACTTCTATCTGTTTCCTAAACTGAAGTTTTCACTGAAAGGGAAGCAGTTTGACTCTGTTGAAGACATCCAGGCAAATACGGATAGCGTCCTTAATATACTTAAGTAAAAAAATTTCAGGAAACTTTCCAAAAGTGAAATCACTGTTGGAGTAGGTGTGTTCGGTAAAAAGGGGATTATTTTGAAGGAGATTCATCACAGTAGCATGTAAGTACCACCACTGTACAATTACAAGCCCATTCTTAAAACTTTCCTGTCACACCTCGTATATTCTCGTTTGGTAATTGACATATAGTAGCGCGGGTTGTTTAGAGAATGCAGAGACAGATGCTAAAATCGATGGTTCATGAGCCTTTGAAATTTTAATGTACATATAAAGTTAGAGCAAATCGTGCGAATACTGGCAACTGTTTCAGTTTAACAAGTGTGCGCCGTGGAACACGACAAAATGCGAGAAAGTCATTTAACTAGTGGCATTCTCAACGACAGCAAATACGTTTCTACCGTAAGTGTTGCACCCTAAATCGAAATAAAATATTTGTAGCATAGGATGTGAAAGACGAGAGAAAATCCTATGTGGAAAATTGTCAAAATGAGATGTAAGATGTCTCTAAAAATTAGCCGAAAAGCATGTTATGAACAGTTACTTGAAACAACAAAAATTACTATTACTAGTCTACATCAACCAAGTGTGATGTATATTACTACTGACACAGCATAGTACAAATAGTGATCAGACAGAAAGGAAACCTCCTGTTTACACTTCAGTGACAAGTGTCGTACGATACCTACTAATATTGTGTCGGACGTCCTTCTGCCCGAAGAAATCCAGCGGCTAGTTGTGGTATTGACTGGAGAGTTCGCTGGAAGTCCCATGCAAAAATATTTAGTCATGTTGCTTGTATAGCGGTCCATAACTGACAAACTCTTTTCGCTGCTGTAAATACGTTCGCGAATTGACCTCTCGATTGTGGCCCATGAATGTTCGATGGGACTGATGCCGGCAGATCTGGGTGGCCAAATCGTTCCCTCGATTTGTCCAGAACGTTCATCAAAACAATGGTGAACAATTGCGGCCCGGTGACACGGCGCATTGACCTCTATAAATATTCCATCGTTGTTTGGGAACATTTAAGTTCGTGTATGGCAGCAAATGGTCTCTAAGTTGCTGAACGTAATGACTGGGTGTTGTGTGATGTCCTTAGGTGCCGGCCGAAGTGGCCGTGCGGTTAAAGGCGCTGCAGTCTGGAACCGCAAGACCGCTACGGTCGCAGGTTCGAATCCTGCCTCGGGCATGGATGTTTGTGATGTCCTTAGGTTAGTTAGGTTTAACTAGTTCTAAGTTCTAGGGGACTAATGACCTCAGCAGTTGAGTCCCATAGTGCTCAGAGCCATTTTTTTTGTCCTTAGGTTAGTTAAGTTTAAGTTGTTCTAAGTTCTAGGGGACTGATGACCGTAGCTGATAAGTCCCATAGTGCTCAGAGCCATTTTTTTTAGCCGAACGTAAATATTTCATACATGAATATGTGATGATGGTGTATATTCTGTCGGACATGTCCGAAAGAACAGATACCATCTTCATATAGGGAAGACCTACCGGCCAATAAACTTCGTCGCTTCAGATGCAGTCAAATTGCTCAAACTCTTACGGGAATCGGTAGATTGACTACCGCGAATTATGAGTATAGTTGGCATGGGCACTATAAATGTAGTGTGTGGTCAGTAAGTTTTGAAACGTAGGTCTCACGGGGGAGGGCGGGGGGGGGGGGCGTGCCAGAGATAAGTCCCTGCAGTCGCACTATCCTCTGTGTCCTCCATGACTCAGTCGGATAGAGCGTGTCCCATGGGACCAGGAGATCCCGATTCGAGTCCCGCTTGGGACGCACATTTTCAACTGTCCCCATTGATGTCTACCAACGCCTGTAAGCAGCTAATGCTCTGGATTTCATTGTAATTTCATTCGTAAATATTTCAAGTCAATATTCACTTTAATTTGACTAGAAGTCCTACTCCACCAGCTGTGACAGTTCCTTGCTGCCAACCTGGGTCTATGGCTTCCTGGGGTCTGCTCCACACTCGACCCAACCATCAGCGCTTCTCAACTGGTCTGAGTACTCATCTGACCAGACCAGACCACAGGTTTCTATTTCTCTATTGTCCTAGCAAAGTCGCAACAAGCCTAGGAGAGGTAATGCAGGAGATGCTAGTAGAGGCACTCCCATCCCTCTCTGCTGCCGTAGCCCAGTAACGCTATATTTCGCCTCACTGTCCTAGCGGATACGTTCTACGTTCGTGATACGTCCCACAATTATTTCTGCGGTGAACTGATTTTTTTGACAGTGTATATGATATCACACTTCGATATCTCAAGAACACATTGTCTGTCACTTGAAGGTACAAGGACGATCCTATCTGTAAGAAATACATAATGTAATCATGACAGAGTAGACGAACAAAACGTAGCTTTTCAGATCTGCTGTTGAACGCAAAACAAACCTACAAAACTACAAAACCGCTACAAAGCTGCATAAATACTTCATATGGTCAGAGTAAACAGTATCTCAGTAGCATAAGATTATATATCCCGCAGAAATCGATTTTTTGGCAGCGATTACAACTTTCTACCAGTTGTTAATAAACTGCCACAATATTCATCTCCTTTTGCTTCTTCCAGTTTCTATAAGGGGTCGGCGTTATGATATGAGTTTTGGCAATGTTATTGACAATCGGTAGCCAGATGGCGCACGTGATGCTACCGCTACCTTACGGAAACTGTTTACCGACCCCGTTTGTTTGCGTCTAAAGAAAATGTCACATTAAATCTTGGGAACGTTTTGCGAAAGTTTGCGTAGCGTGTATCTGAGGCTATACTTAAATAAAAGCCTGGCTATATGTGGGGAAACAGCCTAAAAATCACGTGCAGACTGGCTGGCTCACCATCCATCGTCTTTAAACCTCGAGGCGGCTTCGGTCTGAAGTAGGCTTGTCTTCCCGAATCCAGAATGGGTCAGTAAACAGCTACGATACCAATCGATCGACACTACTTAAGTAGTCTACACAAAGCTGTAACAACAGTATACGAAATATGGAAACATAAACGACACGTAAACATTGATAAGCAACGCATACAGCGGAAGGAGACCTCAGCGCTATCTAACAAGCGCAAATTTTCAAGTGTATTAAATATCTGCCAGAATAAATTTTCCAAATTTTTCAGGCCACCAGGCACAACGATCCCAGGTACATGTGTAAGGTAGCAGAAGAGCAGATCGAGAGAAGCGCGGATGGCGCTGGAATTAGGAATACGTAATTGCTATTCATTTTATCACTTCAACACTAATGAACTCTGAATGACATGCTGATATTTCATAAGTATTTATGGTGTTATATTTGGTAAGAGGAATCCTACTGGAGGACTTTGATTTCACCAAGGAAGTGAGCGAGGAAAATCAGCTGGTGACAAGTTGCAGCCTCAGCCAGGTGAGTAGCCTGCGGCAGTCAGGAATCTGCCTCGAGCCTGTGTCAGTCGCTGTACCCACCCGCAACAGAGGTGACGTCATGCCGTGACGCTGGCAGTGCTTTGGTTGCTTGGAGTCTGTTGCCTGTACACCCACTCCCCTCCTCCCCCCTACTCAAAGACAGCAAAATTGGCAGTGTTCCTTGGTGATGACAATGGCTGCACACAGTTAGGTTCCAGCTTCAGTTCTTGATAATAAATAGCACATAAATGAGGGCAGTGCACATGTCACTGCCCAGGTAGTTGCTGAAATGCATAAAATAAATTACAGGATATGTAACAGAAAAATAACAGTGAACAACAACTGTAATATCACTGTGGTTACCGATACAGTATACAATCCTGGAAATTGAAATAAGAACACCGTGAATTCATTGTCCCAGGAAGGGGAAACTTTATTGACACATTCCTGGGGTGAGATACATCACATGATCACACTGACAGAACCACAGGCACATAGACACAGGCAACAGAGCATGCACAATGTCGGCACTAGTACAGTGTATATCCACCTTTCGCAGCAATGCAGGCTGCTATTCTCCCATGGAGACGATCGTAGAGATGCTGGATGTAGTCCTGTGGAACGGCTTGCCATGCCATTTCCACCTGGCGCCTCAGTTGGACCAGCGTTCGTGCTGGACGTGCAGACCGCGTGAGACGACGCTTCATCCAGTCCCAAACATGCTCAATGGGGGACAGATCCGGAGATCTTGCTGGCCAGGGTAGTTGACTTACACCTTCTAGAGCACGTTGGGTGGCACGGGATACATGCGGACGTGCATTGTCCTGTTGGAACAGCAAGTTCCCTTGCCGGTCTAGGAATGGTAGAACGATGGGTTCGATGACGGTTTGGATGTACCGTGCACTATTCAGTGTCCCCTCGACGATCACCAGTGGTGTACGGCCAGTGTAGGAGATCGCTCCCCACACCATGATGCCGGGTGTTGGCCCTGTGTGCCTCGGTCGTATGCAGTCCTGATTGTGGCGCTCAACTGCACGGCGCCAAACACGCATACGACCATCATTGGCACCAAGGCAGAAGCGACTCTCATCGCTGAAGACGTCTCCATTCGTCCCTCCATTCACGCCTGTCGCGACACCACTGGAGGCGGGCTGCACGATGTTGGGGCGTGAACGGAAGACGGCCTAACGGTGTGCGGGACCGTAGCACAGCTTCATGGAGACGGTTGCGAATGGTCCTCGCCGATACCCCAGGAGCAACAGTGTCCCTAATTTGCTGGGAAGTGGCGGTGCGGTCCCCTACGGCACTGCGTAGGATCCTACGGTCTTGGCGTGCATCCGTGCGTCGCTGCGGTCCGGTCCCAGGTCGACGGGCACGTGCACCTTCCGCCGACCACTGGCGACAACATCGATGTACTGTGGAGACCTCACGCCCCACGTGTTGAGCAATTCGGCGGTACGTCCACCCGGCCTCCCGCATGCCCACTATACGCCCTCGCTCAAAGTCCGTCAACTGCACATACGGTTCACGTCCACGCTGTCGCGGCATGCTACCAGTGTTAAAGACTGCGATGGAGCTCCGTATGCCACGGCAAACTGGCTGACACTGACGGCGGCGGTGCACAAATGCTGCGCAGCTAGCGCCATTCGACGGCCAACACCACGGTTCCTGGTGTGTCCGCTGTGCCGTGCGTGTGATCATTGCTTGTACAGCCCTTTCGCAGTGTCCGGAGCAAGTATGGTGGGTCTGACACACCGGTGTCAATGTGTTCTTTTTTCCATTTCCAGGAGTGTACTTTGCCTCCGGGGCATGGTGCGAATCAGGGTGATGAATTCGGTGGGTGCTAAACAGCCACTGTGTCAGCAATTATATGCCTTACACATTGCTCATCTTCCAGTAACAACTGCCGCGAAGAGTAATTCTAGCTTTCTACATATTTTAAGGTGAAAACAGCGTCAATTCAGGACTGGAAACCATAGGAACTGGAGATACTTTCGCCTCAAATTCATAACGGGATATGTACCATTTTAAGGCTATTACACAACTGATGCTTTGTTGTAGTTCGATCGCTCTTTTCGCTCAAACCACCTATCGTTTATGCTCTCTTGCCAGCCTAGCACAAAGGGAAACACTTTCCCCTATTCTGTCGCTACTAGTTATCGACCGTGTCAGTGGACAGTAAACTACAAATTATTTAAGAATTATTTATGCGTGGATAGAAAATGTCAATATTCGGTTCAAAATATAAGTTAACATAATTGTTAACAAATAATGCGCAAATACTGCCAAAACATTATTTATGGACTACTGAAAATTACTAATGACATGAAGATCTGGTCTTAAAAATGAACATTATCTCTATGGACGATACCACCCTCAGTATTGGTCTGGCAAAGTTTATATATAGGTGCCGCCATGGTCGGCAGCCCGTTTGTGCAGATATGCATTGAAGACGCGATGTGTCTCACCGTCTTTTTGTAGCCATTGCTAACCGTGCGGCTATGTTCCTGGTTATGCTCCAGTGGCTACAGGGTAGCAGAATTATTGTCTACAAAGAGAGGACAGAAATACGAACACACAAAAAACGTATTACCACACCTGATGCGGTGTAGAAAAATAGCTGGCATTCCGAGATAGCTTCCTGTCATCCCTGGTTGGTAAAAATACGGGTACTGCGTGGATTTGAAGGGAATCGCGTACAGTTCTTCCTGCAAAATGGTGTCAATTCCAGGTAATGGTAACGTGTGTGGACAGCGATCACGCACTCTACTCTGCATAGGGGGCTCATTCAAAAACAGACGACGTACGCCTACCAAGGAAGCTTCACAACTTTAAGCATGTTTTCAATACAAACGGAGATGACGAGAGTCAATTCCGACGAAAGTTCGGGCAGATAGTACAAGCTTAGGAGAAATGGTAATATACTGGGTGATGAAAAACTCAGTATAGATTTGAAAAATTAATAGACCTTGAAATAATGTAGATAGAGATGTAAAAATTGACACACATGCTTGGAATGACATGGGGTTTTATTAGAACCACCCCATATTGCTAGACGCGTGAAAGATCTCTTGCGCGCGTCGTTTGGTGATGATGGTGTGCTCAGCCGCCACTTTCGTCACGCTTGGCCTCCCAGGTCCCCAGACCTCAGTCCGTGCGTTTATTGGCTTTGGGGTTACCTGAAGTCGCAAGTGTATCGTGATAGACAAACATCTCTGGGGATGCTTAAAGACAACATCCGACGCCAGTGCCTCACCATAACTCCGGACATGCTTTACAGTGCTGTTCACAACATTCTTCCTCGACCACAGCTATTGTTGAGAAATGATGGTGGACATTTTGAGCATTTCCTGGAAATAACATCATCTTTGCTTTGTCTTACTTTGTTATGCTAATTATAGCTATTCTGATCAGATGAAGCGTTATCTGTCGGACATTCTTTGAACTTTTGTATTTTTTGGTTCTAATAAAACCCCATTTCATTCCAAGCATGTGTGTCAATTTGTACCTCTGTGCCTACGTTATTCCGTGATTTATTCAGTTTTCAAATTTATACTGTCTTTTTGATCACCCGGTATGTGTACAGCGATCACGCACGCTTGTATGCGTAGCAGATCACAAATACTCAATAATATTGAGATCTGGTGCTGTGGAGGCCAGAGAGATGCGACGAATCATACTCGTGCTCACTAAAGCAGTCCTCGGATATACGACTTGTGTGAAAAAGCGACTCTCTTCCTGGAACACAGCAGCGTCATTTTGGAACACCCGTTGTACTATGAGGTGATCCTGAGGAGGAAAAATGGTCACTTCAACGTTGACAGTAACCCCAGCTTGCAGAGTAACCATGGTTCTACCGGAATACCACGATACTTCTGTCCAAAGCATTCCCGAACCCCTGCTATGTTTGGCTCTTGGGACGTGAACTCGGCCGCCTAAATCTTTTTCTTCCGTTAGCTACACCAGAGTCCATATTTTATGACTTCAGCACCACATTATCCTGCTATAGGCATCTGCATACTGATAATTGGTTTTGGAATTCCAGCTCACCGAGTAAAATCCTGCTTATAAAGGTCATATAGTTTTCTTTTCGTGCTTACAGGGTTCGCTAATGCGACATTCAGTTCTGCAATGGCTTCTGCCGCTGACGTCTTCTTATATAGCGTCGCAGTGCTTGGCAATCACTGTTCGCCACGGTCACTCAAAACAGTCTTCTGTTCACACTGGTACTTACCTGATGATATCCTCAGCTTTCCCCCTGTGCGGTATCAATCTTTGATCGGAGCCACTTGAATCAATAAACATTTCGGTTACACTGGTTACGAAAGCACCCACAATACGAGCTGAAAATCTTCCCACGTTCGAGCGCACTGGCCTTCTACTTAATGCACCCACAATTACACAGAACACTATTCTGACCGCGAGTAAGATTTGCAACGCGTTGACGATATTGCAAACGTGCCGTTAGTGGTCAAATACAGCAGTGCAAAATGCAGGTTTGCCTGTCCGTGTTTGTGTTGAAGCATGCATTTCTGGCTTCTTTCAATTTTTGTGCAGCCCAGCCCGCTTGAACGTTCTTAGGATTGGAGAGTTGAAAACTAAACGATGCAGATTTTCTGAGGCAAGAAACAGGTCTATTTTTACACGAACCAGCCACTTTAAGAGAGCGAAACCGTTGCTCAAACCTGGGTCAGGTGTGCCCATAAACAGGATTTGCCATCCATTGCTGACGAACTTCACATTCGTGATGAGGAGAGGATCATTTGCTGCGATGCGTATGATGTGAGCAATTGTAACTCACATGTCTTCAAGGGTATGGGAGGCTATCTTGTTGGTTTGGGAACAGAGTGCCTCCTGGGACTCTAAAACCATTCAAAAGTTTTGGGGAGGCAGCGAGGAGTAGATGCTTCATCTATATTGGCGGACCTCTTAAAATAAATTTTGTAGATACGTTTGTTTAAAAAAGAAGTGTTCTTGGATAAGCGGACACTTTGTCTGAAAATGGTCAACACATACATCTGCAGAATAATCACAATAAGTTTTCTGTAGGTTTTCATTGTCCCTCCTTGACCAGTTGTCAATACGTCTGTATTTAGTGCACCGGAGCATAATATCATGATTACGCGGGGGAAGAAAATGACAACGCGGAAAAATCAGTTCTGGAAAAGGAATTGAACGAACGCAAATCTCTATACAGACTTCGTCGGTGGTATGGAACAAATAATCCGCACTCCCTGGCGACAGTGCTGAAGAGACACTTTGGGAAATGTACCTCACGCTCACTAGAGCCAAACACCAAGAAAGCGGGAAGAGAACTACGAACGATCCTGAAATTGTCATTCTAACTGCGGGCAAAGCAAATGCCGCTGTACCACAACCGCTGTTAAACTACTCCAGCATTTGGCACACAGAAAACTGAAAACAGACCAGACGAATAGAATGAAGAAGAAGACATGAGTCCCTGCCGAAGGAAATCGTCCAGGAGTTTCAACCACGAGCTGTTACACAGGACGTTCCTCTCCGTCCTATTGTATGCGAAATAGTCATATCATCGTACCAGCTGGCCAAACATCAAACGGATGTATTACGGTGCTACGTCGGTAAATGTCAGCACCTCATCAGAAACTCTGTACATTTCATTCAACATATGTAAAAACTGCACCTCCCTGACCAGGACCTTACGTTGAGTGTTGATGTGGTACACTACTGGCCATTAAAATTGCTACACCAAGAAGAAATGCTGATGATAAACGGGTATTCACTGGACAAATATATTAAACCAGAACTTACATGTCATTACATTATCACGCAATTTGGGTGCACAGACCTTGAGAAATCAGTACCCAGAACAACGATCTATAGCCGTAATAACGGCCTTGATACGCCTGGGCATTGAGGCAAACAGAGCTTGGATGGCGTGTACAGGTGCAGCTGCCAATGCAGCTTCAACTCGATGCCACAGTTCATCAAGAGTAGTCACTGGCGTACTGTGAGGAGCCAGTTGCTCGGCCACCATTGACCAGACATTTTCAGTTGGTGAGAGATCTGCAGAATGTGCTGGCCAGGGCAGTAGTCGAACATTATCTGTATTCAGAAAGGCCCGTACAGGACCTGCAACATGCGGTCGTGCATTATCCTGCTGAAATGTAGGGTTTTGCAGGGAACGAATGAAGGGTAGAGTCACGGGTCGTAACACATCTGAAATGTAACGTCCACTGTTCAGAGTGCCGTCAATGCGAACAAGAGGTGACCGAGACGTGTAACCAATGGCACCCGATACCATCACGCCGGGTGATACGCCAGAATGGCGATGACGAATACCCGCTTCCTATGTGTGTTCACCGCGATGTCGCCACACAGGGATGCGACCATGATGATGCTGCAAACGGAACCTGGATTCATCCGAGAAAATGACGTTTTGCTATTCGTGCACCCAGGTTCGTCGTTGAGTACACCATCGCAGGTGGTCCTGTCTATGATGCAGCGTCATGAGTAACCGCAGCCATTGTCACCGAGCCGATAGTCCATGCTGCTGCAAACGTCGTCGAACTGTTCATGCAGATGGTTGTTGTCTTGCAAACGTCCCCATCTGTTGACTCAGGGATCGAGACATGGCTGCACGATTCTTTACAGGCATGCGGATAAGATGCCTGTCATCTCGACTGCAAGTGATAACAGGCCGTTGAGATCCAGCAAGGCGTTCCGTGTAACCCTCCTGAACCCACCGATTCCATATTCTGCTAACAGTCATAGGATCTCGACCAACGCGAGCAGCAATGTCGCGATACGATAAACCGCAATCGCGATACGCTACAATCCGACCTTTATCAAAGTCGGAAACGTGATGGTAACCATTTCTCCTCCTTACACGAGGCATCACAACAACGTTTCACCAGGGAACGCCGGTCAACTCCTATTTGTGTATGAGAAATCGGTTGGAAACTTTCCTCATGTCAGCACATTGTAGGTGTCGCCACCGGCGCTAACCTTGTGTTAAATATGGTTTCCAATGGCTCTGAGCAAAATGGGACTGAACTTCAGAGATCATCGGTCCCCTAGAACTTAGAACTACTTAAACCTTACTAACCTAAGGTGTTTCAGTCTGAAACCGCGCAACCACTACGGTCGCAGGTTTGAATCCTGCCTCGGGCATGGATGTGTGTGATGTCCATAGGTTAGTTAGGTTTAAGTAGTTCTAAGATCTAGGGGACTGACGACCTCAGATGGTAAGTCCCATAGTGCTCAGATCCATTTTCAACCATTCGAAAAATAAGCGAAAAATGTACCTATTTAAAAAAAAGTAGATAAAAATTCACTTGATCCCTACCTGAGAGACAATCTCCACTCATTCCAAATTAATAATGTAAGTGTAGACCAGATGTGGCTTTAATTCAATGAAATACACTCCTGGAAATTGAAATAAGAACACCGTGAATTCATTGTCCCAGGAAGGGGAAACTTTATTGACACATTCCTGGGGTCAGATACATCACATGATCACACTGACAGAAACACAGGCACATAGACACGGGCAACAGAGCATGCACAATGTCGGCACTAGTACAGTGTATATCCACCTTTCGCAGCAATGCAGGCTGCTATTCTCCCATGGAGACGATCGTAGAGATGCTGGATGTAGTCCTGTGGAACGGCTTGCCATGCCATTTCCACCTGGCGCCTCAGTTGGACCAGCGTTCGTGCTGGACGTGCAGACCGCGTGAGACGACGCTTCATCCAGTCCCAAACATGCTCAATGGGGGACAGATCCGGAGATCTTGCTGGCCAGGGTAGTTCACCTACACCTTCTAGAGCACGTTGGGTGGCACGGGATACATGCGGACGTGCATTGTCCTGTTGGAACAGCAAGTTCCCTTGTCGGTCTAGGAATGGTAGAACGATGGGTTCGATGACGGTTTGGATGTACCGTGCACTATTCAGTGTCCCCTCGACGATCACCAGTGGTGTACGGCCAGTGTAGGAGATCGCTCCCCACACCATGATGCCGTGTGTTGGCCCTGTGTGCCTCGGTCGTATGCATTCCTGATTGTGGAGCTCACCTGCACGGCGCCAAACACGCATACGACCATCATTGGCACCAAGGCAGAAGCGACTCTCATCGCTGAAGACGACTCGTCTCCATTCGTCCCTCCATTCACGCCTGTCGCGACACCACTGGAGGCGGGCTGCACGATGTTGGGGCGTGAGCGGAAGACGGCCTAACGGTGCGCGGGACCTTAGCCCAGCTTCATGGAGACGGTTGCGAATGGTCCTCGCCGATACCCCAGGAGCAACTGTGTCCCTAATGTGCTGGGAAGTGGCGGTGCGCTCCCCTACGGCACTGCGTAGGATCCTATGGTCTTGGCGTGCATCCGTGCGTCGCTGCGGTCCGGTCCCAGGTCGACGGGCACGTGCACCTTCCGCCGACCACTGGCGACAACATCGATGTACTGTGGAGACCTCACGCCCCACGTGTTGAGCAATTCGGCGGTACGTCCACCCGGCCTCCCGCATGCCCACTATACGCCCTCGCTCAAAGTCCGTCAGCTGCACATACGGTTCACGTCCACGCTATCGCGGCATGCTACCAGTGTTAAAGACTGCGATGGAGCTCCGAATGCCACGGGAAACTGGCTGACACTGACGGCGGCGGTGCACAAATGCTGCGCAGCTAGCGCCATTCGACGGCCAACACCGCGGTTCCTGGTGTGTCCGCTGTGCCATGCGTGTGATCGTTGCTTGTACAGCCCTCTCGCAGTGTCCGGAGCAAGTATGGTGGGTCTGACACACCGGTGTCAATGTGTTCTTTTTTCCATTTCCAGGAGTGTAGTATCGGCAGCAATTGAGACATTTATATCAAATAAATTAACAAACGACGGAGCTGATCCTCCTTGGTACACAAAACGTGTCAGAACACCGTTGCAGAAACAACAAAACAAACTTGCCAAATTTTAACAGACTTAAAATCCCCAAGATTGGTGATGTTTTCAGAAGTTCAAAATTTATTGTGGACTTCAGTGGGAGATGCTTATAACAGTTTCCACAACGGAACTTTGACTCGAAACCTGCCAGAAAATCCAAAGAGATTCTGGTCGTATGTGAAGAATGTTAGCGGCATGAAACAATCAATGCCTTCTTGCGCCATAGCAATATAGATACTATCGAAGACAGTGCCGCCAAAGCAGGGTTACTAAAGACAGGCTTCCAAAATGCCTTCACAAAAGAAGACGAAGTGAATATTCAAGAATCGAGAACTGCTGCCAACATGAGTAACGTAGAAGTAAATATTCTAGGAATAGTAGATTACTGAGACAAAAAGCTAAATTAACACAACACATTTGGTTTAACAAACAGTGTTTGCAACGCAAAATCACGCCAAAATACGTCTCCATAAAGTCAAGAGGAACATCCGCCGCAGCAAACAAAGCCGTTGACGTCGCAAGATACACGTGGATAAAGGAAGAAGTGAAGAAATGGTATCGTGATCGTGACAACGTGTGTACACATCTAAAAGTGGTACATATGGCAATCACTTCTAAGTTACACCCGTGTGAGTTCGATGTTTTCGATCGAGAAGTTCGTCAAAGTGTAAGTGATCTTATTCACGACGTATTTTTGCGTCAGAACAAGAAATTATCTATGATTAGGAAGGTGAGTGAACCTCTAACCTCAAACTGTAAACAAAATTTTTCGCAACGTGTAATTAACTTATCGAACTTGGTTCTGTCCCCAAAGGAACAAAAAGTGCTTGAAAAAGGTTTTAAATATGCTCCTCCCCACCCTCCATCAGAAAAACAACTGGATGTTATGAAAGTTGATATTGAATATGCCTTAACGAAAGACACCACTGCAAAATATATAGTTGCCAATGCACTAAAGAACGAAACCAAATTCGTGTGTAACATCCCACGGTCTATTGAATTTCACACCCTCAAGTCCTTAAAACAGAAATTACAACACCAAGGTATCGTTGCCACAAAATCTGATAAAGGCAACAGCATTGTGCTTTTGAACAAATGTGATTATGTGGATAAAGTTAATGATTTTCTGAATACCACAGGCTTCCAAGTCTGTCCTAAAGACCCTACTACATTGTTCAAAGAGGATGTTAAATATGCAATCATTTCATGCAAAAGCATATTCTCTGAATTTGAAGTAAAACTGTTAACTAATATGAACCCAATGCCTCCTAGAATGTACAGCCTTCCTAAACTGCATAAACAAGATATTCCTATTCGTCCAGTTGTATCATCATTCACTGCTCCATCTTACAAACTAGCCAGTAAACTTGATGTCCTAATTAAGAGCAAGACTAAATTTAAACCAAAGCATGGTATTTCAAACTCTGTGGACCTAGTAAACAAGTTAAAAGGTATATCTGTCTCACACAGTGATAAATTAGTATCCTTTGATGTCAGCAGTTTGTTTTCTAACATACCAGTAGCAGAATGTACAGACATTCTGACAGAGCTGATGCACAAGTCTAATGTCAATCCTGTGGAATTGAATGACTTGAGACTTGCCACACAGACCTGCCTTGCACAGAACTATTTCCAGTTCCAAGGCACTCTTTATAAACAATTAGATGGCTTAGCTATGGGTTCCCCTCTTAGTCCACTGTTGGCTGAAATATTTATGGACCATTTTGAACAAAATTTTCTAAAAACAGAACCTTTGAGTGCAAACATCAAATACTGGTTTAGATATGTAGATGATGTCCTGTGTATGTGGACTGGTACTACAAGACAACTCAACACATTCTTCAAAAACCTAAACGGTCAACATAAAAATATCCAGTTCACTATGGAAATTGGCAACAAATCCATAAACTTCTTAGATCTCACCATTGACATCAGTACACACACACACATTGTTTCAAAATTTACAGAAAAACAACAACTACAGACACAGTAATACCTTCTTGCTCACAACACCCCATAGCTCACAAACAAGCA
The DNA here is from genome assembly GCF_023864345.2 of Schistocerca serialis cubense. Classification (NCBI taxonomy): domain Eukaryota; kingdom Metazoa; phylum Arthropoda; class Insecta; order Orthoptera; family Acrididae; genus Schistocerca; species Schistocerca serialis. The sequence goes on along the minus strand of NC_064638.1, from coordinate 1,264,879,731 downwards.
GCTTTCCACTCAATGGTACACCGTCTCATATCTATCCCCGTGTCCAGAGATGATTTTAAAGCAGAGTTAGATACAATAAAATTTATTGCCTCAACCAATGGCTACAATCCAGTTCTTATTGACCACATCTTGCACGGGAAACAAAAACGGAAGATTATACCTCTCCTCTATGCCCCACCTGCTTCCCCATCCACTGTCTGCAAGAAATGGTGTACTCTACCATTTCTAGGTAAGGTATCACAGACTATAGCCAAAGCACTGAAATCCTGCAAGTATAGGGTTTCCTACTATGTCAGGAACACTACAGCCCAGTGTGTTTTTAATAGCAAAGATAAGATCCAGTTATTAGCCAACAGTGGGGTATACAAAATCACCTGTTCTGATTGTGACAAATTTTACATTGGTCAGTCAGGCAGAGACATATCATTTAGGCTGGCTGAACATGAACGCAGCTGGAGGTTGCAGAATTCAGACTCTGCATTTGCTGAGCATGTACTGAGTGAGGGTCACAACTACCAGCCAGTGTCCCATGTACTTCACTTAGCAAACAAAGGCCATAAACTCAACCTGCTGGAAGCCCTGGAAATTAACAAACATCTTGCTCACAGTCCAGATCTCATCCTAAATGACCAGACACAACTCAACACTTCCCCTCTCCTAAACTTCATATAATCATCTTTGTTGTTCATTACTTCCCACACCCTCTCTTCCTACATATTCCCATTTTCCTGTAGTCATTAAGTTGTTTTATTTGTTGCAGTTGTCTTTGTATTCCACATATGCTGTAGTTTCAATAGTTAAGGGTTTGCTTTTAACTTGTACTTGTATTACTGTCCATGTTTAACTCCCCTTGTAGTTGTCTCATCAAATACTGTTCATATTTTACTTTGCTCATTTATTTAATGTAAACTGGTATACAGCCAGTGCTTTGATTATAAAGTTAATGTTAAAATGCAGTACCACCACACTCTCAAACTGTAGGTTCCCTCAAACACCTCAATTTTCCTGCTTTTATTAATTTCTGTTTATCGTATTGATATAGCTTAAGTTCTTCGTGTATTCTGTATTTACATTGACAACTGTCTCTTCTTTTTTAATTGGTTGTGTATCACTCTCCATGTTTCATACCTCTTGATGCAGCCTTGCCTAGTACTAAGTTTATCTTATTTCAGTAGTTTTGTTTATCAATAGATACCGTTATGTAGGCATGTTATTCTTATATTGTGCTAAGGGTTTTCCTGTCAACTCCATTGTTATTTATGTACTGTTCAGTTTTTACTATTACATGGCAAAGATGTTACTCACTGTATGTTTCTACTTCACTCTAGATGTGTTACTTCTCTTCCAGTGTTGTCTGCTAACATTTAACTTCTTTGGTGATAATACTCAGTAAATGCCTGAAGATGGCCTTGTAAGCCGAAAACCGGTTAGCAATAAAAATAATGTTGTAGAACAAAAGCAAACTGGTGCTTTTCATTTATTAGTAGTGAAGCAACTTAAATCACTTCAGAAAAGCAAGTCTTCTGGTCCAGGCTGTATGGCAATTAGGTTCATTTCGGAGCATGCTGATGCATTACTTAACAATCATCTCGACGTACGATCCGTACCCAAATACTGGAAAGTTGCACAGGTCACACCAATATTCAAGAAAGATAGTAGTAGTTATCTACTAAATTACAGGCCCATACCGTTAACGTCGATATGCAGTAGGCTTTAGTGTTCGAACGTATTAAATTACCTCGAAGAAAACGGTGGATTGTCACACAGTCAACATGGGTTTAGAAAACATCGTTCCTGTGAAACACAACTAGCTCTTTATTCGCATGAAGTGCTGCGTGCTATTGACAAGGGATTTCAGATCGATTCCGTGTTTCTGTATTTCCGGCAGGTTTTTGACACTATACCACACAAGCGGCTTGTAGTGAAATTGCTTGCGTATGGAATTTCGTCTCAGTTATGTGACTGGATCTGTGATTTCCTGTCAGCGAGGTCACGGTTCGTTGAAATTCACGGAAAGTCATCGAGTAAAACAGAGGTGAATTCTGGCGTTCCCCAAGGTAGTGTTATAGGACTTTTGATGTTCCTTATCTATATAAATGATTTGGGAGAGAATTTGAGCAGCCGTCGTCTGTTGTTTGCGGATTCCGCTGTGGTTTATCGACTAATAACGTCATCGGAAGATCAATACAAACTGCAAAACGATTTAGAAGAAATATCGGAAAGGTGGGAAAAGTGGCAGTTGACCTTAAATAACGAAAAATGTGAGGTCATCCTGTAACGCCGGAAATGCGTATCCTCCTATTTCAATCTACTGTACTATAAATTTGTTTCCTTATTTTGTTACCTGAACATATGACGTTTGTGTGTCTTTGTACATTGTAATTGTTTTACTATTTGTATTTACATGGATTTATGTCGATGTATAATTGGTTTGTTTTGTCAATACTATTTGTATTTTTACGCTGGGTCTTGCCTAGGGTAAACTATGCTATCGAACGAATACATCAATAGGTCGTGTGGAGAACCAAAGTGTTTATGATCTTTGGTAGTGTGAACTCGGTCGCGTGGAGCGCGGGCAGAAGAGAGTTTGGCGCGGGTAGGGCGGTGGAGCAGGTGTGTCGTGTGACGCTCCCGCGAGTTGCCGCGCTTCCGGGGTTTGGCAGCATGTAATTGCGCTCGACTTGCGATGATAGTTTCTGACTCGGCGTCGCGGACGGGAAGCGTTAGCTGGCGCACATCAAGAGCCCTTTTCGGCTGGAGACCGTGCCGAGAAGAAGGCGCGCCAACATCCAGCTTCTGCAACAGCTACGGCCGACAATGAGTGATTGTCGCCACCTCCTCGACCCACGACTTCAAACCTTAAATGAACCAACTAGGAAGACTGGAAGCACGTAAAGTTTTAGATCTGTATGGCAGACCTAAGCTTTTAAAATTGTTCCATTTGCCTCACAAAATTACAGCAACTTAGCATTAACCTTTGTTGCTCATTGTCCCAATTGCATTACCAAGCAAGGTCCCTTCCTTTTCCGGAATGAACCCGAGTGTCGTTGAAATTCAAACGCCAGCATTAAAGTAATATCATTCCATTTCACCGCTTTAATTTCAATGTTCAGTTAAGGTATTCATAGCGGGCTGCATTATTTAGATTACACAAGCACAAATTAAGAGTGCAAGTTTTGTTACCTTATTTTAGCTTACCTGTGACTGCAGCTCAGCTTGGTACGTGCTAAAATTTACTATTGTTAATTTTTCAGAATCATTTAATTCAGGTTTAAAGTTAAATCTCTTATTTCTAAATTGCGTAGCTTCAAGTAGCTTCTGAAATGATTGTTGAGGTAGCCCAAGGCTAACATTATTTTACTGAATTTCGTAGTGCTTCAGAAACAAAGTTCACTATTTATTTCAGTCACTAAATTAACTTACAATTTTCCGGTTTTATTAATTCTTTTGCTAAATTAAGTCAGAGCGTAGCGAAATTTATTACTTCTGACAAACATTCAGTTTTCACACAACACGTGTCAACCTTCAGTTGCCACGCTTTTAGTGCTAATTATATGTGCAATAACCTTTCTTTTTCAGTTATTATAGTAGTTGTCCATAGGACTGGCGACCGTATTTTTCCCCAAATCTCAAATATCTTATTAACGCCAGTTAATTGTTAACGTAGCGACCAAACATTTACTTTCTTTATTAACTTTACCCCTTTTCAAAATTAATTTCCACCAGTTTCATTTGCATTTTTCCTTTCATTTAGATGTAAGCCTTTCCTCCCTCATTACCGACAGATTAACTTCGGAGACGATTGCTTTTCCCAAATTTCCATTAGGTACACGCGGTTTAATTTTTACTGTCATTAAGTTCGATAAGTGATGGGGAGGTTACAATCCACATGAGTGCTAAGAGGAACGCGTTAAACTTCGGTTACACGATAAATCAGTCCAATCTAAAAGCCGTAAATTCAACTAAATACCTAGGTATTACAATTACGAACGATTTAAATTGGTAGGAACACATAGAAAATGTAGTGGGGAAGGCTAACTAAAGACTGCGTTTCATTGTCAAGACACTTAGAAAATGGAACAGACCTTTTAAGGAGACTGCCTACACTACGTTAGACCGTTCTCTTTCAGAATACTGTTGCACGGTGTAGAATTATTACCAGATACGACTGACTGAGTACATCAAAAAAGTTCAAACAAAGGCCGCACGTTTTGTATTATCGCGAAATATGGGAGAGAGTGTGACAGAAATGATACAGGATTTGGGACGGCCATCATTAAAAGAAAGGCGTTTTTCGTTGCGACGGGAGCTTCTCTTGAAATTCCAATCACCAACTTTCTCCTCCGTATAAGAAAATATTTTGTTGACACGGACTTACATAGGGAGGAACGATCACAAAGATGAAGTAGCGGAAATCAGAGCTCGTACGGAAAGATATAGGTTTTCATTCATACCGCCGCTATACGAGATTTATATAATAGAGAATTGTGAAGGTGGTTCGATGAACCCTCTGCCAGGTACTTAAATGTGATTTGCAGAGTATCCATGTAGATGTAGATGTAGAATGAGGAACTTGAAATTTCAGCTCAAGATAGGATCATGTAGTGGCAGGCCTACTATAGCTCTATTTTAAAAGAATAACTGACTATGCACTCGTTAGATATGACACGCTAGAGAAATTCGTGACAGGATGGACATTAATTGCTATACGGTCAATACACAGAAATATATAAAGAAACGGACACTACTCAATAACAAATGAAAACCACAGTATAGGACTGCACACAGACGACGAATAGAATGAGTTTGGCTGTCCAGAGCACTGGAGACCTTCAATGAGTACCTTAGAAGAATATTATCTAAAAATCCCTCAGAAGACATGATTAAATTCCGGTCGTATGTAAAGGCTGTTAGTGGCACGAAAGTTATTGATAGGCTCTGAGGGACGAGGCAGCGACTAATAATAAGTTTAGCAGACTAAAAGCAGAAATGGTTAACACCTTTTCCAAACTGCCATGGCCCATTCTGATCCAGTATAATTCTTGTACGACCGCAAATATGAGTCAATGGATTTGAGAAAACGTTGAGAGCGTTAAAGTCAGACAAAACTCCAGCTCCTGACGGAAAAGCTATCTGATTCCATTCCGATGATCTGGCTGAATTATTTTAACACTTCTATTAACCTCAATATACCGAAGTTCTCTCAAAAAAAAAAAAAAAAAAAAATCGGTACCACGTGATAGGATGAAAGCACAGGTCAGAATCCTCCAAATGAAGTGTAGCACAAGTGAACCACAAACCCACTGTCCGATATAATTCAACGCCTTCCATTGTTATTCAGTCTTAGAAGATATTCTGAGGTGAAATTTTAAAGGTTATGTGAACAGATTGTACTTCTTCACTCCAACCAGTACTGAATAGGTAAACAGCGATCACGTGAAACCTAAATCTCGTCCTTATACAAAGCACTGAATGTCATGGAAGTTGCATTCAACCATAAGAAGTATTTCGTAACTTACGAAAGACATTTGAATCGGTACAACACATGCGTATCGCTTCCGTAGGGATCGCAAAGACACAGTTAATTTAAAGGCGCACAGAGGCCTTTAATCAATCTCCTTGCATCCCATACGAAAAGAAAACAGGAAAAAATACGAAAACTTGAAACGTTGAGAAGGCCCTCTTTCATGCAGCTCACAGTGGTTTGTAGGGTATAAATATACAGGGTGTCCCAGCTGTCTTGTCCACCCAAAATACGAGCTGGAACAATAACATCTATTGGAAAACGACTTTCACCGGTATCAATGTAGGGCTGTGGCCCATGAATGCACATATTTGGAAACATTCTAAAACCGAAGCATATGTGTTTTTTAACACACACTTATGTTTTTTTAAATGGACCTCCTATACCTTTTCTTCAGCAATCCATAGCATGACAAAGAATATACACAATGGTGTTGATTGCATCGTAATATTTCCATTACATCCCGAGATATTAAGACGCGAAATTGACGCTTGAAACATCCGACATGCGCTGCTAGCGCATGTCCTGAGGCACAGGCGTGAACCCCATGCTGCCCGTAATCGCGATGTGATTGACATGCGTAATCACACCTCCATACTTATCAAGAGGTCCGAAACGAATAATACGGTCTGCTGCCATCAACTCTCATTAGCACCTAATGGTTTCCCTCTTGCACGTTTTACGTATCGACGTACACAATATGAACTAGTACCATTCGGGGTACACCCGTCAGGTTGTCTTATTTATCCTGCACACCCAAAATAAGGTTCATCTAATGCGTCATATGACCCATTGTGCCTGTCGCACAGGGCCTGGCTCTGCCTAGTCAAGTGTCCAACGTAGTTCCCACTACTGCCACAGTTACCACTTCGCCTTGTTTATTTTTTGCGACCCATGCCAACTCCTGTACTCCACCACCCTCCGAGCGTCCCATTTTTTGTTGCTTTGGCATGCAGTACACCGCTTTGCAGTGTAGTCGTGCATCACAGTAATCTAGTGACGGCACGGAGGTAGTACACATTGTGAATAAAAGTTGTGTTGTGGGACTTAAACTGTACGGTATAATGTACACACATGAAGATATGGTAGAAATGCTGCTGGTCTATATAGAATGTACGTTGACGGGAAATACGTTATGAGATTGCTTGTTTGTTGATAGTACTGTTAGCGAACATTATGAGTATTAAGTTAATATGTATGTTTTCTACCCTACTCTACATACCTGTTCTGTACCCTGTTGTAGGTGGACGAAATGCTGTTCAGGCAGAACGACTGTACAGAAGACGATTCCCTGACAAGCCATCGCCTTCGCGCCGGATGTTTGCTCGTCTCACATCTCGTCTACGTGAAACGGGAAGCTTAAATCCAAGACCTCGACATCGTCCTAGAACACGCACACATGAACGTGCTGAAGTTGCTGTGCTCGCTACCATAGCTGTGAATCCTCAAATCAGCACACGTCAAATTGATCGTGAAGTTGGTGAGTCGAAATCAAGTGCACAAGGTATTCTTAAACGTCATAATTTTTATCCTTACCATGTTCATTTACACCAGGATCTTCACGGAAATGACTTCCGCAATAGGGTAACATTTTGTCGGTGGGTTCAGCAGAAATTTCTGATTAATCCAAATTTTTTTGCAGATGTTCCCTTTACCGACGAGGCATCATTCTCCAACAAAGGAATTGTCAATATGAGAAATATGCATTATTGGTCCGCTGACAATCGAAAATAGCTCCGTCAGGTAGAGCATCAACGTCCGTGGAAAGTTAATGTTTGGTGTGGGATTATTGGAGATACCATTATCGGACCTTTCTTTATAAATGGCATCCAAAATGGCAGACAATACTCCAGATTTATACCACACAATCTTCCTGTTCTCTTGGACACCGCACCTCTGAACCGGAGAATGGTCATGTGGTATCAGCATGACGGATGCCCTGCACATAACGCCTTACGAGCACGACGACTTCTGAACCGCAAGTTCCCTGGTAGGTGGATTGGACGAGGTGGCCCAGTTAGGCGGCCTGCCCGATCTCCGGACCTTACACCGCTGGATTATTTTCTTTGGGGAGCAGTGAAGGATGCTGTTTACCAACATGAACCAACAACACCAGAGGACATGAAGCAACGCATTATTGATGCTTGTACAGCCATCAAAGAAGAAACAGTAGCACGAAGTAGGGCATCCTTCATCCGCAGAGTGACCCTATGTAATGGGCATCACTTTGAGCATGAGATTTGAACGCTATGTTTAGTATGTAGTGCTGGTATCACAGTGGAACTTTCTACAAAGGGCCATTTTACCCAGTGATGTTAAGAAACATTTGTTTGCAACAATTTGTTATTTAACGCATTAGATAAACATATCATTGATAATTACGTGATAATCAAACTAATTGGCTAAACATGTTTACATTCATCTTCTATGTCCTACCTGAACTTCCCAAATCAAAACATTTTTACCTAAACAACGGTAAAACTTTTAGTCCTCTTGCTCGTTTCACTAAAACCATCAACATGAATTTTGCTATTACGAGTGAATGATTAACTGTCACTTGCGCTAGATCTACAGTAAAGTAAAGTTTTAACGTTGAACGGCATTATCTTTTTAGTAACGGATTAACGATAAGCGAAGTTAACTTTGTGACTAACGTTGCGGTACACAGATATGTTACAGAACCGCATCACCCCTGGCCTATGGGATAAATACCTGCTGGAATGTACGACGTTAATGCAGGATGGCAGCAGGCCGTATTATTCGTTTGGGACCTCTTGATAAGTATGGAAGTGTGATTACGCATGTCAATCACATCGCGATTACGGGCAGCATGGGGTTCACGCCTGAGCCTCAGGACGTGCGCTAGCAGCGCATGTCGGGTGTTTCATGTGTCAACTTCGCGTCTGAATATCTCAGGATGAAATGGGAATATTACGATGCAAGCTGTAGGGAAGCAGCCTACTCACGCTGTAGTAAATTCACATCAGTTTCCATTATGTGCCAGCCAGTCTGCTGTAACTAGCTCTGACGTCATAAATGTTGCGCAATACCTTAAAATTCAAGCAAATGAACTAAAACTTTTCTAGCATGTCAGAAATAATACTAAATTAATGTGTGTTAAATATCAGTTCGATAACTTCAGCCATTTCCGAGATTTGGACGTTTTTCTGGAAAAATCATTGGCGCAACAGAAAAGAGCTAGAGACTTCAAAATTTATATTTAGATTCATCTTTCATAATGATTTAATAAAAACAGTACTTTGGATTTCACAAATTAAGACTTTAGTGGAAATTCATGATTTTTTGGTTTTCGTCTCAAAACTGAAGGAAGCAAGATAGATTAAGTAGGCTAGTAAATAAGGCTAGGATGTTTAGATTTAAATAGGTTGGAGGTCCGCTGTGATTATGAAGATGTGTAAAGTTTCTTTTTAATACCTATGAAATTATAGCGATAGCGGATCTCAAAAGGGACAGTTCAGAGCTCATCTGCTGCGTGCAGGGTAATTAGATTAATTCTCTCGCCCAAAGTATTTAACTTAGCCACGTCAAAATTTTATTATCAATACTTACCTGCGTGCTGAATACACGTTTAAATTAAGAGCTTCTTCGGCCATCAGCCAAAGAAGCTATAAATTATTATGTAACTTGAAGTGGTGCGTTACTAGCCCAGCGGCTAGTCGGGAGAGCTGATTTAATCAGGCGTTCCCTCAGCCGTCCGCACCGCGGCTTTATATATAAGAACACTGCGCGAGGAAGGAAGGCCCCAGTTCTCTCCAGACGCTGAATGACACGCCATCTGTGTCGGTAGTCGCGTCGCATCAGTGTATCTGCTACAAACAGCCTCGGGTGCCGTATTAAGTTACTAGAGATACGCGGAACCATGAAAACATTTTATGTGAAGTGTTAATTCTGGAATGATTTTCATTATCTAGCTTCAGTTTGCGTATTGTCGTATTTTCACGTGCCGTCGCGGGACAGACATTCTACCAAATATTTAGCGTGGCGTTTGATGAAGTATTTTCATCAAATTATGGCGAGCATTCTTTTTAACATTTGATTCGGACATTTATAGTTGCATCAGCGCATTAGACTCTGAACTGTTCTGTTAGTTAGATTGTAGGGATACTTGTGGTTTTTATTAGTGAATTTCAGAATATACTCAACTATTTTGGAAAACCGTTTTTGATTAGAAATCCCGGACAATCTCCTAATTCCTCAGAGCTATAAGCTGCAGCTATAAGAACATTCTCAGGTAAAGTGGGCACTAGGATATCTATTTACTGGCTCCAAGTTTTATTAAATCACTTTCTGGGGGTCACGGAGTAAATCGAGAGCCAGTGTTGAGAACGGCAAAAGACAGCAATAACAACATTCTAAAAGCTAGAAACTGATTCAACACGCAAGCATATATCCAGCAAGCAAATTATTTTTACAAACTCATTCCGCCGCCCCACAAAGCAACGCCATTGTGTTTGTGCTTTGTCATGCTATGGATTGCTGAAGAAAACATATAGGAACACCATTTAAAAAAACATAAGTTTGTTGTAAAAACACATATGCTTTAGTTTTAGATTGTTCCCAAATATGTACATTCAGGGCCCCAGCCCTACATTGATACCGGTGAAAGTTGTTTTCCAATAGCTATTATTGTTACAGAGATATTTTGGGTGGACAAGACAGCTGGGACACACTGTATATGTAAAAGGAGATGTAGAGCTTACGTGTATAATTCAAAAATTTCACTCTAGTTTCGATCTGTTTCTTGTGTTGGTATGTGTTACTTGTATTCCTTTTTCGTTCAATAAACTCGTAGCAAGGATATATTTGTAGATCGCCTTGAAAGGGGCACCACCAACAGGGCTCCTGGCTCAGGCAGGAAGACAGTGAGCTCACAGCAGGAAGACAGGGACCTAGTGTCTAGGAGCAAAAGGAAACAAGGAGACTTCACTTTTGAAATAAGGACAGACATGGTTGGATTCAATCATTATTCAACAAATCCAAAATGACTTACTCCTGTAGGACACGAACTAGTCGGTTATACGCAACTGTAGCGAGACATTTTGAACCCCTGGCATCCCCTCCCTTCAGATAGCGTGCCAGTATTTCCCTCACAACTACGGTGGTTGGGTTGTCTGAGGGAAGTGACCAAACAACGAGGTCATCGGTCTCATCGGATTAGGGTAGAACGGGAAAGGAATTCGTCCATGTCCTTTCAATGGAACTATCCAAGCATTTTCTTGGAGCGATTTTGGGAAATCACGGAAAACCTAAACCAGGATGGCCGAACGCTGGCTTGAACAGTCGTCCTTCCAAATGCGAGTCCAGTGGTCTAACCACTGCGCCACCTCCCGCGTCCACAGACTGCCTCTTGATCATCATCGCCTTCTTTTTTTCTTTATACACAGACTCCGATTGTTAGCGAATGTAACAGATTGTGTCTTCATGACGTCACTGTCAACAATGAGTTTCGGCACGAAACCTACCGAACCGTTGCGTAGCATCAGTCTCATTGACAAACCTTCCGAAGAAAGAGTCGATTTCGAAGTGCGCTTTCTAGGAAGTCTGTTTCGCATCCTTCGGGCTGTGAGAAGAAGTTGAGAAGTAGTGAGGAGGTAGGTGAACACTGGCTTGTAAATTACTCTGCAGTCGCAGGCACGCGATTAGGGTCTGGAAGACAAATATTTTATCTATTGTCTACAAATTAGTATGTCAGATTATTCTTCAACTCCCATCTTGTATACTTTACTTTACATTTTTGATGAACTTGTGTATTTCCTGAGGCGCTGCATTGCGTTCTTCATAGTCCAGAAATTTAATCTGGAACGAGGAGCACAACTCACTGAACATGTGGAAAACGACTTGTTCTCACAACGTCAGCAGGTCTCGTAATTAGTTTGCTGATGCAAAATGAAATAACTTTGCTCAAGATTTTCAGTTAACCGGAATGTTGATCACCTCTATTACTATACTTATCAATTCCCTAACATCCTTTAAAACGTTTGATAGTTAATTTGATTTGGCACGGTAGAAAGCCTTTCCGACAAATAATTAAATGTAAAATGCCTACTGTGTATCATGTAGTGTATTATTAACGTATTTACTAACTCCAGACTCCCGATAACTGTTGTCTTGATACAAGTATTTGTTTTCTTTTAACGATCCATTAGGTTTTTGTTCAGTTTACTTGCTGTTTCATCTAAAATACAGCATCACTTAATATTAATTTTTTATGATTGTGATAAGAGCTGGTGTTTGTCACATACGGTGCCATGTACGGTATGAGACTGAATTGTTTATTTAGACCAAACCTTCATGTCAATAAGGCAGATTTCATTTGACTATTTTCGTCTCAGGAGACACTGTAACGATTAAAGACTGCTTTTTTTACGTTTCCAGATGTTTTCGCGAGTGAAGTCGCTGTTCGGCTCGCCAGCTGCCAGCCAGGGGTGTCCCAGGCTGGTCGACGAGCCGCCAACACCTGCGCCTCTACGCCGCCTGCGGCCACCTTGACCAAAGCCGAATGAGAAGAAGGTCGAGTCCACCAGCACCGACTGCAAAGAGGCCGCTGCTGATAAACCGCAGCTTCAGGCTATTCATGTAAGCAGCAAAGCATCCTTTGCAAAACATTGACCAATAATAACTGTCAGAGGGTTCCAAGAAAAATGATAGAAATGGATTCCAATAATGTTCTGCAGATACGTTACTGACATAACTTTTTCTTTCCACAGTTTGGTCCGAGACCGAGAATTGTGCATTTTGACTTGTCTGATGAAGAGGAGGAAGTCTCTGGCTCCTACTATCCTCCTGGACTTTCAGTTCCACCCAGTCGGCTGCAGATCTTTGCCTACAGACCACGACGAAGGAACATTATCCGAGAGCCACCGTCGCAGGAAGTGCAGACTGCGATGGCACATCTAAGAGCTGAGATACAAGCAATGGTATGTTAAACATTTAGCTGCTAAAAACCCTGTATTACTTTAGAAACACAAACGTAGATTTCGTATTAACGCTTGAAATAAATTTAAATGCAGGACTGATTTTAATCTACACATACATCTACTTACAATTGATGATGAGGGCTGTCAAGGCATCTTGAAGCCAAACGCGACATATTATTTTAAGAATATGTGTAAACGACAAAAAGATCGTCATGAGATTGGTCCAAAAACACATTGCGATATTTTACAAAACTTACATTAATTCATTTCCAAGGAATGTTTGTGGAGTGGTGATATTATCAATACGAAGATTCAGTTAACTCGCTTTACTCATTATACCTCTATATTTTTCGTTACTTGCAAAAGTCTTATTAATGTTACCGTTACAGATTTTTTGTAGCCTGTATTATTTCAAGTGCTAGATTAAGATTTGCTCAAGGAAGCAGCTTAATAAAAATAATTATTTTTATCATTTCCAGGAGAACCCGCCACCTAAAACATGGATTGGGCTTCTTGTGGAGACTCTAGTGGACCTGTATCGAAACAAGAGAGATTACCGCCGGAACCATGGATTGGCAGAGAGACCAGGGTTCGTCATCCGAATGAAGGGAAGATTCGCTCCTGTTCGTGAGGCAGTGAGAAGAGTTCTGCATCTGAAGAAGAATGTGGACAGGAGACAGCTGCCGACGGGCATAGATTCAACTCTGCGTCATTACTTTCTTCGTTGTGAACACCCTGACCCTAACTACCCGCCGATTATTCCTTTGGCACCACGGCTACTTGAAACCGCGCTGTGATGTGTTTGTAGAAGCCAGTGTGGTTTGGCTTGAAATAAAACACTATAAAACATGTTTAGTTGTGTTTTTATTGCACACTTAATTTTTAAAAACTTTCTACATGTAATGTACTAGTGTGAAAGCGAAAAAGTTTACTTATGTGAAGTAACCTGTTTGGATGGTTAATAATCAAAATTAACGGGCAGCAGCATAAGCTGAATTAGAGATGTTGGCGCTTAAAATGACGTCACTACGGTTGTGAATGGGGCACATCAGTTTACAGTGTTCAAATTTTCAATCCGGTAACAGCTTAAAGAGAAGGTACAGACTAATTAGTAGACCACCTCCAGACAACACACAACATTCAGAAACACTGAGACAAGGAAGGAAAAGTACAAATCATGGTTAATAACAGGAGACTGAAAGAAATACCGAGAGGGTACTTCCGATAGGCAGTTTTCATGATGTTAAATGTCTGATTTAATGCCTGATATAATGGCTATTCAACTTCTCAGTACAGAAACCTTTTAAGTGGAACGTAGGACTCAGCATTACAACTTGCGTTATGAAGTGTGTGACGAATCATATTCATAAGAAGCATACCTACTGACCATCTACGTACAGGAAATGTTTTAGATGATAACCGTAACAGTGCAATTGAGGGTGATACTGGGAACGTCGCTGAGAATGCTTCTTTCACTAAGGTGAAGATTGTGCCATTCCTGGAGTAGTGCAACAGCCACTGGATCCTCTCTATTCGTTCAAGCAGCTGTGCCTGTCATGTATGTCCGTGACCGATGCATCGTACGTCGCACAACATGCAACATGGCCTACATCTGGATGTTTAATTCAAGAGATTATTTGCATTACTAATTTCCAGATACAGTCTGCGAAGAAGAACTCTGTCAGCTAATCCAGATATTCTCCAATACTTTTAGTAAATGGCAAATATTTCTGCAGAGCTACCATCCGTCTATACACGCATCTGCAGCAGTTAAGTGTAAAGCTAAAGTAAGTTGACTGGATACCACAAATAACAAAGCATCAGTGTATTTTATGCTACATACAAAGAGTCTATTTAAGATGAAAAACTCGTATCACGAAAGGGAACGACAAAATCAAAAGATATATCTTTTGGCGCACTTGACTAGTACAGTACAACACCTCTGCATAGTTACGGAAATCAAGTTAATATCAAATTGACTACACACAACAAGAACAAGTGTCGATGGAAAAAGGTGCCAAGCCAGACGTAAAGGAGTACAATATTAAACAGCTCTTCGAGAGCTGTACTTCAGTGACAGAACTGGAAACGCCGAACGTAATGGTTCTGTCAGTGTAGAGTCTCCAAAAAGGAAATTCTTTACACTTCAATTAACTATTATAATGATCAAAATACGGACTGAGGTAATAGCTGCGAAGTCGGTAAAGTATGTGAGGATTTCGGTACTTATTTGAAGTAGGACAGTAGAGATGGAGGTCACCCAGAATTACTGATGGCCAGTTTCGGTACGTTCTCAACCAAAACACTCCTAGGAATGCCAGAAGTACACAGTTCCTGTTAACTAGTTTCTAAGTACCCCGGTTTTTCAACGAAAAATCTCGAGTTCTACGATAATTGATTGATCTGGCCATGAATGGCAAATGACAGCAAAAAAGATTTCACTTCAGTAACATTTTTTTACGAAAGACAACTTCCAATACAGTTTTGGTTTACTAGAGCTCAGAGATAACTGTACAGGATTTCAAGAGCATCTTGTGCTACACATTTCCCCAAATAAAACACACGGCTAGCACAACAAAGACGGAACAATACTACAAATAATCCTTCACGTTCCGCAACATATTACGGGTGGTAAAAATCACACACTGCACACAAGAAGTACAAAATTTCAGAAAGAAAGCAAATGCCATTACGACAATTATTAGGAACCGAATAAATAAACTTGTTAAGGCAGATGACATTCAGCTCTAAAAAGACAGCAATGCTGAGTAAGGTTATTTTAAATTCAAATTATTTACCATTATTCCTAATACTTCCTAACAGTCCCTAGAGCCAGTAGTAGAGAAAACCATTTACGGAAGCAGATCCATTATTTTACTTAGACAGGAAATGCAGTCTACACTAACAAATAAAAATCTTTTGTTACTCCCCCAGGAGGTCTTGTGGTTATAATCGTATTTCAAATATAGATTCAAATGGTTCAAATGGCTCTGAGCACTATGAGACATAACATCTGTGGTCATCAGTCCCCTAGAACTTAGAACTACTTAAACCTAACTAACCTAAGGACATCACACACATTCATGCCCGAGGCAGGATTCGAGCATGCGACCGTAGCGGTCACGCGGTCAAATAAAGGGCTAAAATTATGTACTCACTTCAACATGCCACCCTCTGTCTAAGACTCCGTTACAGTCTGATTCTTCCTTGTTTACGCTGTGTACTGAGTGTTTAAGATGCCTCCGATAATCGTGAGTCCCGCCGACTGTGAAGTAAGGGCTGTTATAAGATTTCTTAGTGCTAAAGTCCTATAAGCGATCGATATTCATCGTGAGATCTGTACAGTTTACGGAGGAAATATGAATGATGGAATGGTAAGAAAGTGGGTGAGCGCATTTAAAGATGGCCCCACAAATGTGCTTGATGAACAACGGAGTGGGCGTCCTTCGATCGTTAATGAAAGTGAGAGAAAACAGACGCTATACGATTTCGTCCTTGCGGGGTGACTTTCCCAATGTTTCTCGTAGTGTCTTGTGTGTCACTGTGAGCGAGCAGTTGAATTACCGAAAAATGTGCGCATGTTGGCTACCGAAAATGTTGGCGGATGTGCACAAAACGAAACTTTTAGACCGAGCATTGACTTTCCTTGAGCAGTACCACAAAGACGTCGATGATTTCTTACGCCAAATTGTTATGGGCGATGAAACATGGGGGGGCCAACGTCACACCAGTATCAAATCAACAGTCCATGGAATGGCGGCATTGAGATTCACCCAGAAATGTGAAGTTTAAGCAAACAATTTCTCCACGGAAAACCATATGCACAGATATTTAGTACAGAAATGGAGTATTGCTTGTGGAATTTCTGTCTCATAATGAGACAATCAATGCAGCACCTTACTGTAAGACATTGCACAATCTGCGCCGCTCAATTCAGAACAAAAAACGTGCAAGTTGAGCAAGGGCATCGTTTTGCTGCAAGACAATGCCCGTCCTCATGTGGCGAATCAGACCAAAGATCTTATCACAACTTTTCGATCGTAAGCTTTAGATCATCCTCCGTACAGCCCCGATCTTGCGCCTAGTGACTACTATCTGTACCTGATCTTGAAGAAACACCTGGGCGGTCAGCGTCTTCAAGACGATGACGAAGTCAAATGGGTTAAATGGCTCTGAGCACTATGGGACTTACCTTCTGAGGTCTTCAGCCCCTTAGAACTGAGACCTACTGAAACCAAACTAACCTAAGGACATCACACACATCCATGCCCGAGACAAGGTTCGAACGTGCGACCGTAGCGGTCGCAAGTTTCCAGACTCTACCGCCTAGAACCGCTCGGCCACTCCCGCCGGCTAACGAAGTAAAAATGGTGGTGATGCAGTGGTTAACAAGTCAGGCGACAGACTTCTATGAGGAGGGTCTTGAAAAACGGGAAGAAGTGCCTCAAAATTGACGGAAATCATGTAGAAAAGTAGGTTAAGGTACAGGGTTTCATATAAAAATAATATTATTGATATATCTTAGCACGTCTTATTTTTTAATTTCAGAATGGTACATACTTAATAAACATGCCTCGTATATATATATATATATATATATATATATATATATATATATATATATATATATATATATATATATATACATATGGTAGATGTGACACTCATTTGTAGAAGCAGATAAAACGAACTGATTTCTTTTTAGAAACCTTTACACCCATTCTGAAAGTAATCTGTTAATAACAGTTGTGATGGGCTTCTCAACAACAGAACGTATTTCTTATCAAAAATGCTGTCTTAGTACTGTCAAACTAAAAGAAAATTGCCATTTTTACACTTTCTGTAATCTTTCTAAAGCCTTTGACTGAGAAGATCAAGCAAGCTACTAGGATTATTATGATCGTGTAATTCTACTTGTAAAGACAGCATCACATGTTAATTACATTGAGATAATTTCAGAATATCAAATGATACGACTGCTACAAAGCGGAATTCAGAGTCTGGAAATATTGAATTTGGTACCACGCAATATATATTGCTTAACCTCTCCTGATCTTGAGCATAAATCAATTTTCAAGGGAAACGAGCGATTTTTCAAAAAAAGTGATACATTCTGATGACATAAGTTTACCAAGAAGTGTCCAAAGACTAGGCTTACAATTAGTGGACACCAAAACATTAACCCAACATCTTTCAAAGACATACATTTCGTGAATCCATTATTGCTTATATATACAAGAAGCAGTGACACATACTACATGAAACTTCAAGTGTAAAAAAAGTTGTTGTAAGCAGGCCATGGGTACAGAAAGTACGAGGTGTGATTGGAAACTGTTAAGAATGGATGAGCGACTGATTACTGGTTTGGAGGGTAGGTACACGGAGGTGGGAAGTGAGCTATTGCCTTGTCCTTGAACGCCCTCTGACAGGAAAATGCGTTTCCATAGTCAGTCCGTTGTGGCAGCTGGTTGAGTGCGGGTCTGTTAAGGCTTGTTGCCGGATTCGGTCTGCGTGAAAATGGACGTAAATACGGAGCAACGAGTTTGCGTTAAATTCTGTTCTAAAACGCGAAAATCAGCTTTTGAGACTTACGAACTATTAAAAACAGCTTTTGGAGATACTTGTGTGAGCCAGTCAAATGTTTTTACTCTGTTTCAACAGATTTAAAAATGGCTGTGGAACATTTGAAGATGAACCACGGTCCAGTCATCCTTCCACCTCAAAAACAAATGTTGAGTGGTACTTAAGATAGGTAAATAAATTAGTGAAATCAATGTGAAGTGAAATAGAAATTAGAAAATAAATGAAAAACTTAGTTTAGTTTAGAAGAATTACACAGTTGGAAACAGCGGGCAGAGCAGCAGTGACAGAAGAGCCAATGACCATGAGGTCAGCACGTCAGGAGAAGCCATCGCCCTCCTCACATAAGCGGAAGCTGTCGATTCAGCCGTGAGGGGATCGCCCGACCGGCTCACGTATTTCTCAGCTGTCACATGTGATCAAAGGCCCTCGCCTACATTCCAAGAGCCAATGACCGACGTTAAGAAGATTCTTCGAGAATCTTTTAAATGTGACAGAAGAGTTAATGACCGTGAAGTCATTCACCTCCAGTGAACTGAAGTGAATAAATATGTGAGACACAGTGGGCCCGACAGTAGTAGTTTTCAGTTCCAGTACAGTTCAGTCAGTGCTGAAGACCGTCATGCAGGAAGAGACTACATCGTACACAGAAGCACCAAGTCCGCCACTGTCATGGAATAGCAAGCAGCAGCCTCGCCCCCAGAAGACAGAGGTTAGAAGGTATTTGAAGACTGATTTTTACGTACCCGGGTGACTCGTGAGGACGGGAAGGAGATGGCCTCACATCAGCAGTCACCTGTGAGCTGATGATAAAGATCTGACAGCCGAAGACTGGCAAGCTGGAGTCCGTTGTTCGAGTCCGGGACACTGGCCGTCCCCCGCCACACCGCTCCGCTGGCCGACGCTAAACACTGAAACACGCGGCTGCTTAGAGAAGCGAAACACTGGGACGCCACATCCAAGGTATCACCATCCGATTCACGACTTCGTTCTCAATAATCAAACGGGCCACGTCGCGATGCGCGTCTCCAGTCAACTGGGGGAAACAGCGACACGAGATACACACCGCCAGGCGTAATCAGACGCCGCCGCTGCCGCAGCAGAAGGCTTCGCAAACGACACAGCTGCCGCCCTCCCAGCCAGAACAATCCAGTAAGGCAACAGTTGTACAAAACTTTCAATAATAGTTATCTTATGACAAATGCTGTTTCATTCTACCTCATACCCGAGCCAAGGAAGAACCCACCCTGCCCACATGTTGTTAAAAGAGAAAAAGTAATTTATTTAGTGTTTTTCACCCTGTCATAATGCTTTAGAATGCCCTTTGCAGTAATGCTCATCGTGACAACTGACTAGCATCAAAAGTGAAAACTCAGTTACATTAGGTGTCAGAGAAAAAACCCTTGGCTCAATATAAGGTGTGAATGACAGTCACTAAAGGTCCACTTGTTTAATGTGTTAAGGGATAGAGGTTTGCATAGCTGTATATTATTTATTTAGAAGTGTAATTTCTCTCATTATATTAAGAGTTTGTCAAAAATATTTAAACATCTTTTTAATTCAGTGTAGTAAGATTGTGTAACTAGTAGTTCGTAAAATCGAACATATTCAGAGTCAGCACCACAAGCGGTTACTACTGAGGAAACTATTCAGAGCTTAGTTTATCAAATAGCACAGCTTATGAATGACAATACTGCATTATTTTAACAGTGGTGTGAGGTTAGGCAAACCGTTTCATTCCTTTCCACCCTAGATTCCTCAGCAGCAGCCTTGGTAACTCCTTTTTCAGGTAAACCTGGCGAGGACATAACAGCTTTTTTTGATGATTTAGTAGCAGCTGCAAGGCTAGGATCACGGTCAGGTGAACAGCTCTTACATATGACAAAGTTAAGATTGATAGGAGAGGCTAAAGCACACGTATAATACCATGAAGAATTACGGAATGCTCCAACATTTGAGGAATTGAAGAAAGGATTACTTAAACGTTTTCAAAACCAGAACAGCTGTAGATTTTATAGGGAAAAATTAAACACTATCACTCTGAGGCAAAACGAGTCGTTAGAAAGCTTTGTAGATAGGATTAGAAAAGTTAATATTAACATCTATTAGTGGACAACTAGTGATGAAGCAAATAAAGTTATTTACGAGAGGCAGACGATAGAGCTCTGGATACATTTTTACGTGGGTTATCTCCTGAAACGTCCCGTCGTGTCAGGGCAGAGTTTCCTAAAAATTTAGCGGAAGCTGTATCTGTGGCGACGGCTTTCGAGGAAACAGACATTGCCACCAGATACAAAGAGAAGAGAAATGTATTTTCAGCAGGAGTACGATGTTTTAGGTGCGATCGACAAGGACATATAGCAAAAAACTGCAGACAACCTCAATGCACTAATTGTCAAAGAATAGGTCACACATTCAAGGAATGCAGGTCTAAGAAAATTTTTGGAAATAGAAATCAGTTAAACTCAAACGGCAATGCTGGAGCCGGCACCAGGCGTTCCCAATAAAATTTCATGCCATTAAGGCGAATGTGAAGGCGGAATGCTAGTTATCTGCTACCATACAGGATAAAGAGACAAGGATACTGGTGGATACAGGCGCAAACGTGTCAATAGTGAGTAATGAATGCATTGGAGAAGAGAAATATGACCCTCCAAGGTATAGATTGAGTGGGGTAGGAGGAGGTATAGTGAAGTCATTAGGATGTAAATCATTGATTTTGTATATTCACGGTGTACAATTTCAAGAAGATGTAGAAGTGGTAACAAAGGTAACTGACGGGTACGACGCGATCCTAGGGCTGGATTTCCTGAATAAACATCACACTGAAATCGACCTCAGACAGCAAACTGTAGAGCTTAGCGGAATAGTGTTTCAGCTAGGTGAAACTGCTGCAAAGGGCCCGCTGCCGCAAGATTTCCCCAACCTTCCGAAATGCCAACACAAAAGAAGACGAAGTAAATATTCCAGAATTCGAGTGGATAACAGATGCCAACACGAGTAACGTAGAAGTAAATATCCTCGGAATAGTGAAGCAACTTAAATCACCTAAGAAAAGCAAGTCTTCTGGTCCAGACTGTACACCAAGTAGTTCCCTTTCGGAGTATGCTGATGTATTAGCTCCATGCTTAAGAATCACATACAACCGTTCGCTCGACGAAAGATCCGTACAAAAAGACTGGAAAGTTGCACAGGTCACACCAATATTCAAGAAAGGTAGAAGGAGTAATCCACCAAATAACAGGCCCATATCGTTAACGTCGATATGCAGCAGGATTTTACAACTTATATTCTATTAGAACGTAATGAATTACCTCGAAAAAAACGGTCTATTGACACACAGTCAACATGGGTTTAGAAAACATCGTTCCTGTGAAACACAACTAGCTCTTTATTCACATGAAGTGCTGAGTGCTATTGACAAGAGATTTAACATCGATTCCGTATTTCTGGATTTCCGGAAGGCTTTTGACACTGTACCATAAGAGCGGCTCGTACTGAAATTGCGTGCTTATGGAATATCGTCTCAGTTATGTGACGGGATCTGTGATTTCCTGTCAGAGAGGTCACAGTTTGTTGTAATTGACGGAAAGCCATCGAGTCAAACAGAAGTGATTTCAGGCATTCCCCAAGGTAGTGTTATAGGCCCTTTGCTGTTCTTTATATATAAAAACCATTTGGGAGACAATTTGAGGAGCCGTCTTCGGTTGTTTGCAGATGACGCTGTGGTTTATCGACTAATAAAGTCATCAGAAGATCAAAACAGACTGCAAAACGATTTACAAGAAATATCGGAATGGTGCGAAAAGTGGCAGTTGACCTGAAATAACGAAAAGTGTGAGGTCATCCACATGAGTGCTAAAAGGAACGCGTTAAACTTCGGTTACGCGATAGATAAGCCGTTAATTTAACTAATACCTAGGTATTCAAATATCAACAATTTAAATTGGAAGTAACACACAGAAAATCTTGTGGAGAAGGCTAACCAAAGACTGCGTTTCATTGTCAGGACACTTGGAAAATGTAACAGACCTACTAAGGAGGCTGCCTGCACTACGCTTGTCCGACCTATTTTAGAATACTGTTGCGCGGTATGGGATCCTTACTAGATAGGACTGACTGAGTACACCGAAAAAGTTCAAACAAAGGCAGCACGTTTTGTATTATCGCGAAATATGCGAGAGAGTGTAACAGAAATAATACAGGATTTGGGATGGACATCATTACAAGAAAGGCGTTTTTCGTTGGGACGGAATCTTCTCACGAAATTCCAGTCACCAACTTTCTCCTCGGAATGCGAAAATTTTTGTTGATACCGACTTACATAGGGAGGATCGAACACAAAGATAGAATAAGGGAAATCAGAGCTCGTACGGAAAGACATAGGTGTTCATTCTTTCTGCGCGCTATACGAGATTGGAATAATAGAGAATTGTGAAGGTGGTTTGATGAACACTCTGCCAGGCACTTAAATGTGACTTTCAGAGTGTCCATGTAGATGTAGATGTAGGATGAGGGACTTGAAATTTCAGCTCAAGATAGGATCATGTAGTGTCAGGCCTACTATGGCTCTATTTTAATAGAATAACTGAACATGCACTCATTAGGTATGACACGGTAGAGAAATTCGTGACAGGATGGACATTACATGGTATATGGTCAATACACAGAAATATCTAAAGAAAAGGACACTACTCAATAAATGAAAACCACAGTACATGACTACAGACAGACGACGAATATAACGAGTTGGGCTGTCTAGAGCACAGGAGACCTTCAATGAGTACGTTAGAAGAAAATTGTCGAAAACTCACTCAGAAGACCTGATAAAATTCAGGTCGTATGCAAAGGCTGTTAATGAAAGTTATTGATAGGCTCCGAAGGACGAGGCAGCTACTAATAATAACTTTACCACACTAAAAGCAGAAATGCTTAACACCTTATCCAAACAGCCCTGGGTCATTCCGATCCAGTTTAAATCTTGTACGACTGCAAAGACGAGTCAATGTCGTTAAGAGACCGTTGAGATTGTTAAAGTCAGACAAAACTCAAGCTCTTGACGCAAAAGCTATCTGATTCTACTCCGATGATCTGCCTTAGTAAACACTTCTATTACCCAATTCCCCGAGGATTTATCAAAAAAAAAAAAAAAAAAAAAAAAAAGAAAAGAGAGAAAGAGAATAGCGGTGCCACATGACAGGACGGAAGCACAGGTCAGATTCCTCCACAAGAGGTGTAGCACAAGTGAACCACAAACCCACTGTCAAATGTAATTCAACACCTTCCATTGTTATGCAGTCTTAGACGATATTCTGAGGTGAAATTTTAAAGGGTATCTCGAACAGATTGTCCTCCTTCATGCTATCCAGCGCTGAATAGGTAAACAGCGATCACGTGAACCCTAAATCTCGTCCTTATACAAAGCACTGAAAGTGATGGAAGCATGCATTCGACCCTAAGAAGTATTTCCTAACTTCCGAAAGGCATTTGAATCGTTACAACACATACGTATCGCTCCCGTAGGGATCGCGAATAATCAGTTAATTTAACCTCATCGCCACAGAGGCTATCAATCAATCTTCTTGCGTCCCACACGCAAATATAACAGAAAAAAGCCCCAAACCTTGATACTTTGAGAAGACCCTCTTCCATGCAGTTCATAGTGCTTTGTAGAGTATAGATACATATGTCGACAGAGATCATTGTTCAAAAATTTCACTCCAGTGGCGATCTGTCTCTTTCTCCTGGTATTTGTTAGTTACATTCGTTTGTCGTTCAATAAACTCGTAGCAAGGATATATTTGTAAATGAGTCACACATCTGGAAAAGGAAACAAGGAGAACTCACTTTTGAAATCAGGACAGACATGGTTGGATTCAATCATTATTCAACAAATCCAAAATGACTTACTCCTGTAGGTCACGAACTAGTCGATTATACGCAACTGTTGCGAGACATTTTGAACCCCTGGCATCCCCTCCTTTCAGATAGCGTGCCAGTATTTCCTTCACAGACTACGGTGGTTGGGTTGTCTGGGGGAAGTGACCAAACAACGAGGTCATCGGTCTCATCGGATTAGGGTAGAACGGGAAAGGAATTCGTCCATGTCCTTTCAATGGAACTATCCAAGCATTTTCTTGGAGCGATTTTGGGAAATCACGGAAAACCTAAACCAGGATGGCCGAATGCGGGATTGAACCGTCGTCCTGCCGAATGCGAGTCCATTGTTCTAACCACTGCGCCACCTCCCGCGGTCACAGACTGCCTCTTGATCATCATCGCCTTCTTCTTTTCATTATACACAGACTCCGACAGTTAGCGAAAGTAACAGATTGTGTCTTCATGACGTCACTGTCAACAATGAGTTTCGGCACGAAACTTACCGAACCGTTGCGTGGCATCAGTCTCATTGACAAACCTTCCGAAGAAAGAGTCGATTTCGAAGTGCGCTTTCTAGGAAGTCTGTTTCGCATCCTTCGGGCTGTGAGAAGAAGTTGAGAAGAAGAGAGGAGGTAGGTGAACACTGACTTTTAAATAGTTCTGCAGTCGTAGGTAAGGGATCAGGGTCTGCAAGGCAAATATTTTGTCTTTTGTCTACGTTCGCGAACTATTTTAACGGCGCAAGCTGAGAGGAGAAAAATTTCATTTGCTTTTTCCGAAGCGCTTGCTAGTTTCAATTTGTCGTTTCTGATTCACGGCAGCATTTGTGTGATTCGAACTTTGGTGCTATTTCCAAACGTCTTCTTTCGCTGCATCTGATGACCATGACGAAAATTAATTTTAATAATTTTTTTGGAAGATCTAACTAGAAATGTGCAATTGTACTACTGAATTTCCCTTCAACATGTATATTCTGTAGCAAATTAAAACCAGTTGTCTCAACATTTGCTAACTTAGCCTGTGATTTCCAAAAATATAGACATAGAAAAAACTGATTTTGAATTTGACGTAGAATACAAATCCATAGCGTTAGCTTTCCTACTAAAAGTATCGGAAACGCCAGACTCTTAATAATTGTGGGCTTGTACAAATATTCGTTTTCTTTTAACGATCAATTAGTTTTCTGTTCGGTTTAATTGGTGTTTCAATCCATAATCCAGCATCACTTGATATTAATTTTTTATGATTGTGATAAGAGCTGGTGTGTGTCAAATACGGTGCCATGTACGGTATCACACTGAATTGTTTATTTAGACCAAACCTTCTTGGCAATAAGCCAGATTTCATTTGACTATTTTCATCTCAGAAAACAATGTAACTACTAAAGACTGCTTGTTTCGCGTTTCCAGATGTTTTCGCGAGTGAAGTCGCTGTTCGGCTCGCCAGGTGCCAGCCAGGGGTGTCCCAGGCTGGTCGACGAGCCGCCAACACCTGCGCCTCTTCGCCGCCTTCGGCCACCTCGACCAAAGCCGGATGAGAAGAAGGTGGAGTCCACCACCACCGACTGCGAAGAGGCTGCTGCTGATACACCACAGCTTCAGGCAATTCATGTAAGCAGCAGAGCCACCTTTGTGCAACATTCAACAATAATAACTGTTTGAGTGTTCCAAGAAAAATGAATTCCAATAATGTTTTGCAGACACGTTTACTGACATAACTTTTTCTTTCCACAGTTTGGTCCGAGACCGAGAATTGTGCATTTTGACTTGTCTGGCGTTGGAGATGAAGAGGAGGAAGTCTCTGGCTCTTACTACCCTCCTGGAGTTCCAGTTCCACCCAGTCGGCTGCAGATCTTTGCCAACAGACCGCGCCGAAGGAAGATTATCCGAGAGCCACAATCGCAGGAAGTGCAGACTGCGATGGCACATCTAAAAGCTGAGATACAAACAATGGTATGTTAAACATTTCGCTGTTAAATACACTGTATTACGTTAGAAACAAAAACGTAGATTTCTTATTAACGCTTGAAATAATGTAAATGTAGGACTCATTTTAACCTACACATACAACCAAACTGTGTAGACTACTTTCAGTTCGTGATGAGGGTTGATAAGGCATCTTGAAGCCAAACGAGATGCATTGTTTGAGAATATGTGGGAACGAAAAAAGGTTATCATGACATTGGTCCAAAAAAAACTTTACGATATTGTACAGAACTTACATTAATTGATTTCGTAGGAATGTTTATGGAGTGGTGATATCATAAATACGAAGATTCAGTTAATGCGCTTTACACATTATACCTCTATATATTTCGTTACTTGCAAAAGTCGTAGTGATGTCACAGTTACTGACTTTTTTGCAGCCTGTAATATTTCAAGTGCTAGATATAGGTTTGCTCAAGGAAGTCGCTTAATAAAAATGATTCTTTTTGTCATTTCCAGGAGAACCCGCCACCTACAACATGGATTGGGCTTCTAGTGGAGACTCTAGTCGACCTGTATCGAAACAAGAGAGATTACCGCCGGAACCATGGGTTGGCAGAGAGACCAGGGTTCGTCATCCGAATGAAGCGAAGATTCGCAACTGCTCGTGAGGCAGTGAGAAGAGTTCTGCATCTAAAGAAGAATGTGGACAAGAGACAGCTGCCGACGGGCATCGATTCAACTCTGCGTGATTACTTTCTTCATTGTGAACACCCTGACCCTAATTATCCACCGATTATTCCATTAACACCACAGCTACTGAAACCGCGCTGTGATGTGATTGTAGAAGCCAGTGTGGTTTGGCTTGAAATAAAACAACTTAAAACCTGTTTAGTTGTGTTTTTATTGCGCAGTTAATTTTTAAAAACTTTCTACACTCAATGTACAAGTGTGAAATTGGAAACGGTCAGCACTGCGTAGACTGAAGTAACCTGTTTTGATGGAAATAAATCAGATTTAAATGCTGGTAGCATGAGCTGCATTAGGGAAAATGGCGCTGATGATGACGTCACTAACGCTGTGAATGGGGCAGATCAGTTTACTGTGATCAAACTTTCAATCCGGTTTAAGAGGTGCCGCCAGGCAACCCATAGGATTCAGATACAATGAGACAAGGAAGGAAAACTACAAGTCATGTTTAAGTATAGTAGACTGAAAGAAATTCTGAGAGGGTACTTGTGTTAGGCAGTTTTCATGATATGAAATGTCTGAATTAACGCATAACATAATGGGTATTCATCGTCTCAGTACGTAATGCTTTTAAGTGGAACTTAGGACTCACAACCGTACCACGCGATATAAGATGTGTTGCCGAAGGATATCTATAAATAAGAATACGTACTGATTTTTTGTATGATAACAGTGCAGTTGAGGGTGATACCAGGAACATCGCTGAGAATGCTTCTTTCACTATGGTGAAGATTGTGCCATTCCTTGAGTAGAACAACAGGCCTTGGTTCCTCGGGATTCGTTCAACCAGCTGTGCCCTTCATGTATGTCCGTGACTGATGCATCAAACGTAGCATAGTCGCACAGCATTCGACATGGCCTACATCTGGACGTTTTCTTTAAGGGATTATTTTGCATTACTAATTTCCAGAGGCAGTCTGCGAGACAGACCTCTGTCAGCTAATGTCGATGATCTCCTATAATTTGAGTAAAAGGCAAATATTTCCGAGCATCAGAGCTACCATCTGATTATATACGGAGCTGCAGCAGCTGAGTAAAAAGCTAAAAGAGGTTAATTGGATACCACAAATTATAAAAAAAAGGATATTATCGGCTACATAAAAATTTTTGTTAATGATTAAAAACTCGTATTACGAAAGAAAACTGTAAATTCAAAAAAAAAAACATTTCTACAAGTGTGCTTGGCTAGGATAATAAATCAACTTTTCACACATCTCGAAGAGATAAACCTAGGTCGATACAGGTTAGTATCCAATTTCTGTAGACATCACAAGACGAAAGGCAGACGGAATAAGGAGCCAAGCGTGACGTAAAGGCTTACAATATTAAACACCTCTTCCAGTGCTGTACTTCAGGGACAGAATTGGAAACACAGAACGTAGTGGTTTAGTCAGTGTTGAGGCTCCAAAAGGGAAATGTTTTACACTTTACTTCACTATTAAAAAGGACAAAAGTCCGACTGCGGTAGTAGCCGCGAACAAGCTAAAATTTGTGATGATATCGGTATTTATTAGACGTAGCACAGTAAAGACTGAGGGCACCTGGAGTTACTGGTGGGCAATTTCGGTACGTTTCCAACTCGAACACTCCTAGGAAGACCAGAAGCACACAGTGCCTGATAATTACTTTCTAAATTGCACAGTATTTTATGAAAGAATGGTCGTTCATCTCCCCTTTAATGGCAAATTACAGCCAAAAGGATTTCACATCAGACAGGTTTTGTTTAACTAAGATCACTTTCAAACAGTTTTGTTTTACTAGAAGTCAGATATAAATACACTGCAGTTCAAGAGAACTTTGTGCTACAAAGTGCTACAAATAAAACACGCTCAAGAGGTACAAAATTCCAGAAAGAAAGCGAAGCCAATTACGAGAATTAATGGGCACCAAATGCATAAACGTTTTAAGGCAGATGACATTCAGTCTTAAAAAGACAGTATAAGTGAGTCAGGTTATATTAAATTCAGATTATTTACCTCAAATCCTAAGATTTAATAACAGTCCGTAAAAACCAAGGTAAATCAAACGATATACGAAAGCTGATTCATTACCTTACATAGTCACAAATTGCAGACAATAATAACAAATAAAAATCTTTTGGTTGCTCATCCAGTAATTCATCTGATTATAATCGTATTTCAAATAAAAGTCTGAAATTACGTACTCACATCAATATTACAACTTTGATTAACATATCTAATAAGACAAAGACGAGTACTTATTGGAAGACTTATATATATAGCGATAAGACTAATTAGAAACAGTGGAGAAAAGCAAATGACTTCTTGTTCGAAACCTTGACACCTATTCTGAATATAATCTGTAAACAATAGGTGGTCTTCTCAAAAAAGGAATCAGATTTTGTTATAAAAAACGCTGTCCTAATACTATCAAACAAAAAAAGTTATCCATGCAGCATTCTGTGTGACCTTGCAAAAGCCTTTGCTAGTGTAGGTCAAGGAACTATGCTAGGGAAAGCACAATGGCGTAATTCTACTTGAATGTACGGTGTCATATCGTAATTACATAAAAATAATGTAAAATTACAAATGATACGACAGCTATAAAGCGAAATTTAGAGTGTGGGCTATGGTCGCAAAAAATGGTTCAAATGGCTCTGAGCACTATGGGACTCAACTGCTCGCGGTTCCAGACTGCAGCGCCAGAACCGCGCGGCCACTTCGGCCGGCGCTATGGTCGCAGGTTCGAATCCTGCCTCGGGCATGGATGTGTGTGATGTCCTTAGGTTAGTTAGGTTTAAGTAGTTCTAAGTACTAGGCGACTGATGACCTCAGAAGTTAAGTCCCATAGTGCACAGAGGCATTTGAACCATTTGAATCAGAGTGTGGAAGCATTCAGTTCCGTAGCAGGCAAGATGCATTGCTTAGCTTCACCTAATCTTGGTCATAAATCATTTTCCAAGGAAAATGATATTTTTTAAAAATCGTGACATATTTCGATGACACAAGTTTACCGATAGGTTCCCAAATACCTTCATAACAGGCTAACAATAAACAGATAGTGAAACATAAACTCTATATCTTTCGAAGACCTATACTCCGTGATTCCAAAATCGTTTATGGGCAGAAGATGTGGTAGTCAATGGACACACATAACATGAAACATCAGGTGTAAAGTTAAATGGTGATGTAGTAGGGCACGTTTAGGGAAACTATTCTCGTTTAGTAATTGACATATAGTAGTACGGGTTTTCTAGAGGATACAGACTTAGATGCTGAGATCGATGGCATATGCACCTATGCGAGCCGATACTAGAACAACCGTAACGTAATCTGACAGTAAAAATGGCATAAATTTTAATATACATATCTAGTTTAAGCAAATCCTGTGAATCGTGCCGACTATTTCGGTGTAACAAGAGTGAGACATTTGTAACCGCTCGATGTCACTTAATATGATCACGACGACACCCCTCGATCGACGTTAACACTCGTGGTGTCACTCGCCTTCATACATGGCAGTGGACGTTTGAAAATTCGTGACGCTAGCTCAATGGTCGTCAATTGATTTAAACGTATTTCCCGGCTGACTCTTAATTCAACTGCGTATTTAGATGTTCGATTAATCTGAATAGTTTGCAATGTTCCAGCGATTCTATTCGAACTCTATGCTGATGTACCGACAGGCACCATTTTCGCAGATAAACATGCAAGTAAGTAATGGATGTTCAGTTTCTCATTATAGTTCGTCGCACACACACATTATACATCCTCTGTAAGAACTATTTCATGCATTTATATTTTTGGTGTCCCAAAAAATTGGTTGGCTTAATATTATGACGGCACGTTGCATACAACTTGCACAGATATTGTTTATCATGTAGTCAAGACTACGTAATGAAGCCAAGATCGTGGATAAAATTGAAATGTAGTTTGTTTATTAACACTTTCGTTTTCCCTAATTAAATATGAAATATGAGTCGGGATTGGAGGTGATGATCTTATACTTCGTTTTTAGTATTTTAGGTCCCCGTTAATTAATATCTGGTAATTAATAAGCGGAATATTTTTTGTGTTGGCTCGTAGATGGTATCAGTTACCCCGGCAACAGTCCAAGAATAAGATTCTTTTAATGTTCCGCGCACACGCGTTACACCATTTTATAAACTGCAGAATTACGTAAACTATAGCTTTCCGTTGCGCACAACTTTCGTGGGTTCCACAACCACAATGGCATCCCAAGAGTAATTTTCCCAGCCAACACAGAGTTCGAATTGTGTTACCGGATTCATTTTCACTTCTCCCGACAATAAACCTATCTGATCACTTCGTCACACGTAATGTATTTTAAACGAGTCTTTAAATAACCTCCTCAACGAGTTTCGCAGTCGCGTACCACTTTTTCATCGACTAGCCCGATCGCGATAACTGAAGGTAGAGAGGTCAATAATGTGTTACATGTTCTTTTACATGTATTAAAAAACAAACGTGCCCCAATATCTTTCTGTCCCGCTTGGTCTTTGCTACTTTTCATTACATTGCTTCTTAGTAGTACCGTGCAGTTATTAATGTTTCGTATTACTTTCGGCTTTTTAATTCTTCCCCGATTTTAATTAATATGATGCTATTGATTGGCGACCCCATGGAGTGTTCTGTGCACCACGACCAGATAGTGGATATACTTGGAAGGAGAAACAGCGTTGGTCGTATTTTTTTTGTTTTATTATCCGCAAAATCGATTTCAGTTTATGTGATCGTTCTAAGCTTGTTGACACCACTGCCTACCAATTTAAATTGTATATTACAGCACTGAGGATGGTCACTAAGTGACCGAAAATCGGTTTTGCGGATAATAAAACAAAAAAATACGACCAATGCTGTTTCTCCTTCCAAGTATAATATGATACTAACTATGATTAACTATTGGCATTCTCAACGACAGCAAATACGAGTAATTTTCTACTCTGATTGTTGCACACCAAGATAAAATTAAAAACCATTTAAGCACGAGACATGACTGAGATAAAATACGAAAAGAAGATTGTCAAAGCGGTATGCAAGGAGTTCTCAAACCGTAGCCGGAAATCATTTTACGAACAGTTACTTCCAAACACAAAAATAAATTTTTCAACAACGAAACTGTTAGTCTACATAAACCAAGGGTACAGTTTATTAATACTTCCATAGCAGAGTACGAATAGTGATCACAGAGAAAGGAAACCTCAGCCGCATGCTAAGGTGACAAAAGTCATCCGGTAGCTCCTAGTATCGTGTCGGACCTCCTTATGCCCGACGTAATGCAGCAACTCGATGTGGAATTGACTCAACATTATGCTGGAACTCCCCTGCAGAATTACTGAGCCATTTTGCTTCTATAGACGTCCATTACTCTTTCCAGTACTGGATTTTGTTCGTGAACCGACATCTCGATTATGGCCAATAAATGTTCAGTGGGACTGATCCCGGAAGATCTGGGAGGCCAAATCCTTCATAGAATTTGTCCAGAACGCTCATCAGAACAACCGTGAAACACTGTGTCCCAGTGGCATGGCGCATTGTCATCTACAAATATTCCGTCGTTGTTTGGGAACATCAAGTTCACGAATGGATGCAAATAGTCTCCAAGTAGCCGAACGTAACTATTTCCAGTCAATAATCGGCTGAAATGCACCGGAGAACTCAGTTCATTCGATGTAAACGCAGTCCATATTATTATGTAGCCAACACCAACTGGGAGAGTGCCGTGCTGACGAGATGGGTCCATGGCCTCGTGGTGTCTCGTGGAGTATACCCCACACTTGACTCCTATCATCTGCACTTACTAGCTGAAACAAGACCCATCTGACCAGGCTACAGGTCTAGGGTTCAACTAACGTCGTCACGAGCCTAGGAAAGTTGGTGCAGACAGTGTTAGTAAAGAGACTCGCGTCCGTCTCCGCTGTAGTACCTCATAAACGCCACATTTCGCCGCACTGTCCAAATGGACACATTCGTAATACGTGCCACAATGATTTCTGCAATAAATTGATATCTGTGACCTCAGTGCATATGAAATCACACTTTTAAATCACTTGAATACAAGGTCAGTCTCTTGGATGTACAAGAACAATCTTATCTATAACAAATACATAATGCGACAGTGATGGACTACGTAAGAAAAATGTAATGAATGAATCTTCCAAATTTAGCATTTCAGTTCTGCTGTTGAATTCAAAACAAACTTACAAATTATAAACCATTATAATGTTGCATAACTACTTCCCATATTTAGAGTGAACCTTATCTCACTAGCATAGGATTGTAGTCTGTAGAAATGAGGCCCAAAAATTACTTTTTGGACAGCTGATCAGAAATCCCAATCAGGTTGTTAATAAACTGCATCAATCTTCTTTTCCTATTATCTTTTCCCAATTGTCTAATGAGTCGGCATTGTTAGTGACAGTCGTTCTCCGTACGCCCCTAGTGACGCTACCGCTCTCTCAGGGAACCTGTTTTTGGGCCCCGATTGTTTGCGTTTAGACTAAATCTCACATTCAAACGTCGGAACGTTTCCTGAAAGTTGACGTAGCGTATATCTGAGGCGGTACGTGGGAAACAGTCTGGCGGTTACCTGGCCGTATGTGAGGAAACCACCTAAAAACCACATCCAGACTGGCTGTTTCACCAGCCGTCGTCTTTAAACTGCGATGTTTAATAACCTGGCCAGTCGAGATGGGTCAGTAAACAGCTACGATACCAATAGATAGACACAAGTAGTCTAGGTGAATCTCTAATACCAGTACGCGAAACATGGGAACATCAACTAATGTAAACATTGGTAAACTGCAGAAACAGCGGAAGAAGACCTCAGGAGTATCTAACTACCGCAAGCTTTCTAATGTGTGAATTATTTGAATGAATAAAGTTTCAAAGTACTTTCAGATCGTCAGACACAACGATCCAAGATCCGTTTGTAAGGTAGTAGGAGAACAGATGGAGGGAAGCACAGTTGACATCGAAATTTTTAAAATGTTGGTACTATTTATTTAAACACTTCACTACTAATGAGCTGTCAATGACATGCTAATATTCCGTAAGTGATTATGATGTTATATTTAGTAAGAGGAAGCGTACTGAGGTACGTTGGCTTGACCAAGGAAGGGGGCGTGGCAAACCAGCTGCTGACAAGTTGCTGCCTCAGCTAGGTCAGCAGCACGTGGTTGTCAGGAATCGCCCTCGAGGTTGCTTCCGTCAGTCCATCCGCAAGAGAAGACACCTCTTACTGTGACGTTGGCAGTGTTCCAAGTGTGTGTAATCTGTTGCTTGCATCTGAGGCATAATGTTTTTCTGACTCTCCTATGGTCGTCAACTTATCATCACATAGACAGTATCCCACTACGTAAGTTATTCCCCATAACTTTGTGCGGTACTCGCAATAGATCCACCGACGACATTTAGAATTCGAAAGAAATTGTTTTGAATCGGTGAAATTTTAGATTGCGCTGTAGTGTAGTATTCCTCGAAGTATCTTCATTGAGTACGAATTCGCTTAGACTTAATTTTTGTCAAGCGTTAATTAGGAATTCTACGCACTTAAAACTCAACAGTAAGTGTTGAAATTTTTCCGAATGGTTCTCTAAGGAAGGAGAACGTTGTTAACAGGGCTGCATTAGCTACTATGTGAAATGATCCACCTGTCTTAATCGCAGCGTCAAGTGGATTAAAATAGAGACTGTCTGATTCTCTTAAATGTTGTTAGTTAACATTCGGTGCATACCTTCATCTGCAGCCTTACTCCTGGATGAGGTAACACGCTATGACTTAATAGTAAACGATTCATATCCTACTCCCTTTCAAAGACGTGTACCGAATCTAGTACCTTTGAGAACAGGTGAGATTTTAACAATCTATATCTTCCCAAAATTTACTTCTTTACAGCAGTCTGGAATTCACTTACATTTTCGGTGTTATTCCGACGCCTGTCATTCTTTGACAAAAATCTCAGAGATATGGTTCCCGTCTCATCCTATAACTTCACTACCACTGTATTCGCCCCTGCTGTTTTCACAAGAGTCTTCTGAGCCAAGCTTTTAAAAGTACTCTTCCTATCTCTGCTCCTTACCTGCAGGTACATACAGCTTACTCAGAGATCCAAGTGACTAAACATCTTGCTGACCTCGCTGGTCCAGAGAAGCAGCTCTACGTTTATGATTTATCAATTGAGAGATTACATTTCAAATCTTCATCGGTAATTTTGTTGAGAACGTTTACAAAGGTACTTTGACGCCCAACTACATTTTCTTGGCACTTCACTTTTTTCATCAGTCAGTGTAGCCGTTGCCAGGTAATAAGGTGGTAATTGGTCCAAATCGTTCGCATATTTCAGTAAACAATGCAATTGTAACAGTTACGCTAGAGTTCTTGGCAAGCACATTGAATTTCCTCACAGACCGTTTTATGAGAGAATTATTTCAGGTAATCAACTTAATTTTGCTCTATACAAGGTGATAGTGGTGAAGAAGACAATAATTTCCTCATGCTAAGGCTAAAGAAACTATTTTAGTTGGTTCTGAGTATATCACCAAGTCAGTGTATTACGGAAAGTAACCAGTAGACCCTCTTTCTTCACGTAGATACTAGATTATCTTATGTACTCATGCATGAATACACTCCTGTCACCCATAAAACAATGCAATACGAAACAAAATTTAAACGTTTGTCTGAAACTTGTTAAATAGGCAGATTCAAATCATTTTTAAATTAATGAAATTGTGCAAAAGTTAAATAGCAAACATTTTTTGCTTTGCTCAATTTGCAGTTTAATGTTCAATAAATTCAACCATTTTCTATCCCCTGCCAGTCTTTGTAAGAATAAAATGTAGGGTCTTTCTTTGTGGATATAATATTGAGGTACATTTTAACATTCGAACGAAAATGGTATCAGTCCAAC
Source organism: Schistocerca serialis cubense (assembly GCF_023864345.2). Lineage (NCBI taxonomy): Eukaryota > Metazoa > Arthropoda > Insecta > Orthoptera > Acrididae > Schistocerca > Schistocerca serialis. Next base: position 1,264,844,245 of record NC_064638.1, on the reverse strand, counting down.
ATGATTTGTGTTAATAGTAGTCTGAACGTAAATGTATGTCAATCTGCGTCAATACATTTAGATCAACACCGAATAAATACTGCTACATGCATATTTAAAAGTATACTTTACCTCCCGGGGGATGGTGCGTATCAGTGTGATGAATTCGGTGTGTCAGCAGTTATATGACTTACACATTGGTCTTCTTCCAGTAACAACTGCCGCGGAGAGTAATTTTAGCATTCTATATCTTTAAATCCAACAAAAAAAGTCAATTCAGAACTGCAATCCATAGGAAATGGAAATGCTTTAGCCTCGTATTCACACAGGGAAATGTACCATTTTAAGGATATTGCACAAATGGTGCTTTGTTCTAGTTGGAACGCTGTTTCCGCACCAGCCATCGATCGTTTATGCTCTCTTGAAAACCTAACACAAAGGGAACCCCTTCTTTTTCTCATATTCTGTTGCTATTAGTCTATCGACTGTATAAGTTGACAGTCAACTACAAATTATTTAAGAATTATCTATGCGTTGATAGAAAATGTCAATATTCTTTTCAAAATATAAGTTAACATAATTATTAAAAATAATGCGCCAACACTGTTTAAATGTTATTTATGAACAACTGAAAATTATTACTGACATGATGTTCTGCTCTTAAAACTCAACATTAACTCTGTGAACGACACGACCTTCGGGATTGGTCTGACAAAGTTTATATGTAGGTGCTGGCATGGTCAGCAGCCTGTTTGTGCAGATTTGAATTGAGGACGCAATGTGTTTCAGCGTCTTTTTGTAGTCATTGCTAACCGTGCGGCTTTCTACCTGGTTGTGCTCCAGTGGCTACGGGAAGCAGAATTATTTTCTTCAAAGAGAGGACACAAATGCGGACACACAAAAAACCCATTACCACACGTGATACGGTGTAGGACAACCGCTGGCATTCCGAGAGAGCTTTCTGTGCCGGCCGGAGTGGCCGTGCGGTTCTAGGCGCTTCAGTCTGGAACCGGGCGACAGCTACGGTTGCAGGTTCGAATCCTGCCTCAGGTATGGATGTGTGTGATGTCCTTAGGTTTGTTAGGTTTAATTAGTTCTAAGTTCTAGGCGACTGATGACCTCAGAAGTTAAGTCGCATAGTGCACAGAGCCATTTGAACCATTTTTGAACCACAGCTTCCTGACTTCCCTGAATGGTACAAATACATGTTCTGCGTGGATTTGAAAGGAATCGCGTACATTTCTTCCTGCAAAATAGTGTCAATTCCAGGTAATCGCAACGTATGTGGACAGCGACCACGCACTCTTCTCTGCATAGAGGGCTGGTTCAAAATCAGACGACGTAAGCCTACCAAGGAAACTTCACAACTTTAAGCATGTTTTCAACACGAACAGAAACGACGAGAGTAAAATCCGACGAAACTTCGGGCAGAAATTACAAGCTCAGCAGACAGGAAACGACGAGAAGGAGAAGATAATGTCGCACCTGAGGTTTGGCGGAAAAGTATCGAACAGGATAGGGGGAAAAGTGGAAGTGATACAAGGCCTATGGGTTCTCAGTACTGATGGGCGTGAGACAACAAAATGTAGATATGTGATGACATATGTTTCCCAGCATTATTGTGTGCAGATATAGAGATATACTTATCTACGATGAGCAACCCAGAAGTTCCGCTGGATGCGGTGGAACGGGTCACGTGAGCGCCCTATTGACACAGAAGCGGGTGTCCCAGCATACCGATAGAATTCCTTCCTTTAAACATCGCCCAGGCTGTGGCTATGCCATGTCTCCGCAATATCCTTTCTTCCAGGAGTGCTAGTTGTGCTAGGTTGGCAGAAGAGCTTCTTTGAAGTGTGGAAGGTAGGAGAGGAGGAACTGGCAAAACTGAAGCTGTGAGGGCGGATGGTGTGTCCTGCTTGGGTAGTTCAGTTGGTAGTGCACTTACCCGCGAAAGGCAAAGATCCCGAGTTCGAGTCTCGGTCCGAGGTTTTTAACCTACCAGCAAGCTAAATTACGCGGCGGATTCTACAGGACAGAAGGCACCCACCCCAATTACGATAACAGTTCGGAATGACAATGTTAGTGAAAGAGTATCTCCGAATGAGACCGTACTTACCAAATGTGTCCCTATCTTCACCGCAACTACAGAACCTGTGACGAAAGCTCCATTAGTTACTGTATCAGAAAACACTACAGTAGCGGCTGTCACTGGACAGGATGCACACACGCCGATCTCGACAACACTCGGAAATGACAATGATCGTACTAGCGACACTACAATGTCGACCACGGAAACTTCGGCGGCGTCCTTCACCAAAACACAAATCACAGAATCGGTGACGAAAGCCGCACTCACCAACATTCAAAGTTACTCGAAAGTTTCTAAGGCAGAATCTCCACATTATAACATTTCTGATCAGAGCCAGGAAACATCCTAAGAATCGTTACCGAATATCTCTCTGGGAAGTACCTAGAAAAAATTGTTCGAAACATCAATCACGATCGGACTGAACTGGATTTAATGCCAAGAAATTGATCTCGCATCTTTGAGGGTGTACACATTTAAATTGGTACTAGTGACTATGAAGCAGTTGTAGTTACAATGATTAACAATGCGCGAAGCTCAACTGGAAAAAACAGAAGTTATACAATTAGTAAACTAGATAAAGATTCAGTACCATCGTATTCCAATCAGGAATTTGAAATTTCAGCTTAAGGCAGGAGCATGTAGAGGTAGGCCTACTACGGCTCAATTTTAAAAGAATAACTGACCATGCACTCGTTAGATATGTATCCATTAAAGGAGTTCGTGACAAAATGGGCGTTACATGGCAATGGACACTACACAGAAACATCGAATGAAACGGATAGTACTCAATAAAAAAAATGTAAATTACAGTGTAGGACTGTATACAGACGTCGAATGGAACGAGTTTGACTGTCTGTAGCACAGGAGACCGTCAAAGAGTAACTTAGAAGAATTATACCGAAAAATCACTCAAAAGACCCGAAAAAGTTCCTGTCACATGTAAAGGTAGTGAAACGAATGTTACTGATAGGCACTGAGCGACGAGGCAGCGCCTAATAATAAGTTTAACAGACTAACTGTAGAAATGGTTAACACCTTTTCCAAACTGCCCTCAATCATGCTCATCCAGTTTAATTCTTGTACGACTGCAAAGGTGAGTCAATGGCGATGAGAAACAGTTGAAATCGTTGAAGTCAGACAAAGTTCCATCTCTTGACGGGAAACGTATCAGATTCTATTCCGATCATTCGACTGAGTTAATACTTCTATTAACCGTAATAGACCGAAGATCTCGAAAATAAAAAAAAACCGTGCCCCATGTTAGGATGAAAGCACAGGTCAGAGTCCACACGAAGGGTAGCACAAAGTGAACCACAAACCCACTGTCCAATATCCTTCAACGCCCCCCATTGTTATGCAGTCTTAGAAGATATTCTGAGGTGACATTTTAAAGGGTATCTCGAACAGATTGTCCTTCTTCATGCCAACCAGCACTGATTAGGTAACCAGTGATCACGTGAAACCAAACTCGTCCGTATACGAAGCGCTGAAATTCATGGAAGCATGCATTCAATCATATGAAGTATTCCGTAACTTTCCAAAGGCTTTTGAATCAGTACAACACATACGTATCTCTCCAATAGGGATCGCGAAGACACAGTTAATTTAATCTCATCGCGCACAGAGGCGTTTAATCATTCTTCTTGCGTCCCAAACACAAATAGAACAGGAAAAAGCCCCAAAACTTGATACTTTGAAAAGACCCTCCTCCGTGCAGTTCACAGTGCTTTGTAGAGTATAGATACATATGTCGATGGTGATGTAGAGCTGGCGTGCGCTGTTCAAAACCTTCCCTCCAGTGGCGATCTGTTTCTTTCTGTTGCTATTGTTACCTATATTCCTTTTTCGTTCCATAAACTCGTACTAAGGATGCATTTGTAGATGGTAAACCTACCTGCAAAGGAAACAAGAAGAATTCACTTTTGAAATAAGGACAGACGTGTTTGGATTCAATCGTTATTCCACAAATCCAAAATGACTTACTCCTTAAGGTCGCGAACCAGGCGAGTATACGAGACGGTAGCGATACATTCTGAACCCCTGGCATTCCCTCCCTTCAGATCGCGTCCGAGTGTTTCCCTCACAGACAAAGGGGGTTGGGTTGTTCGGGGGAGGAGACCCAACAGCGAGGTCACCGGTCTCGCCGGATTAGGGTAGGATGGGAAACGAAGTCGGCCGTGCGATTTTGGGAAATCACGGAAAACCTAAATCAGGATGGCCGAACGTGGGATTGAACCGTCGTCCTCCCGAATGTGAGTCCAGTGTGCTAACCACTGCGCCACCTCCCGCGGTCACTGACTGCCTCTTGATCATCATCGCCTTCTTCTTTTCATTATACAGGGTGAAATGTATTTAAACAGGCAAACTCTGGGAGGTTGTAGGGGACATCAAAACAAATATTTTTCCATAATGTCATTTTTCCTATGGCGAGTATTTAAACCGGTAGAAGAACTGTGCTCTGGGTGGATAATCAACTGGTTCCAGGTTGTGGAGACACTGCAAGTTAAAATGGAAGTAACATCTGCTCTCGAAGGACGGTTCTTACATTCGTCTGATTCGTCCCCATGTTACGTGCCATTGCACTAGTGCTGATTGAAGGATCCCGCTCCATGTGCTGCAAGACAGCTTTCTCAAATTGCAGCATTCTTACCGTGCGGCGGTGTCCCCGTCCAGGTAATCTGCTAAATGACCCTGTGTCACGCAGACGTTGGTACACAGCAGCAAAGTTCGTATGATCCGGGATACGGCGATTAGGATATTATTGTTGATAAACCCGCTGTGCAGTTCCTCCGTTGTGGTGTGCTACGCAGTACGCACCAACCGTGTCAGCGTACTCACTCCAGGTGTATCGCTCCATTAGTAAACAGAGACAATGCACTACTACATTGGTGGACAGCAGTTGCCCAGAACTGAAGATCGTAATACGCCCTCTAACAACTGAAGATGGTAATACGCCATCCACCGGGTTAAATAATCCTCATAGGAAAAAAATTACACTAGGGAAAAATATTTGTTTTAATGTCTCCTGCAACCTCCCAGAGTTTGTCGGTTTAAATACTTTTCACCCTGTACACAGACTCCTATTGTCAACGAATGTAACAGATCGTGTCTTCTTGACGTCACTGTCAACAATGAGTTCTGGCACCAAACCAACCGAACCGTTGCGTAGCATCAGTCTCATTGACAAACCTTCCGAAGAAAGAGTCGATTTCCAAGTGCGCTTTCTAGGAAGTCTGTTTCGCATTCTTCGGGCTGTGAGAAGAAGTTGAGAAGTAGTGAGGAGGTAGGTGAACACTGACTTTTAAATTACTCTGCAGTCTCAGTCACGGGATCAGGGTCTGGAAGACCAATATTTTATCTTTTGTCTACGTATTAGTAGTTCTCATTATTCCTCAATTCCTATCTTGTACACTATACTCTACATTTTCTATCAACTTCTGTATTTGCTGAGCCGCTGCATTGCGTTGCTCATAGTCCAGAAACTTAGTCTGGAACAAGGAGTACAACTCACTGAACATGTGGAAAACGACTAGTTCTCGCAACGTCAGCAGGTTTCGTAATTAGTTTGCTGATACAAAGGAAATAACGTCGCTCAAGAACTTCAGTTAACCGGAATGTTGAACACCACTATTACTGTACTTATTAATTCTCCAACATCCTTCAAAATGTTTGCTGATTAATTTGATTTGGGACAGTAGAAAGCGTTTACGACAAGTAATTAAATGTACAATGCGTACTGTATATCATGTAGCGTACTATTAACAAATTTAGTAACTCCAGACTCTCAATAATTGTTGGATTGATACAAGTATTTGTTTCCTTTTAACGATCCATTAGGTTTTTGTTCCGATTGTTTGGTGTTTCAATCTAAAATACAGCCTCACTTGATAATAATCGTTTTATGATTGTGATAAGAGCTGGTGTGTGCACATATGGTGCCGTGTACGGTATGGGACTGAACTGTTTATATAGACCAAACGTTCTTGTCAATAAGCCACATTTCATTTGACTATTGTCGTCTCAGGAAACAATGTAGCTACTAAAGACTGCTCGTTTTACGTTTCCAGATGTTTTCGCGAGTGAAGTCGCTGTTCGGCTCTTCAGCTGCCAGCCAGGGGTGTCCCAGGCTGGTCGACGAGCCGCCAACACCTGCGCCTCTACGCCGCCTCCGGCCGCCTCGACCAAAGCCGAATGAGAGGAAGTTCGAGTCCACCACTGCTGATTGCGAAGAGGCAGCTGCTGATAAACCGCAGCTTCAGGCAATTCATGTAAGCAGCAGAGCCTCCTTCGTACAACATTCAACAATAATAACTGTCAGAGTGTTACAAGAAAAGAGATGGAAATGAATTCCAATAATGTTCTGCAGACACGTTTACTGACAGAACTTTTTCTTTCCACAGTTTGGTCCGAGACCGAGAATTGTGCATTTTGACTTGTCTGACGTTGAAGATGAAAAGGAGGAAGTCCCTGGCTCTTACTATCCTCCTGGAGTTCCAGTTCCACCCAGTCGGCTGCAAATCTTTGCCAACAGACCACGCCAAATGAAGATTATCCGAGAGCCACCATCGCAGGAAGTGCAGACTGCGATGACACATCTAAGAGCTGAGATACAAGCAAAGGTATGTTAAGCATTTACCTATGAAAAACACTGCATTACGTTAGAAACACTAACTTAGATTTCTTATTAACGCTTGAAATAAATTTAAATGTAGGATTCATTTTAATCTACACATACATCCAAACTGTGTAGACTACTTTCAATTAATGATGAGAGGTGACAAGGCATCTTGAAACCAAACGTAATATAATGTTTGAAGACTTGTGGAAACGAAAAAAGATCGTCATGAGATCGGTCTAAGAAAAGGATATATACTTATTACGAAATGTTGCAAAACTAATGTTAATTGATTTAGGAGCAATGTTTATGGAGTGGTGATACTATCAATACGAACATTCAGTTAACTAGTTTTACTAGTTGTACATCTATAGTTTTCATTACTTGCAAAAGTCATAGTCATGTCACCGTTACAGATTTTTTGTAGCCTGTAATACCTGAAATGCTAGATATAGTGTCTCACAAGGAAGCAGCTTAATAAAAATAATTCTTTTTGTAATTTTCAGGAGAATCAGCCACCTACAACAAGGATTGGGCTTCTAGTGGAGACTCTAGTCAACCTGTTTCGAAACAAGAGAGATTACCGCCGGAACCATGGGTTGGCAGAGACACCAGGGTTCGTCATCCGAATGAAGGGGAGATTCGCGCCTGTTCGTGTGGCAGTGAGAAGAGTTCTGCATCTGAAGAAGAATGTGGACAACAGACAGCTGCCGACGGGCATAGATTCAACTCTGCGTGATTACTTTCTTCATTGTGAGCACCCTGACCCTAATTACTCGCCGATTATTCAATTAACACCACAGATACTTGAAACCGCGCTGTGATGTGATTGTTGGAAACCAGTCTGATCTGGCTTGAAATAAAACACCTTAAAACCTGTTTAGTTGAGTTTTTATTGCACAGTTAATTTTTAAAAGCTTTCTACACACAATGTAAAATGTGAAAGCGAAAAAGGTCTGAACTGTGATGACTGAAGTAACCTGCCTGGATGAAAACAAAAAAAACAAATTTAACTGGCAGTACCATAAGCTGAATTACAGTAGCTGGGGCTGAAGATGACGTCACTAAGGTTGTGAATAGGGCCGATGAGTTTCTGTGTTCAAACTTTCAATTTGATAGCAGCTTTAAGAGATGGTACAGACTCCTTTGTAGACCGCCCTCATACACCCAAAGATACAATGAGGATAGGAATGAAAAGTAAAAGACATAGTTAATAACAGTAGACTGAAAGAAATACTGAGAGCGTACTTCTGATAAGCAGTTTTCATGAGATTTGTGTGTGTGAAATCTTATGGGACTCAACTGCTAAGGTCATCAGTCCCGAAGCTTACACACTACTTAACCTAAATTATGCTAAGGACAAACACGTACACCCATGCCCCATGCCCGAGGGAGGACTCGAACCTCTGCCGGGACCAGCCGCACAGTTTCAAGAGATGAAGTGACTGAGTTAGCGCAGAACGTCCTGGGTATTCAACATCTCAGAACGGAAGGCTTTTAACTGGAACGTAGGACTCAGCATTACAACTTGCGATATGAGGTGTGTGCCGAAGGATATTCATATAGAGGAATACGTACTGATCATTTGGGTACAGGAAATTTTTGTAGATGATTACCTTAACAGTGCATATGAGGGGGTTACCAGGAACATCGCTGAGAATGCTTCTTTCACTAAGGTGAAGATTGTGCCATTCCTTGAGAAGTACAACAGGCCTTGGATCCTCGCGATTTGTTGAATCAACTGTGCTTGTCATGTATGTCTGTGACTGATGCATCGTATTCCGCGCAGTCGAACAACATGCGACATGGACTGTACCTGGATGTTTTCTTTAAGAGAATACATGCATTACGAATTTCCAGAGGCAGTCTGCGATACAGAACTCTGCCAGCTAATCCCGACGATCTCCAATAATTTCAGTAAATGGAAAATATTTCTGAGCAACAGAGCTACCATCTGACTATACACGCAGCAGCAGCAGTTAAGTGAAAAAGTAAATTAGGTTGACTGGATACCACAAATAATAAAAAATCAGGGTATTTTATGCTACATACCCAAAGACTGTTTAAGATGAAGAACTCGTATCACGAAAAGAAACTAAAAAATCAAAATACATATCTTCTGGTGTGCTTGGCTAGGACAATACACCACCTCTTCATAGTTACAGAAATCGATGAGATCAATGTCGATACAAGTTAATATCAAATTGACTACACATCTCAAGAGGAAATATAGATGGAATAAGGTGCCAAGCCAGGTGTAAAGGAATACAATATTAAACAACATTTCGACTGCTGTACTTCAGTGACAGAACTGGCAACGCAGAAAGTAATGTGTTTGTCAGTGTAGAGGCTCCAACAGGGAAATGCTTTACATTTCATTCAACTACTACAAAGGACAAAAGACAGACTGTGGTATTAACTTCTAAGTCGGTAAAGTATGTGAGGATTTCGGTATTTATTTGATGTGGGACAGTAAAAGATTGAGGGCACCTGCAGACACTGGCCACAAGTTTCAGTATGGTCCCAACTAAACACTCCTAGGAATACCAGAAGCACACAGTCACTGATAATTATATTCTAAACTCCCCTTTTTTTCACGGAAAAAACCCAAGTTCCGCGATAACTGGGTTATCTGCTCATTAATGGCAAGTTCTAGTATGATAAAAAAAATTATTACTAGGTTAAATATATTTCAATTCTTTCAATTTAAATCTGTGTTTCATACTAGAATGTCGTGTTCCCAGTTTGGCACAGCTTTGCCACAGGAGACTCGAAAGCGGTCGAAGACGTCCGTCTTCTGGTCGGCTCCTGATCGTTGTCAGAAGGAGGCTAGTTTCTGATTACGCAAAGACTCCTATTATTTGGAAAAGAACAACCCGGATTTCTTTACGTAATTTTATAATTACCTAAGGGACCTTTAACAATGAACAGTAAAAAAAAATTGCATTTTAAATTGAAATCATTAATAAATGGGGCAGCTATGAGTGGTATAGAAGACAAGGGGCGGCCTTCTGTACACGACCAGGATGCCGCAGTATTCTCTGCTGTAGTAAAGGCTGTTTGACATTCATAAAAATAATATGGCATGGAGGTTAAAAAAGTATATAGGAAAAGAACAGAATCAGAAATCTGGTAAACACTAAATATATTCAAACAATTCTCACTAGCAAATTAGGGTTTATTTATAGACAATATAACTTACATAAGTACTTTTCTAACTGTATGGTGCGATCAGATTTCAGCCTGCCCTGTGCTGTCTCCGTGGTTTACGTTTTTGTCACAAATTACAGTCATTACTTTTCTCCTTCGTTAAAGACAATTCTTGCACTGTTCCACACCTTCATAACAATAACTTGCCGATTTACAGTTTCGAACATAAATTACCTGAATTTTATTAATTAATAATGTTGTCTGCACGCTGGAAAGACTGCTCACTTTTCCAGCTTAAAGTCGACCTTCCTTTACCTTTTCACGTTACAAGCAGAAGTATATTAAAATCTGAAGATCTACAAAAGTTTGTTACCGTCATCTTATATTTAGATCGAAGCGGAACGTCAGTTCAGCTTCTGTTAAAATGTCTCTTTGACTGCGCAATCGATGTATTAGCGTCCGCGCTAGATGCGCATCTTTACGGTTATGTAAATTATAGAAAACAAATGTCTTTCAAAGAATATGTCTCACCTCATAAGTTGATCATTTAATATACAGATAGGTGAATGCCTTTCCAAGGGTACTCAAAGCTTTCATACGACGGAAATACCAATAATATTACAAAGTGACAGCAAAAAAGGTTTCACATAAGTCAGATTCGTTTAAGAAATGACTTCCAATACAGTTTTGTTTTGTTACAGCTTAGAGACATCTATACTGGGATTCAAGAGCATCTTGTGCTACAAAGTATCACAAATAAAACACGCGGCTAGCACAACCGAGACTTAAACCATATTACAAATAATCCTTCATAACGTTCGTCAACATCTTCCGGAAGGTAAAAATCACACTCTTAACAAAAGAAGCATTAAATTTCAGATGGAAAGCAAAGGCCATTACGAAAATTATTAGGTACCGAATGAATAAACTAGTTAATGCAGATGACATACAGCTCTAAGAAGACAGCAAGACTGAGTAAGGTTATTTTAAATTCAAATTATTTATCCTTATTCCTAAGACTTCCTAACAGTCCCTAGAAACCGTAGTAGAGAAAACCATTTAGGGAAGCAGATCCATTACTTTACTGAGACAGAAAATACAGTCTGTACTAACAAATAAAAAATCTTTTGTTAATCACCCAGTAAGTCTGCTGATTATAATCGTATTTCAAATAAAGGAATAAAATTATGAAATTATGTACTCACTTTACACTTTAACACATACACACACACACACACACACACACACACACACACATATATATATATATATATATATATATATATATATATATATATATATATAGTAAGGTGGGGTAAATCCGACCAGGTTGGTAAACCCGACCGCCCTCTGAGAAACGGCAAAGCCGACCGATTTCGCATTAGTGTTACCATATAAAGCTTTCGAAATAACGAAAGTCTCACCTTGAAAGCTTTGCCGCATTTGACATTTAGACACTCAAACGACAACAAGTGTGTTTTCGATTGTTTCAATTTAATTTTTGTGCAAACTGCATCACTAGGTTTACCGTATTAAATAAAACGATCGCAAAACAAAGGGTAACTGATTTTGTAGATCATTTTGCGGCCTATTCAGAGTATGTATATTTTTGTGTTGGAAATTTCATGTAAATTGTTTCTTTGTGTGTTAAATGAAAAGTGGCATGGTGGGGTAAATCCGACCTCTCAGTGGCGGAGTAAATCTAACTCCAAATTTTTTATCATTTATGTTTAAGGAATTATTTATCTATGGAAACAAAGTAACTTATTTTCTTTAATTTTAGGAAAATAGTGCAAAATTACAAACGAAAAACGACAAAACGCAATCAAAACGACATTCGCCGAACAGTCGCTGCAATGCAAATGGGAATGTCTTTACGAGCTGTCGCTCGCGATTTAAACATTCCGAGATCGACATTTCTGTTGCACCGCAGAACAATGAAATCATCTATTTTTTCCATTAAAATTTACAATCATTTAACTTTCAGTACAATTAGTATTCTAAACGTGGCTATTTTTATATATTTTGTTCATTTATGTAAAAAACATAATTGTTTATAATTTTTTTCCAAGAAAACCGTTCATTTAGAACTATTTCTGTGCAAAATCAGCCAAACAAATAGGGGGTAGAAATTACCCCACCATTTTTGCAAATGGCAAAATTGGACATTTCTTAAAATACCGATATCTCAAAAACTATTAATATTATAACAAAAATATTTTGTAAGCAGTTGCTCCTTTATATTATCTACAATTTAACAGATATAACGTTAAGATCCAACCTCGGAAAAGCGTTTTATAGCCACAAGAACTTACTAGCTCGGATTTACCCCACCTTTACCCCTCTCTCTGTCCGTCTGTTTGTCTCTCTCTCTCTCTCTCTCTCTCTCTCTCTCTCTATATGTATATATATATATATATATATATATATATATATATATATATCATTTGATGAAGTGGATAAAACAACGTGACTTCTTTGTAGAAACCTTGATACCCATTCTGATTTCGCGTCTCAGTCCGGCACACAGTTTTAATCTGCCAGGAAGCTTCATATCACCGCACACTCCGCTGCAGATTGAAAATCTTATTCTAGATTCTCAAAGTAATCTCCTAACAACACTTGAGTTCGCTTTCTCAACAACAGATGCAGTTTTTTTTATCTAAAGTGCTGTCTTAGTACTGTCAAACAAACATAAAGTTGCCATTTTAGCACTAACTGCAATCTTTCTAAAGACTTTGATTGTGTAGATCAAGGCATACGGCTAGGATTATTATGATCGTGTAATTCTACTTGTATAGAAGGTGTCACATGTTAATTACATTAAGATAATTTTTTGATATCAAATGATACGACAGCTATAAAGGGAAATTCAGAGTATAGAAATATTAAATGAATGAAAATGTTGCGAATGTTAGCAATTTAGTGCGCTCTGGCCGTAGAATTACGATTCGGGAGATGGGTGATGAACTTCATTTAGGTTTGTATGCAAGTTTAGTCAGTTTTAACTGACGATCTGAATATGCGTTGAGCGTCTGCAAAATTCGTTCCAAAAGTGTTGTCAAGTGACCAGGGACAATACCGACTTATAGAGAGCCAAGAACAGATTAATCGGACTATTTGCTAAATAGGGTAATTACAGGTGACGAATCGTGTGTATACAGATATGATCCTGAAGCCAAAGTGCAGTCTCCGCAGTGGAAGACTCCAGGTTCACTGTGACAGAAGTTGGGCGAAGGTGAAGACAATGTTGGTGATTTTTTCGATTCTTCCGATAATGTACATCAGGAACTCACCCCTGGAGGACAGAAAATTAACCAGGAGGACTACAAATGTGTCCTTGAGCGTTTGCACGAAAAGGTGCAGAAGAAAAGTCCTGCATTGTGGAAAGACAGGATTTGAGTGCTCCACCATGACAATGCTCCGGCTAATCGTGCCTTCTCCATAGTTGAATATTTGACCAAGATCAAAATTCCTGTGCTTCCACAACCTCTATATTTCCCTGACTTGGCCCCCGTGGACTTCTGCCTGTTTCCTAAACTGAAATTTTCCGTGAATGGGAAGCGATTTTACTCGATTGAAGATATCCACTGTCAGTGTCCTTAACACAATTCAGGAAAAAATTTCCAGGACTGTTTCCAAAAGTGACAACACAGTTGAAGTCGGTGTATTCAGTCATAAAGGGATTAATTTGAAGGCATCACAGCGGCATGTAAGTACCATTATTTTACAATTACAGTCCCATTCTTAAAGCATTCCAATCACACCTCGTACATTGGTAATTGGCATATAGTAGCACGGAGTTACTAGAGAATGCTAAAATCGATGGTTCATGAGCCTTCGAAAACCGATACAACAATAACCGTAACATAATTCTGTGTGACAGATAAAACGGAATTAATTTTAATGTACATATAAAATTAGAGCAAATCGTGCGAACAGTGGCAACTGTTTCAGTTTGACAAGTGCGCCCCACGGAACACGACAAAATGCGACACAGTCATTTAGCTAATGGCTTCTCAACAACAGCAAATACGTTTCTACCGTAAGTGTTGCACCCGAAATCAAAATGAAGTATTTGTAGCACAGGATCTGAAAGACGAGAGAAAATCCTACGTGGAAAATTGTCAAAATGAGGTGTAAGATGTCAAAAAATTAGCCGAAAAGCATGTTATGAACACTTACTTGAAACAACCAAAATTAATTCTTGAGTACCACTATTATTAGTCTACATCAACCAAGGGTGCGGTATAGCCGTGTATTAATACTGACACAGCATAGTACAAATAGTGATCGTAGAAAAAGGAATTCTCCTGTTTACACTTCAGTGACAAATGTCATACGATATTGTATCGGACCTCCATTTGCCCGACGTAATGTAGCAGCTCGTTGTGGTATTCACTCAACAGTTCGCAGGAAGTCCCACGCAAAAATGTTTATCCATGTTGCTTCTATAGCAGTCGATAACTGCCAAACGCTTTCCGGTGCTGGATCATGTTCGTGAATCGACTTCTCGATTACGGCACATGAATGTTCGATGGGACTGATGCTGGAAGATCTGGGTGGCCAAATCGTTCTCTAGATTTGTCCACAACGTTCATCGAAACAATTGTGAACAATTGCGGCCCCGTGGAATGGCGCATTGACCTCTATAAATATTCCATCGTTGTTTGGGAACATTTAAGTTCTTGAATGGCAGCAAATGGCCTCCAAGTAGCCGAACGTAAATATTTCATACTTGAATATGAGAAGGTGGTATCTGTTCTTTCGGACATATCTTCATATAGATAAGGCCTCCCGGCCAACAATCTTCGTCACTGCGGATGCACTCAGATTGCTCAAACACTTACGGGAATCGGTAGATTGACTGCTGCGAATAATGAGTATAGTGCGCAGGGGCACTAGAGATGTAGTATGTGGACAGTAAGATGGAAATGTGGGTCTCATGGGGGGCGTCCCAGAGGCACGTCCCTGCAGTCGCACTATCCTCTGTGTCCACGATGGCTCTGTCTTATAGGACGTCTGCCATGTAAGAAACTGATTCCGGGTTCGAGTCGCGATCGCAGCGCACATTTTCAACAGTTCCCGTTGATATTTATCAACGCCTGTAAGTAGCTAATGGACCGGATTAATTGTAATTTCATCCACAAATATTTCAAGTTAATATACACTTTAATAGGATTAGATGCCCCCGTGCATTCGATGAAGCGCAACCCACACCATTCTGAAGCCAACACCAGCTGGAACAGTTACTTGCCGACAATCTGGGTCTACGGCTTCGTGGGGTCAGCGCCACACTCGACCCTACTATAAGCACTTACCAACTGGAATGTGTACTCCAGAGCAGGCCTCAGGTTTCTAGGATCCAACCACAGTCGCAACGAGCCTAGGAGAGGTAGCGCAGGAGCTGCTAGCCAAGGCAGTCGCGTCCGTCTCTGCTGCCGTAGCCCATTAGCGCCACATTTCACTGCGCTGTCCGAACGGATACGTGCGTGACACCTCCGGCCCACAATGATTTGTGCGGTGAACTGAATTTTGTGACAGTGCATATAATATCACACTTTGATATCTCAAGAACACATTGTCTGTCATTTAAAGGTACAAGGACGATCTTATCTGCACGAAATACGTAATGTATTCATGACAGACACGAAAAACGTAGCGTTTCAGATCTTCTGTTGAATGCAGAAAAAAACTTACCGAACTATAAACCGCTGTAAAATTGCATAACTACTTCATATGTTCACAGTGAAATGTATCTCTGTAGCATAGGATTATAGCCTTTAGAAATGGAGCAGAAAAGTTAGTTTTAAGACAGCTGATCAGAACAATCTATCAGGTTGTTAGTAAACTGCTAAAACCGTCTCCTCCTTTTGCTGTTTTACGTTTCTCTAAGGGGTGGGTGTTATAGTATGAGTTTTGGCAATGTTAATGACAGTCGATGGTAGGATGGCGCAAGTGACGCTACCATTACCTTACGGAATCTGTTTACCGAATGGTTCAAATAGTTCAAATGGCTCTGAGGACTATGGCACTTGAGGTCTGAGGTCATCAGTCCCCTTGAACATAGAACTACTTAAACTTAACTAACCTAAGGACGTCAGACACATCCATGCACGAGGCAGGATTCGAACCTGCTACCGTAGCGGCTCTGTTTACCACCCCCGTTTGATTGCGTCTAAATTAAATATCATATTAAAGCTCGGGAACGTTTTCTGAAAGTGTGGGTAGCATGTATCTGGGGCTATACTGGGGTAAATCCCGGGGCTTACCTTGCTATATGTGGGGAAACAGCCTAAAAATCACGTGCAGGTTGGCCGCTCTCCATCCCCAGTCTTTAAACCACGAGGCGGCTTCGGTCTGGAATAGGCTTGTGTTCCCGGATGGGTCAGTAAACAGCTACGATACCAATCCATCGACACTACCTAAGTAGTCTATACAAAGCTGTAACAACAGTATACAAAATATGGAAACATAAACGACACGTAAACATGATAAGCAACGCATACAGCAGGTGACCTCAGCGCTATCTAACAAGCACAATCTTTCAAGTGTATGAAATAACTGCGAGGATAAATTTTCAAAATACTTTCAGGCCGCCAGGCACAGCGATCCTAGAGACATATGTATGGTAGCAGAACAGCAGATCGAGAGAAGCGCAGATGGCGTTGAAATTACGAATACATAATTGCTATTCATTTTATCACTTTAACACTAATGAACACTGAATGACATGCTAATATTTCATAAGTATTTGTGATGATATATTTGGTAGGAGGGAGCCTACTGGAGGACATAGATTTCACCAAGGAAGTGGGCGAGGCGTATCAGCTGGTGACAAGTTGCAGCCTCAGCCAGGTCAGTAGCCCGTGGCTGTCAGGAATCTGCCTCGAGCCCGTGTCGGTCGCTGTACCCACCCGCAACAGAGGTGACGTCATGCTGTGACGCTGGCACTGTTTGGTTGCTTGGAGACTGTTGCTTGTACGCCCACCCCCCTCCCTCCGCCCTACTCAAGAGGCAGAAAAATTGGCAGTGTTCCTTGGTGATGACAATATCTGCACACAGATAGGTTCCAGCTTAAGTTCTTGATAATAAATAACACAAAAATGAGGGCAGTGCAGATGGCACTGCCCAGGTAGTTGCTGAAATGCATAAAATAAATCACAGGATAAATAACAGAAAAATAACAGTGAACCACTACTGTAATTTACTATGGTTAACGATACATTATATTTAAAAGCGTAAATAATACCCTTCATAAAATTAATCGTATTACGAGATGCACGTGTGCCGTTCGGAGGAACGTGGCATATTCTCGCTGATGGTATATGTTAACATTCAACTTATTGAGTTTAATAAGAAAATTAGGTTTTTTCTTAAATGCTTTGTGGTATGAGGCATAATGTTGGTCTCACGTTCCTATAGTCGGGATTTTATCGGCAACACAGACAGTATCGTTTCTAGGTATGAAGAGGAGTTGGAGCAATTGACCAGAGCATGAAAGGAGGCTGCCAGAAAATTTGGGCTAAATATAAACATAAAAGACCCAAGACAGCGTACCTCGTTATGACACGTGGTCAAAGCCATACTGCTGGTCATCTACAATCAATGTTGGTGGGAGTCCAGTCCTACAAGACAGTGCATGAATTTAAATACCTAGGGGAAATTTTCACTGATACTATGTACGTGATGCAGAGATGAATGCCAAAATACAAGCACGAAACCAATATTATTACTGCCTAGCACAACTGCGTCGGTCCACATATCTCTTCAAACAGATAAAGATTCGAATATACAAAACCCTGATGCAGCCTGTTGTTCTACATAGCTGTGAGACATGGAGTATCGGGAAACAGGACTTCCGTAAGCCCCTAGGTTTTGAAAGAAAAGTGCTTCAAAGATCTTCACTCCGGTTCTGGATGTAGACTCAGAAGAATGGGGGATCAGACAAAACTAAGAGCTTGAGGAGGTATACCAGCAGCCCAAGATAGCGGGATTTGTGAAAGCCAAACGAATGCAGTGGGTCGGTCATGTCTCCTGGATGGAAAATCACAGATGGCCTCGGGAACCCCTGGATTTCACACCTACAGGAAAGAAACCGCCAGGGAGACCAGAGAAGCGTGGCATCCATGAATTTTTAAAACAAACATCAATAGATATAGGCGGGTGGCGGATAGCAGCAATGGACAGAATACTTGTAGCAGCTTGTGGTCCACTGGGCCTGATCATGTAGAAGAAGAAGAAGACAGACAGTACCCCAATACGTATATAATTCCCCACAGCTTTGTCCAGCACTCGCAATAAATCTACCGATTACTTACAGAACTCAAAAAACTTTCTTTTGAACTGGTGGAATTTTGCATTATGCAGCAATGCAGTACTCTTCGTACTGTCTTCATTGACTACTAATTTGGTTAGGTATAATTTTGTTAAGAGATATTAGGAACTTTGCTTATTTAAAACGGAACAATAAGCTTTCACAATTTTCCGAATGGTCTGTCTAAGGTAGGAAAATGTTGCTAACATCACTGAATCAGCAGCTAAGTGAAATGATCCACGTGTCTTAATCACATAGTGAAGTGTATTAGAATACCGACTATGTCACTTCTCTTTAATATTCTAAACCAATATTCCGTGGATATCTTCACCTGCAGCCTTACTGTTGGATAAGATAACACGCTAAGAATTAGTTGTAAACAATTCATATCCTACCGTCTTTGAAATACATGTATCGAATCTGATAGCTTTGATACTAAACAAGAATAACAATTTCCTCAATTCTTCTTCACAGCAGTCTGGAGTTCAATTACATTTTCAATGTTAAATCGTTGCCTCTTATTCTCCCCATGTCTTCTCAGGAAAGCGTTTAAAATTACTCTTCCTATCTCTGCTCCTTACCTCCAGATACATACAACTTACTCAGAACTCCAAGAGACAATAAATCTCACTGAAATAATTTGTACAAAATAGTTTTTGGTTTTCAATCACGAGATTAATTTTCGAGTCTTCTTCACGAATTTTATGTGAGGTTTTACGAGGGTACTTTAACGACCAATCATGTTATCTGGGTGCTTCAATTTTTTTTTTCTTGTCAGGCAGTTTAGTTGTTTCCAGGTAGCAGGACGGACGCCGGCCCAAATCGTACATATATTTTAGTAAAACATGCAATTGAAGTCTTGAAACTAGAGTGTTCGGTAAATAAATTGATTAGATTCACACACAGCTTCGAGAGAACAATTTCAGGGAATCAACTGGTCAATATAGTATTGATTTTGCTCTTTACTAGCGGATAGTAGTGAACATGGGAATAATTTCCTCATGCTAACGCTGAAGAAAGTAAGTTAGATGGTTCTGAATAAGTCGTCATGTCAATGTATTACGGAACTTAACCACTAGGCCCGCTATCTTTATGTAGATACTCGGCTAGCTCTTGTATTCATGGGTCAATAGACTCTTGTCGCCCATAAAACAATGTGATACAAAAACAAAATTTAAATGTTTACCTAAAATTTGTTGGACAGTACAGCAAGATTCAAGTTATTTTTAAGTTAATGAAACTGTGCAAAAATTTTTGTCTTTGTTCAATCTGCAGTTTCGTGTTCAAGAAACTCAACCATCTTTACTGTCTTCTATCAGTCTTAAAAGAATATAATTTAGGGAGTTCCATTGCGGATATAATTTTAGGATACATTTTAAGATTCGGACGAGAATGTTATCAGTCCAACACGAATTGAATTAATGGCACCCTGAACCTATACGCATGTTAAACTGTGTCAATACATTCATAACAACACCGAATAACTACTCGTACAAGCATATTTAAAAATATACTTTGCCTCCGGGGGATGGTGCGAATCTGGGTGATGAATTCGGTGGGTGCTAAGCAGCCATGGTGTCAGCATTTATATGCCTTACACATTGCTCATCTTCCAGTAACAACTGCCGCGAAGAGTAATTCTACCATTCTACATATTTAAACGTGAAAACAGCGTCAATTCAGGACTGGAATCCATAGGAACAGGAGATACTTTCGCCTCGCATTCATAACGGGAAATGTACCATTTTAAGGCTATTACACAACTGGTGCTTTGTTCTAGTTGGATCGCTCTTTTCGCTCAAACCAACTATCGTTTATGCTCTCTTGCCAGCCCAGCACAAAGGGAAACACTTTCCCCCATTCTGTCGCTACTAGTTATCGACCGTGTCAGTGGACAGTAAACTACAAATTATTTAAGAATTATTTATGCGTGGATAGAAAATGTCAATATTCGGTTCAAAATATAAGTTAACATAATTGTTAACAAATAATGCGCAAATACTGCTAAAACATTATTTATGGACTACTGAAAATTACTAATGACATGAAGATCTGGTCTTAAAAATGAACATCATCTCTATGAACGATACCACCCTCAGTATTGGTCTGGCAAAGTTTATATATAGGTGCCGCCATGGTCGGCAGCCCGCTTGTCCAGATATGCATTGAAGACGCGATGTGTGTCACCGTCTTCTTGTAGCCATTGCTAACCGTGCGGCTATCTTCCTGGTTATGCTCCAGTGGCTACAGGGTAGCAGAATTATTGTCTACAAAGAGAGGACAGAAATACGGACACACAGAAAACACATTACCACACCTGATGCGGTGTAGGAAAACAGCTGGCATTCCGAGATAGATTCCTGTCATCCCTGGTTGGTAAAAATACAGGTACTGCGTGGATTTGAAGGGAATCGCGTACAGTTCTTCCTGCAAAATAGTGTCAATTGCAGGTAATGGTAACGTGCGTGGAGCGCGATCACGCACTCTACTCTGCATAGGGGGCTCGTTCAAAAACAGACGTCGTAAGCCTACCAAGGAAGCTTCACAACTTTAAGCATGTTTTCAACACAAACGGAAACGACTAGAGTCAATTCCGACGAAACTTCGGGCAGATAGTACAAGCTCAGGAGTAATGGTAACATACTGGGTGATGAAAAAGTCAGTATATATTTGAAAACTTAGTAGACCACGGAATATGTAGATAGAGAGGTAAAAATTGACACACATGCTTGGAATGACATGGGGATTTATTAGAACCACTCCATATTGCTAGACGCGTGTTTGGTGTGGGATTATTGGAGTTACCATTATCGGACCTTTCTTTATAAATGGCATCCAAATTGGCAGACAATACTCCAGATTTATACGACACAATCTTCCTTTTCTCTTGGACACCGCACCTCTGAACCGGAGAATGGTCATGTGGTATCAGCATGACGGATGCCCTGCACATGACGCCTTACGAGCACGACGACTTCTGAACCGCAAGTTCCCTGGTAGGTGGATTGGACGAGGTGGCCCAGTTAGGTGGCCTGCCCGATCTCCGGACCTTACACGGATGGATTACTTTCTTTCAGGAGCAGTGAAGGATGCTGTTTACCAACATGAACCAACAACACCAGAGGACATGAAGCAACGTGTTATTGATGCTTGTACAGCCATCAAAGAAGAAACAGTAGCACGAAGTAGGGCATCCTTAATCCGCAGAGTGACCCTATGTATGCAAACCAATGGGCATCACTTTGAGCATGAGATGTGAACGCTTTGTTTATTATGTAGTGCTAGTATCACAGTGGAAGTTTCTACAAAGGGCCATTTAAGCAGTGATGTTAAGAAACATTTGTTTGCAACAATTTGTCATTTAACGCATTAGATAAACATAACATTGATAATTATGAATAATAAACCAAATTGGTTAAACATGTTTACATTCATCTTCTACGTCCTACCTGAATTTCCCAAATCAAAACATTTTTACCTAAACAACGGTAAAACTTTTAGTCCTCTTGTTCGTTTCACTAAAACCATCAACATGAATTTTAATATTACGAGTGAATGATTGCGCTAGATCTACAGTAAAGTAAAGTTTAAACGTTGAACGGAATTATCTTTTTAGTAACGGATTAACGATAAGTGAAGTTAACTTTGTGACTAACGTTGCGGTACACAGATACGTTACACAACCGCATCACCCCTAGTCTATGGGATAAATACCTGCTGGAATGTACGACGTTAATGCAGGATGGCGGCAGACCGTATTATTCGTTTCGGACTTCTTGATAAGTATGGAAGTGTGTTTACGCATGTCAATCACATAGCGATTACGGGCAGCATGGGGTTCACGCCTGAGCCTCAGGACGTGCGCTAGCAGCGCATGTCGGGTGTTTCAAGCGTCAACTTCGCGTCTTAATATCTCGGGATGTAACGGGAATATTACGATGCAATGAACGCCATTTTGTATGTGCTTTGTTATGCTATGGATTGCTGAAGAAAATATATAGGAGGTCCATTTAAAAAAACTTATTTTTGTGTTAAAAAACACATATGCTTTCGTTTTAGAATGTTTCTAAATATGTACATTCATGGGCCCAAGCCCTACATTGATACCGGTGAAAGTCATTTTCTAATAGCTATTATTGTTCCAGAGATATTTTGGGCGGACAAGATAGCTGGAACACCCTGTATATGTAAAAGGAGATGTAGAGCTTACGTTTATAATTCAAAAATTTCACTCCAGTTTCGATCTGTTTCTTGTGTTTGTATGTGTTAGTTGTAATCCTTTTTCGCTCAATAAACTCATAGCAAGGATATATTTGTAGATCGCCTTGAAAGGGGCACCACCAACAGGGCTCCTGGCTCAGGCAGGAAGACAGTGAGCTCACAGCAGGAAGACAGGGACCTAGTGTCTAGGAGCAAAGGAAACAAGGAGACTTCACTTTTGAAATAAGGACAGACATGGTTGGACTCAATCATTATTCAACAAATTAAAAATGACTTACTCCTGCGTGTCACGAACTAGTCGATTATACGCAACTGTAGCGAGACGTTTTGAGCCCCTGGCAACCCCTCCCTTCAGATAGCGTGCCAGTATTTCCCCCACAGACTACGGTGGTTGGGTTGTCTGGGGCAAGTGACCAAACAACGAGGTCATCGGTCTCATTCGATTAGGGTAGAACGGGAAAGGAATTCGTCCATGTCCTTTCAATGGAACTATCCAAGCATTTTCTTAGAGCGATTTTGGGAAATCACGGAAAACCTAAACCAGGATGGCCGAACGCGGGATTGAACAGTCGTCCTCCCGAATGCGAGTCCAGTGTGCTAACCACTGCGCCACCTCCCGCGGTCACAGACTGCCTCTTGATCATCATCGCCTTCTTCTTTTCATTATACACAGTCTCCGATTGTTAGCGAATGTAACTGATTGTGTCTTCATGACGTCACTGTCAACAATGATTTTCGGCACCAAACCTACCGAACCGTTGCGTAGCATCAGTCTCATTGACAAACCTTCCGAAGAAAGAGTCGATTTCGAAGTGCGCTTTCTAGGAAGTCTGTTTCGCATCCTTCGGGCTGTGAGAAGAAGTTGAGAAGAAGTGAGGAGGTAGGTGAACACTGACTTTTAAATTATTCTGCAGTCGCAGGTAAGGGATCAGGGTCTGCAAGGCAAATATTTTGTCTTTAGTCTACGTTCGCGAACTATTTTAACGACGCAAGCCGAGAGGAGCAGGATTTCATTTGCTTTTTCCGAAGCGCTTACTAGTTTCAATTTGTCGTTTCTGCTTCACGGCAGCATTTGTGTGATTCGAACTTTGGTGCTACTTACAAACGTCTTCTTTCGTTGCATCTGATGACCATGAGGAAATTTAATGTTAGTAACTTTTTTGGAAGATCTAACTAGAAATGTGTAATTGTACTACTGAATTTCCCTTCAACAAGTACATTCTGTAGCAAATGAAAACCAGTTGCCTCAACATTTGCTAACTTAGCCTGTGATTTTCAAAAATATAGTCATAGAAAAAACTGATTTTGAATTTGACGTAGAACACAAATCCATAGCGTTAGCTTTCTTACTAAAAATATCGGAAACGCCAGACTCTTAATAATTGTGGGCTTGTACAAATATTCGTTTTCTTTTAACGATCAATCAGTTTTCTGTTCAGTTTCATTGGTGTTTCAATCCATAATCCAGCATCACTTCATATTAATTTTTTGTGATTGTGATAAGAGCTGGTATGTGTCAAATACGGTGGCATGTACGGTATCACACTGAATTGTTTATTTGGACCAAACCTTCTTGGCAGTAAGCCAGATTTCATTTGACTATTTTCATCTCAGAAAACAATGTAACTACTAAAGACTGCTTGTTTCACGTTTCCAGATGTTTTCGCGAGTGAAGTCGCTGTTCGACTCGCCAGCTGCCAGCCAGGGGTGTCCCAGGCTGGTCGACGAGCCGCCAACACCTTCGCCTCTACGCCGCCTTCGGCCACCTCGACCAAAGCCGGATGAGAAGAAGGTCGAGTCCACCACCACCGACTGCGAAGAGGCCGCCGCTGATAAACCACAGCTTCAGGCAATTCATGTAAGCAGCGGAGCCTCCTTTGTACAACATTCGACAATAATTACTGTTCGAGTGTTCCAAGAAAAAAGATAGAAATGAATTCCAATAATGTATTGCAGACACGTTTACTGACATAACTTTTTCTCTCCACAGTTTGGTCCGAGAACGAGAATTGTGCATTTTGACTTGTCCGACGTTGGAGATGAAGAGGAGGAAGTCTCTGGCTCTTACTATCCTCCTGGAGTTCCAGTTCCACCCAGTCGGCTGCAGATCTTAGCCAACAGACCGCGCTGAAGGAACATTATACGAGAGCCACCGTCGCTGGAAGTGCAGACTGCGATGGCACATCTAAGAGCTGAGATACAAGCAATGGTAAGTTACCCGTGTAGTTGTTAAACGCACAGCATAACATTAGAAATACAATCGTAGATTTCTTATTAACGCTTGAAATAATGTAAATGTAGGACTCATTTTAACCTACACATACAACCAAACTGTGTAGACTACTTTCAATTCGTGATGAGGGTTGATAAGGCATCTTGAAGCCAAACGAGATGTATTGTTTGAGAATATGTAGGAACGAAAAAAGATTACCATGAGATTGGTCCAGAAAAACATTACGATATTGTACAGAACGTACATTAATTGATTTCGTAGGAATGTTTATGGAGTGGTGATATTATAAATACGAAGATTCAGTTAACGCGCTTTACACATTATACCTCAATTTTTTCGTTACTTGCAAAAGTCGTAGTGATGTCACAGTTACTGACTTTTTTGCAGCCTGTAATATTTCAAGTGCTAGATATAGGTTTTTCTCAAGGAAGCAGCTTAATAAAAATAATTCTTTTTGTCATTCTCAGGAGAACCCGGCACCTACAACATGGATTGGGCTTCTGGTGGAGACTCTAGTGGACCTGTATCGAAACAAGAGAGATTACCGCCGGAACCATGGGTTGGGAGAGAGACCAGGGTTCGTCATCCGAATGAAGGGAAGATTCGCAACTGCTCGTGAGGCAGTGAGAAGAGTTCTGCATCTAAAGAATAATGTGGACAAGAGACAGCTGCCGACGGGCATCGATTCAACTCTGCGTGATTACTTTCTTCATTGTGAACACCCTGACCCTAATTATCCACCTATTATTCCATTAACACCACAGCTACTTGAAACCGCCCTGTGATGTGATTGTAGAAGCCAGTCTGGTTTGGCTTGAAATAAAACACCTTAAAATCTATTTAGTTGTGTTTTTATTGCACAGTTAATTTTTAAAAACTTTCTACACTCAATGTACAAGTGTGAAATCGGAAACGGTCAGCACTGCGTAGACTGAAGTAACCTGTTTTGATGGAAATAAATCAGATTTAACTGCCGGTAGCATAAGCTGCATTAGGGAAGATGGCGCTGAAGTTGACGTCACTAAATTTGTGAATGGGGCAGATCAGTTTACCGTGATCAAACTTTCAATCCGGTTTAAGAGGTGCCTCCAGACAACCCATAGGATTCAGATACAATGAGACAAGGAAGAAAAGTACAAGTCATGGTTAAGTATAGTAGACGGAAAGAAATTCTGAGAGGGTACTTGTGTTAGGCAGTTTTCAAGATATGAAATGTCTGAATTAACGCAGAACGTAATGGGTATTCAACGTCTCAGTACGCGATATGAGGTGTGTTGCCGAAGGATATCCATAAATAAGAACACGTACTGATCATTTAGGTACAGGAAATTTTTTATATGATAACAGTGCAGTTGAAGGTGATACCAGGAACATCGCTACGAATGCATCTTTCACTAAGGTGAAGATTGTGCCATTCCTTGAGTAGAACAACAGGACTTGGTTCCTCGGGATTCGGTCAACCAGCTGTGCCCTTCATGTATGTCTGTGACTGATGCATCGTACGTCGCATAGTCGCACAACATTCGACATGGCCTACATCTGGACGTTTTCTTTAAGGGATTATTTGCATTACTAATTTCCAGAGGCAGTCTGCGAGACAGACCTCTGTCAGCTAATGTCGATGATCTCCTATAATTTGAGTAAAAGGCAAATATTTCCGAGCATCAGAGCTACCATCTGATTATATACAGAGCTGCAGCAGCTGAGTAAAAAGCTAAAAGAGGTTAATTGGATACCACAAATTATAAAAAAAGGATATTATCGGCTACATAAAATTTTTTGTTAATGATTAAAAACTAGTATTACGAAAGAAAACTGTAAATTCAAAAAAAACATTTCTACAAGTGTGCTTGGGTAGGATAATAAATCAACTTTTCACACATCTCGAAGAGATAAACCTAGGTCGATACAGGTTAGTATCCAATTTCTGTAGACATCACAAGACGAAAGGCAGACGGAATAAGGAGCCAAGCCAGACGTAAAGGCTTACAATATTAAACACCTCTTCCAGTGCTGTACTTCTGGGACAGAATTGGAAACACGGAACGTAGTGGTTTAGTCAGTGTTGAGGCTCCAAAAGGGAAATGTTTTACACTTCATTTTACTATTACAAAGAACAAATGTCCGGCTGCGGTAGTAGCCGCGAACAAGCTAAAATTTGTGATGATATCGGTATCTATTAGATGTAACACAGTAAAGACTGAGGGTACCTGGACTTACTGGTGGGCAATTTCGGGACGTTTCCAACTCGAACACTCCTAGGAAGACCAGAAGCACACAGTGCCTGATAGTTACTTTCCAAATTGCACAGTATTTCATGAAAGAATGGTCGTTCATCTCCCCTTTAATGGCAAATTACAGCCAAAAAGATTTCACATCAGACAGGTTTTGTTTAACTAAGATCACTTTCAAACAGTTTTGTTTTACTAGAAGTCAGATATAAATACACTGCAGTTCAAGAGAACTTTGTGCTACAAAGTGCTACAAATAAAACACGCTGAAGAGGTACAAAATTCCAGAAAGAAAGCGAAGCCAATTACGAGAATTAATGGGCACCGAATGCATAAACGTTTTAAGGCAGATGACATTCAGTTTTAAAAAGGCAGTATAAATGAGTCAGGTTATATTAAATTCAGATTATTTACCTCAAATCTTAAGATTTAATAACAGTCCGTAAAAACCAAGGTAAATCAAACGATATACGAATGCAGATTCATTACCTTACATAGTCACTAATTGCAGACAATAATAACAAATAAAAATCTTTTGGTTACTCATCCAGTAATTCATCTGATTATCATCGTATTTCAATTAAAAGTCTGAAATTACGTACTCACTTCAATATTACACCTTTGATTAACATATCTAATAAGACAATGACGAGTACTTATTGGAAGACTTATATATATAGCGATAACACTCATTAGAAACAGTGGAGAAAAGCAAATGACATCTTGTTCGAAACCTTGACACCTATTCTGAAAATAATCTGTAAACAATTGGTGGCCTTCTCAAAAAAGGAATCAGATTTTGTTATAAAAACGCTGTCCTAATAGTATCAAACAAAAAAAGTTATCCTTGTAGCATTCTGTGTGACCTTGCAAAAGCCGTTGCTTGTGTAGGTCAAGGAATTATGCTAGGGAAAGCACAATGGCGTAATTCTACTTGAATGTACGGTGTCATATCGTAATTACATAAAAATAATGTAGAATTACAAATGATGCGACAGCTATAAAGCGAAATTCTGAGTGTGGGCTATGGTCGCAAAAAATGGTTCAAATGGCTCTGAGCACTATGGGACTCAACTGCTGAGGTCATTAGTCCCCGAGAACTTAGAACTAGTTAAACCTAACTAACCTAAGGACAACACACACATCCATGCTCGAGGCAGGATTCGAACCTGCGACCGTAGCGGTCTCGCGGTTCCAGACTGCAGCGCCAGAACCGCGCGGCCACTTCGGCCGGCGCTATGGTCGCAGGTTCGAATCCTGCCTCGGGCATGGATGTGTGTGATGTCCTTAGGTTAGTTAGGTTTAAGTAGTTCTAAGTTCTAGGCGCAGAAGTTAAGTCCCATAGTGCACAGAGCCATTTCAACCATTTGAATCAGAGTGTGGAAGCATTCAGTTCCGTAGCAGGCAAGATGCATTGCTTAGCTTCACCTAATCTTGGTCATAAATCATTTTCCAAGGAAAATGATATTTTTTAAAAATCGTGACATATTTCGATGACACAAGTTTACCGATAGATTCCCAAATACCTTCATAACAGGCTAACAATAAACAGATAGTGAAACATAAACTCTATATCTTTCGAAGACCTACACTCCGTGATTCCAAAATCGTTTATGGGCAGAAGATGTGGTAGTCAATGGACACACATAACATGAAACATCAGGTGTAAAGTTAAATGGTGATGTAGTAGGGCACGTTTAGGGAAACTATTCTCGTTTAGTAATTGACATATAGTAGTACGGGTTTTCTAGAGGAAACAGACTTAGATGCTGAGATCGATGGCATATGCACCTATGCGAGCCGATACTAGAACAACCGTAACGTAATCTGACAGTAAAAATGGCATAAATTTTAATATACATATCTAGTTTAAGCAAATCCTGTGAATCGTGCCGACTGTTTCGGTGTAACAAGCGTGAGACATTTGTAACCGCTCAATGTCACTTAATATGATCACGACGACACCCCTCGATCGACATTAACACTCGTGGTGTCACTCGCCTTCATACATGGCAGTGGACGTTTGAAAATTCGTGACGCTAGCTCAATGGTCGTCAATTGATTTCAACGTATTTCCCGGCTGACTCTTAATTCAACTGAGTATTTAGATGTTCGATTAATCTGAATAGTTTGCAATGTTCCAGCGATTCTATTCGAACTCTATGCTGATGTACCGACAGGCACCATTTTCGCAGATAAACATGCAAGTACGTAATGGATGTTCAGTTTCTCAATATAGTTCATCGCACACACACGTTATACATCCTCTGTAAGAACAATTTCATGCATTTATATTTTTGGTGTCCCAAAAAATTGGTTGGCTTAATATTATGACGGCACGTTGCATACAACTTGCACAGATATTGTTTATCATGTAGTCAAGACTACGTAATGAAGCCAAGATCGTGGATAAAATTGAAATGTAGTTTGTTTATTAACACTTTTCTTTTCCCTAATTAAATATGAAATATGAGTCGGGATTGGAGGTGATGATCTTATACTTCGTTTTTAGTATTTTAGGTCCCCGTTAATTAATAGCTGGTAGTTAATAAGCGGAATATTTTTTGTGTTGGCGCGTTGATGGTATCAGTTACCCCCGCAATAGTCCAAGAATAAGATTCTTTTAATGTTCCGCGCACGCTCGTTTCACCATTTTATAAACTGCAGAATTACGTAAACTATAGCTTTCCGTTGCGCACAACTTTCGTGGGTTCCACAACCACAATGGTATCCCAAGAGAATTTTTCCCAGCCAACACAGAGTTCGAATTGTGTTACCGAATTCAATTTCACTTCTCCCGACAATAAACGTATCTGATCACTTCGTCACACGTAATGTATTTTAAACGAGTCTTTAAATAACCTCCTCAACGAGTTTCGCAGTCGCGTACCACTTTTTCATCGACTAGACCGATCGCGATAACTGAAGGTAGAGAGGTCAATAATGTGTTACATGTTCTTTTACATGCATTAAATAACAAACGTGCCCCAATATCATTCTGTCCCGCTTGGTCTTTGCTACTTTTCATTACATTGCTTCTTAGTAGTACCGTGCAGTTATTAAGGTTTCGTATTACTTTCGGCTTTTTAATTCTTCCCCGATTTTAATTAATATGATGCTATTGATTGGCGACCCCATGGAGTGTTCTGTGCACCACGACCAGATAGTGGATATACTTGGAAGGAGAAACAGCATTGGTCGTACTTTTTTTTTTGTTTTATTATCCGCAAAATCGATTTCAGTTTATGTGATCGTTCTAAGCTTGTTGACACCAGTGCCTACCATTTTAAATTGTATATTACAGCACTGAGGATGGTCACTAAGTGACCGAAAATCGGTTTTGCGGATAATAAAACAAAAAAATACGACCAATGCTGTTTCTCCTTCCAAGTATAATATGATACTAACTATGATTAACTATTGGCATTCTCAACGACAGCAAATACGAGTAAGTTTCTACTCTAATTGTTGCACACCAAGATAAAATTAAAAACCATTTAAGCACGAGACATGACTGAGATAAAATACGAAAAGAAGATTTTCAAAGCGGTATGCAAGGAGTTCTCAAACCGTAGCCGGAAATCATTTTACGAACAGTTACTTCCAAACACAAAAATAAATTTTTGAACAACGAAACTGTCAGTCTACATAAACCAAGGGTACAGTTTATTAATACTTCCATAGCAGAGTACGAATAGTGATCACAGAGAAAGGAAACCTCAGCCGCATGCTAAGGTGACAAAAGTCATCCGGTAGCTCCTTGTATCGTGTCGGACCTCATTATGCCCGACGTAACGCAGCAACTCGATGTGGAATTGACTCAACATTATGCTGTAACTCCCCTGCAGAATTACTGAGCCATTTTGCTTCTATAGACGTCCATTACTCTTTCCAGTACTGGATTTTGTTCGTGAACCGACATCTCGATTATGGCCAATAAATGTTCAGTGGGCCTGATCCCGGAAGATCTGGGAGGCCAAATCCTTCCTACAATTTCTCCAGAACGCTCATCAGAACAACCGTGAAACACTGTGTCCCAGTGGCATGGCTCATTGTCATCTATAAATATTCCGTCGTTGTTTGGGAACATCAAGTTCACGAATGGATGCAAATGGTCTTCAAGTAGCCGAACGTAACTATTTCCAGTCAATAATCGGCTGAAATGCACCGGAGAACTCAGTCCATTCGATGTAAACGCAGTCCATATTATTATGTAGCCAACACCAACTGGGAGAGTGCCGTGCTGACGAGATGGGTCCATGGCCTCGTGGAGTCTCGTGGAGTATACCCCACACTTGACTCCTATCATCTGCACTTACTAACCGAAACAAGACCAATCTGACCAGGCTACAGGTCTAGGGTTCAACTAACGTCGTCACGAGCCTAGGAAAGTTGGTGCAGACAGTGTTAGTAAAGAGACTCGCGTCCGTCTCCGCTGTAGTAGCCCATAAACGCCACATTTCGCCGCACTGTCCAAATGGACACATTCGAAATACGTGCCACAATCATTTCTGCAATAAATTGATATCTGTGACCTCAGTGCATATGAAATCACACTTTGAAATCACTTGAATACAAGGTCAGTCTCTTGGATGTACAAGAACAATCTTATCTATAACAAATACATAATGCGACAGTGATGGACTACGTAAGAAAAATGTAATGAATGAATCTTCCAAATTTGGCATTTCAGTTCTGCTGTTGAATTCAAAACAAACTTACAAATTATAAACCATTATAATGTTGCATAACTACTTCCTATATTTAGAGTGAACCTTATCTCAGTAGCATAGGATTGTAGTCTGTAGAAATGAGGCACAAAAATTACTTTTTGGACAGCTGATCAGAACTCCCAATCAGGTTGTTAATAAACTGCATCAATCTTGTTTTCCTTTTATCTTTTCCCATTTGTCTAATGAGTCGGCATTGTTAGTGACAGTCGTTCTCCGTACGCCCCTAGTGACGCTACCGCTCTCTCAGGGAACCTGTTTTTGGGCCCCGAATGTATGCGTTTGGACTAAATCTCACATTCAAACGTGGGAACGTTTCCTGAAAGTTGACGTAGCGTATATCTGTGGCGGTACGTGGGAAACAGTCCGGCGCTTACCTGGCCGTATGTGAGGAAACCACCTAAAAGCCACATCCAGACTGGCTGTTTCACCAGCCCTCGTCTTTAAACAGCGATGTTTAATAACCTGGCCAGTCGAGATGGGTCAGTAAACAGCTACGCTACCAATAGATAGACACAAGTAGTCTAGATGAATCTCTAATACCAGTACGCGAAACATGGGAACATCAACGAATGTAAACATTGGTAAACAGCAGAAACAGCGGAAGAAGACCTCAGGAGTATCTAACTACCGCAAGCTTTCTAATGTGTGAATTATTTGAATGAATAAAGTTTCAAAGTACTTTCAGATCGTCCGACACAACGATCCAAGATCCGTTTGTAAGGTAGTAGGAGAACAGATGGAGGGAAGCACAGTTGACATCGAAATTTTTAAAATGTTGGTACTATTTATTTAAACACTTCACTACTAATAAGCTGTCAATGACATGCTAATATTCCGTAAGTGATTATGATCTTATATTTAGTAAGAGGAAGCGTACTGAGGTACGTTGGTTTGACCAAGGAAGGGGGCGTGGCAAACCAGCTGCTGACAAGTTGCAGCCTCAGCTAGGTCAGCAGCACGTGGTTGTCAGGAATCGCCCTCGAGGTTGCTTCCGTCAGTCGCCGTATCCGTCCGCAAGAGAAGACACCTCTTACTGTGACGTTGGCAGTGTTCCAAGTGTGTGTAATCTGTTGCTTGCATCTGAGGCATAATGTTTTTCTGACTCTCCTATGGTCGTCAACTTATCATTCACATAGACAGTATCCCACTACGTAAGTTATCCCCCATAACTTTGTGCGGTACTCGCAATAGATCCACCGACGGCATTTAGAACTCGAAAGATATTGTTTTGAATCGGTGAAATTTTAGATTGCGCTGTAGTGTAGTATTCCTCGAAGTATCTTCATTGAATACGAATTCGCTTAGACTTCATTTTTGTCAAGCGTTAATTAGGAATTCTACGCACTTAAAACTCAACAGTAAGTGTTGAAATTTTTCCGAATGGTTCTCTAAGGAAGGAGAACGTTGTTAACAGGGCTGCATCAGCTACTATGTGAAATGATCCACCCGTCTTAATCGCAGCGTCTAGTGGATTAAAATAGAGACTGTCTGATTCTCTTAAATGTTGTTAGTTAACATTCGGTGCATACCTTCACCTGCAGCCTTACTCCTGGATGAGGTAACACGCTATGACTTAATAGTAAAAGATTCATATCCTACTCCCTTTCAAAGACGTGTACCGAATCTAGTACCATTGAGAACAGGTGAGATTTTAACAATCTATATCTTCCCAAAATTTACTTCTTTACAGCAGTCTGGAATTTACTTACATTTTCGGTGTTATTCCGACGCCTCTCATTCTTTGACAAAAATCTCAGAGATATGGTTCCCGTCTCATCCTATAACTTCACTACCACTGTATTCGCCCCTGCTGTTTTCACAAGAGTCTTCTGAGCCAAGCTTTTTTAAAAGTACTCTTCCTATCTGTGCTCCTTACCTGCAGGTACATACAGCTTACTCAGAGATCCAAGTGACTAAACATCTTGCTGACCTCGCAGGTCCAGAGAAGCAGCTCTACGTTTATGATTTATCAATCGAGAGATTACATTTCAAATCTTCATCGGTAATTTTGTTGAGAACGTTTACAAAGGTACTTTGACATCCAACTACATTTTCTTGGCACTTCACTTTTTTCATCACTCAGTGTAGCCGATTCCAGGTAATAAGGTGGTAATTGGTCCACATCGTACGCATATTTCAGTAAACAATGCAATTGTAACAGTTACGCTAGAGTTCTTGGCAAGCAAATTGAATTTCCTCACAGACCGTTTTATGAGAGAATTATTTCAGGGAATCAACTTCATTTTGCTCTATACAAGGTAATAGTGGTGAGGAAGACAATAATTTCCACATGCTAAGGCTAAAGAAAGTATTTTAGTTGGTTCTGAGTATATCACCAAGTCAATGTATTACGGAAAGTAACCAGTACACCCTCTTTCTTGACGTAGATACTAGATTATCTTATGTACTCATGCATGAATACACTCCTGTCGCCCATAAAACAATGCAATACGAAACAAAATTTAAACGTTTGTCTGAATCTTGTTAAATAGTACAGGCAGATTCAAATCATTTTTAAATTAATGAATTGTGCAAAAGTTAAATAGCAAACATTTTTTGCTTTGCTCAATTTGCAGTTTAATGTTCAAAAAATTTTAACCATTTTCTATCCTCTGCCAGTCTTTGTAAGAATAAAATGTAGGGTCTTTCTTTGTGGATATAATATTGAGGTACATTTTAAGATTCGAACGATAATGTTATCAGTCCAGCATGATTTGTGTTAATAGTAGTCTGAACGTAAATGTATGTCGATCTGCGGCAATACATTTACATCAACACCGAATAAATACTGCTACATGCATATTTAAAAATATACTTTATCTCCCGGAGGATGGTGCGTATCAGTGTGATGAATTCGGTGTGTCAGCATTTATATGACTTACACATTGGTCTTCTTCCAGTAACAACTGCCGCGGAGAGTAATTTTAGCATTCTATATCTTTAAACCCAAAAAAAGTCAATTCAGGACTGCAATCCATAGGAAATGGAAATGCTTTAGCCTCATATTCACACAGGGAAATGTACCATTTTAAGGATATTGCACAAATGGTGCTTTGTTCTAGTTGGAACGCTGTTTCCGCACCAGCCATCGATCGTTTATGCTCTCTTGCCAACCTAACACAAAGGGATCCCCTTCATTTTCTCCTATTCTGTTGCTATTACTCTATCGGCTGTATAAGTTGACAGTCAACTACAAATTATTTAAGAATTATCTATGCGCCGATAGAAAATGTCAATATTCTTTTCAAAATATAAGTTAACATAATTATCAAAAAATAATGCGCCAGTACTGTTAAAATGTTAATTATGAACAACTGAAAATTATTACTGACATGATGTTCTGCTCTTAAAACTCAACATTAACTCTGTGAACGACACGACCTTCAGGATTGGTCTGACAAAGTTTATATGTAGGTGCTGGCATGGTCAGCAGCCTGTTTGTGCAGATTTGAATTGAAGACGCGATGCGTTTCAGCGTCTTTTTGTAGTCATTGCTAACCGTGCGGCTTTCTACCTGGTTGTGCTCCAGTGGCTACGGGAAGCAGAATTATTTTCTTCAAAGAGAGGACACGAATTCGGACACACAAAAAACACATTACCACACGTGATACAGTGTAGGACAACAGCTGGCATTCCGAGAGAGCTTCCTGTGCCGGCCGGAGTGGCCGTGCGGTTCTAGGTGCTTCAGTCTGGAACCGGGCGACCGCTACGGTCGCAGGTTCGAATCCTGCCTCGGGCATGGATGTGTGTGATATCCGTAGGTTTGTTAGGTTTAATTAGTTCTAAGTTCTAGGCGACTGATGACCTCAGAAGTTAAGTCGCATAGTGCTCAGAGTCATTTGAACCATTTTTGAACCACAGCTTCCTGTCTTCCCTGAATGGTACAAATACAGGTTCTGCGTGGATTTGAAAGGAATCGCGTACATTTCTTCCTGCAAAATAGTCTCAATTCCAGGTAATCGTAACGTATGTGGACAGCGATCACGCACTCTTCTCTGCATAGAGGGCTGGTTCAAAATCAGACGACGTAAGCCTACCAAGGAAGCTTCACAACTTTAAGCATTTTTTCAACACGAACGGAAACGACCAGAGTCAAATCCGACGAAACGTCGGGCAGAAATTACAAGCTCAGCGGACAGGAAACGACGAGGAGGAAAAGATAATGTCGCACCTGAGGTTTGGCGGGAAAGTATCGAACAGGATAGGGGGAGAAGTGGAAGTGATCCAACGCCTATGGGTTCTCAGTACTGATGGGCGTGAGACAACAAAATGTAGATATGTGTTGACATATTTTTCCCTGCATTATTGTGTGCAGATATAAAAATATACTTATCTACGATGAGCAACCCAGAAGTTCCGCTGGATGCGGTGGAACGGGTCACGTGAGCGCCCTATTGACACAGAAGCGGGTGTCCCAGCATACCGATAGAATTCCTTCCTTTAAACATCCCCCAGGCTGTGGCTATGCCATGTCTCCGCAATATCCTTTCTTCCAGGAGTGCTAGTTGTGCTAGGTTGGGAGAAGAGCTTCTTTGAAGTGTGGAAGGTAGGAGAGGAGGAACTGGCAAAACTGAAGCTGTGAGGGCGGATGGTGTGTCCTGCTTGGGTAGTTCAGTTGGTAGCGCACTTACCCGCGAAAGGCAAAGATCCCGAGTTCGAGTCTCGGTCCGAGGGTTTTAACCTACCAGCAAGCTAAATTACGCGGCGGATTCTACAGGACAGAAGCCACCCACCCCAATTACGATAACAGTTCCGAATGACAATATTAGTAAAAGAGTATCTCCGAATGAGACCATACTTACCAAACGTGTCCCCATCTTCACCGCAACCTACAGAACCTGTGACGAAAGCTCCATTAGTTACTGTATCAGAAAACACTACTGTAGCGGCTGTCACTGGACAGGATGCACACACGCCGATCTCGACAACAGTCGCAAATGACAATGTTCGTACTAGCGACACTACAATGTGGACCACGGAAACTTCGGCGGCGTCCTTCACCAAAACACAAATCACAGAATCGGTGACGAAAGCCGCACTCACCAACATTCAAAGTTACTCGAAAGTTCTAAGGCAGAATCTCCACATTATAACATTTCTGATCAGACCCAGGAAACATCCTAAGAATCGTTACCGAATATCTCTCTGGGAAGTACCTAGAAAAAATTGTTCGAAACATCAATCACGATCGGACTGAACTGGATTTAATGCCAAGAAATTGATCTCGTATCTTTGAGGATGTACACATTTAAATTGGTACTAGTGACTATGAAGCAGTTGTAGTTACAATGATTAACAATGCACGAAGCTCAACTAGAAGAAACAGAAGTTATACATTTCGTAAACTAGATAAAGATTCAGTACCATCGTATTCCAATCAAGAATTTGAAATTTCAGCTCAAGGCAGGAGCATGTAGAGGTAGGCCTACTACGGCTCAATTTTAAAAGAATAACTGACCATGCACTCGTTAGATATGTATCCATTAAAGGAGTTCGTGACAGATTGGGCGTTACATGGTAATGGTCACTACACAGAAACATCGAATGAAACGGATAGTACTGAATAAAAAATGAAAAATACAGTGTAGGACTGTATACAGACGTCGAATGGAACGAGTTTGACTGTCTATAGCACAGGAGACCTTCAAAGAGTAACTTAGAAGAATTATATCGAAAAATCACTCAAAAGAACCGAACAAAATTCCTGTCACATGTAAAGGTAGTGAAACGAATGTTACTGATAGGCACTGAGAGACGAGGCAGCGCCTAATAATAAGTTTAACAGACTAAATGCAGAAATGGTTAACACCTTTTCCAATCTGCCCTCAATCATGCTCATCCAGTTTAATTCTTGTACGACTGCAAAGGCGAGTCAATGGCGATGAGAAACAGTTAAGATCGTTGAAGTCAGTCAAAGTTCCAACTCTTGACGGGAAACGTATCACATTCTATTCCGATCATTCGACTGAGTTAATACTTCTATTAACCGTAATAGACCGAAGATCTCGAAAATAAAAAAAAAAAAAACCGTGCTCCATGTTAGGATGCAAGCACAGGTCAGAATCCACACGAAGGGTAGCACAAAGTGAACCACAAACCCACTGTCCAATATCCTTCAACGCCCCCCATTGTTATGCAGTCTTAGAAGATATTCTGAGGTGACATTTTAAAGGGTATCTCGAACAGATTGTCCTTCTTCATGCCAACCAGCACTGATTAGGTAACCAGTGATCACGTGAAACCAAACTCGTCCTTATACGAAGCGCTGAAAGTCATGGAAGCATGCATTCAATCATATGAAGTATTTCGTAACTTTCCAAAGGCTTTTGAATCAGTCCAACACATACGTATCTCTCGTATAGGGATCGCAAAGACACAGTTAATTTAATCACATCGTGCACAGAGGCGTTTAATCATTCTTCTTGCGTCCCAAACACAAATAGAACAGGAAAAAGCCCCAAAACTTGATACTCTGAAAAGACCCTCCTCCGTGCAGTTCACAGTGCTTTGTAGAGTATAGATACATATGTCGATGGTGATGTAGAGCTGGCGTGCGTTGTTCAAAAACTTCCCTCCAGTGGCGATCTGTTTCTTTCTGTTGCTATTGTTACTTATATTACATTTTCGTTCGATAAACTCGTACCAAGGATGTATTTGTAGATGGTAAACCTATCTGCAAAGGAAACAAGAAGAATTCACTTTTGAAATAAGGACAGACGTGTTTGGATTCAATCGTTATTCCACAAATCCAAAATGACTTACTCCTTAAGGTCGCGAACCAGGCGAGTATACGAGACGGTAGCGATACATTCTGAACCCCTGGCATTCCCTCCCTTCAGATCGCGTCCGAGTGTTTCCCTCACAGACAAAGGGGGTTGGGTTGTTCGGGGGAGGAGACCAAACAGCGAGGTCACCGGTCTCGCCGGATTAGGGTAGGATGGGAAACGAAGTCGGCCGTGCGATTTTGGGAAATCACGGAGAACCTAAATCGGGATGGCCGAACGCTGGCTTGAACAGTCGTCCTCCCGAATGTGAGTCCAGTGTGCTAACCACTGCGCCACCTCCCGCGGTCACAGACTGCCTCTTGATCATCATCGCCTTCTTCTTTTCATTATACAGGCTGAAATGTATTTAAACAGGCAAACTCTGGGAGGTTGTAGGGGACATCAAAACAAATATTTTTCCATAATGTCATTTCTCCTATGGCGAGTATTTGAACCGGTAGAAGAACTGTGCTCTGGGTGGATAATCAACTGGTTCCAGGTTGTGGAGACACTGCAAGTTAAAATGGAAGTAACATCTGCTCTCGAAGGACGGTTCTTGCATTCGTCTGATTCGTCCCAATGTTACATGCAATTGTACTAGTGCTGATTGAAGGATCCCGCTCCACGTGCTGCAAGACAGCTTCCTCAAATTGCAGCATTCTTACCGCGCGGCGGTGTCCCCGTCCAGGTAATCTGCTAAATGACCCGGTGTCACGCAGACGTCGGTACACAGCAGCAAAGTTCGTATGATCCGGGATACGGCGATTAGGATATTGTTGTTGATAAACCCGCTGTGCAGCTCGTCCGTTGTGGTGCGCTACGCAGTACGCACCAACCGTATCAGTGTACTCACTCCAGGTGTATCGCTCCATTAGCAATCAGAAACAATGCACTACTACATTGGTGGACAGCAGTTGCCTAGAACTGAAGAGCGTAATACGCCCTGTAACAACTGAAGATGGTAATACGCCATCCACCGGGTTAAATAATCCTCATGGGAAAAAAATTACACTAGGGAAAAATATTTGTTTTAATGTCTCCTGCAACCTCCCAGAGTTTGTCGGTTTAAAAACTTTTCACCCTGTACACAGACTCCTATTGTCAACGAATGTAACAGATCGTGTCTTCTTGACGTCACTGTGATTGTGATAAGAGCTGGTGTGTGCACATATGGTGCCATGTACGGTATGGGACTGAACTGTTTATATAGACCAAACGTTCTTGTCAATAAGCCACATTTCATTTGACTATTGTCGTCTCAGGAAACAATGTAGCTACTAAAGACTGCTCGTTTTACGTTTCCAGATGTTTTCGCGAGTGAAGTCGCTGTTCGGCTCTTCAGCTGCCAGCCAGGGGTGTCCCAGGCTGGTCGACGAGCCGCCAACACCTGCGCCTCTACGCCGCCTCCGGTCGCCTCGACCCAAGCCGAATAAGAGGAAGGTCGAGTCCACCACCGCTGACTGCGAAGAGGCAGCTGCTGATAAACCGCAGCTTCAGGCAATTCATGTAAGCAGCAGAGCCTCCTTCGTACAACATTCAACAATAATAACTGTCAGAGTGTTCCAAGAAAAGAGATGGAAATGAATTCCAATAATGTTCTGCAGACACGTTTACTGACAGAACCTTTTCTTTCCACAGTTTGGTCCGAGACCGAGAATTGTGCAATTTGACTTGTCTGACGTTGAAGATGAAAAGGAGGAAGTCTCTGGCTCTTACTATCCTCCTGGAGTTCCAGTTCCACCCAGTCGGCTGCAAATCTTTGCCAACAGACCACGCCGAATGAAGATTATCCGAGAGCCACTATCGCAGGAAGTGCAGACTGCGATGGCACATCTAAGAGCTGAGATACAAGCAAAGGTATGTTAAGCATTTACCTATTAAAAACACTGCATTACGTTAGAAACACTAACTTAGATTTCTTATTAACGCTTGAAATGAATTTAAATGTAGGATTCATTTTAATCTACACATACATCCAAACTGTGTAGACTACTTTCAATTAATGATGAGAGGTGACAAGGCATCTTGAAACCAAACGTAATATAATGTTTGAAGACTTGTGGAAACGAAAAAAGATCGTCATGAGATCGGTCTAAGAAAAGGATATATACTTATTACGAAATGTTGCAAAACTAATGTTAATTGATTTAGGAGCAATGTTTATGGAGTGGTGATACTATCAATACGAACATTCAGTTAACTAGTTTTACTAGTTGTACATCTATAGTTTTCATTACTTGCAAAAGTCATAGTCATGTCACCGTTACAGATTTTTTGTAGCCTGTAATACCTGAAATGCTAGATATAGTGACTCTCAAGGAAGCAGCTTAATAAAAATAATTCTTTTTGTAATTTTCAGGAGAACCAGCCACCTACAACAGGGATTGGGCTTCTAGTGGAGACTCTAGTCAACCTGTTTCGAAACAACAGAGATTACCGCCGGAACCATGGGTTGGCAGAGACACCAGGGTTCGTCATCCGAATGAAGGGAAGATTCGCGCCTGTTCGTGTGGCAGTGAGAAGAGTTCTGCATCTGAAGAAGAATGTGGACAACAGACAGATGCCGACGGGCATAGATTCAAGTCTGCGTGATTACTTTCTTCATTGTGAACACCCTGACCCTAATTACCCGCCGATTATTCAATTAACACCACAGATACTTGAAACCGCGCTGTGATGTGATTGTTGGAAACCAGTCTGATCTGGCTTGAAATAAAACACCTTAAAACCTGTTTAGTTGAGTTTTTATTGCACAGTTAATTTTTAAAAGCTTTCTACACACAATTGAAATGTGAAAGCGAAAAAGGTCTGAACTGTGATGACTGAAGTAACCTGCTTGGATGAAAAAAAAAAACAAATTTAACTGGCAGTACCATAAGCTGAATTACAGTAGCTGGGGCTGAAGATGACGTCACTAAGGTTGTGAATAGGGCCGATCAGTTTCTGTGTTCAAACTTTCAATTTGATAGCAGCTTTAAGAGATGGTACAGACTCCTTTGTAGACCGCCCTCATACACCCAAAGATACAATGAGGATAGGAATGAAAAGTAAAAGACATAGTTAATAACAGTAGACTGAAAGAAATACTGAGAGCGTACTTCTGATAAGCAGTTTTCATGAGATTTGTGTGTGTGAAATCTTATGGGACTCAACTGCTAAGGTCATCAGTCCCGAAGCTTACACACTACTTAACCTAAATTATCCTAAGGACAAACACATACACCCACGCCCGAGGGAGGTCTCGAACCTCTGCCAGGACCAACTGCACTGTTTCAAGAGATGAAGTGACTGAGCTAGCGCAGAACGTCCTGGGTATTCAACATCTCAGAACGGAAGGCTTTTAACTGGAACGTAGGATTCAGCATTACAACTTGCGATATGAGGTGTGTGCCGAAGGATATTCATATAGAGGAATACGTACTGAACATTTAGGTACAGGAAATTTTTGTAGATGATTACCTTAACAGTGCATATGAGGGGGTTACCAGGAACATCGCTGAGAATGCTTCTTTCACTAAGGTGAAGATTGTGCCATTCCTTGAGAAGTACAACAGGCCTTGGATCCTCGCGATTTGTTGAATCAACTGTGCTTGCCATGTATGTCTGTGACAGATGCATCGTATTCCGCGCAGTCGAACAACATGCGACATGGACTATACATGGATGTTTTCTTTAAGAGAATACATGCATTACTAATTTTCCAGAGGCAGTCTGCGATACAGAACTCTGTCAGCTAATCCCGACGATCTCCAATAATTTCAGTAAATGGAAAATATTTCTGAGCAACAGAGCTACCATCTGACTATACACGCAGCTGCAGCAGTTAAGTGAAAAAGTAAAATAGGTTGACTGGATACCACAAATAATAAAAAATCAGGGTATTTTATGCTACATACACAAAGACTGTTTAAGATGAAGAACTCGTACCACGAAAAGAAACTAAAAAATCAAAATACATATCTTCTGGTGTGCTTGGCTAGGACAATACACCACCTCTTCATAGTTACAGAAATCGAAGAGATCAATGTCGATACAAGTTAATATCAAATTGACTACACATCTCAAGAGGAAATATAGATGGAATAAGGTGCCAAGCCAGGTGTAAAGGAATACAATATTAAACAACTTTTCGACTGCTGTACTTCAGTGACAGAACTGGCAACGCAGAAAGTAATGTGTTTGTCAGTGTAGAGGCTCCAACAGGGAAATGCTTTACATTTCATTCAACTATTACAAAGGACAAAAGACAGACAGTGGTATTAACTTCTAAGTCTGTAAAGTATGTGAGGATTTCGGTATTTATTTGACGTGGGACAGTAAAAGATTGAGGGCACCTGCAGACACTGGCGACAAGTTTCAGTATGGTCACAACTAAACACTCCTAGGAATACCAGAAGCACACTGTCGCTGATAATTAGATTCTAAACTCCCCTTTTTTTCACGGAAAAAACGCAAGTTCCGCGATAACAGGGTTATCTGCTCACTAATGGCAAATTCTAGTATGATAAAAAAAATTCTTGCTAGGTTAAATATATTTCAATTCTTTCAATTTAAATCTGTGTTTCATACTAGAATGTCGTGTTCCCAGTTTGGCACAGCTTTGCCACAGGAGACACGAAAGCGATCGAAGACGTCCGTCTTCTGGTCGGCT
Organism: Schistocerca serialis cubense; assembly: GCF_023864345.2. Taxonomy (NCBI): domain Eukaryota; kingdom Metazoa; phylum Arthropoda; class Insecta; order Orthoptera; family Acrididae; genus Schistocerca; species Schistocerca serialis. Next base: position 1,264,801,262 of record NC_064638.1, on the reverse strand, counting down.
CCTGATCGTTGTCAGAAGGAGGCTAGTTTCTGATTACGCAAAGACTTCTATTATTTGGAAAAGAACAACCCGGATTTCTTTACGTAATCAGTATGAATTTTATAATTACCTAAGGGACCTTTAACAATGAACAGTAAAAAAAATTGCATTTGCAAATGAAATCATTAATAAATGGGGCAGCTATGAGTGGTATAGAAGACAAGGGGCGGCCTTCTGTACACGACCAGGATGCCGCAGTATTCTCTGCTGTAGCAAAGGCTGTTTGACATTCATAAAAATAATATGGCATGGAGGTTAAAAAAGTATGTAGGAAAAGAACAGAATCTGAAATCAGGTAAACACTAAATATGTTCCAACAATTCTCACTAGCAAATTAGGGTTTATTTATAGACAATATAACTTACATAAGTACTTTTCTAACTGTATGGTGCGATCAGATTTCAGCCTGCCCTGTGCTGTCGCCGTGGTTTACGTTTTTGTCACAAATTACAGTCATTACTTTTCTCGTTCGTTAAAGACTTGCCGATTTACAGTTTCGAACATAAATTACTTGAATTTTATTAATTAATAATGTTGTCTGCACACTGGCAAGACTGCTCACTTTTCTAGCTTAAAGTCGACCTTCCTTTACGTTTTCACATTACAGATAGGTGAATGCCTTTCCAAAGGTACTCAAAGCTTTCATACGACGGAAATACCAATAATATTACAAAGTGACAGCGAAAAAGGTTTCACATCAGTCAGATTTGTTTAAGAAAGGACTTCCAATATACTTTTGTTTTATTACAGCTTAGAGACATCTATACTGGGATTCAAGAGCATCTTGTGCTACAAAGTGTCACAAATAAAACACGCGGCTAGCACAACCGTGACTTAAACCATATTACAAATAATCCTTCATAACGTTCGTCAACATCTTCCGGAAGGTAAAAATCACACTCTTAACAAAAGAAGCATAATATTTCAGATGGAAAGCAAAGGCCATTACTAGAATTATTAGGTACCGAATGAATAAACTGGTTAATGCAGATGACATACAGCTCTAAGAAGACAGCAAGACTGAGTAAGGTTATTTTAATTCAAATTATTTATCCTTATTCCTAAGACTTCCTAACAGTCCCTAGAAACCGTAGTAGAGAAAACCATTTAGGGAAGCAGATCCATTACTTTACTGAGACAGAAAATACAGTCTGTACTAACAAATAAAAATAATCTTTTGTTAATCACCCAGTAAGTCTTCTGATTATAATCGTATTTCAAATAAAGGAATAAAATTATGAAATTATGTACTCACTTTACACTTTAACACACACTCACACACATACACATACACACACACACACACACACACACACACACACACACACACACAGATATATATATATATATATATATAGTAAGGTGGGGCAAATCCGACCAGGTTGGTAAACCCGACCGCCCTCTGAGAAACGGCAAAGCCGACCGATTTCGCATTAGTGTTACCATATAAAGCTTTCGAAATAACGAAAGTCTCACCTTGAAAGCTTTGCCGCATTTGACGTTTAGACACTCAAAAGACAACAAGTGTGTTTTCGATTGTTTCAATTTTTGTGCAAACTGCATCACTAGATTTACCTTATTAAATAAAACGATCGCAAAACAAAGGGTAACTGATTTTGTAGTTCATTTTGCTGCCTATTCAGAGTATGTATATTTTTGTGTTGGAAATTTCATGTAAATTGTTTCTTTGTGTGTTAAATGAAAAGTGGCATGGTGGGGTAAATCCGACCTCTCAGTGGCGGAGTAAATCCGACTCCAAATTTTTTATCATTTATGTGGAAGGAATTATTTATCTATGGAAACAAAGTGACTTACTTTTTTTTATTTTAGGAAAATAGTGCAAAATTACAAACGAAAAACGACAAAACGCAATCAAAACGACATTCGCCGAACAGTCGCTGCCATGCAAATGGGAATGTCTTTACGAGCTGTCGCTCGTGATTTAAACATTCCGAGATCGACATTTCTGTTGCACTGCAGCACAATGAAATCATCTTTTTTTCCATTAAAATTTACAATCATATAACTTTCAGTACAATTAGTACTCTAAACGTGGCTATTTTTACATATTTTGTTCATTTATGTAAGAAACATAATTGTTTATAATTTTTTTCCAAGACAACCGTTCATTTAGAACTACACTCCTGGAAATGGAAAAAAGAACACATCGACACAGGTGTATCAGACCCACCATACTTGCTCCGGACACTGCGAGAGGGCTGTACAAGCAATGATCACACGCACGGCACAGCGGACACACCAGGAACCGCGGTGTTCGCCGTCGAATGGCGCTAGCTGCGCAGCATTTGTGCACCGCCGCCGTCAGTGTCAGCCAGTTTGCCGTGGCATACGGAGCTCCATCGCAGTCTTTAACACTGGTAGCATGCCGCGACAGCGTGGACGTGAACCGTATGTGCAGTTGACGGACTTTGAGCGAGGGCGTATAGTGGGCATGCGGGAGGCCGGGTGGACGTACCGCCGAATTGCTCAACACGTGGGGAGTGAGGTCTCCACAGTACATCGATGTTGTCGCCAGTGGTCGGCGGAAGGTGCACGTGCCCGTCGACCTGGGACCGGACCGCAGCGACGCACGGATGCACGCCAAGACCGTAGGATCCTACGCAGTGCCGTAGGGGACCGCACCGCCACTTCCCAGCAAATTAGGGACACTGTTGCTCCTGGGGTATCGGCGAGGACCTTTCGAAACCGTCTCCATGAGGCTGTGCTACGGTCCCGCACACCGTTAGGCCGTCTTCCGCTCACGCCCCAACATCGTGCAGCCCGCCTCCAGTGGTGTCGCGACAGGCGTGAATGGAGGGACGAATGGAGACGTGTCGTCTTCAGCGATGAGAGTCGCTTCTGCCTTGGTGCCAATGATGGTCGTATGCGTGTTTGCCGCCGTGCAGGTGAGCGCCACAATCAGGACTGCATACGACCGAGGCACACAGGGCCAACACCCGGCATCATGGTGTGGGGAGCGATCTCCTACACTGGCCGTACGCCACTGGTGATCGTCGAGGGGACACTGAATAGTGCACGGTACATCCAAACCGTCATCGAACCCATCGTTCTACCATTCCTAGACCGGCAAGGGAACTTGCTGTTCCAACAGGACAATGCACGTCCGCATGTATCCCGTGCCACCCAACGTTCTCTAGAAGATGTAAGTCAACTACCCTGGCCAGCAAGATCTCCGGATCTGTCCCCCATTGAGCATGTTTGGAACTGGATGAAGCGTCGTCTCACGCGGTCTGCACGTCCAGCACGAACGCTGGTCCAACTGAGGCGCCAGGTGGAAATGGCATGGCAAGCCGTTCCACAGGACTACATCCAGCATCTCTACGATCGTCTCCATGGGAGAATAGCAGCCTGCATTGCTGCGAAAGGTGGATATACACTGTACTAGTGCCGACATTGTGCATGCTCTGTTGCCTGTGTCTATGTGCCTGTGGTGATGTCAGTGTGATCATGTGATGTATCTGACCCCAGGAATGTGTCAATAAAGTTTCCCCTTCCTGGGACAATGAATTCACGGTGTTCTTATTTCAATTTCCAGGAGTGTATTTCTGTGCAAAATCAGCCAAACAAATAGGGGGTAGGAGTTACCCTACCATTTTTGCAAATGGCAAAATTGGACGTTTCTTAAAATACCGATATCTCAAAAACTATTAATATTATAACAAAAATATTTTGCAAACAGTTGCTCCTTTATATTATCTACAATTTAACAGATATAACGTTAAGATCCAACCTCGGAAAGGCGTTTTATAGCCACAAGAAATTACTAGCTTGGATTTACCCCACCTTTACCTCTCTCTCTGTCTCTCTCTCTCTCTCTCTATCTCTCTCTCTCTCTCTCTCTCTCTCTCTCTCTCTCTCTCTATATATATATATATATATATATATATATATATATATATATATAGGTAACAGTCATTTGATGAAGTGGATAAAACAACGTGACTTCTTTTTAGAAACCTTGATACCCATTCTGATTTCGCGTCTCAGTCCGGCACACAGTTTTAATCTGCCAGGAAGCTTCATATCAGCGCACACTCCGCTGCAGATTGAAAATCTTATTCTCGATTCTCAAAGTAATCTCTTAACAACACTTGAGTTCGCTTTCTCAACGATAGATGCAGTTATTTTTATCGAAAGTGCTGTCTTAGTACTGTCAAACAAACATAAAGTTGCCATTTTAGCACTTACTGCAATCTTGCTAAAGACTTTGATTGTGTAGATCAAGGCATGCTGCTAGGATTATTATGATCGTGTAATTCTACTTGTATAGACGGTGTCACATGTTAATTACATTAAGATAATTTTTTGATATCAAGTGATACGACAGCTATAAAGGGAAATTCAGAGTATAAAAATATTAAATTTGGTGCGAGTCAATATACATTGTGTAACATCTCCTGATCTTGACCATAAATTAATTTTCAAGGGAAGTAAATGATTTTTCAAAAAATGTGACACATTCGGATGACACAAGTTTACCAAAAAGTACCCAAAAAGGGACCATACCAGGCTTACAATTAGTAGACAGTGAAACATTACCCCTACATCTTCAAATGTCGTACATCTCCTGAACCCAAAATTGCATTGTAGATACAAGAAGCAGTGATCAATCGTCACACAGTACATGAAAGTTCAAGTGTAAAGTTAAATGTTGTTGTAAGCAGGCCGTGGGCAAGGAAACTACAAGGTGTGGTTGGAAAGTCTTAAGAATGGATCCGCTTCTGCTTACTGGTTTGGTGGGCAGGTTACACGGAGAGTGTTGATTGACTCACTGCCTTGTCTTTGAACGCCCTCTGACAGGAAACAGCGTTTCCTTTATTCAGCTCGTTGTGACAGCTGGTTGAGTGTGTTTGTTAGGGCCTGTTGCCGGATTCTGTCTGCGTAAAAAATGGACGTAAAAACGGAGCAACGAGTTTGAGTAAAATTTAGTTTTATAACTGGTAAATCAGCAATTGAGACTTACGAACTATTAAAAACAGCTTTTGGAGAAAATTGTGTGAGCCAGTCAAATGTTTTTGTCGGTTTTAACAGACTTGAAAATGGCGGTAAAACATTTGAAGTTGAACCACGGTCTGGCCGCCCTTCTGCCTCAAAAATGAATGAAAATGTTGTGAATGTTAGCAATTTAGTGCACTCTGGCCGTAGAATTACGATTAGGGAGATGGGTGATGAACTTCAATTAGGTTTGTATGCAAGTTTAGTCAGTTTTAACTGACGATCTGAACATGCGCTGAGCGTCTGCAAAATTCGTTCCAAAAGTGTTGTCAAGTGACCAAGGACAATACCGACTTATAGCGAGCCAAGAACAGATTAATCGGACTATTTGCTAAATAGGGTAATTACAGGTGACGAATCTTGTGTATGCAGATATGATCCTGAAGCCAAAGTGCAGTCTTCGCAGTGGAAGACTTCAGGTTCACTATGACAGAAGTTGGGCGAAGGTGAAGACTATGTTGGTGATTTTTTCGATTCTTCCGATATTGTACATCATGAACCCACCCCTGGAGGACAGAAAATTAACCAGGAGGACTACAAATGTGTCCTTGAGCGTTTGCTCGAAAAGGTGCAGAAGAAAAGTCCTGCATTGTGGAAAGACAGGAGTTGAGTGCTCCACCATGACAATGCTCCGGCTAATCGTACATTATCCATAGTTGGATATTTGACCAAGATCAAAATTCCTGTGCTTCCACAACCTCTATATTCCCCTGACGTGGCCCCCGCGGATTTCTGCCTGTTTCCTAAACTGAAATTTTCCGTGAGTGGGAAGCGATTTTACTCGATTGAAGATATCCACTGTGAGTGTCGTTAACACAATTCAGGAAAAAAATTTCCAGGAATGTTTCCAAAAGTGACAACACAGTTGAAGTCGGTGTATTCAGTCATAATGGGATTATTTTGAAGGAGATGCATCACAGCAGCATGTAAGTACCACCATTTTACAATTACAGTCCCATTCTTAAAGCATCCCAATCACACCTCGTATATTGGTAATTGGCATATAGTAGCACGGAGTTACTAGAGAATGCAGAGACAGATGCTAAAATCGATGGTTCATGAGCCTTCCAAAACTGATACAACAATAATCGTAACATAATTCTGTGTGATAGCAAAAACGGAATTAATTTTAATCTACATATAAAGTTAGAGCAAATCGAGCGAACAGTGGCAACTGTTTCAGTTTAACATGTGCGCGCCATGGAACATGACAAAATGCGAGACAGTCATTTAGCTAGTGGCATTCTCAACCACAGCAAATACGTTTCTACCGCAAGTGTTGCACCCGAAATCAAAATGAAATATTTGTAGCATAGGATCTGAAAGACGAGAGAAAATCCTACTTGGAAAATTGTCAAAATGGAGTGTAAGATGTCTCAAAAAATTAGCCGAAAAGCATGTTATGAACACTTAGTTGAAACAACCAAAATTAATTCTTGAGTACCACCATTATTAGTCTACATCAACCAAGGGTGCGGTATAGCGGTGTATTAATACTGACACAGCATAGTAAAAATAGTGATCATAGAAAAAGGAAATCTCCAGTTTACACTTCAGTGTCAAATGTCATACGATATTGTATCGGACCTCCATTTGCCCGACGTAATGTAGCAGCTCGTTGTGGTACTCACTCAACAGTTCGCTGGAAGTGCCATGCAAAAATATTTAGCCATGTTGCTTCTATAGCAGTCCACAACTGCCAAACTCTTCCCGGTGCTGGATTATGTTCTTGAATCGACCCCTCGATTACGGCACATGAATGTTCGATGGGACTGATGCTGGAAGATCTGGGTGGTCAAATCGTTCACTCGATTTTTCCAGAAGGTTCATCGAAACAATTGTGAACAATTGCGGCCCGGTGGAATGGCGCATTGACCACTATAAATATTCCATCGTTGTTTGGGAACGTGTAAGTTCTTGAATAGCAGCAAATGGCATCCAAGTAGCCGAACGTAAATATTTCATACTTGAATATAAGAAGGCGGTATCTGTTCTTTCGGACATATCTTCATATAGATAAGGCCTCCCGGCCAATAATCTTCGTCACTGCGGATGCACTCAGATTGCTCAAACACTTACGGGAATCGGTAGATTGACTGCTGCGAATAATGAGCATAGTGCGCAGGGGCACTAGAGATGTAGTATGTGGACAGTAAGATGGAAATGTTGGTCTCATGGGGGGCGTCCCAGAGGTACGTCCCTGCAGTGGCCTATCCTCTCTGTCGACGATGTCTCTGTCTTATAGGACGTCTGCCGTGTAAGAAACAGATTCCGGGTTCGAGTCCCGGTCGCAGCGCACATTTTCAACAGTTCCCGTTGATATTTATCAACGCCTGTAAGTAGCTAATGGACTGGATTCATTGTAATTTCATCCACAAATATATCAAGTCAATATACGCTTTAATAGGATTAGATGCCCCAGTGCATTCGATGTAGCGCAGCCCACACCATTCTGAAGCCAACAACAGCTGGAACAGTTACTTGCTGACAATCTGGGTCTACGGCTTCGTGGGATCAGCGCCACACTCGACCCTACTATAAGCACTTACCAACTGAATGTGTACTCCAGAACAGGCCTCAGGTTTCTAGGATCCAACCAAAGTCGCAACGAGCCTAGGAGAGGTAGCGCAGGAGCTGCTAGCCAAGGCAGTCGCGTCCGTCTCTGCTGCCGTAGCCCATTAGCGCCACATTTCACTGCGCTGTCCGAACGGATACGTGCTTGATACTTCCGGCCCACAATGATTTCTGCGGTGAACTGAATTTTGTGACAGTGCATATAATATCACACTTTGATATCTCAAGAACACATCGTCTGTCATTTAAAGGTACAAGGACGATCTTATCTGTACGAAATACATAATGCATTCATGACAGACACGAAAAACGTAGCATTTCAGATCTTCTGTTGAATGCAGAAAAAAAACTTACCGATCTATAAACCGCTGTAAAATTGCATAACTACTTCATATGTTCACAGTGAAATGTATCTCTCTTGCACAGGATTATAGCCTTTAGAAATGGAGCAGAAAAGTTAGTTTTAAGACACCTGATCAGAACAATCTATCAGATTGTTAGTAAACTGCTAAAATCTTCTCCTCCTTTTGCTGTTTTACGTTTCTCTAAGGGGTGGGTGTTATAGTATGAGTTTCGGCAATGTTAATGACAGTCGATGGTAGGATGGCGCAAGTGACGCTACCATTACCTTACGGAATCTGTTTACCGAATGGTTCAAATAGTTCAAATGGCTCTGAGGACTATGGCACTTGAGGTCTGAGGTCATCAGTCCCCTTGAACTTAGAACTACTTAAACTTAACTAACCTAAGGACGTCAGACACATCCATGCACGAGGCAGGATTCGAACCTGCTACCGTAGCGGCTCTGTTTACCGCCCCCGTTTGATTGCGTCTAAAGTAAATATCATATTAAAGCTTGGGAACGTTTTCTGAAAGTTTGGGTAGCATGTATCTGGGGCTACACTGGGGTAAAGCCCAGGGCTTACCTTGCTATATGTGGGGAAACAGCCTAAAAATCACGTGCAGGTTGGCCGCTCTCCATCCTCAGTCTTTAAACCACGAGGCGGCTTCGGTCTGGAATAGGCTTGTGTTCCCGGATGGGTCAGTAAACAGCTACGATACCAATAGATCGACACTACCTAAGTAGTCTATACAAAGCTGTAACAACAGTATACAAAATATGGAAACATAAACGACACGTAAACATGATAAGTAACGCATACAGCAGGAGACCTCAGCGCTATCTAACAAGCACAATCTTTCAAGTGTATGAAATAACTGCGAGGATAAATTTTCAAAATACTTTCAGGCCGCCAGGCACAACGATCCTAGAGACATATGTATGGTAGCAGAACAGCAGATCGAGAGAAGCGCAGATGGCGTAAATTACGAATACATAATTGCTGTTCATTTTATCACTTCAACACTAATGAACACTGAATGACACGCTAATATTTCATAAGTATTTGTGATGATATATTTGGTAAGAGGAAGCCTACTGGAGGACATCGATTTCACCAAGGAAGTGGGCGAGGCGTATCAGCTGGTGACAAGTTGCAGCCTCAGCCAGATCAGTAGCCCGTGGCTGTTAGGAATCTGCCTCGAGCTTGTGTCAGTCGCTGTACCCACCCGCAACATAAGTGACGTCATGCTGTGACGTTGGCAGTGCTTTGGTTGCTTGGAGTCTGTTGCTTGTACGCCCACCCCCCTCCCTCCGCCCTACTCAAAAGGCAGAAAAATTGGCAGTGTTCCTTGGTGATGACAATATCTGCACACAGATAGGTTCCAGCTTCAGTTCTTGATAATAAATAACACAAAAATGAGGGCAGTGCAGATGGCACTGCCCGGGTAGTTGCTGAAATGCATAAAATAAATCACAGGATAGATAATAGAAAAATAACAGTGAACCACAACTGTAATTTACTATGGTAAACGATGCAGTATATTTAAAAGCGTAAATAATACCCTTCATAAAATTAATCGTATTACGACATGCACGTGTACCGTTCGGAGGAACATGGCATATTCTCGCTGATGGTATATGTTAACATTCAACTTATTGAGTTTAATAAGAAAATTAAGTTTTTTCTTAAATGCATTGTGGTATGAGGCATAATGTTGGTCTCACGTTCCTATAGTCGGGATTTTATCGGCAACACAGACAGTATCGTTTCTAGGTATGAGGAGGAGTTGGAGCAATTGACCAGAGCACGAAAGGAGGCTGCCAGAAAATTTGGGCTAAATATAAACATAAAAGACCCAAGGCAGCGTACCTCGTTATGACACGTGGTAAAGCCATACTGCTGGTCATCTACAATCAATAGAGGTGGGAGTCCAGTCTTACAAGACAGCACATGAATTTAAATACCTAGGGGAACTTTTCACTGATACTATGTACTGTATTCTGTATTTACATTGACAACTGTCTCTTCTTTTTTAATTGGTTGTGTATCACTCTCCATGTTTCATACCTCTTGATGCAGCCTTGCCTAGTACTAAGTTTATCTTATTTCAATAGTTTTGTTTATCAATAGATACCGTTATGTAGGCATGTTATTCTTATATTGTGCTAAAGGTTTTCCTGTCAACTCCATTGTTATTTATGTACTGTTCAGTTTTTACTATTACATTGCAAAGATGTGACTCACTGTATGTTTCTACTTCACTCTAGATGTGTTACTTCTCTTCCAGTGTTGTCTGCTAACATTTAACTTCTTTGGTGATATTACTCAGTAAATGCCTGAAGATGGCCTTGTAAGCCGAAAACCGGTTAGCAATAAAAATAATATTGTAGAACAAAAGCAAACTGGTGCTTTTCATTTATTAGTAGTGAAGCAACTTAAATCACTTCAGAAAAGCAAGTCTTCTGGTCCAGGCTGTATGGCAATTAGGTTCATTTCGGAGCATGCTGATGCATTACTTAACAATCATCTCGACGTAAGATCTGTACCCAAATACTGGAAAGTTGCACAGGTCACACCAATACTCAAGAAAGATAGTGGTAGTTATCTACTAAATTACAGGCCCATACCGTTAACGTCGATATGCAGCAGGCTTTAGTGTTCGAACGTATTAAATTACCTCGAAGAAAACGGTGTATTGTCACACAGTCAACATGGGTTTAGAAAACATCGTTCCTGTGAAACACAACTAGCTCTTTATTCGCATGAAGTGCTGCGTGCTATTGACAAGGGATTTCAGATCGATTCCGTGTTTCTGTATTTCCGGCAGGTTTTTGACACTATACCACACAAGCGGCTTGTAGTGAAATTGCTTGCGTATGGAATTTCGTCTCAGTTATGTGACTGGATCTGTGATTTCCTGTCAGAGAGGTCACGGTTCGTTGAAATTCACGGAAAGTCATCGAGTAAAACAGAGGTGAATTCTGGCGTTCCCCAAGGTAGTGTTATAGGACTTTTGATGTTCCTTATCTATATAAATGATTTGGGAAAGAATTTGAGCAGCTGTCGTCTGTTGTCTGCGGATTCCGCTGTGGTTTATCGACTAATAACGTCATCGGAAGATCAATACAAACTGCAAAACGATTTAGAAGAAATATCGGAAAGGTGGGAAAAGTGGCAGTTGACCTTAAATAACGAAAAATGTGAGGTCGTCCTGTAACGCCGGAAATGCATATCCTCCTATTTCAATCTACTGTGCTATAAATTTGTTTCCTTATTTTGTTACCTGAAGATATGACGTTTGTGTGTCTTTGTATATTGTAATTGTTTTACTATTTGTATATACATGGATTTATGTCGATGTATAATTGGTTTGTTTTGTCAATACTATTTGTATTTTTACGCTGGGTCTTGCCTAGGGTAAACTATGCTATCGAACGAATACATCGATAGGTCGTGTGGAGAACCAAAGTGTTTAGGATCTTTGGCAGTGTGAACTCGGTCGCGTGGAGCGCGGGCAGAAGAGAGTTTGGCGCGGGTAGGGCGGTGGAGCAGGTGTGTCGTGTGACGCTCCCGCGAGTTGCCGCGCTTCCGGGGTTTGGCAGCATGTAATTGCGCTCGACTTGCGATGATAGTTTCTGACTCGGTGTCGCGGACGGGAAGCGTTAGCTGGCGCACATCAAGAGCCCTTTTCGGCTGGAGACCGTGCCGAGAAGAAGGCGCGCCAACATCCAGCTTCTGCAACAGCTACGGCCGACAATGAGTGATTGTCGCCACCTCCTCGACCCACGACTTCAAACCTTCAATCAACCAACTAGGAAGACTGGAAGCACGTAAAGTTTTAGATCTGTATGGCAGACCTAAGCTTTTAAAATTGTTCCATTTGCCTCACAAAATTACAGCAACTTAGCATTAACCTTTGTTGCTCATTGTCCCAATTGCATTACCAAGCAAGGTCCCTTCCTTTTCCGGAATGAACCCGAGTGTCGTTGAAATTCAAACGCCAGCATTAAAGTAATATCATTCGATTTCACTGCTTTAATTTCAATGTTCAGTTAAGGTATTCATAGCGGGCTGCATTATTTAGATTACACAAGCACAAATTAAGAGTGCGAGTCTGGTACCATATTTTAGCTTACCTGTGACTGTAGCTCAGCTTGGTACGTGCCAAAATTTACTATTGTTAATTTTTCAGAATCGTTTAATTCAGGTTTAAAGTTAAATCTCTTACTTCTAAATTGCGTAGCTTCAAGTAGCTTCTGAAATGATTGTTGAGGTAGCCCAAGGCTAACATTATTATACTGAATTTCGTAGTGCTTCAGAAACAAAGTTCACTATTTATTTCAGTCACTAAATTAACTTACAATTTTCCGGTTTTATTAATTCTTTTGCTAAATTAAGTCAGAGTGTAGCGAAATTTATTACTTCTGACAAACATTCAGTTTTCACACAACACGTGTCAACCTTCAGTTGCCACGCTTTTAGTGCTAATTATATGTGCAATAACCTTTCTTTTTCAGTTATTATAGTAGTTGTCCATAGGACTGGCGACCGTATTTTTCCCCAAATCTCAAATATCTTATTAACGCCAGTTAATTGTTAACGTAGCGACCAAACATTTACTTTCTTTATTAGCTTTACCAATTTTCAAAATTAATTTCCACCAGTTTCATTTGCATTTTTCCTTTCATTTAGATGTAACCCTTTCCTCCCTCAATACCGACAGATTAACTTCAGAGACGATTGCTTTTCCCAAATTTCCATTAGGTACACGCGGTATGATTTTTACTGTCATTAAGTTCGATAAGTGAGGGGGAGGTTACAATCCACATGAGTGCTAAGAGGAACGCGTTAAACTTCGGTTACACTATAAATCAGTCCAATCTAAAAGCCGTAAATTCAACTAAATGCCTAGGTATTACAATTACGAACGATTTAAATTGGAAGGAACACATAGAAAATATAGTGGGGAAGGCTAACTAAAGACTGCGTTTCATTGTCAAGACACTTAGAAAATGGAACAGACCTTTTAAGGAGACTGCCTACACTACGCTAGACCGTTCTCTTTCAGAATACTGTGGCACGGTGTGGAATTATTACCAGATACGACTGACTGAGTACATCAAAAAAGTTCAAACAAAGGCCGCACGTTTTGTATTATCGCGAAATATGGGAGAGAGTGTGACAGAAATGATACAGGATTTGGGACGGACATCATTAAAAGAAAGGCGTTTTTCGTTGCGACGGGATCTTCTCTTGAAATTCCAATCACCAACTTTCTCCTCCGTATAAGAAAATATTTTGTTGACACGGGCTTACATAGGGAGGAACGATCACAAAGATGAAGTAGCGGAAATCAGAGCTCGAACGGAAAGATATAGGGTTTCATTCATACCGCCGCTATACGAGATTTATACAATAGAGAATTGTGAAGGTGGTTCGATGAACCCTCTGCCAGGTACTTAAATGTGATTTGCAGAGTATCCATGTAGATGTAGATGTAGAATGAGGAACTTGAAATTTCAGCTCAAGATAGGATCATGTAGTGGCAGGCCTACTATAGCTCTATTTTAAAAGAATAACTGACTATGCACTCGTTAGATATGACACGCTAGAGAAATTCGTGACAGGATGGACATTAATTGCTATACGGTCAATACACAGAAATATATAAAGAAACGGACACTACTCAATAACAAATGAAAACCACAGTATAGGACTGCACACAGACGACGAATAGAATGAGTTTGGCTGTCCAGAGCACTGGAGACCTTCAATGAGTACCTTAGAAGAATATTATCTAAAAATCCCTCAGAAGACATGATTAAATTCCGGTCGTATGTAAAGGCTGTTAGTGGCACGAAAGTTATTGATAGGCTCTGAGGGACGAGGCAGCGACTAATAATAAGTTTAGCAGACTAAAAGCAGAAATGGTTAACACCTTTTCCAAACTGCCATGGCCCATTCTGATCCAGTATAATTCTTGTACGACCGCAAATATGAGTCAATGGATTTGAGAAAACGTTGAGAGAGTTAAAGTCAGACAAAACTCCAGCTCCTGACGGAAAAGCTATCTGATTCCATTCCGATGATCTGGCTGAATTATTTTAACACTTCTATTAACCTCAATATACCGAAGTTCTCTCAAAAAAAAAAAAAAAAAAAAAAAAAATCGGTACCACGTGATAGGATGAAAGCACAGGTCAGAATCCTCCAAATGAAGTGTACAACACATGCGTATCGCTTCCGTAGGGATCGCAAAGACACAGTTAATTTAATCTCATCGCGCACAGAGGCCTTTAATCAATCTTCTTGCATCCCATACGAAAAGAAAACAGGAAAAAATACGAAAACTTGAAACGTTGAGAAGGCCCTCTTTCATGCAGCTCACAGTGGTTTGTAGAGTATAAATATACAGGGTGTCCCAGCTGTCTTGTCCACCCAAAATACGAGCTGGAACAATAACATCTATTGGAAAACGACTTTCACCGGTATCAATGTAGGGCTGTGGCCCATGAATGCACATATTTGGAAACATTCTAAAACCAAAGCATATGTGTTTTTTAACACACACTTATGTTTTTTTAAATGGACCTCCTATATTTTTTTCTTCAGCAATCCATAGCATGACAAAGCATATACACAATGGCGTTGATTGCATCGTAATATTTCCATTACATCCCGAGATATTAAGACGCGAAGTTGACGCTTGAAACATCCGACATGCGCTGCTAGCGCATGTCCTGAGGCACAGGCGTGAACCCCATGCTGCCCGTAATCGCGATGTGATTCACATGCGTAATCACACCTCCATACTTATCAAGAGGTCCGAAACGAATAATACGGTCTGCTGCCATCAACTCTCATTAGCACCTAATGTTTTCCCTCTTGCACGTTTTACGTATCGACGTACACAATATGAACTAGTACCATTCGGGGTACACCCGTCAGGTTGTCTTATTTATCCTGCACACCCTTAATAAGGTTCATCTAATGCGTCATATGACCCATTGTGCCTGTCGCGCAGGGCCTGGCTCTGCCTAGTCAAGTGTCCAACGTAGTTCCCACTACTGCCACAGTTACCACTTCGCCTTGTTTATTATTTGCGAACCATGCCAACTGCTGTACTCCACCACCCTCCGAGCGTCCCATTTTTTGTTGCTTTGGCGTGCAGTACACCGCTTTGCAGTGTAGTCGTGCATCACAGTAATCTAGTGACGGCACGGAGGTAGTACACATTGTGAATAAAAGTTGTGTTGTGGGACTTATACTGTACAGCATAATGTACACACATGAAGATATGGTAGAAATGCTGCTGATCTATGGAGAATGTACGTTGACGGGAAATACGTTATGAGATTGCTTGTTTGTTGATAGTACTGTTAGCGAACATTACGATTATTAAGTTAATATGTCTGTTTTCTACCCTACTCTACATACCTGTACTGTACCCTGTTGTAGGAGGACGAAATGCTGTTCAGGCAGAACGACTGTACAGAAGACGATTCCCTGATTAGCCATAGCCTTCGTGCCGGATGTTTGGTCGTCTCATATCTCGTCTACGTGAAACGGGAAGCTTAAATCCAAGACCTCGACATCGTCCTAGAACACGCACAGATGAACGTGCTGAAGTTGCTGTGCTCGCTACCATAGCTGTGAATCCTCAAATCAGCACACGTCAAATTGATCGTGAAGTTGGTGAGTCGAAATCAAGTGCACAAAGTATTCTTAAACGTCATAAATTTTATCCTTACCATGTTCATTTACACCAGGATCTTCACGGAAATGACTTCCGCAATAGGGTAACATTTTGTCGGTGGGTTCAGCAGAAATTTCTGATTAATCCAAATTTTTTTGCAGATGTTCCCTTTACCGACGAGGCATCATTCTCCAACAAAGGAATTGTCAATATGAGAAATACGTATTATTGGTCCGCTGACAATCGCAAATAGCTCCGTCAGGTAGAGCATCAACGTCCGTGGAAAGTTAATGTTTGGTGTGGGATTATTGGAGATACCATTATCGGACCTTTCTTTATAAATGGCATCCAAAATGGCAGACAATACTCCAGATTTATACCACACAATCTTCCTGTTCTCTTGGACACCGCACCTCTGAACCGGAGAACGGTCATGTGGTATCATCATGACGGATGCCCTGCACATAACGCCTTACGAGCACGACGACTTCTGAACCGCAAGTTCCCTGGTAGGTGGATTGGACGAGGTGGCCCAGTTAGGCGGCCTGCCCGATCTCCGGACCTTACACCGCTGGATTATTTTCTTTGGGGAGCAGTGAAGGATGCTGTTTACCAACATGAACCAACAACACCAGAGGACATGAAGCAACGCATTATTGATGCTTGTACAGCCATCAAAGAGGAAACAGTAGCACGAAGTAGGGCATCCTTCATCAGCAGAGTGACCCTATGTAATGGGCATCACTTTGAGCAAGAGATTTGAACGCTATGTTTAGTATGTAGTGCTGGTATCACAGTGGAACTTTCTACAAAGGGCCATTTCACCCAGTGATGTTAAGAAACATTAGTTTGCAACAATTTGTCATTTAACGCATTAGATAAACATAACATTGATAATTACGTGATAATCAAACTAATTGGCTAAACATATTTACATTCATCTTCTATGTCCTACCTGAACTTCCCAAATCAAAACATTTTTACCTAAACAACGGTAAAACTTTTAGTCCTCTTGCTCGTTTCACTAAAACCATCAACATGAACATTAGTATTACGAGTGAATGATTAACTGTCACTTGCGCTAGATCTACAGTAAAGTAAAGTTTGAACGTTGAACGGCATTATCTTTTTAGTAACGGATTAACGATAAGCGAAGTTAACTTTGTGACTAACGTTGCGGTACACAGATATGTTACAGAACCGCATCACCCCTAGCCCATGGGATAAATACCTGCTGGAATGTACGACGTTAATGCAGGATGGCAGCAGGCCGTATTATTCGTTTCGGACCTCTTGATAAGTATGGAAGTGTGATTACGCATGTCAATCACATCGCGATTACGGGCAGCATGGGGTTCACGCCTGAGATTCAGGACGTGCGCTAGCAGCGCATGTCGGGTGTTTCATGCGTCAACTTCGCGTCTGAATATCTCAGGATGAAATGGGAATATTACGATGCAAGCAACGCCATTGTGTTTGTGCTTTGTCATGCTATGGATTGCTGAAGAAAACATATAGGAAGTCCATTTAAAAAAACGTAAGTTTGTGTTAAAAACACATATGCTTTAGTTTTAGATTTTTCCCAAATATGTACATTCATGGGCCCCAGCCCTACATTGATACCGGTGAAAGTCATTTTCTAATAGCTATTATTGTTCCAGAGATATTTTGGGTGGACAAGATAGCTGGTACACCCTGTATATGTAAAAGGAGATGTAGAGCTTACGTTTATAATTCAAAAATTTCACTCTAGTTTCGATCTGTTTCTTGTGTTGGTATGTGTTACTTGTATTCCTTTTTCGTTCAATAAACTCGTAGCAAGGATATATTTGTAGATCGCCTTGAAAGGGGCACCACCAACAGGGCTCCTGGCTCAGCAGGAAGACAGTGAGCTCACAGCAGGAAGACAGGGACCTAGTGTCTAGGAGCAAAAGGAAACAAGGAGACTTCACTTTTTAAATAAGGACAGACATGGTTGGATTCAATCATTATTCAACAAATCCAAAATGACTTACTCCTGTAGGTCCAGAACTAGTCGGTTATACGCAACTGTAGCGAGACATTTTGAACCCCTGGCATCCCCTCCCTTCAGATAGCGTGCCAGTAGTTCCCTCACAGACTACGGTGGTTGGGTTGTCTGTGGAAGAGACCAAACAACGAGGTTCAACGGTTCAAATGGCTCTGAGCACTATGGGACTCAACTGCTGAGGTCATTAGTCCCCTAGAACTTAGAACTAGTTAAACCTAAGGACATCACAAACATCCACGCCCGAGGCAGGATTCGAACCTGCGACCGTAGCGGTCTTGCGGTTCCAGACTGCAGCGCCTTTAACCGCACGGCCACTTCGGCCGGCAACAACGAGGTCATCGGTCTCATCGCATTAGAGTAGAACGGGAAAGGAATTCGTCCATGTCCTTTCAATGGAACTATCCCAGCATTTTCTTGGAGCGATTTTGGGAAATCACGGAAAACCTAAACCAGGATGGCCGAACGCTGGCTTGAACAGTCGTCCTCCCGAATGCAAGTCCAGTGTTCTAACCACTGCGCCACCTCCCGCGGTCACAGACTGCCTCTTGATCATCATCGCGTTCTTCTTTTCATTATACACAGACTCCGACTGTTAGCGAATGTAACTGATTGTGTCTTCATGACGTCACTGTCAACAATGAGTTTCGGCACGAAACCTACCGAAACGTTGCGTAGCATCAGTCTCATTGACAAACCTTCCGAAGAAAGAGTCGATTTCGAAGTGCGCTTTCTAGGAAGTCTGTTTCGCATCCTTCGGGCTGTGAGAAGAAGTTGAGAAGTAGTGAGGAGGTAGGTGAACACTGACTTTTAAATTACTCTGCAGTCGCAGGCACGGAGTCAGGGTCTGGAAGACAAATATTTTATCTCTGGTCTACATATCAGTATGTCAGATTATTCTTCAATTCCCATCTTGTATACTAAACTTTACATTTTTGATGAACTTCTGTATTTCCTGATGCGCTGCATTGCGTTCTTCATAGTCCAGAAATTTAATCTGGAACGAGGAGCACAGCTCACTGAACATGTGGAAAACGACTTGTTCTCACAACGTCAGCAGGTTTCGTAATTAGTTTGTTGACGCAAAATGAAATAACTTTGCTCAAGAATTTCAGTTAACCGGAATGTTGTTCACCACTATTACTATACTTATCGATTTTCCAACATCCTTTAAAACGTTTGATGGTTAATTTGATTTGGCACGGTAGAAAGCCTTTACGACAAATAATTAAATGTACAGTGCGTACTGTATATCATGTAGTGTATTATTAACGTATTTACTAACCCCAGACTCCCAATAATTGTTGGCTTGATACAAGTATTTGTTTTCTTTTAACGATCCATTAGGTTTTTGTTCAGTTTACTTGGTGTTTCATCTAAAATACAGCATCACTCAATATTATTTCTTTTATTATTGTGATAAGAGCTGGTGTTTGTCACATACGGTGCCATGTACGGTATGAGACTGAATTGTTTATTTAGACCAAAACTTCTTGTCAATAAGGCAGATTTCATTTGACTATTTTCGTCTCAGGAGGCAGTGTAGCTACTAAAGACTGCTTGTTTTACGTTTCCAGATGTTTTCGCGAGTGAAGTCGCTGTTCGGCTCGCCAGCTGACAGCCAGGGGTGTCCCAGGCTGGTCGACGAGCCGCCAACACCTGCGCCTCTACGCCGCCTTCGACCACCTCGACCAAAGCCGAATGAGAAGAAGGTCGAGTCCACCACCACTGACTGCAAAGAGGCCGCTGCTGATAAACCGCAGCTTCAGGCAATTCATGTAAGCAGCAAATCATCCTTTGCAAAACATTGACCAATAATAACTGTCAGAGTGTTCCAAGAAAAATGATAGAAATGGATTCCAATAATGTTCTGCAGATACGTTTACTCACATAACTTTTTCTTTCCACAGTTTGGTCCGAGACCGAGAATTGTGCATTTTGACATGCCTGATGAAGAGGAGGAAGTCTCTGGCTCCTACTATCCTCCTGGAGTTCCAGTTCCACCCAGTCGGCTGCAGATCTTTGCCAACAGACCACGCCGAAGGAACATTATCCGAGAGCCACCGTCGCAGGAAGTGCAGACTGCGATGGCACATCTAAAAGCTGAGATACAAACAACGGTATGTTAAACATTTCGCTGTTAAAAACACTGTATTACGTTAGAAACACAAACGTAGATTTCTTATTAACGCTTGAATTAATGTAAATGTAGGACTCATTTTATCCTACACATACAACCGAACTGTGTAGACTACTTTCAATTCGTGATGAGGGTTGATAAGGCATCTTGAAGCCAAACGAGATGTATTGTTTGAGAATATGTGGGAACGAAAAATGATTATCGTGAGATTGGTCCAGAAAAACATTACGATATTGTACAGAACTTACATTAATTGATTTCGTAGGAATGTTTATGGAGTGGTGATATTATAAATACGAAGATTCAGTTAACGCGCTTTACACATTATACCTCTATATTTTTCGTTACTGGCAAAAGTTTTAGTTATGTTACCGTTACAGATTATTTGTAGCCTGTAATATTTCAAGTGCTAGATATAGGTTTGCTCAAGGAAGGAGCTTAATAAAAATAATTCTTTTTGTCATTTCCAGGAGAACCCGCCACCTACAACATGGATTGGGCTTCTAGTGGAGACTCTAGTGGACCTGTATCGAAACAAGAGAGATTATCGCCGGAACCATGGATTGGCAGAGAGACCAGGGTTCGTCATCCGAATGAAGAGAAAATTCGCTTCTGTTCGTGAGGCAGTGAGAAGAGTTCTGCAACTGAAGAAGAATGTGGACAGGAGACAGCTGCCGACGGGCATAGATTCAAGTCTGCGTGATTACTTTCTTGATTGTGAACACCCTGACCCTAACTACCCGCAGATTATTCCTTTGGCACCACGGCTACTTGAAACCGCGCTGTGATGTGTTTGTAGAAGCCAGTCTGGTTTGGCTTGAAATAAAACACTTTAAAATCTGTTTAGTTGTGATTTTATTGTACTAGTGTACTAGCGTACTAGTGTAAAAGCGAAAAAGGTTAGTTCTGTGAAGTAACCTGCTTGGATGGTTAAAAATCAAAATTAACTGGCAGCAGCATATGCTGAATTAGAGAAGTTGGCGCTTAAAATGACGTCACTACGGTTGTGAATGGGGCACATCAGTTTACTGTGCTCAAATTTTCAATCCGGTAACAGCTTAAAGAGAAGGTACAGACTAAATAGTAGACCGCCTGCAGACAACTCACAACATTCAGAAACACTAACACAAGGAAGGAAAAGTATAAATCATGGTTAATAATAGGAGACTGAAAGAAATACTGAGAGGATACTTCCGATAGGCAGTTTTCATGATATTAAATGTCTGATTTAATGCCTGATTTAATGGCTATTCAACTTCTCAGTACAGAATCCTTTTAAGTGGAACGTAGGACTCAGCTTTACAACTTGCGTTATGAAGTGTGTGGCGAATCATATTCATAAGAAGAATACCTACTGACCATCTACGTACAGGAAATGTTTTAGATGACAACCTCAACAGTGCAATTGAGGGTGATACCGGGAACGTTGCTGAGAATGCTTCTTTCACTAAGGTGAATATTGTGCCATTCCTTGAGTAGAACAACAGCCACTGGATCCTCTCGATTCGTTCATCAAGCTGCGCGTGTCATGTATGTCTGTGACTGATGCATCGTACGTCGCACAACATGCAACATGGCCTACATCTGGATGTTTAGTTTAAGAGGTAATTCGCATTACTAATTTCCAGATGCAGTCTGCGAGGTAGAAATCTGTCAGCTGATCCCGATATTCTCCAACACTTTTAGTAAACGGCAAATATTTCAGAGCAACAGAGATACCGTCCGTCTATACACGCATCTGGAGCAGGGAAGTGTAAAGCTAAAATAAGTTGACTGGATACCACAAATAATAAAGCATCAGGGTATTTTATGCGACATACAAAGAGTCTAATTAAGATCGAAAAACTCGTATCACGAAAAGGAACGACAAAATTAAAAGATATATCTTTTGGCGTACTTGACTAGTACAATACAACACCTCTGCATAGTTACGGAAATCAAGGAGATCTATGTCGATACAAGTTAATACCAAATTGACAACACACAACAAGAGCATGTGTCGATGGAATAAGGTGCCAAGCCAGACGTAAAGTAGTACAATGTTAAACAGCTCTTCGAGAGCTGTACTTCAGTGACAGAACTGGAAACGCCGAACGTAATGGTTCTGTCACTGTAGAGTCTCCAAAAAGGAAATTATTTTCACTTCATTTAACTATTACAACGATCAAAATACGGACTGTGGTAATAGCTGGGAAGTCGGTAAAGTATGTGAGGATTTCGATATTTTTTTGACGTAGGACAGTAGAGATGGAGGTCACCTAGAATTACTGATGGCCAGTTTCGGTATGTTCTCAACCAAAACACTCCTAGGAATGCCATAAGTACACAGTCCCTGTCAACTAGTTTCTAAATAGCCCTGTTTTTCAACGAAAAGTCTCGAGTCCTACGATGATTGATTGATCTGCCCATGAATGGCAAATGACAGCAAAAAATATTTCACTTCAGTAACATTTGTTTACGAAAGACAACTTCCAATACAGTTTTGTTTTACTAGAGCTCAGAGATAACCGTACAGGATTTGAAGAGCATCTTGTGCTACACATTGCCACAAATAACACACACGGCTAGCACAACAAAGACGGAACTATACTACAAATAATCCTTCACGTTCCTCAACATATTCCGGATGGTAAAAATCACACGCTGCACACAAGAAGTACAAAATTTCAGAAAGGAAGCAAAGGCTATTACGACAATTATTAGGAACCGAACAAATAAACTTGTTAATGCAGATGACATTCAGCTCTTAAACGACAGCAATGCTGAGTAAGGTTATTTTAAATTCAAATTATTTACCATTATTCCTAATACTTCTTAACAGTCCCTAGAGCCAGTAGTAGAGAAAACCATTTACGGAAGCAGATTCATTATTTTAATTAGACAGAAAATACAGTCCACACCAACAAATAAAAATCTTTTGTTACTCCCCTAGAATGTCTTGTGATTACAATCGTGTTTCTAATGAAGATTCAAATGGTTCAAATGGCTCTGAGCACTATGAGACTTAACATCTGTGGTCATCAGTCCCTTAGAATTTAGAACTACTTAAACCAAACTAACCTAAGGACATCACACACATCCATGCCCGAGGCAGGATTCGAGCATGCGACCGTAGCGGTCACGCGGTCAAATAAAGGGCTAAAAGTATGTACTCACTTCAACATGCCAGCCTCTGTCTAAGACGCCGTTACAGTCTGATTCTTCCTTGTTTACGCTGTGTACTGAGTGTTTAAGATGCCTCCGATAATCGTGAGTCCCGCCGACTGTGAAGTACGGGCTGCTATAAGATTTCTTAGTGCTAAAGTCCTAAGAGCGATCGATATTCATCGTGAGATCTGTACAGTTTACGGAGGAAATATGAATGATGGAATGGTAAGAAAGTGGGTGAGCGCATTTAAAGATGGCCCCACAAATGTGCTTGATGAACAACGGAGTGGGCGTCCTTCGATCGTTAATGAAAGTGAGAGAAAACAGACGCTATACGATTTCGTCCTTGCGGGGTGACTTTCCCAATGTTTCTCGTAGTGTCTTGTATGTCACTGTGAGCGAGCAGTTGAATTACCGAAAAATGTGCGCATGTTGGCTACCGAAAATGTTGACGGATGTGCACAAAACAAAACTTTTAGACCGAGCATTGACTTTCCTTGAGCAGTACCACAACGACGTCGATGATTTCTTACCGCAAATTGTTATGGGCGATGAAACATGGGGGGGCCAACGTCACACCAGTATCAAATCAACAGTCCATGGAATGGCGGCATTGAGATTCAGCCAGAAATGTGAAGTATAAGCAAACAATTTCTCCACGGAAAACCATATGCACAGTTTTTTAGTACAGAAATGGAGTATTGCTTGTGGAATTTCTGCCTCATAATGAGAGAATCAATGCAGCACCTTACTGTAAGACATTGCACAATCTGCGCCGCTCACTTCAAAACAAAAAACTTGCAAGTTGAGCAAGGGCATCGTTTTGCTGCAAGACAATGCCCGTCCTCATGTGGCGAATCAGACCAAAGATCACATCACAACTTTTCGACCGGTAGCTTTAGATCATCCTCCGTAAATCCCCGATCTTGCACCCAGTGACTACCATCTGTACCTGCACTTGAAGAAACGTCTGGGCGGTCAGCGTCTTCAAGACGACGACGAAGTCAAAACACTGGTGATGCAGTGGTTAACAAGTCAGGCGGCAGACTTCTGTGACGAGGGTATTCAAAAATTGGAGCAACCTTACGACAAGTGCCTCAATATTGACGGAAAATTATGTAGAAAAGTATATTAAGGTACTGGCTTTCATTTAAAAATAGTATTATTGACATAGCTTACCACGTCTTTATTTAAATTTCAAAATGGTACTTACGTAATAAACATGCCTCGGTGATACTCATTTGAAGAAATGGATAAACCAAAAGTTTTCTTTTTAGAAACCTTTACACCATCTCTGAATGTAATATGTTATCAACAGTTGAGAAGGGTTTCTCAACAAAAGAGGCAGTTTTTTTTATCAAAAATGCTGTCAACCAAACAGTAAGTTACCATTTTAACACTTTCTGTAATCTTGCTAAAGCCTTTGACTGTGTAGATCAAGGCATGCTACTAGGATTATTATGACGGTGTAATTCTGCTTGCATTGACAGCATCACATGTTAATTACATTAAGATAATTTCAGAATATCAAATGGTATGACAGCTATAAAGCGAAATTCAGAGTCAGAAATATTAAATTTGGTACCACTCAATATATATATCTCCACTTATCCTGATTTTGACCATAAATCTGTTTTCAAGGGGAATGAACAATTTTTCAAAGTATAGACGGATTCTGATGACTCAAGTTTACCAAGATGTGCCCAAAGAGCAGGCTTACAATTTGTGGATAGCGAAATACTAACCCTACATCTTTAAAAGAGATACATTTCTTGAATCCATTATTGCTTACGGATACAAGAAGCAGTGATCAATGGACACATACTACATGAAACTTCAAGTGCAAAGTTAAAAGTTGTTGTAAGCAAGCCACTGGTACAGAAACTACGAGGTGTGATTGGAAAGTTTTAAGAATGGATCCGCTACTGACTACTCGTTAGGAGTGTAGGTACACGAAGGGTGGGGAGAGAGTCATTGCCTTGTCCTAGAACGCCCTCTGACAGGAAAAAGTGTTTCCTTTATTCAGTACGTTGTGGCAGCTGGTTGAGTACGGGTCTGTTAGGGCTTGTTGTCGGATTCTGTCTGTGTGAAAATGGACGTAAAAACGGAGCAACGAGTTTGCGTGAAATTTTGTACTAAAACAGGGAAATCAGCTTTTGATTCTTACGAACTATTAAAAACAGTTTTTGCAGATAATTGTGTGAGCCAGTCAAATGTTTTTGTCTGTTACAACAGATTTAAAAATGGGTGCGAAACATTTGAAGATGAACCACTGTCCGTTGATCCTTCCACCCCAAAAACAAATGAAAATCTTGTGAAATTTCGCGACATAATGCGCTCTGATCGTAGACGTACAATTAGGGAGATGCCTCATGAACTCAATTTAAATTTCTATGCAGTTCAGTCAATTTTGACTGAAGATTTGAACATGCGTCGAGTTTCTGCAAAATTCATTCCAAATGTGTTGTCAAGAGACCAGAGACAATACCGACTTAAAGCGTGCCAAGAACTGATTAATCGTGTTAAAAATGATCCAGATTTGTTAAATAGGGTAATTACTGTTGACGAATCGTGGGTATATCGATATAATCCTGAAACCACAGTGCAGTCATTGCCGTGGTAGACTCCAGGTTTACCACTACCGAAAAATCACGGCAAAGTCGGACGAAGGTGAAAACAATGTTGGTGTGTTTCTTCGATTCTACAGATACTGTGAATAATGAGTTTACCCCTGGAAGACAGACAATTAACCAGAAGTACCATAAATGTGTCATTTGCGTGGAAAGGTGAGGAAGAAGAAAAGTCCTGCATTGTGGAAAGACAGGAGTTGGGTGTTGCACCATGACAATGCTCCGGCGCACCGTGCCTTCTCCACTGTTGAATTTCTGACCAAATCCAAAATTCCTGTGGTTCCACAACCGCCATATTCCCCTGATTTGGCCACTGCAGACTTCTGTCTGTTCCCTAAACTGAAATTTTCACTGAAGGGGAAGAAAGGGAAGTAGTTTGACTCTATCGAAGACATCTAGGCAAATACGGAGAGCGTTCTTAACATACTTCAGTAAAAAAATTTCTAGGAATGTTTCGGCATGTTCAGTAAGAAGGGGATTATTTTGAAGGAGATTCATCGCAGTAGCATGTAAGTACCACCACAATACAATTACAAGCCCATTCTTAAAACTTTCAAATCACACCTCGTGTATTCTCGTTTGGTAATTGCCCAGAGTCGATCGCGGTCCTCTGGTTTGGAGCCGTGTGGAGGGTCTTCACCAGAGGCTCAGACGACTCTGCGACTATAATGGTTGCAAATTCATCGACCTCCGTTATTGGGTGGAGAACTGTAGGGCCCCCCTAGACAGGTCAGGCGTGCACTACACACCGGAAGCAGCTACTAGGGTAGCAGAGTACGTGTGGCGTGCACACGGGGGTTTTTTAGGTTAGAGGGACCCCCCCTTGGGCGAAACGATAAAATACCTGACGGGTTACCAGAGAGGACATTATCATCGTTGATAAAGAACGTCCGTCCTCAGAGACCAAAAACAGGAAAAGTCAACGTAATATTGGTAAACTGCAGGAGTATCCAGGGCAAGGTTCCTGAATTAGTATCTCTTATTGAAGGAAATAGTGCGCATATAGTATTAGGAACGGAAAGTTGGTTAAAACCGGAAGTGAACAGTAACGAAATCCTAGACACAGAATGGAATATATACCGCAAGGATAGGATAAACGCCAATGGTGGAGGAGTATTTATAGCAGTAAAGAATTCAATAATATCCAGTGAAGTTATTAGCGAATGCGAATGTGAAATAATCTGGGTTAAGTTAAGTATCAAAGGTGGGTCAGATATGATAGTCGGATGCTTCTATAGACCACCTGCATCAGCAACCGTAGTAGTTGAGCGCCTCAGAGAGAACCTACAGAACGTCGTGAAGAAGTTTCGTGATCATACTATTGTAATAGGGGGAGACTTCAATCTACCAGGTATAGAATGGGATAGTCACACAATCAGAACTGGAGCCAGGGACAGAGACTCTTGTGACATTATCCTGACTGCCTTGTCCGAGAATTACTTCGAGCAGATAGTTAGAGAACCAACTCGTGAAGCTAACGTTTTAGACCTCATAGCAACAAATAGACCGGAACTTTTCGACTCCGTGAATGTAGAAGAGGGTATCAGTGATCATAAGTCAGTGGTTGCATCAATGACTACAAGTGTAATAAGAAATGCCAAGAAAGGAAGGAAAATATATTTGCTTAACAAGAGTGATAGGGCACAAATCGCAGAATACCTGAGTGACCACCATCAAACGTTCATTTCTGAGGAAGAGGATGTGGAACAAAAATGGAAAAAATTCAGAAACATCGTCCAGTACGCCTTAGATAAGTTCGTACCGACTAAGGTCCAAAGCGAGGGGAAAGATCCACCGTGGTATAACAATCATGTACGAAAGGTACTACGGAAACAAAGAAAGCTTCATCATAGGTTTAAGAGTAGTCGAATCATAGCTGATAAGGAAAAGCTGAACGAAGCGAAAAAGAGCGTAAAGAGAGCAATGAGAGAAGCATTCAACGAATTCGAACATAAAACATTGGCAAACAATCTAAACAAGAACCCTAAAACGTTTTGGTCATATGTAAAATCGGTAAGCGGATCTAAATCCCCTATTCAGTCACTCGTTGACCACGATGGCACCGAAACAGAGGACGACCGAAGAAAGGCAGAAATACTGAATTCAGTGTTCCGAAACTGTTTCACTGCGGAAAATCGTAACACGGTCCCTGACTTCAGCCGTCGCACGGACGCCAAAATGGAAAATATTGAAATAAACGATATCGGAATTGAAAAACAACTGCTATCACTTAGTAGCGGAAAAGCATCCGGACCAGACGAGATACCCTTAAGATTCTACAGTGATTATGCTAAAGAACTTGCCCCCTTTCTATCAGCAATTTATCGTAGATCGCTGGAAGAACGTAAAGTACCTAGCGACTGGAAGAAAGCGCAGGTCGTTCCCATTTTCAAGAAGGGTCATAAATCAGATGCGAATAATTATAGGCCTATTTCGCTTACGTCAATCTGTTGTAGAATAATGGAACATGTTTTGTGTTCTCGTATTATGACGTTCTTAGATAATACAAATCTCCTTCATCATAATCAACATGGATTCCGCAAACAGAGATCATGTGAAACTCAGCTCGCCCTATTTGCTCAAGAAATTCACAGTGCCGTAGACACTGGCGAGCAGATTGATGCCGTATTCCTGGACTTCAGGAAGGCATTTGATACGGTTCCGCACTTACGTTTAGTGAAAAAAATATGAGCTTACGGAATATCGGACCAGGTTTGTGATTGGATTCAGGATTTCCTAGAAGAAAGAACACAACATGTCATTCTTAACGGTTCAAAATCTGCAGATGTAGAGGTAATTTCGGGAGTACCGCAGGGAAGCGTGATAGAACCTTTATTGTTTACAATATACATAAATGACTTAGTTGACAACATCGGTAGCTCCGTGAGGCTATTTGCAGATGACACGGTTGTCTACAAGAAAGTAGCAACATCAGAAGACTCGTACGTACTCCAGGAGGACCTGCAGAGGATTAATGCATGGTGCGACAGCTGGCAGCTTTCCCTAAACGTAGATAAATGTAATATAATGCGCATACATAGGGGCAGAAATCCATTCCAGTACGATTATGCCATAGGTGGTAAATCATTGGAAGCGGTAACGACCGTAAAATACTTAGGAGTTACTATCCGGAGCGATTTGAAGTGGAATGATCACATAAAACAAATAGTGGGAAAAGCAGGCGCCAGGTTGAGATTCATAGGAAGAATTCTAAGAAAATGTGACTCATCGACGAAAGAAGTAGCTTACAAAACGCTTGTTCGTCCGATTCTTGAGTATTGCTCATCAGTATGGGACCCTTACCAGGTTGGATTAATAGAAGAGATAGACATGATCCAGCGAAAAGCAGCGCGATTCGTCATGGGGACATTTAGTCAGCGCGAGAGCGTTACGGAGATGCTGAACAAGCTCCAGTGGCGGACACTTCAAGAAAGGCGTTACGCAATACGGAGAGGTTTATTATCGAAATTACGAGAGAGCACATTCCGGGAAGAGATGGGCAACATATTACTACCGCCCACATATATCTCGCGTAATGATCACAACGAAAAGATCCGAGAAATTAGAGCAAATACGGAGACTTACAAGCAGTCGTTCTTCCCACGCACAATTCGTGAATGGAACAGGGAAGGGGGGATCAGATAGTGGTACAATAAGTACCCTCCGCCACACACCGTAAGGTGGCTCGCGGAGTATAGATGTAGCTGTTGATGTAGATATAGTAACACGGGTTTTCTAGAGAATGCAGAGACAGATGCAAAAATCGATGGTTCATGAGCCTTTGAAAACTGATACAATAATAACCGTAACATAATTCTGTGTGACAGAAAAAAAGGAATTATTTTTAATGTACATATAAAGTTGGAGCAAATCGTGCGAACAGTGGCATCTGTTTCTGCTTAACAAGTGCGCGCCGCGGAACACGACAAAAAGCGAGTCAGTCATTTAACTAGTGACATTCTCAACGACAGCAAGGAAGTTTCTACCGTGCGTGTACCATCCAAAGTCAAAATGATAAATTTGTAGCATTGGACGTGAAAGACGAGAGAAAGTCCTAAGCCGAAAATTGTCAAAATGAGATGTAAGACTTCCCAAAAAAAAAAAAAAAAAATGCCAAAAAGCATGTTATGAACAGTTACTTCCAACAACAAAAATTAATTCTTGAGTACCACAATTATTAGTCCACATCAACCAAGGGTGCAGTATATTAATACTGTCACAGCAGAATACGAGCAGGAACGGCAGAAAAAGGACACCTCCGCTGCACACAAAAGTGGCTAATGCCATCCGATACAATGAGGGACCTCTTTTGGCCCGACGTAATGTAGCAACTCGCTGTGGAATTGACTCAAGAGTTCTCGGGAAGCCTCCTGCAAAAATATTTAGCCATGTTGCTTCTATAGCGGTCCGGAAGTGGTAGATTGTCTGCCGCGCATAATGAGCATAGTGGGCATGAGCACTACAGACGTAGTGTGTGGACAGTAAGTTTAAAACGTGGGTCTCACGGGCTAACAGGTGGCGTACCAGAGATAAGTCCATGTAAGCGCACTATCCTCTGTGTCCTCGATCTCTCAGTAGGATAGTGTGTCTGCCATGTAAGCAGGAGATCCCGCTTCGAGTCCCGGTAGGGACACACACGTTCAACTGTCCCCGTTTATGTATATCAATGCCTGTCAGTAGCTAATGGTCTGGATTTCATTGTAATTTCATTCGTAAATATTGCAAGGCGTTGCTGGTCCCCCATTGGGCGCCTCCCCAGGTGGCAGATAGGGGAATGCCTAACAGATATGGTGGGTACCGGGGAAACAAAATACCTGGGGCGGACCAAAACAAGTGAAGAGGAAGTCAACGACTCGGATGCTGAAAGAGAATTTTTTTATAGCGTTCCAACAGTAGAAGAGTCGGAAGGTATCTCTACGAGGCAGGCAGAGCTCGGAGCCTGGGAAAGGCTATCTGCCTAGGATATGGTAATCCAAAATAGTACTCAGCAAGCTTGGAAGCTGTGAGGTGGCAGCCCCATCACCAAGATTAACCTGCGCAGCACTCGTAACGCGTCCAGGGGATTCGATACCTACTGGCTCACATCAACGATTTGCCCCGGATAATAGATTCAAACGAAACGGACATAGGCTATGGAACAGGAATTCGCGAGATAGAAACAAGAAACACTGCTTCACATTTTGGACATGGAACGTTCGTAGTTTTAATAAACCAGCTGCAGCAGCGCCTTTGATATCAGTACTAAAAACATACAAGACAGATATTGTAGCTCTACAGGATGTAAGGTGGCTTGGAGAAGGGACACACGCGGATGATAACTGTGTCATTTCTTATGGGATTGATGAATAACATCGTGAATTTGGTACTGGTTTTGCTGTTGAGAACAGGATTGTTAATCGGGTTAAGGAATTCCATCCCATTAACAAAAGAATGTCTTTC
The DNA here is from genome assembly GCF_023864345.2 of Schistocerca serialis cubense. Classification (NCBI taxonomy): domain Eukaryota; kingdom Metazoa; phylum Arthropoda; class Insecta; order Orthoptera; family Acrididae; genus Schistocerca; species Schistocerca serialis. Next base: position 1,264,770,211 of record NC_064638.1, on the reverse strand, counting down.
CTAACAATCAAACACCAGTGGTACGATATAACATTCATACATGTCCATGCACCGACTGAAGATTCATCTGAGGATGAGAAAGATGAGTACTATGAAGTATTAGAGAGAGTAGTCGAAAGTATTCCAACAAGAAATATGAGAATTATCTTAGGAGACCTTAATGCAAAAAAAAGTAAAGAGGATATGTTGATCCCCACAATAGGGAAACATAGCAAGCACTCGACCACAAATGAAAATAGATTAAAAATGATCACCTTTGCACCGTCAAAAGATGTAGGAATTTGCTCGACGATGTTCCCTCACAAAGATATACACCAAGAAAGCTGGCTTAAGCCAGAGATAAATTCTGCCGAAATTTTTACAAAGGTACAGACGGTGTTTAGAAAGGATAGATTGCATGCAACCGGTGGTGGAGTGTTCGTCGCTGTTAGTAGTAGTTCATCCTGTAGTGAAGTAGAAGTGGATAGTTCCTGTGAATTATTATGGGTGGAGGTTACACTAAACAACCTAACTAGGTTAATAATTGGCTCCTTTTACCGACCTCCCGACTCAGCAGCATTAGTGGCAGAACAACTGAGAGAAAATTTGGAATACATTTCACATAAATTTTCTCAGCATGTTATAGTCTTAGGTGGAGATTTCAATTTACCAGATATAGACTGGGACACTCAGATGTTTAGGACGGGTGGTAGGGACAGAGCATCGAGTGACATTATACTGAGTGCACTATCCGAAAATTACCTCGAGCAATTAAACAGAGAACCGACTCGTGGTGATAACATCATGGACCTACTGGTAACAAACAGACCCGAACTTTTCGACTCTGTATGTACAGAACAGGGAATCAGTGATCATAAGGCCGTTGCAGCATCCCTGAATATGGAAGTTAATAGGAATATAAAAAAAGGGAGGAAGGTTTATCTGTTTAGCAAGAGTAATAGAAGGCAGATTTCAGACTACCTAACAGATCAAAACGAAAATTTCTGTTCCGACACTGACAATGTTGAGTGTTTATGGAAAAAGTTCAAGGCAATCGTAAAATGCGTTTTAGACAGGTACGTGCCGAGTAAAACTGTGGGGGACGGGAAAAACCCACCGTGGTACAACAGCAAAGTTAGGAAACTACTGCGAAAGCAAAGAGAGCTCCACTCCAAGTTTAAACGCAGCCAAAACCTCTCAGACAAACAGAAGCTTAATGATGTCAAAGTTAGCGTAAGGGGGGCTATGCGTGAAGCGTTCATTGAATTCGAAAGTAAAATTCTATGTACCGACTTGACAGAAAATCCTAGGAAGTTCTGGTCTTACGTTAAATCAGTAAGTGGCTCGAAATAGCATATCCAGACACTACGGGATGATGATGGCATTGAAACAGAGGATGACACGCGTAAAGCTGAAGTACTAAACACCTTTTTCCAAAGCTGTTTCACAGAGGAAGACCGCACTGCAGTTCCTTCTCTAAATCCTCGCACAAACGAAAATGTGGCTGACATCGAAATAAGTGTCCAAGGAATAGAAAAGCAACTGGAATCACTCAATAGAGGAAAGTCCACTGGACCTGACAGGATACCAATTCGATTCTACACAGAGTACGCGAAAGAACTTGCCCCCCTTCTAACAGCCGTGTACCGCAAGTCTCTAGAGGAACGGAGGGTTCCAAATGATTGGAAAAGAGCACAGATAGTCCCAGTCTTCAAGAAGGGTCGTCGAGCAGATGCGCAAAACTATAGACCTATATCTCTTACATCGATCTCTTGTAGACTTTTAGAACATGTTTTTTGCTCGCGTATCATGTCATTTCTGGAAACCCAGAATCTACTATGTAGGAATCAACATGGATTCCGGAAACAGCGATCGTGTGAGACCCAACTCGCCTTATTTGTTCATGAGACCCAGAAAATATTAGATACAGGCTCCCAGGTAGATGCTATTTTTCTTGACTTCCGGAAGGCGTTCGATACAGTTCCGCACTGTCGCCTGATAAACAAAGTAAGAGCCTACGGAATATCAGACCAGCTGTGTGGCTGGATTGAAGAGCTTTTAGCAAACAGAACACAGCATGTTGTTATCAATGGAGAGACGTCTACAGACGTTAAAGTAACCTCTGGCGTGCCACAGGGGAGTGTTATGGGACCATTGCTTTTCACAATATATATAAATGACTTAGTAGATAGTGTCGGAAGTTCAATGCGGCTTTTCGCGGATGATGCTGTAGTATACAGAGAAGTTGCAGCATTAGAAAATTGTAGCAAAATGCAGGAAGATCTGCAGCGGATAGGCACTTGGTGCAGGGAGTGGCAACTGCCCCTTAACATAGACAAATGTAATGTATTGCGAATACATAGAAAGATGGATCCTTTATTGTATGATTATATGATAGCGGAACAAACACTGGTAGCAGTTACTTCTGTAAAATATCTGGGAGTATGCGTGCGGAACGATTTGAAGTGGAATGATCATATAAAATTAATTGTTGGTAAGGCGTGTACCAGGTTGAGATTCATTGGGAGAGTGCTTAGGAAATGTAGTCCATCAACAAAGGAGGTGGCTTACAAAACACTCGTTCGACCTATACTTGAGTATTGCTCATCAGTGTGGGATCCTTACCAGATCGGTCTGACGGAGGAGATAGAGAAGATCCAAAGAAGAGCGGCGCGTTTCGTCACAGGGTTATTTGGTAACCGTGATAGCGTTACGGAGATGTTTAATAAACTCAAGTGGCAGACTCTGCAAGAGAGGCGCTCTGCATCGCGGTGTAGCTTGCTCGCCAGGTTTCGTGAGGGTGCGTGTCTGGATGAGGTATCGAATATATTGCTTCCCCCTACTTATACCTCCCGAGGAGATCACGAATGTAAAATTAGAGAAATTAGAGCGCGCACGGAGGCTTTCAGACAGTCGTTCTTCCCGCGAACCATACGCGACTGGAACAGGAAAGGGAGGTAATGACAGTGGCACGTAAAGTGCCCTCCGCCACACACCGTTGGGTGGCTTGCGGAGTATCAATGTAGATGTAGATGTAGAAGATACATGGTGGTCTCCAGATGGCAAAACAGTAAATCAAATTGACCATGTTATGACAGATCAACGTTTCACTTCATTCATAAGAGATGTCGGAACGTATAGAGGAGCTGAAATTGGCTCGGGGCATTTCCTAGGAAAGATGGAAAGGAAGATGATTTGGAATCGACAACGAAAAGCCACACCAAAACCTAATTTAGACATCGAACGACTGAAGGAACTGTCTGTTAAAGAAGCCTATGTGATTGAAATAAATAACCGATTTACAGCATTGCTAGAAGCTGAGGAGGGAAATAATGTCGAGAAGGCTTGGGAAAGAATAAAGACTGTAGTAACAGCTACAGCACAAGAAACACGAGGCAGGAAAAAGTAAACGAAGAAACAGAAATGGTTCAACGAAAAGTGTCAGAAGGCAGTAGAAAGGAGGAAAGGAGCCAGGATGCTCTGGCTGCATCATAAGGAGAGTGAGGACAGGAAGGAGACGTTCAATGCGGTTAGCAGAGAAACAGCAAGAGTTCTGCGAACAGAGAAAAGGAAATATCTGACTGGAGTCCTAGAATCTATAGAAGTGGAAAGCAGGAATGGAAACTCAAAGAAGTTGTTTTAGTATACAAACAAAAGTAAGAGAGGTTATCAAAGTGAAAATCTATTCATAAAAGATAAAAATCACACTATGCTAACGCAGCTGGAAGCTATCCTAGAAAGATGGAAAGAGTATTTCTCATAAATGTAAAATCGGATTGATGCACACATAACCTTCAATTAGGCAATGTCTGAGAGTGACAGCATTAATAATGACGAATGTAGAATCACAGAACAGGAAGTGATCAACTCCATTCAAAAGTTCAAAAGCCACAAAGCAGTAGGCGACGACCAGATATCAACAGAGATGTAAAAAGAGGGCGGAAGCAAACTACAAAAGGAAATTTATAACCTTATCACAATGATCTGGAAAATTGAAACGCTGCCTGAAGATTGGAAAACTGCAATAATTTGTCCCATACACATGAATTAAACAGAATGGAATGTGGAAATTACAGAGGAATCAGTTTGCTGAACATAACATACAAAATCCTGTCAGTGACTATTCTGGAAAAACTTAAACCTTACGCAGAAAACATTATTCTAGATTACCAGGCTGGATTTCGGACAAACCGCTCCACAACTGATAATTTGTTTACTATATGACAAATCTTTGAGAAATACTGGGATTTTAACAAAAACATCCATTGTCTCTTCATTGACTTCCAGCGAGCCTACGATAGCGTCCACAGAAGTAGCCTCTTCAACACCTTATGAGAATTTAGTATACCCAATAATATCATTAGGATGATACAACTGTGCATGGATGGCTCCCAGGCAGCAGTGAAGTTCAGAGGATCCATATCCACCACCTTTCCAATTATAACAGGTTTACTACAGGGAAACGCTGTTTCATGCGTCCTCTTCAACCTTGCATTAGAGAAGGTGGTTCGGGAGAGTAGTTTACATCTACACAATGGTCTACAATTCGAACACAGTGAAGTAAAACTCCTGTTATAAGCCGATGATATAGTGTTGCTGAGTGAAACTCAAGAAGAACTAAAAGACATGTACAGATCTCTCAGGGACAGTGCCAGCAAAATCGGACTTTTCACTAACCAAGAGAAAACCGAATATATGGAAATAGATCGAGTCATAAACCTAAATCCTTACTTTGAAATTGATCAACATTCTAAATTCAGAAAAGTTCTACAGTTTAAATACATTGGATCACATTTCAACAGTAAAAATATCATAACAATGGATATAAATGAAAGAATAGCCTCAGGGTCAAGATGTCTGTACTCACTAATCAATCCACTCAAAAGTAAAGCTTTGTCAATCACCACAAAGATGAAGATATACAACACTATTATCTGTCCCATAGTACTGTACGGTTCAGAAAGCTGGATGCTTACAAAGAATGAAAGAGAAAAACTGAATGTTTTTGAAAGAAAAGTAATGAGAAAAGCCTAGGGACCTGTGTTGGAGAATGGCATTTGGAGAATTCGAAAGAACAATGAAATTTATCAGTTAATGAAGCAACCCACTATCATCCAGAAATTAAAAAGTAGGAGACTACAATGGGCTGGACATGTGGCCATAATGGAAAACAACAGAATCACCAAGAAAACATTTGCAGGAGCTCTCCAGGCAACAAGACCATTGGGCCGAGCTCGTACAAGGTGGAAAGATGACATAGAGAAGGACATCGCAGCATTAGGAATTTCCGCAGGGTGGAGAGAGGTTGCGAGAAATAGAAGGCGGTGGAGGCAGAACGTTGATGCAGAGCGTGGTCTACATGGCCTGTGATCGATGAGAAGAGAAGAGAGAGAACAATATTCGCTGTAATTGGACTAGAAGTCTCAGTCCATTCGATGTAATGCAGCCCATACCATTCTGAAGCTGTGACAGTTCCTTGGTGACAACCTAGGTGTATGGCTTCGTGTGATCTGCGCCACACTCGACCCTACCATCAGCACATACCAATTGGAGTGAGTACTCATGTGACCAGATCACAGGTTTCAAGTTGTCTAGGGTCCAACCAAAGTCGTAACGAGCCTGGGAGAGGTAGTGCAGCACCTGCTAGTAAAGGCACTCGCATCCCTCTCTGCTGCTGTAGCCCATTAACGCCACATTTCGCCTCAATGTCTTAATGGATACGTTCGTGATACGTCCGACAATGATTTCTGTGGGGAACTGATTTTTTTGACTGTGTATATGATATCACACTTAGATATCACATGAACTCATGGTCAGTCGCTTGGAGGTATATATAACAAATACATCATATACTCGTGACAGAGCAGACACGAAAAACGTACTGCTGCAGACTTCCAAATTTAGCATCACAGATCTGCTGTTGAATGCAAAACAAACCTACAAAATTATAAACCAGTATCCTGTTGCATAACTACTTCATATGTTCAGAGTGAACTTTATCTCAGTAGCATAGGAATGTAGCCTGTAGAAATCGAGCCGAGAAGTTCGTTTGTGGACAGCTGAATAGAGCATCCTATCAAGTTGTTAATAAACTGCTATGCTATTATTCTGCTTAACCTTTTCCCCGTTTCTCTAAGGATCGGTGCTATTATATGAGTTTTGGCAATGTCGGTGACATTCGGCTGCCGGATACTCAACGTGACGCTACCGCCCCCTTAGGGAATCTGTTTATGGAGCCCGTTTGTTTACATCTAGAGTAAATGTCGTATTACAGCTTGGGAACGTTTTCTGAAAGTTTGTTTAGCTTGTCTTTCAGAGTAACGAATGGGTCAGTTAACAGCTACGATACCAAGCGACTGACACTGTTTAACTAGTCTACACAAGGCTGTAGCAACACTATCCGAAATATGGATACATGTCGAAACAAGGCCCCCGGAGTAGACAATATTCCATTGGAACTACTGACGGCCGTGGGAGAGCCAGTCCTGACAAAACTCTACCATCTGGTGAGCAAGATGTATGAAACAGGCGAAATACCCTCAGACTTCAAGAAGAATATAATAATTCCAATCCCAAAGAAAGCAGGTGTCAACAGATGTGAAAATTACCGAACTATCAGCTTAATAAGTCACAGCTGCAAAATACTAACACGAATTCTTTACAGACGAATGGAAAAACTAGTAGAAGCCAACCTCGGGGAAGATCAGTTTGGATTCCGTAGAAACACTGGAACACGTGAGGCAATACTGACCTTACGACTAATCTTAGACGAAATATTAAGGAAAGGCAAACCTACGTTTCTAGCATTTGTAGACTTAGAGAAAGCTTTTGACAATGTTGACTGGAATACTCTCTTTCAAATTCTAAAGGTAGCAGTGGTAAAATACAGGGAGCGAAAGGCTATTTACAATTTGTACAGAAACCAGATGGCAGTTATAAGAGTCGAGGGACATGAAAGGGAAGCAGTGGTTGGGAAGGGAGTAAGACAGGGTTGTAGCCTCTCCCCGATGTTGTTCAATCTGTATATTGAGCAAGCAGTAAAGGAAACAAAAGAAAAATTCGTAGTAGGTATTAAAATTCATGGAGAAGAAATAAAAACTTTGAGGTTCGCCGATGACATTGTAATTCTGTCAGAGACAGCAAAGGACTTGGAAGAGCAGTTGAATGAAATGGACAGTGTCTTGAAAGGAGGATATAAGATGAACATCAACAAAAGCAAAACAAGGATAATGGAATGTAGTCTAATTAAGTCGGGTGATGCTGAGGGAATTAGATTAGGAAATGAGGCACTTAAAGTAGTAAAGGAGTTTTGCTATTTGGGGAGCAAAATAACTGATGATGGTCGAAGTAGAGAGGATATAAAATGAAGGCTGGCAATGGCAAGGAAAGCATTTCTGAAGAAGAGATATTTGTTAACATCCAGTATTGATTTAAGTGTCAGGAAGTCATTTCTGAAAGTATTCCTATGGAGTGTAGCCATGTATGGAAGTGAAACATGGACGATAAATAGTTTGGACAAGAAGAGAATAGAAGCTTTCGAAATGTGGTGCTACAGAAGAATGCTGAAGATTAGATGGGTAGATCACGTAACTAATGAGGAAGTATTGAATAGGATTGGGGAGAAGAGAAGTTTGTGGCACAACTTGACCAGAAGAAGGGATCGGTTGGTAGGACATGTTCTGAGGCATCAAGGGATTACCAATTTAGTATTGGAGGGCAGCGTGGAGGGTAAAAATCGTAGAGGGAGACCAAGAGATGAATACACTAAGCAGATTCAGAAGGATGTAGGTTGCAGTAGGTACTGGGAGATGAAGAAGCTTGCACAGGATAGAGTAGCATGGAGAGCTGCATCAAACCAGTCTCAGGACTGAAGACCACAACAACAACAACAAACGACACGTAAACATGGTAAGCAAAGCATACAGCGGAAGGAGACTTCACCGCTATCTAACAAGCACAATCTTACAAGTGTATGAAATATCTGCGAGAATCAGATTTCAAAATACTTTCAGGCCGCCAGAAACAATGATCCGAGGGACGTATGTAAGGTAGCAGAACAGCAGATCGAGAGAAGAGCACATGACGTTGGAATTAGGAATACGTAATTGCTGTTCATTTTATCACTTCAACACTAATGAACACTGAATGACATGCTAATATTTCATAAGTATTTATGATGTTATATTTGGTAAGTGGAAGCCTACTGGAGGACTTTGATTTCACCAAGGAAGTGGGCGAGGCATATCAGCTGGTGACAAGTTGCAGCCTCAGCCAGGTCAATAGCACATGGTTGTCAGGAATCTACCTCGAGCCTTTGTCAGTCGCTGTACCCACCCGCAACAGAAGTGACGTCATGCGGTGACGTTGGCAGTGCTTTGGTTGCTTGGAGTCTGTTGCTTGTACGCCCACCCCCCTCCCTCCGCCCTACTCAAAGCCAGCAGAACTGGCTGTGTTCCTTGGTGATGACAATATCTGCACACAGATAGGTTCCAGCTTCAGTTCTTGATGATAAGTAACACAAAAATGAGGGCAGTGCAGATGGCACTACCCAGGTAGCTGCTGAAATGAATAAAATAAATCACAGGATAAATAACAGAAAAATAACATTGAACCACAACTGTAATTTACTATGGTCAACGATACAGTGTATTTGAAAGCGTAAATAATACTCATCATAAAATTAATCGTATTACGACATGCACATGTGCCGTTCGGAGGAACGTGGCATCTTCTCGCTGATGCTATATGACACCATTCAACTTATTGAGTTTAATAAGAAAATTAAGTTTTTTCTTAAATGCTTTGTGGTATGAGGCATAATGTTGATCTCACGTTCCTGTAGTCGGGATTTTATCGGCAACACAGACAGTAACGTTTCTAGGTCTGAAGAGGAGTTGGAGCAATTGACCAGAGCACGAAAGGAGGCTGCCAGAAAATTTGGGCTAAGATAAACATAAAAGACCCAAGACAGCGTACCTCGTTATGACACGTGGCCAAAGCCATACTGCTGGTCATCTACAATCAATGTTGGTGGGAGTCCAGTCCTACAAGACAGTGCATGAATTTAAATACCTAGGGGAAATCTTCACTGATACTATGTACGTGATGCAGAGATGAATGCCAAAATACAAACAGGAAACCAATATTATTACTGCCTAGCACAACTGCGTCGGTCCACATATCTCTTCAAACAGATAAAGATTCGAATATACAAAACCCTGATGCAGCCTGTTGTTCTACATAGCTGTGAGACATGGAGTATCGGGAAACAGGACTTCCGTAAGCCCCTAGTTTTTGAAAGAGAAGTGCTTCAAAGATCTTCACTCCGGTTCTGGATGTAGACTCAGAAGAATGGGGGATCAGACAAAACTAAGAGCTTGAGGAGGTATACCAGCAGCCCAAGATAGCGGGATCTGTGAAAGCCAAACGAATGCAGTGGGTCGGTCATGTCTCCTGGATGGAAAATCACAGATGGCCTCGGGAGCCCCTGGATTTCACACCTACAGGAAAGAAACCCCCAGGGAGACCAGAGAAGCGTGGCATCCATGAATTTTTAAAACAAATATCAATAGATATAGGCGGGTGGCGGATAGCAGCATTGGACAGAATACTTGTAGCAGCTTGTGGTCCACTGGGCCTGATCATGTAGAAGAAGAACAAGACAGACAGTATCCCAATACGTATATAATTCCCCACAGCTTTGTCCAGCACTCGCAATAAATCTACCGATTACTTTCAGAACTCAAAAAACTTTCTTTTGAACTGGTGGTATTTTGCATTATGCAGCAATGTAGTACTCTTCGTACTGTCTTCATTGACTACTAATTTAGTTAGGTATAATTTTGTTGAGAGATATTAGGAACTTTGCTTATTTAAAACGGAACAGTAAGCTTTCACAATTTTCCGAATGGTCTGTCTAAGGTAGGAAAATGTTGCTAACGTCACTGAATCAGCAGCTAAGTGAAATGATCCACGTGTCTTAATCACATACTGAAGTGTATTAGAATACCGACTATGTCACTTCTCTTTAATATTCTAAACCAATATTCCGTGGATATCTTCACCTGCAGCCTTACTGCTGGATGAGATAACACGCTAAGACTTTTTTGTAAACAATTCATATCCTACCGTCTTTGAAATACATGTATCGAATCTCATAGCTTTGATACTAAACAAGAATAACAATTTCCTCAATTCTTCTTCACAGCAGTCTGGAGTTCAATTACATTTTCAGTGTTAATTCGTTGCCTCTTATTCTCCCCATGTCTTCTCAGGAAAGCGTTGAAAATTACTCTTCCTATCTCTGCTCCTTACCTCCAGATACATACAACTTACTCAGAAATCCAAGAGACAATAAATCTCACTGATATCATTTGTACAAAATATTTGGTTTTCAATCACGATATTAATTTTCGAGTCTTCTTCACGAATTTTATGTGAAGTTTTACGAGGGTACTTTAACGACCAATCACGTCTTCTGGGTGCTTCAAATTTTTTTTTTTTTGTCAGGCAGTTTAGTTGTTGCCAGATAGCAGGACAGACGCCGGTCCAAATCGTACATATATTTTAGTAAAACATGCAAATGAAGTCTTGAAACTAGAGTTTTCGGTAAATAAATTGAATATATTCACACACAGCTTCGAGAGAACAATTTCAGGGAATCAACTGGTCAATATAGTATTAATTTTGCTCTTTACTAGCGGATAGTAGTGAACATGGGAATAATTTCCTCATGCTAACGCTGAAGAAAGTAAGTTAGATGGTTCTGAATACGTCGTCATGTCAATCTATTACGGAACTTAGCCACTAGGCCAGCTATCTTTATGTAGATACTCGGCTAGCTCTTGTATTCATAGGTCAATAGACTCTTGTCGCCCATAAAACAATGCGATACCAAACAAAATTTAAATATTTACCTAAAATTTGTTGGACAGTTCAGCAAGATTCAAGTTATTTTTAAGTTAATGAAACTGTACAAAAATTTTTGTCTTTGTTCAATCTGCAGTTTCATGTTCAAGAAACTCAACCATCTTTACTGTCTTCTACCAGTCTTTAAAGAATATAATTTAGGGAGTTCCATTGCGGATATAATATTAAGATACATTTTAAGATTCGGACGAGAATGCTACCAGTCCAACACGATTTGAATTAATGGCACCCTGAACCTATACGCATGTCAAACTGTGTCAATACATTCATAACAACACCGAATAAATACTGGCACAAGCCTATTTAAAGATATACTTTGCCTCCGGGGGATGGTGCGATTCAGGGTGATAAATTCGGTGGGTGCTAAACAGCCATTGTGTCAGCAATTATATGCCTTACACATTGCTCATCTTCCAGTAACAGCTGCCGCGGAGAGTAATTCTAGCATTCTACATATTTAAACGTGAAAACAGCGTCAATTCAGGACTGGAATCCATAGGAACTGGAGATACTTTCGCCATGCATTCATAACGGAAAATGTACCATTTTAAGGCTATTACACAACTGGTGCTTTGTTCTAGTTAGATCGCTCTTTTCGCTCAAACCAACCATCGTTTATGCTCTCTTGCCAGCCTAGCACAAAGGGAAACACTTTCCCCTATTCTGTCGCTACTAGTTATCGACCGTGTAAGTGGACAGTAAACTACAAATTATTTAAGAATTAATTATGCGTGGATAGAAAATGCCAATATTCGGTTCAAAATATAAGTTAACATAATTGTTAACAAATAATGCGCAAATACTGCTAAAACATTATTTATGGACAACTGAAAATTACTAATGACATGAAGATCTGGTCTTAAAAATGAACATAATCTCTATGAACCATACCACCCTCAGTATTGGTCTGGCAAAGTTTATATATAGGTGCCGCCATGGTCGGCAGCCCGTTTGTGCAGATATGCATTGAAGACGCGATGTGTCTCACCGTCTTTTTGTAGCCATTGCTAACCGTGCGGCTATCTTCCTGGTTATGCTCCAGTGGCTACAGGGAAGCAGAATTATTGTCTACAAAGAGAGGACAGAAATACGGACACACAGAAAACACATTACCACACCTGATGCGGTGTAGGAAAACAGCTGGCATTGGGAGATAGCTTCCTGTCATCCCTGGTTGGTAAAAATACAGGTACTGCGTGGATCTGAAGGGAATCGCGTATAGTTCTTCCTGCAAAATAGTGTCAATTCCAGGTAATGGTAACGTGTGTGGACAGCGATCACTCTGCATAGGGGGCTCGTTCAAAAACAGACGACGTAAGCCTACCAAGGAAGCTTCATAAATTTAAGCATGTTTTCAAAACAAACGGAAACGACGAGAGAGTCAATTCCGACGAAACTTCGGGCAGATAGTACAAGCTCAGGAGTAATGGTAATATACTGGGTGATGATAAAGTCAGTATAAATTTGAAAACTTAATAGACCACGGAATATGTAGATAGAGAGGTAAAAATTGACACACATGCTTGGAATGACATGGGGTTTTATTAGAACCACTCCATATTGCTAGACGCGTGTAAGATCTCTTGCGCGCGTCGTTTGGTGATGATGGTGTGCTCAGCCGCCACTTTCGTCATGCTTGGCCTCCCAGGTCCACAGACCTCAGTCCGTGCGATTATTGTCGCAAGTGTATCGTGATCGACAGACATCTCTAGGGATGCTGAAAGACAACATCCGACGCCAGTGCCTCACCATAACTCCGGCCATGCTTTATAGTGCTGTTCACAACATTCTTCCTCGACCACAGCTATTGTTGAGGAATGATGGTGGACATGTTGAGCATTTCCTGTAAATAACATCATCTTTGCTTTGTCTTACTTTGTTATGCTAATTATTGCTGTTCTGATCGGATGATCTGTCGGACATTCTTTGAACTTTTGTATTTTTTGGTTCTAATAAAACCCCATTTCATTCCAAGCATGTGTGTCAATTTGTACCTCTGTGCCTACGTTATTCCGTGATTTATTCAGTTTTCAAATTTATACTGACTTTTTGATCACCCGGTCTGTGTACAGCGATCACGCACGCTTGTATGCGTAGTAGATCACAAATACTCAATAATATTGAGATCTGGTGCTGTGGGGGCCAGAGCGATGCGACGAATCCTACTCGTGCTCACTAAAACAGTCCTCGGATATACGACTTGTGTGAAAAAGCGACTCTCTTCCTGGAACACAGCAGCGTCATTTTGGAAGACCCGTTGTACTATGAGGTGATCCTGGGCAGGAAAAATGGTCACTTCAACGTTGAAAGTAACCCCAGCTTGCAGAGTAACCATGTTTCTATCGGAATACCACGATACTTCTGTCCAAAGCATTCCCGAACCCCTGCCATGTTTCGCTCTTGAGACGTGAACTCGGCCGCCCAAATGTTTTTCTTCCGTTAGCTACACCAGAGTCCATATTTTATGACTTCAGCACCACATTATCCTATTATAGGCATCTGCATAGTGATAATTGGTTTTGGAATTCCAGCTCACCGAGTAAAATCCTGCTTATAAAGGTCATATAGTTTTCATTTCGTGCTTACAGGGTTCGCCAATGCGACATTCAGTTCTGCAATGGCTTCTACCGCTGACGTCTTCTTATATAGCGTCGCAGTGCTTGGCAATCACTATTCACCACGGTCACTCAAAACAGTCTTCTGTCCACGCTGGTACTTACCGGATGATATCCTCAGCTTTCCCCATGTGCGTTATCAATCTTCGATCGGAGCCACTTGAATCAATAAACATTTCGGTTATACTGGTTACGAAAGCACCCACAATACGAGCTGAAAATGTTCCCACGTTCGAACGCACTGGGCTTCTACTTAATGCACCACAATTACACAGAACACCATTCTGACCGCGAGTGAGATTTGCAACGCGTTGACGATATTGCAAACGTGCCGGTAATGGTCAAATACAACAGTGCAAAATGCAGGTTTGCCTGTCCGTGTTTGTGTTGAAGCATGCATTTCTGGCTTATTTCAATTTTTCTGCCGCCCAGCCCGCTTGAACGTTCTTAGGGTTGGAGAGATGAAAACTAAATGATGCAGATTTTCTGAGGCAAGAAACAGGTAAATTTTTACACGAACCAGCCATTTTAAGAGAGCGAAACCGTTGCTCAAACCTGGGTCTGGTGTGCCCTTAAACAGGATTTGCCATCCATTGCTGACGAACTTCACATTCGTGATGATGAGAGGATCATTTGCTGTGATGCGTGTGATGTGAGCAATTGTAACTGACATGTCTTCAAGGGTATGGTTTGGGAACAGACTTCCTCCTGGGACTCTAAAACCATTCAAAAGTTCTGGGGAGGCAGCGAGGAGTAGATGCTCCATCTGTATTGGGGGACCTCTTAAAATAAATTTTGTAGTTACGTTTGTTTAAAAATTAAGAAGTGTTCTTGGATAAGCGCACACTTTGTCTGAAAATGGCCAACACATACATCTGCAGATTAATCACAATACGTTTTCTGTAGCTTGTCATTGTCCCTCATTGACCCATTGTCAATACGTCTATATTTAGTGTACGAGAGCATAATATCATCATGACGCGGGGGAAGAAAACGACAACCCGGAAAAATCAGTTCGGGAAAAGGAATTGAACGAACGCAGATCTCTATGCAGACTTCGTCGGTGGTGTGGAACAAGTAATCCGCACTCCCTGGCGACAATGCTGAAGAGACACTTCGGGAAATGTACCTCACGCTCACTAGAGCCAAACACCAAGAAAGCGGGAATAGAACTACGAACTATCCCGAAATTCACATTCTTCCTGCCGGCAAAGTAAATGCCACTGTACCACAACCGCTGTCAGAGTACATTCGAATAATGTAATACAACTCCAGGATTTGGCACACAGAAAACTGAAGACAGACCAGACGAATAGAATGAAGAAGAACACATGAGCTTCCATGTCAGTCCCTGGCGAAGGAAATCGTCCAGGAGTTTCAACCACGAGCTGTTACACAGAACGTTCTTCTCCGTCCTATTGTAAGCGAAATAGGCACATCACAGGATCAGCTGGCCAAACATCAAACGGATGTATTACGGTCCTACGTCAGCACCTCATCAGAAACTCTGTACATTTCATTCAACTTATATAAAAACTGCGCCCCCGTGACCAGGACCTTACGTTGAGTGTTGATGTGGTACATTACTGGCCATTAACATTGCTACCCCAAGAAGAAATGCAGATGATAAACGGGTATTCATAGGACAAATATATTATACCAGAACTGACATTTCATTACATTTTCACCCAATTTGGGTGCAGAGACCTTGAGAAATCAGTACCCAGATCAACCACCACTGGGAGTAATAAAGGCCTTCATACGCTTGGGCATTGAGGCAAACAGAGCTTAGATGGCGTGTACAGGTGCAGCTGCCAATGTAGCTTAAACTCGATGCCACAGTTCATCAAGAGTAGTGACTGGCATATTGTGACTAGCCAGTTGCTCGGCCACCATTGACCAGACGTTTTCAGTTGGTGAGAGATCTGCATAATGTGCTGGCCAGGGCAGCAGTCGAACATTTTCTGTATTCAGAAAGGCCCGTACAGGACCTGCAACATGCGGTCGTGCATTATCCTGCTGAAATGTAGGGTTTTGCAGGGAACGAATGAAGGGTAGAGTCACGGGTCGTAACACATCTGAAATGTAGCGTCCACTGTTCAGAGTGCCGTCAATGCGAACAAGAGGTGACAGAGACGTGTAACCAATGGCACCCAATACCATCACGCCGGGTGATACGCCAGTATGGCGATGACGAATACACGCTTCCAATGTGCGTTCACCGCTATGTCGCCAAACACGGATGCAACCATCATGATGCTGTAAACAGAAACTGGATTCATCCGAAAAAATGACGTTTTGCCATTCGTGCACTCAGGTTCGTCGCTGAGTACACCGTCGCAGGCGGTCGTGTCTATGATGCAGCGTCATGGGTAACCGCAGCCATTATCTCCGAGCCGATAGTCCATGCTGCTGCAAACGTCGTCGAACTGTTCCTGCAGATGGTTGTTGCCTTGCAAACGTCCCCATCTGTTGACTCATGGATCGAGGCATGGCTGCACGATTCGTTACAGCCATGCGGATAAGATGCCTGTCATCTCGACTGCTAGTGATACGAGGCCCTTGAGATCCTGCAAGGTGTTCCGTACTACCCTCCTGAACCCACCGATTCCATATTCTGCTAACAGTCATTGGATCTCGATGAATGTGAGCAGCAATGTGGCGATACGATAAACCGCAATCACGATACGCTACAATCCGACCTTAATCAAAGTCGGAAACGTGATGGTAAGTATTTCTCCTCCTCACACGAGGCATCACAACAACGTTTCACCAGGGAACGCCGGTCAACTCCTATTTGTGTATGAGAAATCGGTAGGAAGCTTTCCTCATGTCTGCACGTTGTAGGTGTCGCCACCGGCGCTAACCTTGTGTTAAAAATGGTTTCCAATGGCTCTGAGCAAAATGGGACTTAATTTCTGAGATCACCAGTCCCCTAGAACTTAGAACTACTTAAACCTAACTAACCTAAGGCGTTCCAGTCTGGAACCGCGCGACCACTACGGTCGGCATGGATGTGTGTAATGTCCATAGGTTAGTTAGGTTTAAGTAGATCTAAGTTCTAGGGGACTGACGACCGCAGATGTGAAGTCCCATAGTGCTCAGATCAGTTTCCAACCATTCGAAAAATAGGCGAAAAATGTACCTATCTAAAAAAAAGTAGATAAAAATTCACTTGACGCCTTCCTGAGAGACAATCTCCACTCATTTGAAATTAATAATGTAAGTGTAGACCAGATGTGGCTTTAATTCAAAGAAATAGTATCGGCAGCAATTGAGACATTTATATCAAATAAATTAACAAACGACGGAGCTGATCTTCCTTGGTACACAAAACGTGTCAGAAAACCGTTGCAGAAACAACGAAACAAACATGCCAATTTTTAACAGACTCAAACTCCCCAATATTGGTGATGTTTTCAGAAGCTCAAAATTTATTGTGGACTTCCATGGGAGATGCTTATAACAGTTTACACAACGGAACTTTGTCTCGAAACCTGCCAGAAAATCCAAAGCATTCTGGTCGTATGTGAAGTATGTTAGCGGCAAGAAACAATCAATGCCTTCTCTGCGCCATAGCAATGGAGATACTATCGAAGACAGTGCTGCCAAAGCAGGGTTACTAAACACAGGCTTCCGAAATGCCTTCACAAAAGAAGACGAAGTGAATATTCCAGAATTTGAATCGAGAACAACTGCCAACATGAGTAACGTAGAAGTAAATATTCTAGGAGTAGTGAAGCAACTTAAATCACTTAATAAAAGCAAGTCTTCTGGTCCAGGTTGTATGGCAATTAGGTTCATGTCGGAGCATGCTGATGCATTACTTAACAATCATCTCGACGAAAGATCCGTACCCAAAGACTGGAAAGTTGCACAGGTGACACCAATATTCAAGAATGGTGGTAGTAGTAATCCACTAAACTACAGGCCCACATCGTTAACGTCGATATGCAGCAGGCTTTAGTGTTCGACCGTATTAAATTACCTCGAAGAAAACGGTGTATTGTTACGCAGTCAACATGGGTTTAGAAAACATCGTTCCTGTGAAACACAACTAGCTCTTTATTCACATGAAGTACTGCGTGCTATTGACAAGGGATTTCAGATCGATTCCGTGTTTCTGGATTTCCGGCAGGTTTTTGACACTATACCACACAAGCGGCTCGTAGTGAAATTGCTTGCATATGGAATTTCGTGTCAGTTATGTGACTGGATCTGTGATTTCCTGTCAGTGAGGTCACGGTTCGTTGAAATTCACGGAAAGTCATCGAGTAAAACAGAGGTGAATTCTGGCGTTCCCCAAGGTAGCGTTATAGGACCTTTGCTGTTCCTTGTCTATATAAATGATTTGGGAGAGAATTTGAGCAGCCGTCTTTTGTTGTTTGCGGATTCCGCTGTGGTTTATCGACCAATAAAGTCATCGGAAGATCAAAACAAACTGCAAAACGATTTAGAAGAAATATCGGAAGGGTGGGAAAAGTGGCAGTTGACCTTAAATAACGAAAAATGTGAGGTCATCCTGTAACGCCGGAAATGCATATCCTCCTATTACTAAAATGTAAACTTTCGCGGCCGGAAATATCATGTCCATTATAATTATCCGGGCTGTTATGCCGTGGTCGGTTGATGAATTCTGTGTCGATTCCCAACGTTTCGTCTCCGACTGCGGGAGACATCTTCAAGGGGGTCCGTAGCTCGATGGAAGATCCAACACACACACTGGCGCGCTACTGACTGCCGCAAAATTGCGTGTCCGCGCGCCCCCGCGCCGCGACGTGACGTCACGTGTTTTGAAAACGTCAGTGCAATTGGCCGCTGGCCGTCGCCGTCGATCGCCGTTGCCATCACCCAGTAGTGGACGAGTGGTACACGTCTTCTTTAACACCGGCATCCATATACCGTTTAATTTGACGCCCTCCTCCTTTCGATTGAAATTATTTGGGTGTTTAGCGATTTCGATTGCCTCCCTGTAGAGCCTTTCGTAGTATCCGCTCGTGGCCGCTAGTACTTGCGTCTCCTCGAAACGAATATTGTGGTTCCCTGGCTGGAAAGCATGCTCCGCAACAGCTGATCGTTCCGTTTCTCCTCTTCTACAATTTCCTTTGTGCTCTTCCAAACGTTTAGAAACAGTTCTCTTGGTGGTACCCACATAAACATCACCACAGCTGCGTGGGATCCTATACACTCCAGATTTTTCCAATGGCTTGCGAGCGTCCTTGGCAGGCCTAAGGTATTCCTGTATCTTCCTGGTGGGCTTGTAAATTACGGTAATATTCCGCTTCGTCAAGATCCTCCCTATTCTTTCCGTTACATTTTTAACAAACGGCAGGAAAACCTTAGATTTTGCAGTAGCCTGTACGTCAGTATGATTTCTGCGTGGCTGCGTCAACGCACGTTTTATTTCGGCGGACGAATATCCGTTCTTCTTTAGTGCATTGTGGAGATGTTCCATCTCAGCGTCGAGCAACTCAGGTTCACAAATATATCTAGCTCTGTCCGCTAGCGCCTTGATAACACCCCGCTTCTGTTGTGGGTGGTGGTTCAAATCCCGGTGCAAATAACGGTCCGTGTGCGTGGGTTTGCGGTACACTGAGTGGCCCAAACTACCATTTTCGTTTCTAAACACAAGCACATCGAGGAAATGTAGTTTGCCGTCTACCTCCTCCTCCATAGTAAACTGAATTCTTGAGTTTATACTGTTCAGATGTTCGTGGAACCGGCTTAGTTCCTCCCTACCATGTCTCCACAACACAAACGTGTCATCCACAAATGCCGCACGTTTTGTACACTCCTGGAAATTGAAATAAGAACACCGTGAATTCATTGTCCCAGGAAGGGGAAACTTTATTGACACATTCCTGGGGTCAGATACATCACATGATCACACTGACAGAACCACAGGCACATAGACACAGGCAACAGAGCATGCACAATGTCGGCACTAGTACAGTGTATATCCACCTTTCGCAGCAATGCAGGCTGCTATTCTCCCATGGAGACGATCGTAGAGATGCTGGATGTAGTCCTGTGGAACGGCTTGCCATGCCATTTCCACCTGGCGCCTCAGTTGGACCAGCGTTCGTGCTCGACATGTAGGCCGCGTGAGACGACACTTCATCCGGTCCCAAACATGCTCAATGGGGGACAGATCCGGAGATCTTGCTGGCCAGGGTAGTTGACTTACACCTTCTAGAGCACGTTGGGTGGCATGGGATACATGCGGACGTGCATTGTCCTGTTGGAACAGCAAGTTCCCTTGCCGGTCTAGGAATGGTAGAACGATGGGTTCGATGACGGTTTGGATGTACCGTGCATTATTCAGTGTCCCCTCGACGATCACCAGTGGTGTACGGCCAGTGTAGGAGATCGTTTCCCACACCATGATGCCGGGTGTTGGCCCTGTGTGCCTCGGTCGTATGCAGTCCTGATTGTGGCGCTCACCTGCACGGTGCCAAACATGCATACGACCATCATTGGCACCAAGGCAGAAGCGACTCACATCGCTGAAGACGACACGTCTCCATTCGTCCCTCCATTCACGCCTGTCGCGACACCACTGGAGGCGGGCTGCACGATGTTGGGGCGTGAGCAGAAGACGGCCTAACGGTGTGCGGGACCGTAGCCCAGCTTCATGGAGATGGTTGCGAATGGTCCTCGCCGATACCCCAGGAGCAACAGTGTCCGTAATTTGCTGGGAAGTGGCGGTGCGGTCCCCTACGGCACTGCGTAGGATCCTACGGTCTTGGCGTGCATACGTGCGTCGCTGCGGTCCGGTCCCAGGTTGACGGGCACGTGCACCTTCCGCTGACCACTGGTGACAACATCGATGTACTGTGGAGACCTCACGCCCCACGTGTTGAGCAATTCGGCGGTACGTCCACCCAGCCTCCCGCATGCCCACTATACGCCCTCGCTCAAAGTCCGTCAACTGTACATACGGTTCACGTCCACGCTGTCGTGGCATGCTACCAGTGTTAAAGACTGCGATGGAGCTCCGTATGCCACGGCAAACTGGCTGACACTGACGGCGGCGGTGCACAAATGCTGCGCAGCTAGCGCCATTCGACGGCCAACACCGTGGTTCCTGGTGTGTCCGCTGTGCCGCGCGTGTGATCATTGCTTGTACAGCCCTCTCGCAGTGTCCGGAGCAAGTATGGTGGGTCTGACACACCGTTGTCAATGTGTTCTTTTTTCCATTTCCAGGAGTGTATTATCGCGAAATATGGGAGAGAGTGTGACAGAAATTATAGAGGATTTGGGATCGACATCAGTAAAAGAAAGGCGTTTTTCGTTGCGACGGGATCTTCTCTTGAAATTCCAATCACCAACTTTCTCCTCCGAATAAGAAAATATTTTGTAGACACGCACTTACATAGGGAGGAACGATCACAAAGATGAAGTAACGGAAATCAGAGCTCGTACGGAAAGATATAGATTTTCATTCATATCGCCGGTATACGAGATTTATATAACAGAGAATTGTGAAGGTGGTTCGATGAACCCTCTGCCAGGCACTTAAATGTGATTTGCAGAGTATCCATGAAGATGTAGATGTAGAATGAGGAACTTGAAATTTCAGCTCAAGATAGGATCATGTAGTGGCAGGCCTACTATGGCTCTATTTTCAAAGAATAACTGAACATGCACTCGTTACATATGACACGCTAGAGAAATTCTTGACAGGATGGACATTACATGGTATACGGTCAATACACAGAAATATCTAAAGAAACGGACACTACTCAATAACAAATGAAAACCACAGTATAGGATTGCACACAGACGACGAATAGCTGTCTAGAGCACAGGAGACCTTCAATGAGTACCTTAGAAGAATATTATCCAAAAATCCCTCAGAAGACCTGATTAAATTCCGGCCGTATGTAAAGGCTGTTAGTGGCACGAAAGTTATTGATAGGCTCTGAGGGACGAGGCAGCGACTAATAATAAGTTTAGCAGACTAAAAGCAGAAATGGTTAATACCTTTTCCAAACTGCCATGGGCCATTCTGGTCCAGTATAATTCTTGTACCACCGCAAATATGAGTCAATGGAGTTGAGAAAACGTTAAAGTGAGACAAAGCTCCACCTCTTGACGGAAATGATATCTGATTCTATTCCGATGATCTGGCTGAATTATTTTAACACTTCTATTAACCTCAATATACCGAAAATCTCTCAAAAAAAAAAAAAAAAAAAAAATCGGTGCCACGTGATAGGATGAAAGCACAGGTCAGAATCCTCCAAATGAAGTGTAGCACAAGTGAACCACAAACCCACTGTCCTATATAATTCAACGCCTTCCATTGTCATGCAGTCTTCGAAAAAATTCTGAGGTGAAATTTCAAATGTTATGTGAACAGATTGTACTTCTTCACTTCAACCATCACTGAATAGGTAAACAGCGATCGAGTGAGACTTAAATTTCGTCCTTATACGAAGCAGTGAAAGTCATGGAAGTATGCATTCAACCATAAGAAGTATTTCGTAACTTCCGAAAGGCATTTCAATCGGTACAACCCATGCGTATCGCTTCCGTAGGGATTGCGAAGACACAGTTAATTTAATCTCATCGCGCACAAAGGCCTTTAATCAATCTTCTTGCATCCCATACGAAAATAAAACAGGAAAAAGTACGAAAACTTGAAACGTTGAGAAGGCCCTCTTTCATGCAGTTCACAGTGCTTTGTAGAGTATAAATATAGAGGGTGTCCCAGCTGTCTTGTCCACCCAAAATATCTCTGGAACAAGAACAGCTATTGGAAAACGACTTTCACCGCTATCAATGTAGGGCTGGGGCCCATGAATGTACATATTTGGAAACATTCTAAAACCAAAGCATATGTGTTTTTAAAACAAACTTACGTTTTTTTAAATGGACCTCCTACATTTTTTCTTCTGCAATCCGTAGTATGACAAAGCACATACACAATGGCGTTGATTGCATCGCAATATTCCCATTACATCCCGAGATATTGAGACGCGAAGTTGACGCTTGAAACACGCGACATGCGCTGCTAGCGCACGTCCTGAGGCTCAGGCGTGAACCCCATGCTGCCCGTAATCGCAGTGTGATTGACATGTGTAATTACACCTCCATACTTATCAAGAGGTCCAAAACGAATAATACGGTCTTCTGCCATCAACCCTCAAAAGCACATCATGGTTTCCCTCTTGCACGTTTTACGTGTCTACGTACACAATACGAACCAGTACCATTCGGGATACACCTGTCAGGTTGTCTTATTTATCCTGCACACCCAAAATAAGGTTTATCTAATGCGTTATATGACCCACTGTGCCTGTCGCGCAGGGCATGGCTCTGCCTAGTCAAGTGTCCAACGCAGTTCCCACTACTGCCACAGTTACCACTTCGCCTTGTTTATGATTTGCGGCCCATGCAAACTCCTGCACTCCACCACCCTCCGAGCATCCCATTTGTGGTTGCTTTGGCGTGCAGTACACCGCTTTGCAGTGCAGTCGTGCATCAGAGTAATCTAGTGACGGCACGGAGGTAGTACACATTGTGAATAAAAGTTGTGCTGTGGGACTTATACTGCCCAATATAATGTACACACATGAAGATATGGTACAAATGCTGCTGATCTATGGAGAATGTACGTTGACGGGAAATACGTTATGAGATTGCTTGTTTGTTGATAGTACTGTTAGCGAACATTATGATTACTAAGTTAATATGTCTGTTTTCTACCCTACTCTACATACCTGTACTGTACCCTGTTGTAGGTGGACGAAATGCTGTTCAGGCAGAACGACTGTACAGAAGACGATTCCCTGACAAGCCATCGCATTCGTGCCGGATGTTTGGTCGTCTCACATCTCGTCTACGTGAAACGGGAAGCTTAAATCCAAGACCTCGACATCGTCCTAGATCACGCACAGATGAACGTGCTGAAGTTGCTGTGCTCGCTACCATAGCTGTGTATCCTCAAATCAGCACACGTCAAATTGAACTTCCGCTATAAGGTAACATTTCGTCGGTGAGCTCAGCAGAAACTTCCGACTAATTCAATTTTTTTTACAGATGTTCTCTTTATCGACGAGGCATCATTCTCCAACAAAGGAATTGT
Source organism: Schistocerca serialis cubense (assembly GCF_023864345.2). Lineage (NCBI taxonomy): Eukaryota > Metazoa > Arthropoda > Insecta > Orthoptera > Acrididae > Schistocerca > Schistocerca serialis. The sequence continues at coordinate 1,264,746,595 of NC_064638.1, read as the reverse complement.
CAATATGAGGAATATGCATTATTGGTCCGCTGACAATCCAAAATGGCTCCGTCAGGTAGAGCATCAACGTCCGTGGGAAGTTAATGTTTGGTCTGGGATTATTGGAGATACCATTATCGGACCTTTCTTTATAAATGGCATCCAAAATGGCAGAGAACACTTCAGATTTATACGGCACAATCTTCCTATTCTCTTGGACACCGCACCTCTGAACAGGAGAATGGTCATGTGGTATCAGCATGACAGATGCCCTGCACATAACGCCTTACGAGCACGACGACTTCTGAACCGTAAGTTCTCTGGTAGGTGGATTGGACGAGGTGGCTCAGTTAGGTGGCCTGCCCGATCTCCGGACCTTACACCGCTGGATTATTTTCTTTGGGGAGCAGTGAAGGATGCTGTTTACCAACATGAACCAACAAGAACAGAGGACATGAAGTGTGATTACGCATGTCAATCACATCGCCATTACGGGCAGCATGGTGTTCACGCCTGAGCCTCAGGACATGTGCTAGCAGCGCATGTCGGGTGTTTCAAGTGTCAACTTCGCGTCCTAATACCTCGGGATGTAATGGGAATATTACGATGCAATCAACGCCATTGTGTATGTGCTTTGTCATGCTATGGATTGCTGAAGAAAACATATAGGAGGTCCATTTAAAAAATCGTAAGTTTGTGTTAAAAACGCATATGCTTTCGTTTTAGAATGTTCCCAAATATGTACATTCATGGGCCCCAGCCCTACATTGATACCGGTGAAAGTCGTTTCCCCATAGCTATTTATGTTCCAGAGATATTTTGGGTGGACAAGATAGCTGGGACACCCTGTAAATGTAAAAGGAGATGTAGAGCTTACGTGTATAATTTATAAATTTCACTCCAGTTTCGATCTGTTTCTTGTGTTGGTATGTGTTAGTTGTATTCCTTTTTCGTTCAATAAACTCGTAGCAAGGATATATTTGTAGATCGCCTTGAAAGAGGCACCATCAACAGGGCTCCTGGCTCAGGCAGGATGACAGTGAGATCGCAGCAGGAAGACAGGGACCTAGTGTCTAGGAGCAAAGGAAAGAAGACTTCACTTTTGAAATAAGGACAACACATGGTTGGATTCAATCATTATTCAACAAATCCAAAGTGTCTTACTCCTGTAGGTCACGAACTAGTCGATTATACGCAACTGAAGCGAGACATTTTGAACCCCTGGCATCCCCTCCCTTCAGATAGCGTGCCAGTATTTCCCTCACAGACTACGGTGGTTGGGTTGTCTGGGGGAAGTGACCAAACAACGTGGTCATCGGTCTCATCGGATTAGGGTAGAACGGGAAAGGAATTCGTCCATGTCCTTTCAATGGAACTATCCAAGCATTTTCTTGGAGCGATTTTGGGAAATCACGGAAAACCTAAACAAGGATGGCCGAACGCTGGCTTGAACAGTCGTAGTTCCGAATGCGAGTCCAGTGTTCTAACCACTGCGCCACCTCCCGCGGTCACAGACTGCCTCTTGATCATCATCGCCTTTTACTTTTCATTATACACAGACTCCGACTATTAGCGAATGTAACAGATTGTGTCTTCATGACGTCACTGTCAACAATGAGTTTCGGCACGAAACCTACCGAACCGTTGCGTAGCATCAGTCTCATTGACAAACCTTCCGAAGAAAGAGTCGATTTCGAAGTGCGCTTTCTAGGAAGTCTGTTTCGCATCCTTCGGGCTGTGAGAAGAAGTTGAGAAGTAGTGAGGAGGTAGGTGAACACTGACTTTTAAATTACTCTGCAGTCGCAGGCACGGGATCAGGGTCTGGAAGACAAACATTTTATCTTTGGTCTACATATCAGTATGTCAGATTATTCTTCAATTCCCATCTTGTATACTAAACTTTACATTTTTGATGAACTTCTGTATTTCCTGAGGCGCTGCATTGCGTTCTTCATAGTCCAGAAATTTAATCTGGAACGAGGAGCACAGCACACTGAACATGTGGAAAACGACTTGTTCTCACAACGTCAGCAGGTTTCGTAATTAGTTTGCTGATGCAAAATGAAATAACTTTGCTCAAGAATTTCAGTTAACTGGAATGTTGATCACCACTATTTCTATACTTATCAATTCCCCAACATCCTTTAAAACGTTTGATGGTTAATTTGATTTGGCACGGTAGAAAGCCTTTCCGACAAATAATTAAATGTACAATGCCTACTGTATATCATGTAGTGTATTATCAACTTATTTACTAACTCCAGACTCCCAATAATTGTTGGCTTGATACAAGTATTTGTTTTCTTTTAACGATCCATTAGGTTTTTGTTCAGTTTACTTGGTGTTTCATCTAAAATACAGCATCACTCAATATTATTTTTTTTATGATTGTGATAAGAGCTGGTGTTTGTCACATACGGTGCCATGTACGGTATGAGACTGAATTGTTTATTTAGACCAAAACTTCTTGTCAATAAGGCAGATTTCATTTGACTATTTTCGTCTCAGGAGGCACTGTAACTATTAATGACTGCTTGTTTTACGTTTCCAGATGTTTTCGCGAGTGAAGTCGCTGTTCGGCTCGCCAGCTGCCAGCCAGGGGTGTCCCAGGCTGGTTGACGAGCCGCCAACACCTGCGCCTGTACGCCGCCTTCGCCCACCTCGACCAAAGCCGAATGAGAAGAAGGTCGAGTCCACCACCACTGACTGCAAAGAGGCCGCTGCTGATAAACCGCAGCTTCAGGCAATTCATGTAAGCAGCAAAGCATCCTTTGCAAAACATTGACCAATAATAACTGTCAGAGTGTTCCAAGAAAAATGATAGAAATGGATTCCAATAATGTTCTGCAGATACGTTTACTGACATAAATTTTTCTTTCCACAGTTTGGTCCGAGACCGAGAATTGTGCATTTTGACTTGTCTGATGAAGAGGAGGAAGTCTCTGGCTCCTACTATCCTCCTGGAGTTCCAGTTCCACCCAGTCGGCTGCAGATCTTTGCCAACAGACCACGCCGAAGGAACATTATCCGAGAGCCACCGTCGCAGGAAGTGCAGACTGCGATGGCACATCTAAGAGCTGAGATACAAGCAATGGTATGTTAAACATTTAGCTGTTAAAAACCCCGTATTACTTTAGAAACACAAACGTAGATTTCTTATTAACGCTTGAAATAAATGTAAATGTAGGACTGATGTTAATCTACACATACATCTACTTACAATTGATGATGAGGGTTGTCAAGGCATCCTGAAGCCAAACGCGACATATTGTTTGAGAATATGTGGAAACGACAAAAAGATCGTCATGAGATTGGTCCAAAAACACATTGCGATATTTTACAAAACTTACATTACTACATTTCCAAGGAATGTTTATGGAGTGGTGATATTATCAATACGAAGATTCAGTTAACTCGCTTTACACATTATACCTCTATATTTTTCGTTACTTTGCAAAAGTCTTATTTATGTTACCGTTACAGATTTTCTGTAGCCTGTAATATTTCAAGAGCTAGATATAGGTTTGCTCAAGGAAGCAGCTTAATAAAAATAATTCTTTTTGTCATTTCCAGGAGAACCCGCCACCTACAGCATGCATTGGGCTTCTAGTGGAGAATCTAGTGGACCTGTATCGAAACAAGAGAGATTATCGCCGGAACCATGGATTGGCAGAGAGACCAGGGTTCGTCATCCGAATGAAGAGAAGATTCGCTCCAGTTCGTGAGGCAGTGAGAAGAGTTCTGCATCTGAAGAAGAATGTGGACAGGAGACAGCTGCCGACGGGCATAGATTCAACTCTGCGTGATTACTTTCTTCATTGTGAACACCCTGACCCTAACTACCCGCCGATTATTCCTTTGGCACCACGGCTACTTGAAACCGCGCTGTGATTTGTTTGTAGAAGCCAGTCTGGTTTGGCTTGAAATAAAACACTTTAAAATCTGTTTAGTTGTGATTTTATTGTACTAGTGTACTAGCGTACTAGTGTGAAAGCGAAAAAGGTTAGTTCTGTGAAGTAACCTGCTTGGATGGTTAAAAATCAAAATTAACTGGCAGCAGCATAAGCTGAATTAGAGAAGTTGGCGCTTAAAATGACGTCACTAGGGTTGTGAATGGGGCACATCAGTTTACTGTGTTCAAATTTTCAATCCGGTAACAGCTTAAAGAGAAGGTACAGAGTAATTAGTAGACCGACTCCAGACAACCAACAACATTCAGAAACACTGAGACAAGGAAGGAAAAGTACAAATCATGGTTAATAATAGGAGACTGAAAGAAATACTGAGAGGGTACTTCCGGTCGGCAGTTTTCATGATATTAAGTGTCTGATTTAATGCAGAACTTCATGGCTATTCAACTTCTCAGTACAGGAACATTTTAACTGGAACGTAGGAATCGGCATTACAACTTGCGTTATGAAGTGGCGAATCATATTCATAAGAATTTCTACTGACCATCTACGTACAGGAAATGTTTTAGGTGACAACCTCAACAGTGCAATTGAGGGTGATACCGGGAACGTCGCTGAGAATGCTTCTTTCACTAAGGTGAAGATTGTGCCATTCCTTGAGTAGAACAACAGCCACTGGATCCTCTCGATTCGTTCATCAAGCTGTGCCTGTCATGTATGTCTGTGACTGATGCATCGTACGTCGCACAACATGCAACATGGCCTACATCTGGATGTTTAGTTTAAGAGGTAATTCGCATTACTAATTTCCAGATGCAGTCTGCGAGGTAGAACTCTGTCAGCTGATCCCGATATTCTCCAACAGTTTTAGTAAATGGCAAATATTTCAGAGCAACAGAGTTACCGTCTGTCTATACACGCATCTGCAGCACTGAAGTGTAAAGCTAAAATAAGTTGACTGGATACCACAAATAATAAAGCATCAGGGTATTATGCTACATACAAAGAGTCTAATTAAGATCGAAAAACTCGTATCACGAAAGGGAGCGACAAAATTAAAAGATATATCTTTCGGCGTACTTGACTAGTACAATACAACACCTCTGCATAGTTACGGAAATCAAGGAGATCTATGTCGATACAAGTTAATGTCAAATTGACTACACACAACAAGAGCAACTGTCGATGGAATAAGGTGCCAAGCCAGACGTAAAGGAGTACATTATTAAACAGCTCTTCGAGGGCTGTACTTCAGTGACTGAACTGGAAACGCCGAACGTAATGGTTCTGTCAATGTAGAGTATCCAAAAAGGAAATTCTTTACACTTCAATTAACTATTACAACGATCAAAATACGGACTGAGGTAATAGCTGCGAAGTCGGTAAAGTATGTGAGGATTTCGGTATTTATTTGACGTAGGACAGTAGAGATGGAGGTCACCCAGAATTACTGATAGCCAGTTTCGGTACGTTCTCAACCAAAACACTCCTAGGAATACCAGAAGTACACACTTCCTGTTAACTAGTTTCTAAATACCCCTTTTTTTCAACGAAAAATCTCGAGTCCTACGATAATTGATTGATCAGCCCATGAATGACAACTGACAGCAAAAAATATTTCCCTTCAATAACATTTGTTTAAGAAAGAAAACTCCCAATACAGTTTTGTTTTACTAGAGCTCAGAGATAACTGTACAGGATTTCACGAGCATCTTAAGCTACACATTGCCCCAAATAAAACACACGGCTAGCACAACAAAGACGGAACAATACTACAAATAATCCTTCACGTTCCTCAACATATTCCGGATGGTAAAAATCACACGCTGCACACACGAAGTACAAAATTTCAGAACGAAAGCAAAGGCCATTACGACAATTATTAGGAACCGAACAAATAAACTTGTTAAGGCAGATGACATTCAGCTCTAAAAAGACAGCAATGCTGAGTAAGGTTATTTTAAATTCAAATTATTTACCATTATTCCTAATACTTCTTAACAGTCCCTACAGCCAGTAGTAGAGAAAACCATTTACGGAAGCAGAACCATTATTTTACTTAGACAGAAAATACAGTCTACACTAACAAATAAAAATCTTTTGTTACTCCCCTAGAATGTCTTGTGATTATAATCGTGTTTCTAATGAGTAAGGTTATTTTAAATTCAAATTATTTACCATTATTCCTAATACTTATTAACAGTCCCTACAGCCAGTAGTAGAGAAAACCATTTACGGAAGCAGAACCATTATTTTACTTAGACAGAAAATACAGTCTACACTAACAAATAAAAATCTTTTGTTACCCCCCTAGAATGTCTTGTGATTATAATCGTGTTTCTAATGAATATTCAAATGGTTCAAATGGCTCTGAGCACTATGAGACTTAACATCTGTGGTCATCAGTCCCCTAGAACCTAGAACTACTTAAACCTAACTAACCTAAGGACATCACACACATCCATGCCCGAGGCAGGATTCGAGCATGCGACCGTAGCGGTCACGCGGTCAAATAAAGGGCTAAAATTATGTACTCACTTCAACATGCCACCCTCTGTCTAAGACGCCGTTACAGTCTGATTCTTCCTTGTTTACGCTTTGTACTGAGTGTTTAAGATGCCGCCGACTGTGAAGTACGGGCTGTTATAAGATTTCTTAGTGCTAAAGTCCTAAAAGCGATTGATATTCATCGTGAGATCTGTACAGTTTACGGAGGAAATATGAATGATGGAATGGTAAGAAAGTGGGTGAGCGCATTTAAAGATGGCCCCACAATGGTGCTTGATGAACAACGGAGTGGACGTCCTTCGATCGTTAATGAAAGTGAGAGAAAACAGACGCTATACGATTTCGTCCTTGCGGGATGACTTTCCCAATGTTCCTCGTAGTGTTTTGTATGTCATTGTGAGCGAGCAGTTGAATTACCGAAAATTGTGCGCATGTCGACTACCGAAAATGTTGGCGGATGTGCACAAAACAAAACTTTGAGACCGAGCATTGACTTTCCTTGAGCAGTACCACAACGACGTTGATGATTTCTTACGCCAAATTGTTATGGGCGATGAAACATGGGGGGCCAACGTCACACCAGTATCAAATCAACAGTCCATGGAATGGCGGCATTGAGATTCACCCAGAAATGTGAAGTTTAAGCAAACAATTTCTCCACGGAAAACCATATGCACAGATTTTTAGTACAGAAATGGAGTCTTGCTTGTGGAATTTCTGCCTCATAATGAGACAATCAATGCAGCACCTTACTGTAAGACATTGCACAATCTGCGCCGCTCAATTCAGAACAAAAAACGTGCAAGTTGAGCAAGGGCATCGTTTTGCTGCAAGACAATGCCCGTCCTCATGTGGCGAATCAGACCAAAGATCTCATCACAAATTTCCGACCGGAAGCTTTAGATCATCCTCTGTACAGCCCCGATCTTGCGCCTAGTGGCTACCATCTGTACCTGATCTTGAAGAAACACCTGGGCATCGTCAACTTTTATAGTCCTGTCTTCCTCAAGAAAATCAAATAAATTTTCTTGACATTACAATTAAAAAGGAAATGGTAAATATACATTTAACATCTTTAGAAAACCAACAGCCACAGACACAATAATATATTCCACATCCAGCCACCCCCACAGCCAGAAACTTGCAGCACTAAGACACACGTTACATAGATTAAACATAATCCCACTCAGCAAGAGAAACTATGAACAAGAAATGAGTACAATCATAGAAATAGCTAGGAACAACGGGACACGCATGTGGTACACAGGTTCAAACAAAAAATAAAAACACAAATAAAAAACAAACACAACAGTTTCACAATACAAAAGAACTCACAAGCTGAAAACTTACAAACACAGTCAACAAACACACACAATGACAACACCACACAGAAAAGAACCAGATGGTACACCATGACCTACACACATAAACTAACACACAGAGTTGCAAACATCCTAAAGAGACAGGGCTTCAATATAGCATATAAGCCTGGGCAAACCCTTCAATCACACCTAATCCAGCCAGCTACCAAGAGAGACAAATTCCAACAATCAGGAATACATAAACTTGAATGTTCAAAGTTGTGATGCAGTATACATAGGCATGACATGCAAGAATTTTGAAACAAGATACAAAGAACAAATCAGATGTTGGAAGTATGAAACAAACCATTCCACATTTGCAGAACATTTAAAACACTACAACCATCATCCCACAAACATGGAACAAGAAATGAAAATAATGAGAATAAGCAACCATGACAAACATCTTATACAAATGCAAGAAAACTTCCACATCCAGAAAGCCATAGCAGAAAACAAACATGTGATAAATGAACAAACGCACATCAGCACAGGCTCCCTACTACACTTAATAAAGGAACTGATAACATAAACAAAAAAAAGCCCTCCCCACACCATCTGGAGACACACACACACACACACACACACACACACACACACACACACATACATACACAGCCAAAAAAAAAATTATATGACACCAAAATACACACGCACACACACACACACACTCCCACACACACACACACAGAACAAAAATATATATCACACCAAAAAACACTCTCACACACACAGACACACACACACACACACACTCACACAAACAAACACACACACATACACAAACGCACACACAAATGCGTACACGAACAGACCACAGATACTTCAATAATTACACTCATAACTTTTGGCAATAACATTCGATCTTTGGCAAAAATATTTGATAGTCCGCAACAGAAACCAAAACATTGCTTTAAAACAAGCGTTCAGTGCATAGTGCTGTGGAATCTGGAAAAAACCGCAAATTGGCGTTCATAAGAAGAGGAACAACACCAAAAATACAACAGGAGTGTAATATGTAAGAAATTGTCCACGCAACCTGTAAGTACAGTTCAAAACATTACTACTTAATAGGAAATACCAACCACCAGAACTGTTTGTAACCTATAGGTACAATGACAAAAATGTAAATAAAATAGCTAACATATGTACATATTCCAGGCCACTGATGATGCCTTGCAGAAAGTAAAGGCGAAACGCGTATGGCACTAATATTGTCTTTTATTCAGTTGCTGTTAGACGGTCCATTATCAATATACCGTAATAAAACACCTGGGCGGTCAGCGTCTTCAAGACGATGACGAAGTCAGATGGTGTTAATGGCTCTGAGCACTATGGGACTTAACTTCTGAGGTCATCAGCCCCTTAGATTTGAGAACTACTTAAACCTAACTAACCTAAGGATATCACACACTTCCATACCCGAGACAAGATTCGAACCAGCGACTGTAGCGGTCGCAAGGTTTCAGACTCTACCGCCTAGAACCGCTCGGCCACTCCCGCCGGCTAACGAAGTCTAAACAGTGGTGATGCAGTGGTTAACAAGTCAGGCGGCAGACTTCTATGAGGAAGGTCTTGAAAAACGGGAACAAGTGCCTCAAAATTGACGGAAATCATGTAGAAAAGTAGGTTAAGGTACAGGGTTTCATATAAAAATAAAATTATTGATATATCTTAGCACGTATTTTTTTTTAAATTTCAAAACGGTACGTACTTAATAAACACGCCTCGTATATTTATACATATGGTAGATGTGACACTCATTTGAAGAAGTGGATAAAACCGAGTGATTTCTTTTTAGAAACCTTTACACCCATTCTGAAAGTAATCTGTTGACAACAGTTGAGATGGGCTTGTCAACAACAGAAGCATATTTCAAAAATGCTGTCTTTGTACTGTCAAAGTTAAAGAAAGTTGCCATTTTAACACTTTCTGTAATCTTTCTAAAGCCTTTGATTGCGTAGATCAAGGCATGCTACTAGGATTATTATGATCGTGTAATTCTACTTGTATTGACGGCGTCACATGTTAATTACTTTGAGATAATTTCAGAATATCTAATGATATGACAGCTACAAAGCGAAATATAAAGTCGGGGAATGTTGAATTTGGTACGACGCAATATATATTGCTTAACGTCTCCTGATCTTGAGCATAAATCAATTTTCAAGGGAAACGAACCATTTTTCAAAAAAATTGATACATTCTGATGACATAAGTTTACCAAGAAGTGCCCAAAGACCAGGCTTACAATTAGTGGACAGCAAAACATTAACCCAACATCTTTCAAAGACATACATTTCGTGAATCCATAATTGCTTATATATACAAGAAGCAGTGACACATACAACATGAAACTTCAAGTGTAAAAAAAGTTGTTGCAAGCAGGACACGGGTACAGAAACTACGAGGTGTGATTGGAAACTGTTAAGAATGGATGCGCTACTGATTACTGTTTTGGAGGGTAGGTACACGGAGGTGGGAAGTGAGTTATTGCCTTGTCCTTGAACGCCCTGTGGCAGGAAAATGCGTTTCCGATATTCAGTACGTTGTGGCAGCTGGTTGAGTGCGGGTCTGTTAAGGCTTGTTGCCGGATTCTGTCTGCGTGAAAATGGACGTAAATACGGAGCAACGAGTTTGCGTTAAATTCTGTTCTAAAACCGGGAAATCAGCTTTAGAGACTTACGAACTATTAAAAACTGCTTTTGGAGATACTTGTGTGAGCCAGTCAAATGTTTCTACTCTGTTTCAACAGATTTAAAAATGGCTGCGGAACATTTGAAGATGAACCACGGTCCAGTCATCTTTTCACCTCAAAAACAAATGTTGAGTGGTACTTAAGATAGGTAAATAAATTAGTGAAATCAATGTGAAGTGAAATAGAAATTAGAAAATAAATGAAAAACTTAGTTTAGTTTAGAAGAATTACACAGTTGGAAACAGCGGGCAGAGCAGCAGTGACAGAAGAGCCAATGACCATGAAGTCAGCACGTCAGGAGAAGCCGTCGCCCTCCCCACATAAGCGGAAGCTGTCGATTCAGCCGTGAGGGCATCGCCCGACCGGCTCACGTGTTTCTCAGCTGTCACATGTGATCAAAGGCCCTCGCCTACATTCCAAGAGCCAATGACCGATGTTAAGAAGATTCTTCAAGAAGCTTTTATACGTGACAGAAGAGGTAATGACCGTGAAGTCATTCACCTCCAGTGAACTGAAGTGAATAAATATGCGAGACGCAGTGGCCCCGACAGTAGTAGTTTTCAGTTCCAGTACAGTTCAGTCGGTGCTGAAGACCGTCATGCAGGAAGAGACTACATCGTACACAGAAGCACCAAGTCCGCCCCTGTAATGGAATAGCAAGCAGCAGCCTCGCACCCAGAAGACAGAGGTTAGAACGTATTTGAAGACTGATTTTTACGTACCCGGGTGACTCTTGAGGACGGGAAGGACATGGCCTCACATCAGCAGTCACCTGTGAGCTGATGATAAAGATCTGACAGCCGAAGACTGGCAAGCTGGAGTCCGTTGTTCGAGTCCGGGACACTGGCCTTCCCCCGCCCCACCGCTCCGCTGGCCGACGCACAACACTGAAACACGCGGCCGCTTAGAGAAGAGAAACACTGCGACGCCACATCCAAGGTATCACCATCCGATTCACGACTTCGTTCTCAATTATTAAACCGGCCACGTCGCGATGCGCGTCTCCAGTCAACTGGGCGAAACAGCGACACGAGATACATACCGCCAGGCGTAGTCAGACGCCGCAGCAGCAGAAGGCTTCGCAAACGACACAGCTGCCGCTCTCCCAGCCAGAATAGTCCAGTAAGAGAACCGTTGTACAAATCTTCAATAAAAATTATCTTATGTAAAAATGCTGTCTCATTCTACGTCATACCCGAGCCAAGGAAGAACCCACCCTGCCCACACGTTGTTAAGAGAGAAAAAGTAATGTATTTAGTGTTTTTCACCCTGTCATAATGCCTTAGAATCAAATGCCCTTTGCAGTAATGCTCATCGTGACAATTGACTAGCATCAAAAGTGAAAGCTCAGTTACGTTAGGTGTCAGAGAAAAAACCCTTGGCTCAATATAAGGTGTGAATGACAGTCACTAAAGGTCCACTTGTTTAATGTGTTAAAGGATAGAGGTTTGCATAGCAGTCGTAATACTTCCTTTATTTAGAAGTGTATTTTCTCTCATAATTTTAAGAGTTTGTCTAAAATATTTAAACATCTTTTTAATTCAGTGTAGTAAGATTGTGTAACTAATAGTTTGTAAAATCGTACAAATTCAGAGTCAGCACCACAAGCTGTTTCTACTGAGGAAACTATTCAGAGCTTAGTTTATCAAATAGCACAGCTTAAAAATGACAATACTGCATTATTTTAACAGTTGCGTGAGGTTAGGCAAACCGGTTCAATCCCTTCCACCCTAGATTCCTCAGCAGCAACCTTGGTTACTCCTTTTTCAGGTAAACCTGGCGAGGACATAACAGCCTTTTTTGATGATTTAGTAGCAGCTGTGAGGCTAGGATCATGGCCAGATCAACAGCTCTTACAAATGACAAAGTTAAGATTGATAGGAGAGGCTAAAGCACACGTATTATACCATGAAGCATTACGGAATGCTCCACCATTTGAGGAATTGAAGAAAGGATTACTTAAAAGTTTTCAAAACCAGAACAGCTGTAGATTTTATAGGGAAAAATTAAACACTAACACTCTGAGGCAAAACGAGTCGTTAGAAAGCTTTGTAGATAGAATTAGAAAAGTTAATATCAACACCTATTAGTTGACAACTAGTGATGAAGCAAATAAAGTTATTTTACGAGAGGCAGAAGATAGAGCTCTGGATACATTTTTACGTGGGTTACCTCCTGAAACGTCCCGTCGTGTCAGGGCAGAGCTTCCTATTAATTTAGCGGAAACAGACATTGCCACCAGATACAAAGAGAAGAGAAATGTATTTCCAGCAGGAGTACGATGTTTTAGGTGCGATCGACAGGGACATATAGCAAAAAACTGCAGACAACCTCAATGCACTAATTGTCAAAGAATAGGTCACACATTCAAGGAATGCAGGTCTAAGAAAGTTTTTGGAAATAGAAATCAGTTAAACTCAATCGGCAATGCTGGAGCCGGCACCAGGCGTTCCCAATAAAATTTCATGCCATTAAGGCGAATGTGAAGGCGGAATGTTAGTTATCTGCTACCATACAGGATAAAGAGGCAAGGATACTGGTGGATACAGGCGCAAACGTATAAATAGTGAGTAATGAATGCATTGGAGAAGAGAAATATGACCCTCCAAGGTATAGATTGAATGGGGTAGGAGGAGGTATAGTGAAGTCATTAGGATGTACATCATTGATTTGTACAATTTCAAGAAGATGTAGAAGTGGTAACAAAGGTAACTGACGGGTACGATGCGATCCTAGGGCTGGAGTTCCTGAATAAACATCACACTGAAATCGACCTCAGACAGCAAACTGTAGAACTTAGCGGAATAGTGTTTCAGCTAGGTGAAACTGCTGCAAAGGGCCCGCTGCCGCAAGATTTCCCCAACCGGAAGGAGAAATAAACTACACTGCGTGCAGCGTCCTTGAAGGTTGATTCGCGGGATATGATACCATTTGGATCAGGAAAACTTTTCTGGATGACCGTTGACCCCGAGGTACCTACAGATACAGTGTGTCTAATAGAGCCATTAGAGGAAAATGAGGAATTAGATGTATCACATTGTCTTGTACGTAAAAGTGTTGTACGTGTTCAAGACGTTGAGGGAGAAAGAAAAGTACGGAACATTTTCGGAGTGGAGGACAAAGAGTTGCATATGGGAATGATAGTAGCTACAGTCAGTACTTCCGAAGAAGAAGATTTCATTTGGTCAGATATTACTGATGGTCACAAACCAGACGCCTTTAAACTATAGAAGACAGTGCTGCCGAAGCAGACTTACTAAAGACAGCCTTCCGAAATGCCTTCACAAAAGAAGACGAAGTAAATATTCCGGAATTCGAGTGGATAACAGATGCCAACACGAGTAACGTAGAAGTAAATATCCTCGGAATAATGAAGCAACTTAAATTACCTAAGAAAAGCAAGTCTTCTGGCCCAGACTGTATACCAAGTAGTTCCCTTTCGGAGTATGCTGATGTATTAGCTCCATGCTTAACAATCATATACAACCGTTCGCTCGACGAAAGATCCGTACAGAAAGACTGGAAAGTTGCACAGGTCACACCAATATTCAAGAAAGGTAGAAGGAGTAATCCACCAAATAACAGGCCCATATCTTTAACGTCGATATGCAGCAGGATTTTACAACTTATATTCTATTAGAACGTAATGAATTACTTCGATGAAACCGGTCTATTGACACACAGTCAACATGTGTTTAGAAAACATCGTTCCTGTGAAACACAACTAGCTCTTTATTCACATGAAGTTCTGAGTGCTATTTACAAGAGATTTAACATCAATTCCGTATTTCTGGACTTCCGGAAGGCATCTGACACCGTACCACACAAGCGGCTCGTAGTGAAATTGCGTGCTTATGGAATATCGTCTCAGTTATGTGACAGGATCTGTGATTCCCTGTCAGAGAGGTCAGAGTTTGTTGTAATTGACGGAAAGTCATCGAGTAAAACAGAAGTGATTTCAGGCATTCCCCAAGGTAGTATTATAGGCCCTTTGCTGTTCTTTATCTATAAAAACGATTTGGGAGACAATTTGAGGAGCCGTCTTCGGTTGTTTGCAGATGACGCTGTCGTTTATCGACTAATAAAGTCATCAGAAGATCAAAACAGACTGCAAAACGATTTAGAAGAAATATCGGAATGGCGCGAAAGGTGGCAGTTGACCTGAAATAACGAAAAGTGTGAGGTCATCCACATGAGTGCTAAAAGGAACGCGTTAAACTTCGGTTACGCGATGGATAAGTCTAATTTAAAAGCGGTTAATTCAACTAATACCTAGGTATTCAAATATGAACAATTTAAATTGGAAGTAACACACAGAAAATCTTGTGGAGAAGGCTAACGAAAGACTGCGTTTCATTGTCAGGACACTTAGAAAATGTAACAGACCTACTAAGGAGACTGCCTGCACTACGCTTGTCCGACCTATTTTAGAATACTGTTGCGCGGTATGGGATCCTTACTAGATAGGACTGACTGAGTACATCGAAAAAGTTCAAACAAAGGCATCACGTTTTGTAATATCGCGAAATATGCGAGAGAGTGTCACAGAATTAATACAGGATTTGGGATGGACATCATTAAAAGAAAGGCGTTTTTCGTTGCGACGGAATCTTCTCACGAAATTCCAGTCACCAACTTTCTCCTCGGAATGTGAAAATTTTTGTTGATGCCGACTTACATAGGGAGGAACGATCACAAGGATAAAATAAGGGAAATCAGAGCTCGTACGGAAAGACATAGGTGTTCATTCTTTCTGCGCGCTATACGAGATTGGAATAACAGAGAATTGTGAAGGTGGTTTGATGAACACTCTGCCAGGCACTTAAATGTGATTTTCAGAGTGTCCATGTAGATGTAGATGTAGGATGAGGAACTTGAAATTTCAGCTCAAGATAGCATCATGTAGTGTCAGGCCTACTATGGCTCTATTTTAATAGAATAACTGAACATGCACTCATTAGGTATGACACGGTAGAGAAATTCGTGACAGGATGGACATTTCATGGTATATGGTCAATACACAGAAATATCTAAAGAAAAGGACACTACTCAATAACAAATGAAAACCACAGTACATGACTACAGACAGACGACGAATATAACGAGTTTGGCTGTCTAGAGCACAGGAGGCCTTCAATGAGTACGTTAGAAGAAAATTATTGAAAACTCACTCAGAAGACCTGATAAAATTCAGGTCGTATGCAAAGGCTGTTAATGGAAGTTATTGATAGGCTCCGAAGGACGAGGCAGCTACTAATAATAACTTTACCACACTAAAAGCAGAAATGCTTAACACCTTATCCAAACTGCCCTGGTCATTCTGATCCAGTTTAAATCTTGTACGACTGCAAAGACGAGTCAATGTCGTTAAGAGACCGTTGAGATTGTTAAAGTCAGACAAAACTCAAGCTCTTGACGGAAAAGCTATCTGATTCTATTCCGATGGTCTGCCTTAGTTAATACTTCTATTAACCGTAATACACCGAGGATTTATCAAAACAAAACAAAAAAAAAAAAAAAAAGAGAAAGAGAATAGCGGTGCCACATGATAGGATGGAAGCACAGGTCAGATTCCTCCACAAGAGGTATAGCACAAGTGAACCACAAACCCACTGTCAAATATAATTCAACACCTTCCATTGTTATGCAGTCTTAGAAGATATTCTGAGGTGAAATTTTAAAGGGTATCTCGAACAGATTGTACTTCTTCATGCTATCCAGCGCTGAACAGGTAAACAGCGATCACGTGAAACAGAAATCTCGTCCTTATACAAAGCACTGAAAGTGATGGAAGCATGCATTCGACCCTAAGAAGTATTTCCTAACTTCCGAAAGGCATTTGAATCGCTACAACACATACGTCTCGCTCCCGTAGGGAAAGCGAATAATCAGTTAATTTAACCTCATCGCCACAGAGGCTATCAATCAATCTTCTTGCGTCCCACACGCAAATAGAACAGCAAAAAACCCAAAACCTTGATTCTTTGAGAAGACCCTCTTCCATGCAGTTCATAGTGCTTTGTAGAGTATAGATACATATGTCGACGGAGATCATTGTTCAAAAATTTCACTCCAGTGGCGATCTGTCTCTTTCTCCTGGTATTTGTTAGTTACATTCGTTTGTCGTTCAATAAACTCGTAGCAAGGATATATTTGTAGATGAGTCACATATCTGGAAAAGGAAACCAGGAGAACTCACTTTCGAAATCAGGACAGCCGTGGTTGGATCCAATCGTTATTCCACAAATCCAAAATCACTTACTGCTTTAGGTCGGGAACCAGTCGAATATACGAGAATGTAGCGAGACATTCTGAACCCCTGGCATTCCCTCCCTTCAGATCGCGTCCGAGTGTTTCCCTCACAAACTATGGGGGTTTGATTCTTTGGCGGAGGAGAGGTCATCTGTCTCATCGCATTAGGGTGGCCTTGAATGGGGCACCACCAACAGGGCTCCTGGCTCAGGCAGCAAGACAGTGAGCTCACAGCAGGAAGACAGGGACCTAGTGTCTAGGAGCAAAGGAAACAAGGAGACTTCACTTTTGAAATAAGGACAGACATGGTTGGATTCAATCGTTATTCAACAAATCCAAAATGACTTACTCCTGTAGGTCACGAACTAGTCGATTATACGCAACTGTTGTGAGACATTTTGAACCCCTGGCATCCCCTCCTTTCATATAGCGTGCCAGTATTTCCCACACAGACTACGGTGGTTGGGTTGTCTGGGGGAAGTGACCAAACAACGAGGTCATCGGTCTCATCGGATTAGGGTAGAACGGGAAAGGAATTCGTCCATGTCCTTTCAATGGAACTATCCAAGCATTTTTTTGGAGCGATTTTGGGAAATCACGGAAAACCTAAACCAGGATGGCCGAACGCGGGATTGAACCATCGTCCTGCCGAATGCGAGTCCAGTGTTCTGACCACTGCGCCACCTCCCGCGGTCACAGACTGCCTCTTGATCATCATCGCCTTCTTCTTTTCATTATACACAGACTCCAACAGTTAGCGAAAGTAACAGATTGTGTCTTCATGACGTCACTGTCAACAATGAGTTTCGGCACGAAACCTACCGAACCGTTGCGTAGCATCAGTCTCATTGACAAACCTTCCGAAGAAAGAGTCGATTTCGAAGTGCGCTTTCTAGAAAGTCTGTTTGGCATCCTTCGGGCTGTGAGAAGTAGTTGAGAAGAAGTGAGGAGGTAGGTGAACACTGACTTTTAAATTATTCTGCAGTCGCAGGTAAGGGATCAGGGTCTGCAAGGCAAATATTTTGACTTTTGTCAACGTTCGCGAACTATTTTAACGGCGCAAGCCGAGAGGAGCAGGATTTCATTTGCTTTTTCCGAAGCGCTTGCTAGTTTCAATTTGTCGTTTCTGCTTCACGGCAGCGTTTGTGTGATTCGAACTTTGGTGCTATTTGCAAACGACTTCTTTCGTTGCATCTGATGACCACGAGGAAAATTAATTTTAATAATTTCTTTGGAAGATCTAACTAGAAATGTGCAATTTCACTTCAATAAGTACATTCTGTAGCAAATGGAAACCAGTTGTCTCAACATTTGCTAACTTAGCCTGTGATTTCCAAAAATATAGTCATAGAAAAAACTGATTTTGAATTTGATGTAGAATACAAATCCATAGCGTTAGCTTTCTTACTAAATATATCGGAAACGCCAGACTCTTAATAATTGTGGGCTTGTACAAGTATTCGTTTTCTTTTAACGATCAATCAGTTTTCTGTTCAGTTTAATTGGTGTTTCAATCCATAATCCAGCATCACTTAATATTAATTTTTTATGATTGTGATAAGAACTGGTGTATTTCAAATACGGTGCCATTTACGGTATCACACTGAATTGTTTATTTAGACCAAACCTTCTTGGCAATAAGCCAGATTTCATTTGACTATTTTCATCTCAGAAAACAATGTAACTACTAAAGACTGCTTGTTTCGCGTTTCCAGATGTTTTCGCGAGTGAAGTCGCTGTTCGGCTCGCCAGCTGCCAGCCAGGGGTGTCCCAGGCTGGTCGACGAGCCGCCAACGCCTGCGCCTCTACGCCGCCTTCGGCCACCACGACCAAAGCCGAATGAGAAGAAGGTGGAGTCCACCAGCACCGACTGCGAAGAGGCTGCTGCTGATAAACCACAGCTTCAGGCAATTCATGTAAGCAGCAGAGCCTCCTTTGTACAACATTCAACAATAATAACTGTCAGAGTGTTCCAAGAAAAAAAGACAGAAATGAATTCCAATAATGCACTGCAGACACGTTTACTGACATAACTTTTTCTTTCCACAGTTTGGTCCGAGACCGAGAATTGTGCATTTTGACTTGTCTGACGTTGGAGATGAAGAGGAGGAAGTCTCTGGCTCTTACTACCCTCCTGGAGTTCCAGTTCCACCCAGTCGGCTGCAAATCTTTTCCAACAGACCGCGCCGAAGGAAGATTATCCGAGAGCCACCATCGCAGGAAGTGCAGACTGCGACGGCACATCTAAAAGCTGAGATACAAACAATGGTATGTTAAACATTTAGCTGTTAAAAACACTGTATTACGTTAGAAACAAAAACGTAGATTTCTTATTAACGCTTGAAATAATGTAAATGTAGGACTCATTTTAACCTACACATACAACCAAACTGTGTAGACTACTTTCAATTCGTGATGAGGGTTGATAAGGCATCTTGAAGCCAAACGAGATGTATTGTTTGGGAATATGTAGGAACGAAAAAAGATTACCATGAGATTGGTCCAGAAAAACATTACGATATTGTACAGAACTTACATTAATTGATTTCGTAGGAATGTTTATGGAGTGGTGATATTATAAATACGAAGATTCAGTTAACGCGCTTTACACATTATACCTCTATATTTTTCGTTACTTGCAAAAGTCGTAGTGATGTCACAGTTACTGACTTTTTTGCAGCCTGTAATATTTCAAGTGCTAGATATAGGTTTTTCTCAAGGAAGCAGCTTAATAAAAATAATTCTTTTTGTCATTTCCAGGAGAACCCGCCACCTACAACATGGATTGGGCTTCTAGTAGAGACTCTAGTGGACCTGTATCGAAACAAGAGAGATTACCGCCGGAACCATGGAGTGGCAGAGAGACCAGGGTTCGTCATCCGAATGAAGGGAAGATTCGCAACTGCTCGTGAGGCAGTGAGAAGAGTTCTGCATCTAAAGAAGAATGTGGACAAGAGACAGCTGCCGACGGGCATCGATTCAACTCTGCGTGATTACTTTCTTCATTGTGAACACCCTGACCCTAATTATCCACCTATTATTCCATTAACACCACGGCTACTTGAAACCGCGCTGTGATGTGATTGTAGAAGCCAGTCTGGTTTGGCTTGAAATAAAACACCTTAAAACCTGTTTAGTTGTGTTTTTATTGCACAGTTAATTTTTAAAAACTTTCTACACTCAATGTACAAGTGTGAAATCGGAAACGGTCAGCACTGCGTAGACTGAAGTAACCTGTTTTGATGGAAATAAGTCAGATTTAGCTGCCGGTTGCATAAGCTGCATTAGGGTAGTTTGCTCTGATGATGACGTCACTAACGTTGTGAATGGGGCAGATCAGTTTACTGTGATCAAACTTTCAATCCGGTTTAAGAGGTGCCTCCAGACAACCCATAGGATTCAGATACAATGAAACAAGGAAGAAAAAGTACAAGTCATGGTTAAGTATAGTAGACGGAAAGAAATTCTGAGAGGGTGCTTGTGTTAGGCAGTTTTCATGTTATGAAATGTCTGAATTAATGCAGAACGTAATGGGTATTCAACGTCTCAGTACGCGATATGAGGTGTGTTGCCGAAGGATATCCATAAATAAGAACACGTACTGATCATTTAGGTACAGGAAATTTTTTATATGATAACAGTGAAGTTGAGGGTGATACCAGGAACATCGCTGAGAATACTTCTTTCACTATGGTGAAGATTGTGCCATTCCTTGAGTAGAACAACAGGACTTGGTTCCTCGGGATTCGTTCAACCAGCTGTGCCCATCAT
This sequence comes from Schistocerca serialis cubense, assembly GCF_023864345.2. Classification (NCBI taxonomy): domain Eukaryota; kingdom Metazoa; phylum Arthropoda; class Insecta; order Orthoptera; family Acrididae; genus Schistocerca; species Schistocerca serialis. Next base: position 1,264,726,115 of record NC_064638.1, on the reverse strand, counting down.
GTATGTCTGTGACTGATGCAACGTACGTCGCATAGTCGCACAACATTCGACATGGCCTACATCTGGACGTTTTCTTTAAGGGATTATTTGCATTACTAATTTCCAGAGGCAGTCTGCGAGACAGACCTCTGTCAGCTAATGTCGATGATCTCCTATAATTTGAGTAAAAGGCAAATGTTTTCGAGCATCAGAGCTACCATCTGATTATATATGGAGCTGCAGCAGCTGAGTAAAAAGCTAAAAGAGGTTAATTGGATACCAAAAATTATAAAAAAAAAAGGATATTATCGGCTACATAAAAATTTTTGTTAGTGATAAAAAACTAGTATTACGAAAGAAAACTGTAAATTCAAGAAAAAAAAACCATTTCTACAAGTGTGCTTGGCTAAGATAATAAATCAACTTTTCACACATCTCGAAGAGATAAACCTAGGTCGATACAGGTTAGTATCCAATTTCTGTAGACATCACAAGACGAAAGGCAGACGGAATAAGGAGCCAAGCCAGACGTAAAGGCTTACAATATTAAACACCTCTTCCAGTGCTGTACTTCAGGGACAGAATTGGAAACACAGAACGTAGTCGTTTAGTCAGTGTTGAGGCTCCAAAAGGGAAATGTTTTACACTTCATTTTACTATTACAAAGAACAAAAGTCCGGCTGCGGTAGTAGCCGCGAACAAGCTAAAATATGTCATGATATCGCTATTTATTAGACGTAGCACAGTAAAGACTGAGGGCACCTGGAGTTACTGGTGGGCAATTTCGGTACGTTTCCAACTCGAACACTCCTAGGAAGACCAGAAGCACACAGTGCCTGATAGTTACTTTCCAAATTGCACAGTATTTCATGAAAGAATGGTCGTTCATCTCCCCTTTAATGGCAAATTACAGCCAAAAAGATTTCACATCAGACAGGTTTTGTTTAACTAAGATCACTTTCAAACAGTTTTATTTTACTAGAAGTCAGATATAAATACACTGCAGTTCAAGAGAACTTTGTGCTACAAAGTGCTAAAAATAAAACACGCTCAAGAGGTACAAAATTCCAGAAAGTAAGCGAAGCCAATTACGAGAATTAATGGGCACCGAATGCATAAACGTTTTAAGGCAGATGACATTCAGTTTTAAAAAGGCAGTATAAGTGAGTCAGGTTATACTAAATTCAGATTATTTACCTCAAATCTTAAGATTTAATAACAGTCCGTAAAAACCAAGGTAAATCAAACCATATACGAAAGCAGATTCATTACCTTACATAGTCAGAAATTGCAGACAATAATAACAAATAAAAATCTTTTGGTTACTCATCCAGTAATTCATCTGATTATAATCGTATTTCAAATAAAAGTCTGAAATTACGTACTCACTTCAATATTACACCTTTGATTAACATATCTAATAAGACAATGACGAGTACATATTGGAAGACTTATATATGTAGCGGTAACACTCATTAGAAACAGTGGAGAAAAGCAAATGACTTTGTAGGGAAGCAGCCTACTCACACTGAAGTAAATTCACATCAGTTTCCATTGTGTGCCAACCAGTCTGCTGTAACTAGCTCTGATGTCATAAATGTTACGCAATACCTTAAAAATCAAGCAAATGAACTAAAACTTGTCTAGCATGTCAGGAATAATACTAAATTAATGTGTGTTGAATATCAGTTCGATAACTTAAGTCATTTTCGAAATTGGGACGTTTTTCTGAAAAAATCATTGGCGCAACAGAAAAGAGCTAGAGACTTCAAAATTTATATTTAGATTCATCTTTCATAATGATTTAATAAAAACAGTACTTTGGATTTCACATATTAAGATTTTAGTGGAAATTCATGATTTTGTGGATTTCGTCTCAAAACTGAAGGAAGCAAGATAGATTAAGTAGGCTAGTAAATAAGGCTAAGATGTTTAGATTTAAATAGGTTGGAGGTCCGCTATGATTATGAAGATGTGTAAAGTTTCTTTTGAATACCTATAAAATTATAGCGATAGCGGATCTCAAAAGGGCCAGTTCAGAGCTCATCTACTGCGTGCAGTGTAATTTAATTAATTCTCTCGCCCAAAATATTTAACTTAGCAACGTCAAAATTTTATGATCAATACTTACCTGCGTGCTGAATGCACGTTTAAATTAAGAGCTTCATCGGCCATCAGCAAAAGAAGCTATAAATTATTATGTAACTTGAAGTGGTGCGTTACTAGCCCAGCGGCTAGTCGAGAGAGCCGAAAAGATCAGGCGTTCCCTTCGCCGTCCGCACCGCGGCTTTATATATAAGGACGCTACGCGAGGAAGAAAGGCCCCAGTTCTCTCCAGACGCTGAATGACACGCCATCTGTGTCGGGAGTCGCGTCGCATCAGTGTCACTGCTACAAACAGCCTCGGGTGCCGTATTAAGTTACTGGAGGTATGCGGAACCATGAAAACATTTCAAGTGAAGTGTTAATTGTGGGATGATTTTCATTATCTAGCTTCAGTTTGCGTATTGTCGTATTTTCACGTGCCGTCGCGGGACAGACATTCTACAAAAAATTTTGCGTGGCGTTTCATGAAATATTTTCATCAAATTATGGCGAGCATTCTTTTTAACATTTAATTCGGACATTTATAGTTGCATCAGCGCATTAGACTCTGAACTGCTCTGTTAGTTAGGTTGTAGGGATACTTGTGTTTTTTATCAGTGAATTTCAGAATATACTCAACTATTTTGGAAAACCGTTTTTGATTAGAAATCCCGGACAATCTCCTAATTCCTCAGAGCTATAAGCTGCAGCTATAATAACATTCTCAGATAAAGTGGGCACTAGGATCTCTAATTACTGGTTCCATGTTTTATTAAATCACTTTCTGGGTGCCAAAAAGTAAATAGAGAGCCAGTGTTGAGAACGGCGAAAGACAGCACTAACAATATTCTAAAAGCCAGAAACTGATTCTACATGCGAACGTTTATACAGCAATAGATTATTTTTTACAACTTATTCGCCGCCCCACAATTTCTTGTTAGAAACCTTGACACCTATTCTGACAATAATGTGTAAACAATAGGTGGCCTTCTCAAAAAAGGAATCAGATTTTGTTATAAAAACGCTGTCCTAATACTATCAAACAAAAAAAGTTATCCTTGTAGCATTCTGTGTGACCTTGCAAAAGCCTTTGCTTGTGTAGGTCAAGGAATTATGCTAGGGAAAGCACAATGGCGTAATTCAACTTGAAAGTACGGTGTCATATCGTAATTACATAAAAATAATGTAGATTTACAAATGATACGACAGCTATAAAGCGAAATTCAGAGTGTGGGCTATGGTCGCAGGTTCGAATCCTGCCTCGGGCATGGATGTGTGTGATGTCCTTAGGTTAGTTAGGTTTAAGTAGTTCTAAGTTCTAGGGGACTGATGACCTCAGAAGTTAAGTCCCATAGTGCACAGAGCCATTTGAACCATTTGAATCAGAGTGTGGAAGCATTCAGTTTCGTAGCAGGCAAGATGCATTGCTTAGCTTCACCTAATCTTGGTCATAAATCATTTTCCAAGGAAAATGATATTTTTTAAAAATCGTGACATATTTCGATGACACAAGTTAACCGATAAGTTCCCAAATACCTTCATATCAGGCTTACAATTAACAGATAGTGAAACATAAACTCTATATCTTTCGAAGACCTACACTCCGTGATTTCAAAATCGTTTATGGGCAGAAGATGTGGTAGTCAATGGACACACATAACATGAAATATCAGGTGTTAAGTTAAATGGTGATGTAGTAGGGCACGTTTAGGGAAACTATTCTCGTTTAGTAATTGACATATAGTAGTACGGGTTTTCTAGAGGAAACAGACTTAGATGCTGAGATCGATGGCATATGCACCTATGCGAGCCGATACTAGAACAACCGTAACGTAATCTGACAGTAAAAATGGCATAAATTTTAATATACATATCTAGTTTAAGCAAATCCTGTGAATCGTGCCGACTGTTTCGGTGTAACAAGCGTGAGACATTTGTAACCGCTCAATGTCACTTAATATGATCACGACGACACCCCTCGATCGACATTAACACTCGTGGTGTCACTCGCCTTCATACATGGCAGTGGACGTTTGAAAATTCGTGACGCTAGCTCAATGGTCGTCAATTGATTTAAACGTATTTCCTGGCTGACTCTTAATTCAACTGCGTATTTAGATATTCGATTAATCTGAATAGTTTGCAATGTTACAGCGATTCTATTCGAACTGTATGCTGATGTACCGACAAGCACCATTTTCGCAGATAAGCATGCAAGTACGTAATGGATGTTCAGTTTCTCAATATAGTTCGTCGCACACACACATTATACACCCTCTGTACGAACAATTTGATGCATTTACATTCTTGGTGTCCTACAAAATTGGTTGGCTAATCTGAACATGCGTTGAGTGTCTGCAAAATTCATTCCAAGAGTGTTGTCAAGGACCAGGGACCATACCGACTTAAAGAGTGCCAAGAACAGATTAATCGGACTAAAAATGAACCAGATTTGTTAAATAGGGTAGTTACAGATAACGAATCGAGGGTATACAGATATAATCCTGAAGCCAAAGTGCAGTCTTCACAGTGGAAGACTCTAGGTTCACCATGACCGAAAAAACCACAGCAAAGTTGGGCGAAGGTGAGGACAATGCTGTTGATTTTTTACGATTCTACCGATATTGTGCATCATGAATTCATCCCTGGAGGACAGACAATTATCCAGGAGTACTACAAACGTGTCCTTGAGCGTTTGCGCGAAAAGGTGCAGAAGAAAAGGCCTGCATTGTGGAAAGACAGGAGTTGGGTGCTCCACCATGACAATGCTCTGGCTAATCGTGCCTTATCCATAGTTGGATATTTCACCAAATCCAAAATTTCTGGGCTCCAAAAACCTCCATATTTCACTGATTTGGCCCCTGCGGACCTCTACCTGTTTCCTAAACTGAAATTTTCGCTGAAAGGGAAGCGATTTTACTCGATTGAAGACATCCAGGCAAATACAGAGAGTGTCCTCAACACACTTCAGGAAAAAAAATTCCAGGAATGTTTCCAAGAGTGGCAACACCGTTGGAATCGGTGTCTTCAGTCAGAAGGGGATTGTTTAGAATGAGATGCATCACAGTAGCATGTAAGTACCACCATTGTACAATTGCAGACCCATTCTTGAAGCACTCCAATCACACCTCGTATATTCTCGTTTGGTAACTGACATATAGTAGCACGGATTTTCAAGAGAATGCAGAGACAGATGCTAAAATCGATGGTTCATGAGCCTTCGAAAACCGATAACAAAATAACTGTAACATAATTCTGTGTGACAGAAAAAACGGAATTAATTTTAATGTGCATATAAAGTTAGAGCAAATCGTGGGAACTTTTTCAGTTTAACAAGTGCTCGCCGCGGAACACGACAGAATGCGAGACATTCATTTAACTAGTGGCATTCTCAACGACAGCAAGTACGTTTCTACCGTAAGTGTTTTACCCTAAATCAAAATGAAATATTTGTAGCATACGGTGTGAAAGACGAGAGAAAATCCTACGTGGAAAATTGTCAAAATGAGGTGTAAGATGTCAAAAAATTAGCCGAAAAGCATTTTATGAACACTTACTTGAAACTCCCAAAATTAATTCTTGAGTACCACTATTATTAGTCTACATCAACCAAGGGTGCGGTATAGCCGTGTATTAATGCTGACACAGCATAGTACAAATAGTGATCATAGAAAAAGGAATTCTCCTGTTTACACTTCAGTGACAAATGTCATACGATATTGTATCGGACCTCCATTTGCCAGACGTAATGTAGCAGCTCGTTGTGGTATTCATTCAACAGTTCGCAGGAAGTCCCATGCAAAAATATTTAGCCATGTTGCTTCTATAGCAGTCCATAACTGCCAAACTCTTTCCGGTGCTGGATTATGTTCGTGAATTAACCTCTCGATTACGCCACATGAATGTTCGATGGGACTGATGCTGGAAGATCTGGGTGGCCAAATCATTCACTCGATTTGTCCAGAACGTTCATCAAAACAACTGTGAATTATTGCGGCACGGTGGAATTGCGCATTGACCTCTGTAAATATTCCATCGTTTTTTGGGAACATTTAAGTTCTTGAATGGCAGCAAATGGCCTCCAAGTAGCCGTACGTAAATATTTCATACTTGAATATGAGAAGGTGGTATCTGTTCTTTCGGACATATCTTCATATAGATAAGGTCTCCCGGCCAATAATCTTCGTCACTGAGGATGCACTCAGATTGCTCAAACACTTACGGGAATCGGTAGATTGACTGCTGCGAGTAATGAGTATAGTGCGCAGGGGCACTAGAAATGTATTATGTGGACAGTAAGAAGGAAATGTGGGTCTCATGGGGGGCGTCCCAGAGGTACGTCCCTGCTGTCGCACTATCCTCTCTGTCCACGATGTCTCTGTCTTATAGGACGTCTGCCATGTAAGAAATAGATTCCGCGTTCGAGTCCCGGTCGCAGCGCACATTTTCAACAGTCCCCGTTGATATTTATCAACGCCTGTAAGTAGCTAATGGACCGGATTCATTGTAATTTCATCCACAAATGTTTCAAGTCAATATACACTTTAATAGGATTAGATGCCCCAGTGCATTCGATGTAGCGCAACCCACACCATTCTGAAGCCAACACCAGCTGGAACAGTTACTTGCTGACAATCTAGGTCTCTGGCTTCGTGGGGTCAGCGCCACACTCGACCCTACTGTAAGCACTTACTAACTGGAATGTGTACTCCTGACCAGGCCTCAGGTTTCTAGGATCCAACCACAGTCGCAACGAGCCTAGGAGACGTAGCGCAGGAGCTGCTAGCCAAGGCAGTCGCGTCCGTCTCTGCTGCCGTAGCCCATTAGCGCCACATTTCACTGCGCTGTCCGAACGGATACGTGCGTGCTACTTCCGGCCCACAATGATTTCTGCGGTGAACTGAATATTGAGACAGTGCATATAATATCACACTTTGATATCTCAAGAACACATCGTCTGTCATTTAAAGGTACAAGGACGATCTTATCTGCACGAAATACATAATGTATTCATGACAGACACGAAAAACGTAGCATTTCAGATCTTCTGTTGAATGCAGAAAAAAACTTCCCGAACTATAAACCGCTGTAAAATTGCATAACTACTTCATATGTTCACAGTGAAATGTATCTCTGTAGCATAGGATTATAGCCTTTAGAAATGGAGCAGAAAAGTTAGTTTTAAGACAGCTGATCAGAACAATCTATCAGGTTGTTAGTAAACTGCTAAAACCGTCTCCTCCTTTTGCTGTTTTACGTTTCTCTAAGGGGTGGGTGTTATAGTATGAGTTTTGGCAAAGTTAATGACAGTCGATGGTAGGATGGCGCAAGTGACGCTACCATTACCTTACGGAATCTGTTTACCGAATGGTTCAAATAGTTCAAATGGCTCTGAGGACTACGGCACTTGACATCTGAGGTCATCAGTCCCCTTGAACATAGAACTACTTAAACTTAACTAACCTAAGGACGTCAGACACATCCATGCACGAGGCGGGATTCGAACCTGCTACCGTAGCGGCTCTGTTTACCACCCCCGTTTGATTGCGTCTAAATTAAATATCATATTAAAGCTCGGGAACGTTTTCTGAAAGTTTGGGTAGCATGTATCTGGGGCTATACTGGGGTAAAGCCCGGGGCTTACCTTGCTATATGTGGGGAAACAGCCTAAAAATCACGTGCAGGTTGGCCGCTCTCCATCCCCAGTCTTTAAACCACGAGGCGGCTTCGGTCTGGAATAGGCTTGTGTTCCCGGATGGGTCAGTAAACAGCTACGATACCAATCGATCGACACTACCTAAGTAGTCTATACAAAGCTGTAACAACAGTATACAAAATATGGAAACATAAACGACACGTAAACATGATAAGCAACGCATACAGCAGGTGACCTCAGCGCTATCTAACAAGCACAATCTTTCAAGTGTATGAAATAACTGCGAGGATAAATTTTCAAAATACTTTCAGGCCGCCAGGCACAACGATCCTAGAGACATATGTATGGTAGCAGAACAGCAGATCGAGAGAAGCGCAGATGGCGTTGAAATTACGAATACATAATTGCTATTCATTTTATCACTTTAACACTAATGAACACTGAATGACATGCTAATATTTCATAAGTATTTGTGATGATATATTTGGTAGGAGGGAGCCTACTGGAGGACATAGATTTCACCAAGGAAGTGGGCGAGGCGTATCAGCTGGTGACAAGTTGCAGCCTCAGCCAGGTCAGTAGCCCGTGGCTGTCAGGAATCTGCCTCGAGCCCGTGTCAGTCGCTGTACCCACCCACAACAGAAGTGACGTCATGCTGTGACGCTGGCACTGCTTTGGTTGCTTGGAGACTGTTGCTTGTACGCCCACCCCCCTCCCTCCGCCCTACTCAAGAGGCAGAAAAATTGGCAGTGTTCCTTGGTGATGACGATATCTGCACACAGATAGGTTCCAGCTTCAGTTCTTGATAATAAATAACACAAAAATGAGGGCAGTGCAGATGGCACTACCCAGGTAGTTGCTGAAATGCATAAAATAAATCACAGGATAAATAACAGAAAAATAACAGTGAACCACAACTGTAATTTACTATGGTTAACGATACATTATATTTAATAGCGTAAATAATACCCTTCATAAAATTAATCGTATTACGACATGCACGTGTGCCGTTCGGAGGAACGTGGCATATTCTCGCTGATGGTATATGTTAACATTTAACTTATTGAGTTTAATAAGAAAATTAGGTTTTTTCTTAAATGCTTTGTGGTATGAGGCATAATGTTGGTCTCACGTTCCTATAGTCGGGATTTTATCGGCAACACAGACAGTATGGTTTCTAGGTATGAAGAGGAGTTGGAACAATTGACCAGAGCATGAAAGGAGGCTGCCAGAAAATTTGGGCTAAATATAAACATAAAAGACCTAAGACAGCGTACCTCGTTATGACACGTGGTCAAAGCCATACTGCTGGTCATCTACAATCAATGTTGGTGAGAGTCCAGTCCTACAAGACAGTGCATGAATTTAAATACCTAGGGGAAATTTTCACTGATACTATGTACGTGATGCAGAGATGAATGCCAAAATACAAGCAGGAAACCAATATTATTACTGCCTAGCACAACTGCGTCGGTCCACATATCTCTTCAAACAGATGAAGATTCGAATATACAAAACCCTGATGCAGCTTGTTGTTCTACATAGCTGTGAGACATGGAGTATCGGGAAACAGGACTTCCGTAAGCCCCTAGTTTTTGAAAGAAAAGTGCTTCAAAGATCTTCACTCCGGTTCTGGTTGTAGACTCAGAAGAATGGGGGATCAGACAAAACTAAGAGCTTGAGGAGGTATACCAGCAGCCCAAGATAGCGGGATTTGTGAAAGCCAAACGAATGCAGTGGGTCGGCCATGTCTCCTGTATGGAAAATCACAGATGGCCTCGGGAACCCCTGGATTTCACACCTACAGGAAAGAAACCGCCAGGGAAACCAGAGAAGCGTGGCATCCATGAATTTTTAAAACAAACATCAATAGATATAGGCGGGTGGCGGATAGCAGCAATGGACAGAATACTTGCAGCAGCTTGTGGTCCACTGGGCCTGATCATGTAGAAGAAGAAGAAGACAGACTGTACCCCAATACGTATATAATTCCCCACAGCTTTGTTCAGCACTCGCAATAAATCTACCGATTACTTACAGAACTCAAAAAACTTTCTTTTGAACTGGTGGAATTTTGCATTATGCAGCAATGCAGTACTCTTCGTACTGTCTTCATTGACTACTAATTTGGTTAGGTATAATTTTGTTAAGAGATATTAGGAACTTTGCTTATTTAAAACGGAACAATAAGCTTTCACAATTTTCCGAATGGTCTGTCTAAGATAGGAAAATGTTGCTAACATCACTGAATCAGCAGCTAAGTGAAATGATCCACGTGTCTTAATCACATAGTGAAGTGTATTAGAATACCGACTATGTCACTTGTCTTTAATATTCTAAACCAATATTCTGTGGATATCTTCACCTGCAGCCTTACTGTTCGATAAGATAACACGCTAAGAATTAGTTGTAAACAATTCATATCCTACCGTCTTTGAAATACATGTATCGAATCTCATAGCTTTGATACTAAACAAGAATAACAATTTCCTCATTTCTTCTTCACAGCAGTCTGGAGTTCAATTACATTTTCAATGTTAAATCGTTGCCTCTTATTCTCCCCATGTCTTCTCAGGAAAGCGTTTAAAATTACTCTTCCTATCTCTGCTCCCTACCTCCAGATACATACAACTTACTCAGAACTCCAAGAGACAATAAATCTCACTGAAATAATTTGTACAAAATAGTTTTTGGTTTTCAATCACGAGATTAATTTTCGAGTCTTCTTCACGAACTTTATGTGAAGTTTTACGAGGGTACTTTAACGACCAATCACGTCTTCTGGGTGCTTCAATTTTTTTTTTCTTGTCAGGCAGTTTAGTTGTTTCCAGGTAGCAGGACGGACGCCGGCCCAAATCGTACATATATTTTAGTAAAACATGCAATTGAAGTCTTGAAACTAGAGTGTTCGGTAAATAAATTGATTATATTCACACACAGCTTCGAGAGAACAATTTCAGGGATTCAACTGGTCGATATAGTATTAATTTTGCTCTTTACTAGCGGATAGTAGTGAACATGGGAATAATTTCCTCATGCTAACGCTGAAGAAAGTAAGTTAGATGGTTCTGAATAAGTCGTCATGTCACTGTATTACGGAACTTAACCACTAGGCCCGCTATCTTTATGTAGATACTCGGCTAGCTCTTGTATTCATGGGTCAATAGACTCTTGTCGCCCATAAAACAATGTGATACCAAACAAAATTTAAATGTTTACTTAAAATTTGTTGGACAGTACAGCAAGATTCAAGTTATTTTTAAGTTAATGAAACTGTGCAAAAATTTTTGTCTTTGTTCAATCTGCAGTTTCGTGTTCAAGAAACTCAACCATCTTTACTGTCTTCTATCAGTCTTTAAAGAATATAATTTAGGGAGTTCCATTGGGGATATAATTTTAGGATACATTTTAAGATTCGGACGAGAATGTTATCAGTCCAACACGATTTGAATTAATGGCACCCTGAACCTTTACGCATGTTAAACTGTGTCAATACATTCATAACAACACCGAATAACTACTCGTACAAGCATATTTAAAAATATACTTTGCCTCCGGGGGATGGTGCGAATCTGGGTGATGAATTCGGTGGGTGCTAAACAGCCATGGTGTCAGCATTTATATGCCTTACACATTGCTCATCTTCCAGTAACAACTGCCGCGAAGAGTAATTCTTGCATTCTACACATTTAAACGTGAAAACTGCGTCAATTCAGCACTGGAATCCACAGGAACAGGAGATACTTTCGCCTCGCATTCATAGCGGGAAATGTACCATTTTAAGGCTATTACACAACTGGTGCTTTGTTCTAGTTGGATCGCTCTTTTCGCTCAAACCAACTATCGTTTATGCTCTCTTGCCAGCCCAGCACAAAGGGAAACACTTTCCCCTATTCTGTCGCTACTAGTTATCGACCGTGTCAGTGGACAGTAAACTACAAATTATTTAAGAATTATTTATGCGTGGATAGAAAATGTCAATATTCGGTTCAAAATATAAGTTAACATAATTGTTAACAAATAATGCGCAAATACTGCTAAAACATTATTTATGGACTACTGAAAATTACTAATGACATGAAGATCTGGTCTTAAAAATGAACATCATCTCTATGAACGATACCACCCTCAGTATTGGTCTGGCAAAAGTTTATATATAGGTGCCGCCATGGTCGGCAGCCCGTTTGTGCAGATATGCATTGAAGACGCGATGTGTCTCGCCGTCTTTTTGTAGCCATTGCTAACCGTGCGGCTATCTTCCTGGTTATGCTCCAGTGGCTACAGGGAAGCAGAATTATTGTCTACAAAGAGAGGACAGAAATACGGACACACAAAAAACACATTACCACACCTGATGCGGTGTAGGAAAACAGCTGGCATTCCGAGATAGATTCTTGTCATCCCTGCTTGGTAAAAATACAGGTACTGCGTGGATTTGAAGGGAATCGCGTACAGTTCTTCCTGCAAAATAGTGTCAATTGCAGGTAATGGTAACGTGCGTGGACCGCGATCACGCACTCTACTCTGCATAGGGGGCTCGTTCAAAAACAGACGTCGTAAGCCTACCAAGGAAGCTTCACAACTTTAAGCATGTTTTCAACACAAACGGAAACGACGAGAGTCAATTCCGACGAAACTTCTGGCAGATAGTACAAGCTCAGGAGTAATGGTAATATACTGGGTGATGAAAAAGTCAGCATATATTTGAAAACTTAATACACCACGGAATATGTAGATAGAGAGGTAAAAATTGACACACATGCTTGGAATGACATGGGGTTTTATTAGAACCACTCCATATTGCTAGACGCGTGAAAGATCTCTTGCGCGCGTCGTTTGGTGATGATGGTGTGCTCAGCCGCCACTTTCGTCATGCTTGGCCTCCCAGGTCCCCAGACCTCAGTCCGTGCGATTATTGGCTTTGGGGTTACCTGTAGTTGCAAGTGTATCGTGATCGACAGACATCTCTAGGGATGCTGAAAGACAACATCCGACGCCAGTTGCTCACCATAACTCCGGACATGCTTAATAGTGCTGTTCACAACATTCTTCCTCGATCACAACTATTGTTGAGGAATGATGGTGGAAATGTTGAGCATTTCCTGTAAATAACATCATCTTTGCTTTGTCTTACTTTGTTATGCTAATTATTGCTATTCTGATCAGATGAAGCGTTATCTGTCGGACATTATTTGAACTTTTGCAGTTTTTGGTTCTAATAAAACCCCATTTCATTCCAAGCATGTATGTCAATTTGTACCTCAGTGTCTACGTTATTCGGTGATTTATTCAGTTTTCAAATTTATACTGACTTTTTGATCACCCGGTATGTGGACAGCTATCACGCACGCTTGTATGCGTAGTAGATCACAAATACTCAATAATATTGAGATCTGGTGCTGTGGTGGCCAGAGCGATGCGACGAATCCTACTCGTGCTCACTAAACCAGTCCTCGGATATACGACTTGTGTGAAAATGCGACTGACTTCCTGGAACACAGCAGCGTCATTTTGGAACACCCGTTGTACTATGAGGTGATACTGAGCAGGAAAAATGGTCACTTCAACGTTGACAGTAACCCCAGCTTGCAGAGTAACCATGGTTCTACCGGAATACCACGATACTTCTGTCCAAAGCATTCCCGAACCCCTGCTGTGTTTCGCTCTTGGGACGTGAACTCGGCCGCCTAAATGGTTTTCTTCCGTTAGCTACACCTGAGTCCAAATTTTATAACTTCAGCACCACATTATCCTGCTATAGGCATCTGCATAGTGATTATTGGCTTTGGAATTCCAGCTCACCGAGTAAAATCCTGCTTATAAAGGTCATATAGTTTTCTTTTCGTGCTTACAGGGTTCGCCAATGCGACATTCAGTTCTGCAATGGCTTCTGCCGCTGACGTCTTCTTATATAGCGTCGCAGTGCTTGGCAATCACTGTTCGCCACGGTCACTCAAAACAGTCTTCTGTCCACGCTGGTACTTAGCGGATGATATCCTCAGCTTTCCCCCTGTGCGGTATCAATCTTCGATCGGAGCCACTTGAATCAATAAACGTTTCGGTTATACTGGTTACGAAAGCACCCACAATACGAGCTGAAAATGTTCCCACGTTCGAACGCACTGGGCTTCTACTTAATGCACCACAATTACACAGAACACTATTCTGACCGCGAGTGAGATTTGCAACGCGTTGACGATATTGCAGACGTGCCGTTAGTGGTCAAATACAGCAGTGCAAAATGCAGGTTTGCCTGTCCGTGTTTGTGCTGAAGCATGCATTTCTGGCTTCTTTCAATTTTTGTGCAGCCCAGAACGCTTGAGCGCTCTTAGGATTGGAGAGTTGGAAACTAAATGATGCAGATTTTCTGAGGCAAGAAACAGGTCTATTTTTACTCGAACCAGCCATTTTAAGAGAGCGAAACCGTTGCTCAGGTGTGCCCATAAACACGATTTGCCATCCATTGCTGAAGAACTTCACATTCGTGATGAGGAGAGGATCATTTGCTGCGATGCGTATGATGTGAGCAATTGTAACTGACATGTCTTCAAGGGTATGGGAGGCTATCCTGTTGGTTTGGGAACAGACTTCCTCCTGGGACTCTAAAACCATTCAAAAATTTTGGGGAGGCAGCGAGGAGTAGATGCTTCATCTATATTGGTGGACCTCTTAAAATAAATTTTGTAGTTACGTTTGTTAAAAAAATAAGAAGTGTTCTTGGATAAGCGCGCACTTTGTCTGAAAATGGACAACACATACATCTGCAGATCAATCACAATAAGTTTTCTGTAGCTTGTCATTGTCCCTCCTTGACCCAATGTCAATACGTCTATATTTAGAGCACCGGAGCCCCTAATATCATGATTACGCGGGGGAAGAAAATGACAACGCGGAAAAATCAGTTCTGGAAAAGGAATTGAACGAACGCAAATCTCTATGCAGACTTCGTCGGTGGTCTGGAACAAGTAATCCGCACTCCCTGGCGACAGTGCTGAAGAGACACTTTGGGAAATGTACCTCACGCTCACTAGAGCCAAACACCAAGAAATCGGGAAGAGAACTACGAACGATCCTAAAATTGTCATTCTACCTGCGGGCAAAGTAAATGCCACTGTACCACAACCGCTGTCAGAGTACATTCGAATAATGTAAAACTACTACAGGATTTTGCACACAGAAAACTGAAGACAGACCAGACGAAAAGAATGAAGGAGCAGACATGAGCTTCCATGTCAGTCCCTGCCGAAGGAAATCGTCGAGGCGTTTCAACCACGAGCTGTTACACAGGACGTTCTCCTCCATCCTATTGTAAGCGAAATAGGCACATCACCGGATCAGCTGGCCAAACATCAAACGGATGTATTACGGTCCTACGTCGGTAAATGTCACCACCTCATCAGAAACTCTGTACATTTCATTCAACATATGTAAAAACTGCGCCTCCCTGACCAGGACCTTACGTTGAGTGTTGATGTGGTACACTACTGGCCATTAAAATTGCTACACCAAGAAGAAATGCTGATGATAAACGGGTATTCACTGGACAAGTATATTAAACCAGAACTGACATGTCATTACATTTTCACGCAATTTGGGTGCACAGACCTTGAGAAATCAGTACCCAGAACAACGACCTATAGCCGTAATAACGGCCTTGATACGCCTGGGCATTGAGGCAAACAGAGCTTGGATGGCGTGTACAGGTGCAGCTGCCAATGCAGCTTCAACTCGATGCCACAGTTCATCAAGAGTAGTCACTGGCGTACTGTGAGGAGCTAGTTGCTCGGCCACCATTGACCAGACGTTTTAAGTTGGTGAGAGATCTGTAGAATGTGCTGGCCAGGGCAGTAGTCGAACATTATCTGTATTCAGAAAGGCCCGTACGGGACCTGCAACATGCGGTCGTGCATTATCCTGCTGAAATGTAGGGTTTTGCAGGGAACGAATGAAGGGTAGAGTCACGGGTCGTAACACATCTGAAATGTAACGTCCACTGTTCAGAGTGCCGTCAATGCGAATCAGAGGTGACCGAGACGTGTAACCAATGACACCCCATACCATCACGCCGGGTGATACGCCAGTATATCGATGACGAATACCCGCTTCCTATGTGCGTTCACCGCGATGTCGCCACACAGAGATGCGACCATCATGATGCTGCAAACGGAACCTGGATTCATCAGAGAAAATGACGTTTTGCTATTCGTGCACCCAGGTTCGTCGTTGAGTACACCATCGCAGGTGGTCCTGTCTATGATGCAGCGTCATGGGTAACCGCAGCCATTGTCACCGAGCCGATAGTCCATGCTGCTGCAAACGTCGTCGAACTGTTCATGCAGATGGTTGTTGTCTTGCAAACGTCCCCATCTGTTGACTCAGGGATCGAGACATGGCTGCACGATTCTTTACAGGCATGCGGATAAGATGCCTGTCATCTCGACTGCAAGTGATAAGAGGCCGTTGAGATCCAGCAAGGCGTTCCGTATTACCCTCCTGAACCCACCGATTCCATATTCTGCTAACAGTCATAGGATCTCGACCAACGCGAGCAGCAATGTCGCGATACGATAAACCGCAATCGCGATACGCTACAACACGACCTTTATCAAAGTCGGAAACGTGATGGTACGCATTTCTCCTCCTTACACGAGGCATCACAACAACGTTTCACCAGGGAACGCCGGTCAACTCCTATTTGTGTGTGAGAAATCGGTTGGAAACTTTCCTCATGTCAGCACATTGTAGGTGTCGCCATCGGCGCTAACCTTGTGTTAAATATGGTTTCCAATGGCTCTGAGCAAAATGGGACTGAACTTCTGAGATCAACGGTCCCCTAGAACTTAGAACTATTTAAACCTAACTAACCTAAGGTGTTTCAGTCTCGAATTGCGCTACCACTACGGTCGCAGGTTCGAATCCTGCCTCGGGCATGGATGTGTGTGATGTCCATAGGTTAGTTAGGTTTAAGTAGTTCTAAGATCTAGGGGACTGACGACCTCAGATGGTAAGTCCCATAGTGCTCAGATCCATTTTCAACCATTCGAAAAATAAGCGAAAAATGTACCTATTTAAAAAAAAGTAGATAAAAATTCACTTGATCCCTTCCTGAGAGACAAGCTCCACTCATTCCAAATTAATAATGTAAGTGTAGACCAGATGTGGCTTTAATTCAAAGAAATGGTATCGGCAGCAATTGAGACATTTATATCAAATAAATTAACAAACGACGGAGCTGATCCTCCTTGGTACACAAAACGTGTCAGAACACCGTTGCAGAAACAACGAAACAAACTTGCCAAATTTTAACAGACTCAAAATCCCCAAGATTGGTCATGTTTTCAGAAGTTCAAAATTTATTGTGGACTTCAGTGGGAGATGCTAATAACAGTTTCCACAACGGAACTTTGTCTCGAAACCTGCCAGAAAATCCAAAGCGATTCTGGTCGTATGTGAAGAATGATAGCGGCAAGAAACAATCAATGCCTTCTTGCGCCATAGGAATGGAGATACTATCGAAGACAGTGCCGCCAAAGCAGGGTTACTAAAGACAGGCTTCCAAAATGCCTTCACAAAAGAAGACGAAGTGAATATTCAAGAATCGAGAACTGCTGCCAACATGAGTAACGTAGAAGTAAATATTCCAGGAATAGTAGATTACTGAGACAAAAAGCTAAATCAACACAACACATTTGGTTTAACAAACAGTGTTTGCAGTGCAAAATCACGCCAAAATACGTCTCCATAAAGTCAAGAGGAACATCCGCCGCAGCAAACAAAGCCGTTGACGTCGCAAGATACACGTGGATAAAGGAAGAAATGAAGAAATGGTATCGTGTTCGTGACAACGTGTGTACACATCTAAAAGTGGTACATATGGCAATCACATCTAAGTTACACCCGTGTGAGTTCGATGTTTTCGATCGAGAAGTTCGTCAAAGTGTAAGTGATCTTATTCACGACGTATTTTTGCGTCAGAACAAGAAATTATCTATGAATAGGAAGGTGAGTGAACCTCTAACCTCAAACTGTAAACAAAATTTTTCGCAACGTGTAATTAACTTATCGAACTTGGTTCTGTCCCCAAAGGAACAAAAAATGCTTGAAAAAGGTTTTAAATATGCTCCTCCCCACCCTCCATCAGAAAAACAACTGGATGTTATGAAAGTTGATATTGAATATGCCTTAACGAAAGACACCACTGCAAAATATATAGTTGCCAATGCACTAAAGAACGAAACCAAATTCGTGTGTAACATCCCACGGTCTATTGAATTTCACACCCTCAAGGCCTTAAAACAGAAATTACAACACCAAGGTATCGTTGCCACAAAATCTGATAAAGGCAACAGCATTGTGCTTTTGAACAAATGTGATTATGTGGATAAAGTTAATGATTTTCTGAATACCACAGGCTTCCAAGTCTGTCTTAAAGACCCTACTAAATTGTTCAAAGAGGATGTTAAATATGCAATCATTTCATGCAAAAGCATATTCTCTGAATTTGAAGTAAAACTGTTAACTAATATGAACCCAATGCCTCCTAGAATGTACGGCCTTCCTAAACTGCATAAACAAGATATTCCTATTCATCCAGTTGTATCATCATTCACTGCTCCATCTTACAAACTAGCCAGTAAACTTGATGTCCTAATTAAGAGCAAGACTAAATTTAAACCAAAGCATGGTATTTCAAACTCTGTGGACCTAGTAAACAAGTTAAAAGGTATATCTGTCTCACACAGTGATAAATTAGTATCCTTTGATGTCAGCAGTTTGTTTTCTAACATACCAGTAGCAGAATGTATAGACATTCTGACAGAGCTGATGCACAAGTCTAATGTCAATCCTGTGGAATTGAATGACTTGAGACTTGCCACACAGACCTGCCTTGCACAGAACTATTTCCAGTTCCAAGGCACTCTTTATAAACAATTAGATGGCTTAGCTATGGGTTCCTCTCTTAGTCCACTGTTGGCTGAAATATTTATGGACCATTTTGAACAAAATTTTCTAAAAACAGAACCTTTGAGTGCAAACATCAAATACTGGTTTAGATATGTAGATGATGTCCTGTGTATGTGGACTGGTACTACAAGACAACTCAACACATTCTTCAAAAACCTAAACGGTCAACATAAAAATATCCAGTTCACTATGGAAATTGGCAACAAATCCATAAACTTCTTAGATCTCACCATTGACATCAGTACACACACACATTGTTTCAAAATTTACAGAAAAACAACAACTACAGACACAGTAATACCTTCTTGCTCACAACACCCCATAGCTCACAAACATGCAGCTTTCCACTCAATGGTACACTGTCTCATATCCATCCCCATGTCCAGAGATGATTTTAAAGCAGAGTTAGATACAATAAAATTTATTGCCTCAGCCAATGGCTACAATCCAGTTCTTATTGACCACATCTTGCACAGGAAACAAAAACGGAAACTTATACCTCTCCTCTATGCCCCACCTGCTTCCCCATCCACTGTCTGCAAGAAATAGTGTACTCTACCATTTCTAGGTAAAGTATCACAGACTATAGCCAAAGCACTGAAATCCTGCAAGTATAGGGTTTGCTACTATGTCAGGAACACTACAGCCCAGTGTGTTTTTAATAGCAAAGATAAGATCCAGTTATTAGCCAACAGTGGGGTATACAAAATCACCTGTTCTGATTGTGACAAATTTTACATTGGTCAGTCAGGCAGAGACATATCAACTAGGCTGGCTGAACATGAACGCAGCTGGAGGTTGCAGAATTCAGACTCTGCATTTGCTGAGCATGTACTGAGTGAGGATCACAACTACCAGCCAGTGTCCCATGTACTTCACTTAGCAAACAAAGGCCATAAACTCAACCTGCTGGAAGCCCTGGAAATTAACAAACATCTTGCTCACAGTCCAGATCTCATCCTAAATGACGAGACACAACTCAACACTTCCCCTCTCCTAAACTTCATATAATCATCTTTGTTGTTCATTACTTCCCACACCCTCTCTTCCTACATATTCCCATTTTCCTGTAGTCATTAAGTTGTTTTATTTGTTGCAGTTGTCTTTGTATTCCACATATGCTGTAGTTTCAATAGTTAAGGGTTTGCTTTTAACTTGTACTTGTATTACTGTCCATGTTTAACTCCCCTTGTAGTTGTCTCATCAAATACTGTTCATATTTTACTTTGCTCATTTATTTAATGTAAACTGGTATACAGCCACTGCTTTGATTATAAAGTTAATGTTAAAATGCAGTACCACCACACTCTCAAACTGTAGGTTCCCTCAAACACCTCAATTTTCCTGCATTTATTAATTTCTGTTTATCGTATTGATATAGCTTAAGTTCTTCGTGTATTCTGTATTTACATTGACAACTGTCTCTTCTTTTTTAATTGGTTGTGTATCACTCTCCATGTTTCATACCTCTTGATGCAGCCTTGCCTAGTACTAAGTTTATCTTATTTCAATAGTTTTGTTTATCAATAGATACCGTTATGTAGGCATGTTATTCTTATACTGTGCTAAAGGTTTTCCTGTCAACTCCATTGTTGTTTATGTACTGTTCAGTTTTTACTATTACATTGCAAAGATGTTACTCACTGTATGTTTCTACTTCACTCTAGATGTGTTACTTCTCTTCCAGTGTTGTCTGCTAACATTTAACTTCTTTGGTGATAATACTCAGTAAATGCCTGAAGATGGCCTTGTAAGCCGAAAACCGGTTAGCAATAAAAATAATATTGTAGAACAAAGGCAAACTGGTGCTTTTCATTTATTAGTAGTGAAGCAACTTAAATCACTTAATAAAAGCAAGTCTTCTGGTCCAGGCTGTATGGCAATTAGGTTCATTTCGGAGCATGCTGATGCATTACTTAACAATCATCTCGACGTAAGATCTGTACCCAAATACTGGAAAGTTGCACAGGTCACACCAATATTCAAGAAAGATAGTAGTAGTTATCTACTAAATTACAGGCCCATACCGTTAACGTCGATATGCAGCAGGCTTTAGTGTTCGAACGTATTAAATTACCTCGAAGAAAACGGTGTATTGTCACACAGTCAACATGGGTTTAGAAAACATCGTTCCTGTGAAACACAACTAGCTCTTTATTCGCATGAAGTGCTGCGTGCTATTGACAAGGGATTTCAGATCGATTCCGTGTTTCTGTATTTCCGGCAGGTTTTTGACACTATACCACACAAGCGGCTTGTAGTGAAATTGCTTGCGTATGGAATTTCGTCTCAGTTATGTGACTGGATGTGTTATTTCCTGTCAGCGAGGTCACGGTTCGTTGAAATTCACGGAAAGCCATCGAGTAAAACAGAGGTGAATTCTGGCGTTCCCCAAGGTAGTGTTATAGGACTTTTGATGTTCCTTATCTATATAAATGATTTGGGAGAGAATTTGAGCAGCCGTCGTCTGTTGTCTGCGGATTCCGCTGTGGTTTATCGACTAATAACGTCATCGGGAGATCAATACAAACTGCAAAACGATTTAGAAGAAATATCGGAAAGGTGGGAAAAGTGGCAGTTGACCTTAAATAACGAAAAATGTGAGGTCATCCTGTAACGCCGGAAATGCATATCCTCCTATATCAATCTACTGTGTCATAAATTTGTTTCCTTATTTTGTTACCTGAAGATATGACGTTTGTGTGTCTTTGTATATTGTAATTGTTTTACTATTTGTATATACATGGATTTATGTCGATGTATAATTGGTTTGTTTTGTCAATACTATTTGTATTTTTACGCTGGGTCTTGCCTAGGGTAAACTATGCTATCGAACGAATACATCGATAGGTCGTGTGGAGAACCAAAGTGTTTAGGATCTTTGGTAGTGTGAACTCGGTCGCGTGGAGCGCGGGCAGAAGAGAGTTTGGCGCGGGTAGGGCGGTGGAGCAGGTGTGTCGTGTGACGCTCCCGCGAGTTGCCGCGCTTCCGGGGTTTGGCAGCATGTAATTGCGCTCGACTTGCGATGATAGTTTCTGACTCGGTGTCGCGGACGGAAAGCGTTAGCTGGCGCACATCAAGAGCCCTTTTCGGCTGGAGACCGTGCCGAGGAGAAGGCGCGCCAACATCCAGCTTCTGCAACAGCTACGGCCGACAATGAGTGACTGTCGCCACCTCCTCGACCCACGACTTCAAACCTTCAATCAACCAACTAGGAAGACTGGAAGCACGTAAAGTATTACATCTGTATGGCAGACCTAAGCTTTTAAAATTGTTCCATTTGCCTCACAAAATTACAGCAACTTAGCATTAACCTTTGTTGCTCATTGTCCCAATTGCATTACCAAGCAAGGTGCCTTCCTTTTCCGGAATGAATCCGAGTGTCGTTGAAATTCAAACGCCAGCATTAAAGTAATATCATTCGATTTCACTGCTTTAATTTCAATGTTCAGTTAAGGTATTCATAGCGGGCTGCATTATTTAGATTACACAAGCACAAATTAAGAGTGCGAGTTTTGTTACCATATTTTAGCTTACCTGTGACTGCAGCTCAGCTTGGTACGTGCTAAAATTTACTATTGTTAATTTTTCAGAATCATTTAATTCAGGTTTAAAGTTAAATCCCTTATTTCTAAATTGCGTAGCTTCAAGTAGCTTCTGAAATGATTGTTGAGGTAGCTCAAGGCTAACATTATTATACTGAATTTCGTAGTGCTTCAGAAACAAAGTTCACTATTTATTTCAGTCACTAAATTAACTTACAATTATCCGGTTTTATTAATTCTTTTGCTAAATTAAGTCAGAGTGTAGCGAAATTTATTACTTCTGACAAACATTGAGTTTTCACACAACACGTGTCAACCTTGAGTTGCCACGCTTTTAGTGCTAATTATGTGTGCAATAACCTTTCCTTTTCAGTTATTATAGTAGTTGTCCATAGGACTGGCGACCGTATTTTTCCCCAAATCTCAAATATCTTATTAACGCCAGTTAATTGTTAACGTAGCGACCAAACATTTACTTTCTTTATTAACTTTACCCCTTTTCAAAATTAATTTCCACCAGTTTCATTTGCATTTTTCCTTTCATTTAGATGTAACCCTTTCCTCCCTCATTACCGACAGATAAACTTCGATGACGATTGCTTTTCCCAAATTTCCATTAGGTACACGCGGTTTAATTTTTACTGTCATTAAGTTCGATAAGTGAGGGGGAGGTTACAATCCACATGAGTGCTTAGAGAAACGCGTTAAACTTCGGTTACACGATAAATCAGTCCAATCTAAAAGCCGTAAATTCAACTAAATACCTAGGTATTACAATTACGAACGATTTAAATTGGTAGGAACACATAGAAAATGTAGTGGGGAAGGCTAACTAAAGGCTGCGTTTCATTGTCAAGACACTTAGAAAATGGAACAGACCTTTTGAGGAGACTACCTACACTACGCTAGACCGTTCTCTTTCAGAATACTGTTGCACGGTGTGGAATTATTACCAGATACGACTGACTGAGTACATCGAAAAAGTTCAAACAAAGGCCGCACGTTTTGTATTATCGCGAAATATGGGAGAGAGTGTGACAGAAATGATACAGGATTTGGGACGGACATCATTAAAAGAAAGGCGTTTTTCGTTGCGACGGGATCTTCTCTTGAAATTCCAATCACCAACTTTCTCCTCCGTATAAGAAAATATTTTGTTGACACGGGCTTACATAGGGAGGAACGATCACAAAGATGAAGTAGCGGAAATCAGAGCTCGTACGGAAAGATATAGGGTTTCATTCATACCGCCGCTATACGAGATTTATATAATAGAGAATTGTGAAGGTGGTTCGATGAACCCTCTGCCAGGTACTTAAATGTGATTTGCAGAGTATCCATGTAGATGTAGATGTAGAATGAGGAACTTGAAATTTCAGCTCAAGATAGGATCATGTAGTGGCAGGCCTACTATAGCTCTATTTTAAAAGAATAACTGACTATGCACCCGTTAGATATGACACGCTAGAGAAATTCGTGACAGGATGGACATTAATTGCTATACGGTCAATACACAGAAATATATAAAGAAACGGACACTACTCAGTAACAAATGAAAACCACAGTATAGGACTGCACACAGACGACGAATAGAATGAGTTTGGCTGTCTAGAGCACTGGAGACCTTCAATGAGTACCTTAGAAGAATATTATCCAAAAATCCCTCAGAAGACCTGATTAAATTCCGGTCGTATGTAAAGGCTGTTAGTGGCACGAAAGTTATTGATAGGCTCTGAGGGACGAGGCAGCGACTAATAATAAGTTTAGCAGACTAAAAGCAGAAATGGTTAACACCTTTTCCAAACTGCCATGGCCCATTCTGATCCAGTATAATTCTTGTACGACCGCAAATATGAGTCAATGGATTTGAGAAAACGTTGAGAGCGTTAAAGTCAGACAAGACTCCAGCTCCTGACGGAAAAGCTATCTGATTCCATTCCGATGATCTGGCTGAATTATTTTAACACTTCTATTAACCTTAATATACCGAAGTTCTCTCAAAAAAAAAAAAAAAAAAAAAATAATCGGTACCACGTGATAGGATGAAAGCACAGGTCAGAATCCTCCAAATGAAGTGTAGCACAAGTGAACCACAAACCAACTGTCCTATATGATTCAACGCCTTCCATTGTTATGCAGTCTTAGAAGATATTCTGAGGTGAAATTTTAAAGGTTATGTGAACAGATTGTACTTCTGCACTTCAACCAGTATTGAATAGGTAAACAGCGATCACGTGAAACCTAAATCTCGTCCTTATACAAAGCACTGAATGTCATGGAAGTTGCATTCAACCATAAGAAGTATTTCGAAACTTACGAAAGACATTTGAATCGGTACAACACATGCGTATCGCTTCCGTAGGGATCGCAAAGACACAGTTAATTTAATCTCATCGCGCACAGAGGCCTTTAATCAATCTTCTTGCATCCCATACGAAAAGAAAACAGGAAAAAATACGAAAACTTGAAACGTTGAGAAGGCCCTCTTTCATGCAGCTCACAGTGGTTTGTAGAGTATAAATATACAGGGTGTCCCAGCTGTCTTGTCCACCCAAAATACGAGCTGGAACAATAACATCTATTGGAAAACGACTTTCACCGGTATCAAAGTAGGGCTGTGGCCCATGAATGCACAAATTTGGAAACATTCTAAAACCAAAGCATATGTGTTTTTTAACACACACTTATGTTTTTTTAAATGGACCTCCTATTTTTTTTTCTTCAGCAATCCATAGCATGACAAAGCATATACACAATGGCGTTGATTGCATCGTAATATTTCCATTACATCCCGACATATTAAGACGCGAAGTTGACGCTTGAAACATCCGACATGCGCTGCTAGCGCATGTCCTGAGGCACAGGCGTGAACCCCATGCTGCCCGTAATCGCGATGTGATTGACATGCGTAATCACACCTCCATACTTATCAAGAGGTCTGAAACGAATAATACGGTCTGCTGCCATCGACTCTCATTAGCACCTAATGGTTTCCCTCTTGCACGTTTTACGTATCGACGTACACAATATGAACCAGTACCATTCGGGGTACACCCGTCAGGTTGTCTTATTTATCCTGCACACCCAAAATAAGGTTCATCTAATGCGTCATATGACCCATTGTGCCTTTCGCGCAGGGCCTGGCTCTGCCTAGTCAAGTGTCCATCGTAGTTTCCACTACTGCCACAGTTACCACTTCGCCTTGTTTATGATTTGCGACCCATGCAAACTCCTGTACTCCACCACCCTCCGAGCATCCCATTTGTTGTTGCTTTGGCATGCAGTACACCGCTTTGCAGTGTAGTCGTGCATCACAGTAATCTAGTGACGGCACGGAGGTAGTACACATTGTGAATAAAAGTTGTGTTGTGGGACTTATACTGTACAGTATAATGTACACACATGAAGATATGGTAGAATGCTGCTGGTCTAGGGAGAATGTACGTTGACGGGAAATACGTTATGAGATTGCTTGTTTGTTGATAGTACTGTTAGCGAACATTATGATTATTAAGTTAATATGTCTGTTTTCTACCCTACTTTACACACCTGTACTGTACCCTGTTGTAGGTGGACGAAATGCTGTTCAGGCAGAACGACTGTACAGAAGACGATTCCCTGACAAGCCATCGCCTTCGTGCCGAATGTTTGGTCGTCTCATATCTCGTCTACGTGAAACGAGAAGCTTAAATCCAAGACCTCGACATCGTCCTAGGACACGCACAGAGGAACGTGCTGTGAATCCTCAAATCAGCACACGTCAAATTGATCGTGAAGTTGGTGTGTCGAAATCAAGTGAACAAGATATTCTTAAACGTCGTAAATTTCATCCTTACCATGTTCATTTACACCAGGATCTTCACGGAAATGACTTCCGCAATAGGGTAACATTTTGTCGGTGGGTTCAGCAGAAATTTCTGACTAATCCAAATTTTTTTTGCAGATGTTCTCTTTACCGACGAGACATCATTCTCCAACAAAGGAATTGTCAATGTGAGGAATACGCATTATTGGTCCGCTGACAATCCTAAATGTCTCCGTCAGGTAGAGCACCAACGTCCGTGGAAAGTTAATGTTTTTTGTGGGATTATTGGAGATACCATTATCGGACCTTTCTTTATAAATGGCATCCAAAATGGCAGACAATACTCCAGATTTATACGACACAATCTTCCTGTTCTCTTGGACACCGTACCTCTGAACCGGAGAATGGTCATGTGGTATCAGCATGACGGATGCCCTGCACATAACGCCTTACGAGCACGACGACTTCTGAACCGCAAGTTCCCTGGTAGGTGGATTGGACGAGGTGGCCCAGTTAGGCGGCCTGCCCCATCTCTGGACCTTACACCGCTGGATTATTTTCTTTGGGGAGCAGTGAAGGATGCTGTTTACCAACATGAACCAACAACATCAGAGGACATGAAGCAACGCATTATTGATGCTTGTACAGCCATCAAAAAGGAAACAGTAGCACGAAGTAGGGCATCTTTCATCCGCAGAGTGACCCTATGTATGCAAGCCAATGGGCATCACTTTGAGCATGAGATGTGAACGCTATGTTTAGTATGTCGTGCTGGTATCACAGTGGAAGTTTCTACAAAGGGCCATTTTACCCAGTGATGTTAAGAAACATTTGTTTGCAACAATTTGTCATTTAACGCATTAGATAAACATAACATTGATAATTACGTGATAATATAACTAATTGGTTAAACATGTTTACATTCATCTTCTATGTCCTACCGGAACTTCCCAAATCGAAACATTTTTACCTAAAGACCGGTAAAACTTTTAGTCCTCTTGCTCGTTTCACTAAAACCATCAACATGAATTTTACTATTACGAGTGAATGATTTACTGCCACTTGCGCTAGATCTACAGTAAAGTAAAGTTTTAACGTTGAACGGCATTATCTTTTTAGTAACGGATTAACGATAAGCGAAGTTAACTTCGTGACTAACGTTGCGGTACACAGATATGTTACAGAACCGCATCACCCCTAGCCCTCCCGCGGTCACAGACTGCCGCTTGATGAACATCGCCTTCTTCTTTTCATTATACACAGAATCCGACTGTTAGCGAATGCAACAGATTGTGTCTTCATGACGTCACTTTCAACAATGAGTGTCGGCACCAAACCTACCGAACCGTTGCGTAGCATCAGTCTCATTGACAAACCTTCCGAAGAAAGAGTCGATTTCGAAGTGCGCTTTCTAGGAAGTCTGTTTCGCATCCTTCGGGCTGTGAGAAGAAGTTGAGAAGTAGTGAGGAGGTAGGTGAACACTGACTTTTAAATTACTCGGCAGTCGCAGGCACGGGATCAGGGTGTGGAAGACAAATAGATTATCTTTACTTATCAGTATGTCAGATTATTCTTCAATTCCCATACTAAAGTATACTATACTTTACATTGTTGATGAACTTCTGTATTTCCTGAGGCGCTACATTGCGTTCTCATAGTCCAGAAATTTAATCTGGAACGAGGACCACAACTCACTGAACATGTGGAAAACGACTTGTTCTCACAGCGTCAGCAGGTCTCGTAATTAGTTTGTTGATGCAAAATGAATTAACTTTGCTCAAGAATTTCAGTTAACCGGAATGTTGATCACCACTATTACTATACTTATCAATTCTCCAACATCCTTTAAAACGTTTGATGGTTAATTTGATTTGGCACGGTAGAGAGCCTTTACGACAAATAATTAAATGTACAATGCCCACTGTATATCATTTAGTGTATTATTAATGTATTTACTAACTCCAGACTCCCAATAATTGTTGTCTTGATACAAGTATTTGTTTTCTTTTAACGATCTATTAGGTTTTTGTTCAGTTTACTTGGTGTTTCATCTAAAATACAGCATCACTTGATATTAATTTTTTGTGACTGTGATAAGAGCTGGTGTTTGTCGCATACGGTGCCATGTACGGCATGAGACTGAATTGTTTATTTCAACCAAACCCTCTTGTCAATAAGGCAGATTTCATTTGACTATTGTCGTCTCAGGAAACAATGTAACTACTAAAGACTGCTTTTTTTTACATTTCCAGATGTTTTCGCGAGTGAAGTCGCTGTTCGGCTCGCCAGCTGCCAGCCAGGGGTGTCCCAGGCTGGTCGACGAGCCGCCAACACCTGCGCCTGTACGCCGCCTTCGCCCACCTCGACCAAAGCCGAATGAGAGGAAGGTCGAGTCCACCACCACTGACTGCAAAGAGGCTGCTGCTGATAAAGCACAGCTTCAGGCAATTCATGTAAGCAGCAAATCATCCTTTGCAAAACATTGACCAATAATAACTGTCAGAGTGTTCCAAGAAAAATGATAGAAATGGATTTCAATAATGTTCTGCAGGTACGTTCACTGACATAAATTTTTCTTTCCACAGTTTGGTCCGAGACCGAGAATTGTGCATTTTGACTTGTCTGATGAAGAGGAGGAAGTCTCTGGCTCCTACTATCCTCCTGGAGTTCAAGTTCCACCCAGTCGGCTGCAGATCTTTGCCAACAGACCACGCCGAAGGAACATTATCCGAGAGCCACCGTCGCAGGAAGTGCAGACTGCGATGGCACATCTAAGAGCTGAGATACAAGCAATGGTATGTTAAACATTTACCTGTTAAAAACCCTGTATTACTTTAGAAACACAAACGTAGATTTCTTATTAACGCTTGAAATAAATGTAAATGTAGGAGTGATTTTAATCTACACATACATCCAAAATGCGTAGACTACTTACAATTGATGATGAGACTTGTCAAGGCACCTTGAAGCCAAAAGGGACATAATGTTTGAGAATATGTGGAAACGACAAAAAGATCGTCATGAGATTGGTCCAAAAACACACTGCGATATTTTACAAAACTTACATTACTTCATTTCGAAGGAATGTTTATGGAGTGGTGATATTATCAGTACTAAGATTCAGTTAACTCGCTTTACACATTATACCGCTATATTTTTCGTTACTTGCAAAAGTCTTATTTATGTTACCGTTACCGATTTTCTGCAGCCTGTAATATTTCAAGTGCTAGATATAGGTTTGCTCAAGGAAGCAGCTTAATAAAAATAATTCTTTTTGTCATTTCCAGGAGAACCCGCCACCTACAACATGCATTGGGCTTCTAGTGGAGACTCTAGTGGACCTGTATCGAAACAAGAGAGTTTACCGCCGGAACCATGGATTGGCAGAAAGACCAGGGTTCGTCATCCGAATGAAGGGAAGATTCGCTCCTGTTCGTGATGCAGTGAGAAGAGTTCTGCATCTGAAGAAGAATGTGGACAGCAGACAGCTGCCGACGGGCATAGATTCAACTCTGCATGATTACTTTCTTCATTGTGAACACCCTGACCCTAACTACCCGCCGATTATTCCTTTGGCACCACGGCTACTTGAAACCGCGCTGTGATGTGTTTGTAAAAGCCAGTGTGGTTTGGCTTGAAATAAAACACTTTAAAATCTGTTTATTTGTGTTTTTATTGCACACTTACTTTTTAAAAACTTTCTACACATAATGTACTGTTGTGAAAGCGAAAAATGTTAGTTCTGTGAAGTAATCTGCTTGGATGGTTAAAAATCAAATTTAACTGGCAGCAGCATAAGCTGAATTAGAGAAGTTGGCGCTTAAGATGACGTCACTACGGTTGTGAATGGGGCACATCAGTTTACTGTGCTCAAATTTTCAATCCGGTAACAGCTTAAAGAGAAGTTCCAGACTAATTAGTAGACCACCTCCACACAACAACCCACAACATTCAGAAACACTGAGACAAGGAAGGAAAAGTACAAATCACGGTTAATAATAGCAGACTGAAAGAAATACTGAGAGGGTACTTCCGATAGGCAGTTTTCATGATATTAAATGGCTGACATAATGCCTGATTTAGTGGCTATTCAACTTCTCAGTACAGAAACCTTTTAAGTGGAGCCGGCCGAAGTGGCCGTGCGGTTAAAGGCGCTGCAGTCTGGAACCGCAAGACCGCTAC
Source organism: Schistocerca serialis cubense (assembly GCF_023864345.2). Taxonomy (NCBI): domain Eukaryota; kingdom Metazoa; phylum Arthropoda; class Insecta; order Orthoptera; family Acrididae; genus Schistocerca; species Schistocerca serialis. Next base: position 1,264,695,898 of record NC_064638.1, on the reverse strand, counting down.
GGTCACAGGTTCGAATCCAGCCTCGGGCATGGATGTTTGTGATGTCCTTAGGTTAGTTAGGTTTAACTAGTTCTAAGTTCTAGGGGACTAATGACCTCAGAAGTTGGGTCCCATAGTGCTCAGAGCCATTTTAAGTGGAACGTAGGACTCAGTATTACAACTTGCGTTATGAAGTGTGTGGCGAATCATATTCACAAGAAGAAAACCTACTGACCATCTACGTACAGGAAATGTTTTAGATGATAACCCTAACAGTGCAATTGAGGGTGATACCGGGAACGTCGCTGAGAATGCTTCTTTCACTAAGGTGAAGATTGTGCCATTCCTTGAGTAGTGCAACAGGCACTGGATCCTCTCGATTCGTTCAACCAGCTGTGCCTGTCATGTATGTCCGTGACTGATGCATCGTACGTCGCACAACATGCAACATGGCCTACATCTCGATGTTTAATTCTAGAGATTATTTGCATTACTAATTTCCAGATACAGTCTGCGAGGCAGAACTCTGTCAGCTAATCCAGATATTCTCCAATACTTTTAGTAAATGGTAAATATTTCTGAGCAACAGAGCTACCATCCGTCTATACACGCATCTGCAGCAGTTAAGTGTAAAGCTAGAATAAGTTGACTGGATACCACATATAATAAAGCATCAGGGTATTTTATGCTACATACAAGAATCTATTTAAGATGAAAAACTCGTATCACGAAATGGAACGACAAAATCAAAAGATATATCTTTTGGCGTACTTGACTAGTACAATACAACACCTCTGCATAGTAACGGAAATCAAGGAGATCTATGTCGATACAAGTTAATATCAAATTGACTACACACAACAAGAGCAAGTGTCGATGGAATAAGGTGCCAAGCCAGACGTAAAGGAGTACAATATTAAACAGCACTTCGAGAGCTGTACTTCAGTGACAGAACTGGAAACGTCGAACGTAATGGTTCTGTCAGTGTAGAGTCTCCAAAATGGAAATTCTTTACACTTCATTTAACTATTACTACGATCAAAATACGGACTGAGGTAATAGCTGGGAAGTCGGTGAAGTATGTGAGGATTTCGGGATTTATATGACGTAGGACAGTAGCGATGGAGGTCACCTAGAATTACTGATGGCCAGTTTCGGTACGTTCTCAACCAAAACACTCCTAGGAATACCAGAAGTACACAGTCCCTGTCAACTAGTTTCTAAATACCCCGGTTTTTCAACGAAAAATCTCGAGTTCTACGATAATTGATTGATCTGGCCATGAATGGCAAATGACAGCAAAAAATATTTCACTTCAGTAACATTTGTTTAAGAAAGACAACTTCCAATACAGTTTTGTTTTACTAGAGCTACACATTGCCCCAAATAACACACACGGCTAGCACAACAAAGACGGAACTATACTACAAATAATCCTTCACGTTGCTCAACATATTTCGAAAGGTAAAAATCACACGCTGCACACAAGAAGTACAAAATTTCAGAAAGAAAGCAAAGGCCATTACGACAATTTTTAGGAACCGAACAAATAAACTTGTTAAGGCAGATGTTGTAACACCCTGTATATTGCTTAACTTCTCCTGATCTTCAGCATAAATCAATTTTCAAGGGAAATGAACGATTTTTCAAAAAAATTGATACATTCTGATGACATAAGTTTACCAAGAAGTGCCCAAAGACCCGGCTTACAATTGGTGGACAGCAAAACATTAACCCAACATCTTTCAAAGACATACATTTCGTGAATTCATTATTGCCTATATATACATGAAGCAGTGACACATACTACATGAAACTTCGAGTGAAAAAATGTTGTAAGCAGGCCACGGGTACAGAAACTACGAGGTGTGATTGGAAACTGTTATGAATGGATGCACTACTGATTACTGGTTTGGAGGGTAGGTACACGGAGGTGGGAAGTGAGTAATTGCCTTGTCCTTGAACGCCCTCTGACAGGAAAATGCGTTTCCTATATTCATTACGTTGTGCCAGCTGGTTGAGTGCGGGTCAGTTAAGGCTTGTTGCCGGATTCCGTCTGCGTGAAAATGGACGTAAATACGGAGCAACGAGTTTGCGTTAAATTCTGTTCTAAAACTGGGAAATCAGCTTTTGAGACTTACGAACTATTAAAAACAGCTTTTGGAGATACTTGTGTGAGCCAGTCAAATGTTTTTACTCTGTTTCAACAGATTTAAAAATGGCTGCGGAACATTTGAAGATGAACCACGGTCCAGTCATCCTTCCACCTCAAAAACAAATGTTGAGTGGTACTTAAGGTAGGTAAATAAATTAGTGAAATCAATGTGAAGTGAAATAGAAATTAGAAAATAAATGAAAAATTTAGTTTAGTTTAGAAGAAGCACACAGTTGGAAACAGCGGGCAGAGCAGCAGTGACAGAGGTGCCAATGACCATGAAGTCAGCACGTCAGGAGAAACGTCGCCCTCCCCACATAAGCGGAAGCTGTCGATTCAGCCGTCAGGGCATCGCCCGACCGGCTCACGTGTTTCTCAGCTGTCACATGTGATCAAAGGCCCTCGCCTACAGTCCAAGAGCCAATTACCGACGTTAAGAAGATTCTTCGAGAAGCTTTTAAACGTGACAGAAGAGGTAACGACCGTGAAGTCATTCACCTCCAGTGAACTGAAGTGAATAAATATGCAAGACACAGTGGGCCCGACAGTAGTAGTTTTCAGTTCCAGTACAGTTCAGTCGGTGCTGAAGACCGTCATGCAGGAAGAGACTACATCGTACACAGAAGCACCAAGTCCGCCGCTGTCATGGAAGAGCAAGGAGCAGCCTCGCACCCAGAAGACGTAAGTTAGAAGGTATTTGAAGACTGATTTTTACGTACCCGGGTGACTCGTGAGGACGGGAAGGAGATGGCCTCACATCAGCAGTCACCTGTGAGCTGGTGATGAAGATCTGACAGCCGAAGACTGGCAAGCTGGAGTCCGTTGTTCGAGTCCAGGACACTGGCCTTCCCCCGCCCCACCGCTCCGCTGGTCGACGCACAACACTGAAACACGCTGTCGCTTAGAGAAGAGAAACGCTGGGACGCCACATCCAAGGTATCACCATCCGATTCACGACTTCGTTCTCAATAATTAAACGGGCCAAGTCGCGATGCGCGTCTCCAGTCAACTGGGCGAAACAGCGACACGAGATACATACCGCCAGGCGTAGTCAGACGCCGCAGCAGCAGAAGGCTTCGCAAACGACACAGCTGCCGCTCTCCCAGCCAGAATAATCCAGTAAGAGAACCGTTGTACAAATCTTCAATAAAAGTTATCTTATGTAAAAATGCTGTTTCATTCTATCTCAGACCCACGCCAAGGAAGAACCCACCCTGCCCACATGTTGTTAAGAGAGAAAAAGTAATTTATTTAGTGTTTTTCACCCTGTCATAATGCTTTAGAATCAAATGCCTTTTGCAGTAATGCTCATCGTGACATTTGACTAGCATCAAAAGTGAAAACTCAGTTACATTAGGTGTAGGAGAAAAAACCCTTGGCTCAATATAAGGTGTGAATGACAGTCACTAAAGGTCCACTTGTTTAATGTGTTAAAGGATAGAGGTTTGCATAGCACTCGTAATATTTTCTTTATTTAGAAGTGTATTGCCGGCCGAAGTGGCCGTGCGGTTAAAGGCGCTGCAGTCTGGAACCGCAGGACCGCTACGGTCGCAGGTTCGAATCCTGCCTCGGGCATGGATGTTTGTGATGTCTTTAGGTTAGTTAGGTTTAACTAGTTCTAAGTTCTAGGGGACTAATGACCTCAGCAGTTGAGTCCCATAGTGCTCCGAGCCATTTGAACCATTTTTTTAGAAGTGTATTTTCTCTCATAATTTTAAGAGTTTGTCAAAAATATTTAAACATCTTTTTGATTCAGCGTAGTAAGATTGTGTAACTAATAGTTTGTAAAATCGTACAAATTCAGAGTCAGTACCACAAGCGGTTTCTAATGAGTAAACTATTCAGAGCTTAGTTTATCAAACAGCATAGCTTAAAAATGACAACACTGCATTATTTATCAGTTGTGTGAGGTTAGGCAAACCGGTTCAATCGCTTCCACCCTAGATTCCTCAGCAGCAGCCTTGGTAACTCCTTTTTCAGGTAAACCTGGCGAGGACATAACAGCTTTTTTTGATGATTTAGTAGCAGCTGCAGGGCTAGGATCATGGTCAGATGAACAGCCCTTACAAATGACAAAGTTAAGATTGATAGGAGAGGCTAAAGCACACGTCTTATACCATGAATAATTACGGAATGCTGCAACATTTGAGGAATTGAAGAAACGATTACTTAACCGTTTTCAAAACCAGAACAGCTGTAGATTTCATAGGGAAAAATTAAGCACTATCGTTTTGAGGCAAAACGAGTCGTTAGAAAGCTTTGTAGATAGGATTAGCAAATTTAATATTAACATCTATCAGTTGACAACTAGTGATGAAGCAAATAAAGTTATTTTACGAGAGGCAGAACATAGAGCTCTGGATACATTTTTACGTGGGTTACCTCCTGAAACGTCCTGTCGTGTCAGGGCAGAGTTTCCTAAAAATTTAGCGGAAACTGTATCTGTGGCGACGGCTTTCGAGGAAACAGACATTGCCACCACATACAAAGAGAAGAGAAATGTATTTCCAGCAGGAGTACGATGTTTTAGGTGCGATCGACAGGGACATATAGCAAAAAACTGCAGACAACCTCAATGCACTAATTGTCAAAGAATAGGTCACACATTCAAGGAATGCAGGACTAAGAGAGTTTTTGGAAATAGAAATCAGTTAAACTCAAACGGCAATGTTGGCGCTGCCGCCAGGCGTACCCAATAAATTTTCATGACATTAAGGCGAATGTGAAGGCGGAATGCTAGTTATCTGCTACCATACAGGATAAAGAGGCAAGGATACTGGTGGATACAGGCGCAAACGTATCAATAGTGAGTAATGAATGCATCGGAGAAAAGAAATATAACCCTCCAAGTTATAGATTGAGTGGGGTAGGAGGAGGTATAGTGAAGTCATTGGGATGTACATCATTGATTTTCTACATTCACGGTGTACAATTTCAAGAAGATGTACAAGTGGTAACAAAGGTAACTGACGAGTACGGCGCGATCCTAGGGCTGGATTTCCTGAATAAACATCACACTGAAATCGACCTCAGACAGCAAACTGTAGAACTTAGCGGAATAGTGTTTCAGCTAGGTGAAACTGCTGCAAAGGGCCTGCTGCCGCAAGATTTCCCCAACCGGAAGGATAAATCAACTACACTGCGTGCAACGTCCTTGTAGGTTGATTCGCGGAATAAGATACCATTTGGATCAGGAAAACTTTTCTAGATGACCGTTGACCCCGAGGTACCTACAGACACAGTGTGTCTAATGGAGCCATTAGAGGAAAATGAGGAATTAGATGTATCACATTGTCTTGTACGTAAAAGTGTTGTACGTGTTCAAGACGTTGAGGGGGAAAGAAAAGTACGGAACATTTTCGGAGTGGAGGACAAAGAGTTGCATATGGGAATGTTAGTAGCTATAGTCAGTACTTCCGAAGAATAAGATTTCATTTGGTCAGATATTACTGATGGTCACAAACCAGACGCCTTTAAACTATAGAAGACAGTGATGCCGAAGCAGACTTACTAAAGACAGCCTTCCGAAATGCCTTCACAAAAGAAGACGAAGTAAATATTCCAGAATTCGAGTGGATAACAGATGCCAACACGAGTAACATAGAAGTAAATATCCTCGGAATGGTGAAGCAACTTAAAGCACCTAAGAAAAGCAATTCTTCTGGTCCAGACTGTATACCAAGTAGTTCCCTTTCGGAGTATGCTGATGTATTAGCTCCATGCTTAACAATCATATACAACCTTTCGCTCGACGAAAGATCCGTACAGAAAGACTGGAAAGTTGCACAGGTCACACCAATATTCAAGAAAGGTAGAAGGAGTAATCCACCAAATAACAGGCCCATATCTTTAACGTCGATATGCTGCAGGATTTTACAACTTGTATTCTATTAGAACGTAATGAATTACCTCGAAAAAAACGGTCTATTGACACACAGTCAACATGGGTTTAGAAAAAATCGTTCCTGTGAAACACAACTAGCTCTTTATTCACATGAAGTTCTGAGTGCTGTTGACAAGAGATTTAACATCGATTCCGTATTTCTGGATTTCCGGAAGGCTTCAGACACCGTACCACATAAGCGGCTCGTAGTGAAATTGCGTGCTTATGGAATATCGTCTCAGTTATGTGACGGGATCTGTGATTTCCTGTCAGAGAGGTCACAGTTTGTTGTAATTGACGGAAAGTCATCGAGTAAAACAGAAGTGATTTCAGGCATTCCCCAAGGTAGTGTTATAGGCCCTTTGCTGTTCTTTATCTATAAAAACGATTTGGGAGACAATTTGAGGAGCCGTCTTCGGTTGTTTGCAGATGATTCTGTCGTTTATCAACTAATAAAGTCATCAGAAGATCAAAACAGAGTGCAAAACGATTTAGAAGAAATATCGGAATGGTGCGAAAAGTGGCAGTTGACCTGAAATAACGAAAAGTGTGAGGTCATCCACATGAGTGCTAAAAGGGACGCGTTAAACTTCGGTTACGCGACAGATAAGTCTAATCTGAAAGCCGTTAATTAAACTAATACCTAGGTATTCAAATATGAACAATTTAAATTGGAAGCAACACACAGAAAATCTTGTGGAGAAAGCTAACCAAAGACTGGGTTTCATTGTCAGGACACTTAGAAAATGTAACAGACCTACTAAGGAGACTGCCTGCGCTACGCTTGTCCGACCTATTTTAGAATACTGTTGCGCGGTATGGGATCCTTACTAGATAGGACTGACTGAGTACATCGAAAAAGTTCAAACAAAGGCATCACGTTTTGTATTATCGCGAAATATGCGAGAGAGTATCACAGAATTAATACAGGATTTGGGATGGACATCATTAAAAGAAAGGCGTTTTTCGTTGCGACGGAATCTTCTCACGAAATTCCAGTCACCAACTTTCTCCTCGGAATGTGAAAATTTTTGTTGATACCGACTTACATAGGGAGGAACGATCACAAGGATAAAATAAGGGAAATCAGAGCTCGTACGGAAAGACATAGGTGTTCATTCTTTCTGCGCGCTATACGAGATTGGAATAATAGAGAATTGTGAAGGTGGTTTGATGAACACTCTGCCAGGCACTTAAATGTGATTTTCAGAGTGTCCATGTAGATGTAGATGTAGGATGAGGAACTTGAAATTTCAGCTCAAGATAGGATCATGTAGTGTCAGGCCTACTATGGCTCTATTTTAATAGAATAACTGAACATGCACTCATTAGGTATGACACGGTAGAGAAATTCATGACAGGATGGACATTACATGGTATATGGTCAATACACAGAAATATCTAAAGAAAAGGACACTACTCAATAACAAATGAAAACCACAGTACATTACTACAGACAGACGACGAATATAACGAGTTTGGCTGTCTAGAGCACAGGAGACCTTCCATGAGTACGTTAGAAGAAAATTATCGAAAACTCACTCAAAAGACCTGATAAAATTCAGGTCGTATGCAAAGGCTGTTAATGAAAGTTATTGATAGGCTCCGAAGGACGAGGCAGCTACTAATAATAACTTTACGACACTAAAAGCAGAAATGCTTAACACCTTATCCAAACTGCCCTGGGTCATTCCGATCCAGTTTAAATCTTGTACGACTGCAAAGACGAGTCAATGTCGTTAAGAGACCGTTGAGATTGTTAAAGTCAGACAAAACTCAAGCTCTTGACAGAAAAGCTATCTGATTCAATTCCGATGATCTGCCTTAGTTAATACTTCTATTAACCGTAATACACCGAGGATTTATCAAAACAAAAAAACAAAAGAAAGAGAAAGGGAATAGCGGTGCCACATGATAGGATAGAAGCACAGGTCAGATTCCTCCAGAAGAGGTATAGCACAAGTGAACCACAAACCCACTGTCAAATGTAATTCGACACCTTCCATTGTTATGCAGTCTTAGAAGATATTCTGAGGTGAAATTTTAAAGGGTATCTCGAACAGAATGTCCTTCTTCATACCAACCAGGACTGATGAGGTAAACAGCGATCACGTGAAACCTAAATCTCGTCCTTATACAAAGCACTGAAAGTCATGGAAGCATGCATTCGACCCTATGAAGTATTTCGTAACTTCTGAAAGGCGTTTGAATCGGTACAACACATACGTCTCGCTCCCGTAGGGATCGCGAATAATCAGTTAATTTAACCTCATCGCCACAGAGGCTATCAATCAATCTTCTTGCGTCCCACACGCAAATAGAACAGCAAAAAGCCCCAAACCTTGATACCCTCTTCCATGCAGTTCATAGTACTTTGTAGAGTATAGATACATATGTCGACGGAGATCATTGTTCAAAAATTTCACTCCAGTGGCGATCTGTCTCGTTCTCCTTGTATTTGTTAGTTACATTCGTTTGTCGTTCAATAAACTCGTAGCAAGGATATATTTGTAGATGAGTCACATATCTGGAAAAGGAAACAAGGAGAACTTACTTTTGAAATCAGGACAGCCGTGGTTGGATTCAATCGTTATTCCACAAATCCAAAATCACTTACTGCTTTAGGTCGGGAACCAGTCAAATATACGAGAATGTAGCGAGACATTCTGAACCCATGGCATTCCCTCCCTTCAGATCGCGTCCGAGTGTTTCCCTCACAAACTATGGGGGTTTGATTCTTTGGCGGAGGAGAGGTCATCTGTCTCATCGCATTAGGGTGGCCTTGAAAGGGGCACCACCAACAGGGCTCCTGGCTCAGGCAGGAAGACAGTGAGCTCACAGCAGGAAGACAGGGACCTAGTGTCTAGGAGCAAAGGAAACAAGGAGACTTCACTTTTGAAATAAGGACAGACATGGTTGGATTCAATCATTATTCAACAAATCCAAAATGACTTACTCCCGTAGGTCACGAACTAGTCGATTATACGCAACTGTTGCGAGACATTTTGAACCCCTGGCATCCCCTCCTTTCAGATAGCGTGCCAGTATTTCCCTCACAGACTACGGTGGTTGGGTTGTCTGGGGGAAGTGACCAAACAACGAGGTCATCGGTCTCATCGGATTAGGGTAGAACGGGAAAGGAATTCGACCATGTCCTTTCAATGGAACTATCCAAGCATTTTCTTGGAGCGATTTTGGGAAATCACGGAAAACCTAAACCAGGATGGCCGAACGCGGGAATGAACCGTCGTCCTGCCGAATGCGAGTCCAGTGTGCTAACCACTGCGCCACCTCCCGCGGTCACAGACTGCCTCTTGATCATCATCGTCTTCTTCTTTTCATTATACACAGACTCCGACAGTTAGCGAAAGTAACAGATTGTGTCTTCATGACGTCACTGTCAACAATGAGTTTCGGCACGAAACCTACCGAACCGTTGCGTAGCATCAGTCTCATTGACAAACCTTCCGAAGAAAGAGTCGATTTCGAAGTGCGCATTCTAGGAAGTCTGTTTCGCATCCTTCGGGCTGTGAGAAGAAGTTGAGAAGAAGTGAGGAGGTAGGTGAACACTGACTTTTAAATTATTCTGCAGTCGCAGGTAAGGGATCAGGGTCTGCAAGACAAATATTTTCTATTTTTTCTACGTTCCCGAACTATTTTAACGGTGCAAGCCGAGAGGAGCAGGATTTCATTTGCTTTTCCCGAAGCGCTTGCTAGTTTCAATTTGTCGTTTATGCCTCACATCAGCATTTGTGTGATTCGGACTTTGGTGCTATTTACAAACGTCTTCTTTCGTTGCATCTGATGACCATGAGGAAAATTAATTTTAATAATTTTTTTGGAAGATCTAACTAGAAATGTGTAATTGTACTACTGAATTTCCCTTCAACAAGTACATTCTGTAGCAAATGAAAACCAGTTGCCTCAACATTTGCTAATTTAGCCTGTGATTTCCAAAAATATAGTCATAGAAAAAACTGATTTTGAATTTGACGTAGAATACAAATCCATAGCGTTAGCTTTCTTACTAAAAATATCGGAAACGCCAGACTCTTAATAATTGTGGGCTTGTACAAATATTCGTTTTCTTTTAACGATCAATCAGTTTTCTGTTCAGTTTAATTGGTGTTTCAATCCAGAATTCAGCATCACTTAATATTAATTTTGTATGATTGTGATAAGAGCTGGTGTGTGTCAAATACGGTGCCATGTACGGTATCACACTGAATTGTTTATTTAGACCAAATCTTCTTGGCAATAAGCCAGATTTCATTTGACTATTTTCATCTCAGAAAACAATGTAAGTACTAAAGACTGCTTGTTTCACGTTTCCAGATGTTTTCTCGAGTGAAGTCGCTGTTCGTCTCGCCAGCTGCCAGCCAGGGGTGTCCCAGGCTGGTCGACGAGCCGCCAACACCTGCGCCTCTACGCCGCCTTCGGCCACCTCGACCAAAGCCGAATGAGAGGAAGGGGGTGTCCACCACCACTGACTGCGAAGAGGCTGCTGCTGATAAACCACAGCTTCAGCCAATTCATGTAAGCAGCAGAGCCTCCTTTGTACAACATTCAACAATGACTGTCAGAGGGTTCCAAGAAAAAAGATAGAAATGGATTCCAATAATGTTCTGCAGACACGTTTACTGATATAACTTTTTCTTTCCACAGTTTGGTCCGAGACCGAGAATTGTGCATTTTGACTTGTCTGACGTTGAAGATGAAGAGGTGGAAGTCTCTTGCTCTTACTACCCTCCTGGAGTTCCAGTTCCACCAAGTCGACTGCAAATCTTTGCCAACAGACCGCACAGACGGAAGATTATACGAGAGCCACCGTCGCAGGAAGTGCAGACTGCGATGGCACATATAAAAGCTGAGATACAAACAATGGTATGTTAAGCATTTCGCTGTTAAAAACACTGTATTACGTTAGAAACAGAATCATAGATTTCTTATTAACGCTTGAAATAATGTAAATGTAGGACTCATTTGAACCTACACGTGCAACCAAACTGTGTAGACTACTTTCAATTCGTGATGAGGGTTGATAAGGTATCTTGAAGCCAAACGAGATGTATTGTTTGAGAATATGTGGGAACAAAAAAAGATTACCATGAGATTGGTCCAGAAAAACATTACGATATTGTACAGAACTTACATTAATTGATTTCGTAGGAATGTTTATGGAGTGGTGATATTATAAATACGAAGATTCAGTTAACGCGCTTTACACATTATACCTCTATATTTTTCGTTACTTGCAAAAGTCGTAGTGATGTCACAGTTACTGACTTTTTTGCAGCCTGTAATATTTCAAGTGCTAGATATAGGTTTGCTCAAGGAAGTAGCTTAATAAAAATAATTCTTTTTGTCATTTCCAGGAGAACCCTCCACCTACAACATGGATTGGGCTTCTAGTGGAGACTCTAGTGGACCTGTATCGAAACAAGAGAGATTACCGCCGGAACCATGGGTTGGCAGAGAGACCAGGGTTCGTCATCCGAATGAAGGGAAGATTCGCAACTGCTCGTGAGGCAGTGAGAAGATTTCTGCATCTAAAGAAGAATGTGGACAAGAGACAGCTGCCGACTGGCATAGATTCCACTCTGAGTGATTACTTTCTTCATTGTGAACACCCTGACCCTAATTATCCACCGACTATTCCATTAACAACACCACAGCTACTTGAAACCGCGCTGTGATGTGATTGTAGAAGCCAGTCTGGTTTGGCTTGAAATAAAACACCTCAAAACCTGTTTAGTTTTGTTTTTATTGCGCAGTTAATTTTTAAAAACCTTCTACACTCAATGTACTAGTGTGAAAGCGGAAAAGGTCAACACTGCGTAGACTGAAGTAACCTGTTTTGATGGAAATAAATCAGATTTAACTGCCAGTGGCATAAGCTGCATTAGGGAAGTTGGCGCTGAAGATGACGTCACTAAATTTGTGAATGGGGCAGATCAGTTTACTGTGATCAAAATTTCAATCCGGTTTAAGAGGTGCCTCCAGACAACACAAAGGAATCAGATACATTGAGACAAGGAAGGAAAATTACAAGTCATGGTTAATTATAGTAGACTGAAGGAAATTCTGAGAGGGTACTTGTGTTAGACAGTTTTCATGATATGAAGTGTCTGAATTAACGCAGAACATAATGAGTATTCAACGCCTCAGTACGTAATGCTTTTAACTGAAACTTAGGACTCACATCTGTACCACGTGATATGAGGGGTGTTGCCGAAGGATATTCATAAAGAAGAATACGTACCGATCATTTAGGTACAGGAAACTTTTTATATGATACCAATGCAGTTGATGGTGATACCAGGAACATCGCTGCGAATGTTTCTTTCACTAAGGTGAAGATTGTGCCATTCCTTGAGTAGAACAACGGGACTTGGTTCCTCGGGATTTGTTCAACCAGCTGTGCCCGTCATGTATGTCCATGACTGATGCATCGAACGTCGCATAGTCGCACAGCATTCGACATGGGCTACAACTGGACGTTTTCTTTAAGAGATTATTTGCATTACTTATTTCCAGAGGCAGTCTGCGAGACAGACCTCTGTCAGCTAATGTCGACGATCTCCAATAATTTGAGTAAATGGCAATTATTTCCGAGCATCAGAGCTACCATCTGATTATATACGGTGCTGCAGCAGTTGAGTAAAAAGCTATAAGAGGTTAATTGGATACCACAAATTATAAAAAAAAGGATATTATCGGGTACATGAAATTTTTTGTTAATGATTAAAAACCCGTATTACCGAAGAAAACTGTAAATTCAAAAAAATATTTCTACAGGTGTGCTTGGCTAGAATAATAAATCTAATTTTCACAGAACTCGAGGAGATAAACCTAGGTTGATACAGGTTAGTATCCAATTTCTGCAGACATCACAAGACGAAAGACAGGCGGAATAAGGTGCCAAGCCAGACGTAAAGGAGTACAATATTAAACACCTCTTCCAGTGCTCTACTTCAGGGACAGAATTGGAAACACAGAACCTAATGGTTTTGTCAGTGTTCAGCCTCCAAAAGGGAAATGTTTTACTTTCTAAATTGCACAGTATTGCATGAAAGAATGGTAGTTTATCTCCCCTTTAATGGCAAATTACAGCCAAAAAGATTTCATATCAGACGAGTTTGTTTAAGTAAGATCACATTCAAACAGTTTTGTTTTACTAGAAGTCAGATAAAAATACACTGCAGTTCATGAGAGTTTTGTGCTACAACGTGCTACAAATGAAACACGTGGGTAGCGCAACCAACACTGGAACTGCTAAGTAAATAATCCTTCACTACGTTCATCAACATCTTCGGAAAAGCAAAAGCCATGCGCTACGCACAAGAGGTACAAAATTCCAGAAAGAAAGCAAAGCTCATTACGAGAATTAATGGGCACCGAATGAATAAACTTTTTGAGGCAGATGACATTCAGTTCTAAAAAGGCAGTATAAGTGAGTCAGGTTATATTAAATTCAGATTATTTACGTTAAAAATTAAGATTTATTAGTCCGTAAAAAACATGGTAGATCAAACGATATATGAAAGTAGATTGATTACCTTTCATAGTCACAAACTACAGACAATAATAACGAATAAAAATCTTTTGGTTACTCATCCAGTAATTCATGCTGTTATAATTGTATTTCAAATAAAAGTCTGAAATTACGTACTCGCTTCAATATTACACCTTTGATTAACTTATCTAATTATACAATGACGAATACTTATATATATATATATATATATATATATATATATATATATATATATATATATATATATATATATATATATATATATAGTGGTAACACACATCAGAAATAGTGGGGAAAAGGAAATGACAATGACTTCTTGTTCGAAACCTTGTCAATCATTCTGAAAATAATCTGTTAACAACCGATCAGTTGGCCTACTGAACAAAAGAATCAGTTTTTGTTATGAAAAATGCTGTCCTAATACAGTCAAACAAAAAAAAGTTATCCTTGTAGCATTTTGTGTGACCTTGCTAAAGCCATTGCTTCTGTAGGTCAAGGCATTGTGCTAGGAAAACGATAATGGCCTAATTCTACTTCAATGTACGGTGTCATATCTTAATTACATTAAAAATAATATAGAATACCAAATAATACGATAGCTATAAAGCGAAATTCAGAGTGTGGAAGCATTCAGTTTCGTACCAGGCTAGATGCATTTCTTAGCTTCTCCTGGGTCTTGACCATAAATCATTTTTGAACGAAAATGAATATTTTTCATAAATCGTAACATATTCTGATGACACAAGTTTACCGATAAGTGCCCAAGGACCTTTACATCCGGCTTACAATTAGTAGGTAGTGAAACATAAACTCTATATCTTTCCAAGACCTACACTTCATGATTCCAAATTCACTTATCGACAGAAGGAGTGGTAAACAATGGATACACATAACATGAAATATCATGCGTAAAGTTAAATGGTGTTGTAGTAGGGCACGTTTAGGGAAACTATATTTTCTTTTGTAATTGACATATAGTAGTACGCCTTTTCTAGAGGATACAGACTTTCATGCTGAGATTAATGGCTTATGTACCTATGAAAACCGATACCAGAATAACCGTAACATAATCCGTGTGACAGTAAAAATGCCATTTATTTTAATATACGTATCAAGTTTAAGCAAATAATGTGAATCGTGAGAACTGTTTCGGTGTAACAACTGTGAACCACACACCACAGCAAAATGCGAGCGAGTCGGTTTACTAGTGGCATTCTCATCGACAGCAAATACGTTTCTACTCTATCTGTGGCACCCCAAGATAAAATAAAAAATTTGAAGCACAAGATACTAATGAGATAAAATACCAAGAGGGAGACTGTCAGAGCCGAAAATCATTTTATGAACATTTACTTCTAAACACAGAAATTAGTCTACATCAACCAAGAGTACAGTTTGTTAATACTTTCATAGGAGAGTACGAATAGTGATCATGGAGAAAGGAAACCTCAGCTGTACTCTAAGCTGACAAAAGCCATCCGATAGCTCCTAATATCGTGTGGTACCTCCTTATGCCCGACATAATTCATCAACTCGTTGTGCAATTTACTTAACAATGTGCTGGAACTTCCCTGCAAAATTATTGAGCCATGTTGCCTCTGTAGGCGTCCAGTACTGCAGAACCCTTTTCAGTACTGGATTATCCATGCCCGAGGCAGGATTCGAACCTGCGACCGTAGCGGTCGCGCGGTGCCAGACTGAGCGCCTAGAACCGCTCGGCCACACTGGCCAGGAAGGCTCTATCGCTTACCAAAGGTTCAGAAATAGGATGTCGTTCTACGTCCTAATGTACGCAAAAATGCACACCAGCGTACAAGCTGCCCAAACATCTAAGGGCAGTATTAACGATCCTACATCGCTAATTGTCAGCTCGGCATCAGTAAATCTGCACGTTTCATTCAACAGGAGCAAAAGCTGCGTCTCCGTGACCAGGATGAGCTTTGACGTGGTATCTCTCTTCCCCAGGGTGCCGCTTGGTGATTCCGTCGAGTTGGTCATGGAGAAATTCAATGCAACAGTGACTAATCTCTTCGAATTTGTCCTCGCATAAACATTCTCTCTCGTCAGTGGTGACTACTACGAAAAATATCGATGGCGTTGCCATGGGTTTCCATCTGTCATCAGTTGTGACAAACCTGTTTATGGAGGACACAGCTGCACTGAAGTCTATATGTCTTTTCAGATATGTTGATGACACGTTTGTCGTGTTGCCACTTGGGAACCAAAGGCTTGAGGATTTTCGCAAACATTTGAACATCCTGCGCCCCTGTATCAAATTCATCAAATTCACTATGGAGGGGAAACGGAATGGCGATCTCCCCTCTTTGGACGTCTTAGCCAAGAACAGAGCAAACGCCAAAGTACTACACATTGTATACAATAAAGCCACCTAACCTGATTTGGATTTCCCGCTGCTATCATCCTTCATTGCGTGAGGGAGTTCTACGTACACTAGTACACAGGGCTCGTTAAATATCGGACGAAGTCAGCCTACCAAGGGAACTTCACAACATGAAGCACGTTTTCAACACAAACGGAAACGACGAGAGTGAAATCCGACGTAACTTCAGGCAGGAAGTACAAGCTCAGCAAAGAGGAAACGATAAGGACGAAGAGATAATGTCGTACCTGAGGTTTGACGGCAAAGTATCGAACAAAATCCCGAGAAGTGGAAGTGGACCAAGGCCCATAGTGCCTCTGTACTGAACGGAGTGAGACAAGTACAAGTTGATCTTTGACGACATATTTCGCCCTGCATTAATGTGTGCGGATATAGAGACATAGTCATCTACCATAGGCGTCCCTGAACTTCCGCTGGATGCTGTGGAACGGGTCACGTGAGAGCCTAATGCGTACAGAAGCGGGTGACCCAGCATCCGGCCGGGGAAGCAGGGAGACCCGACTACGATCACTATACAGCTAACTCACGCTGCAGCTGCTACAGGACAGAAGCCACACAACCCAATTATGACAACGATCCCGAATGACAATATTAGTGAAAGAGTCTTTCTGAATGAGGCCATAGATACCGATAGTATCCCTGTGTTCTCGGCATCCAACAGAACCTGTGGCAAATGTTCCAATAGGTACTGTATCACAAAACACTACTGTAGCAGCTGCCACTGAACAGGTTGCACCCACCCCGACTTCGACTACTCTCACGAGTGATAATGGTCATGCAAGTGACATTCCAATGGCGACCACCCAAACACTGGGGGCGTCCTTTAGCAAAACACAATTCACATAAGCAGATGCTGATGATAACATTTCTGATCAGGGCCAGGAAACATACTGAGAATCGTTACTAAATACCTCTCTTGGAAGTAGCTAGAAAAAATAGTTCAAAAGCCCAATCACGATCGGACTGAACTGGATTTAATGGCAAGTTATTGATCTGGCTTCTTTGAGAGTGTCCACATTTAAATTGGTACCAGTGACTATGAAGAAGTAGTAGTTACAATTATCACCAATGCATGAAGCTCAGCGAGATCAAAAAGTAGTTATTATACGTTTAGTAAACTAAATAAAGAGTCAGTAGCATTGTATACAGATGAGGAACTCGAAATTTCAGCTCACGACAGGAGCATGTAGTGGTAGGCCTACTACGGCACTATTTTAATAGAGTAACTGACCACGCAAGCGTTAGATATGTACCTACTAGAGGAGTTCGTTACACAATGGACATTACATGGTATACGGTCACTACGCAGAAACATCTAAAGAAACGGATTCCACTCAATAACAAATGTAAATCACACTATAGGGCTACAGATAGATGTCGAAAGACTGGTTTTTTTCTGTCTAGAGCACAGGCGAACTTCAATCAGTACCTTAGAAGAATATTATCGAATAATCACTCAGAAGACCTGATAACATTCCGGTCGTATGCAAAGGCTGTTAGTGGCACGAAAGTTATTGATAGGCTCTGAGGGTCGAGGCAGCGACTAATAATAAGTTTAGCAGACTAAGAGCAGAAATGCTTAACAACTTTTTCAAACTGCATCCAACCATGCTAATCTAGTTTTATTCTTGAACGACTGCAAAGATGAGTCAATGGCGTTGAGAAACAGTTGGGATCGTTAAAGTCAGACAAAGCTCCTCCTCTTGACGGATCAGATTCTTTTGCGATGATCCGTCTGAGTTAACACTTCTATTAGCCGTAATACACCGACGACAGCTCCAAAAAAAAAAAAAAAAAAAAAAAAAAACAAAACCGTTGCCACATGACAGGATGAAAGCAAATGTCAGAGTCCTCCACAAGAAGGGTAGCACAAGTGAACCACAAAACCACTGTCCAACATCTTGCAACGCCTCCCATTGCTTTGCAGTCTTACAAAATTTTCTGAGGTGAAATTTTAAAGGGAATCTCGAACAGATTGTCCTTCTTCATGCCAACCAGCAATGATTAGGTAACCAGCGATCACGTGAAACCTAAATCTCGTCCTTATACGAAGCAGTGAAAGTCATGGAAGCATGGATTCGACCATATGAAGTATTTCGTAACTTTCGAAAGTCATTTGATTCAGTACAACACATACGTCTCGCTCCCATAGGGATCGCGAAGACACAGTTCATTTAAGCTCATCGCCCACAGAGGCGTTCAATCAATCTTCTTGCGTCCCATACGCAAATAGAACTGGAAAAAGCCTCAAAACTTGATACTTTGAGAAGACCCTCTTCCATGCAGTTCCCAGTGCTTTGTAGAGTACAAATACATATGTCGATGCAGATCAATGTTCAAAAATTTCACTCCAGTGGCGATCTGTGTCTTTCTGCTGGTATTTGTTAGTTACATTCCTTTGTCGTTGAATAAACTCGTAGCATGGATATATTTGTAGATGACACACCTATCTGCAAAGGAAACAAGGAGGATTCACTTTCGAAATAAGGACAGACATGGTTGGATTCAAACGTTATTCCACAAATCCAAAATCACTTACTGCATTAGGTCCCGAACCAGTCGAGTATACGAGACCGTAGGGAGACATTCTGCACCCCTAGCATTCCCTCCCTTCTGATCGCGTCCCAGTGTTTCCCTCATTGACTACGTTGGTTGGGTTGTCTGGGGGAAGAGACCAAACAGCGAAGTCAATGGTCTCATTGGATTAGGGTTGGACGTTGGACGGGAAAAGAAGTCAGCCGTGTCCTTTCAATGGAACCATCCCAGCATTTGCTTGGAACGATTTTGGGCTATTCACGGAAAACATAATCAGGATGGCCGATATGCGGGATTGAATGTGTGTCCAGTGTGCTAACCACTGAGCCATCTCCCGTGGTCAAAGACTGCCTCTTGATCATCACCGCCTTCTTCTTTTCATTATACACAGAGTCCGTTTGTCAACGAATGTAACAGATCGTGTCTTCATGACGTCACTTTCAACAATGAGTCCCGGCACCAAACCAACCGAACCGTTGCGTAGCATCAGTCTCATTGACAAACCTTCCGAAGAAAGAGTCGATTTCGAAGTGCGCTTTCTAGGAAGTCTGCTTCGCATCCTTCGGGCTGTGAGAAGAAGTTGAGAAGTAGTGAGGAGGTAGGTGAAAACTGACTTTTAAATTATTCTACGGTTGCAGACACGGGATCAGTGTCTGGTAAACAAATATTTTGTCTTTTGTCTACGTATCAGTAGGTCGGATTATTACTCAATTCCCATCTTGTACACTATACTCCGTAATTTTTATTAACTTCAGGATTAGCTTATCCGATGAATTGCATTGCTCATAAAACAGAAAATTAATCTGGAACGAGCAGCACAACTCACTGAACATGTGGGATACGACTTGTTCTCGCAACGCCAGTAGGTTTCGTAATTAGTTTGATGATACAAATAAATTAACGTCGCTCAAGAATTTCAGTTAGCCGGAATGGTGATCGACACTATTACTACACTTATCACTAATCCAACTTCCTTTAAGATATTTGCTGATTAATTTGATTTGCCTCTGTAGAAAGTGTTAAAGACCAATAATTAAATTACAATGCCTACTGTATATCATGTAGTGTATTAGTAACATATTTAGTAACTCCAGACTCTTGTGTGCTTGATATAAGGATTTGATTTCTTTTAACGATCCATCAGGTTTTTGTTCCGTTTACTTGGTGTTTCAATCTAAAATACAGCATCACATAATATGATTTGTTTATGATTATGATAAGAGCAGGTGTGTGTCACATACGGTGCCATGAACGATATGAGACGGAATTGTTTGTTTAGACCAAACCTTCTTGTCAAATAGCCAGATTTCATTTGACTATTATCTCCTCAGGAAACAATGTAACTACTAAAGATTGCCTGTTTTACGTTTCCAGATGTTTTCGCGAGTGAAGTCGCTGTTCGGCTCGCCAGCTGCCAGCCAGGGGTGTCCCAGGCTGGTAGACGAGCCGCCAACACCTGTGCCTCTACGCCGCCTTCGGCCGCCTCGACCAAAGCCGAATGAGAGGAAGGTGGAGTCTACCATCGCTGAGTGGGAAGAGGCCGCTGCTGATAAACCGCAGCTTCAGGCAATTCATGTAAGCAGCAGAGCCTCCTTTGTACAACATCCGACAATAATAATTGAGAGTGTTGCAAGAAAAAAGATAGAAATGAATTCCAATAATGTTCAGCAGACACGTTTACTGACGTAACTTTTTCATTCCACAGTTTGGTCCGAGACCGAGAATTGTGCATTTTGATTTGTCTGACGTTGGAGATGAAGAGGAGGAAGTCTCGGGCTCTTACTACCCTCCTGGGGTTCCAGTTCCACCCAGTCGGCTGCAGATGTTTGCCAACAGACCGCGCAGACGGAAGATTATCCGAGAGCCACCATCGCAGGAAGTGCAGACTGCGATGGCACATCTAAGAGCCGAGATACAGGCAATGGCATGTTAAGCATTTAACTTTTAAAAACACTGCACTACGTTAGAAACACAAACGTAGATTTCTTATTAACGTTTGAAATAAATGTAAACCGAGGACTCATTTTAATCTACACATACATCCAATTTCTGTAGACTACTTTGAAGTGATGATGAGGGGTGACAAGAAAGCAAACGCATTATACTGTTTGAGAATAAGTGGATACGAAAAAAGATCTTCATGAGATAGGTCAAAGAGAGCATTACGAAATTTTTCAAAACCTATAATAATTCATTTCGAAGGAATGTTTATGGAGAGGTGATATTATCAGTAGGAAGATTCAGTTAATTTGCTTTACAATTTATACCTCTATAGTTTTCATTACTTGCTAAAATCATAGTCATGTCCCCGTTACAGATTGTTTGTAGCTGGTAATACCTCAGGTGCTAGTTGTAGTGTAGGTCAAGGAAGCAGCTTAATAAAAATTATTCTTTTTGTCATTTTCAGGAGAACCCGCCACCTACAACATGGATTGGGCTTCTGGTGGAGACTCTAGTGGACCTGTATCGAAACAAGAGAGATTACTGCCGGAACCATGGGTTGGCAGAGAGACCAGGGTTCGTCATCCGAATGAAGGGAAGATTCGCATCTGTTCGTGAGGCTGTAAGAAGAGTTCAGCATCTGAAGAAGAATGCGGACAAGAGACAGCTGCCGACGGGCATAGATTCCATTCTCCGTAATTACTTACTTCAGTGTGAACACCCTGACCCTAATTCCCCGCCGATTATTCTATTAACAGTACAGCTACTTGAAACCGTGCTGTGATGTGATTGTTGGAAGCCAGTCTGGTTTGGCTTGAAATAAAACACCTTAAAACCTTTTTAGTTGTGTTTTTATTGTACAGTTAATTTTTAAAAAGTTTTTACACACGATGTCCTAGTGTGAAAGCGAAAAAGTTCAGTAATGGGACGACTGTACTAACCTGCTTGAATGGAAATAAATCAAATTTAACTGACAGCAGCATAAGCTGAATTAGAGAAGTTGGCGCTGAAGATGACATCACTAAGGTTGTGAATGGGGAAGATCAGTTTACTGTGTTCAATCTTTCAATCCGGTAACAGCTTTAAGAGATGGTACAGACTCATTTGTAGACCACCTCCAGACAACCCAAAGAATTCAGATACAATGAGACGAGCAAGGAAAAGTGCAAGTCATGGTGAACAATAGTAGACCGAAATAAATACTGAGAGAGTACTTCTGACAGGCAGTTGTCATGATACGAAAGGTCTGAATTTACGCAGAACGTCCTGAGTATTCAACGTCTCAGTACGAAGAGCTTTTAACAGAAACTTAGGGCTCAGCATTATAACTTTCGATATGAGGTGTGTGGCGAAGGATACACGTAAAGAAGAATACGTACTGATTATTTAGGTACAGGAATTTTTTTAAAATGATAAACTTAACAGTGCAATTGAGGGTGATACCAGGAACATCGCCGAGAGTGCTTCTTTCACTAAGGTGAGGATTGTGCCATTCCTTGAGTAGTACAACAGGCTTTGGATCCTCGGGATTCGTTCAACCAGCTGTGTCTGTCATGTATGTCCGTGTCTGTAGCATCGCACGTCGTATAGTACCACTACATGCGACATGGCCTACATCTGGATGTTTTCTTTAAGAGATCATTTGCATTACTTATTTCCAGAGACAGTCTGCGAGACATACTTCTGTCAGCTAATATCATTGATCTCCAATCATTTCAGTAAATGGCAAATATGTCAGAGCTACAGAGCTACCATCTGACTATACACGAAGCTCCAGCAGTTAAGTGTAAAGCTAAAATAATTGGTCTGGATAATACAAATAATAACAAATCAGGGTCTTTTGTACTACATTCAAAAGGTCTATTTAAGATGGACAACTCGTATCACGAAGGGAAACTATAAAATCAAAAGATATATCTTGTGGTGTTCTTGTCTAGGACAGTACAACACTTCTTCAAGTTAGAGGAATCGAAGAGATCTGTGTGGATACAAGTTAATATAAAACTGACTACACATGACAAGAGGAAGTATAGATGTAATACGGTGCTAAGCCAGACGTAAACCAGTACAATATTAAACGGCTTTTCGACTGCTGTGCTTCAGTGATAGAACTGGGAACACAGAAAGTAATGGTTTTGTCAGTGTAGAGGTTCCGACAGGGAAATGCTTTACACTTCGTTTAACTATTACAAAGGACAAAAGACAGACTCTGATATTAAGTGCGAAGTTGGTAAAATATGTGAGGACCTCGCTATGTATTTGACGTGGGACTGTAAAAGATTGAGGGCACCTGCAGACACTGACGACCAGTTTCAGTATGTTCCCAACTGAGACACTACTAGGAATACCAGGAGGACATAGTCGCTGATAAGATTTCCCATCAGTCAGATTTATTTAAGTAACACAACTTCCAATACAGTTTTTTTTACTAGAACTCAGAGGTAACTATACTGGGATTCAAGAGCATCTTGTGCTACAATGTGCCCCAAATAAACACGCGTCTAGCACAACCGAGACTTAAACTATACGACCAATTATCCTTCACAACGTTCGTCAACATATTCCGGAAGGTAAAAATCACGCACTTAACAAACGAAGTACAAAATTTCAGACAGGAAGCAAAGGCCATTACGAGAATTATTAGGTACCGAATGAATAAACTTGTTAAGGCAGATGACATTCAGCTCTAAAAAGACAGCAAGACTGAGTCAGGTTATATTAAATTCAAATTATTCGTAAGACTTTCTAACAGTCCGTAGAAACCGTAGTAGATGAAACCACTTACGGAAGCAGATCCATTATTTTACTTAGACGGAAACTACATACTATATTAACAAACCAAAATATTTTGTTATTCATGCAGTAAGTCTTCTGATTATAATCGTATTTCGAATAAAGGACTAAAATTATTTACTCACTTCAACATGCCACCATCTGTAATGAGGCAATGACGTTTACGTCCTGTAAGACTGATATATATACAGCGGAACACTCATTTCTAGAAGTGGATGAAACAGAGTGACTTCTTTTTAGAAGTTGGCCTTCTCAACAATAGAAGCAGATTTTGTTATCAAAAATGCTATCTTAGAACTGTCAAACGAACATAATTTTACCATTTTACCACTGTCTGTAATCACACTAAAGCCTGTGATTGTGTAGATCAAGGCATGCTACCGGAATTATTATGATGGTGTAATTCTGCTTGTATAGACTGTGTCTTATGTTGATAACATTGATAATTTCAGAATATAAAATGATACGACAATTATAAAGCGAAAAACAGAATGGAGAAATATTAAATTTGGTACCACACAATATATATAGTGCACAGCTTCTCCTGATCTTGACCATAAATCATTTTTCAAGGAAAATGAATAATTTTTCAAAAAAATGTGACACATTCTGATGACGCAAGTTTACCGATAAGCTTCCAAAGAGAGCCATACCAGGCTTACAATTAGTAGACAGTGAAATGTTAACGCTATGTCTTCCAAAGACGTACATTTCGTGAATCTAAAATTGCTTCAACACAGAAGAAGTAGTGATCAATGGACACACACTATATGAAACTTCAAGTCTAAAGTTAAAAGTTGTTGTAACCAGGCCACGGGTAAGGAAACTATATTCTCTTTCGATAGTTGACATATAGTAGCACGGGTTTTCTAAAGGATGGTGACACAGACGCTAAGATATGCGGTTCATGAGCCTTTTAAAACCGATACAACATCAACCGTAACATAATTCTGTGTGACGGAAAAAACGGAATTAATTTTAATATATATGTATAAAGTTAAAGCAAATCGTGCGAATAGTGCTAACTGTTTCAGTTTAACAAGGGCGCGCCGCGGAACACGACAAAATGCGAGACAGTCATTTAACTAGTGGCATTCTCATCGACAGCAAATACGTTTCTACCGTAAGTGCAGCACCCAAGTCAAAATGAAAAATTTGTTGCATAAGATGCGAAAGACGAGAGAAAATCCTAAGCGGAAAGTTGTCAAAATGAGATGTAAGATGTCCCCCCACCCAAAAAAAAGTCGAAAAGCATGTTATGAAAAGTTACTTCCAAGAACAAAAATTAATTTTTGAGCACCACAGTTATTATTCTACATCAACAAAGGGTGCAGTATATTAATACTGTCACAGAAGAGTATGAATAGCCCGCCGGAGTGGCCTTGCGGTTCCAGGCGCTTCAGTCTGGAACCGCGCAACCGCTACGATCGCAAGTTCGAATTCTGCCTCGGGCATGGATGTGTATGATGTACGTAGGTTAGATAGGTTTAAGTAGATCTATGTTCTGGGTGTCTGACGACTTCAGATATTAAGCCCCGTAGTGCTTAGAGCCATTTGAACCATTTTTTTGTGATGTACAGTGAAGGTAGAAAAAGGAAACCTCAGCTGTACACAAAGCTGACCAACACCATCCGATACCGTGTCGGACCTCCTTTTTCCTGACTTAATGCAGCAACTCGATGTGTAATTGACTCAACAGTTCGCTGGAAGCCCCTGCAAAAATATTTAGCCAAGTGACTTCTATAGCTGTCCTTACCTGCCAAACTGTTTCCGGTGCTGGATTATGTTCGTGAATTGACCTCTCGATTACGGCCCATAAATACTCAGTGGGACTGATGCCAGCCGGTCTGGGTGGGCAAATCGTTCACTCGATTTGTCCAGAACGTTCATCAAAACAATCGTGAACAACTGTGGCCCGGTGAAATGGCGCGTTGACATCTATAAATATTCCATCTTTGTTTGGGTACGTTGAAGTTCGTGAATGGCAGCGAATGGTCCCCAAGTAGCCGAACGTAAATATTTCATACATGAATACATGAAGATGGTATCTATTCTTTCGGAAATTCTTAAATATTTCAAGCCAATATTCTCTTTAATTGGAACAGAAGTCCCAGTGCATTCGATGTAATGCAGCACTCACGATTCTGAAGCCAACACCAGCTGGAACAGTTACTTGCTGACAATCTAGGTCTATGGCTTCGTCGGGTCAGCACCAAACTCGAGCCTGCTATCAGCACTTGTCAACTGGAATGAGTACTCCTGACCAGGCCGTAGGTTTCTAGTTCTCTAGGATCCGACCAAAGTCGTAACTAGACGAAGAGAGGTAGCGCAGGAGCTGCTAGCAAAGGCAGTCGCGTCCGTCTCTGCTGCCGTAGCCCACTAGCGCCACATTTCACTGCGCTGTCTTAACGGATATGTGCGTGATACTTCCGGCCCACAACGATTTCTGCGGTGAACTGAATTTTGTGACAGTGCATATAATATCACACTTTGATATCTCAAGAACACATCGTCTGTCATTTGAAGGTACAAGGACGATCTTATCTGTACGAAATACATAATGTATTCATGACTGACACGAAAAACGTAGCATTTCAGATTTTCTGTTGAATGGAGAAAATAACCTACAGAATTATAAACCGTTATAAAGTTGCATAATTACTTCATATGTTCACAGTGAACTTGCGGCGGCGCGGTTCTTTCCGTCCCTTTACGACGGACCGGCACCTACCTGTGAACATTGTCTCAGCATTCCATCGGTAGGAAAGCCGAGCGAAATCTACTGTATTTCGACGTGAACCGGGCTGCAATTAAAGTCACTAATCTACGTTTCGAGAGAAAGTTTCCACAAGAAATGAAAGGTTGGAAATTTTGTCCTCAATTAATATATTCTGAAACTTAGGTGAACAAGTATCACTCCTAAACCCGTGCTAGGCTTAACACAGTCACTCACAATCCCTTTCACTCACGTTAGCAAGTTCATGGTGTTGCATTTCCCTAAAACGTAGTACCTACAAAAATACTGATTATTTTTGATTGAGAATGCTCGCCGAATATTAAGCCTGTCGGTACCAAATGCAGTCACAGTTTTTAGCCACCGACCTGCTCAATACGCCACGCGGAATATTTGTCTTTTCACGTCACAAAATTCACTTAATATTCCGAAATTTCTACACACACATCGGAATAATTATGCCGTCACTTTCCGACACTTTTGATGTATGAAACGCTGCTACATCCGGCAACTTATCATTTCTATCGGAACTATTACTACATACGTCTGATCTGTTTCATGGCTAGGCTTCGACTCATCCCTAGAATACTCTAAGTCTTCTCTACCAACAGAGAAAGGCGCGCGAATAATATTGCTTTACCATTGGTCAGTTTCTTCAACAGCCAAATGCAAAACAACGCTGCCGCGTCAATCCGCGCTTTTCATGAATAACCAATGGCAAAATAGTAAACCTAACGACTGCACTTTTTACCGACATAATTATCTAATATATTGAAGTTTTGCTTATGCATAAAGTTATTTACTATTTTTATTTATACCTGAATTAACTTTCCCTTTACCATAAACTTACTTTACAAATCTATTCTACACAAATCCCCTTTGCCCACATCATCCATCTTCGAAATGTTCCCACACCAAATCCTACTACACAACTCGTTAAGCAATTATCTTCATATTAACCTTAAACCACACTCACGCCTCATTCATACTGCTAAAACACATTTATAACTATTTACATACAAAAAACATAATAACACTTTATGACAATATTAGAATAGTATATGAGAAACATTCTATTACATTAGTGCACTCTAGTGGGCACAATAGATACTAAATCAGTCCCCTATCCAATGCTGTCTTCTATCGGCTGATACCTACACTACGTGCGCGTCCAGTCTCACGTCACCATCTGTCACTATCCAGCTCTGAGAGACATCTCCCACTTAACCACCTCCAAGGTTGGTTGGTTGGTTTGGGGGAAGAGACCAAACAGCGAGGTCATCGGTCTCATCGGATTAGGGAAGGACGGAGAAGGAAGTCGGCCGTGCCCTTTCAGAGGAACCATCCCGGCATTTGCCTGGAGTGATTTAGGGAAATCACGGAAAACCTAAGTCAGGATGGCCGGACGCGGGATTGAACCGTCGTCCTCCCGAATGCGAGTCCAGTGTGCTAGCCACTGCGCCACCTCGCTCGGTCCACCTCCAAGGCAGTATCTTTATACGGCCCTATGCCTCAAACTGTATCTCAGTAGCACAGGATTATAGCCTTTAGACATCGAGCCGAAAATTTAGTTTTTGGACAGCTGATCAGAACACTCTATCAGGTTGTTAATAAACTGCTAAAATCTCCTCCTTTTGCTGTTTCCCGTTTCTCTAAGGACTCGGCGTTATGGTATGAGTTTTGGCAATGTTAGTGACAGTCGGTGCCCGGATGGCGCACGTGACGCTACCACTACCTCACGGAATCTGTTTACCGACCCCGTTTGTTGGCGTCTACAGTAAATGTCATTTTAAAGCTTGGGAAAGTTTTCTGAAAGTTTGCGTGCGTGTATCTGAGACTATACTTGGGTAAGCGCCCGGTGCTTACCTGGCTATATGTGGGGAAACAGCTTAAAAATCACGTGCAGACTGGCCAGCTCACCATCCCTAGTCTTTAAACCGCGAGTCGTCTTCGGTCTGAAGTAGGCTTGTCTTCCCGGATGGGTCAGTAAACAGCTACGATACCAATCGATCGACACTACTTAAGTGGTCTATACAAATCTGTAACAACACTATACGAAATATGGAAACATAAACGACACGTAAACATCGATAAGCAGCGCATACAGTGGAAGGAGATCTCAGCGCTATCTAACAAGCGCAATCATTAAGTGTATGAAATATCCGCGAGAATAAATTTTCAAAATAGTTTCATACCGCCAGGCACAACGATCCCAGAGACATATGTAAGGTAGCAGAAGAGGAGATCGAGAGAAGCGCAGATGGTGTTGGAATTAGGAATACGTAATTGCAATTCATTTTACCACTACAACACTAATGAACTCTGAATGACATGCTAGGATTTCATAAGTATTTATGGTGCTATATTTGATAAGAGGAAGCCTACTGGGGGACTTTGATTTGACCAAGGAAGTGGGCGAGGGGTATCAGCTGGTGACAAGTTGCAGCCTGAGCCAGGTCAGTAGCCCGTGGCTGTCAGGAATCTGCCTCGAGCCCGTGTCGGTCGCTGTACCCACCCGCAACAGAAGTGACGTCATGCCGTGACGCTGGCAGTGCTATGGTTCCTTGGAGTCTGTTGCCTGTACACCCACTCCTCTCTCTCCCCCCAACTCAAAGACAGAAGAACTGGCAGTGTTCCTTGGTGATGACAATGACTGCACACAGATAGGTTCCAGCTTCAGGTCTTGATAATAAATAACACAAAAATGAGGGCAGTGCAGATGTCTCTGCCCAGGTAGTTGCTAAAATGCATAAAATAAATCGCACGATAAATAACAGAAAAATAACAGTGAACCACAACTGTAATATCACTGTGGTTACCGATAAAGTATATTTAAAAGAGTAAATAATGCCCATCACAAAATTAATCAAATTACGACATGCAGATGTAACCTTTAAAGGAACATGGCATCTTCTCGCTGATGGTATATGTTAATATTCTACTTATTGAGTTTAATAACAATATTAAGTTTTTTTTACATGCGTTGTGGTATGTAGCTTAATGTTCGTCTCACGTTCATATAGTCGGGAATTTATCAGCCACACAGACAGTAGCGATTCAAGGTCTCAAGAGGAGTTGGAGAATATGACCAGAAAATTTGAGCTAAACATAAACATAAAAGACCCAAGACAGGGTACCTCATTATGACACGTGGCCAAAGTCAGACTTCTGGTCATCTACAATCAATGCAGGTGGGAGTCCAGTCCTACAAGACAGTGCACGATTTTAAATACCTAGGGGAACTTTTCACCGACACCTTGCTACGTGATGCAGAGATCAATGACAGAATACAAGCAGGAAACCAATCTTATCGCAGCCTAGCACAGCTGCTTCGGTCCACATATTTCTTCAAACAGTTACAGATACAAATATACAAAACCCTGACCCAGCCTGTTGTCTATATGGCAGTGAGACATGGAGTATTGGAAACAGGACATCCATAAGCTCCGAGTTTTTTAGAGAAAAGTGCTTCAAAGATCTTCCGTCCGGTTCTGGATACAGACACAGGAGAATGGGGGATCAGGCAAAACTACGAGCTTGATGAAGTATACCAGCAGCCCATCATAGCGGGATCACTGAAAGCCAAACGAATACAGTCGGCCGACCATGTGGCCTGGATGGAGGATCACAGATGGCCTCGGAAGCTCCTGGATTTCACACGTACAGGAAAGAGACCCCCAGGGAGACCTGAGAAGCGTTGTTGGGGTGGCCTCCATGAATATTTAAACCAAACATCAATAGATATAGGCGGGTGGCGGTTTGCAGCAATGGACAGAATACTTGTAGCAGCGTGTGGTCCACTGAGCCCGATCATGTAGAAGAAGAACAAGAAGAAGACAGACAGTATATCACTACGTATATAATTCCCCACAGCTTTGACCAGCACTCACAATAAATCTACCGATTACTTGCAGAACTCAAAAAACTTTCTTTTGAACTGGTGGTGTTTTTCATTGTGCAGCAATGTAGTACTCTTCGTACTGTCTTCATTGACTACTCATTTAGTTAGGTATAATTTTGTTGAGAGATATTAGGAACTCTACGCATTTAAATCGCAACAGTAGGCTTTCAGAATTTTCCGAATGGTCCGTGTAAGATTGGAAAATGTTGCAAACATCACTGAATCAGCTGCTAAGTGAGTTGATCCACGTGTCTTAATTACAGCGTGAAGTGTATTAGAATACGGACTATCTCACTTCTCTTTAAGATTATTTACCAACATTCCGTGGATATCTGCACCTGCAGACTTACTATTGGATGAGATAACACGGTAAGACTTAATTGTGAACAGTTCATATTCTATGGCCTTTGAAATACATGTATCGAATCTGATAGCTTTGATACTATATAAGAATAACAGTTTCCTCAATTCTTCTTCACACTAGTCTGGAGTTCAATTACTATTTCAGTGTTAATTCGTCGCCTCTTATTCTCCCCTGGTCTTCTCAGGAAAGCGTTTACAATTAATCTTCCTATCTATGCCCCTTATCTCCATGTACATACAACTTACTCAGAAATCCAAGAGACAGTAAATCTAACATCTATCATTTCTACAAAAAAAGTTTTTGGTTTTCAATAACGGGATTAATTTTCGAGGCTTCTCCACGAATTTTGTTGTGAACTTTTCCGAGGGTACTTTAACGACCCATCACGGCGTCTGGGTGCTTCATATCTTTAATTCTTTTTTATTTTTTATTTTTTTTTTGTCAGGCAGTTTAGTTGTTGCCATGTAGCAGGACGGACACCGGTCCAAAATGTACATATATTTTAAAACATGCATCTGAAGTCTTGAAACTACAGTTTTCGGTAACTAAACCAATTGTATTCACACGCATCTTCGGGAGAACTACTTCAGGGAATCAACTGCTGAATATAGTATTAATTTTGCTCGTTACTAGGGGACAGTAGTGAACAAGAGAATAATTTCCTCATGCTAACTCAGAAGAAAGTAATTTAGATGGTTCTGAATAAATCGTCATGTCAGTGTATTACGGAACTTAACCACCAGTCCCCTTATCTTTATGTAGATACTCGACAAGCTCGTGTACTTATGGATCAATACACTCTTGTCACCCATAAAACAGTGCGATACCAAAGATAGTTTAAACATTTACGTATAATTTGTAGAACAGTACTGGCAGATTCAAGTTATTTTTAAGTTAATGAAGTTGTGCAAAAATTTAATAGAAAACATTTTTGGCTTTGTTCAACCTGCAATTTAATGTTCAAGAAATTCAACCATCTTCACTACCCTCTGCCAGTCTTTAAAGAATATAATTTAGGGCCTTTCATTGTGGATATAACCTTAAGATACATTTCATGATTCGGACGAGAATGCTATGAGTCCAACATGATTTGCATTAATGACAGTCTGAACCTATACGCATGTTAAACTGTGTCAAAATGTCATGATAACACCGAGTAAATACTGGTACATGCATATTTAAAAACATAGAGAAATAAAATTTTGCCTCCGAGGGCTGGTGCGGATGAGTGTGATGACTTTGGTGGGTGCTAATCAGCCATAGTGTCAGCATTTATATGCCTTACACATTGCTCTTCTTCCAGTACCTATTGCTGCGGGGAGTAATTTTAGCACTCTGTATCTTTAAATGTGAAGACAACATCAATTCAGCACTGTAATCCATAGGAACTGGAACTTAGGAACTTAGGAAGTTAGCCTCGCATCCACACCGGTAAATGTACCGTTGAAGCCTCTTAAACGAATGGTGATTTGTTCTGGTTTTAGCGCTGTTTTCACACCCACATCCTTTCGTTTATGCGCTCTTCACACCCTAACACAAAGGGAACCACTTCATTTTCCCCTATTCTCTTGCTACAGTTCTATCGACCACATAAGTGGACAGTAAACTACAAAGTATCTATGCCCTGATAGGGAACGTCAATATTCGGTTCAAAACATAAGTTAAAATAATTATTAACAAATAATGCTTAATTACCGTTAAAGCAATGTTTATGAAGAACTGAAAATTACTAACGACTTGAAGATCTGGTGTTAAAACTGTACATCGACTCTATGAACGACACAACCTTAAGGTTAGATCTTGCAAAGCTGGTACGTAAGTGCCGCGATGGTTAGCAGCCTTGTTTGTTTAGACTTGCGTTGAAGACGCAATGTGCTTCAGCGTATTTTTGTAGCCATTGCTAAACGTGCGGCTTTCTTCCTGGGTGTGATCCAGTGGCTACGGGGAAGCAGAATTATTGTCTACAAAGAGAGGACAGAAATATGGACACAGAAAAAACACATTAACACACCTGATACGGTCTAGAAAAACGGCTGGCATTTCGAGAGAGCTTCCTGTCATCCCTGGATGGTAAAAATACAGGTTCTGCGTGGATTTGAAGGGAATCGCTTACAGTTCTTCGTGCAAAATAGTGTCTATTTGAAGTAATGGAAATGGATGTGGACAGCGATCATGCACCCTTGTCTGCATAGTAGATCACAAATACTCAATAATATTGAGATTTGGTTATGTGACGATGTGACGAATCATACTTGTGCTCACTAAACCAGTCCTCGAATATACGAGGACTGTCTTCCTGGAACACAACAGCGCCATTTTGGAACACCCGTTGTACTATGAGGTGTTCCCGATCAGAAAAGAATGGTCACTCAAATGTTGACAGTAACCACAGCTTGCAGAGTAGCCACGGGTCTACCGGAATACCACGATATTTCTCTCCCAAGCATTCCCGAACCCCTGCCACGTTTCGCTCTTTGGACGTGAACTCGGCCGCCTAAATGCCTTTATTCCATTAGCTACACCAGAGCCCATATTTTTGACTTCAACACCACATTTTCCGTTTATAGGCATTTGATGATCGGTTTTGGAATTCCAGATCGCCTTGTAATAACCTGCTTATAGAGGTCACATAGTGTTCTTTTTGTGCTTACATGGTTCTCCAGTGCGACATTCAGTTCAGCAGTGGCTTCTGCCGCTGTCGTCTTCTTATATAGCGTCGCAGTTCTTGCCAATCGCCGTTCGTCACGATCACTCACAACAGTCTTTTGTCCGCGCTGGTACTTTCCGGATGATATCCTCAGCTTTCCCCGTGTGCGGTATCAATCTTCGATCGCAGCCTCTTGAGTCAATAAACATTTCGGTTACACTGCTTACGAAAGCAGTCACAATACGAGATTTCCCACGGTCGAAAGCACTGGGCTTCTACTTAAGGTACGCACAATTACACAGAACACTATTCTGACCGCGAGTGAGATTTGGAATGCAATGACGATATAGCAGAGGTGCCGTTCGTGGTCAAATACAACAGTGCAAAATACAGGTTTGGCTATCTCTGTTCATGTTGAAGCATGCGTTTAGGGCTTTGTTTAAATTTTTCTGACACCCAGCCCGCTTCGACATTCTTACGGTTGGAGAGATAACACTTAGATGATGCGAATGTTCTGAGGCAAGAAACGGGACTGTTTTCACACGAACCAGCCATTGTCAGAGAGCGAAACCGTTGCTCAAAACCGGATCAGGTGTGCCCATAAACACGATTTGCCATCCAATGCAGACGAACTTCACATACTTCATCAGGAGAGGGTCGTTAGCTATGACACGTGTTATGCGAGCAATTCTAAACGCGATGTCCTCAAGAGTATGGGAGCCTAACGTGTTGGTTTGCAAAGAGACTGCCTCCTGGGAATTTAAGACCACATCAGAGGTTTTGGGGAGGCAGCGAGAAGCTGATGCCTCCATATACTGAGAGACCAGTTTAGATAAATTTTGTAATTACGTTTGATTAACAAATAAAACGGTACAACGTAACTTCGTAGAAATATTATGGGTAAGCGCGCACATTGAAAATGTTCAACATATGCATCTGCGGATTAATCACAATGTGTTTTCTATAGTTTGTCATTTCCCCTCCTTTCCCCATTGTCAATACGTTTATCGATAGTGCACTAAAGTAGAGTATCATGATTGCGCAGGGAAAAAATGACAACGGGGAAAATTCAGTTCTGGGGAACGGATTCAACTTCGAACAAACGTCGATCGTATTGCAGACTTCATCAGTGATGTACAACATGTAATTTCCGCTTTCCCTGGCGACAGTGCGGAAGAGACGATGTGGGAAATGTGCCACACGGGCACTAGAGCAAAACACCAAGAAAGCGTGAAGAGAACTACGGAACGATCCCGAAATAGTCATTCTACCTGCGGGGAAAGGAAACGCCACTGTACCACAACCGCTGACGGAGTACACTCGAATAATGTATTACCTACTCGAGGATTTGGCAGACAGAAAATTGAAGTCAGACGAGACCAATGGAATGAAGAAGACTTCAGCTTCTCTGATAGTGTCTGCCAAAGGAAATCGTCCAGGAGTTTCGACCACGAGCTCCTACACCACCAAGGCTCTATGGCTTCCAAAGGTTCAGAAACATAACGTCTTTCTATGTCCTGTGGTAAGCAAAATAGGCACACCAACGTACCAGCTGCCCAAACATCTAACGGCAGTATTAACTATCCTACATCGCTAATTGTCAGCACGGCTTCAGTAGCTCTGCCCGTTTCATTCAACAGGAGCGAAAGCTGCGCCTCCGTGACCGTGAGCTTCGATGTGGTATCTCTCTTCACCAGGGTGCCGCTTAATGGTTATGACAAGTTGGTCAGGGAGAAAGTCAACGCGACAATGACTAATCCCTTCGAATTTGTCCTCGCATAAACATTCTCTCTCTTCATTCGTGACTATTACGACAAAATGGATGACATCGCCTTGGTGTTTGCCCTGTCATCAGTTGTGACGAACTTGTTTATGGAGAACACAGCTGCACTGAAGTCTACCTGTCTCTTCAGATATGCTGATGACATATTTGTCGTGTTGTCACTTGGGAGCGAAAGACTTTAGGATTTTCTCAAACATCTGAGCCCTCTGGATCGAACTCACCATGGAAGTGGAAGAGAACGGCGATCTCCCCTTATTGGACGTCTTAGCCAAGCACAGACCAAACGCCACTGCAGTACACAGTGCATACGATAAAGCCACCAACACTGATTTGGATTTCCAGCTACTGTCGTCCTTCATTGCGCGAGGGAGTTCTATTTACACTGGTACACAGGGCTCGTTCAGTATCGGCCGAAGTAAGCCAACCACAGTATTAATCACGTTTTCAACACAAACGGAAACAACGAAAGTCAAATGCGACGTAACTTCAGACAGAAACTACAACCTCAGCAGACAGGAAACGAAGAGGAGGAAAAGACAATGTCGTACCTGAGGTTTGCCGGCAAAGTATCGACCAAAATCCGCAGAAGTGGAAGTGGTCCAACGCCCATAGGTTTTCTGTATTGAACGGCGTAAGAGAACTATATATTATCTTTCATGACATATTTCGCCCTGCATTAATGTGAACGGATATAGAGATGCAGTGATCTACGATGGGCAACCCAGAACCTCCGCTGGATGCTGTGGAACGGCTCACGTGCGCGTCTAATGTGTACAGAAGCGCGTATCCTAGCATCCGGCCGGGAAAGCAGGGTGAGACGACTACGACCACTAAACCGATAGCTTCCGCGGCGGCGGCTACAGGACGGAAGCCACCTACCATAACAGCGACCATGATCCAGAATGACAATGACAGTGAAAGAGTATCTCTGAATGAGACCATAGATACCAAATGCATCCCTGTCTTCACCGCAACCTACAGAATCTGTGGCGGAAGCTCTATTAGTTACAGTATCAAAAAACACTACTGTAGCGGCTGTCACAGGACAGGATGCACCCACCCATATTTCGACGACTCTCAGGAATGACAATGTTCGTGCAAGTGACATTCCAATGGCGACCACCCAAACTGTTGGGGCGTCCTTCACAAAAATACAACTCTCAGAACTGATGTCGAAAGCCGCAGTCACCAACATTCCAAGTTACTCGAAAGACTCTAAAGCAGAATCTGCTCATGATAATATTTGTGATCAGTGCCAGGAAACATCCTGAGAATCGTTACTGAATACCTTTCTGGGAAGTACCTAGAAAAGATAGTTCGAAACCCCATTCAGGATCAGACTGAACTGGAATTAATGGCAAGGAATTGACGTCGCATCTTTGAGGATGTCCTCATTTAAATTGGTACAATTGACTATGAAGCACTTGTAGTTAATATGGACACCAATGCACGCAGCTCAACTAGAAGATACAGATGTTGTTATACGTTTAGCAAAGTAGATAAAAAGTCAGTAGCATTGTATACCAATGAGGAACTTGAAATTTCAGCTCAGAACACGAGCATGTAGAGGTATGCCTACTATGGCACTATTTTAAAAGAATAACTGACCATGCACTCGTAAGATATGTACCTACTAGAGGTGTTCGTTACAGGATGGACATTGCACGGTATACGTACACAGAAACATCTAAAGAAACGAGTACTAATCAATAACAAATTTAAACCACAGTATAGGGCTACAGACAGGCGACGAATAGAACGAGTTTGGCTGCCTAAAGCACAGGAGACCTACTTTAGAAGAATATTATCGAAAAATAACCCACATGACCTGATAAAATTCCGGTCGTATGTAAAGGCTGATAGTGGCACGAAAGTAATTAATAGGCTCTGAGGGACTAAGCAGAAACTAATAATAAGTTTAGCAGACTAAAATCTGAAATGCTTAACACCTTCTCCAAACTGCCGTTGGCCATTGTGATCCAGTTTCATTCTTGTACGGCTACAAAGATGAGTCAATGGCGTTGAGAGAGCGTTGACATTGCTATAGTCAGACAAAGCTCCAGCTCTTGACGGGAAAGCTATCTGATTGTATTCCGATGATCCGGCTGAATTAACTTAACACTTCTATTAACCATAATACACCGAGCACCTCTACAAAAAAAAAAAAAAAAAAAAAAAAAAACCATGCCACATTATAGGATGAAAGCACAGGTCAGAGTCCTCCACAAGAAGTGTTGCACAAGTAATCCACAAACCCACTGTCCACTACAATTCAACGCCTTCCATTGTTATGCAGTCTTCTCAGGTGAAATTTTAAAAGGTATCTCGATCCCGTAGAGACAGCGACAACACAGTTAATATAAACTATTCCCCCACAGAGGCGTTCAATCAATCTTCTTGCGTCCCATACGCAAATAGAACAGGAAAAAGCCCCAAAACCTAATACTTTGAGAAGACCCTCTTCCATGCAGTTCACAATGCTTTATAGATACATATGTCGATGGAGATCATAGTTCAAAAATTTCAGTTCAGTGGCGATCTGTCTCTTTATGCTGGTATTTGTTAGTTACACTCCTTTCTCGTTACATAAACTCGTAGATGACACACCTATCTGCAAAGAAAACAAGGAGGATTCACTTTTGAAAAAAAGGACAGAGATGGTTGGATTCAATCGTTATTCCACAAATCCAAAATGACTTACTGCTTTAGGTAGCGAACCCGGCGAGTATATGAGACTGTAGCGAGACTTTCTGAACGCCTGGGATTCCTTCCCTTCAGATCGCGCCCGAGTGTTTCCCTCACAGACTATGGGGGTTGGGTAGTTTGGGGGAGGAGAGGTCATCTGTCTCGTCGGATTACTATTGGACGGGAAAGGAAGTCAGCCGTGTCCTTTCGACGCAACCATCCCAGCATTTTCTTGGAGCGATTTTGGGAAATCACGGAAAACCTGAACCACGATGGCCGAACACGGTATTGAACAGTCGTCATCCCGAACGCGAGTCCAGTGTGCTAACCAATGCGCCACCTCCCGCGGTCGCAGACTGCCTCTTGATCATCACCGCCTTCTTCTTTTCATTATACACAGAGTCCGTTTGTGAACGAATGTAACAGATCGTGTCTTCATGACGTCACTTTCAACAATGAGTTCCGGCACAAAACCAACCGAACCGTTGCGTAGCATCAGTCTCATTGACAAACCTTCCGAAGAAAGAGTCGATTTTGAAGTGCGCTTTCTAGGAAGTCTGTTTCGCATCCTTCGGGCTGTGAGAAGAAGTTGAGAAGTAGTGAGGAGGTAGGTGAACACTGACTTTTAATTTATCCTGCAGTCGCAGGTACGATTTTTGATTAACTTCTGTATTTCCTGAGCCTCTGCATTGCGATGCTCGTAGTCCAGAAAATTAGCCTGGAAAAGGAGCACAACTCAGTGAACATGTGGAAAACGACTTGTTCACACAACGCCAGCATGTTTCGTAATTAGTTTGCTGATGCAAAGGAAATAACATCACTCAAGAATTTCACTTAACCGGAATAGTGATCACCACTATTACTACACTTATCAATTCTCCAACATCGTTTAAAACGTTTCCTGATTAATGTGCTTTGGCAACTAATAATTGAATGTACAATGCCTACTGTATATCATGTAGTGTATTATTAACATATTTAGTAAATCCAGACTCTCAACAATTGTTGCCCTAATACAAGTATGTGTTTTCTTTTAACGATCCATCAGGTTTTTGTTCTGTTTACTTGGAGTTTCAATCTAAAATACAGTGTCACTTAATATTAATTTTTTATGATTGTGATAAGAGCTGGCGCGTGTCACATATGGTGCCATGTAGTGTATCATACTGAATTTATTTATGCCACACCTTCTTTTCAATAAGCCAGATTTCATTTGACTACTTTCGTCTCAGGAAACGATGTAACTACTAAAAACTGCTTGTTTTACGTTTACAGATGTTTTCGCGATTGAAGTCGCTGTTCGGCTCGCCAGCTGCCAGCCAGGGGTGTCCCAGGCTGGTCGACGAGCCGCCAACACCTGCGCCTCTACGCCGCCTTCGGCCGCCTCGACCAAGGCCGAATGAGAAGAAGGTGGAGTCCACCACGACCGACTGCGAAGAGGCTGCTGCTGATAAACCACAGCTTCAGGCAATTCATGTAAGCAGCAGAGCCTCCTTTGCACAACATTGAACAATAATAACTGAGAGTGTTGCAAGAAAAAAGATAGAAATGAATTCCAATGACGTTTAGCAGACACGTTTACTGACATAACGTTTTCTTTCCACAGTTTGGTCCGAGACCGAGAATTGTGCATTTTGACTTGTCTGACGTTGAAGAAGAAGAGGAGGAAGTCTCTGGCTCTTACTACCCTCCTGGCGTTCCAGTTCCACCCAGTCGGCTGCAGATCTTCGCCAACAGACCGCGCAGACGGAAGATTATCCGAGAGCCACGGTCGCAGGAAGTGCAGACTGCGATGGCAAACCTAAGAGCCGAGATACAAGCAATGGTATGTTAAGCATTTAACTTTTAAAAATACTGCACTACGTTAGAAACACAAACGTAGATTTCTTATTAACGTTTGAAATAAATGTAAACCAAAGACTCATTTTAATCTACACATACGTCCAATTTCTGTAGACTACTTTGAAGTGATGATGAGGGGTGACAAGAAACCAAACGCAATATACTGTTTGAGAATATGTGGAAACGAAAAAAGATCTTCATGAGATAGGTCAAAGAAAGCATTACGATATATTTCAAAACTATAATAATTCATTTCGAAGGAATGCTTATGGTGAGGTGATACTATAAGTAGGAACATTCAGTTAATTTGCTTTACAATTTATACCTCTATAGTTTTCATAACTTGAAAAAGTCATAGTTATGTCACTGTTACAGTTTTTTGTAGCCTGTAACATTTCACGTGCTAGATATAGGTTTGCTCAAGGAAGCTGCTTAATAAAAATATATTTTTTTTGTAATTTTCAGGAGGACCCGGCACCTTCAACATGGATTGGGCTTCTAGTGGAGGCTCTAGTGGACCTGTATCGAAACAAGAGAGATTACCGCCGGAACCATGGATTGGCAGAGAGACCAGGGTTCGTCATCCGAATGAAGGGAAGATTCGCAACTGCTCGTGAGGCAGTGAGAACAGTTCTGCATCTGAAGAAGAGTGTGGACAGGAGACAGCTGCCGACGGGCATAGATTCAACTCTGCGTGATTACTTTCTTCATTGTGAACACCCTGACACAAATTATCCACCGATTATTCCATTAACACCACATTTACTTGAAACCGCGCTGTAATGTGTTTGTTGGAAGCCAGTCTGGTTTGGCTTGAAATAAAAACACCTTCAAACCTGTTCAGTTGTGTTTTTATTGCACAGTTAATATTTAAATACATTCTACACTGCACTAGTGCTAAAGCGGAAAAGGTTAGCACCGTGAATACTGAAGTAACCTGTTTTAATGGAAATAAATGAAATTTAACTGGCAGTAGCATAAGCTGAATTAGAGAAGTTGGCGCTGAAGATGACGTCACTGTGTTCAAACTTTCAATCCGGTAACCGCTTTAAGAGGTGGTACAGTCTCCTATGTAGACCGCCTCCAGACAACCCAAAGGATTCAGATACAATGAGACAAGTAAGGAAAAGTACAAGTCATGGATAATGATAGTAGGCTGAAAGAAATCCTGGGAGGGTACTTCTGAGTAGCAGTTTTTGTGAGATAAAATGTCTAACTTAACGTAGAACGTCCTGGGTATTCAACATCTCAGTACGGAATGCTTTTAACTGAAACTTAAGACTCACCATTATACCACGCGATATGAGGTGTGTGGCGAAGGATATTCAAAAAGAATACGTACTGATCATTTAGGTAAAGGAAATTATTTAAATGATAACATCAACAGTGCAATTGAGTGTGATACCAGGAACATCGCTGAGAATTCTTCTTTCACTAAGGTGAAGATTGTGCCATTCCTTGAGTAGTACAACAGGACTTGGTTCCTAGGGATTCGTTCAACTAGCTGTGCCCGTCATGTATGTCCGTGACTGATGCATCGTACGTCGCATAGTCGCACAACATTCGACATGGCCTACATCTGGATGTTTTCATTAAGAGATTATTCGCATTACTAATTTCCAGAGGAAGTCTGCGAGAGAAACCTCTGTCAGCTAATATCGATGATCTCCAATAATTTCAGTAAATGACAAATATTTCCGAGCAACAGAGCTACCATCTGATTACATACAGAGCTGCAGCAGTTAAGTAAAAAGCTAAAATAGGTTAATTGGATACCATAAATTATAAAAAATTAAGGTATTGTCGGGTACATAAAATTTTTTATTAATGATGAACAACTCGTATCACGGAAGATAACTTTGAAAACAAAAAAAATAATTCTGCAGGTGTGCTTGGCTAGGATAATAAATCAACTTTTTACAGAACTCGAAGTGATAAACCTAGGTCGATACAGGTTAGTATCCAATTTCTGCAGACATCACAAGGCGAAAGACAGAGGGAATAAGGAGCTAAGGCAGACGTGAAGGAATACAATATTAAACAACTGTTAGAGTGCTGTACTTCAGTTCAGAATTGGTAACACAGATCGTCATGGTTTTGTCAGTGTAGAGGCTGCAAAAGGGTAATCTTTTACACTTCATTTAACTATTACAAACGAAAGAAGTCAGATTGCGGTAATAGCCGCGAATCTGCTAAACTATGTGAGGATTTCGATACTTATTGACGTAGGACAGTAAAGCTGGAGGTCACCGGAATTACAGATGGCAATTTCTGTACGTTTCGAGCAAAAACACTGCTAGTAATAATAGAAGCTCACAGTGGCTGATGATTAGTTTCTAAATCCCACAGTCTTTCATGAAAAAA
This sequence comes from Schistocerca serialis cubense, assembly GCF_023864345.2. NCBI lineage: Eukaryota > Metazoa > Arthropoda > Insecta > Orthoptera > Acrididae > Schistocerca > Schistocerca serialis. The sequence goes on along the minus strand of NC_064638.1, from coordinate 1,264,654,354 downwards.
GAGTGGTTGAAATCCCCTTTAATGGCAAATGACAGCCAAAAAGATTTCACATCAGTCAGGTTTGTTTGAGTAAGACCACTTTCATACAGTTTTGTTTTACCAGGAGTCAGATATAAATACACCGCAGTTAAAGAGAATTTTGAGCTACAAAGTGCTACAAATAAATCACGTGGCTAACACAACCAACACCGGAACAACAATGGAAATATCCTTCACAACGTTCATCAAAATCTTCCGAAAAGCAAAAATCAGGAGCTACACACAGGAAATACAAAATTCCAGAAAAAAAGCAAAGCCCATTACGATAATTTTTGGGCACCGAATGAACAAACTTGTTAAGGCAGATGTTATTCAGCTCTAAAAAGGCAGGTTATATTAAATTCAAATTATTTATCTTAAATCTTAAGATTTCCTAACAATACCTAAAAACCTTGTTACAGTAAACGATTTGCGAAAGCAGATTCATTACGTTACATAGACACAAATTAGAGACTATAATAACAAATAAAAATCTACTCGTTACTCAACAAGTAATTCATCTCATTATAATCGTACTTCAAATAAAATACTGAAATTAGGTACTCACTTCAATATTCCAGCCTTGATTAACTTATCTAATAAGTCAATTACGTTTACTTACTGTAAGACTGATATATATAGCGGTAACACTCACTAGAAATAGTGGAGAAAACCAAGTAGCTTCTTGTTAGAAACCTTGACACTCATTCTGATAATAATCTGTTAACAGCAGATCAATTGGCATTCTCAACAAAGGAATCATTTTTTGTTATCAAAAATGCTGTTCTGGTACTGTAAAACAGAAAAAAAGATATCCCCTCAGCAATTTGTGTGATTTCGCCAAAGCCTTTGCGTGTGTATGTCAAGGCATTATACTAGTAAAGCTATAATAGTGTAATTCTACATGAATTGTCGGTGTCATATCTTAATTGCATAAAGAAGAATGCCACAATACCAAATGATACGACAGCTATAAGGCGAACCCACTGCAGAATTATTGAGCCATGTTGCCTCTACAGGCGTCTATTACTCCAGAACTCTCTCGAGTACTGGATTTTGATCGTGAACTGACCTGTCGATTATGGCCCATGAATGATCGATGGGACTGATTCGGGGAGATTTGGGTTGTCAAATCTTTCGTGCGATTTGTCAAGAACGCTCACCAATACAATCGTGAAACACTGTGTCCCACTGGTATGACGCATTGACGTCTATAAATATCCCATCGTTGTTTAGGAACATCAACTTCACGAGTTTCTGCAAATGGTCTCCAAGTAGACAAACGTAACTATTTCCAGTCAATAATCGGCTGGAATGGACCAGAGGACTCAGTCCATTCGATGTAAACGCAGTCCACATTATTATGAAGCCAACACCAACTGGGGCAGTGCCTTGATGACGAGATGGGTCCATGGCATCATCGAGGCTGCCCCCACACTTGACCCACATCATCTGAACTCACTGAAATCAGGACTCATCTGACCAGACCACAGGTTTTTAGTTATCTAGGGTTCAACCAACGTCGTCACGAGCCTAGGAGAGTTGGTACAGATAGTGTTAGGAAAGACACTCGGGTCCGTCTCCGCTGCAGTAGCCCATTAATGCCACATTTCGCCGCACTGTTCTAACGGATACGTCCGTAATATGTGTCACAATGATTTCAGCTGTAAATTGATATTTCTTACCTCAGTGCGTATGGTATATATATATATATATATATATATATATATATATATATATATATATATATATATATATATATATATATATATATATGTGTGTGTGTGTGTGTGTTAGTTACAAGATTATTTTTTGTTGTTTAGTGTATCTTACTGCGTTCCTTGGTTTTTCTTCAGGCTGTGAAGAGCAGTCATTCGTTCCAGGGGACAACGAAGTGCTGTCTACATTAGGTAGGCTGTGAAGAGTTGTCTTTCGTTCCAGGGGTACAAAAAATGTTCAAATGTGTGTGAAATCTTATGGGACTTAACTGCTAAGGTCATCAATCCTTAGGCTTACTCACTACTTAACCTAAATTATCCTAAGGACAAACACACATACCCATGCCCGAGGGGGGGACTCGAACCTCCGGGGGGCCAGCTTCACCGTCCATGACTACAGCGCCTATGACCGCTCGGCTAATTCCGCACGGCCCAAGGGGTACAAGAAGTGCTGCCTACGTTAGGTATTTTGAATCTGAGACTCGTTCTTTGATTGAAAGCAGTAACAACTTTGTCTCACATGTTGGACTGTTAAGCCTAAGGCATCTGAGGACTTTCTTTCAGGTTTTACTCTCTCAGCCTTTTAAGATCCCTCTTCACCACAAGACAGTGGTTCCACTCTTTATTTGCCCTTAGGAGGGAATGAGTGCTTCCTCCGCCAGCTGCGCCGTACCAAAGATGTTCTTCTCCGCCTTAGCTGCCGTTAAGGACTTCGCCATACCACTGGCAAGGGTTGATAATGGTAAGGAAAAAAGAGAGGTTTAGGATACGATAGGATAGGAGACAGGCTAATGATAGGCCGTTGGGGGACACACGTCTCTGGCCCCCCCACTTTGGCCTGTGCGGCAAGGGTAACCAGCTATTAGCTACGCTACCGCCGATGTAGTCCTCCGAATCCAGAGCATTCAAAACCTCCTCGCCCGCACGGATAGTGCTACGTTAAGGCGGTGTCCTCTAAGGAAGCATAGAATTGTGGCCTGTAGAAATGAAGCCGAAAAGTTCGTTGTTGGACAGCTGATCAGAACTTCCAATCAGGTTGTTAATAAACTGCTACAATCTTCTTCTCCTTTTGTCTTATCCAAATTGTCTAAGGGGTCGGTAATCTCAGTGACAGTCGGTGTCCGGATGCCCCTCATGAAGCTACCACCCCTCGTGGGATCTGTTAATGGGCCCCGTTTGTTTGCGTTTAGAATAAATCTCAGATTCAAGAGCCGGGACGTTTTCTGAAAGTTTGCGTAGTGTGTATCTAAGGCGGTACGTGGGAAACAGCCCTGCGCTTACCCGGCTGTATATGAGAAAACAGCCTAAAAACAACATCCAGACTGGCTGTCTCACCAGCCCTCATCTTTAAACCACGATATTTAATAACCTCGCCTGTCGAGTTGGGGCAGTAAACAGCTATGATACCAATCGATGGACACTACTTAAGTAGTCTATGTGAAGCTCTAACAGCAGTATGCGAAACGTGTAAACATTAACGATATGTAAACATTGGTAAACAATACAAAGAGCGGAAGAAGACCTCTCGAGCATTTAAGTAGCGCAAGCTTTCAAATGTGTGAATTATTTGAATGAACAGAATTTCAAAGCAGTTTCGGGTCGTCAGACACAACAGATTTAATCACTTCACTACTAACGAGCTGTTAATGATATACTAATATTCCATAAGTCATTATGATGTTATACTTTGTAAGAGAAAGCGTAGTGGAGGCTGTTGGTTTCACTAAGGAGGGGAGGAAGGGGGCGTAGCAATTCCACTGCTGACAATTTGCAGCCTCAGCTAGGTCAATACACCTTGGTTATCGGGAAACGCCCTCGAAATTTCCCCAGTTTCCGTACGCATTAGCAAGAGAAAGACGTCTTACTGTGACGTTGGCAGTGCTCTGGGTGTGCGTTGGGTTGCTTTGGGGAAGGAGACCAAACAGCGAGGTAATCGGTCTCATCGGATTAGGGAAGGACGCGTAAGGAAGTCGGCCGTGCCCTTTGAAAGGAACCATCCCGACATTTGCCTGGAACGATTTAGGGAAGTCACGAAAAACCTAAATCAGGATGGCCCGACGCGGGGTTGAACCGCCGTCCTCCCGAATGCGAGTCCAGTGTCTAACCACCGCGCTACCTCGCTCGGTCTGGGTGTGTGTAGTCTGTTGTTTGTATCTGAGGAATGATTTTCTTCTCACTTTCCTTTAGTCGCCAACGTATCATTCACATAGACGGTATCCCACTTCGTAGGTTATTCCAAATAACTTTGTCCAGTACTCGCAATAGATCTACCGACGACATTTACAAGTCGAAAGACATTTATTTTAACAGGTGGAATCTTGCATTTTGCAGCAGTGTAGTATTATTCGTACTATCTTCACTGACTACTAATTCACTTAGGCTTAATGTTCGTGAAGAGTTAATTAGTACTCTACGCACTTAAAACTCAACAGTAAGCGTTCAAATTTTTCCGAATGTCTGTCTAAGGAATGATAAAGTGTATTCAAAACTTGCTTTTTGCATTTGTTGGCTCATGCTTTGTTCAAGGCATTATTATTTATGTGTGCGGGTTCAATAATTCATAACATAAAGGTTTCTCAAGATATTCGTTCCATGTTAACAGCCCTGCATCATTTACTATGTGAACTGATCTACCTGTCTTGATCGCAGCGTGAAGTTAATTAGAATACGGACTAAGTGTCCTCTCTTCGATGTTGTTAGTTAACATTTGGTGCATATCCTCACCTGCAGCCTTACTCCTGGATGAAGTAACACGGTAAGATTTAATAGCAAAAGATTCATATTCTACTGGCTTTCAAAGACGTATACCAAATCTTGTAGCTTTGAGAATAGATGAGATTTACAATTTATATCTTCCCACAATTATTTTTTTTTTACAGCAGTCTTTTATTCCATTATATCTTCGGTGTTAATTCGATTCCTCTTATTCTCTGAGAAAAAACTCAGAGATAAGGCTCCTGTCTCATCCTAGAACTTCATTACCATTGTATTCGCACTGCTGTGTTAACAAAAGTCGTCTCAGCTAAGCATGTTTAAGGGCTCTTCCTATCTCTGCTCCTTACCTGCAGGTACATACAGCTTACTCACAGATCCAAGTCACTGACCATCTTTCTGACCGCGCTGGTCCAGATAACCAGCTCTACGCTTGTGATTTTTCAATCAAGAGAATTAAATTTCAAGTATTCTTCGGGAATTTCGGTGTGAACATTTACGGAGATACTTTGACGTCCAAATACGTTTTCTGGGTGTTTCACTTTTTTGTCAGGCAGTGTAGTCGTTGCCAGGTAACTTAATCAACTTAATTTTGCTTTTTAATAGTTGATAGTAGTGAACAAGACAATAATTTTCTCGTGCTAACGCTAAAGAAACTAATTTAGATGGTTCTGAATAGATCATCAACTTAATGTATTACGGAAAGTAACCAGTAGATCCCGTTTCTTTACGTAGATTTTACATTAGATCTTGTACTCATGGATAAATACATAAATGCATAAAACAATGCAATAACAAACAAAACTTAAACATTTATCTAAAATTTGTTCAATAGTACAGGCAGATTCAAGTCATTTTTAAATTAATGAATTTGTGAAAAATTAAATAGAACACATTTTTTGCTTTATACAATCTGAAATTTAAAGTTCAAGAAATTCAACCATCTTTACTACCCTCTGTCAGTGTTTGTATGTGTAAAATACAGGGCCTTTCTTTGTGGGTATGCATTAAGGTACATTTTAAGATTCGGATGAGAATGCTATCAGTCCGACATGATTTGTATTAATGGCAATCTGAACCCACACGTACGTTTAACTATGTGAATACATTCATAAAAACATCGAATATATACTGGTACATGCATCTTTAACAATATACTTTGCATCTGGGGGATGGTACGAATCAGTGTGATGAATTCGATGGGTGATAAACAGACAAAGTGTCAGCAATTATATGCCTTACGCATTGCTCTTCTTCCACTACGAACTGCCGTGGAGAGTAATTTCAGCATTCTATATCTTCAAACGTAAAAACATCAATTCAAGACTGGGATCCATATGAACGGGAGGTGCTTTAGCCTCGTATTCACACTGGTAAATGTACCATTTGAAGGCTATTGCACGATTAGTGCTATATTCTAGTTGGAGCGCTCTTTTTGCACCAACGATGTATCGTTTATACTCATTTGCCGCCCTAACACAAAAGGAAACCCTTCATTTTCACTAATTCTGTTGCCACTATTCTATCGACCGTATAAGTGAACAGTAAACTACAAAGTATTTTAGAATTATCTGTTTGTTGATAGAAAATGTCACCATTCGGTTCAAAATATAAGTCAACATAATTATTAACAAAGAATGCGCAGATAGTGGTAAACATTATCTATGAACAACTGAAAATTACTAATGACATGAAGATCTGGTCTTAAAACTGAACATCGACTCTATGAACGACACTACCATCAGCATTGGTCTGGCAAAGTTTATTTGCAATGCCGTCATGGTCAGCCAATGCTAATGGTGCGGTATTCTTCCTCGTTATGCTCCAGTAGCTACGGGGAAGCACAATTATTCTCTTCAAAGAGAGGACAGAAGTACAGACACAGAGAAAACACATCACCACACCTGATACGGTGTAGGAAAGCAGCTAGCATTCCGAGATAGCTTCCTGTCATCCCTGGATGCTAATAATACAGATACTGCTTGGATTTGAAAGGAATCGCGTACAGTTCTTCCTGCAAAACAGTGTCAATTTCAGATAATGGTAATGGATGTGGACAGCGATCACGCAGCCTCTCTGCATAGTAGATCATAAATATTAAATAATATTAATACCTGGTGATGTGGTGGCAAGGGCGATGCGACAAATCATACTTGTGTTCAATAAACCAATCCTCGAGACAGCATCGCCATTGTGGAACACTCATTGTTTAGTGAGGGGATCCTGATCACGCAAAATGGTCACTTAATTGTTGACATTAACACCAGCTTGCAGAGTAACTATGGGGCTACAACAATACCTCAATACTTCTGTCCCAAGCATTACCGAACCCCAGCCATGTTTCTCTCTTGTGAGGTGCACACGGCCGCCTAAATGCTTTTCTTCTATTGGCTACGCCAGAGCCCATATTTTATGACTTCAGCACCACATTTTCTTATTACAGGCAATTGCTTGTAATAACCTGCTTATAAAGGTCACATGGTGTTCTTTTTGTGCATCCAGGGTTCGCCAGTTCGACATTCAGTTCTGAGGTGGTATCTGCCGCTGTCGTCTTCTTATATAGCTTCGCAGTTCTTGCCGAACACCGTTCATCACGATCTCTCAAAACAGTCTTCTGTCCGCGCTGGTACTTAGCGGATGATATCCTCAGCTTTCCCCGTCTTGTGTATGAATCTTTGATCGGAGCCTCTTGAATCAACAAACATTTCGGCAACCCAGGTTACGAAAGCACTCCCAATACGAGATGAAAAATTTTTCCACGTTCGAACGCACTGGGCTTTTATCAAATGCACGCTCAATAACACAGAACACTATTCTGAACGCGAGTGGGATTTGTAACGCGTTGACGATATTGCAAAGGTGCCGTTCGTGGTCAAATAAAACAGTGCAACATGCTAGTTTGGCTATTTGCATTAGTGTTGAATCATGCATTTCTGACTTTGTTCCAATTTTTGTGCCGCCCAGCCCGCTTGAACGTTCTCAGGGTTGGAGAGATGACAACTGGATGATGAATATGTTCTGGGGCAGGAAACAGGACTGTTTTTACACGAGCCAGCCATTGTCAGAGAGTGTAACCGTCGCTCAAACCTGGGACAGTTGTGCCCATAAACACAACTTGCCACCCACGGCAGACGAACTTTACCTTGTAACTGGGATGTCCTCAAGAGTATGGGAGGCTGACGAGTTGGTTTGGATCCTGGCGATCTAAATCCACATCAGAGGTTCTGGGGAGGCAGCAAGGAGTTGATGCTTTCATATACCGGGAGACCTATTTAAATAGGTTTAGTAATTAGGTTTGTTTAAAAAATAAAACTGTACAACGTAACTTCGTAGAAGTGTTCTTGAGTAAGTGCGCACTTGGTCTGAAAATGGTCAACACGTACATCTGCAGATTAATCACCTTGTGTTTCCTTCAGTTTGTCATTGCCACTTCTTGTCCCATTGATAATACTTTTGTAGTCAGCCCACCAGAGTCTATTATCATGATTGACAAAGCGGAAAAATCAGTTCTGAAACAGGATTTCAACTTCCAACAATCTCAAATCGCTATGCAGTCTTCATCAGTGGTGTCGAACAAGTAACTTCCGCGCTCCCTGGCCACGACGCGGAAGCGACACTTTGGGAAATGTGCCCCACGGTCACTGCAACCAAACATCACGAAAGCGGGAAGAGCTGACATTCGAGAACTACGGAACGATCCGGAAATAGCCGATCTGCCTGCAGGCAAAGTAAATGTCACTGTACCTCAACCGCTGCCAGAGCACATTCGAATGATGTATTACCTACTCGAGGATTTGGCACACAGAAAATTGAAGGCAGACCAGACCAATAGAATGAAGACGACTTGAGCTTCTCTGCCAGACTCTGTCGAAGGAAATCATACAGGATTTTCGACCACGAGCTGCTACACCACCAAGGCCTTATGGCTTACCTAATGTTCAGAAACAGCGAGTTCTTCTACGTCCTATTGTAAGCGAAACAGGCACAACATTGTAACAGCTGGCCAAACATCTAATGACTGTATTACGGTCCTACGTCGGTAAATGTCAGCACCGCATTAAGAAGTCTGTACATTTCACAACATATGTAAAAACTGCGCCTCCGTGACCAGGACCTCACGTTGAATTTCAGTACATAGTGTATACAATAAATCTACTAATACTGATTTCTATCTTCACGCTGCGAGCTGCTGTCATCCTTCATTGCCTGGGGTTGTTCAACGCACGCTGGAACGCAGGACTCTTTCAAAATCGGACGACGTAAGCCTACCAAGAAAGCTTCACAATATTAAGTATGTTTTCAATATTAACGGAAACGACGAGAGTCAAATTAGAAGAAACTTCGGGCACAAAGCACAACCACAGCAGACAGGAAATGACGAGGAGGAAAACATAATTTCGTACCTGAGGTTTGCCGGAAAAGTATCGAACCGAATCGGGGAAAAAGTGGAGGTGGTCCAATGCCCATAAGCTCTCATTACTGAACCGTGTGTGACAATAAAATGTTGATCTTTGACGAAATATTTTACCCTGCATTATTGGGTGCGGATATATGGAGATATAGTTATCTACGATGAGCAACCCAGAACTTCCGCTGGATGCCGTGGAACGGGTGAAGTGCGCGCCGTATCTACACAGAAGCTGGTGTCCCAGCATACCGATAGTATTCATTCTGGAAACATCCCCCAGGCTGTGGCTAAGCCATGTCTTCGCAATATCCTTTCTTCCAGGAGCTCTAGTTCTGCAAGGTTCGCAGAAGAGCTTCTGTGAAGTTTGGAAGGTAGGAGAGGAGGAACGGGCAAAACTGAAGCTGTGCAGGCGGGTCATGTGTCGCGCTTGGGTAACTCAGTTGGTAGAGCACTTGCCCGCAGAAAGGTGAAGATCCCGAGTTAGAGTCTCGGTCGGGCACACAATTTTAACCTGCCTACAAGCTAACTCACGCGGCGGATGCTACAGGACAGAAGCCACCCACCCCAATTATGATAACGATCGCGAATGACAATGTTAGTGAAAGAGTATCTCCGAATGAGACCATACATACGAAATGTTTACCTGTCTTCACCGCAGCCTACAGAACCTCTGACGAAAGCTCCATTAGTTACTGTATCAGAAAACACTACTGTAGCGACTGTCACTGGTCAGGATGCACACACGCCGATTTCGACGACTCTCACGAATGACAATGTTCGCACAAGCGAAACTACAACGGCGGCCACCGAAACTTTGGTGGCGTCTTTCTCCAAAACACAATTCACAGAACCGATGACGAAAGCCGCACTCACCAACACTCCTAGTTACTCGAAAGTTTCTGAAACAGAATCTGCTCATGATAATATTTCTGATCAGGGCCAGGAAATATCCTGAGAATCGTTACTGAATACCTCTCTGGGAACTACCTATAATAATAGTTCGAAACCACTCCCACGATCGGACCGAACTGGATTTAATGGAATGGAATTGATCTCGCATCTTTGATGACGTCCACATTTAAATTGGTACAGTTGACTACGAAGCAGTTGTAGTTAAAATGGTCACCAATGCAGGAAGTTCAACTGGAAGAAACAAGTATTGTTATACGTTTAGCAAACTAGATAAAGAGTCAGTAGTATTGTATACCAATGGTGTGTGCTGGAGGGCACTTTATGGGCCACTGTCATTACGTCCCTTCTCTGTTCCAGTCGCGTATGGTTCGCGGGAAGAACGACTGTCTGAAAGAGTCCGTGCGCGCTCGAATCTCTCTAATTTTACATTCGTGATCTCCTCGGGAGGTATAAGTAAGGGGAAGCAATGTATTCGATACCTCATCCAGAAACACACCCTCTCGAAACCTGGCGAGCAAGCTACACCGCGATGCAGAGCGCCTCTCTTGCAGAGTCTACCACTTGAGTTTGCTAAACATCTCCGTAAAGCTATCACGGTTACCAAATAACCCTGTGACGAAACACGCCGCTCTTCTTTCGATCTTCTCTATCTCCTCCGTCAACCCGATCTGGTACGGATCCCATACTGATGAGCAATACTCAAGTATAGGTCGAACGAGTGTTGTGTAAGCCACCTCCTTTGTTGATGGACTACATTTTCTAAGGACTCTCCCAATGAATCTCAACCTGGTACCCTCCATACCAACAACTAATTTTATGTGATCATTCCACGTCAAATCGTTCCGCACGCATACTCCCAGATATTTAACAGAAGTAACTGCTACCAGCGTTTGTTCCGCTATCATATAATCATACAATAAAGGAGCCTTCTTTCTACGTATTCGCAATACATTACATTTGTCTATGTTAAGGGTCAGTTGCCACACCCTGTACCAAGTGCCTATCCGCTGCAGATCTTCCTGGATTTTGCTACAATTTTCTAATGCTGCAACTTCTCTGTATACTACAGCATCGTCCGCGAAAAGCCGCATGGAACTTCCGACACAATCTACTAGGTCATTTATATATATTGTGAAAAGCAATGGTCCCATAACACTCCCCTGTGGTACGCCAGGGGTTACTTCGAAGTCTGTAGACGTCTCTCCATTGATAACAACATGCTATGTTCTATTTGCTAAAAACTCTCCAATCCAGCCACACAGCTTGCCTGATATTCCGTAGGCTTTTACTTTGTTTATCAGGCGACAGTGCGGAACTCTATCGAAGGCCTCCCGGAAGTCAAGGAAAATAGCATCTACCTGGGAGCCTGTATCTAATATTTTCTGGGTCTCATTAACAAATAAAGCGAGTTGGGTCTCACACGATCGCTGTTTCCGGGATCCATGTTGATTCCTACAGAGTAGATTCTGGGTTTCCAAAAACGACATGACACTCGAGCAAAAACTTGTTCTAAAATTCTACAACAGATCGACGTCAGAGATATAGGTCTATAGTTTTGCGCATCTGCTAGACGACCCTTCTTGAAGACTGGGACTACCTGTGCACCCTGTGAGAAGGGGGGCAAGTTCTTTCGCGTACTCTGTGTAGAATCGAAATGGTATACCGTCAGGTCCAGTGGACTTTCCTCTGTTGAGTGATTCCAGTTGCTTTTCTATTCCTTGGACACTTATTTCAATGTCTGCCATTTTTTCGTTTGTGAGAGGATTTAGAGAAGGAACTGCAGTGCGGTCTTCCTCTGTGAAACAGCACTGGAAAAAGGTGTTTGGCATTTCAGCTTTACGCGTGTCATCCTCTGTTTCAATGCCGTCATCAGCCCGGAGTGTCTGGATATGCTGTTTCGAGCCAATTACTGATTTAACGTAAGACCGGAACTTCCTAGGATTTTCTGTCAAGGCGGTACATAGAATTTTACTTTCGAATTCACTGAACGCTTCACGCATAGCCCTCCCTGCGCTAACTTTGATATCGCTTAGCTTCTGTTTGTTTGAGAGGTTTCGGCTGTGTTTAAACTTGCAGTGAAGCTCTCTTTGCTTTCGCAGTAGTTTCCCAACTTTGTTGTTGAACGACGGTGGGTTTTTCCCGTCCCTCACAGTTTTACTCGGCACGTACCTGTCTAAACCGCATTTTACAATTGCCTTGAACTTTTTCCATAAACACTCATCATTGTCAGTGTCGGAACAGTAATTTTCGTTTTGATCTGTTAGGTAGTCTGAAATCTGCCTTCTATTACTCTTGCTAAGCAGATAAATCTTCCTCCCTTTTTTTATATTCCTGTTAACTTCCATATTCAGGGACGCTCCAACGGCCTTATGATCACTGATTCCCTATTCTGCACTTACAGAGTCGAAAAGTTCGGGTCTTTTTGTTATCAGTAGGTCCGAGATGTTATATCCACGAGTCGGTTCTCTGTTTAGTTGCTCGAGGTAATTTTCGGATAGTGCCCTCAGTATAATGTCACTCGATGCTCTGTCCCTACCACCCGTCCTAAACATCTGAGTGCCCCAGTCTATATCTGGTAAATTGAAATCTCCACCTAAGACTATAACATGCTGAGAAAATTTATGTGAAACGTATTCCAAATTTTCTCTCAGTTGTTCTGCCACTAATGCTGCTGAGTCGGGAGGTCGGTAATAGGAGCCAATTATTAACCTAGCGCGGTTGTTGAGTGTAACCTCAAGCCATAATAATTCCCAGGAACTATCCACTTCTACTTCACTACAGGAGAAACTACTACTAACAGCGACAAACATGCCACCACCGGTTGCATGCAATCTATCCATTCTAAACTCCATCTGTGCCTTTGTAAAAATTTCGGCAGAATTTATCTCTGGCTTAGAAGAAACTTATCGAAAAATCTCTCAGAAGACCTGATAAAATTCCGGTCGCATGTAAAGGCTGTTAGTGGCACATAAGTTATTGATAGGCTATGACGGTAGAGGCAGCAACTAATAATAGGTTTAGGAGACTAAAAGCAGAAAACCTTAACACCTTTCCCAAACTGCCCTGAGCCATTGTGATCTGAAAAGATGAGTCAATGGCGTTGAGAGACCACTGAGATTGATAAAGTCAAACAAAACTCCAGCTCTTGACGGAAAAGCTATCTGAATCTATTCCGATGATCCGGCTGAATTAACTTAACACTTATGTTAACCATAATATACCGATTACGTCCGAAAAAAAAAAAAAATTATGGGGTGAAATTTTAAAGGGTATCTCGAACATATTGTCCTTCTTCATGTAAACAGCACTGATTAGGTAACCAGCGATCACGTGAAACCAAAATCGTCCTGATAAGAAGCACAGAAAGTCATGGAAACATGCATTCAATCATATGAAATATTTCGTAACTTTCGAAAGTGATTTGATTCAGTGCCACACAAACGTATCTCTCCTGTAGGGAGCGCGAAGACACATTTGATATAATCTCATCGCGCACAGAGGCGTTTAATCAATCTTCTTGCGTCCCACATGCAAATAGACCAGGAAAAATCCCCCCAAAAAATGATACTTTGAGAACACCCTCTTCCATGCAGTTCACAGTGCTTTGAAGAGTATAGATACATATGTCGATGGAGATGTATAGCTGGCGTGCGTTATTCAAAAATTTCACTCCAGTGGCGATCGGTTTCATTCTGTTGGTGTTTGTTAGTTATATTCCTTTTTCGTTCAATAAACTCGTAGCAAGGATGTATTTGTAGATGGCAGACATATTTGCAAAGGAAACAAGGAGAATTCACTTTGGAAATAAGGACAGACGTGGCTGGATTCAGTCGTTATTCCACCAATCCAAAATGACTTACTCCTTAAGGTCGCGAACCAGTCGAGTATACGGTACTGTAATGAGACATTCTGATCCCCTTGCATTCCCTCCCTTCAGATCGCGTCCATGTGTTTCCCTCACAGACCACGGGGGTTGAGTTGTTAGGGGGAGAGACCGAACAGCGAGGTCATCGGTCTCATCGGATTAGGGTAGGACGGGAAAGAAAGTCGGCCGTGTCCTTTCAATGCCAGCATCCCAGCATTTGCTTGGAGCGATTTTGGAAATTCACGCAAATCCTAAAACAGGATAGTAGAATAACGGGATTGAATCGTCGCCCTCCCGAATGCGAATCCAGTGTGCTAACCACTGCGCCACCTCCAGCGGTCACAGACTGCCTCTTGATCATCATCGCCTTCTTCTTTTCACTATCCACAGACTCCGATTGTCAACGAATCATGTCTTCATGACGTCACCTTCAACAATGAGTTCCGCCACGAAACCAATCGAATCGTTGCAAAACTCACTGAACATGTGGAAAACGACTTGTTCTCACAACGTCAGCAGGTTTCGTAATTAGTTCGCTGATACAAAGGAAATAACGTGGCTCAAGAATTTCAGTTAACCTGCTCTTAGAGATGGACTGACTGCTTTGTAGACCGCCTCCAGACAACCCAAAGAGTTCAGATACATTCGTACAACGAAGGAAAAGTACACGTAATGGTTAATAATTGTAGACTGAAAGCAATACTGAGAGGGTACTCCTGATAAGCAGTTTTCATGATAGAGTATTCAACATCTAAGTACGGAAAGCTTTTAACATCGCTGAGAATGTCTCTTTCACTAAGGCGAAGAATATGCTATTCCTTGAGTAATACAATAGTCCTTGGATCCTCGGGATTCGTTGAACCATCTGTGCCTGCCATGTATGTCAGTGACTGATTCAGCGTACGTCGCATAGTCTCACAACATGCGACATGGCCTACATCTGGATGTTTTCTTCAAGAGTTTATTTGCATTCCTCATTTCCAGATGCAGTCTGCGAGGCAGAACTCCGTCAGCTAATCCCGATATTCTCCAATACTTTTAGTAAATGGCAAATGTTTCTGGGCAACAGACATACCATCTGACTGTACACGCAACTACATCAGTTAAGTGTAAAGCTAAAATAAGTTTACTGGATAACACAAATAATAAAGTATCAGGGTATTGTATGCTGCATACAGAAACTCTATTTTAGATGAACAACTCTTATCACTAAAGGAACTGTAAGATCAGAAAATATATCTGGTGGTGTGCTTGGTTAGGGAAACTCCTTTTCACAGTTACAGAAATCGAAGAGATGTATGCCGATACAAGTTAATCTCAAATTGACTACACATCACAAGAGAAAGTATAGATGGAATAAGGTGCCAAGCCAGACGTAAAGGAGTACAATATTAAACGGATTTTCGATTGCTGTACTTTAGTGACAGAGCTGGGAGCTCAGAACGTAGTGGATTTGTCAGTTTAGAGGCTCCAACAGGGAAATTCTTTACACTTCATTTAACTATTACTAAGGACAAAATACAGACTGTGGTAATAGCTGTGATGTTGGTAAAATATGTGAGGACTTCGGTATTTCTTTAACGTAGGACAGTAAAGGTGGAGGGCACCTAGAATTTCTGATGGCCAGTTTTGGTACGTTTTCAACCAAAACACTCCTTGAAACTCACGAAATTACACAAACAGAACAAATCAATGCGGCTGTTGTAGCTCTTACCACTGCTGTCCAAGACGCAATGGCTGACGCCATGCCAATTCGACCACCACAACATCATTCAGCGGCGCTCCTTCAGCAGATACTGAACACTATCTCACTGAGAAACCGTGTCAGGAGATATTGGCAGAGGACCCAGCACCCGTTGTATGAACGCCACGTTAACAGGCTCCAGGGAATCATACGGGAAAAAAGACATACATTTAAGAACAAAGTGGGATCAAAAACTCGCCGGGATGGATACCACACGTCCTCGAAGTGGCAGCTAGCCCGACACTTCACCAGGGATAAACACTACACCCCAACGCTACAGGGACCGGACGGCCTCGCCTACTCCGCGGAGGAGAAGGCGGAGCTCATGGCCACCACACTAGCAGCGTCTTTCGCACCGAACCTGGCTCTTTCCGACCCAGCGTTCACACTTGAAACTGCCCAGGTGGTTACACAGCTTGTAGCCCAGCCAGTGCGCACCGAAATCAGACGCACAACAACAAACGAAAAAACACATGGGCTATTATGCACTCCACATCTAGGAAAGCCCCGGGTCTTGATGGCATTCAGAACCGCGTTTTCCAGGAGCTCACTGTCAAAGCCATAGAATATCGAACCTACATTACGAATGCCATACTCAAGCACCAACACTTCCCCGCCTTTTGGAAGACGGCCAAGGTCCTGATGCTCAGGAAGCCAGGGAAAGACCACTCCCTCCCACAAACTTACCGACCCATCAGCCTGCTGAACTCGCTCAGTAAGGGCGTTGAGAAGTTGATTCTAAAACGATTCACTCGGTTTTGCATTGATAATGACACCCTGCGCCCGGAGCAATTCGGATTCTGGAACCCCCACTCGACAACACAACAACTACTGAGAGTCGTAGAATACACAACACACGGCTACAACACGGACAAAGCAACTGGGTCAGTGTTCCTTGACATCGAGAAAGCCTTAGATCGTCTCAGGCACAATGGCCTCATCCGCAAACTCACGGACGCTGGGTTCCCCGACGGACTCTTATGTCTCGCACTGTGGGGCGGCGGATGAGTTTGTAACAATAATTTAATTAATTGCTGGATATATGCTTGCGTGTTGAATCAGTTTCTGGCTTTTAGAATGTTGTTAATGCTGTCTTTCGCCGTTCTCAACACTGGCTCTCTATTTACTTCTTGGCACCCAGAAAGTGATTTAATAAAACATGGAGCCCGTATTTAGAGATCCTAGTGCCCACTTCAATTGAGATACCATTATAGCTGCAGCTTATAGCTCTGAGGAATTAGGAGATTGTCCGGGATTTCTAATCAAAAACGGTTTTCCAAAATAGTTGAGTATATTCTGAAATTCACTGATAAAAAACACAAGTATCCCTACAACCTAACTAACAGAGCAGTTCAGAGTCTAATGCGCTGATGCAATTATAAATGTCCGAATTAAATGTTAAAAAGAATGCTCGCCATAATTTGATGAAAATATTTCATCAAACGCCACGCTAAATATTTGGTAGACTGTCTGTCTCGCGACGGCACGTGAAAATACGACAATACGCAAACTGAAGCTAGATAATGAAAATCATTCCAGAATTAACACTTCACATATAATGTTTTCATGGTTCCGCGTATCTCTAGTAACTTAATACGGCACCCGAGGCTGTTTGTACAGATACACTGATGCGACGCGACTACCGACACAGATGGCGTGTCATTCAGCGTCTGGAGAGAACTGGGGCCTTGCTTCCTCGCGTAGCGTCCTTATATATAAAGCCGCGGTGCGGATGGCGAAGGGAACGCCTGATCTTTTGGGCTCTCTCGACTAGCCGCTGGGCTAGTAACGCACCACTTCAAGTTACATAATAATTTATAGCTTCTTTTGCTTATGGCCGATGAAGCTTTTAATTTAAACGTGCATTCAGCACGCAGGTAAGTATTGATAATAAAATTTTGACGTGGCTAAGT
The DNA here is from genome assembly GCF_023864345.2 of Schistocerca serialis cubense. NCBI lineage: Eukaryota > Metazoa > Arthropoda > Insecta > Orthoptera > Acrididae > Schistocerca > Schistocerca serialis. The sequence continues at coordinate 1,264,637,064 of NC_064638.1, read as the reverse complement.
TAAATATTTTGGGCGAGAGAATTAATTAAATTACACTGCACGCAGTAGACGAGCTCTGAACTGGCCCTTTTGAGATCCGCTATCGCTATAATTTTATAGGTATTCAAAAGAAACTTTTCACGTCTTCGTAGTCATAGCGGACCTCCAACCTATTTAAATCTAAACATCCTAGCCTTATTTATTAGCCTACTTAATCTATCTTGCTTCCTTCAGTTTTGAGATGAAAACCAGAAAATCATGAATTTCCACTAAAATCTTATCTTGTCAAATCCAAAGTACTGTTTTTATTAAATCATTATGAAAGATGAATCTAAATATAAATTTTGAAGTCTCTAGCTCTTTTCTGTTGCGCCAATGATCTTTTCACAAAAACGTCCAAATTTCGAAAATGACTGAAGTTATCGAACTGATATTTAACACACATTAATTCAGTATTATTCCTGACATGCTAGAAAAGTTTTAGGTCCTTTGCTTGATTTTTAAGGTATTGCGCAACATTTATGACGTCAGAGCTAGTTACAGCAGACTGGCTGGCACACAATGGAAACTGATGTGAATTTACTACTGCGTAAGTAGGCTGCTTCCCTACAGCACACTTATACCTCACCAACAGAAGTTTCAACACTGACATTCAGGGTAAACAATCGACACAACATATTATCCAAGCAAGGTAGCATACTAGGGCCCCTTTTGTTTAATCTCTACATTAATGATATTCCAACGACACAAAACACGACGGTTGCCATCTACGTGGATGACACGGCCATCGTTGCGCAAGACTGGAAAGCGTCAAACATTAATAACAGACTACAGACAGCACTCAGAACTGTCGAGCCTTGGTTGGAGAAGTGGCGTATTAAAGTAAACGTCGACAAGTGCGAGGCAGTTCTGTTCACTCGCAGGCCGAAATTACTGCGCAAACGCCAAAATTGCAGACCAATAACACTACATGCAAGTCCAATACGCTTCACTGCGAAAGTCAGATACCTCGGTGTTTGGCTGGACCGGAAGCGCACATGGGGAGGACCACATACAATACATGACCGACAGGGCAAACGCGAGGCACAGACAACTCTATCCTGTGCTCAACAGGAATAGCACACTGAATAGGAGGGTGTCTAGGACATTATACATGACACTGATTAGACCGCTGATGACATACGCAGCTCCTGTCTGGGGATACGCAGCGTCCACACACCTGGACCGCCTCCAGAAAATACAGAACAAGGTATTACGTATCATAAGCAATGCTCCCCGATACACACGGACAGCGGACCTTCACCGAGAATACCGGCTGGAGACTCTCCAGGAGGTATTCAAAAAAGTCGTCACAGGACTGTACAAGAAATCAAGTCACTCGAACAATCCTCACATCCTACACCTGGGCCACTACGCCCACTACCATAGGTGGAAACACAAGCTCCCAAAGACACTCCTTAGGGACTAACCGTCTATGGTAACTTCGTAACTACGCAAACGACACAATGATGCGAGCCCCTGCACTTCAGCCACTGACTAGCTTGCTAGCTGAGCCTCTGCCATGAGAACAGGCAATCGCAGGGAAGCCATACGCGACTCACAAACAAACACCCAACACACATCACACTGCCAGTTCCTTCAGGACCATCGAACTGACAAACCTACAGGGATATGGCTATGTTGCAGGAGCAGCAGCTGGCCCGAGAGACATCGTCGGTACAACAGCAGCAGAGCTCACCTCCTCGACAGGACTGATCATTCCTTGAAAATCTGGCAACGCTTCTATGGTACTGATGCATGACACCCAACCGCTAACATAACCTTACCTTGCACGATCTGTCGCAGATAGCAAGAAACCGCTACTGCCCTTATTACCCAACCTGACACTGTCGCAGAGGTTTTTTCCCTCCTTACCTTGCACGATCTGTCGCAGATAGCAAGAAACCGCTACTGCCCTTACTACCCAACCTGACACTATCGCAGAGGTTTTCTCCCTCCTTACCTTGCACGATCTGTCGCAGATAGCAAGAAACCACTACTGCCCTTACTACCCAACCTGACACTGTCGCAGAGGTTTTTTCCGTTGGCACTTTTTTCCCTCAGCCCTTAAGACCGCTCTTCTTTCAAGCTTGACTCTGTCTAGCTTTTTCGACCACTTCTATCACCCAGATGCACCCGTATTAATGGGTAACCCTACCCAGACGTACGGATAACATCGCAGTTCCTCGCTCCTGCGACCTCCTCGATTCTATATACTAACAATGCAGAGGTCTGAGTAGACCTTTTGAGTTGGTCACCATGCTTGTGCGAGCGTGGAGGGGCTCACACCGAAAGGCTTATCTGAAGCTCACAGCAGCTCATAATTAGTTTCTGAAACCCACAGTCTTTCAGAAAAAAAGAATGGTTGATCTACCAATTAATAGTAAATGCCAGCCAAAAAGTTATCACATCAGTCATATTTATTTAACAAAGACAACTTCCAAATCAGTTTTGCTTTATTAGAGCCCGGAGATAACGATACTGAAATTCAAGAGACCATTGTGCTTCAAAGTGCCACAAAAAAAAGACGCAGCTAGCACAACCAGGACTAGAACTATACTACAAATAATCCTTAACAACGTTCCTCAACATATTCCGAAAGGTAAAATTCGCACACCCCACAAAAGAAGCACAAAATTTCAAGTAGAAAGCAAAGCCCATTACGAGTGCTATTAGGCACCAAATGAATAAACTTGTTAAGGCAGTTGAAATTCAGCTCTAAAAAGATAGCAAGACTAAGGTTATTTTAAATTCAAATTATTTACCACTGTTCCTAAGACTTCCTAACAGTCCTTATATACCGTAGTAGAGAAAACCATTTACGGAAGCAGATCCATTATTTTACTTAGAAAAGAAGTCTATACTAACAAATAAAAATCTTTTGTTACTCACTCTGTAAGTCTTCTGATTATAATCGTATTTCAGATAAAGGATTAAAATTATGTACTCATTTCAACATGCCACCCTCTGTCTAAGACGTCATTACAGTCTGATTCTTCTTTGTTTACGCTCTGTACTGAGTGTTTAAGATGCCTCCGATAATCATGAGTCCTGCCGACTGTGATGTACGAGCTGTTATAAGATTTCTTAGTGATAAGGCCTAAAAGCGATCGGTATTCATCGTGGGATCTGTGCAGTTTAAGGAGGTAACATGAGTGATGGAATGATAAGAAAGTGGGTGACAGCATTTAAAGATAGCCGCACAAATGTGCATGATGAACAGCGGAGTGAGCGTCCTTCGGTCGTTAATGAAAGTTTGGTGCAGGAAGTGGACAATAAGGTGACAGAAAACAGACGCGTTACGATTTCCTCCATGCGGGTTGACTTTCCTAATGTTTCTCGTAGTTTTGTGTGGCATTGTGACTGAGCACTTGAATTACCGGAAATTGTGGGCATGATGGGTACTGAAAAGGTTGACCCATGTGCACGAAACCAAACGTTTAGACAGTGCATTGACTTTCCTTGAACGGTACCACAACGACGGTGATGATTTCTCAAGTCAATTCGTTACGGGCGATGAAACATGGGTGACCTAGGTCACACCAGAATCAGTCCATGGAATAGTGTCATTCACATTCACCCAGAAAAGTGAAGTTTAAGCAAACAATTTCTGCCCGGAAAATCATGTGCACAATTTTTTGGGACAGAAAAGGAGTATTGCTTGTGAAATTTCTGCCTCGAAATGAGACAATCAATGCAGCAGCTTACTGTAAGACATTGCGCAATCTCCGCCGTTCAATTCAGAACAAAAGAAGTGGCAAGTTGAGCAAGGGCATCGTTTTGCTGCAAGACAATGCCGTCCGCATGTGGCGAATCAGACCAAAGATCTCATCACAACTTTTCGATGGGTAACTCTAGATCATCCTCTGTACAGCCCCAATCTTGCGCCCAGTGACTACCATCTGTTCCCAGTCTGAAGAAACACCTGGGGGGTCAGCGTCTTCAAGACGATGACGAAGTCAAAATTGTTTAAATAGCTCTGAGCACTAAGAGACTTGTCTTCTGGGGTCACCAGTTCCCTAGATCATAGAACTACTTAAACCTAACTAACCTAAGGACATCACACACATCCATGCCCGAGGCAGGATTCGAACCTGCGACCGTAGCGGTCAGGCGGTTAAAGTCTGTACCGCCTAGAACCGCTCGGCCACTCACGCCGGCTGACGAAGTCAAACCAGTGGTGATGCAGTGGTTAACAAGTCAGGCGACAGACTTGTATGAGGAGGGTATTCAAGAACTGGAACAACGTTATGGCAAGTTTCTCAATATTGACGGACATTATATAGAAAAATAGATTAGGGTACAGGCTTTCATGTGAAAACAAAATTATTGATATATCTTAGCAGGTCTTTTTTTTTCAATTTCAAAACTATGCTTACTTAATAAACACTCCTCGTATATATACAGGATGGGCCATTGATCCTGACCGGGCCAAATATCTCACGAAATAAGCGTCAAACGATAAAACTAGAAAGAACGAAACTCGTCTAGCTTGAAGGGGGAAACCAGATGGCGCTATGGTTGGCCCGCTAGATGGCGCTGCCATAGGTCAAACAGATATAAACTGCGTTTTTTTTTAAATAGGAACCCTTATTTCTTATTACACATTCTTGTAGTATGTAAAGAAATATGAATGTTGTAGTTGGACCACTTTTTTCGCTTTGTGATAGAAAGCACTGTAATAGTCACAAACATATGGCTCACAGTTGTAGACGAACAGTTGGTAACAGGTAGGTTTTTTAAATTCAAATACAGAACGTAAGTACGTTTGAACATTTTATTTTGGTTGTTTCAACGTGATTAATGTAAATTTGTGAACTTATCATTTCTGAGAATGCATGCTGTTACAGCTTGATTACCTGTAAATACTACTTTATTGCAATAACTGCTCAAAATGATGTCCGTCAACCTCAGTCCATTTGGCAATACGTGTAACGATATTCCTCTCAACAGCGAGTAGTTCGCCTTCCGTAATGATCGCACATGCGTTGACAATGCGCAGACGCATGTTGTCAGGCGTTGTCGGTGGATCACGATAGCAATTATCCTACAACTTTCCCCACAGAAAGAAATCCGTGGACGTCAGATCCGGTGAACGTGCGGGTCATGGTATGGTTCTTCGACGACCAATCCACCTGTCATGAAATATGCTATTCAATACCGCTTCAACCACACGCGGGCTATGTGCCAGTCATCCATCATGTTGCAAGTACATCGCCATTCTGTCATGCATTGAAACATCTTGTAGTAACGTCGGTAGAACATTACGTAGGAAATCAGCATACACTGCATCATTTACATTGCCATCGAAAAAATGGGGGCCAATTATCCTTTCTCCCATAGTGCCGCACCATACATTAACCCGCCAATGTCCCTGATGTCCCACTTGTCGAAGGGATCGTGGATTTACCGTTGCCCAATAGTGCATATTATGCCGGTTTACGTTACCGCTGTTGGTGAATGACGCTTCGTAGCTAAATAGAACGCGTGCAAGAAATCCGACACTGTCGCGTAATTTCTCTCGTGCCCAGTGGCAGAACTGTACACGATGTTCAAATTCGTCGCCATGCAATTCTTGGTGCATAGAAATATGGTATGCGTGCAATCGATGTTGATGTAGCATTCTCAACACCGACGTTTTTGAGATTCCCGATTCTCGCGCAATTTGTCTGCTATTGACGTGCGGATTAGCCGCGACAGCAGCTAAAACACCTGCTTGGGCATCATCATTTGTTGCAGGTCGTGGTTGACCTTTCACATGTGGCTGAACGCTTCCTGTTTCCTTAAATAACGTAACTATCAGGAGAACAGTCCGGACACTTGGATGATGTCGTCCAGGATATCGAGCAGCATACATAGCACACGCCTGTTGGGCATTTTGATCACAATAGCCGTACATCAACACTATATCGACCTTTTCCGCAATTGGTAAACGGTTCATTTTAACACAGGTAATGTAATACGAAGCAAATACCGTCCGCACTGGCAGAATGTTGCGTGATACCACGTACATATACGTTTGTGAATATTACAGGGCCATCTATCACAAAGCGAAAAAGTGGTCCAACTAAGACATTTATATTTCTTTACGTACTACACGAATATTTAATAAAATATGGGGGTTCCTATTAAAAAAACCGGATTTGATATGCGTTTGACCTATGGCAGCGCCGGCCGTGGTGGACGAGCGGTTCTAGGCGCTACAGGCTGGAAACGCGCTACCGCTACGGTCGCAGGTTCAAATCCTGTCTCGGGCATGGATGTGCGTGATGTCGTTTGTTTAGTTAGGTTTAAGTAATTCTAAGTTCTAGGAGACTGATGACCTTAGAAGTTATGTCCCATAGTGCTCAGAGCCATTTGAACCATTTGAACCTATGGCAGCGCCATCTAGCGGGCCAACCATGGCGCCATCTAATTTCCCCCTTCAAGCTAGACGTGTTTCGTTCTTTGTAGTTTTTTCGTTTGACGCTTATTTCGTGAGATATTTGTCCCGGTCACTATCATTGGACCACACTGTATATAACGGTGACACTCATTTGAAGAAGTGCATAAAACCTAGTGATTTGTTTTTAGAAATCTTTACACCCTTTCTGAAAGTAATCTGTTAACAAGAGTTGAGATGGGCTTCTCAACAATAGCAGCAGATTTTCTTATCAAAAATGCTGTCTTAGTACTGTCAAACTAACAGAAAGTTATCACTGTAACACTGTCTGTAATCTTGCTAAGGCCTATGATTGTGTAGATCAAGGCATGCTACTAGGATTATTATGATGGTGTAATTCTACTTGTATAGATGGCGTCACATGTTAATTACATTAAGATAATTTCAGAATATCAAATGCTATGACAGGTATAAAGCGAAGCTCAGAGTCGAGAAATATTAAATTTGCTATCACTCAATCTATATTGCTTAATGTCTCCTGATCTTGACCATAAATCAATTTTCAAGGGAAATGATTGATTTTTCAAAAAATGTGACACATTCTGATGACTGAAGTTTACCAAGAAGTGCCCAAAGAGCAGGCTTACAATTAGTGGACAGCGAAACATTAACCTTACATCTTTCAAAGGCATACATTTCGTGAATCCAAAACTGCTTATAGATACAAGAAGCAGTGATCAATGGACACTTACTACATGAAACTTCAATTGTAAAGTTAGACGTTTTTGTAAGCAGGCCACAGGTACAGAAACTTCATGGTGTGACTGGAAAGTTTTAAGAATGGATCCGCTACTGATTACTGGTTTGACAGGAAAATGCGTTTCCTCTATTCAGTACGTTGTGGCAGCTGGTTGAGTGCGGGTCTGTTATGGCTTGTTGCCGGAATCTGTCCGCGTGAAAATGGACGTGAAGACGGAGCAACGAGTTTGCGTGAAATTTTGTTCTAAAACTGGAAAAAACAGCTTTTGAGACTTACGAACTATTAAAATCAGCTTTTGGAGATAATTGTATGTTTTTTTTTGTTTCAACATATTTAAAAATGGCTGCGAAACATTTGAAGATGAACCACGGTCCAGACATCCTTCCACCTCAAAAACAAATGAAAATGTTGTGAAAGTTCGGGACTTAATGCGCTCTGATCGTAGACTTACAATTAGGGAGATGCCTGATGAACTTAATTTAAATTTCTATGCAGTTCAGTCAATTTCAACTGAAGATCTGAACATGCGTCGAGTGTCTGCAAAATTCATTCCAAAAGTGTTGTCAAGTGACCAGAGATAATACCGACTAGAAGTGTGCCAAGAACTGACCAATCGGCCTAAAAATGACCCAGATTTCTTAAATAGGGTAATTACAGTTGACGAATCGTGGGTATACAGATACGATCCTGAAAACAAGGTGCAGTCGTCGCAGTGGAAGGCTCCAGGTTCACCAAGACCGAAAAAACACGGCAAAGTTGGGCGAAGGTGAAGACGGTGTTGGTGATTTGCCTGGATTCTACCGATATTGTGAATCATGAATTTCCCCCTGGAGGACAGACAATTAACAAAGAGTACTACAAATGTGTCCTTGAGCGTTTGCGCGAAAATGTGCAGCAGAAGAAAAGGCCTGCACTGGGGAAAGAGAGGAGTTGGGTGCTACACCATGACAATGCTTCGGCTCATTGTGACTTCTCCACTGTAGAATTTGTGACCAAATCCAAAATTCCTGTGGTTCCACAACCGACATATTCCCTGATTTGGCCGCTGCAGACCTCTGTCTGTTTCCTCAACTGGAATTTTCACTGAAAGGACAGCAGTTTGACTCTATTAAAGACATCCAGGCAAATACGGAATGTATTCAAAAGTGGAAACCCCGTTGGAGTCGGTGTGTTTAGTAAGAAGGGGATTATTTTGAAAGAGATGGATCTCAGTAGCATGTACGTACCACCAGCGTACAATTACAAGCCCATTTTTAAAGCTTTCCAATCACACCTCGTATATTCTCGTTTGGTAAATGCGAATCGTGTGTATAGTGGCAACTTTTGCAGTTTAACAAGTGTGCGCCACGGAACACGACAAAACGCGAGTCAGTAATTTAAGCACTGGCATTCTCAACGACAGCAAATACGTTTCTACCGTAAGTGTTGCATCCCAAATCTAATTTAAAGATCTGTAGCATAGGACCTGAAAGACGAGAGAAAATCCTAAGTAGGATATTCACAAAATGAGATATAACGCGTCTCAAAAAAAAAAAAAAAAAAAAGCCGAAAAGCATGTTATGAACAATTACTTGAAACAACAAAAATTAATTCTTGAGCACCACTCTTATTAGTGTATATCAGCAAAGGGCTCGGTATATTAATACTGACACAGCAGAGTACAAATAGTGATCATTGAAAACGGAAAATTCCCCTCTACACTTCAGTGACAAATGACATACGATACCTACCAATATGGTGTCGGACCTCATTTTGCCCGACGTAATGTAGCAGCTCGTTGTGGTATTGACTCAACAGTTCGCTGGAAGTCCCATGCAAAAATATTTAGCCATGTGGCTTCTATAGCGGTCCATAACTGACAAACTCTTTCCGGTGCTGGATTATGTTCGCGAATTGACCTCTCGATGGGACTGATACCGGCAGATCTGGGTGGCCAAATCGTTCACTCGATTTGCCCAGAACGTTCATCGGAACAATCGTGAAAAACTGTGGCCAGGTGAAATGGCACATTGACCTCTATAAACATTACATCGTTGTTTGGGAACATTTAATTTCGTGAATGGCACCAATTGCTCTCCAAGTAGCCGAACGTAAATATTTCATACATGAAGTATGATGATGGTATCTGTTCTTACGGACCTGTCTTCATATAGATAAAGCTTACCGGCCAATAATCTTCGTCACTGCGGATGCACTCAGATTGATCAAACACTTACGAGAATCGGTAGACTAACTGCCGCGAATAATGAGCATAGTGAGCACGGGGACTACAAACGTAGTGTGTGGACAGTAAGATGGAAATGTTGGTCTCATGGCGGGCGTCCCAGAGGTAAGTCCCTGCAGTCGCACTATCCTCTGTGTCCTCCATGGCTTTGTCTTATAGAACGTCTGCCATGTAAGCAACAGATTCCTGGTGCGAGTCCCGGTCGCGGCGCACATTTTCTACAGTCCCCGTTGATACTTATCAACGCCTGTAAGCTGCTAATGGTCGGGATTTCATTGTAATTTACTCCGCAAATATTTCAAGTCATTATCCGCTTTAATTGGATTAGAAGTCCCAGTGCATTAGATGTAGCGCAACCCACACCGTTCTGAAGCCAGCACCAGCTGGAACAGTTACTTGCTGACAACCTAGGTCTATGGCTGCGTGGGGTCAGCGTCACACTCGCCCCTATCAGCACTTACCAACTGGAATGAGTACTCCTCACCAGGCCACAGGTTTCTAGTTCTCTAGGATCCCACCAAAGTCGCAACGAGCCTAGGAGAGGTAGCGCAGGAGCTGCTAGCCAAGGCAGTCGCGTCCGTCTCTGCTGCCGTAGCCCATTAGCGCCACATTTCACTGCGCTGTCCGAACGGATACGTGCGTGCTACTTCCGGCCCGCAATGATTTCTGCGGTGAACTGAATTTTGTGACAGTGTATATAATATCACACTTTGATATCTCAAGAACACATCGTCTGACATTTAAAGGTACAAGGACGATCTTACCTGTACGAAATACATAATGTATTCATGACAGACACGAAAAACGTAGCATTTCAGAAATTCTGTTGGATGCACAAAAAAAACCTACAGAACTATAAACCGCTGTAAAATTGCATAACTACTTCATATGTTCACAGTGCACTCTATCTCTGTAGCACAGGGTTATAGCCTTTAGAAATCGAGCAGAAAAGTTAGTTTTTGGACAGCTGATCAGAACAATCTATCAGGTTGTTAATAAACTGCAAAAATCTTCTCCTCCTTTTGCTGTTTTACGTTTCTCTAAGGGGTGGGCGTAATACACTCCTGGAAATTGAAATAAGAACACCGTGAATTCATTGTCCCAGGAAGGGGAAACTTTATTGACACATTCCTGGGCTCAGATACATCACATGATCACACTGACAGAACCACAGGCACATAGACACAGGCAACAGAGCATGCACAATGTCGGCACTAGTACAGTGTATATCCACCTTTCGCAGCAATGCAGGCTGCTATTCTCCCATGGAGACGATCGTAGAGATGCTGGATGTAGTCCTGTGGAACGGCTTGCCATGCCATTTCCACCTGGTGCCTCAGTTGGACCAGCGTTCGTGCTGGACGTGCAGACCGCGTGAGACGACGCTTCATCCAGTCCCAAACATGCTCAATGGGGGACAGATCCGGAGATCTTGCTGGCCAGGGTAGTTGACTTACACCTTCTAGAGCACGTTGGGTGGCACGGGATACATGCGGACGTGCATTGTCCTGTTGGAACAGCAAGTTCCCTTGCCGGTCTAGGAATGGTAGAACGATGGGTTCGATGACGGTTTGGATGTACCGTGCACTATTCAGTGTCCCCTCGACGATCACCAGTGGTGTACGGCCAGTGTAGGAGATCGCTCCCCACACCATGATGCCGGGTGGTGGCCCTGTGTGCCTCGGTCGTATGCAGTCCTGATTGTGGCGCTCATCTGCACGGCGCTAACGCGCATACGGCCGTCATTGGCACCAAGGCAGAAGCGACTCTCATCGCTGAAGACGACACGTCTCCATTCGTCCCTCCATTCACGCCTGTCGCGACACCACTGGAGGCGGGCTGCACGATGTTGGGGCGTGAGCGGAAGACGGCCTAACGGTGTGCGGGACCGTAGCCCAGCTTCATGGAGACGGTTGCGAATGGTCCTCGCCGATACCCCAGGAGCAACAGTGTCCCTAATTTGCTGGGAAGTGGCGGTGCGGTCCCCTACGGCACTGCGTAGGATCCTACGGTCTTGGCGTGCATCCGTGCGTCGCTGCGGTCCGGTCCCAGGTCGACGGGCACGTGCACCTTCCGCCGACCACTGGCGACAACATCGATGTACTGTGGAGACCTCACGCCCCACGTGTTGAGCAATTCGGCGGTACGTCCACCCGGCCTCCCGCATGCCCACTATACGCCCTCGCTCAAAGTCCGTCAACTGCACATACGGTTCACGTCCACGCTGTCGCGGCATGCTACCAGTGTTAAAGACTGCGATGGAGCTCCGTATGCCACGGAAAACTGGCTGACACTGACGGCGGCGGTGCACAAATGCTGCGCAGCTAGCGCCATTCGACGGCCAACACCGCGGTCCCTGGTGTGTCCGCTGTGCCGTGCGTGTGATCATTGCTTGTACAGCCCTCTTGCAGTGTCCGGAGCAAGTATGGTGGGTCTGACACACCGGTGTCATTGTGTTCTTTTTTCCATTTCCAGGAGTGTAGTATGAGTTTTGGCAATGTTAATGACAGTCAATGGTAGGATGGCGCAAGTGACGCTACCATTACCTTACGGAATCTGTTTACCGAATGGTTCAAATAGATCAAATGGCTCTGAGGACTACGGCACTTGACGTCTGAGGTCATCAGTCCCCTTGAACTTAGAACTACTTAAACTTAACTAACCTAAGGACGTCAGACACATCCATGCACGAGGCAGGATTCGAACCTGCGACCGTAGCGGTCGCTCGGTTCCACACTGTAGCAACTACAATCGCTCGACCAACCAGGCTGGCTCTGTTTACCGCCCCCGTTTGATTGCGTCTAAAGTAAATATCATATTAAAGCTTGGGAACCTTTTTCTGAAAGTTTGGGTACCATGTATCTGGGGCTATACTGGGGTAAAGCCCGGTGCTTACCCGGCTATTTGTGGGGAAACAGCCTAAATATCACGTGCAGGCTGGCCGCTCTCCATCCCCAGTCTTTAAACCACGAGGCGGCTTCGGTCTGGATGGGTCAGTAAACAGCTACGATACCAATCGATCGACACCACTTAAGTAGTCTACACAAAGCTGTAACAACAGTATACAAAATATGGAAACATAAACGACACGTAAGCATGACAAGCAACGCATACAGCAGAACGAGACCTCAGCGCTATCTAAGAAGCACAATCTTTCAAGTGTATGAAATATTTGCGAGAATAAATTTTCAGAATACTTTCAGGCCGCCAGGCACAACGATCCTAGAGACATATGTATGGTAGCAGAACAGCAGATCGAGAGAAGCGCAGATGGCGTTGAAATTACGAATACATAATTGCTATTCATTTTATCACTTCAACACTAATGAACACTGAATGACATGCTAATATTTCTTAAGTATTTATGATGTTATATTTGGTTAGAGGAAGCCTACTGGAGGTTATTGAGCTCTCCAAGGAAGTGGGCGAGGCATATCAGCTGGTGACAAGTTGCAGCCTCAGCCAGGTCAGTAGCCCGTGGCTGTTAGGAATCTAGCTCGATCCTGTGTCAGTCGCTGTACCCACCCGCAACAGAAGTGACGTCATGCTGTGACGTTGGCACTGATTTGGTTGCTTGGAGTCTGTTGCTTGTAAGCCCACCCCCCTCCCTCCGCCCTACTCAAAGACACCAAAATTGGCAGTGTTCCTTGGTGATGACAATATCTGCACACAGATAGGTTCCAGCATCAGTTCTTGATAATAAATAACACAAAAATGACGGCAGTGCAGATGGCACTGCCCAGGTAGTTGCTGAAATGCATAAAATAAGTCACAGGATAAATAACAGAAAAATAACATTGACCACAACTGTAATTTACTATGGTTAACGATACAGTGTATTTAAAAGCGTAAATAATGCCCATCATAAAATTAATCGTATTACGACATGCACGTGTGCCGTTCGGAGGAACGTGGCATATTCTCTCTGATGGTATATATTAACATTTAACTTATTGAGTTTAATAAGATAATTAAGTTTTTTTCTTAAATGCAATGCGGTATGAGGCATAATGTTGGTCTCACGTTCCTATAGTCGGGATTTTATCGGCAACACAGACAGTATCGTTTCTAGGTCTGAAGGGGAGTTGGAGCAATTGACCAGAGCACGAAAGGAGGCTGCCAGAAAATATGGGCTAAAAATAAACATAAAAGACCCAAGACAGCGTACCTCGTTATGACACGTGGTCAAAGCCATACTGCTGGTCATCTACAATCAGTAGAGGTGGGAGTCCAGTCTTACAAGACAGCACATGAAATTAAACACCTAGGGGAACTTTTCACTGAGACCTTGTTACGTGATGCAAGCAGGAAACTAATCATATCACGGCCTAGCACTGCTTCGGTCCACATATCTCTTCAAACAGTTAAAGATTCGAATATGCAAAACCCTGATCCAGCCTCTTGTTCTAAATGGCTGTGAGACATGGAGTATCGGGAAAAAGGACTTCAATAAGCTCCTAGTTTTTGAGAGAAAAGTTTTCAAAGATCTTCAGTCCGGTTCTGGATGCAGACACAGGAGAATGGGGGATCAGACAAAAATAAGAGCTTGATGAAGTATACCAGCAGCCCATCATAGCGGGATCACTGAAAGCCAAACGAATACAGTGGGCCGGCCATGTGGCCTGGATGGAAAATCACAAATCGCGTCGGAAGCTCACCTACAGGAAAGAGACCTCCTGGGAGGCCCGAGAAGCGTTGGAGGGGTGGCCTTCATAAATGTTTAAACCAAACATCAATAGACATAGACGGATGGCGGATAGCTGCAAATGACAGAATACTTGTGGCAGCCCGTGGTCCACTGGGCCTGATCATGTAGAAGAAGAAGACAGACAGTATCCCACTACGTAAATAATTCCCCACAGCTTTGTCCAGCAAACTGAATAAATCTACCGGTTACTTTCAGAACTCAAAAAACTCTCTGTTGAACTGGTGGTATTTTGCATTATGCAACAATGTAGTACTCTTCGTATTGTCTTCATTGACTACTCGTTTATTTTGGTATAATTTGGTCAAGAGTTATTAGGAACTCTACGCATTTAAAACGTAACAGTAAGCTTTCACAATTTTCCGGATGGTCTGTCTAAGGTGGGAAAATGTTGCTAACATCACTGAATCAGCAGCTAAGTGAAATGATCCACGTGTATTAATCATATAGTGAAGTGTATTAGAATACCGACTATGTAACTTCTCTTTAATATTGTAAACCAATATTCCGCGGATATCTTCATCTGCAGCCTCACTGTTGGATGAGATAACACGCTAAGACTTAGTTGTAAACAATTCATATCCTACCGTCTTTGAAATACATGTATCGAATCTGATAGCTTTGATACTAAACAAGAATAACAGTTTCCTCCATTCTTCTTCACAACAGTCTGGAGTTAAATTACAATTTCAGTGTTAATTCGCTGCCTCTTATTCTCCCTATGTCTTCTCAGGAAAGTGTTTAAAATTACTCTTCCTATCTCTGCTCCTTACCTCCATATACATACAAATTACTCAGAAATACAAGAGACAATAAATCTCACTGATATCATTTGTACAAAATAGTTTTTGGTTTTCAATCACGAGATTAATTTTCGAGTCTTCTTCACGAATTTTATGTGAAGTTTTACGAGGGTACTTTAACGACCAATCACGTCTTCTGGGTGCTTCAAATTTTTTTTTTTTTTTTTTTTTTTTTTGTCAGGCAGTTTAGTTGTTGCCAGGTAGCAGGACGGACGCCGGTCCAAATCGTACATATATTTTAGTAAAACATGCAATTGAAGTCTTGAAACTAGAGTTTTCGGTAAATAAATTTAAGGTATTTACACACAGCTTCAAGAGAACAATTTCAGGGAATAAACTGGTCAATATAGTATTAATTTTGCTCTTTACTAGCGGATAGTAGTGAACAAGGGAATAATTTCCTCATGCTAACGCTGAAGAAAGTAATTTAGATGGTTCTGAATAAGTCGTCACGTCAGTGTATTACGGAACTTAACCACTAGGCCCGCTATCTTTATGTCGATACTCGGCTAGCTCTTGTATTCATGCGTCAATAGACTCTTGTCGCCCATAAAATTATGCGATACCAAACAAAATTTAAATATTTACCCAAAATATGTTGGACAGTACGGCAAGATTCAAGTTATTTTTAAGTTAATGAAACTGTGCAAAAATTTTTGTCGTTGTTCAATCTGCAGTTTCATGTTCAAGAAACTCAACCATATTTACTGTCTTCTACCAGTCTTTAAAGAATATAATTTAGGGAGTTCCATTGCGGATATAATATTAAGATACATTTTAAGATACTTTGCCTCCGGGGCATGGTGCGAATCAGGGTAATGAATTCGGTGGATGCTAAACAGCCATTATGTCAGCAATTATATGCCTTACACATTGCTCATCTTCCAGCAACAACTGCCGCGAAGAGTAATTCTAGCATTCCACATATTTAAACGTGAAATCAGCGTCAATTCAGGACTGGAATCCATAGGATCTGGAGATACTTTCGCCATGCATTCATAACGGGAAATGTACCATTTTAAGGCTACTACACAACTGGTGCTTTGTTCTAGTTGGATCGCTCTTTTCGCTCAAACCAACTATCGTTTATGCTCTCTTGCCAGCCTAGCACAAAGGTAAACACTTTCCCCTATTCTGATGCTACTAGTTATCGACCGTGTAAGTGGACAGTAAACTACAAATTATTTAGAATTATTTATGCGTGGATAGAAAATGTCAATATTCCGTTCAAAATATAAGTTAACATAATTGTTAACAAATATTGCGCAAATACTGCTAAAACATCATTTATGGACACTGAAAATTACTAATGACATGAAGATCTGGTCTTAAAAATGAACATCATCTCTATGAACGATACCACCCTCAGTATTGGTCTGACAAAGTTTATATATAGGTGTCGCCATGGTCGGCAGCCCGTTTGTGCAGATATGCATTGAAGACGCGATGTGTCTCACCGTCTTTTTGTGGCCATTGCCAACCGTGCGGCTATCTTCCTGGTTATGCTCCAGTGGCTACAGGGAAGCAGAATTATTGTCTACAAAGAGAGGACAGAGATACGGACACACAAAAAACACATTACTACACCTGATGCGGTGTAGGAAAAAGGCTGGCATTCCGAGATAGCTACGTCATCCCTGGTTGGTAAAAATACAGGTACTGCGAGGATTTGAAGCGAATCGCGTACAGTTCTTCCTGCGAAATAGTGTCAATTCCAGGTAATGGTAACGTGTGTGGACAGCGATCACGCCCTCTACTGTGCATAGGGGGCTCGTTGAAAAACAGACGACGTAAGCCTACCAAGGAAGCTTCATAACTTTAAGCATGTTTTCAATACAAACGGATACGATGAGAGTCAATTCCGACGAAACTTCGGGCAGATAAGACAAGCTCAGGAGTAATGGTAATATACTGGGTGATGAAAAAGTCAGTATAAATTTGAAAACGTAATAGACCACGGAATAATGTAGATACAGAGGTAAA
Organism: Schistocerca serialis cubense; assembly: GCF_023864345.2. Classification (NCBI taxonomy): domain Eukaryota; kingdom Metazoa; phylum Arthropoda; class Insecta; order Orthoptera; family Acrididae; genus Schistocerca; species Schistocerca serialis. The sequence continues at coordinate 1,264,620,189 of NC_064638.1, read as the reverse complement.
AATTAACACACATGCTTGGAATGACATGGGGTTTTATTAGAACCACCCCATATAGCTAGACGCGTGAAAGATCTCTTGCGCGCGTCGTTTGGTGATGATGGTGTGCTCAGCCGCCACATTCGTCATGCTTGGCCTCCCAGGTCCCCAGACCTCAGTCCGTGCGATTATTGGCTTTGGGGTTACCTGAAGTCGCAAGTGTATCGTGATCGACAGACATCTCTAGGGATGCTGAAAGGCAACATCCGACGCCAGTGCCTCACCATAACTCCGGACATGCATTACAGTGCTGTTCACAACATTCTTCCTCGACCACAGCTATTGTTGAGGAATGAAGGTGGACATATTGAGCATTTACTGTAAATAACATAATCTTTGCTTTGTCTTACTTTGTTATGCTAATTATTGCTATTCTGATCAGATGGAGCGTTATCTGTCGGACATTCTTTGAACTTTTGTATGTTTTGATTCTAATAAAACCCCATTTCATTCCAAGCATGTGTGTCATTTTGCACCTCTGTGTCTACGTTATTCCGTGATTTATTCAGTTTTCAAATTTATACCGACTTTTAGATCACCCGGTATGTGGACAGCTATCACGCACGCTTGTATGCGTAGTAGATCACAAATACTCAATAATATTGAGATCTGGTGCTGTGGAGGCCAGAGCGATGCGACGAATCCTACTCGTGCTCACTAAGCCAGTCCTCGGATATACGACTTGTGTGAAAAAGCGACTGTCTTCCCGGAACACAGCAGCGTCATTTTGGAACACCCGTTGTACTATGAGGTGATCCTGATCAAGAAAAACGGTCACTTCAACGTTGAGAGTAACCCCATCTTGCAGAGTAACCATGGTTCTATCGGAATACCACGATACTTCTGTCCAAAGCATTCCCGAACCCCTGCCATGTTTCGCTCTTGGGACGTGAACTCGGCCGCCTAAATGTTTTTCTTCCGTTAGCTACTGCAGAGTCCATATTTTATGACTTCAGCACCACATCATCCTGTTACAGGCATCTGCATAGTGATTATTGGTTTTGGAATTCCAGCTCACCGAGTAAAATCCTGCTTATAAAAGTCATATAGTTTTCTTTTCGTGCTTACAGGGTTCGCCAATGCGACATTCAGTTCTGCAATGGCTTCTACTGCTGACGTCTTCTTATATAGCGTCGCAGTGCTTGGCAATCACTGTTCGCCACGGTCACTCAAAACAGTCCTCTGTCCACGCTGGTACTTAGCGGATGATATCCTCAGCTTTCCCCGTGTGCGGTATCTATTGTCGATCAGAGCCACTTGAATCAATAATCATTTCGGTTACACAGGTTACGAAAGCACCCACAATACGAGCTGAAAAATGTTCCCACGTTCGAACGCACTGGGCTTCTACTTAATGCACCACAATTACACAGAACACTATTCAGACCGCGAGTGAGATTTGCAACGCGTTGACGATATTGCAAACGTGCCGGTAATGGTCAAATACAGCAGTGCAAAATGCAGGTTTGCCTGTCCGTGTTTGTGTTGAAGCATGCATTTGTGGCTTCTTTCAATTTTTGTGCCGCCCAGCCCGCTTGAACGTTCTTAGGGTTGGAGAGTTGAAAACTAAATGATGCAGATTTTCTGAGGCAATAAACAGGTCCATTTTTACACGAACCAACCATTTTAAGAGAGCGAAACCGTTGCTCAAACTTGGGTCAGGTGTGCCCATAAACAGGATTTGCCATCCATTGCTGACGAACTTCACATTCGAGATGAGGAGAGGATCATTTGCTGTGATGCGTCATTGTCCCTTCTTGACCCATTGTCAATACGTCTATATTTAGAGCACCGGAGCCCCTAATATCATGATCACGCGGGGGAAGAAAATGACAACGCGGAAAAATCAGTTCTGGAAAAGGATTTGAACGAACGCATATCTTTATGCAGACTTCGTCGGTGGTGTGGAACAAGTAATCCGCACTCCCTGGCGACAGTGCTGAAGAGACACTTTGGGAAATGTACCTCTCGCTCACTAGAGCCAAACACCAAGAAAGCGGGAAGAGAACTACGAACGATCCCGAAATTCACATTCTTCCTGCGGGCAAAGTAAATGCCACTACAACCGCTGTCAGAGTACATTCGAATAATGTAAAACTACTCCAGCATTTGGGACACAGAAAACTGAAGACAGACCAGACGAATAGAATGAAGAAGAAGAAATGAGCTTCCATGTCAGTCCCTGCCGAAGGAAATCGTCCAGGAGCTTCAACCACGAGCTGTTACACAGGACGTTCCTCTCCGTCCTATTGTAAGCGAAATAGGCATATCATCGTACCAGCTGGCCAGACATCAAACAGATGTATTACGGTCCTACGTCGGTAAATGTCACCACCTCATCAGAAACTCTGTACATTTGATTTAACATATGTAAAAACTGCGCCTCCGTCACCAGGACCTTACGTTGAGTGTTGATGTGGTACACTACTGGCCATTAAAATTGCTACACCAAGAAGAAATGCAGATGATAAACGGGTATTCACTGCACAAATATATTAAACCAGAACTGACATGTCATTATATTTTCACGCAATTTGGGTGCACAGACCTTGAGAAATCAGTACCCAGAACAACCACCTCTGGCCGTAATAACGGCCTTGATACGCCTGGGCATTGAGGCAAACAGAGCTTAGATGGCGTGTACAAGTGCAGCTGCCAATGCAGCTTCAATACGATACCACAGTTCATCAAGAGTAGTCACTGGCGTATTGTGTGGAGCCAGTTACTCGGCCACCATTGACCAGACGTTTCCAATTGGTGAGAGATCTGCAGAATGTGCTGGCCAGTGCAGTAGTCGAACATTATCTGTATTCAGAAAGGCCCGTACAGGACCTGCAACATGCGGTCGTGCATTATCCTGCTGAAATGTAGGGTTTTGCACGGAACGAATGAACGGTAGAGTCACGGGTCGTAACACATCTGAAATGTAACGTCCACTGTTCAGAGTGCCGTCAACGCGAACAAGAGGTGACCGAGACGTGTAACCAATGGCACCCCATACCATCACGCCGGGCGATACGACAGTCTGGCGATGACGAATACCCGCTTCCTATGTGCGTTCACCGCCATGTCGCCACACAGGGATGCGACCATCATGATGCTGCAAACGGAACCTGGATTCATCCGAAAAAATTACGTTCTGCTATTCGTGCACCCAGGTTCGTCGTTGAGTACACCATCGCAGGTGGTCCTGTCTATGATGCAGCGTCATGGGTAATCGCAGCCATTGTCACCGAGCCGATCGTTCATGCTGCTGCAAACGTCGTCGAACTGTTCCTGCAGATGGTTGTTGTCTTGCAAACGTCCCCATGTGCTGACTCAGGGATCGAGACATGGCTGCACGATTCCTTACAGGCATGCTGATAAGATGCCTGTCATCTCGACTGCTAGTGATACGAGGCCGTTGAGATCCAGCAAGGCGTTCCGTATTACCCTCCTGAACCCACCGATTCCATATTCTGCTAACAGTCATTGGATCTCGACCAACGTGAGCAGCAATGTGGCGATACGATAAACCGCAATCGCTATAGGCTAAAATCCGACCATTATCAAAGTCGGAAACATGATGGGAAGCATTTCTCCTCCTTACAAGAGGCATCACAACAACGTTTCACCAGGGAACGCCGGTCAACTCCTATTTGTGTATGAGAAATCGGTTGGAAACTTTCCTCATGTCAGCACGTTGTAGGTGTCGCCACCGGCGCTAACCTAGTGTTAGAAATGGTTCCCAATGTCTCTGAGCAAAATGGGACTTAACTTCTGAGATCATCAGTCCCCTAGAACTTAGAGCTACTTAAACCTAATTAACCTAAGGCGTTTCAGTCTGGAACCGCGTGACCACTACGGTAGCAGTTTCGAATCCTGCCTCGGGCATGGATGTGTGTGATGTCCATAGGTTAGTTAGGTTTAAGTAGTTCTAAGTTCTAGGGGACTGACGACCTCAGATGTTAAGTCCCATAGTGCTCAGATGCATTTTCAACCATTCGAAAAATAAGCGAAAAATGTACCTAGTTAAATAAAAGTAGATAAAAATTCACTTGACGCCTTCCTGAGAGACAATCCCCAGTCATTCCAAATTAATAATGTAAGTGTAGACCAGATGTGGCTTTAATTCAAAGAAATAGTATCGGCAGCAATTGAGACATTTATATCAAATAAATTAACAAACGACGGAGCTGATCCTCCTTGGTACACAAAACGTGTCAGAACACCGTTGCAGAAACAACGAAACAAACATGCCAAATTTTAACACACTCAAAATCCCCAAGATTGGTGATGTTTTCAGAAGTTCAAAATTTATTGTGAACTTCAATGGGAGATGCTTATAACACTTTCCACAACGGAACTTTGTCTCGAAACCTGCCAGGAAATCCAAAGCGATAATAGTTTCCGCACCGAAACATTGTCTCGAAACCTATCAGAAAATCCAAAGCGATTCTGGTCGTATGTGAAGTATGTTAGCGGCAAGAAACAATCAATGCCTTCTCTGCGCCGTAGCAATGGAGATACTATCGAAGACAGTGCTGCCAAAGCAGGATTACTAAACACAGGCTTTCGAAATGCCTTCACAAAAGAAGACGAAGTGAATATTCCAGAATTTGAACAGCTGCCAACATGAGTAACATAGAAGTAAATATTCTAGGAGTAGTGAAGCAACTTAAATCACTTAATAAAAGCAAGTCTTCTGGTCCAGGCTGTATGGCAATTAGGTTCATTTCGGAGCATGCTGATGCATTACTTAACAATCATCTCGACGAAAGATTCGTACCCAAAGACTGGAAAGTTGCAAAGGTGACACTAATATTCAAGAAAGGTAGTAGTAGTAATCCACTAAACTACAGGCCCATATCGTTAATGTCGATATGCAGCAGGCTTTAGTATTCGAAAGTATTAAATTACCTCGAAGAAAACGGTGTATTGTCACACAGTCAACATGGGTTTAGAAAACATCGTTCCTGTGAAACACAACTAGCTCTTTATTCACATGAAGTGCTGCGTGCTACTGACAAGGGATTTCAAATCGAATCCGTGTTTCTGGATTTCCGGCAGGTTTTTGACACTATACCACACAAGCGGCTCGTAGTGAAATTGCTTGCATATGGAATTTCGTCTCAGTTACGTGACTGGATCTGTGATTTCGTGTCAGAGAGGGCACGGTTCGTTGAAATTCACGGAAAGTCATCGAGTAAAACAGAGGTGAATTCTGGCGTTCCCCAAGGTAGTGTTATAGGACCTTTGCTGTTCCTTATCTATATAAATGATTTGGGAGAGAATTTGAGCAGCCGTCCTCTGTTGTTTGCGGATTCCGCTGTGGTTTATCGACTAATAAAGTCATCGGAAGATCAAAACAAACTGCAAAACGACTTAGAAGAAATATTGGAAAGGTGGGAAAAGTGGCAGTTGACCTTAAATAACGAAAAATGTGAGGTCATTCTGTAACGCCGGAAATGCATATCCTCCGATTTCCATCTATTGTACTATAAATTTTTTCCTTATTTTGTTACCTGGAGATATGACGTTTCTGTGTCTTTGTATATTGTAATTGTTTTCCTATTTGTATATACATGCATTTATGTCGATGTATAATTGGTTTGTTTTGTAAATACTATTTGTATTTTTACGCTGGGTCTTGCCTAGGGAAAACTATGCTATCGAACGAATTCATCGATAGGTCGTGTGGAGAACCAAAGTGTTTAGGATCTTTGGTAGTGTTAGCTCTGCCGCGTGGAGCGCGGGTAGAGCGGAGTCTGGCTGGAGAACGGCAGTGGAGCAAGTGTGTCGCGTGACGCTCCCGCGAGTTGCCGCGCTTTCGGGGTTTGGCAGCATGTAATTGCTCTCGACTTGCTGTGATAGTTTCTGACACGGTGTCGCGGACGGGAAGCGTTAGCTGGCACACATCAAGAGCCCGTTTCGCCTGGTGACAGTGTCGGGAAGAAGGTGCGCCAACATCCAGCTTCTGCAACAGCGACGGCCGAATATGAGTGACTGTCGCCACCTCCTCGATCGACGACTTCAAAAATTCAATCAACCAACAAGGAAGACTGGTAGCACGTAAAGTTTTAGAACTGTATGCCAGACCTCAGCTTTTCAAACTGTTAAATTTTTCTCACTAAATTACAGCAACGTAGCATGAAACTTTTTTGCTCATTGTCCCAATTGCATTACCAAGCAGGGTCCCTTCCTTTTCCGTAATGAACCCGATTGTCGTTGAAATTCAAACACCAGCATTAAAGTAATATCATTCCACTTCACTGCTTTAATTTCAAAGTTCAGTTAAGGTATTCATAGCTGGCTACAATATTTAGATTACACAAGCACAAATTAAGAGTGCGAGTTTTGTTACCATATTTTAGCTTACTTGTGACTGCAGCTCAGCTTGGTATGTGCTAAAATTTACTATTGTTAATTGTTCAGAATCATTTAATTCAAGTTCAAAGTTAAGTCTCTTATTTCTAAATTTCGTAGCTTCAAGTACCTTTTGAAATGATTGTTGAGGTAGCCCAAGGCTAACATTATTTTACTGAATTTCGTAGTGCTTCAGAAACAAAGTTCACTATTAATTTCAGTCACTAAATTAACTTTCAATTTTCAGGTTTTATTAATTCTTTTTCTAAATTAAGTCAGAGTGTAGCGAAATTTATTACTTCTGACAAACATTCAGTTTTCACACAACACGTGTCAACCTTCAGTTGCCACACCTCTAGTGCTAATTATATGTGCAATAACCTTCCTTTTTCAGTTATTATAGTAGTTGTCCATAGGACTGGCGACCGTATTTTTCCCCAAATCTCAAATATCTAATTAACGCCAGTTAATTGTTAACGCAACGACCAAACATTTACTTTCTTTATTAACTTTACCCCTTTTCAAAATTAATTTCCACCAGTTTCATTTGCATTTTTCCTTTCGTTTAGATGTAACACTTTCCTCCCTCATTACCGACAGATAAACTTCGGTGACGATTGCTTTTCCCAAATTTCCTTTAGGTACATGAGGTTTAATTTTTACTGTCATTAAGGTCGACAAGTGAGGGGGAGGTTACAATCCACATGAGTGATAAAAGAAACGCGTTAAACTTCGGTTACACGATAAATCAGTCCAATTTAAAAGCCGTAAATTAAACTAAATACCTAGGTATTACAATTACGAACGATTTGAATTGGAAGGAACACATAGAAAATGTTGTGCGGAAGGCTAACTAAAGACTGCGTTTCATTGTCAGGACACTTAGAAAATGGAACAGACTTATTAAGGAGACTGCCTACACTACGCTAGTCCGTCCTCTATCACAATACTGTTGCGCGGTGTGGGATCCTTACCAGATAGGACTGACTGAGTACATCAAAAAAGTTCAAACAAAGGCCGCACGTTTTGTATTATCGCGAAATATGGGAGAGAGTGTGACAAAAATGATACAGGATTTGGGATGGACATCATTAAAAGAAAGGCGTTTTTCGTTGCGACGGGATCTTCTCTTGAAATTCCAATCACCAACTTTCTCCTCCGAATAAGAAAATATTTTGTTGACACGGACTTACATAGGGAGGAACGATCACAAAGGTGAAGTAACGGAAATCAGAGCTCGTACGGAAAGATATAGGTTTTCATTCAAACCGCCGCTATACGAGATTGATATAATAGAGAATTGTGAAGGTGGTTCGATGAACCCTCTGCCAGGCACTTAAATGTGATTTGTAGAGTATCCATGTAGATGTAGATGTAGAATGAGGAACTTCAAATTTCCGCTGAAGATAGGATCATGTAGTGGCAGGCCTACTATGGCTCCATTTTGAAAGAATAACTGAACATGCACTCGTTAGATATGACACGCTAGAGAAATTCGTGACAGGATGGACATTACATGGCATACGGTCAATACACAGAAATATCTACTCAATAACAAATGAAAACCACAGTATAGGACTGCACACAGACGACGAATAGAATGAGTTTGGCTGTCTAGAGCACAGGAGACCATCAATGAATACCTTAGAAGAATATTACCCAAAAATCCCTCAGAAGACCTGATTAAATTCCGGTCGTATGTAAAGGCTGTTAGTGGCACGAAAGTTATTGATAGGCTCTGAGGGACGTGGCAGCGCCTAATAATAAGTTTAGCACACAAAAAGCAGAAATGGTTAACACCTTTTCCAAACTGCCATGGCCCATTCTGATCCAGTCTAATTCTTGTACGACCGCAAATATGAGTCAATGGAGTTGAGAAAACGTTGAGAGCGTTAAAGTCGGACAAAGCCCCAGCCCTTGACGTAAAAGCTATCTGATTCTATTCCGATGATCTGGCTGATTTATTTCAACACTTATATTAACCGCAATATACGGAAGGTCTCTCAAAAAAAAAAAAAAAAAAAATCGGTGCCACGTGATAGGCTGAAAGCACAGGTCAGAATCCTCCAAATGAAGTGTAGCACAAGTGAACCACAAACCCACTGTCCAATATAATTCAACGCCTTCCATTGTTATGCAGTCTTAGAAGATATTCTGAGGTGAAATTTTAAAGGTTATGTGAACAGATTGTACTTCTTCACTACAACCAGCACTGCCGGCCGCGGTGGTCTCGTGGTTCTAGGCGCGCAGTCCGGTACGGCGCGACTGCTACGGTCGCAGGTTCGAATCCTGCCTCGGGCATGGATGTGTGTGATGTCCTTAGGTTAGTTAGGTTTAAGTAGTTCTAAGTTCTAGGGGACTGATGACCACAGCTGTTAAGTCCCATAGTGCTCAGAGCCATTTGAACCATTTGAACAACCAGCACTGAGTAGGTAAACAGCGATCACGTGAAACCTAAATCTCGTCCTTATACAAAGCACTGAAAGTCATGGAAGTTGCATTCAACCATAAGAAGTATTTCGTAACTTCCGAAAGGCATTTGAATCGGTACAACACATGCGTCTCGCTTCCGTAGGGATCGCGAAGACGCAGTTAACTTAACCTCATCGCGCACAGAGGCCTTTAATCAATCTTCTTGCATCCCATACGAAAATAAAACAGGAAAAAATACGAAAACTTGAAACGTTTAGAAGGCCCTCTTTCATGCAGTTCACAGTGCTTTCTAGAGTATAAATATACAAGGTGTCCCAGCTGTCTTGTCCACCCAAAATATCTCTGGAACAATAATAGCTATTGGAAAACGGCTTTCACCGGTATCAATGTAGGGATGGGGCCCATGAATGTATATATTTGGAAACATTCTAAAACGAAAGCATATGCGTTTTTTAACATAAACTTTTGTTTTTTTAAATGGACCTCCTATTTTTTTTCAGCAATCCATAGCATGACAAAGCACATACACAATGGCGTTGATTGCATTGTAATATTCCCATTACATCCCGAGATATTGAGACGCGAAGTTGACTCTTTAAACACCCGACATGCGCTGCTAGCGCACGTCCTGAGGCTCAGGCGTGAACCCCATGCTGCCCGTAATCGCGATGTGATTGACATGCGTAATCACACCTCCATACTTATCAAGAGGTCCGAAACGAATAATACGGCCTGCTGCCATCAACCCTCATAAGCACCTAATGGTTTCCCTCTTGCACGTTTTACGTATCTACGTACACAATATGAACCAGTACCATTCGGGGTACACTCGTCAGGTTGTCTTATTTATCCTGCACACTCAAAATAAGGTTCATCTAATGCGTTATATGACCCATTGTGCCTGTCGCGCAGGGCCTGGCTCTGCCTAGTCAAGTGTCCAACGTAGTTCCCACTACTGCCACAGTTACCACTTCGCCTTGTTTATTATTTGCGACCCATGCAAACTCCTCTACTCCACCACCCTGCGAGCATCCCATTTTTTGTTGCTTTGGCGCGCAGTACACCGCTTTGCAGTGTAGTCGTGCATCACAGTACTCTAGTGACGGCACGGAGGTAGTACACATTGTGAATAAAAGCTGTGTTGTGATGGTAGAAATGCTGCTGGTCTATGGAGAATGTCCGTTGACGGGAAATACGTTATGAGATTGCTTGTTTGTTGATAGTACTGTTAGCGAACGTTATGATTATTAAGTTAATATGTCTGTTTTCTACCCTACTCTACATACCTGTACTCTACCCTGTTGTAGGTGGACGAAATGCTGTTCAGGCAGAACGACTGTACAGAAGACGATTACCTGACAAGCCATCGCCTTTGTGCCGGATGTTTGGTCGTCTCACATCTCGTCTACGTGAAACGGGAAGCTTAAATCCAAGACCTCAACATCGTCCTAGAACCCGCACAGATGAACGTGCTGAAGTTGCTGTGCTCGCTACCATAGCTGTGAATCCTCAAATCAGCACAAGTCAAATTGATCGTGAAGTTGGTGTGTCGAAATCAAGTGCACAGCGTATTCTTAAACGTCATAAATTTCATCCTTACCATGTTCATTTACACCAGGATCTTCACGGAAATGACTTCCGCAATAGGGTAACATTTTGTCGGTGGGCTCAGCAGAAACTTCTGACAAATCCAATTTTTTTTGCAGATGTTCTCTTTACCGACGAGGCATCATTCTCCAACAAAGGAATTGTCAATATGAGGAATATGCATTATTGGTCCGCTGACAATCCAATATGGCTCCGTCAGGTAGAGCATCAACGTCCGTGGAAAGTTAATGTTTGGTGTGGGATTATTGGAGATACCATTATCGGACCTTTCTTTATAAATGGCATCCAAAATGGCAGACAATACTCCAGATTTATACGACACAATCTTCCTGTTCTCTTGGACACCGCACCTCTGAACCGGAGAATGGTCATGTGGTATCAGCATGACGGATGCCCTGCACACAACGCCTTACGAGCACGACGACTTCTGACCCGCAAGTTCCCTGGTAGGTGGATTGGACGAGGTGGCCCAGTTAGGTGGCCTGCCCGATCTCCGGACCTTACACCGCTGGATTATTTTCTTTGGGGAGCAGTGAAGGATGCTGTTTACCAACATGAACCAACAACACCAGAGGACATGAAGCAACGCATTATTGATGCTTGTACAGCCATCAAAGAAGAAACAGTAGCACGAAGTAGGACATCCTTCATCCGCAGAGTGACCCTATGTATGCAAGCCAATGGGCATCACTTTGACCATGAGATGTGAACGCAATGTTTAGTATGTAGTGCTGGTATCACAGTAGAAGTTTCTACAAAGGGCCATTTTACCCAGTGATGTTAAGACACATTTGTTTGCAACAATTTGTCATTTAACGTATTAGATAAACATAACATTGATAATTACGTGATAATAAAGCTAATTGGTTAAACATGCTTACATTCATCGTCTATGTCCTACCTGAACTTCCCAAATCAAAACATTTTTACCTAAACTACGGTAAAACTTTTAGTCCTCTTGCTCGTTTCACTAAAACCATCAACATGAATTTTACTGTTACGAGTGAATGATTAACTGTCACTTGCGCTAGATCTACGGTAAAGTAAAGTTTTAACGTTGAACGGCATTATCTTTTTAGTAACGGATTAACGATAAGCGAAGTTAACTTTGTGACTAACGTTGCGGTACACAGATATGTTACAGAACCGCATCACCCCTAGCTTATGGGATAAATACCTGCTGGAATGTACGACGTTAATGCAGGATGGCAGCAGACCGCATTATTCGTTTCGGACCTCTTGATAAATATGGAAGTGTGATTACACATGTCAATCACATCGCCATTACGGGCAGCATGGGGTTCACGCTTCAGCCTCAGGACGTGCGCTAGCAGCGCTTGTCGGGTGTTTCATGCGTCAACTTCGCGTCTGAATATCTCAGGATGTAATGGGAATATTACGATGCAATCAACGCCATTGTGTATGTGCTTTGTCATGCTATGGCTTGCTGAAGAAAACGTATAGGAGGTCCATTTAAAAAAACATCAGTTTGTGTTAAAAACACATATGCTTTCGTTTTAGAATGTTCCCAAATATGTACATTCATGGGCCCCAGCCCTACATTGATACCGGTGAAAGTCGTTTTCCAATAGCTATTATTGTTCCAGAGATATTTTGGGTGGACAAGATAGCTGGGACACCCTGTAAATGTAAAAGGAGATGTAGAGCTTACGTGTATAATTCAAAAATTTCACTCCAGTTTCGATCTGTTTCTTGTGTTGGTAAGTGTTACTTGTATTCCTTTTTCGTTCAATAAACTCGTAGCAAGGATATATTTGTAGATCGCCTTGAAAGAGGCACCACCAACAGGGCTCCTGGCTCAGGCAGGAAGACAGTGAGCTCACAGGAGGAAGACAGGGACCTAGAGTCAAGGAGCAAAGGAAACAAGGAGACTTCACTTTTGAAATAAGGACAACACATGGTTGGATTCATTCATTATTCAACAAATACAAAATGACTTACTCCTGTAGGTCACGAACTAGTCGATTATACGCAACTGAAGCGAGACATTTTGAACCCCTGGCATCCCCTCCCTTCAGATAGCGTGCCAGTATTTCCCTCACAGACTACGGTGGTTGGGTTGTCTGGGGGAAGTGACCAAACAACGAGGTCATCGGTCTCATCGGATTAGGGTAGAACGGGAAAGGAATTCGTCCATGTCCTTTCAATGGAACTATCCAAGCATTTTCTTGGAGCGATATTGGGAAGTCACGGAAAACCTAAACCAGGATGGCCGAACGCTGGCTTGAACAGTCGTCCTTCCGAATGCGAGTCCAGTGTTCTAACCACTGCGCCACCTCCCGCGTCCACAGACTGCCTCTTGATCATCATCGCCCTCTTCTTTTCATTATACACAGACTCCGATTGTTAGCGAATGTAACAGATTGTGTCTTCATGACGTCACTGTCAACAATGAGTTTCGGCACGAAACCTACCGAACCGTTGCGTAGCATCAGTCTCATTGACAAACCTTCCGAAGAAAGAGTCGATTTCGTAGTGCGCTTTCTAGGAAGTCTGTTTCGCATCCTTCGGGCTGTGAGAAGAAGTTGAGAAGTAGTGAGGAGGTAGGTGAACACTGACTTTTAAATTACTCTGCAGTCGCAGGCACGGGATCAGGGTCTGGAAGACAAATATTTTATCTTTGGTCTACATATCAGTATGTCAGATTATTCTTCAATTCCCATCTTGTATACTAAACTTTACATTTTTGATGAACTTCTGTATTTCCTGAGGCGCTGCATTGCGTTCTTCATAGTCCAGAAATTTAATCTGGAACGAGGAGCACAGCTCACTGAACATGTGGAAAACGACTTGTTCTCACAACGTCAGCAGGTCTCGTAATTAGTTTGCTGATGCAAAATGAAATAACTTTTCTCAAGAATTTCAGTTAACTGGAATGTTGATCACCACGATTACTATACTTATCAATTCCCCAACATCCTTTAAAACGTTTGATGGTTAATTTGATTTGGCACGGTAGAAAGCCTTTCCGACAAATAATTAAATGTACAATGCCTACTGTATATCATGTAGTGTATTATTAACTTATTTACTAACTCCAGACTCCCAATAATTGTTGGCTTGATACAAGTATTTGTTTTCTTTTAACGATCCATTAGGTTTTTGTTCAGTTTACTTGGTGTTTCATCTAAAATACAGCATCACTCAATATTATTTTTTTTATGATTGTGATAAGAGCTGGTGTTTGTCACATACGGTGCCATGTACGGTATGAGACTGAATTGTTTATTTAGACCAAAACTTTTTGTCAATAAGGCAGATTTCATTTGACTATTTTCGTCTCAGGAGGCACTGTAACTATTAAAGACTGCTTGTTTTACGTTTCCAGATGTTTTCGCGAGTGAAGTCGCTGTTCGGCTCGCCAGCTGCCAGCCAGGGGTGTCCCAGGCTGGTCGACGAGCCGCCAACACCTGCGCCTCTTCGCCGCCTTCGGCCACCTCGACCAAAGTCGAATGAGAGGAAGGTGGAGTCCACCACCACCGACTGCGAAGAGGCCGCTGCTGATAAACCGCAGCTTCAGGCAATTCATGTAAGCAGCAGTGCATCCTTTGCAAAACATTGACCAATAATAACTGTCAGAGTGTTCCAAGAAAAATGATAAAAATAGATTCCAATAATGTTCTGCAGATACGTTTACTGACATAAATTTTTCTTTCCACAGTTTGGTCCGAGACCGAGAATTGTGCATTTTGACTTGTCTGATGAAGAGGAGGAAGTCTCTGGCTCCTACTATCCTCCTGGAGTTCCAGTTCCACCCAGTCGGCTGCAGATCTTTGCCAACAGACCGCGCCGAAGGAACATTATCCGAGAGCCGCCGTCGCATGAAGTGCAGACTGCGATGGCACATCTAAGAGCTGAGATACAAGCAATGGTATGTTAAACATTTAGCTGTTAAAAACCCCGTATTACTTTAGAAACACAAACGTAGATTTCTTATTAACGCTTGAAATAAATGTAAATGTAGGACTGATGTTAATCTACACATACATCTACTTACAATTGATGATGAGGGTTTGTCAAGGCATCTTGAAGCCAAACGCGACATATTGTTTGAGAATATGTGGAAACGACAAAAAGATCGTCATGAGATTGGTCCAAAAACACATTGCGATATTTTACAAAACTTACATTACTACATTTCCACGGAATGTTTATGGAGTGGTGATATTATCAATACGAAGATTCAGTTAACTCGCTTTACACATTATACCTCTATATCTTTCGTTACTTTGCAAAAGTCTTATTTATATTACCGTTACAGATTTTCTGTAGCCTGTAATATTTCAAGTGCTAGATATAGGTTTGCTCAAGGAAGCAGCATAATAAAAATAATTCTTTTTGTCATTTCCAGGAGAACCCGCCACCTACAACATGCATTGGGCTTCTAGTGGAGAATCTAGTGGACCTGTACCGAAACAAGAGATATTATCGCCGGAACCATGGATTGGTAGAGAGACCAGGGTTCGTCATCCGAATGAAGAGAAGATTCGCTCCAGTTCGTGAGGCAGTGAGAAGAGTTCTGCATCTGAAGAAGAATGTGGACAGGAGACAGCTGCCGACGGGCATAGATTCAACTCTGCGTGATTACTTTCTTCATTGTGAACACCCTGACCCTAACTACCCGCCGATTATTCCTTTGGCACCACGGCTACTTGAAACCGCGCTGTGATGCGTTTGTAGAAGCCAGTCTGGTTTGGCTTGAAATAAAACACTTTAAAATCTGTTTAGTTGTGATTTTATTGTACTAGTGTACTAGCGTACTAGTGTGAAAGCGAAAAAGGTTAGATCTGTGAAGTAACCTGCTTGGATGGTTAAAAATCAAAATTAACTGGCAGCAGCATAAGCTGAATTAGAGAAGTTGGCGCTTAAAATGACGTCACTAGGGTTGTGAATGGGGCACATCAGTTTATTGTGTTCAAATTTTCAATCCGGTAACAGCTTAAAGAGAAGGTACAGAGTAATTAGTAGACCGACTCCAGACAACCAACAACATTCAGAAACACTGAGACAAGGAAGGAAAAGTACAAATCGTGGTTAATAATAGGAGACTGAAAGAAATACTGAGAGGGTACTTCCGGTCGGCAGTTTTCATGATATTAAGTGTCTGATTTAATGCAGAACTTCATGGCTATTCAACTTCTCAGTACAGGAACATTTTAACTGGAACGTAGGAATCGGCATTACAACTTGCGTTATGAAGTGGCGAATCATATTCATAAGAATTTCTACTGACCATCTACGTACAGGAAATGTTTTAGATGACAACCTCAACAGCGCAATTGAGGGTGATACCGAGAACGTCGCTGAGAATGCTTCTTTCACTAAGGTGAATATTGTGCCATTCCTTGAGTAGAACAACAGCCACTGGATCCTCTCGATTCGTTCATCAAGCTGTGCCTGTCATGTATGTCTGTGACTGATGCATCGTACGTCGCACAACATGCAACATGGCCTACATCTGGATGTTTAGTTTAAGAGGTAATTCGCATTACTAATTTCCAGATGCAGTCTGGGAGGTAGAACTCTGTCAGCTGATCCCGATATTCTCCAACACTTTTAGTAAATGGCAAATATTTCAGAGCAACAGAGTTACCGTCTGTCTATACACGCATCTGCAGCAGTGAAGTGTAAAGCTAAAATAAGTTGACTGGATACCACAAATAATAAAGCATCAGGGTATTTTATGCTACATACAAAGAGTCTAATTAAGACCGAAAAACTCGTATCACGAAAGGGAACGACAAAATTAAAAGATATATCTTTTGGCGTACTTGACTAGTACAATACAACACCTCTGCACAGTTACGGAAATCAAGGAGATCTATGTCGATACAAGTTAATATCAAATTGACTACACACAACAAGAGCAACTGTCGATGGAATAAGGTGCCAAGCCAGACGTAAAGGAGTACATTATTAAACAGCTCTTCGAGAGCTGTACTTCAGTGACAGAACTGGAAACGCCGAACGTAATGGTTCTGTCAGTGTAGAGTATCCAAAAAGGAAATTCTTTACACTTCAATTAACTATTACAACGATCAAAATACGGACTGAGATAATAGCTGCGAAGTCGGTAAAGTATGTGAGGATTTCGGTATTTATTTGACGTAGGACAGTAGAGATGGAGGTCACCCACAATTACTGATAGCCAGTTTCGGTACGTTCTCAACCAAAACACTCCTAGGAATACCAGAAGCACACAGTTCCTGTTAACTAGTTTCTAAATACCCCTTTTTTTCAACGAAAAATCTCGAGTCCTACGATAATTGATTGATCTGCCCATGAATGGCAAATAACAGCAAAAAAGATTTCACTTCAGTAACATTTGTTTAAGAAAGACAACTTCCAATACAGTTTTATTTTACTAGGGCTCAGAGATAACCGTACAGGATTTCGAGAGCATCTTGTGCTACACTTTGCCCCAAATAAAACACACGGCTAACACAAGAAAGACGGAACAATACCACAAATAATCCTTCACGTTCCTCAACATATTCCGGATGGTAAAAATCACACATTGCACACAAGAAGTACAAAATTTCAGAAAGAAAGCAAAGGCCATTACGACAATTATTAGGCACCGAATAAAATAAACTTATTAAGGCAGACGACATTCAGCTCTAAAAAGACAGCAATGCTAAATAAGGTTATTTTAAATTCAAATTATTTACCATTATTCCTAATACTTCCTAACAGCCATTAGAGCCAGTAGTAGAGAAAACCATTTACGGAAGCAGATCCATTATTTTACTTAGACAGGAAATGCAGTCTACACTAACAAATAAAAATCTTTTGTTACTCCCCCAGGAGGTCTTGTGGTTATAATCGTATTTCAAATATAGATTCAAATGGTTCAAATGGCTCTGAGCACTATGGGACTTAACATCTGTGGTCATCAGTCCCTTAGAATTTAGAACTACTTAAACCTAACTAACCTAAGGACATCACACACATACATGCTCGAGGCAGGATTCGAGCATGCGACCGTAGCGGTCACGCGGTCTAATAAAGGGCTAAAATTATGGACTCACTTCAACATGCCACCCTCTGTCTAAGACGCCATTACAGCCTGATTCTTCCTTGTTTACGCTGTGTACTGAGTGTTTAAGATGCCTCCGATAATCGTGAGTCCCGCCGACTGTGAAGTACGGGCTGTTATAAGATTTCTTATTGCTAAAGTCCTAAAAGCGATCGATATTCACCGTGAGATCCGTACAGTTTACGGAGGAAGTATGAATGATGGAATGGTAAGAAAGTGGAAGAGCGCATTTAAAGATGGCCCCACAAATGTGCTTGATTAACAACGGAGTGGGCTTCCTTCGATCATTAATGAAAGTGAGAGAAAACAGACGCTGTACGATTTCGTCCTTGCGAGATGACTTTCCCAATGTTTCTCGTAGTGTCTTGTATGTCAGTGTGAGCGAGCAGTTGAATTACCGAAAATTGTGCGCATGTTGGCTACCGAAAATGTTGACGGATGTGCACAAAACAAAACTTCTAGACCGAGCATTGACTTTCCTTGAGCAGTACCACAACGACGTTAATGATTTCTTACGCCAAATTGTTATGGCCGATGAAACATGGGGGGGCCAACGTCACACCGGTATCAAATCAACAGTCCATGGAATGGCGGCATTGAGATTCAGCCAGAAATGTGAAGTTTAAGCAAACAATTTCTCCACGGAAAACCATATGCACAGATTTTTAATACAGAAATGGAGTATTGCTTGTGGAATTTCTGCCTCATAATCAGACAATCAATGCAGCACCTTACTGTAAGACATTGCACAATCTGCGCCGCTCAATTCAGAACAATAAACGTGCAAGTTGAACAAGGGCATCGTTTTCCTGCAAGACAATGCCCGTCCTCATGTGGCGAATCAGACCAAAGATCTCATCACAACATTTCGACCGGAAGCTTTAGATCATCATCCGTACAGCTCCGATCTTGCGCCTACTGGCTACCATCTGTACCTGATCTTGAAGAAACACCTGGGCGGTCAGCGTCTTCAAGACGATGACAAAGTCAAATGGGTTAAATGGCTATGAGCCCTATGGGACTTAACTTCTGAGGTCATCAGCCCCTTAGAACTGAGAACTACTTAAACCTAACTAACCTAAGGACATTACACACTTCCATGCCCAAGACAAGATTCGAACCTGCGACTGTAGCGGTCGCAAGGTTCCTGACTCTATCGCCTAGAACCGCTCGGCCACTCCCGCCGGCTAACGAAGTAAAAATGGTGGTGCTGCAGTGGTTAACAAGTCAGGCGACAGACTTCTATGAGGAGGGTCTTGAAAAACGGGAAGAAGTGCCTCAATATTGACGGAAATCATGTAGAAAAGTAGGTTAAGGTACAGGGTTTCATATAAAAATAATATTATTGATATACCTTAGCAAGTCTTTTTTTTAATTTCAGAATGGCACATACTTAATAAACATGCCTCGTATATATATATATATATATATATATATATATATACATATGGTAGATGTGACACTCATTTGAAGAAGTGGATAAAACCAAGTGATTTCTTTTTAGAAACCTTTACACCCATTCTGAAAGTAATCTGTTAACAACAGTTGTGATGGGCTTCTCAACAACAGAAGCATATTTCTTATCAAAAATGCTGTCTTAGTACTGTCAAACTAAAAGAAAGTTGCCATTTTTACACTTTCTGTAATCTTTCTAAAGCCTTTGACTGCGAAGATCAAGGCATGCTACTAGGATTATTACGATCGTGTAATTCTACTTGTAAAGACGGCATCACATGCTAATTATATTGAGATAATTTCCGAATATCAAATGATATGACTGCTACAAAGCGAAATTCAGAGTCGGGAAATATTGAATTTGGTACCACGCAATATACACTCCTGGAAATGGAAAAAAGAACACATTGACACCGGTGTGTCAGACCCATCATACTTGCTCCGGACACTGCGAGAGGGCTGTACAAGCAATGATCACACGCACGGCACAGCGGACACACCAGGAACCGCGGTGTTGGCCGTCGAATGGCGCTAGCTGCGCAGCATTTGTGCACCGCCGCCGTCAGTGTCAGCCAGTTTGCCGTGGCATACGGAGCTCCATCGCAGTCTTTAACACTGGTAGCATGCCGCGACAGTGTAGACGTGAACCGTATGTGCAGTTGACGGACTTTAAGCGAGGGCGTATAGTGGGCATGCGGGAGGCCGGGTGGACATACCGCCGAATTGCTCAACACGTGGGGCGTGAGGTCTCCACAGTACATCGATGTTTGCGCCAGTGGTCGGCGGAAGGTGCACGTGCCCGTCGACCTGGGACCGGACCGCAGCGACGCACGGATGTACGCCAAGACCGTAGGATCCTACGCAGTGCCGTAGGGGACCGCACCGCCACTTCCCAGCAAATTAGGGACACTGTTGCTCCTGGGGTATCGGCGAGGACCATTCGCAACCGTCTCCATGAAGCTGGGCTACGGTCCCGCACCCCGTTATGCCGTCTTCCGCTCACGCCCCAACATCGTCCAGCCCGCCTCCAGTGGTGTCGCGACAGGCGTGAATGGAGGGACGAATGGAGACGTGTCGTCTTCAGCGATGAGAGTCGCTTCTGCCTTGGTGCCAATGATGGTCGTATGCGTGTTTGGCGCCGTGCAGGTGAGCGCCACAATCAGGACTGCATACGACCGAGGCACAGAGGGCCAACACCCAGCATCATGGTGTGGGGAGCGATCTCCTACACTGGCCGTACACCACTGGTGATCGTCGAGGGGACACTGAATAGTGCACGGTACATCGAAACCGTCATCGAACCCATCGTTCTACCATTCCTAGACCGGCAAGGGAAATTGCTGTTCCAACAGGACAATGCACGTCCGCATGTATCCCGTGCCACCCAACGTGCTCTAGAAGGTGTAAGTCAACTACCCTGGCCAGCAAGATCTCCGGATCTGTCCCCCATTGAGCATGTTTGGGACTGGATGAAGCGTCGTCTCACGCGGTCTGCACGTCCAGCACGAACGCTGGTCCAACTGAGGCGCCAGGTGGAAATGGCATAGCAAGCCGTTCCACAGGACTACATCCAGCATCTCTACGTTCTCTCCATGGGAGAATAGCAGCCTGCATTGCTGCGAAAGGTGGATATACACTGTACTAGTGCCGACATTGTGCATGCACTGTTGCCTGTGTCTATGTGCCTGTGGTTCTGTCAGTGTGATCATGTGATGTATCTGACCCCAGGAATGTGTCAATAAAGTTTCCCCTTCCTGGGACAATGAATTCACGGTGTTCTTATTTCAATTTCCAGGAGTGTATATTCCTTAACTTCTCCTGTTCTTGAGCATAAATCAATTTTCATGGGAAATGAACGATTTTCCAAAAAAATTGATACATTCTGATGACACAAGTTTACCAAGAAGTGCCCAAAGACCAGGCTTACAATTAGTGGACAGCAAAACATTAACCCAACATCTTTCAAAGACATACATTTCGTGGATCCATTATTGCCTATATAGACAAGAAGCAGTGACACATACTACATGAAACTTCAAGTGTAAAAAAAGTTGTTGTAAGCAGGCCACGGGTACAGAAACTACGAGGTGTGATTGGAAACTGTTAAGAATGGATGCGCGACTGATTACTGGTTTGGAGGGTAGGTACACGGAGGTGGGAAGTGAGTTATTGCCTTGTCCTTGAACGCCCTCTGACAGGAAAATGCGTTTCCTATATTCAGTACGTTGTGGCAGCTGGTTGAGTGCCGGTCTGTTAAGGCTTGTTGCTGGATTCCGTCTGCGTGAAAGTGGACGTAAATATGGAGCAACGAGTTTGCGTTAAATTCCGTTCTAAAACTGGGAAATCAGCTTTTGAGACTTACGAACTATTAAAAACAGCTTTTGGAGATACTTGTGTGAGCCAGTCAAATGTTTTTACTCTGTTTCAACAGATTTAAAAATGGCTGCGCAACATTTGAAGATCAACCACTGTCCAGTCATCCTTCCACCTCAAAAACAAATGTTGAGTGGTACTTAAGATAGGTGAAGTGAAATAGAAATTAGAAAATATGTGAAAAACTTAGTTTAGTTTAGAAGAATTACACAGTTGGAAACAGCGGGCAGAGCAGCAGTGACAGAAGAGCCAATGACCATGAAGTCAGCACGTCAGGAGAAGCCGTCGCCCTCCCCACATAAGCGGAAGCTGTCGATTCAGCCGTCAGGGCATCGCCCGACCGGCTCACGTGTTTCTCAGTTGTCACATGTGATCAAAGGCCCTCGCCTACATTCCAAGAGCCAATGACCGACGTTAAGAATATTCTTCGAGAAGCTTTTAAACGTGACAGAAGAGGTAATGACCGTGAAGTCATTCACCTCCAGTGAACTGAAGTGAATAAATATGCGAGACACAGTGGGCCCGACAGTAGTAGTTTTCAATTCCAGTACAGTTCAGTCGGTGCTGAAGACCGTCATGCAGGAAGAGACTACATCGTACACAGAAGCACCAAGTTCGCCGCTGTCATGGAATAGCAAGCAGCAGCCTCGCCCCCAGAAGACAGAAGTTAAAAGGTTTTTGAAGACTGAGTTTTACGTACCCGGGTGACTCGTGAGGACAGGAAGGAGATGGCCTCACATCAGCAGTCACCTGTGAGCTGGTGATGAAGATCTGACAGCCAAAGACTGGCAAGCTGGAGTCCGCTGTTCGAGTCCGGGACACTGGCCTTCCCCTGCCACACCGCTCCGCTGGCCGACGCACAACACTGAAACACGCGGCCGCTTAGAGAAGCGAAACACTGGGACGCCACATCCAAGGTATCACCATCCGATTCACGACTTCGTTCTCAATAATCAAACGGGCCACGTCGCGATGCGAGTCTCCAGTCAACTGGGGGAAACAGCGACACGAGATAGACACCGCCAGGCGTAATCAGACGCCGCCGCCGCCGCAGCAGAAGGCTTCGCAAACGACACAGCTGCCGCTCTCCCAGCCAGAACAATCCAGTAAGCTTGACGGAAAAGCTATCTGATTCTATTCCGATGGTCTGCCTTAGTTAATACTTCTATTAACCGTAATACACCGAGGATTTATCAAAACAAAGAAAAAAAAAAAAAAGAGAAAGAGAACAGCGGTGCCACGTGATAGGATGGAGGCACAGGTCAGATTCCTCCACAAGAGGTATAGCACAAGTGAACCACAAACCCACTGTCAAATGTAATTCAACACCTTCCATTGTTATGCAGTCTTAGAAGATATTCTGAGGTGAAATTTTAAAGGGTATCTCGAACAGATTGTACTTCTTCATGCTATCCAGCGCTGAATAGGTAAACAGCGATCACGTGAAACCTAAATCTCGTCCTTATACAAAGCACTGAAAGTGATGGAAGCATGCACTCGACCCTAAGAAGTATTTCCTACCTTCCGAAAGGCACTTGAATCGCTACAACACATACGTCTCGCTCCCATAGGGATCGCGAAGACACAGTTAATTTAACCTCATCGCCACAGAGGCTATCAATCAATCTTCCTGCGTCCCACACGCAAATAGAATAGCAAAAAGCCCCCAACCTTGATACTTTGAGAAGACCCTCTTCCATGCATTTCATAGTGCTTTGTAGAGTATAGATACATATGTCGACGGAGATCATTGTTCAAAAATTTCACTCCAGTGGTGATCTGTCTCTTTCTCCTGGTATTTGTTAGTTACATTCGTTTGCCGTTCAATAAACTCGTAGCAAGGATATATTTGTAGATGAGTCACATATCTGGAAAAGGAAGAAAGGAGAATTCACTTTTGAAATAAGGACAGACGTGGTTGGATTCAATCGTTATTCCACAAATCCAAAATCACATACTGCTTAAGGTCTGGAACCAGTCGAATATACGAGAATGTAGCGAGACATTCTGAACCCCTGGCATTCCCTCCCTTCAGATCGCTTCCGAGTGTTTCCCTCACAAACTATGGGGGTTTGATTCTTTGGCGGAGGAGAGGTCATCTGTCTCATCGCATTAAGGTTGCCTTGAAAGGGGCACCACCAACAGGGCTCCTGGCTCAGGCAAGAAGACAGTGAGCTCACAGCAGGAAGACAGGGACCTAGTGTCTAGGAGCAAAGGAAACAAGGAGACTTCACTTTTGAAATAAGGACAGACATGGTTGGATTCAATCATTATTCAACAAATACAAAATGACTTACTCCTGTAGGTCACGAACTAGTCGATTATACGCAACTGTTGCGAGACATTTTGAACCCCTGGCATCCCCTCCTGTCAGATAGCGTGCCAGTATTTCCCTCACAGACTACGGTGGTTGGGTTGTCTGGGGGAAGTGACCAAACAACGAGGTCATCGGTCTCATCGGATTAGGGTAGAACGGGAAATTAATTCGTCCATGTCCTTTCAATGGAACTATCCAAGCATTTTCTTGGAGCGATTTTGGGAAATCACGGAAAACCTAAACCAGGATGGCCGAACGCGGGATTTAACAGTCATCCTCCCGAATGCGAGTCCAGTGTGCTAACCACTGCGCCACCTCCTGCGGTCACAGACTGCCTCTTGATGATCATCGCCTTCTTCTTTTCATTATACACAGACTCCGACTGTTAGCGAAAGTAACAGATTGTGTCTTCATGACGTCACCGTCAACAATGAGTATCGGCACCAAACCTACCGAACCGTTGCGTAGCATCAGTCTCATTGACAAACCTTCCGAAGAAAGAGTCGATTTCGAAGTGCGCTTTCTAGGAAGTCTGTTTCGCATCCTTCGGGCTGTGAGAAGAAGTTGAGAATAAGAGAGGAGGTAGGTGAACACTGACTTTTAAATTATTCTGCAGTCGCAGGTAAGGGATCAGGGTCTGCAAGACAAATATTTTGTCTTTTGTCTACGTTCGCGAACTATTTTAACGGCGCAAGCCGAGAGAAGCAGGATTTCATTTGCTTTTTCCGAAGCGCTTGCTAGTTTCAATTTGTCGTTTCTGCTTCACTGCAGCATTTGTGTGATTCGATCTTTGGTGCTATTTACAAACGTCTTCTTTCGTTGCATCTGATGACCATGAGGAAAATTATTTTTAATAATTTTTTTGGAAGATCTAACTAGAAATGTGTAATTGTACTACTGAATTTCCCTTCAACAAGTACATTCTGTAGCAAATGAAAACCAGTTGTCTCAACATTTGCTAACCTAGCCTCTGATTCCCAAAAATATAGTCATAGAAAAACCTGATTTTGTATTTGACGTAGAATACAAATCCATAGTGTTAGCTTTCTTACTGAAAATATCGGAAACGCCAGACTCTTAATAATTGTGGCCTTGTACAAATATTCGTATTCTTTTAACGATCAATCAGTTTTCTGTTCAGTTTAATTGGTGTTTCAATCCAGACTCCAGCATCACTTAATATTAATTTTTTATGATTGTGTTAAGAGCTGGTGTGTGTCAAATACGGTGCCATGTACGGTATCACACTGAATTTATTATTTAGACCAAACCTTCTTGGCATTAAGCCAGATTTCATTTGACTATTTTCATCTCAGAAAACAATGTAACTACTAAAGACTGCTTGTTTCACGTTTCCAGATGTTTTCGCGAGTGAAGTCGCTGTTCGTCTCGCCAGCTGCCAGCCAGGGGTGTCCCAGGCTGGTCGACGAGCCGCCAACACCTGCGCCTCTACGCCGCCTTCGGCCGCCTCGACCAAAGCCGAATGAGAGGAAGGTGGAGTCCACCACCACCGACTGCGAAGAGGCCGCTGCTGATAAACCACAGCTTCAGGCAATTCATGTAAGCAGCAGAGCCTCCTTTGTACAACATTCAACAATAATAACTGTTCGAGTGTTCCAAGAAAAGAGACAGAAATGAATTACTATAATGTTCTGCAGACACGTTTACTGACATGAATTTTTCTTTCCACAGTTTGGTCCGAGACCGAGAATTGTGCATTTTGACTTGTCTGGCGTTGAAGATGAAGAGGAGGAAGTCTCTGGCTCCTACTATCCTCCTGGAGTTCCAGTTCCACCCAGTCGGCTGCAAATCTTTGCCAACAGACCGCGCCGAAGGAAGATTATCCGAGAGCCAGCATCGCAGGAAGTGCAGACTGCGATGGCACATCTAAAAGCTGAGATACAAACAATGGTATGTTAAACATTTAGCTGTTAAAAACACTGTATTACGTTAGAAACAAATACATAGATTTGTTATTAACGCTTGAAATAATGTAAATGTAGGACTCATTTTAACCTACACATACAACCAGGGTTGACAAGGCATCTTGAAGACAAACGAGATGTATTGTTTGAGAATATGTGGGAACGAAAAATGATTGTCATGAGACTGGTCCAATAAAACATTACGATATTGTACAGAACTTACATTAATTGATTTCGTAGGAATGTTTATGGAGTGGTGATATCATAAATACGAAGATTCAGTTAACGCGCTTTACACATTACACCCCCATATTTTTCGTTACTTGCAAAAGTCGTAGTGATGTCACAGTTACTGACTTTTTTTGTAGCCTGTAATATTTCAAGTGCTAGATATAGGTTTATTCAAGGAAGCAGCTTAATAAAAATAATTCCTTTTGTCGTTTCCAGGAGAACCCGTCACCTACAACATGGATTGGGCTTCTAGTGGAGACTCTAGCGGACCTGTATCGAAACGAGAGAGATTACCGCCGGAACCATGGGTTGGCAGAGAGACCAGGGTTCGTCATCCGAATAAAGAGAATATTCGCACCTGTTCGTGAGGCAGTGAGAAGAGTTCTGCACCTAAAGAAGAATGTGGACAAGAGACAGCTGCCGACGGGCATCGATTCAACTCTGCGTGATTACTTTCTTCATTGTGAACACCCTGACCCTAACTACCCGCCGATTATTCCATTAACACCACAGCTACTTGAAACCGCGCTGTGATGTGATTGTAGAAGCCAGTCTGGTTTAGCTTGAAATAAAACACCTTAAAACCTGTTTAGTTGTGTTTTTATTGCACAGTTAATTTTTAAAAACTCTCTACACTTAATGTACAAGTGTGAAATCGGAAACGGTCAGCACTTCGTAGACTGAAGTAACCTCTTTTGATGGAAATAAATCAGATTTAACTGCCGGTAGCATAAGCTGCACTAGGGAAGTTGGCGCTGATGATGACGTCACTAACGTTGTGAATGGGGCAGATCAGTTTACCGTGATCAAACTTTCAATCCGGTTTAAGAGGTGCCTCCAGACAACCCATAGGATTCAGATACAATGAGACAAGGAAGGAAAAGTACAAGTCATGGTTAAGTATAGTAGACGGAAAGAAATTCTGAGAGGGTACTTGTATTAGGCAGTTTTCATGTTATGAAATGACTGAATTAACGCAGAACGTAATGGGGATTCAACGTCTCAGTACGCGATATGAGGTGTGTTGCCGAAGGATATCCATAAATAAGAACACGTACTGATCATTTGGGTACAGGAAATTTTTTATATGATAACAGTGCAGTTGAAGGTGATACCAGGAACATCGCTACGAATGCATCTTTCACTAAGGTGAAGATTGTGCCATTCCTTCAGTAGAACAACAGGACTTGGTTCCTCGGGATTCGTTCAACCAGCTGTGTGCCCTTCATGTATGTCTGTGACTGATGCATCGTACGTCGCATAGTCGCACAACATTCGACATGGCCTACATCTGGACGTTTTCTTTAAGGGATTATTTGCATTACTAATTTCCAGAGGCAGTCTGCGAGACAGACCTCTGTCAGCTAATGTCGATGATCTCCTATAATTTGAGTAAGAGGCAAATATTTCCGAGCATCAGAGCTACCATCTGATTATATACAGAGCTGCAGCAGCTGAGTAAAAAGCTAAAAGAGGTTAATTGGATACCACAAATTATAAAAAAAGGATATTATCGGCTACATTAAAATTTTTGTTAATGATTAAAAACTAGTATTACGAAGAAAACTGTAAATTAAAAAAATACATTTCTACAAGTGTGCTTGGCTAGGATAATAAATCAACTTTTCACACATCTCGAAGAGATAAACCTAGGTCGATACAGGTTAGTATCCAATTTCTGTAGACATCACAAGATGAAAGGCAGACGGAATAAGGAGCCAAGCCAGACGTAAAGGCTTACAATATTAAACACCTTTTCCAGTGCTGTACTTCAGGGACAGAATTGGAAACACGGAACGTAGTGGTTTAGTCAGTATTGAGGCTCCAAAAGGGAAATGTTTTACACTTCATTTTACTATTACAAAGAACAAATGTCCGGCTGCGGTAGTAGCCGCGAACAAGCTAAAATATGTGATGATATCGGTATCTATTAGACGTAGCACAGTAAAGACTGAGGGTACCTGGACTTACTGGTGGGCAATTTCGGTACGTTTCCAACTCGAACACTCCTAGGAAGACCAGAAGCACACAGTGCCTGATAGTTACTTTCTAAATTGCACAGTATTTCATGAAAGAATGGTCGTTCATCTCCCCTTTAATGGCAAATTACAGCCAAAAACATTTCACATCAGACAGGTTTTGTTTAACTAAGATCACTTTCAAACAGTTTTGTTTTACTAGAAGTCAGATATAAACACACTGCAGTTCAAGAGAACTTTGTGCTACAAAGTGCTACAAATAAAACACGCTCAAGAGGTACACAATTCCAGAAAGGAAGCGAAGCCAATTACGAGAATTAATGGACACCGAATGCATAAGCGTTTTAAGGCAGATGACATTCAGTTTTAAAAAGGCAGTATAAATGAGTCAGGTTATGTTAAATTCAGATTATTTACCTCATATCTTAAGATTTAATAACAGTCCGTAAAAATCAAGGTAAATCAAACGATATACGAAAGCAGATTCATTACCTTACATAGTCACTAATTGCAGACAATAATAACAAATAAAAATCTTTTGGTTACTCATCCAGCAATTCATCTGATTATCATCGTATTTCAATTAAAAGTCTGAAATTACGTACTCAGTTCAATATTACACCTTTGATTAACATATCTAATAAGACAATGACGAGTACTTATTGGAAGACTTATATATATAGCGATAACACTCATTAGAAACAGTGGAGAAAAGCAAATGACTTCTTGTTCGAAACCTTGACACCTATGCTGAAAATAATCTGTAAACAACAGGTGGCCTTCTCAAAAAAGGAATCAGATTTTGTTATAAAAACGCTGTCCTAATAGTATCAAACAAAAAAAGTTATCCTTGTGCATTCTGTGGGACCTTGCAAAAGCCGTTGCTTGTGTAGGTCAAGGAATTATGCTAGGGAAAGCACAATGGCGTAATTCTACTTGAATGTACGGTGTCATATCGTAATTACATAAAAATAATGTAGAATTACAAATGATACGACAGCTATAAAGCGAAATTCAGAGTGTGGGCTATGGTCGCAAAAAATGGTTCAAATGGCTCTGAGCACTATGGGACTGAACTGCTGAGGTCATTAGTCCCCTAGAACTTAGAACTAGTTAAACCTAACTAACCTAAGGACAACACACACATCCATGCTCGAGGCAGGATTCGAACCTGCGACCGTAGCGGTCTCGCGGTTCAAGACTGCAGCGCCAGAACCGCGCGGCCACTTCGGCCGGCGCTATGGTCGCAGGTTCGAATCCTGCCTCGGGCATGGATGTTTGTGATGTCCTTAGGTTAGTTAGGTTTAAATAGTTCTAAGTTCTAGGCGACTGATGACCTCAGAAGTTAAGTCCCATGGTGCACAGAGCCATTTGAACCATTTGAATCAGAGTGTGGAAGCATTCAGTTCCGTAGCAGGCAAGATGCATTGCTTAGCTTCACCTAATCTTGGTGATAAATCATTTTCCAAGGAAAGTGATATTTTTTTAAAATCGTGACATATTTCAATGACACAAGTTTACCGATAGGTTCCCAAATACCTTCATAACAGGCTAACAATAAACAGATAGTGAAACATAAACTCTATATCTTTCGAAGACCTACACTCCGTGATTCCAAAATCGTTTATGGGCAGAAGATGTGGTAGTCAATGGACACACATAACATGAAACATCAGGTGTAAAGTTAAATGGTGATGTAGTAGGGCACGTTTAGGGAAACTATTCTCGTTTAGTAATTGACATATAGTAGTACGGGTTTTCTAGAGGATACAGACTTAGATGCTGAGATCGATGGCATATGCACCTATGCGAGCCGATACTAGAACAACCGTAACGTAATCTGACAGTAAAAATGCCATACATTTTAATATACATATCTAGTTTAAGCAAATCCTGTGAATCGTGCCGACTGTTTCGGTGTAACAAGAGTGAGACATTTGTAACCGCTCAATGTCACTTAATATGATCACGACGACACCCCTCGATCGACGTTAACACTCGTGGTGTCACTCGCCTTCATACATGGCAGTGGACGTTTGAAAATTCGTGACGCTAGCTCAGTGGTCGTCAATTGATTTAAACGTATTTCCCGGCTGACTCTTAATTCAACTGCGTATTTAGATGTTCGATTAATCTGAATAGTTTGCAATGTTCCAGCGATTCTATTCGAACTCTATGCTGATGTACCGACAGGCACCATTTTCGCAGATAAACATGCAAGTACGTAATGGATGTTCAGTTTCTCAATATAGTTCATCGCACACACACGTTATACATCCTCTGTAAGAACAATTTCATGCATTTATATTTTTGGTGTCCCAAAAAATTGGTTGGCTTAATATTATGACGGCACGTTGCATACAACTTGCACAGATATTGTTTATCATGTAGTCAAGACTACGTAATGAAGCCAAGATCGTGGATAAAATTGAAATGTAGTTTGTTTATTAACACTTTTCTTTTCCCTAATTAAATATGAAATATCAGTCGGGATTGGAGGTGTTGATCTTATACTTCGTTTTTAGTAATTTAGGTCCCCATTAATTAATATCTGATAGTTAATAAGCGGAATATTTTTTGTGTTGGCTCGTTGATGGTACCAGTTACCCCCGCAACAGTCCAAGAATAAGATTCTTTTAATGTTCTGCGCACACGCGTTTCACCATTTTATAAACTGCAGAATTACGTAAACTATAGCTTTCCGTTGCGCACAACTTTCGTGGGTTCCACAACCACAATGGTATCCCAAGAGAATTTTTCCCAGCCAACACAGAGTTCGAATTGTGTTGTCGGATTCATTTTCACTTCTCCCGACAATAAACGTATCTGATCACTTCGTCACACGTAATATATTTTAAACGAGTCTTTAAATAACCTCCTCAACGAGTTTCGCAGTCGCGTACCACTTTTTCATCAACTAGCCCGATCGCGATAACTGAAGGTAGAGAGGTCAATAATGTGTTACATGTTCTTGTACATGTATTAAAAAACAAACGTGCCCCAATATCTTTCTGTCCCGCTTGGTCTTTGCTACTTTTCATTACATTGCTTCTTAGTAATACCGTGCAGTTATTAAGGTTTCGTATTACTTTCGGCTTTTTAATTCTTCCCCGATTTTAATTAATATGATGCTATCGATTGGCGACCCCATGGAGTGTTCTGTGCACCACGACCAGATAGTGGATATAGTTGGAAGGAGAAACAGCATTGGTCGTATTTTTTTTGTTTTATTATCCGCAAAATCGATTTCAGTTTATGTGATCGTTCTAAGCATGTTGACACCAGTGCCTACCAATTTAAATTGAATATTACAGCACTGAGGATGGTCACTAAGTGACCGAAAATCCGTTTTGCGGATAACAAAACAAAAAAATACGACCAATGCTGTTTCTCCTTCCAAGTATAATATGATACTAACTATGATTAACTATTGGCATTCTCAACGACAGCAAATACGAGTAAGTTTCTACTCTAATTGTTGCACACCAAGATAAAATTAAAAACCATTTAAGCACGAGACATGACTGAGATTAAATACGAAAAGAAGATTGTCAAAGAGGTATGTAAGGAGTTCTCAAACCGTAGCCGGAAATTATTTTACGAACAGTTACTTCTAAACACAAAAATAAACTTTTGAACAACGTAACTGTTAGTCTACATAAACCAAGGGTACAGTTTATTAATACTTCCATAGCAGGGTACGAATAGTGATCACAGAGAAAGGAAACCTCAGCCGTATGCTAAGGTGACAAAAGCCATCCGGTAGCTCGTAATATCGTGTCGGACCTCCTAATGCCCGACGTAATGCAGCAACTCGATGTGGAATTGACTCAACATTATGCTGGAACTCCCCTGCAGAATTACTGAGCCATTTTGCTTCTATAGACGTCCATTACTCTTTCCAGTACTAGATTTTGTTCGTGAACAGCCAATAAATGTTCAGTGGGACTGATCCTGGAAGATCTGGGAGGCCAAATCCTTCGTAGAATTTGTCCAGAACGCTCATCAGAACAACCGTGAAACACTGTGTCCCAGTGGCATGGCGGATTGTCATCTATAAATATTCCGTCGTTGTTTGGGAACATCAAGTTCACGAATGGATGCAAATGGTCTCCAAGTAGCCGAACGTAACTATTTCCAGTCAATAATCGGCTGAAATGCACCGGAGAACTCAGTCCATTCGATGTAAACGCAGTCCATATTATTATGTAGCCAACACCAACTGGGAGAGTGCCGTGCTGACGAGATGGGTCCATGGCCTCGTGGAGTCTCGTGGACTCTACCCCACACTTGACTCCTATCATCTGCACTTACTAACTGAAATCAAGAGGCATCTGACCAGGCCACAGGTTTTTGGTTGTCTAGGGTTCAACTAACGTCGTCACGAGCCTAGGAAAGATGGTGCAGACAGTGTTAGTAAAGAAACTCGCGTCCGTCTCCGCTGTAGGAGATCATTAAAGCCACATTTCGCGGCACTGTCCAAATGGACACATTCGTAATTCGTGCCACAGTGATTTCTGCAATAAATTGATATCTGTGACCTCAGTGCATATGGAATCACACTTTGACATCACTTGAATACAAAGTCAGTCTCTTGCATGTACAAGAACAATCTTATCTATAACAAATACATAATGCGACAGTGATGGACTATGTGAGAAAAATGTAATGAATGAATCTTCCAAATTTAGCATTTCAGTTCTGCTGTTGAATTCAAAACAAACTTACAAATTATAAACCATTATAATGTTGCATAACTACTTCCTATATTTAGAGTGAACCTTATCTCACTAGCATAGGATTGTAGTCTGTAGAAATGAGGCCCAAAAATTACTTTTTGGACAGCTGATCAGAACTCCCAATCAGGTTGTTAATAAACTGCATCAATCTTCTTTTCCTTTTATCTTTTCCCAATTGTCTAATGAGTCGGCATTGTTAGTGACAGTCGTTCTCCGTACGCCCCTGGTGACGCTACCGCTCTCTCAGGGAACCTGTTTTTGGGTCCCAATTGTTTGCGTTTAGACTAAATCTCATTTTCAAACGTGGGAACGTTTCCTGAAAGTAGCGTATATCCGAGGCGGTACGTGGGAAACAGTCCGGCGCTTACCTGGCCGTATGTGAGGAAACCACCTAAAAACCACATCCAGACTGGCTGTTTCACCAGCCCTCGTCTTTAAACAGCGATGTTTAATAACCTGGCCAGTCGAGATGGGTCAGTAAACAGCTACGATAAGAATAGATAGACACAAGTAGTCTAGGTGAATCTCTAATACCAGTACGCGAAACATGGGAACATCAACGAATGTAAACATTGGTAAACTGCAGAAACAGCGGAAGAAGACCTCAGGAGCATCTAACTACCGCAAG
Source organism: Schistocerca serialis cubense (assembly GCF_023864345.2). NCBI lineage: Eukaryota > Metazoa > Arthropoda > Insecta > Orthoptera > Acrididae > Schistocerca > Schistocerca serialis. Next base: position 1,264,587,060 of record NC_064638.1, on the reverse strand, counting down.
CTTTCTAATGTGTGAATTATTTGAATGAATAAAGTTTCAAAGTACTTTCAGATCGTCAGACACAACGATCCAAGATCCGTTTGTAAGGTAGTAGGAGAACAGATGGAGGGAAGCACAGTTGACATCGAAATTTTTAAAATGTTAGTACTATTTATTTAAACACTTCACTACTAATGAGCTGTCAATGACATGCTAATATTCCGTAAGTGATTATGATGTTATATTTAGTAAGAGGAAGCGTACGTTGGTTTGACCAAGGAAGGGGGCGTGGCAAAACAGCTGCTGACAAGTTGCTGCCTCAGCTAGGTCAGCAGCACGTGGTTGTCAGGAATCGCCCTCGAAGTTGCTTCCGTCAGTCGCCGTATCCATCCGCAAGAGAAGACACCTCTTACTGTGACGTTGGCAGTGTTCCAAGTGTGTGTAATCTGTTGCTTGCATCTGAGGCATATTGTTTTTCTGACTCTCCTATGGTCGTCAACTTATCATTCACATAGACAGTATCCCACTACGTAAGTTATTCCCCATAACTTTGTTCATTACTCGCAATAGATCCACCGACGACATTTAGAACTCGAAAGAAATTGTTTTGAATCGGTGAAAATTTAGATTGCGCTGTAGTGTAGTATTCCTCGAAGTATCTTCATTGAGTACGAATTCGCTTAGACTTAATTTTTGTCAAGCGTTAATTAGGAATTCTACGCACTTAAAACTCAACAGTAAGTGTTGAAATTTTTCCGAATGGTTCTCTAAGGAAGGAGAACGTTGTTAACTGGGCTGCATTAGCTACTATGTGAAATGATCCACCTGTCTTAATCGCAGCGTCTAGTGGATTAAAATAGAGACTGTCTGATTCTCTTAAATGTTGTTAGTTAACATTCGGTGCATACCTTCACCTGCAGCCTTACTCCTGGATGAGGTAACGCGCTATGACTTAATTGTAAACGATTCATATCCTACTCCCTTTCAAAGACGTGTACCGAATCTAGTACCTTTGAGAACAGGTGAGATTTTAACAATCTATATCTTCCCAAAATTTACTTCTTTACAGCAGTCTGGAATTCACTTACATTTTCGGTGTAATTCCGACGCCTCTCATTCTTTGACAAAAATCTCAGAGATATGGTTCCCGTCTCATCCTATAACTTCACTACCACTGTATTCGCCCCTGCTGTTTTCACAAGAGTCTTCTGAGCCAAGCTTTTGAAAGTACTCTTCCTATCTGTGCTCCTTACCTGCAGGTACATACAGCTTACTCAGAGATCCAAGTAAGTAAACATCTTGCTGACCTCGCTGGTCCAGAGAAGCAGCTCTACATTTATGATTTATCAATCGAGAGATTACATTTCAAATCTTCATCGGTAATTTTGTTGAGAACGTTTACAAAGGTACTTTGACATCCAACTACATTTTCTTGGCACTTCACTTTTTTCATCAGTCAGTGCAGCCGTTGCCAGGTAATAAGGTGGTAATTGGTCCAAATCGATCGCATATTTCAGTAAAAAATGCAATTGTAACAGTTACGCTAGAGTTCTTGGCAAGCAAATTGAATTTCAAAGACAGCAAAATTGGCAGTGTTCCTTGGTGATGACAATGGCTGCACACAGATAGGTTCCAGCTTAAGTTCTAGATAATAAATAACACAAAAATGAGGGCAGTGCACATGTCACTGCCCAGGTAGTTGCTGAAATGCATAAAATAAATCACAGGATAAATAACAGAAAAATAACAACTGTAATTTACTATGGTTACCGATACAGTATATTTAAAAGAGTAAATAATGCACTTCATAAAATTCATCGAATTACGACATACACATGTGCCGTTTAGAGGAACGTGGCATCTTCTCGCTGATGGTGTACGTTAATATTCAACTTATTGAGTTTAATAACCAAATTAAGTTTCTTTTTTTTTTTTTTAAATGCGTTGTGGTGTGAGGCATAATGTTTGTCTCACGTTCCTATAGTCAGGATTTTATCGGCAACACAGACAGTATCGTTTCTAGGTCTGAAGGGGAGTTGGAGCAATTGACCAGATCACGAAAGGATGCTGCGAGAAAATTTGGGCTAAAGATAAACATAAAAGACCCAAGGCAGCGTACCTCGTTATGACACGTGGTCAAAGCCATATTGCTGGTCATCTACAATTAATAGAGGTGGGAGTCCAGTCCTACAAGACAGCGCATGAATTTAAATACCTAGGGGAACTTTTCACTGAGACCTTGTTACGTGATGCAGAGATGAATGCCAAAATACAAGCAGGAAACTAATCATATCACGGCCTAGCACTGCTTCGGTCCACATATCTCTTCAAATAGTTAAAAATTCGAATATACAAAACCCTGATCCAGCCTGTTGTTCTATATGGCTGTGAGACATGGAGTATCGGGAAAAAGGACTTCAATAAGCTGATAGTTTTTGAGAGAAAAGTTTTCAAAGATCTTCGGTCCGGTTCTGGATGCAGACACAGGAGAATGGGGGATCAGACAAAAATAAGAGCTTGATGAAGTATACGAGCAGCCCATCATAGCGGGATCACTGAAAGCTAAACGAATACAGCGGGCCGGCCATGTGGCCTGGATGGAAAATCACAGATGGCCTCGGAAGCTCCTGGATTTCACACCTACAGGAAAGAGACCGCCAGGGAGGCCCGAGAAGCGTTGGAGGGGTGGCTTTCATCAATGTTTAAACCAAACATCAATAGATTTAGACGGATGGCGGATATCAGCAATGGACAGATTACTTGTGGCAGCCTGTGGTCCACTGGGCCTGATCATGTAGAAGAAGAAGACAGACAGTTTCCCACTACGTGAATAATTCCCCACAGCTTTGTCCAGAACTCGGAATAAATCTACCGGTTACTTTCAGAACTCAAAAAACTCTCTGTTGAACTGGTGGTATTTTGCATTGTGCAACAATGTAGTACTCTTCGTACTGTCTTCATTGACTACTCATTTATTTAGGTATAATTTTGTCAAGAGTTATTAGGAACTCTACGCATTTAAAACGTAACAGTAAGCTTTCACAATTTTCCGAATGGTCTGTCTAAGGTAGTAAAATGTTGCTAACATCACTGAATCAGCAGCTAACTGAAATGATCCAAGTGTCACTTCAAATAGTGAATAGTATTAGAATACCGACTATGTCACTTCTCTTTAATATTCTAAACCAATATTCCGTGGATTTATTCACCTGCAGCCTTACTATTGGATGAGATAACAAGCTAAGACTTAGTTGTAAACAATTCATATCCTAACGTCTTTGAAATACATGTATAGAATCTCATAGCTTTGATACTAAACGAGAATAACAATTTCCTCAATTCTTCTTTACAGCAGTCTGGAGTTCAATTACATTTTCAGTTTTAATTCGTTGCCTCCTATTCTCCCCATGTCTTCTCAGGAAAGCGTTTAAAATTACTCTTCCTATCTCTGCGCCTTACCTCCAGATACATACAACTTACTCAGAAATCCAAGATACAATAAATCTCACTGATATCATTTGTACAAAATGGTTTTTGGTTTTCAATCACGATATTAATTTTCGAGTCTTCTTCACGAATGTTATGTGAAGTTTCACGAGGGTACTTTAACAACCAATCACGTCTTCTGTGTGCTTCAATTTTTTTTTCTGTTGTCAGGCAGTTTAGTTGTTTCCAGGTAGCAGGACGGACGCGGGTCCTAATCGTACATATATTTTAGTAAAACATGCAATTGAAGTCTTGAAACTAGAGTTTTCGGCAAATAAATTGAATATATTCACACACAGCTTCGAGAGAACAATTTCAGGGAATCAACTGGTCAATATATTATTAATTTTGCTCTTTACTAGCGGATAGTAGTGAACTAGGGAATAATTTCCTCATGCTAACGCTGAAGAAAGTAAGTTAGATGGTTCTGAATAAGTCGTCATGTCAATGTACACTCCTGGAAACGGAAAAAAGAACACATTGACACCGATGTGTCAGACCCACCATACTTGCTCCGGACACTGCGAGAGGGCTGTACAAGCAATGATCACACGCACGGCACAGCGGACACACCAGGAACCGCGGTGTTGGCCGTCGAATGGCGCTAGCTGCGCAGCATTTGTGCACCGCCACCGTCAGTGTCAGCCAGTTTGCCGTGGCATACGGAGCTCCATCGCAGTCTTTAACACTGGTAGCATGCCGCGACAGCGTGGACGTGAACCGTATGTGCAGTTGACGGACTTTGAGCGAGGGCGTATAGTGGGCATGCGGGAGGCCGGGTGGACGTACCGCCGAATTGCTCAACACGTGGGGCGTGAGGTCTCCACAGTACATCGATGTTGTCGCCAGTGGTCGGCGGAAGGTGCACGTGCCCGTCGACCTGGGACCGGACCGCAGCGACGCACGGATGCACGCCAAGACCGTAGGATCCTACGCAGTGCCGTAGGGGACCGCACCGCCACTTCCCAGCAAATTAGGGACACTGTTGCTCCTGGGGTATCGGCGAGGACCATTCGCAACCGTCTCCATGAAGCTGGGCTACGGTCCCGCACACCGTTAGGCCGTCTTCCGCTCACGCCCCAACATCGTGCAGCCCGCCTCCAGTGGTGTCGCGACAGGCGTGAATGGAGGGACGAATGGAGACGTGTCGTCTTCAGCGATGAGAGTCGCTTCTGCCTTGGTGCCAATGATGGTCGTATGCGTGTTTGGCGCCGTGCAGGTGAGCGCCACAATCAGGACTGCATACGACCGAGGCACACAGGGCCAACACCCGGCATCATGGTGTGGGGAGCGATCTCCTACACTGGCCGTACACCACTGGTGATCGTCGAGGGGACACTGAATAGTGCACGGTACATCCAAACCGTCATCGAACCCATCGTTCTACCATTCCTAGACCGGCAAGGGAACTTGCTGTTCCAACAGGACAATGCACGTCCGCATGTATCCCGTGCCACCCAACGTGCTCTAGAAGGTGTAAGTCAGCTACCCTGGCCAGCAAGATCTCCGGATCTGTCCCCCATTGAGCATGTTTGGGACTGGATGAAGCGTCGTCTCACGCGGTCTGCACGTCCAGCACGAACGCTGGTCCAACTGAGGCGCCAGGTGGAAATGGCATGGCAAGCCGTTCCACAGGACTACATCCAACATCTCTACGATCGTCTCCATGGGAGAATAGCAGCCTGCATTGCTGCGAAAGGTGGATATACACTGTACTAGTGCCGACATTGTGCATGCTCTGTTGCCTGTGTCTATGTGCCTGTGGTTCTGTCAGTGTGATCATGTGATGTATCTGACCCCAGGAATGTGTCAATAAAGTTTCCCCTTCCTGGGACAATGAATTCACGGTGTTCTTATTTCAATTTCCAGGAGTGTATTACGGAACTTAACCACTAGGCCCGCTATCTTTATGTCGATACTCGGCTAGCTCTTGTATTCATGCGTCAATAGACTCTTGTCGCCCATAAAACAATGCGATACCAAACAAAGTATAAATATTTATCTAAAATTTGTTGGACAGTATAGCAAGATTCAAGTTATTTTTAAGTTAATGAAACTGTGCAAAAATTTTTGTCTTTGTTCAATCTGCAGTTTCATGTTCAAGAAACGCAACCATGTTTACTGTCTTCTACCAGTCTTTAAAGAATATACTTTAGGGAGTTCCATTGCGGATGTAATATTAAGATATATTTTAAGGTTCGGACGAGAATGTTATCAGTCCAACATGATTTGAATTAATGGCACCCTGAACCTATACGCATGTTAAACTGTGTCAATACATTCATAGCAACACCTAATAAATACTCGTACAAGCATATTTAAAGATATACTTTGCTCCGGGTGATGGTGCGAATCAGCGTGATGAATTCGGTGGGTGCTAAACAGCCATTGTGTCAGCAATTATATGCCTTACACATTGCTCATCTTCCAGTAACAACTGCCGCGAAGAGTAATTCTAGCATTCTACATATTTAAACGTGAAAACAGCGTCAATTCAGGACTGGAATCCATAGGAACTGGAGATACTTTCGCCATGCATTCATATCGGGAAATACCATTTTAAGGCTATTACTCAACTGGTGCTTTGTTCTAGTTGGATCGCTCTTTTCGCTCAAACCAACTATCGTTTATTCTCTCTTGCCAGCCTAGCACAAAGGGAAACACTTTCTCCTATTCTGTTGCTACTAGTTGTCGACCGTGTAAGTGGACAGTAAACTACAAATTATTTAAGAATTATTTATGCGTGGATAGAAAATGTCAATATTCCGTTCAAAATATAAGTTAAGATAATTGTTAACAAATAATGCGCAAATACTGCTAAAACATTATTTATGGCCTACTGAAAATTACTAATGACATGAAGATCTGGTCTTAAAAATGAACATTATCTCAATGGGCGATACCACCCTCAGTATTGGTCTGGCAAAGTTTATATATAGGTGCAGCCATGGTCGGCAGCCCGTTTGTGCAGATATGCCTTGAAGACGCGATGTGTCTCACCGTCTTTTTGTAGCCATTGCTAACCGTGCGGCTATCTTCCTGGTTATGCTCCAGTGGCTACGGGGAAGCAGAATTATTGTCTACAAAGAGAGGGCAGAAACACGGACACACAAAAAACACATTACCACACCTGATGCGATGTAGAAAAACAGCTGGCATTCCGAGATAGCTTCCTGACATCCCTGGTTGGTAAATATACAGGTACTGCGTGGATTTGAGGGAATCGCGTACAGTTCTTCCTGCAAAATAGTGTAAATTCCAGGTAATGATAACGTGTGTGGACAGCGATCACGAGCTCTACTCTGCATAGGGGGCTCGTTCAAAAACAGACTACGTAAGCCCACCAAGGAAGCTTCACAACTTTAAGCATATTTTCAACACAAACGGAAACGACGAGAGTCAATTCCGACGAAACTTCTGGCAGATAGTACAAGCTCAGGAGTAATGGTAATATACTGGGTGATGAAAAAGTCAGTATAAATATGAAAACTTAATAGACCATGGAATAATGTAGATAGAGAGGTGGAAATTGACACACATGCTTGGAATAACATGGGGTTTTATTAGAACCACCCCATATTGCTAGACGCGTGAAAGATCTCTTGCTCGCGTCGTTTGGTGATGATGTTGTGCTCAGCAGCCACTTTCGTCATGCTTGGCCTCCCAGGTCCCCAGACCTCTCAGTCCGTGCGATTATTGACTTTGGGGCTACCGGAAGTCGCAAGTGTATCGTGATCGACAGACATCTCTAGGGATGCTGAAAGACAACATTAGACGCCAGTGCCTCACCATAACTCCGGACATGCTTTACAGTGCTGCTCACAACATTCTTCCTCGACCACAGCTATTGTTGAGGAATAATGGTGGACATATTGAGCATTTCCTGTAAATAACATCATCTTTGCTTTGTCTTACTTTGTTATGCTAATTATTGCTATTCTGATCAGATGAAGCGTTATCTGTCGGACATTCTTTGAACTTTTGTATTTTTTGGTTCTAATAAAACCCCAATTCATTCCAACCATATGTGTCGATTTGTACCTCTGTGTCTACGTTATTCCGTGATTTATTCAGTTTTCAAATTTATACCGACTTTTAGATCACCCGGCATGTGGACAGCGATCACGCACGCTTGTATGCGTAGCAGATCACAAGTACTCAGTAATATTGAGATCTGGTGCTGTGGAGGCCAGAGCGATGCGACGAATCCTACTCGTGCTCACTAAGCCAGTCCTCGGATGTACGACTTGTGTGAAAAAGCGACTCTCTTCCTGGAACACGGCAGCGTCATTTTGGAACACCCGTTGTACTATGAGGTGATCCTGAGCAGAAAAAATGGTCACTTCAACGTTGACAGTAACCCCAGCTTGCAGAGTAACCATGGTTCTACCGGAATACCACGATACTTCTGTCCAAAGCATTCCCGAACCCCTGCTGTGTTTCGCTCTTGGGACGTGAACTCGGCCGCCAAAATCTTTTTCTTCCGTTAGCTACACCTGAGTCCAAATTTTATAACTTCAGCACCACATTATCCTGTTATAGGCATCTGCATAGTGATTATTGGTTTTGGAATTCCAGCTCACCGAGTAAAATCCTGCTTATAAAGGTCATATAGTTTTCTTTTCGTGCTTACAGGGTTCGCCAATGCGACTTTCAATTCTGCAATGGCTTCTGCCGCTGACGTCTTCTTATATAGCGTCGCAGTGCTTGGCAATCACTGTTCGCCACGGTCACTCAAAACAGTCTTCTGTCCACGATGGTGCTTACCGGATGATATCCTCAGCTTTCCCCACGTGCGGTATCAATCTTCGATCGGAGCCACTTGAATCAATAAACATTTCGGTTATACTTGTTACGAAAGCACCCACAACACGAGCTGTAAATGTTCCCACGTTCGAACGCACTGGGCTTCTACTTAATGCACTCACAATTACACAGAACACTATTCTGACCGCGAGTGAGTTTTGCAACGCGTTGACGATATTGCAAACGTGCCGGTAATGGTCAAATACAGCAGTGCAAAATGCAGGTTTGCCTGTCCGTGTTTGTGTTGAAGCATGCATTTGTGGCTTCTTTCAATTTTTGTGCCGCCCAGCCCGCTTGAACGTTCTTAGGGTTCGAGAGTTGAAAACTAAATGATGCAGATTTTCTGAGGCAAGAAACAGGTAAATTTTTACACGAACCAGCCATTTTAAGAGAGCGAAACCGTTGCTCAGGTGTGCCCATAAACACAATTTGCCATCCATTGCTGACGAACTTCACATTCGTGATGAGGAGAGGATCATTTGCTGTGATGCGTGTGATGTGAGCAATTGTAACTGACATGTCTTCAAGGGTATGGGAGGCTATCTTGTTGGTTTGGGAGCAGACTTCCTCCTGGGACTCTAAAACCATTCAAAAGTTCTGGGGAGGCAGCGAGGAGTAGATGCTCCATCTGTATTGGGGGACCTCTTAAAATAAATTTTGTAGTTACGTTTGTTTAAAAAAGAAGAAGTGTTCTTGGATAAGCGGACACTTTGTCTGAAAATGGTCAACACATACATCTGCAGAATAATCACAATAAGTTTTCTGTAGGTTTTCATTGTCCCTCCTTGACCAATTGTCAATACGTCTGTATTTAGTGCACCGGAGCATAATATCATGATTACGCGGGGGAAGAAAATCACAACGCGGAAAAATCAGTTCTGGAAAAGGAATTGAACGAACGCAAATCTCTATACAGACTTCGTCGGTGGTGTGGAACAAATAATCCGCACTCCCTGGCGACAGTGCTGAAGAGACACTTCGGGAAATGTACCTCACGCTCACTAGAGCCAAACACCAAGAAAGCGGGAAGAGAACTACGAACGATCCTGAAATTGTCATCTACCTGCGGGCAAAGTAAATGCTACTGTTCCACAAAAGCTGTCAGAGTACATTTGAATAATGTAAAACTACTCCAGCATTTGGCACACAGAAAACTGAAAACAGACCAGACGAATAGAATGAAGAAGAAGAAATGAGCTTCCATGTCAGTCCCTGCCGAAGGAAATCGTCGAGGCGTTTCAACCACGAGCTGTTACACAGGACGTTCTCCTCCATCCTATTGTAAGCGAAATAGGCACATCACCGGATCAGCTGGCCAAACATCAAACGGATGTATTACGGTCCTACGTCGGTAAATGTCACCACCTCATCAGAAACTCTGTACATTTCATTCAACATATGTAAAAACTGCACCTCCGTGACCAGGACCTTACGTTGAGTGTTAATGTGGTACACTACTGGCCATTAAAATTGCTACACGAAGAAGAAATGCAGATGATAAACGGGAATTCACTGGACAAATATGTTATACCAGAACTGACATGTCATTACATTTTCACGCAATTTGGGTGCACAGACCTTGAGAAATCAGTACCCAGAACAACGACCTATAGCCGTAATAACGGCCTTGATACGCCTGGGCATTGAGGCAAACAGAGCTTGGATGGCGTGTACAGGTGCAGCTGCCAATGCAGCTTCAACTCGATGCCACAGTTCATCAAGAGTAGTCACTGGCGTACTGTGAGGAGCTAGTTGCTTGGCCACTATTGACCAGACGTTTTCAGTTGGTGAGAGATCTGTAGAATGTGCTGGCCAGGGCAGTAGTCGAACATTATCTGTATTCAGAAAGGCCCGTACAGGACCTGCAACATGCAGTCGTGCATTATCCTGCTGAAATGTAGGGTTTTGCAGGGAACGAATGAAGGGTAGAGTCACCGGTCATAACACATCTGAAATGAAACGTCCACCGTTCAGAGTGCCGTCAATGCGAACAAGAGGTGACCGAGACGTGTAACCAATGGCACCCCATACCATCACGCCGGGTGATACGCCAGTATGGCGATGACGAATACCCGCTTCCTATGTGCGTTCACCGCGATGTCGCCACACAGGGATGCGACCATCATGATGCTGCAAACGGAACCTGGATTCATGTGAAAAAATGACGTTTTGCTATTCGTGCACCCAGGTTCGTCGTTGAGTACACCATCGCAGGTGGTCCTGTCTATGATGCAGCGTCATGGGTAACAGCAGCCATTGTCACCGAACCGATGGTCCATGCTGCTGCAAACGTCGTCGAACTGTTCATGCAGATGGTTGTTGTCTTGCAAACGTCCCCATCTGTTGACTCAGGGATCGAGACATGGCTGCACGATTCTTTACAGGCATGCGGATAAGATGCCTGTCATCTCGACTGCAAGTGATAAGAGGCCGTTGAGATCCAGCAAGGCGTTCCGTATTACCCTCCTGAACCCACCGATTTCATATTCTGCTAACAGTCATAGGATCTCGACCAACGCGAGCAGCAATGTCGCGATACGATAAACCGCAATCGCGATACGCTACAATCCGACCTTTATCAAAGTCGGAAACGTGATGGTAAGCATTTCTCCTCCTTACACGAGGCATCACAACAACGTTTCACCAGGGAACGCCGGTCAACTCCTATTTGTGTATGAGAAATCGGTTGGAAACTTTCCTCATGTCAGCACATTGTAGGTGTCGCCACCGGCGGTAACCTTGTGTTAAATATGGTTTCCAATGGCTCTGAGCAAAATGGGACTGAACTTCTGAGATCATCGGTCCCCTAGAACCTAGAACTACTTAAACCTAACTAACTTAAGGCGTTTCAGTCTGGAACTGCGCGACCACTACGGTCGCAGGTTCGAATCCTGCCTCGGGCATGGATGTGTGTGATGTCCATAGGTTAGTTAGGTTTAAGTAGTTCTAAGTTCTAGGGGACTGACGACCTCAGATGGTAAGTTCCATAGTGCTCAGATCCATTTTCAACCATTCGAGAAATAAGCGAAAAATGTACCTATTTAAAAAAAAGTAGATAAAAATCCACTTGATCCCTTCCTGAGAGGCAATCTCCACTCATTCCAAATTAATAATGTAAGTGTAGACCAGATGTGGCTTTAATTCAATGAAATAGTATCGGCAGCAATTGAGACATTTATATCAAATAAATTAACAAACGACGGAGCTGATTCTCCTTGGTACACAAAACGTGTCAGAACACCGTTGCAGAAACAACGAAACAAACTTGCCAAATTTTAACAGACTCAAAATCCCCAAGATTGGTGATGTTTTCAGAAGTTCAAAATTTATTGTGCTCTTCAATGGGAGATTCTTATAACAGTTTCCACAACGGAACTTTGTCTCGAAACCTGCCAGAAAATCCAAACAGATTCTGGTCGTATTTGAAGAATGTTAGCGGCAAGAAACAATCAATGCCTTCTCTGCGCCATAGCAATGGAGATACTATCGAAGACAGTGCCGCCAAAGCAGGGTTACTAAAGACAGGCTTCCAAAATGCCTTCACAAAAGAAGACAATGTGAATATTCAAGAATTTGAATCGAGAACAGCTGCCAACATGAGTAACGTAGAAGTAAATATTCTAGGAGTAGTGAAGCAACTTAAATCACTTCATAAAAGCAAGTCTTCTGGTCCAGGCTGTATGGCAATTAGGTTCATTTCGGAGCATGCTGATGCTTTACTTAACAATCATCTCGACGTAAGATGCGTACCCAAAGACTGGAAAGTTGCAAAGGTGACACCAATATTCAAGAAAGGTAGTAGTAGTAATCCACTAAATTACAGGCCCATACCGTTAACGTCGATATGCAGCAGGCTTTAGTGTTCGAACGTATTAAATTGCCTCGAAGAAAACGGTGTATTGTCACACAGTTAACATGGGTTTAGAAAACATCATTCCTGTGGAACACAACTAGCTCTTTATTCGCATGAAGTGCTGCGTGCTATTGACAACAAATTTCAGATCGATTCCGTGTTTCTGTATTTCCGGCAGGTTTTTGACACTATACCACACAAGCGGCTTGTAGTAAAATTGCTTGCGTATGGAATTTCGTCTCAGTTATGTGACTGGATCTGTGATTTCCTGTCAGCGTGGTCACGGTTCGTTGAAATTCACGGAAAGTCATCGAGTAAAACAGAGGTGAATTCTGGCGTTCCCCAAGGTAGTGTTATAGGACTTTTGATGTTCCTTATCTATATAAATGATTTGGGAGAGAATTTGAGCAGCCGTCGTCTGTTGTTTGCGGATTCCGCTGTGGTTTATCGACTAATAACGTCATCGGAAGATCAATACAAACTGCAAAACGATTTAGAAGAAATATCGGAAAGGTGGGAAAAGTGGCAGTTGACCTTAAATAACGAAAAATGTGAGGTCATCCTGTAACGCCGGAAATGCATATCCTCCTATTTCAATCTACTGTACTATAAATTTGTTTCCTTATTTTGTTACCTGAAGATATGACGTTTGTGTGTCTTTGTACATTGTAATTGTTTTACTATTTGTATATACATGCATTTATGTCGATGTATAATTGGTTTGTTTTGTCAATACTATTTGTATTTTTACGCTGGGTCTTGCCTAGGGTAAACTATGCTATCGAACGAATACATCGATAGGTCGTGTGGAGAACCAAAGTGTTTAGGATCTTTGGTAATGTGAACTCGGTCGCGTGGAGCGCGGGCAGAAGAGAGTTTGGCGCGGGTAGGGCGGTGGAGCAGGTGTGTCGTGTGACGCTCCCGCGAGTTGCCGCGCTTCCGGGGTTTGGCAGCATGTAATTGCGCTCGACTTGCGATGATAGTTTCTGACTCGGTGTCGCGGACGGGAAGCGTTAGCTGGCACACATCAAGAGCCCTTTTCGGCTGGAGACCGTGCCGAGAAGAAGGCGCGACAACATCCAGCTTCTGCAACAGCTACGGCCGATAATGAGTGATTGTCGCCACCTCCTCGACCAACGACTTCAAACCTTCAATCAACCAACTAGTAAGACTGGAAGCACGTAAAGTTTTAGATCTGTATGGCAGACCTAAGCTTTTAAAATTGTTCCATTTGCCTCACAAAATTACAGCAACTTAGCATTAACCTTTGTTGCTCATTGTCCCAATTGCATTACCAAGCAAGGTCCCTTCCTTTTCCGGAATGAACCCGAGTGTCGTTGAAATTCAAACGCCAGCATTAAAGTAATATCATTCCATTTCACTGCTTTAATTTCAATGTTCGGTTAATGTATTCATAGCGGGCTGCGAGCTTTGTTACCATATTTTAGCTTACCTGTGACTGCAGCTCAGCTTGGTACGTGCTAAAATATACTATTGCTAATTTTTCAGAATCATTTAATTCAGGTTTAAAGTTAAATCTCTTATTTCTAAATTGCGTAGCTTCAAGTAGCTTCTGAAATGATTGTTGAGGTAGCCCAGGGCTAACATTATTTTACTGAATTTCGTAGTGCTTCAGAAACAAAGTTCACTATTTATTTCAGTCACTAAATTAACTTACAATTTTCCGGTTTTATTAATTCTTTTGCTAAATTAAGTCAGAGTGTAGCGAAATTTATTACTTCTGACAAACATTCAGTTTTCACACAACACGTATCAACCTTCAGTTGCCACGCTTTTAGTGCTAATTATATGTGCAATAACCTTTCTTTTTCAGTTATTATAGTAGTTGTCCATAGAACTGGCGACCGTATTTTTCCCCAAATCTCAAATATCTTATTAACGCCAGTTAATTGTTAACGTAGCGACCAAACATTTACTTTCTTTATTAACTTTACCCCTATTCAAAATTAATTTCCACCAGTTTCATTTGCATTTTTCCTTTCATTTAGATGTAACCCTTTCCTCCCTCATTACCGACAGATTAACTTCGGAGACGATTGCTTTTCCCAAATTTCCATTAGGTACACGCGGTTTAATTTTTACTGTCATTAAGTTCGATAAGTGAGGGGGAGGTTACAATCCACATGAGCGCTAAGAGGAACGCGTTAAACTTCGGTTACACGATAAATCAGTCCAATCTAAAAGCCGTAAATTCAACTAAATACCTAGGTATTACAATTACGAACGATTTAAATTGGAAGGAACACATAGAAAATATAGTGGGGAAGGCTAACTAAAGACTGCGTTTCATTGTCAGGACACTTAGAAAATGGAACAGACCTTTTAAGGAGACTGCCTTCACTACGCTAGACCGTTCTCTTTCAGAATACTGTTGCACGGTGTGGAATTCTTACCAGATACGACTGACTGAGTACATCAAAAAAGTTCAAACAAAGGCCGCACGTTTTGCATTATCGCGAAATATGGGAGAGAATGTGACAGAAATGATACAGGATTTGGGACGGACATCATTAAAAGAAAGGCGTTTTTCGTTGCGACGGATCTTCTCTTGAAATTCCAATCACCAACTTTCTCCTCCGTATAAGAAAATATTTTGTTGACACGGGCTTACATAGGGAGGAACGATCACAAAGATGAAGTAGCGGAAATCAGAGCTCGTACGGAAAGATATAGGGTTTCATTCATACCGCCGCTATACGAGATTTATATAATAGAGAATTGTGAAGGTGGTTCGATGAACCCTCTGCCAGGTACTAAAATGTGATTTGCAGAGTATCCATGTAGATGTAGATGTAGAATGACGAACTTGAAATTTCAGCTCAAGATAGGATCATGTAGTGGCAGGCCTACTATAGCTCTATTTCAAAAGAATAACTGACTATGCACTCGTTAGATATGACACGCTAGGGAAATTCGTGACAGGATGGACATTAATTGCTATACGGCCAATACACAGAAATATATAAAGAAACGGACACTACTCAATAACAAATGAAAACCACAGTATAGGACTGCACACAGACGACGAATAGAATGAGTTTGGCTGTCTAGAGCACTGGAGACCTTCAATGAGTACCTTAGAAGAAAATTATCCAAAAATCCCTCAGAAGATCTGATTAAATTCCGGTCGTATGTAAAGGCTGTTAGTGGCACGAAACTTATTGATAGGCTCTGAGGGACGAGGCAGCAACTAATAATAAGTTTAGCAGACTAAAAGCAGAAATGCTTAACACCTTTTCCAAACTGCCATGGCCCATTCTGATCCAGTATAATTCTTGTACGACCGCAAATATGAGTCAATGGATTTGAGAAAACGTTGAGAGCGTTAAAGTCAGACAAAACTCCAGCTCCTGACGGAAAAGCTATCTGATTCCATTCCGATGATCTGGCTGAATTATTTTAACACTTCTATTAACCTCAATATACCGAAGTTCTCTCAAAAAAAAAAAAAAAAAATCGGTACCACGTGATAGGATGAAAGCACAGGTCAGAATCCTCCAAATGAAGTGTATCACAAGTGAACCACAAACCCACTGTCCTATATAATTCAACGCCTTCCATTGTTATGCAGTCTTAGAAGATATTCTGAGGTGAAGTTTTAAAGGTTATATGAACATATTGCACTTCTTCACTTCAACCAGCAATGAATAGGTAAACAGCGATCACGTGAAACCTAAATCTCGTCCTTATACAAAGCACTGAATGTCATGGAAGTTGCATTCAACCATAAGAAGTATTTCGTAACTTACGAAAGGCATTTGAATCGGTACAACACATGCGTATCGCTTCCGTAGGGATCGCAAAGACACAGTTAATTTAATCTCATCGCGCACAGAGGCCTTTAATCAATCTTCTTGCATCCCATACGAAAAGAAAACAGGAAAAAATACGAAAACTTGAAACGTTGAGAAGGCTCTCTTTCATGCAGCTCACAGTGGTTTGTAGAGTATAAATATACAGGGTGTCCCAGCTGTCTTGTCCACCCAATATATCTCTGGAACAATAACAGCTATTGGAATACGACTTTCACCGGTATCATTGTAGGGCTGGGGCCCATGAATGTACATATTTGGAAACATTCTGAAACCAAAGCATATGTGTTTTTAACACACACATTTGTTTTTTTAAATGGACCTCCTATATTTTTTTCTTCAGCAATCCATAGCATGACAAAGCATATACACAATGGCGTTGATTGCATCGTAATATTTCCATTACATCCCGACATATTAAGACGCGAAGTTGACGCTTGAAACATCCGACATGCGCTGCTAACGCATGTCCTGAGGCACAGGCGTGAACCCCATGCTGCCCGTAATCGCGATGTGATTGACATGCGTAATCACACCTCCATACTTATCAAGAGGTCCGAAACGAATAATATGGTCTGCTGCCATCAACTCTCATTAGCACCTAATGGTTTCCCTCTTGCACGTTTTACGTATCGACGTACACAATATGAACCAGTACCATTAGGGGTACACCCGTCAGGTTGTCTTATTTATCCTGCACACCCAAAATAAGGTTCATCTAATGCGTCATATGACCCGTTGTGCCTGTCGCGCAAGGCCTGGCTCTGCCTAGTCAAGTGTCCAACGTAGTTCCCACTACTGCCACAGTTACCACTTCGCCTTGTTTATTATTTGCGACCCATGCCAACTCCTGTACTCCACCACCCTCCGAGCGTCCCATTTTTTGTTGCTTTGGCGTGCAGTACACCGCTTTGCAGTGTAGTCGTGCATCACAGTAATCTAGTGACGGCACGGAGGTAGTACACATTGTGAATAAAAGTTGTGTTGTGGGACTTAAACTGTACAGTATAACGTACACACATGAAGATATGGTAGAAATGCTGCTGGTCTATATAGAATGTACGTTGACGGGAAATACGTTATGAGATTGCTTGTTTGTTGATAGTACTGTTAGCGAACATTATGATTATTAAGTTAATATGTCTGTTTTCTACCCTACTCCACATACCTGTACTGTACCCTGTAGTAGGTGGACGAAATGCTGTTCAGGCAGAACGACTGTACAGAAGACGATTCCCTGACAAGCCATCGCCTTCGTGCCGGATGTTTGGTCGTCTCATATCTCGTCTACGTGAAACGGGAAGCTTAAATCCAAGACCTCGACATCGTCCTAGAACACGCACAGATGAACGTGCTGAAGTTGCTGTGCTCGCTACCATAGCTGTGAATCCTCAAATCAGCACACGTCAAATTGATCGTGAAGTTGGTGAGTCGAAATCAAGTGCACAAGGTATTCTTAAACGTCATAAATTTTATCCTTGCCATGTTCATTTACACCAGGATCTTGACGGAAATGACTTCCGCAATAGGGTAACATTTTCTCGGTGGGTTCAGCAGAAATTTCTGATTAATCCAAATTTTTTTGCAGATGTTCCCTTTACCGACGAGGTATCATTCTCCAACAAAGGAATTGTCAATATGAGAAATATGCATTATTGGTCCGCTGACAATCCAAAATAGCTCCGTCAGGTAGAGCATCAACGTCCGTGGAAAGTTAATGTTTGGTGTGGGATTATTGGAGATACCATTAACGGACCTTTCTGTATAAATGGCATCCAAAATGGCAGACGATACTCCAGATTTATACCACACAATCTTCCTGTTCTCTTGGACACCGCACCTCTGGACCGGAGAATGGTCATGTGGTATCAGCATGACGGATGCCCTGCACATAACGCCTTACGAGCACGACGACTTCTGAACCGCAAGTTCCCTGGTAGGTGGATTGGAGGAGGTGGCCCAGTTAGGCGGCCTGCCGATCTCCGGACCTTACACCGCTGGATTATTTTCTTTGGGGAGCAGTGAAGGATGCTGTTTACCAACATGAACCAACAACACCAGAGGACATGAAGCAACGCATTATTGATGCTTGTACAGCCATCAAAGAAGAAACAGTAGCACGAAGTAGGGCATCCTTCATCCGCAGAGTGACCGTATGTAATGGGCATCACTTTGAGCATGAGATTTGAACGCTATGTTTAGTATGTAGTGCTGGTATCACAGTGGAACTTTCTACAAAGGGCCATTTTACCCAGTGATGTTAAGAAACATTAGTTTGCAACAATTTGTCATTTAACGCATTAGATAAACATAACATTGATAATTACGTGATAATCAAACTAATTGGTTAAACATGTTTACATTCATCTTCTATGTCCTACCTGAACTTCCCAAATCAAAACAATTTTACCTAAACAACAGTAAAACTTTTAGTCCTCTTGCTCGTTTCACTAAAACCATCAACATGAATTTTACTATTACGAGTGAATGATTAACTGTCACTTGCGCTAGATCTACAGTAAAGTAAAGTTTTAACGTTGAACGGCATTATCTTTTTAGTAACGGATTAACAATAAGCGAAGTTAACTTTGTGACTAACGTTGCGGTACACAGATATGTTGCAGAACCACATCACCCCTAGCCTATGGGATAAATACCTGCTGGAATGTACGACGTTAATGCAGAATGGCAGAAGGCGGTATTATTCGTTTCGGACCTCTTGATAAGTATGGAGGTGTGATTACGCATGTCAATCACATCGCGATTACGGGCAGCATGGGGTTCACGCCTGAGCCTCAGGACGTGCGCTAGCAGCGCATGTCGGGTGTTTCATGCGTCAACTTCGCGTCTGAATATCTCAGGATGAAATGGGAATATTACGATGCAAGCAACGCCATTGTGTATGTGCTTTGTCATGCTATGGATTGCTGAAGAAAACATATAGGAAGTCCATTTAAAAAAACATAAGTTTGTGTTAAAAACACATATGCTTTAGTTTTAGATTGTTCCCAAATATGTACATTCAGGGCCCCAGCCCTGCATTGATACCGGTGAAAGTCGTTTTCCAATAGCTATTATTGTTCCAGAGATATTTTGGGTGGACAAGACAGCTGGGACACACTGTATACATAAAAGGAGATGTAGAGCTTACGTGTATAATTCAAAAATTTCACTCTAGTTTCGATCTGTTTCTTGTGTTGGTATGTGTTACTTGTATTCCTTTTTCGTTCAATAAACTCGTAGCAAGCATATATTTGTAGATCGCTTTGAAAGGGGCACCACCAACAGGGCTCCTGGCTCATGCAGGAAGACAGTGAGCCCACAGCAGGAAGACAGGGACCTAGTGTCTAGGAGCAAAAGGAAACAAGGAGACTTCACTTTTGAAATAAGGACAGACATGGTTGGATTCAATCATTATTCAACAAATCCAAAATGACTTACTCCTGTTACGAACTAGTCGATTATACGCAACTGTAGCGAGACATTTTGAACCCCTGGCATCCCCTCCCTTCAGATAGCGTGCTAGTATTTCCCTCACAGACTACGGTGGTTGGGTTGTCTGTGGGAAGAGACCAAACAACGAGGTCATCGGTCTCATCGGATTAGGGTAGAACGGGAAAGGAATTCGTCCATGTCCTTTCAATGGAACTATCCCAGCATTTTCTTGGAGCGATTTTGGGAAATCACGGAAAACCTAAACCAGGATGGCCGAACGCTGGCTTGAACAGTCGTCCTCCCAAGTGCGAGTCCAGTGTTCTAACCACTGCGCCACCTCCCGCGCTCACAGACTGCCTCTTGATCATCATCGCCTTCTTCATTTCATTATACACAGACTCCGACTGTTAGCGAATGTAACAGATTGTGTCTTCATGACGTCACTGTCAACAATGAGTTTCGGCACCAAACCTACCGAACCGTTGCGTAGCATCAGTCTCATTGACAAACCTTCCGAAGAAAGAGTCGATTTCGAAGTGCGCTTTCTAGGAAGTCTGTTTCGCAACCTTCGGGCTGTGAGAAGAAGCTGAGACGTAGTGAGGAGGTAGGTGAACACTGACTTTTAAATTACTCTGCAGTCGCAGGCACGGGATCAGGGTCTGGAAGACAAATATTTTATCTTTGGTCTACATATCAGTATGTCAGATTATTCTTCAATTCCCATCTTCTATACTAAACTTTACATTTTTGATGAACTTCTGTATTTCCTGAGGCGGTGCATTGCGTTCTTCATAATCCAGAAATTTAATCTGGAACGAGGAGCACAGCACACTGAACATGTGGAAAACGACTTGTTCTCACAACGTCAGCAGGTTTCGTAATTAGTTTGCTGATGCAAAATGAAATAACTTTGCTCAAGAATTTCAGTTAACTGGAATGTTGATCACCACTATTACTATACTTATCAATTCCCCAACATCCTTTAAAACGTTTGATGGTTAATTTGATTTGGCACGGTAGGAAGCCTTTCCGACAAATAATTAAATGTACAATGCCTACTGTATATCATGTAGTGTATTATTAACTTATTTACTAACTCCAGACTCCCAATAATTGTTGGCTTGATACAAGTATTTGTTTTCTTTTAATGATCCATTAGGTTTTTGTTCAGTTTACTTGGTGTTTCATCTAAAATACAGCATCACTCAATATTATTTTTTTATGATTGTGATAAGAGCTGGTGTTTGTCACATACGGTGCCATGTACGGTATGAGACTGAATTGTTTATTTAGACCAAAACTTCTTGTCAATAAGGCAGATTTCATTTGACTATTTTCGACTCAGGAGGCACTGTAACTACTAAAGACTGCTTGTTTTACGTTTCCAGATGTTTTCGCGAGTGAAGTCGCTGTTCGGCTCGCCAGCCGACAGCCAGGGGTGTCCCAGGCTGGTCGACGAGCCGCCAACACCTGCGCCTGTACGCCGCCTTCGCCCACCTCGACCAAAGCCGAATGAGAAGAAGGTCGAGTCCACCACCACTGACTGCAAAGAGGCCGCTGCTGATAAACCGCAGCTTCAGGCAATTCATGTAAGCAGCAAATCATCCTTTGCAAAACATTGACCAATAATAACTGTCAGAGTGTTCCAAGAAAAATGATAGAAATGGATTCCAATAATGTTCTGCAGATACGTTTACTGACATAAATTTTTCTTTCCACAGTTTGGTCCGAGACCGAGAATTGTGCATTTTGACTTGTCTGATGAAGAGGAGGAAGTCTCTGGCTCCTACTATCCTCCTGGAGTTCCAGTTCCACCCAGTCGGCTGCAGATCTTTGCCAACAGACCACGCCGAAGGAACATTATCCGAGAGCCACCGTCGCAGGAAGTGCAGATTGCGATGGCACATCTAAGAGCTGAGATACAAGCAATGGTATGTTAAACATTTAGCTGTTAAAAACCCCGTATTACTTTAGAAACACAAACGTAGATTTCTTATTAACGCTTGAAATAAATGTAAATGTAGGACTGATGTTAATCTACACATACATCTACTTACAATTGATGATGAGGGTTGTCAAGGCATCCTGAAGCCAAACGCGACATATTGTTTGAGAATATGTGGAAACGACAAAAAGATCGTCATGAGATTGGTCCCAAAACACATTGCGATATTTTACAAAACTTACGTTACTACATTTCCAAGGAATGTTTATGGAGTGGTGATATTATCAATACGAAGATTCAGTTAACTCGCTTTACACATCATACTTCTATATTTTTCGTTAATTTGCAAAAGTCTTATTTATGTTACCGTTACCGATTTTCTGTAGCCTGTAATATTTCAAGTGCTAGATATAGGTTTGCTCAAGGAAGCAGCTTAATAAAAATTATTCTTTTTGTCATTTCCAGGAGAACCCGCCACCTACAACATGCATTGGGCTTCTAGTGGAGACTCTAGTGGACCTGTATCGAAACAAGAGAGATTATCGCCGGAACCATGGATTGGCAGAGAGACCAGGGTTCGTCATCCGAATGAAGAGAAGATTCGCTTCTGTTCGTGAGGCAGTGAGAAGAGTTCTGCATCTGAAGAAGAATGTGGACAGGAGACAGCTGCCGACGGGCATAGATTCAACTCTGCGTGATTACTTTCTTCATTGTGAACACCCTGACCCTAACTACCCGCAGATTATTCCATTGGCACCACGGCTACTTGAAACCGCGCTGTGATGTGTTTGTAGAAGCCAGTCTGGTTTGGCTTGAAATAAAACACTTTAAAATCTGTTTAGTTGTGATTTTATTGTACTAGTGTACTAGCGTACTAGTGTGAAAGCGAAAAAGGTTAGTTCTGTGAAGTAACCTGCTTGGATGGTTAAAAATCAAAATTAACTGGCAGCAGCATATGCTGAATTAGAGAAGTTGGCGCTTAAAATGACGTCACTAGGGTTGTGAATGGGGCACATCAGTTTACTGTGCTCAAATTTTCAATCCGGTAACAGCTTAAAGAGAAGGTACAGACTAAATAGTAGACCGCCAGCAGACAACTCACAACATTCAGAAACACTAACACAAGGAAGGAAAAGTACAAATCATGATTAATAATAGGAGACTGAAAGAAATACTGAGAGGGTACTTCCGATAGGCAGTTTTCATGATATTAAATGTCTGATTTAATGCCTGATTTAATGGCTATTCAACTTCTCAGTACAGAATCCTTTTAAGTGGAACGTAGGACTCAGCTTTACAACTTGCGTTATGAAGTGTGTGGCGAATCATATTCATCAGAAGAATACCTACTGACCATCTACGTACAGGAAATGTTTTAGATGATAACCATAACAGTGCAATTGAGGGTGATACCGGGAACGTCGCTGAGAATGCTTCTTTCACTAAGGTGAAGATTGTGCCATTCCTTGAGTAGTGCAACAGCCACTGGATCTTCTCGATTCGTTCATGAAGCTGTGCCTGTCATGTATGTCTGTGACTGATGCATCGTACGTCGCACAACATGCAACATGGCCTACATCTGGATGTTTAGTTTAAGAGGTAATTCGCATTACTAATTTCCAGATGCAGTCTGCGAGGTAGAACTCTGTCAGCTGATCCCGATATTCTCCAACACTTTTAGTAAACGGTAAATATTTCAGAGCAACAGAGTTACCGTCCATCTATACACGCATCTGGAGCAGGGAAGTGTAAAGCTAAAATAAGTTGACTGGATACCACAAATAATAAAGCATCAGGGTATTTTATGCGACATACAAAGAGTCTAATTAAGATCGAAAAACTCGTATCACGAAAGGGAACGACAAAATTAAAAGATATATCTTTTGGCGTACTTGACTAGTACAATACAACACCTCTGCATAGTCACGGACATCAAGGAGACCTATGTCGATACAAGTTAATACCAAATTGACAACACACAACAAGAGCATGTGTCGATGGAATAAGGTGCCAAGCCAGACGTAAAGGAGTACAATATTAAACAGCTCTTCGAGAGCTGTACTTCAGTGACAGAACTGGAAACGCCGAACGTAATGGTTCTGTCACTGTAGAGTCTCCAAAAAGGAAATTATTTTCACTTCATTTAACTATTACAACGATCAAAATACGGACTGTGGTAGTAGCTGGGAAGTCGGTAAAGTATGTGAGGATTTCGATATTTTTTTGACGTAGGACAGTAGAGATGGAGGTCACCGAGAATTACTGATGGCCAGTTTCGGTACGTTCTCAACCAAAACACTCCTAGGAATGCCAGAAGTACACAGTCCCTGTCAACTAGTTTCTAAATACCCCTGTTTTTCAACGAAAAATCTCGAGTCCTACGATAATTGATTGATCTGCCCATGAATGGCAAATGACAGCAAAAAATATTTCACTTCAGTAACATTTGTTTACGAAAGACAACTTCCAATACAGTTTTGTTTTACTAGAGCTCAGAGATAACCGTACAGGATTTGAAGAGCATCTTGTGCTACACATTGCCACAAATAACACACACGGCTAGCACAACAAAGACGGAACTATACTACAAATAATCCTTCACGTTCCTCAACATATTCCGGATGGTAAAAATCACACGCTGCACACAAGAAGTACAAAATTTCAGAAAGGAAGCAAAGGCCATTACGACAATTATTAGGAACCGAACAAATAAACTTGTTAAGGCAGATGACATTCAGCTCTAAAACGACAGCAATGCTGAGTAAGGTTATTTTAAATTCAAATTATTTACCATTATTCCTAACACTTCTTAACAGTCCCTAGAGCCAGTAGTAGAGAAAACCATTTACGGAAGCAGATTCATTATTTTAATTAGACAGAAAATACAGTCTACACTAACAAATAAAAATCATTTGTTGCTCCCCCAGAATGTCTTGTGATTATAATCGGATTTCTAATAAAGATTCAAATGGTTCAAATGGCTCTGAGCACTATGAGACTTAACATCTGTGGTCATCAGTCCCCTAGAACTTAGAACTATTTAAACCTAACTAACCTACTGACATCACACACATACATGCCCGAGGCAGGATTCGAGCATGCGACCGTAGCGGTCACGCGGTCAAATAAAGGGCTAAAATTATGTACTCACTTCACCATGCCAGCCTCTGTCTAAGACGCCATTACAGTCTGATTCTTCCTTGTTTACGCTGTGTACTGAGTGTTTAAGATGCCTCCGATAATCGTGAGTCCCGCCGACTGTGAAGTACGGGCTGTTATAAGATTTCTTATTGCTAAAGTCCTAAAAGCGATCGATATTCATCGTGAGATCTGTATAGTTTACGGAGGAAATATGAATGGTGGAATGGTAAGAAAGCGGCTGAGCGCATTTAAAGATGTCTCCACAAATGTGCTTGATGAACAACGAAGTGGGCGTCCTTCGATCGTTAATGAAAGTGAGAGGAAACAGACGCTATACGATTTCGTCCTTGCGGGATGACTTTCCCAATGTTTCGCGTAGTGTTTTGTGTGTCACTGTGAGCGAGCAGTTGAATTACCGAAAATTGTGCGCATGTTGGCTACCGAAAATGTTGGCAGATGAGCACAAAACAAAACTTTTAGACCGAGCATTGACTTTCCTTGAGCAGTACCACAACGACGTTGATGATTTCTTACGCCAAATTGTTACGGGCGATGAAACATGGGTGGCCAACGTCACACCAGTATCAAATCAACAGTCCATGGAATGGCGGCATTGAGATTCACCCAGAAATGTGAAGTTTAAGCAAACAATCTCTCCACGGAAAACCATATGCACAGTTTTTTAGGACAGAAATGGAGTATTGCTTGTGGAATTTCTGTCTCGTAATGAGACAATCAATGTAGCACCTTACTGTAAGACATTGCACAATCTCCGCCGCTCACTTCAAAACAAAAAACTTGCAAGTTGAGCAAGGGCATCGTTTTGCTGCAAGACAATGCCCGTCCTCATGTGGCGAATCAGACCAAAGATCACATCACAACTTTTCGACCGGTAGCTTTAGATCATCCTCCGTACATCCCCGATCTTGCACCCAGTGACTACCATCTGTACCTGCACTTGAAGAAACGTCTGGGCGGTCAGCGTCTTCAAGACGACGACGAAGTCAAAACACTGGTGATGCAGTGGTTAACAAGTCAGGCGGCAGACTTCTGTGACGAGGGTATTCAAAAATTGGAGCAACCTTACGACAAGTGCCTCAATATTGACGGAAAATTACGTAGAAAAGTATATTAAGGTACTGGCTTTCATTTAAAAATAGTATTATTGACATAGCTTACCACGTCTTTATTTAAATTTCAAAATGGTACTTACGTAATAAACATGCCTCGGTGATACTCATTTGACGAAATGGATAAACCAAAAGTTTTCTTTTTAGGAACCTTTACACCATCTCTGAATGTAATATGTTATCAACAGTTGAGAAGGGTTTCTCAACAAAAGAGGCAGTTTTTTTTATCAAAAATGCTGTCAACCAAACAGTAAGTTACCATTTTAACACTTTCTGTAATCTTGCTAAAGCCTTTGACTGTGTAGATCAAGACATGCTACTAGGATTATTATGATGGTGTAATTCTGCTTGCATTGACAGCATCACATGTTAATTACATTAAGATAATATCAGAATATCAAATGGTATGACAGCTATAAAGCGAAATTCAGAGTCAGAAATATTAAATTTGGTACCACTCAATATATATATCTCCACTTATCCTGATTTTGACCATAAATCAGTTTTCAAGGGGAATGAACAATTTTTCAAAGTATGGACCGATTCTGATGACTCAAGTTTACCAAGATGTGCCCAAAGAGCAGGCTTACAATTTGTGGATAGCGAAATACTAACCCTACATCTTTAAAAGAGATACATTTCTTGAATCCATTATTGCTTATGGATACAAGAAGCAGTGATCAATGGACACATACTACATGAAACTTCAAGTTCAAAGTTAAAAGTTGTTGTAAGCAAGCCACTGGTACAGAAACTACGAGGTGTGATTGGAAAGTTTTAAGAATGGATCCGCTACTGACTACTCGTTTGGAGTGTAGGTACACGAAGGGTGGGGGGAGAGTCATTGCCTTGTCCTAGAACGCCCTCTGACAGGAAAAAGTGTTTCCTTTATTCAGTACGTTGTGGCAGCTGGTTGAGTACGGGTCTGTTGGGGCTTGTTGTCGGATTCAGTCTGTGTGAAAATGGACGTAAAAACGGAGCAACGAGTTTGCGTGAAATTTTGTACTAAAACAGGGAAATCAGCTTTTGATTCTTACGAACTATTAAAAACAGTTTTTGCAGATAATTGTGTGAGCCAGTCAAATGTTTTTGTCTGTTACAACAGATTTAAAAATGGGTGCGAAACATTTGAAGATGAACCATTGTCCGTTGATCCTTCCACCCCAAAAACAAATGAAAATCTTGTGAAATTTCGCGACATAATGCGCTCTGATCGTAGACATACAATTAGGGAGATGCCTCATGAACTCAATTTAAATTTCTATGCAGTTCAGTCAATTTTGACTGAAGATTTGAACATGCGTCGAGTTTCTGCAAAATTCATTCCAAATGTGTTGTCAAGAGGCCAGAGACAATACCGACTTAAAGCGTGCCAAGAACTGATTAATCGTGTTAAAAATGATCCAGATTTGTTAAATAGGGTAATTACTGTTGACGAATCGTGGGTATATCGATATAATCCTGAAACCACAGTGCAGTCATTGCCGTGGTAGACTCCAGGTTTACCACTACCGAAAAATCACGGCAAAGTCGGACGAAGGTGAAAACAATGTTGGTGTGTTTCTTCGATGCTACAGATACTGTGAATAATGAATTTACCCCTGGAAGACAGACAATTAACCAGAAGTACCACAAATGTGTCATTTGCGTGGAAAGGTGAGGAAGAAGAAAAGTCCGGCATTGTGGAAAGACAGGAGTTGGGTGTTACACCATGACAATGCTCCGGCTCACCGTGCCTTCTCCACTGTTGAATTTCTGACCAAATCCAAAATTCCTGTGGTTCCACAACCGCCATATTCCCCTGATTTGGCCACTGCAGACTTCTGTCTGTTCCCTAAACTGAAATTTTCACTGAAGGGGAAGAAAGGGAAGTAGTTTGACTCTATCGAAGACATCTCGGCAAATACGGAGAGCGTTCTTAACATACTTCAGTAAAAAAATTTCTAGGAATGTTTCGGCATGTTCAGTAAGAAGGGGATTATTTTGAAGGAGATTCATCGCAGTAGCATGTAAGTACCACCACAATACAATTACAAGCCCATTCTTAAAACTTTCAAATCACACCTCGTGTATTCTCGTTTGGTAATTGCCCAGAGTCGATCGCGGTCCTCTGGTTTGGAGCCGTGTGGAGGGTCTTCACCAGAGGCTCAGACGACTCTGCGACTATAATGGTTGCAAATTCATCGACCTCCGTTATTGGGTGGAGAACTGTAGGGCCCCCCTAGACAGGTCAGGCGTGCACTACACACCGGAAGCAGCTACTAGGGTAGCGGAGTACGTGTGGCGTGCACACGGGGGTTTTTTAGGTTAGAGGGACCCCCCCTTGGGCGAAACGATAAAATACCTGACGGGTTACCAGAGAGGACATTATCATCGTTGATAAAGAACGTCCGTCCTCAGAGACCAAAAACAGGAAAAGTTAACGTAATATTGGTAAACTGCAGGAGTATCCAGGGCAAGGTTCCTGAATTAGTATCTCTTATTGAAGGAAATAGTGCGCATATAGTATTAGGAACGGAAAGTTGGTTAAAACCGGAAGTGAACAGTAACGAAATCCTAGACACAGAATGGAATATATACCGCAAGGATAGGATAAACGCCAATGGTGGAGGAGTATTTATAGCAGTAAAGAATTCAATAATATCCAGTGAAGTTATTAGCGAATGCGAATGTGAAATAATCTGGGTTAAGTTAAGTATCAAAGGTGGGTCAGATATGATAGTCGGATGCTTCTATAGACCACCTGCATCAGCAACCGTAGTAGTTGAGCGCCTCAGAGAGAACCTACAGAACGTCGTGAAGAAGTTTCGTGATCATACTATTGTAATAGGGGGAGACTTCAATCTACCAGGTATAGAATGGGATAGTCACACAATCAGAACTGGAGCCAGGGACAGAGACTCTTGTGACATTATCCTGACTGCCTTGTCCGAGAATTACTTCGAGCAGATAGTTAGAGAACCAACTCGTGAAACTAACGTTTTAGACCTCATAGCAACAAATAGACCGGAACTTTTCGACTCCGTGAATGTAGAAGAGGGTATCAGTGATCATAAGTCAGTGGTTGCATCAATGACTACAAGTGTAATAAGAAATGCCAAGAAAGGAAGGAAAATATATTTGCTTAACAAGAGTGATAGGGCACAAATCGCAGAATACCTGAGTGACCACCATCAAACGTTCATTTCTGAGGAAGAGGATGTGGAACAAAAATGGAAAAAATTCAGAAACATCGTCCAGTACGCCTTAGATAAGTTCGTACCGACTAAGGTCCAAAGCGAGGGGAAAGATCCACCGTGGTATAACAATCATGTACGAAAGGTACTACGGAAACAAAGAAAGCTTCATCATAGGTTTAAGAGTAGTCGAATCATAGCTGATAAGGAAAAGCTGAACGAAGCGAAAAAGAGCGTAAAGAGAGCAATGAGAGAAGCATTCAACGAATTCGAACATAAAACATTGGCAAACAATCTAAACAAGAACCCTAAAAAGTTTTGGTCATATGTAAAATCGGTAAGCGGATCTAAATCCCCTATTCAGTCACTCGTTGACCACGATGGCACCGAAACAGAGGACGACCGAAGAAAGGCAGAAATACTGAATTCAGTGTTCCGAAACTGTTTCACTGCGGAAAATCGTAACACGGTCCCTGACTTCAGCCGTCGCACGGACGCCAAAATGGAAAATATTGAAATAAACGATATCGGAATTGAAAAACAACTGCTATCACTTAGTAGCGGAAAAGCATCCGGACCAGACGAGATACCCTTAAGATTCTACAGTGATTATGCTAAAGAACTTGCCCCCTTTCTATCAGCAATTTATCGTAGATCGCTGGAAGAACGTAAAGTACCTAGCGACTGGAAGAAAGCGCAGGTCGTTCCCATTTTCCAGAAGGGTCATAACTCAGATGCGAATAATTATAGGCCTATTTCGCTTACGTCAATCTGTTGTAGAATAATGGAACATGTTTTGTGTTCTCGTATTATGACGTTCTTAGGTAATACAAATCTCCTTCATCATAACCAACATGGATTCCGCAAACAGAGATCATGTGAAACTCAGCTCGCCCTATTTGCCCAAGAAATTCACAGTGCCGTAGACACTGGCGAGCAGATTGATGCCGTATTCCTGGACTTCAGGAAGGCATTTGATACGGTTCCGCACTTACGTTTAGTGAAAAAAATACGAGCTTACGGAATATCGGACCAGGTTTGTGATTGGATTCAGGATTTCCTAGAAGAAAGAACACAACATGTCATTCTTAACGGTTCAAAATCTGCAGATGTAGAGGTAATTTCGGGAGTACCGCAGGGAAGCGTGATAGAACCTTTATTGTTTACAATATACATAAATGACTTAGTTGACAACATCGGTAGCTCCGTGAGGCTATTTGCAGATGACATGGTTGTCTACAAGAAAGTAGCAGCATCAGAAGACTCGTACGTACTCCAGGAGGACCTGCAGAGGATTAATGCATGGTGCGACAGCTGGCAGCTTTCCCTAAACGTAGATAAATGTAATATAATGCGCATACATAGGGGCAGAAATCCATTCCAGTACGACTATGCCATAGGTGGTAAATCATTGGAAGCGGTAACGACCGTAAAATACTTAGGAGTTACTATCCGGAGCGATTTGAAGTGGAATGATCACATAAAACAAATAGTGGGAAAAGCAGGCGCCAGGTTGAGATTCATAGGAAGAATTCTAAGAAAATGTGACTCATCGACGAAAGAAGTAGCTTACAAAACGCTTGTTTGTCCGATTCTTGAGTATTGCTCATCAGTATGGGACCCTTACCAGGTTGGATTAATAGAAGAGATAGACATGATCCAGCGAAAAGCAGCGCGATTCGTCATGGGGACATTTAGTCAGCGCGAGAGCGTTACGGAGATGCTGAACAAGCTCCAGTGGCGGACACTTCAAGAAAGGCGTTACGCAATACGGAGAGGTTTATTATCGAAATTACGAGAGAGCACATTCCGGGAAGAGATGGGCAACATATTACTACCGCCCACATATATCTCGCGTAATGATCACAACGAAAAGATCCGAGAAATTAGAGCAAATACGGAGACTTACAAGCAGTCGTTCTTCCCACGCACAATTCGTGAATGGAACAGGGAAGGGGGGATCAGATAGTGGTACAATAAGTACCCTCCGCCACACACCGTAAGGTGGCTCGCGGAGTATAGATGTAGATGTTGATGTAGATATAGTAACACGGGTTTTCTAGAGAATGCAGAGACAGATGCAAAAATCGATGGTTCATGAGCCTTTGAAAACTGATACAGTAATAACCGTAACATAATTCTGTGTGACAGAAAAAAAAGGAATTATTTTTAATGTACATATAAAGTTGGAGCAAATCGTGCGAACAGTGGCATCTGTTTCTGCTTAACAAGTGCGCGCCGCGGAACACGACAAAAAGCGAGTCAGTCATTTAACTAGTGACATTCTCAACGACAGCAAGGAAGTTTCTACCGTGCGTGTACCATCCAAAGTCAAAATGATAAATTTGTAGCATTGGACGTGAAAGACGAGAGAAAGTCCTAAGCCGAAAATTGTCAAAATAAGATGTAAGACTTCCCAAAAAAAAAAAAAAAAAAAAATTGCCAAAAAGCATGTTATGAACAGTTACTTCCAACAACAAAAATTAATTCTTGAGTACCACAATTATTAGTCCACATCAACCAAGGGTGCAGTATATTAATACTGTCACAGCAGAATACGAGCAGGAACGGCAGAAAAAGGACACCTCCGCTGCACACAAAAGTGGCTAATGCCATCCGATACAATGAGGGACCTCTTTTGGCCCGACGTAATCTAGCAACTCGCTGTGGAATTGACTCAAGAGTTCTCGGGAAGCCTCCTGCAAAAATATTTAGCCATGTTGCTTCTATAGCGGTCCGGAAGTGGTAGATTGTCTGCCGCGCATAATGAGCATAGTGGGCATGAGCACTACAGACGTAGTGTGTGGACAGTAAGTTGAAAACGTGGGTCTCACGGGCTAACAGGTGGCGTACCAGAGATAAGTCCATGTAAGCGCACTATCCTCTGTGTCCTCGATCTCTCAGTAGGATAGTGTGTCTGCCATGTAAGCAGGAGATCCCGCTTCGAGTCCCGGTAGGGACACACACGTTCAACTGTCCCCGTTTATGTATATCAATGCCTGTCAGTAGCTAATGGTCTGGATTTCATTGTAATTTCATTCGTAAATATTGCAAGGCGTTGCTGGTCCCCCATTGGGCGCCTCCCCAGGTGGCAGATAGGGGAATGCCTAACAGATATGGTGGGTACCGGGGAAACAAAATACCTGGGGCGGACCAAAACAAGTGAAGAGGAAGTCAACGACTCGGATGCTGAAAGAGAATTTTTTTATAGCGTTCCAACAGTAGAAGAGTCGGAAGGTATCTCTACGAGGCAGGCAGAGCTCGGAGCCTGGGAAAGGCTATCTGCCTAGGATATGGTAATCCAAAATAGTACTCAGCAAGCTTGGAAGCTGTGAGGTGGCAGCCCCATCACCAAGATTAACCTGCGCAGCGCTCGTAACGCGTCCAGGGGATTCGATACCTACTGGCTCACATCAACGATTTGCCCCGGATAATAGATTCAAACGAAACGGACATAGGCTATGGAACAGGAATTCGCGAGATAGAAACAAGAAACACTGCTTCACATTTTGGACATGGAACGTTCGTAGTTTTAATAAACCAGCTGCAGCAGCGCCTTTGATATCAGTACTAAAAACATACAAGACAGATATTGTAGCTCTACAGGATGTAAGGTGGCTTGGAGAAGGGACACACGCGGATGATAACTGTGTCATTTCTTACGGGATTGATGAATAACATCGTGAATTTGGTACTGGTTTTGCTGTTGAGAACAGGATTGTTAATCGGGTTAAGGAATTCCATCCCATTAACAAAAGAATGTCTTTCCTAACAATCAAACACCAGTGGTACGATATAACATTCATACATGTCCATGCACCGACTGAAGATTCATCTGAGGATGAGAAAGATGAGTACTATGAAGTATTAGAGAGAGTAGTCGAAAGTATTCCAACAAGAAATATGAGAATTATCTTAGGAGACCTTAATGGAAAATAAAGTAAAGAGGATATGTTGATCCCCACAATGGGGAAACATAGCAAGCACTCGACCACAAATGAAAATAGATTAAAAATGATCACCTTTGCACCGTCAAAAGATGTAGGAATTTGCTCGACGATGTTCCCTCACAAAGATATACACCAAGAAAGCTGGCTTAAGCCAGAGATAAATTCTGCCGAAATTTTTACAAAGGTACAGACGGTGTTTAGAAAGGATAGATTGCATGCAACCGGTGGTGGAGTGTTCGTCGCTGTTAGTAGTAGTTTATCCTGTAGTGAAGTAGAAGTGGATAGTTCCTGTGAATTATTATGGGTGGAGGTTACACTAAACAACCTAACTAGGTTAATAATTGGCTCCTTTTACCGACCTCCCGACTCAGCAGCATCAGTGGCAGAACAACTGAGAGAAAATTTGGAATACATTTCACATAAATTTTCTCAGCATGTTATAGTCTTAGGTGGAGATTTCAATTTACCAGATATAGACTGGGACACTCAGATGTTTAGGACGGGTGGTAGGGACAGAGCATCGAGTGACATTATATTGAGTGCACTATCCGAAAATTACCTCGAGCAATTAAACAGAGAACCGACTCGTGGTGATAACATCATGGACCTACTGATAACAAACAGACCCGAACTTTTCGACTCTGTATGTACAGAACAGGGAATCAGTGATCATAAGGCCGTTGCAGCATCCCTGAATATGGAAGTTAATAGGAATATAAAAAAAGGGAGGAAGGTTTATCTGTTTAGCAAGAGTAATAGAAGGCAGATTTCAGACTACCTAATAGATCAAAACGAAAATTTCTGTTCCGACACTGACAATGTTGAGTGTTTATGGAAAAAGTTCAAGGCAATCGTAATATGCGTTTTAGACAGGTACGTGCCGAGTAAAACTGTGGGGGACGGGAAAAACCCACCGTGGGACAACAGCAAAGTTAGGAAACTACTGCGAAAGCAAAGAGAGCTCCACTCCAAGTTTAAACGCAGCCAAAACCTCTCAGACAAACAGAAGCTTAACGATGTCAAAGTTAGCGTAAGGGGGGCTATGCGTGAAGCGTTCATTGAATTCGAAAGTAAAATTCTATGTACCGACTTGACAGAAAATCCTAGGAAGTTCTGGTCTTACGTTAAATCAGTAAGTGGCTCGAAATAGCATATCCAGACACTACGGGATGATGATGGCATTGAAACAGAGGATGACACGCGTAAAGCTGAAGTACTAAACACCTTTTTCCAAAGCTGTTTCACAGAGGAAGACCGCACTGCAGTTCCTTCTCTAAATCCTCGCACAAACGAAAATGTGGCTGACATCGAAATAAGTGTCCAAGGAATAGAAAAGCAACTGGAATCACTCAATAGAGGAAAGTCCACTGGACCTGACGGGATACCAATTCGATTCTACACAGAGTACGCGAAAGAACTTGCCCCCCTTCTAACAGCCGTGTACCGCAAGTCTCTAGAGGAACGGAGGGTTCCAAATGATTGGAAAAGAGCACAGATAGTCCCAGTCTTCAAGAAGGGTCGTCGAGCAGATGCGCAAAACTATAGACCTATATCTCTTACATCGATCTCTTGTAGAATTTTAGAACATGTTTTTTGCTCGCGTATCATGTCATTTCTGGAAACCCAGAATCTACTATGTAGGAATCAACATGGATTCCGGAAACAGCGATCGTGTGAGACCCAACTCGCCTTATTTGTTCATGAGACCCAGAAAATATTAGATACAGGCTCCCAGGTAGATGCTATTTTTGTTGACTTCCGGAAGGCGTTCGATACAGTTCCGCACTGTCGCCTGATAAACAAAGTAAGAGCCTACGGAATATCAGACCAGCTGTGTGGCTGGATTGAAGAGCTTTTAGCAAACAGAACACAGCATGTTGTTATCAATGGAGAGACGTCTACAGACGTTAAAGTAACCTCTGGCGTGCCACAGGGGAGTGTTATGGGACCATTGCTTTTCACAATATATATAAATGACTTAGTAGATAGTGTCGGAAGTTCAATGCGGCTTTTCGCGGATGATGCTGTAGTATACAGAGAAGTTGCAGCATTAGAAAATTGTAGCAAAATGCAGGAAGATCTGCAGCGGATAGGCACTTGGTGCAGGGAGTGGCAACTGCCCCTTAACATAGACAAATGTAATGTATTGCGAATACATAGAAAGAAGGATCCTTTATTGTATGATTATATGATAGCGGAACAAACACTGGTAGCAGTTACTTCTGTAAAATATCTGGGAGTATGCGTGCGGAACGATTTGAAGTGGAATGATCATATAAAATTAATTGTTGGTAAGGCGTGTACCAGGTTGAGATTCATTGGGAGAGTGCTTAGGAAATGTAGTCCATCAACAAAGGAGGTGGCTTACAAAACACTCGTTCGACCTATACTTGAGTATTGCTCATCAGTGTGGGATCCTTACCAGATCGGTCTGACGGAGGAGATAGAGAAGATCCAAAGAAGAGCGGCGCGTTTCGTCACAGGGTTATTTGGTAACCGTGATAGCGTTACGGAGATGTTTAATAAACTCAAGTGGCAGACTCTGCAAGAGAGCCGCTCTGCATCGCGGTGTAGCTTGCTCGCCAGGTTTCGTGAGGGTGCGTGTCTGGATGAGGTATCGAATATATTGCTTCCCCCTACATATACCTCCCGAGGAGATCACGAATGTAAAATTAGAGAGATTAGAGCGCGCACGGAGGCTTTCAGACAGTCGTTCTTCCCGCGAACCATACGCGACTGGAACAGGAAAGGGAGGTAATGACAGTGGCACGTAAAGTGCCCTCCGCCACACACCGTTGGGTGGCTTGCGGAGTATCAATGTAGATGTAGATGTAGAAGGTACATGGTGGTCTCCAGATGGCAAAACAGTAAATCAAATTGACCATGTTATGACAGATCAACGTTTCACTTCATTCATAAGAGATGTCGGAACGTATAGAGGAGCTGAAATTGGCTCGGGGCATTTCCTAGGAAAGATGGAAAGGAAGATGATTTGGAATCGACAACGAAAAGCCACACCAAAACCTAATTTAGACATCGAACGACTGAAGGAACTACCTGTTAAAGAAGCCTATGTGATTGAAATAAATAACCGATTTACAGCATTGCTAGAAGCTGAGGAGGGAAATAATGTCGAGAAGGCTTGGGAAAGAATAAAGACTTTAGTAACAGATGCAGCACAAGAAACACGAGGCACGAAAAAGTAAACGAAGAAACAGAAATGGTTCAACGAAAAGTGTCAGAAGGCAGTAGAAAGGAGGAAAGGAGCCAGGATGCTCTGGCTGCATCATAAGGAGAGTGAGGACAGGAAGGAGACGTTCAATGCGGTTAGCAGAGAAACAGCAAGAGTTCTGCGAACAGAGAAAAGGAAATATCTGACTGGAGTCCTAGAATCTATAGAAGTGGAAAGCAGGAATGGAAACTCAAAGAAGTTGTTTTAGTATACAAACAAAAGTAAGAGAGGTTATCAAAGTGAAAATCTATTCATAAAAGATAAAAATCACACTATGCTAACGCAGCTGGAAGCTATCCTAGGAAGATGGAAAGAGTATTTCTCATAAATGTAAAATCGGATTGATGCACACATAACCTTCAATTAGGCAATGTCTGAGAGTGACAGCATTAATAATGACGAATGTAGAATCACAGAACAGGAAGTGATCCACTCCATTCAAAAGTTGAAAAGCCACAAAGCAGAAGGCGACGACCAGATATCAACAGAGATGTAAAAAGAGGGCGGAAGCAAACTACAAAAGGAAATTTATAACCTTATCACAATGATCTGGAAAATTGAAACACTGCCTGAAGATTGGAAAACTGCAATAATTTGTCCCATACACATGAATTAAACAGAATGGAATGTGGAAATTACAGAGGAATCAGTTTGCTGAACATAACATACAAAATCCTGTCAATGACCATTCTGGAAAATCTTAAACCTTACGCAGAAAACATTATTCTAGATTACCAGGCTGGATTTCGGACAAACCGCTCCACAACTGATAATTTGTTTACTATATGACAAATCTTTGAGAAATACTGGGATTTTAACAAAAACATCCACTGTCTCTTCATTGACTTCCAGCGAGCCTACGATAGCGTCCACAGAAGTAGCCTCTTCAACACCTTATGAGAATTTAGTATACCCAATAATATCATTAGGATGATACAACTGTGCATGGATGGCTCCCAGGCAGCAGTGAAGTTCAGAGGATCCATATCCACCACCTTTCCAATTATAACAGGCTTACTACAGGGAAACGCTGTTTCATGCGTCCTCTTCAACCTTGCATTAGAGAAGGTGGTTCGGGAGAGTAGTTTACATCTACACAATGGTCTACAATTCGAACACAGTGAAGTAAAACTCCTGTTATAAGCCGATGATATAGTGTTGCTGAGTGAAACTGAAGAAGAACTAAAAGACATGTACAGATCTCTCAGGGACAGTGCCAGCAAAATCGGACTTTTCACTAACCAAGAGAAAACCGAATATATGGAAATAGATCGAGTCATAAACCTAAATCCTTACTTTGAAATTGATCAACATTCTAAATTCAGAAAAGTTCTACAGTTTAAATACCTTGGATCACGTTTCAACAGTAAAAACATCAGAACAATGGATATAAATGAAAGAATAGCCTCAGGGTCAAGATGTCTGTACTCACTAATCAATCCACTCAAAAGTAAAGCTTTGTCAATCACCACAAAGATGAAGATATACAACACTATTATCTGTCCCATAGTACTGTACGGTTCAGAAAGCTGGATGCTTACAAAGAATGAAAGAGAAAAACTGAATGTTTTTGAAAGAAAAGTAATGAGAAAAGCCTAGGGACCTGTGTTGGAGAATGGCATTTGGAGAATTCGAAAGAACAATGAAATTTATTAGTTAATGAAGCAACCCACTATCATCCAGAAATTAAGACGTAGGAGACTACAATGGGCTGGACATGTGGCCATAATGGAAAACAACAGAATCACCAAGAAAACATTTGCAGGAGCTCTCCAGGCAACAAGACCATTGGGCCGAGCTCGTACAAGGTGGAAAGATGACATAGAGAAGGACATCGCAGCATTAGGAATTTCCGCAGGGTGGAGAGAGGTTGCGAGAGATAGAAGGTGGTGGAAGCAGAACGTTGATGCAGAGCGTGGTCTACATGGCCTGTGATCGATGAGAAGAGAAGAGAGAGAACAATATTCGCTGTAATTGAACTAGAAGTCTCAGTCCATTCGATGTAATGCAACCCATACCATTCTGAAGCTGTGACAGTTCCTTGGTGACAACCTAGGTGTATGGCTTCGTGTGATCTGCGCCACACTCGACCCTACCATCAGCACATACCAATTGGAGTGAGTACTCATGTGACCAGATCACAGGTTTCAAGTTGTCTAGGGTCCAACCAAAGTCGTAACGAGCCTGGGAGAGGTAGTGCAGCACCTGCTAGTAAAGGCACTCGCATCCCTCTCTGCTGCTGTAGCCCATTAACGCCACATTTCGCCTCAATGTCTTAATGGATACGTTCGTGTTACGTCCGAC
This sequence comes from Schistocerca serialis cubense, assembly GCF_023864345.2. Classification (NCBI taxonomy): domain Eukaryota; kingdom Metazoa; phylum Arthropoda; class Insecta; order Orthoptera; family Acrididae; genus Schistocerca; species Schistocerca serialis. The sequence continues at coordinate 1,264,548,790 of NC_064638.1, read as the reverse complement.
AATGATTTCTGTGGGGAACTGATTTTTTTGACTGTGTATATGATATCACACTTAGATATCACATGAACTCATGGTCAGTCGCTTGGAGGTATATATAACAAATACATCATATACTCGTGACAGAGCAGACACGAAAAACGTACTGCTGCAGACTTCCAAATTTAGCATCACAGATCTGCTGTTGAATGCAAAACAAACCTACAAAATTATAAACCAGTATCCTGTTGCATAACTACTTCATATGTTCAGAGTGAACTTTATCTCAGTAGCATAGGAATGTAGCCTGTAGAAATCGAGCCGAGAAGTTCGTTTCTGGACAGCTGAATAGAGCATCCTATCAAGTTGTTAATAAACTGCTATGCTATTATTCTGCTTAACCTTTTCCCCGTTTCTCTAAGGATCGGTGCTATTATATGAGTTTTGGCAATGTCGGTGACATTCGGCTGCCGGATACTCAACGTGACGCTACCGCCCCCTTAGGGAATCTGTTTATGGAGCCCGTTCGTTTACGTCTAGAGTAAATGTCGTATTAAAGCTTGGGAACGTTTTCTGAAAGTTTGTTTAGCTTGTCTTTCAGAGTAACGAATGGGTCAGTTAACAGCTACGATACCAAGCGACCGACACTGTTTAACTAGTCTACACAAGGCTGTAGCAACACTATCCGAAATATGGATACATGTCGAAACAAGGCCCCCGGAGTAGACAATATTCCATTGGAACTACTGACGGCCGTGGGAGAGCCAGTCCTGACAAAACTCTACCATCTGGTGAGCAAGATGTATGAAACAGACGAAATACCCTCAGACTTCAGGAAGAATATAATAATTCCAATCCCAAAGAAAGCAGGTGTCAACAGATGTGAAAATTACCGAACTATCAGCTTAATAAGTCACAGCTGCAAAATACTAACACGAATTCTTTACAGACGAATGGAAAAACTAGTAGAAGCCAACCTCGGGGAAGATCAGTTTGGATTCCGTAGAAACACTGGAACACGTGAGGCAATACTGACCTTACGACTAATCTTAGACGAAAGATTAAGGAAAGGCAAACCTACGTTTCTAGCATTTGTAGACTTAGAGAAAGCTTTTGACAATGTTGACTGGAATACTCTCTTTCAAATTCTAAAGGTAGCAGTGGTAAAATACAGGGAGCGAAAGGCTATTTACAATTTGTACAGAAACCAGATGGCAGTTATAAGAGTCGAGGGACATGAAAGGGAAGCAGTGGTTGGGAAGGGAGTAAGACAGGGTTGTAGCCTCTCCCCGATGTTGTTCAATCTGTATATTGAGCAAGCAGTAAAGGAAACAAAAGAAAAATTCGTAGTAGGTATTAAAATTCATGGAGAAGAAATAAAAACTTTGAGGTTCGCCGATGATATTGTAATTCTGTCAGAGACAGCAAAGGACTTGGAAGAGCAGTTGAATGAAATGGACAGTGTCTTGAAAGGAGGATATAAGATGAACATCAACAAAAGCAAAACAAGGATAATGGAATGTAGTCTAATTAAGTCGGGTGACGCTGAGGGAATTAGATTAGGAAATGAGGCACTTAAAGTAGTAAAGGAGTTTTGCTATTTGGGGAGCAAAATAACTGATGATGGTCGAAGTAGACAGGATATAAAATGAAGGCTGGCAATGGCAAGGAAAGCGTTTCTGAAGAAGAGATATTTGTTAACATCCAGTATTGATTTAAGTGTCAGGAAGTCATTTCTGAAAGTATTCCTATGGAGTGTAGCCATGTATGGAAGTGAAACATGGACGATAAATAGTTTGGACAAGAAGAGAATAGAAGCTTTCGAAATGTGGTGCTACAGAAGAATGCTGAAGATTAGATGGGTAGATCACGTAACTAATGAGGAAGTATTGAATAGGATTGGGGAGAAGAGAAGTTTGTGGCACAACTTGACCAGAAGAAGGGATCGGTTGGTAGGACATGTTCTGAGGCATCAAGGGATTACCAATTTAGTATTGGAGGGCAGCGTGGAGGGTAAAAATCGTAGAGGGAGACCAAGAGATGAATACACTAAGCAGATTCAGAAGGATGTAGGTTGCAGTAGGTACTGGGAGATGAAGAAGCTTGCACAGGATAGAGTAGCATGGAGAGCTGCATCAAACCAGTCTCAGGACTGAAGACCACAACAACAACAACAAACGACACGTAAACATGGTAAGCAAAGCATACAGCGGAAGGAGACTTCACCGCTATCTAACAAGCACAATCTTACAAGTGTATGAAATATCTGCGAGAATCAGATTTCAAAATACTTTCAGGCCGCCAGAAACAATGATCCGAGGGACGTATGTAAGGTAGCAGAACAGCAGATCGAGAGAAGAGCACATGACGTTGGAATTAGGAATACGTAATTGCTGTTCATTTTATCACTTCAACACTAATGAACACTGAATGACATGCTAATATTTCATAAGTATTTATGATGTTATATTTGGTAAGTGGAAGCCTACTGGAGGACTTTGATTTCACCAAGGAAGTGGGCGAGGCATATCAGCTGGTGACAAGTTGCAGCCTCAGCCAGGTCAATAGCACATGGTTGTCAGGAATCTACCTCGAGCCTGTGTCAGTCGCTGTACCCACCCGCAACAGAAGTGACGTCATGCGGTGACGTTGGCAGTGCTTTGGTTGCTTGGAGTCTGTTGCTTGTACGCCCACCCCCCTCCCTCCGCCCTACTCAAAGCCAGCAGAACTGGCTGTGTTCCTTGGTGATGACAATATCTGCACACAGATAGGTTCCAGCTTCAGTTCTTGATGATAAGTAACACAAAAATGAGGGCAGTGCAGATGGCACTACCCAGGTAGCTGCTGAAATGAATAAAATAAATCACAGGATAAATAACAGAAAAATAACATTGAACCACAACTGTAATTTACTATGGTCAACGATACAGTGTATTTGAAAGCGTAAATAATACTCATCATAAAATTAATCGTATTACGACATGCACATGTGCCGTTCGGAGGAACGTGGCATCTTCTCGCTGATGGTATATGATACCATTCAACTTATTGAGTTTAATAAGAAAATTAAGTTTTTTCTTAAATGCTTTGTGGTATGAGGCATAATGTTGGTCTCACGTTCCTGTAGTCGGGATTTTATCGGCAATACAGACAGTATCGTTTCTATGTCTGAAGAGGAGTTGGAGCAATTGACCAGAGCATGAAAGGAGGCTGCCAGAAAATTTGGGCTAAGATAATCATAAAAGACCCAAGACAGCGTACCTCGTTATGACACGTGGCCAAAGCCATACTGCTGGTCATCTACAATCAATGTTGGTGGGAGTCCAGTCCTACAAGACAGTGCATGAATTTAAATACCTAGGGGAAATCTTCACTGATACTATGTACGTGATGCAGAGATGAATGCCAAAATACACACAGGAAACCAATATTATTACTGCCTAGCACAACTGCGTCGGTCCACATATCACATGATACTAAACACAGGCTTCCGAAATGCCTTCACAAAAGAAGACGAAGTGAATATTCCAGAATTTGAATCGAGAACAGCTGCCAACATGAGTAACGTAGAAGTAAATATTCTAGGAGTAGTGAAGCAACTTAAATCACTTAATAAAAGCAAATCTTCTGGTCCAGGCTGTATGGCAATTAGGTTCATTTCCGAGCATGCTGATGCATTACTTAACAGTCATCTCGACGGAAGATCCGTACCCAAAGACTGGAAAGTTGCAAAGGTGACACCAATATTCAAGAAAGGTAGTAGTAGTAATCCACTAAATTACAGGCCCATACCGTTAACGTCGATATGCAGCAGGCTTTAGTGTTCGAACGTATTAAATTACCTCGAAGAAAACGGTGTATTGTCAAACAGTCAACATGGGTTTAGAAAACATCATTCCTGTGGAACACAACTAGCTCTTTATTCGCATGAAGTGCTGCGTGCTATTGACAACAAATTTCAGATCGATTCCGTGTTTCTGTATTTCCGGCAGGTTTTTGACACTATACCACACAAGCGGCTTGTAGTAAAATTGCTTGCGTATGGAATTTCGTCTCAGTTATGTGACTGGATCTGTGATTTCCTGTCAGCGTGGTCACGGTTCGTTGAAATTCACGGAAAGTCATCGAGTAAAACAGAGGTGAATTCTGGCGTTCCCCAAGGTAGTGTTATAGGACTTTTGATGTTCCTTATCTATATAAATGATTTGGGAGAGAATTTGTGCAGCCGTCGTCTGTTGTTTGCGGATTCCGCTGTGGTTTATCGACTAATAACGTCATCGGAAGATCAATACAAACTGCAAAACGATTTAGAAGAAATATCGGAAAGGTGGGAAAAGTGGCAGTTGACCTTAAATAACGAAAAATGTGAGGTCATCCTGTAACGCCGGAAATGCATATCCTCCTATTTCAATCTACTGTACTATAAATTTGTTTCCTTATTTTGTTACCTGAAGATATGACGTTTGTGTGTCTTTGTACATTGTAATTGTTTTACTATTTGTATATACATGCATTTATGTCGATGTATAATTGGTTTGTTTTGTCAATACTATTTGTATTTTTACGCTGGGTCTTGCCTAGGGTAAACTATGCTATCGAACGAATACATCGATAGGTCGTGTGGAGAACCAAAGTGTTTAGGATCTTTGGTAGTGTGAACTCGGTCGCGTGGAGCGCGGGCAGAAGAGAGTTTGGCGCGGGTAGGGCGGTGGAGCAGGTGTGTCGTGTGACGCTCCCGCGAGTTGCCGCGCTTCCGGGGTTTGGCAGCATGTAATTGCGCTCCACTTGCGATGATAGTTTCTGACTCGGTGTCGCGGACGGGAAGCGTTAGCTGGCACACATCAAGAGCCCTTTTCGGCTGGAGACCGTGCCGAGAAAAAGGCGCGACAACATCCAGCTTCTGCAACAGCTACGGCCGATAATGAGTGATTGTCGCCACCTCCTCGACCCACGACTTCAAACCTTCAATCAACCAACTAGTAAGACTGGAAGCACGTAAAGTTTTAGATCTGTATGGCAGACCTAAGCTTTTAAAATTGTTCCATTTGCCTCACAAAATTACAGCAACTTAGCATTAACCTTTGTTGCTCATTGTCCCAATTGCATTACCAAGCAAGGTCCTTCCTTTTCCGGAATGAACCCGAGTGTCGTTGAAATTCAAACGCCAGCATTAAAGTAATATCATTCCATTTCACTGCTTTAATTTCAATGTTCGGTTAATGTATTCATAGCGGGCTGCATTATTTAGATTACACAAGCACAAATTAAGAGTGCGAGTTCTGTTACCATATTTTAGCTTACCTGTGACTGCAGCTCAGCTTGGTACGTGCTAAAATATACTATTGCTAATTTTTCAGAATCATTTAATTCAGGTTTAAAGTTAAATCTCTTATTTCTAAATTGCGTAGCTTCAAGTAGCTTCTGAAATGATTGTTGAGGTAGCCCAGGGCTAACATTATTTTACTGAATTTCGTAGTGCTTCAGAAACAAAGTTCACTATTTATTTCAGTCACTAAATTAACTTACAATTTTCCGGTTTTATTAATTCTTTTGCTAAATTAAGTCAGAGTGTAGCGAAATTTATTACTTCTGACAAACATTCAGTTTTCACACAACACGTATCAACCTTCAGTTGCCACGCTTTTAGTGCTAATTATATGTGCAATATCCTTTCTTTTTCGGATATTATAGTAGTTGTCCATAGGACAGGCGACCGTATTTTTCCCCAAATCTCAAATATCTAATTAACTCCAGTTAATTGTTAACGTATCGACAAACATTTACTTTCTTTATTAACTTTACCCCTTTTCAAAATTAATTTCCACCAGTTTCATTTGCATTTTTCCTTTCATTTAGATGTAACCCTTTCCTCCCTCATTACCGACAGATTAACTTCGGTGAAGATTGCTTTTCCCAAATTTCCATTAGGTACACGCGGTTTAATTTTTACTGTCATTAAGGTCGATAAGTGAGGGGGAGGTTACAATCAACATGAGTGCTAAAAGAAACGCGTTAAACCTCGGTTACACGATAAATCAGTCCAATCTAAAAGCCGTAAATTCAACTAAATACCTAGGTATCACAATTACGAACGATTTAAATTGGAAGGAACACATAGAAAATGTTGTGGGAAAGGCTAACTAAAGACTGCATTTCATTGTCAGGACACTTAGAAAATGGAACAGACCTATTAAGGAGACTGCCTACACTACGCTAGTTCGTCTTCTTTCAGAATACTGTTGCGTGGCGTGGGATCCTTACCAGATAGGACTGACTGAGTACATCAAAAAAGTTCAAACAAAGGCCGCACGTTTTGTATTATCGCGAAATATGGGAGAGAGTGTGACAGAAATGATACACGATTTGGGATGGACATCATTAAAAGAAAGGCGCTTTTCGTTGCGACGGGATCTTCTCTTGAAATTCCAATCACCAACTTTCTCCTCCGAATAAGAAAATATTTTGTTGACACGGGCTTACATAGGGAGGAACGATCACAAAGATGAAGTAGCGGAAATCAGAGCTCGTACGGAAAGATATAGGGTTTCATTCATACCGCCGCTATACGAGATTTATATAATAGAGAATTGTGAAGGTGGTTCGATGAACCCTCTGCCAGGTACTAAAATGTGATTTGCAGAGTATCCATGTAGATGTAGATGTAGAATGAGGAACTTGAAATTTCAGCTCAAGATAGGATCATGTAGTGGCAGGCCTACTATAGCTCTATTTTAAAAGAATAACTGACTATGCACTCGTTAGATATGACACGCTAGAGAAATTCGTGACAGGATGGACATTACATGCTATACGGTCAATACACAGAAATATATAAAGAAACGGACACTACTCAATAACAAATGAAAACTACAGTATAGGACTGCACACAGACGACGAATAGAATGAGTTTGGCTGTCTAGAGCATAGGAGACCTTCAATGAGTACCTTAGAAGAATATTATCCAAAAACCCCTCAGAAGACCTGATTAAATTCCTGTCGTATGTAAAGGCTGTTAGTGGCACGAAACTTATTGATTGGCTCTGAGGGACGAGGCAGCGACTAATAATAAGTTTAACAGACTAAAAGCAGAAATGGTTAACACCTTTTCCAAACTGCCATGGCCCATTCTGATCCAGTATAATTCTTGTACGACCGCAAATATGAGTCAATGGATTTGAGAAAACGTTGAGAGCGATAAAGTCAGACAAAACTCCAGCTCCTGACTGAAAAGCTATCTGATGGTATTCCGAAGATCTGGCTGAATTATTTTAACACTTCTATTAAACTCAATATACCGAAGATCAAACAAAAAAAAAAAAAAAGAATCGGTGCCACGTGATAGGATGAAAGCACAGGTCAGAATCCTCCAAATGAAGAGTAGCACAAGTGAACCACAAACCCACTGTCCTATATAATTCAACGCCTTCCATTGTTATGCAGTCTTAGAAGATATTCTGAGGTGAAATTTTAAAGGTAATGTGAACAGATTGTACTTCTTCACTTCAACCAGCACTGAATAGGTACACAGCGATCACGTGAAACCTAAATCTCGTCCTTATACAAAGCACTGGAAGTCATGGAAGTTGCATTCAACCACAAGAAGTATTTCGTAACTTACGAAAGGCATTTGAATCGGTACAACACATGCGTATCGCTTCCATAGGGATCGCAAAGACACAGTTAATTTAATCTCATCGCGCACAGAGGCCTTTAATCAGTCTTCTTGCATCCCATACGAAAAGAAAACAGGAAAAAATACGAAAACTTGAAACGTTGAGAAGGCCATCTTCCATGCAGCTCACAGTGGTTTGTAGAGTATAAATATACGGGGTGTCCCAGCTGTCTTGTCCACCCAAAATATCTCTGGAACAATAACAGCTATTGGAAAACGACTTTCACCGGTATCAAGGTAGGGCTGTGGCCCATGAATGTACATATTTGGAAACATTCAAAAACCAAAGCATATGTGTTTTTTAACACACACTTTTGTTTTTTTAAATGGACCACCCATATTTTTTCTTCGGCAATCCATAGCATGACAAAGCATATACACAATGGCGTTGATTGCATCGTAATATTTCCATTACATCCCGAGATATTAAGACGCCAAGTTGACGGTTGAAACATCCGACATGCGCTGCTAGCGCACGTCCTGAGGCTCAAGCGTGAACCCCATGCTGCCCGTAATCGCGATGTGATTGACATGCGTAATCACACCTCCATACTTATCAAGAGGTCCGAAACGAATAATACGGTCTGCTGCCATCAACTCTCATAAGCACCTAATGGTTTCCCTCTTCCACGTTTTACGCATCGACGTACACAATATGAACCAGTACCATTCGGGGTACACCCGTCAGGTTGTCTTATTTATCCTGCACACCCAAAATAAGGTTCATCTAATTCGTCATATGACCCATTGTGCCTGTCGCCTAGGGCCTGGCTCTGCCTAGTCAAGTGTCCAACGTAGTTCCCACTACTGCCACAGTTACCACTTCGCCTTGTTTATTATTTGCGACCTATGCAATCTCCTGGACTCCACCTCCCTCCGAGCGTCCCATTTTTTGTTGCTTTGGCGTGCAGTACACCGCTTTGCAGTGTAGTCGTGCATCACGGTAATCTAGTGACGCCACGGAGGTAGTACACATTGTGAATAAAAGTTGTGTTGTGGGACTTATACTGTGCAGTATAATGTACACACATGAAGATATGGTAGAAATACTGCTGGTCAATATAGAATGTACGTTGACGGGAAATACGTTATGAGATTGCTTGTTTGTTGATAGTACTGTTAGCGAACATTATGATTATTAAGTTAATATGTCTGCTTTCTACCCTACTCTACATAGGACGAAATGCTGTTCAGGCAGAACGACAGTACAGAAGACGATTCCCTGACAAGCCATCGCCTTCGTGCCGGATGTTTCGTCGTCTCATATCTCGTCTACGTGAAACGGGAAGCTTAAGTCCAAGACCTCGACATCGTCCTAGAACACGCACAGATGAACGTGCTGAAGTTGCTGTGCTCGCTACCATAGCTGTGAATCCTCAAATCAGCCCACGTCAAATTGATCGTGATGTTGGTGAGTCGACATCATGTGCACAAAGTATTCTTAAACGTCATAAATTTTATCCTTACCATGTTCATTTACACCAGGATCTTCACGGAAATGACTTCCGCAATAGGGTAACATTTTGTCGGTGGGTTCAGCAGAAATTTCTGATTAATCCAAATTTTTTTGGAGATGCTCCCTTTACCGACGAGGCATCATTCTCCAACAAAGGAATTGTCAATATGAGAAATATGCATTATTGGTCCGCTGACAATCCAAAATAGCTCCGTCAGGTAGAGCATCAACGTCCGTGGAAAGTTAATGTTTGGTGTGGGATTATTGGAGATACCATTATCGGACCTTTCTTTATAAATGGCATCCAAAATGGCAGACAATACTCCAGATTTAAACCACACAATCATCTTGTTCCCTTGGACACCGCACCTCTGGACCGGAGAATGGTCATGTGGTATCAGCATGACGGATGCCCTGCACATAACGCCTTACGAGCACGACGACTTCTGAACCGCAAGTTCCCTGGTAGGTGGATTGGACGAGGTGGCCCAGTTAGGCGGCCTGCCCGATCTCCGGACCTTACACCGCTGGATTATTATGTTTGGGGAGCAGTGAAGGATGCTGTTTACCAACATGAACCAACAACACCAGAGGACATGAAGCAACGCATTATTGATGCTTGTACAGCCATCAAAGAAGAAACAGTAGCACGAAGTAGGGCATCCTTCATCCGCAGAGTGACCGTATGTAATGGGCATCACTTTGAGCATGAGATTTGAACGCTATGTTTAGTATGTAGTGCTGGTATCACAGTGGAACTTTCTACAAAGGGCCATTTTACCCAGTGATGCTAAGAAACATTTGTTTGCAACAATTTGTCATTTAACGCATTAGATAAACATAACATTGATAATTACGTGATAATCAAACTAATTGGATAAACATGTTTACATTCATCTTCTATGTCGTACCTGAACTTCCCAAACCAAAACATTTTCACCTAAACAACGGTAAAACTTTTAGTCCTCTTGCTCGTTTCACTAAAACCATCAACATGAATTTTACTATGACGAGTGAATGATTAACTGTCACTTGCGCTAGATCTACAGTAAAGTAAAGTTTTAACGTTGAACGGCATTATCTTTTTAGTAACGGATTAACGATAAGCGAAGTTAACTCTGTGACTAACGTTGCGGTACACAGATATGTTACAGAACCGCATCACCCCTAGCCTATGGGATAAATACCTGCTGGAACGTAAGACGTTAATGCAGGATGGCAGCAGGCCGTATAATTCGTTTCGGACCTCTTGATAAGTATGGAAGTGTGATTACGCATGTCAATCACATCGCGATTACGGGCAGCATGGGGTTCACGCCTGAGCCTCAGGACGTGCGCTAGCAGCGCATTTCGGGTGTTTCATGCGTCAACTTCGCGTCTGAATATCTCAGGATGTAATGGGAATATTACGATGCAATCAACGCCATTGTGTATGTCCTTTGTCATGCTATGGATTGCTGAAGAAATCAAGTAGGAAGTCCATTTAAAAAAACATAAGTTTGTGTTAAAAATACATATGCTTTAGTTTTAGATTGTTCCCAAATATGTACATTAATAGGCCCCAGCCCTACATTGATACCGGTGAAAGTCGTTATCCAGTAGCTATTATTGTTCCAGAGATATTTTGGGTGGACAAGATAGCTGGGACACACTGTATATGTAAAATGAGATGTAGAGCTTACGTGTATAATTCAAAAAATTCACTCTAGTTTCGATCTGTTTCTTGTGTTGGTATGTGTTACTTGTATTCCTTTTCCGTTCAGTAAACTCGTAGCAAGGATATATTTGTAGATCGCCTTGAAAGGGGCACCACCAACAGGGCTCCTGGCTCAGGCAGGAAGACAGTGAGCTCACAGCAGGAAGACAGGGACCTAGAGTCAAGGAGCAAAAGGAAACAAGGAGACTTCACTTTTGAAATAAGGACAGACATGGTTGGATTCAATCATCATTCAACAAATTAAAAATGACTTACTCCTGTAGGTCACGAACTACTCGATTATACGCAACTAAAGCGAGACATTTTGAACCCCTGGCATCCCCTCCCCTCAGATAGCGTGCCAGTATTTCCCTCACAGACTACGGTGGTTGGGTTGTCTGGGGGAAGTGACCAAACAACGAGGTCATCGGTCTCATCGGATTAGGGTAGAATGGGAATGGAATTCGTCCATGTCCTTTCATTGGAACTATCCAAGCATTTTCTTGGAGCGATTTTGGGAAATCACGGGAAACCTAAACCAGGATGGCCGAACGCTGGCTTGAACAGTCGTCCTCCCGAAAGCGAGTCCATTGTGCTAACCACTGCGCCACCTCCCGCGGTCACAGACTGCTTCTTGAACATCATCGCCTTCTTCTTTTCATTATACACAGACTCCGACTGTTAGCGAATGTAACAGATTGTGTCTTCATGACGCCACTGTCAACAATGAGTTTCGGCACCAAACCTACCGAACCGTTGCGTAGCATCAGTCTCATTGACAAATCTTCCGAAGAAAGAGTCGATTTCGAAGTGCGCTTTCTAGGAAGTCTGTTTCGCATCCTTCGGGCTGTGAGAAGATGTTGAGAAGTAGTGAGGAGGTAGGTGAACACTGACATTTAAAAAGCTCTGCAATCGCAGGCACTGGATCAGGGTCTGGAAGACAAATATTTTATCTTTGGTCTACATATCAGTATGTCAGATTATTCTTCAATTCCCATCTTGTATACTAAACTTTACATTTTTGATGAACTTCTGTATTTCCTGAGGCGCTGCATTGCGTTCTTCTTAGTCCAGAAATTTAATCTGGAACGAGGAGCACAGCGCACTGAACATGTGGAAAACGACTTGTTCTCACAACGTCAGCAGGTTTCGTAATTAGATTGCTGATGCAAAATGAAATAACTTTGCTCAAGAATTTCAGTTAACTGGAATGTTGATCACCACTATTACTATACTTATCAATTCCCCAACATCCTTTAAAACGTTTGATGGTTAATTTGTTTTGGCACGGTAGAAAGCCTTTCCGACAAGTAATTAAATGTACAATGCCTACTGTAAATCATGTAGTGTATTATTAACTTAATTACTAACTCCAGGCTCCCAATAATTGTTGGCTTGTTTCAAGTATTTGTTTTCTTTTAACGATCCATTAGGTTTTTGTTCAGTTTACTTGGTGTTTCATCTAAAATACAGCATCACTCAATATTATTTTTTTCATGATTGTGATAAGAGCTGGTGTTTGTCACATACGGTGCCATGTACGGTATGAGACTGAACTGTTTATTTAGACCAAAACTTCTTGTCAATAAGGCAGATTTCATTTGACTATTTTCGTCTCAGGAGGCACTGTAACTACTAAAGACTGCTTGTTTACGTTTCCAGATGTTTTCGCGAGTGAAGTCGCTGTTCGGCTCGCCAGCTGCCAGCCAGGGGTGTCCCAGGCTGGTCGACGAGCCGCCAACACCTGCGCCTCTACGCCGCCTTCGGCCACCTCGACCAAAGCCGAATGAGAGGAAGGTCGAGTCCACCACCACTGACTGCAAAGAGGCCGCTGCTGATAAAGCACAGCTTCAGGCAATTCATGTAAGCAGCAAAGCATCCTTTGCATAACATTGACCAATAATAACTGTCAGAGTGTTCCAAGAAAAATGATAGAAATGGATTCCAATAATGTTCTGCAGATACGTGTACTCACATAACTTTTTCTTTCCACAGTTTGGTCCGAGACCGAGAATTGTGCATTTTGACTTGTCTGATGAAGAGGAGGAAGTCTCTGGCTCCTACTATCCTCCTGGAGTTCCAGTTCCACCCAGTCGGCTGCAGATCTTTGCCAACAGACCACGCCGAAGGAACATTATCCGAGAGCCACCGTCGCAGGAAGTGCAGACTGCGATGGCACATCTAAGAGCTGAGATACAAGCAATGGTATGTTAAACATTTAGCTGTTAAAAACCCCGTATTACTTTAGAAACACAAACGTAGATTGCTTATTATCGCTTGAAATAAATGTAAATGTAGGACTGATTTTAATCTACACATACATCTACTTACGATTGATGATGAGGGTTGTCAAGGCATCCTGAAGCCATACGCGACATATTGTTTGAGAATATGTGGAAACGACAAAAAGTTCGTCATGAGATTGGTCCAAAAACACATTGCGATATTTTACAAAACTTACATTAATACATTTCCAAGGAATGTTTATGGAGTGGTGATATTATCAATACGAAGATTCAGTTAACTCGCTTTACACATTATACCTCTATATTTTTCGTTACTTTGCAAAAGTCTTATTTATGTTACCGTTACAGATTTTCTGTAGCCTGTAATATTTCAAGTGCTAGATATAGGTTTGCTCAAGGAAGCAGCTTAATAAAAATAATTCTTTTTGTCATTTCCAGGAGAACCCGCCACCTACAACAAGCATTGGGCTTCTAGTGGAGACTCTAGTGGACCTGTATCGAAACAAGAGAGATTACCGCCGGGACCATGGATTGGCAGAGAGACTAGGGTTCGTCATCCGAATGAAGGGAAGATTCGCTCCAGTTCGTGAGGCAGTGAGAAGAGTTCTGCATCTGAAGAAGAATGTGGACAGGAGACAGCTGCCGACGGGCATAGATTCAACCCTGCGTGATTACTTTCTTCATTGTGAACACCCTGACCCTAACTACCCGCCGATTATTCCTTTGGCACCACGGCTACTTGAATCCGCGCTGTGATGTGTTTGTAGATGCCAGTCTGGTTTGGCTTGAAATAAAACACTTTAAAATCTGTTTATTTGTGATTTTATTGTACTAGTGTACTAGCGTACTAGTGTGAAAGCGAAAAAGGTTAGTTCTGTGAAGTAACCTGCTTGGATGGTTAAAAATCAAAATTAACTGGCAGCAGCATAAGCTGAATTAGAGAAATTGGCGCTTAAAATGACGTCACTACGGTTGTGAATGGGGCACATCAGTTTACTGTGTTCAAATTTTCAATCCGGTAACAGCTTAAAGAGAAATTACAGACTAATTAGTAGACCGCCTCCAGACAACCCACAACATTCAGAAACACTGAGACAAGGAAGGAAAAGTGCAAATCATGGTTAATAATAGCAGACTGAAAGAAATACAATAAGGAGAGTGAGGACAGGAGGGAGACGTTCAATGCGGTTAGCAGAGAAACAGCAAGAGTTCTGCGAACAGAGAAAAGGAAATATCTGACTGGAGTCCTAGAATCTATAGAAGTGGAAAGCAGGAATGGAAACTCAAAGAAGTTGTTTTAGTATACAAACAAAAGTAAGAGAGGTTATCAAAGTGAAAAGCTATTCATAAAAGATAAAAATCAAAATATGCTAACGCAGCTGGAAGCTATCCTAGAAAGATGGACAGAGTATTTCTCATAAATGTTAAATCGCATTGATCCGCACATAACCTTCAGTTAGGCAATGTCTGAGAGTGACAGCATTAATAATGACGAATGTAGAATCACAGAACAGGAAGTGATCCACTCCATTCAAAAGTTGAAAAGCCACAAAGCAGAAGGCGACGACCAGATATCTACAGAGATGTAAAAAGAGGGCGGAAGCAAACTACAAAAGGAAATTTATTACCTTATCACAATGATCTGGAAAATTGAAACAGTGCCTGAAAATTGGAAAACTGCAACAATCTGTCCCATACACATGAATTAAACAGAATGGAATGTGGAAATTACAGAGGAATCAGTTTGCTGAACATAGCATACAAAATCCTGTCAATGACCGTTCTGGAAAAACTTAAACCTTACGCAGAAAACATTATTCTAGATTACCAGGCTGGATTTCGGACAAACCGCTCCACAACTGATAATTTGTTTACTATATGACAAATCTTTGAGAAATACTGGGAATTTAACAAAAACATCCATTGCCTCTTCATTGACTTCCAGCGAGCCTACGACAGCGTCCACAGAAGTAGCCTCTTCAACACCTTACGAGAATTTAGTATACCCAATAATATCATTAGGATGATACAACTGTGCATGGATGGCTCCCAGGCAGCAGTGAAGTTCACAGGATCCATATCCACCACCTTTCCAATTAAAACCGGCTTACGACAGGGAGACGCTGTTTCATGTGTCCTCTTCAACCTTGCATTAGAGAAAGTGGTTCGGGAGAGTAGTTTACATCTACACAATGGTCTACAATTCGAACACAGTGAAGTAAAACTCCTGGCATAAGCCGATGATATAGTGTTGCTGAGTGAAACTCAAGAAGAACTAAAAGACATGTACAGATCTCTCAGGGACAGTGCCAGCAAAATCGGACTTTTCATTAACCAAGAGAAAACCGGATAAATGGAAATAGGTCGAGTCATATACCTAAATCCTTACTTTGAAATTGACCAACATTCTAAATTCAGGAAAGTTCTACAGTTTAAATACCTTGGATCACGTTTCAAAAGTAAAAATATCATAACAATGGATGTAAATGAAAGAATAGCCACAGGGTCAAGATGTCTGTACTCACTAATCAATCCACTCAAAAGAAAAGCTTTGTGAATCACCACAAAGATGAAGATATACAACACTATTATCTGTCCCATAGTACTGTACGGTTCAGAAAGCTGGACGCTTACAAAGAATGAAAGAGAAAAACTGAATGTTTTTGAAAGAAAAGTAATGAGAAAAACCTAGGGACCTGTGTTGGAGAATGGCATTTGGAGAATTCGAAAGAACAATGAAATTTATCAGTTAATGAAGCAACCTACTATCATCCAGAAATTAAAAAGTAGGAGACTACAATGGGCTGGACATATGGCCATAATGGAAAACAACAGAATCACCAAGAAAACATTTGAAGGAGCTCTCCAGGCAACAAGACCATTGGGCCGAGCTCGTACAAGGTGGAAAGATGACATAGAGAAGGACATCGCAGCATTAGGAATTTCCGCAGGGTGGAGAGAGGTTGCGAGAGATAGAAGGTGGTGGAAGCAGAACGTTGATGCAGAGCGTGGTCTACATGGCCTGTGATCGATGAGAAGAGAAGAGAGAGAACAATATTCGCTGTAATTGGACTAGAGGTCTCAGTCCATTCGATGTAATGCAGCCCACACCATTCTGAAGCTGTGACAGTTCCTTGGTGACAACCTAGGTGTATGGCTTCGTGTGATCTGCGCCACACTCGACCCTACCATCAGCACATACCAATTGGAGTGAGTACTCATGTGACCAGATCACAGGTTTCAAGTTGTCTAGGGTCCAACCAAAGTCGTAACGAGCCTGGGAGAGGTAGTGCAGCACCTGCTAGTAAAGGCACTCGCATCCGTCTCTGCTGCTGTAGCCCATTAAGGCCACATTTCGCCTCACTGTCTTAGTGGATACGTTCGTGATACGTCCGACAATGATTTCTGTGGCGAACTGATTTTTTTGACTGTGTATATGATATCACACTTAGATATCACATGAACTCATGGCCACTCGCTTGGAGGTATATATAACAAATACATCATATACTCGTGACAGAGTAGACACGAAGAACGTACTGCTCCAGACTTCCAAATTTAGCATCACTGATCTGCTGTTGAATGCAAAACAAACTTACAAAATTATTAAAACACTGTCCTGTTGCATAACTACTTCATATGTTGAGAGTGAACTTAATCTCAGTAGCATAGGAATGTAGCCTGTAGAAATCGAGCCGAGAAGTTCGTTTCTGGACAGCTGAATAGAGCATTCTATCAAGTTGTTAATAAACTGCTATACTATTATTCTGTTTAACCTTTTCCCCGTTTCTCTAAGGATCGGCGCTATTATATGAGTTTTGGCAATGTCAGTGACGCTCGGTTGCCAGTTGCTCAACGTGCCGCTACCACCCCCTTAGGGAATCTGTTTATGGAGCCCGTTTGTTTACGTCTAGAGTAAATGTCGTATTAAAGCTTGGGGAAGTTTTCTGAAAGTTTGTTTAGCTTGTCTTTCAGAGTAACGAATGGGTCAGTTAACAGCTACGATACCAAGCGATCGACACTATTTAAGTAGTCTACACAAGGCTGTAGCAACACTATCCGAAATATGGAAACATAAACGACACGTGAACATGGTAAGAAAGGCATACAGCGGAAGGAGACCTCAGCGCTATCTAACAAGCACAATCTTGCAAGTGTATGAAATATCTGCGAGAATAAGATTTCAAAATACTTTCAGGCCGCCAGAAACAAAGATCCGAGGGACGCATGTAAGGTAGCAGAACAGCAGATCGAGAGAAGAGCACATGGCGTTGGAATTAGGAGTTAGTAATTGCTGTTCATTTTATCACTTCAACACTAATGAACACTGAATGACTTGCTAGTATTTCATAAGTATTTATGATGTTGTATTTGGTAAGAGGAAGCCTACTGGAGGACTTTGATTTCACCAAGGAAGTGGGCGAGGCATATCAGCTGGTGACAAGTTGCAGCCTCAGCCAGGTCAATAGCACATGGTTGTCAGGAATCTACCTCGAGCCTGTGTCAGTTGCTGTACCCACCCGCAACAGAAGTGACGTCATGCGGTGACGTTGGCAGTGCTTTGGTTGCGTGGAGTCTGTCGCTTGTACGCCCACTCCCCTCCCTCCCCCCTACTCAAAGACAGCAAAACTGGCAGTGTTTCTTGGTGATGACAATGACTGCACACAGATAGGTTCCAGCTTCAGTTCTCGATAGTAAATAACACAAAAATGAGGGCAGTGCAGATGGCACTACCCAGGTAGCTGCTGAAATGAATAAAATAAATCACAGGATAAATAACAGAAAAATAACATTGAACCACAACTGTAATTTACTATGGTCAACGATACAGTGTATTTGAAAGCGTAAATAATACTCATCATAAAATTAATCGTATTACGACATGCACATGTGCCGTTCGGAGGAACGTGGCATCTTCTTGCTGATGGTATATGATACCATTCAACTTATTGAGTTTAATAAGAAAATTAAGTTTTTTCTTAAATGCTTTGTGGTATGAGGCATAATGTTGGTCTCACGTTCCTGTAGTCGGGATTTTATCGGCAACACAGACAGTATCGTTTCTAGGTCTGAAGAGGAGTTGGAACAATTGACCAGAGCACGAAAGGAGGCTGCCAGAAAATTTGGGCTAAAGATAAACATAAAAGACCCAAGGCAGCGTACCTCGTTATGACACGTGGTAAAGCCATACTGCTGGTCATCTACAATCAATAGAGGTGGGAGTCCAGTCCTACAAGACAGTGCATGAATTTAAATACCTAGGGGAACTTTTCACTGAGACCTTGCTACGTGATGCAGGGATCAATGCCAGAATGCAAGCAGGAAACTAATCATATCACGGTCTAGCACTGATTCGGTCCACATATCTCTTCAAACAGTTAAAGATTCGAATATAGAAAACCCTGATCCAGCCTGTTGTTCTATATGGCTGTGAGACATGGAGTATCGGGAAAAAGGACTTCAATAAGCTCCTAGTTTTTGAGGGAAAAGTTTTCAAAGATCTTCGGTGGGGTTCTGGATGCAGACACAGGAGAATGGGGGATCAGACAAAACTAAGAGATTGATGAACTATACCAGCAGCCCATCATGGCGGGATCACTGAAAGCCAAACGAATACAGTGGGCCAGCCATGTGGCCTGAATGGAAAATCACAGATGGCCTCGGGAAGCTCCTGGATTTCACACCTACAGGAAAGAGACCTCCAGGGAGTCGGGAGAAGCGTTGGGGGGGGGGGGGGTGGCCTTCATAAATGTTTAAACCAAACATCAATAGATATAGACGGATGGCGGATAGCTGCAATTGACAGAATACTTGTGGCAGCCTGTGGTCCACTGGGCCTGATCATGTAGAAGAAGAAGACAGACAGTATCCCACTACGTAAATAATTCCCCACAGCTTTGTCCAGCAAACTGAATAAATCTACCGGTTACTTTCAGAACTCAAAAAACTCTCTGTTGAACTGGTGGTATTTTGCATTGTGCAACAATGTAGTACACTTCGTACTGTCTTCAATGACTACTCATTTATTTAGGTATAATTTTGTCAAGAGTTATTAGGAACTCTACGCATTTAAAACGTAACAGTAAGCTTTCACAATTTTCCGAATGGTCTGTCTAAGGTAGGAAAATGTTGCTAACATCACTGAATCAGCAGCCAACTGAAATGATCCACTTGTCTTAATCACATAGTGAAGTGTATTAGAATACCGACTATGTCACTTCTCTTTAATATTCTAAACCAATATTCCGTGGATATCTTCACCTGCAGCCTTACTGTTGGATGAGATAACACGCTAAGACTTAGCTGTAAACAATTCATATCCTACCGTCTTTGAAATACATGTATCGAACCTCATAGCTTTGATACTAAACAAGAATAACAATTTCCTCAATTCTTCTTCACAGCAGTCTGGAGTTCAATTACATTTTCAGTGTTAATTCGTTGCCTCTTATTCTCCGCATGTCTTCTCAGGAAAGCGGTTAAAATTGCTCTTCCTATATTTGCTCCTTACCTCCAGATACATACAAATTACTCATAAATCCAAGAGACAATAAATCTCACTGATATCATTTGTACAAAATAGTTTTAGGTTTTCAATCACGAGATTAATTTTCGAGTCTTCTTCACGAATTTTATGTGAAGTTCTACGAGTGTACTTTAACGACCAATCACGTCTTTTGGGTGCCTCAAATATATATTTTTTTTTTTTTGTCAGGCAGTTTAGTTGTTGACAGGTAGTAGGACGGACGCCGGTCCAAATCGTACATATATTTTGGTAAATCATGCAATTGAAGTCTTGAAACTAGAGTTTTCGGTAAATAAATTGAATATATTCACACAAAGCTTCCAGAGAACAATTTCAGGAAATCAACTGGTCAATATAGTATTAATTTTGCTCTTTACAAGCGGATAGTAGTGAACAAGGGAATAATTTCCTCATGCTAACGCTGAAGAAAGTAAGTTAGATGGTTCTGAATAAGTCGTCATGGCAATATATTACGGAACTTAACCACAAGGCCCGCTATCTTTATGTCGATACTCGGCTAGCTCTTGTATTCATGGGTCAATACACTCTTGTCGCCCATAAAACAATGCGATACCAAAAAAATTTGAACATTTACCTAAAATTTGTTGGACAGTACAGCAAGATTCAAGTTATTTTTAAGTTAATGAAACTGTGCAAAAATATTTGTCTTTGTTCAATCTGCAGTTTCATGTTAAAGAAATTCAACCATCTTAACTGTCCTCTGACAGTCTTTAAAGAACATAATTTAGGGACTTCCATTGCGGATATAATATTAAGATACATTTTAAGATTCGGACGAGAATGTTATCAGTCCAACATGATTTGAATTAATGGCACCCTGAACCTATACACACGTTAAACTATGTTAATACATGCATAACAACACCGAATAAATACTGGTACAAGCATATTTAAACATATACTTTACCTCCGGGGGATGGTGCGAATCAGCGTGATGAATTCGGTGGGTGCTAAACACCCATTGTGTCAGCAGTTATATGCCTTACACGTTGCTCATCTTCCAGTAACAACTGCCGCGAAGAGTAATTCTAGCATTCTACATATTTTAACGTGAAAACAGCGTGAATTCAGGACTGTAATCCACAGGAACTGGAGATACTTTCGCCATGTATTCATAACGGGAAATGTGCCATTTTAAGGCTATTACACAACTGGTGCTTTGTTCTAGTTGGATCGCTCTTTTCGCTCAAACCAACTATCGTTTATGCTCTCTTGCCAGCCTAGCGCAAAGGGAAACACTTTCCCCTATTCTGTCGCTACTAGTTATCGACCGTGTATGTAGACAGTAAACTACAAATTATTTAAGAATTATTTATACGTGGATAGAAAATGTCAATATTCCGTTCAAAATATCAGTTAACATAATTGTTAACAAATAATGCGCAAATACTGCTAAAACATTATTTATGGACAACTGAAAGTTACTAATGACATGAAGATCTAGTCTTAAAAATGAACATCATATCTATGAACGATACCACCCTCAGTATTGGTCTGGCAAAGTTTATATATAGGTGCAGCCATGGTCGGCAGCCCGTTTGTGCAGGTATGCATTGAAGACGCGATGTGTCTCACCGTCTTTTTGTAGCCATTGCTAACCGTGCGGCTATCTTCCTGGTTATGCTCCAGTGGCTACAGTGTAGCAGAATTATTGTCTACAAAGAGAGGACAGAAATACGGACACACAAAAAACACATTACCACACCCGATGCGGTGCAGGAAAACAGCTGGCATTCCGAGATAGCTTCCAGTCATGACTGGTTGGTAAAAGTACGGGTGCTGCGTGGATTTGAGGGAATCGCGTACAGTTCTTCCTGCAAAATAGTGTCAATTCCAGGTAATGGTAACGCGGACAGCGATCACGCACTCTACTCTGCATAGGGAGCTCGTTCAAAAAAAGCCCACCAAGGAAGCTTCACAACTTTAAGTATGTTTTCAACACAAACGGAAACGACGAGAGTCAATTCCGACGAAACTTCGGACGGATAGTATTAGCTCAGGAGTAATGGTAATATACTGGGTGATGAAAAAGTCAGTATACATATGAAAACTTAATAGACCACGGAATAATGTAGATAGAGAGGTAAAAATTGACACACATGCTTGGAATGACATGGGGTTTTATTAGAACCACCCCATATTGCTAGACGCGTGAAAGATCTCTTGCGCGCGTCGTTTGGTGATGGTGGGGTGCTCAGCCGCCACTTTCGTCATGGTTGGCCTCCCAGGTCCCCAGACCTCAGTCCGTGCGATTATTGGCTTTGGGGTTACCTGAAGTCGCAAGTATATCGTGATCGACAGACATCTCTAGGGATGCTGAAAGACAATATCCGACGCCAGTGCCTCACCATAACTCCGGTTATGCTTTATAGTACTGTTCACAACATTCTTCCTCGACCACAGCTATTGTTGAGGAATGATGGTGGACATATTGAGCATTTCCTGTAATTAACATCATCTTTGCTTTGTCTTACTTTGTTATGCTAATTATTGCTGTTCTGATCAGATGAAGCATTATCTGTTGGACATTCTTTGAACTTATGTATTTTTTGGGTCTAATAAAACCCCATTTCATTCCAAGCATGTATGTCAATTTGTACCTCAGTGTCTACGTTATTCGGTGATTTATTCAGTTTTCAAATTTATACTGACTTTTTGATCACCCGGTATGTGGACAGCTATCACGCACGCTTGTATGCGTAGTAGATCACAAATACTCAATAATATTGAGATCTGGTGCTGTGGAGGCCAGAGCGATGCGACGAATCCTACTCGTGCTCACTAAAACAGTCCTCGGATATACGACTTGTGTGAAAAAGCGACTGTCTTCCTGGAACACAGCAGCGTCATTTTGGAACACCCGTTGTACTACGAGGTGATGCTGAGCAGGAAAAATGGTCACTTCAACGTTGACAGTAACCCCATCTTGCAGAGTAACCATGGTTCTACCGGAATACCACGATACTTCTGTCCAAAGCATTCCCGAACCCCTGCTGTGTTTCGCTCTTGGGACGTGAACTCGGCCGCCTAAATGGTTTTCTTCCGTTAGCTACACCAGAGTCCATATTTTATGACTTCAGCACCACATTATCCTGTTATAGGCATCTGCATAGTGATTATTGGCTTTGGAATTCCAGCTCACCGAATAAAATACTGCTTATAAAGGTCATATAGTTTTCTTTTCGTGCTTACAGGGTTCGCCAATGCGACATTCAGTTCTGCAATGGCTTCTGCCGCTGACGTCTTCTTATATAGCGTCGCAGTGCTTGGCAATCACTGTTCGCCATGGTCACTCAATACAGTCTTCTGTCCACGCTGGTACTTAGCGGATGATATCCTCAGCTTTCCCCCTGTGCGGTATCAATTTTCGATCGGAGCCACTTGAATCAATAAACGTTTCGGTTATACTGGTTACGAAAGCACCCACAATACGAGCTGTAAATGTTCCCACGTTCGAGCGCACTGGCCTCCTACTTAATGCACCACAATTACACAGAACACTATTCTGACCGCGAGTGAGATTTGCAACGCGTTGACGATATTGCAGACGTGCCGTTAGTGGTCAAATACAGCACTGCAAAATGCAGGTTTGCCTGTCCGTCTTTGTGTTGAAGCATGCATTTCTGGCTTCTTTCAATTTTTGTGCAGCCCAGCCCGCTTGAGCGCTCTTAGGATTGGAGAGTTGGAAACTAAATGATGCAGATTTTCTGAGGCAAGAAACAGGTCTATTTTTACACGAACCTGCCATTTTAAGAGAGCGAAACCGTTGCTCAATCCTGGGTCAGGTGTGCCCATAAACAGGATTTGCCATCCATTGCTGACGAACTTCACATTCGTGATGAGGAGAGGATCATTTGCTGTGATGCGTGTGATGTGAGCAATTGTAACTGACATGTCTTCAAGGGTATGGGAGGTTATCTTGTTGGTTTGGGAACAGAGGGCCTCCTGGGACTCTAAAACCATTCAAAAGTTTTGGGGAGGCAGCGAGGAGGAGATGCTTCGTCTATATTGGTGGACCTCTTAAAATAAATTTTGTAGTTACGTTTGTTTAAAAACGAAGAAGTGTTCTTGGATAAGCGGACACTTTGTCTGAAAATTGTCAATACATACATCTGCAGATTAATCACAATAAGCTTTCTGTAGCTTGTCATTGTCCCTCCTTGACCCATTGTCAATACGTCTATATCTAGTGCACCGGAGCATAATATCATGATTACGTGGGGGAAGACAACGCGGAAAAATCAGTTCTGGAAAAGGAATTGAACGAACGCAGATCTCTATGCAGACTTCGTCGGTGGTGTGGAACAAGTAATCCGCACTCCCTGGCGACAGTGCTGAAAAGACACTTTGGGAAATGTACCTCATGCTCACTAGAGCCAAACACCAAGAAAGCGGGAAGAGAACTACGAACGATCCTGAAATTGTCATCTACCTGCGGGCAAAGTAAATGCTACTGTTCCACAAAAGCTGTCAGAGTACATTTGAATAATGTAAAACTACTCCAGCATTTGGCACACAGAAAACTGAAAACAGACCAGACGAATAGAATGAAGAAGAAGACATGAGCTTCCATGTCAGTCCCTGCCGAAGGACATCGCCCAGGCGTTTCAACCACGAGCTGTTACACAGGACGTTCTCCTCCATCCTATTGTAAGCGAAATAGGCATATCATCGTACCAGCTGGCCAAACATCAAACGTATGTATTACGGTCCTACGTCGGTAAATGTCAGCACCTCATCAGAAACTCTGTACATTTCATTCAACATACGTAAAAACTGCACCTCCGTGACCAGGATCTTACGTTGAGTGTTGATGTGGTACACTACTGGCCATTAAAATTGCTACACGAAGAAGAAATGCAGATGATAAACGGGAATTCACTGGACAAATATGTTATACCAGAACTGACATGTCATTACATTTTCACGCAATTTGGGTGCACAGACCTTGAGAAATCAGTACCCAGAACAACCACCTTTGGCCGTAATAACGGCCTTGATACGCCTGGGCATTGGGGCAAACAGAGCTTAGATGGCGTGTACAGGTGCAGCTGCCCATGCAGCTTCAACACGATACCACAGTTCATCAAGAGTAGTGACTGGCGTATTGTGAGGAGCCAGTTGCTCGGCCACCATTGACCAGACGTTTTCAATTGGTGTGAGATCTGGAGAATGTGCTGGCCAGGGTCGAAGTCGAACATTATCTGTATTCAGAAAGGCCCGTACAGGACCTGCAACATGCGGTCGTGCATTATCCTGCTGAAATGTAGGGTTTTGCAGGGAACGAATGAAGGGTAGAGTCACCGATCGTAACACATCTGAAATGTAACGTCCACCGTTCAGAGTGCCGTCAATGCGAACAAGAGGTGACCGAGACGTGTAACCAATGGCACCCCATACCATCACGCCGCTCGATACGCCAGTCTGGCGATGACGAATACCCGCTTCCTATGTGCGTTCACCGCCATGTCGCCACACAGGGATGCGACCATTATGATGCTGCAAACGGAACCTGGATTCATCCGAAAAAATGACGTTTTGCTATTCGTGCACCCAGGTTCGTCGTTGAGTACACCATCGCAGGTGGTCCTGTCTATGATGCAGCTTCATGGGTAACCGCAGCCGTTGTCACCGAGCCGATAGTCCATGCTGCTGCAAACGTCGTCGAACCGTTCATGCAGATGGTTGTTGTCTTGCAACGTCCCCATCTGTTTATTCAGGGATCGAGACATGGTTGCACGATTCGTTACAGCCATGCGGATTAGATGCCTGTCATCTCGACTGCTAGTGATACGAGGCCGTTGAGACCCACCAAGGCGTTCCGTATTACCCTCCTGAACCCACCGATTCCATATTCTGCTAACAGTCATTGGATCTCGACCAACACGAGCAGTAATGTCGCGATACGATAAACCGCAATCGCGATACGCTACAATCCGACCTTTATCGAAGTCGGAAACGTGATGGTAAGCATTTCTCCTCCCTACACGAGGCATCACAACAACGTTTCACCAGGGAACGCCGGTCAACTCCTATTTGTGTATGAGAAATCGGTTGGAAACTTTCCTCATGTCAGCACGTTGTAGGTGTCGCCACCGGCGCTAACCCTGTGTTAAAAATGGTTTCCAATGGCTCTGAGCAAAATGGGACTTAACTTCTGAGATCATCAGTCCCCTAGAATCTAGAACTACTTAAACCTAACTAACCTAAGGCGTTTCTGTCTGGAACCGCGCGACCACTACGGTCGCAGGTTCGAATCCTGCCTCAGGCATGGATGTGTGTGATGTCCATAGGTTAGTTAGGTTTAAGTAGTTCTAAGTTCTACGGACTGACGACCTCAGATGTTAAGTCCCATAGTGCTCAGATCCATTTTCAACCATTCGAAAAATAAGCGAAAAATATACCTATTTAAAAAAAGTAGATAAAAATTCTCTTGACGCCTTCCTGGGAGACAATCTCCACCCATTCCAAATTAATAATGTAAGTGTAGACCAGATGTGGCTTTAATTCAAAGAAATAGTATCGGCAGCAATTGAGACATTAATATCAAATAAAGTAACAAACGACGGGGCTGATCCTCCTTGGCACACAAAACGTGTCAGAACACCGTTGCAGAAACAACGAAAGAAACTTGCCAAATTTTATCAGACTCAAAATCCCCAGGATTGATGATGTTTTCAGAAGCTCAAAATTTATTGTGGACTCCAATGGGAGATGCTTATAACAGTTTACACAACGGAACTTTGTCTCGAAACCTGCCAGAAAATCGAAAGCGATAACAGTTTCCGCACCGAAACATTATCTCGAAACCTTGCAGAAAAGCCAAAACGATTCTGGTCGTATGTGAAGTATGTTAGCGGCAAGTAACAATCAATGCCTTCTCTGCGCCATAGCAATGGAGATGCTATCGAAGACAGTGCTGCCAAAGCAGGGTTACTAAACACAGGCTTCCGAAATGCCTTCACAAATGAAGACGAAGTGAATATGCCAGAATTTGAATCGAGAGCAGCTGCCAACGTGAGTAACGTAGAAGTAAATATTCTAGGAGTAGTGAAGCAACTTAAATCTCTTAATAAAAGCAAGTCTTCTGGTCCAGGCTGTATGGCAATTAGGTTGATTTTGGAGCATGCTGATGCATTACTTAACAATCATCTCGACGAAAGATCCGTACCCAAAGACTGGAAAGTTGCAAAGGTGACACCAATATTCAAGAAAGGAAGTGGTAGTAATCCACTAAATTACAGGCCCATATCGTTAACGTCCATATGCAGCAGGCTTTAGTGTTCGAATGTATTAAATTACCTCGAAGAGAACGGAGTATTGTCACACAGTCAACATGGGTTTAGAAAACATCGTTCCTGTGAAACACAACTATCTCTTTATTCACATGAAGTGCTGCGTGCTATTGACAAGGGATTTCAGATTGATTCCGTGTTTCTGGATTTCCGGCAGGTTTTTGACACTATACCACACAAGCGGCTCGTAGTGAAATTGCTTGCATATGGAATTTCGTCTCAGTTACGTGACTGGATCTGTGATTTCCTGTCAGAGTGGTCACGGTTCGTTGAAATTCACGGAAAGTCATCGAGTAAAACAGAGGTGAATTCTGGCGTTCCCCAAGGCAGTGTTATAGGACCTTTGCTGTTCCATATCTATATAAATGATTTGGGAGAGAATTTGAGCAGCCGTCTTCTGTTGTTTGCGGATTCCGCTGTGGTTTATCGACTAATAAAGTCATCGGAAGATCTAAACAACTGCAAAACGATTTAGAAGAAATATTGGAAAGGTGGGAAAAGTGGCAGTTGACCTTAAATAACGAAAAATGTGAGGTCATCCTGTAACGCCAGAAATGCATATCCTCCTATTTCCATCTATTGTACTATAAATTTTTTCCTTATTTTGTTACCTGAAGATATGACGTTTCTGTGTCTTTGTATATTGTAATTGTTTTACTATTTGTATATACATGCATTTATGTCGATGTATAATTGGTTTGTTTTGTAAATACTATTTGTATTTTTACGCTGGGTCTTGCCTAGGGAAAACTGTGCTATCGAACGAATTCATCGATAGGTCATGTGGAGAACCAAAGTGTTTAGGATCTTTGGTAGTGTTAGCTCTGCCGCGTGGGGCGCTGGCAGAGCGGAGTCTGGCTGGAGAAGGGCTGTGGAGCAGGTGTGTCGTGTGACGCTCCCGCGAGTTGCCGCGCTTTCGGGGTTTGGCAGCATGTAATTGCTCTCGACTTGCTGTGATAGTTTCTGACACGGTGTCGCGGACGGGAAGCGTTAGCTGGCGCACATCAAGAGCCCGTTTCGGCTGGAGACCGTGTCGAGATGAAGGCGCGCCAACATCCAGCTTCTGCAACAGCGACGGCCGAATATGAGTGACTGTCGCCACCTCCTCGATTTCACTGCTTTAATTTCAAAGTTCAGTTAAGGTATTAATAGCTGGCTACAATATTTAGATTACAAAAGCACAAATTAAGTGTGTGAGTTTTGTTACCATATTTTAGCTTACCTGTGACTGCAGCTCAGCTTGGTACGTGCTAAAATTTACTATTGTTAATTGTTCAGAATCATTTAATTCAAGTTCAAAGTTAAATCTCTTATTTCTAAATCGCGTAGCTTCAAGTAGCTTTTGAAATGATTGTTGAGGTAGCACAAGGATAACATTATTTTACTGAATTTCGTAGTGCTTCAGAAACAAAGTTCACTATTAAATTCAGTCACTAAATTAATTTTCAATTTTCAGGTTTTATTAATTCTTTTGCTAAATTAAGTCAGAGTGTAGCGAAATTTATTACTTCTGACAAACATTCAGTTTTCACACAACACGTGTCAACCTTCAGTTGCCACGCCTCTAGTGATAATTATATGTGCAATAAGCTTTCTTTTTCAGCTATTATAGTAGTTGTGCATAGGACTGGCGACCGTATTTTTCCCCAAATCTCAAATATATAATTAACGCCAGTTAATTGTTAACGCAACGACCAAACATTTACTTTCTTTATTAACTTTACACCTTTTCAAAATTAATTTCCATCAGTTTCATTTGCATTTTTCGTTTCATTTAGATGTAACACTTTCCTCCCTCATTACCGACAGATAAACTTCGGTGACGATTGCTTTTCCCAAATTTCCATTAGGTACACTAGGATTAATTTTTACTGTCATTAAGGTCGATAAGTGAGGGGGAGGTTACAATCCACATGAGTGCTAAAAGAAACGCGTTAAACTTCGGTTACACGATAAATCAGTCCAATCTAAAAGCCGTAAATTCAACTAAATACATAGGTATTACAATTACGAACGATTTAAATTGGAAGGAACACACACAAAATATTGTGGGGAAGGCTAACTAAAGACTGCGTTTCATTGTCAGGTCACTTAGAAAATGGAACAGACCTATTAAGGAAACTGCCTACACTACGCTAGTCCGTCCTCTTTCAGAATACTCTTGCGCGGTGTGGGATCCTTACCAGATAGGACTGACTGAGTGCATCAAAAAAGTTCAAACAAAGGCCGCACGTTTTGTATTATCGCGAAATATGGGAGAGAGTGTGACAGAAATGATACAGGATTTGGGATGGACATCATTAAAAGAAAGCCGTTTTTCGTTGCGACGGGGTCTTCTCTTGAAATTCCAATCACCAACTTTCTCCTCCGAATAAGAACACATTTTGTTGACATGGACTTACATAGGGAGGAACGATCACAAAGATGAAGTAACGGAAATCAGAGCTCGTACGGAAAGATATAGGTTTTCATTCATACCGCCGCTATACGAGATTGATATAATAGAGAACTGAAGGTGGTTCGATGAACCCTCTGCCAGGCACTTAAATGTGATATGCAGAGTATCCATGGAAATATAGATGTAGAATGTGGAACTTGAAATTTCAGCTCAAGATAGGATCATGTAGTGGCAGGCCTACTATGGCTCTATTTTGAAAGAATAACTGACATGCACTCGTTAGATATGACACGCTAAAGAAATTCGTGACAGGATGGACATTACATGGTATACGGTCAATACACAGAAATATCTAAAGAAACGGACACTACTCAATAACAAATGAAATCCACAGTATAGGGCTGCACACAGACGACGAATAGAATGAGTTTGGCTGTCTAGAGCACAGGAGACCTTCAATGGGTACCTTAGAAGAATATTATCCAAAAATCCCTCAGAAGATCTGATTAAATTCCGGTCGTATGTAAAGGCTGTTAGTGGCACGAACGTTATTGATAGGCTCTGAGGGACGAGGCAGCGACTAATAATAAGTTTAGCAGACTAAAAGCAGAAATGGTTAACACCTTTTCCAAACTGCCATGGCCCATTCTGATCCAGTATAATTCTTGTACGACCGCAAATATGAGTCAATGTAGTTGAGAAAACCTTGAGAGCGTTTAAGTCAGACAAAGCTCCAGCTCTTGACGTAAAAGCTTTCTGATTCTATTCCGATGATTTGGCTGATATATTTTAACACTTATATTAACCTCAATATACCGAAGGTCTCTCAAAAAAAAAAAAAAAAAAATCGGTGCCACGTGATAAGATGAAAGCACAGGTCAGAATCCTCCAAATGAAGTGTAGCACAAGTGAACCACAAACCCACTGTCCAATATAATTCAACGCCTTCCATTGTTATGCAGTCTTAGAAGATATTCTGAGGTGAAATTTTGAAGGTTGTGTGAACAGATTGTACTTCTCCACTTCAACCAGCACTGAGTAGGTAAACAGCGATCACGTGAAACCTAAATCTCGTCCTTATACAAAGCACTGAAAGTCATGGAAGTTGCATTCAACCATAAGAAGTATATCGTAACTTCCGAAAGGCATTTGAATCGGTACAACACATGCGTATCGCTTCCGTGGGGATCGCGAAGACGCAGTTAATTTAACCTCATCGCGCACAGAGGCCTTTAATCAATCTTCTTGCATCCCATACGAAAATAAAACAGGAAAAAATACGAAAACTTGAAACGTCTAGAAGGCCCTCTTTCATGCAGTTCACAGTGCTTTGTAGAGTATAAATATACAGGGTGTCCCAGCTGTCTTGTCCACCCAAAATATCTCTAAAACAATAACAGCTATTGGAAAACGACTTTCACCGGTATCAATGTAGGGCTGGGGCCCATGCATGTACACATTTGGAAACATTCTAAAACGAAAGCATATGTGTTTTTTAACACAAACTTTTGTTATTTTAAATGGACCTCCTATATTTTTTCTTCAGCAATCCATAGCATGACAAAGCACATACACAATGGAGTTGATTGCATCGCAATATTCCCATTACATCCCGAAATATTAAGACGCGAAGTTGACGCTTGAAACACCCGACATGCGCTGCTAGCGCACGTCCTGAGGCTCAGGCGTGAACCCCATGCTGCCCGTAATCGCGATGTGATTGACATGCGTAATCACACCTCCATACTTATCAAGAGGTCCGAAACGAATAATATGGTCTGCGGCCATCAACTCTCATATGCACC
Source organism: Schistocerca serialis cubense (assembly GCF_023864345.2). Taxonomy (NCBI): domain Eukaryota; kingdom Metazoa; phylum Arthropoda; class Insecta; order Orthoptera; family Acrididae; genus Schistocerca; species Schistocerca serialis. The sequence goes on along the minus strand of NC_064638.1, from coordinate 1,264,517,699 downwards.
TAATGGTTTCCCTCTTGCACGTTTTACGTATCTACGTACACAATATGAACCAGTACCATTCGGGGTACACCCGTCAGGATGTCTTATTTATCCTGCACACCCAAAATAAGGTTCATCTAATGCGTTATATGACCCATTGTGCCTGTCGCGCAGGGCCTGGCTCTGCCTAGTCAAGTGTCCAACGTAGTTCCCACTACTGCCACAGTTACCACTTCGCCTTGTTTATTATTTGCGACCCATGCAAACTCCTGTACTCCACCACCCTCCGAACATCCCATTTGTTGTTGCTTTGGCGTGCAGTACACCTCTTTGCAGTGTAGTCGTGCATCACAGTAATCTAGTGACGGCACGGAGGTAGTACACATTGTGAATAAAAGTTGTTTATTGTGATGGTAGAAATGCTGCTGGTCTATGGAGAATGTACGTTGATGGGAAATACGTTATGAGATTGCTTTTTTGTTGATAGTACTGTTAGCGAACATTATGATTATTAAGTCAATATGTCTGTTTTCTACCCTACTCTACTTACCTGTACTGTACCCTGTTGTAGGTGGACGAAATGCTGTTCAGGCAGAACGACTGTACAGAACACGATTCCCTGACAAGCCATCGCCTTCGTGCCAGATGTTTGGTCGTCCCTTATATCGTCTACGTGAAACGGGAAGCTTAAATCCAAGACCTCGACATCGTCCTAGAACCCGCACAGACGAACGTGCTGAAGTTGCTGTGCTCGCTACCATAGCTGTGAATCCTCAAATCAGCACACGTCAAATTGATCGTGAAGTTGGTGTGTCGAAATCAAGTGTACAGCGTATTCTTAAACGTCATAAATGTAATCCTTACCATGTTCATTTACACCAGGATCTTCACGGAAATGACTTCCGCAATAGGGTAACATTTTGTCGGTGGGTTCAGCAGAAATTTCTGATTAATCCAAATTTTTTTGCAGATGTTCCCTTTACCGACGAGGCATCATTCTCCAACAAAGGAATTGTCAATATGAGAAATATGCATTATTGGTCCGCTGACAATCCAAAATAGCTCCGTCAGGTAGAGCATCAACGTCCGTGGAAAGTTGATGTTTGGTGTGGGATTATTGGAGATACCATTATCGGACCTTTCTTTATAAATGGCATCCAAAATGGCAGACAATACTCCAGATTTATACCACACAATCTTCCTGTTCTCTTGGACACCGCACCTCTGAACCGGAGAATGGTCATGTGGTATCAGCATGACAGATGCCCTGCACAAAACGCCTTACGAGCACAACGACTTCTGAACCGTAAGTTCCCTGGTAGGTGGATTGGACGAGGTGGCCCAGTTAGGTGGCCTGCCCAATCTCCGGATCTTACACCGCTGGATTATTTTCTTTAGGGAGCAGTGAAGGATGCTGTTTACCAACATGAACCAACAAGAACAGAGGACATGAAGCAACGCATTATTGATGCTTGTACAGCCATCAAAGAAGAAACAGTAGCACGAAGTAGGGCATCCTTCATCCGCAGAGTGACCCTATGTAATGGGCATCACTTTTGAGCATGAGATTTGAACGCTATGTTTAGTATGTAGTGCTGGTATCACAGTGGAACTTTCTACAAAGGGCCATTTTACCCAGTGATATTAAGAAACATTTGTTTGCAACAATTTGTCATTCAACGCATTAGATAAACATAACATTGATAATTACGTGATAATCAAACTAATTGGCTAAACATGTTTACATTCATCTTCTATGTCCTACCTGAACTTCCCAAATCAAAACATTTTTACCTAAACAACGGTAAAACTTTTAGTCCTCTTGCTCGTTTCACTAAAACCATCAACATGAATTTTACTATTACGAGTGAATGATTAACTGTCACTTGCGCTAGATCTACAGTAAAGTAAAGTTTGAACGTTGAACGGCGTTATCTTTTTAGTAACGGATTAACGATAAGCGAAGTTAACTTTGTGACTAACGTTGCGGTACACAGATATGTTACAGAACCGCATCACCCCTAGCCCATGGGATAAATACCTGCTGGAATGTACGACGTTAATGCAGGATGGCAGCACGCCGTATTATTCGTTTCGGACCTCTTGATAAGTATGGAAGTGTGATTACGCATGTCAATCACATCGCGATTACGGGCAGCATGGGGTTCACGCCTGAGCCTCAGGACGTGCGCTAGCAGCGCATGTCGGGTGTTTCATGCGTCAACTTCGCGTCTGAATATCTCAGGATGAAATGCGAATATTACGATGCAAGCAACGCCATTGTGTTTGTGCTTTGTCATGCTATGGATTGCTGAAGAAAACATATAGGAAGTCCATTTAAAAAAAACGTAAGTTTGTGTTGAAAACACATATGCTTTAGTTTTAGATTGTTCCCAAATATGTACATTCAGGGCACCAGCCCTACATTGATACCGGTGAAAGTCGTTTTCCAATAGCTATTATTGTTACAGAGATATTTTGGGTGGACAAGACAGCTGGGACACACTGTATATGTAAAAGGAGATGTAGAGCTTACGTGTATAATTCAAAAATTTCACTCTAGTTTCGATCTGTTTCTTGTGTTGGTATGTGTTACTTGTATTCCTTTTTCGTTCAATAAACTCGTAGCAAGGATATATTTGTAGATCGCCTTGAAAGGGGCACCACCAACAGGGCTCCTGGCTCAGGCAGGAAGACAGTGAGCCCACAGCAGGAAGACAGGGACCTAGTGTCTAGGAGCAAAATGAAACAAGGAGACTTCACTATTGAAATAAGGACAGACATGGTTGGATTCAATCATTATTCAACAAATCCAAAATGACTTACTCCTGTAGGTCTCGAACTTGTAGATTATACGCAACTGTAGCGAGACATTTTGAACCCCTGGCATCCCCTCCCTTCAGATAGCGTGCCAGTAGTTCCCTCACAGACTACGGTGGTTGGGTTGTCTGTGGAAGAGACCAAACAACGAGGTCATCGGTCTCATCGGATTAGGGTAGAACGGGAAAGGAATTCGTCCATGTCCTTTCAATGGAACTATCCCAGCATTTTCTTGGAGCGATTTTGGGAAATCACGGAAAACCTAAACCAGGATGGCCGAACGCTGGCTTGAACAGTCGTCCTCCCGAATGCGAGTCCAGTGTTCTAACCACTGCGCCACCTCCCGCGGTCACAGACTGCCTCTTGATCATCATCGCCTTCTTCTTTTCATTATACACAGACTCCGACTGTTAGCGAATGTAACAGATTGTGTCTTCATGACGTCACTGTCAACAATGAGTTTCGGCACGAAACCTACCGAACCGTTGCGTAGCATCAGTCTCATTGACAAACCTTCCGAAGAAAGAGTCGATTTCGAAGTGCGCTTTCTAGGAAGTCTGTTTCGCATCCTTCGGGCTGTGAGAAGAAGCTGAGAAGTAGTGAGGAGGTAGGTGAACACTGACTTTTAAATTACTCTGCAGTCGCAGGCATGGGATCAGGGTCTGGAAGACAAATATTTTATCTTTGGGCTACATATCAGTATGTCAGATTATTCTTCAATTCCCATCTTCTATACTAAACTTTACATTTTTGATGAACTTCTGTATTTCCTGAGGCGCTGCATTGCGTTCTTCATAGTCCAGAAATTTAATCTGGAACGAGGAGCACAGCTCACTGAACTTGTGGAAAACGACTTGTTCTCACAACGTTAGCAGGTTTCGTAATTAGTTTGCTGATGCAAAATGAAATAACTTTGCTCAAGAATTTCAGTTACCTGGAATGTTGAACACCACTATTACTATACTTATCAATTCCCCAACATCCTTTAAAACGTTTGATGGTTAATTTGATTTGGCACGGTAGAAAGCCTTTCCGACAAATAATTAAATGTACAATGCCTACTGTATATTATATAGTGTGTTATTAACTTATTTACTAACTCCAGACTCCCAATAATTGTTGGCTTGATACAAGTATTTGTTTTCTTTTAACGATCCATTAGGTTTTTGTTCAGTTTACTTGGTGTTTCATCTAAAATACAGCATCACTCAATATTATTTTTTTTATGATTGTGATAAGAGCTGGTGTTTGTCACATACGGTGCCATGTACGGTATGAGACTGAATTGTTTATTTAGACCAAAACTTCTTGTCAGTAAGGCAGATTTCATTTGACTATTTTCATCTCAGAAAACAATGTAACTACTAAAGACTGCTTGTTTCACGTTTCCAGATGTTTTCGCGAGTGAAGTCGCTGTTCGGCTCGCCAGCTGCCAGCCAGGGGTGTCCCAGGCTGGTCGACGAGCCGCCAACACCTGCGCCTGTACGCCGCCTTCGCCCACCTCGACCAAAGCCGAATGAGAAGAAGGTCGAGTCCACCACCACTGACTGCAAAGAGGCTGCTGCTGATAAACCGCAGCTTCAGGCAATTCATGTAAGCAGCAAAGCATCCCTTGCAAAACATTGACCAATAATAACTGTCAGAGTGTTCCAAGAAAAATGATAGAAATAGATTCCAATAATGTTCTGCAGATACGTTTACTGACATAAATTTTTCTTTCCACAGTTTGGTCCGAGACCGAGAATTGTGCATTTTGACTTGTCTGATGAAGAGGAGGAAGTCTCTGGCTCCTACTATCCTCCTGGAGTTCCAGTTCCACCCAGTCGGCTGCAGATCTTTGCCAACAGACCACGCCGAAGAAACATTATCCGAGAGCCACCGTCGCAGGAAGTGCAGACTGCGATGGCACATCTAAGAGCTGAGATACAAGCAATGGTATGTTAAACATTTAGCTGTTAAAAACCCCGTATTACTTTAGAAACACAAACGTAGATTTCTTATTAACGCTTGAAATAAAGTAAATGTAGGACTGATGTTAATCTACACATACATCTACTTACAATTGATGATGAGGGTTGTCAAGGCATCCTGAAGCCAAACGCGACATATTGTTTGAGAATATGTGGAAACGACAAAAAGATCGTCATGAGATTGGTCCAAAAACACATTGCGATATTTTACAAAACTTACATTACTACATTTCCAAGGAATGTTTATGGAGTAGTGATATTATCAATACGAAGATTCAGTTAACTCGCTTTACACATTATACCTCTATATTTTTCGTTACTTTGCAAAAGTCTTATTTATGTTACCGTTACAGATTTTCTGTAGCCTGTAATATTTCAAGTGCTAGATATAGGTTTGCTCAAGGAAGCAGCTTAATAAAAATAATTCTTTTTGTCATTTCCAGGAGAACCCGCCACCTACAACATGGATTGGGCTTCTAGTGGAGAATCTAGTGGACCTGTATCGAAACAAGAGAGATTATCGCCGGAACCATGGATTGGCAGAGAGACCAGGGTTCGTCATCCGAATGAAGAGAAGATTCGCTCCAGTTCATGAGGCAGTGAGAAGAGTTCTGCATCTGAAGAAGAATGTGGACAGCAGACAGCTGCCGACGGGCATAGATTCAACTCTGCGTGATTACTTTCTTCATTGTGAACACCCTGACCCTAACTACCCGCCGATTATTCCTTTGGCACCACGGCTACTTGAAACCGCGCTGTGATGTGTTTGTAGAAGCCAGTCTGGTTTGGCTTGAAATAAAACACTTTAAAATCTGTTTAGTTGTGATTTTATTGTACTAGTGTACTAGCGTAATAGTGTGAAAGCGAAAATGGTTAGATCTGTGAAGTAACCTGCTTGGATGGGTAAAAATCAAAATTAACTGGCAGCAGCATAAGCTGAATTAGAGAAGTTGGCGCTTAAAATGACGTCACTAGGGTTGTGAATGGGCCACATCAGTTTACTGTGTTCAAATTTTCAATCCGGTAACAGCTTAAAGAGAAGGTACAGAGTAATTAGTAGACCGACTCCAGACAACCAACAACATTCAGAAACACTGAGACAAGGAAGGAAAAGTACAAATCATGGTTAATAATAGGAGACTGAAAGAAATACTGAGAGAGTACTTCCGGTCGGCAGTTTTCATGATATTAAGTGTCTGATTTAATGCAGAACTTCATGGCTATTCAACTTCTCAGTACAGGAACATTTTAACTGGAACGTAGGAATCGGCATTACAACTTGCGTTATGAAGTGGCGAATCATATTCATAAGAATTTCTACTGACCATCTACGTACAGGAAATGTTTTAGATGACAACCTCAACAGTGCAATTGAGGGTGATACCGAGAACGTCGCTGAGAATGCTTCTTTCACTAAGGTGAAGATTGTGCCATTCCTTGAGTAGAACAACAGCCACTGGATCCTCGAGATTCGTTCAAGCAGCTGTGCCTGTCATGTATGTCTGTGACTGATGCATCGTACGTCGCACAACATGCAACATGGCCTACATCTGGATGTTTAGTTTAAGAGGTAATTCGCATTACTAATTTCCAGATGCAGTCTGCGAGGTAGAACTCTGTCAGCTGATCCCGATATTCTCCAACACTTTTAGTAAATGGCAAATATTTCAGAGCAACAGAGTTACCGTCTGTCTATACACGCATCTGCAGCAGTGAAGTGTAAAGCTAAAATAAGTTGACTGGATACCACAAATAATAAAGCATCAGGGTATTTTATGCTACATACAAAGAGTCTAATTAAGATCGAATAACTCGTATCACGAAAGGGAACGACAAAATTAAAAGATATATCTTTTGGCGTACTTGACTAGTACAATACAACACCTCTGCATAGTTACGGAAATCAAGGAGATCTATGTCGATACAAGTTAATATCAAGTTGTCTTGTGACAGCCACAGTGAGAGCACCAGCAGCAGCGAGTACTGTTTGTATAAAGCGTTTTTGTACTTATTTGCTGCGCTCAGCTTTTAAATACTTTTGGGTGGAGAACTGTAGGGCCCCCCCTAGACAGGTCAGGCGTGCACTACACACCGGAAGCAGCTACTAGGGTAGCAGAGTACGTGTGGCGTGCACACGGGGGTTTTTTAGGTTAGAGGGACCCCCCCCTTGGGCGAAACGATAAAATACCTGACGGCTTACCAGAGAGGACATTATCATCGTTGATAAAGAAGGTCCGTCCTCAGAGACCAAAAACAGGAAAAGTTAACCTAATATTGGTAAACTGCAGGAGTATCCAGGGCAAGGTTCCTGAATTAGTATCTCTTATTGAAGGAAATAGTGCGCATATAGTATTAGGAACGGAAAGTTGGTTAAAACCGGAAGTGAACAGTAACGAAATCCTAGACACAGAATGGAATATATACCGCAAGGATAGGATAAACGCAAATGGTGGAGGAGTATTTATAGCAGTAAAGAATTCAATAATATCCTGTGAAGTTATTAGCGAATGCGAATGTGAAATAATCTGGGTTAAGTTAAGTATCAAAGGTGGGTCAGATATGATAGTCGGATGCTTCTATAGACCACCTGCATCAGCAACCGTAGTAGTTGAGCGCCTCAGAGAGAACCTGCAGAACGTCGTGAAGAAGTTTCGTGATCATACTATTGTAATAGGGGGAGACTTCAATCTACCAGGTATAGAATGGGATAGTCACACAATCAGAACTGGAGCCAGGGACAGAGACTCTTGTGACATTAACCTGACTGCCTTGTCCGAGAATTACTTCGAGCAGATAGTTAGAGAACCAACTCATGAAGCTAACATTTTAGACCTCATAGCAACAAATAGACCGGAACATTTCGACTCCGTGAATGTAGAATAGGGTATCAGTGATCATAAGTCAGTGGTTGCATCAATGACTACAAGTGTAATAAGAAATGCCAAGAAAGGAAGGAAAATATATTTGCTTAACAAGAGTGATAGGGCACAAATCGCAGAATATCTGAGTGACCACCATCAAACGTTCATTTCTGAGGAAGAGGATGTGGAACAAAAATGGAAAAAATTCAGAAACATCGTCCAGTACGCCTTAGATAAGTTCGTACCGACTAAGGTCCAAAGCGAGGGGAAAGATCCACCGTGGTATAACAATCATGTACGAAAGGAACTACGGAAACAAAGAAAGCTTCATCATAGGTTTAAGAGTAGTCGAATCATAGCTGATAAGGAAAAGCTGAACGAAGCGAAAAAGAGCGTAAAGAGAGCAATGAGAGAAGCATTCAACGAATTCGAACATAAAACATTGGCAAACAATCTAAACAAGAACCCTAAAAAGTTTTGGTCATATGTAAAATCGGTAAGCGGATCTAAATCCCCTATTCAGTCACTCGTTGACCACGATGGCACCGAAACAGAGGACGACCGAAGAAAGGCAGAAATACTGAATTCAGTGTTCCGAAACTGTTTCACTGCGGAAAATCGTAACACGGTCCCTGACTTCAGCCGTCGCACGGACGCCAAAATGGAAAATATTGAAAGAAACGATATCGGAATTGAAAAACAACTGCTATCACTTAGTAGCGGAAAAGCATCCGGACCAGACGAGATACCCTTAAGATTCTACAGTGATTATGCTAAAGAACTTGCCCCCTTTCTATCAGCAATTTATCGTAGATCGCTGGAAGAACGTAAAGTACCTAGCGACTGGAAGAAAGCGCAGGTCGTTCCCATTTTCAAGAAGGGTCATAAATCAGATGTGAATAATTATAGGCCTATTTCGCTTACGCCAATCTGTTGTAGAATAATGGAACATGTTTTGTGTTCTCGTATTATGACGTTCTTAGATAATACAAATCTCCTTCATCATAACCAACATGGATTCCGCAAACAGAGATCATGTGAAACTCAGCTCGCCCTATTTGCCCAAGAAATTCACAGTGCCGTAGACACTGGCGAGCAGATTGATGCCGTATTCCTGGACTTCAGGAAGGCATTTGATACGGTTCCGCACTTACGTTTAGTGAAAAAAATACGATTTACGGAATATCGGACCAGGTTTGTGATTGGATTCAGGATTTCCTAGAAGAAAGAACACAACATGTCATTCTTAACGGTTCAAAATCTGCAGATGTAGAGGTAATTTCGGGAGTACCGCAGGGAAGCGTGATAGGACCTTTATTGGTTACAATATACATAAATGACTTAGTTGACAACATCGGTAGCTCCGTGAGGCTATTTGCAGATGACACGGTTGTCTACAAGAAAGTAGCAACATCAGAAGACTCGTACGTACTCCAGGAGGACCTGCAGAGGATTAATGCATGGTGCGACAGCTGGCAGCTTTCCCTAAACGTAGATAAATGTAATATAATGCGCATACATAGGGGCAGAAATCCATTCCAGTACGATTATGCCATAGGTGGTAAATCATTGGAAGCGGTAACGACCGTAAAATACTTAGGAGTTACTATCCGGAGCGATCTGAAGTGGAATGATCACATAAAACAAATAGTGGGGAAAGCAGGCGCCAGGTTGAGATTCATAGGAAGAATTCTAAGAAAATGTGACTCATCGACGAAAGAAGCAGCTTACAAAACGCTTGTTCGTCCGATTCTTGAGTATTGCTCATCAGTATGGGACCCTTACCAGGTTGGATTAATAGAAGAGATAGACATGATCCATCGAAAAGCAGCGCGATTCGTCATGGGGACATTTAGTCAGCGCGAGAGCGTTACAGAGATGCTGAACAAGCTCCAGTGGCGGACACTTCAAGAAAGGCGTTACGTAATACGGAGAGGTTTATTATCGAAATTACGAGAGAGCACATTCCGGGAAGAGATGGGCAACATATTACTGCCGCCCACATATATCTCGCGTAATGATCACAACGAAAAGATCCGAGAAATTAGAGCAAATACGGAGACTTACAAGCAGTCGTTCTTCCCACGCACAATTCGTGAATGGAACAGGGAAGGGGGGATCAGATAGTGGTACAATAAGTACCCTCCGCCACACACCGTAAGGAGGCTCGCGGAGTATAGATGTAGATGTAGATGTAGAACAAGAGCAACTGTCGATGGAATAAGGTGCCAAGCCAGACGTAAAGGAGTACATTATTAAACAGCTCTTCGAGAGCTGTACTTCAGTGACAGAACTGGAAACGCCGAACGTAATGGTTCTGTCAGTGTAGAGTATCCAAAAAGGAAATTCTTTACACTTCAATTAACTATTACAACGATCAAAATACGGACTGAGGTAATAGCTGCGAAGTCGGTAAAGTATGTGAGGATTTCGGTATTTATTTGACGTAGGACAGTAGAGATGGAGGTCACCCACAATTACTGATAGCCAGTTTCGGTACGTTCTCAACCAAAACACTCCTAGGAATACCAGAAGTACACAGTTCCTGTTAACTAGTTCCTAAATACCCCTTTTTTTCAACGAAAAATCTCGAGTCCTACGATAATTGATTGATCAGCCCATGAATAGCAACTGACAACAAAAAATATTTCACTTCAGTAACATTTGTTTAAGAAAGAAAACTCCCAATACAGTTTTGTTTTACTAGAGCTCAGAGATAACTGTACAGGATTTCAAGAGCATCTTGAGCTACACATTGCCCCAAATAAAACACACGGCTAGCACAAGAAAGACGGAACAATACTACAAATAATCCTTCACGTTCCTCAACATATTCCGGATGGTAAAAATCACACGCTGCACACACGAAGTACAAAATTTCAGGACGAAAGCAAAGGCCATTACGACAGTTATTAGGAACCGATCAAATAAACTTGTTAAGGCAGATGACATTCAGCTCTAAAAAGACAGCAATGCTGAGTAAGGTTATTTTAAATTCAAATTATTTACCATCATTCCTAATACTTCTTAACAGTCCCTACAGCCAGTAGTAGAGAAAACCATTTACGGAAGCAGAACCATTATTTTACTTAGACAGAAAATACAGTCTACACTAACAAATAAAAATCTTTTGTTACTCCCCCAGAATGTCTTGTGGTTATAATCGTGTTTCTAATGAAGATTCAAATGGTTCAAATGGCTCTGAGCACTATGAGACTTAACATCTGTGGTCATCAGTCCCCTAGAACTTAGAACTACTTAAACCTAACTAACCTAAGGACATCACACACATCCATGCCCGAGGCAGGATTCGAGCATGCGACCGTAGCGGTCACGCGGTCAAGTAAAGGGCTAAAATTACGTACTCACTTCAACATGCCACCCTCTGTCTAAGACGCCGTTACAGTCTGATTCTTCCTTGTTTACGCTTTGTACTGAGTGTTTAAGATGCCGCCGACTGTGAAGTACTGGCTGTTATAAGATTTCTTAGTGCTAAAGTCCTAAAAGCGATTGGTATTCATCGTGAGATCTGTACAGTTTACGGAGGAAATATGAATGATGGAATGGTAAGAAAGTGGGTGAGCGCATTTAAAGATGGCCCCACAATGGTGCTTGATGAACAACGGAGTGGACGTCCTTCGATCGTTAATGAAAGTGAGAGAAAACAGACGCTATACGATTTCGTCCTTGCGGGATGACTTTCCCAATGTTCCTCTTAGTGTTTTGTATGTCACTGTGAGCGAGCAGTTGAATTACCGAAAATTGTGCGCATGTTGGGTACCGAAAATGTTGACGGATGTGCACAAAACAAAACTTTTAGACCGAGCATTGACTTTCCTTGAGCAGTTCCACAACGACGTTGATGATTTCTTACGCCAAATTGTTATGGGCGATGAAACATGGGGGGCCAACGTCACACCAGCATCAAATCAACAGTCCATGGAATGGCGGCATTGAGATTCACCCAGAAATGTGAAGTTTAAGCAAACAATTTCTCCACGGAAAACCATATGCACAGATATTTAGTACAGAAATGGAGTATTGCTTGTGGACTTTCTGCCTCATAATGAGACAATCAATGCAGCACCTTACTGTAAGACATTGCACAATCTGCGCCGCTCAATTCAGAACAAAAAACGTGCAAGTTGAGCAAGGGCATCGTTTTGCTGCAAGACAATGCCCGTCCTCATGTGGCGAATCAGACCAAAGATCTCATCACAACTTTTCGACCGTAAGCTTTAGATCATCCTCCGTACAGCCCCGATCTTGCGCCTAGTGGCTACTATCTGTACCTGATCTTGAAGAAACACCTGGGCGGTCAGCGTCTTCAAGACGATGACAAAGTCAAATGGGTTAAATGGCTATGAGCCCTATGGGACTTAACTTCTGAGGTCATCAGCCCCTTAGAACTGAGAACTACTTAAACCTAACTAACCTAAGGACATTACACACTTCCATGCCCAAGACAAGATTCGAACCTGCGACTGTAGCGGTCGCAAGGTTCCTGACTCTATCGCCTAGAACCGCTCGGCCACTCCCGCCGGCTAACGAAGTAAAAATGGTGGTGCTGCAGTGGTTAACAAGTCAGGCGACAGACTTCTATGAGGAGGGTCTTGAAAAACGGGAAGAAGTGCCTCAATATTGACGGAAATCATGTAGAAAAGTAGGTTAAGGTACAGGGTTTCATATAAAAATAATATTATTGATATACCTTAGCAAGTCTTTTTTTTAATTTCAGAATGGCACATACTTAATAAACATGCCTCGTATATATATATATATATATATATATATATATATATATATATATATATATATATATATGGTTGATGTGACACTCATTTGAAGAAGTGGATAAAACCAAGTGATTTCTTTTTAGAAACCTTTACACCCATTCTGAAAGTAATCTGTTAACAACAGTTGAGATGGGCTTCTCAACAACAGAAGCATATTTCTTATCAAAAATGCTGTCTTAGTACTGTAAAACTAAAAGAAAGTTGCCATTTTTACACTTTCTGTAATCTTTCTAAAGCCTTTGACTGCGAAGATCAAGGCATGCTACTAGGATTATTATGATCGTGTAATTCTACTTGTAAAGACGGCATCACATGTTAATTACTTTGAGATAATTTCAGAATATCAAATGATATGACTGCTACAAAGCGAAATTCAGAGTCTGGAAATATTGAATTTGGTACCACGCAATATATATTGCTTAACTTCTACTGTTCTTGAGCATAAATCAATTTTCAAGGGAAATGAACGATTTTTCATAAAAATTGATACATTCTGATGACATAAGTTTACCAAGAAGTGCCCAAAGACCAGGCTTACAATTAGTGGACAGCAAAACATTAACCCAACATCTTTCAAAGACATACATTTCGTGGATCCATTATTGCCTATATATACAAGAAGCAGTGACACATACTACATGAAACTTAAAGTTTAAAAAAAGTTGTTGTAAACAGGCCACGGGTACAGAAAGTACGAGGTGTGATTGGAAACTGTTAAGAATGGATGCGCTACTGATTACTGGTTTGTAGGGTAGGTACACGGAGGTGGGAAGTGAGTTATTGCCTTGTCCTTGAACGCCCTCTGACAGGAAAATGCGTTTCCTATATTCAGTCCGTTGTGGCAGCTGGTTGAGTGCGGGTCTGTTAAGGCTTGTTGCCGGATTCTGTGTGCGTGAAAATGGACGTAAATATGGAGCAACGAGTTTGCGTTAAATTCTGTTCTAAAACTGGGAAATCAGCTTTTGAGACTTACGAACTATTAAAAACAGCTTTTGGAGATACTTGTGTGAGCCAGTCAAATGTTTTTACTCTGTTTCAACACATTTAAAAATGACTGTGGAACATTTGAAGATGAACCACGGTCCAGTCATCCTTCCACCTCAAAAGCAAATGTTGAGTGGTACTTAAGATAGGGAATTAAATTAGTTAAATCAATGTGAATTGAAGTAGAAATTAGAAAATAAATGAAAAACTTAGTTTAGTTTAGAAGAATTTCACACTGGCAAACAGTGGGCAGAGCAGCAGTGACAGAAGAGCCAATGACCATGAAGTCAGCACGTCAGGTGAAGCCGTCTCCCTCCCCACATAAGCGGATGCTGTCGATTCAGCCGTCAGGGCATCACCTGACTGGCTCACGTGTTTCTCAGTTGTTACATGTGATCAAAGGCCCTCGCCTACTTTCTAAGATCCAATGACCGACGTTAAGAAGATTCTTCGAGAAACTTTTAAACGTGACAGAAGAGGTGAAGTCATTCACCTCCAGTGAACTGAAGTGAATAAATATGTGAGACACAGTGGGCCCGACAGTAGTAGTTTTCAGTTCCAGTACAGTTCAGTCGGTGCTGAAGACCGTCATGCAGGAAGAGACTACATCGTACACAGAAGCACCAAGTCCACCGCTGTCATGGAATAGCAAGCAGTAGCCTCGCCCCCAGAAGACAGAAGTTAGAAGGTATTTGAAGACTGATTTTTACGTACCCGGGTGACTCGTGAGGACGGGAAGGAGATGGCCACACAACAGCAGTCACCTGTGAGCTGGTGATGAAGATCTGACAGCCGAAGTCTGGCAAGCTGGAGTCCGTTGTTCGTGTCCAGGACACTGGCCTTCACCCGCCACACCGCTGCGCTGGCCGACGCACAACACTGAAACACGCGGCCGCTTAGAGAAGCGAAACACTAGGACGCCACATCCAAGGTATCACCATCCGATTCACGACTTCGTTCTCAATAATCAAACGGGCCACGTCGCGATGCGCGTCTCCAGTCAACTGGGCGAAACAGCGACACGAGATACACACCGCCAGGCGTAATCAGACGCCGCCGCTGCCGCAGCAGAAGGCTTCGCAAACGACACAGCTGCTGCTCTCCCTGCCAGAACAATCCAGTAAGGCAACAGTTGTACAAAACTTTCAATAATAGTTATCTTATGACAAATGCTGTTTTATTCTACCTCATACCCGAGCCAAGGAAGAACCCACCCTGCCACATGTTGTTAAGAGAGAAAAAGTAATTTATTTAGTGTTTTTCACCCTGTCATAATGCTTTAGAATGCCCTTTGCTGTAATGCTCGTCGTGACAATTGACTAGCATCAAAAGTGAAAACTCAGTTACATTAGGTGTCAGAGAAAAAACCCTTGGCTCAATATAAGGTGTGAATGACAGTCACTAAATGTCAACTTGTTTAATGTGTTAAGGGATAGAGGTTTGCATAGCAGTAGTAATATACTATTTATTTAGAAGTGTATTTTCCCTCATAATTTTAAGAGTTTGTCAAAAATATTTAAACATCTTTTTAATTCAGTGTAGTAAGACTGTGTAACTAATAGTTTGTAAAATCTTACAAATTCAGAGTCATCACCACAAGCGGTTACTATTGAGGAAACTATTCAGAGCTTAGTTTATCAAATAGCACAGGTTAAGAATGACAATACTGCATTATTTTAACAGTTGTGTGAGGTTAGGCAAACCGGTTCAATCCCTTCCACCCTAGATTCCTCAGCAGCAGCCTTGGTAAACTCCTTTTTCAGGTAAACCTGGCGAGGACATAACAGCTTTTTTTGATGATTTAGTAGCAGCTGCAAGGCTAGGATCATGGTCAGATGAACAGCTCTTACAAATGACAAAGTTAAGACTGATAGGAGAGGCTAAAGTACACGTATTATACCATGAAGAACTACGGAATGCTCCAACATTTGAGGAATTGAAGAAAGGAATACTGAAACGTTTTCAAAACCAGAACAGCTGTAGATTTTATAGGGAAAAATTAAACACTATCACTCTGAGGCAAAACAAGTTGTTAGAAAACTTTGTAGATAGCATTAGAAAAGTTAATATTAACACCTATTAGTTGACAACTAGTGATGAAGCAAATAAAGTTATTTTACGAGAGGCAGACGATAGAGCTCTGGATACATTTTTACGTGGGTTACCTCCTGAAACGTCCCGTCGTGTCAGGGCAGAGTTTCCCAAAAATTTTGCGGAAGCTGTATTTGTGGCGACGGCTTTCGAGGAAACAGACATTGCCACCAGATACAAAGAGAAGAGAAATGTATTTTCAGCAGGAGTACGATGTTTTAGGTGCGATCGACAGGGACATATAGCAAAAAACTGCAGACAACCTCAGTGCACTCATAGTCAAAGAATAGGTCACACATTCAAGGATTGCAGGTCAAAGAAAGTTTTTGGAAATAGAAATCAGTTAAACTCAAACGGCAATGTTGGAGCCGGCACCAGGCGTTCCCAATAAAATTTCATGCCATTAAGGCGAATGTGAAGGCGGAATGCTAGTTATCTGCTACCATACAGGATAAAGAGGCAAGGATACTGGTGGATACAGGCGCAAACGTATCAATAGTGAGTAACGAATGCATTGGAGAAGAGAAATATGACCCTCCAAGGTATAGATTGAGTGGGGTAGGAGGAGGTACAGTGAAGTCATTAGGATGTACATAATTGATTTTCTATATTCACGGTGTACAATTTCAAGAAGATGTAGAAGTGGTAACAAAGGTAACTGACGGGTACGATGAGATCCTAGGGCTGGATTTCCTGAATAAACATCACACTGAAATCGACCTCAGACAGCAAACTGTAGAACTAAGCGGAATAGTGTTTCAGCTAGGTGAAACTGCTGCCAAGGGCCCGCTGCCGCAAGGTTTCCCCAACCGGAAGGAGAAATCAACAACACTGCGTGCAACCTCCTTGAAGGTTGATTCGCGGGATAAGATACCATTTGGATCAGGAAAACTTTTCTGGATGACCGTTGACCCCGAGGTACCTACAGATACAGTGTGTCTAATAGAGCCATTAGAGGAAAATGAGGAATTAGATGTATCACATTGTCTTGTACGTAAAAGTGTTGTACGTGTTCAAGACGTTGAGGGAGAAAGAAAAGTACGGAACATTTTCGGAGTGGAGGCCAAAGAGTTGCATATGGGAATGTTAGTAGCTACAGTCAGTACTTCCGAACAAGAAGATTTCATTTGGTCAGATATTACTGATGGTCACAATCCAGACGCCTTTAAACTATAGAAGACAGTGCTGCCGAAGAAGACTTACTAAAGACAGCCTTCCGAAATGCCTTCACAAAAGAAGACGAAGTAAATATTCCAGAATTCAAGTGGATAACAGATGCCAACACGAGTAACGTAGAAGTAAATATCCTCGGAATAGTGAAGCAACTTAAATTACCTAAGAGAAGCAAGTCTTCTGGCCCAGACTGTATACCAAGTAGTTCCCTTTCGGAGTATGCTGATGTATTAACTCCATGCTTAACAATCATATACAACCGTTCGCTCGACGAAAGATCCGTACAGAAAGACTGGAAAGTTGCACAGGTCACACCAATATTCAAGAAAGGTAGAAGGAGTAATCCACCAAATAACAGGCCCATATCGTTAACGTCGATATGCAGCAGGATTTTACAACTTGTATTCTATTAGAACGTAATGAATTACCTCGAAAAAAACGGTCTATTGACACACAGTCAACATGGGTTTAGAAAACATCGTTCCTGTGAAACACAACTAGCTCTTTATTCACATGAAGTTCTGAGTGCTATTGACAAGAGATTTAACATCGATTCCGCATTTCGGGATTTCCGGAGGGCTTCAGACACCGTACCACATAAGCGGCTCGTAGTGAAATTGCGTGCTTATGGAATATCGTCTCACTTATGCGACGGGATCTGCGATTTCCTGTCAGAGAGGTCACAGTTTGTTGTAATTGACGGAAAGTCATCGAGTAAAACAGAAGTGATTTCAGGCATTCCCCAAGGTAGTATTATAGGCCCTTTGCTGTTCTTCATCTATAAAAACGATTTGGGAGAAAATTTGAGGAGCCGTCTTCGGTTGTTTGCAGATGACGCTGTCGTTTATCGACTAATAAAGTCATCAGAAGATCAAAACAAACTGCAAAACGATTTAGAAGAAATATCGGAATGGCGCGAAAGGTGGCAGTTGACCTGAAATAACGAAAAGTGTGAGGTCGTAAACATGAGTGCTAAAAGGAACGCGTTAAACTTCGGTTACGCGATGAATAAGTCTAATCTAAAACCGGTTAATTCAACTAATACCTAGGTATTCAAATATGAACAATTTAAATTGGAAGTAACACACAGAAAATCTAGTGGAGAAGGCTAACCAAAGACTGCGTTTCATTGTCAGGACACTTAGAAAATGTAACAGACCTACTAAGGAGACTGCCTGCACTACGCTTGTCCGACCTATTTTAGAATACTGTTGCGCGGTATGGGATCCTTACTAGATAGGACTGACTGAGTACATCGAAAAAGTTCAAACAAAGGCATCACGTTTTGTAATATCGCGAAATATGCGAGAGAGTGTCACAGAATTAATACAGGATTTGGGATGGACATCATTAAAAGAAAGGCGTTTTTCGTTGCGACGGAATCTTCTCACGAAATTCCAGTCACCAACTTTCTCCTCGGAATGTGAAAATTTTTGTTGATACCGACTTACATAGGGAGGAACGATCACAAGGATAAAATAAGGGAAATCAGAGCTCGTACGGAAAGACATAGGTGTTCATTCTTTCTGCGCGCTATACGAGATTGGAATAACAGAGAATTGTGAAGGTGGTTTGATGAACACTCTGCCAGGCACTTAAATGTGATTTTCAGAGTGTCCATGTAGATGTAGATGTAGGATGAGGAACTTGAAATTTCAGCTCAAGATAGGATCATGTAGTGTCAGGCCTACTATGGCTCTATTTTAATAGAATAACTGAACATGCACTCATTAGGTATGACACGGTAGAGAAATTCGTGACAAGATGGACATTACATGGTATATGGTCAATACACAGAAATATCTAAAGAAAAGGACACTACTCAATAACAAATGTAAACCACAGTACATGACTACAGACAGACGACAAGTATAACGAGTTTGGCTGTCTAGAGCACAGGAGACCTTCAATGAGTACGTTAGAAGAAAATTATCGAAAAATCACTCAGCAGACCTGATAAAATTCAGGTCGTATGCAAAGGCTGTTAATGAAAGTTATTGATAGGCTCCGAAGGACGAGGCAGCTACTAATAATAACTTTACCACACTAAAAGCAGAAATGCTTAACACCTTATCCAAACTGCCCTGGGTCATTCCGATCCAGTTTAAATCTTGTACGACAGCAGAGACGAGTCAATGTCGTTAAGAGACCTTTGAGAATGTTAAAGTCAGACAAAACTCAAGCTCTTGACGGAAAAGCTATCTGATTCTATTCCGATGGTCTGCCTTAGTTAATACTTCTATTAACCGTAATACACCGAGGATTTATCAAAACAAAAAAACAAAAAAAACAAAAAAAAGGGAAAGAGAATAGCTGTGCCACATGATAGGATTTTAGCACAGGTCAGATTCCTCCACAAGAGGTATAGCACGCGTGAACCGCAAACCCACTGTCAAATGTAATTCAACACCTTCCATTGTTATGCAGTCTTAGAAGATATTCTGAGGTGAAATTTTAAAGGGTATCTCGAACAGATTGTACTTCTTCATGCTATCCAGCGCTGAATAGGTAAACAGCGGTCACGTGAAACTTAAATCTCGTCCTTATACAAAGCACTGAAAGTGATGGATGCATGCATTCGACCCTAAGAAGTATTTCCTACCTTCCGAAAGGCACTTGAATCGCTACAACACATACGTCTCGCTCCCATAGGTATCGCGAAGACACAGTTAATTTAACCTCATCGCCACAGAGGCTATCAATCAATCTTCCTGCGTCCCACACGCAAATAAAATAGCAAAAAGCCCCCAACCTTGATACTTTGAGAAGACCCTCTTCCATGGAGTTCATAGTGTTTTGTAGAGTATAGATCCATATGTCGACGGAGATCATTGTTCAAAAATTTCACTCCAGTGGCGATCTGTCTCTTTCTCCTGGTATTTGTTAGTTACATTCGTTTGTCGTTCAATAAACTCGTAGTAAGGATATATTTGTAGATGAGTCACATATCTGGAAAAGGAAACAAGGAGAACTCACTTTTGAAATCAGGACAGCCGTGGTTGGATTCAATCGTTATTCCACAAATCCAAAATCACTTACTGCTTTAGGTCGGGAACCAGTCGAATATACGAGAATGTAGCGAGACATTCTGAACCCCTGGCATTCCCTCCCTTCAGATCGCGTCCGAGTGTTTCCCTCACAAACTATGGGGGTTTGAATCTTTGGCGGAGGAGAGGTCATCTGTCTCATCGCATTAGGGTGGCCTTGAAAGGGGCACCACCAACAGGGCTCCTGGCTCAGGCAGGAAGACAGTGAGCTCACTGCAGGAAGACAGCGACCTAGTGTCTAGGAGCAAAGGAAACAAGGAGACTTCACTTTTGAAATAAGGACAGACATGGTTGGATTCAATCATTATTCAACAAATCCAAAATTAGTTACTCCTGTAGGTCACGAACTAGTCGATTACACGCAACTGTAGCTAGACATTTTGAACGCCTGGCATCCCCTCCCTTCAGATAGCGTGCCAGTATTTCCCTCACAGACTAAGGTGGTTGGGTTGTCTGGGGGAAGTGACCAAACAACGAGGTCATCTGTCTCATCAGATTAGGGTAGAACGGGAAAGGAATTCGTCCATGTCCTTTCAATGGAACTATCCAATCATTTTCTGGGAGCGATTTTGGGAAATCACGGAAAACCTAAACCAGGATGGCCGAACGCGGGATTGAACAGTCGTCCTGCCGAATGCGAGTCCAGTGTGCTAACCACTGCGCCACCTCCCGCGGTCACAGACTGCCTCTTGATCATCATCGCATTCTTCTTTTCATTATACACAGACTCCGACTGTTAGCGAAAGTAACAGATTGTGTCTCCATGACGTCACTGTCAACAATGAGTTTCGGTACGAAACCTACCGAACCGTTGCGTAGCATCAGTCTCATTGAGAAACCTTCCGAAGAAAGAGTCGATTTCGAAGTGCGCTTTCTAGGAAGTCTGTTTCGCATCCTTCGGGCTGTGAGAAGAAGTTGAGAAGAAGAGAGGAGGTAGGTGAACACTGACTTTTAAATTATTCTGCAGTCGCAGGTAAGGGATCAGGGTCTGCAAGACAAATATTTTGTGTTTTGTCTACGTTCGCGAACTATTTTAACGGCGCAAGCCGAGAGGAGCAGGACTTCATTTGCTTTTTCCGAAGCGCTTGCTAATTTCAATTTGTCGTTTCTGCTTCACGGCAGCATTTGTGTGATTCGATCTTTGGTGCTATTTACAAATGTCTTCTTTCGTTGCATTTGATGACCACGAGGAAAATTAATTTTAATTATTTTTTGGAAGATCTAACTAGAAATGTGTAATTGTACTACTGAATTTCCCTTCAACAAGTACATTCTGTAGCAAATGAAAACCAGTTGTCTCAACATTTGCTAACATAGCCTGTGATTTCCAAACATATAGCCATAGAAAAAACTGATTTTGAATTTGACGTAGAATACAAATCCATAGCGTTAGCTTTCTTACTAAAAATATCGGAAACGCCAGACTCTTAATAATTGTGGGCCTTTACAAATACTCGTTCTCTTTTAACGATCAATCTGTTTTCTGTTCAGTATAATTGGTGTTTCAATCCATAATCCAGCATCACTTAATATTAATTTTTTATGATTGTGATAAGAGCTGGTGTGTGTCAAATACGGTGCCATGTACGGTATCACACTGAATTGTTTTTTTAGACCAAACCTTCTTGGCAATAAGCCAGATTTCATTTGACTATTTTCATCTCAGAAAACAATGTAACTACTAAAGACTGCTTGTTTCACGTTTCCAGATGTTTTTGCGAGTGAAGTCGCTGTTCGGCTCGCCAGCTGCCAGCCAGGGGTGTCCCAGGCTGGTCGACGAGCCGCCAACACCTGCGCCTCTACGCCGCCTTCGGCCACGTCGACCAAAGCCGGATGAGAAGAAGGTGGAGTCCACCACCACCGACTGCGAAGAGGCCGTTGCTGATAAGCCACAGATTAAGGCAATTCATGTAAGCAGCAGAGCCTCCTTTGTACAACATTCAACAATAATAACAGTTTGAGTGTTCCAAGAAAAAAAGATAGAAGTGAATTCCAGTACTGTCCTGCAGACACGTTTATTTACATCACTTTTTCTTTCCACAGTTTGGTCCGAGACCGAGAATTGTGCATTTTGACTTGTCTGACGTTGGAGATGAAGAGGAGGAAGTCTCTGGCTCCCACTATCCTCCTGGAGTTCCAGTTCAACCCAGTCGGCTGCAGATCTTCGCCAACAGACCGCGCAGACGGAAGATTATATGAGAGCCACCATCGCAGGAAGTGCAGACTGCGATGGCACATCTAAAAGCTGAGATACAAACAATGGTATGTTAAACATTTAGCTGTTAAAAACACTGTATTACGTTGGAAACAAAAACGTAGATTTCTTATTGACGCTTGTAATAATGTAAATGTAGGACTCATGTTAACCTACACATACAACCAAACTGTGTAGACTACTTTCAATTCGTGATGAGGGTTGATAAGGCACCTTGAAGCCAAACGAGAGGTATTGTTTGAGAATATGTGGGAACGAAAAAAGATTGTCATGAGATTGGTCCAAAAAAACATTACAGTATTGTACAGAACTTACATTAATTGATTTCTTAGGAATGTTTATGGAGTGGTGATACTATAAATACGAAGATTCGGTTAACGCGCTTTACACATTATACCTCTACATTTTTCGTTACTTGCAAAAGTCGTAGTGATGTCACAGTTAATGACTTTTTTGCAGCCTGTAATATTTCAAGTGCTAGATATAGGTTTGCTCAGGGTAGCAGCTTAATAAAAATAATTCTTTTTGTCATTTCCCGGAGAACCCGGCACCTACAACATGGATTGGGCTTCTAGTGGAGACTCTAGTGGACCTGTATCGAAACAAGAGAGATTACCGCCGGAACCATGGGTTGGCAGAGAGACCAGGGTTCGTCATCCGAATGAAGGGAAGATTCGCAACTGCTCGTGAGGCAGTGAGAAGAGTTCTGCATCTAAAGAAGAATGTGGACAAGAGACAGCTGCCGACGGGCATCGATTCAACTCTGCGTGATTACTTTCTTCATTGTGAACACCCTGACCCTAATTATCCACCTATTATTCCATTAACACCACAGCTACTTGAAACTGCGCTGTGATGTGATTGTAGAAGCCAGTCTGGTTTGGCTTGAAATAAAACACCTTAAAACCTGTTTAGTTGTGTTTTTATTGCACAGTTAATTTTTAAAAACTTTCTACACTCAATGTACAAGTGTGAAATCGGAAACGGTCAGCACTGCGTAGACTGAAGTAACCTGTTTTGATGGAAATAAATCAGATTTAAATGCCGGTAGCATAAGCTGCATTAGGGAAGTTGGCGCTGATGATGACGTCACTAACGTTGTGAATGGGGCAGATCAGTTTACTGTGATCAAACTTTCAATCCGGTTTAAGAGGTGCCTCCAGACAACCCATAGGATTCAGATACAATGAGACAAGGAAGGAAAAGTACAAGTCATGTTTAAGTATAGTAGACTGAAAGAAATTCTGAGAGGGTACTTGTGTTAGGCAGTTTTCATGATATGAAATGTCTGAATTAACGCAGAACGTAATGGGTATTCAGCATCTCAGTACGTAATGCTTTTAAGTGGAACTTAGGACTCACAACTGTACCACCCAATATGAGGTGTGTTGCCGAAGGATATCCATAAATAAGAATACGCACTGATCATTTAGGTACAGGAAATTTTTTATATGATAACAGTGCAGTTGAAGGTGATACCAGGAACATCGCTACGAATGCATCTTTCACTAAGGTGAAGATTGTGCCATTCCTTGAGTAGAACAGCAGGACTTGGTTCCTCGGGATTCGTTCAACCAGCTGTGCCCTTCATGTATGTCTGTGACTGATGCATCGTACGTCGCATAGTCGCACAACATTCGACATGGCCTACATCTGGACGTTTTCTTTAAGGGATTATTTGCATTACTAATTTCCAGAGGCAGTCTGCGAGACAGACCTCTGTCAGCTAATGTCGATTATCTCCTATAATTTGAGTAAAAGGCAAATATTTCCGAGCATCAGAGCTACCATCTGATTATATACAGAGTTGCAGCAGCTGAGTAAAAAGCTAAAAGAGGTTAATTGGATACCACAAATTATAAAAAAAGGATATTATCGGCTACATAAAAATTTTTGTTAATGATTAAAAACTAGTATTACGAAAGAAAACTGTAAATTCAAAAAAAAAACATTTCTACAAGTGTGCTTGGCTAGGATAATAAATCAACTTTTCACACATCTCGAAGAGATAAACCTAGGTCGATACAGGCTAGTATCCAATTTCTGTAGATATCACAAGACGAAAGGCAGACGGAATAAGGAGCCAAGCCAGACGTAAAGGCTTACAATATTAAACACCTCGTCCAGTGCTGTACTTCAGGGACAAAATTGGAAACACGGAACGTAGTGGTTTAGTCAGTGTTGAGGCTCCAAAAGGGAAATGTTTTACACTTCATTTTACTATTACAAAGAACAAAAGTCCGGCTGCGGTAGTAGCCGCGAACAAGCTAAAATATGTGATGATATCGGTATCTATTAGACGTAGCACAGTAAAGACTGAGGGTACCTGGACTTACTGGTGGGCAATTTCGGTACGTTTCCAACTCGAACACTCCTAGGAAGACCAGAAGCACACAGTGCCTGATAGTTACTTTCTAAATTGCACAGTATTTCATGAAAGAGTGGTCGTTCATCTCCCCTTTAATGGCAAGTTACAGCCAAAAAGATTTCACATCAGACAGGTTTTGTTTAACTAAGATCACTTTCAAACAGTTTTGTTTTACTAGAAGTCAGATATAAATACACTGCAGTTCAAGAGAACTTTGTGCTACAAAATTCTACAAATAAAACACGCTCAAGAGGTACAAAATTCCAGAAAGAAAGCGAAGCCAATTACGAGAATTAATGGGCACCGAATGCATAAACGTTTTAAGGCAGATGACATTCAGTTTTAAAAAGGCAGTATAAATGAGTCAGGTTATATTAAATTCAGATTACTTACCTCAAATCTTAAGATTTAATAACAGTCCGTAAAAACCAAGGTAAGTCAAACGATATACGAAAGCAGATCATTACCTTACATAGTCACTAATTGCAGACAATAATAACAAATAAAAATCTTTTGTTTACTCATCCAGTAATTCATCTGAAATTACGTACTCACTTCAATATTACACCTTTGATTAACATATCTAATAAGACAATGACGAGTACTTATTGGAAGACTTATATATATAGCGATAACACTCATTAGAAACAGTGGAGAAAAGCAAATGACTTCTTGTTCGAAACCTTGACACCTATTCTGAAAATAATCTGTAAACAATAGGTGGCCTTCTCAAAAAAGGAATCAGATTTTGTTATAAAAACGCTGTCCTAATAGTATCAAACAAAAAAAGTTATCCTTGTAACATTCTGTGTGACCATGCAAATGCCGTTGCTTGTGTAGGTCAAGGAATTATGCTAGGGAAAGCACAATGGCGTAATTCTACTTGAATGTACGGTGTCATATCGTAATTACATAAAAATAATGTAGAATTTCAAATGATACGACAGCTATAAAGCGAAATTCAGAGTGTGGGCTATGGTCGCAAAAAATGGTTCAAATGGCTCTGAGCACTATGGGACTCAACTGCTGAGGTCATTAGTCCCCTAGATCTTAGAACTAGTTAAACCTAACTAACCTAAGGACAACACACACATCCATGCTCGAGGCAGGATTCGAACCTGCGACCGTAGCGGTCTCGCGGTTCCAGACTGCAGCGCCAGAACCGCGCGGCCACTTCGGCCGGCACTATGGTCGCAGGTTCGAATCCTGCCTCGGGCATGGATGTGTGTGATGTCCTTAGGTTAGACTGAAGACCTCAGAAGTTAAGTCCCATAGTGCACAGAGCCATTTGAGCCATTTGAATCAGAGTGTGGAAGCATTCAGTTCCGTAGCAGGCAAGATGCATTGCTTAGCTTCACCTAATCTTGGTCATAAATCATTTTCCAAGGAAAATGATATTTTTTAAAAATCGTGACATATTTCGATGACACAAGTTTACCGATAGGTTCCCAAATACCTTCATAACAGGCTAACAATAAACAGATAGTGAAACATAAACTCTATATCTTTCGAAGACCTACACTCCGTGATTCCAAAATCGTTTATGGGCAGAAGATGTGGTAGTCAATGGACACACATAACATGAAACATCAGGTGTAAAGTTAAATGGTGATGTAGTAGGGCACGTTTAGGGAAACTATTCTCGTTTAGTAATTGACATATAGTAGTACGGGTTTTCTAGAGGATACAGACTTAGATGCTGAGATCGATGGCATATGCACCTATGCGAGCCGATACTAGAACAACCGTAACGTAATCTGACAGTAAAAATGCCATAAATTTTAATATACATATCTAGTTTAAGCAAATCCTGTGAATCGTGCCGACTGTTTCGGTGTAACAAGAGTGAGACATTTGTAACCGCTCAAAGTCACTTAATATGATCACGGCGACACCCCTCGATCGACGTTAACACTCGTGGTGTCACTCGCCTTCATAAATGGCAGTGGACGTTTGAAAATTCGTGACGCTAGCTCAGTGGTCGTCAATTGATTTAAACGTATTTCCCGGCTGACTCTTAATTCAACTGCGTATTTAGATGTTCGATTAATCTGAATAGTTCGCAATGTTCCAGCGATTCTATTCGAACTCTATGCTGATGTACCGACAGGCATCATTTTCGCAGATAAACATGCAAGTACGTAATGGATGTTCAGTTTCTCAATATAGTTCATCGCACACACACGTTATACATCCTCTGTAAGAAGAATTTCATGCATTTATATTTTTGGTGTCCCAAAAAATTGGTTGGCTTAATATTATGACGGCACGTTGCATACAACTTGCACAGATATTGTTTATCATGTAGTCAAGACTACGTAATGAAGCCAAGATCGTGGATAAAATTGAAATGTAGTTTGTTTATTAACACTTTTCTTTTCCCTAATTAAATATGAAATATGAGTCGGGATTGGAGGTGTTGATCTTATACTTCGTTTTTAGTAATTTAGGTCCCCGTTAATTAATATCTGGTAGTTAATAAGCGGAATATTTTTTGTGTTGGCTCGTTGATGGTATCAGTTACCCCCGCAACAGTCCAAGAATAAGATTCCTTTAATGTTCCGCGCACACGCGTTTCACCATTTTATAAACTGCAGAATTACGTAAACTATAGCTTCCCGTTGCGCACGACTTTCGTGCGTTCCACAACCACAATGGTATCCCAAGAGAATTTTTCCCAGCCAACACAGAGCTCGAATTGTGTTACCGGATTCATTTTCACTTCTCCCGACAATAAAGCTATCTGATCACTTCGTCACACGTAATGTATTTTAAACGAGTCTTTAAATAACCTCCTCAACGAGTTTCGCAGTCGCGTACCACTTTTTCATCGACTAGCCCGATCGCGATAACTGAAGGTAGAGAGGTCAATTATGTGTTACATGTTCTTTTACATGTATTAAAAAACAAATGTGCCCCAATATCTTTCTGTCCCGCTTGGTCTTTGCTACTTTTCATTACATTGCTTCTTAGTAATACCGTGCAGTTATTAAGGTTTCGTATTACTTTCGGCTTTTTAATTCTTCCCCGATTTTAATTAACATGATGCTATTGATTGGCGACCCCATGGAGTGTTCTGTGCACCACGACCAGATAGTGGATATACTTGGAAGGAGAAACAGCATCGGTCGTATTTTTTTGTTTTATTATCCGCAAAACTGATTTTCGGTCACTTAGTGACCATCCTCAGTGCTGTAATATACAATTTAAATTGGTAGCCACTGGTGTCAACAAGCTTAGAACGATCACATAAACGACCAATGCTGTTTCTCCATCCAAGTATAATATGATACTAATTGACCGGTTGCCCGCCAGTACCGTTATACCATACAGCACAGCAAAATGCGAGCGAGTCGGTTAACTATTGGCATTCTCAACGACAGCAAATACGAGTAAGTTTCTACTCTAATTGTTGCACACCAAGATAAAATTAAAAAACATTTAAGCACGAGACATGACTGAGATAAAATACGAAAAGAAGATTGTCAAAGCGGTATGCAAGGAGTTCTCAAACCGTAGCCGGAAATCATTTTACGAACAGTTACATCCAAACACAAAAATAAAATTTTGAACAACGAAACTGTTAGTCTACATAAACCAAGGGTACAGTTTATTAATACTTCCATAGCAGAGTACGAATAGTGATCACATAGAAAGGAAACCTCAGCCGCATGCTAAGGTGACAAAAGTCATCCGGTAGCTCCTAGTATCGTGTCGGACCTCCTTATGCCCGACGTAATTCAGCAACTCGATGTGGAATTGACTCAACATTATGCTGGAACTCCCCTGCAGAATTACTGAGCCATTTTGCTTCTATAGACGTCCATTACTCTTTCCAGTAATGGATTTTGTTCGTGAACTGACATCTCGATTATGGCCAATAAATGTTCAGTGGGACTGATCCCGGAAGATCTGGGAGGCCAAATCCTTCGTACGGTTTGTCCAGAACGCTCATCAGATCAACCGTGAAACACTGTGTCCCAGTGGCATGGGGCATTGTCATCTATAAATATTCCGTCGTTGTTTGGGAACATCAAGTTCACGAATGGATGCAAATGGTCTCCAAGTAGCCGAACGTAACTATTTCCAGTCAATAATCGGCTGAAATGCACCGGAGAACTCAGTCCATTCGATGTAAACGCAGTCCATATTATTATGTAGCCAACACCAACTGGGAGAGTGCCGTGCTGACGAGATGGGTCCATGGCCTCGTGGAGTCTCGTGGAGTATACCCCACACTTGACTCCTATCATCTGCACTTACTAACTGAAACAAGACCCATCTGACCAGGCTACAGGTCTAGGGTTCAACTAACGTCGTCACGAGCCTAGGAAAGTTGGTGCAGACAGTGTCAGTAAAGAGACTCGCGTCCGTCTCCGCTGTAGTAGCCCATAAACGCCACATTTCGCCGCACTGTCCAAATGGACACATTCGTAATACGTGCCACAATGATTTCTGCAATAAATTGATATCTGTGACCTCAGTGCATATGAAATCACACTTTGAAATCACTTGAATACAAGGTCAGTCTCTTGGATGTACAAGAACAATCTTATCTATAACAAATACATAATGCGACAGTGATGGACTACGTAAGAAAAATGTAATGAATGAATCTTCCAAATTTAGCATTTCAGTTCTGCTGTTGAATTCAAAACAAACTTACAAATTATAAACCATTATAATGTTGCATAACTACTTCCTATATTTAGAGTGAACTTTATCTCAGTAGCATAGGATTGTAGTCTGTAGAAATGAGGCCCAAAAATTACTTTTTGGACAGCTGATCAGAACTCCCAATCAGGTTGTTAATAAACTGCCACAATCTTCTTTTCCTTTTATCTTTTCCCAATTGTCTAATGAGTCGGCATTGTTAGTGACAGTCGTTCTCCGTACGCCCCTAGTGACGCTACCGCTCTCTCAGGGAACCTGTTTTTGGGCCCCGATTGTTTGCGTTTAGACTAAATCTCACACTCAAACGTGGGAACGTTTCCTGAAAGTTGACGTAGCGTATATCTGAGGCGGTATGTGGGAAACAGTCCGGCGCTTACCTGGCCGTATGTGAGGAAACCACCTTAAAACCACATCCAGACTGGCTGTTTCACCAGCCGTCGTCTTTAAACTGCGATGTTTAATAACCTGGCCAGTCGAGATGGGTCAGTAAACAGCTACGATACCAATAGATAGACACAAGTAGTCTAGGTGAATCTCTAATACCAGTACGCGAAACATGGGAACATCAACTAATGTAAACATTGGTAAACTGCAGAAACAGCGGAAGAAGACCTCAGGAGTATCTAACTACCGCAAGCTTTCTAATGTGTGAATTATTTGAATGAATAAAGTTTCAAAGTACTTTCAGATCGTCAGACACAACGATCCAAGATCCGTTTGTAAGGTAGTAGGAGAACAGATGGAGGGAAGCACAGTTGACATCGAAATTTTTAAAATGTTGGTACTATTTATTTAAACACTTCACTACTAATGAGCTGTCAATGGCATGCTAATATTCCGTAAGTGATTATGATGTTATATTTAGTAAGAGGACGCGTGCTGAGGTACGTTGGTTTGACCAAGGAAGGGGGCGTGGCAAACCGGCTGCTGACAAGTTGCTGCCTCAGCTAGGTCAGCAGCACGTGGTTGTCAGGAATCGCTCTCGAGGTTGCTTCCGTCAGTCGCCGTATCCATCCGCGAGAGAAGACGCCTCTTACTGTGACGTTGGCAGTGTTCCAAGTGTGTGTAATCTGTTGCTTGCTTCTGAGGCATAATGTTTTTCTGACTCTCCTATGGTCGTCAACTTATCATTCACATAGACAGTATCCCACTACGTAAGTTATTCCCCATAACTTTGTGCGGTACTCGCAAAGATCCACCGACGACATTTAGAACTCGAAAGAAATTGTTTTGAATCGGTGAAATTTTAGATTGCGCTGTAGTGTAGTATTCCTCGAAGTTTCTTCATTGAGTACGAATTCGCTTAGACTTAATTTTTGTCAAGCGTTAATTAGGAATTCTACGCACTTAAAACTCAACAGTAAGTGTTGAATTTTTTCCGAATGGTTCTCTGAGGAAGGAGAACGTTGTTAACAGGGCTGCATTGGCTACTATGTGAAATGATCCACCTGTCTTAATCGCAGCGTCACGTGGATTAAAATAGAGACTGTCTGATTCTCTTAAATGTTGTTAGTTAACATTCGGTGCATACCTTCACCTGCAGCCTTACTCCTGGATGAGGTAACACGCTATGACTTAATAGTAAAGATTCATATCCTACTCCCTTTCAAAGACGTGTGCCGAATCTAGTACCTTTGAGAACAGGTGAGATTTTAACAATCTATATCTTCCCAAAATTTACTTCTTTACAGCAGTCTGGAATTCACTTACATTTTCGGTGTAATTCCGACGCCTCTCATTCTTTGACAAAAATCTCAGATATATGGTTCCCGTCTCATCCTATAACTTCACTACCACTGTATTCGCCCCTGCTGTTTTCACAAGAGTCTTCTGAGCCAAGCTTTTAAAAGTACTCTTCCAATCTCTGCTCCTTACCTGCAGGTACATACAGCTTACTCAGAGATCCAAGTGACTAAACATCTTGCTGACCTCGCTGGTCCAGAGAAGCAGCTCTACGTTTATGATTTATCAATCGAGAGATTACATTTCAAATCTTCATCGGTAATTTTGTTGAGAACGTTTACAAAGGTACTTTGACGTCCAACTACATTTTCTTGGCACTTCACTTTCTTCATCAGTCAGTGTAGCCGTTGCCAGGTAATAAGGTGGTAATTGGTCCAAATCGTACGCGTATTTCAGTAAAAAATGCAATTGTAACAGTTACGCTAGAGTTCTTGGCAAGCAAATTGAATTTCCTCACAGACCGTTTTATGAGAGAATTATTTCAGGGAATCGACTTAATTTTGCTCTATACAAGGTGATAGTGGTGAAGAAGACAATAATTTCCTCATGCTAAAGGCTAAAGGCTAAAGAAACTATTTTAGATGGTTCTGAATATATCACCAAGTCAATGTATTACGGAAAGTAACCAGTAGACCCTCTTTCTTGACGTAGATACCAGATTATCTTATGTACTCATGCATGAATACACTCCTGTCGCCCATAAAACAATGCAATACGAAACAAAATTTAAACGTTTGTCCGAAACGTGTTAAATAGTACAGGCAGATTCAAATCATTTTTAAATTAATGAAATTGTGCAAAAGTTAAATAGCAAACATTTTTTGCTTTGCTCAATTTGCAGTTTAATGTTCAAGAAATTCAACCATTTTCTATCCTCTGCCAGTCTTTGTAAGAATAAAATGTAGGGTCTTTCTTTGTGGATGTAATATTGAGGTACATTTTAAGATTCGAACGATAATGTTATCAGTCCAACATGATTTTGTGTTAATAGTAGTCTGAACGTAAATCTATGTCAATCTGCGTCAATACATTTACACCAACACCGAATAAATACTGCTACATGCATATTTAAAAATGTACTTTACCTCCCGGGGGATGGTGCGTATCAGTGTGATGAATTCGGTGTGTCAGCATTTATATGACTTACACATTGGTCTTCTTCCAGTAACAACTGCCGCGGAGAGTAATTTTAGCATTCTATATCCTTAAACCCAAAAAAAGTCAATTCAGGACTGCAATCCATAGGAAATGGATATGCTTTAGCCTCGTTTTCACACAGGGAAATGTACCATTTTAAGGATATTGCACAAATGGTGCTTTGTTCTAGTTGGAACGCTGTTTCCGCAGCAGCCATCGATCGTTTATGCTCTCTTGTCAACCTAACACAATGGGAAACCCTTCATTTTCTCCCATTCTGTTGCTATTAGTCTATCGACCCTATAAGTTGACAGTCAACTACAAATTATTTAAGAATTGTCTATGCGTTGATAGAAAATGTCAATATTCTTTTCGAAATATAAGTGAACAAAATTATTAAAAAATAATGCTCCAATACTGTTAAAATGTTAATTATGAACAACTGAAAATTATTACTGACATGATGTTCTGCTCTTAAAACTCAACATTAACTCTGTGAACGACACGACCTTCAGGATTGGTCTGACAAAGTTTATATGTAGGTGCTGGCATGGTCAGCAGCCTCTTTGTGCAGATTTGAATTGAAGACGCAATGTGTTTCAGCGTCTTTCTAACCGTGCGGCTTTCTACCTGGTTGTGCTCCAGTGGCTACGGGAAGCTGAATTATTTTCTTCAAAGAGAGGACACAAATGCGGACACACAAAAAACACATTACCACACGTGATACGGTGTAAGACAACAGCTGACATTCCGAGAGAGCATCCTGTGCCGGCCGGAGTAGCCGTGCGGTTCTAGGCGCTTCAGTCTGGAACCGGGCGACCGCTACGGTCGCAGGTGCGAATCCTGCCTCAGGGTTGGATGTGTGTGATGTCCTTAGGTTTGTGGGGTTTAATTATTTCTAAGTTCTAGGCGACTGATGACCTCAGAAGTTAAGTCGCATAGTGCTCAGAGCCATTTGAACCATATTTGAACCACAGCTTCCTGTCTTCCCTGAATGGTACAAATACAGGTTCTACGTGGATTTGAAAGGAATCGCGTACATTTCTTCCTGCAAAATAGTGTCAATTCCAGGTAATCGCAACGTATGTGGACAGCGATCACGCACTCTTCTCTGCATAGAGGGCTGGTTCAAAATCAGACGACGTAAGCCTACCCAGGAAGCTTCACAACTTTAAGCATGTTTTCAACACGAAAGGAAACGACGAGAGTCAAATCCGACGAAACTTCGGGCAGAAATTACAAGCTCAGCAGACAGGAAACGACGAGGAGGAATAGATAATGTCGCACCTGAGGTTTGGCGGAAAAGTATCAAACAGGATAGGGGGAGAAGTGGAAGTGATCCAACGCCTATGGGTTCTCAGTACTGATGGGCGTGAGACAACAAAGTGTAGATATGTGATGACATATTTTTCCCTGCATTATTGTGTGCAGATATAAAGATATACTTATCTACGATGAGCAACCCAGAAGTTCCGCTGGATGCGGTGGAACGGGTCACGTGAGCGCCCTATTGACACAGAAGCGGGTGTCCCAGCATACCGATAGAATTCCTTCCTTTAAACATCCCCCAGGCTGTGGCTATGCCATGTCTCCGCAACATCCTTTCTTCCAGGAGTGCTAGTTGTGCTAGGTTGGCAGAAGAGCTTCTTTGAAGTGTGGAAGGTAGGAGAGGAGGAACTAGCAAAACTGAAGCTGTGAGGGCGGATGGTGTGTCCTGCTTGGGTAGTTCAGTTGGTAGCGCACTTACCCGCGAAAGGCAAAGATCCCGAGTTCGAGTCTCGGTCCGAGGGTTTCAACCTACCAGCAAGCTAAATTACGCGGCGGATTCTACAGGACAGAAGGCACCCACCCCAATTACGATAACAGTTCGGAATGACAATGTTAGTGAAAGAGTATCTCCGAACGAGACCGTACTTACCAAATGTGTCCCTATCTTCACCGCAACTACAGAACCTGTGACGAAAGCTCCATTAGTTACTGTATCAGAAAACACTACTGTAGCGGCTGTCACTGGACAGGATGCACACACGCCGATCTCGACAACACTCGCAAATGACAATGTTCGTACAATGTCGACCACGGAAACTTCGGCGGCGTCCTTCACCAAAACACAAATCACAGAATCGGTGACGAAAGCCGCACTCACCAACATTCAAAGTTACTCGAAAGTTTCTAAGGCAGAATCTCCACATTATAACATTTCTGATCAGAGCCAGGAAACATCCTAAGAATCGTTACCGAATATCTCTCTGGGAAGTACCTAGAAAAAATTGTTCGAAACATCAATCACGATCGGACTGAACTGGATTTAATGGCAAGATATTGATCTCGCGTCTTTGAGGATGTACACATTTAAATTGGTACTAGTGACTATGAAGCAGTTGTAGTTACAATGATTAACAATGCACGAAGCTCAACTAGAAGAAACAGAAGTTATACAATTAGTAAACTAGATAAAGATTCAGTACCATCGTATTCCAATCAGGAATTTGAAATTTCAGCTCAAGGCAGGAGCATGTAGAGGTAGGCCTACTACGGCTCTATTTTAAAAGAATAACTGACCGTGCACTCGTTAGATATGTATCCATTAAAGGAGTTCGTGACAGAATGGGCGTTACATGGTAATGGTCACTACACAGAAACATCGAAAGAAACGGATAGTACTCAATAAAAAAAATGTAAAATACAGTGTAGGACTGTATACAGACGTCGAATGGAACGCGTTTTACTGTCTATTGCACAGGAGACCTTCAAAGAGTAACTTAGAAGAATTATATCGAAAAATCACTCAAAAGACCCAAAAAAAATTCCTGTCACATGTAAAGGTAGTGAAACGAATGTTACTGATAGGCACTGAGAGACGAGGCAGCGCCTAATAATAAGTTTAACAGACTAAATGCAGAAATGGTTAACACCTTTTCCAAACTGCCCTCAATCATGCTCATCCAGTTTAATTCTTGTACGACTACAAAGGTGAGTCAATGGCGATGAGAAACAGTTGAGATCGTTGAAGTCAGACAAAGTTCCAACTCTTGTCGGGAAAGGTATCAGATTCTATTCCGATCATTCGACTGAGTTAATACTTCTATTAACCGTAATAGACCGAAGATCTCGAAAATGAAAAAAAACCGTGCTCCATGTTAGGATGAAAGCACAGGTCAGAGTCCACACGAAGGGTAGCAGAAAGTGAACCACAAACCCACCGTCCAATATCCTTCAACGCCCCCCATTGTTATGCAGTCTTAGATGATATTCTGAGGTGAAATTTTAAAGGGTATCTCGAACAGATTGTCCTTCTTCATGCCAACCAGCACTGATTAGGTAACCAGTGATCACGTGAAACCAAACTCGTCCTTATACGAGGCGCTGAAAGTCATGGAAGCATGCATTCAATCATATGAAGTATTCCGTAACTTTCCAAAGGCTTTCGAATCAGTACAACACAAACGTATCTCTCCTATAGAGATCGCGAAGACACAGTTAATTTAATCTCATCGTGCACAGAGTCGTTTAATTATTCTTCTTGCGTCCGAAACACAAATAGAACAGGAAAAAGCCCCAAAACTTGATACTTAGAAAAGACCCTCTTCCGTGCAGTTCACAGTGCTATGTAGAGTATAGATACATATGTCGATGGTGATGTAGAGCTGGCGTGCGTTGTTCAAAAACTTCCCTCCAGTGGCGATCTGTTTCTTTCTGTTGCTTTTGTTACTTATATTCCTTTTTCGTTCGATAAACTCGTACCAAGGATGTATTTGTAGATGGTAAACCTATCTGCAAAGGAAACAAGATGAATTCACTTTTGAAATATGGACAGTCGTGTTTGGATTCAATCGTTATTCCACAAATCCAAAATGACTTACTCCTTAAGGTCGCGAACCAGGCGAGTATACGGGACGGTAGCGATACATTCTGAACCCCTGGCATTCCCTCCCTTCAGATCGCGTCCGTGTGTTTCCCTCACAGACAAAGGGGGTTGGGTTGTTTGGAGGAGGAGACCAAACACGAGGTCACCGGTATCGCCGGATTAGGGTAGGATGGGAAACGAAGTCGGCCGTACGATTTTGGGAAATCATGGAAAACCTAAATCAGGATGGCCGAACGCTGGCTTGAACAGTCGTCCACCTGAATGTGAGTCCAGTGTGCTACCCACTGCGCCACCTCCCGCGGTCACAGACTGCCTCTTGATCATCATCGCCTTCTTCTTTTCAGTATACAGGGTGAAATGTATTTAAACAGGCAAACTCTGGGAGGTTGTAGGGGACATCAAAACAAATATTTTTCCATAATGTCATTTTTCCTATGGCGAGTATGTGAACCTGCAGAGGAACTGTGCTCTGGGTGAATAATCAACTGGTTCCAGGTTGTGGAGACACTGTAAGTTAAAATGGAAGTAACATCTGCTCTCGAAGGACTGTTCTTACATTCGTCTGATTCGTCCCCATGTTACGTGCAATTGCACTTGCGCTGATTGAAGGATCCCGCTCCACGTGCTACAAGACAGCTTCCTCAAATTGCAGCATTCTTACCGCGCGGCGGTGTCCCCGTCCAGGTAATCTGCTAAATGACCCAGTGTCACGCAGACGTTGGTACACAGCAGCAAAGTTCGTATGATCCGAGATACGGCGATTAGGATATTGTTGTTGATAAACCCGCTGTGCAGTTCCTCCGTTGTGGTGCGCTACGCAGTACGCACCAACCGTGTCAGTGTGCTCACTCCAGGTGTATCGCTCCATTAGTAAACAGAGACAATGCACTACTACACTGGGGAACAGCAGTTGCCTAGAACTGAAGAGCGTAATATGCCCTCCAACAACTGAAGATCGTAATACGCTATCCACCGGGTTAAATAATCCTCATAGGAAAAAAATTACATTAGGGAAAAATATTTGTTTTAATGTCTCCTGCAACCTCCCAGAGTTTGTCGGTTTAAATACTTTTCACCCTGTACACAGACTCCTACTGTCAACGAATGTAACAGATCGTGTCTTCTTGACGCCACTGTCATCAATGAGTTCCGGCACCAAACCAACCGAACCGTTGCGTAGCATCAGTCTCATTGACAAACCTTCAGAAGAAAGAGTCGATTTCCAAGTGCGCTTTCTAGGAAGTCTGTTTCGCATCCTTCGGGCTGTGAGAAGAAGTTGAGAAGTAGTGAGGAGGTAGGTGAACACTGACTTTTAAATTACTCTGCAGTCTCAGGCACGGGATCAGGGTCTGGAAGACCAATATTTTATCTTTTGTCTACGTATCAGTAGTTCACATTATTCCTCAATTCCTATCTTGTACACTATACTCTACATTTTCTATCAACTTCTGTATTTACTGAGCCGCTGCATTGCGTTGCTCATAGTCCAGAAACTTAGTCTGGAACAAGGAGTACAACTCACTGAACATGTGGAAAACGACTAGTTCTCGAAACGTCAGCAGGTTTCGTAATTAGGTTGCTGATACAAAGGAAATAACGTCGCTCAAGAACTTCAGTTAACCGGAATCTTGATCACCACAATTACTGTACTTATTAATTATCCAACGTCCTTTATTTTGTTTGCTGATTAATTTGATTTGGGACAGTAGAAAGCGTTTACGACATGTAATTAAATGTACAATGCGTACTGTATATCACGTAGTGTACTATTAACACATTTAGTAACTCCAGACTCTCAATAATTGTTGGATTGATACAAGTATTTGTTTGCTTTTAAAGATCCATCACATTTTTGTTCCAATTATTTGGTGTTTCAATCTAAAATACAGCATCACTTGATATTAATCGTTTTATGATTGTGATAAGAGCTGGTGTGTGCACATATGGTGCCATGTACGTTATGGGACTGAATTGTTTATATAGACCAAACGTTCTTGTCAATAAGCCAGATTTCATTTGACTATTGTCGTCTCAGGAAACAATGTAGCTACTAAAGACTGCTCGTTTTATGTTTCCAGATGTTTTCGCGAGTGAAGTCGCTGTTCGGCTCGCCAGCTGCCAGCCAGGGGTGTCCCAGGCTGGTCGACGAGCCGCCAAAACCTGCGCCTCTACGCCGCCTCCGGCCGCCTCGACCAAAGCCGAATGAGAGGAAGGTCGAGTCCACCACCGCTGACTGCGAAGAGGCAGCTGCTGATAAACCGCAGCTTCAGGCAATTCATGTAAGCAGCAGAGCCTCCTTCGTACAACATTCAACAATAATAACTGTCAAGAGTGTTCCTAGAAAAGAGATGGAAATGAATTCCAATAACGTTCTGCAGACACGTTTACTGACATAACTTTTTCTTTCCACAGTTTGGTCGGAGACCGAGAATTGTGGATTTTGACTTGTCTGACGTTGAAGATGAAGAGGAGGAAGTCTCTGGCTCTTACTACCCTCCTGGAGTTCCAGTTCCACCCTAGTCGGCTGCAAATCTTTGCCAACAGACCGCGCCGAATGAAGATTATCCGAGAGCCACTATCGCAGGAAGTGCAGACTGCGATGGCACATCTAAGAGCTGAGATACAAGCAAACGTATGTTAAGCATTTACCTATTAAAAACACTGCATTACGTTAGAAACACTAACTTAGATATCTAATTAACGCCTGAAATAATGTAAATGTAGGATTCATTTTAATCTACACATACATCCAAACTGTGTAGACTACTATCAATTAATGATGAGAGGTGACAAGGCATCTTGAAACCAAACGTAATATAATGTTTGAGGACTTGTGGAAACGAAAAAATATGGTCATGAGATCGGTCTAAGAAAAGGATATGTACTTATTACGATATCTTGCAAAACTAATGTTAATTGATTTAGGAGCAATGTTTTCATTACTTGCAAAAGTCAGAGTCATGTCACCGTTACAGATTTTTTGTAGCCTGTAATACACGAAATGCTACATATAGTGTCTCTCAAGGAAGCAGCTTAATAAATATAATTCTTGTTGTAATTTTCAGGAGAACCCGCCACCCACAACATGGATTGGGCTTCTAGTGGAGACTCTAGACGACCTGTTTCGAAACAAGAGAGATTACCGCCGGAACCATGGGTTGGCAGAGACACCAGGGATCGTCATCCGAATGAAGGGAAGATTCGCGCCTGTTCGTGTGTCAGTGAGAAGAGTTCTGCATCTGAAGAAGAGTGTGGACAACAGACAGATGCCGACGGGCATAGATTCAACTCTGCGTGATTACTTTCTTCATTGTGAACACCCTGACCCTAATTACCCACCGATTATTCAATTAACACCACAGATACTTGAAACCGCGCTGTGATGTGATTGTTGGAAACCAGTCTGATCTGGCTTGAAATAAAAGACCTTAAAACCTGTTTAGTTGAGTTTTTATTGCACAGTTAATTTTTAAAAGCTTTCTACACACAATGTAAAATGTGAAAGTGAAAAAGGTCTGAACTGTGATGACTGAAGTAACCTGCTTGGATGAAAAAAAAAAAAAAACAAATTTAACTGGCAGTACCATAAGCTGAATTACAGTAGCTGGGGCTGAAGATGACGTCACTAAGGTTGTGAATAGGGCCGATCAGTTTCTGTTTTCAAACTTTCAATTTGATAACAGCTTTAAGAGATGGTACAGACTCCTTTGCAGACCGCCCTCATGCACCCAAAGATACAATGAGGATAGGAATGAAAAGTAAAAGACATGGTTAATAACAGTAGACTGAATGAAATACTGAGAGCGTACTTCTGAGGCAGTTTTCATGAGATTTGTGTGTGTGAAATCTTATGGGACTTAACTGCTAAGGTCATCAGTCCCGAAGCTTACACACTACTTAACCTAAATTATCCTGAGGACAAACACGTACACCCATGCCCGAGGGAGGACTCGAACCTCTTCCGGGACCAGCCGCACAGTTTCAAGACATGAAGTGACTGAGTTAGCGCAGAACGTCCTGGGTATTCAACATCTAAGAACGGAAGGCTTTTAACTGGAACGTAGGACTCAGCGTTACAACTTCCGATATGAGGTGTGTGCCGAAGGATGTTCATATAGAGGAATACGTACTGAACATTTAGGTACAGGAAATTTTTGTAGATGATTACCTTAACAGTGCTTATGAAGGGGGTTACCAGGAACATCGCTGAGAATGCTTCTTTCACTAAGGTGAAGATTGTGCCATTCCTTGAGAAGTACAACAGGCCTTGGATCCTCGCGATTTGTTGAATCAACTGTGCTTGTCATGTATGTCTGTGACTGATGCATCGTATTCCGCGCAGTCGAACAACATGCGACATGGACTATACCTGGATGTTTTCTTTAAGAGAATACATGCATTACTAATTTCCAGAGGCAGTCTGCGATACAGAACTCTGTCAGCTAATCCCGACGATCTCCAATAATTTCAGTAAATGGACAATATTTCTGAGCAACAGAGCTACCATCTGACTATACACGCAGCTGCAGCAGTTAGGTGAAAAAGCAAAATAGGTTGACTGGATACCACAAATAATAAAAAATCAGGGTATTTTATGCTACATACACAAAGACTGTTTAAGATTAAGAACTTGTATCACGAAAAGAAACTAAAAATTCAAAATACATATCTTCTGGTGTGCTTGGCTAGGACAATACACCACCTCTTCATAGTTACATAAATCGAAGAGATCAATGTCGATACAAGTTAATATCAAATTGACTACACATCTCAAGAGGAAATATAGATGGTATAAGGTGCCAAGCCAGGTGTAAAGGAATACAATATTAAACAACTTTTCGACTGCTGTACTTCAGTGACAGAACTGGCAACGCAGAAAGTAATGTGTTTGTCAGTGTAGAGGCTCCGACAGGGAAATGCTTTACATTTCATTCAACTATTACAAAGGACAAAAGACAGACTGTGGTATTAACTTCTAAGTCGGTAAAGCATGTGAGGATTTCGGTGTTTATTTGATGTGGGACAGTAAAAGATTGAGGGCACCTGCAGACACTGGCGACAAGTTTCAGTATGGTCACAACTAAACACTCCTAGGAATACCAGAAGCACACTGTCGCTGATAATTAAATTCTAAACTCCCCTTTTATTCACGGAAAAAACGCAAGTTCCGCGATAACAGGGTTATCTGCTCATTAATGGCAAGTTCTAGTATGATAAAAAAAATTATTACTAGGTTAAATATATTTCAATTCTTTCAATTTAAATCTGTGTTTCACACTAGAATGTCGTGTTCCCAGTTTGGCACAGCTTTGCCACAGGAGACACGAAAGCGGCCGAAGACGTCAGTCTTCTGTTCGGCTCCTGATCGTTGTCAGAAGGAGGCTAGTTTCTGATTACGCACAGACTTCTATTATTTGGAAAAGAACAACCCGGATTTCTTTACGTAATTTTATAATTACCTAAGGGACCTTTAACAATGAACAGTAAAAAAAAATTGCATTTGCAAATGAAATCGTTAATAAATGGGGCAGCTATGAGTTGTATAGAAGACAAGGGGCGGCCTTCTGTACACGACCAGGATGCCGCAGTATTCTCTGCTGTAGTAAAGGCTGTTTGACATTTATAAAAATAATATGGCATGGAGGTTAAAAAAGTACACTCCTGGAAATGGAAAAAAGAACACATTGACACCGGTGTGTCAGACCCACCATACTTGCTCCGGACACTGCGAGAGGGCTGTACAAGCAATGATCACACGCACGGCACAGCGGACACACCAGGAACCGCGGTGTTGGCCGTCGAATGGCGCTAGCTGCGCAGCATTTGTGCACCGCCGCCGTCAGTGTCAGCCAGTTTGCCGTCGCATACGGAGCTCCATCGCAGTCTTTAACACTGGTAGCATGCCGCGACAGCGTGGACGTGAACCGCATGTACAGTTGACGGACTTTGAGCGAGGGCGTATAGTGGGCATGCGGGAGGCCGGGTGGACGTACCGCCGAATTGCTCAACACGTGGGGCGTGAGGTCTCCACAGTACATCGATGTTGTCGCCAGTGGTCGGCGGAAGGTGCACGTGCCCGTCGACCTGGGACCGGACCGCAGCGACGCACGGATGCACGCCAAGACCGTAGGATCCTACGCAGTGCCGTAGGGGACCGCACCGCCACTTCCCAGCAAATTAGGGACACTGTTGCTCCTGGGGTATCGGCGAGGACCATTCGCAACCGTCTCCATGAAGCTGGGCTACGGTCCCGCACACCGTTAGGCCGTCTTCCGCTCACGCCCCAACATCGTGCAGCCTGCCTCCAGTGGTGTCGCGACAGGCGTGAATGGAGGGACGAATGGAGACGTGTCGTCTTCAGCGATGAGAGTCGCTTCTGCCTTGGTGCCAATGATGGTCGTATGCGTGTTTGGCGCCGTGCAGGTGAGCGCCACAATCAGGACTGCATACGACCGAGGCACACAGGGCCAACACCCGGCATCATGGTGTGGGGAGCGATCTCCTACACTGGCCGTACACCACTGGTGATCGTCGACGGGACACTGAATAGTGCACGGTACATCCAAACCGTCATCGAACCCATCGTTCTACCATTCCTAGACCGGCAAGGGAACTTGCTGTTCCAACAGGACAATGCACGTCCGCATGTATCCCGTGCCACCCAACGTGCTCTAGAAGGTGTAAGTCAACTACCCTGGCCAGCAAGATCTCCGGATCTGTCTCCCATTGAGCATGTTTGGGACTGGATGAAGCGTCGTCTCACGCGGTCTGCACGTCCAGCACGAACGCTGGTCCAACTGAGGCGCCAGGTGGAAATGGCATGGCAAGCCGTTCCACAGGACTACATCCAGCATCTCTACGATCGTCTCCATGGGAGAATAGCAGCCTGCATTGCTGCGAAAGGTGGATATACACTGTACTAGTGCCGACATTGTGCATGCTCTGTTGCCTGTGTCTATGTGCCTGTGGTTCTGTCAGTGTGATCATGTGATGTATCTGACCCCAGGAATGTGCCAATAAAGTTTCCCCTTCCTGGGACAATGAATTCACGGTGTTCTTATTTCAATTTCCAGGAGTGTGTTTCTGTGCAAAATCAGCCAAACAAATAGGGGGTAGGAGTTACCCTACCATTTTTGCAAATGGCAAAATTGGACGTTTCTTATAATACCGATATCTCAAAAACTATTAATATTATAACAAAAATATTTTGCAAACAGTTGCTCCTTTATATTATCTACAATTTAACAGATATAACGTTAAGATCAAACCTCGGAAAAGCGTTTTATAGCCACATGAACTTACTAGCTCGGATTTACCCCACCTTTACCTCTCTCTCTGTCTGTCTGTCTGTTTGTCTCTCTCTCTCTCTCTCTCTCTCTCTCTCTCTCTATCTCTCTCTCTCTCTCTCTCTCTCTCTCTCTCTCTATATATATATATATATATATATATATATATATATATATATATATATATATATATATATATATATATATAGGTAACAGTCATTTGATGAAGTGGATAAAACAACGTGACTTCTTTTTAGAAACCTTGATACCCATTCTGATTTCGCGTCTCAGTCCGGCACACAGTTTTAATCTGCCAGGAAGCTTCATATCAGCGCACACTCCGCTGCAGATTGAAAATCTTATTCTAGATTCTCAAAGTAATCTCTTAACAACACTTGAGTTCGCTTTCTCAACGATAGATGCAGTTATTTTTATCTAAAGTGCTGTCTTAGTACTGTCAAACAAACATAAAGTTGCCATTTTAGCACTTACTGCAATCTGGCTAAGGACTTTGATTGTGTAGATCAAGGCATGCTGCTAGGATTATTATGATCGTGTAATTCTACTTGTATACACGGTGTCACATGTTAATTACATTAAGATAATTTTTTGATACCAAGTGATACGACAGCTATAAAGGGAAATTCAGTGTATAGAAATATTAAATTTGGTGCGAGTCAATATACATTGTGTAACATCTCCTGATCTTGACCATAAATTAATTTTCAAGGGAAGTAAATGATTTTTCAAAAAATGCGACACATTCTGATACACAAGTTTACCAAAAAGTACCCAAAAAGGGACCATACCAGGCTTACAATTAGTAGACAGTGAAACATTATCCCTACATCTTCAAATTACATACATCTCCTGAATCCAAAATTGCTTGTAGATACAAGAAGCAGTGATCAATCGTCACACAGTACATGAAAGTTCAAGTGTAAAGTTAAATGTTGTTGTAAGCAGGCCGTGGGCAAGGAAACTACAAGGTGTGGTTGGAAAGTCTTAAGAATGGATCCGCTTCTGCTTACTGGTTTGGTGGGCAGGTTACACGGAGAGTGTTGAGTGACTCACTGCCTTGTCTTTGAACGCCATCTGACAGGAAACAGCGTTTCCTTTATTCAGCTCGTTGTGACAGCTGGTTGAGTGGGTTTGTTAGGGCTTGTTGCCGGATTCTGTCTGCGTGAAAAATGGACGTAAAAACAGAGCAACGAGTTTAAGTAAAATTTAGTTTTATAACTGGTAAATCAGCAATTGAGACTTACGAACTATTAAAAACAGCTTTTGGAGAAAATTGTGTGAGCCAGTCAAATGTTTTTGTCGGTTTTAACTGACTTAAAAATGGCGGTAAAACATTTGAAGATAAACCACGGTCTGGCCGCCCTTCTGCCTCAAAAATGAATGAAAATGTTGTGAATGTTAGCAATTTAGTGCACTCTGGCCGTAGAATTACGATTAGGGAGATGGGTGATGAACTTCATTTAGGTTTGTATGCAAGTTTAGTCTGTTTTAACTGACGATCTGAACATGCGCTGAGCGTCTGCAAAATTCGTTCCAAAAGTGTTGTCAAGCGACCAGGGACAATACCGACTTATAGAGAGCAAAGAACAGATTAATCGGACTATTTGCTAAATAGGGTAATTACAGGTGACGAATCTTTTGTATGCAGATATGATCCTGAACCCAAAGTGCAGTCTTCGCAGTGGAAGACTCCAGGTTCACTATGACAGAAGTTGGGCGAAGGTGAAGACAATGTTGGTGATTTTTTCGATTCTTCCGATATTGTACATCATGAACTCACCCCTGGAGGACAGAAAATTAACCAGGAGGACTACAAATGTGTCCTTGAGCGTTTGCTCGAAAAGGTGCAGAAGAAAAGTCCTGCATTGTGGAAAGACAGGAGTTGAGTGCTCCACCATGACAATGCTCCGGCTAATCGTACATTATCCATAGT
Source organism: Schistocerca serialis cubense (assembly GCF_023864345.2). Classification (NCBI taxonomy): domain Eukaryota; kingdom Metazoa; phylum Arthropoda; class Insecta; order Orthoptera; family Acrididae; genus Schistocerca; species Schistocerca serialis. The sequence goes on along the minus strand of NC_064638.1, from coordinate 1,264,472,733 downwards.
TGGATATTTGACCAAGATCAAAATTCCTGTGCTTCCACAACCTCTATATTCCCCTGACGTGGCCCCCGCGGACTTCTGCCTGTTTCCTAAACTGAAATGTTCCGTGAATGGGAAGCGATTTTACTCGATTGAAGATTTCCACTGTGAGTGTCGTTAACACAATTAAGGAAAAAAATTTCCAGGAATGTTTCCAAAAGTGACAACACAGTTGAAGTCGGTGTATTCAGTCATAATGGGATTATTTTGAAGGAGATGCATCACAGCAGCATGTAAGTACCACCATTTTACAATTACAGTTCCATTCTTAAAGCATCCCAATCACACCTCGTATATTGGTAATTGGCATATAGTAGCACAGAGTTACTAGAGAATGCAGAGACAGATGCTAAAATCGATGGTTCATGAGCCTTCCAAAACTGATACAACAGTAACCGTAACATAATTCTGTGTGACAGAAAAAACGGAATTAATTTTAATCTACATATAAAGTTAGAGCAAATCGAGCGAACAGTGGCAACTGTTTCAATTTAACATGTGCGCGCCATGGAACATGACAAAATGCGAGACAGTCATTTAGCTAGTGGCATTCTCAACCACAGCAAATACGTTTCTACCGCAAGTGTTGCACCCGAAATTAAAATGAGATATTTGTAGCATAGGATCTGAAAGACGAGAGAAAATCCTACTTGGAAAATTGTCAAAATGGAGTGTAAGATGTCTCAAAAAATTAGCCGAAAAGCATGTTATGAACACTTACTTGAAACAACCAAAATTAATTCTTGAGTACCACCATTATTAGTCTACATCAACCAAGGGTGCGGTATAGCGGTGTATTAATACTGACACAGGATAGTAAAAATAGTGATCATAGAAAAAGGAAATCTCCAGTTTACACTTCAGTGACAAATGTCATACGATATTGTATCGGACCTCCATTTGCCCGACGTAATGTAGCAGCTCGTTGTGGTATTCACTCAACAGTTCGCTGGAAGTGCCATGCAAAAATATTTAGCCATGTTGCTTCTATAGCAGTCCACAACTGCCAAACTCTTCCCGGTGCTGGATTATGTTCTTGAATCGACCTCTCGATTACGGCACATGAATGTTCGATGGGACTGATGCTGGAAGATCTGGGTGGCCAAATCGTTCACTCGATTTGTCCAGAACGTTCATCGAAACAATTGTGAACAACTGCGGCCCGGTGGAATGGCGCATTGACCTCTATAAATATTCCATCGTTGCTTGGGAACGTGTAAGTTCTTGAATAGCAGCAAATGGCCTCCAAGTAGCCGAACGTAAATATTTCATACTTGAATATAAGATGGCGGTATCTGTTCTTTCGGACATATCTTCATATAGATAAGGCCTCCCGGCCAATAATCCTCGTCACTGAGGATGCACTCAGATTGCTCAAACACTTACGGGAATCGGTAGATTGACTGCTGCGAATAATGAGTATAGTGCGCAGGGGCACTAGAAATGTAGTATGTGGACAGTAAGATGGAAATGTGGGTCTCATGGGGGGCGCCCTAGAGGTACGTCCCTGCAGTGGCACTATCCTCTCTGTCCACGATGTCTCTGTCTTATAGGACGTCTGCCATGTAGGAAACAGATTCCGGGTTCGAGTCCCGGTCGCAGCGCACATTTTCAACAGTTCCCGTTGATATTTATCAACGCCTGTAAGTAGCTAATGGACTGGATTCATTGTAATTTCATCCACAAATATTTCAAGTCAATATGCGCTTTAATAGGACTAGATGCCCGAGTGCATTCGATGAAGCGCAACCCACACCATTCTGAAGCCAACAACAGCTGGAACAGTTACTTACTGACAATCTGGGTCTACGGCTTCGTGGGGTCAGCGCCACACTCGACCGTACTATAAGCACTTACCAACTGAATGTGTACTCCAGAACAGGCCTCAGGTTTCTAGGATCCAACCAAAGTCGCAACGAGCCTAGGAGAGGTAGCGCAGGAGCTGCTAGCCAAGGCAGTCGCGTCCGTCTCTGCTGCCGTAGCCCATTAGCGCAACATTTCACTGCGCTGTCCGAACGCATACATGCGTGATACTTCCGGCCCACAATGATTTCTGCGGTGAACTGAATTTTGTGACAGTGCATATAATATCACACTTTGATATCTCAAGAACACATCGTCTGTCATTTGAAGGTACAAGGACGATCTTATCTGCACGAAATACATAATGTATTCATGACAGACACGAAAAACGTAGCATTTCAGATCTTCTGTTGAATGCAGAAAAAAACTTACCGAACTATAAACCGCTGTAAAATTGCATAACTACTTCGTATGTTCACAGTGAAATGTATCTCTGTAGCATAGGATTATAGCCTTTAGAAATGGAGCAGAAAAGTTAGTTTTAAGACAGCTGATCAGAACACTCTATCAGGTTGTTAGTAAACTGCTAAAACCGTCTCCTCCTTTTGCTGTTTTACGTTTCTCTAAGGGGTGGGTGTTATAGTATGAGTTTTGGCAATGTTAATGACAGTCGATGGTAGGATGGCGCAAGTGACGCTACCATTACCTTACGGAATCTGTTCACCGAATGGTTCAAATAGTTCAAATGGCTCTGAGGACTATGGCACTTGACATCTGAGGTCATCAGTCTCCTTGAACATAGAACTACTTAAACTTAACTAACCTAAGGACGTCAGACACCTCCATGCACGAGGCACGATTCGAACCTGCTACCGTAGCGGCTCTGTTGACCGCCCCCGTTTGATTGCGTCTAAATTAAATATCATATTAAAGCTCGGGAACGTTTTCTGAAAGTTTGGGTAGCATGTATCTGGGGCTATACTGGGGTAAAGCCCGGGGCTTACCTTGCTATATGTGGGGAAACAGCCTAAAAATAACGTGCAGGTTGGCCGCTCTCCATCCCCAGTCTTTAAACCACGAGGCGGCTTCGGTCTGGAATAAGCTTGTGTTCCCGGATGGGTCAGTAAACAGCTACGATACCAATCGATCGACACTACCTACGTAGTCTATACAAAGCTGTAACAACAGTATACAAAATATGGAAACATAAACGACACGTAAACATGATAAGCAACGCATACAGCAGGTGACCTCAGCGCTATCTAACAAGCACAATCTTTCAAGTGTATGAAATAACTGCGAGGATAAATTTTCAAAATACTTTCAGGCCGCCAGGCACAGCGATCCTAGAGACATATTTGTGGTAGCAGAACAGCAGATCGAGAGAAGGGCAGATGGCGTTGAAATTACGAATACATAATTGCTATTCATTTTATCACTTCAACACTAATGAACACTGAATGACATGCTAATATTTCATAAGTATTTGTGATGATATATTTGGTACGAGGAAGCCTACTGGAGGACATAGATTTCACCAAGGAAGTGGGCGAGGCGTATCAGCTGGTGACAAGTTGCAGCCTCAGCCAGGTCAGTAGCCCGTGGCTGTCAGGAATCTGCCTCGAGCCCGTGTCAGTCGCTGTACCCACCCACAACCGAAGTGACGTCATGCTGTGACGCTGGCACTGCTTTGGTTGCTTGGAGACTGTTGCTTGTACGCCCACCCCCCTCCCTCCGCCCTACTCAAGAGGCAGAAAAATTGGCAGTGTTCCTTGGTGATGACAATGTCTGCACACAGATAGGTTCCAGCTTAAGTTCTTGATAATAAATAACACAAAAATGAGGGCAGTGCAGATGGCACTACCCAGGTAGTTGCTGAAATGCGTAAAATAAATCACAGGATAAATAACAGAAAAATAACAGTGAACCACAACTGTAATTTACTATGGTTAACGATACATTATATTTAAAAGCGTAAATAATACCCTTCATAAAATTAATCGTATTACGACATGCACGTGTGCCGTTCGGAGGAACGTGGCATATTCTCGCTGATGGTATATGTTAACATTTAACTTATTGAGTTTAATAAGAAAATTAGGTTTTTTCTTAAATGCTTTGTGGTATGAGGCATAATGTTGGTCTCACGTTCCTATAGTCGGGATTTTATCGGCAACACAGACAGTATGGTTTCTAGGTCTGAAGAGGAGTTGGAACAATTGACCAGAGCATGAAAGGAGGCTGCCAGAAAATTTGGGCTAAATACAAACATAAAAGACCCAAGACAGCGTACCTCGTTATGACACGTGGTCAAAGCCATACTGCTGGTCATCTACAATCAATGTTGGTGAGAGTCCAGTCCTACAAGACAGTGCATGAATTTAAATACCTAGGGGAAATTTTCACTGATACTATGTACGTGATGCAGATATGAATGCCAAAATACAAGCAGGAAACCAATATTATTACTGCCTAGCACAAGTGCGTCGGTCCACATATCTCTTCAAACAGATAAAGATTCGAATATACAAAACCCTGATGCAGCCTGTTGTTCTACATAGCTGTGAGACATGGAGTATCGGGAAACAGGACTTCCGTAAGCCCCTAGTTTTTGAAAGAAAAGTGCTTCAAAGATCTTCACTCCGGTTCTGGATGTAGACTCAGAAGAATGGGGGATCAGACAAAACTAAGAGCTTGAGGAGGTATACCAGCAGCCCAAGATAGCGGGATCTGTGAAAGCCAAACGAATGCAGTGGGTCGGTCATGTCTCCTGGATGGAAAATCACAGATGGCCTCGGGAACCCCTGGATTTCACACCTACAGGAAAGAAACCGCCAGGGAGACCAGAGAAGCGTGGCATCCATAAATTTTTAAAACAAACATCAATAGATATAGGCGGGTGGCGGATAGCAGCAATGGACAGAATACTTGCAGCAGCTTGTGGTCCACTGGGCCTGATCATGTAGAAGAAGAAGAAGACAGGCAGTATCCCAATACGTATATAATTCCCCACAGCTTTGTCCAGCACTCGCAATAAATCTACCGATTACTTACAGAACTCAAAAAACTTTCTTTTGAACTGGTGGAATTTTGCATTATGCAGCAATGCAGTACTCTTCGTACTGTCTTCATTGACTACTAATTTGGTTAGGTATAATTTTGTTAAGAGATATTAGGAACTTTGCTTATTTAAAACGGAACAATAAGCTTTCACAATATTCCGAATGGTCTGTCTAAGGTAGGAAAATGTTGCTAACATCACTGAATCAGCAGCTAAGTGAAATGATCCACGTGTCTTAATCACATAGTGAAGAGTATTAGAATACCGACTATGTCACTTCTCTTTAATATTCTAAACCAATATTCCGTGGATATCTTCACCTGCAGCCTTACTGTTGGATAAGATAACAGGCTAAGAATTAGTTGTAAACAATTCATATCCTACCGTCTTTGAAATACATGTATCGAATCTGATAGCTTTGATACTAAACAAGAATAACAATTTCCTCAATTCTTCTTCACAGCAGTCTGGAGTTCAATTACATTTTCAATGTTAAATCGTTGCCTCTTATTCTCCCCATGTCTTCTCAGGAAAGCGCTTAAAATTACTCTTCATATCTCTGCTCCTTACCTAAAGATACATACAACTTACTCAGAACTCCAAGAGACAATAAATCTCACTGAAATAATTTGTACAAAATAGTTTTTGGTTTTCAATCACGAGATTAATATTCGAGTCTTCTTCACGAATTTTATGTGAAGTTTTACGAGGGTACTTTAACGACCAATCACGTCTTCTGGGTGCTTCAATTTTTTTTTCTTGTCAGGCAGTTTAGTTGTTTCCAGGTAGCAGGACGGACGCCGGTCCAAACCGTACATATATTTTGGTAAATCATGCAATTGAAGTCTTGAAACTTGAGTTTTCGGTAAATAAATTGAATATATTCACACAAAGCTTCCAGAGAACAATTTCAGGAAATCAACTGGTCAATATAGTATTAATTTTGCTCTTTACAAGCGGATAGTAGTGAACAAGGGAATAATTTCCTCATGCTAACGCTGAAGAAAGTAAGTTAGATGGTTCTGAATAAGTCGTCATGGCAATATATTACGGAACTTAACCACAAGGCCCGCTATTTTTATGTCGATACTCGGCTAGCTCTTGTATTCATGGGTCAATACACTCTTGTCGCCCATAAAACAATGCGATACCAAAAAAATTTGAACATTTACCTAAAATTTGTTGGATAGTACAGCAAGATTCAAGTTATTTTTAAGTTAATGAAACTGTGCAAAAATATTTGTCCTTGTTCAATCTGCAGTTTCATGTTAAATAAATTCAACCATCTTAACTGTCCTCTGACAGTCTTTAAAGAATATAATTTAGGGACTTCCATTGCGGATATAATATTAAGATACATTTTAAGATTCGGACGAGAATGTTATCAGTCCAACATGACTTGAATTAATGGCACCCTGAACCTATACGCACGTTAAACTGTGTTAATACATGCATAACAACACCGAATAAATACTGGTACAAGCATATTTAAACATATACTTTGCCTCCGGGGGATGGTGCGAATCAGCGTGATGAATTCGGTGGGTGCTAAACACCCATTGTGTCAGCAGTTATATGCCCTACACGTTGCTCATCTTCCAGTAACAACTGCCGCGAAGAGTAATTCTAGCATTCTACATATTTTAACGTGAAAACAGCGTGAATTCAGGACTGTAATCCACAGGAACTGGAAATACTTTCGCCATGCATTCATAACGGGAAATGTGCCATTTTAAGGCTATTACACAACTGGTGCTTTGTTCTAGTTGGATCGCTCTTTTCGCTCAAACCAACTATCGTTTATGCTCTCTTGCCAGCCTAGCGCAAAGGGAAACACTTTCCCCTATTCTGTCGCTACTAGTTATCGACCGTGTCAGTGGACAGTAAACTACAAATTATTTAAGAATTATTTATGCGTGGATAGAAAATGTCAATATTCGGTTCAAAATGTAAGTTAACATAATTGATAACAAATAATGCGCAAATACTGCTAAAACATTATTTATGGACTACTGAAAATTACTAATGACATGAAGATCTGGTCTTAAAAATGAACATCATCTCTATGAACCATACCACCCTCAGTATTGGTCTGGCAAAGTTTATATATAGGTGCAGCCATGGTCGGCAGCCCGTTTGTGCAGATATGCATTTAAGACGCGATGTGTCTCACCGTCTTCTTGTAGCCATTGCTAACCGTGCGGCTATCTTCCTGGTTATGCTCCAGTGGCTACAGGGAAGCAGAATTATTTTCTACAAAGAGAGGACAGAAAAACGGACACACAAAAAACACATTACCACACCTGATGCGGTGTAGGAAAACAGCTGGCATTGGGAGATAGCTTCGTGTCATCCCTGGCAGATAGTACAAGCTCAGGAGTAATGGTAATATACTTGGTGATGAAAAAGTCAGTATATATTTTAAAACTTAATAGACCACGGAATAATGTAGATAGAGAGGTAGAAATTGACCCACATGCTTGGAATGACATGGGGTTTTATTAGAACCACCCCATATTGCTAGACGCGTGTAAGATCTCTTGCGCGCGTCGTTTGGTGATGATGGTGTGCTCAGCCGCCACTTTCGTCATGCTTGGCCTCCCAGGTCCCCAGACCTCAGTCCGTGCGATTATTGGCTTTGGGGTCACCTGAAGTCGCAAGTGTCGACAGACATCTCTAGGGATGCTGAAAGACAACATCCGACGCCAGTGCCTCACCATAGCTCCGGACATGCTTTACAGTGCTGTTCATAACATTCTTCCTCGACCACAGGAGGAATGATGGTGGACATGTTGAGCATTTCCTGTAAATAACATCATCTTTCCTTTGTCTTACTTTGTTGAGCTAATTATTGCTGTTCTGGTCAGATGAAGCGTTATCTGTCGGACATTCTTTGAACTTTTGTATTTTTCGGTTCTAATAAAACCCCATTTCATTCCAAGCATGTGTGTCAATTTGTACCTCTGTGTCTACGTTATTCCGTGATTTATTCAGTTTTCAAATTTATACTGACTTTTAGATCACCCGGTATGTGGACAGCGATCACGCACGCTTGTATGCGTAGTAGATCACAAATACTCAATAATATTGAGATCTGGTGCTGTCGTTGCCAGAGCGATGCGACGAATCCTACTCGTGCTCACTAAAGCAGTCCTCGGATGTACGACTTGTGTGAAAAAGCGACTCTCTTCCTGGAACACAGCAGCGTCACTTTGGAACACCCGTTGTACTATGACGTGATCCTGGGCAGGAAAAATGGTCACTTCAACGTTGACAGTAACCCCAGCTTGCAGAGTAACCATGGTTCTACCGGAATACCACGATACTTCTGTCCAAGGCATTCCCGAACCCCTGCTATGTTTCGCTCTTGGGACGTGAACTCGGCCGCCTAAATCTTTTTCTTCCGTTAGCTACACCAGAGTCCATATTTTATGACTTCAGCACCACATTATCCTGCTATAGGCATCTGCATAGTGATTATTGGTTTTGGAATTCCAGCTCACCGAGTAAAATCCTGCTTATAAACGTCATTTAGTTTTCATTTCGTGCTTACAGGGTTCGCCAATGCGACATTCAGTTCTGCAATGGCTTCTGCCGCTGACGTCTTCTTATATAGCGTCGCAGTGCTTGGCAATCACTGTTCGCCACGGTCACTCAAAACAGTCTTCTGTCCACGCTGGTACTTACCGGATGATATTCTCAGTTTTCCCCATGTGCGGTATCAATCTTCGATCGGAACCACTTAAATCAATAAACATTTCGGTTACACTGGTTACGAAAGCACCCACAATACGAGCTGAAAATGTTCCCACGTTCGAGCGCACTGGCCTTCTACTTAGTGCACCCACAATTACACAGAACACTATTCTGACCGCGAGTGAGATTTGCAACGCGTTGACGATATTGCAAACGTGCCGTTAGTGGTCAAATATAGCAGTGCAAAATGCAGGTTTGCCTGTCCGTCTTTGTGTTGAAGCATGCATTTCTGGCTTCTTTCAATTTTTGTGCAGCCCAGCCCGCTTGAACGTTCTTAGGGTTGGAGAGTTGAAAACTAAATGATGCAGATTTTCTGAGGCAAGAAACAGGTCTATTTTTACACGAACCAACCATTTTAAGAGAGCGAAACCGTTGCTCAAACCTGGGTCTGGTGTGCCCATAAACAGGATTTGCCATCCATTGCTGACGAACTTCACATTCGTGATGAGGAGAGGATCATTTGCTGTGATGCGTATGATGTGAGCAATTGTAACTGACATGTCTTCAAGGGTATGGGAGGCTATCTTGTTGGTTTGGGAACAGAGGGCCTCCTGGGACTCTAAAACCATTCAACAGTTTTGGGGAGGCAGCGAGGAGTAGATGCTTCATCTGTATTGGTGGACCTCTTAAAATAAATTTTGTAGTTACGTTTGTTTAAAAAAGAAGAAGTGTTCTTGGATAAGCGGACACTTTGTCTGAAAATGGTCATCACATATATCTGCAGAATAATCACAATAAGTTTTCTGTAGGTTTTCATTGTCCCTCCTTGACCAATTGTCAATACGTCTGTATTTAGTTCACCGGAGCATAATATCATGATTACGCGGGGGAAGAAAATGACAACGCGGAAAAATCAGTTCTGGAAAAGGAATTGAACGAACGCAAATCTCTATACAGACTTCGTCGGTGGCGTGGAACAAATAATCCGCACTCCCGGGCGACAGTGCTGAAGAGACACTTCGGGAAATGTACCTCACGCTCAATAGAGCCAAACACCAAGAAAGCGGGAAGAGAACTACGAACGATCCTGAAATTGTCATTCTAACTGCGGGCAAAGCAAATGCCGCTGTACCACAACCGCTGTCAGAGTACATTCGAATAATGTTAAACTACTCCAGCATTTGGCACACAGAAAACTGAAAACAGACCAGACGAATAGAATGAAGAAGAAGACATGAGTCCCTGCCGAAGGAAATCGTCCAAGAGTTTCAACCACGAGCTGTTACACAGGACGTTCTCCTCCATCCTATTGTAAGCGAAATAGGCACATCACCGGATCAGCTGGCCAAACATCAAACGGATGTATTACGGTCCTACGTCGGTAAATGTCAGCACCTCATCAGAAACTCTGTACATTTCATTCAACATATGTAAAAACTGCGCCTCCCTGACCAGGACCTTACGTTGAGTGTTGATGTGGTACACTACTGGCCATTAAAATTGCTACACCAAGAAGTAATGCTGATGATAAACGGGTATTCACTGGACAAATATATTAAACCAGAACTGACATGTCATTACATTTTCACGCAATTTGGGTGCACAGACCTTGAGAAATCAGTACCCAGAACATCGACCTATAGCCGTAATAACGGCCTTGATACGCCTGGGCATTGAGGCAAACAGAGCTTGCATGGCGTGTACAGGTACAGCTGCCAATGCAGCTTCAACTCGATGCCACAGTTCACCAAGAGTAGTCACTGGCGTACTGTGAGGAGCTAGTTGCTCGGCCACTATTGACCAGACGTTTTCAGTTGGTGAGAGATCTGTAGAATGTGCTGGCCAGGGCAGTAGTCGAACATTATCTGTATTCAGAAAGGCCCGTACAGGACCTGCAACATGCAGTCGTGCATTATCCTGCTGAAATGTAGGGTTTTGCAGGGAACGAATGAAGGGTAGAGTCACGGGTCGAACACATCTGAAATGTAACGTCCACTGTTCAGAGTGCCGTCAATGCGAACAAGAGGTGACCGAGACGTGTAACCAATGGCACCCCATACCATCACGCCGGGTGATACGCCAGTATGGCGATGACGAATACCTGCTTCCTATGTGCGTTCACCGCGATGTCGCCACACAGGGATGCGACCATCATGATGCTGCAAACGGAACCTGGATTCATGTGAAAAAATGACGTTTTGCTATTCGTGCACTGAGGTTCGTCGTTGAGTACACCATCGCAGGTGGTCCTGTCTATGATGCAGCGTCATGGGTAACAGCAGCCATTGTCACCGAACCGATGGTCCATGCTGCTGCAAACGTCGTCGAACTGTTCATGCAGATGGTTGTTGTCTTGCAAACGTCCCCATCTGTTGATTCAGGGATCGAGACATGGCTGCACGATTCTTTACAGGCATGCGGATAAGATGCCTGTCATCTCGACTGCAAGTGATAAGAGGCCGTTGAGATCCAGCAAGGCGTTCCGTATTACCCTCCTGAACCCACCGATTTCATATTCTGCTAACAGTCATAGGATCTCGACCAACGCGAGCAGCAATGTCGCGATACGATAAACCGCAATCGCGATACGCTACAATCCGACCTTTATCAAAGTCGGAAACGTGATGGTAAGCATTTCTCCTCCTTACACGAGGCATCACAACAACGTTTCACCAGGGAACGCCGGTCAACTCCTATTTGTGTATGAGAAATCGGTTGGAAACTTTCCTCATGTCAGCACATTGTAGGTGTCGCCACCGGCGGTAACCTTGTGATAAATATGGTTTCCAATGGCTCTGAGCAAAATGGGACTGAACTTCTGAGATCATCGGTCCCCTAGAACTTAGAACTACTTAAACCTAACTAACTTAAGGCGTTTCAGTCTGGAACTGCGCGACCACTACGGTCGCAGGTTCGAATCCTGCCTCGGGCATGGATGTGTGTGATGTCCATAGGTTAGTTAGGTTTAAGTAGTTCTAAGTTCTAGGGGACTGACGACCTCAGATGGTAAGTTCCATAGTGCTCAGATCCATTTTCAACCATTCGAGAAATAAGCGAAAAATGTACCTATTTAAAAAAAGTAGATAAAAATCCACTTGATCCCTTCCTGAGAGGCAATCTCCACTCATTCCAAATTAATAATGTAAGTGTAGACCAGATGTGGCTTTAATTCAATGAAATAGTATCGGCAGCAATTGAGACATTAATATCAAATAAATTAACAAACGACGGAGCTGATCCTCCTTGGTACACAAAACGTGTCAGAACACCGTTGCAGAAACAACGAAACAAACTTGCCAAATTTTAACAGACTCAAAATCCCCAAGGTTGGTGATGTTTTCAGAAGTTCAAAATTTATTGTGCTCTTCAATGGGAGATTGTTATAACAGTTTCCACAACGGAACTTTGTCTCGAAACCTGCCAGAAAATCCAAACAGATTCTGGTCGTATGTGAAGAATGGTAGCGGCAAGAAACAATCAATGCCTTCTCTGCGCCATAGCAATGGAGATACTATCGAAGACAGTGCCGCCAAAGCAGGGTTACTAAAGACAGGCTTCCAAAATGCCTTCACAAAAGAAGACAATGTGAATATTCAAGGATTTGAATCGAGAACAGCTGCCAACATGAGTAACGTAGAAGTAAATATTCTAGGACTAGTGAAGCAACTTAAATCACTTCATAAAAGCAAGTCTTCTGGTCCAGGCTGTATGGCAATTAGGTTCATTTCGGAGCATGCTGATGCTTCACTTAACAATCATCTCGACGTAAGATGCGTACCCAAAGACTGGAAAGTTGCAAAGGTGACACCAATATTCAAGAAAGGTAGTAGTAGTAATCCACTAAATTACAGGCCCATACCGTTAATGTCGATATGCAGCAGGCTTTAGTGTTCGAACGTATTAAATTACCTCGAAGAAAACGGTGTATTGTCAAACAGTCAACATGGGTTTAGAAAACATCATTCCTGTGGAACACAACTAGCTCTTTATTCGCATGAAGTGCTGCGTGCTATTGACAAGGGATTTCAGATCGATTCCGTGTTTCTGTATTTCCGGCAGGTTTTTGACACTATACCACACAAGCGGCTTGTAGTAAAATTGCTTGCGTATGGAATTTCGTCTCAGTTATGTGACTGGATCTGTGATTTCCTGTCAGCGTGGTCACGGTTCGTTGAAATTCACGGAAAGTCATCGAGTTAAACAGAGGTGAATTCTGGCGTTCCCCAAGGTAGTGTTATAGGACTTTTGATGTTCCTTATCTATATAAATGATTTGGGAGAGAATTTGAGCAGCCGTCGTCTGTTGTTTGCGGATTCCGCTGTGGTTTATCGACTAATAACGTCATCGGAAGATCAATACAAACTGCAAAACGATTTAGAAGAAATATCGGAAAGGTGGGAAAAGTGGCAGTTCACCTTAAATAACGAAAAATGTGAGGTCATCCTGTAACGCCGGAAATGCATATCCTCCTATTTCAATCTACTGTACTATAAATTTGTTTCCTTATTTTGTTACCTGAAGATATGACGTTTGTGTGTCTTTGTACATTGTAATTGTTTTACTATTTGTATATACATGCATTTATGTCGATGTATAATTGGTTTGTTTTGTCAATACTATTTGTATTTTTACGCTGGGTCTTGCCTAGGGTAAACTATGCTATCGAACGAATACATCGATAGGTCGTGTGGAGAACCAAAGTGTTTAGGATCTTTGGTAGTGTGAACTCGGTCGCGTGGAGCGCGGCAGAAGAGAGTTTGGCGCGGGTAGGGCGGTGGAGCAGGTGTGTCGTGTGACGCTCCCGCGAGTTGCCGCGCTTCCGGGGTTTGGCGGCATGTAATTGCGCTCGACTTGCGATGATAGTTTCTGACTCGGTGTCGCGGACGGGAAGCGTTAGCTGGCACACATCAAGAGCCCTTTTCGGCTGGAGACCGTGCCGAGAAGAAGGCGCGACAACATCCAGCTTCTGCAACAGCTACGGCCGATAATGAGTGATTGTCGCCACCTCCTCGACCAACGACTTCAAACCTTCAATCAACCAACTAGTAAGACTGGAAGCACGTAAAGTTTTAGATCTGTATGGCAGACCTAAGCTTTTAAAATTGTTCCATTTGCCTCACAAAATTACAGCAACTTAGCATTAACCTTTGTTGCTCATTGTCCCAATTGCATTACCAAGCAAGGTCCCTTCCTTTTCCGGAATGATCCCGAGTGTCATTGAAATTCAAACGCCAGCATTAAAGTAATATCATTCCATTTCACTGCTTTAATTTCAATGTTCGGTTAATGTATTCACAGCGGGCTGCATTATTTAGATTACACAAGCACAAATTAAGAGTGCGTGTTTTGTTACCATATTTTAGCTTACCTGTGAATGCAGCTCAGCTTGGTACGTGCTAAAATATACTATTGCTAATTTTTCAGAATCATTTAATTCAGGTTTAAAGTTAAATCTCTTATTTCTAAATTGCGTAGCTTCAAGTAGCTTCTGAAATGATTGTTGAGGTAGCCCAAGGCTAACATTATTTTACTGAATTTCGGAGTGCTTCAGAAACAAAGTTCACTATTTATTTCAGTCACTAAATTAACTTACAATTTTCCGGTTTTATTAATTCTTTTGCTAAATTAAGTCAGAGTGTAGCGAAATTTATTACTTCTGACAAACATTCAGTTTTCACACAACACGTATCAACCTTCAGTTGCCACGCTTTTAGTGCTAATTATATGTGCAATAACCTTTCTTTTTCAGTTATTATAGTAGTTGTCCATAGAACTGGCGACCGTATTTTTCCCCAAATCTCAAATATCTTATTAACGCCAGTTAATTGTTAACGTAGCGACCAAACATTTACTTTCTTTATTAACTTTACCCCTTTTCAAAATTAATTTCCACCAGTTTCATTTGCATTTTTCCTTTCATTTAGATGTAACCCTTTCCTCCCTCATTACCGACAGATTAACTTCGGAGACGATTGCTTTTCCCAAATTTCCATTAGGTACACGCGGTTTAATTTTTACTGTCATTAAGTTCGATAAGTGAGGGGGAGGTTACAATCCACATGAGCGCTAAAAGGAACGCGTTAAACTTCGGTTACACGATAAATCAGTCCAATCTAAAAGCCGTAAATTCAACTAAATACCTAGGTATTACAATTACGAACGATTTAAATTGGAAGGAACACATAGAAAATATAGTGGGGAAGGCTAACTAAAGACTGCGTTTCATTGTCAGGACACTTAGAAAATGGAACAGACCTTTTAAGGAGACTGCCTACACTACGCTAGACCGTTCTCTTTCAGAATACTGTTGCACGGTGTGGAATTCTTACCAGATACGACTGACTGAGTACATCAAAAAAGTTCAAACAAAGGCCGCACGTTTTGTATTATCGCGAAATATGGGAGAGAGTGTGACAGAAATGATACAGGATTTGGGACGGACATCATTAAAAGAAAGGCGTTTTTCGTTGCGACGGGATCTTCTCTTGAAATTCCAATCACCAACTTTCTCCTCCGTATAAGAAAATATTTTGTTGACACGGGCTTACATAGGGAGGAACGATCACAAAGATGAAGTAGCGGAAATCAGAGCTCGTACGGAAAGATATAGGGTTTCATTCATACCGCCGCTATACGAGATTTATATAATAGAGAATTATGAAGGTGGTTCGATGAACCCTCTGCCAGGTACTAAAATGTGATTTGCAGAGTATCTATGTAGATGTAAATGTAGAATGAGGAACTTGAAATTTCAGCTCAAGATAGGATCATGTAGTGGGAGGCCTACTATAGCTCTATTTTAAAAGAATAACTGACTATGCACTCGTTAGATATGACACGCTAGAGAAACTCGTGACAGGATGGACATTAATTGCTATACGGTCAATACACAGAAATATATAAAGAAACGGACACTACTCAATAACAAATGAAAACCACAGTATAGGACTGCACACAGACGACGAATAGAATGAGTTTGGCTGTCTAGAGCACTTAAGACCTTCAATGAGTACCTTAGAAGAAAATTATCCAAAAATCCCTCAGAAGATCTGATTAAATTCCGGTCGTATGTAAAGGCTGTTAGTGGCACGAAAGTTATTGATAGGCTCTGAGGGACGAGGCAGCGACTAATAATAAGTTTAGCAGACTAAAAGCAGAAATGCTTAACACCTTTTCCAAACTGCCATGGCCCATTCTGATCCAGTATAATTCTTGTACGACCGCAAATATGAGTCAATGGATTTGAGAAAACGTTGAGAGCGTTAAAGTCAGACAAAACTCCAGCTCCTGACGGAAAAGCTATCTGATTCCATTCCGATGATCTGGCTGAATTATTTTAACACTTCTATTAACCTCAATATACCGAAGTTCTCTCAAAAAAAAAAAAAAAAAAAAAAAAAAAAAATCCGTACCACGCGATAGGATGAAAGCACAGGTCAGAATCCTCCAAATGAAGTGTATCACAAGTGAACCACAAACCCACTGTCCTATATAATTCAACGCCTTCCATTGTTATGCAGTCTTAGAAGATATTCTGAGGTGAAATTTTAAAGGTTATATGAACATATTGTACTTCTTCACTTCAACCAGCAATGAATAGGTAAACAGCGATCACGTGAAACCTAAATCTCGTCCTTATACAAAGCACTGAATGTCATGGAAGTTGCATTCAACCATAAGAAGTATTTCGTAACTTACGAAAGGCATTTGAATCGGTACAACACATGCGTATCGCTTCCGTAGGGATCGCAAAGACACAGTTAATTTAATCTCATCGCGCACAGAGGCCTTTAATCAATCTTCTTGCATCCCATACGAAAAGAAAACAGGAAAAAATACGAAAACTTGAAACGTTGAGAAGGCCCTCTTTCATGCAGCTCACAGTGGTTTGTAGAGTATAAATATACAGGGTGTCCCAGCTGTCTTGTCCACCCAATATATCTCTGGAACAATAACAGCTATTGGAATACGACTTTCACCGGTATCATTGTAGGGCTGGGGCCCATGAATGTACATATTTGGAAACATTCTAAAACCAAAGCATATGTGTTTTTAACACACACATTTGTTTTTTTAAATGGACCTCCTATATTTTTTTCTTCAGCAATCCATAGCATGACAAAGCATATACACAATGGTGTTGATTGCATCGTAATATTTCCATTACATCCCGACATATTAAGACGCGAAGTTGACGCTTGAAACATCCGACATGCGCTGCTAACGCATGTCCTGAGGCACAGGCGTGAACCCCATGCTGCCCGTAATCGCGATGTGATTGACATGCGTAATCACACCTCCATACTTATCAAGAGGTCCGAAACGAATAATACGGTCTGCTGCCATCAACTCTCATTAGCACCTAATGGTTTCCCTCTTGCACGTTTTACGTATCGACGTACACAATATGAACCAGTACCATTAGGGGTACACCCGTCAGGTTGTCTTATTTATCCTGCACACCCAAAATAAGGTTCATCTAATGCGTCATATGACCCATTGTGCCTGTCGCGCAAGGCCTGGCTCTGCCTAGTCAAGTGTCCAACGTAGTTCCCACTACTGCCACAGTTACCACTTCGCCTTGTTTATTATTTGCGACCCATGCCAACTCCTGTACTCCACCACCCTCCGAGCGTCCCATTTTTTGTTGCTTTGGCGTGCAGTACACCGCTTTGCAGTGTAGTCGTGCATCACAGTAATCTAGTGACGGCACGGAGGTAGTACACATTGTGAATAAAAGTTGTGTTGTGGGACTTAAACTGTACAGTATAACGTACACACATGAAGATATGGTAGAAATGCTGCTGGTCTATATAGAATGTACGTTGACGGGAAATACGTTATGAGATTGCTTGTTTGTTGATAGTACTGTTAGCGAACATTATGATTATTAAGTTAATATGTCTGTTTTCTACCCTACTCTACATACCTGTACTGTACCCTGTAGAAGGTGGACGAAATGCTTTTCAGGCAGAACGACTGTACAGAAGACGATTCCCTGACAAGCCATCGCCTTCGTGCCGGATGTTTGGTCGTCTCATATCTCGTCTACGTGAAACGGGAAGATTAAATCCAAGACCTCGACATCGTCCTAGAACACGCACAGATGAACGTGCTGAAGTTGCTGTGCTCGCTACCATAGCTGTGAATCCTCAAATCAGCCCACGTCAAATTGATCGTGAAGTTGGTGAGTCGAAATCAAGTGCACAAGGTATTCTTAAACGTCATAAATTTTATCCTTACCATGTTCATTTACACCAGGATCTTGACGGAAATGACTTCCGCAATAGGGTAACATTTTCTCGGTGGGTTCAGCAGAAATTTCTGATTAATCCAAATTTTTTTGCAGATGTTCCCTTTACCGACGAGGTATCATTCTCCAACAAAGGAATTGTCAATATGAGAAATATGCATTATTGGTCCGCTGGCAATCCAAAATAGCTCCGTCAGGTAGAGCATCAACGTCCGTGGAAAGTTAATGTTTGGTGTGGGATTATTATAGATACCATTAACGGACCTTTCTTTATAAATGGCATCCAAAATGGCAGACAATACTCCAGATTTATACCACACAATCTTCCTGTTCTCTTGGACACCGCACCTCTGGACCGGAGAATGGTCATGTGGAATCAGCATGACGGATGCCCTGCACATAACGCCTTACGAGCACGACGACTTCTGAACCGCAAGTTCCCTGGTAGGTGGATTGGACTAGGTGGCCCAGTTAGGCGGCCTGCCCGAACTCCGGACCTTACACCGCTGGATTATTTTCTTTGGGGAGCAGTGAAGAATGCTGTTTACCAACATGAACCAACAACACCAGAGGACATGAAGCAACGCATTATTGATGCTTGTACAGCCATCAAAGAAGAAACAGTAGCACGAAGTAGGGCATCCTTCATCCGCAGAGTGACCCTTTGTAATGGGCATCACTTTGAGCATGAGATTTGAACGCTATGTTTAGTATGTAGTGCTGGTATCACAGTGGAACTTTCTACAAAGGGCCATTTTACCCAGTGATGTTAAGAAACATTAGTTTGCAACAATATGTCATTTAACGCATTAGATAAACATAACATTGATAATTACGTGATAATCAAACTAATTGGTTAAACATGTTTACATTCATCTTCTATGTCCTACCTGAACTTCCCAAATCAAAACATTTTTACCTAAACAACAGTAAAACTTTTAGTCCTCTTGCTCGTTTCACTAAAACCATCAACATGAATTTTACTATTACGAGTGAATGATTAACTGTCACTTGCGCTAGATCTACAGTAAAGTAAAGTTTTAACGTTGAACGGCATTATCTTTTTAGTAACGGATTAACAATAAGCGAAGTTAACTTTGTGACTAACGTTGCGGTACACAGATATGTTGCAGAACCACATCACCCCTAGCCTATGGGATAAATACCTGCTGGAATGTACGACGTTAATGCAGAATGGCAGCAGGCGGTATTATTCGTTTCGGACCTCTTGATAAGTATGGAGGTGTGATTACGCATGTCAATCACATCGCGATTACGGGCAGCATGGGGTTCACGCCTGAGCCTCAGGACGTGCGCTAGCAGCGCATGTCGGGTGTTTCACGCGTCAACTTCGCGTCTGAATATCTCAGGATGAAATGGGAATATTACGATGCAAGCAACGCCATTGTGTATGTGCTTTGTCATGCTATGGATTGCTGAAGAAAACATATAGGAAGTCCATTTAAAAAAACATAAGTTTGTGTTAAAAACACATATGCTTTAGTTTTAGATTGTTCCCAAATATGTTTATTCAGGGCCCCAGCCCTGCATTGATACCGGTGAAAGTCGTTTTCCAATAGCTATTATTGTTCCAGAGATATTTTGGGTGGACAAGACAGCTGGGACACACTGTATACGTAAAAGGAGATGTAGAGCTTACGTGTATAATTCAAAAATTTCACTCTAGTTTCGATCTGTTTCTTGTGTTGGTATGTGTTACTTGTATTCCTTTTTCGTTCAATAAACTCGTAGCAAGGATATATTTGTAGATCGCTTTGAAAGGGGCACCACCAACAGGGCTCCTGGCTCAGGCAGGAAGACAGTGAGCCCACAGCAGGAAGACAGGGACCTAGTGTCTAGGAGCAAAAGGAAACAAGTAGACTTCACTTTTGAAATAAGGACAGACATGGTTGGATTCAATCATTATTCAACAAATCCAAAATGACTTACTCCTGTTACGAACTAGTCGATTATACGCAACTGTAGCGAGACATTTTGAACCCCTGGCATCCCCTCCCTTCAGATAGCGTGCCAGTATTTCCCTCACAGACTACGGTGGTTGGGTTGTCTGTGGGAAGAGACCAAACAACGAGGTCATCGGTCTCATCGGATTAGGGTAGAACGGGAAAGGAATTCGTCCATGTCCTTTCAATGGAACTATCCCAGCATTTTTTTGGAGCGATTTTGGGAAATCACGGAAAACCTAAACCAGGATGGCCGAACGCTGACTTGAACAGTCGTCCTCCCGAATGCGAGTCCAGTGTTCTAACCACTGCGCCACCTCCCGCGCTCACAGACTGCCTCTTGATCATCATCGCCTTCTTCATTTCATTATACCCAGACTCCGACTGTTAGTGAATGTAACAGATTGTGTCTTCATGACGTCACTGTCAACAATGAGTTTCGGCACGAAACCTACCGAACCGTTGCGTAGCATCAGTCTCATTGACAAACCTTCCGAAGAAAGAGTCGATTTCGAAGTGCGCTTTCTAGGAAGTCTGTTTCGCATCCTTCGGGCTGTGAGAAGAAGCTGAGAAGTAGTGAGGAGGTAGGTGAACACTGACTTTTAAATTACTCTGCAGTCGCAGGCACGGGATCAGGGTCTGGAAGACAAATCTTTTATCTTTGGTCTACATATCAGTATGTCAGATTATTCTTCATTTCCCATCTTCTATACTAAACTTTACATTTTTGATGAACTTCTGTATTTCCTGAGGCGGTGCATTGCGTTCTTCATAGTCCAGAAATTTAATCTGGAACGAGGAGCACAGCACACTGAACATGTGGAAAACGACTTGTTCTCACAACGTCAGCAGGTTTCGTAATTAGTTTGCTGATGCAAAATGAAATAACTTTGCTCAAGAATTTCAGTTAACTGGAATGTTGATCACCACTATTACTATACTTATCAATTCCCCAACATCCTTTAAAACGTTTGATGGTTAATTTGACTTGTCACGGTAGAAAGCCTTTCCGACAAATAATTAAATGTACAATGCCTACTGTATATCATGTAGTGTATTATTAACTTATTTACTAACTCCAGACTCCCAATAATTGTTGGCTTGATACAAGTATTTGTTTTCTTTTAACGATCCATTAGGTTTTTGTTCAGTTTACTTGGTGTTTCATCTAAAATACAGCATCACTCAATATTATTTTTTTATGATTGTGATAAGAGCTGGTGTTTGTCACATACGGTGCCATGTACGGTATGAGACTGAATTGTTTATTTAGACCAAAACTTCTTGTCAATAAGGCAGATTTCATTTGACTATTTTCGACTCAGGAGGCACTGTAACTACTAAAGACTGCTTGTTTTACGTTTCCAGATGTTTTCGCGAGTGAAGTCGTTGTTCGGCTCGCCAGCTGCCAGCCAGGGGTGTCCCAGGCTGGTCGACGAGCCGCCAACACCTGCGCCTGTACGCCGCCTTCGCCCACCTCGACCAAAGCCGAATGAGAAGAAGGTCGAGTCCACCACCACTGACTGCAAAGAGGCCGCTGCTGATAAACCGCAGCTTCAGGCAATTCATGTAAGCAGCAAATCATCCTTTGCAAAACATTGACCAATAATAACTGTCAGAGTGTTCCAAGAAAAATGATAGAAATGGATTCCAATGATGTTCTGCAGATACGTTTACTGACATAAATTTTTCTTTCCACAGTTTGGTCCGAGACCGAGAATTGTGCATTTTGACTTGTCTGATGAAGAGGAGGAAGTCTCTGGCTCCTACTATCCTCCTGGAGTTCCAGTTCCACCCAGTCGGCTGCAGATCTTTGCCAACAGACCACGCCGAAGGAACATTATCCGAGAGCCACCGTCGCAGGAAGTGCAGATTGCGATGGCACATCTAAGAGCTGAGATACAAGCAATGGTATGTTAAACATTTAGCTGTTAAAAACCCCGTATTACTTTAGAAACACAAACGTAGATTTCTTATTAACGCTTGAAATAAATGTAAATGTAGGACTGATGTTAATCTACACATACATCTACTTACAATTGATGATGAGGGTTGTCAAGGCATCCTGAAGCCAAACGCGACATATTGTTTGAGAATATGTGGAAACGACAAAAAGATCGTCATGAGATTGGTCCCAAAACACATTGCGATATTTTACAAAACTTACATTACTACATTTCCAAGGAATGTTTATGGAATGGTGATATTATCAATACGAAGATTCAGTTAACTCGCTTTACACATCATACTTCTATATTTTTCGTTAATTTGCAAAAGTCTTATTTATGTTACCGTTACCGATTTTCTGTAGCCTGTAATATTTCAAGTGCTAGATATAGGTTTGCTCAAGGAAGCAGCTTAATAAAAATTATTCTTTTTGTCATTTCCAGGAGAACCCGCCACCTACAACATGCATTGGGCTTCTACTGGAGACCCTAGTGGACCTGTATCGAAACAAGAGAGATTATCGCCGGAACCATGGATTGGCAGAGAGACCAGGGTTCGTCATCCGAATGAAGAGAAGATTCGCTTCTGTTCGTGAGGCAGTGAGAAGAGTTCTGCATCTGAAGAAGAATGTGGACAGGAGACAGCTGCCGACGGGCATAGATTCAACTCTGCGTGATTACTTTCTTCATTGTGAACACCCTGACCCTAACTACCCGCAGATTATTCCATTGGCACCACGGCTACTTGAAACCGCGCTGTGATGTGTTTGTAGAAGCCAGTATGGTTTGGCTTGAAATAAAACACTTTAAAATCTGTTTAGTTGTGATTTTATTGTACTAGTGTACTAGCGTACTAGTGTGAAAGCGAAAAAGGTTAGTTCTGTGAAGTAACCTGCTTGGATGGTTAAAAATCAAAATTAACTGGCAGCAGCATATGCTGAATTAGAGAAGTTGGCGCTTAAAATGACGTCACTAGGGTTGTGAATGGGGCACATCAGTTTACTGTGCTCAAATTTTCAATCCGGTAACAGCTTAAAGAGAAGGTACAGACTAAATAGTAGACCGCCTGCAGACAACTCACAACATTCAGAAACACTAACACAAGGAAGGAAAAGTACAAATCATGGTTAATAATAGGAGACTGAAAGAAATACTGAGAGGGTACTTCCGATAGGCAGTTTTCATGATATTAAATGTCTGATTTAGTGCCTGATTTAATGGCTATTCAACTTCTCAGTACAGAATCCTTTTAAGTGGAACGTAGGACTCAGCTTTACAACTTGCGTTATGAAGTGTGTGGCGAATCATATTCATCAGAAGAATACCTACTGACCATCTACGTACAGGAAATGTTTTAGATGATAACCATAACAGTGCAATTGAGGGTGATACCGGGAACGTCGCTGAGAATGCTTCTTTCACTAAGGTGAAGATTGTGCCATTCCTTGAGTAGTGCAACAGCCACTGGATCTTTTCGATTCGTTCATCAAGCTGTGCCTGTCATGTAGGTCTGTGACTGATGCATCGTACGTCGCACAACATGCAACATGGCCTACATCTGGATGTTTAGTTTAAGATGTAATTCGCATTACTAATTTCCAGATGCAGTCTGCGAGGTAGAACTCTGTCAGCTGATCCCGATATTCTCCAACACTTTTAGTAAACGGCAAATATTTCAGAGCAACAGAGTTACCGTCCGTGTATACACGCATCTGGAGCAGGGAAGTGTAAAGCTAAAATAAGTTGACTGGATACCACAAATAATAAAGCATCAGGGTATTTTATGCGACATACAAAGAGTCTAATTAAGATCGAAAAACTCGTATCACGAAAGGGAACGACAAAATTAAAAGATATGTATTTTGGCGTACTTGACTAGTACAATACAACACCTCTGCATAGTCACGGACATCAAGGAGACCTATGTCGATACAAGTTAATACCAAATTGACAACACACAACAAGAGCATGTGTCGATGGAATAAGGTGCCAAGCCAGACGTAAAGGAGTACAATATTAAACAGCTCTTCGAGAGCTGTACTTCAGTGACAGAACTGGAAACGCCGAACGTAATGGTTCTGTCACTGTAGAGTCTCCAAAAAGGAAATTATTTTCACTTCATTTAACTATTACAACGATCAAAATACGTACTGTGGTAGTAGCTGGGAAGTCGGTAAAGTATGTGAGGATTTCGATATTTTTTTGACGTAGGACAGTAGAGATGGAGGTCACCTAGAATTACTGATGGCCAGTTTCGGTACGTTCTCAACCAAAACACTCCTAGGAATGCCAGAAGTACACAGTCCCTGTCAACTAGTTTCTAAATACCCCTGTTTTTCAACGAAAAATCTCGAGTCCTACGATAATTGATTGATCTGCCCATGAATGGCAAATGACAGCAAAAAATATTTCACTTCAGTAACATTTGTTTACGAAAGACAACTTCCAATACAGTTTTGTTTTACTAGAGCTCAGAGATAACCGTACAGGATTTGAAGAGCATCTTGTGCTACACATTGCCACAAATAACACACACGGCCAGCACAACAAAGACGGAACTATACTACAAATAATCCTTCACGTTCCTCAACATATTCCGGATGGTAAAAATCACACGCTGCACACAAGAAGTACAAAATTTCAGAAAGGAAGCAAAGGCCATTACGACAATTATTAGGAACCGAACAAATAAACTTGTTAAGGCAGATGACATTCAGCTCTAAAACGACAGCAATGCTGAGTAAGGTTATTTTAAATTCAAATTATTTACCATTATTCCTAATACTTCTTAACAGTCCCTAGAGCCAGTAGTAGAGAAAACCATTCACGGAAGCAGATTCATTATTTTAATTAGAAAGAAAATACAGTCTACACTAAAAAATAAAAATCTTTTGTTGCTCCCCCAGAATGTCTTGTGATTATAATCGGATTTCTAATAAAGATTCAAATGGTTCAAATGGTTCTGAGCACTATGAGACTTAACATCTGTGGTCATCAGTCCCCTAGAACTTAGAACTATTTAAACCTAACTAACCTACTGACATCACACACCTACATGCCCGAGGCAGGATTCGAGCATGCGACCGTAGCAGTCACGCGGTCAAATAAAGGGCTAAAATTATGTACTCACTTCACCATGCCAGCCTCTGTCTAAGACGCCATTACAGTCTGATTCTTCCTTGTTTACGCTGTGTACTGAGTGTTTAAGATGCCTCCGATAATCGTGAGTCCCGCCGACTGTGAAGTACGGGCTGTTATAAGATTTCTTATTGCTAAAGTCCTAAAAGCGATCGATATTCATCGTGAGATCTGTATAGTTTACGGAGGAAATATGAATGATGGAATGGTAAGAAAGCGGCTGAGCGCATTTAAAGATGTCCCCACAAATGTGCTTGATGAACAACGAAGTGGGCGTCCTTCGATCGTTAATGAAAGTGAGAGGAAAGTGACGCTATACGATTTCGTCCTTGCGGGATGACTTTCCCAATGTTTCGCGTAGTGTTTTGTATGTCACTGTGAGCGAGCAGTTGAATTACCGAAAATTGTGCGCATGTTGGCTACCGAAAATGTTGGCAGATGAGCACAAAACAAAACTTTTAGACCGAGCATTGACTTTCCTTGAGCAGTACCACAACGACGTTGATGATTTCTTACGCCAAATTGTTACGGGCGATGAAACATGGGTGGCCAACGTCACACCAGTATCAAATCAACAGTCCATGGAATGGCGGCATTGAGATTCACCCAGAAATGTGAAGTTTAAGCAAACAATCTCTCCACGGAAAACCATATGCACAGTTTTTTAGGACAGAAATGGAGTATTGCTTGTGGAATTTCTGTCTCGTAATGAGACAATCAATGTAGCACCTTACTGTAAGACATTGCACAATCTCCGCCGCTCACTTCAAAACAAAAAACTTGCAAGTTGAGCAAGGGCATCGTTTTGCTGCAAGACAATGCCCGTCCTCATGTGGCGAATCAGACCAAAGATCACATCACAACTTCTCGACCGGTAGCTTTAGATCATCCTCCGTACATCCCCGATCTTGCACCCAGTGACTACCATCTGTACCTGCACTTGAAGAAACGTCTGGGCGGTCAGCGTCTTCAAGACGACGACGAAGTCAAAACACTGGTGATGCAGTGGTTAACAAGTCAGGCGGCAGACTTCTGTGACGAGGGTATTCAAAAGTTGGAGCAACCTTACGACAAGTGCCTCAATATTGACGGAAAATTATGTAGAAAAGTATATTAAGGTACTGGCTTTCATTTAAAAATAGTATTATTGACATAGCTTACCACGTCTTTATTTAAATTTCAAAATGGTACTTACGTAATAACATGCCTCGGTGATACTCATTTGAAGAAATGGATAAACCAAAAGTTTTCTTTTTAGGAACCTTTACACCATCTCTGAATGTAATATGTTATCAACAGTTGAGAAGGGTTTCTCAACAAAAGAGGCAGTTTTTTTTATCAAAAATGCTGTCAACCAAACAGTAAGTTACCATTTTAACACTTTCTGTAATCTTGCTAAAGCCTTTGACTGTGTAGATCAAGACATGCTACTAGGATTATTATGATGGTGTAATTCTGCTTGCATTGACAGCATCACATGTTAATTACATTAAGATAATATCAGAATATCAAATGGTATGACAGCTATAAAGCGAAATTCAGAGTCAGAAATATTAAATTTGGTACCACTCAATATATATATCTCCACTTATCCTGATTTTGACCATAAATCAGTTTTCAAGGGGAATGAACGATTTTTCAAAGTATGGACCGATTCTGATGACTCAAGTTTACCAAGATGTGCCCAAAGAGCAGGCTTACAATTTGTGGATAGCGAAATACTAACCCTACATCTTTAAAAGAGATACATTTCTTGAATCCATTATTGCTTATGGATACAAGAAGCAGTGATCAATGCACACATACTACATGAAACTTCAAGTTCAAAGTTAAAAGTTGTTGTAAGCAAGCCACTGGTACAGAAACTACGAGGTGTGATTGGAAAGTTTTAAGAATGGATCCGCTACTGACTACTCGTTTGGAGTGTAGGTACACGAAGGGTGGGGGGAGAGTCATTGCCTTGTCCTAGAACGCCCTCTGACAGGAAAAAGTGTTTCCTTTATTCAGTACGTTGTGGCAGCTGGTTGAGTACGGGTCTGTTAGGGCTTGTTGTCGGATTCAGTCTGTGTGAAAATGGACGTAAAAACGGAGCAACGAGTTTGCGTGAAATTTTGTACTAAAACAGGGAAATCAGCTTTTGATTCTTACGAACTATTAAAAACAGTTTTTGCAGATAATTGTGTGAGCCAGTCAAATGTTTTTGTCTGTTACAACAGATTTAAAAATGGGTGCGAAACATTTGAAGATGAACCATTGTCCGTTGATCCTTCCACCCCAAAAACAAATGAAAATCTTGTGAAATTTCGCGACATAATGCGCTCTGATCGTAGACATACAATTAGGGAGATGCCTCATGAACTCAATTTAAATTTCTATGCAGTTCAGTCAATTTTGACTGAAGATTTGAACATGCGTCGAGTTTCTGCAAAATTCATTCCAAATGTGTTGTCAAGAGACCAGAGACAATACCGACTTAAAGCGTGCCAAGAACTGATTAATCGTGTTAAAAATGATCCAGATTTGTTAAATAGGGTAATTACTGTTGACGAATCGTGGGTATATCGATATAATCCTGAAACCACAGTGCAGTCATTGCCGTGGTAGACTCCAGGTTTACCACTACCGAAAAATCACGGCAAAGTCGGACGAAGGTGAAAACAATGTTGGTGTGTTTCTTCGATTCTACAGATACTGTGAATAATGAGTTTACCCCTGGAAGACAGACAATTAACCAGAAGTACCATAAATGTGTCATTTGCGTGGAAAGGTGAGGAAGAAGAAAAGTCCTGCATTGTGGAAAGACAGGAGTTGGGTGTTGCACCATGACAATGCTCCGGCTCACCGTGCCTTCTCCACTGTTGAATTTCTGACCAAATCCAAAATTCCTGTGGTTCCACAACCGCCATATTCCCCTGATTTGGCCACTGCAGACTTCTGTCTGTTCCCTAAACTGAAATTTTCACTGAAGGGGAAGAAAGGGAAGTAGTTTGACTCTATCGAAGACATCTAGGCAAATACGGAGAGCGTTCTTAACATACTTCAGTAAAAAAATTTCTAGGAATGTTTCGGCATGTTCAGTAAGAAGGGGATTATTTTGAAGGAGATTCATCACAGTAGCATGTAAGTACCACCACAATACAATTACAAGCCCATTCTTAAAACTTTCAAATCACACCTCGTGTATTCTCGTTTGGTAATTGACATATAGTAACACGGGTTTTCTAGAGAATGCAGAGACAGATGCAAAAATCGATGGTTCATGAGCCTTTGAAAACTGATACAACAATAACCGTAACATAATTCTGTGTGACAGAAAAAAAGGAATTATTTTTGATGTACATATAAAGTTGGAGCAAATCGTGCGAACAGTGGCATCTGTTTCTGCTTAACAAGTGCGCGCCGCGGAACACGACAAAAAGCGAGTCAGTCATTTAACTAGTGACATTCTCAACGACAGCAAGGAAGTTTCTACCGTTCGTGTACCATCCAAAGTCAAAATGATAAATTTGTAGCATTGGACGTGAAAGACGAGA
Organism: Schistocerca serialis cubense; assembly: GCF_023864345.2. Classification (NCBI taxonomy): domain Eukaryota; kingdom Metazoa; phylum Arthropoda; class Insecta; order Orthoptera; family Acrididae; genus Schistocerca; species Schistocerca serialis. Next base: position 1,264,444,303 of record NC_064638.1, on the reverse strand, counting down.
GAAAGTCCTAAGCCGAAAATTGTCAAAATGAGATGTAAGACTTCCCAAAAAAAAAAAAAAAAAAATTGCCAAAAAGCATGTTATGAACAGTTACTTCCAACAACAAAAATTAATTCTTGAGTACCACAATTATTAGTCCACATCAACCAAGGGTGCAGTATATTAATACTGTCACAGCAGAATACGAGCAGGAACGGCAGAAAAAGGACACCTCCGCTGCACACAAAAGTGGCTAAAGCCATCCGATACAATGAGGGACCTCTTTTGGCCCGACGTAATGTAGCAACTCGCTGTGGAATTGACTCAAGAGTTCTCGGGAAGCCTCCTGCAAAAATATTTAGCCATGTTGCTTCTATAGCGGTCCGCAAGTGGTAGATTGTCTGCCGCGCATAATGAGCATAGTGGGCATGAGCACTACAGACGTAGTGTGTGGACAGTAAGTTGAAAACGTGGGTCTCACGGGCTCACAGGTGGCGTACCAGAGATAAGTCCATGTAAGCGCACTATCCTCTGTGTCCTCGATCTCTCAGTAGGATAGTGTGTCTGCCATGTAAGCAGGAGATCCCGCTTCGAGTCCCGGTAGGGACACACACGTTCAACTGTCCCCGTTTATGTATATCAATGCCTGTCAGTAGCTAATGGTCTGGATGTCATTGTAATTTCATTCGTAAATATTGCAAGGCGTTGCTGGTCCCCCATTGGGCGCCTCCCCAGGTGGCAGATAGGAGAATGCCTAACAGATATGGTGGGTACCGGGGAAACAAAATACCTGGGGCGGACCAAAACAAGTGAAGAGGAAGTCAACGACTCGGATGCTGGAAGAGAATTTTTTTATAGCGTTCCAACAGTAGAAGAGTCGGAAGGTATCTCTACGAGGCAGGCAGAGCTCGGAGCCTGGGAAAGGCTATCTGCCTAGGATATGGTAATCCAAAATAGTACTCAGCAAGCTTGGAAGCTGTGAGGTGGCAGCCCCATCACCAAGATTAACCTGCGCAGCGCTCGTAACGCGGCCAGGGGATTCGATACCTACTGGCTCACATCAACGATTTGCCTCGGATAATAGATTCAAAGGAAACGGACATAGGCTATGCAACAGGAATTCGCGAGATAGAAACAAGAAACACTGCTTCACATTTTGGACATGGAACGTTCGTAGTTTTAATAAACCAGCTGCAGCAGCGCCTTTGATATCAGTACTAAAAACATACAAGACAGATATTGTAGCTCTACAGGATGTAAGGTGGCTTGGAGAAGGGACACACGCGGATGATAACTGTGTCATTTCTTATGGGATTGATGAATAACATCGTGAATTTGGTACTGGTTTTGCTGTTGAGAACAGGATTGTTAATCGGGTTAAGGAATTCCATCCCATTAACAAAAGAATGTCTTTCATAACAATCAAACACCAGTGGTACGATATAACATTCATACATGTCCATGCACTGACTGAAGATTCATCTGAGGATGAGAAAGATGAGTACTATGAAGTATTAGAGAGAGTAGTCGAAAGTATTCCAACAAGAAATATGAGAATTATCTTAGGAGACCTTAATGGAAAAAAAAGTAAAGAGGATATGTTGATCCCCACAATAGGAAAACATAGCAAGCACTCGACCACAAATGAAAATAGATTAAAAATGATCACCTTTGCACCGTCAAAAGATGTAGGAATTTGCTCGACGATGTTCCCTCACAAAGATATACACCAAGAAAGCTGGCTTAAGCCAGAGATAAATTCTGCCGAAATTTTTACAAAGGTACAGACGGTGTTTAGAAAGGATAGATTGCATGCAACCGGTGGTGGAGTGTTCGTCGCTGTTAGTAGTAGTTTATCCTGTAGTGAAGTAGAAGTGGATAGTTCTTGTGAATTATTATGGGTGGAGGTTACACTAAACAACCGAACTAGGTTAATAATTGGCTCCTTTTACCGACCTCCCGACTCAGCAGCATTAGTGGCAGAACAACTGAGAGAAAATTTGGAATACATTTCACATAAATTTTCTCAGCATGTTATAGTCTTAGGTGGAGATATAGACTGGGACACTCGGATGTTTAGGACGGGTGGTAGGGACAGAGCATGGAGTGACATTATACTGAGTGCACTATCCGAAAATTACCTCGAGCAATTAAACAGAGAACCGACTCGTGGAGATAACATCTTGGACCTACTGATAACAAACAGACCCGAACTTTTCGACTCTGTATGTACAGAACAGGGAATCAGTGATCATAAGGCCGTTGCAGCATCCCTGAATATGGAAGTTAATAGGAATATAAAAAAAGGGAGGAAGGTTTATCTGTTTAGCAAGAGTAATAGAAGGCAGATTTCAGACTACCTAACAGATCAAAACGAAAATTTCTGTTCCGACACTGACTATGTTGAATGTTTATGGAAAAAGTTCAAGGCAATCGTAAAATGCGTTTTAGACAGGTACGTGCCGAGTAAAACTGTGAGGGACGGGAAAAACCCACCGTGGTACAACAACAAAGTTAGGAAACTACTGCGAAAGCAAAGAGAGCTCCACTCCAAGTTTAAACGCAGCCAAAACCTCTCAGACAAACAGAAGCTAAACGATGTCAAAGTTAGCGTAAGGAGGGCTATGCGTGAAGCGTTCATTGAATTCGAAAGTAAAATTCTATGTACCGACTTGACAGAAAATCCTAGGAAGTTCTGGTCTTACGTTAAATCAGTAAGTGGCTCGAAACAGCATATCCAAACACTACGGGATGATGATGGCATTGAAACAGAGGATGACACGCGTAAAGCTGAAATACTAAACACCTTTTTCCAAAGCTGTTTCACAGAGGAAGACCGCACTGCAGTTCCTTCTCCAAATCCTCACACAAACGAAAAAATGGCTGACATCGAAATAAGTGTCCAAGGAATAGAAAAGCAACTGGAATCACTCAATAGAGGAAAGTCCACTGGACCTGACGGGATACCAATTCGATTCTACACAGAGTACGCGAAAGAACTTGCCCCCCTTCTAACAGCCGTGTACCGCAAGTCTCTAGAGGAACGGAGGGTTCCAAATGATTGGAAAAGAGCACAGATAGTCCCAGTCTTCAAGAAGGGTCGTCGAGCAGATGCGCAAAACTATAGACCTATATCTCTGACGTCGATCTGTTGTAGAATTTTAGAACATGTTTTTTGCTCGCGTATCATGTCACTTCTGGAAACCCAGAATCTACTATGTAGGAATCAACATGGATTCCGGAAACAGCGATCGTGTGAGACCCAACTCGCCTTATTTGTTCATAAGACCCAGAAAATATTAGATACAGGCTCCCAGGTAGATGCTATTTTTCATGACTTCCGGAAGGCGTTCGATACAGTTCCGCACTGTCGCCTGATAAACAAAGTAAGAGCCTACGGAATATCAGACCAGCTGTGTGGCTGGATTGAAGAGTTTTTAGCAAACAGAACACAGCATGTTGTTATCAATGGAGAGACGTCTACAGACGTTAAAGTAACTTCTGGCGTGCCACAGGGAAGTGTTATGGGACCATTGCTTTTCACAATATATATAAATGACTTAGTAGATAGTGTCGGAAGTTCCATGCGGCTTTTCGCGGATGATGCTGTAGTATACAGAGAAGTTGCAGCATTAGAAAATTGTAGGAAGATGCAGGAAGATCTGCAGCGGATAGGCACTTGGTGCAGGGAGTGGCAACTGACCCTTAACATAGACAAATGTAATGTATTGCGAATACATAGAAAGAAGGATCCTTTATTGTATGATTATATGATAGCGGAACAAACACTGGTAGCAGTTACTTCCGTAAAATATCTGGGAGTATGCGTGCGGAACGATTTGAAGTGGAATGATCATATAAAATTAATTGTTGGTAAGGCGGGTACCAGGTTGAGATTCATTGGGAGAGTGCTTAGGAAATGTAGTCCATCAACAAAGGAGGTGGCTTACAAAACACTCGTTCGACCTATACTTGAGTATTGCTCATCAGTGTGGGATCCTTACCAGATCGGTCTGACGGAGGAGATAGAGAAGATCCAAAGAAGAGCGGCGCGTTTCGTCACAGGGTTATTTGGTAACCGTGATAGCGTTACGGAGATGTTTAATAAACTCAAGTGGCAGACTCTGCAAGAGAGGCGCTCTGCATCGCGGTGTAGCTTGCTCGCCAGGTTTCGAGAGGGTGCGTGTCTGGATGAGGTATCGAATATATTGCTTCCCCCTACTTATACCTCCCGAGGAGATCACGAATGTAAAATTAGAGAGATTAGAGCGCGCACGGAGGCTTTCAGACAGTCGTTCTTCCCGCGAACCATACGCGACTGGAACAGGAAAGGGAGGTAATGACAGTGGCACGTAAAGTGCCCTCCGCCACACACCGTTGGGTGGCTTGCGGAGTATCAATGTAGATGTAGATGTAGAAGATACATGGTGGTCTCCAGATGGCAAAACAGTAAATCAAATTGACCATGTTATGACAGATTAACGTTTCACTTCATTCATAAGAGATGTCGGAACGTATAGAGGAGCTGAAATTGGCTCGGGGCATTTCCTAGTGGTAGGAAAGATGGAAAGGAAGATGATCTGGAATCGACAACGAAAAGCCACACCAAAACCTAATTTAGACATCGAACGACTGAAGGAACTGTCTGTTAAAGAAGCCTATGTGATTGAAATAAATAACCGATTTACAGCAACCAATAATGTCGAGAAGGCTTGGGAAAGAATAAAGTCTGTAGTAACAGATGCAGCACAAGGAACACGAGGCACGAAAAAGTAAACGAAGAAACAGAAATGGTTCAACGAAAAGTGTCAGAAGGCAGTAGAAAGGAGGAAAGGAGCCAGGATGCTCTGGCTGCATCATAAGGAGAGTGAGGACAGGAAGGAGACGTTCAATGCGGTTAGCAGAGAAACAGCAAGAGTTCTGCGAACAGAGAAAACGAAATATCTGACTGGAGTCCTAGAATCTATAGAAGTGGAAAGCAGGAATGGAAACTCAAAGAAGTTGTTTTAGTATACAAACAAAAGTAAGAGAGGTTATCAAAGTGAAAATCTATTCATAAAAGATAAAAATCACACTATGCTAACGCAGCTGGAAGCTGTCCTAGAAAGATGGAAAGAGTATTTCTCATAAACGTAAAATCGCATTGATGCACACATAACCTTCAATTAGGCAATGTCTGAGAGTGACAGCATTAATAATGACGAATGTAGAATCACAGAACAGGAAGTGATCCACTCCATTCAAAAGTTCAAAAGCCACAAAGCAGTAGGCGACGACCAGATATCAACAGAGATGTAAAAAGAGGGCGGAAGCAAACTACAAAAGGAAATTTATAACCTTATCACAATGATCTGGAAAATTGAAACGCTGCCTGAAGATTGGAAAACTGCAATAATTTGTCCCATACACATGAATTACACAGAATGGAATGTGGAAATTACAGAGGAATCAGTTTGCTGAACATAACATACAAAATCCTGTCAATGACCATTCTGGAAAAACTTAAACCTTACGCAGAAAACATTATTCTAGATTACCAGGCTGGATTTCGGACAAACCGCTCCACAACTGATAATTTGTTTACTATATGACAAATCCTTGAGAAATACTGGGATTTTAACAAAAACATCCATTGTCTCTTCATTGACTTCCAGCGAGCCTACGATAGCGTCCACAGAAGTAGCCTCTTCAACACCTTATGAGAATTTAGTATACCCAATAATATCATTAGGATGATACAACTGTGCATGGATGGCTCCCAGGCAGCAGTGAAGTTCAGAGGATCCATATCCACCACTTTTCCAATTATAACAGGCTTACTGCAGGGAAACGCTGTTTCATGCGTCCTCTTCAACCTTGCATTAGAGAAAGTGGTTCGGGAGAGTAGTTTACATCTACACAATGGTCTACAATTCGAACACAGTGAAGTAAAACTCCTGTTATAAGCCGATGATATAGTGTTGCTGAGTAAAACTGAAGAAGAACTAAAAGACATGTACAGATCTCTCAGGGACAGTGCCAGCAAAATCGGACTTTTTACTAACCAAGATAAAACCGAATATATGGAAATAGGTCGAGTCATAAACCTAAATCCTTACTTTGAAATTGATCAACATTCTAAATTCAGAAAAATTCTACAGTTTAAATACCTTGGATCACGTTTCAACAGTAAAAATATCATAACAATGGATATAAATGAAAGAATAGCCTCAGGGTCAAGATGTCTGTACTCACTAATCAATCCACTCAAAAGTAAAGCTTTGTCAATCACCACAAAGATGAAGATATACAACACTATTATCTTTCCCATAGTACTGTACGGTTCAGAAAGCTGGATGCTTATAAAGAATGAAAGAGAAAAACTGAATGTTTTTGAAAGAAAAGTAATGAGAAAAGCCTAGGGACCTGTGTTGGAGAATGGCATTTGGAGAATTCGAAAGAACAATGAAATTTATCAGTTAATGAAGCAACCCACTATCATCCAGAAATTAAAAAGTAGGAGACTACAATGGGCTGGACATGTGGCCATAATGGAAAACAACAGAATCACCAAGAAAACATTTGCAGGAGCTCTCCAGGCAACAAGACCATTGGGCCGAGCTCGTACAAGGTGGAAAGATGACATAGAGAAGGACATCGCAGCATTAGGAATTTCCGCAGGGTGGAGAGAGGTTGCGAGAGATAGAAGGTGGTGGAAGCAGAACGTTGATGCAGAGCGTGGTCTACATGGCCTGTGATCGATGAGAAGAGAAGAGAGAGAACAATATTCGCTTTAATTGAACTAGAAGTCTCAGTCCATTCGATGTAATGCAGCCCATACCATTCTGAAGCTGTAACAGTTCCTTGGTGACAACCTAGGTGTATGGCTTCGTGTGATCTGCGCCACACTCGACCCTACCATCAGCACATACCAATTGGAGTGAGTACTCATGTGACCAGATCACAGGTTTCAAGTTGTCTAGGGTCCAACCAAAGTCGTAACGAGCCTGGGAGAGGTAGTGCAGCACCTGCTAGTAAAGGCACTCGCATCCCTCTCTGCTGCTGTAGCCCATTAACGCCACATTTCGCCTCAATGACTTAATGGATACGTTCGTGATACGTCCGACAATGATTTCTGTGGGGAACTGATTTTTTTGACTGTGTATATGATATCACACTTAGATATCACATGAACTCATGGTCAGTCGCTTGGAGGTATATATAACAAATACATCATATACTCGTGACAGAGCAGACACGAAAAACGTACTGCTGCAGACTTCCAAATTTAGCATCACAGATCTGCTGTTGAATGCAAAACAAACCTACAAAATTATAAACCAGTATCCTGTTGCATAACTACTTCATATGTTCAGAGTGAACTTAATCTCAGTAGCATAGGAATGTAGCCTGTAGAAATCGAGCCGAAAAATTCGTTTCTGGACAGCTGAATAGAGCATCCTATCAAGTTGTTAATAAACTGCTATACTATTATTCTGCTTAACCTTTTCCCCGTTTCTCTAAGGATCGGTGCTATTATATGAGTTTTGGCAATGTCGGTGACACTTGGCTGCCGGATACTCAACGTGACGCTACCGTCCCCTTAGGGAATCTGTTTATGGAGCCCGTTTGTTTACGTCTAGAGTAGATGTCGTATTACAGCTTGGGAACGTTTTCTGAAAGTTTGTTTAGCTTGTCTTTCAGAGTAACGAATGGGTCAGTTAACACCTACGATACCAAGCGACCGACACTGTTTAACTAGTCTACACAAGGCTGTAGCAACACTATCCGAAATATGGATACATGTCGAAACAAGGCCCCCGGAGTAGACAATATTCCATTGGAACTACTGACGGCCGTGGGAGAGCCAGTCCTGACAAAACTCTACCATCTGGTGAGCAAGATGTATGAAACAGGCGAAATACCCTCAGACTTCAGGAAGAATATAATAATTCCAATCCCAAAGAAAGCAGGTGTCGACAGATGTGAAAATTACCGAACTATCAGCTTAATAAGTCACAGCTGCAAAATACTAACACGAATTCTTTACAGACGAATGGAAAAACTAGTAGAAGCCAACCTCGGGGAAGATCAGTTTGGATTCCGTAGAAACACTGGAACACGTGAGGCAATACTGACCTTACGACTAATCTTAGAAGAAAGATTAAGGAAAGGCAAACCTACGTTTCTAGCATTTGTAGACTTAAAGAAAGCTTTTGACAATGTTGACTGGAATACTCTCTTTCAAATTCTAAAGGTAGCAGGGGTAAAATACAGGGAGCGAAAGGCTATTTACAATTTGTACAGAAACCAGATGGCAGTTATAAGAGTCGAGGGACATGAAAGGGAAGCAGTGGTTGGGAAGGGAGTAAGACAGGGTTGTAGCCTCTCCCCGATGTTGTTCAATCTGTATATTGAGCAAGCAGTAAAGGAAACAAAAGAAAAATTCGTAGTAGTTATTAAAATTCGTGGAGAAGAAATAAAAACTTTGAGGTTCGCCGATGACATTGTAATTCTGTCAGAGACAGCAAAGGACTTGGAAGAGCAGTTGAATGAAATGGACAGTGTCTTGAAAGGAGGATATAAGATGAACATCAACAAAAGCAAAACAAGGATAATGGAATGTAGTCTAATTAAGTCGGGTGATGCTGAGGGAATTAGATTAGGAAATGAGGCACTTAAAGTAGCAAAGGAGTTTTGCTATTTGGGGAGCAAAATAACTGATGATGGTCGAAGTAGAGAGGATATAAAATGTAGGCTGGCAATGGCAAGGAAAGCGTTTCTGAAGAAGAGAAATTTGTTAACATCCAGTATTGATTTAAGTGTCAGGAAGTCATTTCTGAAAGTATTCCTATGAAGTGTAGCCATGTATGGAAGTGAAACATGGACGATAAATAGTTTGAACAAGAAGAGAATAGAAGCTTTCGAAATGTGGTGCTACAGAAGAATGCTGAAGATAAGATGGGTAGATCACGTAACTAATGAGGAAGTATTGAATAGGATTGGGGAGAAGAGAAGTTTGTGGCACAACTTGACCAGAAGAAGGGATCGGTTGGTAGGACATGTTCTGAGGCATCAAGGGATCACAACTTTAGTATTGGAGGGCAGCGTGGAGGGTAAAAATCGTAGAGGGAGACCAAGAGATGAATACACTAAGCAGATTCAGAAGGATGTAGGTTGCAGTAGGTATTGGGAGATGAAGAAGCTTGCACAGGATAGAGTAGCATGGAGAGCTGCATCAAACCAGTCTCAGGACTGAAGACCACAACAACAACAACAAACGACACGTAAACATGGTAAGCAACGCATACAGCGGAAGGAGACTTCAGCGCTATCTAACAAGCACAATCTTACAAGTGTATGAAATATCTGCGTGAATAAGATTTCAAAATACTTTCAGGCCGCCAGAAACAAAGATCCGAGGGACGTATGTAAGGTAGCAGAACAGCAGATCGAGAGAAGAGCACATGGCGTTGGAATTAGGAATACGTAATTGCTGTTCATTTTATCACTTCAACACTAATGAACACCGAATGACATGCTAATATTTCATAAGTATTTATGATGTTATATTTGGTGAGAGGAAGCCTGCTGGAGGACTTTGATTTCACCAAGGAAGTGGGCGAGGCATATCAGCTGGTGACAAGTTGCAGCCCCAGCCAGGTCAATTGCACATGGTTGTCAGGAATCTACCTCGAGCCTGTGTCAGTCGCTGTACCCACCCGCAACAGAAGTGACGTCATGCGGTGACGTTGGCAGTGCTTTGGTTGCTTGGAGTCTGTTGCTTGTACGCCCACTCCCCTCCCTCCGCCCTACTCAAAGCCAGCAGAACTGGCTGTGTTCCTTGGTGATGACAATATCTGCACACAGATAGGTTCCAGCTTCAGTTCTCGATGATAAATAACACAAAAATGAGGGCAGTGCAGATGGCACTGCCCAGGTAGCTGCTGAAGTGCATAAAATAAATCACAGGATAAATAACAGAAAAATAACATTGAACCACAACTGTAATTTACTATGGTCAACGATACAGTGTATTTGAAAGCGTAAATAATACTCATCATAAAATTAATCGTATTACGACATGCACATGTGCCGTTCGGAGGAACGTGGCATCTTCTCGCTGATGGTATATGATACCATTCAACTTATTGAGTTTAATACGAAAATTAAGTTTTTTCTTAAATGCTTTGTGGTATGAGGCATAATGTTGGTCTCACGTTCCTGTAGTCGGGATTTTATCGGCAACACACACAGTATCGTTTCTAGGTCTGAAGAGTAGTTGGAGCAATTGACCAGAGCACGAAAGGAGGCTGCCAGAAAATTTGGGCTAAGATAAACATAAGAGACCCAAGACAGCGTACCTCGTTATGACACGTGGCCAAAGCCTTACTGCTGGTCATCTACAATCAATGTTGTTGGGAGTCCAGTCCTACAAGACAGTGCATGAATTTAAATACCCAGGGGAAATTTTCACTGATACTATGTACGTGATGCAGAGATGAATGCCAAACTACAAACAGGAAACCAATATTATTACTGCCTAGCACAACTGCGTCGGTCCACATATCTCTTCAAACACATAAAGATTCGAATATACAAAGCCCTGATGCATCCTGTTGTTCTACATAGCTGTGAGACACGGAGTATCGGGAAACAGGACTTCCGTAAGCCCCTAGGTTTTGAGAGAAAAGTGCTTCAAAGATCTTCACTCCGGTTCTGGATATAGACACAGAAGAACGGGGGATCAGACAAAACTAAGAGCTTGAGGAGGTATACCAGCAGCCCAAGATAGCGGGATCTGTGAAAGCCAAACGAATGCAGTGGGTCGGGCATGTCTCCTAGATGGAAATTCACAGATGGCCTCGGGAGCCCCTGGATTTCACACCTACAGGAAAGAAACCCCCAGGGAGACCAGAGAAGCGTGGCATCCATGAATTTTTAAAACAAATATCAATAGATATAGGCGGGTGGCGGATAGCAGCAATGGACAGAATACTTGTAGCAGCTTGTGGTCCACTGGGCCTGATCATGTAGAAGAAGAAGAAGACAGCCAGTATCCCAATACGTATATAATTCCCCACAGCCTTGTCCAGCACTCGCAATAAATCTACCGATTACTTTCAGAACTCAAAAAACTTTCTTTTGAACTGATGGTATTTTGCATTATGCAGCAATGTAGTACTCGTCGTACTGTCTTCATTGACTACTAATTTAGTTAGGTATACCTTTGTTGAGAGATATTAGGAACTTTGCTTATTTAAAACGGAACAGTAAGCTTTCACAATTTTCCGAATGGTCTGTCTAAGGTAGGAAAATGTTGCTAACGTCACTGAATCAGCAGCTAAGTGAAATGATCCACGTGTCTTAATCACATAGTGAAGTGTATTAGAATACCGACTATGTCATTTCTCTTTAATATTCTAAACCAATATTCCGTGGATATCTTCACCTGCAGCCTTACTGCTGGATGAGATAACACGCTAAGACTTTTTTGTAAACAATTCATATCCTACCGTCTTTGAAATACATGTATCGAATCTCATAGCTTTGATACTAAACAAGAATGACAATTTCGTCAATTCTTCTTCACAGCAGTCTGGAGTTCAATTACATTTTCAGTGTTAATTCGTTGCCTCTTATTCTCCCCATGTCTTCTCAGGAAAGCGTTGAAAATTACTCTTCCTATCTGTGCTCCTTACCTCCAGATACATACAACTTACTCAGAAATCCAAGAGACAATAAATCTCACTGATATCATTTGTACAAAATATTTGCTTTTCAATCACGATATTAATTTTCGAGTCTTCTTCACGAATTTTATGTGAAGTTTTACGAGGGTACTTTAACGACCAATCACGTCTTCTGGCTGCTTCAATTTTTTTTTTTTTTGGTCAGGCAGTTTAGTTGTTGCCAGATAGCAGGACAGACGCCGGTCCAAATCGTACATATATTTTAGGAAAACATGCAAATGAAGTCTTGAAACTAGAGTTTTCGGTAAATAAATTTAATATATTCACACACAGCTTCGAGAGAACAATTTCAGGGGATCAACTGGTCAATTAAGTATTAATTTTGCTCTTTACTAGCGGATAGTAGTGAACATGGGAATAATTTCCTCATGCTAACGCTGAAGAAAGTAAGTTAGATGGTTCTGAATAAGTCGTCATGTCAATCTATTACGGAACTTAGCCACTAGGCCAGCTATCTTTATGTAGATACTCGGCTAGCTCTTGTATTCATAGGTCAATAGACTCTTGTCGCCCATAAAACAATGCGATACCAAACAAAATTCAAATATTTACCTAAAATTTGTTGGACAGTTCAGCAAGATTCAAGTTATTTTTAAGTTAATGAAACTGTGCAAAAATTTTTGTCTTTGTTCAATCTGCAGTTTCATGTTCAAGAAACTCAACCATCTTTACTGTCTTCTACCAGTCTTTAAAGAATATAATTTAGGGAGTTCCATTGCGGATATAATATTAAGATACATTTTAAGATTCGGACGAGAATGCTACCAGTCCAACACGATTTGAATTAATGGCACCCTGAACCTATACGCATGTCAAACTGTGTCAATACATTCATAACAACACCGAATAAATACTGGCACAAGCCTATTTAAAGATATACTTTGCCTCCGGGGGATGGTGCGATTCAGGGTGATGAATTCGGTGGGTGCTAAACAGCCATTGTGTCAGCAATTATATGCCTTACACATTGGTCATCTTCCAGTAACAGCTGCCGCGAAGAGTAATTCTAGCATTCTACATATTTAAACGTGAAAACAGCGTCAATTCAGGACTGGAATCCATAGGAACTGGAGATACTTTCGCCATGCATATATAACGGAAAATGTACCATTTTAAGGCTATTACACAACTGGTGCTTTGTTCTAGTTAGATCGCTCTTTTCGCTCAAACCAACTATCGTTTATGCTCTCTTGCCAGCCTAGCACAAAGGGAAACACTTTCCCCTATTCTGTCGCTACTAGTTATCGACCGTGTAAGTGGACAGTAAACTAGAAATTATTTAGAATTATTTATGCGTGGATAGAAAATGTCAATATTCGGTTCAAACTATAAGTTAACGTAATTGTTAACAAATACTGCTAAAACATTATTTATGGACAACTGAAAATTACTAATGACATGAAGATCTGGTCTTAAAAATGAACATCATCTCTATGAACCATACCACCCTCAGTATTGGTCTGGCAAAGTTTATATATAGGTGCCGCCATGGTCGGCAGCCCGTTTGTGCAGATGTGCATTGAAGACGCGATGTGTCTCACCGTCTTTTTGTAGCCATTGCTAACCGTGCGGCTATCTTCCTGGTTATGCTCCAGTGGCTACAGGGTAGCAGAATTATTGTCTACAAAGAGAGGACAGAAATACGGTCACACAAAAAACACATTACCACACCTGATGCGGTGTAGGAAAACAGCTGGCATTGGGAGATAGCTTCGTGTCATCCCTGGTTGGTATAAATACAGGTACTGCGTGGATCTGAAGGGAATCGCGTACAGTTCCTGTAACTCCGGACATGCTTTACAGTGCTGTTCGTAACATTCTCCTCGACCACAGCTATTGTTGAGGAATGATGGTGGACATGTTGAGCATTTCCTGTAAATAACAACATCTTTGCTTTGTGTTACTTTGTTATGCTAGATATTGCTGTTCTGATCAGATGAAGCTTTATCTGTCGGACATTCTTTGAACTTTTGTATTTTATGGTTTTTATAAAACCCCATTTCATTCCTAGCATATGTGTCAATTTGTACCTCTGTGTCTACGTTATTCCGTGATTTATTCATTTTTTAAATTTATACTGTCTTTTTGATCACCCGGTCTGTGTACAGCGATCACGCACGCTTGTATGCGTAGTAGATCACAAATACTCAATAATATTGAGATCTGGTGCTGTGGAGGCCAGAGCGATGCGACGAATCCTACTCGTGCTCACTAAACCAGTCCTCGGATATGCGACTTGTGTGAAAAAGCGACTCTCTTCCTGGAACACAGCAGCGACATTTTGGAAAACCCGTTGTACTATGAGGTGATCCTGAGCAGGAAAAATGGTCACTTCAACGTTGACAGTAACCCCAGCTTGCAGAGTCACCATGGTTCTACCGGAATACCACGATACTCTTGTCCAAAGCATTCCCCAACCCCTGCTATGTTTCGCTCTTGGGACGTAAACTCGGCCGCCTAAATGTCTTTCTTCCGTTAGCTACACCAGAGTCCATTTTTTATGACTTCAGCACCACATTATCCTGTTATAGGCATCTGCATAGTGATTATTGGTTTTGGAATTCCAGCTCAGCGAGTAAAATCCTGCTTATAGAGGCCATATAGTTTTCTTTTCGTGCTTACAGCGTTCGCCAATGCGACAATCAGTTCTGCGTGCGGTATCAATCTTTGATCGGAGCCACTTGAATCAATAAACGTTTCGGTTATACTGGTTACGAAAGCACCCACAATACGAGCTGAAAATGTTCCCACGGTCGAACGGACTGGGCTTCTACTTAATGCACTCACAATTACACAGAACACTATTCTGACCGCGAGTGAGATTTGCAACGCGTTGACGATATTGCAAACGTGCCGTTAGTGGTCAAATACAACACTGCAAAATGCAGGTTTGCCTGTCCGTCTTTGTGTTGAAGCATGCATTTCTGGCTTCTTTCAACTTTTGTGCAGCCCAGCCCGCTTGAACGTTCTTAGGGTTGGAGAATTGAAAACTAAATGACGCAGATTTTCTGAGGCAAGAAACAGGTCTATTTTTACACGAACCTGCCATTTTAAGAGAGCGAAACCGTTGCTCAATCCTGGGTCAGGTGTGCCCATAAACAGGATTTGCCATCCATTGCTGACGAACTTCACATTCGAGATGAGGAGAGGATCATTTGCTGTGATGCATGTGATGTGAGCAATTGTAACTGACATGTCTTCAAGGGTATGGGAGGCTATCTTGTTGGTTTGGGAACAGAGTGCCTCCTGGGACTCTAAAACCATTCAAAAGTTTTGGGGAGGCAGCGAGGAGTAGATGCTTCATCTGTATTGGTGGAGCTCTTAAAATAAATTTTGTAGTTACGTTTGTTTAAAAAAGAAGAAGTGTTCTTGGATAAGCGGACACTTTGTCTGAAAATTGTCAATACATACATCTGCAGATTAATCACAATAAGCTTTCTGTAGCTTGTCATTGTCCCTCCTTGACCCATTGTCAATACGTCTATATCTAGTGCACCGGAGCATAATATCATGATTACGTGGGGGAATACAACGCGGAAAAATCAGTTCTGGAAAAGGAATTGAACGAACGCAGATCTCTATGCAGACTTCGTCGGTGGTGTGGAACAAGTAATCCGCACTCCCTGGCGACAGTGCTGAAGAGACACTTTGGGAAATGTACCTCACGCTCACTAGAGCCAAACACCAAGAAAGCGGGAAGACAACTACGAACGATCCTGAAATTGTCATCTACCTGCGGGCAAAGTAAATGCTACTGTTCCACAAAAGCTGTCAGAGTACATTTGAATAATGTAAAACTAATCCAGCATTTGGCACACAGAAAACTGAAAACAGACCAGACGAATAGAATGAAGAAGAAGAAATGAACTTCCATGTCAGTCCCTGCCGAAGGAAATCGTCCAGGAGTTTCAACCACGAGCTGTTACACAGGACGTTCCTCTCCGTCCTATTGTAAGCGAAATAGGCGTATCATCGTACCAGCTGGCCAAACATCAAACGGATGTATTACGGTCCTACGTCGGTAAATGTCAGCACCTCATCAAAAACTCTGTACATTTCATTCAACATATGTAAAACTGCACCTCCGTGACCAGGACCTTACGTTGAGTGTCGATGTGGTACACTACTGGCCATTAAAATTGCTACACGAAGAAGAAATGCAGATGATAAACGGGAATTCACTGGACAAATATGTTATACCAGAACTGACATGTCATTACATTTTCACGCAATTTGGGTGCACAGACCTTGAGAAATCAGTACCCAGAACAACCACCTTTGGCCGTAATAACGGCCTTGATACGCCTGGGCATTGGGGCAAACAGAGCTTAGATGGCGTGTACAGGTACAGCTGCCCAACCAGCTTCAACTCGATGCCACAGTTCATCAAGAGTAGTCACTGGCGTACTGTGAGGAGCTAGTTGCTCGGCCACCATTGACCAGACGTTTTCAATTGGTGAGAGATCTGGAGAATGTGCTGGCCAGGGTCGAAGTCGAACATTATCTGTATTCAGAAAGGCCCGTACAGGACCTGCAACATGCGGTCGTGCATTATCCTGCTGAAATGTAGGGTTTTGCAGGGAACGAATGAAGGGTAGAGTCACCGGTCGTAACACATCTGAAATGTAACGTCCACCGTTCAGAGTGCCGTCAATGCGAACAAGAGGTGACCGAGACGTGTAACCAATGGCACCCCATACCATCACGCCGGGCGATACGCCAGTCTGGCGATGACGAATACCCGCTTCCTATGTGCGTTCACCGCGATGTCGCCACACAGGGATGCGACCATTATGATGCTGCAAACGGAACCTGGATTCATCCGAAAAAATGACGTTTTGCTATTCGTGCACCCAGGTTCGTCGTTGAGTACACCATCGCAGGTGGTCCTGTCAATGATGCAGCGTCATGGGTAACAGCAGCAATTGTCACCGAGCCGATAGTCCATGCTGCTGCAAACGTCGTCGAACTGTTCATGCAGATGGTTGTTGTCTTGCAAACGTCCCCATCTGTTTATTCAGGGATCGAGACATGGCTGCACGATTCCTTACTGCCATGCGGATAAGATGCCTGTCATCTCGACTGCAAGTGATACGAGACCGTTGAGATCCAGCAAGGCGTTCCGTATTACCCTCCTGAACCCACCGATTCCATATTCTGCTAACAGTCATTGGATCTCGACCAACGCGAGCAGCAATGTCGCGATACGATAAACCGCAATCGCGATACGCTACAATCCGACCTTTATCAAAGTCGGAAACGTGATGATAGGCATTTCTCCTCCTTACACGAGGCATCACAACGACGTTTCACCAGGGAACGCCGGTCAACTCCTATTTGTGTTTGAGAAATCGGTTGGAAACTTTCCTCATGTCAGCACGTTGTAGGTGTCCCCACGGGCGCTAACCTTGTTTTGAAAATGGTTTCCAATGGCTTTGAGCAAAATGGGAGTTAACTTCTGAGATCATCAGTCCCCTAGAACTTAGAACTACGTTAACCTAACTAACCTAAGGCGTTTCTGTCTGGAACCGCGCGACCACTACGGTCGCAGGTTCGAGTCCTGCCTCAGGCATGGATGTGTGTGATGTCCATAGGTTAGTTAAGTTTAAGTAGTTCAAAGTTTAGGGACTGACGACCTCAGATCCATTTTCAACCATTCGAAAAATAAGCGAAAAATATTCCTATTTAAAAAAAGTAGATAAAAATTCTCTTGACGCCTTCCTGAGAGACAATCTCCACTCATTCCAAATTAATAATGTAAGTGTACACCAGATGTGGCTTTAATTCAAAGAAATAGTTCAAATGGTTCAAATGGCTCTGAGCACTATGGGACTCAACATATTAGTTCATAAGTCCCCTAGAACTTAGAACTACTTAAACCTAACTAACCTAAGGACATCACACACACCCATGCCCGAGGCAGGATTCGAACCTGCGACCGTAGCAGTCGCGCGGTTCCGGACTGCGCGCCTAGAACCGCTAGACCACCGCGGCCGGCTCAAAGAAATAGTATCAGCAGCAATTGAGACATGTATATCAAATAAAGTAACAAACGACGGAGCTGATCCTCCTTGGTACACAAAACATGTCAGAACACCGTTGCAGAAACAACGAAAGAAACTTGCCAAATTTTAACAGACTCAAAATCCCCAAGATGGTAATGTTTTTAGAAGCTCACAATTTATTGTGGACTTCAATGGGAGATGCTTATAACAGTTTCCACAAAGGAACTTTGTCTCGAAACCTGCCAGGAAATCCAAAGCGATAACAGTTTCCGCAACGAAACATTATCTCGAAACCTGGCAGAAAATCCAAAGCGATTCTGGTCGTATGTGAAGTATATTAGCGGCAAGTAACAATCAATGCCTTCTCTGCGCCATAGCAATGGAGATACTGTCGAAGACAGTGCTGCCAAAGCAGGGTTACTAAACACAGGCTTCCGAAATGCCTTCACAAAAGAAGACGAAGTGAATATTCCAGAATTTGAATCGAGAACAGCTGCCAACGTGATTAACGTAGAAGTAAATATTCTAGGAGTAGTGAAGCAACTTAAATCACTTAATAAAAGCAAGTCTTCTGGTCCAGGCTGTATGGCAATTAGGTTCATTTCGGAGCATGCTGATGCTTTACTTAACAATCATCTCGACGAAAGATGCGTCCCCAAAGACTGGAAAGTTGCAAAGGTGACACCAATATTCAAGAAAGGTAGTAGTAGTAATCCACTAAATTACAGGTCCATATCGTTAACGTCGATATGCAGCAGGCTTTAGTGTTCGAACGTATTAAATTACCTCGAAGAAAACGGTGTATTGTCACACAGTCAACATGGGCTTAGAAAACATCGTTCCTGTGAAACACAACTAGCTCTTTATTCACATGAAGTGCTGCGCGCTATTGACAAGGGATTTCAGATCGATTCCGTATTTCTGGATTTCCGGCAGGTTTTTGACACTATACCACACAAGCGGCTCGTAGTGAAATTGCTTGCATATGGAATTTCGTCTCAGTTACGTGACTGGATCTGTGATTTCCTGTCAGAGAGGTCACGGTTCGTTGAAATTCACGGAAAGTCATCGAGTAAAACAGAGGTTAATTCTGGCGTTCCCCAAAGTAGTGTTATAGGACCTTTGCTGTTCCTTCTCTACACTCCTGGAAATTGAAATAAGAACACCGTGAATTCATTGTCCCAGGAAGGGGAAACTTTATTGACACATTCCTGGGGTCAGATACATCACATGATCACACTGACAGAACCACAGGCACATAGACACAGGCAACAGAGCATGCACAATGTCGGCACTAGTACAGTGTATATCCACCTTTCGCAGCAATGCAGGCTGCTATTCTCCCATGGAGACGATCGTAGAGATGCTGGATGTAGTCCTGTGGAACGGCTTGCCATGCCATTTCCACCTGGCGCCTCAGTTGGACCAGCGTTCGTGCTGGACGTGCAGACCGCGTGAGACGACGCTTCATCCAGTCCCAAACATGCTCAATGGGGGACAGATCCGGAGATCTTCCTGGCCAGGGTAGTTGACTTACACCTTCTAGAGCACGTTGGGTGGCACGGGATACATGCGGACGTGCATTGTCCTGTTGGAACAGCAAGTTCCCTTGCCGGTCTAGGAATGGTAGAACGATGGGTTCGATGATGGTTTGGATGTACCGTGCACTATTCAGTGTCCCCTCGACGATCACCAGTGGTGTACGGCCAGTGTAGGAGATCGCTCCCCACACCATGATGCCGGGTGTTGGCCCTGTGTGCCTCGGTCGTATGCAGTCCTGATTGTGGCGCTCACCTGCACGGCGCCAAACACGCATACGACCATCATTGGCACCAAGGCAGAAGCGACTCTCATCGCTGAAGACGACACGTCTCCATTCGTCCCTCCATTCACGCCTGTCGCGACACCACTGGAGGCGGGCTGCACGATGTTGGGGCGTGAGCGGAAGACGGCCTAACGGTGTGCGGGACCGTAGCCCAGCTTCATGGAGACGGTTGCGAATGGTCCTCGCCGATACCCCAGGAGCAACTGTGTCCCTAATTTGCTGGGAAGTGGCGGTGCGGTCCCCTACGGCACTGCGTAGGATCCTACGGTCTTGGCGTGCATCCGTGCGTCGCTGCGGTCCGGTCCCAGGTCGACGGGCACGTGCACCTTCCGCCGACCACTGGCGACAACATCGATGTACTGTGGAGACCCCACGCCCCACGTGTTGAGCAATTCGGCGGTACGTCCACCCGGCCTCCCGCATGCCCACTATACGCCCTCGCTCAAAGTCCGTCAACTGCACATACGGTTCACGTCCACGCTGTCGCGGCATGCTACCAGTGTTAAAGACTGCGATGGAGCTCCGTATGCCACGGCAAACTGGCTGACACTGACGGCGGCGGTGCACAAATGCTGCGCAGCTAGCGCCATTCGACGGCCAACACGGCGGTTCCTGGTGTGTCCGCTGTGCCGTGCGTGTGATCATTGCTTGTACAGCCCTCTCGCAGTGTCCGGAGCAAGTATGGTGGGTCTGACACACCGGTGTCAATGTGTTCTTTTTTCCATTTCCAGGAGTGTATATAAATGATTTGGGAGAGAATTTGAGCAGCCGTCATCTGTTGTTTGCGGATTCCGCTGTGGTTTATCGACTAATAAAGTCATCGGAAGATCAAAACAAACTGCAAAACGATTTAGAAGAAATATTGGAAAGGTGGGAAAAGTGGCAGTTGACCTCAAATAACGAAAAATGTGAGGTCATCCTGTAACGCCGGAAATGCATATCCTCGTATTTCCATCTATTGTACTATAAATTTTTTCCTTATTTTGTTACCTGAAGATATGACGTTTCTGTGTCTTTGTATATTGTAATTGTTTTACTATTTGTATATACATGCATTTATGTCGATGTATAATTGGTTTGTTTTGTAAATACTTTTTGTATTTTTACGCTGGGTGTTGCCTAGGGAAAACTATGCTATCGAACGAATTCATGGCTAGGTCGTGTGGAGAACCAAAGTGTTTAGGATCTTTGGTAGTGTTAGCTCTGCCGCGGGGAGCGCGGGCAGAGCGGAGTCTGGCTGGAGGACGGCAGTGGAGCAGGTGTGTCGTGTGACGCTCCCGCGAGTTGCCGCGCTTTCGCGGTTTGGCAGCATGTAATTGCTCTCGACTTGCTGTGATAGTTTCTGACACGGTGTCGAGGACGGGAAGCGTTAGCTGGCGCACAGCAAGAGCCCGTTTCGGCTAGAGACCGTGGCGAGAAGAAGGCCGAATATGAGTGACTGTCGCCACCTCCTCGATCGACGACTTCAAAAATTCAATCAACCAACAAGGAAGACTGGTAGCACGTAAAGTTTTAGAACTGTATGGCAGACCTCAGCTTTTCAAACTGTTAAATTTTTCTCACTAAATTACAGCAACGTAGCATGAACCTTTGTTGCTCATTGTCCCAATTGCATTACCAAGCAGGGTCCTTCCTTTTCCGAAATGAACCCGAGTGTCGTTGAAATTCAAACACCAGCATTAAAGTAATATCATTCCATTTCACTGCTTTAATTTCAAAGTTCAGTTAAGGTATTCATAGCTGGCTACAATATTTAGATTACACAAGCACAAATTAAGAGTGCGAGTTTTGTTACCATATTTTAGCTTACCTGTGACTGCGGCTCAGCTTGGTACGTGCTAAAATTTACTATTGTTAACTGTTCAGAATCATTTAATTCAAGTTCAAAGTTAAATCTTTTATTTCTAAATTGTGTAGCTTCAAGTAGCTTTTGAAATGATTGTTGAGGTAGCCCAGGGCTAACATTAGTTTACTGAATTTCGTAGTGCCTCAGAAACAAAGTTGACTATTAATTTCAGTCACTAAATTAACTTTCAATTTTCCAGTTTTATTAATTCTTTTGCTAAATTAAGTCAGAGTGCAGCGAAATTTATTACTTCTGACAAACATTCAGTTTTCACACAACACGTGTCAACCTTCAGTTGCCACGCCTCTAGTGCTAATTATATGTGCAATAACCTTTCTTTTTCAGTTATTATAGTAGTTGTCCATAGGACTGGCGACCGTATTTTTCCCCAAATCTCAATTATCTAATTAACGTCAGTTAATTGTTAACGCAACGACCAAACATTTACTTTCTTTATTAACTTTACCCCTTTTCAAAATTAATTTCCACCAGTTTCATTTGCATTTTTCCTTTCATGTAGATGTAACCCTTTCCTCCCTCATTACCGACAGATTAACTTCGGAGACGATTGCTTTTCCCAAATTTCCATTAGGTACACGCGGTTTAATTTTTACTGTCATTAAGTTCGATAAATGAGGGGGAGGTTACAATCCACATGAGTGCTTAGAGGAACGCGTTAAACTTCGGTTACACGATAAATCAGTCCAATCTAAAAGCCGTAAATTCAACTAAATACCTAGGTATTACAATTACGAACGATTTAAATTGGTAGGAACACATAGAAAATGTAGTGGGGAAGGCTAACTAAAGGCTGCGTTTCATTGTCAGGACACTTAGAAAATGGAACAGACCTATTAAGGAGACTGCCTACACTACGCTAGTCCGTCCTCTTTCAGAATACTGTTGCGCGGTTTGGGATCCTTACCAGATAGGACTGATTGAATGCATCGAAAAAGTTCAAACAAAGACCGCACGTTTTGTATTATCGCGAAATATGGGAGAGAGTGTGACAGAAATGATACAGGATTTGGGATGGACATCATTAAAAGAAAGGCGTTTTTCGTTGCGACGGGATCTTCTCTTGAAATTCCAATCACCAACTTTCTCCTCCGATTAAGAAAATACTTTGTTGACACGGACTTACATAGGGAGGAACGATCACAAAGGTGAAGTAACGGAAATCAGAGCTCGTACGGAAAGATATAGGTTTTCATTCATACCGCCGCTATACGAGATTGATATAATAGAGAATTGTGAAGGTGGTTCGATGAACCCCTGCCAGGTACTTAAATGTGATTTGCCGAGTATCCACGTAGATGCAGATGTAGAATGAGGAACTTGAAATTTCAGCTCAAGATAGGATCATGTAGTGGGAGGCCTACTATAGCTCTATTTTAAAAGAATAACTGACTATGCACTCGTTAGATATGACACGCTAGAGAACTTCGTGACAGGATGGACATTACATGGTATACGGTCAATACACAGAAATATATAAAGAAACGGACACTACTCAATAACAAATGAAAACCACAGTATAGGACTGCACACAGACGACGAATAGAATGAGTTTGGCTGTCTAGAGCACAGGAGACCTTCAATGAGTACCATAGAAGAATATTATCCAAAAAACCCTCAGAAGACCGGATTAAATTCCGGTCGTATGTAAAGACTGTTAGTGGCACGAAAGTTATTGATAGGCTCTGAGGGACGAGGCAGCGACTAATAATAAGTATAGCAGACTAAAAGCAGAAATGGTTAACACCTTTTCCAAACTGCCATGGCCCATTCCGATCCAGTATAATTCTTGTCCGACCACAAATATGAGTCAATGGAGTTTAGAAAACGTTGAGAGCGTTTAAGTCAGACAAAGCTCCAGCTCTCGACGGAAAAGCTATCTGATTCTATTTCGATGATATGGCTGAATTATTGTAACACTTATATTAACCTCAATATACCGAAGGTCTCTAAAAAGAAACAAAAAACAAAAAATCGGTGCCACGTGATAGGATGAAAGCACAGGTCAGAATCCTCCAAATGAAGTGTAGCACAAGTGAACCACAAACCCACTGTCCAATATAATTCAACGCCTTCCATTGTTATGCAGTCTTAGAAGATATTCCGAGGTGAAATTTTAAAGGTTAAGTGAACAGATTGTACTTCTTCACTTCAACCAGCACTGAGTAGGTAAACAGCGATCACGTGAAACCTAAATCTCGTCCTTATACAAAGCACTGAAAGTCATTGAAGTTGCATTCAACCATAAGAAGTATTTCGTAACTTCCGAAAGGCATTTGAATCGGTACAACACATGCGTATCGCTTCCGTAGGGATCGCGAAGACGCAGTTAATTTAACCTCATCGCGCACAGAGGCCTTTAATCAAAATTCTTGCATCCCATATGAAAATAAAACATACGAAAACTTGAAACGTGTAGAGGGCCCTCTTTCATGCAGTTCACAGTGCTTTGTAGAGTATAAATATACAGGGTGTTCCAGCTGTCTTGTCCACCCAAAATATCTCTGGAACAATAACAGCTATTGGAAAACGACTTTCACCGGTATCAATGTAGGGCTGGGACCCATGAATATACATATTTGGAAACATTCTAAAACCAAAGCATATGTGTTTTTTAACACAAACTTTTGTTTTTTCAAATGGACCTCCTATATTTTTTCTTCAGCAATCCATAGCATGACAAAGCACATACACAATGGCGTTGATTGCATCGTAATATTTCCATTACATCCCGAGATATTAAGACGCGAAGTTGACGCTTGAAACACCCAGCATGCGCTGCTAGCGCACGTCCTGAGGCACAGGCGTGAACCCTTACCTGCCCGTAATCGCGATGTGATTGACATGCGTAATCACACCTCCATACTTATCAAGAGGTCCAAAACGAATAATACTGTCTGCTGCCATCAACTCTCATAAGCACCTAATGGTTTCCCTCTTGCACGTTTTACGTATCTACGTACACGATATGAACCAGTACCATTCGGGGTACACCCGTCAGGTTGTCTTATTTATCCTGCACACCCAAAATAAGGTTCATCTAATACGTTATATGACCCATTGTGCCTGTCGCGCAGCTCCTGGCTCTGCCTAGTCAAGTGTCCAACGTAGTTCCCACTACTGCCACAGTTACCACTTCGCCTTGTTTATTATTTGCGACCCATGCAAACTCCTGTACTCCACCACCATCCGAGCATCCCATTTGTTTTTGCTTTGGCGTGCAGTACACCGCTTTGCAGTGTAGTCGTGCATCACAGTAATCTAGTGACGGCACGGAGGTAGTGCACATTGTGAATAAAAGTTGTGTTGTGATGGTAAAATGCTGCTGGTCTATGGAGAATGTACGTTGACGGGAAGTACGTTATGAGATTGCTTGTTTGTTGGTAGTACTGTTACCGAACATTATGATTATTAAGTTAATATGTCTGTTTTCTACCTTACTCTACATACCTGTACTGTACCCTGTTGTAGGTGGACGAAATGCTGTTCAGGCAGAACGACTGTACAGAAGACGATTCCCTGACAAGCCATCGCCTTCGTACCGGATGTTTGGTCGTCTCATATCTCGTCTACGTGAAACGGGAAGCTTAAATCCAAGACCTCGACATCGTCCTAGAAACCGCAGAGATGAACGTGCTGAAGTTGCTGTGCTCGCTACCATAGCTGTGAATCCTCAAATCAGCACACGTCAAATTGATCGTGAAGTTGGTGAGTCGAAATCAAGTGCACAGCGTATTCTTAAACGTCATAAATTTCATCGTTACCATGTTCATTTACACCAGGATCTTCACGGAAATGACATCCGCAATAGGGTAACATTTTGTCGGTGGGCTCAGCAGAAACTTCTGACTAATCCTATTTCTTTTGCAGATGTTCTCTTTACCGACGAGACATCATTCTCCAACAAAGGAATTGTCAATATAAGGAATATGCATTATTGGTCCGCTGACAATCCAAAATGGCTCCGTCAGGTAGAGCATCAACGTCCGTGGAAAGTTAATGTTTGGTGTGGGATTATTGGAGATACCATTATCGGACCTTTCTTTTTAAATGCCATCCAAAATGGCAGACAATACTCCAGATTTATACGACACAATCTTTCTGTTCTCTTGGACACCGCACCTCTGAACCGGAGAATGGTCATGTGGTATCAGCATGACGGATGCCCTGCACATAACGCCTTACGAGCACGACGACTTCTGAACCGCAAGTTCCCTGGTAGGTGGATTGGACGAGGTGGCCCAGTTAGGCGGCCTGCCCGATCTCTGGACCTTACACCGCTGGATTATTTTCTTTGGGGAGCAGTGAAGGATGCTGCTTGCCAACATGAACCAACAACACCAGAGAACATGAAGCAACGCATTATTGATGCTTGTACAGCCATCAAAGAAGAAACAGTAGCACGAAGTAGGGCATCCTTCATCCGCAGAGTGACCCTATGTATGCAAGCCAATGGGCATCACTTTGAGCATGGGATGTGAACGCTATGTTTAGTATGTAGTGCTAGTATCACAGTGGGAGTTTCTACAAAGGGCCATTTTACCCAGTGATGTTAGGAAACATTTGTTTGCAACAATTTGTCATTGAATGCATTAGATAAACATAACATTGATAATTACGTGATAGTAAAACTAATTGGTTAAACATGTTTACATTCATCTTCTATGTCCTACCTGAACTTCCCAAATCAAAACATTTTTACCTAAACAACGGTAAAACTTTTAGTCCTCTTGCTCGTTTCACTAAAACCATCAACATGAATTTTACTATTACGAGTGAATGATTAACTGTCACTTGCGCTAGATCTACAGTAAAGTAAAATTTTAACGTTGAACGGCATTATCATTTTAGTAACGGATTAACGATAAGCGAAGTTAACTTTGTGACTAACGTTGCGGTACTCAGTTATGTTACACAACCGCATCACCCCTAGCCTATGGGATAAATATCTGCTGGAATGTACGACGTTAATGCAGGATGGCAGCAGACCGTATTATTCGTTTTGGACCTCTTGATAAGTATGGAAGTGTGATTACACATGTCAATCACATCGCGATTACGGGCAGCATGGGGTTCACGCCTGAGCCTCAGGACGTGCGCTAGCAGCGCATGTCGGGTGTTTCATGCGTCATCTTCGCGTCTTAATATCTCGGGATGTAATGGGAATATTACGATGCAATCAACCAAATATGTACATTCATGGGCCCCAGCTTTGTTATGCTATGGATTGCTGAAGAAAACATATAGGAGGCCCATTTAAAAAAACATAAGTTTGTGTTAAAAACACATATGCTTTTCTTTTAGAATGTTCCCAAATATGAACATTCAGGGGCCCCAGCCCTACATTGATACCGGTGAAAGTCGTTCCAGAGATATTTTGGGTGGACAAGATAGCTGGGACACCCTGTACATGTAAAAGGAGATGTAGAGCTTACGTGTATAATTCAAAAATTTCACTCCAGTTTCGATCTGTTTCTTGTGTTGGTATGTGTTAGTTGTATTCCTTTTTCGTTCAATAAACTCGTAGCAAGGATATATTTGTAGATCGCCTTGAAACAAGCACCACCAACAGTTCTCCTGGCTCAGGCAGGAAGACAGTGAGCTCACAGCAGGAAGACAGGGACCTAGAGTCAAGGAGCAAAGGAAACAAGGAGACTTCACTTTTGAAATAAGGACAAACATGGTTGGATTCAATCATTATTCAACAGATCCAAAATGACTTACTCCTGTAGGTCACGAACTAGTCGATTATACGCAACTGTAGCGAGACACTTTGAACCCCTGGCATCCCCTCCCTTCAGATAGCGTGCCAGTATTTCCCTCACAGACTACGGTGGTTGGGTTGTCTGGGGGAAGTGACCAAACAACGAGGTCATCGGTCTCATCGGATTAGGGTAGAACGGGAAAGGAATTCGTCCATGTCCTTTCAATGGAACTATCCAAGCATTTTCTTGGAGCGATTTTGGGAAATCACGGAAAACCTATACCAGGATGGCCGAACGCGGGTTTGAACCGTCATCCTCCCGAATACGAGTCCAGTGTTCTAACCACTGCGCCACCTCCCGCGGTCACAGACTGCCTCTAGTTCATCATCGCCTTCTTCTTTTCATTATACACTGACTCCGACTGTTAGCGAATGTAACAGATTGTGTCTTCATGACGTCACTGTCAACAATGAGTTTCGGCACGAAACCTACCGAACCGTTGCGTAGCATC
The DNA here is from genome assembly GCF_023864345.2 of Schistocerca serialis cubense. Taxonomy (NCBI): domain Eukaryota; kingdom Metazoa; phylum Arthropoda; class Insecta; order Orthoptera; family Acrididae; genus Schistocerca; species Schistocerca serialis. Next base: position 1,264,416,682 of record NC_064638.1, on the reverse strand, counting down.
AGTCTCATTGACAAACCTTCCGATGAAAGAGTCGATTTCGAAGTGCGCTTTCTAGGAAGTCTGTTTCGCATCCTTCGGGCTGTGAGAAGAAGCTTAGAAGTAGTGAGGAGGTAGGTGAACACTGACTTTTAAATTACTCTGCAGTCGCAGGCACGGGATCAGGGTCTGGAAGACAAATAGTTTATCTTTACTTATCAGTATGTCAGATTATTCTTCAATTCCCATCTTGTATTCTATACTTTACATTGTTGATGGACTTCTGTATTTCCTGAGGCGCTACATTGCGTTCTTCGTAGTCCAGAAATTTAATCTGGAACGAGGAGCACAACTCACAGAACATGTGGAAAACGACTTGTTCTCACAACGTCAGCAGGTCTCGTAATTAGTTTGTTGACGCAAAATGAAATAACTTTGCTCAAGAATTTCAGTTAACCGGAATGTTGATCGCCACTATTACTATACTTATCAGTTTTCCAACATCCTTTAAAACGTTTCATGGTTAAGTTTATTTGGCACGGTAGAAAAAAAAATACAGCATCACTTAATATTAATTTTTTTTTATGACTGTGATAAGAGCTGGTGTTTGTCGCATACGGTGCCATGTACGGTATGAGACTGAATTGTTTACTTGGACCAAACCTTCTTGTCAATAAGGCAGATTTCATTTGACTATTGTCGTCTCAGGAAACAATGTAACTACTAAAGACTGCTTTTTTTACGTTTCCAGATGTTTTCGCGAGTGAAGTCGCTGTTAGGCTCGCCAGCTGCCAGCCAGGGGTGTCCCAGGCTGGTCGACGAGCCGCCAACACCTGCGCCTGTACGCCGCCTTCGCCCACCTCGACCGAAGCCGAATGAGAAGAAGGTGGAGTCCACCACCACTGAGTGCGAAGAGGCCGCTGCTGATAAACCGCAGCTTCAGGCAATTCATGTAAGCAGCAAAGCATCCTTTGCAAAACAATGACCAATAATAACTGTCAGAGTGTTCCAAGAAAAATGATAGAAATGGATTCCAATAATGTTCTGCAGATACGTTTACTGACATAACTTTTTCTTTCCACAGTTTGGTCCGAGACCGAGAATTGTGCATTTTGACTTGTCTGATGAAGAGGAGGAAGTCTCTGGCTCCTACTATCCTCCTGGAGTTCCAGTTCCACCCAGTCAGCTGCAGATCTTTGCCAACAGACCACGCCAAAGGAACATTATCCGAGAGCCACCGTCGCAGGAAGTGCAGACCGCGATGGCACATCTAATATCTGAGATACAAGCAATGGTATGTTAAACATTTACCTGTTAAAAACCCTGTATTACTTTAGAAACACAAACGTAGATTTCTTACTAACGCTTGAAATAAATGTAACTGTAGGACTGATTTTAATCTACACATACATCCAAAATGCGTAGAGCACTTACAATTGATGATGAGACTTGTCAAGGCATCTTGAAGCCAAACGCGACATATTGTTCGAGAATATGTGGAAATGACAAAAAGATCGTCATGAGATTGGTCCAAAAACACATTGCGATATTTTACAAAACTTGCATTACTTCATTTCGAAGGAATCTTTATGGACTGGTGATATTATCAATACGAAGATTCAGTTAACGCGCTTTACACATTTTACCTCTATAGTTTTCGTTACTTGCAAAAGTCTTAGTTATGTTACCGTTACAGATTTTTTGTAGCCTGTAGTATTTCAAGTGCTAGATATAGGTTTGCTCAAGGAAGCAGCTTAATAAAAATAATTCTTTTTGTCATTTCCAGGAGAACCCGCCACCTACAACATGGATTGGGCTTCTAATGGAGACTCTAGTGGACCTGTATCGAAACAAGAGAGATTACCGCCAGAACCATGGATTGGCAGCGAGACCAGGGTTCGTCATCCGAATGAAGGGAAGATTCGCTCCTGTTCGTGAGGCAGTGAGAAGAGTTCTGCATCTGAAGAAGAATGTGGACAGGAGACAGCTGCCGACGGGCATCGATTCAACTCTGCGTGATTACTTTCTTCATTGTGAACACCCTGACCCTAACTACCCGCAGATTATTCCTTTGGCACCACGGCTACTTGAAACCGCGCTGTGATGTGTTTGTAGAAGCCAGTCTGGTTTGGCTTGAAATAAAACACTTTAAAATCTGTTTAGTTGTGATTTTATTGTACTAGTGTACTAGCGTACTAGTGTGAAAGCGAAAAAGGTTAGTTCTGTGAAGTAACCTGCTTGGATGGTTAAAAATCAAAATTAACTGGCAGCAGCATATGCTGAATTAGAGAAGTTGGCGCTTAAAATGACGTCACTAGGGTTGTGAATGGGGCACATCAGTTTACTGTGCTCAAATTTTCAATCCGGTAACAGCTTAAAGAGAAAGTACAGACTAAATAGTAGACCGCCTGCAGACAACTCACAACATTCAGAAACACTAACACAAGGAAGGAATAGTACAAATCATGGTTAATAATAGGAGACTGAAAGAAATACTGAGAGGGTACTTCCGATAGGCAGTTTTCATGATATTAAATGTCTGATTTAATGCCTGATTTAATGGCTATTCAACTTCTCAGTACAGAAACCTTTTAACTGGAACGTAGGACTCAGCATTAGAACTTGCGTTATGAAGTGTGTGGCGAATCATATTCATAAGAATATTACCTACTGACCATCTACGTACAGGAAATGCTTTAGATGATAACCTTAACAGTGCAATTGAGGGTGATACCGGGAATATCGCTGAGAATGCTTCTTTCACTAAGGTGAAGATTGTGCCATTCCTTGAGTAGTACAACAGGCGCTGGATCCTCGAGATTCGTTCAAGCAGCTGTGCCTGTCATGTATGTCCGTGACTGATGCATCGTACGTCGCACTACATGCAACATGGCCTACATCTGGATGTTTAATTCAAGAGATTATTTGCATTACTACTTTCCAGATGCAGTCTGCGAGGCAGAACTCTGTTAGCTAATCTCCAATACTTTTAGTAAATGAAAAATATTTCTGAGCAACAGAACTACCATCTGTCTATACACGCATCTGCAGCAGTTAAGTGTAAAGCTAAAATAAGTTAACTGGATACCACAAACAATAAAGCATCAGGGTATTTTATGCTATTTAAGATGAAAAACTCGTATCACGAAAGGGAACTATGAAATCAAAAGATATATGTTCTAGCGTACTTGACTAGTACAATACAACACCCCTGCATAGTTACGGAAATCAAGGAGATCTATGTCTATACAAGTTAATATCAAATTGACTACACTCTACTAGAGGAAGTGTTGATGGAATAAGGTGCCAAGCCAGACGTAAAGGAGTACAATATTAAACAGCTCTTCGAATGCTGTACTTCAGTGACAGAAATGGAAACGCCGAACGTAATGGTTCTGTCAGTGTAGAGTCTCCAAAAAGGAAATTCTTTACACTTCAATTAACTATTACAATGATCAAAATACGGACTGAGGTAATAGCTGGGAAGTCGGTAAAGTATGTGAGGATTTCGGTATTTATTTGACGTATGACAGTAGAGATGGAGGTCACCCTGAATTACTGATGGCCAGTTTCGGTACGTTCTCAACCAAAACACTCCTAGGAATACCAGAAGTACACAGTCCCTGTTAACAAGTTTCTAAATACCCCTGCTTTTCAACGAAAAATCTCGAGTCCTATAGTAATTGATTGATCTGCCCATGAATGGCAAATGACAGCAGAAAATGTTTGACTTCAGTAACATTTGTTTAAGAACGACAACTTCCAATACAGTTTTGGTTTACTAGAGGTCAGAGATAACTGTACAGGATTTCAAGAGCATCTTGTGCTACACATTGCCCAAAATAAAACACACGGCTAGCACAACAAAGACGGAACTATACTACAAATAATCCTTCACGTTCCTCAACATATTCCGGATGGTAAAAATCACACGCTGCACACACGAAGTACAAAATTTCAGAACGAAAGCAAAGGCCATTACGACAATTATTAGGAACCGAACAAATAAACTGGTTAAGGCAGATGACATTCATCTCTAAAAAGCCAGGAATGCTGAGTAAGGTTATTTCAAATTCAAATTATTTACCTTTATTCCTAATACTTCCTAATAGTCCCTAGAGCCAGTAGTAGAGAAAACCATTCACGGAAGCAGATCCATTATTTTACTTAGACAATAAATACAGTCTACACTAACAAATAAAAATCTTTTGTTACTCCCCCAGGAGGTCTTGTGATTATAATCGTATTTCAAATAAAGATTCATATGGTTCTAATGGCTCTGAGCACTATGAGACCTAACATCTGTGGTCATCAGACCCCTAGAACTTAGAACTACTTAAACCTAACTAACCTAAGGACATCACACACATCCATGCCCGAAGCAGGATTCGAGCATGCGGCCGTAGCGGTCACGCGGTCAAATTAAGGGCTAAAATTATGTAGTCACTTCATCATGCCACCCTCTGTCTAGACGCCATTACAGTCTGATTCTTCCTTGTTTACGCTGTGTACTGAGTGTTTAAGATGCCTCCGATAATCGTGAGTCCCACCGACTGTGAAGTACGGGCTGTTATAAGATTTCTTATTGCTAAAGTCCTAAAAGCGATCGATATTCACCGTGAGATCTGTACAGTTTACGGAGGAAATATGAATGATGGAATGCTAAGAAAGTGGGTGAGCGCATTTAAAGTTGGCCCCACAAATGTGCTTGATGAACAACGGAGTGGGCATCCTTCGATCGTTAATGAAAGTGAGAGAAATCAGACGCTATACGATTTCGTCCTTCCGGGATGACTTTCCCAATGTTTCGCGTAGTGTTTTGTATGTCACTGTGAGCGAGCAGTTGAATTACCGAAAATTGTGCGCATGTTGGCTACCGAAAATGTTGACGGATGTGCACAAAACAATACTTTTAGACCGAGCATTGACTTTCCTTGAGCAGTACCACAACGACGTTGATGATTTCTTACGCCAAATTGTTATGGGCGACGAAACATGGGTGACCAACGTCACACCGGTATCAAATCAACAGTCCATGGAATGGCAGCATTGAGATTCACCCAGAAATGTGAAGTTTAAGCAAACAATTTCTCTATGGAAAAACATATGTACAGTTTTTTAGGACAGAAATGGAGTATTGCTTGTGGAATTTCTGCCTCATAATGAGACAATCAATGCAGCACCTTACTGTAAGACATTGCACAATCTGCGCCGCTCAATTCAGATGAAAATACGTGCAAGTTGAGCAAGGGCATCGTTTTGCTGCAAGACAATGTCCGTTCTCATGTGGCGAATCAGACCAAAGATCACATCACAACTTTTCGACTTGAATCTTTAGATCATCCTCCGAACAGCCCCGAACTTGCGACTAGTGGCTACCATCTGTACCTGATCTTGAAGGAACACCTGGGCGGTCAGCGTCTTCAAGACGATGACCAAGTCAAATGGGTTACATGGCTCCGAGCACTATGGGACTTAACGTCTGAGGTCATCAAACCCTTAGAACTGAGAACTACTTAAGCCTAACTAACCTAAGGACATCACACACTTCCATGCCCGAGACAAGATTCGAACCTGCGACTGTAGCGGTCGCAAGGTTCCAGACTCTACCGCCTAGAACCGCTCGGCCACTCCCGCCGGCTAATGAAGTGAAAACAGTGGTGATGCAGTGGTCAACAAGTCAGGCGGTAGACTTCTATGAGGAGGGTCTTGAAAAACGGGAAGAAGTGCCTCAAAATTGACGGAAATCATGTAGAAAAGTAGGTTAAGGTACAGGGTTTCATGTAAAAATAATATTATTGATGTATCTTAGCACGTCTTTTTTTTAATTTCCAGAATGGTACATACTTAATAAACATGCCTCGTATATATATATATATATATATATATATATATATATATATATATATGGTTGATGTGACACTCATTTGAAGACGTGGATAAAACCAAGTGATTTCTTTTTAGAAACCTTTACACCCATTCTGAAAGTAATCTGTTAACAACAGTTGAGATGGGCTTCTCAACAACAGAAGCATATTTCTTATCAAAAATGCTGTCTTAGTACTGTCAAACTAAAAGAAAGTTGCCATTTTTACACTTTCTGTAATGTTTCTAAAGCCTTTGACTGCGAAGATCAAGGCATGCTACTAGGATTATTATGATCGTGTAATTCTACTTGTAAAGACGGCATCACATGTTAATTACTTTGAGATAATTTCAGAATATCAAATGATATGACTGCTACAAAGCGAAATTCAGAGTCTGGAAATATTGAATTTGGTACCACGCAATATATATTGCTTAACTTCTCCTGTTCTTCAGCATAAGTCAATTTTCAAGGGAAATGAACGATTTTTCAAAAACATTGATACATTCTGATGACATAAGTTTACCAAGAAGTGCCCAAAGACCAGGCTTACAATTGGTGGACAGCAAAACATTAACCCAACATCTTTCAAAGACATACATTTCGTGAATCCATTATCGCCTATATAGACAAGAAGCAGTGACACATACTACATGAAACTTCAAGTGTAAAAAAAGTTGTTGTAAACAGGCCACGGGTACAGAAACTACGAGGTGTGATTGGAAACTGTTAAGAATGGATGCGCGACTGATTACTGGTTTGGAGGGTAGGTACACGGAAGTGGGAAGTGAGTTATTGCCTTGTCCTTGAACGCCCTCTGACAGGAAAATGCGTTTCCTATATTCAGTACGTTGTGGCAGCTGGCTGAGTGCGGGTCTGTTAAGGCTTGTTGCCGGATTCGGTCTGCGTGAAAATGGACGTAAATACGGAGCAACGAGTTTGCGTTCAATTCTGTTTTAAAACGGGAAAATCAGCTTTTGAGACTTACGAACTATTAAAAACAGCTTTTGGAGATACTTGTGTGAGCCAGTCAAATGTTTTTACTCTGTTTCAACAGATTTAAAAATGGCTGCGCAACATTTGAAGATCAACCACTGTCCAGTCATCCTTCCACCTCAAAAACAAATGTTGGGTGGTACTTAAGATAGGTAAATAAATTAGTGAAATCAATGTGAAGTGAAATAGAAATTAGAAAATAAATGAAAAACTTAGTTTAGTTTAGAAGAAGTACACAGTTGGAAACAGCGGGCAGAGCAGCAGTGACAGAAGAGCCAATGACCATGATGTCAGCACGTCAGGAGAAGCCGTCGCCCTCCTCACATAAGCGGAAGCTGTCGATTCAGCCGTCAGGGCATCGCCCGACCGGCTCACGTGTTTCTCAGTTGTCACATGTGATCAAAGGCCCTCGCCTACATTCCAAGAGCCAATGACCGGCGTTAAGAAGATTCTTCGAGAAGCTTTTAAACGTGACAGAAGAGGTAGTGACCGTGAAGTCATTCACCTCCAGTGAACTGAAGTGAATAAATATGCGAGACACAGTGGGCCCGACAGTAGTAGTTTTCAGTTCCAGCACAGTTCAGTCGGTGCTGAAGACCGTCATGCAGGAAGAGACTACATCGTACACAGAAGCACCAAGTCCGCCGCTGTAACGGAAGAGCAAGCAGCAGGCCTCGCACCCAGAAGACAGAAGTTAGAGGGTATTTGAAGACAGATTTTTACGTACCCGGGTGACTCGTGAGGACGGGAGGGAGATGGCCTCACATCGGCAGTTACCTGTGAGCTGGTGATGAAGATCTGACAGCCGAAGACTGGCAAGCTGGAGTCCGTTGTTCGGGTCCGGGACACTGGCCGTCCCCCGCGCCACCGCTCCGCTGGCCGACGCACAACACTGAAACACGCGGTCGCTTAAAGAAGAGAAACGCTGGGAGGCCACACACAAGGTATCACCTTCCGATTCACGACTTCGTCCTCAATAATTAAGTGGGCCACGTCGCGATGCGCGTCTGCAGTCAACTTGGCGAAACAGCGACACGAGATACAAACCGCCAGGGGTAATCAGACGCCGCCGCTGCCGCAGCAGAAGGCTTCGCAAACGACACAGCTGCCGCTCTCCCAGCCAGAATAATCCAGTAAGAAAACCGTTGTACAAATCTTTAATAAAAGTTATCTTATGTAAAAATGCTGTTTCATTCTAACTCATACCCGAGCCAAGGAAGAACCCACCCTGCCCACGTGCTGTTAAGAGAGAAAAAGTAATTTATTTAGTGTTTTTCACCCTGTCATAATGCTTTAGAATCAAATGCCTTTTGCAGTAATGCTCATCGTGACAATTGACTAGCATCAAAAGTGAAAACTCAGTTACATTAGGTGTCAGAGAAGAAACCCTTGGCCTACATAAGGTGTGAATGACAGTCACTAAAGGTCCACTTGTTTAATGTGTTAAAGGATAGAGGTTTGCATAGCAGTCGTAATATTTTCTTTATTTAGAAGTGTATCTTCTCTCATAATTTTAAGAGTTTGTCAAAAATATTTAAACATCTTTTTAATTCAGTGTAGTAAGATTGTGTAACTAATAGTTTGTGAAATCGTACAAATTCAGAGTCAGCACCACATGCGGTTTCTACTGAGGAAACTATTCAGAGCTTAGTTTATCAAATAGCACAGCTTACAAAAGGCAATACTGCATTATTTTAACAGTTGTGTGAGGTTAGGCAAACCGGTTCAATCCCTTCCACCCTAGATTCCTCAGCAGCAGCCTTGGTAACTCCTTTTTCAGGTAAACCTAGCGAGGACATAACAGCTTTTTTGATGATTTAGTGGCAGCTGCAAGGCTAGGATCATGGTCAGATGAACAGCTCTTACAAATGACAAAGTTAAGATTGATAGGAGAGGCTAAAGCACACGTATTATACCATGAAGAATTACGGAAAGCTCCAATATTTGTGGAATTGAAGAAAGGATTACTTAACCGTTTTCAAAACCAGAACAGCTGTAGATTTTATAGGGAAAAATTAAACACTATCACTCTGAGGCAAAACGAGTCGTTAGAAAGCTTTGTAGATAGGATTAGAAAAGTTAATATTAACACCTATTAGTTGACAACTAGTGATGAAGCAAATAAAGTAATTTTACGAGAGGCAGAAGATAGAGCACTGATTACATTTTTACGTGGGTTACCTTCTGAAACGTCCCGTCGTGTCAGGGCAGAGTTTCCTAAAAATTTAGCAGAAGCTGTATCCGTGGCGACAGCTTTTGAAGAAATTGACATCGCCAACAGATACAAGGAGAAGCGAAATATATTTTCAGCAGGAGTACGATGTTTTAGGTGCGATCGACAGGGACATATAGCAAAAAACTGCAGACAACCTCAATGCACTAATTGTCAAAGAATAGGTCACACATTCAAGGACTGCAGGTCTCAGAAAGTTTTTGGAAACAGAAATCAGTTAAACTCAAGCGGCAGTGTTGGAGCTGCCTCCAGCCGTACCCAATAAATTTTCATGCCATTAAGGCGAATGTGAAGGCGGAATGCTGGTTATCTGCTACCATACAGGATAAAGAGGCAAGGATACTGGTGGATACAGGCGCAAACGTATCAATAGTGAGTAATGAATGCATTGGAGAAAAGAAATATGACCCTCCAAGGTACAGACTGAGTGGGGTAGGAGAAGGTATAGTGAAGTCATTAGGATGTACATAATTGATTTTCTATATTCACGGTGTACAATTTCAGATGTAGAAGTGGTAACAAAGGTGACTGACGGGTACGATGCGATCCTAGGGTTGGATTTCCTGAATAAATATCACGCTGAAATCGACCTCAGACAGCAAACTGTAGAACTTAGCGGAATAGTGTTTCAGCTAGGTGACACCGCTGCAAAGGGCCCGCTGCCGCAAGATTTCCCCAACCAGAAGGCGAAATCAACTACACTGCGTGCAACTTCCTTGAAGGTTGATTCGCGGGATAAGATACCATTTGGCTCAGGAAAACTTTTCTGGATTACCGTTGACCCCTAGGTACCTACAGATGCAGTGTGTCTAATAGAGCCATTAGAGGAAAATGAGGAATTAGGTGTATCACATTGTCTTGTACGTAGAAGTGTTGTACGTGTTCAATACGTTGAGGGAGAAAGAAAACTACGGAACATATTGACATTTTCGGAGTGGAGGACAAAGAGTTGCATAAGGGAATATTAGTAGCTACAGTCAGTACTTTCGAAGAAGAAGATTTCATTTGTTGAGATATTACTGATGGTCACAAACCAGACGCCTTTAAACTATAGAAGACAGTGCTGCCGAACCAGACTTACTAAGGACAGCCTTCCGAAATGCCTTCACAAAAGAAGATGAAGTAAATATTGCAAAATTCGAGTGGATAACAGGTGCCAACATGAGTAATGGAGAAGTGAATATCCTCGGAAGAGTGAAGCAACTTAAATCACCTAAGAAAAGCAAGTCTTCTGGTCCAGATTGTATACCAATTAGTTATCTTCCGGAGTATGCTGATGCATTAGCTCCATGCTTAACAATCGTATACAACCGTCCGCACGACGAAAGATCCGTACAGAAAGACTGGAAAGTTGCACAGGTCACACCAATATTCAAGAAATGTAGTAGGAGTAATCAACCAAATAACAGGCCCATATCGTTAACGTCGATATGCAGCAGGATTTTACAACTTATATTCTATTAGGACGTAATGAATTACCTCGAAGAAAACGGTCTATTGGCACACAGTCAACATGGGTTTAGAAAACATCGTTCCTGTGAAACACAACTATCTCTTTATTCACATGAAGTTCTGAGTGCTATTGACAAGAGATTTAACATCGATTCCGTATTTCTGGATTTCCGGAAGGCTTCAGACACCGTACCACATAAGCGGCTTGTAGTGAAATTGCGTGCTTATGGAATATCGTCTCAGTTATGTGACGGGATCTGTGATTTACTGTCAGTGAGGTCACAGTTAGTTGTAATTGACGGAAAGTCTTCGAGTAAAACAGAAGTGATTTCAGGCATTCCCCAAGGTAGTGTTATAGGCCCATTGCTGTTCTTTATCTATAAAAACGATTTGGGAGACAATTTGAGGAGCCGTCTTCGGTTGTTTGCAGATGACGCTGTCGTTTATCGACTAATAAAGTCATCAGAAGATCAAAACAGACTGCAAAACGATTTAGAAGAAATTTCGGAATGGTGTGAAAAGTGGCAGTTGACCTGTAATAACGAAAAGTGTGAGGTCATCCACATGACTGCTAAAAGGAACGCGTTAAACTTTGGTTACGCGATAGATAAGTCTAATTTAAAAGCCGTTAATTCAACTAATACCTAGGTATTCAATTATGAACAATTTAAATTGGAAGTAACACACAGAAAATGTTGTGGAGAAGGCTAGCCAAAGAGTGCGTTTCATTGGCATTACACCTAGAAAATATAACAGACCTGCTAAGGAGACTGCCTGCACTACGCTTGTCCGATCTCTTTTCGAGTACTGTTGGCGGTATGGGATCCTTACCAGATAGGACTGACTGAGTACATCGAAAAAGTTCAAATAAAGGCAGCACGTTTTGTATTATCGCGAAGCACGCGAGAGAGTGTCACAGAAATAATACAGGATTTGGGATGGACATCATTAGAAGAAAAGCGTTTTTCGTTCGGACGGAATCTTCTCACGAATTTCCAGTCACCAACTTTCTCCTCGGAATGCGAAAATTTTTGTTAATACCGACTTACATAGGGAGGAACGATCACAAAGATAAAATAAGGGAAATCAGAGCTCGTATGGAAAGATATAGGTGTTCATTCTTTCTGCGCGCTATACGAGATTGGAATAATAGAGAATTGTGAAGGTGGTTCGATGAACACTCTGCCAGGCACTTAAATGTGATTTTCAGAGTGTCCATGTAGATGTAGATGTAGAATGAGGGACATGAAATTTCAGTTCACGACAGGTGGATGTAGTGGTATGTCCACTATGGCTCTATTTTAACTTCATGACAGGATGGACATTAGGTGATATTCGGTCAGTATACAGAAACATCTAAAGAAACGAACACTACTCAATAACAAATGAATACCACAGTATAGGACTACAGACAGACGACGAATATGAGTTTGGCTGTCTAGAGCACAGGAGACCTTCAATGAGTACGCTAGAGGAAAATTATCGAATAATCACTCAGAAGACCTGATAAAATTCCGGTCGTATGTAATGGCTGTTAGTGCCACGAAAGTTATTGATAGGCTCTGAGGGACGAGGCAGCGACTAATAATACGTTTAGTAGACTTAAAACAGAAATTCTTAACACCATTTCCAAACTGGCCTGTGCCATTGTGATCCAGTTTCATTCTTGTACGACTGCAAAAATGAGTTAATGTAGTTAATAGACCGTTGAGATTGTTAAAGTCAGACAAAACTCCAGCTCTTGACGGAAAAGCTATCTGATTCTACTCCGATGATCTGCCTTAGTTAACACTTCTATTAACCATAACACACCGTGGATTTATCAAAAAAAAAAAAAAAAAGGGAAAGAGAATAGCGGTGCCACGTGATAGGATGGAAGCTCAGGTCAGATTCCTCCACAAGAGGTGTAGCACAAGTGAACCACAAACCCACTGTCAAATGTAATTCAACACCTTCCATTGTTATGCAGTCTTAGAAGTTATTCTGAGGTGAAATTTCAAAGGGTATCTCGAGCAGAATGTCCTTCTTCATGCTATCCAGCACTGAGTAGGTAAACAGCGATCACGTGAAATGTAAATCTCGTCCTTATACGAAGCACCGAAAGTCATGGAAGCATGCATTCGACCCTATGAAGTATTTCCTAACTTACGAAAGCCATTTGATTCACTACAACATATATGTCTCACTCCCGTAGGGATCGCGAAGAAACAGTTAATTTAACCTCATCGCCACAGAGGCGATCAATGAATCTTCTTGCGTTCCACAAGTAAACAGAACAGCAAAAAGCCCAAAATCTTGATACTTTGAGAAGACCCTCTTCCATGCAGTTCATAGTGGTTTATAGAGTATAGATACACATGTCGACGGAGATCATTGTTCAAAAACTTCACTCCATCGGCGATCTGTGTCTTTCTCCTGGTATTTGTTAGTTACATTCCTTTGTCGTTCAATAAACTCGTAGCATGGATATATTTGTAGATGACAGACATATCTGGGAAAGGAAACAAAGAGAATTAACTTTTGAAATAAGGACAGACGTGCTTGGATTAAATCGTTATTCCACAAATCCTAAATCACTTACTGCTTTAGGTCGCGAACCAGTAGAATATACGAGAATGTAGCGAGACATTCCGAACTTCTGGCATTTCCTCCCTTCAGATCGCGTCCGAGTGTTTCCCTCACAAACTATGGGGGTTGGATTGTTTGGTGGAGGAGAGGTCATCTGTCTCATCGGATTAGGGTTGGACGGGAAAGGAAGTCGGCCGTGTCCTTTCAATGGAACCATCCGAGTATTGGCTTGGAGCGATTTTTGAAAATCACCGAAAACCTAAATCAGGATGGCCGAACGCGGGAGTGAACAGTCGTCCTCCCGAATGCGGGTCCAGTGTGCTAGCCACTGCACCACCTCCCGCGGTCACTGACTGCCTCTTGATCATCATAGAATTCTTCTTTAAATTATACACAGACTCCGATTGTCAACAAATGTAACAGAATGTGTCTTCATGACGTCACTGTCATCAATGAGTTGTGGCACGAAACCAACTGAACGGTTGCGTAGCATCAGTCTCATTGACAAACCTTCCGAAGAAAGGGTCGATTTCGAAGTGCGCTTTCTAGGAAGATTGTTTCGCATCCTTCGGGCTGTGAGAAAAAGTGAGGAGGTAGGTGAACACTGACTTTTAAATTATTCTGCAGTCGCAGGTGAGGGATCAGGGTCTGCAAGACAAATACATTGTCTTTTGTCTGCGTTCGCGAACTATTTTAACGGTGCAAGCCGAGAGGAGCAGGAGTTCATTTGCTTTTTGCGAAGCACTTCCTAGATTCAATTTGTCGTTTCTGCTTCACGGCAGCATTTGTGTGATTCGAACTTTGGTGCTATTTACAAACGTCTTCTTTCGTTGCATCTGATGACAGTGAGAAAATATTATTTTAATAATTTTTTTGGAAGATCTAACTAGAAATGTGTAATTGTACTACTGAATTTCCCTTCAACAAGCACATTCTGTAGCAAATGAAAACCAGTTGTCTCAACATTTGCTAACTTAGCCTGTGACTTCCAAAAATATAGTCATAGAAAAATCTGATTTTGAATTTGACGTAGAATACAAATCCATAGCGTTAACTTTCTTACTAAAAACATCGGAAACGGCAGACTCTTAATAATTGTGGGATTGTACAAATATTCGTTTTCTTTTAACGATCAATCAGTTTTCTGTTCAGCTTAATTCGTGTTTCAGTCCATAATCCAGCATCACTTAATATTAATATTTTGTGATTGTGATAAGAACTGGTGTGTGTCAAATACGGTGCCACGTACGGCATCACACTGAATCATTTATTTGGACCAAACCTTCTTGGCAGTAAGCCAGATTTCATTTGACTATTTTCATCTCAGGAAACAATGTAACTACGAAAGACTGCCTGTTTTACGTTTCCAGATGTTTTCGCGAGTGAAGTCGCTGTTCGGCTCGCCAGCTGCCAGCCAGGGGTGTCCCAGGCTGGTCGACGAGCCGCCAACACCTGCGTCTCTACGCCGCCTTCGGCCGCTTCGACCAAAGCCGAATGAGAGGAACGTCGAGTCCACCACCACCGACTGCGAAGAGGCCACTGCTGATAAACGACAGCTTCAGGCAATTCATGTAAGCAGCGGAGCCTCCTTTGTACAACATTCGACAATAATTACTGTTCGAGTGTTCCAACAAAAAGGATAGAAATGAATTCCAATAATGTTACGCAGATATATTTATTGACATGAATTTTTCTTTTCACAGTTTGGCCCGAGACCAAGAATTGTTCATTTTGACTTGTCTGACGTTGGAGATGAAGAGGAGGAAGTCTCTGGCTCTTAATATCCTCCTGGAGTTCCAGTTCCACCCAGTCGGCTGCAGATCTTCGCCAACAGGCCGCGCCGAAGGAAGATTATCCGAGAGCCACAATCGCAGGAAGTGCAGACTGCGATGGCACATCTAAGAGCAGACATTCAAGCAATGGTATGTTAAGCATTTAACTGTTAAAAACACTGCATTACATTAGAAACACTAACGTGGATTTTTTATTAACGCTTGAAATAATCTAAATGTAGGACTCATTTTAACCTACACATACAACCAAACTGTATAGACTACTTTCAATTAGTGATGAGGGTTGATAAGGCATCTTGAAGCCAAACGAGATGTATTGTTTGAGAATATGTGGGAACGAAAAAAGATTACCATGAGATTGGTACAGAAAAACATTACGATATTACACAGAACTTACATTAATTGATTTCGTAGGTATGTTTATGGAGTGTTGATATTATAAATACGAAGATTCCGTTAACGCGCTTTACACATTATACCTCTATATTTTTCGTTACTTGCAAAAGTCGTAGTGATGTCACAGTTACTGACTTTTTTGCAGCCTGTAATATTTCAAGTGCTAGATATAGGTTTGCTCAAGGAAGCAGCTTAATACAAGTAATTCTTTTTGTCATTTCCAGGAGAACCCGCCACCTACAACATGGATTGGGCTTCTAGTGGAGACTCTAGTGGACCTGTATCGAAACAAGAGAGATTACCGCCGGAACCATGGGTTGGCAGAGAGACCAGGGTTCGTCATCCGAATGAAGGGAAGATTCGCAACTGCTAGTGAGGCAGTGAGAAGAGTTCTGCACCTAAAGAAGTATGTGGACAAGAGACAGCTGCCGACGGGCATCGATTCAACTCTGCGTGATTACTTTCTTCATTGTGAACACCCTGACCCTAATTATCCACCTATTATTCCATTAACACCACAGCTACTTGAAACCGCGCTGTGATGTGATTGTAGAAGCCAGTCTGGTTTGGCTTGAAATAAAACACCTTAAAACCTGTTTAGTTGTGTTTTTATTGCACAGTTAATTTTTAAAAACTTTCTACACTTAATGTACAAGTGTGAAATCGGAAACGGTCAGCACTGCGTAGACTGAAGTAACCTGTTTTGATGGAAATAAATCAGATTTAACTGCCGGTAGCATAAGCTGCATTAGGGAAGTTGGCGCTGATGATGACGTCACTAACGTTGTGAATGGGGCAGATCAGTTTACTGTGATCAAACTTTCAATCCGGTTTAAGAGGTGCCTCCCGACAACCCATAGGATTCAGATACAATGAGACAAGGAAGGAAAAGTACAAGTCATGGTTAAGTATAGTAGACGGAAAGAAATTCTGAGAGGGTACTTGTGTTAGGCAGTTTTCATGTTATGAAATGTCTGAATTAACGCAGAACGTAATGGGTATTCAACGTCTCAGTACGCGATGTGAGGTGTGTTGCCGAAGGATATCCATAAATAAGAACACGTACTGATCATTTAGGTACAGGAAATTTTTTATATGATAACAGTGCAGTTGAAGGTGATATCAGGAACATCGCTACGAATGCATCTTTCACTAAGGTGAAGATTGTGTCATTCCTTGAGTAGAACAACAGGACTTGGTTCCTCGGGATTCTGCGAGACAGACCTCTGTCAGCTAATGTCGATGATCTCCTATAATTTGAGTAAAAGGCAAATATTTCCGAGCATCAGAGCTACCATCTGATTATATACAGAGCTGCAGCAGCTGAGTAAAAAGCTAAAAGAGGTTAATTGGATACCACAGATTATAAAAAAAGGATATTATCGGCTACATAAAAATTTTTGTTAATGATTAAAAACTAGTATTACGAAAGAAAACTGTAAATTCAAAAAAAACATTTCTACAAGTGTGCTTGGCTAGGATAATAAATAAACTTTTCACACATCTCGAAGAGATAATCCTAGGTCGATACAGGTTAGTATCCAATTTCTGTAGACATCACAAGACGAATGGCAGACCGAATAAGGAGCCAAGCCAGACGTAAAGGAGTACAATATTATACACCTCTTCCAGTGCTGTACTTCAGGGACAGAATTGGAAACACAGAACGTAGTGGTTTTGTTAGTGTTGAGGCTCCAAAAGGGATATGTTTTACACTTCATTTTACTATTACAAAGGACAAAAGTCCGGCTGCGGTAGTAGCCGCGAACAAGCTAAAATATGTGATGATATCCGTATTTATTAGACGTAGCACAGTAAAGACTGAGGGCACCTGGAGTTACTGGTGGGCAATTTCGGTACGTTTCCAACTCGAACACTCCTAGGAAGACCAGAAGCACACAGTGCCTGATAATTACTTTCTAAATTGCACAGTATTTCATGAAAGAATGGTCGTTCATCTCCCCTTTAATGGCAAATTACAGCCAAAAAGATTTCACATCAGACAGGTTTTGTTTAACTAAGATCACTTTCAAACAGTTTTATTTTACTAGAAAACAGATATAAATACACTGCAGTTCAAGAGAACTTTGTGCTACAAAGTGCTACAAATAAAACACGCTCAAGAGGTACATAATTCCAGAAAGAAAGCGAAGCCAATTACGAGAATTAATGGGCACCGAATGCATAAACGTTTTAAGGCAGATGACATTCAGTTTTAAAAAGGCAGTATAAGTGAGTCAGGTTATATTAAATTCAGATTATTTACCTCAAATCTTAAGATTTAATAACAGTCCGTAAAAACCAAGGTAAATCAAACGATATACGAAAGCAGATTCATTACCTTACATAGTCACAAATTGCAGACAATAATAACAAATAAAAATCTTTTGGTTACTCATACAGTAATTCATCTGATTATAATCGTATTTCAAATAAAAGTCTGAAATTACGTACTCACTTCAATATTACACCTTTGATTAACATATCTAATAAGACAATGACGAGTACTTATTGGAAGACTTATATATATAGCGATAACACTCATTAGAAACAGTGGAGAAAAGCAAATGACTTCTTGTTCGAAACCTTGACACCTATTCTGAAAATAATCTGTAAACAATAGGTGGCCTTCTCAAAAAAGGAATCAGATTTTGTTATAAAAACGCTGTCCTAATACTATCAAACAAAAAAAGTTATCCTTGTAGCATTCTGTGTGACCTTGCAAAAGCCTTTGCTTGTGTAGGTCAAGGAATTATGCTAGGGAAAGCACAATGGCGTAATTCTACTTGAATGTACGGTGTCATATCGTAATTACATAAAAATAATGTAGAATTACAAATGATACGACAGCTATAAAGCGAAATTCAGAGTGTGGACTATGGTCGCAGGTTCGAATCCTGCCTCGGGCATGGATGTGTGTGATGTCCTTAGGTTAGTTAGGTTTAAGTAGTTCTAAGTTCTAGGGGACTGATGACCTCAGAAGTTGGGTCCCATAGTGCGCAGAGCCATTTGAACCATTTTAATCAGAGTATGGAAGCATTCAGTTTCGTAGCAGGCAAGATGCATTGCTTAGCTTCGCCTAATCTTGGTCATAAATCATTTTCCAAGGAAAATGATATTTTTTAAAAATCGTGACATATTTCGATGACACAATTTTACCGATAAGTTCCCAAATACCTTCATATCAGGCTTACAATTAACAGATAGTGAAACATAAACTCTATATCTTTCGAAGACCTACACTCCGTGATTCCAAAATCGTTTATGGGCAGAAGATGTGGTAGTCAGTGGACACACATAACATGAAACATCAGGTGTAAAGTTAAATTGTGATGTAGTAGGGCACGTTTAGGGAAACTATTGTCGTTTAGTAATTGACATATAGTAGTACGGATTTTCTAGAGGATACAGACTTAGATGCTGAGATCGATGGCATATGCACCTATGCGAGCCGATACTAGAACAACCGTAACGTAATCTGACAGTAAAAATGCCATAAATTTTAATATACGTATCTAGTTTAAGCAAATCCTGTGAATCGTGCCGACTGTTTCGGTGTAACAAGAGTGAGACATTTGTAACCGCTCAATGTCACTTAATATGATCACGACGACACCCCTCGATCGACGTTAGCACTCGTGGTGTCACTCGCCTTCATACATGGCAGTGGACGTTTGAAAATTCGTGACGCTATCTCAATGGTCGTCAGTTGATTTAAACGTATTTCCCGGCTGACTCTTAATTCAACTGCGTATTTAGATGTTCGATTAATCTGAATAGTTTGCAATGTTCCAGCGATTCTATTCGAACTCTATGCTGGTGTACCGACAAGCACCATTTTCGTAGATAAACATGCAAGTACGTAATGGATGTTCAGTTTCTCAATATAGTTCATCGCACACACACGTTATACATCCTCTGTAAGAACAATTTCATGCATTTATATTTTTGGTGTCCCAAAAAATTGGTTGGCTTAATACTATGACGGCACGTTGCATACAACTTGCACAGATATTGTTTATCATGTAGTCAAGACTACGTAATGAAGCCAAGATCGTGGATAAAATTGAAATGTAGTTTGTTTATTAACACTTTTCTTTTCCCTAATTAAATATGAAATATGAGTCGGGATTGGAGGTGATGATCTTATACTTCGTTTTTAGTATTTTAGGTCCCCGTTAATTAATATCTGGTAATAATAAGCGGAATATTTTTTGTGTTGGCTCGTTGATGGTATCAGTTACCCCCGCAACAGTCCAAGAATAAGATTCTTTTAATGTTCCGCGCACGCGCGTTACACCATTTTATAAACTGCAAAATTACGTAAACTATAGCTTTCCGTTGCGCACAACTTTCGTGAGTTCCACAACCACAATGGTATCCCAAGAGAATTTTTCCCAGCCAACACAGAATTCGAATTGTGTTACCGGATTCATTTTCAGTTCTCCCGACAATAAACGTATCTGATCACTTCGTCACACGTAACGTATTTTAAACGAGTCTTTAAATAACCTCCCCAACGAGTTTCGCAGTCGCGTACCACTTTCTCATCGACTAGCCCGATCGCGATAACTGAAGGTAGAGAGGTCAATAATGTGTTACATGTTCTTTTACATGTATTAAAAAACAAACGTGCCCCAATATCTTTCTGTCCCGCTTGGTCTTTGCTACTTTTCATTACATTGCTTCTTAGTAGTACCGTGCAGTTATTAAGGTTTCGTATTACTTTCGGCTTTTTAATTCTTCCCCGATTTTAATTAATATGATGCTATTGATTGGCGACCCCATGGAGTGTTCTGTGCACCACGACCAGATAGTGGATATACTTGGAAGGAGAAACAGCATTGGTCGTATTTTTTTTGTTTTATTACCCGCAAAATCGATTTCAGTTTATGTGATCGTTTTAAGCTTGTTGACACCAGTGCCTACCAATTTAAATTGTATATTACAGCACTGAGGATGGTCACTAAGTGACCGAAAATCGGTTTGGCGGATAATAAAACAAAAAAATACGACCAATGCTGTTTCTCCTTCCAAGTATAATATGATACTAACTATGATTAACTATTGGCATTCTCAACGACAGCAAATACGAGTAAGTTTCTACTCTAATTGTTGCACACCAAGATAAAATTAAAAACCATTTAAGCACGAGACATGACTCAGATAAAATACGAAAAGAAGATTGTCAAAGCGGTATGCAAGGAGTTCTCAAACCGTAGCCGGAAATCATTTTACGAACAGTTACTTCCAAACACAAAAATAAATTTTTGAACAACGAAACTGTTAGTCTACATAAACCAAGGGTACAGTTTATTAATACTTCCATAGCAGAGTACGAATAGTGATCACAGAGAAAGGAAACCTCAGCCGCATGCTAAGGTGACAAAAGTCATCCGGTAGCTCCTAGTATCGTGTCGGACCTCCTTATGCCCGACGTAATGCAGCAACTCGATGTGGAATTGACTCAACATTATGCTGGAACTCCCCTGCAGAATTACTGAGCCATTTTGCTTCTATAGACGTCCATTACTCTTTCCAGTACTGGATTTTGTTCGTGAACCGACATCTCGATTATGGCCAATAAAAGTTCAGTGGGACTGATCCCGGAAGATCTGGGAGGCCAAATCCTTCGTACAGTTTGTCCAGAACGCTCATCAGAACAACCGTGAAACACTGTGACCCAGTGGCATGGCGCATTGTCATATATAAACATTCCGTCGTTGTTTGGGAACATCAAGTTCACGAATGGATGCAAATGGTCTCCAAGTAGGCGAACGTAACTATTTCCAGTCAATAATTGGCTGAAATGCACCGGAGAACTCAGTCCATTCGATGTAAACGCAGTCCATATTATTATGTAGCCAACACCAACTGGGAGAGTGCCGTGCTGACGAGATGGGTCCATGGCCTCGTGGAGTCTCGTGGAGTATACCCCACACTTGACTCCTATCATCTGCACTTACTAACTGAAACAAGACCCATCTGACCAGGCTACAGGTCTAGGGTTCAACTAACGTCGTCACGAGCCTAGGAAAGTTGGTGCAGACAGTGTTAGTAAAGAGACTCGCCTCCGTCTCCGCAGTAGTACCCCATAAACGCCACATTTCGCCGCACTGTCCAAATGGACACATTCGTAATACGTGCCACAATGATTTCTGCAATAAATTGATATCTGTGACCTCAGTGCATATGAAATCACACTTTGTAATCACTTGAATACAAGGTCAGTCTCTTGGATGTACAAGAACAATCTTATCTATAACAAATACATAATGCGACAGTGATGGACTACGTAAGAAAAATGTAATGAATGAATCTTCCAAATTTAGCATTTCAGTTCTGCTGTTGAATTCAAAACAAACTTACAAATTATAAACCATTATAATGTTGCATAACTACTTCCTATATTTAGAGTGAACCTTATCTCACTAGCATAGGATTGTAGTCTGTAGAAATGAGGCCCAAAAATTAATTTTTGGACAGCTGATCAGAACTCCGTATCAGGTTGTTAATAAACTGCATCAATCTTCTTTTCCTTTTATCTTTTCGCAATTGTCTAATGAGTCGGCATTGTTAGTGACAGTCGTTCTCCGTACGCCCCTAGTGAGGCTACCGCTCTCTCAGGGAACCTGTTTTTGGGCCCCGATTGTTTGCGTTTAGACTAAATCTCACATTCAAACGTGGGAACGTTTCCTGAAAGTTGACGTAGCGTATATCTGAGGCGGTACGTGGGAAACAGTCCGGCGCTTACCTGGCCGTATGTGAGGAAACCACCTAAAAACCACATCCAGACTGGCTGTTTCACCAGCCTTCGTCTTTAAACAGCGATGTTTAATAACCTGGCCAGTCGAGATGGGTCAGTAAACAGCTACGATACCAATAGATAGACACAAGTAGTCTAGGTGAATCTCTAATACCAGTACGCGAAACATGGGAACATCAACTAATGTAAACATTGGTAAACAGCAGAAACAGCGGACGAAGACCTCAGGAGTATCTAACTACCGCAAGCTTTCTAATGTGTGACTTATTTGAATGAATAAAGTTTCAAAGTACGTTCAGATCGTCAGACACAACGATCCAAGATCCGTTTGTAAGGCAGTAGGAGAACAGATGGAGGGAAGCACAGTTGACATCGAAATTTTTAAAATGTGGGTACTATTTATTTAAACACTTCACTACTAATGAGCTGTCAATGACATGCTAATATTCCGTAAGTGATTATGATGTTATATTTAGTAAGAGGAAGCGTACTGAGGTACGTTGGTTTGACCAAGGAAGGGGGCGTGGCAAACCAGCTGCTGACAAGTTGCTGCCTCAGCTAGGTCAGCAGCACGTGGTTGTCAGGAATCGCCCTCGAGGTTGCTTCCGTCAGTCGCCGTATCCACCCGCAAGAGAAGACACCTCTTACTGTGACGTTGGCAGTGTTCCAAGTGTGTGTAATCTGTTGCTTGCATCTGAGGCATAGTGTTTTTCTGACTCTCCTATGGTCGTCAACTTATCATTCACATAGACAGTATCCCACTACGTAAGTTATTCCCCATAACTTTGTGCGGTACTCGCAATAGATCCACCGACGACACTTAGAACTCGAAAGAAATTGTTTTGAATCGGTGAAATTTTAGATTGCGCTGTAGTGTAGTATTCCTCGAAGTATCTTCATTGAGTACGAATTCGCTTAGACTTAATTTTTGTCAAGTGTTAATTAGGAATTCTACGCACTTTAAACTCAACAGTAAGTGTTGAAATTTTTCCGAATGGTTCTCTAAGGAAGGAGAACGTTGTTAACAGGGCTGCATTAGCTACTATGTGAAATGATCCACCTGTCTTAATCGCAGCGTCTAGTGGATTAAAATAGAGACTGTCTGATTCTCTTAAATGTTGTTAGTTAACATTCGGTGCATACCTTCACCTGCAGCCTTACTCCTGGATGAGGTAACACGCTATGACTTAATAGTAAACGATTCATATCCTACTCCCTTTCAAAGACGTGTACCGAATCTAGTACCTTTGAGAACAGGTGACATTTTAACAATCTATATCTTCCCAAAATTTACTTCTTTACAGCAGTCTGGAATTCACTTACATTTTCGGTGTAATTCCGACGCCTCTCATTCTTTGACAAAAATCTCAGAGATATGGTTCCCGTCTCATCCTATAACTTCACTACCACTGTATTCGCCCCTGCTGTTTTCACAAGAGTCTTCTGAGCCAAGCTTTTAAAAGTACTCTTCCTATCTGTGCTCCTTACCTGCAGGTACATACAGCTTACTCAGAGATCCAAGTAAGTAAACATCTTGCTGACCTCGCTGGTCCAGAGAAGCAGCTATACATTTATGATTTATCAATCGAGAGATTACATTTCAAATCTTCATCGGTAATTTTGTTGAGAACGTTTACAAAGGTACTTTGACATCCAACTACATTTTCTTGGCACTTCACTTTTTTCATCAGTCAGTGCAGCCGTTGCCAGGTAATAAGGTGGTAATTGGTCCAAATCGATCGCATATTTCAGTAAAAAATGCAATTGTAACAGTTACGCTAGAGTTCTTGGCAAGCAAATTGAATTTCAAAGACAGCAAAATTGGCAGTGTTCCTTGGTGATGACAATGGGTGCACACAGATAGGTTCCAGCTTAAGTTCTAGATAATAAATAACACAAAAATGAGGGCAGTGCACATGTCACTGCCCACGTAGTTGCTGAAATGCATAAAATAAATCACAGGATAAATAACAGAAAAATAACTGTTAACCACAACTGTAATTTACTATGGTTACCGATACAGTATATTTAAAAGAGTAAATAATGCACATCATAAAATTCATCGAATTACGACATACACATGTGCCGTTTAGAGGAACGTGGCATCTTCTCGCTGATGGTGTATGTTAATATTCAACTTATTGAGTTTAATAACCAAATTAAGTTTCTTTTTTTTTTAAATGCGTTGTGGTGTGAGGCATAATGTTTGTCTCACGTTCCTATAGTCGGGATTTTATCGGCAACACAGACAGTATCGTTTCTAGGTCTGAAGGGGAGTTGGAGCAATTGACCAGATCACGAAAGGATGCTGCGAGAAAATTTGGGCTAAACATAAACATAAAAGACCCAAGGCAGCGTACCTCGTTATGACACGTGGTCAAAGCCATATTGCTGGTCATCTACAATTAATAGAGGTGGGAGTCCAGTCCTACAAGACAACGCATGAATTTAAATACCTAGGGGAACTTTTCACTGAGACCTTGTTACGTGATGCAGAGATGAATGCCAAAATACAAGCAGGAAACTAATCATATCACGGCCTTGCACTGCTTCGGTCCACATATCTCTTCAACTAGTTAAAAATTCGAATATACAAAACCCTGATCCAGCCTGTTGTTCTATATGGCTGTGAGACATGGAGTATCGGGAAAAAGGACTTCAATAAGCTCATAGTTTTTGAGAGAAAAGTTTTCAAATATCTTCGGTCCGGTTCTGGATGCAGACACAGGAGAATGGGGGATCAGACAAAAATAAGAGATTGATGAAGTATACGAGCAGCCCATCATAGCGGGATCACTGAAAGCCAAACGAATACAGCGGGCCGGCCATGTGGCCTGGATGGAAAATCACAGATGGCCTCGGAAGCTCCTGGATTTCACACCTACAGGAAAGAGACCGCCAGGGAGGCCCGAGAAGCGTTGGAGGGGTGGCTTTCATCAATGTTTAAACCAAACATCAATAGATTTAGACGGATGGCGGATAACAGCAATGGACAGATTACTTGTGGCAGCCTGTGGTCCACTGGGCCTGATCATGTAGAAGAAGAAGACAGACAGTTTCCCACTACGTGAATAATTCCCCACAGCTTTGTCCAGAACTCGGAATAAATCTACCGGTTACTTTCACAACTCAAAAAACTCTCTGTTGAACTGGTGGTATTTTGCATTGTGCAGCAATGTAGTACTCTTCGTACTGTCTTCATTGACTACTCATTTATTTAGGTATAATTTTGTCAAGAGTTATTAGGAACTCTACGCATTTAAAACGTAACAGTAAGCTTTCACAATTTTCCGAATGGTCTGTCTAAGGTAGTAAAATGTTTCTAACATCACTGAATCAGCAGCTAACTGAAATGATCCAAGTGTCACTTCAAATAGTGAAGTGTATTAGAATACCGACTATGTCACTTCTCTTTAATATTCTAAACCAAAATTCCGTGGATATATTCACCTGCAGCCTTACTGTTGGATGAGATAACAAGCTAAGACTTAGTTGTAAACAATTCATATCCTACCGTCTTTGAAATACATGTATAGAATCTCATAGCTTTGATACTAAACGAGAATAACAATTTCCTCAACTCTTCTTTACAGCAGTCTGGAGTTCAATTACATTTTCAGTCTTAATTCGTTGCCTCTTATTGTCCCCATGTCTTCTCAGGAAAGCGTTTAAAATTACTCTTCCTATCTCTGCGCCTTACCTCCAGATACATACAACTTACTCAGAAATCCAAGATACAATAAATCTCACTGATATCATTTGTACAAAATGGTTTTTGGTTTTCAATCACGATATTAATTTTCGAGTCTTCTTCACGAATTTTATGTGAAGTTTTACGAGGGTACTTTAACGACCAATCACGTCTTCTGTGTGCTTCAATTTTTTTTTCTTTTGTCAGGCAGTTTAGTTGTTTCCAGGTAGCAGGACGGACGCCGGTCCTTATCGTACATATATTTTAGTAAAACATGCAATTGAAGTCTTGAAACTAGAGTTTTCGGTAAATAAATTGAATATATTCACACACAGCTTCGAGAGAACAATTTCAGGGAATCAACTGGTCAATATAGTATTAATTTTGCTCTTTACTAGCGGATAGTAGTGAACATGGGAATAATTTCCTCATGCTAACGCTGAAGAAAGTAAGTTAGATGGTTCTGAATAAGTCGTCATGTCAATGTATTACGGAACTTAACCACTAGGCCCGCTATCTTTATGTAGATACTCGGCTACCACTTGTATTCATGGGTCAATAGACTCTTGTCGGCCATAAAACAATGCGATACCAAACAAAGTATAAATATTTACCTAAAATTTGTTGGACAGTACAGCAAGATTCAAGTTATTTTTAAGTTAATGAAACTGTGCAAAAATTTTTGTCTTTGTTCAATCTGCAGTTTCATGTTCAAGAAACTCAACCATGTTTACTGTCTTCTACCAGTCTTTAAAGAATATAATTTAGGGAGTTCCATTGCGGATATAATATTAAGATACATTTTAAGATTCGGACGAGAATGTTATCAGTCCAACATGATTTAAATTAATGGCATCCTGATCCTATACGCATGTTAAACTGTGTCAATACATTCATAACAACACCGAATAAATACTCGTACAAGCATATTTAAAGATATACTTTGCCTCCGGGGAATGGTGCGAATCTGCGTGATGAATTCGGTGGGTGCTAAACAGCCATGGTGTCAGCACTTATATGCCTTACACATTGCTCATCTTCCAGTAACAACTGCCGCGAAGAGTAATTCTAGCATTCTACATATTTAAACGTGAAAACAGCGTCAATTCAGGACTGGAATCCATAGGAACTGGAGATACTTTCGGCATGCATTCATATCGGGAAATGTACCACTTTAAGGCTATTACACAACTGGTGCTTTGTTCTAGTTGGATCGCTCCTTTCGCTCAAACCAACTATCGTTTATGCTCTCTCGCCAGCCTAGCACAAAGGGAAACACTTTCCCCTATTCTGTCGCTACTAGTTATCGACCGTGTAAGTGGACAGTAAACTACAAATTATTTAAGAATTCTTCCTGCAAAATAGTGTCAATTCCAGGTAATGGTAACGTGTGTGGACAACGATCACGCACTCTACTCTGCATAGGCGGCTCGTTCAAAAACAGACCACGTAAGCCTACCAAGGAAGCTTCACAACTTTAAGCATGTTTTCAACACAAACGGAAACGACGAGAGTCAATTCCGACGAAACTTCGGGCAGATAGTACAAGCTCAGGAGTAATGGTAATATACTGGGTGATGAAAAAGCCAGAATAAATATGAAAACTTAATAGACCATGGAATAATGTAGATAGAGAGGTAGAAATTGACACACATGCTTGGAATAACATGGGGTTTTATTAGAACCACCCCATATTGATAGACGCGTGAAAGATCTCTTGGGCGCGTCGTTTGGTGATGATGTTGTGCTCAGCAGCCACTTTCGTCATGCTTGGCCTCCCAGGTCCCCAGACCTCTCAGTCCGTGCGATTATTGGCTTTGGGGCTACCTGAAGTCGCAAGTGTATCGTGATCGACAGACATCTCTAGGGATGCTGAAAGACAACATCCTACGCCAGTGCCTCACCATAACTTCGGACATGCTTTACAGTGCTGTTCACAACATTCTTCCTCGACCACAGCTATTGTTGAGGAATGATGGTGGACATATTGAGCATTTACTGTAAATAACATAATCTTTGCTTTGTCTTACTTTGTTATGCTAATTATTGCTATTCTGATCAGATGGAGCGTTATCTGTCGGACATTCTTTGAACTTTTGTATGTTTTGATTCTAATAAAACCCCATTTCATTCCAAGCATGTGTGTCATTTTGCACCTCTGTGTCTACGTTATTCCGTGATTCATTCAGTTTTCAAATTTATACCGACTTTTAGATCACCCGGTATGTGTACAGCGATCACGCACGCTTGTATGCGTAGTAGATCACAAATACTCAATAGTATTGAGATCTGGTGCTGTCGTGGCCAGAGCGATGCGACGAACAATACTCGTGCTCACTAAACCAGTCCTCGGATATACGACTTGTGTGAAAATGCGACTGACTTCCTGGAACACAGCAGCGTCACTTGGGAAAACCCGTTGTACTATGAGGTGATCCTGAGCAGGAAAAATGGTCACTTCAACGTTGACAGTAACCCCAGCTTGCAGAGTCACCATGGTTCTACCGGAATACCACGATACTTCTGTCCAAAGCATTCCCAAACCCCTGCCATGTTTCGCTCTTGGGACGTGAACTCGGCCGCCTAAATGTTTTTCTTCCGTTAGCTACTCCAGAGTCCATATTTTATGACTTCAGCACCACATCATCCTGTTACAGGCATCTGCATAGTGATTATTGGTTTTGGAATTCCAGCTCACCGAGTAAAATCCTGCTTATAAAAGTCATATAGTTTTCTTTTCGTGCTTACAGGGTTCGCCAATGCGACATTCAGTTCTGCAATGGCTTCTACTGCTGACGTCTTCTTATATAGCGTCGCAGTGCTTGGCAATCACTGTTCGCCACGGTCACTCAAAACAGTCTTCTGTCCACGCTGGTACTTACCGGATGATATCCTCAGCTTTCCCCGTGTGCGGTATCTATTGTCGATCAGAGCCACTTGAATCAATACTCATTTCGGTTACACTTGTTACGAAAGCACCCACAATACGAGCTGAAAAATGTTCCCACGTTCGAACGCACTGGGCTTCTACTTAATGCACCACAATTACACAGAACACTATTCAGACCGCGAGTGAGATTTGCAACGCGTTGACGATATTGCAGACGTGCCGTTAGTGGTCAAATACAACACTGCAAAATGCAGGTTTGCCTGTCCGTGATTGTGTTGAAGCATGCATTTCTGGCTTCTTTCAATTTTTGTGCCGCCCAGCCCGCTTGAACGTTCTTAGGGTTGGAGAGTTGAAAACTAAATGATGCAGATTTTCTGAGGCAATAAACAGGTCTATTTTTACACGAACCAACCATTTTAAGAGAGCGAAACCGTTGCTCAAACTTGGGTCAGGTGTGCCCATAAACAGGATTTGCCATCCATTGCTGACGAACTTCACATTCGAGATGAGGAGAGGATCATTTGCTGTGAAGCGTGTGATGTGAGCAATTGTAGCTGCCACGTCTTCAAGGGTATGGGAGGCTATCTTGTTGGTTTGGGAACAGAGTGCCTCCTGGGACTCTAAAACCATTCAAAAGTTTTGGGCAGGCAGCGAGGAGGAGATGCTTCATCTATATTGGTGGACCTCTTAAAATAAATTTGGTAGATACGTTTGTTTAAAAAAGAAGAAGTGTTCTTGGATAAGCGGACACTTTGTCTGAAAATGGTCAACACATACATCTGCAGAATAATCACAATAAGTTTTCTGTAGCTTGTCATTGTCCCTTCTTGACCCATTGTCAATACGTCTATATTTAGAGCACCGGAGCCCCTAATATCATGATTACGCGGGGGAAGAAAATGACAACGCGGAAAAATCAGTTCTGGAAAAGGAATTGAACGAACGCAAATCTTTATGCAGACTTCGTCGGTGGTGTGGAACAAGTAATCCGCACTCCCTGGCGACAGTGCTGAAGAGACACTTTGGGAAAAGTACCTCTCGCTCACTAGAGCCAAACACCAAGAAAGCGGGAAGAGAACTACGAACGATCCCGAAATTCACATTCTTCCTGCGGGCAAAGTAAATGCCACTGTACCACAACCGCTGTCACAGTACATTTGAATAGTGTAAAACTACTCCAGCATTTGGGACACAGAAAACTGAAGACAGACCAGACGAATAGAATGAAGAAGAAGAAATGAGCTTCCATGTCAGTCCCTGCCGAAGGAAATCGTCCAGGAGCTTCAACCACGAGCTGTTACACAGGACGTTCCTCTCCGTCCTATTGTAAGCGAAATAGGCATATCATCGTACCAGCTGGCCAGACATCAAACGGATGTATTACGGTCCTACGTCGGTAAATGTCACCACCCCATCAGAAACTCTATACTTTTGATTCAACATATGTAAAAACTGCGCCTCCGTCACCAGGACCTTACGTTGAGTGTTGATGTGGTACACTACTGGCCATTAAAATTGCTACACCAAGAAGAAATGCTGATGATAAACGGGTATTCATTGGACAAATATATTATACCAGAACTGGCATGTCATTATATTTTCACGCAATTTGGGTGCACAGACCTTGAGAAATCAGTACCCAGAACAACCACCTCTGGCCGTAATAACGGCCTTGATACGCCTGGGCATTGAGGCAAACAGAGCTTAGATGGCGTGTACAGGTGCAGCTGCCAATGCAGCTTCAACTCGATGCCACAGTTCATCAAGAGTAGTGACTGGCGTATTGTGAGGAGCCAGTTGCTCGGCCACCATTGACCAGACGTTTTCAATTGGTGAGAGATCTGGAGAATGTGCTGGCCAGAGCAGCAGTCGAACATTATCTGTATTTAGAAAGGCCCGTACAGGACCTGCAACATGCGGTCGTGCATTATCCTGCTGAAATGTAGGGTTTTGCACGGAACGAATGAACGGTAGAGTCACGGGTCGTAACACATCTGAAATGTAACGTCCACTGTTCAGAGTGCCGTCAACGCGAACAAGAGGTGACCGAGACGTGTAACCAATGGCACCCCATACCATCACGCCGGGCGATACGACAGTCTGGCGATGACGAATACCCGCTTCCTATGTGCGTTCACCGCCATGTCGCCACACAGGGATGCGACCATCATGATGCTGCAAACGGAACCTGGATTCATCCGAAAAAATTACGTTCTGCTATTCGTGCACCCAGGTTCGTCGTTGAGTACACCATCGCAGGTGGTCCTGTCTATGATGCAGCGTCATGGGTAATCGCAGCCATTGTCACCGAGCCGATAGTTCATGCTGCTGCAAACGTCGTCGAACTGTTCCTGCAGATGGTTGTTGTCTTGCAAACGTCCCCATGTGCTGACTCAGGGATCGAGACATGGCTGCACGATTCCTTACAGGCATGCTGATAAGATGCCTGTCATCTCGACTGCTAGTGATACGAGGCCGTTGAGATCCAGCAAGGCGTTCCGTATTACCCTCCTGAACCCACCGATTCCATATTCTGCTAACAGTCATTGGATCTCGACCAACGTGAGCAGCAATGTGGCGATACGATAAACCGCAATCGCTATAGGCTAAAATCCGACCATTATCAAAGTCTGAAACGTGATGGGAAGCATTTCTCCTCCTTACAAGAGGCATCACAACAACGTTTCACCAGGGAACGCCGGTCAACTCCTATTTGTGTATGAGAAATCGGTTGGAAACTTTCCTCATGTCAGCACGTTGTAGGTGTCGCCACCGGCGCTAACCTAGTGTTAGAAATGGTTTCCAATGTCTCTGAGCAAAATGGGACTTAACTTCTGAGATCATCAGTCCCCTAGAACTTAGAGCTACTTAAACCTAATTAACCTAAGGCGTTTCAGTCTGGAACCGCGTGACCACTACGGTCGCAGTTTCGAATCCTGCCTCGGGCATGGATGTGTGTGATGTCCATAGGTTAGTTAGGTTTAAGTAGTTCTAAGTTCTAGGGGACTGACGACCTCAGATGTTAAGTCCCATAGTGCTCAGATGCATTTTCAACCATTCGAAAAATAAGCGAAAAATGTACCTAGTTAAATAAAAGTAGATAAAAATTCACTTGACGCCTTCCTGAGAGACAATCTCCACTCATTCCAAATTAATAATGTAAGTGTAGACCAGATGTGGCTTTAATTCAAAGAAATAGTATCGGCAGCAATTGAGACATTTATATCAAATAAATTAACAAACGACGGAGCTGATCCTCCTTGGTACACAAAACGTGTCAGAACACCGTTGCAGAAACAACGAAACAAACATGCCAAATTTTAACAGACTCAAAATCCCCAAGATTGGTGATGTTTTCAGAAGTTCAAAATTTATTGTGAACTTCAATGGGAGATGCTTATAACACTTTCCACAACGGAACTTTGTCTCTAAACCTGCCAGGAAATCCAAAGCGATAATAGTTTCCGCACCGAAACATTGTCTCGAAACCTATCAGAAAATCCAAAGCGATTCTGGTCGTATGTGAAGTATGTTAGCGGCAAGAAACAATCAATGCCTTCTCTGCGCCGTAGCAATGGAGATACCATCGAAGACAGTGCTGCCAAAGCAGGATTACTAAACACAGGCTTTCGAAATGACTTCACAAAAGAAGACGAAGTGAATATTCCAGAATTTGAATCGAGAACAGCTGCCAACATGAGTAACATAGAAGTAAATATTCTAGGAGTAGCGAAGCAACTTAAATCACTTAATAAAAGCAAGTCTTCTGGTCCAGGCTGTATGGCAATTAGGTTCATTTCGGAGCATGCTGATGCATTACTTAACAATCATCTCGACGAAAGATTCGTACCCAAAGACTGGAAAGTTGCAAAGGTGACACTAATATTCAAGAAAGGTAGTAGCAGTAATCCACTAAACTACAGGCTCATATCGTTAATGTCGATATGCAGCAGGCTTTAGTATTCGAAAGTATTAAATTACCTCGAAGAAAACGGTGTTTTGTCACACAGTCAACATGGGTTTAGAAAACATCGTTCCCGTGAAACACAACTAGCTCTTTATTCACATGAAGTGCTGCGTGCTACTGGCAAGGGATTTCAAATCGAATCCGTGTTTCTGGATTTCCGGCAGGTTTTTGACACTATACCACACAAGCGGCTCGTAGTGAAATTGCTTGCATATGGAATTTCGTCTCAGTTACGTGACTGGATCTGTGATTTCGTGTCAGAGAGGGCACGGTTCGTTGAAATTCACGGAAAGTCATCGAGTAAAACAGAGGTGAATTCTGGCGTTCCCCAAGGTAGTGTTATAGGACCTTTGGTGTTCCTTATCTATATAAATGATTTGGGAGAGAATTTGAGCAGCCGTCTTCTGTCGTTTGCGGATTCGGCTGTGGTTTATCGACTAATAAAGTCATCGGAAGATCAAAACAAACTGCAAAACGACTTAGAAGAAATATTGGAAAGGTGGGAAAAGTGGCAGTTGACCTTAAATAACGAAAAATGTGAGGTCATTCTGTAACGCCGGAAATGCATATCCTCCGATTTCCATCTATTGTACTATAAATTTTTTTCCTTATTTTTTTACCTGGAGATATGACGTTTCAGTGTCTTTGTATATTGTAATTGTTTTCCTATTTGTATATACATGCATTTATGTCGATGTATAATTGGTTTGTTTTGTAAATACTATTTGTATTTTTACGCTGGGTCTTGCCTAGGGAAAACTATGCTATCGAACGAATTCATCGATAGGTCGTGTGGAGAACCAAAGTGTTTAGGATCTTTGGTAGTGTTAGCTCTGCCGCGTGGAGCGCGGGTAGAGCGGAGTCTGGCTGGAGAACGGCAGTGGAGCAAGTGTGTCGCGTGACGCTCCCGCGAGTTGCCGCGCTTTCGGGGTTTGGCAGCATGTAATTGCTCTCGACTTGCTGTGATAGTTTCTGACACGGTGTCGCGGACGGGAAGCGTTAGCTGGCACACATCAAGAGCCCGTTTCGCCTGGTGACAGTGTCGGGAAGAAGGTGCGCCAACATCCAGCTTCTGCAACAGCGACGGCCGAATATGAGTGACTGTCGCCACCTCCTCGATCGACGACTTCATAAATTCAATCAACCAACAAGGAAGACTGGTAGCACGTAAAGTTTTAGAACTGTATGCCAGACCTCACCTTTTCAAACTGTTAAATTTTTCTCACTAAATTACAGCAACGTAGCATGAACCTTTTTTGCTCATTGTCCCAATTGCATTACCAAGCAGGGTCCCTTCCTTTTCCGTAATGAACCCGATTGTCGTTGAAATTCAAACACCAGCATTAAAGTAATATCATTCCACTTCACTGCTTTAATTTCAAAGTTCAGTTAAGGTATTCATAGCTGGCTACAATATTTAGATTACACAAGCACAAATTAAGAGTGCGAGTTTTGTTACCATATTTTAGCTTACTTGTGACTGCAGCTCAGCTTGGTATGTGCTAAAATTTACTATTGTTAATTGTTCAGAATCATTTAATTCAAGTTCAAAGTTAAGTCTCTTATTTCTAAATTTCGTAGCTTCAAGTACCTTTTGAAATGATTGTTGAGGTAGCCCAAGGCTAACATTATTTTACTGAATTTCGTAGTGCTTCAGAAACAAAGTTCACTATTAATTTCAGTCACTAAATTAACTTTCAATTTTCAGGTTTTATTAATTCTTTTGCTAAATTAAGTCAGAGTATAGCGAAATTTATTACTTCTGACAAACATTCAGTTTTCACACAACACGTGTCAACCTTCAGTTGCCGCACCTCTAGTGCTAATTATATGTGCAATAACCTTCCTTTTTCAGTTATTATAGTAGTTGTCCATAGGACTGGCGACCGTATTTTTCCCCAAATCTCAAATATCTAATTAACGCCAGTTAATTGTTAACGCAACGACCAAACATTTACTTTCTTTATTAACTTTACCCCTTTTCAAAATTAATTTCCACCAGTTTCATTTGCATTTTTCCTTTCATTTAGATGTAACACTTTCCTCCCTCATTACCGACAGATAAACTTCGGTGACGATTGCTTTTCCCAAATTTCCATTAGGTACATGAGGTTTAATTTTTACTGTCATTAAGGTCGACAAGTGAGGGGGAGGTTACAATCCACATGAGTGCTAAAAGAAACGCGTTAAACTTCGGTTACACGATAAATCAGTCCAATTTAAAAGCCGTAAATTAAACTAAATACCTAGGTATTACAATTACGAACGATTTGAATTGGAAGGAACACATAGAAAATGTTGTGGGGAAGGCTAACTAAAGACTGCGTTTCATTGTCAGGACACTTAGAAAATGGAACAGACTTATTAAGGAGACTGCCTACACTACGCTAGTCCGTCCTCTATCACAATACTGTTGCGCGGTGTGGGATCCTTACCAGATAGGACTGACTGAGTACATCAAAAAAGTTCAAACAAAGGCCGCACGTTTTGTATTATCGCGAAATATGGGAGAGAGTGTGACAAAAATGATACAGGATTTGGGATGGACATCATTAAAAGAAAGGCGTTTTTCGTTGCGACAGGATCTTCTCTTGAAATTCCAATCACCAACTTTCTCCTCCGAATAAGAAAATATTTTGTTGACACGGACTTACATAGGGAGGAACGATCACAAAGGTGAAGTAACGGAAATCAGAGCTCGTACGGAAAGATATAGGTTTTCATTCAAACCGCCGCTATACGAGATTGATATAATAGAGAATTGTGAAGGTGGTTCGATGAACCCTCTGCCAGGCACTTAAATGTGATTTGTAGAGTATCCATGTAGATGTAGATGTAGAATGAGGAACTTCAAATTTCCGCTGAAGATAGGATCATGTAGTGGCAGGCCTACTATGGCTCCATTTTGAAAGAATAACTGACATGCACTCGTTAGATATGACACGCTAGAGAAATTCGTGACAGGATGGACATTACATGGCATACGGTCAATACACAGAAATATCTACTCAATAACAAATGAAAACCACAGTATAGGACTGCACACAGACGACGAATAGAATGAGTTTGGCTGTCTAGAGCACAGGAGACGATCAATGAGTACCTTAGAAGAATATTACCCAAAAATCCCTCAGAAGACCTGATTAAATTCCGGTCGTATGTAAAGGCTGTTAGTGGCACGAAAGTTATTGATAGGCTCTGAGGGACGTGGCAGCGACTAATAATAAGTTTAGCACACTAAAAGCAGAAATGGTTAACACCTTTTCCAAACTGCCATGGCCCATTCTGATCCAGTCTAATTCTTGTACGACCGCAAATATGAGTCAATGGAGTTGAGAAAACGTTGAGAGCGTTAAAGTCGGACAAAGCCCCAGCCCTTGACGTAAAAGCTATCTGATTCTATTCCGATGATCTGGCTGATTTATTTCAACACTTATATTAACCGCAATATACGGAAGGTCTCTCAAAAAAAAAAAAAAATCGGTGCCACGTGATAGGCTGAAAGCACAGGTCAGAATCCTCCAAATGAAGTGTAGCACAAGTGAACCACAAACCCACTGTCCAATATAATTCAACGCCTTCCATTGTTATGCAGTCTTAGAAGATATTCTGAGGTGAAATTTTAAAGGTTATGTGAACAGATTGTACTTCTTCACTACAACCAGCACTGCCGGCCGCGGTGGTCTCGTGGTTCTAGGCGCGCAGTCCGGTACGGCGCGACTGCTACGGTCGCAGGTTCGAATATTGCCTCGGGCATGGATGTGTGTGATGTCCTTAGGTTAGTTAGGTTTAAGTAGTTCTAAGTTCTAAGGGACTGATGACCACAGCTGTTAAGTCCCATAGTGCTCAGAGCCATTTGAACCATTTGAACAACCAGCACTGAGTAGGTAAACAGCGATCACGTGAAACCTAAATCTCGTCCTTATACAAAGCACTGAAAGTCATGGAAGTTGCATTCAACCATAAGAAGTATTTCGTAACTTCCGAAAGGCATTTGAATCGGTACAACACATGCGTATCGCTTCCGTAGGGATCGCGAAGACGCAGTTAACTTAACCTCATCGCGCACAGAGGCCTTTAATCAATCTTCTTGCATCCCATACGAAAATAAAACAGGAAAAAATACGAAAACTTGAAACGTTTAGAAGGCCCTCTTTCATGCAGTTCACAGTGCTTTCTAGAGTATAAATATACAGGGTGTCCCAGCTGTCTTGTCCACCCAAAATATCTCTGGAACAATAATAGCTATTGGAAAACGACTTTCACCGGTATCAATGTAGGGCTGGGGCCCATGAATGTACATATTTGGAAACATTCTAAAACGAAAGCATATGCATTTTTTAACACAAACTTTTGTTTTTTTAAATGGACCTCCTATTTTTTTTTTCAGCAATCCATAGCATGACAAAGCACATACACAATGGAGTTGATTGCATCGTAATATTCCCATTACATCCCGAGATCTTGAGACGCGAAGTTGACTCTTCAAACACCCGACATGCGCTGCTAGCGCACGTCCTGAGGCTCAGGCGTGAACCCCATGCTGCCCGTAATCGCGATGTGATTGACATGCGTAATCACACCTCCATACTTATCAAGAGGTCCGAAACGAATAATACGGTCTGCTGCCATCAACTCTCATTAGCACCTAATGGTTTCCCTCTTGCACGTTTTACGTATCTACGTACACAATATGAACCAGTACCATTCGGGGTACACTCGTCAGGTTGTCTTATTTATCCTGCACACTCAAAATAAGGTTCATCTAATGCGTTATATGACCCATTGTGCCTGTCGCGCAGGGCCTGGCTCTGCCTAGTCAAGTGTCCAACGTAGTTCCCACTACTGCCACAGTTACCACTTCGCCTTGTTTATTATTTGCGACCCATGCAAACTCCTGTACTCCACCACCCTCCGAGCATCCCATTTTTTGTTGCTTTGGCGCGCAGTACACCGCTTTGCAGTGTAGTCGTGCATCACAGTACTCTAGTGACGGCACGGAGGTAGTACACATTGTGAATAAAAGCTGTGTTGTGATGGTAGAAATTCTGCTGGTCTATGGAGAATGTCCGTTGACGGGAAATACGTTATGAGATTGCTTGTTTGTTGATAGTACTGTTAGCGAACGTTATGATTATTAAGTTAATATGTCTGTTTTCTACCCTACTCTACATACCTGTACTCTACCCTGTTGTAGGTGGACGAAATGCTGTTCAGGCAGAACGACTGTACAGAAGACGATTACCTGACAAGCCATCGCCTTTGTGCCGGATGTTTGGTCGTCTCATATCTCGTCTACGTGAAACGGGAAGCTTAAATCCAAGACCTCGACATCGTCCTAGAACCCGCACAGATGAACGTGCTGAAGTTGCTGTGCTCGCTACCATAGCTGTGAATCCTCAAATCAGCACACGTCAAATTGATCGTGAAGTTGGTGTGTCGAAATCAAGTGCACAGCGTATTCTTAAACGTCATAAATTTCATCCTTACCATGTTCATTTACACCAGGATCTTCACGGAAATGACTTCCGCAATAGGGTAACATTTTGTCGGTGGGCTCAGCAGAAACTTCTGACAAATCCAATTTTTTTTGCAGATGTTCTCTTTACCGACGAGGCATCATTCTCCAACAAAGGAATTGTCAATATGAGGAATATGCATTATTGGTCCGCTGACAATCCAATATGGCTCCGTCAGGTAGAGCATCAACGTCCGTGGAAAGTTAATGTTTGGTGTGGGATTATTGGAGATACCTTTATCGGACCTTTCTTTATAAATGGCATCCAAAATGGCAGACAATACTCCAGATTTATACGACACAATCTTCCTGTTCTCTTGGACACCGCACCTCTGAACCGGAGAATGGTCATGTGATATCAGCATGACGGATGCCCTGCACATAACGCCTTACGAGCACGACGACTGCTGAACCGTAAGTTCCCTGGTAGGTGGATTGGACGAGGTGGCCCGCCCGATATCCGAACCTTACACCGCTGGATTATTTTCTTTGGGGAGCAGTGAAGGATGCTGTTTACCAACATGAACCAACAACACCAGAGGACATGAAGCAACGCATTATTGATGCTTGTACAGCCATCAAAGAAGAAACAGTAGCACGAAGTAGGACATCTTTCATCCGCAGAGTGACCCTATGTATGCAAGCCAATGGGCATCACTTTGACCATGAGATGTGAACGCAATGTTTAGTATGTAGTGCTGGTATCACAGTAGAAGTTTCTACAAAGGGCCATTTTACCCAGTGATGTTAAGAAACATTTGTTTGCAACAATTTGTCATTTAACGTATTAGATAAACATAACATTGGTAATTACGTGATAATAAAGCTAATTGGTTAAACATGCTTACATTCATCGTCTATGTCCTACCTGAACTTCCCAAATCAAAACATTTTTACCTAAACTACGGTAAAACTTTTAGTCCTCTTGCTCGTTTCACTAAAACCATCAACATGAATTTTACTGTTACGAGTGAATGATTAACTGTCACTTGCGCTAGATCTAAGGTAAAGTAAAGTTTTAACGTTGAACGGCATTATCTTTTTAGTAACGGATTAACGATAAGCGAAGTTAACTTTGTGACTAACGTTGCGGTACACAGATATGTTACAGAACCGCATCACCCCTAGCTTATGGGATAAATACCTGCTGGAATGTACGACGTTAACGCAGGATGGCAGCAGACCGCATTATTCGTTTCGGACCTCTTGATAAATATGGAAGTGTGATTACACATGTCAATCACATCGCCATTACGGGCAGCATGGGGTTCACGCCTGAGCCTCAGGACGTGCGCTAGCAGCGCTTGTCGGGTGTTTCATGCGTCAACTTCGCGTCTTAATATCTCGGGATGTAATGGGGATATTACGATGCAATCAACGCCATTGTGTATGTGCTTTGTCATGCTATGGCTTGCTGAAGAAAACGTATAGGAGGTCCATTTAAAAAAACATCAGTTTGTGTTAAAAACACATATGCTTTCGTTTTAGAATGTTCCCAAATATGTACATTCATGGGCCCCAGCCCTACATTGGTACCGGTGAAAGTCGTTTTCCAATAGCTATTATTGTTCCAGAGATATTTTGGGTGGACAAGATAGCTGGGACACCCTGTATATGTAAAAGGAGATGTAGCGCTTACGTGTATAATTGAAAAATTTCACTCCAGTTTCGATCTGTTTCTTGTGTTGGTATGTGTTAGCTGTATTCCTTTTTCGTTCGACAATCTCGTAGCAAGGATATATTTGTAGATCGCCTTGAAAGAGGCACCATCAACAGGGCTCCTGGCTCAAGCAGGAAGACAGTGAGCTCACAGCAGGAAGACAGGGACCTAGAGTCAAGGAGCAAAGGAAACAATGAGACTTCACTTTTGAAATAAGGACAGACATGGTTGGTTTCAATCATTATTCAACAAATCCAAAATGAATTACTCCTGTAGGTCACGAACTAGTCGATTATACGCAACTGTAGCGAGACATTTTGAACCCCTGGCATCCCCTCCCTTCAGATAGCGTGCCAGTATTTCCGTTACAGACTACGGTGGTTGGGTTGTCTGGGGGAAGTGACCAAACAACGAGGTCATCGGTCCCATCGGATTAGGGTAGAACGGGAAAGGAATTCGTCCATGTCCTTTCAATGGAACCATCCAAGCATTTTCTTGGAGCGATTTTGGGAAATCACGGAAAACCTAAATCAGGATGGCCGAACGCGGGATTGAACCGTCGTCCTCCCGAATGCTAGTCCGGTGTACTAACCACTGCGCCACCTCCCGCGGTCACAGACTGCCTCTTGATCATCATCGCCTTCTTCTTTTCATTATACACAGACTCCGATTGTAGGCGAATGTAACAGATTGTGTCTTCATGACGTCACTGTCAACAATGAGTTTCGGCACGAAACCTACCGAACCGTCGCGTAGCATCAGTCTCATTGACAAACCTTCCGAAGAAAGAGTCGATTTCGTAGTGCGCTTTCTAGGAAGTCTGTTTCGCATCCTTCGGGCTGTGAGAAGAAGTTGAGAAGTAGTGAGGAGGTAGGTGAACACTGGCTTTTAAATTACTCTGCAGTCGCAGGCACGCGATCAGTGTCTGGAAGACAAATATTTTATCTATTGTCTACAAATTAGTATGTCAGATTATTCTTCAACTCCCATCTTGTATACTTTACTTTACATTTTTGATGAACTTCTGTATTTCCTGAGGCGCTGCATTGCGTTCTTCATAGTCCAGAAATTTAATCTGGAACGAGGAGCACAACTCACTGAACATGTGGAAAACGACTTGTTCTCACAACGTCAGCAGGTCTCGTAATTAGTTTGTTGATGCAAAATGAATTAACTTTGCTCAAGATTTTCAGTTAACCGGAATGTTGATCACCTCTATTACTATACTTATCAATTCCCTAACATCCTTTAAAACGTTTGATAGTTAATTTGATTTGGCACGGTAGAAAGCCTTTCCGACAAATAATTAAATGTACAATGCCTACTGTATATCATGTAGCGTATTATTAACGTATTTACTAACTCCAGACTCCCAATAATTGTTGTCTTGATACAAGTATTTGTTTTCTTTTAACAATCCATTAGGTTTTTGTTCAGTTTACTTGGTGTTTCATCTAAAATACAGCATCACTTAATATTAATTTTTTTATGATTGTGATAAGAGCTGGTGTTTGTCACATACGGTGCCATGTACGGTATGAGACTGAATTGTGTATTTAGACCAACCTTCTTGTCAATAAGGCAGATTTCATTTGACAATTTTCGTCTCAGGAGACACTGTAACGATTAAAGACTGCTTTTTTTACGTTTCCAAGATGTTTTCGCGAGTGAAGTCGCTGTTCGGCTCGCCAGCTGCCAGCCAGGGGTGTCCCAGGCTGGTCGACGAGCCGCCAACACCTGCGCCTGTACGCCGCCTTCGCCCACCTCGACCAAAGCCGAATGAGAGGAAGGTCGAGTCCACCACCACTGACTGCAAAGAGGCCGCTGCTGATAAACCGCAGCTTCAGGCTATTCATGTAAGCAGCAAAGCATCCTTTGCAAAACATTGACCAATAATAACTGTCAGAGGGTTCCAAGAAAAATGATAGAAATGGATTCCAATAATGTTCTGCAGATACGTTACTGACATAACTTTTTCTTTCCACAGTTTGGTCCGAGACCGAGAATTGTGCATTTTGACTTGTCTGATGAAGAGGAGGAAGTCTCTGGCTCCTACTATCCTCCTGGAGTTCCAGTTCCACCCAGTCGGCTGCAGATCTTTGCCAACAGACCACGCCGAAGGAACATTATCCGAGAGCCACCGTCGCAGGAAGTGCAGACTGCGATGGCACATCTAAGAGCTGAGATACAAGCAATGGTATGTTAAACATTTAGCTGTTAAAAACCCCGTATTACTTTATAAACACAAACGTAGATTTCTTATTAACGCTTGAAATAAATGTAAATGTAGGACTGATGTTAATCTACACATACATCTACTTACAATTGATGATGAGGGTTGTCAAGGCATCCTGAAGCCAAACGCGACATATTGTTTGAGAATATGTGGAAACGACAAAAAGATCGTCATGAGATTGGTCCAAAAACACATTGGGATATTTTACAGAACTTACATTACTACTTTTCCAAGGAATGTTTATGGAGTGGTGATAGCCGGCCGCGGTGGTCTCGCGGTTCTAGGCGCGCAGTCCGGAACCGTGCGACTGCTACGGTCGCAGGTTCGAATCCTGCCTCGGGCATGGATGTGTGTGATGCCCTTAGGTTAGTTAGGTTTAAGTAGTTCTAAGTTCTAGGGGACTGATGACCACAGCAGTTGAGTCCCATAGTGCTCAGAGCCATTTTTTTGGAGTGGTGATATTATCAATACGAAGATTCAGTTAACTCGCTTTACACATTATACCTCTATATTTTTCGTTACTTTGCAAAAGTCTTATTTATGTTACCATTACAGATTTTCTGTACCCTGTAATATTTCAAGTGCTAGATATAGGTTTGCTCAAGGAAGCAGCTTAATAAAAATAATTCTTTTTGTCATTTCCAGGAGAACCCGCCACCTACAACATGCATTGGGCTTCTAGTGGAGAATCTAGTGGACCTGTATCGAAACAAGAGAGATTATCGCCGGAACCATGGATTGGCAGAGAGACCAGGGTTCGTCATCCGAATAAAGAGAAGATTCGCTCCAGATCGTGAGGCAGTGAGAAGAGTTCTGCATCTGAAGAAGAATGTGGACAGGAGACAGCTGCCGACGGGCATAGATTCAACTCTGCGTGATTACTTTCTTCATTGTGAACACCCTGACCCTAACTACCCGCAGATTATTCCATTGGCACCACGGCTACTTGAAACCGCGCTGTGATGTGTTTGTAGAAGCCAGTCTGGTTTGGCTTGAAATAAAACACTTTAAAATCTGTTTAGTTGTGATTTTATTGTACTAGTGTACTAGCGTACTAGTGTGAAAGCGAAAAAGGTTAGATCTGTGAAGTAACCTGCTTGGATGGTTAAAAATCAAAATTAACTGGCAGCAGCATAAGCTGAATTAGAGAAGTTGGCGCTTAAAATGACGTCACTAGGGTTGTGAATGGGGCACATCAGTTTACTGTGTTCAAATTTTCAATCCGGTAACAGCTTAAAGAGAAGGTACAGAGTAATTAGTAGACCGACTCCAGACAACCAACAACATTCAGAAACACTGAGACAAGGAAGGAATAGTACAAATCATGGTAATTAATAGCAGACTGAAAGAAATACTGAGAGGGTACTTCCGATAGGCAGTTTTCATGATATTAAATGTCTGATTTAATGCCTGATTTAATGGCTATTCAACTTCTCAGTACAGAAACCTTTTAAGTGGAACGTAGGACTCAGCATTACAACTTGCGTTATGAAGTGTTTGACGAATCATATTCATAAGAAGAATACCTACTGACCATCTACGTACAGGAAATGTTTCAGATGATAACCATAACAGTGCAATTGAGGGTGATACAGGGAACGTCGCTGAGAATGCTTCTTTCACTAAGGTGAAGACTGTGCAATTCCTTGAGTAGTGCAACAGGCACTGGATCCTCTCGATTCGTTCAAGCAGCTGTACCTGTCATGTATGTCCGTGGCTGATGCATCGTACGTCGCACAACATGCAACATGGCCTACATCTGGATGTTTAGTTTAAGAGGTAATTCGCATTGCTAATTTCAAGATGCAGTCTACGAGTTAGAACTCTGTCAGCTAATCCCGATATTCTCCAATACTTTTAGTAAATGGCTAATATTTCTGAGCAACAGAGCTACCATCCGTCTATACACGCATCTGCAGCAGTTAAGTGTAAAGCTAAAATAAGTTGACTGGATACCACAAATAGCAAAGCATCATGGTATTTTATGCTACATACAAAGAGTCTATTTAAGATGAAAAACTCGTATCACGAAAGGGAACGACAAAATCAAAAGATATATCTTTTGGCGTACTTGAGTAGTACAATACAACACCTCTGCATAGTTACGGAAATCAAGGACATCTATGTCGATACAAGTTAATATCAAATTGACTACACACAACAAGAGCAACTGTCGATGGAATAAGGTGCCAAGCCAGACGTAAAGGAGTACATTATTAAACAGCTCTTCGAGAGCTGTACTTCAGTGACAGAGCTGGAAACGCCGAACGTAATGGTCCTGTCAGTGTAGAGTATCCAAAAAGGAAATTCTTTACACTTCAATTAACTATTACAACGATCAAAATACGGACTGAGGTAATAGCTGCGAAGTCGGTAAAGTATGTGAGGATTTCGGTATTTATTTGACGTAGGACAGTAGAGATGGAGGTCACCCAGAATTACTGATGGCCAGTTTCGGTACGTTCTCAACCAAAACACTCCTAGGAATGC
Source organism: Schistocerca serialis cubense (assembly GCF_023864345.2). Taxonomy (NCBI): domain Eukaryota; kingdom Metazoa; phylum Arthropoda; class Insecta; order Orthoptera; family Acrididae; genus Schistocerca; species Schistocerca serialis. Next base: position 1,264,372,184 of record NC_064638.1, on the reverse strand, counting down.
CAGAAGTACACAGTCCCTGTCAACTAGTTTCTAAATACCCCGGTTTTTCAACGAAAAATCTCGAGTTCTACGATAATTGATTGATCTGGCCATAATGGCAAATGACAGCAAAAAAGATTTCACTTCAGCAACATTTGTTTACGAAAGACGACTTCCAATACAGTTTTGGTTTACTAGAGCTCAGAGATAACTGTACAGGATTTCAAGAGCATCTTGTGCTACACATTTCCCCAAATAAAACACACGGCTAGCACAACAAAGACGGAACTATACTACAAATAATCCTTCACGTTCCGCAACATATTACGGATGGTAAAAATCACACATTGCACACAAGAAGTACAAAATTTCAGAAAGAAAGCAAAGGCCATTATGACAATTATTAGGAACCGAATAAATAAACTGGTTAAGGCAGATGACATTCAGCTCTAAAAAGACAGCAATGCTGAGTAAGGTTATTTTAAATTCAAATTATTTACCATTATTCCTAATACTTCCTAACAGTCCCTAGAGCCAGTAGTAGAGAAAACCATTTACGGAAGCAGATCCATTATTTTACTTAGACAGAAAATACAGTCTACACTATCAAATAAAAACCTTTTGTTACTCCCCTAGAATGTCTTGTGATTATAATCGTGTTTCTAATGAAGATTCAAATGGTTCAAATGGCTCTGAGCACTATGAGACTTAACATCTGTGGTCATCAGTCCCCTAGAACCTAGAACTACTTAAACCTAACTAACCTAAAGACATCACACACATCCATGCCTGAAGCAGGATTCGAGCATGCGACCGTAGCGGTCACGCGGTCAAATAAAGGGCTAAAATTATGTACTCACTTCAACATGCCACCCTCTGTCTAAGACGCCGTTACAGTCTGATTCTTCCTTGTTTACGCTGTGTACTGAGTGTTTAAGATGCCTCCGATAATCGTGAGTCCCGCCGACTGTGAAGTAAGGGCAGTTATAAGATTTCTTAGTGCTAAAGTCCTAAAAGCGATCGATATTCATCGTGAGATCTGTACAGTTTACGGAGGAAATATGAATGATGGAATGGTAAGAAAGTGGGTGAGCGCATTTAAAGATGGCCCCACAAATGTGCTTGATGAACAACGGAGTGGGCGTCCTTCGATCGTTAATGAAAGTGAGAGAAAACAGACGCTATACGATTTCGTCCTTGCGGGGTGACTTTCCCAATGTTTCTCGTAGTGTCTTGTATGTCACTGTGAGCGAGCAGTTGAATTACCGAAAAATGTGCGAATGTTGGCTACCGAAAATGTTGACGGATGTGCACAAAACAAAACTTTTAGACCGAGCATTGACTTTCCTTGAGCAGTACCACAACGACGTCGATGATTTCTTACGCCAAATTGTTATGGGCGATGAAACATGGGGGGGCCAACGTCACACCAGTATCAAATCAACAGTCCATGGAATGGCGGCATTGAGATTCAGCCAGAAATGTGAAGTTTAAGCAAACAATTTCTCCACGGAAAACCATATGCACAGTTTTTAGTACAGAAATGGAGTATTGCTTGTGGAATTTCTGCCTCATAATGAGGCAATCAATGCAGCACCTTACTGTAAGACATTGCACAATCTGCGCCGCTCAATTCAGAACAAAAAACGTGCAAGATGAGCCAGGGCATCGTTTTGCTGCAAGACAATGCCCGTCCTCATGTGGCGAATCAGACCAAAGACCTCATCACAACTTTTCGACCGGAAGCTTTAGATCATCCTCCGTACAGCTCCGATCTTGCGCCTAGTGACTACCATCTGTACTTGATCTTGAAGAAACACCTGGGCGGTCAGCGTCTTCAAGACGATGACGAAGTCAAACGGGTTAAATGGCTCTGAACACTATGGGACTTAACTTCTGAGTTCATCAGCCCAATAGAACTGAGAACTACTTAAACCTAACTAACCTAAGGACATCACACACTTCCATGCCCGAGACAAGATTCGAACCTGCGACTGTAGCGGTCGCAAGGTTCCAGACTCTACCGCCTAGAACCGCTCGGCCACTCCCGCCGGCTAACGAAGTAAATATGGTGGTGATGCAGTGGTTAACAAGTCAGGCGACAGACTTCTATGAGAAGGGTCTTGAAAAACGGGAAGCAGTGCCTCAATATTGACGGGAATCATGTAGAAAAGTAGGTTAAGGTACAGGGTTTCATATAAAAACAAAATTATTGAGATATCTTAGCATGTCTTTTTCTTTACTTCAAAAAGGTACGTACTTAATAAACACTGGCTGACACTCATTTGAAGAAGTGTATAAAACCAAGTGATTTCCTTTTAGAAACCTTTACACCCATTCTGAAAGTAATCTGTTAACAACAGTTGAGATGGGCTTCTCAACAACAGAAGCATATTTCTTATCAAAAATGCTGTCTCAGTACTGTCAAACTAAAAGAAAGTTGCCATTTTTACACTTTCTGTAATCTTTCTAAAGCCTTTGACTGCGAAGATCAAGGTATGCTACTAGGAGTATTATGATTGTGTAATTCTACTTGTTAAGACGTCATCACATGTTAATTACATTGAGATAATTTCAGAATATCAAATGTTATGACTGCTAGAAATATTGAATTTGGTACCACGCAATATATATTGCTTAACTTCTCCTGTTCTTGAGCATAAATCAATTTTCAAGGGAAATGAACGATTTTTCAAAAACATTGATACATTCTGATGACATAAGTTTACCAAGAAGTGCCCAAAGACCAGGCTTACAATTAGTGGACAGCAAAACATTAACCCAACATCTTTCAAAGACATACATCTCGTGAATCCATTATTGCCTATATATACAAGAAGCAGAGACACATACTACATGAAACTTCAAGTGTAAAAAAAGTTGTTGTAAACAGGCCACGGGTACAGAAACTACGAGGTGTGACTGGAAACTGTTAAGAATGGATGCGCGACTGATTACTGGTTTGGAGGGTAGGTACACGGAAGTGGGAAGTGAGTTATTGCCTTGTCCTTGAACGCCCTCTGACAGGAAAATGCTTTTCCTATATTCAGCACGTTGTGGCAGCTGGCTGAGTGCGGGTCTGTTAAGGCTTGTTTCCGGATTCCGTCTGCGTGAAAATGGACGTAAATACGGAGCAACGAGTTTGCGTTAAATTCTGTTCTAAAGCTGGAAAATCAGCTTTTGAGACTTACGAACTGTTAAAAACAGCTTTTGGAGATACTTGTGTGAGCCAGTCAAATGTTTTTATTCTGTTTCAACAGATTTAAAAATGGCTGCGGAACATTTGAAGATGAACCACGGTCCAGTCATCCTTCCACCTCAAAAACAAATGTTGAGTGGTACTTAAGATAGGTAAATAAATTAGTGAAATCAATGTGAAGTGAAATAGAATTTAGAAAATAAATGAAAAACTTAGTTTAGTTTAGAAGAATTACACAGTGGCAAACAGCGGGCAGAGCAGCGGTGACAGAAGAGCCAATGACCATGAAGTCAGCACGTCAGGAGAAGCCCCACATAAGCGGAAGCTGTCGATACAGCCGTCAGGGCATCGCCCGACCGGCTCACGTGTTTCTCAGCTGTCACATGTGATCAAAGGCCCTCGCCTACATTCCAAGAGCCAATGACCGACGTTAAGAAGATTCTTCGAGAAGCTTTTAAACGTGACGGAAGAGGTAATGACCGTGAAGTCATTCACCTCCAGTGAACTAAAGTGAATAAATACGCGAGACGCAGCGGCGCCGACAGTAGTAGTTTTCAGTTCCAGTACAGTTCAGTCGGTGCTGAAGACCGTCATGCAGGAAGAGACTACATCGTACACAGAAACACTAAGTCCGCCGCTGTAATGGAATAGCAAGCAGCAGCCTCGCCCCCAGAAGACAGAAGTTAGAAGGTATTTGAAGACTGATTTTTACATAGCCGGGTGACTCGTGAGGACGGGAGGGAGACGGCCTCACATCAACAGTCACCTGTGAGCTGGTGATGAAGATCTGACAGCCGAAGACTGGCAAGCTGGAGTCCGTTGTTCGAGTCCGGGACACTGGCCTTCCCCCGCCCCACCGCTCCGCTGGCCGACGCACAACACTGAAACACGCGATGCGCGTCTCCAGTCAACTGGGCGAAACAGCGACACGAGATACACACCGCCAGGCGTAATCAGACGCCGCCGCTGCCGCAGCAGAAGGCTTCGCAAACGACACAGCTGCCGCTCTCCCAGCCAGAACAATCCAGTAAGGCAACAGTTGTACAAACCTTTCAATAATAGTTCTCTTATGAAAAATGCTGTTTCGTTCTACCTCATACCCGAGCCAAGGAAGAACCCACCCTGCCCACACGTTGTTAAGAGAGAGAAAGTAATTTATTTAGTGTTTTTCATCCTGTCATAATGCCTTAGAATCAAATGCCCTTTGCAGTAATGCTCATCGTGACAATTGACTAGCATCAAAAGTGAAAGCTCAGTTACGTTAGGTGTCAGAGAAGAAACCCTTGGCTCAATATAAGGTGTGAATGACAGTCACTAAAGGTCCACTTGTTTAATGTGTTACAGGATAGAGGTTTGCATAGCAGGCGTAATATTTCCTTTATTTAGAAGTGTATTTTCTCTCATAATTTCAAGAGTTTGTCTAAAATATTTAAACATCTTTTTAATTCCGTGTGGTAAGATTGTGTAACTAATAGTTTGTAAAATCGTACAAATTCAGAGTCAGCACCACAAGCGGTTTCTACTGAGGAAACTATACAGAGCTTAGTTTATCAAATAGCACAGCTTAAAAATGACAATACTGCATTATTTTAACAGTTGCGTGAGGTTAGGCAAACCGGTTCATTCCCTTCCACCCTAGATTCCTCAGCAGCAACCTTGGTTACTCCTTTTTCAGGTAAACCTGGCGAGGACATAACAGCCTTTTTTGATGATTTAGTAGCAGCTGTGAGGCTAGGATCATGGCCAGATCAACAGCTCTTACAAATGACAAAGTTAAGATTGAAAGGAGAGGCTAAAGCACGCGTATTATACCATGAAGCATTACGGAATGCTCCACCATTTGAGGAATTGAAGAAAGGATTACTTAAAAGTTTTCAAAACCAGAACAGCTGTAGATTTTATAGGGAAAAATTAAACACTATCACTCTGAGGCAAAACGAGTCGTTAGAAAACTTTGTAGATAGGATTAGAAAAGTTAATATTAACACCTATTAGTTGACAACTAGTGATGAAGCAAATAAAGTAATTTTACGAGAGGCAAAAGATAGAGCTCTGGATACATTTTTACGTGGGTTACCTCCTGAAACGTCCCGTCGTGTCAGGGCAGAGCTTCCTATAAATTTAGCGGAAACAGACATTGCCACCAGATACAAAGAGAAGAGAAATGTATTTCCAGCAGGAGTACGATGTTTTAGGTGCGATCGACAGGGACATATAGCAAAAAACTGCAGACAACCTCAATGCACTAATTGTCAAAGAATAGGTCACACATTCAAGGAATGCAGGTCTAAGAAAGTTTTTGGAAATAGAAATCAGTTAAACTCAAACGGCAATGCTGGAGCGGCACCAGGCGTTCCCAATAAAATTTCATGCCATTAAGGCGAATGTGAAGGCGGAATGCTAGTTATCTGCTACCATACAGGATAAAGAGGCAAGGATACTGGTGGATAGAGGCGCAACTGTATCAATAGTGAGTAATGAATGCATTGGAGAAGAGAAATATGACCCTCCAAGGTATAGATTGAGTGGGGTAGGAGGAGGTATAGTGAAGACATTAGGATGTACATTATTGATTTTGTATATTCACGGTGTACAATTTCAAGAAGATGTAGAAGTGGTAACAAAGGTAACTGACGGGTACGATGCGATCCTAGGGCTGGAGTTCCTGAATAAACATCACACTGAAATCGACCTCAGACAGCAAACTGTAAAACTTAGCGGAATAGTGTTTCAGCTAGGTGAAACTGCTGCAAAGGGCCCGTTGCCGCAAGACTTCCCCAACCGGAAGGAGAAATCAACTACACTGCGTGCAACGTCCATGAAGGTTGATTCGCGGGATATGATACCATTTGGATCAGGAAAACTTTTCTGGATGACCGTTGACCCCGAGGTACCTACAGATACAGTGTGTCTAATAGAACCATTAGAGGAAAATGGGGAATTAGATGTATCACATTGTCTTGTACGTAAAAGTGTTGCACGTGTTCAAGACGTTGAGGGAGAAAGAAAAGTACGGAACATTTTCGGAGTGGAGGACAAAGAGTTGCATATGGGAATGTTAGTAGCTACAGTCAGTACTTCCGAAGAAGAAGATTTCATTTGGTCAGATATTACTGATGGTCACAAACCAGACGCCTTTAAACTACAGAAGACAGTGCTGCCGAAGCAGACTTACTAAAGACAGCCTTCCGAAATGCCTTCACAAAAGAAGACGAAGTAGATATTCCAGAATTCGAGTGGATAACAGATGCCAACACGAGTAACGTAGAAGTAAATATCCTCGGAATAGTGAAGCAACTTAAATTACCTAAGAAAAGCAAGTCTTCTGGTCCAGACTCTATACCAAGTAGTTCCCTTTCGGAGTATGCTGATGTATTAGCTCCTTGCTTAACAATCATATACAACCGTTCGCTCGACGAAAGATCCGTACAGAAAGACTGGAAAGTTGCACAGGTCACACCAATATTAAAGAAAGGTAGAAGGAGTAATCCACCAAATAACAGGCCCATATCTTTAACGTCGATATGCATCAGGATTTTATAACTTATATTGTATTAGAACGTAATGAATTACCTCGAAACAAACGGTCTACTGACACACAGTCAACATGGGTTTAGAAAACATCGTTCCTGTGAAACACAACTAGCTCTTTGTTCACATGAAGTTCTGAGTGCTATTGACAAGGGATTTAACAGCGATTCCGTATTTCTGGATTTCCGGAAGGCTTCTGACACCGTACCACATAAGCGGCTCGTAGTGAAATTGCGTGCTTACGGAATATCGTCTCAGTTATGTGACGGGATCTGTGATTTCCTGTCAGAGAGGTCACAGTTTGTTGTAATTGACGGAAAGCCATCGAGTCAATCAGAAGTGATTTCAGGCATTCCCCAAGGTAGTGTTATAGGCCCTTTGCTGTTCTTTATCTATAAAAACGATTTGGGACACAATTTGAGGAGCCGTCTTCGGTTGTTTGCAGAGGACGCTGTCGTTTATCGACTAATAAAGTCATCAGAAGATCAAAACAGACTGCAAAACGATTTAGAAGAAATATCGGAATGGCGCGAAAGGTGGCAGTTGACCTGAAATAACGAAAAGTGTGAGGTCATCCACATGAGTGCTAAAAGGAACGCGTTAAACTTCGGTTACGCGATGGATAAGTCTAATCTAAAAGCGGTTAATTCAACTAATACCTAGGTATTCAAATAAGAACAATTTAAATTGGAAGTAACACACAGAAAATCTTGTGGAGAAGGCTAACCAAAGACAGCGTTTCATTGTCAGCACACTTAGAAAATGTAACAGACCTACTAAGGAGACTGCCTGCACTGCGCTTGTCCGACCTATTTTAGAATACTGTTGCGCGGTATGGGATCCTTACTAGATAGGACTGACTGAGTACATCGAAAAAGTTCAAACAAAGGCCGCACGTTTTGTATTGTCGCGAAATATGCGAGAGAGTGTCACAGAAATAATAGAGGATTTGGGATGGACATCATGAAAAGAAAGGCGTTTTTCGTTGGGACGGAATCTTCTCACGAAATTTCAGTCACCAACTTTCTCCTCGGAATGCGAAAATTTTTGTTGATACCGACTTGCATAGGGAGGAACGATCACAAAGATAAAATAAGGGAAATCAGAGCTCGTACGGAAAGATATAGGTGTTCATTCTTTCTGGGCGCTATACGAGATTGGAACAACAGAGAATTGTGAAGGTGGTTTGATGAACACTCTGCCAGGCACTTAAATGTGATTTTCAGAGTGTCCATGTAGATGTAGATGTAGGATGAGGAACTTGAAATTTCAGCTCAAGATAGGATCATGTAGTGTCAGGCCTACTATGGCTCTATTTTAATAGAATAACTGAACATGCACTCATTAGGTATGACACGGTAGAGAAATTCGTGACAGGATGGACATTACATGGTATATGGTCAATACACAGAAATATCTAAAGAAAAGGACACTACTCAATAACAAATGAAAACCACAGTACATGACTACAGACAGACGAGGAATATAACGAGTTTGGCTGTATAGAGCACAGGAGACCTTCAATGAGTACGTTAGAAGAAAATTATCGAAAACTCACTCAGAAGACCTGATAAAATTCAGGTCGTATGCAAAGGCTGTTAATGAAAGTTATTGATAGGCTCCGAAGGACGAGGCAGCTACTAATAATAACTTTACCACACTAAAAGCAGAAATGCTTAACACCTTATCCAAACTGCCCTGGGTCATTCCGATCCAGTTTAAATCTTGTACGACTGCAAAGACGAGTCAATGTCGTTAAGAGACCGTTGAGATTGTTAAAGTCAGACAAAACTCAAGCTCTTGACGGTAAAGCTATCTGATTCTATTCCGATGATCTGCTTTAGTTAACACTTCTATTAACCATAATACACCGAGGATTTATCAAAACAAAAAACAAAAGAACAAAAAAAAAGGGAAAGAGAATAGCTGTGCCACATGATAGGATGGAGGCACAGGTCAGATTCCTCCACAAGAGGTATACCACAAGTGAACCACAAACCCACTGTCAAATGTAATTCAACACCTTCCATTGTTATGCAGTCTTAGAAGATATTCTCAGGTGAAATTTTAAAGGGTATCTCGAACAGATTGTCCTCCTTCATGCTATCCAGCGCTGAATAGGTAAAAAGCGATCACGTGAAACCTAAATCTCGTCCTTATACAAAGCACTGAAAGTGATGGAAGCATGCATTCGACCCTAAGAAGAATTTCCTAACTTCCGAAAGGCGTTTGAATCGCTACAACACATACGTCTCGCTCCCGTAGGGATCGCGAAGACACAGTTAATTTAACCTCATCGCCACAGAGGCTATCAATCAATCTTCTTGCGTCCCACACGCAAATAGAACAGCAAAAAGCCCCAAACCTTGATACTTTGAGAAGACCCTCTTCCATGCAGTTTGTAGAATATAGATACATATGTCGACGGAGATCATTGTTCAAAAATTTCAATCCAGTGGCGATCATCCTCTTTCTCCTGGTATTTGTTAGTTACATTCGTTTGTCGTTCAATAAACTCGTAGCAAGGATATATTTGTAGCTGAGTCACATATCTGGAAAAGGAAACAAGGAGAACTCACTCATGAAATGAGGACAGCTGAGGTAGGATTCAATCGTTATTCCACAAATCCAAAATCACTTACTGCTTTAGGTCGAGAACCAGTCGATTATACGAGAATGTAGCGAGACATTCTGAACCCCTGGCATTCCCTCCCTTCAGATAGCTTGCCAGTATTTCCCTCACACACTACGGTGGTTGGGTTGTCTGGTGGAAGTGATCAAACAACGAGGTCATCGGTCTCATCGGATTAGGGTAGAACGGGAAAGGAATTCGTCCATGTCCTTTCAATGGAACTATCCAAGCATTTTCTTGGAGCGATTTTGGGAAATCACGGAAAACCTAAACCAGGATGGCCAAACGCTGGCTTGAACAGTCGTCCTTCCGAATGCGAGTCCAGTGTTCTAACCACTGCGCCACCTCCCGCGTCCACAGACTGCCTCTTGATCATCATCGCCTTCTTCTTTTCATTATACATAGACTCCGACTGTAAGCGAAAGTAACAGATTGTGTCTTCATGATGTCACTGTCAACAATGAGTTTCGGCACGAAACCCACCGAACCGTTGCGTAGCATCAGTCTCATTGACGAACCTTCCGAAGAAAGAGTCGATTTCGAAGTGCGCTTTCTAGGAAGTCTGTTTCGCATCCTTCGGGCTGTGAGAAGAAGTTGAGAAGAAGTGAGGAGGTAGGTGAACACTGACTTTTAAATTATTCTGCAGTCGCAGGTAAGGGATCAGGGTCTGCAAGACAAATATTTTGTCTTTTTTCTACGTTCGCGAACTATTTTAACGGCGCAAGCCGGGAGGAGCAGGATTTCATTTGCTTTTTCCGAAGCGCTCGCTAGTTTCAATTTGTCGTATCTGCTTCACGGCAGCATTTGTGTGATTCGAACTTTGGTGCTATTTACAAACGTCTTGTTTTGTTGCATCTGATGACCATGAGGAAAATTAATTTTAATAAATTTTTTGGAACTAGAAATGTGTAATTGTACTACTGAATTTCCCTTCAACAAGTACATTCTGTAGCAAATGAAAACCAATTGTCTCGGCATTTGCTAACTTAGCCTGTGATTTCCAAAAATATAGTCATAGAAAAAACTGATTTTGAATTTGACGTAGAATACAAATCCATAGCGTTAGCTTTCTTACTAAAAATATCGGAGACGCCAGACTCTTAATAATTGTGGGCTTGTACAAATATTCGTTTTCTTTTAACGATCAATAAGTTTTCTGTTCAGTTTAATTGGTGTTTCAATCCATAATCCAGCATCACTTAATATTAATTATTTATGATTGTGATAAGAACTGGTGTGTGTCAAATACGGTGCCATGTACGGTATCACACTGAATTGTTTATTTAGACCAAACCTTCTTGGCAATAAGAAAGATTTCATTTGACTATTTTCATCTCAGAAAACAATGTAACTACTAAAGACTGCTTGTTTTACGTTTCCAGATGTTTTCGCGAGGGAAGTCGCTGTTCGGCTCGCCAGCTGCCAGCCAGGGGTGTCCCAGGCTGGTCGACGAGCCGCCAACACCTGCGCCTCTACGCCGCCTTCGGCCACCTCGACCAAAGCCGAATGAGAAGAAGGTCGAGTCCACCACCACTGACTGCAAAGAGGCCGCTGCTGATAAACCGCAGCTTCAGGCAATTCATGTAAGCAGCAGAGCCACCTTTGCACAACATTCAACAATAATAACTGTTCGAGTGTACCAAGAAAAAAGATGGAAATGGATTCCAATAATGTATTGCAGACACGTTTACTGATATAACATTTTCTCTCCACAGTTTGGTCCGAGACCGAGATTTGTGCATTTTGACTTGTCTGACGTTGGAGATGAAGAGGAGGAAGTCTCTGGCTCTTACTACCCCCCTGGAGTTCCAGTTCCACCCAGTCGGCTGCAAATCTTTGCCAACAGACCACGCCGAAGGAAGATTATCCGAGAGCCACCATCGCAGGAAGTGCAGACTGCGATGGCACATCTAAAAGCTGAGATACAAACAATGGTATGTTAAACATTTCGCTGTTAAAAACACTGTGTTACGTTAGAAACAAAAACGTAGATTTCTTATTAACGCTTGAAATAATGTAAATGTAGGACTCATTTTAACCTACACATACAACCAAACTGTGTAGACTACTTTCAATTCGTGATGAGGGTTGATAAGGCATCTTGAAGCCAAACGAGATGTATTGTTTGAGAATATGTAGGAACGAAAAAAGATTACCATGAGATTGGTCCAGAAAAACATTACGATATTGTACAGAACTTACATTAATTGATTTCGTAGGAATGTTTATGGAGTAGTGATATTATAAATACGAAGATTCAGTTAACGCGCTTTACACATTATACCTCTATATTTTTCGTTACTTGCAAAAGTCGTAGTGATGTCACAGTTACTGACTTTTTTGCAGCCTGTAATATTTCAAGTGCTAGATATAGGTTTTTCTCAAGGAAGCAGCTTAATAAAAATAATTCTTTTTGTCATTTCCAGGCGAACCCGCCACCTACAACATGGATTGGGCTTCTAGTAGAGACTCTAGTGGACCTGTATCGAAACAAGAGAGATTACCGCCGGAACCATGGGTTGGCAGAGAGACCAGGGTTCGTCATCCGAATGAAGGGGAGATTCGCAACTGCTCGTGAGGCAGTGAGAAGAGTTCTGCATCTAAAGAAGAATGTGGACAAGAGACAGCTGCCGACGGGCATCGATTCAACTCTGCGTGATTACTTTCTTCATTGTGAACACCCTGACCCTAATTATCCACCTATTATTCCATTAACACCACGGCTACTTGAAACCGCGCTGTGATGTGATTGTAGAAGCCAGTCTGGGTTGGCTTGAAATAAAACACTATAAAACCTGTTTAGTTGTGTTTTTATTGCACAGTTAATTTTAAAAACTTTCTACACTTAATGTACAAGTGTGAAATCGGAAACGGTCAGCACTGCGTAGACTGAAGTAACCTGTTTTGATGGAAATAAGTCAGATTTAACTGCCGGTAGCATAAGCTGCATTAGGGTAGTTTGCGCTGATGATGACGTCACTAACGTTGTGAATGGGGCAGATCAGTTTACTGTGATCAAACTTTCAATCCGGTTTAAGAGGTGCCTCCAGACAACCCATAGGAGTCAGATACAATGAAACAAGGAAGAAAAAGTACAAGTCATGGTTAAGTATAGTAGACTGAAAGAAATTCTGAGAGGGTACTTGTATTAGGCAGTTTTCATGTTATGAAATGTCTGAATTAACGAAGAACATAATGGGTATTCAACGTCTCAGTACGTAATGCTTTTAAGTGGAACTTAGGACTCACAACAGTACCACGCGATATGAGGTGTGTTGCCGAAGGATATCCATAAATAAGAACACGTACTGATCATTTAGGTACAGGAAATTTTTTATATGATAACAGTGAAGTTGAGGGTGATACCAGGAACATCGCTGAGAATGCTTCTTTCACTATGGTGAAGATTGTGCCATTCCTTGAGTAGAACAACAGGACTTGGTTCCTTGGGATTCGGTCAACCAGCTGTGCCCATCAAGTATGTCTGTGACTGATGCAACGTACGTCGCATAGTCGCACAACATTCGACATGGCCTACATCTGGACGTTTTCTTTAAGGGATTATTTGCATTACTAATTTCCAGAGGCAGTCTGCGAGACAGACCTCTGTCAGCTAATGTCGATGATCTCCTATAATTTGAGTAAAAGGCAAATATTTCCGAGCATCAGAGCTGCCATCTGATTATATATGGAGCTGCAGCAGCTGAGTAAAAAGCTAAAAGAGGTTAATTGGATACCACAAATTATAAAAAAAGGATATTATCGGCTACATAAAAATTTTTGTTAGTGAATAAAAACTAGTATTACGAAAGAAAACTGTAAATTCAAGAAAAAAAAAATTTCTACAAGTGTGCTTGGCTAAGATAATAAATCAACTTTTCACACATCTCGAAGAGATAAACCTAGGTCGATACAGGTTAGTATCCAATTTCTGTAGACATCACAAGACGAAAGGCAGACGGAATAAGGAGCCAAGCCAGACGTAAAGGCTTACAATATTAAACACCTCTTCCAGTGCTGTACTTCAGGGACAGAATTGGAAACACAGAACGTAGTGGTTTAGTCAGTGTTGAGGCTCCAAAAGGGAAATGTTTTACACTTCATTTTACTATTACAAAGGACAAAAGTCCGGCTGCGGTAGTAGCCGCGAACAAGCTAAAATATGTGATGATATCGGTATCTATTAGACGTAGCACAGTAAAGACTGAGGGTACCTGGACTTACTGGTGGGCAATTTCGGTACGTTTCCAACTCGAACACTCCTAGGAAGACCAGAAGCACACAGTGCCTGATAGTTACTTTCTAAATTGCACAGTATTTCATGAAAGAATGGTCGTTCATCTCCCCTTTAATGGCAAATTACAGCCAAAAAGATTTCACATCAGACAGGTTTTGTTTAACTAAGATCACTTTCAAACAGTTTTATTTTACTAGAAGTCAGATATAAATACACTGCAGTTCTAGAGAACTTTGTGCTACAAAGTGCTAAAAATAAAACACGCTCAAGAGGTACAAAATTCCAGAAAGTAAGCGAAGCCAATTACGAGAATTAATGGGCACCGAATGCATAAACGTTTTAAGGCAGATGACATTCAGTTTTAAAAAGGCAGTATAAGTGAGTCAGGTTATATTAAATTCAGATTATTTACCTCAAATCTTAAGATTTAATAACAGTCCGTAAAAACCAAGGTAAATCAAACGATATACGAAAGCAGATTCATTACCTTACATAGTCAGAAATTGCAGACAATAATAACAAATAAAAATCTTTTGGTTACTCATTCAGTAATTCATCTGATTGTAATCGTATTTCAAATAAAAGTCTGAAATTACGTACTCACTTCAATATTACACCTTTGATTAACATATCTAATAAGACAATGACGAGTACATATTGGAAGACTTATATATGTAGCGATAACACTCATTAGAAACAGTGGAGAAAAGCAAATGACTTTGTAGGGAAGCAGCCTACTCACACTGTAGTAAATTCACATCAGTTTCCATTGTGTGCCAACCAGTCTGCTGTAACTAGCTCTGACGTCATAAATGTTGCGCAATACCTTAAAAATCAAGCAAATGAACTAAAACTTTTCTAGCATGTCAGGAATAATACTAAATTAATGTGTGTTGAATATCAGTTCGATAACTTAAGTCATTTTCTAAATTTGGACGTTTTTCTGAAAAAATCATTGGCGCAACAGAAAAGAGCTAGAGACTTCAAAATTTATATTTAGATTCATCTTTCATAATGATTTAATAAAAACAGTACTTTGGATTTCACATATTAAGATTTTAGTGGAAATTCATGATTTTGTGGTTTTCGTCTCAAAACTGAAGGAAGCAAGATAGATTAAGTAGGCTAGTAAATAAGGCTAGGATGTTTAGATTTAAGTAGGTTGGAGGTCCGCTACGATTATGAAGATGTGTAAAGTTTCTTTTGAATACCTATAAAATTATAGCGATAGCGGATCTCAAAAGGGCCAGTTCAGAGCTCATCTACTGCGTGCAGTGTAATTTAATTAATTCTCTCGCCCAAAATATTTAACTTAGCCACGTCAAAATTTTATGATCAATACTTACCTGCGTGCTGAATGCATGTTTAAATTAAGAGCTTCATCGGCCATCAGCAAAAGAAGCTATGAATTATTATGTAACTTGAAGTGGTGCGTTACTAGCCCAGCGGCTAGTCGAGAGAGCCGAAAAGATCAGGCGTTCCCTTCGCCGTCCGCACCGCGGCTTTATATATAAGGACGCTACGCGTGGAAGAAAGGCCCCAGTTCTCTCCAGACGCTGAATGACACGCCATCTGTGTCGGGAGTCGCGTCGCATCAGTGTCACTGCTACAAACAGCCTCGGGTGCCGTATTAAGTTACTGGAGATATGCGGAACCATGAAAACATTCCAAGTGAAGTGTTAATTGTGGGATGATTTTCATTATCTAGCTTCAGTTTGCGTATTGTCGTATTTTCACGTGCCGTCGCGGGACAGACATTCTACCAAAAATTTAGCGTGGCGTTTGATGAAATATTTTCATCAAATTATGGCGAGCATTCTTTTTAACATTTAATTCGGACGTTTATAGTTGCATCAGCGCATTAGACTCTGAACTGCTCTGTTAGTTAGGTTGTAGGGATACTTGTGTTTTTTATCAGTGAATTTCAGAATATACTCAACTATTTTGGAAAACCGTTTTTGATTAGAAATCCCGGACAATCTCCCAATTCCTCAGAGCTATAAGCTGCAGCTATAATAACATTCTCTGATAAAGTGGGCACTAGGATCTCTAATTACTGGTTCCATGTTTTATTAAATCACTTTCTGGGTGCCAAAAAGTAAATAGAGAGCCAGTGTTGAGAACGGCGAAAGACAGCATTAACAACATTCTAAAAGCCAGAAACTGATTCTACATGCGAACGTTTATACAGCAATAGATTATTTTTTACAACTTATTCGCCGCCCCACATATGGTGCATCGGGCGGGAAAATCAACTAAGTGAAAGTGATTTTTAACTATTCGGATTCGCGAGTGAAATGCGACACGCAACTGAGTATAGAACAGTGAATGTGTTACGTGTGCATGTGGACGACGCAATTGGATTAACAACACATCTGGATTGATGGAGCTGGCACTGAGTCTAGCGGTGCTGCCGGCATCGCGAGAAGCCAGTCTCGCCTCACCGCAGTCGTCCGCTGGAGCAGCCGGCGCAGCGCCTGCATTTGCGGGCCACGCAAACACACAACAGCCGTCGGAGAGCCGTCTGCAGTTCAACGTGCCACGTCGCATCAGGAATCCTGGTACGCCGCGCCGGCAACGCCATACGTCGTGCAGAAGGAACTAAGTTAAGTGAAAAGCTGTTAAAAGTTTTACTAACCTGCACTAAAAAACTGTCGGCGATGGAACCGTCAAAAGAAGCTGAGGTTAAACTTAAATCAGAACCTATGTCTGTTGAGGGAACTGTAAATCCAGACAACGGTTCAAGTGTAAATATGAATGAAAGTAGTAATATTAAAGTGAAAAATGAAGTATTGTCTCCTGACAGTAGTGTGGGAAGGGGCAATGATTCAATAATAGAGACTCCTGTAGTAAAGCGGAAAGTAGAAATTGTAAATTTATGGGATGATAGTTTCTCTGATGAATTAAAAATGAAACAGTCATCAGAGATGGTAGAGTTTAAGAAGGAGCAATTGGACATGACTAATCAATCAGAAGTTTCATGTAGTTTTGATGATTCTGGTATTGGAGCTAGTTTTTCGTCACCTGGGTGTGATAAAAAGCCAGCTCGTGAGCAACCCAAAGATGCTGGGGCTGTTGATTTAAATGTTATATTACAAGCAATAGCTGCCAGCAATGCTGAATTAAAGTCTGAAATTGTGGCCAGCCAAACAAATTTTAATAAACGATTGGAGGTAATGGACGATACCTTCAAGGCTGGTTGCAATAAGTTGAAAGAGGATCTAGACGGTTTGAATTATAAAATTGATTACAATCATGAAGATATTAAGAAAAAGGTTGCTCAACAGTTTTCTGAAATGTATAAAACAGTTAAATCCGAAGTTGCTGAGGTTCGCAAAGACTTCCAAATGGAAGATGCGAAGCTGGAGCATAAGTTAACAGAATAGATCGAGGCGGAATCTGAACTGTGCTCAGAGAGGTTTAAAGATGTTAACATAAAAGTAAACATATGTCAAGCAGAAGTAAATGCAATCAAAACTGATACTACTCATATTGTACAAAGAGTAGATAATGTTGAAATGAAAGTAGAAAATATCAGTACTAACATTGCTAACACTGAGAGTAAAGTAGCGTCAGTAACTTCTGGTAATGGTAGTATACAATAAGTTGTAGCTGCAAATGCCGCTTTTATCGGGTGTCGGCAGTTCTTGCGGTTTGATCCAGGTAAAAATATCCACCTGCTAGATTTCTGGACCGATTTTGAAGATGTGATTCCACCAACTTGGTCTGAACGAGAGAAAATCTCGTTTATTAGAAGCCATTTAGCAGGTGACGCCATGCGTTGGTCAGCTGATGTTATGTTAAAGTGTAAAACATTAGCGGAATTTAAAACAGCTTTCATTAATGAGTATTGGTCTAGCAATAAGCAAAATGAAGTGTTGAGAGAATTTTGGAGTGGAAAACGCTTCAATGCAGGCAAGGAATCAATTAAAGAGTTTGCTAGGTCATGGATTTCACGTTTGTCACATTTGGCGGAAAAGCTAAAACCAGAAATGATTATACTAGGTCTTGAAGCCAGACTGCCATGGTATTGGCAAACTAGAATTATATCAGCCCCTAGAGACAATCTGGATCGTTTCATTGAGTATTTGGAACGTGTAGAACGTGTTGCTGCCAATGAGGAGCTAGCACGTAATAACAGAAATGCCAATAACAATAATAGTAACTTTAGGAACGAGCAAAATGGCAATGTAAACATCAGAACAGTAGGTGTTCGCCATCCTAAGAGAAGTAGGAATTGGGGAAATACTTATCAGAAACAACAATGGCATCCAAGGGATAATAATTTTGTTCCAAACAGAAATATGCATGTAAACAACAGTACGGAAAGCAATGCTGTGCCAGTCAACTATAATGAAACTAAAGGAAACAGTAGTATGCCGAGGCAGGAAAACTAGTTCCCATCTATGAGGACACTGGCGCTCACCAGGCGGTTACTTTTCCTATGCCAGTAGTTAAGGGAATTGGTAAGACAGATCAGAATACTCAAACTGAACATGTGGATGAAGAGTCGGTAGCACCTAAGGATACAACAGAAATATTAGATCACTCACAGTATTTGATAGATACCGTGTTAGAGACGCTTTCTAAGTGGGAAGAGAAAGAGAAGGCGCAGCAGTGTAACGATAGGGACGAGCTACAAAATACTGAATTGACAGGTGAAGAAGCAGAAGAAATTCATGCTTATATTTACAATGAGGATGATGTGCTCTTATCTAAAGTGCCTATGCAGGATGTTGATAATGTACTAATAGATTTAGGACAGGAGATAAGTGGGAATGTAGAGGGTAGGCTGTTTGGGGTCGATGAACCCAGTAGCTGTGACCAGTTGTCACTTGAGAGGGAAACCGACGATAATGGTGAAAGTGGTTTAGCTGTAACTAATGTTATGCCCGGTCTGGAGGCGCAGAATCGCTCAGACTACAGTAATTTGGGTTATGTTCAGCAAACTAAATGTAATGAAGTCATGCGGTGTTTCGATTTAAAATTAATAGACCGACTGGAAAAAGCAGCTGAGAATGTAATTCAGGAAACCCCTACACACTGTGACCTAAATGTAATGAAGACAGATGTCGATCACTTTAGTTGGAGACAAATCCAAAAGGAACTACTAGATGAATTTGAGGAACCACCTGTACAACCTAGAATAAGCCACCCTATAATAATAGTGAATATGTTGGGTATCAATGTACGTTGTCTCTTAGACAGTGGAAGTGAGGTGCGTGCCATATCTCAGTCCTTCTTTGATGCATTACCTGGTAAAGACAAGCTTACAGTAATGAGGGTATCAGGACTAAGAATAATTGGTGCTACTGGCAAGGTTTCAAAAACGGTAAAGCAAGAAGCTTTACTACCCTTTAACATTAATGATAATTTAATTGATCATCCATGTTTAATTGTAAACAATCTCAGTATTGAGGTTTTAATTGGCATAGATTTCTTGTCAAAATATCAGAGTGTTGTTGACTTTGAAAGAAGCCAGTTAAAAATGGTCTTGCCAATAACCGGAGTAATTATAGTACCTTTTAGTGATAAACATGTAGTAACTGATCATGAAACTTGGGAGCTGCCTATACGAGTTCTGAAAAACAGGAGATATTGGGACGAAGGTGTTAATCTTAATAACAATAAGCTGAACACAGAAGAAGAAGAAGAAGCAATTATTTTAGACAAAATAGAAGGTAAATTGCAGGAAATCGATAGGATTTCAGGCAATCAAAAGGAAGAACTGAGACAGGTTCTAAAAAGGCATCATAAGGTATTTTCAGATCGACCTGGCATAGTTAAAGATTATGAATGTCAATTAAAGGTGAAACCTGGCCAAGTGTTGTTCAGGAAGCCATACCAAATACATGTAGCTAGGAAGGAGGCAGTTCGGAAGGAGATACAGAGAATGCTAGAGTGGGGTGTGATTGAAAAAGCGGTCAGTGAGTACAATAATCCTCTTGTTGTTGTACCAAAAAGAGACGGGAGTGTCAGATTGGTCTTGGACGCTCGTTGGTTGAATGAAATAGTGGTTAGGGAAAGTGATAGACCGCAGAACATGGACGAGTCATTGCAAAAGTTCCGGGGAGTAAAATTCTAAACTTCTATGGACATCACGTGTGGGTATTGGAATTTGCCACTGGCGGAAAGTTCAAGGAAGTACACAGCTTTCTTGTATGAAGGAGTTTGTTACCAAT
The DNA here is from genome assembly GCF_023864345.2 of Schistocerca serialis cubense. Taxonomy (NCBI): domain Eukaryota; kingdom Metazoa; phylum Arthropoda; class Insecta; order Orthoptera; family Acrididae; genus Schistocerca; species Schistocerca serialis. The sequence continues at coordinate 1,264,352,424 of NC_064638.1, read as the reverse complement.
ACCGTGTGGTACCTTTCGGACTTAATATCTCTGTTTGTGCCTTCGTACGTGTGATGTGCCATGTTTTAGGACCAGCTTTAAGTAATAAAATAACAGTCTACGTAGATGATCTGTTAATAGCAACTCCTACCTGGGAAGAACACATAGCTTTATTAGAGGAAGTGTTAGAGGCTATTGAGAAAGGTGGCATGAAACTAAAGATTGAAAAGACAGAGTGCGTTAAAGAGGAAATAGGTTTCTTGGGATATAGGATAAGTGGAAAAGGTATTCTGCCTGACCCAGGCAAGCTAGCAGTCATTGAAAAATTTGCGGCTCCCAGAAACAAGAAGCAGTTGAGATCAATGTTCGGTCTTTTCGGCTTCTATAGGCGTTTTGTTAGTGATCAGGCTTTTAATGCTCCCTGTCTTCACCTCCTGCTGAAAAAGAATACCCCTTGGGTTTGGACAGCAGAATGTCAACAGGCGTTTGAGGTGCTTAAACAGTCTTTAATTAATAGTCCGATTTTGCATCATCCTGACTTTGAGAAACCATTCTGTATGTCTGTTGATGCTAGTGGGTATGGTATAGCTGTGGAGATATTCCAAGTAGAAATAGAGAACGAACAAGAAGTGCACAAGACTATAGCTTTCGCAAGTCGATCTTTACAGGCAGCAGAGAGAAATTATGGCACCTCAGAACTAGAAGCGTTGGCAATTGTATTTGGGGTACAGAAGTTTGAGCAGTATCTATTAGGCCACAAGATAATAGTTTACAGTGACCATAAGGCATTGACCTTTTTAAAGACCTGTAAATTGAGGAATGCTCGTTTGGTAAGATGGTCATTGTATCTCCAGCAGTTTGACCTTGAGGTTAGATATATTCAAGGGAAAGACAATCTGGTAGCTGATGGGTTATCTAGAAGTGCGGAGCTCTGTGATGACGTGGGAATTACAGCAACAGACCCAAATGAAATTCGAATGTTTGCATTGCACGAAGTAAAGGAAGAAAGTGCATTAAAGAAAGTGATTAAGAACTTGAGACGTGAGCAGAATGCAGATGACCAACTGAAATTAGTGAAGAGCTATTTAGGAAATGCGAACTATCCTAAGGTTTCACAATACTATTGTCTGCATAAAGGTATTCTGTTTAGAAGGAAGAAGGTAGGTGTTTCTGAGTGGAAGCTGTGCTTTCCCTCACAACATGTAGACTTACTAATCGACTATGTACACCTGAGGTATGGGCACTACGGTGCAAAGAAGTGCATTGCAAAATTACAAGAGAAGGTTGTGTTTGACAACATGTACCGCCGTGTGGCCAAGCGTCTAGCATCGTGTGTAGTGTGCCAGAAAGTCCGTGCTGCCAACACCAGAATACAAGGGGATATGCATTCAGTAGAGCCAACTGAAACCCTAGAATTACTGGCTTGTGATTTGTTTGGCCCTCTTCCTGTTTCGAGAGGTGGTTGCACCCATGTTTTTGTTATTGTGGATGGATTCAGAAAATATGTTAAGCTATACCCAATTAAAAGAGCAAATGCAAAAACGTTGGTTGAAAAGTTGGAAAAAGATTTCTTCGTGAACGTTGGCGTTCCGAAGAATTTGCTGTCAGATAATGGGCCTCAATTTACTTCTGATAGATTTAAGGAATGTCTAGATAAGGCCGGCGTAAAACATCTGAAAATATCTGCGTATTTCCCCCAAGGAAATATGAGTGAACGTATTATGAGGGAATTGAATAGGCTTTGCAGAACTTATTGTGCTCGGAAACACTCAAGTTGGGCAGAGCACATTAAGTATTTTGAGAATGTAATTAACAACTTAAGACATGATGCAACTGGTTTTGCACCTTGCGAATTGATATTTAGCCAAGAACCGCACAATGTGATTGCAGATATGGTAGAATTCCCTATTCTAACGCAAATATCCACAGACGAGAAGAAACTAAAGGCTAGGGCTAATATGAGAAAAAGAGCGTTGGAAAGGAAGAAGCGTCATGACGCAAAAGCTGTACCTACTAGCTTTGAAATAGGTCAATTAGTCCTTGTTAAAACCAAAGGAAAATCAAAGAAAGTAAATGCAGAAACAAAGAAATTCATGTTCGTATACCAAGGACCTTTCAGGATCATAGGAAAACCACATGCCAATGCGTATAGGCTAGAGTACCCTAAAAGTAAGAAGCTATTAGGTCTCAGGAACGTGATCGACCTAAAGAAGTTCATAGGTAGTGAATGAATGCTGTAGGGAGGAGGTTGTTCTGTAACCTCTACACAGTGTGGCAGCTGTGCAGTCCCAGCTGTGTGAGATCTTCTTTCCCTTTCAGGTCTCACTCACTCTTCATCTTTCCTATCTACAAAAATTTCGACCTCTTCTTTCCAGACATGAAAATTTTCTGTCATGGCTATCAAGCCATGAGCTATGCAACCATTCTATCTACCGATTAGTGAAGAAAAATACCTAATGTGACAAACCTAATAGTGACAAAGAATAGAGAAGTATGACGTAATTAAGATATAAAATGTATTTGAGTAACAAGTATGTATAGAACCCAGGTAATATAGTAACTACAAAGTGTTGTTTTATTGGAAATGGTCCACCAACAGTAATTTAAAAAGATATATGAATTCATGTACAAGCAGGATCTGAAGTGGTAGTGAAACCTAGTGTACGCATTAGAGCTAACTAATAAATAGTAAGAAAGAGATTGCTTAGTGTTATGAAAAATATGGAGATAAGTTGTAAGATTAAACTCACCTGGTGTAGCAAGGAAAGACAGTGTAATAGAATTGAGCAGTGTTTGTGGTTGAGACGTGAAGGACACGTCCCTGAAGTATTTATAAGGTTGGAGCTGGCCATTATTTTAGTGTAGTGTGTGACAGGATACACCTACACGTATTGAGGTTATGAGTTGGAGGCGTGAATGCGACCATAGGTACCCTTATGTTAGATGAGACAAAGCAGCTCATGGTGTCCTATAGGTTTAAGGAATTTAGCATTACGTTCGTCCATAATTACTTGATGCAGTTTAGTGGTAGGTCTGAGAGAGACTACCTGAGGTTTCAGCGTCCGATCGAGTGGAAATGGATTGCCACGTGAGCAAACTAATCAGTTGCAATACACTATGAATATGAAAGAAATGTGCTATCCTATGCTTTAAATATTAATAGAGTGAGTGTTAAATAAGTACATACACTAGCAAAATAAATAAATACCATACTGACAGACGTGAAACATTATTTTAGCTCAGCATAAATACACTTCAAAGTAAGTAAGTACCTAATTGCAGATGTGGAACTGACAACAGCAGTGGACCAATAAGTGGATTTTGTAGTCAACTAACGTAGTGTGTTTTGAAAACTCACAACTGTACTATTACCAAAGGTTACTCACATGTACAAAGAAGCTGAGAAAACAACCACTAATCATACTCATACTATCTCTAAGAATAAGGTAATCAAAGATGAGTCAGTTAAGTGCTTAAAATACAAATGAATCAGGAATATACCGAGCATTGGTTCAGTGTTCCGGCCCAGAAATAATAAATTCAGATTAAATATGATTTATGATTGTATGCCTTGAGCATAGATTTTCTCTAGTACGTGACTAACGGCGTTTCGAGCCATTTGTTTACCGATTTTATGACAATTAAGTAACCACAAGAGTAAAATTGAAAAAGTTCTGTTAACTTTGTTCCAGCAAAATAACAAAGGATAAAATGCATATATCCCCATTTCATTGTGACCCACCCTTAGATATTAAGTGAACAGAGTCTGAGGCACTCTTTTTGTTTGTTCTACAGGACAAACCAGATAATGGCAGCCTGGTAGCTGCGTGAAAGCGTGGAGTGACTTGGACACAACTCACAGTGACCCCTCCCCTTTCCCCCATGTAATTTAGAGAGAACGTGAAGGACGCACACCATAGCAACTTCCCCTCCTCTACCCTTGTGAATGGAAGAGTAGGACGCCAGCCAAAGCGGCTACAACCACGTGTGTAAATATTATTTGTGAACTTTTCTTTCAGGTTTAGAAAAGACTGCTAAGAGATAATCATCTGTTTATGTATCATGTTATTTTCTTTGAATTTGTGTATGTAAAAATGCATTTAATGTATTTAATGGATCTAAGATTTTCATAATTTTTCAATTTGTATATATTTGTTTGTCTAAGGCAATATGTATGCCAAAATAATTTATTGACTTTACTTAAAATTTTGAGTAATGACATTGGTTAAAAGGCAGTGAACATACCTACAATTTAAATAATTAATGTAGGTAATCAGTTTTCTTTAATATTTCTACAGGTTTATATTTCAATTTTGATTTTTTATAGGGAGTTAAACTGTACTCTTGCTTCCCTTTTTGTAATTAAATTTTTTTTATTCATTAACATTCATAAACAAAAAATTTAAGTAGAGGGTGATGTAGGGAAGCAGCCTACTCACACTGTAGTAAATTCACATCAGTTTCCATTGTGTGCCAACCAGTCTGCTGTAACTAGCTCTGACGTCATAAATGTTGCGCAATACCTTAAAAATCAAGCAAATGAACTAAAACTTTTCTAGCATGTCAGGAATAATACTAAATTAATGTGTGTTGAATATCAGTTCGATAACTTAAGTCATTTTCGAAATTTGGACGTTTTTCTGAAAAAATCATTGGCGCAACAGAAAAGACCTAGAGACTTCAAAATTTATATTTAGATTCATCTTTCATAAAGATTTAATAAAAACAGTACTTTGGATTTCACATATTAAGATTTTAGTGGAAATTCATGATTTTGTGGTTTTCGTCTCAAAACTGAAGGAAGCAAGATAGATTAAGTAGGCTAGTAAATAAGGCTAAGATGTTTAGATTTAAATAGGTTGGAGGTCCGCTATGATTATGAAGATGCGTAAAGTTTCTTTTGAATACCTATAAAATTATAGCGATAGCGGATCTCAAAAGGGCCAGTTCAGAGCTCATCTACTGCGTGCAGTGTAATTTAATTAATTCTCTCGCCCAAAATATTTAACTTAGCCACGTCAAAATTTTATGATCAATACTTACCTGCGTGCTGAATGCACGTTTAAATTAAGAGCTTCATCAGCCATCAGCAAGAGAAGCTATAAATTATTATGTAACTTGAAGTGGTGCGTTACTAGCCCAGCGGCTAGTCGAGAGAGCCGAAAAGATCAGGCGTTCCCTTCGCCGTCCGCACCGCGGCTTTGTTTATAAGGACGCTACGCGAGGAAGAAAGGCCCCAGTTCTCTCCAGACGCTGAATGACACGCCATCTGTGTCGGGAGTCGCGTCGCATCAGTGTCACTGCTACAAACAGCCTCGGGTGCCGTATTAAGTTACTGGAGATATGCGGAACCATGAAAACATTTCAAGTGAAGTGTTAATTGTGGGACGATTTTCATTATCTAGCTTCAGTTTGCGTATTGTCGTATTTTCACGTGCCGTCGCGGGACAGACATTCTACAAATAATTTAGCGTGGCGTTTGATGAAATATTTTCATCAAATTATGGCGAACATTCTGTTTAACATTTAGTTCGGACATTTATAGTTGCATCAGCGCATTAGACTCTGAACTGCTCTGTTAGTTAGGTTGTAGGGATACTTGTGTTTTTTATCAGTGAATTTCAGAATATACTCAACTATTTTGGAAAACCATTTTTGATTAGAAATCCCGGACAATCTCCCAATTCCTCAGAGCTATAAGCTGCAGCTATAATAACATTCTCAGATAAAGTGGGCACTAGGATCTCTAATTACTGGTTCCATGTTTTATTAAATCACTTTCTGGGTGCCAAAAAGTAAATAGAGAGCCAGTGTTGAGAACGGCGAAAGACAGCATTAACAATATTCTAAAAGCCAGAAACTGATTCTACATGCGATCGTTTATACAGCAATAGATTATTTTTTACAACTTATTCGCCGCCCCACAACTTCTTGTTCGAAACCTTGACACCTATTCTGAAAATAATGTGTAAACAATAGGTGGCCTTCTCAAAAAAGGAATCAGATTTTGTTATAAAAACGCTGTCCTAATACTATCAACCAAAAAAAGTTATCCTTGTAGCATTCTGTGTGACCTTGCAAAAGCCTTTGCTTGTGTAGGTCAAGGAATTATGCTAGGGAAAGCACAATGGCGTAATTCAACTTGAAAGTACGGTGTCATATCGTAATTACATAAAAATAATGTAGAATTACAAATGATACAACAGCTATAAAACGAAATTCAGAGTGTGGGCTATGGTCGCAGGTTCGAATCCTACCTCGGGCATGGATGTGTGTGATGTCCTTAGGTTAGTTAGGTTTAAGTAGTTCTAAGTTCTAGGGGACTGATGACCTCAGAAGTTAAGTCCCATAGTGCACAGAGCCATTTGAACCATTTGAATCAGAGTGTGGAAGCATTCAGTTTCGTAGCAGGCAAGATGCATTGCTTAGCTTCACCTAATCTTGGTCATAAATCATTTTCCAAGGAAAATGATATTTTTCAAAAATCGTGACATATTTCGATGACACAAGTTAACCGATAAGTTCCCAAATACCTTCATATCAGGCTTACAATTAACAGATAGTGAAACATAAACTCTATATCTTTCGAAGACCTACACTCCTCGATTTCAAAATCGTTTATGGGCAGAAGATCTGGTAGTCAATGGACACACATAACATGAAACATAAGGTGTTAAGTTAAATGGTGATGTAGTAGGGCACGTTTAGGGAAACTATTCTCGTTTAGTAATTGACATATAGTAGTACGGGTTTTCTAGAGGATACAGACTTAGATGCTGAGATCGATGGCATATGCACCTATGCGAGCCGATACTAGAACAACCGTAACATAATCCGACAGTAAAAATGCCATTAATTTTAATATACATATCTAGTTTAAGCAAATCCTGTGAATCGTGCCGACTGTTTCGGTGTAACAAGAGTGAGACATTTGTAACCGCTCAATGTCACTTAATACGATCACGACGACACCCCTCGATCGACGTTAACACTCGTGGTGTCACTCGCCTTCATACATGGCAGTGGACGTTTGAAAATTCGTGACGCTAGCTCAATGGTCGTCAATTGATTTAAACGTATTTCCCGGCTGACTCTTAATTCAACTGCGTATTTAGATATTCGATTAATCTGAATAGTTTGCAATGTTACAGTGATTCTATTCGAACTCTATGCTGATGTACCGACAAGCACCATTTTCGCAGATAAACATGCAAGTACGTAATGGATGTTCAGTTTCTCAATATAGTTCGTCGCACACACACATTATACACCCTCTGTACGAACAATTTGATGCATTTACATTCTTGGTGTCCTACAAAATTGGTTGGCTAATCTGAACATGCGTTGAGTGTCTGCAAAATTCATTCCAAGAGTGTTGTCAAGGACCAGGGACCATACCGACTTAAAGAGTGCCAAGAACAGATTAATCGGACTAAAAATGAACCAGATTTGTTAAATAGGGTAGTTACAGATCACGAATCGAGGGTATACAGACATAATCCTGAAGCCAAAGTGCAGTCTTCACAGTGGTAGACTCTAGGTTCACCATGACCGAAAAAACCACAGCAAAGTTGGGCGAAGGTGAGGACAATGCTGTTGATTTTTTTCGATTCTACCGATATTGTGCATCATGAATTCATCCCTGGAGGACAGACAACTAACCAGGAGTACTACAAACGTGTCCTTGAGCGTTTGCGCGAAAAGGTGCAGAAGAAAAGGCCTGCATTGTGGAAAGACAGGAGTTGGGTGCTCCACCATGACAATGCTCTGGCTAATCGTGCCTTATCCATAGTTGGATATTTCACCAAATCCAAAATTTCTGTGCTCCAAAAACCTCCATATTTCACTGATTTGGCCCCTGCGGACCTCTACCTGTTTCCTAAACTGAAATTTTCACTGAAAGGGAAGCGATTTTACTCGATTGAAGACATCCAGGCAAATACAGTGAGTGTCCTCAACACACTTCAGGAAAAAAAATTCCAGGAATGTTTCCAAGAGTGGCAACACCGTTGGAATCGGTGTCTTCAGTCAGAAGGGGATTGTTTAGAATGAGATGCATCACAGTAGCATGTAAGTACCACCATTGTACAATTGCAGACCCATTCTTGAAGCACTCCAATCACACCTCGTATATTCTCGTTTGGTAACTGACATATAGTAGCACGGATTTTCTAGAGAATGCAGAGACAGATGCTAAAATTGATGGTTCATGAGCCTTCGAAAACCGATAACAAAATAACTGTAACATAATTCTGTGTGACAGAAAAAACGGAATTAATTTTAATGTGCATATAAAGTTAGAGCAAATCGTGGGAACTTTTTCAGTTTAACAAGTGCTCGCCGCGGAACACGACAGAATGCGAGACATTCATTTAACTAGTGGCATTCTCAACGAGAGCAAGTACTTTTCTACCGTAAGTGTTGTACCCTAAATCAAAATGAAATATTTGTAGCATACGGTGTGAAAAACGAGAGAAAATCCTACGTGGAAAATTGTCAAAATGAGATGTAAGATGTCTCTAAAAATTAGCCGAAAAGCATGTTATGAACACTTACTTGAAAAAACCAAAATTAATTCTTGAGTACCACCATTATTAGTCTACATCAACCAAGGGTGCGGTATAGCGGTGTATTAATACTGACACAGCATAGTGCAAATAGTGATCATAGAAAAAGGAAATCTCCAGTTTACACTTCAGTGACAAATGTCATACGATATTGTATCGGACCTCCATTTGCCCGACGTAATGTAGCAGATCGTTATGGTATTCACTCAACAGTTCGCTGGAAGTGCCATGCAAAAATATTTAGCCATGTTGCTTCTATAGCAGTCCACAACTGCCAAACTCCTCCCGGTGCTGGATTATGTTCTTGAATCGACCCCTCGATTACGGCACATGAACGTTCGATGGGACTGATGCTGGAAGATCTGGGTGGCCAAATCGTTCACTCGATTTTTCCAGAACGTTCATCGAAACAATTGTGAACAATTGCGACCCGGTGGAATGGCGCATTGACCACTATAAATATTCCATCGTTGTTTGGGAACGATTAAGTTCTTGAATAGCAGCAAATGGCCTCCAAGTAGCCGAGTGTAAATATTTCATACTTGAATATAAGAAGGCGGTATCTGTTCTTTCGGACATATCTTCATATAGATAAGGCCTCCCGGCCAATAATCTTCGTCACTGCGGGTGCACTCAGATTGCTCAAACACTTACGGGAATCGGTAGATTGACTGCTGCGAATAATGAGCATAGTGCGCAGGGGCACTAGAGATGTAGTATGTGGACAGTAAGATGGAAATGTTGGTCTCATGGGGGGCGTCCCAGAGGTACGTCCCTGCAGTGGCCTATCCTCTCTGTCCACGATGTCTCTGTCTTATAGGACGTCTGCCATGTAAGAAACAGATTCCGGGTTCGAGTCCCGGTCGCAGCGCACATTTTCAACAGTTCCCGTTGATATTTATCAACGCCTGTAAGTAGCTAATGGACTGGATTCATTGTAATTTCATCCACAAATATTTCAAGTCAATATACGCTTTAATAGGATTAGATGCCCCAGTGCATTCGATGAAGCGCAACCCACACCATTCTGAAGCCAACAACAGCTGGAACAGTTACTTACTGACAATCTGGGTCTACGGCTTCGTGGGATCAGCGCCACACTCGACCCTACTATATGCACTTACCAACTGAATGTGTACTCCAGAACAGGCCTCAGGTTTCTAGGATCCAACCAAAGTCGCAACGAGCCTAGGAGACGTAGCGCAGGAGCTGCTAGCCAAGGCAGTCGCGTCCGTCTCTGCTGCCGTAGCCCATTAGCGCCACATTTCACTGCGCTGCCGGAACGGATACGTGCGTGCTACTTCCGGCCCACAATGATTTCTGCGGTGAACTGAATTTTGTGACAGTGCATATAATATCACACTTTGATATCTCAAGAACACATCGTCTGTCATTTAAAGGTACAAGGACGATCTTATCTGTACGAAATACATAATGTATTCATGACAGACACGAAAAACGTAGCATTTCAGATCTCCTGTTGAATTCAGAAAAAAACCTACAGAACTATAAACCGCTGTAAAATTGCATAACTACATCATATGTTCACAGTGAACTGTATCTATGTAGCACAGGATTATAGCCTTTAGAAATCGAGCAGAAAAGTTAGTTTTTGGACAGCTGATCAGAACAATCTATCATGTTGTTAATAAACTGCTAAAATCTTCTCCTCCTTTTGCTGTTTTACGTTTCTCTAAGGGGTGGGCGTTATAGTATGAGTTTCGGGAATGTTAATGACAGTCAATGGTAGGATGGCGCAAGTGACGCAACCATTACCTTACGGAATCTGTTTACCGAATGGTTCAAAGCGTTCAAATGGCTCTGAGGACTACGGCACTTGACGTCTGAGGTCACCAGTCCTCTTGAACTTAGAACCACTTAAACTTAACTAACATAAGGACGTCAGACACATCCATGCACGAGGCAGGATTCGAACCTGCGACCGTAGCGGTCGCGCGGTTCCACACTGTAGCAGCTAGAATCGCTCGGCCACCCCGGCTGGCTCTGTTTACCGCCCCCGTTTGATTGCATCTAAAGTAAATATCATTTTAAAGCTTGGGAACGTTTTCTGAAAGTTTGGGTAGCATGTATCTGGGGCTATACTGGGGTAACGCCCGGTGCTTACCTGGTTATATGTGGGGAAACAGCCTAAAAATCACGTGCAGGCTGGCCGCTCTCCATCCCCATTCTTTAAACCACGAGGCGGCTTCGGTCTGGAGTAGTTCTGTCTTCCCGGATAGGTCAGTAAACAGCTACGATACCAATCGATCGACACTACTTAAGTAGTCTATACAAAGCTGTAACAACAGTATACCAAATATGGAAACATAAACGACACGTAAACATGATAAGCAACGCATACAGCAGAAGGAGTCCTCAGCGCTATCTAACAAGCACAATCTTTCAAGTGTATGAAATAACTGCGAGGATAAATTTTCAAAATACTTTCAGGCCGCCAGGCACAACGATCCTAGAGACATATTTGTGGTAGCAGAACAGCAGATCGAGAGAAGCGCATATGGCGCTGAAATTACGAATACATAATTGCTACTCATTTTATCGCTTCAACACTAATGAACACTGAATGACATGCTAATATTTCATAAGTATTTGTGATGATATATTTGGTAAGAGGAAGCCTACTGGAGGACATCGGTTTCACCAAGGAAGTGGGCGAGGCATATCAGCTGGTGACAAGTTGCAGCCTCAGCCAGGCCAGTAGCCCGTGGCTGTCACAAATCCGCCTCGAGCCCGTGTCAGTCGCTGTACCCACCCGCAACAGAAGTGACGTCATGCTGTGACGCTGGCACTGCTTTGGTTGCTTGGAGACTGTTGCTTGTACACCCACTCCCCTCCCTCCCCCCTACTCAAAGACGGCAAAATGGGCAGTGTTCCTTGGTGATGACAATGACTGCACACAGATAAGTTCCACCTTCAGTTCTGGATGATAAATAACACAAAAATGAGGGCAGTGCAGATGGCACTGCCCAGGTAGTTGCTGAAATGCATAAAATTAATCACAGGATAAATAACAGAAAAATAATAGTGAATTGTAATTACACTGTGGTTACCGATACAGTATATTTAAAAGAGTAAATAATGCCCATCATAAAATTAATCGTATTACGACATGCACGTGTGCCGTTCGGAGGAACGTGGCATATTCTCGCTGATGGTATGTGTTAACATTTAACTTATTGAGTTTAATAAGAAAATTAAGTTTTTTCTTAAATGCTTTGTGGTATGAGGCATAATGTTGGTCTCACGTTCCTATAGTCGGGATTTTATCGGCAACACAGACAGTATCGTTTCTAGGTCTGAAGAGGAGTTCGAACAATTGACCAGAGCACGAAAGGAGGCTGCCAGAAAATTTGAGCTAAATATAAACATAAAAGACCCAAGACAGCGTACCTCGTTACGACACTTGGTCAAAGCCATACTGCTGGTCATCTACAATCAATGTTGGTGGGAGTCCACTCCTACAAGACAGTGCATGAATTTAAATACCTAGGGGAAATTTTCACTGATACTATGTACGTGATGCAGAGATGAATGCCAGAATACAAGCAGGAAACCAATATTATTACTGCCTAGCACAAATGCGTCGGTCCACATATCTCTTCAAACAGATAAAGATTCGAATATACAAAACCCTGATGCAGCCTGTTGTTCTACATAGCTGTGAGACATGGAGTATCGGGAAACAGGACTTCCGTAAGCCCCTAGTTTTTGAGAGAAAAGTGCTTCAAAGATCTTCACTCCGTTTCTGGATGTAGACACAGAAGAATGGGGGATCAGACAAAACTAAGAGCTTGAGGAGGTATACCAGCAGCCCAAGATAGAGGGGTCTGTGAAAGCCAAACGAATGCAGTGGGTCGGTCATGTCTCCTGGATGGAAAATCACAGATGGCCTCGGGAGCCCCTGGATTTCACACCTACAGGAAAGAAACCCCCAGGGAGACCAGAGAAGCGTGACATCCATGAATTTTTAAAACAAACAGCAATAGATATTGGCGGATGGCGGATAGCAGCAATGGACAGAATACTTGTAGCAGCTTGTGGTCCACTGGGACTGATCATGTAGAAGAAGAAGAAGACAGACAGTATCCCAATACGTATATAATTCCCCACAGCTTTGTCCAGCACTCGCAATAAATCTACCGATTACTATCAGAACTCAAAAAACTTTCTTTTGAACTGGTGGTATTTTGTATTGTGTAGCAATGTAGTACCCTTCGTACTGTCTTCATTGGCTACTCATTTATTTAGGTATAATTTTGTCATGAGTTATTAGGAACTCTACGCATTTAAAACGTAACAGTAATCTTTCACAATTTTCTGAATGGTCTCTCTAAGGTAGGAAAATGTTGCTAACATCACTGAACAGCAGCTAAGTGCAATGATCCACGTGTCACTTCAAAACGTGAAGTGTATTAGAATACCGACTGTGTCACTTCTCTTTAATATTCTAAACCAATATTCCGTGGATATCTTCACCTTCAGCCTTACTGTCGGATGAGATAACACGCTAAGACTTAGTTGTAAACAATTCATTTCCTACCGTCTTTGAAATACATGCATCGAATCTGATAGCTTTGATACTAAACAAGAATAACAATTTCCCCAATTCTTCTTCACAGCAGTCTGGAGTTCAATTACATTTTCAGTGTTAATTCGTTGTCTCTTATTCTCCCCATGTCTTCTCAGGAAAGCGTTCAAAATTACTCTTCCTATCTCTGCTCCTTACCTCCAGATACCTACAACTTACTCAGAAATCCAAGAGACAATAAATCTCACTGATATCATTTGTACAAAATAGTTTTTGGTTTTCAATCACGATATTAATTTTCTAGTCTTCTTCACGAATTTTATGTGAAGTTTTACGAGGGTACTTTAACGACCAATCACGACTTCTGGGTGCTTCAAATTTTTTTTTTTTTTTTTTTTTTTTTTTTGTCTGGTAGTTTAGTTGCTGCCAGATAGCAGGACGGATGCCGTTTCAAATCGTACTTATATTTTAGTAAAACATGCAAATGACGTCTTTAAACTAGAGTTTTCGGTAAATAAATTGAATATATTCACACACAGCTTCGAGAGAACAATTTCAGGGAATCAACTGGTCAATATAATATTAATTTTGCTCTTTACTAGCGGATAGTAGTGAACATGGGAATAATTTCCTCATGCTAACGCTGAAGAAAGTAAGTTAGATGGTTCTGAATAAGTCATCATGTCAATATATTACGGAACGTAACCACTAGGCCCGCTATCTTTATGTAGATACTCGGCTAGCTCTTGTATTCATAGGTCAAAGGACTCTTGTCGCCCATAAAACAATGCGATGCCAAACAAAGTTTAAATATTTACCTAAAATTTGTTGGACAGTACAGCAAGATTCAAGTTATTTTTAAGTTAATGAAACTGTGGAAAATTTTTTGTCTTTGTTCAATCTGCAGTTTCATGTACAAGAAACTCAACCATCTTTACTGTCTTCTACCAGTCTGTAAAGAATATAATTTAGGGGGTTCCATTGCGGATATAATATTAAGATACATTTTAAGATTCGGACGAGAATGTTATCAGTCCAACATGATTTGAATTAATGGCACCCTGAACCTATACCCATGTTAAACTGTGTCAATACATTCATAACAACACCGAATAAATACTCGTACAAGCATATTTAAAGATATACTTTGCCTCCGGTGGATGGAGCGAATCAGGGTGATGAATTCGGTGGGTGCTAAACAGCCATTGTGTCAGCAATTATATGCCTTACTCATTGCTCATCTTCCAGAAACAACTGCCGCGAAGAGTAATTCTAGCATTCTACATATTTAAACGTGAAAACAGCGTCAATTCAGGACTGGAATCCATAGGAACTGGAGATACTTTCGGCATGCATTCATAACGGAAAATGTACCATTTTAAGGCTATTACACAACTGGTGCTTTGTTCTAGTTGGATCGCTCCTTTCGCTCAAACCAACTATCGTTTATGCTCTCTCGCCAGCCTAGCACAAAGGGAAACACTTTCCCCTATTCTGTCGCTACTAGTTATCGACCGTGTAAGTGGACAGTAAACTACAAATTATTTAAGAATTCTTCCTGCAAAATAGTGTCAATTCCAGGTAATGGTAACGTGTGTGGACAACGATCACGCCCTCTACTCTGCATAGGGGGCTCGTTCTAAAACAGACTACGTAAGCCTACCAAGGAAGCTTCATAACTTTAAGCATGTTTTCAATACAAACGGAAACGACGAGAGTCACTTCCGACGAAACTTCGGGCAGATAGTACCAGCTCAGGAGTAATGGTAACATACTGGGTGATGAAAAAGTCAGTATAAATTTGAAAACTTAATAGACCACGGAATAATGTAGATAGAGAGGTAAAAATTGACACACATGCTTGGAATGACATGGGGTTTTATTAGAACCACCCCATATTGCCAGAAGCGTGAAAGATCTCTTGCGCGCGTCGTTCGGTGATGATGGTGTGCTCAGCCGCCACTTTCGTCATGCTTGGCCTCCCAGGTCCACAGACCTCAGTCCGTGCGATTATTGGCTTTGGGGTTACCTGAAGTCGCAAGTGTATCGTGATCGACAGACATCTCTAGGGATGCTGAAAGACAACATCCGACGCCAGTGCCTCACCATAAATCCGGACATGCTTTACAGTGCTGTTCACAACATTCTTCCTCGACCACAGCTATTGTTGAGGAATGATGGTGGACATGTTGAGCATCTCCTGTAAATAACATCATCTTTGCTTTGTCTTACTTTGTTATGCTAATTATTGCTGTTCTGATCAGATGAAGCGTTATCTGTCGGACATTCTTTGAACTATTGTATTTTTGTTCTAATAAAACTCCATTTCATTCCAAACATGTGTGTCAATTTGTACTTCTGTGTCTACATTATTCCGTGATTTATTCATTTTTCAAATTTATACGGTCTTTTTGATCACCCAGTATGTGTACAGCGATCACGCACGCTTGTATGCGTAGTAGATCACAAATACTCAATAATATTGAGATCTGGTGCTGTGGTGGCCAGAGTGATGCGACGAATCCTACTCGTGCTCACTAAACCAGTCCTCGGATGTACGACTTGTGTGAAAAAGCGACTGTCTTCCTGGAACACAGCAGCGTCACTTTGGAACACCCGTTGTACTATGAGGTTATCCTGAGCGGGAAAAATGGTCACTTCAACGTTGACAGTAACCCCAGCTTGCAGAGTCACCATGGTTCTACCGGAATACCACGATACTTCTGTCCAAAGCATTCCCGAACCCCTGCTATGTTTCGCTCTTGGGACGTGAACTCGGATGCCTAAATGTTTTTCTTCCGTTAGCTACACCAGAGTCCATATTTTATGACTTCAGCACCACATCATCCTGTTATAGGCATCTGCATAGTGATTATTGGTTTTGGAATTCCAGCTCAGCGAGTAAAATCCTGCTTATAAAGGTCATATAGTTTTCTTTTAGTGTTTACAGCGTTCGCCAATGCGACAATCAGTTCTGCGTGCGGTATCAATCTTTGATCGGAGCCACTTGAATCAATAAACGTTTCGGTTACACTGGTTACGAAAGCACCCACAATACGAGCTGAAAATGTTCCCACGTTCGAACGCACTGGGCTTCTACTTAATGCACCCACAATTACACAGAACACTATTCCGACCGCGAGTGAGATTTGCAACGCGTTGACGATACTGCAAACGTGCCGTTAGTGGTCAAATGCATTACTGCAAAATGCAGGTTTGCCTGTCCGTCTTTGTGTTGAAGCATGCATTTCTGGCTTCTTTCAATTTTTGTGCAGCCCAGCCCGCTTGAGCGCTCTTAGGATTGGAGAGTTGGAAACTAAATGATGCAGATTTTCTGAGGCAAGAAACAGGTCTATTTTTACACGAACCAACCATTTTAAGAGAGCGAAACCGTAGCTCAAACCTGGGCCAGGTGTGCCCATAAACAGGATTTGCCATCCATTGCTGACGAACTTCACATTCGAGATGAGGAGAGGATCATTTGCTGCGATGCGTATGATGTGAGCAATTGTAACTGACATGTCTTCAAGGGTATGAGAGGCTATCCTGTTGGTTTGGGAACAGAGTGCCTCCTGGGACTCTAAAACCATTCAAAAGTTTTGGGGAGGCAGCGAGGAGTAGATGCTTCACCTATATTGGTGGACCTCTTAAAATAAATTTTGTAGATACGTTTGTTTAAAATAGAAGAAGTGTTCTTGGATAAGCGGATACTTTGTCTGAAAATGGTCAACACATACATCTGCAGAATAATCGCAATAAGTTTTCTGTAGGTTTTCATTGTCCCTCCTTGACCAATTGTCAATACGTCTGTATTTAGTACACCGGAGCATAATATCATGATTACGCGGGGGAAGAAAATGACAACGCGGAAAAATCAGTTCTGGAAAAGGAATGGAAGGAACGCAAATCTCTCTACAGACTTCGTCGGTGGTGCGGAACAAGTAATCCGCACTCCCTGGCGACAGTGCTGAAGAGACACTTCGGGAAATGTACCTCACGCTCACTAGAGCCAAACACCAAGAAATCGGGAAGAGAATTACGAACGATCCTGAAATTGTCATTCTAACTGCGGGCAAAGCAAATGCCGCTGTACCACAACCGCTGTCAGAGTACATTCGAATAATGTTAAACTACTCCAGCATTTGGCACACAGAAAACTGAAAACAGACCAGACGAATAGAATGAAGAAGAAGACATGAGTCCCTGCCGAAGGAAATCGTCCAGGAGTTTCAACCACGAGCTGTTACACAGGACGTTCCTCTCCGTCCTATTGTAAGCGAAATAGGCATATCATCGTACCAGCTGGCCAAACATCAAACGGATGTATTACGGTCCTACGTCGGTAAATGTCACCACCTCATCAGAAACTCTGTACATTTCATTCAACATATGTGAAAACTGCACCTCCCTGACCAGGACCTTACGTTGAGTGTTGATGTGGTACACTACTGGCCATTAAAATTGCTACACCAAGAAGAAATGCAGATGATAAACGGGTATTCACTGGACAAATATATTAAACCAGAACTTACATGTCATTACATTTTCACGCAATTTGGGTGCACAGACCTTGAGAAATCAGTACCCAGAAAAACGATCTATAGCCGTAATAACGGCCTTGATACGCCTGGGCATTGAGGCAAACAGAGCTTGGATGGCGTGTACAGGTGCAGCTGCCAATGCAGCTTCAACTCGATGCCACAGTTCATCAAGAGTAGTCACTGGCGTACTGTGAGGAGCCAGCTGCTCGGCCACCATTGACCAGACATTTTCAGTTGGTGAGAGATCTGCAGAATGTGCTGGCCAGGGCAGTAGTCGAACATTATCTGTATTCAGAAAGGCCCGTACAGGACCTGCAACATGCGGTCGTGCATTATCCTGCTGAAATGTAGGGTTTTGCAGGGAACGAATGAAGGGTAGAGTCACGGGTCGTAACACATCTGAAATGTAACGTCCACTGTTCAGAGTGCCGTCAATGCGAACAAGAGGTGACCGAGACGTGTAACCAATGGCACCCGATACCATCACGCCGGGTGATACGCCAGAATGGCGATGACGAATACCCGCTTCCTATGTGTGTTCACCGCGATGTCGCCACACAGGGATGCGACCATCATGATGCTGCAAACGGAACCTGGATTCATCCGAGAAAATGACGTTTTGCTATTCGTGCACCCAGGTTCGTCGTTGAGTACACCATCGCAGGTGGTCCTGTCTATGATGCAGCGTCATGAGTAACCGCAGCCATTGTCACCGAGCCGATAGTCCATGCTGCTACAAACGTCGTCGAACTGTTCATGCAGATGGTTGTTGTCTTGCAAACGTCCCCATCTGTTGACTCAGGGATCGAGACATGGCTGCACGATTCTTTACAGGCATGCGGATAAGATGCCTGTCATCTCGACTGCAAGTGATAAGAGGCCGTTGAGATCCAGCAAGGCGTTCCGTATTACCCTCCTGAACCCACCGATTCCATATTCTGCTAACAGTCATAGGATCTCGACCAACGCGAGCAGCAATGACGCGATACGATAAACCGCAATCGCGATACGCTACAATCCGACCTTTATCAAAGTCGGAAACGTGATGGTAACCATTTCTCCTCCTTACACGAGGCATCACAACAACGTTTCACCAGGGAACGCCGGTCAACTCCTATTTGTGTATGAGAAATCGGTTGGAAACTTTCCTCATGTCAGCACATTGTAGGTGTCGCCACCGGCGCTAACCTTGTGTTAAATATGGTTTCCAATGGCTCTGAGCAAAATGGGATTGAACTTCTGAGATCATCGGTCCCCTAGAACTTAGAACTACTTAAACCTTACTAACCTAAGGTGTTTCAGTCTGAAACCGCGCGACCACTACGGTCGCAGGTTCGAATCCTGCCTCGGGCATGGATGTGTATGATGTCCATAGCTTAGTTAGGTTTAAGTAGTTCTAAGATCTAGGGGACTGACGACCTCAGATGGTAAGTCCCATAGTGCTCAGATCCATTTTCAACCATTCGAAAAATAAGCGAAAAATGTACCTATTTAAAAAAAAGTAGATAAAAATTCACTTGATCCCTTCCTGAGAGACAATCTCCACTCATTCCAAATTAATAATGTAAGTGTAGACCAGATGTGGCTTTAATTCAATGAAATAGTATCGGCAGCAATTGAGACATTTATATCAAATAAATTAACAAACGACGGAGCTGATCCTCCTTGGTACACAAAACGTGTCAGAACACCGTTGCAGAAACAACGAAACAAACTTGCCAAATTTTAACAGACTCAAAATCCCCAAGATTGGTGATGTTTTCAGAAGTTCAAAATTTATTGTGGACTTCAGTGGGAGATGCTTATAACAGCTTCCACAACGGAACTTTGTCTCGAAACCTGCCAGAAAATCCAAAGAGATTCTGGTCGTATGTGAAGAATGTTAGCGGCATGAAACAATCAATGCCTTCTTGCGCCATAGCAATATAGATACTTTCGAAGACAGTGCCGCCAAAGCAGGGTTACTAAAGACAGGCTTCCAAAATGCCTTCACAAAAGAAGACGAAGTGAATATTCAAGAATCGAGAACTGCTGCCAACATGAGTAACGTAGAAGTAAATATTCTAGGAATAGTAGATTACTGAGACAAAAAGCTAAATCAACACAACACATTTGGTTTAACAAACAGTGTTTGCAACGCAAAATCACGCCAAAATACGTCTCCATAAAGTCAAGAGGAACATCCGCCGCAGCAAACAAAGCCGTTGACGTCGCAAGATACACGTGGATAAAGGAAGAAATGAAGAAATGGTATCGTGATCGTGATAACGTGTGTACACATCTGAAAGTGGTACATATGGCAATCACATCTAAGTTACACCCGTGTGAGTTCGATGTTTTCGATCGAGAAGTTTGTCAAAGTGTAAGTGATCTTATTCACGGCGTATTTTTGCGTCAGAACAAGAAATTATCTATGATTAGGAAGGTGAGTGAACCTCTAACCTCAAACTGTAAACAAAATTTTTCGCAACGTGTAATTAACTTATCGAACTTGGTTCTGTCCCCAAAGGAACAAAAAGTGCTTGAAAAAGGTTTTAAATATGCTCCTCCCCACCCTCCATCAGAAAAACAACTGGATGTTATGAAAGTTGATATTGAATATGCCTTAACGAAAGACACCACTGCAAAATATATAGTTGCCAATGCACTAAAGAACGAAACCAAATTCGTGTGTAACATCCCACGGTCTATTGAATTTCACACCCTCAAGTCCTTAAAACAGAAATTACAACACCAAGGTATCGTTGCCACAAAATCTGATAAAGGCAACAGCATTGTGCTTTTGAACAAATGTGATTATGTGGATAAAGTTAATGATTTACTGAATACCACAGGCTTCCAAGTCTGTCCTAAAGACCCTACTACATTGTTAAAGAGGATGTTAAATATGCAATCATTTCATGCAAAAGCATATTCTCTGAATTTGAAGTAAAACTGTTAACTAATATGAACCCAATGCCTCCTAGAATGTACGGCCTTCCTAAACTGCATAAACAAGATATTCCTATTCGTCCAGTTGCATCATCATTCACTGCTCCATCTTACAAACTAGCCAGTAAACTTGATGTCCTAATTAAGAGCAAGACTAAATTTAAACCAAAGCATGGTATTTCAAACTCTGTGGACCTAGTAAACAAGTTAAAAGGTATATCTGTCTCACACAGTGATAAATTAGTATCCTTTGATGTCAGCAGTTTCTTTTCTAACATACCAGTAGCAGAATGTATAGACATTCTGACAGAGCTGATGCACAAGTCTAATGTCAATCCTGTGGAATTGAATGACTTGAGACTTGCCACACAGACCTGCCTTGCACAGAACTATTTCCAATTTCAAGGCAATCTTTATAAACAATTAGATGGCTTAGCTATGGGTTCCCCTCTTAGTCCACTGTTGGCTGAAATATTTATGGACCATTTTGAACAAAATTTTCTAAAAACGGAATCTTTGAGTGCAAACATCAAGTACTGGTTTAGATATGTAGATGATGTCCTGTGTATGTGGACTGGTACTACAAGACAACTCAACACATTCTTCAAAAACCTAAATGGTCAACATAAAAATATCCAGTTCACTATGGAAATTGGCAACAAATCCATAAACTTCTTAGATCTCACCATTGACATCAGTACACACACACATTGTTTCAAAATTTACAGAAAAACAACAACTACAGACACAGTAATACCTTCTTGCTCACAACACCCCATAGCTCACAAACATGCAGCTTTCCACTCAATGGTACACTGTCTCATATCCATCCCCATGTCCAGAGATGATTTTAAAGCAGAGTTAGATACAATAAAATTTATTGCCTCAGCCAATGGCTACAATCCAGTTCTTATTGACCACATCTTGCACAGGAAACAAAAACGGAAAATTATACCTCTCCTCTATGCCCCACCTGCTTCCCCATCCACTGTCTGCAAGAGATAGTGTACTCTACCATTTCTAGGTAAGGTATCACAGACTATAGCCAAAGCACTGAAATCCTGCAAGTATAGGGTTTCCTACTATGTCAGGAACACTACAGCCCAGTGTGTTTTTAATAGCAAAGATAAGATCCAGTTATTAGCCAACAGTGGGGTATACAAAATCACCTGTTCTGATTGTGACAAATTTTACATTGGTCAGTCAGGCAGAGACATATCAACTAGGCTGGCTGAACATGAACGCAGCTGGAGGTTGCAGAATTCAGACTCTGCATTTGCTGAGCATGTACTGAGTGAGGGTCACAACTACCAGCCAGTGTCCCATGTACTTCACTTAGCAAACAAAGGCCATAAACTCAACCTGCAGGAAGCCCTGGAAATTAACAAACATCTTTCTCACAGTCCAGATCTCATCCTAAATGACCAGACACAACTCAACACTTCCCCTCTCCTAAACTTCATATAATCATCTTTGTTGTTCATTACTTCCCACACCCTCTCTTCCTACATATTCCCATTTTCCTGTAGTCATTAAGTTGTTTTATTTGTTGCAGTTGTCTTTGTATTCCACATATGCTGTAGTTTCAATAGTTAAGGGTTTGCTTTTAACTTGTACTTGTATTACTGTCCATGTTTAACTCCCCTTGTAGTTATCTCATCAAATACTGTTCATATTTTACTTTGCTCATTTATTTAATGTAAACTGGTATACAGCCACTGCTTTGATTATAAAGTTAATGTTAAAATGCAGTACCACCACACTCTCAAACTGTAGGTTCCCTCAAACACCTCAATTTTCCTGCATTTATTAATTTCTGTTTATCGTATTGATATAGTTTAAGTTCTTCGTGTATTCTGTATTTACATTGACAACTGTCTCTTCTTTTTTAATTGGTTGTGTATCACTCTCCATGTTTCATACCTCTTAATGCAGCCTTGCCTAGTACTAAGTTTATCTTATTTCAATAGTTTTGTTTATCAATAGATACCGTTATGTAGGCATGTTATTCTTATATTGTGCTAAAGGTTTTCCTGTCAACTCCATTGTTATTTATGTACTGTTCATTTTTTACTATTACATTGCAAAGATGTTACTCACTGTATGTTTCTACTTCACTCTAGATGTGTTACTTCTCTTCCAGTGTTGTCTGCTAACATTTCACTTCTTTGGTGATAATACTCAGTAAATGCCTGAAGATGGCCTTGTAAGCCGAAAACCGGTTAGCAATAAAAATAATATTGTAGAACAAAAGCAAACTGGTGCTTTTCATTTATTAGTAGTGAAGCAACTTAAATCACTTAATAAAAGCAAGTCTTCTGGTCCAGGCTGTATGGCAATTAGGTTCATTTCGGAGCATGCTGATGCATTACTTAACAATCATCTCGACGTAAGATCTGTATCCAAATACTGGAAAGTTGCACAGGTCACACCAATATTCAAGAAAGATAGTAGTAGTTATCTACTAAATTACAGGCCCATACCGTTAACGTCGATATGCAGCAGGCTTTAGTGTTCGAACGTATTAAATTACCTCGAAGAAAACGGTGTATTGTCACACAGTCAACATGGGCTTAGAAAACATCGTTCCTGTGAAACACAACTAACTCTTTCTTCGCATGAAGTGCTGCGTGCTATTGACAAGGGATTTCAGATCGATTCCGTGTTTCTGTATTTCCGGCAGGTTTTTGACACTATACCACACAAGCGGCTTGTAGTGAAATTGCTTGCGTATGGAATTTCGTCTCAGTTATGTGACTGGATCTGTGATTTCCTGTCAGCGAGGTCACGGTTCGTTGAAATTCACGGAAAGTCATCGAGTAAAACAGAGGTGCATTCTGGCGTTCCCCAAGGTAGTGTTATAGGACTTTTGATGTTCCTTATCTATATAAATGATTTGGGAGAGAATTTGAGCAGCCGTCGTCTGTTGTCTGCGGATTCCGCTGTGGTTTATCGACTAATAACGTCATCGGAAGATCAATACAAACTGCAAAACGATTTAGAAGATATTTCGGAAAGGTGGGAAAAGTGGCAGTTGACCTTAAATAACGAAAAATGTGAGGTCATCCTGTAACGCCGGAAATGCATATCCTCCTATTTCAATCTACTGTACTATAAATTTGTTTCCTTATTTTGTTACCCGAAGATATGACGTTTGTGAGTCTTTGTATATTGTAATTGTTTTACTATTTGTATATACATGGATTTATGTCGATGTATAATTGGTTTGTTTTGTCAATACTATTTGTATTTTTACGCTGGGTCTTGCCTAGGGTAAACTATGCTATCGAACGAATACATCGATAGGTCGTGTGGAGAACCAAAGTGTTTAGGATCTTTGGTAGTGTGAACTCGGTCGCGTGGAGCGCGGGCAGAAGAGAGTGTAACCTCCCCACAAAAATTTTAGAAGAAATGACAATATTATTTAGAAATGCTAATGGACATTGCGCTAAGTGTAACCTTTCCATTGAAATTTTAAAGACAGAAATAATAAACGAATAGGAGCCAAGAATAACGTCCCTGCAATGAAATGTACTGACAAAGGCAACAAAAATGTGAAATTCGCAATCTGACTCTGGTGTAAGCTCCCACAAAAATAATGAAAAACAATTCAGTGCTAATGAAATTCAATTAAACCGAAATATCGGTCTTTGGCCCTTATGCAAAAATCAGAATTAAAGTCTTACCTCATTATAACTGCTAGTCAAATTTCTGCTCTTATTCTTGCGCACGACTTGGAGGAACTGCATTGCAAATAATAATATTCCTTTTTTTTATTATTTAACTGAAAACTGAAACTTTTGTTTAAGGGAAATGGAACGAAATAGTTACTTCAATTAAATAAAAATTTTATGTAAAATTGCTTTTGAAATCAAAATTATTATTGGGGGCACTTGTTGAAAATTAATTACAATAAATAACGCTTACATTATCCGATGATTACCTTAATTAATAATATACCTCATTCAGCCTCTTGACCAGTGTTGCCGACAGACTACATCACACAACCGCACTGGGCTGCTACCACTGACCGACCGCTCTGCATGACGACTACTAGCGTACTGCACGCCACTGAACAGAGCCACTGCTCGCAACGACTACTGACAGAGTACTGCTCTGCATAGCGACAACTAGCGAACTCGACGCAACTGAACAGAGCTACTGACTGCAACGACTACTGACAGAGTACTGCTCGTAACACTCGCGCGGTCAAGCGCATACTCTCTGGTCAGAGACGCTGCAATGCCTCGCCATCGCTGCTACGTTACATACGTGTTTCATAACCCTTCACTGGGGGGGCAAAAATTTGGCAGCGATGGTGAGTCATTTGGACTTGCCAAGCGCGGCAAAATTTTTCTTTAATTAATAAACTTCTACAATTTACAGAATATTTAGATGTAGTACATGAATTAAATGTTGTGCACACGCACTAAGTACAAAATATATCAGACAAAGACAAAATGTGAGTACAAAACATAGTAACAAATCAGAAAAATGTATATACAAATTATTTGACAGATAACAAAGTGCATAGGCACTGAAAAAATTCTTTAGCATATTCAGAACAAATAAACAGACTGGCAAAAAAAAAAAAAAATCATGATGACAAGTGACATGAGTGCACATGCACTGGAGTTGAGAACATATCAGCAAATGATGAAATGTATATACAATTAGTAACAAATGACATAAGTGCATACGCACTGAAGTATTGAACATACAGAATGAGTACAAATCATATTGAATATGAGAAAAGTGCACAGGCACTGAAGTTCAGTAGAAAACATATTAACGCCTAACTTAAGTGCACATGTACTGTAGTTCAGAACATATCATTAAAATAAAAATGTATATACAATATAAAAGACAAGAGTGTACCTATACTGTACTTCAGAACAAATCGAAAAAAAAATGTCTTTAGCATTTTCGCAATAAATAAACATAATGGCAAAAAAAAAAATCATCTCTACAAGTGACATAAGTGTACTCGCACTGGAGTTCAGCAAATCGAAAAAATGTATATCCCATGAACATAAATGATGTTAGCAAAAAAAATGATTTTCACTATGTGACAAGAATTAGGATAGGAAAGGGAAGGATTGCATCATGGTTGTAGCACTTTAGATTGCACACAGCTGTTCTGAAAGTCCATATCTTTCCACAGAAGTACAACACCAAGTGACACAACTTGAAGTTCTTTCCCCTCAGAATTTATCAGCGTAGCCAAGACACTGAACTGTCGTAGTAATATTCCATTTTTTTATTTTGGCAGTATATTAGGTACACCAAACAGTGGGACCATAATAACGTCTTCATCGCTCACGGTGGTGGACAGCATGTTGTGTCAACACCATGCTCTTACAAGGCACACCAACGTAGAATTAGTGCAAAACCAAATATAGTGCTCCATGATCACTAGGATAAACAGGACAAATGGACATTGCAGTAATTCAGGGTAGTTATCTTATGAGGAGAAGGACATTATGTCACATAATATTGACAATTACAGTATTCATTAGTAGTTTGTGGCATTCATAGCCCAGTTATTGAACATTTCTGTACCAAGTATGTAGTATTACAGAAAAATGTTCATGAATTGTTTTACATAGAATCAGTAACCTTCTTTTAGTAGTTACAAAGTATAGCATGGTTAATTAATCATTTGCCATTCCAATAGTATTAATCATTAGCCTTTTCCTAATTACAAAGCATTATTAAACAGTCACATTCCTTGCCAGTTACAAAGTATGGCATCGTTAATTAATTATTTGTCATTCCAATATAGTAAGAATTATTAGCCTTCTCCTAATTACAAAGCATTATTAAACAGTAATTAAGATTCATTAGCCTTCTAATTACAAAGCATAGCATCATTTGTCATTTCAATATAGTAAGAATCATATTCTTTTCCAGTTACAAAGTATAGCATAGTTAATTAATTATGTGTCAGTTAATTAATCATTTGTCATTTCAATAGCAATAATCATTAGCTTTTTCCTAATTACAGTTAATTAATCATTTGTCATTCTAGTATAGTAAGAATCATTAGCCTTCTCCTAATTACAAAGCATTATTAAACAATCACATTCTTTCCCAATTATAAAGCATAGCATAATTAATTAATCATTTGTCTTCCAATAGTAATAATCATTAGCTTTTTCCTAATTACAAAGCATTATGAAACAATAGCATAGTTAATTAATTATGTGTCATTCCAATAGTATTAATCATTAGCCTTTTCCTAATTACAAAGCATTATTAAACAGTCACATTCCTTTCCAGTTACAAAGTATGGTATCGTTAATTAATCATATGTCATTTCAATATAGTAAGAATCATATTCTTTTCCAGTTACAAAGTATAGCATTGAAAACAAGAGTTAATTAATGGCATAATTAATAACATATTCATGGAGTGACATTAGTTATTGGCACTCAGTGGCCAGCAAGTATTGAATGGAATAAAACATAGTTCATCATTCAGTATTACTCAGATCATTACAAAGTCAATATTAAAATCAGTTAATTACAGTCATAGCATTAATAATCATGGGCATTATAAGTAGTCTCATTACAATAAACAGTGGCAGTTATTAGCCAGTTACAAAGCATTATTTTTATATATTCTTTTTGTCTCATTAAGAGGTCATTACTCAAGTGACTTACTATTCAGAGGTAATCAGCATTACTCAGAACTTTCTCAAACTGGTATCACTATTTGGGACTGGTAATATATTTTTTTTTTTTTTTGTTAGCAATGCATTGCGTTGGGATCGATAATTAATTGCTGAGGCATAACACTACTTGCTTTTGACCTATTGCTGCAAATGAGGATAGGTAACGTCATTCGTCATGAGTCAGCTGTAGCAAGGTTATGTAACAAGGCAGTATATGTGATCACATTTATAAATGATAAACACAAATGGGTAAAAAAAAATGCAAGTACTAGAACAGGTATAATAAGTAACAGGTTTAGTAAGTATCATGAAAAGCTTCTCCTGGAAAAAATACAAGATGGATTATTGACCTGAAAGAAGAAACGCACACTATGCTGAAAAGTAGTGAACTTCGAATTAACAGGTAGTGAAATGTGTATAAAAAATGTGTTCCATAGCTGTCCTTTCCAAAACTTCCCGTCATCCTACTATGCAATATAACACCTGCTGTCGAAACAAACTGCAACAAATACTTAAATAACTACATAACATAAATACATAACTTCAACATTATCCTCATCTGTAAAGAAAACTTCATTATCCATATCATCATAACTTCACTATTATCATCACCTGTAAAGAAAAACTTCATTATTCATAATACCATTTCCTTCATCATTATTCATCACTATTCATTATCATCTGCAAAAAATCACTTCGTTACTCATTACACAACTATTCCTTATCTCTAGCATATTTCATCACTAAAACTAAGATGTGTAGTTCTGTCTGACAGCCTGCATCAATCACCTTGTATTCTGAAAGAAAAAATTAGTTAAGACTGCTATTCTACGATGAGTATAGTATATTCTTGTTAATGTTCGTTAATCCTGATCCATTTACTCTTCCTCATAAAGTTATCGCATCTTCTTTCGTTTATTCCGTAGGTGAAATTCCCATTTCTGTTGAATTTATTTCTTACACGCATCATTTCTTTCTGAAATTGATGAACAAAGATTAATGTCTTGCATTTAAATCATATACCCACTAGATAATGACTGGTTTATGGTGACACAATTAACCATACAGCATAACATGACAGAAAACGTAATATGTCAAAGACATTGACAGTGTTCAAAGCCAAAATGTACAGAGAATATCACAAAGCAGCAGCAAAAAATGTAAAACAGTCACGATGTTGAGATATCATAGGGCAAAAAAAAAATGTCGAAGTCAACTGGTGTGTTATATCTTAACTATTTCACAGTGCATACAAACAAAACTGGAATACAATCGTATACACAAAAAATATGGAAAATGTGCACGGTCTGATGTGTAACGACAAGAAAAGCGACCTGCTAACCTCACCTTGCCGGGCACTTGCCAAGAAAAAATACGATAATCATCAGTAATTAGTCAGGTGAAATAATTGCATTAGTAAATGGCATCATAGTGTGTTGAATCATAAAGTGTCTTCACTCAATAAACGGTTTAATGTTTGAGATATGGTGATTGCCTTTCGATTTTCTAGTTCTCAAAGTTTCGACGTGTACAACATTGGGGTGAGGGATGCTGCGAATCCGATATGGACCTGCGTATAGAAGTTCAAATTTACTGCACTTACCTTTTAATTTGCTGGATAAATAGTGTGTACGTACTAATATCTTCTGTCCAACGTGAAAGTCTCGGCGTCTACAAACCTGTTTCTGCTGTCTTCTCCGGCGCTCTGCGGCACGTTTGATGTTGTTCAGCGCAATGTCAATTATTTCGTGGTGTCTTAGTCGACGACATTTAGGGAAGTTTACTAATTCTTTAATTTTGTTTGGTGGTTCAACGTTTTTCAGTATAACAGACGGAGATAGCATAGTGGATTCATTTGGAATGGAATTAATTACGTCTTGGAATGAGAGTATGTGTGTATCCCAATCAATATGTCTTTTGTGGCAGTATATTCGGCACAGTTTACCAATTTCTTTCATTAATCTTTCACAGGGGTTCGAAGAAGCATGGTACTTGGATATATAGATCGGAGAAATGTTTCTGGCTCGTAACATGCGTGTCCATACGCTACTACGAAATTGAGATCCATTGTCAGAAATTACTTTCATCACATGCCCTACATGAAATAGAAAATGTTTTACAAATGCTTTCGAAACAGTTTTAGCAGTAGCTTTGCGTAACGGAGTGAAAGTAACAAATTTTGAAGTGAGTTCAACAGCGACAAAGATGTAGCAAGAACCTCTGTTAGTTCTCGGAATCGGACCAAACATGTCTACAGCGGCCATATGTCTTAATTTAACAGGTACAATGGGATATAAAGGAGGAATATGTGAAGTGGTGTCAGATTTAGCTTTCTGGCAAATTTTACAAGACGCTAAAACTCGTCGTATACGTTTCTCCATGTTAGTAAAATAACAGTTCTGTCTCAGTATAAGAAAACATTTTCGTGCTCCGTAATGTGCGTAACTTAAATGAGTGTACCAGATTAATTTGTTGACCAGTTCGTCAGGAATGCATAATAACCAATTGTTGCTGTCAGGATGAGAGCGGCGAAACAGAATGTCATTGCGTACAGTGTAGTGGTTTCTAATCGTAACATTATTCTTATCTTGCCAAAAGTGTTTAATTTCTTTCCACACGTTGTCTTTATTTTGTTCTTGTGCTATGTCCTGTAATGACGATGAAATAAAATTTTCAAATGCTACTTGCTGAATGTACATGACACTGAAATTTGCTTTGCAGAAGTTGGTTGCTACGTCTTGCTGATTGTTGCTCAGAGAACGCGGTAGTGCGTCTGCTATAACATTTTGTGTGCCGGGAATGTGAACTATTGTAAAATTAAATTCCTGTAAAAATTGTATCGCTCTGTGGTCTGTGTAAACGGTGGTATGTCTGCCATAAAGAAAATGCCGAAATCTCGTAAAAGCCCATACAACACATAATGTTTCCAGTTCTGTAACAGAATAATTTCGCTCAGCAGGTGACAAAATGCGGCTTGCAAATGCGATGTTTTTAATTACTATTGAACCATCTTCTTCAATTTCCTGGAAAATGTGTACGCCTAAAGCGGTGTTAGAACTGTCGGTGGCAATGGAAAAATTTCTGGTAAGATCTAGGTGCGATAAAAGTGGAGCATTCATCAAAGCATGTTTCAGGTTCTTGAATTCAGAGTGTGCTTGCTTATCCCATGACCAAATAGTGTTTTTACCTGTTAATTGGCATAGTCTGGGTGTGTCTAAAGCAGAGTGATGAATAAATTTACGAAAAAAGTTAATTAAACCCAAAAAACTGCGTAATTGTTTTTTCGTTGTAGGAATAGTAATGTCACGTAGAGCTTGAAGTTTTTCCGGATCAGGTGCAATGCCTTCTGCTGAAATTACGTGTCCAAGAAATTTTATAGAAGTTTTACCAAAATGCGATTTACTGAGGTTAACTGTAAGTCCTTGTGCACGAAAAGTTTGCAACAGTTGTTCTAAAATCACATTGTGTTCAGACTAGTTAGCTTCTGCGATAAGAATGTCGTCTACATACGTCGTAATTCTGTCCTTAATGCAAACGTGTGTCGGATGGCGTCAAAATTAATAACATTTTCGTGAAGAAGATTCTGCGTGTCAAAATTATTGCTTACGTTACTGGAATATGAAACCTGTACTGTGTCTGGTCAAATTCTGTCGTACGTGCTGTTATTTACGGGAGAATATTGTGGCATACCCACTATATGAACTGCTCTGTTATTTCTTACTGACGTGTTACGCTATGGATGACACCTATTGTCTGTTTCATTCATGATTATTTGTTGTTGCTGATGTTGTTGCTGCTCATAAGATCGACTGTTATTAAATGTACGCTGAAAATTGTGCTCATCATTTTTTTACGTCTGTCATGATAGTAATTTCTATACGGCGCATTGCGATACGAGTTGAAATAGTGTGTTGTCTGTACGTAGTTATTTCTTTGCTGCCATGCGTTACTATTTGTTGGGGCTGGGACTATACGTGCACGCGGCGAAACATTAAAGTTTGCTTGACCTTGTAGACTGCATTGTTGGTTACGTATGCTAAGCGGTTGACTTTCATGCTATTGTGGTGAAAAGCATCTATTGTTACGAAAATATGGTTCCTATTGCTGATAATTTTACACATACTGATGATTACGATTTTATCTGTTATTAAAATTACGCCGGTAGTTGTCATTACGGGAGTGCCTATCGAAAATTGTCACATTCGGTAAAATATTTGTCATATCCGGTTTTCATTACTCGTTTCTTAATACTAGGTAGAGCAATAGTTAAAGAGCAGTTTTGATAGATATAAAGGATAGTAGAAGAAAAGGCAGCAGTGCAGAAAACTAAAGATGAAACAGCACTACTACAGCTCGGGGCCCTATGCTCGCTACGGCACATATTCATTAAAGCGTAATGAATCCCCTGAGGTCATTTACGCACTGCAAATAAATTTTAGCTTTTGCGTTACAGGCAATTGCGGTATAAATTCAACAGCAAATAGTTGTATCCAAGTTAATTCTAGTTTCTTCATTATAGGCAATGCTGTTGTAAATACAAAAATAAATTGTCGCATCTGGTTCAAAGCTAGCTTCTGCATTACAGGCAATACCGGTGAAAGCATAAAAACAAATTGTCGTATACAGCTCAAAGCGTGTACCCGTGTTCTGTCATTATTAAATTCTTTACATTTTCTTACAAATGCAAACTGCTTATTATCAACGCTCTCGTCACTGAATTTGAGAACACGTTCAGGTTTGTGTGAAAGTCTGTTTGTCTGTGTCATTTCGGATTTCCAGTTGCATAGCTTTTCAGATTTTAAGTCGCGTGGCTTTTCGGATTTTACGTCTCGTAGTCTCTGTAAATTGCTCACATTATACGCACTGCGTAAGTCTGACAAATGCTCGCAACGTGGCGGGTTCTGTGACGTATTGGTGACTGAAATAATTTTTAATTCTGTTACTTTAATATTTTCGCCAATTTGGTTGATCTGTCGTGCAAATTTCTCGTCAACTGCCGTATTCGGAGTGTGTGAAACTTCCACTGACTCTAAATTAACTTCGTCGCGAATCTGTACTGCGTTTTTAGGGCATTGTTCGGTGACTGCATTAATTTCGTTTTTATGTGATTCTGTTGTGTCTACACGTGTACTGTTTAATTCTTGTGCAACAGTGCCAACTTCTTCATTACTGTTATTAGCACAAGTCTTAGTATTCACACGTAATTGTTCTTTACTGTCCCGACATTGCACGGTAACAGCTGTAATCTGCTCACTAACTTGTTTGTTCTGTTCTTTAAGGTCGTCTTGTTTTTCGTTTGTGAGTTTGAAACTTTTATCAATCATTTCCCTAAGTTGTTTGTGCTGTTTACCAAGTTTTTCATTTAAGTGTTTGAAATTGTTGTCCATTTTCTCACTTTGCTGTTGTATCAAACTTGTCATAATTCGTACCAAGTCAAAATTAGCGTTTATATTATCTGTACTGTTTAGTGGTGGATCTGGAATTGTCTCGTTTTCTGTAACCATTTGGTTATTCTGAGATTTACAAAAAGGTTTGCCAGTTAAACATACACTGTCAGTCCCTATTTCAGAATTAAATAAATCCGTCGTACTTTGTGTATCCTGTTCATTTTCATTACACAAATTTGTGTGTTCATCACGTAAATTTAGCAAACCGGGTGTATTAGGCTGGGCGGCGCTCATTACAATAGAGCGTCCCGCGTCATCGATTGTCGTCAAATCAACAGAGGACATAACCGAGTTCGTTTGTTCATCATTGAGACAAAAGTCATCATTAGTGGTTGGAATACACTGATTGTTAGTGAACGCAGGATTGTCATCATTACACTGCGTGTCACAATTACTATCGATCACGCTGATTAAGTCGGTAATTTCATTCACAATACCTCGCGATACACTATTCACAGTCTTTCGCGGCATTTTTACAATAGTCACAAATATTCACAAAACAAATAAGCACAATGCAAAAACAACACACAAATACAACAGAGCAAACGAATTGTCGTTGATCTGTGGAAAGAAAGTCACAAAATTAGTAAAAGCGTAGCGCCAAATCCTAATTATACTTAAGCAAATAAGAGCAGATATCTGACTGTTGTTCAAAAGACTCTCAACGAAATTCGATCCTGGACTGGGTGTCGCCAAGTGTAACCTCTCCACAATAATTTTAAAATGAAATGACAATATTATTTAGAAATTCTAATGGACATTGCGCTAAGTGTAACCTTTCCACTGAAATTTTAAGGACAGAAATAATAAACGAATAGCAGCCAAGAATAACCTCCCTGCAATTAAATGTACTGACAAAGGCAACAAAAATGTGAAATTCGCAATCTGACTCTGGTGTAAGCTACCACAAAAATAATGAAAAACAATTCAATGCTAATGAAATTCAATTAAACCGAAATATCGGTCTTTGGCCCTTATGCAAAAATCAGAATTAAAGTCTTACCTCATTATAACTGCTAGTCAAATTTCTGCTCTTATTCTTGCGCACGACTTGGAGGAACTGCATTGCAAATAATAATATTCCTTTTTTTTATTATTTAACTGAAAACTGAAACTTTTGTTTAAGGGAAATGGAACGAAATAGTTACTTCAATTAAATAAAAATTTTATGTAAAATTGCTTTTGAAATCAAAATTATTATTGGGGGCACTTGTTGAAAATTAATTACAATAAATAACGCTTACATTATCCGATGACTACCTTAATTAATAATATACCTCATTCAGCCTCTTGACCAGTGTTGCCGACAGACTACATCACACAACCGCACTGGGCTGCTACCACTGACCGACCGCTCTGCATGACGACTACTAGCGTACTGCACGCCACTGAACAGAGCCACTGCTCGCAACGACTACTGACAGAGTACTGCTCTGCATAGCGACAACTAGCGAACTCGACGCAACTGAACAGAGCTACTGACTGCAACGACTACTGACAGAGTACTGCTCTGCATAGCGACAACTAGCGAACTCGACGCAACTGAACAGAGCTACTGACTGCAACGACTACTGACAGAGTACTGCTCTGCATAGCGACAACTAGCGAACTCGACGCAACTGAACAGAGCTACTGACTGCAACGACTACTGACAGAGTACTGCTCTGCATAGCGACAACTAGCGAACTCGACGCAACTGAACAGAGCTACTGACTGCAACGACTACTGACAGAGTACTGCTCTGCATAGCGACAACTAGCGAACTCGACGCAACTGAACAGAGCTACTGACTGCAACGACTACTGACAGAGTACTGCTCTGCATAGCGACAACTAGCGAACTCGACGCAACTGAACAGAGCTACTGACTGCAACGACTACTGACAGAGTACTGCTCTGCATAGCGACAACTAGCGAACTCGACGCAACTGAACAGAGCTACTGACTGCAACGACTACTGACAGAGTACTGCTCTGCATAGCGACAACTAGCGAACTCGACGCAACTGAACAGAGCTACTGACTGCAACGACTACTGACAGAGTACTGCTCTGCATAGCGACAACTAGCGAACTCGACGCAACTGAACAGAGCTACTGACTGCAACGACTACTGACAGAGTACTGCTCTGCATAGCGACAACTAGCGAACTCGACGCAACTGAACAGAGCTACTGACTGCAACGACTACTGACAGAGTACTGCTCTGCATAGCGACAACTAGCGAACTCGACGCAACTGAACAGAGCTACTGACTGCAACGACTACTGACAGAGTACTGCTCTGCATAGCGACAACTAGCGAACTCGACATAACTGAACAGAGCTACTGACTGCAACGACTACTGACAGAGTACTGCTCTGCATAGCGACAACTAGCGAACTCGACGCAACTGAACAGAGCTACTGACTGCAACGACTACTGACAGAGTACTGCTCTGCATAGCGACAACTAGCGAACTCGACGCAACTGAACAGAGCTACTGACTGCAACGACTACTGACAGAGTACTGCTCTGCATAGCGACAACTAGCGAACTCGACGCAACTGAACAGAGCTACTGACTGCAACGACTACTGACAGAGTACTGCTCTGCATAGCGACAACTAGCGAACTCGACGCAACTGAACAGAGCTACTGACTGCAACGACTACTGACAGAGTACTGCTCTGCATAGCGACAACTAGCGAACTCGACGCAACTGAACAGAGCTACTGACTGCAACGACTACTGACAGAGTACTGCTCTGCATAGCGACAACTAGCGAACTCGACGCAACTGAACAGAGCTACTGACTGCAACGACTACTGACAGAGTACTGCTCTGCATAGCGACAACTAGCGAACTCGACGCAACTGAACAGAGCTACTGACTGCAACGACTACTGACAGAGTACTGCTCTGCATAGCGACAACTAGCGAACTCGACGCAACTGAACAGAGCTACTGACTGCAACGACTACTGACAGAGTACTGCTCTGCATAGCGACAACTAGCGAACTCGACGCAACTGAACAGAGCTACTGACTGCAACGACTACTGACAGAGTACTGCTCTGCATAGCGACAACTAGCGAACTCGACGCAACTGAACAGAGCTACTGACTGCAACGACTACTGACAGAGTACTGCTCTGCATAGCGACAACTAGCGAACTCGACGCAACTGAACAGAGCTACTGACTGCAACGACTACTGACAGAGTACTGCTCTGCATAGCGACAACTAGCGAACTCGACGCAACTGAACAGAGCTACTGACTGCAACGACTACTGACAGAGTACTGCTCTGCATAGCGACAACTAGCGAACTCGACGCAACTGAACAGAGCTACTGACTGCAACGACTACTGACAGAGTACTGCTCTGCATAGCGACAACTAGCGAACTCGACGCAACTGAACAGAGCTACTGACTGCAACGACTACTGACAGAGTACTGCTCTGCATAGCGACAACTAGCGAACTCGACGCAACTGAACAGAGCTACTGACTGCAACGACTACTGACAGAGTACTGCTCTGCATAGCGACAACTAGCGAACTCGACGCAACTGAACAGAGCTACTGACTGCAACGACTACTGACAGAGTACTGCTCTGCATAGCGACAACTAGCGAACTCGACGCAACTGAACAGAGCTACTGACTGCAACGACTACTGACAGAGTACTGCTCTGCATAGCGACAACTAGCGAACTCGACGCAACTGAACAGAGCTACTGACTGCAACGACTACTGACAGAGTACTGCTCTGCATAGCGACAACTAGCGAACTCGACGCAACTGAACAGAGCTACTGACTGCAACGACTACTGACAGAGTACTGCTCTGCATAGCGACAACTAGCGAACTCGACGCAACTGAACAGAGCTACTGACTGCAACGACTACTGACAGAGTACTGCTCTGCATAGCGACAACTAGCGAACTCGACGCAACTGAACAGAGCTACTGACTGCAACGACTACTGACAGAGTACTGCTCTGCATAGCGACAACTAGCGAACTCGACGCAACTGAACAGAGCTACTGACTGCAACGACTACTGACAGAGTACTGCTCTGCATAGCGACAACTAGCGAACTCGACGCAACTGAACAGAGCTACTGACTGCAACGACTACTGACAGAGTACTGCTCTGCATAGCGACAACTAGCGAACTCGACGCAACTGAACAGAGCTACTGACTGCAACGACTACTGACAGAGTACTGCTCTGCATAGCGACAACTAGCGAACTCGACGCAACTGAACAGAGCTACTGACTGCAACGACTACTGACAGAGTACTGCTCTGCATAGCGACAACTAGCGAACTCGACGCAACTGAACAGAGCTACTGACTGCAACGACTACTGACAGAGTACTGCTCTGCATAGCGACAACTAGCGAACTCGACGCAACTGAACAGAGCTACTGACTGCAACGACTACTGACAGAGTACTGCTCTGCATAGCGACAACTAGCGAACTCGACGCAACTGAACAGAGCTACTGACTGCAACGACTACTGACAGAGTACTGCTCTGCATAGCGACAACTAGCGAACTCGACGCAACTGAACAGAGCTACTGACTGCAACGACTACTGACAGAGTACTGCTCTGCATAGCGACAACTAGCGAACTCGACGCAACTGAACAGAGCTACTGACTGCAACGACTACTGACAGAGTACTGCTCTGCATAGCGACAACTAGCGAACTCGACGCAACTGAACAGAGCTACTGACTGCAACGACTACTGACAGAGTACTGCTCTGCATAGCGACAACTAGCGAACTCGACGCAACTGAACAGAGCTACTGACTGCAACGACTACTGACAGAGTACTGCTCTGCATAGCGACAACTAGCGAACTCGACGCAACTGAACAGAGCTACTGACTGCAACGACTACTGACAGAGTACTGCTCTGCATAGCGACAACTAGCGAACTCGACGCAACTGAACAGAGCTACTGACTGCAACGACTACTGACAGAGTACTGCTCTGCATAGCGACAACTAGCGAACTCGACGCAACTGAACAGAGCTACTGACTGCAACGACTACTGACAGAGTACTGCTCTGCATAGCGACAACTAGCGAACTCGACGCAACTGAACAGAGCTACTGACTGCAACGACTACTGACAGAGTACTGCTCTGCATAGCGACAACTAGCGAACTCGACGCAACTGAACAGAGCTACTGACTGCAACGACTACTGACAGAGTACTGCTCTGCATAGCGACAACTAGCGAACTCGACGCAACTGAACAGAGCTACTGACTGCAACGACTACTGACAGAGTACTGCTCTGCATAGCGACAACTAGCGAACTCGACGCAACTGAACAGAGCTACTGACTGCAACGACTACTGACAGAGTACTGCTCTGCATAGCGACAACTAGCGAACTCGACGCAACTGAACAGAGCTACTGACTGCAACGACTACTGACAGAGTACTGCTCTGCATAGCGACAACTAGCGAACTCGACGCAACTGAACAGAGCTACTGACTGCAACGACTACTGACAGAGTACTGCTCTGCATAGCGACAACTAGCGAACTCGACGCAACTGAACAGAGCTACTGACTGCAACGACTACTGACAGAGTACTGCTCTGCATAGCGACAACTAGCGAACTCGACGCAACTGAACAGAGCTACTGACTGCAACGACTACTGACAGAGTACTGCTCTGCATAGCGACAACTAGCGAACTCGACGCAACTGAACAGAGCTACTGACTGCAACGACTACTGACAGAGTACTGCTCTGCATAGCGACAACTAGCGAACTCGACGCAACTGAACAGAGCTACTGACTGCAACGACTACTGACAGAGTACTGCTCTGCATAGCGACAACTAGCGAACTCGACGCAACTGAACAGAGCTACTGACTGCAACGACTACTGACAGAGTACTGCTCTGCATAGCGACAACTAGCGAACTCGACGCAACTGAACAGAGCTACTGACTGCAACGACTACTGACAGAGTACTGCTCTGCATAGCGACAACTAGCGAACTCGACGCAACTGAACAGAGCTACTGACTGCAACGACTACTGACAGAGTACTGCTCTGCATAGCGACAACTAGCGAACTCGACGCAACTGAACAGAGCTACTGACTGCAACGACTACTGACAGAGTACTGCTCTGCATAGCGACAACTAGCGAACTCGACGCAACTGAACAGAGCTACTGACTGCAACGACTACTGACAGAGTACTGCTCTGCATAGCGACAACTAGCGAACTCGACGCAACTGAACAGAGCTACTGACTGCAACGACTACTGACAGAGTACTGCTCTGCATAGCGACAACTAGCGAACTCGACGCAACTGAACAGAGCTACTGACTGCAACGACTACTGACAGAGTACTGCTCTGCATAGCGACAACTAGCGAACTCGACGCAACTGAACAGAGCTACTGACTGCAACGACTACTGACAGAGTACTGCTCTGCATAGCGACAACTAGCGAACTCGACGCAACTGAACAGAGCTACTGACTGCAACGACTACTGACAGAGTACTGCTCTGCATAGCGACAACTAGCGAACTCGACGCAACTGAACAGAGCTACTGACTGCAACGACTACTGACAGAGTACTGCTCTGCATAGCGACAACTAGCGAACTCGACGCAACTGAACAGAGCTACTGACTGCAACGACTACTGACAGAGTACTGCTCTGCATAGCGACAACTAGCGAACTCGACGCAACTGAACAGAGCTACTGACTGCAACGACTACTGACAGAGTACTGCTCTGCATAGCGACAACTAGCGAACTCGACGCAACTGAACAGAGCTACTGACTGCAACGACTACTGACAGAGTACTGCTCTGCATAGCGACAACCAGCGAACTCGACGCAACTGAACAGAGCTACTGACTGCAACGACTACTGACAGAGTACTGCTCTGCATAGCGACAACTAGCGAACTCGACGCAACTGAACAGAGCTACTGACTGCAACGACTACTGACAGAGTACTGCTCTGCATAGCGACAACTAGCGAACTCGACGCAACTGAACAGAGCTACTGACTGCAACGACTACTGACAGAGTACTGCTCTGCATAGCGACAACTAGCGAACTCGACGCAACTGAACAGAGCTACTGACTGCAACGACTACTGACAGAGTACTGCTCTGCATAGCGACAACTAGCGAACTCGACGCAACTGAACAGAGCTACTGACTGCAACGACTACTGACAGAGTACTGCTCTGCATAGCGACAACTAGCGAACTCGACGCAACTGAACAGAGCTACTGACTGCAACGACTACTGACAGAGTACTGCTCTGCATAGCGACAACTAGCGAACTCGACGCAACTGAACAGAGCTACTGACTGCAACGACTACTGACAGAGTACTGCTCTGCATAGCGACAACTAGCGAACTCGACGCAACTGAACAGAGCTACTGACTGCAACGACTACTGACAGAGTACTGCTCTGCATAGCGACAACTAGCGAACTCGACGCAACTGAACAGAGCTACTGACTGCAACGACTACTGACAGAGTACTGCTCTGCATAGCGACAACTAGCGAACTCGACGCAACTGAACAGAGCTACTGACTGCAACGACTACTGACAGAGTACTGCTCTGCATAGCGACAACTAGCGAACTCGACGCAACTGAACAGAGCTACTGACTGCAACGACTACTGACAGAGTACTGCTCGTAACACTTGCGCGGGCAAGCGCATACTCTCTGGTCAGAGACGCTGCAGTGCCTCGCCATCGCCGCTACGTTACATACGTGTTTCAAGAGTTTGGCGCTGGTAGGGCGGTGGAGCAGGTGTGTCGTGTGACGCTCCCGCGAGTTGCCGCGCTTCCGGGGTTTGGCAGCATGTAATTGCGCTCGACTTGCGATGATAGTTTCTGACTCGGTGTCGCGGACGGGAAGCGTTAGCTGGCGCACATCAAGAGCCCTTTTCGGCTGGAGACCGTGCCGAGAAGAAGGCGAGCCAACATCCAGCTTCTGCAACAGCTACGGCCGACAATGAGTGATTGTCGCCACCTCCTCGACCCACGACTTCAAACCTTCAATCAACCAACTAGGAAGACTGGAAGCACGTAAAGTTTTAGATCTGTATGGCAGACCTAAGCTTTTAAAATTGTTCCATTTGCCTCACAAAATTACAGCAACTTAGCATTAACCTTTGTTGCTCATTGTCCCAATTGCATTACCAAGCAAGGTCCCTTCCTTTTCCGGAATGAACCCGAGTGTCGTTGAAATTCAAACGCCAGCATTAAAGTAATATCATTCGATTTCACTGCTTTAATTTCAATGTTCAGTTAAGGTATTCATAGCGGGCTGCATTATTTAGATTACACAAGCACAAATTAAGAGTGCGAGTTTTGTTACCATATTTTAGCTTACCTGTGACTGCAGCTCAGCTTGTTACGTGCTAAAATTTACTAGTGTTAATTTTTCAGAATCATTTAATTCAGGTTTAAAGTTAAA
Organism: Schistocerca serialis cubense; assembly: GCF_023864345.2. Taxonomy (NCBI): domain Eukaryota; kingdom Metazoa; phylum Arthropoda; class Insecta; order Orthoptera; family Acrididae; genus Schistocerca; species Schistocerca serialis. The sequence continues at coordinate 1,264,311,277 of NC_064638.1, read as the reverse complement.
TCTCTTATTTCTAAATTGCGTAGCTTCAAGTAGCTTCTGAAATGATTATTGAGGTAGCCCAAGGCTAACATTATTATACTGAATTTCGTAGTGCTTCAGAAACAAAGTTCACTATTTATTTCAGTCACTAAATTAACTTTCAATTTTCCGGTTTTATTAATTCTTTTGCTAAATTAAGTCAGAGTGTAGCGAAATTTATTACTTCTGACAAACATTCAGTTTTCACACAACACGTGTCAACCTTCAGTTGCCACGCTTTTAGTGCTAATTACATGTGCAATAACCTTTCTTTTTCAGTTATTATAGTAGTTGTCCATAGGACTGGCGACCGTATTTTTCCCCAAATCTCAAATATCCTATTAACGCCAGTTAATTGTTAACGTAGCGACCAAACATTTACTTTCTTTATTAACTTTACCCCTTTTCAAAATTAATTTCCACCAGTTTCATTTGCATTTTTCCTTTCATTTAGATGTAACCCTTTCCTCCCTCATTACCGACAGATTAACTTCGGAGACGATTGCTTTCCCAAATTTCCATTAGGTACACGCGGTTTAATTTTTACTGTCATTAAGTTCGATAAGTGAGGGGGAGGTTACAATCCACATGAGTGCTTAGAGGAACGCGTTAAACTTCGGTTACACGATAAATCAGTCCGATCTAAAAGCCGTAAATTCAACTAAATACCTAGGTATTACAATTACGAACGATTTAAATTGGTAGGAACACATAGAAAATGTAGTGGGGAAGGCTAACTAAAGGCTGCGTTTCATTGTCAAGACACTTAGAAAATGGAACAGAACTTTTAAGGAGACTGCCTACACTACGTTAGACCGTTCTCTTTCAGAATACTGTTGCACGGTGTGGAATTATTACCAGATACGACTGACTGAGTACATCAAAAAAGTTCAAACAAAGGCCGCACGTTTTGTATTATCGCAAAATATGGGAGAGAGTGCGACGGGATCTTCTCTTGAAATTCCAATCACCAACTTTCTCCTCCGTATAAGAAAATATTTTGTTGACACGGGCTTACATAGGGAGGAACGATCACAAAGATGAAGTACCGGAAATCAGAGCTCGTACGGAAAGATATAGGGTTTCATTCATACCGCCGCTATACGAGATTTATATAATAGAGAATTGTGAAGCTGGTTCGATGAACCCTCTGCCAGGTACTTAAATGTGATTTGCAGAGTATCCATGTAGATGTAGATGTAGAATGAGGAACTTGAAATTTCAGCTCAAGATAGGATCATGTAGTGGCAGGCCTACTATAGCTCTATTTTAAAAGAATAACTGACTATGCACTCGTTAGATATGACACGCTAGAGAAATTCGTTACAGGATGGACATTAATTGCTATACGGTCAATACACAGAAATATATAAAGAAACGGACACTACTCAATAATAAATGAAAACCACAGTATAGGACTGCACACAGACGACGAATAGAATGAGTTTGGCTGTCTAGAGCACTGGAGACCTTCAATGAGTACCTTAGAAGAATATTATCCAAAAATCCCTCAGAAGACATGATAAAATTCCGGTCGTATGTAAAGGCTGTTAGTGGCACGAAAGTTATTGATAGGCTCTGAGGGACGAGGCAGCGACTAATAATAAGTTTAGCAGACTAAAAGCAGAAATGCTTAACACCTTTTCCAAACTGCCATGGCCCATTCTGATCCAGTATAATTCTTGTACGATCGCAAATATGAGTCAATGGATTTGAGAAAACGTTGAGAGCGTTAAGGTCAGACAAAACTCCAGCTCCTGACGGAAAATCTATCTGATTCCATTCCGATGATCTGGCTGAATTATTTTAACACTTCTATTAACCTCAATATACCGACGTTCTCTCTCAAAAAAAAAAAAAAAAAAAAAAAAAAAAAAAAAAAAAAAAAAAAAAAAAAAAAAAAAATCTGTACCACGTGATAGGATGAAAGCACAGGTCAGAATCCTCCAAATGAAGTGTAGCACAAGTGAACCACAAACCCACTGTCCTATATAATTCAACGCCTTCCATTGTTATGCAGTCTTAGAAGATGTTCTGAGGTGAAATTTTAAAGGATATGTGGACAGATTGTACTTCTTCACTTCAACCAGTGCTGAATAGGTAAACAGCGATCACGTGAAACCTAAATCTCGTCCTTATACAAAGCACTGAATGTCATGGAAGTTGCATTCAACCATAAGAAGTATTTCGTAACTTACGAAAGACATTTGAATCGGTACAACACATGCGTATCGCTTCCGTAGGGATCGCAAAGACACAGTTAATTTAATCTCATCGCGCACAGAGGCCTTAAATCAATCTCCTTGCATCCCATACGAAACGAAAACAGGAAAAAATACGAAAACTTGAAACGTTGAGAAGGCCCTCTTTCATGCAGCTCACAGTGGTTTGTAGAGTATAAATATACAGGGTGTCCCAGCTGTCTTGTCCACCCAAAATACGAGCTGGAACAATAACATCTATTGGAAAACGACTTTCACCGGTATCAATGTAGGGCTGTGGCCCATGAATGCACATATTTGGAAACATTCTAAAACCAAAGCATATGTGTTTTTTAACACACACTTATGTTTTTTTAAATGGACCTCCTATATTTTTTTCTTCAGCAATCCATAGCATGACAAAGCATATACACAATGGCGTTGATTGCATTGTAATATTTCCATTACATCCCGAGATATTAAGACGCGAAGTTGACGCTTGAAACATCCGACATGCGCTGCTAGCGCATGTCCTGAGGCACAGGCGTGAACCCCATGCTGCCCGTAATCGTAATGTGATTGACATGCGTAATCACACCTCCATACTTATCAAGAGGTCCGAAACGAATAATACGGTCTGCTGCCATCAACTCTCATTAGCACCTAATGGTTTCCCTCTTGCACGTTTTACGTACCGAAGTACACAATATGAACCAGTACCATTCGGGGTACACCCGTCAGGTCGTCTTATTTATCGTGCACACCCAAAATAAGGTTCAGCTAATGCGTTATATGACCCATTGTGCCTGTCGCGCAGCTCCTGGCTCTGCCTAGTCAAGTGTCCAACGTAGTTCCCACTACTGCCACAGTTACCACTTCGCCTTGTTTATTATTTGCGACCCATGCCAACTCCTGTACTCCACCACCCTCCGAGCGTCCCATTTTTTGTTGCTTTGGCGTGCAGTACACCGCTTTGCAGTGTAGTCGTGCATCACAGTAATCTAGTGACGGCACGGAGGTAGTACACATTGTGAATAAAAGTTGTGTTGTGGGACTTAAACTGTACAGTATAATGTACACACATGAAGATATGGTAGAAATGCTGCTGGTCTATATAGAATGTACGTCGACGGGAAATACGTTATGAGATTGCTTGTTTGTTGATAGTACTGTTAGCGAACATTATGATTATTAAGTTAATATGTCTGTTTTCTACCCTACTCTACATACCTGTACTGTACCCTGTTGTAGGTGGACGAAATGCTGTTCAGGCAGAACGACTGTACAGAAGACGATTCCCTGACAAGCCATCGCCTTCGTGCCGGATGTTTCGTCGTCTCATATCTCGTCTACGTGAAACGGGAAGCTTAAATCCAAGACCTCGACATCGTCCTAGAACACGCACAGATGAACGTGCAGAAGTTGCTGTGCTCGCTACCATAGCTGTGAATCCTCAAATCAACACACGTCAAATTGAACGTGAAGTTGGTGAGTCGAAATCAAGTGCACAAAGTATTCTTAAACGTCATAAATTTTATCCTTACCATGTTCATTTACACCAGGATCTTCACGGAAATGACTTCCGCAATAGGGTAACATTTTGTCGGTGGGTTCAGCAGAAATTTCTGATTAATCCAAATTTTATTTGCAGATGTTCCCTTTATCGACGAGGCATCATTCTCCAACAAAGGAATTGTCAATATGAGAAATATGCGTTATTGGTCCGCTGACAATCCAAAATAGCTCCGTCAGGTAGAGCATCAACGTCCGTGGAAAATTAATGTTTGGTGTGGGATTATTGGAGATACCATTATCGGACCTTTCTTAATAAATGGCCTCCAAAATGGCAGACAATACTCCAGATTTATACCACACAATCTTCCTGTTCTCTTGGACACCGCACCTCTGAACCGGAGAATGGTCCTGTGGTATCAGCATGACGGATGCCCTGCACATAACGCCTTACGAGCACGACGACTTCTGAACGGCAAGTTCCCTGGTAGGTGGATTGCACGAGGTGGAACAGTTAGGCGGCCTGCCCGATCTCCGGACCTTACACCGCTGGATTATTTTCTTTGGGGAGCAGTGAAGGATGCTGTTTACCAACATGAACCAACAACACCAGAGGACATGAAGCAACGCATTATTGATGCTTGTACAGCCATCAAAGAAGAAACAGTAGCACGAAGTAGGGCATCCTTCATCCGCAGAGTTACCCTATGTAATGGACATCACTTTTGAGCATGAGATTTGAACGCTATGTTTAGTATGTAGTTCTGGTATCACAGTGGAACTTTCTACAAAGGGCCATTTTACCCAGTGATGTTAAGAAACATTTGTTTGCAACAATTTGTCATTTAACGCATTAGATAAACATAACATTGATAATTACGTGATAATCCAACTAATTGGCTAAACATGTTTACATTCATCTTCTATGTCCTACCTGAACTTCCCAAATCAAAACACTTTTACCTAAACAACGGTAAAACTTTTAGTCCTCTTGCTCGATTCACTAAAACCATCAACATGAATTTTACTATTACGAGTGAATGATTAACTGTCACTTGCGCTAGATCTACAGTAAAGTAAAGTTTTAACGTTGAACGGCATTATCTTTTTAGTAACGGATTAACGATAAGCGAAGTTAACTTTGTGACTAACGTTGCGGTACACAGATATGTTACAGAACCGCATCACCCCTAGCCTATGGGATAAATACCTGCTGGAATGTACGACGTTAATGCAGGATGGCAGCAGGCGGTATTATTCGTTTCGGACCTCTTGATAAGTATGGAAGTGTGATTACGCATGTCAATCACATCGCGATTACGGGCAGCATGGGGTTCACGCCTGAGCCTCAGGACGTGCGCTAGCAGCGCATGTCGGGTGTTTCATGCGTCAACTTCGCGTCTGAATATCTCAGGATGAAATGGGAATATTACGATGCAAGCAACGCCATTGTGTTTGTGCTTTGTCATGCTATGGATTGCTGAAGAAAACATATAGGAAGTCCATTTAAAAAAACATAAGTTTGTGTTAAAAACACATATGCTCTAGTTTTAGATTGTTCCCAAATATGTACATTCAGGGCCCCAGCCCTACATTGATACCGGTGAAAGTCGTTTTCCAATAGCTATTATTGTTACAGAGATATTTTGGGTGGACAAGACAGCTGGGACACACTGTATATGTAAAAGGAGATGTAGAGCTTACGTGCATAATTCAAAAATTTCACTCTAGTTTCGATCTGTTTCTTGTGTTGGTATGTGTTACTTGTATTCCTTTTTCGTTCAATAAACTCGTAGCAAGGATATATTTGAAGATCGCCTTGAAAGGGGCAACACTAACAGGGCTCCTGGCTCAGGCAGGAAGACAGTGAGCTCACAGCAGGAAGACAGGGACCTAGTGTCTAGGAGCAAAAGGAAACAAGGAGACTTCACTTTTGAAATAAGGACAGACATGGTTGGATTCAATCATTATTCAACAAATCCAAAATGACTTACTCCTGTAGGTCACGAACTAGTCGGTTATACGCAACTGTAGCGAGTCATTTTGAACCCCTGGCATCCCCTCCCTTCAGATAGCGTGCCAGTAGTTCCCTCACAGACTACGGTGGTTGGGTTGTCTGTGGAAGAGACCAAACAACGAGATCATCGGTCTCATCGGATTAGGGTAGAATGGGAAAGGAATTCGTCCATGTCCTTTCAATGGAACTATCCCAGCATTTTCTTGGAGCGATTTTGGGAAATCACGGAAAACCTAAACCAGGATGGCCGAACGCTGGCTTGAACAGTCGTCCTCCCGAATGCGAGTCCAGTGTTCTAACCACTGCGCCACCTCCCGCGGTCACAGACTGCCTCTTGATCATCATCGCCTTCTTCTTTTCATTATACACAGACTCCGACTGTTAGCGAATGTAACAGATTGTGCCTTCATGACGTCACTGTCAACAATGAGTTTCGGCACGAAACCTACCGAACCGTTGCGTAGCATCAGTCTCATTGACAAACCTTCCGAAGAAAGAGTCGATTTCGAAGTGCGCTTTCTAGGAAGTCTGTTTCGCATCCTTCGGGCTGTGAGAAGAAGTTGAGAAGTAGTGAGGAGGTAGGTGAACACTGACTTTTAAATTACTCTGCAGTCGCAGGCACGGGATCAGGGTCTGGAAGACAAATATTTTATCTTTGGTCTACATATCAGTATGTCAGATAATTCTTCAATTCCCATCTTGTATACTAAACTTTACATTGTTGAACTTCTGTATTTCCTGAGGCGCTGCATTGCGTTCTTCATAGTCCAGAAATTTAATCTGGAACGAGGAGCACAGCTCACTGAACATGTGGAAAACGACTTGTTCTCACAACGTCAGCAGGTTTCGTAATTAGTTTGCTGATGCAAAATGAAATAACTTTGCTCAAGAATTTCAGTTAACTGGAATGTTGATCACCACTATTACTATACTTATCAATTCCCCAACATCCTTTAAAACGTTTGATGGTTAATTTGATTTGGCACGGTAGAAAGCCTTTCCGACAAATAATTAAATGTACAATGCCTACTGTATATCATGTAGTGTATTATTACCTTATTTACTAACTCCAGACTCCCAATAATTGTTGGCTTCATACAAGTATTTGTTTTCTTTTATCGATCCGTTAGGTTTTTGTTCAGTTTACTTGGTGTTTCATCTAAAATACAGCATCACTCAATATTATTTATTTTATGATTGTGATAAGAGCCGGTGTTTGTCGCATACGGTGCCATGTACGGTATGAGACTGAATTGTTTATTTAGACCAAAACTTCTTGTCAATAAGGCAGATTTCATTTGACTATTTTCGTCTCAGGAGGCACTGTAACTACTAAAGACTGCTTTTTTTACGTTTCCAAGATGTTTTCGCGAGTGAAGTCGCTGTTCGGCTCGCCAGCTGCCAGCCAGGGGTGTCCCAGGCTGGTCGACGAGCCGCCAACACCTGCGCCTGTACGCCGCCTTCGCCCACCTCGACCAAAGCCGAATGAGAAGAAGGTCGAGTCCATCACCACTGACTGCAAAGAGGCCGCTGCTGATAAACCGCAGCTTCAGGCAATTCATGTAAGCAGCAAATCATCCTTTGCAAAACATTGACCAATAATAACTGTCAGAGTGTTCCAAGAAAAATGATAGAAATGGATTCCAATAATGTTCTGCAGATACGTTTACTGACATAAATTTTTCTTTCCACAGTTTGGTCCGAGACCGAGAATTGTGCATTTTGACTTGTCTGATTAAGAGGAGGAAGTCTCTGGCTCCTACTATCCTCCTGGAGTTCCAGTTCCACCCAGTCGGCTGCAGATCTTTGCCAACAGACCACGCCGAAGGAACATTATCCGAGAGCCACCGTCGCAGGAAGTGCAGACTGCGATGGCACATCCAGGAGCTGATATACAAGCAATGGTATGTTAAACATTTAGCTGTTAAAAACCCCGTATTACTTTAGAAACACAAACGTAGATTTCTTATTAACGCTTGAAATAAATGTAAATGTAGGACTGATGTTAATCTACACATACATCTACTTACAATTGATGATGAGGGTTGTCAAGGCATCCTGAAGCCAAACGCGACATATTGTTTGAGAATATGTGGAAACGACAAAAAGATCGTCATGAGATTGGTCCCAAAACACATTGCGATATTTTACAAAACTTACATTACTACATTTCCAAGGAATGTTTATGGAATGGTGATATTATCAATACGAAGATTCAGTTAACTCGCTTTACACATCATACTTCTATATTTTTCGTCACTTTGCAAAAGTCTTATTTATGTTACCGTTACCGATTTTCTGTAGCCTGTAATATTTCAAGTGCTAGATATAGGTTTGCTCAAGGAAGCAGCTTAATAAAAATAATTCTTTTTGTCATTTTCAGGAGAACCCGCCACCTACAACATGGATTGGGCTTCTAGTGGAGACTCTAGTGGACCTGTATCGAAACAAGAGAGATTATCGCCGGAACCATGGATTGGCAGAGAGACCAGGGTTCGTCATCCGAATGAAGAGAAGATTCGCTTCTGTTCGTGAGGCAGTGAGAAGAGTTCTGCATCTGAAGAAGAATGTGGACAAGAGACAGCTGCCGACGGGCATAGATTCAACTCTGCGTGATTACTTTCTTCATTGTGAACACCCTGACCCTAACTACCCGCAGATTATTCCTTTGGCACCACGGCTACTTGAAACCGCGCTGTGATGTGTTTGTAGAAGCCAGTCTGGTTTGGCTTGAAATAAAACACTTTAAAATCTGTTTAGTTGTGATTTTATTGTACTAGTGTACTATCGTACTAGTGTGAAAGCGAAAAAGGTTAGTTCTGTGAAGTAACCTGCTTGGATGGTTAAAAATCATAATTAACTGGCAGCAGCATATGCTGAATTAGAGAAGTTGGCGCTTAAAATGACGTCACTAGGGTTGTGAATGGGGCACATCAGTTTACTGTGCTCAAATTTTCAATCCGGTAACAGCTTAAAGAGAAGGTACAGACTAAATAGTAGACCGCCTGCAGACAACTCACAACATTCAGAAAGACTAACACAAGGAAGGAATAGTACAAATCATGGTTAATAATAGGAGACTGAAAGAAATACTGAGAGGGTACTTCCGATAGGCAGTTTTCATGATATTAAATGTCTGATTTAATGCCTGATTTAATGGCTATTCAACTTCTCAGTACAGAAACCTTTTAAGTGGAACGTAGGACTCAGCTTTACAACTTGCGTTATGAAGTGTGTGTCGAATCATATTCATCAGAAGAAGACCTACTGACCATCTACGTACAGGTAATGTTTTAGATGATAACCATAACAGTGCAATTGAGGGTGATACCGGGAACGTCGCTGAGAATGCTTGTTTCACTAAGGTGAAGATTGTGCCATTCCTTGAGTAGTGCAACAGCCACTGGATCCTCTCGATTCGTTCATCAAGCTGTGCCTGTCATGTATGTCTGTGACTGATGCATCGTACGTCGCACAACATGCAACATGGCCTACATCTGGATGTTTAGTTTATGAGGTAATTCGCATTACTAATTTCCAGATGCAGTCTGCGAGGTAGAACTCTGTCAGCTGATCCCGATTTTCTCCAACACTTTTAGTAAACGGCAAATACTTCAGAGCAACAGAGTTACCGTCCGTCTATACACGCATCTGGAGAAGGGAAGTGTAAAGCTATAAAGGCACATTTGCATGCCGAGCGTGAGTTTCCGCGGAAACGCGAAATATTAATTAAATAAATAATCAGTGACAAATAAATAAATCCTATGGCACACAACTGCAGCGCTGTGTCGCTGATAAAACAAAAGCACAATTACGTTACTCTTATGTTTGATTAAGAAAAGGAGAGCTCTGGTAGAAGTGGTGCTAGAAGCACGTATTTTATTTTATTGTCTGGCACACCGCCATATTTCATGTTATAGAAGAAGAATACTGCGAGTTGCAACCACACTAGGCACTCGATTCTGTAAAGAATTATATTTATAAAAGTAAGTAGGATTATGAACTGTAGGCTTATTCATTGAATATATCTGATTTAACTAACTGTGTAACTTTTTTATGTTTAGTAGATAATCACCTCTGTTCGACGTATTGGCATGGCTGGCAAATTATTGTAATATTGAGATTTAGATTATGAGTCCGCACCTACCGCAGCAGTCTTTGGAAACGATTTAATTACGAAGTCCGATTATTCAGTTTTATTTCACGGTCAACTACGAGTAACATTGCCTTTACGAAAAAGCCATTGTCAAGCGTCTGATACCGAATAATTAAACGTCCACGTTCCAGATAAGCAAATACAATTGCAATCACAATCACCATCATACAGATAGAATGATCAATATCTAAATAACAATACATTTATTTTTAATTTATTTTATATTGGCGACCGTGACAGGACTTGTTATTTTGTCATTTGTTACATTGTTCTCTTTGTTTCATGTAAAAAATCAACTTTCTGGACCTGGACGTCAATGTATGAGAGATAACAAAATCTGAAGATATTTTCCAATTCTGAAATTTTGCGGGAAGACGCAATGAAACTTCCAGCAAAATAAGGTAAGACGCAGCATCTTTGCATTAGCAGGCTTGACCAGACGTATAATTCAGTGTATTAGCTTTTCAGTAAATTCTGTAGTGTTTCTTTTCTGCATAACAGTTTCAGTGATAAATTTCATTCTCAGTACTTTTCCCTAAACAATAACGTATGCAACAATACCAATACACGAGTGTACAATATGGCCGACTTCTGTACGATATCATGTAACATGGCCAGCAGCCATTACCAATAATCTCAAATTCAGTTTATATTTTTAAATTAACAGACAGCCATTGTTGCTACGAGCGATTCATGCTCAACAACATTTTATTTTAAAATCAGTGTCAAAAATTTTCTTGAAACATATATCAGGTGTGGCATGGTAATAACTAGAAAACAATACGCAAAAATGGAACAGCAAGGACGTACTATTCAGGCGCAATCCGACTCGGACATGAGACAAGTGTTAGAAAATGACTTTACGACAGCAACCGGCAGTGACGATTCATCAAACATTGACGCAAGTGTTGACGAAAATTTTGACGGTAGGCCGTCCACTACAAAAATTTCAAAATCTCAATCAGAGCCCATGTTAATGCATGACGTCACGTCTAATGACGCGGCGGGGGCAGAGACCTTGCAAACGGTAAACATTGCCGACATGTTACAAATGCTAATGAAACAAAACGCAGAAAATATGGCAACCATAAGGAAACAGAACGCCGAAAACATGGCAACCTTAAAGGCACAATTAGAGACACAAAATGAACAGTTAAAAACACAAAATGACGAAATCAAATCTGATCTCATAGCAATCAAGATAGGTAATGACACTTTGTGTAAACGTGTGGAACTTATAGACGCCACACTGACCAAACAGATGACTGAACTCAGTACTAAATTTTCCCAGCTTAATACGAGACAAGAAAAGACTACAACTGACGTAGCACTTTTACAGACACAAGTAAAAAACCTTAATGTCACGTGTGAAGTTCTTACTGAACAAATTCAAACATATCCTTCAGTACATGACAACCTTGAAAAACGAATTACTGACGTACAGAATAAATTTGACAATGCTGAACAACACCTGACTGACATCTTACAATCAGATGCCACAGCTCATTTTCAAAATATTAATAAAGAATTTCGTGATTGGGTTGAGAACAAAGACAAACATTTTCAAAGATGCTTACGTGAAAATTTACCAACAATTGTGCACGACTCCGTAGCGCAATGCATTACTAATAACAAACAGCTGATCAGTGACGCAGTACAATCCGTCACTGCACCCATGAGACAATTCACCGATCAACTACAGTCTGAATGTAACGAAAATATCAGTCAAAATGTACAGTTCAGAAACCAATATACATTCGAGTATGATACACACATTCCGCACACGACAAATACACAATAACAAAACACACCACGACTACAACACATACCACGATGTGCAAACACAAACACAAGCTATTATCATGGTAAACCACAGCAACATTATCGTAATTACTCGCCAGCTGAACATACCAGTAATTACAGTGGAATAAATCCATATCACAATGCGAAGGAAGTTGAAAGCTTAATGAAACACAGGCAATTTCAGATTTTTATCCCAGAAAAACGAACCATTCATCCGGTGATTTTTCTTAAATCTTTTAGTAACGCATTTCCGCGCACTTGGAGTGACCGGAAAAAGGTTTCATATATTGTCGGTTACATCCAAGGCGATGCAGCTGTCTGGGCATACAGTCAAGCTGACGTATGTACCACGTACAGTGAGTTTGAGCGTGCTTTTCTGAACAAATTCTGGTCGCAATCCGTCCAGGAGCGACTCAGAAGACAAATTTTAGAACCTGAAACTTTTATCATAAAAATGGTAACTTACGCAGATATTTTGAAAAATACTTGAACATGGGACACTTTTTAGACGAACCAGTCGCAACGCGTGATATACTCCGAGCGTTGAAGGCCAAATTGCCTTTCAACATTAAGGAAAAACTTCTACATATCCCGGATGACGATTCAGATTGTTTTTTAACAGCTTTAGATTCGGTTGACATGTTACTTGAAGATCAGCGCTTCGCGCGGCAAAACAGCAGCCACAATGTTTACACTAGTGGTATGCAAAACATGCAGGCTTGCCAACACAATTCTGGCGCGCCCACAGTTGGATACGCGGTACAACAAAAACAGCAAACTCACATGCCATCTCAGTACGGAAATCAACACGCGTATTCCAATACAAACAATAGTTAAAACAGTAATAACATTTCAAGCGGCAATCCATACAAAAGGCACCGCGGTAATAACTACAACGGTAACAACGGATGCAAAGGTAATAACAAAAACACAAACAGAAATAGAAATAATAATAACTACGAGCCAAGACAGCATCAAGGTTGGACTCGTAACGATCAGTACTTTCATTCAAACTCTGCTTTACCACAGCAGCCACCAGGTCAAAATTGGAGCATACCTTACGACCGACAGGTAAGTTATAATGCGCAACAGCAACAACAACCGCAAAAGTTTAGAGATCATAATAGGCAATATCCGAATGTGAATATAATAGAAATGACACCTGATGCACAACCTCAATCTGTGTCAGTACCTAGTACAAATGCTAATCCAACAAACTAGAAACAGTCACTACTTTGCCCCAGGTCGTGGCTGAAGAATTCTTGGGGGGCGACTTCAATGTTAATCAGTTATTTGACACCACACTTGAACAACAGAATAATGATATGCCGAGTAATTCTAAACAAAAACTACCTGTTTTATTTATAAGATACAACCACAATAACAATATATCTGATGAACTTTTACAAGACAGTACACAATGTCGTTTAAACACAAATGAAATTGTTTTAGCATCTACTACTGGTGTAGTAGGTGGGATTCCAACTACTATTATCCTAGATACAGGTGCAGCTGTGAGCGTTTTGTCTTTTAATTTCTATAAAAAGATGTGTGAATTGGAACCTGTGCCTGAGTTTCCTGCCCAAAACTGTAAAATAACTACTGCACTAGCTAATAAGTCATGTAGGGTTACGAAGCAAGTTTTTGTAAACGTTAAAATAGGTAATGGAACCGTACAATGGCCATTCCTGGTTGTACAAAACCTTGTGACAAATTGCATATTAGGAATAGATATTATGAGCGAGAAGGACTGCATTATAGACTTCTCCAAAGGTAAATGTATTTTAAATGATAAAGGCAGTGTAATTATTATTGATTTGGACAGGAGAACTCTAAAGCATGACAAACACTGTACAGGGTACAAGGTTCAGTTAGTACTTGACAATGACATTCAAGACATGCAAACACACTCATCTGACACAGAGCTAATGGACTTGAAAACATTGCTTGATCATAAGATAAGTGAAGCTACAGCTCTCAGTGTACATGAACGTATAAAACTACAGGAAGTGTTATCCAAATATTTACAAGTTTTTACCAAACGATTAGGTGTTATCAACACGTATGTGTACAAGATTGAAGTTAAGCCTCACAAGATCTTCTACCATCAGACATATAACGTACCGTTATCTCAACGACCTGCTGTGTGGCAAGAATGAAAACAAATGTTAGACTGGAAGGTCATTGAACCATCCACCTCACCTTATTGTAGTCCTCTACTTGTTGTCAAAAAATCAAATGGAAGCATTAGGTTAGTGTTAGACGCACGAGCTATTAATGAAATAATTTTACCGGTTCACACAAAACCTGAAAATTTAGAAGAGCAATTACAGAAATTTCTAGATGCAAAATATTTTTCCACAATAGATCTCGCTAATTCGTTTTGGCAGGTGGGTATCACTCCTGATTCTCGGAAATATACTGCATTTATGTTCGGGGGGCGAACCTATCAGTTTTGTGTTCTACCCTTCGGACTGAATGTCAGCTCGGGGGTATTCATTACAGCCCTGGATACCGTGCTTGGCGACGATTTAGTTGAGACAGTCACACACTATGTAGATGATATACTGATAGCTACACAATCTTGGAATGAACACGTTGACACTCTTCAAAGAATTTTAGAAAAATTTGCACAAGCTGGAGTCACAGCCAACCTAAGAAAATCAAAATTTGTTTGCAGTGAGATAAAGTATTTAGGACATATCATTAATTCACAGGGCATACGTCCGGATCCCAGTATATTAGATGTTATCAGAAACTTTCCTAGCCCTCGAACTAAAAAGCAGTTAAAATCATTCCTTGGGCTATGTTCATTTTTCAGACGTTTTTTGCCACAACCACTATTGAACAGTAAACATCTGCTAAATCTACTCAGAAAGAATCAAGTTTGGATCTGGTCGGAACAGTGCCAGAATGATTTTAATGCAATTAAACATGCTTTAGTGAATGCTAACATATTGAGCCATCCAGATTTCAATTTAGATTTTTGTATGACTTGTGACGCTTCACGTACTGGCTTGGGCTGTTGCTTATTTCAAGTTGTAAAGAATAAAGAGGAGGAACAGATAAGAATTATTGGGTTTGCGAGTCGCACTCCAACTGAATGTGAGCGTACATACTCCACTACTGAGTTAGAAACACTTTCCATAGTATGGGCATTCAAGAAATTCAATTATTATTTATTTGGAAAACATACGGTAATTTACACCGATCACCAGGCCCTGACATTTTTGTTAACTTGTAAACTTGTACATCCTAGACTATCACGATGGGCAGTTACACTTCAGAACTACTCTTTTGAAATTAAGTACATAAGAGGTAAGGACAACACCATTGCAGACACTTTGTCTAGACTTCCACAAGGTATGAATGATACCAACAGTGACTTAGAAAATATAAATGACTACAGGATTCTCTTAATGCAAGACAAGCAGTATCACCAATATAATATTGATATGTGCAGAAACATGGCTGAATTACAAAAATCTGATCCTCACTGGTATAAGATAATAACATTACTGGTAGGTAAACACAATCATCCTTTGACTGAGTATTACAAGTTACACAATGATGTGTTATTTTACCGCCGACATCCAAATGCTACTAACTGGTGTGTATGCATTCCCAAAGAGTCTGAACGTAATCTAATTTGGCACACACACTTAGTTTGGGGTCATTATGGGACGAAAAAGTGTTTGGCAAAGCTCAGCACATACTGTTATTTTAGCAATATGAGGAGAAAAATTTACAGGGAACTGAAAACATGTGTCATATGTAAAAATCAAAACCTCAGAATTTATCCACAAAAACAGATTTACATTCTATTTTACCTAGTAAACCCCTGGAAATTCTGTGTACTGACATCAGTGGACCGCATCCAGCAAGCTCTGGAGGCGTCAAATATCTTAGCTTTTTACGACATATTTTCTAAACATGTAAAACTTTATGCTTTAAAGTCCGCCACTGCAAATGCTATAATACGAAGATTCTCAAGTGATTACCTGACGCACGTGGGAAAACCTAAAGCAATTCTATCAGATAATGCAGCATACTACTCTGGGTACAAATGGAGAAATTTCTTGAAGGACAATAACATCAAAAGTATATTTATTTCGAGGTTTAGTCCACAATGTAACGCGACTGAGAGACTTTTCCGAGAATTAAACCGTTTCATGAGGACCTATATTTCATCAAAACATACTAATTGGGTGTCCTACCTAAGTCTTTTCGAAGACGTACACAATAACTTAAATATTTACGATACGAATTACACACCTAACGAGATCATGTTCAATTGTAAACAGAACGATCAGTGGATAGAACCATTACCTAAGTTGTCTGAACAGAAAATAAAAGAAGTATTGACTACATTGACACATCACGCACAAATACGAAACAAACATCACAGAAACATAATAAAAAGCAAACAAAAATTCGAGGTAGGAATGCTTGTACTACTTCGTACTCATCATAAATCTGTAGCACTCAAACGACGCAACGCTAAGTGGCGTCTGCTATATGAAGGACCTTATATAATTGTTAACATACCGCATCCTGGTGCGTATCTGTTACAACATCCTAGAACTAACAAAATTATTGGGCTATACGCACACCGAGATCTTAGAGCATTTCATGCTGAATAATGTCAAAGTCATACCCATCAAAATATTGCTAAGCAACTCGAAAAACTCTGTTGTTACAACACAGATAATAAGTAGTATAGAAATTTTCATTTCAGCGGTTCCAGTGACGCAGTTGAAGACAGAAGAACTCTTCTTTCAGCGCGCGCCTCCACCTGAAAGACGGAATATTAAAGTAAAATTTATGATTACGTAGCAGTGGATGACGTATTAATTTTTCACGGAACATTTGTTACTGAAGGTACCACTGACTTGGTGTGACACCTGACGAACTGACAGACGTCATCTGTGAAGCGATCTTTTACTTTGAGAAATAGATTAGACGCACATCTCTCAACGCGAAAAGCATCTATCAGTAGTCAAGGCCACATAGACACTCTACACACAAGCACAAAACGCGAGGAATCGAACATTTTCTCTCTCTTACTATTTTGAATATTTATTGAGTAGTGAAAACGCCTGGTCTTGCCTACTGATGTAATGAATGTTGTGTCTAACCTATCTTAATTTCAGATGACATCACAAAAAACATCGATAATATCCCAGCAAAACCGCTAAAGAGGATGTAAATATCTGCAATTCATGAAATCAAATGTGACACAATGTAATAAACTATAGCGATGTAATGATGATGTAAACTTGTTTATGTGCAACTATATTATGTTTATGCTAAGAAAATATGTGACGTGTGTATGTATAATTACTTCATTATGCAGCGTAACAATGTAAACGCGATGAACGATTTCCTTGATTAATAACTACGAACATTTAGGTGAGCTATATTCAGCAAAAAACTGAAAATGTGAAGTGCATAATTCGTGCATCGTCTAGTGACATTACTACAGTACCCAACTTCAAGATGTTAACTGGATTAAATGGACACAAGGTGCCTGTCCAGAAAACAACACGACGGGTGGAAGAATTTTGGTTGGAACTTCAGGGAATGAAATGTTCTCGAAATGTGACGGACACTCTTACCTGGACTGTCCAAGGATCGACGCCAGCTATGTGCCGTCCGAGGTTCTGCAACCAAGCTTCCACGGAATGTAAAAAACGAACTGCACGTGGACCAATTACTCGACGGGTCACGTCTGATCTGTAATAAGCGATGCTTTTAGTCACAATGAACTGCATCACTACGACTATAATGGAAATGAGAAATGGACACGCTTATGTATTAATCACGTTGTTATACAACGATGTTACTGTGATCAAAAAACTTTACCACGACGATACTAACCTGTAAAAAATTATTGTGCAGCGGATGAATATGAACTGTAATAACGACACGATGTGTATAGGTCAACGCACCTGAAAAATACGGACATTTTTCTTTGAAGTATTTCAAAACAATACTATGTAACTAAGAACATTCAACAATCTAAGTTGTATTGTGTTATAACAAATATTGTAAATTTAAAACTAAGTTACCTGTCATAGAATGTAGTCTTCATATGTAATCTTGGTTGAATATTTTCTTTGTGCAACGACTGAAAAACGCGCGCACACGAACAATATGAACTGCAATACTGTGCCGCGTGATCTAACTGTACGATATAACGGCAGTGCCGCAGTTACACAGACGCTTCTGCGCATGCGCGCACTCTATCTGCCAACATAAGAACTTTTACGGCGCACCCGCGTCATTCAAATTTTGTATATAATGTGTATAATGTGTAATGTAAGTCACGTAAATAGTTGTAGATAACTTAGATTTTCTTGTGCCTTTAGGTGAATTGCTCGCCTGCAGGTGTGTCCTTTCGCCTCGCAATTCAGGGGGCAATATAAAGGCACATTTGCATGCCGAGCGTGAGTTTCCACGAAAACGCGAAATATTAATTAAATAAATAATCAGTGACAAATAAATAAAGCCTATGGCACACAACTGCAGCGCTGTGTCGCTGATAAAACAAAAGCACAATTACGTTACTCTTATGTTTGATTAAGAAAGGGAGAGCTCTGGTAGAAGTGGTGCGAGAAGCACGTATTTTATTTTATTGTCTGGCACACCGCCATATTTCATGTTATAGAAGAAGAATACTGCGAGTTGCAACCACACTAGGCACTCGATTCTGTAAAGAATTATATTTATAAAAGTAAGTAGGATTATGAACTGTAGGCTTATTCATTGAATATATCTGATTTAACTAACTGTGTAACTTTTTTATGTTTAGTAGATAATCACCTCTGTACGACGTATTGGCATGGCTGGCAAATTATTGTAATATTGAGATTTAGATTGTGAGTCCGCACCTACCGCAGCAGTCTTTGGAAACGATTTAATTACGAAGTCCGATTATTCAGTTTTATTTCACGGTCAACTACGAGTAACATTGCCTTTACGAAAAAGCCATTGTCAAGCGTCTGATACCAAATAATTAAACGTCCACGTTCCAGATAAGCAAATACAATTGCAATCACAATCACCATCATACAGATAGAATAATTAATATTTAAATAACAATACGTTTATTTTTAATTTATTTTATTTATTTTATAAAGCTAAAATAAGTTGACTGGATACCACAAATAATAAAGCATCAGGGTATTATATGTGACATACAAAGAGTCTAATTAAGATCGAAAAACTCGTATCACGAAAGGGAACGACAAAATTAAAAGATATATCTTTTGGCGTACTTGACTAGTACAATACAACACCTCTGCATAGTTACGGAAATCAAGGACATCTATGTCGATACAAGTTAATACCAAATTGACAAAACACAACAAGAGCATGTGTCGATGGAATAAGGTGCCAAGCCAGACGTAAAGGAGTACAATATTAAACAGCTCTTCGAGAGCTGTACTTCAGTGACAGAACTGGAAACGCCGAACGTAATGGTTCTGTCACTGTAGAGTCTCCAAAAAGGAAATTATTTTCACTTCATTTAACTATTACAAAGATCAAAATACGGACTAGGGTAATAGCTGGGAAGTCGGTAAAGTATGTGAGGATTTCGATATTATTTTGACGTAGGACAGTAGAGATGGAGGTCACCTAGAATCACCGATGGCCAGTTTCGGTACGTTCTCAACCAAAACACTCCTAGGAATGCCAGAAGTACACAGTCCCTGTCAACTAGTTTCTAAATACCCCTGTTTTTCAACGAAAAATCTCGAGTCCTACATTAATTGATTGATCTGCCCATGAATGGCAAATGACAGCAAAAAATATTTCACTTCAGTAACATTTGTTTACGAAAGACAACTTCCAATACAGTTTTGTTTTACTAGAGCTCAGAGATAACCGTACAGGATTTGAAGAGCATCTTGTGCTACACATTGCCACAAATAACACACACGGCTAGCACAACAAAGACGGAACTATACTACAAATAATCCTTCACGTTCCTCAACATATTCCGGATGGTAAAAATCACACGCTGCACACAAGAAGTACGAAATTTCAGAAAGGAATCAAAGGCCATTACGACAATTATTAGGAACCGAACAAATAAACTTGTTAAGGCAGATGACATTCAGCTCTAAAACGACAGCAATGCTGAGTAAGGTTATTTTAAATTCAAATTATTTAGCATTATTCCTAATACTTCTTAACAGTCCCTATAGCCAGTAGTAGAGAAAACCATTTACGGAAGCAGATTCATTATTTTAATTAGACAGAAAATACAGTCTACACAAACAAATGAAAATCTTTTGTTACTCCCCCAGAATGTCTTGTGATTATAATCGGATTTCTAATAAAGATTCAAATGGTTCAAATGGCTCTGAGCACTATGAGACATAATATCTGTGGTCATCAGTCCCCTAGAACTTAGAACTACTTAAACCTAACCAACCTAAAGACATCACACACATCCATGCCCGAGGCAGGATTCGAGCATGCGACCGTAGCGGTCACGCGGTCAAATTAAGGGCTAAAATTATGTACTCACTTCAACATGCCAGCCTCTGTCTAAGACGCCATTACAGTCTGATTTTTCCTTGTTTACGCTGTGTACTGAGTGTTTAAGATGCCTCCGATAATCGTGAGTCCCGCCGACTGTGAAGTACGGGCTGTTATAAGATTTCTTATTGCTAAAGTCCTAAAAGCGATCGATATTCATCGTGAGATCTGTATAGTTTACGGAGGAAATATTAATGATGGAATGGTAAGAAAGCGGCTGAGCGCATTTAAAGATGTCCCCACAAATGTGCTTGATGAACAACGAAGTGGGCGTCCTTCGATCGTTAATGAAAGTGAGAGGAAAGTGACGCTATACGATTTCGTCCTTGCGGGATGACTTTCCCAATGTTTCGCGTAGTGTTTTGTATGTCACTGTGAGCGAGCAGTTGAATTACCGAAAATTGTGCGCATGTTGGCTACCGAAAATGTTGACAGATGAGCACAAAACAAAACTTTTAGACCGAACATTGACTTTCCTTGAGCAGTACCACAACGACGTTGATGATTTCTTACGCCAAATTGTTACGGGCGATGAAACATGGGTGGCCAACGTCACACCAGTATCAAATCAACAGTCCATGGAATGGCGGCATTGAGATTCACCCAGAAATGTGAAGTTTAAGCAAACAATCTCTCCACGGAAAACCATATGCACAGTTTTTTAGGACAGAAATGGAGTATTGCTTGTGGAATTTCTGTCTCGTAATGGGACAATCAATGTAGCACCTTACTGTAAGACATTGCACAATCTGCGCCGCTCACTTCAAAACAAAAAACTTGCAAGTTGAGCAAGGGCATCGTTTTGCTGCAAGACAATGCCCGTCCTCATGTGGCGAATCAGACCAAAGATCACATCACAACTTTTCGACCGGTAGCTTTAGATCATCCTCCGTACATCCCCGATCTTGCACCCAGTGACTACCATCTGTACCTGCACATGAAGAAACACCTGGGCGGTCAGCGTCTTCAAGATGACGACGAAGTCAAAACACTGGTGATGCAGTGGTTAACAAGTCAGGCGGCAGACTTTTGTGACGAGGGTATTCAAAAATTGGAGCAACCTTACGACAAGTGCCTCAATATTGACGGAAAATTATGTAGAAAAGTATATTAAGGTACTGGCTTTCATTTAAAAATAGTGTTATTGACATAGCTTACCACGTCTTTATCTAAATTTCAAAATGGTACTTACGTAATAAACATGCCTCGGTGACACTCATTTGAAGAAATGGATAAACCAAAAGTTTTCTTTTTAGAAACCTTTACACCATCTCTGAATGTAATATGTTATCAACTGTTGAGAAGGGTCTCTCAACAAAAGAGGCAGTTTTTTTTGTCAAAAATGCTGTCAACCAAACAGTAAGTTACCATTTAAACACTTTCTGTAATCTTGCTAAAGCCTTTGACTGTGTAGATCAAGGCATGCTACTAGGATTATTATGATGGTGTAATTCTGCTTGCATTGACGGCATCACATGTTAATTACATTAAGATAATTTCAGAATATCAAATGGTATGACAGCTATAAAGCGAAATTCAGAGTCAGAAATATTAAATTTGGTACCACTCAATATATATATATCCACTTATCCTGATTTTGACCATAAATCAGTTTTCAAGGGGAATGAACAATTTTTCAAAGTATGGACGGATTCGGATGACTCAAGTTTACCAAGATGTGCCCAAAGAGCAGGCTTACAATTTATGGATAGCGAAATACTAACCCTACATCTTTAAAAGAGATACATTTCTTAAATCCATTATTGCTTATGGATACAAGAAGCAGTGATCAATGGACACATACTACATGAAACTTCAAGTGCAAAGTTAAAAGTTGTTGTAAGCAAGCCACTGGTACAGAAACTACGAGGTGTGATTGGAAAGTTTTAAGAATGGATCCGCTACTGACTACTCGTTTGGAGTGTAGGTACACGAAGGGTGGGGAGAGAGTCATTGCCTTGACCTAGAACGCCCTCTGACAGGAAAAAGTGTTTCCTTTATTCAGTACGTTGTGGCAGCTGGTTGAGTACGGGTCTGTTAGGGCTTGTTGTCGGATTCTGTCTGTGTGAAAATGGACGTAAAAACGGAGCAACGAGTTTGCGTGAAATTTTGTACTAAAACAGGGAAATCAGCTTTTGATTCTTACGAACTATTAAAAACAGTTTTTGCAGATAATTGTGTGAGCCAGTCAAATGTTTTTGTCTGTTACAACAGATTTAAAAATGGGTGCGAAACATTTGAAGATGAACCGTTGTCCGTTGATCCTTCCACCCCAAAAACAAATGAAAATCTTGTGAAATTTCGCGACATAATGCGCTCTGATCGTAGACATACAATTAGGGAGATGCCTCATGAACTCAATTTAAATTTCTATGCAGTTCAGTCAATTTTGACTGAAGATTTGAACATGCGTCGAGTTTCTGCAAAATTCATTCCAAATGTGTTGTCAAGAGACCAGAGACAATACCGACTTAAAGCGTGCCAAGAACTGATTAATCGTGTTAAAAATGATCCAGATTTGTTAAATAGGGTAATTACTGTTGACGAATCGTGGGTATATCGATATAATCCTGAAACCACAGTGCACTCATTGCCGTGGTAGACTCCAGGTTTACCACTACCGAAAAATCACGGCAAAGTCAGACGAAGGTGAAAACAATGTTGGTGTGTTTCTTCGATGCTACAGATACTGTGAACAATGAATTTACCCCTGGAAGACAGACAATTAACCAGAAGTACCATAAATGTGTCATTTGCGTGGAAAGGTGAGGAAGAAGAAAAGTCCTGCATTGTGGAAAGACAGGAGTTGGGTGTTGCACCATGACAATGCTCCGGCTCACCGTGCCTTCTCCACTGTTGAATTTCTGACCAAATCCGAAGTTCCTGTGGTTCCACAACCGCCATATTCCCCTGATTTGGCCACTGCAGACTTCTGTCTGTTCCCTAAACTGAAATTTTCACTGAAGGGGAAGAAAGGTAAGTAGTTTGACTCTATCGAAGACATCTAGGCAAATACGGAGAGCGTTCTTAACATACTTCAGTAAAAAAATTTCTAGGAATGTTTCGGCATGTTCAGTAAGAATGGGATTATTTTGAAGGAGATTCATCACAGTAGCATGTAAGTACCACCACAATACAATTACAAGCCCATTCTTAAAACTTTCAAATCACACCTCGTGTATTCTCGTTTGGTAATTGACATATAGTAACACGGGTTTTCTAGAGACTGCAGAGACAGATGCAAAAATCGATGGTTCATGAGCCTTTGAAAACTGATACAACAATAACCGTAACATAATTCTGTGTGACAGAAAAAAAGGAATTATTTTTATTGTACATATAAAGTTGGAGCAAATCGTGCGAACAGTGGCATCTGTTTCTGCTTAACAAGTGCGCGCCGCGGAACACGACAAAAAGCGAGTCAGTCATTTAACTAGTGACATTCTCAACGACAGCAAGGAAGTTTCTACCGTTCGTGTACCATCCAAAGTCAAAATGATAAATTTGTAGCATTGGACGTGAAAGACGAGAGAAAGTCCTAAGCCGAAAATTGTCAAAATGAGATGTCTGCTGTCACAGCAGAATACGAGCAGGAACGGCAGAAAAAGGACACCTCCGCTGCACACAAAAGTGGCTAAAGCCATCCGATACAATGAGGGACCTCTTTTGGCCCGACGTAATGTAGCAACTCGCTGTGGAATTGACTCAAGAGTTCTCGGGAAGCCTCCTGCAAAAATATTTAGCCATGTTGCTTCTATAGCGGTCCGCAAGTGGTAGATTGTCTGCCGCGCATAATGAGCATAGTGGGCATGAGCACTACAGACGTAGTGTGTGGACAGTAAGTTGAAAACGTGGGTCTCACGGGCTCACAGGTGGCGTACCAGAGATAAGTCCATGTAAGCGCACTATCCTCTGTGTCCTCGATCTCTCAGTAGGATAGTGTGTCTGCCATGTAAGCAGGAGATCCCGCTTCGAGTCCCGGTAGGGACACACACGTTCAACTGTCCCCGTTTATGTATATCAATGCCTGTCAGTAGCGAATGGTCTGGATTTCATTGTAATTTCATTCGTAAATATTGCAGGGCGTAGCTGGTCCCCCATTGGGCGCCTCCCCAGGTGGCAGATAGGGTAATGCCTAACAGATATGGTGGGTACCGGGGAAATAAAATACCTGGGGCGGACCAAAACAAGTGAAGAGGAAGTCAACGACTCGGATGCTGGAAGAGAATTTTTTTTATAGCGTTCCAACAGTAGAAGAGTCGGAAGGTATCTCTACGAGGCAGGCAGAGCTCGGAGCCTGGGAAAGGCTATCTGCATAGGATATAGTAATCCAAAATAGTACTCAGCAAGCTTGGAAGCTGTGAGGTGGCAGCCCCATCACCAAGATTAACCTGCGCAGCGCTCGTAACGCGGCCAGGGGATTCGATACCTACTGGCTCACTTCAACGATTTGCCTCGGATAATAGATTCAAAGAAAACGGACATAGGCTATGGAACAGGAATTCGCGAGATAGAAACAAGAAACACTGCTTCACACTTTGGACATGGAACGTTCGTAGTTTTAATAAACCAGCTGCAGCAGCGCCTTTGATATCAGTACTAAAAACATACAAGACAGATATTGTAGCTCTACAGGATGTAAGGTGGCTTGGAGAAGGGACACACGCGGATGATAACTGTGTCATTTCTTATGGGATTGATGAATAACATCGTGAATTTGGTACTGGTTTTGCTGTTGAGAACAGGATTGTTAATCGGGTTAAGGAATTCCATCCCATTAACAAAAGAATGTCTTTCATAACAATCAAACACCAGTGGTACGATATAACATTCATACATGTCCATGCACCGACTGAAGATTCATCTGAGGATGAGAAAGATGAGTACTATGAAGTATTAGAGAGAGTAGTCGAAAGTATACCAACAAGAAATATCAGAATTATCTTAGGAGACCTTAATGGAAAAAAAGTAAAGAGGATATGTTGATCCCCACAATAGGAGAACATAGCAAGCACTCGACCACAAATGAAAATAGATTAAAAATGATCACCTTTGCACCGTCAAAAGATGTAGGAATTTGCTCGACGATGTTCCCTCACAAAGATATACACCAAGAAAGCTGGCTTAAGCCAGAGATAAATTCTGCCGAAATTTTTACAAAGGTACAGACGGTGTTTAGAAAGGATAGATTGCATGCAACCGGTGGTGGAGTGTTCGTCGCTGTTAGTAGTAGTTTATCCTGTAGTGAAGTAGAAGTGGATAGTTCCTGTGAATTATTATGGGTGGAGGTTACACTAAACAACCGAACTAGGTTAATAATTGGCTCCTTTTACCGACCTCCCGACTCAGCAGCATTAGTGGCAGAACAACTGAGAGAAAATTTGGAATACATTTCACATAAATTTTCTCAGCATGTTATAGTCTTAGGTGGAGATTTCAATTTACCAGATATAGACTGGGACACTCAGATGTTTAGGACGGGTAGTAGGGACAGAGCATCGAGTGACATTATACTGAGTGCACTATCCGAAAATTACCTCGAGCAATTAAACAGAGAACCGACTCGTGGAGATAACATCTTGGACCTACTGATAACAAACAGACCCGAACTTTTCGACTCTGTATCCACAGAACAGGGAATCAGTGATCACAAGGCCGTTGCAGCATCCCTGAATATGGAAGTTAATAGGAATATAAAAAAAGGGAGGAAGGTTTATCTGTTTAGCAAGAGTAATAGAAGGCAGATTTAAGACTACCTAACAGATCAAAACGAAAATTTCTGTTCCGACACTGACAATGTTGAGCGTTTATGGAAAAAGTTCAAGGCAATCGTAAAATGCGTTTTAGACAGGTACGTGCCGAGTAAAACTGTGAGGGACGGGAAAAACCCACCGTGGTACAACAACAAAGTTAGGAAACTACTGCGAAAGCAAAGAGAGCTCCACTCCAAGTTTAAACGCAGCCAAAACCTCTCAGACAAACAGAAGCTAAACGATGTCAAAGTTAGCGTAAGGAGGGCTATGCGTGAAGCGTTCATTGAATTCGAAAGTAAAATTCTATGTACCGACTTGACAGACAATCCTAGGAAGTTCTGGTCTTACGTTAAATCAGTAAGTGGCTCGAAACAGCATATCCAGACACTACGGGATGATGATGGCATTGAAACAGAAGATGACACGCGTAAAGCTGAAATACTAAACACCTTTTTCCAAAGCTGTTTCACAGAGGAAGACCGCACTGCAGTTCCTGGACCTGACGGGATACCAATTCGATTCTACACAGAGTACGCGAAAGAACTTTCCCCCCTTCTAACAGGCGTGTACCGCAAGTCTCTAGAGGAACGGAGGGTTCCAAATGATTGGAAAAGAGCACAGATAGTCCCAGTCTTCAAGAAGGGTCGTCGAGCAGATGCGCAAAACTATAGACCTATATCTCTTACGTCGATCTCTTGTAGAATTTTAGAACATGTTTTTTGCTCGCGTATCATGTCATTTCTGGAAACCCAGAATCTACTATGTAGGAATCAACATGGATTCCGGAAACAGCGATCGTGTGGGACCCAACTCGCCTTATTTGTTCATGAGACGCAGAAAATATTAGATACAGGCTCCCAGGTAGATGCTATTTTTCTTGACTTCCGGAAGGCGTACGATACAGTTCCGCACTGTCGCCTGATAAACAAAGTAAGAGCTTACGGAATATCAGACCAGCTGTGTGGCTGGATTGAAGAGTTTTTAGCAAACAGAACACAGCATGTTGTTATCAATGGAGAGACGTCTACAGACGTTAAAGTAACCTCTGGCGTGCCACAGGGGAGTGTTATGGGACCATTGCTTTTCACAATATATATAAATGACTTAGTAGATAGTGTCGGAAGTTCCATGCGGCTTTTCGCGGATGATGCTGTAGTATACAGAGAAGTTGCAGCATTAGAAAATTGTAGCAAAATGCAGGAAGATCTGCAGCGGATAGGCACTTGGTGCAGGGAGTGGTAACTGACCCTTAACATAGACAAATGTAATGTATTGCGAATACATAGAAAGAAGGATCCTTTATTGTATGATTATATGATAGCGGAACAAACACTGGTAGCAGTTACTTCTGTAAAATATCTGGGAGTATGCGTGCGGAACGATTTGAAGTTGAATGATCATATAAAATTAATTGTTGGTAAGGCGGGTACCAGGTTGAGATTCATTGGGAGAGTGCTTAGGAAATGTAGTCCATCAACAAAGGAGGTGGCTTACAAAACACTCATTCGACCTATACTTGAGTATTGCTCATCAGTGTGGGATCCTTACCAGATCGGTCTGACGGAGGAGATAGAGAAGATCCAAAGAAGAGCGGCGCGTTTCGTCACAGGGTTATTTGGTAACCGTGATAGCGTTACGGAGATGTTTAATAAACTCAAGTGGCAGACTCTGCAAGAGAGGCGCTCTGCATCGCGGTGTAGCTTGCTCGCCAGGTTTCGAGAGGGTGCGTGTCTGGATGAGGTATCGAATATATTGCTTCCCCCTACTTATACCTCCCGAGGAGATCACGAATGTAAAATTAGAGAGATTAGAGCGCGCACGGAGGCTTTCAGACAGTCGTTCTTCCCGCGAACCATACGCGACTGGAACAGGAAAGGGAGGTAATGACAGTGGCACGTAAAGTGCCCTCCGCCACACACCGTTGGGTGGCTTGCGGAGTATCAATGTAGATGTAGATGTAGAAGATACATGGTGGTCTCCAGATGGCAAAACAGTAAATCAAATTGACCATGTTATGACAGATCAACGTTTCACTTCATTCATAAGAGATGTCGGAACGTATAGAGGAGCTGAAATTGGCTCGGGGCATTTCCTAGTGGTAGGAAAGATGGAAAGGAAGATGATTTGGAATCGACAACGAAAAGCCACACCAAAACCTAATTTAGACATCGAACGACTGAAGGAACTGTCTGCTAAAGAAGCCTATGTGATTGAAATAAATAACCGATTTACAGCATTGCTAGAAGCTGAGGAGGGAAATAATGTCGAGAAGGCTTGGGAAAGAATAAAGACTATAGTAACAGATGCAGCACAAGAAACACGAGCCACGAAAAAGTAAACGAAGAAACAGAAATGGTTCAACGAAAAGTGTCAGAAGGCAGTAGAAAGGAGGAAAGGAGCCAGGATGCTCTGGCTGCATCATAAGGAGAGTGAGGACAGGAAGGAGACGTTCAATGCGGTTAGCAGAGAAACAGCAAGAGTTCTGCGAACAGAGAAAAGGAAATATCTGACTGGAGTCCTAGAATCTATAGAAGTGGAAAGCAGGAATGGAAACTCAAAGAAGTTGTTTTAGTATACAAACAAAAGTAAGAGAGGTTATCAAAGTGAAAATCTATTCATAAAAGATAAAAATCACACTATGCTAACGCAGCTGGAAGCTATCCTAGAAAGATGGAAAGAGTATTTCTCATAAATGTAAAATCGCATTGATGCACACATAACCTTCAATTAGGCAATGTCTGAGAGTGACAGCATTAATAATGACGAATGTAGAATCACAGAACAGGAAGTGATCCACTCCATTCAAAAGTTCAAAAGCCACAAAGCAGTAGGCGACGACCAGATATCAACAGAGATGTAAAAAGAGGGCGGAAGCAAACTACAAAAGGAAATTTATAACCTTATCACAATGATCTGGAAAATTGAAACGCTGCCTGAAGATTGGAAAACTGCAATAATTTGTCCCATACACATGGATTAAACAGAATGGAATGTGGAAATTACAGAGGAATCAGTTTGCTGAACATAACATACAAAATCCTGTCAATGACCATTCTGGAAAAACTTAAACCTTACGCAGAAAACATTATTCTAGATTACCAGGCTGGATTTCGGACAAACCGCTCCACAACTGATAATTTGTTTACTATATGACAAATCTTTGAGAAATACTGGGATTTTAACAAAAACATCCATTGTCTCTTCATTGACTTCCAGCGAGCCTACGATAGCGTCCACAGAAGTAGCCTCTTCAACACCTTATGAGAATTTACTATACCCAATAATATCATTAGGATGATACAACTGTGCATGGATGGCTCCCAGGCAGCAGTGAAGTTCAGAGGATACATATCCACCACCTTTCCAATTATAACAGGCTTACTACAGGGAAACGCTGTTTCATGCGTCCTCTTCAACCTTGCATTAGAGAAAGTGGTTCGGGAGAGTAGTTTACATCTACACAATGGTCTACAATTCGAACACAGTGAAGTAAAACTCCTGTTATAAGCCGATGATATAGTGTTGCTGAGTGAAACTGAAGAAGAACTAAAAGACATGTACAGATCTCTCAGGGACAGTGCCAGCAAAATCGGACTTTTTACTAACCAAGATAAAACCGAATATATGGAAATAGGTCGAGTCATAAACCTAAATCCTTACTTTGAAATTGATCAACATTCTAAATTCAGAAAAATTCTACAGTTTAAATACCTTGGATCACGTTTCAACAGTAAAAATATCATAACAATGGATATAAATGAAAGAATAGCCTCAGGGTCAAGATGTCTGTACTCACTAATCAATCCACTCAAAAGTAAAGCTTTGTCAATCACCACAAAGATGAAGATATACAACACTATTATCTTTCCCATAGTACTGTACGGTTCAGAAAGCTGGATGCTTACAAAGAATGAAAGAGAAAAACTGAATGTTTTTGAAAGAAAAGTCATGAGAAAAGCCTAGGGACCTGTGTTGGAGAATGGCATTTGGAGAATTCGAAAGAACAATGAAATTTATCAGTTAATGAAGCAACCCACTATCATCCAGAAATTAAAAAGTAGGAGACTACAATGGGCTGGACATGTGGCCATAATGGAAAACAACAGAATCACCAAGAAAACATTTGCAGGAGCTCTCCAGGCAACAAGACCATTGGGCCGAGCTCGTACAAGGTGGAAAGATGACATAGAGAAGGACATCGCAGCATTAGGAATTTCCGCAGGGTGGAGAGAGGTTGCGAGAGATAGAAGGTGGTGGAAGCAGAACGTTGATGCAGAGCGTGGTCTACATGGCCTGTGATCGATGAGAAGAGAAGAGAGAGAACAATATTCGCTGTAATTGAACTAGAAGTCTCAGTCCATTCGATGTAATGCAGCCCATACCATTCTGAAGCTGTAACAGTTCCTTGGTGACAACCTAGGTGTATGGCTTCGTGTGATCTGCGCCACACTCGACCCTACCATCAGCACATACCAATTGGAGTGAGTACTCATGTGACCAGATCACAGGTTTCAAGTTGTCTAGGGTCCAACCAAAGTCGTAACGAGCCTGGGAGAGGTAGTGCAGCACCTGCTAGTAAAGGCACTCGCATCCCTCTCTGCTGCTGTAGCCCATTAACGCCACATTTCGCCGCAATGACTTAATGGATACGTTCGTGATACGTCCGACAATGATTTCTGTGGGGAACTGATTTTTTTGACTGTGTATATGATATCACACTTAAATATCACATGAACTCAAGGTCAGTCGCTTGGAGGTATATATAACAAATACATCATATACTCGTGACAGAGCAGACACGAAAAACGTACTGCTGCAGACTTCCAAATTTAGCATCACAGATCTGCTGTTGAATGCAAAACAAACCTACAAAATTATAAACCAGTATCCTGTTGCATAACTACTTCATATGTTCAGAGTGAACTTTATCTCAGTAGCATAGGAATGTAGCCTGTAGAAATCGAGCCGAAAAGTTCGTTTCTGGACAGCTGAATAGAGCATCCTATCAAGTTGTTAATAAACTGCTATACTATTATTCTGCTTAACCTTTTCCCCGTTTCTCTAAGGATCGGTGCTATTATATGAGTTTTGGCAATGTCGGTGACACTTGGCTGCCGGATACTCAACGTGACGCTACCGCCCCCTTAGGGAATCTGTTTATGGAGCCCGTTTGTTTACGTCTAGAGTAGATGTCGTATTACAGCTTGGGAACGTTTTCTGAAAGTTTGTTTAGCTTGTCTTTCAGAGTAACGAATGGGTCAGTTAACAGCTACGATACCAAGCGACCGACACTGTTTAACTAGTCTCCACAAGGCTGTAGCAACACTATCCGAAATATGGATACATGTCGAAACAAGGCCCCCGGAGTAGACAATATTCCATTGGAACTACTGACGGCCGTGGGAGAGCCAGTCCTGACAAAACTCTACCATCTGGTGAGCAAGATGTATGAAACAGGCGAAATACTCTCAGACTTCAGGAAGAATATAATAATTCCAATCCCAAAGAAAGCAGGTGTCGACAGATGTGAAAATTACCGAACTATCAGCTTAATAAGTCACAGCTGCAAAATACTAACACGAATTCTTTACAGACGAATGGAAAAACTAGTAGAAGCCAACCTCGGGGAAGATCAGTTTGGATTCTGTAGAAACACTGGAACACGTGAGGCAATACTGACCTTACGACTAATCTTAGAAGAAAGATTAAGGAAAGGCAAACCTACGTTTCTAGCATTTGTAGACTTAAAGAAAGCTTTTGACAATGTTGACTGGAATACTCTCTTTCAAATTCTAAAGGTAGCAGGAGTAAAATACAGGGAGCGAAAGGCTATTTAGAATTTGTACAGAAACCAGATGGCAGTTATAAGAGTCGAGGGACATGAAAGGGAAGCAGTGGTTGGGAAGGGAGTAAGACAGGGTTGTAGCCTCTCCCCGATGTTGTTCAATCTGTATATTGAGCAAGCAGTAAAGGAAACAAAAGAAAAATTCGGAGTAGGTATTAAAATTCATGGAGAAGAAATAAAAACTTTGAGGTTCACAGATGACATTGTAATTCTGTCAGAGACAGCAAAGGACTTGGAAGAGCAGTTGAATGAAGTGGACAGTGTCTTGAAAGGAGGATATAAGATGAACATCAACAAAAGCAAAACAAGGATAATGGAATATAGTCTAATTAAGTCGGGTGATGCTGAGGGAATTAGATTAGGAAATGAGGCACTTAAAGTAGTAAAGGAGTTTTGCTATTTGGGGAGCAAAATAACTGATGATGGTCGAAGTAGAGAGGATATAAAATGTAGGCTGGCAATGGCAAGGAAAGCGTTTCTGAAGCAGAGAAATTTGTTAACATCCAGTATTGATTTAAGTGTCAGGAAGTCATTTCTGAAAGTATTCCTATGAAGTGTAGCCATGTATGGAAGTGAAACATGGACGATAAATAGTTTGAACAAGAAGAGAATAGAAGCTTTCGAAATGTGGTGCTACAGAAGAATGCTGAAGATAAGATGGGTAGATCACGTAACTAATGAGGAAGTATTGAATAGGATTGGGGAGAAGAGAAGTTTGTGGCACAACTTGACCAGAAGAAGGGATCGGTTGGTAGGACATGTTCTGAGGCATCAAGGGATTACCAATTTAGTATTGGAGGGCAGCGTGGAGGGTAAAAATCGTAGAGGGAGACCAAGAGATGAATACACTAAGCAGATTCAGAAGGATGTAGGTTGCAGTAGGTATTGGGAGATGAAGAAGCTTGCACAGGATAGAGTAGCATGGAGAGCTGCATCAAACCAGTCTCAGGACTGAAGACCACAACAACAACAACAAACGACACGTAAACATGGTAAGCAACGCATACAGCGGAAGGAGATACAGCGCTATCTAACAAGCACAATCTTACAAGTGTATGAAATATCTGCGAGAATAAGATTTCAAAATACTTTCAGGCCGCCAGAAACAAAGATCCGAGGGACGTATGTAAGGTAGCAGAACAGCAGATCGAGAGAAGAGCACATGGCGTTGGAATTAGGAATACGTAATTGCTGTTCATTTTATCACTTCAACACTAATGAACACCGAATGACATGCTAATATTTCATAAGTATTTATGATGTTATATTTGGTAAGAGGAAGCCTGCTGGAGGACTTTGATTTCACCAAGGAAGTGGGCGAGGCATATCAGCTGGTGACAAGTTGCAGCCCCAGCCAGGTCAATTGCACATGGTTGTCAGGAATCTACCTCGAGCCTGTGTCAGTCGCTGTACCCACCCGCAACAGAAGTGACGTCATGCGGTGACGTTGGCAGTGCTTTGGTTGCTTGGAGTCTGTTGCTTGTACGCCCACTCCCCTCCCTCCGCCCTACTCAAAGCCAGCAGAACTGGCTGTGTTCCTTGGTGATGACAATATCTGCACACAGATAGGTTCCAGCTTCAGTTCTCGATGATAAATAACACAAAAATGAGGGCAGTGCAGATGGCACTGCCCAGGTAGCTGCTGAAGTGCATAAAATAAATCACAGGATAAATAACAGAAAAATAACATTGAACCACAACTGCAATTTACTATGGTCAACGATACAGTGTATTTGAAAGCGTAATTAATACTCATCTTAAAATTAATCGTATTACGACATGCACATGTGCCGTTCGGAGGAACGTGGCATCTTCTCGCTGATGGTATATGATACCATTCAACTTATTGAGTTTAATAAGAAAATTAAGTTTTTTCTTAAATGCTTTATGGTATGAGGCATAATGTTGGTCTCACGTTCCTGTAGTCGGGATTTTATCGGCAACACAGACAGTATCGTTTCTAGGTCTGAAGAGGAGTTGGAGCAATTGACCAGAGCACGAAAGGAGGCTGCCAGAAAATTTGGGCTAAGATAAACATAAGAGACCCAAGACAGCGTATCTCGTTATGACACGTGGCCAAAGCCATACTGCTGGTCATCTACAATCAATGTTGTTGGGAGTCCAGTCCTACAAGACAGTGCATGAATTTAAATACCCAGGGGAAATTTTCACTGATACTATGTACGTGATGCAGAGATGAATGCCAAAATACAAACAGGAAACCAATATTATTACTGCCTAGTACAACTGCGTCGGTCCACATATCTCTTCAAACACATAAAGATTCGAATATACAAAGCCCTGATGCATCCTGTTGTTCTACATAGCTGTGAGACACGGAGTATCGGGAAACAGGACTTCCGTAAGCCCCTAGTTTTTGAAAGAAAAGTGCTTCAAAGATCTTCACTCCGGTTCTGGATATAGACACAGAAGAACGGGGAATCAGACAAAACTAAGAGCTTGAGGAGGTATACCAGCAGCCCAAGATAGCGGGATCTGTGAAAGCCAAACGAATGCAGTGGGTCGGGCATGTCTCCTAGATGGAAATTCACAGATGGCCTCGGGAGCCCCTGGATATCACACCTACAGGAAAGAAACCCCCAGGGAGACCAGAGAAGCGTGGCATCCATGAATTTTTAAAACAAATATCAATAGATATAGGCGGGTGGCGGATAGCAGCAATGGACAGAATACTTGTAGCAGCTTGTGGTCCACTGGGCCTGATCATGTAGAAGAAGAAGAAGACAGCCAGTATCCCAATACGTATATAATTCCCCACAGCCTTGTCCAGCACTCGCAATAAATCTACCGATTACTTTCAGAACTCAAAAAACTTTCTTTTGAACTGATGGTATTTTGCATTATGCAGCAATGTAGTACTCGTCGTACTGTCTTCATTGACTACTAATTTAGTTAGGTATACCTTTGTTGAGAGATATTAGGAACTTTGCTTATTTAAAACGGAACAGTAAGCTTTCACAATTTTCCGAATGGTCTGTCTAAGGTAGGAAAATGTTGCTAACGTCACTGAATCAGCAGCTAAGTGAAATGATCCACGTGTCTTAATCACATAGTGAAGTGTATTAGAATACCGACTATGTCATTTCTCTTTAATATTCTAAACCAATATTCCGTGGATATCTTCACCTGCAGCCTTACTGCTGGATGAGATAACACGCTAAGACTTTTTTGTAAACAATTCATATCCTACCGTCTTTGAAATACATGTATCGAATCTCATAGCTTTGATACTAAACAAGAATGACAATTTCGTCAATTCTTCTTCACAGCAGTCTGGAGTTCAATTACATTTTCAGTGTTAATTCGTTGCTTCTTATTCTCCCCATGTCTTCTCAGGAAAGCGTTGAAAATTACTCTTCCTATCTGTGCTCCTTACCTCCAGATACATACAACTTACTCAGAAATCCAAGAGACAATAAATCTCACTGATATCATTTGTACAAATAGTTTTTGGTTTTCAATCACGAGATTAATTTTCGAGTCTTCTTCACGAATTTTATGTGAAGTTTTACGAGGGTACTTTAACGACCAATCACGCCTTCTGGCTGCTTCAAATTTTTTTTTTTTTGTCAGGCAGTTTAGTTGTTGCCAGATAGCAGGACAGACGCCGGTCCAAATCGTACATATATTTTAGGAAAACATGCAAATGAAGTCTTGAAACTAGAGTTTTCGGTAAATAAATTGAATATATTCACACACAGCTTCGAAAGAACAATTTCAGGGGATCAACTGGCCAATTAAGTATTAATTTTGCTCTTTACTAGCGGATAGTAGTGAACATGGGAATAATTTCCTCATGCTAACGCTGAAGAAAGTAAGTTAGATGGTTCTGAATAAGTCGTCATGTCAATCTATTACGGAACTTAGCCACTAGGCCAGCTATCTTTATGTAGATACTCGGCTAGCTCTTGTATTCATAGGTCAATAGACTCTTGTCGCCCATAAAACAATGCGATACCAAACAAAATTCAAATATTTACCTGAAATTTGTTGGACAGTTCAGCAAGATTCAAGTTATTTTTAAGTTAATGAAACTGTGCAAAAATTTTTGTCTTTGTTCAATCTGCAGTTTCATGTTCAAGAAACTCAACCATCTTTACTGTCTTCTACCAGTCTTTAAAGAATATAATTTAGGGAGTTCCATTGCGGATATAATATTAAGATACATTTTAAGATTCGGACGAGAATGCTACCAGTCCAACACGATTTGAATTAATGGCACCCTGAACCTATACGCATGTCAAACTGTGTCAATACATTCATAACAACACCGAATAAATACTGGCACAAGCCTATTTAAAGATATACTTTGCCTCCGGGGGATGGTGCGATTTAGGGTGATGAATTCGGTGGGTGCTAAACAGCCATGGTGTCAGCATTTATATGCCTTACACATTGTTCATCTTCCAGTAACAGCTGCCGCGAAGAGTAATTCTAGCATTCTACATATTTAAACGTGAAAACAGCGTCAATTCAGGACTGGAATCCATAGGAACTGGAGATACTTTCGCCATGCATTCATAACGGAAAATGTACCATTTTAAGGCTATTACACAACTGGTGCTTTGTTGTAGTTAGATCGCTCTTTTCGCTCAAACCAACTATCGTTTATGCTCTCTTGCCAGCCTAGCACAAAGGGAAACACTTTCCCCTATTCTGTCGCTACTAGTTATCGACCGTGTAAGTGGACAGTAAACTAGAAATTATTTAGAATTATTTATGCGTGGATAGAAAATGTCAATATTCGGTTCAAACTATAAGTAAACGTAATTGTTAACAAATACTGCTAAAACATTATTTATGGACAACTGAAAATTACTAATGACATGAAGATCTGGTCTTAAAAATGAACATCATCTCTATGAACCATACCACCCTCAGTATTGGTC
This sequence comes from Schistocerca serialis cubense, assembly GCF_023864345.2. NCBI lineage: Eukaryota > Metazoa > Arthropoda > Insecta > Orthoptera > Acrididae > Schistocerca > Schistocerca serialis. Next base: position 1,264,274,512 of record NC_064638.1, on the reverse strand, counting down.
TGGCAAAGTTTATATATAGGTGCAGCCATGGTCGGCAGCCCGTTTGTGCAGATGTGCATTGAAGACGCGATGTATCTCACCGTCTTTTTGTAGCCATTGCTAACCGTGCGGCTATCTTCCTGGTTATGCTCCAGTGGCTACAGGGTAGCAGAATTATTGTCTACAAAGAGAGGACAGAAATACGGTCACACAAAAAACACATTACCACACCTGATGCGGTGTAGGAAAACAGCTGGCATTGGGAGATAGCTTCGTGTCATCCCTGGTTGGTATAAATACAGGTACTGCGTGGATCTGAAGGGAATCGCGTACAGTTCCTGTAACTCCGGACATGCTTTACAGTGCTGTTCGTAACATTCTGCTCGACCACAGCTATTGTTGAGGAATGATGATGGACATGTTGAGCATTTCCTGTAAATAACAACATCTTTGCTTTGTGTTACTTTGTTATGCTAGATATTGCTGTTCTGATCAGATGAAGCTTTATCTGTCGGACATTCTTTGAACTTTTGTATTTTTTGGTTTTTATAAAACCCCATTTCATTCCAAGCATATGTGTCAATTTGTACCTCTGTGTCTACGTTATTCCGTGATTTATTCATTTTTTAAATTTATACTGTCTTTTTGATCACCCGGTATGTGTACTGCGATCACGCACGCTTGTATGCGTAGTAGATCACAAATACTCAATAATATTGAGATCTGGTGCTGTGGAGGCCAGAGCGATGCGACGAATCCTACTCGTGCTCACTAAACCAGTCCTCGGATATGCGACTTGTGTGAAAAAGCGACTCTCTTCCTGGAACACAGCAGCGACATTTTGGAAAACCCGTTGTACTATGAGGTGATCCTGAGCAGGAAAAATGGTCACTTCAACGTTGACAGTAACCCCAGCTTGCAGAGTCACCATGGTTCTACCGGAATACCACGATACTCTTGTCCAAAGCATTCCCCAACCCCTGCTATGTTTCGCTCTTGGGACGTGAACTCGGCCGCCTAAATGTCTTTCTTCCGTTAGCTACACCAGAGTCCATTTTTTATGACTTCAGCACCACATTATCCTGTTATAGGCATCTGCATAGTGATTATTGGTTTTGGAATTCCAGCTCAGCGAGTAAAATCCTGCTTATAGAGGCCATATAGTTTTCTTTTCGTGCTTACAGCGTTCGCCAATGCGACAATCAGTTCTGCGTGCGGTATCAATCTTTGATCGGAGCCACTTGAATCAATAAACGTTTCGGTTATACTGGTTACGAAAGCACCCACAACACGAGCTGAAAATGATCCCACGTTCGAACGCACTGGGCTTCTACTTAATGCACTCACAATTAGACAGAACACTATTCTGAGCGCGAGTGAGATTTGCAACGCGTTGACGATATTGCAAACGTGCCGTTAGTGGTCAAATACAGCAGTGCAAAATGCAGGTTTGCCTGTCCGTCTTTGTATTGAAGCATGCATTTCTGGCTTCTTTCAATTTTTGTACCACCCAGCCCGCTTGAACGTTCTTAGGGTTGGAGAATTGAAAACTAAATGACGCAGATTTTCTGAGGCAAGAAACAGGTCTATTTTTACACGAACCTGCCATTTTAAGAGAGCGAAACCGTTGCTCAATCCTGGGTCAGGTGTGCCCATAAACAGGATTTGCCATCCATTGCTGACGAACTTCACATTCGAGATGAGGAGAGGATCATTTGCTGTGATGCATGTGATGTGAGCAATTGTAACTGACATGTCTTCAAGGGTATGGGAGGCTATCTTGTTGGTTTGGGAACAGAGTGCCTCCTGGGACTCTAAAACCATTCAAAAGTTTTGGGGAGGCAGCGAGGAGTAGATGCTTCATCTGTATTGGTGGACCTCTTAAAATAAATTTTGTAGTTACGTTTGTTTAAAAAAGAAGAAGTGTTCTTGGATAAGCGGACACTTTGTCTGAAAATTGTCAATACATACATCAGCAGATTAATCACAATAAGCTTTCTGTAGCTTGTCATTGTATCTCCTTGACCCATTGTCAATACGTCTATATCTAGTGCACCGGAGCATAATATCATGATTACGTGGGGGAATACAACGCGGAAAAATCAGTTCTGGAAAAGGAATTGAACGAACGCAGATCTCTATGCAGACTTCGTCGGTGGTGTGGAACAAGTAATCCGCACTCCCTGGCGACAGTGCTGAAGAGACACTTTGGGAAATGTACCTCACGCTCACTAGAGCCAAACACCAAGAAAGCGGGAAGACAACTACGAACGATCCTGAAATTGTCATCTACCTGCGGGCAAAGTAAATGCTACTGTTCCACAAAAGCTGTCAGAGTACATTTGAATAATGTAAAACTAATCCAGCATTTGGCACACAGAAAACTGAAAACAGACCAGACGAATAGAATGAAGAAGAAGAAATGAGCTTCCATGTCAGTCCCTGCCGAAGGAAATCGTCCAGGAGTTTCAACCACGAGCTGTTACACAGGACGTTCCTCTCCGTCCTATTGTAAGCGAAATAGGCATATCATCGTACCAGCTGGCCAAACATCAAACGGATGTATTACGGTCCTACGTCGGTAAATGTCAGCACCTCATCAGAAACTCTGTACATTTCATTCAACATATGTAAAACTGCACCTCCGTGACCAGGACCTTACGTTGAGTGTCGATGTGGTACACTACTGGCCATTAAAATTGCTACACGAAGAAGAAATGCAGATGATAAACGGGAATTCACTGGACAAATATGTTATACCAGAACTGACATGTCATTACATTTTCACGCAATTTGGGTGCACAGACCTTGAGAAATCAGTACCCAGAACAACCACCTTTGGCCGTAATAACGGCCTTGATACGCCTGGGCATTGGGGCAAACAGAGCTTAGATGGCGTGTACAGGTACAGCTGCCCATGCAGCTTCAACTCGATGCCACAGTTCATCAAGAGTAGTCACTGGCGTACTGTGAGGAGCTAGTTGCTCGGCCACCATTGACCAGACGTTTTCAATTGGTGAGAGATCTGGAGAATGTGCTGGCCAGGGTCGAAGTCGAACATTATCTGTATTCAGAAAGGCCCGTACAGGACCTGCAACATGCGGTCGTGCATTATCCTGCTGAAATGTAGGGTTTTGCAGGGAACGAATGAAGGGTAGAGTCACCGGTTGTAACACATCTGAAATGTAACGTCCACCGTTCAGAGTGCCGTCAATGCGAACAAGAGGTGACCGAGACGTGTAACCAATGGCACCCCATACCATCACGCCGGGCGATACGCCAGTCTGGCGATGACGAATACCCCCTTCCTATGTGCGTTCACCGCGATGTCGCCACACAGGGATGCGACCATTATGATGCTGCAAACGGAACCTGGATTCATCCGAAAAAATGACGTTTTGCTATTCGTGCACCCAGGTTCGTCGTTGAGTACACCATCGCAGGTGGTCCTGTCAATGATGCAGCGTCGTGGGTAACAGCAGCAATTGTCACCGAGCCGATAGTCCATGCTGCTGCAAACGTCGTCGAACTGTTCATGCAGATGGTTGTTGTCTTGCAAACGTCCCCATCTGTTTATTCAGGGATCGAGACATGGCTGCACGATTCCTTACTGCCATGCGGATAAGATGCCTGTCATCTCGACTGCAAGTGATACGAGACCGTTGAGATCCAGCAAGGCGTTCCGTATTACCCTCCTGAACCCACCGATTCCATATTCTGCTAACAGTCATTGGATCTCGACCAACGCGAGCAGCAATGTCGCGATACGATAAACCGCAATCGCGATACGCTACAATCCGACCTTTATCAAAGTCGGAAACGTGATGATAAGCATTTCTCCTCCTTACACGAGGCATCACAACGACGTTTCACCAGGGAACGCCGGTCAACTCCTATTTGTGTTTGAGAAATCGGTTGGAAACTTTCCTCATGTCAGCACGTTGTAGGTGTCCCCACGGGCGCTAACCTTGTTTTGAAAATGGTTTCCAATGGCTTTGAGCAAAATGGGAGTTAACTTCTGAGATCATCAGTCCCCTAGAACTTAGAACTACGTTAACCTAACTAACCTAAGGCGTTTCTGTCTGGAACCGCGCGACCACTACGGTCGCAGGTTCGAGTCCTGCCTCAGGCATGGATGTGTGTGATGTCCATAGGTTAGTTAAGTTTAAGTAGTTCTAAGTTTAGGGACTGACGACCTCAGATCCATTTTCAACCATTCGAAAAATAAGCGAAAAATATTCCTATTTAAAAAAAGTAGATAAAAATTCTCTTGACGCCTTCCTGAGAGACAATCTCCACTCATTCCAAATTAATAATGTAAGTGTACACCAGATGTGGCTTTAATTCAAAGAAATAGTTCAAATGGTTCAAATGGCTCTGAGCACTATGGGACTCAACATATTAGTTCATAAGTCCCCTAGAACTTAGAACTACTTAAACCTAACTAACCTAAGGACATCACACACACCCATGCCCGAGGCAGGATTCGAACCTGCGACCGTAGCAGTCGCGCGGTTCCGGACTGCGCGCCTAGAACCGCTAGACCACCGCGGCCGGCTCAAAGAAATAGTATCAGCAGCAATTGAGACATGTATATCAAATAAAGTAACAAACGACGGAGCTGATCCTCCTTGGTACACAAAACATGTCAGAACACTGTTGCAGAAACAACGAAAGAAACTTGCCAAATTTTAACAGACTCAAAATCCCCAAGATGGTAATGTTTTTAGAAGCTCACAATTTATTGTGGACTTCAATGGGAGATGCTTATAACAGTTTCCACAAAGGAACTTTGTCTCGAAACCTGCCAGGAAATCCAAAGCGATAACAGTTTCCGCAACGAAACATTATCTCGAAACCTGGCAGAAAATCCAAAGCGATTCTGGTCGTATGTGAAGTATATTAGCGGCAAGTAACAATCAATGCCTTCTCTGCGCCATAGCAATGGAGATACTGTCGAAGACAGTGCTGCCAAAGCAGGGTTACTAAACACAGGCTTCCGAAATGCCTTCACAAAAGAAGACGAAGTGAATATTCCAGAATTTGAATCGAGAACAGCTGCCAACGTGATTAACGTAGAAGTAAATATTCTAGGAGTAGTGAAGCAACTTAAATCACTTAATAAAAGCAAGTCTTCTGGTCCAGGCTGTATGGCAATTAGGTTCATTTCGGAGCATGCTGATGCTTTACTTAACAATCATCTCGACGAAAGATGCGTACCCAAAGACTGGAAAGTTGCAAAGGTGACACCAATATTCAAGAAAGGTAGTAGTAGTAATCCACTAAATTACAGGTCCATATCGTTAACGTCGATATGCAGCAGGCTTTAGTGTTCGAACGTATTAAATTACCTCGAAGAAAACGGTGTATTGTCACACAGTCAACATGGGCTTAGAAAACATCGTTCCTGTGAAACACAACTAGCTCTTTATTCACATGAAGTGCTGCGCGCTATTGACAAGGGATTTCAGATCGATTCCGTATTTCTGGATTTCCGGCAGGTTTTTGACACTATACCACACAAGCGGCTCGTAGTGAAATTGCTTGCATATGGAATTTCGTCTCAGTTACGTGACTGGATCTGTGATTTCCTGTCAGAGAGGTCACGGTTCGTTGAAATTCACGGAAAGTCATCGAGTAAAACAGAGGTTAATTCTGGCGTTCCCCAAAGTAGTGTTATAGGACCTTTGCTGTTCCTTCTCTACACTCCTGGAAATTGAAATAAGAACACCGTGAATTCATTGTCCCAGGAAGGGGAAACTTTATTGACACATTCCTGGGGTCAGATACATCACATGATCACACTGACAGAACCACAGGCACATAGACACAGGCAACAGAGCATGCACAATGTCGGCACTAGTACAGTGTATATCCACCTTTCGCAGCAATGCAGGCTGCTATTCTCCCATGGAGACGATCGTAGAGATGCTGGATGTAGTCCTGTGGAACGGCTTGCCATGCCATTTCCACCTGGCGCCTCAGTTGGACCAGCGTTCGTGCTGGACGTGCAGACCGCGTGAGACGACGCTTCATCCAGTCCCAAACATGCTCAATGGGGGACAGATCCGGAGATCTTCCTGGCCAGGGTAGTTGACTTACACCTTCTAGAGCACGTTGGGTGGCACGGGATACATGCGGACGTGCATTGTCCTGTTGGAACAGCAAGTTCCCTTGCCGGTCTAGGAATGGTAGAACGATGGGTTCGATGATGGTTTGGATGTACCGTGCACTATTCAGTGTCCCCTCGACGATCACCAGTGGTGTACGGCCAGTGTAGGAGATCGCTCCCCACACCATGATGCCGGGTGTTGGCCCTGTGTGCCTCGGTCGTATGCAGTCCTGATTGTGGCGCTCACCTGCACGGCGCCAAACACGCATACGACCATCATTGGCACCAAGGCAGAAGCGACTCTCATCGCTGAAGACGACACGTCTCCATTCGTCCCTCCATTCACGCCTGTCGCGACACCACTGGAGGCGGGCTGCACGATGTTGGGGCGTGAGCGGAAGACGGCCTAACGGTGTGCGGGACCGTAGCCCAGCTTCATGGAGACGGTTGCGAATGGTCCTCGCCGATACCCCAGGAGCAACTGTGTCCCTAATTTGCTGGGAAGTGGCGGTGCGGTCCCCTACGGCACTGCGTAGGATCCTACGGTCTTGGCGTGCATCCGTGCGTCGCTGCGGTCCGGTCCCAGGTCGACGGGCACGTGCACCTTCCGCCGACCACTGGCGACAACATCGATGTACTGTGGAGACCTCACGCCCCACGTGTTGAGCAATTCGGCGGTACGTCCACCCGGCCTCCCGCATGCCCACTATACGCCCTCGCTCAAAGTCCGTCAACTGCACATACGGTTCACGTCCACGCTGTCGCGGCATGCTACCAGTGTTAAAGACTGCGATGGAGCTCCGTATGCCACGGCAAACTGGCTGACACTGACGGCGGCGGTGCACAAATGCTGCGCAGCTAGCGCCATTCGACGGCCAACACGGCGGTTCCTGGTGTGTCCGCTGTGCCGTGCGTGTGATCATTGCTTGTACAGCCCTCTCGCAGTGTCCGGAGCAAGTATGGTGGGTCTGACACACCGGTGTCAATGTGTTCTTTTTTCCATTTCCAGGAGTGTATATAAATGATTTGGGAGAGAATTTGAGCAGCCGTCATCTGTTGTTTGCGGATTCCGCTGTGGTTTATCGACTAATTAAGTCATCGGAAGATCAAAACAAACTGCAAAACGATTTAGAAGAAATATTGGAAAGGTGGGAAAAGTGGCAGTTGACCTCAAATAACGAAAAATGTGAGGTCATCCTGTAACGCCGGAAATGCATATCCTCGTATTTCCATCTATTGTACTATAAATTTTTTCCTTATTTTGTTACCTGAAGATATGACGTTTCTGTGTCTTTGTATATTGTAATTGTTTTACTATTTGTATATACATGCATTTATGTCGATGTATAATTGGTTTGTTTTGTAAATACTTTTTGTATTTTTACGCTGGGTGTTGCCTAGGGAAAACTATGCTATCGAACGAATTCATGGCTAGGTCGTGTGGAGAACCAAAGTGTTTAGGATCTTTGGTAGTGTTAGCTCTGCCGCGGGGAGCGCGGGCAGAGCGGAGTCTGGCTGGAGGACGGCAGTGGAGCAGGTGTGTCGTGTGACGCTCCCGCGAGTTGCCGCGCTTTCGCGGTTTGGCAGCATGTAATTGCTCTCGACTTGCTGTGATAGTTTCTGACACGGTGTCGAGGACGGGAAGCGTTAGCTGGCGCACAGCAAGAGCCCGTTTCGGCTAGAGACCGTGGCGAGAAGAAGGCCGAATATGAGTGACTGTCGCCACCTCCTCGATCGACGACTTCAAAAATTCAATCAACCAACAAGGAAGACTGGTAGCACGTAAAGTTTTAGAACTGTATGGCAGACCTCAGCTTTTCAAACTGTTAAATTTTTCTCACTAAATTACAGCAACGTAGCATGAACCTTTGTTGCTCATTGTCCCAATTGCATTACCAAGCAGGGTCCTTCCTTTTCCGAAATGAACCCGAGTGTCGTTGAAATTCAAACACCAGCATTAAAGTAATATCATTCCATTTCACTGCTTTAATTTCAAAGTTCAGTTAAGGTATTCATAGCTGGCTACAATATTTAGATTACACAAGCACAAATTAAGAGTGCGAGTTTTGTTACCATATTTTAGCTTACCTGTGACTGCGGCTCAGCTTGGTACGTGCTAAAATTTACTATTGTTAACTGTTCAGAATCATTTAATTCAAGTTCAAAGTTAAATCTTTTATTTCTAAATTGTGTAGCTTCAAGTAGCTTTTGAAATGATTGTTGAGGTAGCCCAGGGCTAACATTAGTTTACTGAATTTCGTAGTGCCTCAGAAACAAAGTTGACTATTAATTTCAGTCACTAAATTAACTTTCAATTTTCCAGTTTTATTAATTTTTTTGCTAAATTAAGTCAGAGTGCAGCGAAATTTATTACTTCTGACAAACATTCAGTTTTCACACAACACGTGTCAACCTTCAGTTGCCACGCCTCTAGTGCTAATTATATGTGCAATAACCTTTCTTTTTCAGTTATTATAGTAGTTGTCCATAGGACTGGCGACCGTATTTTTCCCCAAATCTCAATTATCTAATTAACGTCAGTTAATTGTTAACGCAACGACCAAACATTTACTTTCTTTATTAACTTTACCCCTTTTCAAAATTAATTTCCACCAGTTTCATTTGCATTTTTCCTTTCATGTAGATGTAACCCTTTCCTCCCTCATTACCGACAGATTAACTTCGGAGACGATTGCTTTTCCCAAATTTCCATTAGGTACACGCGGTTTAATTTTTACTGTCATTAAGTTCGATAAATGAGGGGGAGGTTACAATCCACATGAGTGCTTAGAGGAACGCGTTAAACTTCGGTTACACGATAAATCAGTCCAATCTAAAAGCCGTAAATTCAACTAAATACCTAGGTATTACAATTACGAACGATTTAAATTGGTAGGAACACATAGAAAATGTAGTGGGGAAGGCTAACTAAAGGCTGCGTTTCATTGTCAGGACACTTAGAAAATGGAACAGACCTATTAAGGAGACTGCCTACACTACGCTAGTCCGTCCTCTTTCAGAATACTGTTGCGCGGTTTGGGATCCTTACCAGATAGGACTGATTGAATGCATCGAAAAAGTTCAAACAAAGACCGCACGTTTTGTATTATCGCGAAATATGGGAGAGAGTGTGACAGAAATGATACAGGATTTGGGATGGACATCATTAAAAGAAAGGCGTTTTTCGTTGCGACGGGATCTTCTCTTGAAATTCCAATCACCAACTTTCTCCTCCGATTAAGAAAATACTTTGTTGACACGGACTTACATAGGGAGGAACGATCACAAAGGTGAAGTAACGGAAATCAGAGCTCGTACGGAAAGATATAGGTTTTCATTCATACCGCCGCTATACGAGATTGATATAATAGAGAATTGTGAAGGTGGTTCGATGAACCCCTGCCAGGTACTTAAATGTGATTTGCCGAGTATCCACGTAGATGCAGATGTAGAATGAGGAACTTGAAATTTCAGCTCAAGATAGGATCATGTAGTGGCAGGCCTACTATAGCTCTATTTTAAAAGAATAACTGACTATGCACTCGTTAGATATGACACGCTAGAGAACTTCGTGACAGGATGGACATTACATGGTATACGGTCAATACACAGAAATATATAAAGAAACGGACACTACTCAATAACAAATGAAAACCACAGTATAGGACTGCACACAGACGACGAATAGAATGAGTTTGGCTGTCTAGAGCATAGGAGACCTTCAATGAGTACCATAGAAGAATATTATCCAAAAAACCCTCAGAAGACCGGATTAAATTCCGGTCGTATGTAAAGACTGTTAGTGGCACGAAAGTTATTGATAGGCTCTGAGGGACGAGGCAGCGACTAATAATAAGTATAGCAGACTAAAAGCAGAAATGGTTAACACCTTTTCCAAACTGCCATGGCCCATTCCGATCCAGTATAATTCTTGTCCGACCACAAATATGAGTCAATGGAGTTTAGAAAACGTTGAGAGCGTTTAAGTCAGACAAAGCTCCAGCTCTCGACGGAAAAGCTATCTGATTCTATTTCGATGATATGGCTGAATTATTGTAACACTTATATTAACCTCAATATACCGAAGGTCTCTAAAAAGAAACAAAAAACAAAAAATCGGTGCCACGTGATAGGATGAAAGCACAGGTCAGAATCCTCCAAATGAAGTGTAGCACAAGTGAACCACAAACCCACTGTCCAATATAATTCAACGCCTTCCATTGTTATGCAGTCTTAGAAGATATTCCGAGGTGAAATTTTAAAGGTTAAGTGAACAGATTGTACTTCTTCACTTCAACCAGCACTGAGTAGGTAAACAGCGATCACGTGAAACCTAAATCTCGTCCTTATACAAAGCACTGAAAGTCATTGAAGTTGCATTCAACCATAAGGAGTATTTCGTAACTTCCGAAAGGCATTTGAATCGGTACAACACATGCGTATCGCTTCCGTAGGGATCGCGAAGACGCAGTTAATTTAACCTCATCGCGCACAGAGGCCTTTAATCAAAATTCTTGCATCCCATATGAAAATAAAACATACGAAAACTTGAAACGTGTAGAGGGCCCTCTTTCATGCAGTTCACAGTGCTTTGTAGAGTATAAATATACAGGGTGTTCCAGCTGTCTTGTCCACCCAAAATATCTCTGGAACAATAACAGCTATTGGAAAACGACTTTCACCGGTATCAATGTAGGGCTGGGACCCATGAATATACATATTTGGAAACATTCTAAAACCAAAGCATATGTGTTTTTTAACACAAACTTTTGTTTTTTCAAATGGACCTCCTATATTTTTTCTTCAGCAATCCATAGCATGACAAAGCACATACACAATGGCGTTGATTGCATCGTAATATTTCCATTACATCCCGAGATATTAAGACGCGAAGTTGACGCTTGAAACACCCAGCATGCGCTGCTAGCGCACGTCCTGAGGCACAGGCGTGAACCCTTACCTGCCCGTAATCGCGATGTGATTGACATGCGTAATCACACCTCCATACTTATCAAGAGGTCCAAAACGAATAATACTGTCTGCTGCCATCAACTCTCATAAGCACCTAATGGTTTCCCTCTTGCACGTTTTACGTATCTACGTACACGATATGAACCAGTACCATTCGGGGTACACCCGTCAGGTTGTCTTATTTATCCTGCACACCCAAAATAAGGTTCATCTAATACGTTATATGACCCATTGTGCCTGTCGCGCAGCTCCTGGCTCTGCCTAGTCAAGTGTCCAACGTAGTTCCCACTACTGCCACAGTTACCACTTCGCCTTGTTTATTATTTGCGACCCATGCAAACTCCTGTACTCCACCACCATCCGAGCATCCCATTTGTTTTTGCTTTGGCGTGCAGTACACCGCTTTGCAGTGTAGTCGTGCATCACAGTAATCTAGTGACGGCACGGAGGTAGTGCACATTGTGAATAAAAGTTGTGTTGTGATGGTAAAATGCTGCTGGTCTATGGAGAATGTACGTTGACGGGAAGTACGTTATGAGATTGCTTGTTTGTTGGTAGTACTGTTACCGAACATTATGATTATTAAGTTAATATGTCTGTTTTCTACCTTACTCTACATACCTGTACTGTACCCTGTTGTAGGTGGACGAAATGCTGTTCAGGCAGAACGACTGTACAGAAGACGATTCCCTGACAAGCCATCGCCTTCGTACCGGATGTTTGGTCGTCTCATATCTCGTCTACGTGAAACGGGAAGCTTAAATCCAAGACCTCGACATCGTCCTAGAAACCGCAGAGATGAACGTGCTGAAGTTGCTGTGCTCGCTACCATAGCTGTGAATCCTCAAATCAGCACACGTCAAATTGATCGTGAAGTTGGTGAGTCGAAATCAAGTGCACAGCGTATTCTTAAACGTCATAAATTTCATCGTTACCATGTTCATTTACACCAGGATCTTCACGGAAATGACATCCGCAATAGGGTAACATTTTGTCGGTGGGCTCAGCAGAAACTTCTGACTAATCCTATTTCTTTTGCAGATGTTCTCTTTACCGACGAGACATCATTCTCCAACAAAGGAATTGTCAATATAAGGAATATGCATTATTGGTCCGCTGACAATCCAAAATGGCTCCGTCAGGTAGAGCATCAACGTCCGTGGAAAGTTAATGTTTGGTGTGGGATTATTGGAGATACCATTATCGGACCTTTCTTTTTAAATGCCATCCAAAATGGCAGACAATACTCCAGATTTATACGACACAATCTTTCTGTTCTCTTGGACACCGCACCTCTGAACCGGAGAATGGTCATGTGGTATCAGCATGACGGATGCCCTGCACATAACGCCTTACGAGCACGACGACTTCTGAACCGCAAGTTCCCTGGTAGGTGGATTGGACGAGGTGGCCCAGTTAGGCGGCCTGCCCGATCTCTGGACCTTACACCGCTGGATTATTTTCTTTGGGGAGCAGTGAAGGATGCTGCTTGCCAACATGAACCAACAACACCAGAGAACATGAAGCAACGCATTATTGATGCTTGTACAGCCATCAAAGAAGAAACAGTAGCACGAAGTAGGGCATCCTTCATCCGCAGAGTGACCCTATGTATGCAAGCCAATGGGCATCACTTTGAGCATGGGATGTGAACGCTATGTTTAGTATGTAGTGCTAGTATCACAGTGGGAGTTTCTACAAAGGGCCATTTTACCCAGTGATGTTAGGAAACATTTGTTTGCAACAATTTGTCATTGAATGCATTAGATAAACATAACATTGATAATTACGTGATAGTAAAACTAATTGGTTAAACATGTTTACATTCATCTTCTATGTCCTACCTGAACTTCCCAAATCAAAACATTTTTACCTAAACAACGGTAAAACTTTTAGTCCTCTTGCTCGTTTCACTAAAACCATCAACATGAATTTTACTATTACGAGTGAATGATTAACTGTCACTTGCGCTAGATCTACAGTAAAGTAAAATTTTAACGTTGAACGGCATTATCATTTTAGTAACGGATTAACGATAAGCGAAGTTAACTTTGTGACTAACGTTGCGGTACTCAGTTATGTTACACAACCGCATCACCCCTAGCCTATGGGATAAATACCTGCTGGAATGTACGACGTTAATGCAGGATGGCAGCAGACCGTATTATTCGTTTTGGACCTCTTGATAAGTATGGAAGTGTGATTACACATGTCAATCACATCGCGATTACGGGCAGCATGGGGTTCACGCCTGAGCCTCAGGACGTGCGCTAGCAGCGCATGTCGGGTGTTTCATGCGTCATCTTCGCGTCTTAATATCTCGGGATGTAATGGGAATATTACGATGCAATCAACCAAATATGTACATTCATGGGCCCCAGCTTTGTTATGCTATGGATTGCTGAAGAAAACATATAGGAGGCCCATTTAAAAAAACATAAGTTTGTGGTAAAAACACATATGCTTTTCTTTTAGAATGTTCCCAAATATGTACATTCAGGGGCCCCAGCCCTACATTGATACCGGTGAAAGTCATTCCAGAGATATTTTGGGTGGACAAGATAGCTGGGACACCCTGTACATGTAAAAGGAGATGTAGAGCTTACGTGTATAATTCAAAAATTTCACTCCAGTTTCGATCTGTTTCTTGTGTTGGTATGTGTTAGTTGTATTCCTTTTTCGTTCAATAAACTCGTAGCAAGGATATATTTGTAGATCGCCTTGAAACAAGCACCACCAACAGTTCTCCTGGCTCAGGCAGGAAGACAGTGAGCTCACAGCAGGAAGACAGGGACCTAGAGTCAAGGAGCAAAGGAAACAAGGAGACTTCACTTTTGAAATAAGGACAAACATGGTTGGATTCAATCATTATTCAACAGATCCAAAATGACTTACTCCTGTAGGTCACGAACTAGTCGATTATACGCAACTGTAGCGAGACACTTTGAACCCCTGGCATCCCCTCCCTTCAGATAGCGTGCCAGTATTTCCCTCACAGACTACGGTGGTTGGGTTGTCTGGGGGAAGTGACCAAACAACGAGGTCATCGGTCTCATCGGATTAGGGTAGAACGGGAAAGGAATTCGTCCATGTCCTTTCAATGGAACTATCCAAGCATTTTCTTGGAGCGATTTTGGGAAATCACGGAAAACCTATACCAGGATGGCCGAACGCGGGTTTGAACCGTCATCCTCCCGAATACGAGTCCAGTGTTCTAACCACTGCGCCACCTCCCGCGGTCACAGACTGCCTCTAGTTCATCATCGCCTTCTTCTTTTCATTATACACTGACTCCGACTGTTAGCGAATGTAACAGATTGTGTCTTCATGACGTCACTGTCAACAATGAGTTTCGGCACGAAACCTACCGAACCGTTGCGTAGCATCAGTCTCATTGACAAACCTTCCGATGAAAGAGTCGATTTCGAAGTGCGCTTTCTAGGAAGTCTGTTTCGCATCCTTCGGGCTGTGAGAAGAAGCTTAGAAGTAGTGAGGAGGTAGGTGAACACTGACTTTTAAATTACTCTGCAGTCGCAGGCACGGGATCAGGGTCTGGAAGACAAATAGTTTATCTTTACTTATCAGTATGTCAGATTATTCTTCAATTCCCATCTTGTATTCTATACTTTACATTGTTGATGGACTTCTGTATTTCCTGAGGCGCTACATTGCGTTCTTCGTAGTCCAGAAATTTAATCTGGAACGAGGAGCACAACTCACAGAACATGTGGAAAACGACTTGTTCTCACAACGTCAGCAGGTCTCGTAATTAGTTTGTTGACGCAAAATGAAATAACTTTGCTCAAGAATTTCAGTTAACCGGAATGTTGATCGCCACTATTACTATACTTATCAGTTTTCCAACATCCTTTAAAACGTTTCATGGTTAAGTTTATTTGGCACGGTAGAAAAAAAAATACAGCATCACTTAATATTAATTTTTTTTTATGACTGTGATAAGAGCTGGTGTTTGTCGCATACGGTGCCATGTACGGTATGAGACTGAATTGTTTACTTGGACCAAACCTTCTTGTCAATAAGGCAGATTTCATTTGACTATTGTCGTCTCAGGAAACAATGTAACTACTAAAGACTGCTTTTTTTACGTTTCCAGATGTTTTCGCGAGTGAAGTCGCTGTTAGGCTCGCCAGCTGCCAGTCAGGGGTGTCCCAGGCTGGTCGACGAGCCGCCAACACCTGCGCCTGTACGCCGCCTTCGCCCACCTCGACCAAAGCCGAATGAGAAGAAGGTGGAGTCCACCACCACTGAGTGCGAAGAGGCCGCTGCTGATAAACCGCAGCTTCAGGCAATTCATGTAAGCAGCAAAGCATCCTTTGCAAAACAATGACCAATAATAACTGTCAGAGTGTTCCAAGAAAAATGATAGAAATGGATTCCAATAATGTTCTGCAGATACGTTTACTGACATAACTTTTTCTTTCCACAGTTTGGTCCGAGACCGAGAATTGTGCATTTTGACTTGTCTGATGAAGAGGAGGAAGTCTCTGGCTCCTACTATCCTCCTGGAGTTCCAGTTCCACCCAGTCAGCTGCAGATCTTTGCCAACAGACCACGCCAAAGGAACATTATCCGAGAGCCACCGTCGCAGGAAGTGCAGACCGCGATGGCACATCTAAGATCTGAGATACAAGCAATGGTATGTTAAACATTTACCTGTTAAAAACCCTGTATTACTTTAGAAACACAAACGTAGATTTCTTACTAACGCTTGAAATAAATGTAACTGTAGGACTGATTTTAATCTACACATACATCCAAAATGCGTAGAGCACTTACAATTGATGATGAGACTTGTCAAGGCATCTTGAAGCCAAACGCGACATATTGTTCGAGAATATGTGGAAATGACAAAAAGATCGTCATGAGATTGGTCCAAAAACACATTGCGATATTTTACAAAACTTGCATTACTTCATTTCGAAGGAATCTTTATGGACTGGTGATATTATCAATACGAAGATTCAGTTAACGCGCTTTACACATTTTACCTCTATAGTTTTCGTTACTTGCAAAAGTCTTAGTTATGTTACCGTTACAGATTTTTTGTAGCCTGTAGTATTTCAAGTGCTAGATATAGGTTTGCTCAAGGAAGCAGCTTAATAAAAATAATTCTTTTTGTCATTTCCAGGAGAACCCGCCACCTACAACATGGATTGGGCTTCTAGTGGAGACTCTAGTGGACCTGTATCGAAACAAGAGAGATTACCGCCAGAACCATGGATTGGCAGCGAGACCAGGGTTCGTCATCCGAATGAAAGGAAGATTCGCTCCTGTTCGTGAGGCAGTGAGAAGAGTTCTGCATCTGAAGAAGAATGTGGACAGGAGACAGCTGCCGACGGGCATAGATTCAACTCTGCGTGATTACTTTCTTCATTGTGAACACCCTGACCCTAACTACCCGCAGATTATTCCTTTGGCACCACGGCTACTTGAAACCGCGCTGTGATGTGTTTGTAGAAGCCAGTCTGGTTTGGCTTGAAATAAAACACTTTAAAATCTGTTTAGTTGTGATTTTATTGTACTAGTGTACTAGCGTACTAGTGTGAAAGCGAAAAAGGTTAGTTCTGTGAAGTAACCTGCTTGGATGGTTAAAAATCAAAATTAACTGGCAGCAGCATATGCTGAATTAGAGAAGTTGGCGCTTAAAATGACGTCACTAGGGTTGTGAATGGGGCACATCAGTTTACTGTGCTCAAATTTTCAATCCGGTAACAGCTTAAAGAGAAAGTACAGACTAAATAGTAGACCGCCTGCAGACAACTCACAACATTCAGAAACACTAACACAAGGAAGGAATAGTACAAATCATGGTTAATAATAGGAGACTGAAAGAAATACTGAGAGGGTACTTCCGATAGGCCGTTTTCATGATATTAAATGTCTGATTTAATGCCTGATTTAATGGCTATTCAACTTCTCAGTACAGAAACCTTTTAACTGGAACGTAGGACTCAGCATTACAACTTGCGTTATGAAGTGTGTGGCGAATCATATTCATAAGAATATTACCTACTGACCATCTACGTACAGGAAATGCTTTAGATGATAACCTTAACAGTGCAATTGAGGGTGATACCGGGAATATCGCTGAGAATGCTTCTTTCACTAAGGTGAAGACTGTGCCATTCCTTGAGTAGTACAACAGGCGCTGGATCCTCGAGATTCGTTCAAGCAGCTGTACCTGTCATGTATGTCCGTGACCGATGCATCGTACGTCGCACTACATGCAACATGGCCTACATCTGGATGTTTAATTCAAGAGATTATTTGCATTACTACTTTCCAGATGCAGTCTGCGAGGCAGAACTCTGTTAGCTAATCTCCAATACTTTTAGTAAATGAAAAATATTTCTGAGCAACAGAACTACCATCTGTCTATACACGCATCTGCAGCAGTTAAGTGTAAAGCTAAAATAAGTTAACTGGATACCACAAACAATAAAGCATCAGGGTATTTTATGCTATTTAAGATGAAAAACTCGTATCACGAAAGGGAACTATGAAATCAAAAGATATATGTTCTAGCGTACTTGACTAGTACAATACAACACCCCTGCATAGTTACGGAAATCAAGGAGATCTATGTCTATACAAGTTAATATCAAATTGACTACACTCTACAAGAGGAAGTGTTGATGGAATAAGGTGCCAAGCCAGACGTAAAGGAGTACAATATTAAACAGCTCTTCGAATGCTGTACTTCAGTGACAGAAATGGAAACGCCGAACGTAATGGTTCTGTCAGTGTAGAGTCTCCAAAAAGGAAATTCTTTACACTTCAATTAACTACACTCCTGGAAATTGAAATAAGAACACCGTGAATTCATTGTCCCAGGAAGGGGAAACTTTATTGACACATTCCTGGGGTCAGATACATCACATGATCACACTGACAGAACCACAGGCACACAGACACAGGCAACAGAGCATGCATAATGTCGGCACTAGTACAGTGTATATCCACCTTTCGCAGCAATGCAGGCTGCTATTCTCCCATGGAGACGATCGTAGAAATGCTGGATGTAGTCCTGTGGAACGGCTTGCCATGCCATTTCCACCTGGCGCCTCAGTTGGACCAGCGTTCGTGCTGGACGTGCAGACCGCGTGAGACGACGCTTCATCCAGTCCCAAACATGCTCAATGGGGGACAGATCCGGAGATCTTGCTGGCCAGGGTAGTTGACTTACACCTTCTAGAGCACGTTGGGTGGCACGGGATACATGCGGACGTGCATTGTCCTGTTGGAACAGCAAGTTCCCTTGCCGGTCTAGGAATGGTAGAACGATGGGTTCGATGACGGTTTGGATGTACCGTGCACTATTCAGTGTCCCCTCGACGATCACCAGTGGTGTACGGCCAGTGTAGGAGTTCGCTCCCCACACCATGATGCCGGGTGTTGGCCCTGTGTGCCTCGGTCGTATGCAGTCCTGATTGTGGCGCTCACCTGCACGGCGCCAAACACGCATACGACCATCATTGGCACCAAGGCAGAAGCGACTCTCATCGCTGAAAACGACACGTCTCCATTCCTCCCTCCATTCACGCCTGTCGCGACACCACTGGAGGCGGGCTGCACGATGTTGGGGCGTGAGCGGAAGACGGCCTAACGGTGTGCGGGACCGTAGCCCAGCTTCATGGAGACGGTTGCGAATGGTCCTCGCCGATACCCCAGGAGCAACAATGTCCCTAATTTGCTGGGAAGTGGCGGTGCGGTCCCCTACGGCACTGCGTAGGATCCTACGGTCTTGGCGTGCATCCGTGCGTCGCTGCGGTCCGGTCCCAGGTCGACGGGCACGTGCACCTTCCGCCGACCACTGGCGACAACATCGATGTACTGTGGAGACCTCACGCCTCACGTGTTGAGCAATTCGGCGGTACGTCCACCCGGCCACCCGCATGCCCACTATACGCCCTCGCTCAAAGTCCGTCAACTGCACATACGGTTCACGTCCACGCTGTCGCGGCATGCTACCAGTGTTAAAGACTGCGATGGAGCTCCGTATGCCACGGCAAACTGGCTGACACTGACGGCGGCGGTGCACAAATGCTGCGCAGCTAGCGCCATTCGACGGCCAACACCGCGGTTCCTGGTGTGTCCGCTGTGCCGTGCGTGTGATCATTGCTTGTACAGCCCTCTCGCAGTGTCCGGAGCAAAAATGGTGGGTCTGACACACCGGTGTCAATGTGTTCTTTTTTCCATTTCCAGGAGTGTATTACAATGATCAAAATACGGACTGAGGTAATAGCTGGGAAGTCGGTAAAGTATGTGAGGATTTCGGTATTTATTTGACGTATGACAGTAGAGATGGAGGTCACCCTGAATTACTGATGGCCAGTTTCGGTACGTTCTCAACCAAAACACTCCTAGGAATACCAGAAGTACACAGTCCCTGTTAACAAGTTTCTAAATACCCCTGCTTTTCAACGAAAAATCTCGAGTCCTATAGTAATTGATTGATCTGCCCATGAATGGCAAATGACAGCAGAAAATGTTTGACTTCAGTAACATTTGTTTAAGAACGACAACTTCCAATACAGTTTTGGTTTACTAGAGGTCAGAGATAACTGTACAGGATTTCAAGAGCATCTTGTGCTACACATTGCCCAAAATAAAACACACGGCTAGCACAACAAAGACGGAACTATACTACAAATAATCCTTCACGTTCCTCAACATATTCCGGATGGTAAAAATCACACGCTGCACACACGAAGTACAAAATTTCAGAACGAAAGCAAAGGCCATTACGACAATTATTAGGAACCGAACAAATAAACTGGTTAAGGCAGATGACATTCATCTCTAAAAAGCCAGGAATGCTGAGTAAGGTTATTTTAAATTCAAATTATTTACCTTTATTCCTAATACTTCCTAATAGTCCCTAGAGCCAGTAGTAGAGAAAACCATTCACGGAAGCAGATCCATTATTTTACTTAGACAATAAATACAGTCTACACTAACAAATAAAAATCTTTTGTTACTCCCCCAGGAGGTCTTGTGATTATAATCGTATTTCAAATAAAGATTCATATGGTTCTAATGGCTCTGAGCACTATGAGACCTAACATCTGTGGTCATCAGACCCCTAGAACTTAGAACTACTTAAACCTAACTAACCTAAGGACATCACACACATCCATGCCCGAAGCAGGATTCGAGCATGCGGCCGTAGCGGTCACGCGGTCAAATTAAGGGCTAAAATTATGTAGTCACTTCATCATGCCACCCTCTGTCTAGACGCCATTACAGTCTGATTCTTCCTTGTTTACGCTGTGTACTGAGTGTTTAAGATGCCTCCGATAATCGTGAGTCCCACCGACTGTGAAGTACGGGCTGTTATAAGATTTCTTATTGCTAAAGTCCTAAAAGCGATCGATATTCACCGTGAGATCTGTACAGTTTACGGAGGAAATATGAATGATGGAATGCTAAGAAAGTGGGTGAGCGCATTTAAAGTTGGCCCCACAAATGTGCTTGATGAACAACGGAGTGGGCATCCTTCGATCGTTAATGAAAGTGAGAGAAATCAGACGCTATACGATTTCGTCCTTCCGGGATGACTTTCCCAATGTTTCGCGTAGTGTTTTGTATGTCACTGTGAGCGAGCAGTTGAATTACCGAAAATTGTGCGCATGTTGGCTACCGAAAATGTTGACGGATGTGCACAAAACAATACTTTTAGACCGAGCATTGACTTTCCTTGAGCAGTACCACAACGACGTTGATGATTTCTTACGCCAAATTGTTATGGGCGACGAAACATGGGTGACCAACGTCACACCGGTATCAAATCAACAGTCCATGGAATGGCAGCATTGAGATTCACCCAGAAATGTGAAGTTTAAGCAAACAATTTCTCTATGGAAAAACATATGTACAACTTTTTAGGACAGAAATGGAGTATTGCTTGTGGAATTTCTGCCTCATAATGAGACAATCAATGCAGCACCTTACT
This sequence comes from Schistocerca serialis cubense, assembly GCF_023864345.2. Classification (NCBI taxonomy): domain Eukaryota; kingdom Metazoa; phylum Arthropoda; class Insecta; order Orthoptera; family Acrididae; genus Schistocerca; species Schistocerca serialis. The sequence goes on along the minus strand of NC_064638.1, from coordinate 1,264,253,474 downwards.
GTAAGACATTGCACAATCTGCGCCGCTCAATTCAGATGAAAATACGTGCAAGTTGAGCAAGGGCATCGTTTTGCTGCAAGACAATGTCCGTTCTCATGTGGCGAATCAGACCAAAGATCACATCACAACTTTTCGACTTGAATCTTTAGATCATCCTCCGAACAGCCCCGAACTTGCGACTAGTGGCTACCATCTGTACCTGATCTTGAAGGAACACCTGGGCGGTCAGCGTCTTCAAGACGATGACCAAGTCAAATGGGTTACATGGCTCCGAGCACTATGGGACTTAACGTCTGAGGTCATCAAACCCTTAGAACTGAGACCTACTTAAGCCTAACTAACCTAAGGACATCACACACTTCCATGCCCGAGACAAGATTCGAACCTGCGACTGTAGCGGTCGCAAGGTTCCAGACTCTACCGCCTAGAACCGCTCGGCCACTCCCGCCGGCTAATGAAGTGAAAACAGTGGTGATGCAGTGGTCAACAAGTCAGGCGGTAGACTTCTATGAGGAGGGTCTTGAAAAACGGGAAGAAGTGCCTCAAAATTGACGGAAATCATGTAGAAAAGTAGGTTAAGGTACAGGGTTTCATGTAAAAATAATATTATTGATGTATCTTAGCACGTCTTTTTTTTAATTTCCAGAATGGTACATACTTAATAAACATGCCTCGTATATATATATATATATATATATATATATATATATATATATATATATATATATATATATATATATATATATATATGGTTGATGTGACACTCATTTGAAGACGTGGATAAAACCAAGTGATTTCTTTTTAGAAACCTTTACACCCATTCTGAAAGTAATCTGTTAACAACAGTTGAGATGGGCTTCTCAACAACAGAAGCATATTTCTTATCAAAAATGCTGTCTTAGTACTGTCAAACTAAAAGAAAGTTGCCATTTTTACACTTTCTGTAATGTTTCTAAAGCCTTTGACTGCGAAGATCAAGGCATGCTACTAGGATTATTATGATCGTGTAATTCTACTTGTAAAGACGGCATCACATGTTAATTACTTTGAGATAATTTCAGAATATCAAATGATATGACTGCTACAAAGCGAAATTCAGAGTCAGGAAATATTGAATTTGGTACCACGCAATATATATTGCTTAACTTCTCCTGTTCTTCAGCATAAGTCAATTTTCAAGGAAAATGAACGATTTTTCAAAAACATTGATACATTCTGATGACAAACGTTTACCAAGAAGTGCCCAAAGACCAGGCTTACAATTAGTGGACAGCAAAACATTAACCCAACATCTTTCAAAGACATACATTTCGTGAATCCATTATTGCCTATATAGACAAGAAGCAGTGACACATACTACATGAAACTTAATGTGTAAAAAAAGTTGTTGTAAGCAGGCCACGGGTACAGAAAGTACGAGGTGTGATTGGAAACTGTTAAGAATGGATGCGCGACTGATTACTGGTTTGGAGGGTAGGTACACGGAGGTGGGAAGTGAGCTATTGCCTTGTCCTTGAACGCCCTCTGACAGGAAAATGCGTTTCCTATATTCAGTACGTTGTGGCAGCTGGCTGAGTGCGGGTCTGTTAAGGCTTGTTGCCGGATTCGGTCTGCGTGAAAATGGACGTAAATACGGAGCAACGAGTTTGCGTTCAATTCTGTTTTAAAACGGGAAAATCAGCTTTTCAGACTTACGAACTATTAAAAACAGCTTTTGGAGATACTTGTGTGAGCCAGTCAAATGTTTTTACTCTGTTTCAACAGATTTAAAAATGGCTGCGCAACATTTGAAGATCAACCACTGTCCAGTCATCCTTCCACCTCAAAAACAAATGTTGGGTGGTACTTAAGATCGGTAAATAAATTAGTGAAATCAATGTGAAGTGAAATAGAAATTAGAAAATAAATGAAAAACTTAGTTTAGTTTAGAAGAAGTACACAGTTGGAAACAGCGGGCAGAGCAGCAGTGACAGAAGAGCCAATGACCATGATGTCAGCACGTCAGGAGAAGCCGTCGCCCTCCTCACATAAGCGGAAGCTGTCGATTCAGCCGTCAGGGCATCGCCCGACCGGCTCACGTGTTTCTCAGTTGTCACATGTGATCAAAGGCCCTCGCCTACATTCCAAGAGCCAATGACCGGCGTTAAGAAGATTCTTCGAGAAGCTTTTAAACGTGACAGAAGAGGTAGTGACCGTGAAGTCATTCACCTCCAGTGAACTGAAGTGAATAAATATGCGAGACACAGTGGGCCCGACAGTAGTAGTTTTCAGTTCCAGCACAGTTCAGTCGGTGCTGAAGACCGTCATGCAGGAAGAGACTACATCGTACACAGAAGCACCAAGTCCGCCGCTGTAACGGAAGAGCAAGCAGCAGGCCTCGCACCCAGAAGACAGAAGTTAGAGGGTATTTGAAGACAGATTTTTACGTACCCGGGTGACTCGTGAGGACGGGAGGGAGATGGCCTCACATCGGCAGTTACCTGTGAGCTGGTGATGAAGATCTGACAGCCGAAGACTGGCAAGCTGGAGTCCGTTGTTCGGGTCCGGGACACTGGCCGTCCCCCGCGCCACCGCTCCGCTGGCCGACGCACAACACTGAAACACGCGGTCGCTTAAAGAAGAGAAACGCTGGGAGGCCACACACAAGGTATCACCTTCCGATTCACGACTTCGTCCTCAATAATTAAGCGGGCCACGTCGCGATGCGCGTCTGCAGTCAACTTGGCGAAACAGCGACACGAGATACAAACCGCCAGGGGTAATCAGACGCCGCCGCTGCCGCAGCAGAAGGCTTCGCAAACGACACAGCTGCCGCTCTCCCAGCCAGAATAATCCAGTAAGAAAACCGTTGTACAAATCTTTAATAAAAGTTATCTTATGTAAAAATGCTGTTTCATTCTAACTCATACCCGAGCCAAGGAAGAACCCACCCTGCCCACGTGCTGTTAAGAGAGAAAAAGTAATTTATTTAGTGTTTTTCACCCTGTCATAATGCTTTAGAATCAAATGCCTTTTGCAGTAATGCTCATCGTGACAATTGACTAGCATCAAAAGTGAAAACTCAGTTACATTAGGTGTCAGAGAAGAAACCCTTGGCCTACATAAGGTGTGAATGACAGTCACTAAAGGTCCACTTGTTTAATGTGTTAAAGGATAGAGGTTTGCATAGCAGTCGTAATATTTTCTTTATTTAGAAGTGTATCTTCTCTCATAATTTTAAGAGTTTGTCAAAAATATTTAAACATCTTTTTAATTCAGTGTAGTAAGATTGTGTAACTAATAGTTTGTGAAATCGTACAAATTCAGAGTCAGCACCACATGCTGTTTCTACTGAGGAAACTATTCAGAGCTTAGTTTATCAAATAGCACAGCTTAAAAATGGCAATACTGCATTATTTTAACAGTTGTGTGAGGTTAGGCAAACCGGTTCAATCCCTTCCACCCTAGATTCCTCAGCAGCAGCCTTGGTAACTCCTTTTTCAGGTAAACCTAGCGAGGACATAACAGCTTTTTTGATGATTTAGTGGCAGCTGCAAGGCTAGGATCATGGTCAGATGAACAGCTCTTACAAATGACAAAGTTAAGATTGATAGGAGAGGCTAAAGCACACGTATTATACCATGAAGAATTACGGAAAGCTCCAATATTTGTGGAATTGAAGAAAGGATTACTTAACCGTTTTCAAAACCAGAACAGCTGTAGATTTTATAGGGAAAAATTAAACACTATCACTCTGAGGCAAAACGAGTCATTAGAAAGCTTTGTAGATAGGATTAGAAAAGTTAATATTAACACCTATTAGTTGACAACTAGTGATGAAGCAAATAAAGTAATTTTACGAGAGGCAGAAGATAGAGCACTGATTACATTTTTACGTGGGTTACCTTCTGAAACGTCCCGTCGTGTCAGGGCAGAGTTTCCTAAAAATTTTGCAGAAGCTGTATCCGTGGCGACAGCTTTTGAAGAAATTGACATCGCCACCAGATACAAGGAGAAGCGAAATATATTTTCAGCAGGAGTACGATGTTTTAGGTGCGATCGACAGGGACATAAAGCAAAAAACTGCAGACAACCTCAATGCACTAATTGTCAAAGAATAGGTCACACATTCAAGGACTGCAGGTCTCAGAAAGTTTTTGGAAACAGAAATCAGTTAAACTCAAGCGGCAGTGTTGGAGCTGCCTCCAGCCGTACCCAATAAATTTTCATGCCATTAAGGCGAATGTGAAGGCGGAATGCTGGTTATCTGCTACCATACAGGATAAAGAGGCAAGGATACTGGTGGATACAGGCGCAAACGTATCAATAGTGAGTAATGAATGCATTGGAGAAAAGAAATATGACCCTCCAAGGTACAGACTGAGTGGGGTAGGAGAAGGTATAGTGAAGTCATTAGGATGTACATAATTGATTTTCTATATTCACGGTGTACAATTTCAGATGTAGAAGTGGTAACAAAGGTGACTGACGGGTACGATGCGATCCTAGGGTTGGATTTCCTGAATAAATATCACGCTGAAATCGACCTCAGACAGCAAACTGTAGAACTTAGCGGAATAGTGTTTCAGCTAGGTGACACCGCTGCAAAGGGCCCGCTGCCGCAAGATTTCCCCAACCAGAAGGCGAAATCAACTACACTGCGTGCAACTTCCTTGAAGGTTGATTCGCGGGATAAGATACCATTTGGCTCAGGAAAACTTTTCTGGATTACCGTTGACCCCTAGGTACCTACAGATGCAGTGTGTCTAATAGAGCCATTAGAGGAAAATGAGGAATTAGGTGTATCACATTGTCTTGTACGTAGAAGTGTTGTACGTGTTCAATACGTTGAGGGAGAAAGAAAACTACGGAACATATTGACATTTTCGGAGTGGAGGACAAAGAGTTGCATAAGGGAATATTAGTAGCTACAGTCAGTACTTTCGAAGAAGAAGATTTCATTTGTTGAGATATTACTGATGGTCACAAACCAGACGCCTTTAAACTATAGAAGACAGTGCTGCCGAACCAGACTTACTAAGGACAGCCTTCCGAAATGCCTTCACAAAAGAAGATGAAGTAAATATTGCAAAATTCGAGTGGATAACAGGTGCCAACATGAGTAATGGAGAAGTGAATATCCTCGGAAGAGTGAAGCAACTTAAATCACCTAAGAAAAGCAAGTCTTCTGGTCCAGATTGTATACCAATTAGTTATCTTCCGGAGTATGCTGATGCATTAGCTCCATGCTTAACAATCGTATACAACCGTCCGCACGACGAAAGATCCGTACAGAAAGACTGGAAAGTTGCACAGGTCACACCAATATTCAAGAAATTTAGTAGGAGTAATCAACCAAATAACAGGCCCATATCGTTAACGTCGATATGCAGCAGGATTTTACAACTTATATTCTATTAGGACGTAATGAATTACCTCGAAGAAAACGGTCTATTGGCACACAGTCAACATGGGTTTAGAAAACATCGTTCCTGTGAAACACAACTATCTCTTTATTCACATGAAGTTCTGAGTGCTATTGACAAGAGATTTAACATCGATTCCGCATTTCTGGATTTCCGGAAGGCTTCAGACACCGTACCACATAAGCGGCTCGTAGTGAAATTGCGTGCTTATGGAATATCGTCTCAGTTATGTGACGGGATCTGTGATTTACTGTCAGTGAGGTCACAGTTAGTTGTAATTGACGGAAAGTCTTCGAGTAAAACAGAAGTGATTTCAGGCATTCCCCAAGGTAGTGTTATAGGCCCATTGCTGTTCTTTATCTATAAAAACGATTTGGGAGACAATTTGAGGAGCCGTCTTCGGTTGTTTGCAGATGACGCTGTCGTTTATCGACTAATAAAGTCATCAGAAGATCAAAACAGACTGCAAAACGATTTAGAAGAAATTTCGGAATGGTGTGAAAAGTGGCAGTTGACCTGTAATAACGAAAAGTGTGAGGTCATCCACATGACTGCTAAAAGGAACGCGTTAAACTTTGGTTACGCGATAGATAAGTCTAATTTAAAAGCCGTTAATTCAACTAATACCTAGGTATTCAATTATGAACAATTTAAATTGGAAGTAACACACAGAAAATGTTGTGGAGAAGGCTAGCCAAAGAGTGCGTTTCATTGGCATTACACCTAGAAAATATAACAGACCTGCTAAGGAGACTGCCTGCACTACGCTTGTCCGATCTCTTTTCGAGTACTGTTGGCGGTATGGGATCCTTACCAGATAGGACTGACTGAGTACATCGAAAAAGTTCAAATAAAGGCAGCACGTTTTGTATTATCGCGAAGCACGCGAGAGAGTGTCACAGAAATAATACAGGATTTGGGATGGACATCATTAGAAGAAAAGCGTTTTTCGTTCGGACGGAATCTTCTCACGAATTTCCAGTCACCAACTTTCTCCTCGGAATGCGAAAATTTTTGTTAATACCGACTTACATAGGGAGGAACGATCACAAAGATAAAATAAGGGAAATCAGAGCTCGTATGGAAAGATATAGGTGTTCATTCTTTCTGCGCGCTATACGAGATTGGAATAATAGAGAATTGTGAAGGTGGTTCGATGAACACTCTGCCAGGCACTTAAATGTGATTTTCAGAGTGTCCATGTAGATGTAGATGTAGAATGAGGGACATGAAATTTCAGTTCACGACAGGTGGATGTAGTGGTATGTCCACTATGGCTCTATTTTAACTTCATGACAGGATGGACATTAGGTGATATTCGGTCAGTATACAGAAACATCTAAAGAAACGAACACTACTCAATAACAAATGAATACCACAGTATAGGACTACAGACAGACGACGAATATGAGTTTGGCTGTCTAGAGCACAGGAGACCTTCAATGAGTACGCTAGAGGAAAATTATCGAATAATCACTCAGAAGACCTGATAAAATTCCGGTCGTATGTAATGGCTGTTAGTGCCACGAAAGTTATTGATAGGCTCTGAGGGACGAGGCAGCGACTAATAATACGTTTAGTAGACTTAAAACAGAAATTCTTAACACCATTTCCAAACTGGCCTGTGCCATTGTGATCCAGTTTCATTCTTGTACGACTGCAAAAATGAGTTAATGTAGTTAATAGACCGTTGAGATTGTTAAAGTCAGACAAAACTCCAGCTCTTGACGGAAAAGCTATCTGATTCTACTCCGATGATCTGCCTTAGTTAACACTTCTATTAACCATAACACCGTGGATTTATCAAAAAAAAAAAAAGGGAAAGAGAATAGCGGTGCCACGTGATAGGATGGAAGCTCAGGTCAGATTCCTCCACAAGAGGTGTAGCACAAGTGAACCACAAACCCACTGTCAAATGTAATTCAACACCTTCCATTGTTATGCAGTCTTAGAAGTTATTCTGAGGTGAAATTTTAAAGGGTATCTCGAGCAGAATGTCCTTCTTCATGCTATCCAGCACTGAGTAGGTAAACAGCGATCACGTGAAATGTAAATCTCGTCCTTATACGAAGCACCGAAAGTCATGGAAGCATGCATTCGACCCTATGAAGTATTTCCTAACTTACGAAAGCCATTTGATTCACTACAACATATATGTCTCACTCCCGTAGGGATCGCGAAGAAACAGTTAATTTAACCTCATCGCCACAGAGGCGATCAATGAATCTTCTTGCGTTCCACAAGTAAACAGAACAGCAAAAAGCCCAAAATCTTGATACTTTGAGAAGACCCTCTTCCATGCAGTTCATAGTGGTTTATAGAGTATAGATACACATGTCGACGGAGATCATTGTTCAAAAACTTCACTCCATCGGCGATCTGTGTCTTTCTCCTGGTATTTGTTAGTTACATTCCTTTGTCGTTCAATAAACTCGTAGCATGGATATATTTGTAGATGACAGACATATCTGGGAAAGGAAACAAAGAGAATTAACTTTTGAAATAAGGACAGACGTGCTTGGATTAAATCGTTATTCCACATATCCTAAATCACTTACTGCTTTAGGTCGCGAACCAGTAGAATATACGAGAATGTAGCGAGACATTCCGAACTTCTGGCATTTCCTCCCTTCAGATCGCGTCCGAGTGTTTCCCTCACAAACTATGGGGGTTGGATTGTTTGGTGGAGGAGAGGTCATCTGTCTCATCGGATTAGGGTTGGACGGGAAAGGAAGTCGGCCGTGTCCTTTCAATGGAACCATCCGAGTATTGGCTTGGAGCGATTTTTGAAAATCACGGAAAACCTAAATCAGGATGGCCGAACGCGGGAGTGAACAGTCGTCCTCCCGAATGCGGGTCCAGTGTGCTAGCCACTGCACCACCTCCCGCGGTCACTGACTGCCTCTTGATCATCATAGAATTCTTCTTTTAATTATACACAGACTCCGATTGTCAACAAATGTAACAGAATGTGTCTTCATGACGTCACTGTCATCAATGAGTTGTGGCACGAAACCAACTGAACGGTTGCGTAGCATCAGTCTCATTGACAAACCTTCCGAAGAAAGAGTCGATTTCGAAGTGCGCTTTCTAGGAAGATTGTTTCGCATCCTTCGGGCTGTGAGAAAAAGTGAGGAGGTAGGTGAACACTGACTTTTAAATTATTCTGCAGTCGCAGGTGAGGGATCAGGGTCTGCAAGACAAATACATTGTCTTTTGTCTGCGTTCGCGAACTATTTTAACGGTGCAAGCCGAGAGGAGCAGGAGTTCATTTGCTTTTTGCGAAGCACTTCCTAGATTGAATTTGTCGTTTCTGCTTCACGGCAGCATTTGTGTGATTCGAACTTTGGTGCTATTTACAAACGTCTTCTTTCGTTGCATCTGATGACAGTGAGAAAATATTATTTTAATAATTTTTTTGGAAGATCTAACAAGAAATGTGTAATTGTACTACTGAATTTCCCTTCAACAAGCACATTCTGTAGCAAATGAAAACCAGTTGTCTCAACATTTGCTAACTTAGCCTGTGACTTCCAAAAATATAGTCATAGAAAAATCTGATTTTGAATTTGACGTAGAATACAAATCCATAGCGTTAACTTTCTTACTAAAAACATCGGAAACGGCAGACTCTTAATAATTGTGGGATTGTACAAATATTCGTTTTCTTTTAACGATCAATCAGTTTTCTGTTCAGCTTAATTCGTGTTTCAGTACATAATCCAGCATCACTTAATATTAATATTTTATGATTGTGATAAGAACTGGTGTGTGTCAAATACGGTGCCACGTACGGCATCACACTGAATCATTTATTTGGACCAAACCTTCTTGGCAGTAAGCCAGATTTCATTTGACTATTTTCATCTCAGGAAACAATGTAACTACGAAAGACTGCCTGTTTTACGTTTCCAGATGTTTTCGCGAGTGAAGTCGCTGTTCGGCTCGCCAGCTGCCAGCCAGGGGTGTCCCAGGCTGGTCGACGAGCCGCCAACACCTGCGCCTGTACGCCGCCTTCGGCCGCTTCGACCAAAGCCGAATGAGAGGAACGTCGAGTCCACCACCACCGACTGCGAAGAGGCCACTGCTGATAAACCACAGCTTCAGGCAATTCATGTAAGCAGCGGAGCCTCCTTTGTACAACATTCGACAATAATTACTGTTCGAGTGTTCCAAGAAAAAAGATAGAAATGAATTCCAATAATGTTACGCAGATATATTTATTGACATGAATTTTTCTTTTCACAGTTTGGCCTGAGACCACGAATTGTTCATTTTGACTTGTCTGACGTTGGAGATGAAGAGGAGGAAGTCTCTGGCTCTTAATATCCTCCTGGAGTTCCAGTTCCACCCAGTCGGCTGCAGATCTTCGCCAACAGGCCGCGCCGAAGGAAGATTATCCGAGAGCCACAATCGCAGGAAGTGCAGACTGCGATGGCACATCTAAGAGCAGACATTCAAGCAATGGTATGTTAAGCATTTAACTGTTAAAAACACTGCATTACATTAGAAACACTAACGTGGATTTTTCATTAACGCTTGAAATAATCTAAATGTAGGACTCATTTTAACCTACACATACAACCAAACTGTATAGACTACTTTCAATTAGTGATGAGGGTTGATAAGGCATCTTGAAGCCAAACGAGATGTATTGTTTGAGAATATGTGGGAACGAAAAAAGATTACCATGAGATGGGTACAGAAAAACATTGCGATATTACACAGAACTTACATTAATTGATTTCGTAGGTATGTTTATGGAGTGTTGATATTATAAATACGAAGATTCCGTTAACGCGCTTTACACATTATACCTCTATATTTTTCGTTACTTGCAAAAGTCGTAGTGATGTCACAGTTACTGACTTTTTTGCAGCCTGTAATATTTCAAGTGCTAGATATAGGTTTGCTCAAGGAAGCAGCTTAATAAAAATAATTATTTTTGTCATTTCCAGGAGAACCCGCCACCTACAACATGGATTGGGCTTCTAGTGGAGACTCTAGTGGACCTGTATCGAAACAAGAGAGATTACCGCCGGAACCATGGATTGGCAGAGAGTCCAGGGTTCGTCATCCGAATGAAGGGAAGATTCGCAACTGCTAGTGAGGCAGTGAGAAGAGTTCTGCACCTAAAGAAGAATGTGGACAAGAGACAGATGCCGACGGGCATCGATTCAACTCTGCGTGATTACTTTCTTCATTGTGAACACCCTGACCCTAATTATCGACCTATTATTCCATTAACACCACAGCTACTTGAAACCGCGCTGTGATGTGATTGTAGAAGCCAGTCTGGTTTGGCTTGAAATAAAACACCTTAAAACCTGTTTAGTTGTGTTTTTATTGCACAGTTACTTTTTAAAAACTTTCTACACTCAATACACAAGTGTGAAATCGGAAACGGTCAGCACTGCGTAGACTGAAGTAACCTGTTTTGATGGAAATAAATCAGATTTAAATGCCGATAGCATAAGCTGCATTAGGGAAGTTGGCGCTGAAGATGACGTCACTAAATTTGTGAATGGGGCAGATCAGTTTACTGTGATCAAACTTTCAATCCGGTTTAAGAGGTGCCTCCAGACAACCCATAGGATTCAGATACAATGAGACAAGGAAGGAAAAGTACAAGTCATGGTTAAGTATAGTAGACTGAGAGAAATTCTGAGAGGGTACTTGTGTTAGGCAGTTTTCATGATATGAAATGTCTGAATTAACGCAGAACATAATGGGTATTCAGCATCTCAGTACGTAATGCTTTTAAGTGGAACTTAGGACTCACAACTGTACCACGCGATATGAGGTGTGTTGCCGAAGGATATCCATAAATAAGAATACGTACTGATCATTTAGGTACAGGAAATTTTTTATATGATAACAGTGCAGTTGAGGGTGATACCAGGGACATCGCTGAGAATGCCTCTTTCACTATGGTGAAGATTGTGCCATTCCTTGAGTAGAACAACGGGACTTGGTTCCTCGGGATTCGTTCAACCAGCTGTGCCCATCATGTATGTCTGTGACTGAAGCATCGTAGGTCGCATAGTCGCACAACATTCGACATGGCCTACATCTATACGTTTTCTTTAAGGGATTATTTGCATTACTAATTTCCAGAGGCAGTCTGCGAGACAGACCTCTGTCACCTAATGTCGATGATGTCCTATAATTTGAGTAAAAGGCAAATATTTCCGAGCATCAGAGCTACCATCTGATTATATACGGAGCTGCAGCAGCTGAGTAAAAAGCTAAAAGAGGTTAATTGGATACCACAAATTATAAAAAAAGGATATTATCGGTTACATAAAAATTTTTGTTAATGATTGAAAACTAGTATTACGAAAGAAAACTGTAAATTCAAAAAAAAAAAAAAAAACATTTCTACAAGTGTGCTTGGCTAGGATAATAAATCAACTTTTCACATATCTCGAAGAGATAAACCTAGGTCGATACAGGTTAGTATCCAATTTCTATAGACATCACAAGACGAAAGCCAGACGGAATAAGGAGCCAAGCCAGACGTAAAGGCTTACAATATTAAACACCTCTTCCAGTGCTGTACTTCAGGGACAGAATTGGAAACACGGAACGTAGTGGTTTAGTCAGTGTTGAGGCTCCAAAAGGGAAATGTTTTACACTTCATTTTACTATTACAAAGAACAAAAGTCCGGCTGCGGTAGTAGCCGCGAACAAGCTAAAATATGTGATGATATCGGTATCTATTAGACGTAGCACAGTAAAGACTGAGGGTACCTGGACTTACTGGTGGGCAATTTCGGTACGTTTCCAACTCGAACACTCCTAGGAAGACTAGCAGCACACAGTGTCTGATAGTTACTTTCTAAATTGCACAGTATTTCATGAAAGAATGGTCGTTCATCTCCCCTTTAATGGCAAATTACAGCCAAAAAGATTTCACATCAGACAGGTTTTGTTTAACTAAGATCACTTTCAAACAGTTTTGTTTTACTAGAAGTCAGATATAAATACACTGCAGTTCAAGAGAACTTTGTGCTACAAAGTGCTACAAATAAAACACGCTCAAGAGGTACAAAATTCCAGAAAGAAAGCGAAGCCAATTACTAGAATTAATGGGCACCGAATGCATAAACGTTTTAAGGCAGATGACATTCAGTTTTAAAAAGGCACTATAAATGAGTCAGGTTATATTAAATTCAGATTATTACCTCAAATCTTAAGATTTAATAACAGTCCGTAAAAACCAAGGTAAATCAAACGATATACGAAAGCAGATTCATTACCTTACATAGTCACTAATTGCAGACAATAATAACAAATAAAAATCTTTTGGTTACTCATCCAGTAATTCATCTGATTATCATCGTATTTCAATTAAAAGTCTGAAATTACGTACTCACTTCAATATTACACCTTTGATTAACATATCTAATAAGACAATGACGAGTATTTATTTGAAGACTTATATATATATAGCGATAACACTCATTAGAAACAGTGGAGAAAAGCAAATGACTTCTTGTTCGAAACCTTGACACCTATTCTGAAAACAATCTGTAAACAATAGGTGGCCTTCTCAAAAAAGGAATCAGATTTTGTTATAAAAACGCTGTCCTAATAGTATCAAACAAAAAAAGTTATCCTTGTAGCATTCTGTGTGACCTTGCAAAAGTTGTTGCTTGTGTAGGTCAAGGAATTATGCTAGGGAAAGCACAATGGCGTAATTCTACTTGAATGTACGGTGTCATATCGTAATTACATAAAAATAATGTAGAATTACAAATGATACGACAGCTATAAAGCGAAATTCAGAGTGTGGGCTATGGTCGCAAAAAATGGTTCAAATGGTTCTGAGCACTATGGGACTCAACTGCTGAGGTCATTAGTCCCCTAGAACTTAGAACTAGTTAAACCTAACTAACCTAAGGACAACACACACATCCATGCTCGAGGCAGGATTCGTACCTGCGACCGTAGCGGTCTCGCGGTTCCAGACTGCAGCTCCAGAACCGCGCGGCCACTTCGGCCGGCGCTATGGTCGCAGGTTCGAATCCTGTCTCGGGCTTGGATGTGTGTGATGTCCTTAGGTTAGTTAGGTTTAAGTAGTTCTAAGTTCTAGGCGACTGATGACCTCAGAAGTTAAGTCCCATAGTGCACAGAGCCGTTTTAACCATTTGAATCAGAGTGTGGAAGCATTCAGTTCCGTAGCAGGCAAGATGCATTGCTTAGCTTCACCTAATCTTGGTCATAAATCATTTTCCAAGGAAAATGATATTTTTTAAAAATCGTGACATATTTCGATGACACAAGTTTACCGATAGGTTCCCAAATACCTTCATAACAGGCTAACAATAAACAGATAGTGAAACATAAACTCTATATCTTTCGAAGACCTACACTCCGTGATTCCAAAATCGTTTATGGGCAGAAGATGTGGTAGTCAGTGGACACACATAACATGAAACATCAGGTGTAAAGTTAAATGGTGATGTAGTAGGGCACGTTCAGGGAAACTATTCTCGTTTAGTAATTGACATATAGTAGTACGGGTTTTCTAGAGGATACAGACTTAGATGCTGAGATCGATGGCATATCCACGTATGCGAGCCGCTACTAGAACAACCGTAACGTAATCTGACAGTAAAAATGCCATAAATTTTAATATACATATCTAGTTTAAACAAATCCTGTGAATCGTGCCGACTGTTTCGGTGTAACAAGAGTGAGACATTTGTAACCGCTCAATGTCACTTAATACGATCACGACGACACCCCTCGATCGACGTTAACACTCGTGGTGTCACTCGCCTTCATACATGGCAGTGGACGTTTGAGAATTCGTGACGCTAGCTCAATGGTCGTCAATTGATTTAAACATATTTCCCGGCTGACTCTTAATTCAACTGCGTATTTAGATGTTCGATTAATCTGAATGGTTTGCAATGTTCCAGCGATTATATTCGAGCTCTATGCTGACGTACCGACAAGCACCATTTTCGCAGATAAACATGCAAGTACGTAATGGATGTTCAGTTTCTCAATATAGTTCGTCGCACACACACATTATACATCCTCTGTAAGAACAATTTCATGCATTTATGTTTTTGGAGTCCCAAAAAATTGGTTGGCTAAATATCATGACGATACGTTGCGTAAAACTTCCACAGATATTGTTTATCATGTAGTCAAGACTACGTAATGAAGCCAAAATCGTGGATAAAATTGAAATGTAGTTTGTTTATTAACACTTTTCTTTTCCCTAATTAAATATGAAATACGAATCGGGATTGGAGGTGATGATCTTACACTTCGTTTTTAGTATTTTAGGTCCCCGTTAATTAATATATGGTAGTTAATAAGCGGAATATTTTTTGTGTTGTCTCGTTGATGGTATCAGTTACCCCCGCAACAGTCCAAGAATAAGATACTTTTAATGTTCCGTGCACACGCGTTTCACCATTTTATAAACTGCAGAATTACGTAAACTATAGCTTTCCGTTGCGCACAACTTTCGTGGGTTCCACAACCACAATGGTATCCCAAGAGAATTTTTCCCAGCCAACACAGAGTTCGAATTGTGTTACCGGATTCATTTTCACTTCTCCCGACAGTAAACCTTTCTGATCACTTCGTCACACGTAATGTATTTTAAACGAGTCTTTAAATAACCTCCTCAACGAGTTTCGCAGTCGCGTACCACTTTTTCATCAACTAGCCCGATCGCTATAACTGAAGGTAGAGACGTCAATAATGTGTTACATGTTCTTTTACATGTATTAAAAAACAAACGTGCCCCAATATCTTTCTGTCCCGCTTCGTCTTTGCTACTTTTCATTACATTGCTTCTTAGTAATACCGTGCAGTTATTAAGGTTTCGTATTACTTTCGGCTTTTTAATTCTTCCCCGATTTTAATTAATATGATGCTATTGATTGGCGACCCCATGGAGTGCTCTGTGCACCACGACCAGATAGTGGATATACTTGGAAGGAGAAACAGCATTGGTCGTATTTTTTTGTTTTATTATCCGCAAAACTGATTTTCGGTAACTTAGTGTCCATCCTCAGTGCTGTAATACACAATTTAAATTGGTAGGCACTGGTGTCAACAAGCTTAGAACGATCACATAAACGACCAATGCTGTTTCTCCTTCCAAGTATAATATGATACTAATTGACACGGTTGCCCGCCAGTACCGTTATACCATACAGCACAGCAAAATGCGAGCGAGTCGGTTAACTATTGGCATTCTCAACGACAGCAAATACGAGTAAGTTTCTACTCTAATTGTTGCACACCAAGATAAAATTAAAATACATTGAAGCACGAGACATGACTGAGATAAAATACGAAAAGAAGATTGTCAAAGCGGTATGCAAGGAGTTCTCAAACCGTAGCCGGAAATCATTCTACGAACAGTTACTTCCAGACACAAAAATAAATTTTTGAACAACGAAACTGTTAGTCTACATAAACCAAGGGTACAGTTTATTAATACTTCCATAGCAGAGTACGAATAGTGATCACAGAGAAAGGAAACCTCAGGCGCATGCTAAGGTGACAAAAGCCATCCGGTAGCTCCTAGTATCGTGTCGGACCTCCTTATGCCCGACGTAATGCAGCAGCTCGATGTGGAATTGACTCAACATTATGCTTGAACTCCCCTGCAGAATTACTGAGCCATTTTGCTTCTATAGACGTCCATTACTCTTTCCAGTACTGGATTTTGTTCGTGAACTGACATCTCGATTATGGACAATAAATGTTCAGTGGGACTGATCCCGGAAAATCTGGGAGGCCAAATCCTTCGTACAGTTTGTCCAGAACGCTCATCAGAACAACCGTGAAACACTGTGTCCCAGTGGCGTGGCGCATTGTCATCTATAAATATTCCGTCGTTGTTTGGGAACATCAAGTTCACGAATGGATGCAAATGGTCTCCAAGTAGCCGAACGTAACTATTTCCAGTCAATAATCGGCTGAAATGCACCGGAGAACTCAGTCCATTCGATGTAAACGCAGTCCATATTATTATGTAGCCAAGACCAACTGGGAGAGTGCCGTGCTGACGAGATGGGTCCATGGCCTCGTGGAGTCTCGTGGAGTATACCCCACACTTGACTCCTATCATCTGCACTTACTAACTGAAACAAGACCCATCTGACCAGGCTACAGGTCTAGGGTTCAACTAACGTCGTCACGAGCCTAGGAAAATGTGGTGCAGGTAGTGTTAGTAAAGAGACTCGCGTCCGTCTCCGCTGTAGGAGCCCATTAACGCCACATTTCGCGGCACTGTCCAAATGGACACTTTCGTAATACGTGCCACAACGATTTCTGCAATAAATTGATATGTGTGACCTCAGTGCATATGGAATCACACTTTGAAATCACGTGAATACAAGGTCAGTATCTTGGATGTACAAGAACAATCTTATTTATAACAAATACATAATGCGACAGTGATGGACTACGTAAGAAAAATGTAATGAATGAATCTTCCAAATTTAGCATTTCCGTTCTGCTGTTGAATTCAAAACAAACTTACAAATTATAAACCATTATAATGTTGCATAACTACTTCCTATATTTAGAGTGAACCTTATCTCAGTAGCATAGGATTGTAGTCTGTAGAAATGAGGCCCAAAAATTCCTTTTTGGACAGCTGGTCAGAACTCCCAATCAGGTTGTTAATAAACTGCATCAATCTTCTTTTCCTTTTATCTTTTCCCAATTGTCTAATGAGTCGGCATTGTTAGTGACAGTCGTTCTCCGTACGCCCCTAGTGACGCTACCGCTCTCTCAGGGAACCTGTTTTTGGGCCCCGATTGTTTGCATTTAGACTAAATCTCACATTCAAACGTGGGAACGTTTCCTGTAAGTTGACGTAGCGTATATCTGAGGCGGTACATGGGAAACAGTCCGGCGCTTACCTGGCCGTATGTGAGGAAACCACCTAAACACCACATCCACACTGGCTGTTTCACCAGCCCTCGTCTTTAAACAGCGGTGTTTAATAACCTGGCCAGTCGAGATGGGTCAGTAAACAGCTACGATACCAATAGATAGACACAAGTAGTCTAGGTGAATCTCTAATACCAGTACGCGAAACTTGGGAACATCAACGAATGTAAACATTGGTAAACTGCAGAAACAGCGGAAGAAGACCTCAGGAGTATCTAACTACCGCAAGCTTTCTAATGTGTGAATTATTTGAATGAATAAAGTTCCAAAGTACTTTCAGATCGTCAGACACAACGATCCAAGATCCGTTTGTAAGGTAGTAGGAGAACAGATGGAGGGAAGCACAGTTGACATCGAAATTTTAAAAATGTTGGTACTATTTATTTAAACACTTCACTACTAATGAGCTGTCAATGACATGCTAATATTCCGTAAGTGATTATGATGTTATATTTAGTAAGAGGAAGCGTACTGAGGTACATTGGTTTGACCAAGGAAGGGGCCGTGGCAAACCAGCTGCTGACAAGTTGCTGCCTCAGCTAGGTCAGCAGCACGTGGTTGTCAGGAATCGCCCTCGAGGTTGCTTCCGTCAGTCGCCGTATCCATCCGCAAGAGAAGACACCTCTTACTGTGACGTTGGCAGTGTTCCAAGTGTGTGTAATCTGTTGCTTGCATCTGAGGCATAATGTTTTTCTGACTCTCCTATGGTCGTCAACCTATCATTCACATAGACAGTATCCCACTACGTAGGTTATTCCCCATAACTTTGTGCGGTACTCGCAATAGATCCACCGACGACATTTAGAACTCGAAAGATAATGTTTTGAATCGGTGAAATTTTAGATTGCGCTGTAGTGTAGTATTCCTCGAAGTTTCTTCATTGAGTACGAATTCGCTTAGACTTAATTATTGTCAAGCGTTAATTAGGAATTCTACGCACTTAAAACTCAACAGTAAGTGTTGAAATTTTTCCGAATGGTTCTCTAAGGAAGGAGAACGTTGTTAACAGGGCTGCATTAGCTACTATGTGAAATGATCCACCTGCCTTAATCGCAGCGTCAAGTGGATTAAAATAGAGACTGTCTTATTCTCTTAAATGTTGTTAGTTAACATTCGGTGCATACCTACACCTGCAGCCTTACTCCTGGATGAGGTAACACGCTATGACTTAATAGTAAACGATTCATATCCTACTCCCTTTCAAAGACGTGTACCGAATCTAGTACCTTTGAGAACAGGTGAGATTTTAACAATCTATATCTTCCCAAAATTTACTCCTTTACACCAGTCTGGAGTTCGCTTACATTTTCGGTGTAATTCCGACGCCTCTCATTCTTTGACAAAAATCTCAGAGATATGGTTCCCGTCTCATCCTATAACTTCACTACCACTGTATTCGCCCCTGCTGTTTTCACAAGAGTCTTCTGAGCCAAGTTTTTAAAAGTACTCTTCCTATCTGTGCTCCTTACCTGCAGGTACATACAGTTTACTCAGAGATCCAAGTGACTAAACATCTTGCTGACCTCGCAGGTCCAGAGAAGCAGCTCTACGTTTATGATTTATCAATCGAGAGATTACATTTCAAATCTTCATCGGTAATTTTGTTGAGAACGTTTACAAAGGTACTTTGACATCCAACTACATTTTCTTGGCACTTCACTTTTTTCATCAGTCAGTGTAGCCGTTGCCAGGTAATAAGGTGGTAATTGGTCCACATCGTACGCATATTTCAGCAAACAATGCAATTGTAACAGTTACGCTAGAGTTCTTGGCAAGCAAATTGAATTTCCTCACAGACCGTTTTATGAGAGAATTATTTCAGGGAATCAACTTAATTATGCTGTATACAAGGTGATAGTGGTGAAGAAGACAATAATTTCCTCATGCTAAGGCTAAAGAAACTATTTTAGTTGGTTCTGAGTATATCACCAAGTCAATGTATTACGGAAAGTAACCAGTAGACCCTCTTTCTTCACGTAGATACTAGATTATCTTATGTACTCATGCATGAATACACTCCTGTCGCCCATAAAACTATGCAATACGAAACAAAATTTAAACGTGTGTCTGAAACTTGTTAAATAGTAGACGCAGATTCAAATCATTTTTAAATTAATGAATTGTGCAAAAGTTAAATAGCAAACATTTTTTGCTTTGCTCAATTTGCAGTTTAATGTTCAAGAACTTCAACCATTTTCTATCCTCTGCCAGTCTTTGTAAGAATAAAATGTAGGGTCTTTCTTTGTGGACATAATAGTGAGGTACATTTTAAGATTCGAACGATAATGTTATCAGTCCAACATGATTTGTGTTAATAGTAGTCTGAACATAAATGTATGTCAATCTGCGTCAATACATTTACATCAACACCGAATAAATGCATATTTAAAAATATACTTTACCTCCCGGAGGATGGTGCGTATCAGTGTGATGAATTCGGTGTGTCAGCATTTATATGACTTACACATTGGTCTTCTTCCAGTAACAACTGCCGTGGAGAGTAATTTTAGCATTCTATATCTTTAAACCCAAAAAAAAGTCAATTCAGGACTGCAATCCATAGGAAATGGAAATGCTTTAGCCTCGTATTCACACAGGGAAGTGTACCATTTTAAGGATATTGCACAAATGGTGCTTTGTTCTAGTTGGAACGCTGTTTCCGCACCAGACATCGATCGTTTATGCTCTCTTGCCAACCTAACACAAAGGGAACCCCTTCATTTTCTCCTATTCTGTTGCTATTAGTCTATCGACTGTATAAGTTGACAGTCAACTACAAATTATTTAACAATTATCTATGCGCCGATAGAAAATGTCAATATTCTTTTCAAAATATAAGTTAACATAATTATTAAAAAATAATGCGCCAATACTGTTAAAATGTTAATTATGAACAACTGAAAATTATTACTGACATGATGTCCTGCTCTTAAAACTCAATATTAAATCTGTGGACGACACGACCTTCAGGATTGGTCTGACAAAGTTTATATGTTGGTGCTGGCATGGTCAGCAGCCTGTTTGTGCAGATTTGAATTGAAGACGCAATGTGTTTCAGCGTCTTTTTGCAGTCATTGCTAACCGTGCGGCTTTCTACCTGGTTGTGCTCCAGTGGCTACGGGAAGCAGAATTATTTTATTCAAAGAGAGGACACAAATGCGGACACACAAGAAACACATTACCACACGTGATACGGTGTAGGACAACAGCTGGCATTCCGAGAGAGCTTCCTGTGCCGGCCGGAGTGGCCGTGCGGTTCTAGGCGCTTCAGTCTGGAACCGGGCGACCGCTACGGTCGCAGGATCCAATCCTGCCTCGGGCATGGATGTGTGTGAAGTCCTTAGGTTTGTTAGGTTTAATTAGTTCTAAGGTCTAGGCGACTGATGACCTCAGAAGTTAAGTCCCTTAGTGCTCAGAGCCATTTGAACCATTTTTGAACCACAGCTTCCTGTCTTCCCTGAATGGTACAAATACAGGTTCTGCGTGGATTTGAAAAGAATCGCGTACATTTCTTCCTGCAAAATAGTATCAATTCCAGGTAATCGTAACGTATGTGGACAGCGATCACGCACTCTTCTCTGCATAGAGGGCTGGTTCAAAATCAGACGACGTAAGCCTACCAAGGAAGCTTCACAACTTTAAGCATGTTTTCAACACGAACGGAAACGACGTGAGTCAAATCCGACGAAACTTCGGGCAGAAATTACAAGCTCAGCGGACAGGAAACGACGAGGAGGAAAAGATAATGTCGCACCTGAGGTTTGGCGGAAACTATCGAACAGGATAGGGGGAGAAGTGGAAGTGATCCAACGCCTATGGGTTCTCAGTACTGATGGGCGTGAGACAACGAAATGTAGATATGTGATGACATATTTTTCCCTGCATTATTGTGTGCTGAAATAAAGATATACTTATCTACGATGAACAACCCAGAAGCTCTGCTGGATGCGGTGGAACGGGTCACGTGAGCGCCCTATTGACACAGAAGCGGGTGTCCCAGCATACCGATAGAATTCCTTCCTTTAAACATCCCCCAGGCTGTGGCTATGCCATGTCTCCGCAATATCCTTTCTTCCAGGAGTGCTAGTTGTGGCAGTTTGGCAGATGAGCTTCTTTGAAGTGTGGAAGGTAGGAGAGGAAGAACTGGCAAAACCGAAGCTGTGAGAGCGGATGGTGTGTCCTGCTTGGGTAGTTCAGTTGGTAGCGCACTTACCCACGAAAGGCAAATATCCCGAGTACGAGTCTCGGTCCGAGGGTTTTAACCTACCAGCAAGTTAAATTACGCGGCGGATTCTATAGGACAGAAGCCACCCACCCCAATTACGATATGACAATGTTAGTGAAAGAGTATCTCCGAATGAAACCATACTTACCAAATGTGTCCCTATCTTCACCGCAACCTACAGAACCTGTGACGAAAGCTCCATTAGTTACTGTATCAGAAAACACTACTGTAGCGGCTGTCACTGGACAGGATGCACACACGCCGATTTCGACAACACTCGCAAATTACAATGTTCGTACTAGCGACACTACACTGTCGACCACGGAAACTTCGGCGGCGTCCTTCACCAAAACACAAATCACAGAATCGGTGACGAAAGCCGCACTTACCAACATTCAAAGTTACTCGAAAGTTTCTAAGGCAGAATCTCCACATTATAACATTTCTGATCAGAGCCAGGAAACATCCTAAGAATCGTTACCGAATATCTCTCTGGGAAGTACCTAGAAAAAATTGTTCGAAACATCAATCACGATAGGACTGAACTGGATTTAATGCCAAGAAATTGATCTCGCATTTTTGAAGATGTACACATTTAAATTAAAGTTCCTGTCACATGTAAAGGTAGTGAAACGAATGTTACTGATAGGCACTGAGAGACGAGGCAGCGCCTAATAATAAGTTTAACAGACTAAATGCAGAAATGGTTAACACCTTTTCCAAACTGCCCTCAATCATGCTCATCTAGTTTAATTCTTGTACGACTGCAAAGGTGAGTCAATGGCGATGAGAAACAGTTGAGATCGTTGAAGTCAGACAAAGTTCCAACTCTTGACGGGAAACGTATCAGATTCTATTCCGATCATTCGACTGAGTTAATACTTCTATTAACCGTAATAGACCGAAGATCTCAAAAAAAAAAAAACCCTGTCCCATGTTAGGATGCAAGCACAGGTCAGAGTCCACACGAAGGGTAGCACAAAGTGAACCACAAACCCACTGTCCAATATCCTTCAACGCCCCCCATTGTTATGCAGAATTAGAAGATATTCTGAGGTGAAATTTTAGAGGGTATCTCGAACAGATTGTCCTTCTTCATGCCAACCAGCACTGATTAGGTAACCAGTGATCACGTGAAACCAAACTCGTCCTTATACGAAGCGCTGAAAGTCATGGAAGCATGCATTCAATCATATGAAGTATTCCGTAACTTTCCAAAGGCTTTTGAATCAGTACAACACATACGTATCTCTCCTATAGGAATCGCGAAGACACAGTTAATTTAATCTCATCGCGAACAGAGGCGTTTAATCATTCTTCTTGCGTCCCAAACACAAATAGAACAGGAAAAAGCCCCAAAACTTGATACTTTGAGAAGACTCTCTTCCGTGCAGTTCACAGTGCTTTGTAGAGTATAGATACATAAGTCGATGGTGATGCAGAGCTGGCGTGCGTTGTTCAAAAACATCCCTCCAGTGGCGATCTGTTTCTTTCTGTTGCTACTGTTACTTATATTCCTCTTTCGTTCGATAAACTCGTACCAAGGATGTATTTGTAGATGGTAAACCTATCTGCAAAGGAAACAAGAAGAATTCACTTTTGAAATAAGGACAGACGTGTTTGGATTCAATCGTTATTCCACAAATCCAAAATGACTTACTCCTTAAGGTCGCGAACCAGGCGAGTATACGAGACGGTAGCGATACATTCTGAACCCCTGGCATTCCCTCCCTTCAGATCGCGTCCGAGTGTTTCCCTCACAGACAAAGGGGGTTGGGTTGTTTGGAGGAGGAGACCAAACAGCGAGTTCACCGGTCTCGCAGGATTAGGGTAGGATGGGAAACGAAGTCGGCCGTGCGATTTTGGGAAATCACGGAGAAACTAAATCAGGATGGCCGAACGCTGGCTTGAACAGTCGTCCTCCCGAATGTGAGTCCAGTGTGCTAACCACAGCGCCACCTCCCGCGGTCACAGACTGCCTCTTGATCATCATCGCCTTCTTCTTTTCATTATACAGGGTGAAATGCATTTAAACAGGCAAACTCTGGGAGGTTGTAGGGGACATCAAAACAAATATTTTTCCATAATGTCATTTTTCCTATGGCGAGTATTTGAACCGGTAGAGGAACTGTGCTCTGGGTGAATAATCAACTGGTTCCAGGTTGTGGAGGCACTGTAAGTTAAAATGGAAGTAACATCTGCTCTCGAAGGACTGTTCTTACATTCGTCTGATTCGTCCCAATGTTACGTGCAATTGCACTAGTGCTGACTGAAGGATCCCGCTCCACGTGCTACAAGACAGCTTCCTCAAATTGCAGCATTCTTACCGCGTGGCGGTGTCCCCGTCCAGGTAATCTGCTAAATGACCCGGTGTCATGCAGACGTTGGTACACAGCAGCAAAGTTCGTATGATCCGGGATACGGCGATTAGGATATTGTTGTTGATAGACCCGCTGTGCAGTTCCTCCGTTGTGGTGGGCTACGCAGTACGCACCAACCGTGTCAGTGTGCTCACTCCAGGTGTATCGCTCCATTAGTAAACAGAGACAATGCACCACTACACTGGGGAACAGCAGTTGCCTAGAACTGAAGAGCGTAATATGCCCTCTAACAACTGAAGATCGTAATACGCCATCCCCCGGGTTAACTAATCCTCATAGGAAAAAAATTACATTGGGGAAAAATATTTGTTTTAATGTCCCCTACAACCTCCCAGAGTTTGTCGGTTTAATTACATTTCACCCTGTATACAGACTCCTATTGTCAACGAGTGTAACAGATTGTGTCTTCATGACGTCACTGTCAACAATGAGTTCCGGCACCAAACCAACCGAACCGTTGCGTAGCATCAGTCTCATTGACAAACCTTCCAAAGAAAGAGTCGATTTCCAAGTGCGCTTTCTAGGAAGTCTGTTTCACATCCTTCGGGCTGTGAGAAGAAGTTGAGAAGTAGTGAGGAGGTAGGTGAACACTGACTTTTAAATTACTCTGCAGTCTCAGGCACGGGATCAGGGCCGGGAAGACCAATATTTCATCTTTTGTCTACGTATCAGTAGTTCACATTATTCCTCAATTCCTATCTTGTACACTATACTCTACATTTTCTATCAACTTCTGTATTTGCTGAGCCGCTGCATTGCGTTGCTCATAGTCCAGAAACTTAGTCTGGAACAAGGAGTACAACTCACTGAACATATGGAAAACGACTAGTTCTCGCAACGTCAGCAGGTTTCGTAATTAGGTTGCTGATACAAAGGAAATAACGTCGCTCAAGAACTTCAGTTAACCGGAATCTTGATCACCACTATTACTGTACTTATTAATTCGCCAACGTCCTTTATTTTGTTCGCTGATTAATTTGATTTGGGACAGTAGAAAGCGTTTACGACATGTAATTAAATGTACAATGCGTACTGTAAATCATGTAGTGTACTATCAACACATTTAGTAACTCCAGACTCTCAATAATTGTTGGATTGATACAAGTATTTGTTTCCTTTTAAAGATCCATCACGTTATTGTTCCAATTATTTGGTGTTTCAATCTAAAATACAGCATCACTTGATATTAATCGTTTTATGATTGTGATAAGAGCTGGAGTGTGCACATATGGTGCCATGTACGTTATGGGACTGAACTGTCTATATAGACCAAACGTTCTTGTCAATAAGCCAGATTTCATTTGACTATTGTTGTCTCAGGAAACAATGTAGCTACTAAAGTCTGCTCGTTTTATGTTTCCAGATGTTTTCACGAGTGAAGTCGCTGTTCGGCTCTTCAGCTGCCAGCCAGGGGTGTCCCAGGCTGGTCGACGAGCCGCCAACACCTGCGCCTCTACGCCGCCTCCGGCCGCCTCGACCAAAGCCGAATGAGAGGAAGGTCGAGTCCACCACCGCTGACTGCGAAGAGGCAGCTGCTGATCAACCGCAGCTTCAGGCAATTCATGTAAGCAGCAGAGCTTCCTTCGTACAACATTCAACAATAATAACTGTCAGAGTGTTCCTAGAAAAGAGGTGGAAATGAATTCCAATAACGTTCTGCTGACACGTTTACTGACATAACTTTTTCTTTCCACAGTTTGGTCGGAGACCGAGAATTATGCATTTTGACTTGTCTGACGTTGAAGATGAAAAGGAGGAAGTCTCTGGCTCTTACTACCCTCCTGGAGTTCCAGTTCCACCCAGTCGGCTGCAAATCTTTGCCAACAGACCACGCCGAAGGAACATTATCCGAGAGCCACCATCGCAGGAAGTGCAGACTGCGATGGCACATCTAAGAGCTGAGACACAAGCAAAGGTATGTTAAGCATTTACCTAATAAAAACACTGCACTACTTAGAAACGCTAACTTAGATATCTTATTAACGCTTGAAAAAAATATAAATGTAGGATTCATTTTAATCTACACATACATCCAAACTGTGTAGACTACTATCAATTAATGATGAGAGGTGACAAGGCATCTTGAAACCAAACGTAATATAATGTTTGAGGTCATGTGGAAACGAAAAAATATCGTCATGAGATCGGTCTAAGAAAAGGATATGTACTTATTACGATATCTTGCAAAACTAATGTTAATTGACTTAGGAGCAATGTTTTCATTACTTGCAAAAGTCAGAGTCATGTCACCGTTACAGATTTTTTGTAGCCTGTTACCTGAAATGCTACATATAGTGTCTCTCAAGGAAGCATCTTAATAAAAATAATTCTTTTTGTAATTTTCAGGAGAACCCGCCACCCACAACATGGATTGGGCTTCTAGTGGAGACTCTAGACGACCTGTTTCGAAACAAGAGAGATTACCGCCGGAACCATGGGTTGGCAGAGACACCAGGGTTCGTCATCCGAATGAAGGGAAGATTCGCACCTGTTCGTGTGGCAGTGAGAAGAGTTCTGCATCTGAAGAAGAGTGTGGGCAAGAGACAGCTGCCGACGGGCATCGATTCAACTCTGCGTGATTACTTTCTTCATTGTGAACACCCTGACCCTAATTACCCGCCGATTATTCAATTAACACCACAGATACTTGAAACCGCGCTGTGATGTGATTGTTGGAAACCAGTCTGATCTGGCTTGAAATAAAACACCTTAAAACCTGTTTAGTTGAGTTTTTATTGCACAGTTAATTTTTAAAAGCTTTCTACACACAATGTAAAATGTGAAAGCGAAAAAGGTCTGAACTGTGATGACTGAAGTAACCTGCTTGGATGAAAAAAAAAAACAAATTTAACTGGCAGTGCCATTAGCTGAATTACAGTAGCTTGGGCTGAAGATGACGTCACTAAGGTTGTGAATAGGGCCGATCAGTTTCTGTGTTCAAACTTTCAATTTGATAACAGCTTTAAGAGATGGTACAGACTCCTTTGCAGACCGCCCTCATACACCCAAAGATACAATGAGGATAGGAATGAAAAGTAAAAGACATGGTTAATAACAGTAGACTGAAAGAAATACTGAGGGCGTACTTCTGATAGGCAGTTTCATGAGATTTGTGTGTGTGAAATCTTATGGGACTCAACTGCTAAGGTCATCAGTCCCGAAGCTCACACACTACTTAACCTAAATTATCCTAAGGACAAACACATACACCCATGCCCGAGGGAGGACTCGAACCTCTGCCGGGACCAACTGCACTGTTTCAAGAGATGAAGTGACTGAGTTAGCGCAGAACGTCCTGGGTATTCAACATCTCAGAACGGAAGGCTTTTAACTGGAACGTAGGACTCAGCATTACAACTTGCGATATGAGTTGTGTGCCGAAGGATATTCATATAGAGGAATACATACTGAACATTTAGGTACAGGAAATTTTTGTAGATGATTACCTTAACAGTGCATATGAGGGGGTTACCAGGAACATCGCTGAGAATGCTTCTTTCACTAAGGTGAAGATTGTGCCATTCCTTGAGACGTACAACAGGCCTTGGATCCTCGCGATTTGTTGAATCAACTGTGCTTGTCATGTATGTCTGTGACTGATGCATCGTATTGCGCGCAGTCGAACAACATGCGACATGGACTATACCTGGATGTTTTCTTTAAGAGAATACATGCATTACTAGTTTCCAGAGGCAGTCTGCGATACAGAACTCTGTCAGCTAATCCCGACGATCTCCAATAATTTCAGTAAATGGAAAATATTTCTGAGCAACAGAGCTACCATCTGACTATACACGCAGCTGCAGCAGTTAAGTGAAAAAGTAAAATAGGTTGACTGGATACCACAAATAATAAAAAGTCAGGGTATTTTATGCTACATACACAAAGACTGTTTAAGATGAAGAACTCGTATCACGAAAAGAAACTAAAAAATCAAAATACATATCTTCTGGTGTGCTTGGCTAGGACAATACAACACCTCTTCATAGTTACAGAAATCAAAGAGATCAATGTCGATACAAGTTAATATCAAATTGACTACACATCTCAAGAGGAAATATAGATGGAATTAGGTGCCAAGCCAGGTGTAAAGGAATACAATATTAAACAACTTTTCGACTGCTGTACTTCAGTGACAGAACTGGCAACGCAGAAAGTAATGTGTTTGTCAGTGTAGAGGCTCCAACAGGGAAATGCTTTACATTTCATTCAACTATTACAAAGGACAAAAGACAGACTGTGGTATTAACTTCTAAGTCTGTAAAGTATGTGAGGATTTCGGTATTTATTTGACGTGGGACAGTAAAAGATTGAGGGCACCTGCAGACACTGGCGACAAGTTGCAGTATGGTCCCAACTAAACACCCCTAAAAATACCAGAAGCACACAGTCACTGATAATTGTATTTTAAACTCCCCTTTTTTTCACGGAAAAAACGCATGTTCCACGATAACTGGGTTATCTGCTCACTAATGGCAGGTTGTAGTATGATAAAAAAAATTATTACTAGGTTAAATATATTTCAATTCTTTCAATTTAAATCTGTGTTTCATACTAGAATGTCGTGTTCCCAGTTTGGCACAGCTTTGCCACGGGAGACACGAAAGCGGTCGAAGACGTCCGTCTTCTGGTCGGCTCCTGATCGTTGTCAGAAGGAGGCTAGTTTCTGATTACGCAAAGACTTCTATTATTTGGAAAAGAACAACCCGGATTTTTTTACGTAATCAGTATGAATTTTATAATTACCTAAGGGACCTTTAACAATGAACAGTAAAAAAAAATAGCATTTGCGAATGAAATCATTAATAAATGGGGCAGCTATGAGTGGTATAGAAGACAAAGGGCGGCCTTCTGTACACTACCAGGATGCCGCAGTATTCTCTGCTGTAGTAAAGGCTGTTTGACATTTATAAAAATAATATGGCATGGAGGTTAAAAAAGTATATAGGAAAAGAACAGAATCAGAAATCTGGTAAACACTAAATATATTCCAACAATTCTCACTAGCAAATTAGGGTTTATTTATAGACAATATAACTTACATAAGTACTTTTCTAACTGTATGGTGCGATCAGATTTCAGCCTGCCCTGTGCTGTCTCCGTGGTTTACGTTTTTGTCACAAATTACAGTCATTACTTTTCTCCTTCGTTAAAGACAATTCTTGCACTGTCCAACACCTTCATAACAATAACTTGCCGATTTACAGTTTCGAACATAAATTACCTGAATTTTATTAATTAATAATGTTGTCTGCACGCTGGAAAGATTGCTCACTTTTCTAGCTTAAAGTCGACCTTCCTTTACGTTTTCACATTACAAGCAGAAGTATATTAAAATCTGAAGATCTACAAAAGTTTGTTACCGTCATCTTATATTTAGATCGAAGCGGAACGTCAGTTCAGCTTCTGTTAAAATGTCTCTTTGACTGCGCAATCGATGTATTAGCGTCCGCGCTAGATGCGCATCTTTACGGTTATGTAAAGTATACAAAACAAATGTCTTTCAAAGAATATGTCTCACCTCATAAGTTGATCATTTAGTATACAGATAGGTGAATGCCTTTCCAAGGGTACTCAAAGCTTTCATACGACGGAAGTACCAATAACATTACAAAGT
This sequence comes from Schistocerca serialis cubense, assembly GCF_023864345.2. Lineage (NCBI taxonomy): Eukaryota > Metazoa > Arthropoda > Insecta > Orthoptera > Acrididae > Schistocerca > Schistocerca serialis. The sequence goes on along the minus strand of NC_064638.1, from coordinate 1,264,223,906 downwards.
GACAGCAAAAAGGTTTCACATCAGTCAGATTTGTTTAAGAAAGGACTTCCAATACAGTTTTGTTTTGTTACAGCTTAGAGACATCTATACTGGGATTCAAGAGCATCTTGTGCTACAAAGTGCGACAAATAAAACACCAGACTAGCACAACCGAGACTTAAACCATATTACAAATAATCCTTCATAACGTTCGTCAACATTTTACGGAAGGTAAAAATCACACTCTTAACAAAAGAAGCATAAAATTTCAGATGGAAAGCAAAGGCCATTACGAGAATTATTAGGTACCGAATGAATAAACTAGTTAATGCAGATGACATACAGCTCTAAGAAGACAGCAAGACTGAGTAAGATTATTTTAAATTCAAATTATTTATCCTTATTCCTAAGACTTCCTAACAGTCCCTAGAAACCGTAGTAGAGAAAAACATTTAGGGAAGCAGATCCATTACTTGACTGAGACAGAAAATACAGTCTGTACTAACAAATAAAAAAATCTTTTGTTAATCACCCAGTAAGTCTTCTGATTATAATCATATTTCAAATAAAGGAATAAAATTACGAAATTATGTACTCACTTTACACTTTAACACACACACACACACACACACACACACACACACACACATATATATATATATATATATATATATATATATATATATATATATATATATATATATATATATATATAGTAAGGAGGGGTAGATCCGACCAGGTTGGTAAACCCGACCGCCCTCTGAGAAACGGCAAAGCCGACCGATTTCACATTAGTGTTACCATATAGAGTTTTCGAAATAACGAAAGTCTCACCTTGAAAGCTTTGCCGCGTTTGACATTTAGACACTCAAAAGACAACAAGTGTGTTTTCGATATTTTCAATTTTTGTGCAAACTGCATCACTAGATTTACCTTATTAAATAAAACGATCGCAAAGCAAAGGGTAACTGATTTTGTAGTTCATTTTGCGGCCTATTCAGAGTATGTATATTTTTGTGTTGGAAATTTCATGTAAATTGTTTCTTTTTGTGTGAAATGAAAAGTGGCATGGTGGGGTATATCCGACCTCTCAGTGGCGGAGTAAATCCGACTCCAAATTTTTTATCATTTATGTGTAAGGAATTATTTATCTATGGAAACGAAGTGACTTATTTTCTTTAATTTTAGGAAAATAGTGCAAAATTACAAACGAAAAACGACAAAACGCAATCAAAACGACATTCGCCGAACAGTCGCTGCAATGCAGATGGGAATGTCTTTACGAGCTGTCGCTCGTGATTTAAACATTCCGAGATCGACATTTCTGTTGCACCGCAGTAGAATGAAATCATCTTTTTTTCCATTAAAATTTACAATCATTTAACTTTCAGTACAATTAGTACTCTAAACGTGGCTATTTTTATATATTTTGTTCATTTATGTAAAAAACATAATTGTTTATAATTTTTTTCCAAGAAAACCGTTCATTTAGTAATATTTACGTTCAAAATCAGCCAAACAAATAGGGGATAGGAGTACCCCCCCCCCATTTTTGCAAATGGCAAAATTGGACGTTTCTTAAAATACCAATATCTCAAAAACTATTAATATTATAACAAAAATATTTTGCAAACAGTTGCTCCTTTATATTATCTACAATTTAACAGATATAACGTTAAGATGCAACCTCGGAAATGCGTTTTATAGCCACAAGAACTTACTAGCTCGGATTTACCCCACGTTTACCTCTCTCTCTGTCTGTCTGTTTCTCTCTCTCTCTCTCTCTCTCTATATATATATATATATATATATATATATATATATATATATATATATATATAGGTAACAGTCATTTGATGAAGTGGATAAACCAACGTGAAGCTTCATATCAGTGCACACTCCGTTGCAGATTGAAAATCTTATTCTAGATTCTCAAAGTAATCTCTTAACAACACTTGAGTTCGCTTTCTCAACAATAGATGCAGTTTTTTTTATCTAAAGTGCTGTCTTAGTACTGTCAAACAGACATAAAGTTGCCATTTTAGCACTTACTGCAATCTTGCTAAAGACTTTGATTGTGTAGATCAAGGCATGCTGCTAGGATTATTATGATCGTGTAATTCTACTTGCACAGACGGTGTCACATGTTAATTACATTAAGATAATTTTTTGATATCAAATGATACGGCAGCTATAAAGGGAAATTCAGAGTATAAAAATATTAAATTTGGTACGAGTCAATATACATTGTGTAACATCTCCTGATGTTGACCATAAATTAATTTTCAAGGGAAGTAAATGATTTTTCAAAAAATGTGACACATTCTGATTACACAAGTTTACCAAAAAGTACCCAAAAAGGGACCATACCAGGCTCACAATTAGTAGACAGTGAAACATTATCCCTACATCTTCAAATGACATACATTTCCTGAATCCGAAATTGCTTGTAGATACAAGAAGCAGTGACCAGTCGTCACACAGTACATGAAAGTTCAAGTGTAAAGTTAAATGTTGTTGTAAGCAGGCCGTGGGCAAGGAAACTACAAGGTATGGTTGGAAAGTCTTAAGAATGGATCCGCTTGTGCTTACTGGTTTGGTGGGCAGGTTACACGGAGAATGTTGAGTGACTCACTGCCTTGTCTTTGAACGCCCTCTGACAGGAAACAGCGTTTCCTTTATTCAGCTCGTTGTGACAGCTGGTTGAGTGGGTTTGTTAGGGCTTGTTGCCGGATTCTGTCTGCGTGAAAAATGGACGTAAAAACGGAGCAACGAGTTTGAGTAAAATTTAGTTTTAAAACTTGTAAATCAGCATTTGAGACTTACGAACTATTAAAAACAGCTTTTGGAGAAAATTGTGTGAGCCAGTCAATTGTTTTTGTCGGTTTTAACAGACTTAAAAATGGCGGCAACACATTTGAAGATGAACCACGGTCTGGCCGCCCTTCTGCCTCAAAAATGAATGAAAGTGTTGTGAATGTTAGCAATTTAGTGCGCTCTGGCCGTAGAATTACGATTCGGGAGATGGGTGATGAACTTCATTTAGGTTTGTATGCAAGTTTAGTCAGTTTTAACTGACGATCTGAACATGCGTTGAGCGTCTGCAAAATTCGTTCCAAAAGTGTTGTCAAGTGACCAGGGACAATACCGACTTATAGAGAGCCAAGAACAGATTAATCGGACTATTTGCTAAATAAGGTAATTACAGGTGACGAATCTTGTGTATACAGATATGATCCTGAAGTCAAAGTGCAGTCTTCGCAGTGGAAGGCTCCAGGTTCACTATGGCAGAAGTTGGGCGAAGGTGAAGATAATGTTGGTGATTTTTTCGATTCTTCCTATATTGTACATCATGAACTCACCCCTGGAGGACAGAAAATTAACCAGGGGGACTACGAATGTGTCCTTGAGCGTTTGCACGAAAAGGTGCAGAAGAAAAGTCCCGCATTGTGGAAAGACAGGAGTTGAGTGCTCCACCATGACAATGCTTCGGCTAATCTTACATTATCCATAGTTGGATATTTGACCAAGATCAAAATTCCTGTGCTTCCAAAACCTCTATATTCCCCTGACTTGGCCCCCGCGGACTTCTGCCTGTTTCCTAAACTGAAATTTTCCGTGAATGGGAAGCGATTTTACTCGGTTGAATATACATTGTGAGTGTCCTTAACACAATTCAGGAAAAAAAATTTCCAGGAATGTTTCCAAAGGTGATAACACAGTTGATGTCGGTGTATTGAGTCATAAAGGGATTATTTTGAAGGAGATGCATCACAGCAGCATTTAAGTACCACCATTTTACAATTACAGTCCCATTCTTAAAGCATTCCAATCACACCTCGTGTATTGGTAATTGGCATATATTAGCACGGAGTTACTAGAGAATGCAGAGACAGATGCTAAAATCGATGGTTCATGAGCCTTCGAAAACTGATACAACAATAACCGTAACATTATTCTGTGTGACAGAAAAAACGGAATTAATTTTAATCTACATATAAAGTTAGAGCAAATCGAGCGAACAGTGGCAACTGCTTCAATTTAACAAGTGCGCGCCATGGAACACGACAAAATGCGAGACAGTCATTTAGCTAGTGGCATTCCCTGCAAATACGTTTCTACCGCAAATGTTGCACCCGAAATCAAAATGAAATATTTGTAGCATAGGATCTGAAAGACGAGAGAAAATCCTAGTAGGGAAATTGTCAAAATGGGGTGTAAGATGTCTCAAAAAATTAGCCGAAAAGCATGTTATGAACACTTACTTGAAACAACCAAAATTAATTCTTGAGTACCACTATTATTAGTGTACATCAACCAAGGGTGCGGTATAGCGGTGTATTAATACTGACACAGCATAGTACAAATAGTGATCATAGAAAAAGGAAATCTCCAGTTTACACTTCAGTGACAAATGTCATACGATATTGTATCGGACCTCCATTTGCCCGACGTAATGTAGCAGATCGTTATGGTATTCACTCAACAGTTCGCTGGAAGTGCCATGCAAAAATATTTAGCCATGTTGCTTCTATAGCAGTCCACAACTGCCAAACTCTTCCCGGTGCTGGATTATGTTCTTGAATCGACCCCTCGATTACGGCACATGAATGTTCGATGGGACTGATGCTGGAAGATCTGCGTGGCCACATCGTTCACTCGATTTGTCCAGAACGTTCATCGAAACAATTGTGAACAATTGCGACCCGGTGGAACGGAGCATTGACCTCTATAAATATTCCATCGTTGTTTGGGAACGTGTAAGTTCTTGAACAGCAGCAAATGGCCTCCAAGTGGCCGAACGTAAATATTTCATACTTGAATATAAGAAGGCGGTATCTGTTCTTTCGGACATATCTTCAAATAGATAAGGCCTCCCGGCCAATAATCTTCGTCACTGCGGATGTACTCAGATTGCTCAAACACTTACGGGAATCGGTAGATTGACTGCTGCGAATAATGAGCATAGTGCGCAGGGGCACTAGAGATGTAGTATGTGGACAGTAAGATGGAAATGTTGGTCTCATGGGGGGCGTCCCAGAGGTACGTCCCTGCAATCGCACTATCCTCTCTGTCCACGATGTCTCTGTCTTATAGGACGTCTGCCATGTAAGAAACAGATTCCGGGTTCGAGTCCCGGTCGCAGCGCACATTTTCAACAGTTCCCGTTGATATTTATCAACGCCTGTAAGTAGCTAATGGACTGGATTCATTGTAATTTCATCCACAAATATATCAAGTCAATATACGCTTTAATAGGATTAGATGCCCCAGTGCATTCGATGTAGCGCAGCCCACACCATTCTGAAGCCAACAACAGCTGGAACAGTTACTTGCTGACAATCTGGGTCTACGGCTTCGTGGGGTCAGCGCCACACTCGACCCTACTATAAGCACTTACCAACTGGAATGTGTACTCCAGAGCAGGCCTCAGGTTTCTAGGATCCAACCACAGTCGCAACGAGCCTAGGAGAGGTAGCGCAGGAGCTGCTAGCCAAGGCAGTCGCGTCCGTCTCTGCTGCCGTAGCCCATTAGCGCCACATTTCACTGCGCTGCCGGAACGGATACGTGCGTGCTACTTCCGGCCCACAATGATTTCTGCGGTGAACTGAATTTTGTGACAGTGCATATAATATCACACCTTGATATCTCAAGAACACATCGTCTGTCATTTGAAGGTACAAGGACGATCTTATCTGTACGAAATACATAATGTATTCATGACAGACACGAAAAACGTAGCATTTCAGATCTTCTGTTGAATGCAGAAAAAAACTTACCGAACTATAAACCGCTGTAAAATTGCATAACTACTTCATATGTTCACAGTGAAATGTATCTCTGTAGCATAGGATTATAGCCTTTAGAAATGGAGCAGAAAAGTTAGTTTTAAGACACCGGATCAGAACAATCTATCAGATTGTTAGTAAACTGCTAAAATCTTCTCCTTCTTTTGCTGTTTTACGTTTCTCTAAGGGGTGGGTGTTATGGTATGAGTTTTGGCAATGTTAATGACAGTCGATGGTAGGATGGCGCAAGTGACGCTACCATTACCTTACGGAATCTGTTTACCGAATGGTTCAAAGCGTTCAAATGGCTCTGAGGACTACGGCACTTGACGTCTGAGGTCATCAGTCCTCTTGAACTTAGAACCACTTAAACTTAACTAACCTAAGGACGTCAGACACATCCATGCACGAGGCAGGATTCGAACCTGCTACCGTAGCGGCTCTGTTTACCGCCCCCGTTTGATTGCGTCTAAAGTAAATATCATATTAAGGCTTGGGAACGTTTTCTGACAGTTTGGGTAGCATGTATCTGGGGCTATACTGGGGTAAAGCCCGGGGCTTACCTTGCTATATGTGGGGAAACAGCCGAAAAATCACGTGTAGGCTGGCCGCTCTCCATCCCCAGTCTTTAAACCACGAGGCGGCTTCGGTCTGGAATAGGCTTGTGTTCCCGGATGGGTCAGTAAACAGCTACGATACCAATCGATCGACACTACCTAAGCAGTCTATACAAAGCTGTAACAACAGTATACAAAATATGGAAACATAAACGACACGTAAACATGATAAGCAATGCATACAGCAGGAGACCTCAGCGCTATCGAACAAGCACAATCTTTCAAGTGTATGAAATATCTGCGAGAATAAATTTTCAAAATACTTTCAGGCCGCCAGGCACAACGATCCAAGAGACATATGTATGGTTGCAGAGCAGCAGATCGAGAGAAGCGCAGATGGCGTTGAAATTACGAATACATAATTGCTATTCATTTTATCACTTCAACACTAATGAACACTGAATGACATGCTAATATTTCATAAGTATTTATGATCTACATCTACATTGATACTCCGCAAGCCACCCAACGGTGTGTGGCGGAGGGCACTTTACGTGCCACTGTCATTACCTCCCTTTCCTGTTCCAGTCGCGTATGGTTCGCGGGAAGAACGACTGTCTGAAAGCCTCCGTGCGCGCTCTAATCTCTCTAATTTTACATTCGTGATCTCCTCGGGAAGTATAAGTAGGGGGAATCAATATATTCGATACCTCATCCAGAAACGCACCCTCTCGAAACCTGGCGAGCAAGCTACACCGCGATGCAGAGCGCCTCTCTTGCAGAGTCTGCCACTTGAGTTTATTAAACATCTCCGTAACGCAGATGTTATATTTGGTAAGAGGAAGCCTACTGCAGGATATTGAGCTCTCCAAGGAAGTGGGCGAGGCGTATCAGCTGGTGACAAGTTGCAGCCTCAGCCAGGTCAGTAGCCCGTGGCTGTCAGGAATCTGCCTCGAGCCGGTGTCAGTCGCTGTACCCACCCGCAACAGAAGTGACGTCATGCTGTGACGTTGCCAGTGCTTTGCTTGCTTGAAGTTGAAACGTCCCCTTTGATGATTATTACTGACTGTGCTTAAACTGATACACAATATTTTTTAGCGCAACGCCATCTGACTTTCAAAAATCCCTACAAAAGAATGGCCCTGACTAACATTAACCAATACGATTCACAAATCACTTACCTCACAAAAATCTTGGTTACTCGAGCTACTGCAATAAAGCGAGCGCCACTACTGCCAGCTAAATAAAAGATTCAAACTACAGAAGGCACTAACTACTGATAGGGATAGTTAGCAAATGAACGATTTTAATAGAGAACAAACAATGTATTTACCTTAATATCATCATATATCTAGCAGTTCATGACAAATTACAAAACTCTGCCATCTCTCTCCCCACATCCACCACTGCTGGCGGCTCACCTCCAACTGCACAACGCTACGCGCTGTTCACATCCAGCTGCCGCTGCTCAACACTACAATGGCACACAACGATGCAAACTAGCCACAGACTGCACACAGCACAGCCAGTGATTTTTTTTACAGAGGTGGCGTTACCAATAAAAAAACCTAAACAGCCCACTCACAGAGTCTGTTGCTTGTACGCCCACCCCCCTCCCTCCGCCCTACTCAAAGACACCAAAATTGGCAGTGTTCCTTGGTGATGACAACATCTGCACACAGATAGGTTCCAGCTTCAGTTCTTGATAATAAATAACACAAAAATGAGGGCAGTGCAGATGGCACTGCCCAGGTAGTTGCTGAAATGCATAAAATAAATCACAGGATAGATAACAGAAAAATAACAGTGAACCACAACTGTAATTTACTATGGTAAACGATACAGTGTATTTAAAAGCGTAAATAATACCCTTCATAAAATTAATCGTATTACGACATGCACGTGTGCCGTTCGGAGGAACGTGGCATATTCTCGCTGATGGTATATGTTAACATTCAACTTATTGAGTTTAATAAGAAAATCAAGTTTTTTCTTAAATGCTTTGTGGTATGAGGCATAATGCTGGTCTCACGTTCCTATAGTCGGGATTTTATCGGCAACACAGACAGTATCGTTTCTAGGTATGAAGAGGAGTTGGAGCAATTGACCAGAGCACGAAAGGAGGCTGCCAGAAAATTTGGGCTAAATATAAACATAAAAGACCCAAGACAGCGTACCTCGTTATGACACTTGGTCAAAGCCATACGGCTGGCCATCTACAATCAATAGAGGTGGGAGTCCAGTCCTACAAGACAGCGCATGAATTTAAATACCTAGGGGAACTTTTCACTGAGACCTTGTTACGTGATGCAGACATGAATGCCAAAATACAAGCAGGAAACTAATCATATCACGGCCTAGCACAGCTTCGGTCCACATATCTCTTCAAATAGTTAAAAATTCGAATATACAAAACCCTGATCCAGCCTGTTGTTCTATATGGCTGTGAGACATGGAGTATCGGGAAAAAGGACTTCAATAAGCTCATAGTTTTTGAGAGAAAAGTTTTCAAAGATCTTCGGTTCGGTTCTGGATGCAGACACAGGAGAATGGGGGATCAGACAAAAATAAGAGCTTGATGAAGTATACCAGCAGCCCATCACAGCGGGATCACTGAAAGCCAAACGAATACAGTAGGCCGGCCATGTGGCCTGGATGGAAAATCACAAATCGCGTCGGAAGCTGATGGTTTTCACACCTACAGGAAAGAGACCTCCAGGGAGGCCCGAGAAGCGTTGGAGGGGTGGCCTTCATAAATGTTTAAACCAAACATCAATAGATATAGACGGATGGCGGATAGCTGCAATTGACAGAATACTTGTGGCAGCCTGTGGTCCACTGGGTTTGATCATGTAGAAGAAGAAGACAGACAGTATCCCACTACGTAAATAATTCCCCACAGCTTTGTCCAGCAAACTGAATAAATCTACCGGTTACTTTCAGAACTCAAAAAACTCTCTGTTGATCTGATGGTACTTTGCATTGTGCAACAATGTAGTACTCTTCGTACTGTCTTCATTGACTACTAATTTCGTTAGGTATAATTTTGTCAAGAGTTATTAGGAACTCTACGCATTTAAAACGTAACAGTAAGCTTTCACAATTTTCCGAATGGTCTGTCTAAGGTAGGAAAATGTTGCTAACTTCACTGAATCAGCAGCTAAGTGAAATGATCCACGTGTCTTAATCACATAGTGAAGTGTATTAGAATACCGACTATGTCACTTCTCTTTAATATTGTAAACCAATATTCCGCGGATATCTTCATCTGCAGCCTTACTGTTGGATGAGATAACACGCTAAGACTTAGTTGTAAACAATTCATATCCTACCGTCTTTGAAATACATGTATCGAATCTGATAGCTTTGATACTAAACAAGGATAACAATTTCCTCCATTCTTCTTCACAACAGTCTGGAGTTAAATTACAATTTCAGTGTTAATTCGCTGAATCTTATTCTCCCTATGTCTTCTCAGGAAAGTGTTTAAAATTACTCTTCCTATCTCTGCTCCTTACCTCCATATACATACAACTTACTCAGAAATACAAGAGACAATAAATCTCACTGATATCATTTTACAAAATAGTTTTTGGTTTTCAATCACGAGATTAATTTTCGAGTCTTCTTCACGAATTTTATGTGAAGTTTTACGAGGGTACTTTAACGACCAATCACATCTTCTGGGTGCTTCAATTTTTTTTTTTTTGTCAGGCAGTTTAGTTGTTGCCAGGTAGCAGGACGGACGCCGGTCCAAATCGTACATATATTTTAGTAAAACATGCAATTGAAGTCTTGAAACTAGAGTTTTCGGTAAATAAATTGAATATATTTACACACAGCTTCAAGAGAACAATTTCAGGGAATAAACTGGTCAATATAGTATTAATTTTGCTCTTTACTAGCGGATAGTAGTGAACAAGGGAATAATTTCCTCATGCTAACGCTGAAGAAAGTAAGTTAGATGGTTCTGAATAAGTCTTCATGTCTGTGTATTACGGAACGTAACCACTAGGCCCGCTATCTTTATGTCGATACTCGGCTAGCTCTTGTATTCATGCGTCAATAGACTCTTGTCGCCCATAAAATTATGCGATACCAAACAAAATTTAAATATTTACGCAAAATATGTTGGACAGTACAGCAAGATTCAAGTTATTTTTAAGTTAATGAAAATGTGCAAAAATTTTTGTCGTTCAATCTGCAGTTTCATGTTCAAGAAACTCAACCATCTTTACTGTCTTCTACCAGTCTTTAAAGAATATAATTTTGGGAGTTCCATTGCGGATATAATATTAAGATACATTTTAAGATACTTTGCCTCCGGGGCATGGTGCGAATCAGGGTGATGAATTCGGTGGATGCTAAACAGCCATTGTGTCAGCAATTATATGCCTTACACATTGCTCATCTTCCAGCAACAACTGCCGCGAAGAGTAATTCTAGCATTCTACATATTTAAACGTGACATCAGCGTCAATTCAGGACTGGAATCCACAGGAACTGGAGATACTTTCGCCATGCATTCATAACGGGAAATGTACCATTTTAAGGCTACTACACAACTGGTGCTTTGTTCTAGTTGGATCGCTCTTTTCGCTCAAGCCAACTATCGTTTACGCTCTCTTGCCAGCCTCGCACAAAGGGAAATTCTTTCCCCTATTCTGTTGCTACTAGTTATCGACCGTGTAAGTGGACAGTAAACTACAAATTATTTAAGAATTATTTATGCGTGGATAGAAAATGTCAATATTCCGTTCAAAATATAAGTTAACATAATTGTTAACAAATAATGCGGAAATACTGCTAAAACATCATTTATGGACACTGAAAATTACTAATGGCATGAACATCTGGTCTTAAAAATGAACATCATCTCTATGAACGATACCACCCTCAGTATTGGTCTGACAAAGTTTATATATGGGTGCCGCCATGGTCGGCAGCCCGCTTGTCCAGATATGCATTGAAGACGCAATGTGTCTCACCGTCTTTTTGTAGCCATTGCTAACCGTGCGGCTATCTTCCTGGTTATGCTCCAGTGGCTACAGGGTAGCAGAATTATTGTCTACAAAGAGAGGACAGAAATACGGACACACAAAAAACACATTACTACACCTGATGCGGTGTAGGAAAACGGCTGGCATTCCGAGATAGCTTCCTGTCATCCCTGGTTGGTAAAAATACAGGTACTGCGAGGATTTGAAGCGAATCGCGTACAGTTCTTCCTGCAAAATAGTGTCAATTTCAGTTAATGGTAATATACTGGGTGATGAAAAAGTCAGTATAAATATGAAAACTTAATAGGCCATGGAATAATGTAGATAGAGAGGTAAAAATTCACACACATGCTTGGAATGACATGGGGTTTTATTAGAACCACCCCATATTGCTAGACGCGTGTAAGATCTCTTGCGCGCGTCGTTTGGTGATGATGGTGTGCTCAGCCGCCACTTTCGTCATGCTTGGCCTCCCAGGTCCCCAGACCTCAGTCCGTGCGATTATTGGCTTTGGGGTTACCTGAAGTCGCAAGTGTATCGTGATCGACAGACATCTCTAGGGATGCTGAAAGACAACATCCGACGCCAGTGCCTCACCATAATTCCGGACATGCTTTACAGTGCTGTTCACAACATTCTTCCTCTACCACAGCTATTGTTGAAGAATGATGGTGGACATGTTGAGCATTTCCTGTAAATAACATCATCTTTGCTTTGTCTTACTTTGTTATGCTAATTATTGCTATTCTGATCAGATGAAGCGTTATCTGTCGGACATTCTTTGAAATTTTGTATTTTTAGGTTCTAATAAAACCCCATTTCATTCCAAGCATGTGTGTCGATTTGTACCTCTGTGTCTACGTTATTCCGTGATTTATTCAGTTTTCAAATTTATACTGACTTTTAGATCACCCGGTATGTGTACAGCGATCACGCACGCTTGTATGCGTAGCAGATCACAAATACTCAATAATATTGAGATCTGGTGCTGTGGAGGCCAGAGCGATGCGACGAATCATACTCGTGCCCACTAAACCAGTCCTCGGATGTACGACTTGTGTGAAAAAGCGACTCTCTTCCTGGAACACAGCAGCGTCATTTTGGAACACCCGTTGTACGATGAGGTGATCCTGAGCAGGAAAAATGGTCACTTCAACGTTGACAGTAACCCCAGCTTGCAGAGTAACCATGGTTTTACCGGAATACCACGATACTTCTGTCCAAAGCATTCCCGAACCCGTGCTATGTTTCGCTCTTGGGACGTGAACTCAGCCGTCTAAATGTTTTTCTTCCGTTAGCTACACCAGAGTCCATATTTTATGACTTCAGCACCACATTATCCTGTTATAGGCACCTGCATAGTGATTATTGGTTTTGGAATTCCAGCTCACCGAGTAAAATCCCGCTTATAAACGTCATATAGTTTTCTTTTCGTGCTTACAGGGTTCGCCAATGCGACATTCAGTTCTGCAATGGCTTCTGCCGCTGACGTCTTCTTATATAGCGTCGCAGTGCTTGGCAATCACTGTTCGCAACGGTCACTCAAAACAGTCTTCTGTCCACGCTGGTACTTACCGGATGATATTCTCAGTTTTCCTCCTGTGCGGTATCAATCTTCGATCGGAGCCACTTGAATCAATAAACATTTCGGTTATACTTGTTACGAAAGCACCCACAATACGAGCTGAAAATGTTCCCACGTTCGAACGCACTGGGCTTCTACTTAATGCACTCACAATTACACAGAACACTATTCTGCCCGCGAGTGAGTTTTGCAACGCGTTGACGATATTGCAAACGTGCCGGTAATGGTCAAATACAACAGTGCAAAATGCAGGTTTGCCTGTCCGTGTTTGTGTTGAAGCATGCATTTGTGGCTTCTTTCAATTTTTGTGCCGCCCAGCCCGCTTGAACGTTCTTAGGGTTCGAGAGTTGAAAACTAAATGATGCAGATTTTCTGAGGCAAGAAACAGGTAAATTTTTACACGAACCAGCCATTTTAAGAGAGCGAAACCGTTGCTCAGGTGTGCCCATAAACACAATTTGCCATCCATTGCTGACGAACTTCACATTCGTGATGAGGAGAGGATCATTTGCTGTGATGCGTATGATGTGAGCAATTGTAACTGACATGTCTTCAAGGGTATGGGAGGCTATCTTGTTGGTTTGGGAACAGACTTCCTCCTGGGACTCTAAAACCATTCAAAAGTTCTGGGGAGGCAGCGAGGAGTAGATGCACCATCTGTATTGGGGGACCTCTTAAAATAAATTTTGTAGTTACGTTTGTTTAAAAAAGAAGAAGTGTTCTTGGATAAGCGGACACTTTGTCTGAAAATGGTCAACACATACATCTGCAGAATAATCACAATAAGTTTTCTGTAGGTTTTCATTGTCCCTCCTTGACCAATTGTCAATACGTCTGTATTTAGTACACCGGAGCATAATATCATGATTACACGGGGGAAGAAAATGACAACGCGGAAAAATCAGTTCTGGAAAAGGAATTGGACGAACGCAAATCTCTATACAGACTTCGTGGGTGGTGTGGAACAAATAATCCGCACTCCCTGGCGACAGTGCTGAAGAGACACTTCGGGAAATGTACCTCACGCTCACTAGAGCCAAACACCAAGAAAGCGGGAAGAGAACTACGAACGATCCTGAAATTGTCATCTACCTGCGGGCAAAGTAAATGCTACTGTTCCACAGAAGCTGTCAGAGTACATTTGAATAATGTAAAACTACTCCAGCATTTGGCACACAGAAAACTGAAAACAGACCAGACGAATAGAATGAAGAAGAAGAAATGAGCTTCCATGTCAGTCCCTGCCGAAGGAAATCGTCGAGGCGTTTCAACCACGAGCTGTTACACAGGACGTTCTCCTCCATCCTATTGTAAGCGAAATGGGCACATCACCGGATCAGCCGGCCAAACATCAAACGGATGTATTACGGTCCTACGTCGGTAAATGTCACCACCTCATCAGAAACTCTGTACATTTCATTCAACATATGTAAAAACTGCACCTCCGTGACCAGGACCTTACGTTGAGTGTTGATGTGGTACACTACTGGCCATTAAAATTGCTACACGAAGAAGAAATGCAGATGATAAACGGGAATTCACTGGACAAATATGTTATACCAGAACTGACATGTCATTACATTTTCACGCAATTTGGGTGCACAGACCTTGAGAAATCAGTACCCAGAACAACGACCTATAGCCGTAATAACGGCCTTGATACGCCTGGGCTTTGAGGCAAACAGAGCTTGGATGGCGTGTACAGGTGCAGCTGCCAATGCAGCTTCAACTCGATGCCACAGTTCATCAAGAGTAGTCACTGGCGTACTGTGAGGAGCTAGTTGCTTGGCAACTATTGACCAGACGTTTTCAGTTGGTGAGAGATCTGTAGAATGTGCTGGCCAGGGCAGTAGTCGACCATTATCTGTATTCAGAAAGGCCCGTACAGGACCTGCAACATGCAGTCGTGCATTATCCTGCTGAAATGTAGGGTTTTGCAGGGAACGAATGAAGGGTAGAGTCACCGGTCGTAACACATCTGAAATGAAACGTCCACCGTTCAGAGTGCCGTCAATGAGAACAAGAGGTGACCGAGACGTGTAACCAATGGCACCCCATACCATCACGCCGGGTGATACGCCAGTATGGCGATGACGAATACCCGCTTCCTATGTGCGTTCACCGCGATGTCGCCACACAGGGATGCGACCATCATGATGCTGCAAACGGAACCTGGATTCATGTGAAAAAATGACGTTTTGCTATTCGTGCACCCAGGTTCGTCGTTGAGTACACCATCGCAGGTGGTCCTGTCTATGATGCAGCGTCATGGGTAACAGCAGCCATTGTCACCGAACCGATGGTCCATGCTGCTGCAAACGTCGTCGAACTGTTCATGCAGATGGTTGTTGTCTTGCAAACGTCCCCATCTGTTGATTCAGGGATCGAGACATGGCTGCACGATTCTTTACAGGCATGCGGATAAGATGCCTGTCATCTCGACTGCAAGTGATAAGAGGCCGTTGAGATCCAGCAAGGCGTTCCGTATTACCCTCCTGAACCCACCGATTTCATATTCTGCTAACAGTCATAGGATCTCGACCAACGCGAGCAGCAATGTCGCGATACGATAAACCGCAATCGCGATACGCTACAATCCGACCTTTATCAAAGTCGGAAACGTGATGGTAAGCATTTCTCCTCCTTACACGAGGCATCACAACAACGTTTCACCAGGGAACGCCGGTCAACTCCTATTTGTGTATGAGAAATCGGTTGGAAACTTTCCTCATGTCAGCACATTGTAGGTGTCGCCACCGGCGGTAACCTTGTGATAAATATGGTTTCCAATGGCTCTGAGCAAAATGGGACTGAACTTCTGAGATCATCGGTCCCCTAGAACTTAGAACTACTTAAACCTAACTAACTTAAGGCGTTTCAGTCTGGAACTGCGCGACCACTACGGTCGCAGGTTCGAATCCTGCCTCGGGCATGGATGTGTGTGATGTCCATAGGTTAGTTAGGTTTAAGTAGTTCTAAGTTCTAGGGGACTGACGACCTCAGATGGTAAGTTCCATAGTGCTCAGATCCCTTTTCAACAATTCGAGAAATAAGCGAATAATGTACCTATTTAAAAAAAGTAGATAAAAATCCACTTGATCCCTTCCTGAGAGGCAATCTCCACTCATTCCAAATTAATAATGTAAGTGTAGACCAGATGTGGCTTTAATTCAATGAAATAGTATCGGCAGCAATTGAGACATTAATATCAAATAAATTAACAAACGACGGAGCTGATCCTCCTTGGTACACAAAACGTGTCAGAACACCGTTGCAGAAACAACGAAACAAACTTGCCAAATTTTAACAGACTCAAAATCCCCAAGGTTGGTGATGTTTTCAGAAGTTCAAAATTTATTGTGCTCTTCAATGGGAGATTCTTATAACAGTTTCCACAACGGAACTTTGTTTCGAAACCTGCCAGAAAATCCAAACAGATTCTGGTCGTATGTGAAGAATGGTAGCGGCAAGAAACAATCAATGCCTTCTCTGCGCCATAGCAATGGAGATACTATCGAAGACAGTGCCGCCAAAGCAGGGTTACTAAAGACAGGCTTCCAAAATGCCTTCACAAAAGAAGACAATGTGAATATTCAAGGATTTGAATCGAGAACAGCTGCCAACATGAGTAACGTAGAAGTAAATATTCTAGGAGTAGTGAAGCAACTTAAATCACTTCATAAAAGCAAGTCTTCTGGTCCAGGCTGTATGGCAATTAGGTTCATTTCGGAGCATGCTGATGCTTCACTTAACAATCATCTCGACGTAAGATGCGTACCCAAAGACTGGAAAGTTGCAAAGGTGACACCAATATTCAAGAAAGGTAGTAGTAGTAATCCACTAAATTACAGGCCCATACCGTTAATGTCGATATGCAGCAGGCTTTAGTGTTCGAACGTATTAAATTACCTCGAAGAAAACGGTGTATTGTCAAACAGTCAACATGGGTTTAGAAAACATCATTCCTGTGGAACACAACTAGCTCTTTATTCGCATGAAGTGCTGCGTGCTATTGACAAGGGATTTCAGATCGATTCCGTGTTTCTGTATTTCCGGCAGGTTTTTGACACTATACCACACAAGCGGCTTGTAGTAAAATTGCTTGCGTATGGAATTTCGTCTCAGTTATGTGACTGGATCTGTGATTTCCTGTCAGCGTGGTCACGGTTCGTTGAAATTCACGGAAAGTCATCGAGTTAAACAGAGGTGAATTCTGGCGTTCCCCAAGGTAGTGTTATAGGACTTTTGATGTTCCTTATCTATATAAATGATTTGGGAGAGAATTTGAGCAGCCGTCGTCTGTTGTTTGCGGATTCCGCTGTGGTTTATCGACTAATAACGTCATCGGAAGATCAATACAAACTGCAAAACGATTTAGAAGAAATATCGGAAAGGTGGGAAAAGTGGCAGTTGACCTTAAATAACGAAAAATGTGAGGTCATCCTGTAACGCCGGAAATGCATATCCTCCTATTTCAATCTACTGTACTATAAATTTGTTTCCTTATTTTGTTACCTGAAGATATGACGTTTGTGTGTCTTTGTACATTGTAATTGTTTTACTATTTGTATATACATGCATTTATGTCGATGTATAATTGGTTTGTTTTGTCAATACTATTTGTATTTTTACGCTGGGTCTTGCCTAGGGTAAACTATGCTATCGAACGAATACATCGATAGGTCGTGTGGAGAACCAAAGTGTTTAGGATCTTTGGTAGTGTGAACTCGGTCGCGTGGAGCGCGGCAGAAGAGAGTTTGGCGCGGGTAGGGCGGTGGAGCAGGTGTGTCGTGTGACGCTCCCGCGAGTTGCCGCGCTTCCGGGGTTTGGCAGCATGTAATTGCGCTCGACTTGCGATGATAGTTTCTGACTCGGTGTCGCGGACGGGAAGCGTTAGCTGGCACACATCAAGAGCCCTTTTCGGCTGGAGACCGTGCCGAGAAGAAGGCGCGACAACATCCAGCTTCTGCAACAGCTACGGCCGATAATGAGTGATTGTCGCCACCTCCTCGACCAACGACTTCAAACCTTCAATCAACCAACTAGTAAGACTGGAAGCACGTAAAGTTTTAGATCTGTATGGCAGACCTAAGCTTTTAAAATTGTTCCATTTGCCTCACAAAATTACAGCAACTTAGCATTAACCTTTGTTGCTCATTGTCCCAATTGCATTACCAAGCAAGGTCCCTTCCTTTTCCGGAATGATCCCGAGTGTCATTGAAATTCAAACGCCAGCATTAAAGTAATATCATTCCATTTCACTGCTTTAATTTCAATGTTCGGTTAATGTATTCACAGCGGGCTGCATTATTTAGATTACACAAGCACAAATTAAGAGTGCGAGTTTTGTTACCATATTTTAGCTTACCTGTGACTGCAGCTCAGCTTGGTACGTGTTAAAATATACTATTGCTAATTTTTCAGAATCATTTAATTCAGGTTTAAAGTTAAATCTCTTATTTCTAAATTGCGTAGCTTCAAGTAGCTTCTGAAATGATTGTTGAGGTAGCCCAAGGCTAACATTATTTTACTGAATTTCGGAGTGCTTCAGAAACAAAGTTCACTATTTATTTCAGTCACTAAATTAACTTACAATTTTCCGGTTTTATTAATTCTTTTGCTAAATTAAGTCAGAGTGTAGCGAAATTTATTACTTCTGACAAACATTCAGTTTTCACACAACACGTATCAACCTTCAGTTGCCACGCTTTTAGTGCTAATTATATGTGCAATAACCTTTCTTTTTCAGTTATTATAGTAGTTGTCCATAGAACTGGCGACCGTATTTTTCCCCAAATCTCAAATATCTTATTAACGCCAGTTAATTGTTAACGTAGCGACCAAACATTTACTTTCTTTATTAACTTTACCCCTTTTCAAAATTAATTTCCACCAGTTTCATTTGCATTTTTCCTTTCATTTAGATGTAACCCTTTCCTCCCTCATTACCGACAGATTAACTTCGGAGACGATTGCTTTTCCCAAATTTCCATTAGGTACACGCGGTTTAATTTTTACTGTCATTAAGTTCGATAAGTGAGGGGGAGGTTACAATCCACATGAGCGCTAAGAGGAACGCGTTAAACTTCGGTTACACGATAAATCAGTCCAATCTAAAAGCCGTAAATTCAACTAAATACCTAGGTATTACAATTACGAACGATTTAAATTGGAAGGAACACATAGAAAATATAGTGGGGAAGGCTAACTAAAGACTGCGTTTCATTGTCAGGACACTTAGAAAATGGAACAGACCTTTTAAGGAGACTGCCTACACTACGCTAGACCGTTCTCTTTCAGAATACTGTTGCACGGTGTGGAATTCGTACCAGATACGACTGACTGAGTACATCAAAAAAGTTCAAACAAAGGCCGCACGTTTTGTATTATCGCGAAATATGGGAGAGAGTGTGACAGAAATGATACAGGATTTGGGACGGACATCATTAAAAGAAAGGCGTTTTTCGTTGCGACGGGATCTTCTCTTGAAATTCCAATCACCAACTTTCTCCTCCGTATAAGAAAATATTTTGTTGACACGGGCTTACATAGGGAGGAACGATCACAAAGATGAAGTAGCGGAAATCAGAGCTCGTACGGAAAGATATAGGGTTTCATTCATACCGCCGCTATACGAGATTTATATAATAGAGAATTGTGAAGGTGGTTCGATGAACCCTCTGCCAGGTACTAAAATGTGATTTGCAGAGTATCTATGTAGATGTAAATGTAGAATGAGGAACTTGAAATTTCAGCTCAAGATAGGATCATGTAGTGGCAGGCCTACTATAGCTCTATTTTAAAAGAATAACTGACTATGCACTCGTTAGATATGACACGCTAGAGAAACTCGTGACAGGATGGACATTAATTGCTATACGGTCAATACACAGAAATATATAAAGAAACGGACACTACTCAATAACAAATGAAAACCACAGTATAGGACTGCACACAGACGACGAATAGAATGAGTTTGGCTGTCTAGAGCACTGGAGACCTTCAATGAGTACCTTAGAAGAAAATTATCCAAAAATCCCTCAGAAGATCTGATTAAATTCCGGTCGTATGTAAAGGCTGTTAGTGGCACGAAAGTTATTGATAGGCTCTGAGGGACGAGGCAGCGACTAATAATAAGTTTAGCAGACTAAAAGCAGAAATGCTTAACACCTTTTCCAAACTGCCATGGCCCATTCTGATCCAGTATAATTCTTGTACGACCGCAAATATGAGTCAATGGATTTGAGAAAACGTTGAGAGCGTTAAAGTCAGACAAAACTCCAGCTCCTGACGGAAAAGCTATCTGATTCCATTCCGATGATCTGGCTGAATTATTTTAACACTTCTATTAACCTCAATATACCGAAGTTCTCTCAAAAAAAAAAAAAAAAAAAAATCCGTACCACGCGATAGGATGAAAGCACAGGTCAGAATCCTCCAAATGAAGTGTATCACAAGTGAACCACAAACCCACTGTCCTATATAATTCAACGCCTTCCATTGTTATGCAGTCTTAGAAGATATTCTGAGGTGAAATTTTAAAGGTTATATGAACATATTGTACTTCTTCACTTCAACCAGCAATGAATAGGTAAACAGCGATCACGTGAAACCTAAATCTCGTCCTTATACAAAGCACTGAATGTCATGGAAGTTGCATTCAACCATAAGAAGTATTTCGTAACTTACGAAAGGCATTTGAATCGGTACAACACATGCGTATCGCTTCCGTAGGGATCGCAAAGACACAGTTAATTTAATCTCATCGCGCACAGAGGCCTTTAATCAATCTTCTTGCATCCCATACGAAAAGAAAACAGGAAAAAATACGAAAACTTGAAACGTTGAGAAGGCCCTCTTTCATGCAGCTCACAGTGGTTTGTAGAGTATAAATATACAGGGTGTCCCAGCTGTCTTGTCCACCCAATATATCTCTGGAACAATAACAGCTATTGGAATACGACTTTCACCGGTATCATTGTAGGGCTGGGGCCCATGAATGTACATATTTGGAAACATTCTAAAACCAAAGCATATGTGTTTTTAACACACACATTTGTTTTTTTAAATGGACCTCCTATATTTTTTTCTTCAGCAATCCATAGCATGACAAAGCATATACACAATGGCGTTGATTGCATCGTAATATTTCCATTAAATCCCGACATATTAAGACGCGAAGTTGACGCTTGAAACATCCGACATGCGCTGCTAACGCATGTCCTGAGGCACAGGCGTGAACCCCATGCTGCCCGTAATCGCGATGTGATTGACATGCGTAATCACACCTCCATACTTATCAAGAGGTCCGAAACGAATAATACGGTCTGCTGCCATCAACTCTCATTAGCACCTAATGGTTTCCCTCTTGCACGTTTTACGTATCGACGTACACAATATGAACCAGTACCATTAGGGGTACACCCGTCAGGTTGTCTTATTTATCCTGCACACCCAAAATAAGGTTCATCTAATGCGTCATATGACCCATTGTGCCTGTCGCGCAAGGCCTGGCTCTGCCTAGTCAAGTGTCCAACGTAGTTCCCACTACTGCCACAGTTACCACTTCGCCTTGTTTATTATTTGCGACCCATGCCAACTCCTGTACTCCACCACCCTCCGAGCGTCCCATTTTTTGTTGCTTTGGCGTGCAGTACACCGCTTTGCAGTGTAGTCGTGCATCACAGTAATCTAGTGACGGCACGGAGGTAGTACACATTGTGAATAAAAGTTGTGTTGTGGGACTTAAACTGTACAGTATAACGTACACACATGAAGATATGGTAGAAATGCTGTTGGTCTATATAGAATGTACGTTGACGGGAAATACGTTATGAGATTGCTTGTTTGTTGATAGTACTGTTAGCGAACATTATGATTATTAAGTTAATATGTCTGTTTTCTACCCTACTCTACATACCTGTACTGTACCCTGTAGTAGGTGGACGAAATGCTTTTCAGGCAGAACGACTGTACAGAAGACGATTCCCTGACAAGCCATCGCCTTCGTGCCGGATGTTTGGTCGTCTCATATCTCGTCTACGTGAAACGGGAAGCTTAAATCCAAGACCTCGACATCGTCCTAGAACACGCACAGATGAACGTGCTGAAGTTGCTGTGCTCGCTACCATAGCTGTGAATCCTCAAATCAGCACACGTCAAATTGATCGTGAAGTTGGTGAGTCGAAATCAAGTGCACAAGGTATTCTTAAACGTCATAAATTTTATCCTTACCATGTTCATTTACACCAGGATCTTGACGGAAATGACTTCCGCAATAGGGTAACATTTTCTCGGTGGGTTCAGCAGAAATTTCTGATTAATCCAAATTTTTTTGCAGATGTTCCCTTTACCGACGAGGTATCATTCTCCAACAAAGGAATTGTCAATATGAGAAATATGCATTATTGGTCCGCTGGCAATCCAAAATAGCTCCGTCAGGTAGAGCATCAACGTCCGTGGAAAGTTAATGTTTGGTGTGGGATTATTGGAGATACCATTAACGGACCTTTCTTTATAAATGGCATCCAAAATGGCAGACAATACTCCAGATTTATACCACACAATCTTCCTGTTCTCTTGGACACCGCACCTCTGGACCGGAGAATGGTCATGTGGTATCAGCATGACGGATGCCCTGCACATAACGCCTTACGAGCACGACGACTTCTGAACCGCAAGTTTCCTGGTAGGTGGATTGGACGAGGTGGCCCAGATAGGCCGCCTGCCCGATCTCCGGACCTTACACCGCTGGATTATTTTCTTTGGGGAGCAGTGAAGAATGCTGTTTACCAACATGAACCAACAACACCAGAGGACATGAAGCAACGCATTATTGTACAGCCATCAAAGAAGAAACAGTAGCACGAAGTAGGGCATCCTTCATCCGCAGAGTGACCCTTTGTAATGGGCATCACTTTGAGCATGAGATTTGAACGCTATGTTTAGTATGTAGTTCTGGTATCACAGTGGAACTTTCTACAAAGGGCCATTTTACCCAGTGATGTTAAGAAACATTAGTTTGCAACAATATGTCATTTAACGCATTAGATAAACATAACATTGATAATTACGTGATAATCAAACTAATTGGTTAAACATGTTTACATTCATCTTCTATGTCCTACCTGAACTTCCCAAATCAAAACATTTTTACCTAAACAACAGTAAAACTTTTAGTCCTCTTGCTCGTTTCATTAAAACCATCAACATGAATTTTACTATTACGAGTGAATGATTAACTGTCACTTGCGCTAGATCTACAGTAAAGTAAAGTTTTAACGTTGAACGGCATTATCTTTTTAGTAACGGATTAACAATAAGCGAAGTTAACTTTGTGACTAACGTTGCGGTACACAGATACGTTGCAGAACCACATCACCCCTAGCCTATGGGATAAATACCTGCTGGAATGTACGACGTTAATGCAGAATGGCAGCAGGCGGTATTATTCGTTTCGGACCTCTTGATAAGTATGGAGGTGTGATTACGCATGTCAATCACATCGCGATTACGGGCAGCATGGGGTTCACGCCTGAGCCTCAGGACGTGCGCTAGCAGCGCATGTCGGGTGTTTCATGCGTCAACTTCGCGTCTGAATATCTCAGGATGAAATGGGAATATTACGATGCAAGCAACGCCATTGTGTATGTGCTTTGTCATGCTATGGATTGCTGAAGAAAACATATAGGAAGTCCATTTAAAAAAACAGAAGTTTGTGTTAAAAACACATATGCTTTAGTTTTAGATTGTTCCCAAATATGTTTATTCAGGGCCCCAGCCCTGCATTGATACCGGTGAAAGTCGTTTTCCAATAGCTATTATTGTTCCAGAGATATTTTGGGTGGACAAGACAGCTGGGACACACTGTATACGTAAAAGGAGATGTAGAGCTTACGTGTATAATTCAAAAATTTCACTCTAGTTTCGATCTGTTTCTTGTGTTGGTATGTGTTACTTGTATTCCTTTTTCGTTCAATAAACTCGTAGCAAGGATATATTTGTAGATCGCTTTGAAAGGGGCACCACCAACAGGGCTCCTGGCTCAGGCAGGAAGACAGTGAGCCCACAGCAGGAAGACAGGGACCTAGTGTCTAGGAGCAAAAGGAAACAAGGAGACTTCACTTTTGAAATAAGGACAGACATGGTTGGATTCAATCATTATTCAACAAATCCAAAATGACTTACTCCTGTTACGAACTAGTCGATTATACGCAACTGTAGCGAGACATTTTGAACCCCTGGCATCCCCTCCCTTCAGATAGCGTGCCAGTATTTCCCTCACAGACTACGGTGGTTGGGTTGTCTGTAGGAAGAGACCAAACAACGAGGTCATCGGTCTCATCGGATTAGGGTAGAACGGGAAAGGAATTCGTCCATGTCCTTTCAATGGAACTATCCCAGCATTTTCTTGGAGCGATTTTGGGAAATCACGGAAAACCTAAACCAGGATGGCCGAACGCTGACTTGAACAGTCGTCCTCCCGAATGCGAGTCCAGTGTTCTAACCACTGCGCCACCTCCCGCGCTCACAGACTGCCTCTTGATCATCATCGCCTTCTTCATTTCATTATACACAGACTCCGACTGTTAGTGAATGTAACAGATTGTGTCTTCATGACGTCACTGTCAACAATGAGTTTCGGCACGAAACCTACCGAACCGTTGCGTAGCATCAGTCTCATTGACAAACCTTCCGAAGAAAGAGTCGATTTCGAAGTGCGCTTTCTAGGAAGTCTGTTTCGCATCCTTCGGGCTGTGAGAAGAAGCTGAGAAGTAGTGAGGAGGTAGGTGAACACTGACTTTTAAATTACTCTGCAGTCGCAGGCACGGGATCAGGGTCTGGAAGACAAATCTTTTATCTTTGGTCTACATATCAGTATGTCAGATTATTCTTCATTTCCCATCTTCTATACTAAACTTTACATTTTTGATGAACTTCTGTATTTCCTGAGGCGGTGCATTGCGTTCTTCATAGTCCAGAAATTTAATCTGGAACGAGGAGCACAGCACACTGAACATGTGGAAAACGACTTGTTCTCACAACGTCAGCAGGTTTCGTAATTAGTTTGCTGATGCAAAATGAAATAACTTTGCTCAAGAATTTCAGTTAACTGGAATGTTGATCACCACTATTACTATACTTATCAATTCCCCAACATCCTTTAAAACGTTTGATGGTTAATTTGACTTGTCACGGTAGAAAGCCTTTCCGACAAATAATTAAATGTACAATGCCTACTGTATATCATGTAGTGTATTATTAACTTATTTACTAACTCCAGACTCCCAATAATTGTTGGCTTGATACAAGTATTTGTTTTCTTTTAACGATCCATTAGGTTTTTGTTCAGTTTACTTGGTGTTTCATCTAAAATACAGCATCACTCAATATTATTTTTTTATGATTGTGATAAGAGCTGGTGTTTGTCACATACGGTGCCATGTACGGTATGAGACTGAATTGTTTATTTAGACCAAAACGTCTTGTCAATAAGGCAGATTTCATTTGACTATTTTCGACTCAGGAGGCACTGTAACTACTAAAGACTGCTTGTTTTACGTTTCCAGATGTTTTCGCGAGTGAAGTCGTTGTTCGGCTCGCCAGCTGACAGCCAGGGGTGTCCCAGGCTGGTCGACGAGGCGCCAACACCTGCGCCTGTACGCCGCCTTCGCCCACCTCGACCAAAGCCGAATGAGAAGAAGGTCGAGTCCACCACCACTGACTGCAAAGAGGCCGCTGCTGATAAACCGCAGCTTCAGGCAATTCATGTAAGCAGCAAAGCATCCTTTGCAAAACATTGACCAATAATAACTGTCAGAGTGTTCCAAGAAAAATGATAGAAATGGATTCCAATGATGTTCTGCAGATACGTTTACTGACATAAATTTTTCTTTCCACAGTTTGGTCCGAGACCGAGAATTGTGCATTTTGACTTGTCTGATGAAGAGGAGGAAGTCTCTGGCTCCTACTATCCTCCTGGAGTTCCAGTTCCACCCAGTCGGCTGCAGATCTTTGCCAACAGACCACGCCGAAGGAACATTATCCGAGAGCCACCGTCGCAGGAAGTGCAGATTGCGATGGCACATCTAAGAGCTGAGATACAAGCAATGGTATGTTAAACATTTAGCTGTTAAAAACCTCGTATTACTTTAGAAACACAAACGTAGATTTCTTATTAACGCTTGAAATAAATGTAAATGTAGGACTGATGTTAATCTACACATACATCTACTTACAATTGATGATGAGGGTTGTCAAGGCATCCTGAAGCCAAACGCGACATATTGTTTGAGAATATGTGGAAACGACAAAAAGATCGTCATGAGATTGGTCCCAAAACACATTGCGATATTTTACAAAACTTACGTTACTACATTTCCAAGGAATGTTTATGGAGTGGTGATATTATCAATACGAAGATTCAGTTAACTCGCTTTACACATCATACTTCTATATTTTTCGTTAATTTGCAAAAGTCTTATTTATGTTACCGTTACCGATTTTCTGTAGCCTGTAATATTTCAAGTGTTAGATATAGGTTTGCTCAAGGAAGCAGCTTAATAAAAATTATTCTTTTTGTCATTTCCAGGAGAACCCGCCACCTACAACATGCATTGGGCTTCTAGTGGAGACCCTAGTGGACCTGTATCGAAACAAGAGAGATTATCGCCGGAACCATGGATTGGCAGAGAGACCAGGGTTCGCCATCCGAATGAAGAGAAGATTCGCTTCTGTTCGTGAGGCAGTGAGAAGAGTTCTGCATCTGAAGAAGAATGTGGACAGGAGACAGCTGCCGACGGGCATAGATTCAACTCTGCGTGATTACTTTCTTCATTGTGAACACCCTGACCCTAACTACCCGCAGATTATTCCATTGGCACCACGGCTACTTGAAACCGCGCTGTGATGTGTTTGTAGAAGCCAGTATGGTTTGGCTTGAAATAAAACACTTTAAAATCTGTTTAGTTGTGATTTTATTGTACTAGTGTACTAGCGTACTAGTGTGAAAGCGAAAAAGGTTAGTTCTGTGAAGTAACCTGCTTGGATGGTTAAAAATCAAAATTAACTGGCAGCAGCATATGCTGAATTAGAGAAGTTGGCGCTTAAAATGACGTCACTAGGGTTGTGAATGGGGCACATCAGTTTACTGTGCTCAAATTTTCAATCCGGTAACAGCTTAAAGAGAAGGTACAGACTAAATAGTAGACCGCCTGCAGACAACTCACAACATTCAGAAACACTAACACAAGGAAGGAAAAGTACAAATCATGGTTAATAATAGGAGACTGAAAGAAATACTGAGAGGGTACTTCCGATAGGCAGTTTTCATGATATTAAATGTCTGATTTAATGCCTGATTTAATGGCTATTCTACTTCTCAGTACAGAATCCTTTTAAGTGGAACGTAGGACTCAGCTTTACAACTTGCGTTATGAAGTGTGTGGCGAATCATATTCATCAGAAGAATACCTACTGACCATCTACGTACAGGAAATGTTTTAGATGATAACCATAACAGTGCAATTGAGGGTGATACCGGGAACGTCGCTGAGAATGCTTCTTTCACTAAGGTGAAGATTGTGCCATTCCTTGAGTAGTGCAACAGCCACTGGATCTTTTCGATTCGTTCATCAAGCTGTGCCTGTCATGTATGTCTGTGACTGATGCATCGTACGTCGCACAACATGCAACATGGCCTACATCTGGATGTTTAGTTTAAGAGGTAATTCGCATTACTAATTTCCAGATGCAGTCTGCGAGGTAGAACTCTGTCAGCTGATCCCGATATTCTCCAACACTTTTAGTAAACGGCAAATATTTCAGAGCAACAGAGTTACCGTCCGTCTATACACGCATCTGGAGCAGGGAAGTGTAAAGCTAAAATAAGTTGACTGGATACCACAAATAATAAAGCATCAGGGTATTTTATGCGACATACAAAGAGTCTAATTAAGATCGAAAAACTCGTATCACGAAAGGGAACGACAAAATTAAAAGATATATCTTTTGGCGTACTTGACTAGTACAATACAACACCTCTGCATAGTCACGGACATCAAGGAGACCTATGTCGATACAAGTTAATACCAAATTGACAACACACAACAAGAGCATGTGTCGATGGAATAAGGTGCCAAGCCAGACGTAAAGGAGTACAATATTAAACAGCTCTTCGAGAGCTGTACTTCAGTGACAGAACTGGAAACGCCGAACGTAATGGTTCTGTCACTGTAGAGTCTCCAAAAAGGAAATTATTTTCACTTCATTTAACTATTACAACGATCAAAATACGTACTGTGGTAGTAGCTGGGAAGTCGGTAAAGTATGTGGGGATTTCGATATTTTTTTGACGTAGGACAGTAGAGATGGAGGTCACCTAGAATTACTGATGGCCAGTTTCGGTACGTTCTCAACCAAAACACTCCTAGGAATGCCAGAAGTACACAGTCCCTGTCAACTAGTTTCTAAATACCCCTGTTTTTCAACGAAAAATCTCGAGTCCTACGATAATTGATTGATCTGCCCATGAATGGCAAATGACAGCAAAAAATATTTCACTTCAGTAACATTTGTTTACGAAAGACAACTTCCAATACAGTTTTGTTTTACTAGAGCTCAGAGATAACCGTACAGGATTTGAAGAGCATCTTGTGCTACACATTGCCACAAATAACACACACGGCCAGCACAACAAAGACGGAACTATACTACAAATAATCCTTCACGTTCCTCAACATATTCCGGATGGTAAAAATCACACGCTGCACACAAGAAGTACAAAATTTCAGAAAGGAAGCAAAGGCCATTACGACAATTATTAGGAACCGAACAAATAAACTTGTTAAGGCAGATGACATTCAGCTCTAAAACGACAGCAATGCTGAGTAAGGTTATTTTAAATTCAAATTATTTACCATTATTCCTAATACTTCTTAACAGTCCCTAGAGCCAGTAGTAGAGAAAACCATTTACGGAAGCAGATTCATTATTTTAATTAGACAGAAAATACAGTCAACACTAACAAATAAAAATCTTTTGTTGCTCCCCCAGAATGTCTTGTGATTATAATCGGATTTCTAATAAAGATTCAAATGGTTCAAATGGTTCTGAGCACTATGAGACTTAACATCTGTGGTCATCAGTCCCCTAGAACTTAGAACTATTTAAACCTAACTAACCTACTGACATCACACACCTACATGCCCGAGGCAGGATTCGAGCATGCGACCGTAGCAGTCACGCGGTCAAATAAAGGGCTAAAATTATGTACTCACTTCACCATGCCAGCCTCTGTCTAAGACGCCATTACAGTCTGATTCTTCCTTGTTTACGCTGTGTACTGAGTGTTTAAGATGCCTCCGATAATCGTGAGTCCCGCCGACTGTGAAGTACGGGCTGTTATAAGATTTCTTATTGCTAAAGTCCTAAAAGCGATAGATATTCATCGTGAGATCTGTATAGTTTACGGAGGAAATATGAATGATGGAATGGTAAGAAAGCGGCTGAGCGCATTTAAAGATGTCCCCACAAATGTGCTTGATGAACAACGAAGTGGGCGTCCTTCGATCGTTAATGAAAGTGAGAGGAAACAGACGCTATACGATTTCGTCCTTGCGGGATGACTTTCCCAATGTTTCGCGTAGTGTTTTGTATGTCACTGTGAGCGAGCAGTTGAATTACCGAAAATTGTGCGCATGTTGGCTACCGAAAATGTTGGCAGATGAGCACAAAACAAAACTTTTAGACCGAGCATTGACTTTCCTTGAGCAGTACCACAACGACGTTGATGATTTCTTACGCCAAATTGTTACGGGCGATGAAACATGGGTGGCCAACGTCACACCAGTATCAAATCAACAGTCCATGGAATGGCGGCATTGAGATTCACCCAGAAATGTGAAGTTTAAGCAAACAATCTCTCCACGGAAAACCATATGCACAGTTTTTTAGGACAGAAATGGAGTATTGCTTGTGGAATTTCTGTCTCGTAATGAGACAATCAATGTAGCACCTTACTGTAAGACATTGCACAATCTCCGCCGCTCACTTCAAAACAAAAAACTTGCAAGTTGAGCAAGGGCATCGTTTTGCTGCAAGACAATGCCCGTCCTCATGTGGCGAATCAGACCAAAGATCACATCACAACTTCTCGACCGGTAGCTTTAGATCATCCTCCGTACATCCCCGATCTTGCACCCAGTGACTACCATCTGTACCTGCACTTGAAGAAACGTCTGGGCGGTCAGCGTCTTCAAGACGACGACGAAGTCAAAACACTGGTGATGCAGTGGTTAACAAGTCAGGCGGCAGACTTCTGTGACGAGGGTATTCAAAAATTGGAGCAACCTTACGACAAGTGCCTCAATATTGACGGAAAATTATGTAGAAAAGTATATTAAGGTACTGGCTTTCATTTAAAAATAGTATTATTGACATAGCTTACCACGTCTTTATTTAAATTTCAAAATGGTACTTACGTAATAACATGCCTCGGTGATACTCATTTGAAGAAATGGATAAACCAAAAGTTTTCTTTTTAGGAACCTTTACACCATCTCTGAATGTAATATGTTATCAACAGTTGAGAAGGGTTTCTCAACAAAAGAGGCAGTTTTTTTTATCAAAAATGCTGTCAACCAAACAGTAAGTTACCATTTTAACACTTTCTGTAATCTTGCTAAAGCCTTTGACTGTGTAGATCAAGACATGCTACTAGGATTATTATGATGGTGTAATTCTGCTTGCATTGACAGCATCACATGTTAATTACATTAAGATAATATCAGAATATCAAATGGTATGACAGCTATAAAGCGAAATTCAGAGTCAGAAATATTAAATTTGGTACCACTCAATATATATATCTCCACTTATCCTGATTTTGACCATAAATCAGTTTTCAAGGGGAATGAACAATTTTTCAAAGTATGGACCGATTCTGATGACTCAAGTTTACCAAGATGTGCCCAAAGAGCAGGCTTACAATTTGTGGATAGCGAAATACTAACCCTACATCTTTAAAAGAGATACATTTCTTGAATCCATTATTGCTTATGGATACAAGAAGCAGTGATCAATGGACACATACTACATGAAACTTCAAGTTCAAAGTTAAAAGTTGTTGTAAGCAAGCCACTGGTACAGAAACTACGAGGTGTGATTGGAAAGTTTTAAGAATGGATCCGCTACTGACTACTCGTTTGGAGTGTAGGTACACGAAGGGTGGGGGGAGAGTCATTGCCTTGTCCTAGAACGCCCTCTGACAGGAAAAAGTGTTTCCTTTATTCAGTACGTTGTGGCAGCTGGTTGAGTACGGGTCTGTTAGGGCTTGTTGTCGGATTCAGTCTGTGTGAAAATGGACGTAAAAACGGAGCAACGAGTTTGCGTGAAATTTTGTACTAAAACAGGGAAATCAGCTTTTGATTCTTACGAACTATTAAAAACAGGTTTTGCAGATAATTGTGTGAGCCAGTCAAATGTTTTTGTCTGTTACAACAGATTTAAAAATGGGTGCGAAACATTTGAAGATGAACCATTGTCCGTTGATCCTTCCACCCCAAAAACAAATGAAAATCTTGTGAAATTTCGCGACATAATGCGCTCTGATCGTAGACATACAATTAGGGAGATGCCTCATGAACTCAATTTAAATTTCTATGCAGTTCAGTCAATTTTGACTGAAGATTTGAACATGCGTCGAGTTTCTGCAAAATTCATTCCAAATGTGTTGTCAAGAGACCAGAGACAATACCGACTTAAAGCGTGCCAAGAACTGATTAATCGTGTTAAAAATGATCCAGATTTGTTAAATAGGGTAATTACTGTTGACGAATCGTGGGTATATCGATATAATCCTGAAACCACAGTGCAGTCATTGCCGTGGTAGACTCCAGGTTTACCACTACCGAAAAATCACGGCAAAGTCGGACGAAGGTGAAAACAATGTTGGTGTGTTTCTTCGATTCTACAGATACTGTGAATAATGAGTTTACCCCTGGAAGACAGACAATTGACCAGAAGTACCATAAATGTGTCATTTGCGTGGAAAGGTGAGGAAGAAGAAAAGTCCTGCATTGTGGAAAGACAGGAGTTGGGTGTTACACCATGACAATGCTCCGGCTCACCGTGCCTTCTCCACTGTTGAATTTCTGACCAAATCCAAAATTCCTGTGGTTCCACAACCGCCATATTCCCCTGATTTGGCCACTGCAAACTTCTGTCTGTTCCCTAAACTGAAATTTTCACTGAAGGGGAAGAAAGGGAAGTAGTTTGACTCTATCGAAGACATCTAGGCAAATACGGAGAGCGTTCTTAACATACTTCAGTAAAAAAATTTCTAGGAATGTTTCGGCATGTTCAGTAAGAAGGGGATTATTTTGAAGGAGATTCATCACAGTAGCATGTAAGTACCACCACAATACAATTACAAGCCCATTCTTAAAACTTTCAAATCACACCTCGTGTATTCTCGTTTGGTAATTGACATATAGTAACACGGGTTTTCTAGAGAATGCAGAGACAGATGCAAAAATCGATGGTTCATGAGCCTTTGAAAACTGATACAACAATAACCGTAACATAATTCTGTGTGACAGAAAAAAAGGAATTATTTTTGATGTACATATAAAGTTGGAGCAAATCGTGCGAACAGTGGCATCTGTTTCTGCTTAACAAGTGCGCGCCGCGGAACACGACAAAAAGCGAGTCAGTCATTTAACTAGTGACATTCTCAACGACAGCAAGGAAGTTTCTACCGTTCGTGTACCATCCAAAGTCAAAATGATAAATTTGTAGCATTGGACGTGAAAGACGAGAGAAAGTCCTAAGCCGAAAATTGTCAAAATGAGATGTAAGACTTCCCAAAAAAAAAAAAAAAAAAAAAAAAAAAAAATTTGCCAAAAAGCATGTTATGAACAGTTACTTCCAACAACAAAAATTAATTCTTGAGTACCACAATTATTAGTCCACATCAACCAAGGGTGCAGTATATTAATACTGTCACAGCAGAATACGAGCAGGAACGGCAGAAAAAGGACACCTCCGCTGCACACAAAAGTGGCTAAAGCCATCCGATACAATGAGGGACCTCTTTTGGCCCGACGTAATGTAGCAACTCGCTGTGGAATTGACTCAAGAGTTCTCGGGAAGCCTCCTGCAAAAATATTTAGCCATGTTGCTTCTATAGCGGTCCGCAAGTGGTAGATTGTCTGCCGCGTATAATGAGCATAGTGGGCATGAGCACTACAGACGTAGTGTGTGGACAGTAAGTTGAAAACGTGGGTCTCACGGGCTCACAGGTGGCGTACCAGAGATAAGTCCATGTAAGCGCACTATCCTCTGTGTCCTCGATCTCTCAGTAGGATAGTGTGTCTGCCATGTAAGCAGGAGATCCCGCTTCGAGTCCCGGTAGGGACACACACGTTCAACTGTCCCCGTTTATGTATATCAATGCCTGTCAGTAGCTAATGGTCTGGATTTCATTGTAATTTCATTCGTAAATATTGCAAGGCGTTGCTGGTCCCCCATTGGGCGCCTCCCCAGGTGGCAGATAGGAGAATGCCTAACAGATATGGTGGGTACCGGGGAAACAAAATACCTGGGGCGGACCAAAACAAGTGAAGAGGAAGTCAACGACTCGGATGCTGGAAGAGAATTTTTTTATAGCGTTCCAACAGTAGAAGAGTCGGAAGGTATCTCTACGAGGCAGGCAGAGCTCGGAGCCTGGGAAAGGCTATCTGCCTAGGATATGGTAATCCAAAATAGTACTCAGCAAGCTTGGAAGCTGTGAGGTATCAGCCCCATCACCAAGATTAACCTGCGCAGCGCTCGTAACGCGGCCAGGGGATTCGATACCTACTGGCTCACATCAACGATTTGCCTCGGATAATAGATTCAAAGGAAACGGACATAGGCTATGCAACAGGAATTCGCGAGATAGAAACGAGAAACACTGCTTCACATTTTGGACATGGAACGTTCGTAGTTTTAATAAACCAGCTGCAGCAGCGCCTTTGATATCAGTACTAAAAACATACAAGACAGATATTGTAGCTCTACAGGATGTAAGGTGGCTTGGAGAAGGGACACACGCGGATGATAACTGTGTCATTTCTTATGGGATTGATGAATAACATCGTGAATTTGGTACTGGTTTTGCTGTTGAGAACAGGATTGTTAATCGGGTTAAGGAATTCCATCCCATTAACAAAAGAATGTCTTTCATAACAATCAAACACCAGTGGTACGATATAACATTCATACATGTCCATGCACTGACTGAAGATTCATCTGAGGATGAGAAAGATGAGTACTATGAAGTATTAGAGAGAGTAGTCGAAAGTATTCCAACAAGAAATATGAGAATTACCTTAGGAGACCTTAATGGAAAAAAAAGTAAAGAGGATATGTTGATCCCCACAATAGGAAAACATAGCAAGCACTCGACCACAAATGAAAATAGATTAAAAATGATCACCTTTGCACCGTCAAAAGATGTAGGAATTTGCTCGACGATGTTCCCTCACAAAGATATACACCAAGAAAGCTGGCTTAAGCCAGAGATAAATTCTGCCGAAATTTTTACAAAGGTACAGACGGTGTTTAGAAAGGATAGATTGCATGCAACCGGTGGTGGAGTGTTCGTCGCTGTTAGTAGTAGTTTATCCTGTAGTGAAGTAGAAGTGGATAGTTCCTGTGAATTATTATGGGTGGAGGTTACACTAAACAACCGAACTAGGTTAATAATTGGCTCCTTTTACCGACCTCCCGACTCAGCAGCATTAGTGGCAGAACAACTGAGAGAAAATTTGGAATACATTTCACATAAATTTTCTCAGCATGTTATAGTCTTAGGTGGAGATATAGACTGGGACGCTCGGATGTTTAGGACGGGTGGTAGGGACAGAGCATGGAGTGACATTATACTGAGTGCACTATCCGAAAATTACCTCGAGCAATTAAACAGAGAACCGACTCGTGGAGATAACATCTTGGACCTACTGATAACAAACAGACCCGAACTTTTCGACTCTGTATGTACAGAACAGGGAATCAGTGATCATAAGGCCGTTGCAGCATCCCTGAATATGGAAGTTAATAGGAATATAAAAAAAAGGAGGAAGGTTTATCTGTTTAGCAAGAGTAATAGAAGGCAGATTTCAGACTACCTAACAGATCAAAACGAAAATTTCTGTTCCGACACTGACTATGTTGAATGTTTATGGAAAAAGTTCAAGGCAATCGTAAAATGCGTTTTAGACAGGTACGTGCCGAGTAAAACTGTGAGGGACGGGAAAAACCCACCGTGGTACAACAACAAGGTTAGGAAACTACTGCGAAAGCAAAGAGAGCTCCACTCCAAGTTTAAACGCAGCCAAAACCTCTCAGACAAACAGAAGCTAAACGATGTCAAAGTTAGCGTAAGGAGGGCTATGCGTGAAGCGTTCATTGAATTCGAAAGTAAAATTCTATGTACCGACTTGACAGAAAATCCTAGGAAGTTCTGGTCTTACGTTAAATCAGTAAGTGGCTCGAAACAGCATATCCAAACACTACGGGATGATGATGGCATTGAAACAGAGGATGACACGCGTAAAGCTGAAATACTAAACACCTTTTTCCAAAGCTGTTTCACAGAGGAAGACCGCACTGCAGTTCCTTCTCCAAATCCTCGCACAAACGAAAAAATGGCTGACATCGAAATAAGTGTCCAAGGAATAGAAAAGCAACTGGAATCACTCAATAGAGGAAAGTCCACTGGACCTGACGGGATACCAATTCGATTCTACACAGAGTACGCGAAAGAACTTGCCCCCCTTCTAACAGCCGTGTACCGCAAGTCTCTAGAGGAACGGAGGGTTCCAAATGATTGGAAAAGAGCACAGATAGTCCCAGTCTTCAAGAAGGGTCGTCGAGCAGATGCGCAAAACTATAGACCTATATCTCTGACGTCGATCTGTTGTAGAATTTTAGAACATGTTTTTTGCTCGCGTATCATGTCACTTCTGGAAACCCAGAATCTACTATGTAGGAATCAACATGGATTCCGGAAACAGCGATCGTGTGAGACCCAACTCGCCTTATTTGTTCATGAGACCCAGAAAATATTAGATACAGGCTCCCAGGTAGATGCTATTTTTCATGACTTCCGGAAGGCGTTCGATACAGTTCCGCACTGTCGCCTGATAAACAAAGTAAGAGCCTACGGAATATCAGACCAGCTGTGTGGCTGGATTGAAGAGTTTTTAGCAAACAGAACACAGCATGTTGTTATCAATGGAGAGACGTCTACAGACGTTAAAAAAACCTCTGGCGTGCCACAGGGAAGTGTTATGGGACCATTGCTTTTCACAATATATATAAATGACTTAGTAGATAGTGTCGGAAGTTCCATGCGGCTTTTCGCGGATGATGCTGTAGTATACAGAGAAGTTGCAGCATTAGAAAATTGTAGGAAGATGCAGGAAGATCTGCAGCGGATAGGCACTTGGTGCAGGGAGTGGCAACTGACCCTTAACATAGACAAATGTAATGTATTGCGAATACATAGAAAGAAGGATCCTTTATTGTATGATTATATGATAGCGGAACAAACACTGGTAGCAGTTACTTCCGTAAAATATCTGGGAGTATGCGTGCGGAACGATTTGAAGTGGAATGATCATATAAAATTAATTGTTGGTAAGGCGGGTACCAGGTTGAGATTCATTGGGAGAGTGCTTAGGAAATGTAGTCCATCAACAAAGGAGGTGGCTTACAAAACACTCGTTCGACCTATACTTGAGTATTGCTCATCAGTGTGGGATCCTTACCAGATCGGTCTGACGGAGGAGATAGAGAAGATCCAAAGAAGAGCGGGGCGTTTCGTCACAGGGTTATTTGGTAACCGTGATAGCGTTACGGAGATGTTTAATAAACTCAAGTGGCAGACTCTGCAAGACAGGCGCTCTGCATCGCGGTGTAGCTTGCTCGCCAGGTTTCGAGAGGGTGCGTGTCTGGATGAGGTATCGAATATATTGCTTCCCCCTACTTATACCTCCCGAGGAGATCACGAATGTAAAATTAGAGAGATTAGAGCGCGCACGGAGGCTTTCAGACAGTCGTTCTTCCCGCGAACCATACGCGACTGGAACAGGAAAGGGAGGTAATGACAGTGGCACGTAAAGTGCCCTCCGCCACACACCGTTGGGTGGCTTGCGGAGTATCAATGTAGATGTAGATGTAGAAGATACATGGTGGTCTCCAGATGGCAAAACAGTAAATCAAATTGACCATGTTATGACAGATTAACGTTTCACTTCATTCATAAGAGATGTCGGAACGTATAGAGGAGCTGAAATTGGCTAGGGGCATTTCCTAGTGGTAGGAAAGATGGAAAGGAAGATGATCTGGAATCGACAACGAAAAGCCACACCAAAACCTAATTTAGACATCGAACGACTGAAGGAACTGTCTGTTAAAGAAGCCTATGTGATTGAAATAAATAACCGATTTACAGCAACCAATAATGTCGAGAAGGCTTGGGAAAGAATAAAGACTGTAGTAACAGATGCAGCACAAGGAACACGAGGCACGAAAAAGTAAACGAAGAAACAGAAATGGTTCAACGAAAAGTGTCAGAAGGCAGTAGAAAGGAGGAAAGGAGCCAGGATGCTCTGGCTGCATCATAAGGAGAGTGAGGACAGGAAGGAGACGTTCAATGCGGTTAGCAGAGAAACAGCAAGAGTTCTGCGAACAGAGAAAACGAAATATCTGACTGGAGTCCTAGAATCTATAGAAGTGGAAAGCAGGAATGGAAACTCAAAGAAGTTGTTTTAGTATACAAACAAAGGTAAGAGAGGTTATCAAAGTGAAAATCTATTCATAAAAGATAAAAATCACACTATGCTAACGCAGCTGGAAGCTGTCCTAGAAAGATGGAAAGAGTATTTCTCATAAACGTAAAATCGCATTGATGCACACATAACCTTCAATTAGGCAATGTCTGAGAGTGACAGCATTAATAATGACGAATGTAGAATCACAGAACAGGAAGTGATCCACTCCATTCAAAAGTTCAAAAGCCACAAAGCAGTAGGCGACGACCAGATATCAACAGAGATGTAAAAAGAGGGCGGAAGCAAACTACAAAAGGAAATTTATAACCTTATCACAATGATCTGGAAAATTGAAACGCTGCCTGAAGATTGGAAAACTGCAATAATTTGTCCCATACACATGAATTACACAGAATGGAATGTGGAAATTACAGAGGAATCAGTTTGCTGAACATAACATACAAAATCCTGTCAATGACCATTCTGGAAAAACTTAAACCTTACGCAAAAAACATTATTCTAGATTACCAGGCTGGATTTCGGACAAACCGCTCCACAACTGATAATTTGTTTACTATATGACAAATCCTTGAGAAATACTGGGATTTTAACAAAAACATCCATTGTCTCTTCATTGACTTCCAGCGAGCCTACGATAGCGTCCACAGAAGTAGCCTCTTCAACACCTTATGAGAATTTAGTATACCCAATAATATCATTAGGATGATACAACTGTGCATGGATGGCTCCCAGGCAGCAGTGAAGTTCAGAGGATCCATATCCACCACTTTTCCAATTATAACAGGCTTACTGCAGGGAAACGCTGTTTCGTGCGTCCTCTTCAACCTTGCATTAGAGAAAGTGGTTCGGGAGAGTAGTTTACATCTACACAATGGTCTACAATTCGAACACAGTGAAGTAAAACTCCTGTTATAAGCCGATGATATAGTGTTGCTGAGTAAAACTGAAGAAGAACTAAAAGACATGTACAGATCTCTCAGGGACAGTGCCAGCAAAATCGGACTTTTTACTAACCAAGATAAAACCGAATATATGGAAATAGGTCGAGTCATAAACCTAAATCCTTACTTTGAAATTGATCAACATTCTAAATTCAGAAAAATTCTACAGTTTAAATACCTTGGATCACGTTTCAACAGTAAAAATATCATAACAATGGATATAAATGAAAGAATACCCTCAGGGTCAAGATGTCTGTACTCACTAATCAATCCACTCAAAAGTAAAGCTTTGTCAATCACCACAAAGATGAAGATATACAACACTATTATCTTTCCCATAGTACTGTACGGTTCAGAAAGCTGGATGCTTACAAAGAATGAAAGAGAAAAACTGAATGTTTTTGAAAGAAAAGTAATGAGAAAAGCCTAGGGACCTGTGTTGGAGAATGGCATTTGGAGAATTCGAAAGAACAATGAAATTTATCAGTTAATGAAGCAACCCACTATCATCCAGAAATTAAAAAGTAGGAGACTACAATGGGCTGGACATGTGGCCATAATGGAAAACAACAGAATCACCAAGAAAACATTTGCAGGAGCTCTCCAGGCAACAAGACCATTGGGCCGAGCTCGTACAAGGTGGAAAGATGACATAGAGAAGGACATCGCAGCATTAGGAATTTCCGCAGGGTGGAGAGAGGTTGCGAGAGATAGAAGGTGGTGGAAGCAGAACGTTGATGCAGAGCGTGGTCTACATGGCCTGTGATCGATGAGAAGAGAAGAGAGAGAACAATATTCGCTTTAATTGAACTAGAAGTCTCAGTCCATTCGATGTAATGCAGCCCATACCATTCTGAAGCTGTAACAGTTCCTTGGTGACAACCTAGGTGTATGGCTTCGTGTGATCTGCGCCACACTCGACCCTACCATCAGCACATACCAATTGGAGTGAGTACTCATGTGACCAGATCACAGGTTTCAAGTTGTCTAGGGTCCAACCAAAGTCGTAACGAGCCTGGGAGAGGTAGTGCAGCACCTGCTAGTAAAGGCACTCGCATCCCTCTATGCTGCTGTAGCCCATTAACGCCACATTTCGCCTCAATGACTTAATGGATACGTTCGTGATACGTCCGACAATGATTTCTGTGGGGAACTGATTTTTTTGACTGTGTATATGATATCACACTTAGATATCACATGAACTCATGGTCAGTCGCTTGGAGGTATATATAACAAATACATCATATACTCGTGACAGAGCAGACACGAAAAACGTACTGCTGCAGACTTCCAAATTTAGCATCACAGATCTGCTGTTGAATGCAAAACAAACCTACAAAATTATAAACCAGTATCCTGTTGCATAACTACTTCATATGTTCAGAGTGAACTTTATCTCAGTAGCATAGGAATGTAGCCTGTAGAAATCGAGCCGAAAAATTCGTTTCTGGACAGCTGAATAGAGCATCCTATCAAGTTGTTAATAAACTGCTATACTATTATTCTGCTTAACCTTTTCCCCGTTTCTCTAAGGATCGGTGCTATTATATGAGTTTTGGCAATGTCGGTGACACTTGGCTGCCGGATACTCAACGTGACGCTACCGCCCCCTTAGGGAATCTGTTTATGGAGCCCGTTTGTTTACGTCTAGAGTAGATGTCGTATTACAGCTTGGGAACGTTTTCTGAAAGTTTGTTTAGCTTGTCTTTCAGAGTAACGAATGGGTCAGTTAACAGCTACGATACCAAGCGACCGACACTGTTTAACTAGTCTACACAAGGCTGTAGCAACACTATCCGAAATATGGATACATGTCGAAACAAGGCCCCCGGAGTAGACAATATTCCATTGGAACTACTGACGGCCGTGGGAGAGCCAGTCCTGACAAAACTCTACCATCTGGTGAGCAAGATGTATGAAACAGGCGAAATACCCTCAGACTTCAGGAAGAATATAATAATTCCAATCCCAAAGAAAGCAGGTGTCGACAGATGTGAAAATTACCGAACTATCAGCTTAATAAGTCACAGCTGCAAAATACTAACACGAATTCTTTACAGACGAATGGAAAAACTAGTAGAAGCCAACCTCGGGGAAGATCAGTTTGGATTCCGTAGAAACACTGGAACACGTGAGGCAATACTGACCTTACGACTAATCTTAGAAGAAAGATTAAGGAAAGGCAAACCTACGTTTCTAGCATTTGTAGACTTAAAGAAAGCTTTTGACAATGTTGACTGGAATACTCTCTTTCAAATTCTAAAGGTAGCAGGGGTAAAATACAGGGAGCGAAAGGCT
Source organism: Schistocerca serialis cubense (assembly GCF_023864345.2). Classification (NCBI taxonomy): domain Eukaryota; kingdom Metazoa; phylum Arthropoda; class Insecta; order Orthoptera; family Acrididae; genus Schistocerca; species Schistocerca serialis. Next base: position 1,264,182,918 of record NC_064638.1, on the reverse strand, counting down.
ATTTACAATTTGTACAGAAACCAGATGGCAGTTATAAGAGTCGAGGGACATGAAAGGGAAGCAGTGGTTGGGAAGGGAGTAAGACAGGGTTGTAGCCTCTCCCCGATGTTGTTCAATCTGTATATTGAGCAAGCAGTAAAGGAAACAAAAGAAAAATTCGTAGTAGTTATTAAAATTCGTGGAGAAGAAATAAAAACTTTGAGGTTCGCCGATGACATTGTAATTCTGTCAGAGACAGCAAAGGACTTGGAAGAGCAGTTGAATGAAATGGACAGTGTCTTGAAAGGAGGATATAAGATGAACATCAACAAAAGCAAAACAAGGTTAATGGAATGTAGTCTAATTAAGTCGGGTGATGCTGAGGGAATTAGATTAGGAAATGAGGCACTTAAAGTAGCAAAGGAGTTTTGCTATTTGGGGAGCAAAATAACTGATGATGGTCGAAGTAGAGAGGATATAAAATGTAGGCTGGCAATGGCAAGGAAAGCGTTTCTGAAGAAGAGAAATTTGTTAACATCCAGTATTGATTTAAGTGTCAGGAAGTCATTTCTGAAAGTATTCCTATGAAGTGTAGCCATGTATGGAAGTGAAACATGGACGATAAATAGTTTGAACAAGAAGAGAATAGAAGCTTTCGAAATGTGGTGCTACAGAAGAATGCTGAAGATAAGATGGGTAGATCACGTAACTAATGAGGAAGTATTGAATAGGATTGGGGAGAAGAGAAGTTTGTGGCACAACTTGACCAGAAGAAGGGATCGGTTGGTAGGACATGTTCTGAGGCATCAAGGGATTACCAATTTAGTATTGGAGGGCAGCGTGGAGGGTAAAAATCGTAGAGGGAGACCAAGAGATGAATACACTAAGCAGATTCAGAAGGATGTAGGTTGCAGTAGGTATTGGGAGATGAAGAAGCTTGCACAGGATAGAGTAGCATGGAGAGCTGCATCAAACCAGTCTCAGGACTGAAGACCACAACAACAACAACAAACGACACGTAAACATGGTAAGCAACGCATACAGCGGAAGGAGACTTCAGCGCTATCTAACAAGCACAATCTTACAAGTGTATGAAATATCTGCGAGAATAAGATTTCAAAATACTTTCAGGCCGCCAGAAACAAAGATCCGAGGGACGTATGTAAGGTAGCAGAACAGCAGATCGAGAGAAGAGCACATGGCGTTGGAATTAGGAATACGTAATTGCTGTTCATTTTATCACTTCAACACTAATGAACACCGAATGACATGCTAATATTTCATAAGTATTTATGATGTTATATTTGGTGAGAGGAAGCCTGCTGGAGGACTTTGATTTCACCAAGGAAGTGGGCGAGGCATATCAGCTGGTGACAAGTTGCAGCCCCAGCCAGGTCAATTGCACATGGTTGTCAGGAATCTACCTCGAGCCTGTGTCAGTCGCTGTACCCACCCGCAACAGAAGTGACGTCATGCGGTGACGTTGGCAGTGCTTTGGTTGCTTGGAGTCTGTTGCTTGTACGCCCACTCCCCTCCCTCCGCCCTACTCAAAGCCAGCAGAACTGGCTGTGTTCCTTGGTGATGACAATATCTGCACACAGATAGGTTCCAGCTTCAGTTCTCGATGATAAATAACACAAAAATGAGGGCAGTGCAGATGGCACTGCCCAGGTAGCTGCTGAAGTGCATAAAATAAATCACAGGATAAATAACAGAAAAATAACATTGAACCACAACTGTAATTTACTATGGTCAACGATACAGTGTATTTGAAAGCGTAATTAATACTCATCTTAAAATTAATCGTATTACGACATGCACATGTGCCGTTCGGAGGAACGTGGCATCTTCTCGCTGATGGTATATGATACCATTCAACTTATTGAGTTTAATAAGAAAATTAAGTTTTTTCTTAAATGCTTTGTGGTATGAGGCATAATGTTGGTCTCACGTTCCTGTAGTCGGGATTTTATCGGCAACACACACAGTATCGTTTCTAGGTCTGAAGAGTAGTTGGAGCAATTGACCAGAGCACGAAAGGAGGCTGCCAGAAAATTTGGGCTAAGATAAACATAAGAGACCCAAGACAGCGTACCTCGTTATGACACGTGGCCAAAGCCTTACTGCTGGTCATCTACAATCAATGTTGTTGGGAGTCCAGTCCTACAAGACAGTGCATGAATTTAAATACCCAGGGGAAATTTTCACTGATACTATGTACGTGATGCAGAGATGAATGCCAAAATACAAACAGGAAACCAATATTATTACTGCCTAGCACAACTGCGTCGGTCCACATATCTCTTCAAACACATAAAGATTCGAATATACAAAGCCCTGATGCATCCTGTTGTTCTACATAGCTGTGAGACACGGAGTATCGGGAAACAGGACTTCCGTAAGCCCCTAGGTTTTGAGAGAAAAGTGCTTCAAAGATCTTCACTCCGGTTCTGGATATAGACACAGAAGAACGGGGGATCAGACAAAACTAAGAGCTTGAGGAGGTATACCAGCAGCCCAAGATAGCGGGATCTGTGAAAGCCAAACGAATGCAGTGGGTCGGGCATGTCTCCTAGATGGAAATTCACAGATGGCCTCGGGAGCCCCTGGATTTCACACCTACAGGAAAGAAACCCCCAGGGAGACCAGAGAAGCGTGGCATCCATGAATTTTTAAAACAAATATCAATAGATATAGGCGGGTGGCGGATAGCAGCAATGGACAGAATACTTGTAGCAGCTTGTGGTCCACTGGGCCTGATCATGTAGAAGAAGAAGAAGACAGCCAGTATCCCAATACGTATATAATTCCCCACAGCCTTGTCCAGCACTCGCAATAAATCTACCGATTACTTTCAGAACTCAAAAAACTTTCTTTTGAACTGATGGTATTTTGCATTATGCAGCAATGTAGTACTCTTCGTACTGTCTTCATTGACTACTAATTTAGTTAGGTATACCTTTGTTGAGAGATATTAGGAACTTTGCTTATTTAAAACGGAACAGTAAGCTTTCACAATTTTCCGAATGGTCTGTCTAAGGTAGGAAAATGTTGCTAACGTCACTGAATCAGCAGCTAAGTGAAATGATCCACGTGTCTTAATCACATAGTGAAGTGTATTAGAATACCGACTATGTCATTTCTCTTTAATATTCTAAACCAATATTCCGTGGATATCTTCACCTGCAGCCTTACTGCTGGATGAGATAACACGCTAAGACTTTTTTGTAAACAATTCATATCCTACCGTCTTTGAAATACATGTATCGAATCTCATAGCTTTGATACTAAACAAGAGTAACAATACTTTAACGACCAATCACGTCTTCTGGCTGCTTCAAATTTTTTTTTTTTTTTTTTGTCAGGCAGTTTAGTTGTTGCCAGATAGCAGGACAGACGCCGGTCCAAATCGTACATATATTTTAGGAAAACATGCAAATGAAGTCTTGAAACTAGAGTTTTCGGTAAATAAATTGAATATATTCACACACAGCTTCGAGAGAACAATTTCAGGGGATCAACTGGTCAATTAAGTATTAATTTTGCTCTTTACTAGCGGATAGTAGTGAACATGGGAATAATTTCCTCATGCTAACGCTGAAGAAATTAAGTTAGATGGTTCTGAATAAGTCGTCATGTCAATCTATTACGGAACTTAGCCACTAGGCCAGCTATCTTTATGTAGATACTCGGCTAGCTCTTGTATTCATAGGTCAATAGACTCTTGTCGCCCATAAAACAATGCGATACCAAACAAAATTCAAATATTTACCTAAAATTTGTTGGACAGTTCAGCAAGATTCAAGTTATTTTTAAGTTAATGAAACTGTGCAAAAATTTTTGTCTTTGTTCAATCTGCAGTTTCATGTTCAAGAAACTCAACCATCTTTACTGTCTTCTACCAGTCTTTAAAGAATATAATTTAGGGAGTTCCATTGCGGATATAATATTAAGATACGTTTTAAGATTCGGACGAGAATGCTACCAGTCCAACACGATTTGAATTAATGGCACCCTGAACCTATACGCATGTCAAACTGTGTCAATACATTCATAACAACACCGAATAAATACTGGCACAAGCCTATTTGAAGATATACTTTGCTTCCGGGGGATGGTGTGATTCAGGGTGATGAATTCGGTGGGTGCTAAACAGCCATTGTGTCAGCAATTATATGCCTTACACATTGGTCATCTTCCAGTAACAGCTGCCGCGAAGAGTAATTCTAGCATTCTACATATTTAAACGTGAAAACAGCGTCAATTCAGGACTGGAATCCATAGGAACTGGAGATACTTTCGCCATGCATTCATAACGGAAAATGTACCATTTTAAGGCTATTACACAACTGGTGCTTTGTTCTAGTTAGATCGCTCTTTTCGCTCAAACCAACTATCGTTTATGCTCTCTTGCCAGCCTAGCACAAAGGGAAACACTTTCCCCTATTCTGTCGCTACTAGTTATCGACCGTGTAAGTGGACAGTAAACTAGAAATTATTTAGAATTATTTATGCGTGGATAGAAAATGTCAATATTCGGTTCAAACTATAAGTTAACGTAATTGTTAACAAATACTGCTAAAACATTATTTATGGACAACTGAAAATTACTAATGACATGAAGATCTGGTCTTAAAAATGAACATCATCTCTATGAACCATACCACCCTCAGTATTGGTCTGGCAAAGTTTATATATAGGTGCCGCCATGGTCGGCAGCCCGTTTGTGCAGATGTGCATTGAAGACGCGATGTGTCTCACCGTCTTTTTGTAGCCATTGCTAACCGTGCGGCTATCTTCCTGGTTATGCTCCAGTGGCTACAGGGTAGCAGAATTATTGTCTACAAAGAGAGGACAGAAATACGGTCACACAAAAAACACATTACCACACCTGATGCGGTGTAGGAAAACAGCTGGCATTGGGAGATAGCTTCGTGTCATCCCTGGTTGGTATAAATACAGGTACTGCGTGGATCTGAAGGGAATCGCGTACAGTTCCTGTAACTCCGGACATGCTTTACAGTGCTGTTCGTAACATTCTCCTCGACCACAGCTATTGTTGAGGAATGATGGTGGACATGTTGAGCATTTCCTGTAAATAACAACATCTTTGCTTTGTGTTACTTTGTTATGCTAGATATTGCTGTTCTGATCAGATGAAGCTTTATCTGTCGGACATTCTTTGAACTTTTGTATTTTTTGGTTTTTATAAAACCCCATTTCATTCCAAGCATATGTGTCAATTTGTACCTCTGTGTCTACGTTATTCCGTGATTTATTCATTTTTTAAATTTATACTGTCTTTTTGATCACCCGGTCTGTGGACAGCGATCACGCACGCTTGTATGCGCAGTAGATCACAAATACTCAATAATATTGAGATCTGGTGCTGTGGGGGCCAGAGCGATGCGACGAATCATACTCGTGCCCACTAAACCAGTCCTCGGATATACGACTTGTGTGAAAAAGCGACTCTCTTCCTGGAACACAGCTGCGTCACTTTGGAACACCCGTTGTACTATGAGGTTATCCTGAGCAGGAAAAATGGTCACTTCAACGTTGACAGTAACCCCATCTTGCAGAGTGACCATGGTTCTATCGGAATACCACGATACTTCTGTCCAAAGCATTCCCGAACCCCTGCCATGTTTCGCTCTTGGGACGTGAACTCGGCCGCCTAAATGTTTTTCTTCCGTTAGCTACACCAGAGTCCATTTTTTATGACTTCAGCACCACATTATCCTGTTATAGGCATCTGCATAGTGATTATTGGTTTTGGAATTCCAGCTCAGCGAGTAAAATCCTGCTTATAGAGGCCATATAGTTTTCTTTTCGTGCTTACAGCGTTCGCCAATGCGACAATCAGTTCTGCGTGCGGTATCAATCTTTGATCGGAGCCACTTGAATCAATAAACGTTTCGGTTATACTGGTTACGAAAGCACCCACAATACGAGCTGAAAATGTTCCCACGTTCGAACGCACTGGGCTTCTACTTAATGCACCCACAATTACACAGAACACTATTCTGATTGCGAGTGAGATTTGCAACGCGTTGACGATATTGCAAACGTGCCGTTAGTGGTCAAATACAGCAGTGCAAAATGCAGGTTTGCCTGTCCGTCTTTGTGTTGAAGCATGCATTTCTGGCTTCTTTCAATTTTTGTACCACCCAGCCCGCTTGAACGTTCTTAGGGTTGGAGAATTGAAAACTAAATGACGCAGATTTTCTGAGGCAAGAAACAGGTCTATTTTTACACGAACCTGCCATTTTAAGAGAGCGAAACCGTTGCTCAATCCTGGGTCAGGTGTGCCCATAAACAGGATTTGCCATCCATTGCTGACGAACTTCACATTCGAGATGAGGAGAGGATCATTTGCTGTGATGCATGTGATGTGAGCAATTGTAGCTGACATGTCTTCAAGGGTATGAGAGGCTATCCTGTTGGTTTGGGAACAGAGTGCCTCCTGGGACTCTAAAACCATTCAAAAGTTTTGGGTAGGCAGCAAGGAGTAGATGCTTCATCTATATCGGTGGACCTCTTAAAATAAATTTTGTAGTTACGTTTGTTAAAAAAATAAGAAGTGTTCTTGGATAAGCGCGCACTTTGTCTGAAAATGGTCAATACATACATCTGCAGATTAATCACAATAAGTTTTCTGTAGCTTGTCATTGTCCCTCCTTGACCCATTGTCAATACGTCTATATCTAGTGCACCGGAGAATAATATCATGATTACGTGGGGGAAGAAAATGACAACGCGGAAAAATCAGTTCTGGAAAAGGAATTGAACGAACGCAGATCTCTATGCAGACTTCGTCGGTGGTGTGGAACAAGTAATCCGCACTCCCTGGCGACAGTGCTGAAGAGACACTTTGGGAAATGTACCTCACGGTCACTAGAGCCAAACACCAAGAAAGCGGGAAGAGAACTACGAACGATCCTGAAATTATCATTCTACCTGCGGGCAAAGTAAAAATGCCACTGTACCACAACCGCTCTCAGAGTACATTCAAATAATGTAAAACTACTCCAGCATTTGGCACACAGAAAACTGAAGACAGACCAGACGAATAGAATGAAGAAGAAGACATGAGCTTCCATGTCAGTCCCTGCCGAAGGAAATCGTCCAGGAGTTTCAACCACGAGCCGTTACACAGGACGTTCTTCTCTGTCCTATTGTAAGCTAAATAGGCACATCATCGTACCAGCTGACCAGACATCAAACGGATGTATTACGGTCCTACGTCGGCAAATGTCAGCACCTCATCAGAACCTCTGTACATTTCATTCAACATATGTGAAAACTGCGCCTCCATGACCAGGACCTTACGTTGAGTGTTGATGTGGTACACTACTGGCCATTAAAATTGCTACACCAAGAAGAAATGCAGATGATAATCGGGTATTCATTGGACAAATATATTATACCAGAACTGACATGTCATTACATTTTCACACAATTTGGGTGCACAGACCTTGTGAAATCAGTACCCAGAACAACCACCTCTGGCCGTAATAACGGCTTGATACGCCTGGGCATTGGGGCAAACAGAGCTTAGATGGCGTGTACAGGTGCAGCTACCAATGCAGCTTCAACTCGATGCCACAGTTCATCAAGAGTAGTGACTGGCATATTGTGAGGAGCCAGTTGCTCGGCCACCATTGACCAGCCGTTTTCAGTTGGTGAGAGATCTGCAGAATGTGCTGGCCAGGGCGGTAGTCGAACATTAACTGTATTCAGAAAGATCCGTACAGGACCTGCAACATGCGGTCGTGCATTATCCTGCTGAAATGTAGGGTTTTGCAGGGAACGAATGAAGGGTAGAGTCACGGGTCGTAACACATCTGAAATGTAACGTCCACTGTTCAAAGTGCCGTCAATGCGAACAAGAGGTGACCGAGACGTGTAACCAATGGCACCCGATACCATCACGCCGGGTGATGCGCCAGTATGTCGATGACGAATACCCGCTTCCTATGTGTGTTCACCGCGATGTCGCCACACAGGGATGCGACCATCATGATGCTGCAAACGGAACCTGGATTCATCCGAAAAAAATGACGTTTTGCTATTCGTGCACCCAGGTTCGTCGTTGAGTACACCATCGCAGGTGGTCCTGTCTATGATGCAGCGTCATGGGTAACCGCAGCCGTTGTCACCGAGCCGATAGTCCATGCTGCTGCAAACGTCGTCGAACTGTTCATGCAGATGGTTGTTGTCTTGCAAACGTCCCTATCTGTTTATTCAGGGATCGAGACATGGCTGCACGATTCCTTACAGCCATGCGGATTAGATGCCTGTCATCTCGACTGCTAGTGATACGAGGTCGTTGAGATCCACCAAGGCGTTCCGTATTACCCTCCTGAACCCACCGATTCCATATTCTGCTAACAGTCATTGGATCTCGACCAACGCGAGCAGTAATGTCACGATACGATAAACCGCAATCGCGATACGCTACAATCCGACCTTTATCAAAGTCGGAAACGTGATGGTAAGCATTTCTCCTCCCTACACGAGGCATCACAACAACGTTTCACCAGGGAACGCCGGTCAACTCCTATTTGTGTGTGAGAAATCGGTTGGAAACTTTCCTCATGTCAGCACGTTGTAGGTGTCGCCACCGGCTCTAACCCTGTGTTAAAAATGGTTTCCAATGGCTCTGAGCAAAATGGGATTTAACTTCTGAGATCATCAGTCCCCTAGAACCTAGAACTACTTAAACCTAACTAACCTAAGGCGTTTCTGTCTGGAACCGCGCGACCACTACGGTCGCAGGTTCAAATCCTGCCTCAGGCATGGATGTGTGTGATGTCCATAGGTTAGTTAGGTTTAAGTAGTTTTAAGTTCTACGGACTGACGACCTCAGAGGTAAAGTCCCATAGTGCTCAGATCCATTTTCAACCATTCGAAAAATAAGCGAAAAATATACCTATTTAAAAAAAGTAGATAAAAATTCTCTTGACGCCTTCCTGAGAGACAATCTCCACCCTTTCCAAATTAATAATGTAAGTGTAGACCAGATGTGGCTTTAATTCAAAGAAATAGTATCGGCAGCAATTGAGACATTAATATCAAATAAAGTAACAAACGACGGGGCTGATCCTCCTTGGCACACAAAACGTGTCAGAACACCGTTGCAGAAACAACGAAAGAAACTTGCCAAATTTTATCAGACTCAAAATCCCCAAGATTGGTGATGTTTTCAGAAGCTCAAAATTTATTGTGGACTCCAATGGGAGATGCTTATAACAGTTTACACAACGGAACTTTGTCTCGAAACCTGCCAGAAAATCCAAAGCGATAACAGCTTCCGCACCGAAACATTATCTCGAAACCTTGCAGAAAAGCCAAAACGAATCTAGTCGTATGTGAAGTATGTTAGCGGCAAGTAACAATCAATGCCTTCTCTGCGCCATAGCAATGGAGATGCTATCGAAGACAGTGCTGCCAAAGCAGGGTTACTAAACACAGGCTTCCGAAATGCCTTCACAAATGAAGACGAAGTGAATATGCCAGAATTTGAATCGAGAGCAGCTGCCAACGTGAGTAACGTAGAAGTAAATATTCTAGGATTAGTGAAGCAACTTAAATCACTTAATAAAAGCAAGTCTTCAGGTCCAGGCTGTATGGCAATTAGGTTCATTTTGGAGCATGCTGATGCATTACTTAACAATCATCTCGACGAAAGATCCGTACCCAAAGACTGGAAAGTTGCAAAGGTGACACCAATATTCAAGAAAGGAAGTAGTAGTAATCCACTAAATTACAGGCCCATATCGTTAACGTCGATATGCAGCAGGCTTTAGTGTTCGAACGTATTAAATTACCTCGAAGAAAACGGAGTATTGTCACACAGTAAACATGGGTTTAGAAAACATCGTTCCTGTGAAACACAACTAGCTCTTTATTCACATGAAGTGCTGCGTGCTATTGACAAGGGATTTCAGATTGATTCCGTGTTTCTGGATATCCGGCAGGTTTTTGACACTATACCACACAAGCGGCTCGTAGTGAAATTGGTTGCATATGGAATTTCGTCTCAGTTACGTGACTGGATCTGTGATTTCCTGTCAGAGTGGTCACGGTTCGTTGAAATTCACGGAAAGTCATCGAGTAAAACAGAGGTAAATTCTGGCGTTCCCCAAGGTAGTGTTATAGGACCTTTGCTGTTCCATATCTATATAAATGATTTGGGAGAGAATTTGAGCAGCCGTCTTCTGTTGTTTGCGGATTCCGCTGTGGTTTATCGACTAATAAAGTCATCGGAAGATCAAAACAACTGCAAAACGATTTAGAAGAAATATTGGAAAGGTGGGAAAAGTGGCAGTTGACCTTAAATAACGAAAAATGTGAGGTCATCCTGTAACGCCAGAAACGCATATCCTCCTATTTCCATCTATTGTACTATAAATTTTTTCCTTATTTTGTTACCTGAAGATATGACGTTTCTGTGTCTTTGTATATTGTAATTGTTTTACTATTTGTATATACATGCATTTATGTCGATGTATAATTGGTTTGTTTTGTCAATACTATTTGTATTTTTACGCTGGGTCTTGCCTAGGGAAAACTGTGCTATCGAGGGAATTCATCGATAGGTCATGTGGAGAACCAAAGTGTTTAGGATCTTTGGTAGTGTTAGCTCTGCCGCGTGGGGCGCTGGCAGAGCGGAGTCTGGCTGGAGAAGGGCTGTGGAGCAGGTGTGTCGTGTGACGCTCCCGCGAGTTGCCGCGCTTCCGGGGTTTGGCAGCATGTAATTGCGCTCGACTTGCGATGATAGTTTCTGACACGGTGTCGCGGACGGGAAGCGTTAGCTGGCGCACATCAAGAGCCCGTTTCGGCTGGAGACCGTGTCGAGAAGAAGGCGCGCCAACATCCAGCTACTGCAACAGCGACGGCCGAATATGAGTGACTGTCGCCACCTCCTGGATGGACGACTTCAAAAATTCAATTAACCAACAAGGAAGACTGGTAGCACGTAAAGTTTTAGAACAGTATGGCAGACCTCAGCTTTTCAAACTGTTAAATTTTTCCCACTAAATTACAGCAACGTAGCATGAACATTTGTTGCTCATTGTCCCAATTGCATTACCAAGCAGGGTCCCTTCCTTTTCCGAAATGAATCCGAGTGTCGTTGAAATTCAAACACCAGCATTAAAGTAATATCATTCCATTTCACTGCTTTAATTTCAAAGTTCAGTTAAGGTATTCATAGCTGGCTACAATATTTAGATTACACAAGCACAAATTAAGAGTGTGAGTTTTGTTACCATATTTTAGCTTACCTGTGACTGCAGCTCAGCTTGGTACGTGCTAAAATTTACTATTGTTAATTGTTCAGAATCATTTAATTCAAGTTCAAAGTTAAATCTCTTATTTCTAAATTGCGTAGCTTCAAGTAGCTTTTGAAATGATTGTTGAGGTAGCCCAAGGATAACATTATTTTACTGAATTTCGTAGTGCTTCAGAAACAAAGTTCACTATTAATTTCAGTCACTAAATTAACTTTCAATTTTCAGGTTTTATTAATTCTTTTGCTAAATTAAGTCAGAGTGTAGCGAAATTTATTACTTCTGACAAACATTCAGTTTTCACACTACACGTGTCAACCTTCAGTTGCCACGCCTCTAGTGATAATTATATGTGCAATAACCTTTCTTTTTCAGCTATTATAGTAGTTGTCCATAGGACTGGCGACCGTATTTTTCACCAAATCTCAAATATATAATTAACGCCAGTTAATTGTTAACGCAACGACCAAACATTTACTTTCTTTATTAACTTTACACCTTTTCAAAATTAATTTCCATCAGTTTCATTTGCATTTTTCGTTTCATTTAGATGTAACACTTTCCTCCCTCATTACCGACAGATAAACTTCGGTGACGATTGCTTTTCCCAAATTTCCATTAGGTACACTAGGATTAATTTTTACTGTCATTAAGGTCGATAAGTGAGGGGGAGGTTACAATCCACATGAGTGCTAAAAGAAACGCGTTAAACTTCGGTTACACGATAAATCAGTCCAATCTAAAAGCCTAAATTCAACTAAATACATAGGTATTACAATTACAAACGATTTAAATTGGAAGGGACACACAGAAAATTTTGTGGGGAAGGCTAACTAAAGACTGCGTTTCATTGTCAGGACACTTAGAAAATGGAGCAGACCTATTAAGGAGACTGCCTACACTACGCTAGCCCGTCCTCTTTCAGAAAACTCTTGCGCGGTGTGGGATCCTTACCAGATAGGACTGACTAAGTGCATCAAAAAAGTTCAAACAAAGGCCGCACGTTTTGTATTATCGCGAAATATGGGAGAGAGTGTGACAGAAATGATACAGGATTTGGGATGGACATCATTAAAAGAAAGCCGTTTTTCGTTGCGACGGGATCTTCTCTTGAAATTCCAATCACCAACTTTCTCCTCCGAATAAGAACATATTTTGTTGACACGGACTTACATAGGGAGGAACGATCACAAAGATGAAGTAACGGAAATCAGAGCTCGTACGGAAAGATATAGGTTTTCATTCATACCGCCGCTATACGAGATTGATATAATAGAGAACTGTGAAGGTGGTTCGATGAACCCTCTGCCAGGCACTTAAATGTGATTTGCAGAGTATCCATGGAGATATAGATGTAGAATGTGGAACTTGAAATTTCAGCTCAAGATAGGATCATGTAGTGGCAGGCCTACTATGGCTCTATTTTGAAAGAATAACAGACATGCACTCGTTAGATATGACACGCTAGAGAAATTCGTGACAGGATGGACATTACATGGTATACGGTCAATACACAGAAATATCTAAAGAAACGGACACTACTCAATAACAAATGAAATCCACAGTATAGGACTGCACACAGACGACGAATAGAATGAGTTTGGCTGTCTAGAGCACAGGAGACCTTCAATGGGTACCTTAGAAGAATATTATCCAAAAATCCCTCAGAAGACCTGATTAAATTCCGGTCGTATGTAAAGGCTGTTAGTGGCACGGAAGTTATTGATAGGCTCTGAGGGACGAGGCAGCGACTAATAATAAGTTTAGCAGACTAAAAGCAGAAATGGTTAACACCTTTTCCAAACTGCCTTGGCCCATTCTGATCCAGTATAATTCTTGTTCGACCGCAAATATGAGTCAATGTAGTTGAGAAAACCTTGAGAGCGTTTAAGTCAGACAAAGCTCCAGCTCTTGACGTAAAAGCTTTCTGATTCTATTCCGATTATTTGGATGATATATTTTAACACTTATATTAACCTCAATATACCGAAGGTCTCTAAAAAAAAACGAAAAAAAAAATCGGTGCCACGTGATAGGATGAAAGCACAGGTCAGAATCCTCCAAATGAAGTGTAGCACAAGTGAACCCCAAACCCACTGTCCAATATAATTCAACGCCTTCCATTGTTATGCAGTCTTAGAAGATATTCTGAGGTGAAATTTTGAAGGTTATGTGAACAGATTGTACTTCTTCACTTCAACCAGCACTGAGTCGGTAAACAGCGATCACGTGAAACCTAAATCTCGTCCTTATACAAAGCACTGAAAGTCATGGAAGTTGCATTCAACCATAAGAAGTATATCGTAACTTCCGAAAGGCATTTGAATCGGTACAACACATGCGTATCGCTTCCGTAGGGACCGCGAAGACGCAGTTAATTTAACCTCATCGCGCACAGAGGCCTTTAATCAATCTTCTTGCATCCCATACGAAAATAAAACAGGAAAAAATACGAAAACTTGAAACGTGTAGAAGGCCCTCTTTCATGCAGTTCACAGTGCTTTGTAGAGTATAAATATACAGGGTGTCCCAGCTGTCTTGTCCACCCAAAATATCTCTGGAACAATAACAGCTATTGGAAAATGACTTTCACCGGTATCAATGTAGGGCTGGGGCCCATGAATGTACATATTTGGAAACGTTCTAAAACGAAAGCATGTGTGTTTTTTAACACAAACTTTTGTTATTTTAAATGGACCTCCTATATTTTTTCTTCAGCAATCCATAGCATGACAAAGCACATACACAATGGAGTTGATTGCATCGCAATATTCCCATTACATCCCGAGATATTAAGACGCGAAGTTGACGCTTGAAACACCCGACAGGCGCTGCTAGCGCACGTCCTGAGGCTCAGGCGTGAACCCCATGCTGCCCGTAATCGCGATGTGATTGACATGCGTAATCACACCTCCATACTTATCAAGAGGTCCGAAACGAATAATACGGTCTGCGGCCATCAACTCTCATATGCATCTAATGGTTTCCCTCTTGCACGTTTTACGTATCTACGTACACAATATGAACCAGTACCATTCGGGGTACACCCGTCAGGTTGTCTTATTTATCCTGCGCACCCAAAATAAGGTTCATCTAATGCGTTATATGACCCATTGTGCCTGTCGCGCAGGGCCTGGCTCTGCCTAGTCAAGTGTCCAACGTAGTTCCCACTACTGCCACAGTTACCACTTCGCCTTGTTTATTATTTGCGACCCATGCAAACTCCTGTACTCCACCACCCTCCGAACATCCCATTTGTTGTTGCTTTGGCGTGCAGTACACCTCTTTGCAGTGTAGTCGTGCATCACAGTAATCTAGTGACGGCACGGAGGTAGTACACATTGTGAATAAAAGTTGTTTATTGTGATGGTAAAAATGCTGCTGGTCTATAAAGAATGTACTGTACCCTGTTCTAGGTGGACGAAATGCTGTTCAGGCAGAACGACTGTACAGAAGACGATTCCCTGACAAGCCATCGCCTTCGTGCCGGATGTTTGGTCGTCCCTTATATCGTCTACGTGAAACGGGAAGCTTAAATCCAAGACCTCGACATCGTCCTAGAACCCGCACAGACGAACGTGCTGAAGTTGCTGTGCTCGCTACCATAGCTGTGAATCCTCAAATCAGCACACGTCAATTTGATCGTGAAGTTGGTGTGTCGAAATCAAGTGTACAGCGTATTCTTAAACGTCATAAATGTCATCCTTACCATGTTCATTTACACCAGGATCTTCACGGAAATGACTTCCGCAATAGGGTAACATTTTGTCGGTGGGCTCAGCAGAAACTTCTGACTAATCCAAATTTTTTTTTGCAGATGTTCTCTTTATCGACGAGGCATCATTCTCCAACAAAGGAATTGTCAATATGAGGAATATGCATTATTGATCCGCTGACAATCCGAAATGGCTAAGTCAGGTGGAGCATCAACGTCCGTGGAAAGTTGATGGTTGGTGTGGGATTATTGGAGATACCATTATCGGACCTTTCTTTATAAATGGCATCCAAAATGGCAGACAATACTCCAGATTTATACGACACAGTCTTCCCGTTCTCTTGGACACCGCACCTCTGAATCGGAGAATGGTCATGTGGTATCAGCATGACGGATGCCCTGCACATAACGCCTTACGAGCACGACGACTTCTGAACCGCAAGTTCCCTGGTAGGTGGATTGGACGAGGTGGCCCAGTTAGGCGGCCTGCCCGATCTCCGGACCTTACACCGCTGGAATATTTTCTTTGGGGAGCAGTGAAGAATGCTGTTTACCAACATGAACCAACAACACCAGAGGACGTGAAGCAACGCATTATTGATGCTTGTACAGCCATCAAAGAGGAAACAGTAGCACGAAGTAGGGCATCCTTCATCTGCAGAGTGACCCTATGTATGCAAGCCAATGGGCATCACTTTGAGCATGAGATGTGAACGCTATGTTTAGTATGTAGTGCTGGTATCACAGTGGAAGTTTCTACAAAGGGCCATTTTACCTAGTGATGTTGAGAAACATTTGTTTGTAACAATTTGTCATTTAACGCATTAGATAAACATAACATTGCTAATTATGTGATAGTAAAACTAATTGGTTAAACATGTTTACATTCATCTTCTATGTCCTACCTGAACTTCCCAAATCAAAACTTTTTACCTAAACAATGGTAAAAGTTTTAGTCCTCTTGCTCGTTTCACTAAAACCATCAACATGAATTTTACTATTACGAGTGAATGATTAACTGTCACTTGCGCTAGATCTACAGTAAAGTAAAGCTTTAACGTTGAACGGCATGATCTTTTTAGTAACGGATTAACGATAAACGAAGTTAACTTTGTGACTAACGTTGCGGTACACAGATATGTTACAGAACCGCATCACCCCTAGCCTATGGGATAAATACCTGCTGGAATGTACGACGTTAATGCAGGATGGCAGCAGGCCGTATAATTCGTTTCGGACCTCTTGATAAGTATGGAAGTGTGATTACACATGTCAATCACATCGCGATTACGGGCAGCATGGGAGTCACGCCTGAGCCTCAGGACGTGCGCTAGCAGCGCATGTCGGGTGTTTCATGCGTCAAATTCGCGTCTTAATATCTCGCGATGTAATGGGAATATTACGATGCAATCAACGCCATTTTGTATGTGCTTTGTCATGCTATGGATTGCTGAAGAAAACATATAGGAGGTCCATTTAAAAAAACATAAGTTTGTGTTAAAAACACATATGCTTTCGTTTTAGAATGTTCCCAAATATGTACATTCATGGGCCCCAGCCCTACATTGATACCGGTGAAAGTCGTTTTCCAATAGCTGTTATTGTTCCAGAGATATTTTCGGTGGACAAGATAGCTGGGACACCCTGTATATGTAAAAGGAGATGTAGAGCTTACGTGCATAATTCAAAAATTTCACTCCAGTTTCGATCTGTTTCTTGTGTTGGTATGTGTTAGCTGTATTCCTTTTTCGTTCAATAAACTCGTAGCAAGGATATATTTGTAGATCGCCTTGAAAGAGGCACCACCATCAGGGCTCCTGGCTCAGGCGGGAAGACAGTGAGCTCACAGCAGGAAGACAGGGACCTAGAGTCAAGGAGCAAAGGAAACAAGGAGACTTCACTTTTGAAATAAGGACAGACATGGCTGGATTCAATCATTATTCAACAAATCCAAAATGACTTATTCCTGTAGGTCACGAACTAGTCGATTATACGCAACTGTAGCGAGACATTTTGAACCCCTGGCATCCCCTCCCTTCAGATAGCGTGCCAGTATTTCCCTCACAGACTACGGTGGTTGGGTTGTCTGGGGCAAGTGACCAAACAACGAGGTTATCGGTCTCATCGGATTAGGGTAGAACGGGAAAAGAATTCGTCCATGTCCTTTCAATGGAACTACGCAAGCATTTTCTTGGAGTGATTTTGAGAAATCACGGAAAACCTAAACCAGGATGGCCGAACGCGGGAGTGAACCGTCGTCCTCCAGAATGCGAGTCCAGTGTGCTAACCACTTCGCCACCTCCCGCGGTCACAGACTGCCTCTTGATCATCATCGCCTTCTTCTTTTCATTATACGCTGACTCCGACTGTTAGTGAATGTAACAGATTGTGTCTTCATGACGTCACTGTCAACAATGAGTTTCGGCACCAAACCTACCGAACCGTTGCGTAGCATCAGTCTCATTGACAAACCTTCCGAAGAAAGAGTCGATTTCGAAGTGCGCTTTCTAGGAAGTCTGTTTCGCATCCTTCGGGCTGTGAGAAGAAGTTGAGAAGTAGTGAGGAGGTAGGTGAACACTGACTTTTAAATTACTCTGCAGTCGCAGGCACGGGATCAGTGTCTGGAAGACAAATATTTTACCTTTTGTCTACATATCAGTATGTCAGATTATTCTTCAATTCCCATCTTGTATACTATACCTTCCATTTTTGATAAACTTCTGTATTTCCTGAGGCGCTGCATTGCGTTCTTCATAGTCCAGAAATTTAATCTGGAACGAGGAGCGCAACTCACTGAACATGTGGAAAACGACTTGTTCTCACAACGTCAGCAGGTTTCGTAATTAGTTTGCTGTTGTAAAATGAAATAACTTTGCTCAAGAATTTCAGTTAACCGGAATGTTGATCACCACTATTACTATACCTACCAATTCCCCAACATCCTTTAAAACGTTTGATGGTTAATTTGATTTGGCACGGTTGAAAGCCTTTCCGACAAATAACTAAATGTACAATGCCTACTGTATATCAAAAAATGGTTCAAAAGGTTCAAATGGCTCTGAGCACTATGGGACTCAACTGCTGTGGTCATAAGTCCCCTAGAACGTAGAACTACTTAAACCTAACTAACATAAGGACATCAAACACATCCATGCCCGAGGCAGGATGCGAACCTGCGACCGTAGCGGTCACGCGGTTCCAGACTGTAGCGCTTAGAACCGCGCGGCCACTCCGGCCGGCCTACTGTATATCATGTAGTGTATTATTAACGTATTTACTAACTCCAGACTCCCAATTATTGTTGGCTTGATACAAGTATTTGTTTTCTTTTAACGATCCATTAGGTTTTTGTTCAGTTTACTTGGTGTTTCATCTAAAATACAGCATCACTCTATATTAATTTTTTTATGATTGTGATAAGAGCTGGTGTTTGTCACATACGGTGCCATGTACGGTATGAGACTGAATTGTTTATTGAGACCAAACCTTCTTGTCAATAAGGCAGATTTCATATGACTATTGTCGCCTCAGGAGACACTGTAACTACTAAAGACTGCCTGTTTTACGTTTCCAGATGTTTTTGCGAGTGAAATCGCTATTCGGCTCGCCAGCTGCCAGCCAGGGGTGTCCCAGGCTGGTCGACGAGCCGCCAACACCTGCGCCGCTACGCCGCCTTCGGCCACCTCGACCAGCGCCGAATGAGAAGAGGGTGGAGTCCATCACCACCGACTGCGAAGAGGCCGCTGCTGATAAGCCACAGCTTCAGGCAATTCATGTAAGCAGCAAAGCATCCTTTGCAAAACATTGACCAATAATAACTGTCAGAGTGTTCCAAGAAAAATTATAGAAATGGATTCCAATAATGTTCTGCAGATACGTTTACTGACATAAATTTTTCTTTCCACAGTTTGGTCCGAGACCGAGAATTGTGCATTTTGACTTATCTGATGAAGAGGAGGAAGTCTCTGGCTCCTACTATCCTCCTGGTGTTCCAGTTCCACCCAGTCGGCTGCAGATCTTTGCCAACAGACCGCGCCGAAGGAACATTATCCGAGAGCCACCGTCGCAGGAAGTGCAGACTGCGATGGCACATCTAAGAGCTGAGATACAAGCAATGGTATGTTAAACATTTAGCTGTTAAAAACCCTGTATTACTTTAGAAACACAAACGTAGATTTCTTACTAACGCTTGAAATAAATGTAACTGTAGGACTGATTTTAATCTACACATACATCCAAAATGCGTAGAGCACTTACAATTGATCATGAGACTTGTCAAGGCATCTTGTAGCCAAACGCGACATATTGTTCGAGAATATGTGGAAATGACAAAAAGATCGTCATGAGATTGGTCCAAAAACACATTGCGATATTTTACAAAACTTACATTACTTCATTTCGAAGGAATGTTTATGGACTGGTGATATTATCAATACAAAGATTCAGTTAACGCGCTTTACACATTTTACCTCTATAGTTTTCGTTACTTGCAAAAGTCTTAGTTATGTTACCGTTACAGATTTTTTGTAGCCTGTAGTATTTCAAGTGCTAGATATAGGTTTGCTCAAGGAAGTAGCTTAATAAAAATAATTATTTTTGTCATTTCCAGGAGAACCCGCCACCTACAACATGGATTGGGCTTCTAGTGGAGACTCTAGTGGACCTGTATCGAAACAAGAGAGATTACCGCCAGAACCATGGATTGGCAGCGAGACCAGGGTTCGTCATCCGAATGAAGAGAAGCTTCGCTTCTCTTCGTGAGGCAGTGAGAAGAGTTCTGCATCTGAAGAAGAATGTGGACAAGAGACAGCTGCCGACGGGCATAGATTCAACTCTGCGTGATTACTTTCTTCATTGTGAACACCCTGACCCTAACTACCTGCAGATTATTCCTTTGGCACCACGGCTACTTGAAACCGCGCTGTGATGTGTTTGTAGAAGCCAGTCTGGTTTGGCTTGAAATAAAACACTTTAAAATCTGTTTAGTTGTGATTTTATTGTACTAGTGTACTAGCGTACTAGTGTGAAAGCGAAAAAGGTTAGTTCTGTGAAGTAACCTGCTTGGATGGTTAAAAATCAAAATTAACTGGCAGCAGCATATGCTGAATTAGAGAAGTTGGCGCTTAAAATGACGTCACTAGGGTTGTGAATGGGGCACATCAGTTTACTGTGCTCAAATTTTCAATCCGGTAACAGCTTAAAGAGAAGGTACAGACTAAATAGTAGACCGCCTGCAGACAACTCACAACATTCAGAAACACTAACACAAGGAAGGAATAGTACAAATCATGGTTAATAATAGGAGACTGAAAGAAATACTGAGAGGGTACTTCCGATAGGCAGTTTTCATGATATTAAATGTCTGATTTAATGCCTGATTTAATGGCTATCCGACTTCTCAGTACAGAAACCTTTTAACTGGAACGTAGGACTCAGAATTACAACTTGCGTTATGAAGTGTGTGGCGAATCATATTCATAAGAATATTACCTACTGACCATCTACGTACAGGAAATGTTTTAGATGATAACCTTAACAGTGCAATTGAGGGTGATACCGGGAATATCGCTGAGAATGCTTCTTTCACTAAGGTGAAGATTGTGCCATTCCTTGAGTAGTACAACAGGCGCTGGATCCTCGAGATTCGTTCAAGCAGCTGTGCCTGTCATGTATGTCCGTGACTGATGCATCGTACGTCGCACTACATGCAACAGGGCCTACATCTGGATGTTTAATTCAAGAGATTATTTGCATTACTAATTTATAGATGCAGTCTGCGAGGCAGAACTCTGTCAGCTAACCTCCAATAGTTTTAGTAAATGAAAAATATTTCTGAGCAACAGAGCTACCATCTGTCTATACACGCATCTGCAGCAGTTAAGTGTAAAGCTAAAATAAGTTAACTGGATACCACAAACAATAAAGCATCAGGGTATTTTATGCTATTTAAGATGAAAAACTCGTATCACGAAAGGGAACTATGAAATCAAAAGATATATGTTCTAGCGTACTTGACTAGTACAATACAACACCCCTGCATAGTTACGGAAATCAAGGAGATCTATGTCTATACAAGTTAATATCAAATTGACTACACTCTACAAGAGGAAGTGTAGATGGAATAAGGTGCCAAGCCAGACGTAAAGGAGTACAATATTAAACAGGTCTTCGAATGCTGTACTTCAGTGACAGAAATGGAAACGCCGAACGTAATGGTTCTGTCAGCGTAGAGTCTCCAAAAAGGAAATTCTTTACACTTCAATTAACTATTACAATGATCAAAATACGGACTGAGGTAATAGCTGGGAAGTCGGTAAAGTATGTGAGGATTTCGGTATTTATTTGACGTAGGACAGTAGAGATGGAGGTCACCCAGAATTACTGATGGCCAGTTTCGGTACGTTCTCAACCAAAACACTCCTAGGAATACCAGAAGTACACAGTCCCTGTTAACTAGTTTCTAAATACCCCTGTTTTTCAACGAAAAATCTCGAGTCCTATGGTAATTGATTGATCTGCCCATGAATGGCAAATGACAGCAGAAAATGTTTGAATTCAGTAACATTTGTTTAAGAACGACAACTTCCAATACAGTTTTGGTTTACTAGAGCTCAGAGATAACTGTACAGGATTTCAAGAGCATCTTGTGCTACACATTGCCCCAAATAAAACACACGGCTAGCACAACAAAGACGGAACTATACTACAAATAATCCTTCACGTTCCTCAACATATTCCGGATGGTAAAAATCACACGCTGCACACACGAAGTACAAAATTTCAGAACGAAAGCAAAGGCCATTACGACAATTATTAGGAACCGAACAAATAAACTGGTTAAGGCAGATGACATTCATCTCTAAAAAGCCAGGAATGCTGAGTAAGGTTATTTTAAATTCAAATTATTTACCTTTATTCCTAATACTTCCTAATAGTCCCCAGAGCCAGTAGTAGAGAAAACCATTCACGGAAGCAGATCCATTATTTTACTTAGACAGAAAATACAGTCTACACTAACAAATAAAAATCTTTTGTTACTCCCCCAGGAGGTCTTGTGATTATAATCGTATTTCAAATAAAGATTCATATGGTTCTAATGGCTCTGAGCACTATGAGACCTAACATCTGTGGTCATCAGACCCCTAGAACTTAGAACTACTTAAACCTAACTAACCTAAGGACATCACACACATCCATGCCCGAGGCAGGATTCGAGCATGCGGCCGTAGCGGTCACGCGGTCAAATTAAGGGCTAAAATTATGTAGTCACTTCAACATGCCACCCTCTGTCTAGACGCCATTACAGTCTGATTCTTCCTTGTTTACGCTGTGTACTGAGTGTTTAAGATGGCTCCGATAATCGTGAGTCCCACCGACTGTGAAGTACGGGCTGTTATAAGATTTCTTATTGCTAAAGTCCTAAAAGCGATCGATATTCACCGTGAGATCTGTACAGTTTACGGAGGAAATATGAATGATGGAATGCTAAGAAAGTGGGTGAGCGCATTTAAAGTTGGCCCCACAAATGTGCTTGATGAACAACGGAGTGGGCATCCTTCGATCGTTAATGAAAGTGAGAGAAATCAGACGCTATACGATTTCGTCCTTCCGGGATGACTTTCCCAATGTTTCGCGTAGTGTTTTGTATGTCACTGTGAGCGAGCAGTTGAATTACCGAAAATTGTGCGCATGTTGGCTACCGAAAATGTTGACGGATGTGCACAAAACAAAACTTTTAGACCGAGCATTGACTTTCCTTGAGCAGTACCACAACGACGTTGATGATTTCTTACGCCAAATTGTTATGGGCGACGAAACATGGGTGACCAACGTCACACCGGTATCAAATCAACAGTCCATGGAATGGCAGCATTGAGATTCACCCAGAAATGTGAAGTTTAAGCAAACAATTTCTCTATGGAAAAACATATGTACAGTTTTTTAGGACAGAAATGGAGTATTGCTTGTGGAATTTCTGCCTCATAATGGGACAATCAATGCAGCACCTTACTGTAAGACATTGCACAATCTGCGCCGCTCAATTCAGATGAAAATACGTGCACGTTGAGCAAGGGCATCGTTTTGCTGCAAGACAATGCCCGTCCTCATGTGGCGAATCAGACCAAAGATCACATCACAACTTCTCGACCGGAAGCTTTAGATCATCCTCCGTACTGCTCCGATCTTGCGCCTAGTGACTACCATCTGTACTTGATCTTGAAGAAACAAACGGGTTAAATGGCTCTGAACACTATGGGACTTAACTTCTGAGTTCATCAGCCCAATAGAACTGAGAACTACTTAAACCTAACTAACCTAAGGACATCACACACTTCCATGCCCGAGACAAGATTCGAACCTGCGACTGTAGCGGTCGCAAGGTTCCAGACTCTACCGCCTAGAACCGCTCGGCCACTCCCGCCGGCTAACGAAGTAAAAATGGTGGTGATGCAGTGGTTAACAAGTCAGGCGACAGACTTCTATGAGAAGGGTTTTGAAAAACGGGAAGCAGTGCCTCAATATTGACGGAAGACATGTAGAAGAGTAGGTTAAGGTACAGGGTTTCATATAAAAATAAAATTATTGAGATATCTTAGCATGTCTTTTTTTTTATTTCAAAAAGGTACGTACTTAATAAACACTGGCTGACACTCATTTGAAGAAGTGTATAAAACCAAGTGATTTCTTTTTAGAAACCTTTACACCCATTCTGAAAGTAATCTGTTAACAACAGTTGAGATGGGCTTCTCAACAACAGAAGCATATTTCTTACCAAAAATGCTGTCTTAGTACTGTCAAACTAAAAGAAAGTTGCCATTTTTACACTTTCTGTAATCTTTCTAAAGCCTTTGACTGCGAAGATCAAGGCATGCTACTAGGATTATTATGATCGTGTAATTCTACTTGTAAAGACGGCATCACATGTTAATTACATTGAGATAATTTCAGAATATCAAATGATACGACTGCTAGAAAGCGAAATTCAGAGTCTGGAAATATTGAATTTGGTACCACGCAATATATATTGCTTAACCTCTCCTGATCTTGAGCATAAACCAATTTTCAAGGGAAATGAACGATTTTTCAAAAACATTGATACATTCTGATGACATAAGTTTACCAAGAAGTGCCCAAAGACCAGGCTTACAATTAGTGGACAGCAAAACATTAACCCAACATCTTTCAAAGACATACATCTCGTGAATCCATTATTGCCTATATATACAAGAAGCAGAGACACATACTACATGAAACTTCAAGTGTAAAAAAAGTTGTTGTAAACAGGCCACGGGTACAGAAACTACGAGGTGTGATTGGAAACTGTTAAGAATGGATGCGCGACTGATTACTGGTTTGGAGGGTAGGTACACGGAGGTGGGAAGTGAGCTATTGCCTTGTCCTTGAACGCCCTCTGACAGGAAAATGCGTTTCCATAGTCAGTCCGTTGTGGCAGCTGGTTGAGTGCGGGTCTGTTAAGGCTTGTTGCCGGATTCCGTCTGCGTGAAAATGGACGTAAATACGGAGCAACGAGTTTGCGTTAAATTCTGTTCTAAAACTGGAAAATCAGCTTTTGAGGCTTACAAACTATTAAAAACAGCTTTTCGAGATACTTGTGTGAGCCAGTCAAATGTTTTTACTCTGTTTCAACAGATTTAAAAATGGCTGTGGAACATTTGAAGATGAACCACGGTCCAGTCATCCTTCCACCTCAAAAACAAATGTTGAGTGGTACTTAAGATAGGTAAATAAATTAGTGAAATCAATGTGAAGTGAAATAGAAATTAGAAAATAAATGAAAAACTTAGTTTAGTTTAGAAGATTTACACAGTTGGAAACAGCGGGCAGAGCAGCAGTGGCAGAAGAGCCAATGACCATGAAGTCAGCACGTCAGGAGAAGCCGTCGCCCTCCCCACATAAGCGGAAGCTGTCGATTCAGCCATCAGGGCATCGCCCGACCGGCTCACGTGTTTCTCAGCTGTCACATGTGATCAAAGGCCCTCGCCTACATTCCAAGAGCCAATGACCGACGTTAAGAAGATTCTTCGAAAATCTTTTAAACGTGACAGAAGAGTTAATGACCGTGAAGTCATTCACCTCCAGTGAACTGAAGTGAATAAATATGCGAGACACAGTGGGCCCGACAGTAGTAGTTTTCAGTTCCAGTACAGTTCAGTCGGTGCTGAAGACCCTCATGCAGGAAGAGACTACATCGTACACAGAAGCACCAAGGCCGCCGCTGTTATGGAATAGCAAGCAGCAGCCTCGCCTCCAGAAGACAGAGGTTAGAAGGTATTTGAAGACTGATTTTTACGTACCCGGGTGACTCGTGAGGACGGGAAGGAGATGGCCTCACATCAGCAGTCACCTGTGAGCTGATGATAAAGATCTGACAGCCGAAGACTGGCAAGCTGGAGTCCGTTGTTCGAGTCCGGGACACTGGCCTTCCCCCGCCACACCGCTCCGCTGGCCGACGCTAAACACTGAAACACGCGGCCGCTTAGAGAAGCGAAACACTGCGACGCCACATCCAAGGTATCACCATCCGATTCACGACTTCGTTCTCAATAATCAAACGGGCCACGTCGCGATGCGCTTCTCCAGTCAACTGGGGGAAACAGCGACACGAGATACACACCGCCAGGCGTAATCAGACGCCACCTCTGCCGCAGCAGAAGGCTTCGCAAACGACACAGCTGCCGCCCTCCCAGCCAGAACAATCCAGGAAGGCAACAGTCGTACAAAACTTTCAATAATAGTTATCTTATGACAAATGCTGTTTCATTCTACCTCATACCCGAGCCAAGGAAGAACCCACCCTGCCCACATGTTGTTAAGAGAGAAAAAGTAATTTATTTAGTGTTTTTCACCCTGTCATAATGCTTTAGAATGCCCTTTGCTGTAATGCTCATCGTGACAACTGACTAGCATCAAAAGTGAAAACTCAGTTACATTAGGTGTCAGAGAAAAAACCCTTGGCTCAATATAAGGTGTGAATGACAGTCACTAAAGGTCCACTTGTTTAATGTGTTAAGGGATAGAGGTTTGCATAGCAGTAGTATTATATTATTTATTTAGAAGTGTATTTTCTCTCATAATATTAAGAGTTTGTCAAAATTATTTAAACATCTTTTTAATTCAGTGAAGTAAGATTGTGTTACTAGTAGTTCGTAAAATCGTACATATTCAGAGTCAGCACCACAAGCGGTTACTACTGAGGAAACTATTCAGAGCTTAGTTTATCAAATAGCACAGCTTAAGAATGACAATACTGCATTATTTTAACAGTGGTGTGAGGTTAGGCAAACCGTTTCATTCCTTTCCAACCTAGATTCCTCAGCAGCAGCCATGGTAACTCCTTTTTCAGGTAAACCTGGCGAGGACATAACAGCTTTTTTTGATTATTTAGTAGCAGCTGCAAGGCTAGGATCACGGTCAGGTGAACAGCTCTTACATATGACAAAGTTAAGATTGATAGGAGAGGCTAAAGCACACGTATAATACCACGGAATGCTCCAACATTTGAGGAATTGAAGAAAGGATTACTTAAACGTTTTCAAAACCAGAACAGCTGTAGATTTTATAGGGAAAAATTAAACACTATCACTCTGAGGCAAAACGAGTCGTTAGAAAGCTTTGTAGATAGGATTAGAAAAGTTAATATTAACACCTATTAGTTGACAACTAGTGATGAAGCAAATAAAGTTATTTACGAGAGGCAGACGATAGAGATCTGCATACATTTTTACGTGGGTTATCTCCTGAAACGTCCCGTCGTGTCAGGGCAGAGTTTCCTAAAAATTTTGCGGAAGCTGTATCTGTGGCGACGGCTTTCGAGGAAACAGACATTGCCACCAGATACAAAGAGAAGAGAAATGTATTTTCAGGAGGAGTACGATGTTTTAGGTGCGATCGACAGGGACATATAGCAAAAAACTGCAGACAACCTCAATGCACTAATTGTCAAAGAATAGGTCACACATTCAAGGACTGCAGGTCTCAGAAAGTTTTTGGAAACAGAAATCAGTTAAACTCAAGCGGCAGTGTTGGAGCTGCCTCCAGGCGTACCCAATAAAATTTCATGCCATTAAGGCGAATGTGAAGGCGGAATGCTAGTTATCTGCTACCATACAGGATAAAGAGACAAGGATACTGGTGGATACAGGCGCAAACGTGTCAATAGTGAGTAATGAATGCATTGGAGAAGAGAAATATGACTCTCCAAGGTATAGATTGAATGGGGTAGGAGGAGGTATAGTGAAGTCATTATGATGTACATCATTGATTTTCTATATTCACGGTGTACAATTTCAAGAAGATGTAGAAGTGGTAACAAAGGTAACTGACGGGTACGACGCGATCCTAGGGCTGGATTTCCTGATTAAACATCACACTGAAATCGACCTCAGACAGCAAACTGTAGAGCTTAGCGGAATAGTGTTTCAGCTAGGTGAAACTGCTGCAAAGGGCCCGCTGCCGCAAGATTTCCCCAACCTTCCGAAATGCCAACGCAAAAGTAGACGAAGTAAATATTCCAGAATTCGAGTGGATAACAGATGCCAACACGAGTAACGTAGAAGTAAATATCCTCGGAATAGTGAAGCAACTTAAATCACCTAAGAAAAGCAAGTCTTCTGGTCCAGACTGTATACCAAGTAGTTCCCTTTCGGAGTATGCTGATGTATTAGCTCCATGCTTAACAATCACATACAACCGTTCGCTCGACAAAAGATCCGTACAGAAAGACTGGAAAGTTGCACAGGTCACACCAATATTCAAGAAAGGTAGAAGGAGTAATCCACCAAATAACAGGCCCATATCGTTAACGTCGATATGCAGCAGGATTTTACAACTTATATTCTATTAGAACGTAATGAATTACCTCGAAAAAAACGGTCTATTGACACACAGTCAACATGGGTTTAGAAAACATCGTTCCTGTGAAACACAACTAGCTCTTTATTCACATGAAGTGCTGAGTGCTATTGACAAGAGATTTAACATCGATTCCGTATTTCTGGATTTCCGGAAGGCTTTTGACACTGTACCATAAGAGCGGCTCGTACTGAAATTGCGTGCTTATGGAATATCGTCTCAGTTATGTGACGGGATCCGTGATTTCCTGTCAGAGAGGTCACAGTTTGTTGTAATTGACGGAAAGCTATCGAGTCAAACAGAAGTGATTTCAGGCATTCCCCAAGGTAGTGTTATAGGCCCTTTGCTGTTCTTTATATATAAAAACGATTTGGGAGACAATTTGAGGAGCCGTCTTCGGTTGTTTGCAGATGACACTGTCGTTTATCGACTAATAAAGTCATCAGAAGATCAAAACAGACTGCAAAACGATTTACAAGATATATCGGAATGGTGCGAAAAGTGGCAGTTGACCTGAAATAACGAAAAGTGTGAGGTCATCCACATGAGTGCTAAAAGGAACGCGTTAAACTTCGGTTACGCGATAGATAAGCCGTTAATTAAACTAATACCTAGGTATTCAAATATGAACAATTTAAATTGGAAGTAACACACAGAAAATCTTGTGGAGAAGGCTAACCAAAGACTGCGTTTTATTGTCAGGACACTTGGAAAATGTAACAGACCTATTAAGGAGGCTGCCTGCACTACGCTTGTCCGACCTATTTTAGAATACTGTTGCGCGGTATGGGATCCTTACTAGATAGGACTGACTGAGTACATCGAAAAAGTTCAAAGGCAGCACGTTTTGTATTATCGCGAAATATGCGAGAGAGTGTAACAGAAATAATACAGGATTTGGGATGTACATCATTACAAGAAAGGCGTTTTTCGTTGGGACGGAATCTTCTCACGAAATTCCAGTCACCAACTTTCTCCTCGGAATGAGAAAATTTTTGTTGATACCGACTTACATAGGGAGGATCGAACACAAAGATAAAATAAAAGAAATCAGAGCTCGTACGGAAAGACATAGGCGTTCATTCTTTCTGCGCGCTATACGAGATTGGAATAATAGAGAATTGTGAAGGTGGTTTGATGAACACTCTGCCAGGCACTTAAATGTGACTTTCAGAGTGTCCATGTAGATGTAGATGTAGGATGAGGAACTTGAAATTTCAGCTCAAGATAGGATCATGTAGTGTCAGGCCTACTATGGCTCTATTTTAATAGAATAACTGAACATGCACTCATTAGGTATGACACGGTAGAGAAATTCGTGACAGGATGGACATTACATGGCATATGGTCAATACACAGAAATATCTAAAGAAAAGGACACTACTCAATAAATGAAAACCACAGTACATGACTACAGACAGACGATGAATATAACGAGTTTGGCTGTCTAGAGCACAGGAGACCTTCAATGAGTATGTTAGAAGAAAATTATCGAAAAATCACTCAGAAGACCTGATAAAATTCAGGTCGTATGCAAAGGCTGTTAATGAAAGTTATTGATAGGCTCCGAAGGACGAAGCAGCTACTAATAATAACTTTACCACACTAAAAGCAGAAATGCTTAACACCTTATCCAAACTGCCCTGGGTCATTCCGATCCAGTTTAAATCTTGTACGACTGCAAAGACGAGTCAATGTCGTTAAGAGACCTTTGAGATTGTTAAAGTCAGACAAACACAAGCTCTTGACGTAAAAGCTATCTGATTCTATTCCGATGGTCTGCCTTAGTTAACACTTCTATTAACCATAATACACCGAGGATTTATCAAAACAAAAAACAAAAAAACGAGAAAGAGAATAGCGGTGCCACATGATAGGATGGAAGCACAGGTCAGATTCCTCCACAAGAGGTATAGCACACGTGAACCACAAACCCACTGTCAAATGTAATTCAACACCTTCCATTGTTATGCAGTCTTAGAAGATATTCTGAGGTGAAATTTTAAAGGGTATCTCGAACAGATTGTCCTCCTTCATGCTATCCAGCGCTGAATAGGTAAGCAGCGATCACGTGAAACCTAAATCTCGTCCATATACAAAGCACTGAAAGTGATGGAAGCATGCATTCGACCCTAAGAAGTATTTCGTAACTTCCGATAGGCATTTGAACCGCTACAACACATACGTCTCGCTCCCGTAGGGATCGCGAATAATCAGTTAATTTAACCTCATCGCCACAGAGGCTATCAATCAATCTTCTTGCGTCCCACACGCAAATAGAACAGCAAAAAGCCCCAAACCTTGATACTTTAAGAAGACCCTCTTCCATGCAGTTCATACTGCTTTGTGGAGTATAGATACATATGCCGACGGATAACTTTGTTCATAAATTTCACTCCAGTGGCGATCTGTCTCTTTCTCCTGGTATTTGTTAGTTACATTCGTTTGTCGGTCAATAAACTCGTAGCAA
This sequence comes from Schistocerca serialis cubense, assembly GCF_023864345.2. Taxonomy (NCBI): domain Eukaryota; kingdom Metazoa; phylum Arthropoda; class Insecta; order Orthoptera; family Acrididae; genus Schistocerca; species Schistocerca serialis. The sequence goes on along the minus strand of NC_064638.1, from coordinate 1,264,152,584 downwards.
GGATATATTTGTAGATGAGTCACATATCTGGAAAAGGAAACAAGGAGAACTCACTTTTGAAATCTGGACAGCCGTGGTTGGATTCAATCGTTATTCCACAAATCCAATATCACTTACTGCTTTAGGTCGGGAACCAGTCGAATATACGAGAATGTAGCGAGACATTCTGAACCCCTGGCATTCCCTCCCTTCAGATCGCGTCCGAGTGTTTCCCTCACAAACTATGGGGGTTTGAATCTTTGGCGGAGGAGAGGTCATCTGTCTCATCGCATTAGGGTGGCCTTGAAAGGGGCACCACCAACAGGGCTCCTGGCTCAGGCAGGAAGACAGTGAGCTCACTGCAGGAAGACAGCGACCTAGTGTCTAGGAGCAAAGGAAACAAGGAGACTTCACTTTTGAAATAAGGACAGACATGGTTGGATTCAATCATTATTCAACAAATCCAAAATGAGTTACTCCTGTAGGTCACGAACTAGTCGATTACACGCAACTGTAGCTAGACATTTTGAACGCCTGGCATCCCCTCCCTTCAGATAGCGTGCCAGTATTTCCCTCACAGACTACGGTGGTTGGGTTGTCTGGGGGAAGTGACCAAACAACGAGGTCATCTGTCTCATCAGATTAGGGTAGAACGGGAAAGGAATTCGTCCATGTCCTTTCAATGGAACTATCCAATCATTTTCTGGGAGCGATTTTGGGAAATCACGGAAAACCTAAACCAGGATGGCCGAACGCGGGATTGAACAGTCGTCCTGCCGAATGCGAGTCCAGTGTGCTAACCACTGCGCCACCTCCCGCGGTCACAGACTGCCTCTTGATCATCATCGCATTCTTCTTTTCATTATACACAGACTCCGACTGTTAGCGAAAGTAACAGATTGTGTCTCCATGACGTCACTGTCAACAATGAGTTTCGGCACGAAACCTACCGAACCGTTGCGTAGCATCAGTCTCATTGAGAAACCTTCCGAAGAAAGAGTCGATTTCGAAGTGCGCTTTCTAGGAAGTCTGTTTCGCATCCTTCGGGCTGTGAGAAGAAGTTGAGAAGAAGTGAGGAGGTAGGTGAACACTGACTTTTAAATTATTCTGCAGTCGCAGGTAAGGGATCAGGGTCTGCAAGACAAATATTTTGTGTTTTGTCTACGTTCGCGAACTATTTTAACGGCGCAAGCCGAGAGGAGCAGGACTTCATTTGCTTTTTCCGAAGCGCTTGCTAATTTCAATTTGTCGTTTCTGCTTCACGGCAGCATTTGTGTGATTCGATCTTTGGTGCTATTTACAAATGTCTTCTTTCGTTGCATTTGATGACCACGAGGAAAATTAATTTTAATTATTTTTTGGAAGATCTAACTAGAAATGTGTAATTGTACTACTGAATTTCCCTTCAACAAGTACATTCTGTAGCAAATGAAAACCAGTTGTTTCAACATTTGCTAACATAGCCTGTGATTTCCAAACATATAGCCATAGAAAAAACTGATTTTGAATTTGACGTAGAATACAAATCCATAGCGTTAGCTTTCTTACTAAAAATATCGGAAACGCCAGACTCTTAATAATTGTGGGCCTTTACAAATACTCGTTCTCTTTTAACGATCAATCTGTTTTCTGTTCAGTATAATTGGTGTTTCAATCCATAATCCAGCATCACTTAATATTAATTTTTTATGATTGTGATAAGAGCTGGTGTGTGTCAAATACGGTGCCATGTACGGTATCACACTGAATTGTTTTTTTAGACCAAACCTTCTTGGCAATAAGCCAGATTTCATTTGACTATTTTCATCTCAGAAAACAATGTAACTACTAAAGACTGCTTGTTTCACGTTTCCAGATGTTTTCGCGAGTGGAGTCGCTGTTCGGCTCGCCAGCTGCCAGCCAGGGGTGTCCCAGGCTGGTCGACGAGCCGCCAACACCTGCGCCCCTACGCCGCCTTCGGCCACCTCGACCAAAGCCGAATGAGAGGAAGGTGGAGTCCACCAGCACCGACTGTGAAGAGGTCGCTGCTGATAAACCACAGCTTCAGGCAATTCATGTAAGCAGAGGAGCCTCCTTTGTACAACATTCAACAATAATAACTGTCAGAGTGTTCCAAGAAAAAAGACAGAAATGAATTCCAATAATGTATTACAGACTCGTTTACTGACAACTTTTTCTCTCCACAGTTTGGTCCGAGACCACGAATTGTGCATTTTGACCTGTCTGACGTTGGAGATGAAGAGGAGGAAGTCTCTGGCTCTTACTATCCTCCTGGAGTTCCAGTTCCACCCAGTCGGCTGCAGATCTTCGCCAACAGACCGCGCAGACGGAAGATTATACGAGAGCCACCGTCGCAGGAAGTGCAGACTGCGATGGCACATCTAAAAGCTGAGATACAAACAATGGTATGTTAAACATTTAGCTGTTAAAATCACTGTATTACGTTAGAAACAAAAACGTAGATTTCTTATTGACGCTCGTAATAATGTAAATGTAGGACTCATGTTAACCTACACATACAACCAAACTGTGTAGACTACTTTCAATTCGTGATGAGGGTTGATAAGGCACCTTGAAGCCAAACGAGAGGTATTGTTTGAGAATATGTGGGAACGAAAAAAGATTGTCATGAGATTGGTCCAAAAAAACATTACAGTATTGTACAGAACTTACATTAATTGATTTCTTAGGAATGTTTATGGAGTGGTGATACTATAAATACGAAGATTCGGTTAACGCGCTTTACACATTATACCTCTACATTTTTCGTTACTTGCAAAAGTCGTAGTGATGTCACAGTTAATGACTTTTTTGCAGCCTGTAATATTTCAAGTGCTAGATATAGGTTTGCTCAGGGTAGCAGCTTAATAAAAATAATTCTTTTTGTCATTTCCAGGAGAACCCGGCACCTACAACATGGATTGGGCTTCTAGTGGAGACTCTAGTGGACCTGTATCGAAACAAGAGAGATTACCGCCGGAACCATGGGTTGGCAGAGAGACCAGGGTTCGTCATCCGAATGAAGGGAAGATTCGCAACTGCTCGTGAGGCAGTGAGAAGAGTTCTGCATCTAAAGAAGAATGTGGACAAGAGACAGCTGCCGACGGGCATCGATTCAACTCTGCGTGATTACTTTCTTCATTGTGAACACCCTGACCCTAATTATCCACCTATTATTCCATTAACACCACAGCTACTTGAAACTGCGCTGTGATGTGATTGTAGAAGCCAGTCTGGTTTGGCTTGAAATAAAACACCTTAAAACCTGTTTAGTTGTGTTTTTATTGCACAGTTAATTTTTAAAAACTTTCTACACTCAATGTACAAGTGTGAAATCGGAAACGGTCAGCGCTGCGTAGACTGAAGTAACCTGTTTTGATGGAAATAAATCAGATTTAAATGCCGGTAGCATAAGCTGCATTAGGGAAGATGGCGCTGATGATGACGTCACTAACGTTGTGAATGGGGCAGATCAGTTTACTGTGATCAAACTTTCAATCCGGTTTAAGAGGTGCCTCCAGACAACCCATAGGATTCAGATACAATGAGACAAGGAAGGAAAAGTACAAGTCATGTTTAAGTATAGTAGACTGAAAGAAATTCTGAGAGGGTACTTGTGTTAGGCAGTTTTCATGATATGAAATGTCTGAATTAACGCAGAACGTAATGGGTGTTCAGCATCTCAGTACGTAATGCTTTTAAGTGGAACTTAGGACTCACAACTGTACCACCCAATATGAGGTGTGTTGCCGAAGGATATCCATAAATAAGAATACGCACTGATCATTTAGGTACAGGAAATTTTTTATATGATAACAGTGCAGTTGAAGGTGATACCAGGAACATCGCTACGAATGCATCTTTCACTAAGGTGAAGATTGTGCCATTCCTTGAGTAGAACAACAGGACTTGGTTCCTCGGGATTCGTTCAACCAGCTGTGCCCTTCATGTATGTCTGTGACTGATGCATCGTACGTCGCATAGTCGCACAACATTCGACATGGCCTACATCTGGACGTTTTCTTTAAGGGATTATTTGCATTACTAATTTCCAGAGGCAGTCTGCGAGACAGACCTCTGTCAGCTAATGTCGATTATCTCCTATAATTTGAGTAAAAGGCAAATATTTCCGAGCATCAGAGCTACCATCTGATTATATACAGAGTTGCAGCAGCTGAGTAAAAGGCTAAAAGAGGTTAATTGGATACCACAAATTATAAAAAAAAGATATTATCGGCTACATAAAAATTTTTGTTAATGATTAAAAACTAGTATTACGAAAGAAAACTGTAAATTCAAAAAAAAAACATTTCTACAAGTGTGCTTGGCTAGGATAATAAATCAACTTTTCACACATCTCGAAGAGATAAACCTAGGTCGATACAGGCTAGTATCCAATTTCTGTAGACATCACAAGACGAAAGGCAGACGGAATAAGGAGCCAAGCCAGACGTAAAGGCTTACAATATTAAACACCTCGTCCAGTGCTGTACTTCAGGGACAAAATTGGAAACACGGAACGTAGTGGTTTAGTCAGTGTTGAGGCTCCAAAAGGGAAATGTTTTACACTTCATTTTACTATTACAAAGAACAAAAGTCCGGCTGCGGTAGTAGCCGCGAACAAGCTAAAATATGTGATGATATCGGTATCTATTAGACGTAGCACAGTAAAGACTGAGGGTACCTGGACTTACTGGTGGGCAATTTCGGTACGTTTCCAACTCGAACACTCCTAGGAAGACCAGAAGCACACAGTGCCTGATAGTTACTTTCTAAATTGCACAGTATTTCATGAAAGAGTGGTCGTTCATCTCCCCTTTAATGGCAAGTTACAGCCAAAAAGATTTCACATCAGACAGGTTTTGTTTAACTAAGATCACTTTCAAACAGTTTTGTTTTACTAGAAGTCAGATATAAATACACTGCAGTTCAAGAGAACTTTGTGCTACAAAATTCTACAAATAAAACACGCTCAAGAGGTACAAAATTCCAGAAAGAAAGCGAAGCCAATTACGAGAATTAATGGGCACCGAATGCATAAACGTTTTAAGGCAGATGACATTCAGTTTTAAAAAGGCAGTATAAATGAGTCAGGTTATATTAAATTCAGATTACTTACCTCAAATCTTAAGATTTAATAACAGTCCGTAAAAACCAAGGTAAGTCAAACGATATACGAAAGCAGATCATTACCTTACATAGTCACTAATTGCAGACAATAATAACAAATAAAAATCTTTTGTTTACTCATCCAGTAATTCATCTGAAATTACGTACTCACTTCAATATTACACCTTTGATTAACATATCTAATAAGACAATGACGAGTACTTATTGGAAGACTTATATATATAGCGATAACACTCATTAGAAACAGTGGAGAAAAGCAAATGACTTCTTGTTCGAAACCTTGACACCTATTCTGAAAATAATCTGTAAACAATAGGTGGCCTTCTCAAAAAAGGAATCAGATTTTGTTATAAAAACGCTGTCCTAATAGTATCAAACAAAAAAAGTTATCCTTGTAACATTCTGTGTGACCATGCAAATGCCGTTGCTTGTGTAGGTCAAGGAATTATGCTAGGGAAAGCACAATGGCGTAATTCTACTTGAATGTACGGTGTCATATCGTAATTACATAAAAATAATGTAGAATTTCAAATGATACGACAGCTATAAAGCGAAATTCAGAGTGTGGGCTATGGTCGCAAAAAATGGTTCAAATGGCTCTGAGCACTATGGGACTCAACTGCTGAGGTCATTAGTCCCCTAGATCTTAGAACTAGTTAAACCTAACTAACCTAAGGACAACACACACATCCATGCTCGAGGCAGGATTCGAACCTGCGACCGTAGCGGTCTCGCGGTTCCAGACTGCAGCGCCAGAACCGCGCGGCCACTTCGGCCGGCGCTATGGTCGCAGGTTCGAATCCTGCCTCGGGCATGGATGTGTGTGATGTCCTTAGGTTAGACTGAAGACCTCAGAAGTTAAGTCCCATAGTGCACAGAGCCATTTGAGCCATTTGAATCAGAGTGTGGAAGCATTCAGTTCCGTAGCAGGCAAGATGCATTGCTTAGCTTCACCTAATCTTGGTCATAAATCATTTTCCAAGGAAAATGATATTTTTTAAAAATCGTGACATATTTCGATGACACAAGTTTACCGATAGGTTCCCAAATACCTTCATAACAGGCTAACAATAAACAGATAGTGAAACATAAACTCTATATCTTTCGAAGACCTACACTCCGTGATTCCAAAATCGTTTATGGGCAGAAGATGTGGTAGTCAATGGACACACATAACATGAAACATCAGGTGTAAAGTTAAATGGTGATGTAGTAGGGCACGTTTAGGGAAACTATTCTCGTTTAGTAATTGACATATAGTAGTACGGGTTTTCTAGAGGATACAGACTTAGATGCTGAGATCGATGGCATATGCACCTATGCGAGCCGATACTAGAACAACCGTAACGTAATCTGACAGTAAAAATGCCATAAATTTTAATATACATATCTAGTTTAAGCAAATCCTGTGAATCGTGCCGACTGTTTCGGTGTAACAAGAGTGAGACATTTGTAACCGCTCAAAGTCACTTAATATGATCACGGCGACACCCCTCGATCGACGTTAACACTCGTGGTGTCACTCGCCTTCATACATGGCAGTGGACGTTTGAAAATTCGTGACGCTAGCTCAGTGGTCGTCAATTGATTTAAACGTATTTCCCGGCTGACTCTTAATTCAACTGCGTATTTAGATGTTCGATTAATCTGAATAGTTCGCAATGTTCCAGCGATTCTATTCGAACTCTATGCTGATGTACCGACAGGCACCATTTTCGCAGATAAACATGCAAGTACGTAATGGATGTTCAGTTTCTCAATATAGTTCATCGCACACACACGTTATACATCCTCTGTAAGAACAATTTCATGCATTTATATTTTTGGTGTCCCAAAAATTGGTTGGCTTAATTTTATGACGGCACGTTGCATACAACTTGCACAGATATTGTTTATCATGTAGTCAAGACTACGTAATGAAGCCAAGATCGTGGATAAAACTGAAATGTAGTTTGTTTATTAACACTTTTCTTTTCCCTAATTAAATATGAAATATGAATCGGGATTGGACGTGATGATCTTATACTTCGATTTTAGTATTTTAGGTCCCCATTAATTAATATCTGGTAGTTAATAAGCGAAATATTTTTTGTGTTGGCGCGTTGATGGTATCAGTTACCCCCGCAACAGTCCAAGAATAAGATTCTTTTAATGTTCCGAGCACACGCGATTCACCATTTTATAAACTGCAGAATTACGTAAACTATAGCTTTCCGTTGCGCACAACTTTCGTGGGTTCCACAACCGTAATAGTTTCCCAAGAGAATTTTTCCCAGCCAACACAGAGTTCGAATTGTGTTACCGGATTCATTTTCACTTCTCCCGACAATAAACCTATCTGATCACTTCGTCACACGTAATGTATTTTAAACGAGTCTTTAAATAACCTCCTCAACGAGTTTCGCAGTCGCGTACCACTTTTTCATCGACTAGCCCGATCGCGATAACTGAAGGTAGAGAGGTCAATTATGTGTTACATGTTCTTTTACATGTATTAAAAAACAAATGTGCCCCAATATCTTTCTGTCCCGCTTGGTCTTTGCTACTTTTCATTACATTGCTTCTTAGTAATACCGTGCAGTTATTAAGGTTTCGTATTACTTTCGGCTTTTTAATTCTTCCCCGATTTTAATTGACATGATGCTATTGATTGGCGACCCCATGGAGTGTTCTGTGCACCACGACCAGATAGTGGATATACTTGGAAGGAGAAACAGCATCGGTCGTATTTTTTTGTTTTATTATCCGCAAAACTGATTTTCGGTCACTTAGTGACCATCCTCAGTGCTGTAATATACAATTTAAATTGGTAGCCACTGGTGTCAACAAGCTTAGAACGATCACATAAACGACCAATGCTGTTTCTCCATCCAAGTATAATATGATACTAATTGACACGGTTGCCCGCCAGTACCGTTATACCATACAGCACAGCAAAATGCGAGCGAGTCGGTTAACTATTGGCATTCTCAACGACAGCAAATACGAGTAAGTTTCTACTCTAATTGTTGCACACCAAGATAAAATTAAAAAACATTTAAGCACGAGACATGACTGAGATAAAATACGAAAAGAAGATTGTCAAAGCGGTATGCAAGGAGTTCTCAAACCGTAGCCGGAAATCATTTTACGAACAGTTACATCCAAACACAAAAATAAAATTTTGAACAACGAAACTGTTAGTCTACATAAACCAAGGGTACAGTTTATTAATACTTCCATAGCAGAGTACGAATAGTGATCACATAGAAAGGAAACCTCAGCCGCATGCTAAGGTGACAAAAGTCATCCGGTAGCTCCTAGTATCGTGTCGGACCTCCTTATGCCCGACGTAATTCAGCAACTCGATGTGGAATTGACTCAACATTATGCTGGAACTCCCCTGCAGAATTACTGAGCCATTTTGCTTCTATAGACGTCCATTACTCTTTCCAGTAATGGATTTTGTTCGTGAACTGACATCTCGATTATGGCCAATAAATGTTCAGTGGGACTGATCCCGGAAGATCTGGGAGGCCAAATCCTTCGTACGGTTTGTCCAGAACGCTCATCAGATCAACCGTGAAACACTGTGTCCCAGTGGCATGGGGCATTGTCATCTATAAATATTCCGTCGTTGTTTGGGAACATCAAGTTCACGAATGGATGCAAATGGTCTCCAAGTAGCCGAACGTAACTATTTCCAGTCAATAATCGGCTGAAATGCACCGGAGAACTCAGTCCATTCGATGTAAACGCAGTCCATATTATTATGTAGCCAACACCAACTGGGAGAGTGCCGTGCTGACGAGATGGGTCCATGGCCTCGTGGAGTCTCGTGGAGTATACCCCACACTTGACTCCTATCATCTGCACTTACTAACTGAAACAAGACCCATCTGACCAGGCTACAGGTCTAGGGTTCAACTAACGTCGTCACGAGCCTAGGAAAGTTGGTGCAGACAGTGTCAGTAAAGAGACTCGCGTCCGTCTCCGCTGTAGTAGCCCATAAACGCCACATTTCGCCGCACTGTCCAAATGGACACATTCGTAATACGTGCCACAATGATTTCTGCAATAAATTGATATCTGTGACCTCAGTGCATATGAAATCACACTTTGAAATCACTTGAATACAAGGTCAGTCTCTTGGATGTACAAGAACAATCTTATCTATAACAAATACATAATGCGACAGTGATGGACTACGTAAGAAAAATGTAATGAATGAATCTTCCAAATTTAGCATTTCAGTTCTGCTGTTGAATTCAAAACAAACTTACAAATTATAAACCATTATAATGTTGCATAACTACTTCCTATATTTAGAGTGAACTTTATCTCAGTAGCATAGGATTGTAGTCTGTAGAAATGAGGCACAAAAATTACTTTTTGGACAGCTGATCAGAACTCCCAATCAGGTTGTTAATAAACTGCCTCAATCTTCTTTTCCTTTTATCTTTTCCCAATTGTCTAATGAGTCGGCATTGTTAGTGACAGTCGTTCTCCGTACGCCCCTAGTGACGCTACCGCTCTCTCAGGGAACCTGTTTTTGGGCCCCGATTGTTTGCGTTTAGACTAAATCTCACACTCAAACGTGGGAACGTTTCCTGAAAGTTGACGTAGCGTATATCTGAGGCGGTATGTGGGAAACAGTCCGGCGCTTACCTGGCCGTATGTGAGGAAACCACCTTAAAACCACATCCAGACTGGCTGTTTCACCAGCCGTCGTCTTTAAACTGCGATGTTTAATAACCTGGCCAGTCGAGATGGGTCAGTAAACAGCTACGATACCAATAGATAGACACAAGTAGTCTAGGTGAATCTCTAATACCAGTACGCGAAACATGGGAACATCAACTAATGTAAACATTGGTAAACTGCAGAAACAGCGGAAGAAGACCTCAGGAGTATCTAACTACCGCAAGCTTTCTAATGTGTGAATTATTTGAATGAATAAAGTTTCAAAGTACTTTCAGATCGTCAGACACAACGATCCAAGATCCGTTTGTAAGGTAGTAGGAGAACAGATGGAGGGAAGCACAGTTGACATCGAAATTTTTAAAATGTTGGTACTATTTATTTAAACACTTCACTACTAATGAGCTGTCAATGGCATGCTAATATTCCGTAAGTGATTATGATGTTATATTTAGTAAGAGGACGCGTGCTGAGGTACGTTGGTTTGACCAAGGAAGGGGGCGTGGCAAACCGGCTGCTGACAAGTTGCTGCCTCAGCTAGGTCAGCAGCACGTGGTTGTCAGGAATCGCCCTCGAGGTTGCTTCCGTCAGTCGCCGTATCCATCCGCGAGAGAAGACGCCTCTTACTGTGACGTTGGCAGTGTTCCAAGTGTGTGTAATCTGTTGCTTGCTTCTGAGGCATAATGTTTTTCTGACTCTCCTATGGTCGTCAACTTATCATTCACATAGACAGTATCCCACTACGTAAGTTATTCCCCATAACTTTGTGCGGTACTCGCAATAGATCCACCGACGACATTTAGAACTCGAAAGAAATTGTTTTGAATCGGTGAAATTTTAGATTGCGCTGTAGTGTAGTATTCCTCGAAGTTTCTTCATTGAGTACGAATTCGCTTAGACTTAATTTTTGTCAAGCGTTAATTAGGAATTCTACGCACTTAAAACCCAACAGTAAGTGTTGAAATTTTTCCGAATGGTTCTCTGAGGAAGGAGAACGTTGTTAACAGGGCTGCATTGGCTACTATGTGAAATGATCCACCTGTCTTAATCGCAGCGTCACGTGGATTAAAATAGAGACTGTCTGATTCTCTTAAATGTTGTTAGTTAACATTCGGTGCATACCTTCACCTGTAGCCTTACTCCTGGATGAGGTAACACGCTATGACTTAATAGTAAAGATTCATATCCTACTCCCTTTCAAAGACGTGTGCCGAATCTAGTACCTTTGAGAACAGGTGAGATTTTAACAATCTATATCTTCCCAAAATTTACTTCTTTACAGCAGTCTGGAATTCACTTACATTTTCGGTGTAATTCCGACGCCTCTCATTCTTTGACAAAAATCTCAGATATATGGTTCCCGTCTCATCCTATAACTTCACTACCACTGTATTCGCCAATGCTGTTTTCACAAGAGTCTTCTGAGCCAAGATTTTAAAAGTACTCTTCCAATCTCTGCTCCTTACCTGCAGGTACATACAGCTTACTCAGAGATCCAAGTGACTAAACATCTTGCTGACCTCGCTGGTCCAGAGAAGCAGCTCTACGTTTATGATTTATCAATCGAGAGATTACATTTCAAATCTTCATCGGTAATTTTGTTGAGAACGTTTACAAAGGTACTTTGACGTCCAACTACATTTTCTTGGCACTTCACTTTCTTCATCAGTCAGTGTAGCCGTTGCCAGGTAATAAGGTGGTAATTGGTCCAAATCGTACGCGTATTTCAGTAAAAAATGCAATTGTAACAGTTACGCTAGAGTTCTTGGCAAGCAAATTGAATTTCCTCACAGACCGTTTTATGAGAGAATTATTTCAGGGAATCGACTTAATTTTGCTCTATACAAGGTGATAGTGGTGAAGAAGACAATAATTTCCTCATGCTAAAGGCTAAAGGCTAAAGAAACTATTTTAGATGGTTCTGAATATATCACCAAGTCAATGTATTACGGAAAGTAACCAGTAGACCCTCTTTCTTGACGTAGATACCAGATTATCTTATGTACTCATGCATGAATACACTCCTGTCGCCCATAAAACAATGCAATACGAAACAAAATTTAAACGTTTGTCCGAAACGTGTTAAATAGTACAGGCAGATTCAAATCATTTTTAAATTAATGAAATTGTGCAAAAGTTAAATAGCAAACATTTTTTGCTTTGCTCAATTTGCAGTTTAATGTTCAAGAAATTCAACCATTTTCTATCCTCTGCCAGTCTTTGTAAGAATAAAATGTAGGGTCTTTCTTTGTGGATGTAATATTGAGGTACATTTTAAGATTCGAACGATAATGTTATCAGTCCAACATGATTTTGTGTTAATAGTAGTCTGAACGTAAATCTATGTCAATCTGCGTCAATACATTTACACCAACACCGAATAAATACTGCTACATGCATATTTAAAAATGTACTTTACCTCCCGGGGGATGGTGCGTATCAGTGTGATGAATTCGGTGTGTCAGCATTTATATGACTTACACATTGGTCTTCTTCCAGTAACAACTGCCGCGGAGAGTAATTTTAGCATTCTATATCCTTAAACCCAAAAAAGGTCAATTCAGGACTGCAATCCATAGGAAATGGATATGCTTTAGCCTCGTTTTCACACAGGGAAATGTACCATTTTAAGGATATTGCACAAATGGTGCTTTGTTCTAGTTGGAACGCTGTTTCCGCAGCAGCCATCGATCGTTTATGCTCTCTTGCCAACCTAACACAATGGGAAACCCTTCATTTTCTCCCATTCTGTTGCTATTAGTCTATCGACCCTATAAGTTGACAGTCAACTACAAATTATTTAAGAATTGTCTATGCGTTGATAGAAAATGTCAATATTCTTTTCAAAATATAAGTGAACAAAATTATTAAAAAATAATGCTCCAATACTGTTAAAATGTTAATTATGAACAACTGAAAATTATTACTGACATGATGTTCTGCTCTTAAAACTCAACATTAACTCTGTGAACGACACGACCTTCAGGATTGGTCTGACAAAGTTTATATGTAGGTGCTATCATGGTCAGCAGCCTCTTTGTGCAGATTTGAATTGAAGACGCAATGTGTTTCAGCGTCTTTCTAACCGTGTGGCTTTCTACCTGGTTGTGCTCCAGTGGCTACGGGAAGCTGAATTATTTTCTTCAAAGAGAGGACACAAATGCGGACACACAAAAAACACATTACCACACGTGATACGGTGTAAGACAACAGCTGACATTCCGAGAGAGCATCCTGTGCCGGCCGGAGTGGCCGTGCGGTTCTAGGCGCTTCAGTCTGGAACCGGGCGACCGCTACGGTCGCAGGTGCGAATCCTGCCTCAGGGTTGGATGTGTGTGATGTCCTTAGGTTTGTGGGGTTTAATTATTTCTAAGTTCTAGGCGACTGATGACCTCAGAAGTTAAGTCGCATAGTGCTCAGAGCCATTTGAACCATATTTGAACCACAGCTTCCTGTCTTCCCTGAATGGTACAAATACAGGTTCTACGTGGATTTGAAAGGAATCGCGTACATTTCTTCCTGCAAAATAGTGTCAATTCCAGGTAATCGCAACGTATGTGGACAGCGATCACGCACTCTTCTCTGCATAGAGGGCTGGTTCAAAATCAGACGACGTAAGCCTACCCAGGAAGCTTCACAACTTTAAGCATGTTTTCAACACGAAAGGAAACGACGAGAGTCAAATCCGACGAAACTTCGGGCAGAAATTACAAGCTCAGCAGACAGGAAACGACGAGGAGGAATAGATAATGTCGCACCTGAGGTTTGGCGGAAAAGTATCAAACAGGATAGGGGGAGAAGTGGAAGTGATCCAACGCCTATGGGTTCTCAGTACTGATGGGCGTGAGACAACAAAGTGTAGATATGTGATGACATATTTTTCCCTGCATTATTGTGTGCAGATATAAAGATATACTTATCTACGATGAGCAACCCAGAAGTTCCGCTGGATGCGGTGGAACGGGTCACGTGAGCGCCCTATTGACACAGAAGCGGGTGTCCCAGCATACCGATAGAATTCCTTCCTTTAAACATCCCCCAGGCTGTGGCTATGCCATGTCTCCGCAACATCCTTTCTTCCAGGAGTGCTAGTTGTGCTAGGTTGGCAGAAGAGCTTCTTTGAAGTGTGGAAGGTAGGAGAGGAGGAACTAGCAAAACTGAAGCTGTGAGGGCGGATGGTGTGTCCTGCTTGGGTAGTTCAGTTGGTAGCGCACTTACCCGCGAAAGGCAAAGATCCCGAGTTCGAGTCTCGGTCCGAGGGTTTAAACCTACCAGCAAGCTAAATTACGCGGCGGATTCTACAGGACAGAAGCCACCCACCCCAGTTACGATAACAGTTCCGAATGACAATGTTAGTAAAAGAGTATCTCCGAATGAGACCATACTTACCAAATGTGTCCCCATCTTCACCGCAACCTACAGAACCTGTGACGAAAGCTCCATTAGTTACTGTATCAGAAAACACTACTGTAGCGGCTGTCACTGGACAGGATGCACACACGCCGATCTCGACAACACTCGCAAATGACAATGATCGTACTAGCGACACTACAATGTCGACCACGGAAACTTCGGCGGCGTCCTTCACCAAAACACAAATCACAGAATCGGTGACGAAAGCCGCACTCACCAACATTCAAAGTTACTCGAAAGTTTCTAAGGCTGAATCTCCACATTATAACATTTCTGATCAGAACCAGGAAACATCCTAAGAATCGTTACCGAATATCTCTCTGGGAAGTACCTAGAAAAAATTGTTCGAAACATCAATCACGATCGGACTGAACTGGATTTAATGCCAAGAAATTGATCTCGCATCTTTGAGGATGTACACATTTAAATTGGTACTAGTGACTATGAAGCAGTTGTAGTTACAATGATTAACAATGCACGAAGCTCAACTAGAAGAAACAGAAGTTATACAATTAGTAAACTAGATAGAGATTCAGTACCATCGTATTCCAATCAGGAATTTGAAATTTCAGCTTAAGGCAGGAGCATGTAGAGGTAGGCCTACTACGGCTCTATTTTAAAAGAATAACTGACCGTGCACTCCTTAGATATGTATCCATTAAAGGAGTTCGTGACAGAATTGCCGTTACATGGTAATGGTCACTACACAGAAACATCGAATGAAACGGATAGTACTCAATAAAAAAAATGTAAAATACAGTGTAGGACTGTATACAGACGTCGAATGGAACGAGTTTGACTGTCTATAGCACAGGAGACCTTCAAAGAGTAACTTAAAAGAATTATATCGAAAAATCGCTCAAAAGACCCGAAAAAAATTCCTGTCACATGTAAAGGAAGTGAAACGAATGTTACTGATAGGCACTGAGAGACGAGGCAGCGCCTAATAATAAGTTTAACAGACTAAATGCAGAAATGGTTAACACCTTTTCCAAACTGCCCTCAATCATGCTCATCCACTTTAATTCTTGTACGACTGCAAAGGTGAGTCAATGGCGATGAGAAACAGTTGAGATCGTTGAAATCAGACAAAGTTCCAACTCTTGACGGGAAACGTATCAGATTCTATTCCGATCATTCGACTGAGTTAATACTTCTATTAACCGTAATAGACCGAAGATCTCGAAAATAAAAAAAAAAACCGTGCCCCATGTTAGGATGAAAGCACAGGTCAGAGTCCACACGAAGGGTAGCACAAAGTGAACCACAAACCCACTGTCCAATATCCTTCAACGCCCCCCATTGTTATGCTGTCTTAGAAGATATTCTGAGGTGAAATTTTAAAGGGTATCTCGAACAGATTGTCCTTCTTCATGCCAACCAGCACTGATTAGGTAACCAGTGATCACGTGAAACCAAACTCGTCCTTATACGAGGCGCTGAAAGTCATGGAAGCATGCATTCAATCATATGAAGTATTCCGTAACTTTCCAAAGGCTTTCGAATCAGTACAACACAAACGTATCTCTCCTATAGAGATCGCGTAGACACAGTTAATTTAATCTCATCGCGCACAGAGGCGTTTAATCATTCTTCTTGCGTCCCAAACACAAATAGAACAGGAAAATGCCCCAAAACTTGATACTTTAAAAAGACCCTCTTCCGTACAGTTCACAGTGCTTTGTAGAGTATAGATACATATGTCGATGGTGATGTAGAGCTGGCGTGCGTTGTTCAAAAACTTCCCTCCAGTGGCGATCTGTTTCTTTCTGTTGCTATTGTTACTTATATTCCTTTTTCGTTCGATAAACTCGTACCAAGGATGTATTTGTAGATGGTAAACCTATCTGCAAAGGAAACAAGAAGAATTCACTTTTGAAATAAGGACAGACGTGTTTGGATTCAATCGTTATTCCACAAATCCAAAATGACTTACTCCTTAAGGTCGCGAACCAGGCGAGTATACGAGACGGTAGTGATACATTCTGAACCCCTGGCATTCCCTCCCTTCAGATCGCATCCGAGTGCTTCCCTCACAGACAAAGGGGGTTAGGTTGTTTGGGGGAGGAGACCAAACAGCGAGGTCACCGGTCTCGCCGGATTAGGGTAGGATGGGAAACGAAGTCGGCCGTGCGATTTTGGGAAATCACGGAAAACCTAAATCAGGATGGCCGAACGTGGGATTGAACCGTCGTCCCGCCGAATGTGAGTCCAGTGTGCTAACCACTGCGCCACTTCCCGCGGTCACAGACTGCCTCTTGATCATCATCGCCTTCTTCTTTTCATTATACACAGACTCCGATTGTAAGCGAATGTAACAGATCGTGTCTTCATGACGTCACTGGCAACAATGAGTTCCGGCACCAAACCTACCGAACCGTTGCGTAGCATCAGTCTCATTGACAAACCTTCCGAAGAAAGAGTCGATTTTGAAGTGCGCTTTCTAGGAAGTCTGTTTCGCATCCTTTGGGCTGTGAGAAGAAGTTGAGAAGAAGTGAGGAGGTAGGTGAACACTGACTTTTAAATTATTCTGCAGTCACAGGCACGGGATCAGTGTCTGGAAGACAAATAGTTTATCTTTTGTCTACGTATCAGTAGGTCGGCATATTCCTCAAATCCCATCTTGTACACGATACTCTACATTTTTGATTAACTTCTGTATTTCCTGTATTTCGCTCATAGTCCAGAAAATTAGTCTGGAACGAGGACCACAACTGAACAAATGGAAAACGACTTGTTCTCACAACGTCAGCAGGTTTCGTAATTAGTTTGCCATTACAAAGGAAATAACTTAGCTCAAGATTTTCAGTGGTGATCACCACCATTACTATACTTATCAAACTTCCAACATCCTTTAAAATGGTTGATGATTAATTTGATTTGTCACGGTAGAAAGCCTTTACGACAAATAAATAAATGCACAAAGCCCACTTTATATCATGTAGTGTATTATTAACAAATTTAGTAACTCCAGGCTCTCAATAATTGTTGTCTTGATACATATATTTGTTTTCTTGTAACGATCCATCAGGTTTTTGTTGTGTTTACTTGGTGTTTCAATCTAAAATAAAGTATCACTTAATATAAACTTGTGATAAGAGCTGATGTGTGCCAAATACGGTGCCATGTACGGTATGAGACTGAATTTTTTATTTAGACCAAAACTTCTTGTCAAAAACCACATTTCATTTGACTATATTCGTCTCAGGAAACAATGTAACTACTAAAGACTGATTGTTTTACGTTTCCAGATGTTTTCGCGAGTGAAGTCGCTGTTCGGCTCGCCAGCTGCCAGCCAGGGGTGTCCCAGGCTGGTCGACGAGCCGCCAACACCTGCGCCTCTACGCCGCCTTCGGCCACCACGACCTGCGCCGAATGAGAAGAGGGTGAAGTTCACCACCACCGACTGCGAAGAGGCCGCTGCTGATAAACCACAGCTTCAGGCAATTCATGTAAGCAGCGGAGCCTCCTTTGCACAACATTCCACAATAATAACTGTCAGAGTGTGCCTAGAAAAGAGACAGAAATGAATTCCAATACTGTTCTGCAGACACGTTTACTGATTTAACTTTTTCTTTCCACAGTTTGGTCCGAGACCGAGAATTGTGCATTTTGACTTGTCTGACGTTGGAGATGAAGAGGAGGAAGTTTCTGGCTCTTACTACCCTCCTGGAGTTCCAGTTCCACCCAGTCGGCTGCAGATCTTTGCCGACAGACCGCGCCGAAGGAAAATTATCCGAGAGCCACCATCGCAGGAAGTGCTGACTGCGATTGCACAACTAAGAGCTGAGATACAAGCAATGGTATGTTAAACGTTTCGCTGTTAAAAACACTGTATTACGTTATAAACACAAACTTAGATTTCTTGTTAACGCTTGAAATAAATGTAAATGTAGGACTCGTTTTAATCTACATATACGTCCAAACTGTGTAGACTACTTTCAATTTTTGATGAGTTTTGACAAGGCATCTTGATGCGAATTGCGATATATTGTTTGAGAATATGTGAAAACGAAAAAAGATCGTCATGAGATTGGTCCAAAAAAACATTACGATATTTTACAGAACTTACATTAATGTTTATGGAGTGATGATATTATCAATACGAAGATTCAATTAACTCGCTTTACACATCATACTTCTATATTTTTCGTCACTTCCAAAAGTCATAGTCATATCACCGTTACTGATTTTTTGTAGTCTGTAATGTCGGAAATGCTAGATATAATCATGTCACAGTTACTAACTTTTTTGTACCCTGTAATATTTCAACTGCTAGATATAGGTTTGCTCAAGAAAGCAGCTTAATACAAGTAATTCTTTTTGTCATTTTCAGGAGAACCCGGCACCTTCAACATGGATTGGGCTTCTAGTGGAGACTGTAGTGGACCTGTATCGAAACAAGAGAGATTACCGCCGGAACCATGGGTTGGCAGAGAGACCAGGGTTCGTCATCCGAATGAAGAGAAGATTCGCACCTGTTCGTGAGGCAGTGAGAAGAGTTCTGCATCTGAAGAAGAGTGTGGACAGGAGACAGCTGCCGACGGGCATAGATTCAACTCTGTACGATTACTCTCTTCATTGTGAACACCCTGTCTCTAATTACCCGCCTATTATTCCATTAACACCACAGCTACTTGAAACCGCGCTGTAATGTGATTGTTGGAAGCCAGTCTTGTTTGGCTTGAAATAAAACATGTTAAAACCTGTTTAGTTGTGTTTTTATTGCACAGTTAATATTTAAATACATTCTACACACAACGTACTAGTGTGATAGCGGAAAAAGTCAGTACTGTGAGGACTGAAGTGACCTGCTTGGATCGAAATAAAACAAATTTGACAGGCAGTAGCATAAGCTGAATTAGAGAAGTTGGCGCTGAAGATGACGTGACTAAAGTTGTGAATGGGGCAGATCAGTTTACTATGCTCAAACTTTCATTCCGGTAACAGCTTTAAGAGATGGTACAGACTCCTTGTAGACCACTTCCAGACTAACCAAAGGATTCAGATACAATGAGACAAGGAAGGAAAAGTACAAGTCATGGTTAATAATAGTAGACTCAAAGAAATACTGAGAGGCTAGTTCTGATAGGCAGTTTTTATGATATTAAATGTCTGAATTAGCGCAGAATATACTGGGTATTCAACGTCTCAGTACGCAAAGCTTTTAACTGAAATGTAAGACTCAGCATTATAACTTCAGGTATGAGGTGTGTGGCAAAGGATATTCGTAAAGAAGAATGTGTAACGTTTATTTAGGTACAGGCCATTTTTTAAATGATAATAGTGCAATTGAGGGTGATACCAGGAACATCGCTTAGAATACTTCTTTCATTAAGGTAAAGATTGTGCCATTCCGTGAGTAGTACTCGAAATTCGTTCAACCAGCATCGTTAGTCGCATAGTCGCACAACATGCGACACGGCCTACATCTGGATGTTTTGTTTAAGAGATAATTTGCATTACTAATTTCCTGACGCAGTCTGCGAGACCGAACTCAGTCAGATAGTCCGATGATCTCCAATAATTTCAGCAAATGGTAAATATGTCAGAGCAACAGAGCCAACTGACTACACACGCATCTGCAGCAGTTAAGTGTAAAGCTTAAATAAGTTGACTGGATATCACAAATAATAAAGAATCAGGGTATTTTGTGCTACATGCAAAGAGTCTATTTATGATGAACACCTCGAATCACGAAAGGAAACCAATATATATATATATATATATATATATATATATATATATATATATATATATATATATATATATATATATCCTTTCGTGGTTCGAGGTGTTCATCTAAAATAGACTCTTTGCATGTAGCTCAAAATACCCTGATTCTTTACTATTCGTGATATCCAGTCAACTTTTGTCATTTGTAATATTTAAATGAATTGTAAAGCATTTCCCTGTTGGAGCCTCTACACTGACAAAACCAAACGTTCCGTGTTCCCAGTTCTGTCACTGGAGTACAGCAGCCGAAAAATTTGATATGAACTAGTATCGACATGGAGCTCTTCAGTTTCTGTAACTATGAAGAGGTGTTGTATTGTTCTAGTCAAGCACACCAGATACTAGTTCATATCAAATTGACTACGCAAAACAAGAGGAAGTATAGATGGAATAAGGTGCCAAGCCAGACGTAAAGGAGTACAGTATTAAACGGCTTTTCGGCTGCTGTACTTCAGTGACAGAACTGGGAACACAGAACGTTTGGTTTTGTCAGTGTAGAGGCTCCAACAGGGAAATGCTTTACAATTCATTTAAATATTACAAATGACAAAACAGACTGTGGTAATAGCTGCGACGTCGGTAAAGTACGTGAGGATTTCGGTATTTATTTGACTTGGGACAGTAAAATATTTAGGGCACCTGCAGATACGGACGACCAGTTTCAGTATGTTCGCAACTGAAACACTCCTAGGAATACCAAAAGCACACAGTCGCTGATAATTAGATTCTAAACTCACCTGTTTTTCATGTAAAAATCGTGAGTCCTACGATAACTGGTTTATCTGCCCATTGATGGCACGTGACAGCAAGAAAGGTTTCCCATCAGTCTGATTTGTTTAAGGAAGACATCTACCAGTACAGTTTTGTTTTACTAGAACTCAGAGATAACTGTACTGGAATTCAAGAGCGTCTTGTGCTACAAAGTGCCCCCAAAGAAAAACGCGGCTAGGACAACCAAGACTGAAACTATAGTACCATCCTTCACAACGTTCCTTAATATCTTCCGGAAGGTAGACAGAAAACCTAGGCTACATGACAACTTTTAGGCACCGAATGAATAAACTTGTTAAGGCAGTTGACATTCAGCTCGAAACAGACAGCAAGGCTGAGTAAGGTTATTTTAAATTCAAATTATTTACCAATATTCCTAAGACGTCCTAACAGTCCCTAGAAACCGTAGTAGAGAAAACCATTTACGGAAGCAGATCCATTATTTTACTTAGACAGAAATTACATACTATACTAACAAGTAAAATTCATTTGTTACTTATCCAATGAGTCTTCTGATTGTCATCGTATTTCAAATAAAGGACAAAAATTATGAAATATGTACTCACTTCACACTTCAACATGCCACCCTCTGTCATGAGTCAATGACGTTTACTTCCTGGGAGACCGATATATATATAGTAAGGTGGGGTAAATCCGACCAGGTTGGTAAAACCGACCGCCCTCTATTTGTGAGAAACGGCAAAGCCGATCGATTTCGCATTAGTGTTACCATATAGTGCTTTCGAAATAACGAAAATATCACCTTGAAAGCTTTGCCACATTTGACATTTAGACACACAAAATAAAACAAGTGTTTTTTCAATTTTTTCAACTTAATTTTTGCGCTCACTGCATCACTAGATTTAAATTTTTAAATAAAACGATCGCAAAACAAACGGTAACTTATTTTGTAGTGCATTTAGCGGCCTGTTCAGTGTATGTATCGCTTTTGTTGGAAATTTCGTGTAAATTGTTTCTGTGTGTTAAATGATAAATGGCATGGTGGGGTAATTCCCACGGCACAATCGTAGGGTAAATCCGTCCGCATATTTTTTATTGTTTATGTGTATGGAATTATTTATTTGTGGAAACAAAGAGAAATTTTGTTTATTTACATGCAAATGGTACGAAATTACAAAGGGAAAACGACAAAACGCAATGAAAACGATGTTCGCCGAACAGTTGCTGCAATGTCATTAGGAACTGTCGCTTGTGATTTAACATTCCGAGACCGACATTGCTGTTACACCGCAGTGCAATGAAACCATCTTGTTTGCATTAAAATTTACATTCATTTACCTTTCAGTTCAAATAGTACTCTGAATATTGTTATGTTTTAATATATTTTGTTCATTTATGTCAAAAACATAATTGTTTATAATTATTTCCCAAAAATCGTTCTTTCGGAACTATTTCTGTGCAAAATCAGCCAAACAAATAGGGTGTCGCACTTACCCCACTATTTTTGCAAATGCAAAAATGGACAATTCTTAAAATACGGATATCTCAAAAACTATTGATGGTATAACAAAAATATTTTGTAAACAGTTACTCCATTATATTACATATACGTTGACGGATATATCGTAAATATGCGACCTCGGATGAGCGTTTTATAGCTACAAGAAATTACTAGGTCGGATTTACCCTACCTTACACACACTCTCTCTCTCTCTCTCTCTCTCTCTCTCTCTCTCTCATTTGAAGAAGTGGATGAAACCAAATGACTTCTTTTTAGAAACCTTGATACCCATTCTGAGTTCGAGTCTCAGTCTCGCACACAGTTTTAATCTGCCAGTCAGTTTCATATCAACGCACACTCCGCTGCAGAATGAAAATCTCATTCTAGATTCTCAGAGTAATCTGTTAACAGCACTTGAGTAGGCTTTCTCAACAACAGAAGCATTTTTTATCTAAATTGCTGTCTTAGTACTGTCAAACAAACAGAAAGGTACCATTTTAGCACTTACTGTAATCTTGCTAAAGCCTTTGATTGTGTAGATCAAGGCATGGTACTAGGATTATTATGATCGTGTAATTCTAATTGTATAGACGGTGTCACATGTTAATTACATTAAGATAATTTCAGGAGATCAGATGATACGACGGCTATAAAGCGAAATTCAGAGTGTTGAAATATTACATTTGGTACCACTCAATATACGTTGCTTAACTTCTCCAGACAGTGAAACATTAACCCTTCATCTTAGAAAGACATACATTTCCTGAATCCAATATTGCTTGTAGATAAAAGAAGAAGTGATCAATCGACTCACGCTACGTGAAACTTCAAGTGTAAAATTAAATGTATTTATAAGCAGGCCATGGGTACGGAAACTACAAGGTGTGGTTGAAAGCTTTAAGAATGGATCCGCTATTGGTTACTGGTTTGGTGGGCAGGTACACAGAGGGTGGAGAGTGACTCACTGCCTTGTCCTTGAACACCTTCTGACAGGAAACAGCGTTTCCTTTATTCAGTTCGTTGTGGCAGCTGGTTGAGTGGGTTTGTTAGGGCATGTTGGCGGATTCTGCCAGCGTGGAAATGGACATAAAAACGGAACAACGAATTTGAGTGAAATTTTGTTTAAAACTGGGAAATCAGCTTCAGAGACTTACAAACTATTAAAAACATCTTTTGGAGATAATTTTATGAGACAGTGTAATGTTTTTGTCTGATTCAACAGATTTAAAAATGGCAGCAAAGCATTTGAAGATGAACCACGGTCTGGGCGTCCTTCCGCCTCAAAAATGAATGAAAATGTTGTGAAAATTAGCAATTTAGTGCGCTCTGACGGTGCACTTACGATTAGTGAGATCGGTTACGATCTTAATTTAAGTCGGTATGCAAGTTCAGTCAGTTTTAACTGACGATCTGAACATGCGTTGAGTGTCTGCAAAATTCATTCCAAAAGTGTTGTCAAGCGACCAGGGACCATACCGACTTAAAGAGTGCCAAGAACAGATTAATCGGACTAAAAATGAACCAGATTTGTTACATAGGGTAGTTACAGATCACGAATCGAGGGTATACAGATATGATCCTGAAGCCAAAGTGCAGTCTTCACATTGGAAGACTCTAGGTTCACCATGACCGAAAAAACCACAGCAAAGTTGCGTCAAGGTGAGGACAATGCTGGTGATTTTTTTCGATTCTACCGATATTGTGCATCATGAATTTACCCCTGGAGGACAGACAATTAACCAGGAGTACTACAAATGTGTCCTTGAGCGTTTGCGCGAAAAGGTGCGGAAGAAGAAAAGGCCTGCATTGTGGAAAGACAGGAGTTGGGTGCTCCACCATGACAATGCTCTGGCTGATCGTGCCTTATCCATAGTTGGATATTTCACCAAATCCAAAATTCCTGTGCTCCCAAAACCTCCATATTTCACTGATTTGGCCCCTGTGGACCTCTACCTGTTTCCTAAACTGAAATTTTCACTGAAAGGGAAGCGATTTTACTCGATTGAAGACATCCAGGCAAATACACTGAGTGTCCTCAACACACTTCAGGAAAAAAAAAAAATTCCAGGAATATTTCCAAAAGTGGCAACACCGTTGGAATCGGTGTGTTCAGTCAGAAGGAGATTGTTTTGAATGAGATGCATCACAGTAGCATGTAAGTACCACCATTGTACAATCACAGACCCATTCTTGAAGCACTCCAATCACACCTCGTATATTCCCGTTTGGTAACTGACATATAATAGCACGCATTTTCTAGAGAATGCAGAGACAGATGCTAAAATCGTTGGTTCATGAGCCTTCGAAAACCGATAACAAAATAATCGTAACATAATTATGTGTGACAGAAAAAACGGAATTAATCTTAATGTACATATAAAGCTAAAGCAAATCGTGCGAATAGTGGCAACAGTTACAGGTTACCAAGTGCGCGCCGCACAACACGACAAAATACAGAGACAGCCAGTTAACTAGTGTAATTTGCAACGACAGCAAATACGTTTGTATCGTAAATGTTGCACCCGAATGAAAAATGAAATGTTTTTAGCATAGGATGTGCAAGACGAGAGAGAATACTAAGCGGAAAATAGTCAAAATGAGATGTAAGAAGTCCCCCCCCCCCCGCCCCCATAAAAAAATAGCCTAAGAGAATGCTTCGAACAGTTACTTCCAACAACAAATATTAATTCTAGAGAACAACAATTATTAGTCTACATCAACCAAGGGTGCTGTATATTAATACTGTCACAGCAGAGTACAAACAATGATCATAGGAAAAGGAAACCTCCTGTTTACACTTCAGTAACAAATGTCATACGATACCTACTAATATTGTGTCGGACCTCCTTTTGATCGACTAATGCAGCAGCTCGATGTGAAATTGACTCAACAGCTCGCTGGAAGTTGTAGGGAAGCAGCCTACTCACGCCGTAATAAATTCACATCAGTCTTTCCATTGTGTGCCAGCCAGTCCACTGTAACTAGCTCTGACGTCATAAATGTTGCGCAATACTTTAAATATCAAGCAAATAACCTGAAACATTTCTAGCATGTCTAGAGTAATACTAAATTAATATGTGTTGAATATCAGTTCGATAACTTTAGCCATTTCGGAAATTTGAACGTTTTTCTGTAAAAATCATTGGCGCAACACAAAAGAGCTAGAGACTTCAAAATTTATAATTAGATTCCTTTTTCATAAATATTTAATAGAAACAGTCTTCTGGATCTCACAAATTAAGATTTTAATTGAAATTCATGATTTTCTGGTTTTTGTCTTATAAATTAAGGAAGCAAGGTAGATTAAGTAGGCTAATAAATAAGGCTAGGATATTTATATTTAAGCAGAATGGAGATCCGCTATAGCCCTAAGGATGTGAGAAGTTTCATTTGAATACCTATAAAACTATAGCGATAGCGTATCTCCAAAGGGCCAGTTCAGAGCACGTCTACTGCGTGCAGTGTAATTAAATTAATTCTCTCGCCCAAAATATTTAGCTTAGCCACGTCAAACTTTTATTATGATTACTTACCTGTGTGTTGAATGCACATTTAAATTGAGAGCTTCATCGGCCATCAGCAGAAGAAGCTATGATTTATTCAATAACTTACTGTGGTGCATTACTAGCCCAGCGGCTAGTCGGGAGAGCGGATTTGATCAGGCGTTCCCTTAGCCGTCCGCACCGTGGCTTTATACACTCCTGGAAATTGAAATAAGAACACCGTGAATTCATTGTCCCAGGAAGGGGAAACTTTATTGACACGTTCCTGGGGTCGGATACATCACATGATCACACTGACAGAACCACAGGCACATAGACATAGGCAACAGAGCATGCACAATGTCGGCATTAGTACAGTGTATATCCACCTTTCGCAGCAATGCAGGCTGCTATTCTCCCATGGAGACGATCGTAGAGATGCTGGATGTAGTCCTGTGGAACGGCTTGCCATGCCATTTCCACCTGGCGCCTCAGTTGGACCAGCGTTCGTGCTGGACGTGCAGACCGCGTGAGACGACGCTTCATCCAGTCCCAAACATGCTCAATGGGGGACAGATCCGGAGATCTAGCTGGCCAGGGTAGTTGACTTACACCTTCTAGAACACGTTGGGTGGCACGGGATACATGCGGACGTGCATTGTCCTGTTGGAACAGCAAGTTCCCTTGCCGGTCTAGGAATGGTAGAACGATGGGTTCGATGACGGTTTGGATGTACCGTGCACTATTCAGTGTCCCCTCGACGATCACCAGTGGTGTACGGCCGGTGTAGGAGATCGCTCCCCACACCATGATGCCGGGTGTTGGCCCTGTGTGCCTCGGTCGTATGCAGTCCTGATTGTGGCGCTCACCTGCACGGCGCCAAACACACATACGACCATCATTGGCACCAAGGCAGAAGCGACTCTCATCGCTGAAGACGACACGTCTCCATTCGTCCCTCCATTCACGCCTGTCGCGACACCACTGGAGGCGGGCTAGACGATGTTGGGGCGTGAGCGGAAGACGGCATAACGGGGTGCGGGACCGTAGCCCAGCTTCATGGAGACGGTTGCGAATGGTCCTCGCCGATACCCCAGGAGCAACAGTGTCCCTAATTTGCTGGGAAGTGGCGGTGCGGTCCCCTACGGCACTGCGTAGGATCCTACGGTCTTGGCGTGCATCCGTGCGTCGCTGCGGTCCGGTCCCAGGCCGACGGGCACGTGCACCTTCCGCTGACCACTGGCGACAACATCGATGTACTGTGGAGACCGCATGCCCCACGTGTTGAGCAATTCGGCGGTACGTCAACCCAGCCTCCCGCATGCCCACTATATGCCCTCGCTCAAAGTCCGTCAACTGCACATACGGTTCACGTCCACGCTGTCGCGGCATGCTACAAGTGTTAAAGACTGCGATGGAGCTTCATATGCCACGGCAAACTGGCTGACACTGACGGCGGCGGTGCACAAATGCTGCGCAGCTAGCGCCATTCGACGGCCAACACCGCGGTTGCTGGTGTGTCCACTGTGCCGTGCGTGTGATCATTGCTTGTACAGCCCTCTCGCAGTGTCCGGAGCAAGTATGGTGGGTCTGACACACCGGCGTCAATGTGTTCTTTTTTCCATTTCCAGGAGTGTATATAAGAACGCTGCGCGAGGAAGCAAGGCCAAAGGTCTTTCCAGACGCTGAATAGCACGCCATCTGTGTTAGGAGCCGCGTCGCGTCGGTATCATTGCTACAAACAGCCTCGGATGCCGTATTAAGTTACTCGAGATACGCGTAACCATGAAGTCACCTTCGAGTGAAGTGTTAATTCTGGGTTGACTTTAATTATCGATCTTCAGTTTGCTTATTGTCGTATTTTCACGTGCCGCCGCGGGACAAACATTCTATCATTATTTAGCGTGGCGTTTGATGAACCTAATCATCAAATTATGGCGAGCATTCATTTAAACATTTAATTTGGACAGTTATAGTGGCATCAGCGCATTAGACTCTGAACTGCTCTGTTAGTTAGATTGTGTGGATTCTTTTGTTTTCATCTGTGACTTTCAGAATACAGAACGTTTTTTCACGACCGTTTTTGATTAAAAATCCCAGACAAAGTCCTAATTCTTCAGAGCTATAAGCTGTAACTGCAAGTGTATTCTCAGAAGAAGTGGGCACTAGGAATTCTAATTACAGGCTTCACGTTTTGCTGGTCTCTTTCTGGTTGCCAATATAGTAGTTAGAGAGCCAGTGTTGAGAACGGCGAAAGACAGCATAAATAACATTCTAAATAATAGGAACTGGTTTTACATTCTACAAATATATATACAACAGTAAAATTTCCTACCCACCGCCCCACAAAGTCCCCTGCAAAAATATTAAGCCATGTTTGTTCCATAGCAGTCTATAACTGCCAAACTCTTGCCAGCGCTGGATTATGTTCGTGATTTGACCTCTCGATTACGGCCCATAAATGTTCTATGGGACTAATGGCAGCAGATCTGGGTGGCCAAATAGTGTATTCCATTTGTCCAGAACGTTCGGAAGAACAACTGTGAACAATTGTGGCTCGGTGACATGGCGCAGTGACATCGATAAATATTCCATCGTCGCTTAGGAGCTTTTAAGTTAGTGAATGTCCGAAAGAACAGATACCATCTTCAGATACACTCCCGGAAATGGAAAAAAGAACACATTGACACCGGTGTGTCAGACCCACCATACTTGCTCCGGACACTGCGAGAGGGTTGTACAAGCAATGATCACACGCACGGCACAGCGGACACACCAGGAACCGCGGTGTTGGCCGTCGAATGGCGCTAGCTGCGCAACATTTGGCACCGCCGCCGTCAGTGTCAGCCAGTTTGCCGTGGCATACGGAGCTCCATCGCAGTCTTTAACACTGGTAGCATGCCGCGACAGCGTGGACGTGAACCGTATGTGCAGTTGACGGACTTTGAGCGAGGGCGTATAGTGGGCATGCGGGAGGCCGGGTGGACGTACCGCCGAATTGCTCAACACGTGGGGCATGAGGTCTCCACAGTACATCGATGTTGTCGCCAGTGGTCGGCGGAAGGTGCAAGTGCCCGTCGACCTGGGACCGGACCGCAGCGACGCACGGATGCACGCCAAGACCGTAGGATCCTACGCAGTGCCGTAGGGGACCGCACCGCCACTTCCCAGCAAATTAGGGACACTGTTGCTCCTGGGGTATTGGCGAGGACCATTCGCAACCGTCTCCATGAAGCTGGGCTATGGTCCCGCACACCGTTAGGCCGTCTTCCGCTCACGCCCCAACATCGTGCAGTCCGCCTCCAGTGGTGTCGCGACAGGCGTGAATGGAGGGACGTATGGAGACGTGTCGTCTTCAGCGATGAGAGTCGCTTCTGCCTTGGTGCCAATGATGGTCGTATGCGTGTTTGGCGCCGTGCAGGTGAGCGCCACAATCAGGACTGCATACGACCGAGGCACACAGGGCCAACACCCGGCATCATGGTGTGGGGAGCGATCTCCTACACTGGCCGTACACCACTGGTGATCGTGGAGGGGACACTGAATAGTGCACGGTACATCCAAACCGTCATCGAACCCATCGTTCTACCATTCCTAGACCGGCAAGGGAACTTGCTGTTCCAACAGGACAATGCACGTCCGCATGTATCCCGTGCCCCCCAACGTGCTCTAGAAGGTGTAAGTCAACTACCCTGGCCAGCAAGATCTCCGGATCTGTCCCCCATTGAGCATGTTTGGGACTGGATGAAGCGTCGTCTCACGCGGTCTGCACGTCCAGCACGAACGCTGGTCCAACTGAGGCGCCAGGTGGAAATGGCATGGCAAGCTGTTCCACAGGACTACATCCAGCATCTCTACGATCGTCTCCATGGGAGAATAGCAGCCTGCATTGCTGCGAAAGGTGGATATACACTGTACTAGTGCCGACATTGTGCATGCTCTGTTGCCTGTGTCTATGTGCCTGTGGTACTGTCAGTGTGATCATGTGATGTATCCGACCCCAGGAATGTGTCAATAAAGTTTCCCCTTCCTGGGACAATGAATTCACGGTGTTCTTATTTCAATTTCCAGGAGTGTAGATTAGGCTTACTGGGCATTAATGTTCTTCACTGCGGATGCACTCACATTGCTCAAACTCTTACAGGAATTGGTAGATTGACTGCCACAAATAATGAGTATAGTGGGCACGGGCACTACTGATTATGTGTGTATCCTCTGTGTCCTCGATGGCTCAGTCAGATACAGCACCTGTCATGTAAGCAGGAGGTCCCATTTCGAGTTCCGGTCGAGACACACGTTTTAAACTGTCCCCGTTGATGTTTATCCCCGCCATAAGCAGCATCAAACCAGTCTCAGGACTGAAGACCACAACAAC
This sequence comes from Schistocerca serialis cubense, assembly GCF_023864345.2. Classification (NCBI taxonomy): domain Eukaryota; kingdom Metazoa; phylum Arthropoda; class Insecta; order Orthoptera; family Acrididae; genus Schistocerca; species Schistocerca serialis. The sequence goes on along the minus strand of NC_064638.1, from coordinate 1,264,122,556 downwards.
AAACAAGCAGCTAATGGTCTAGATTTAAGTGTAATTTCATTCGTAAATAATTCATGACAGAGTAGACACGAAAAACGTAGCATTTCAGATCTACTATTCAATGCAAAACGAACCTACAAAATTATAAACCGCTGTACAGTGTCATAACTCCTTCTTATGTTCAGAGTGAACTGTATCTCAGTAGCATAGGATTCTGGCCTGTAGAAATCGAGCGGAAAGTTTGTTTTTGGACAGCTGATCAGGACATTCTATCTGGTTGTTAATAAACTTCTACAATCTTCTTCTCCTTTTGCTGTTTCCCGTTTCTCTAAGAGGTCGGCGTTATTGTATAAGTTTTGGCAATGTTGGTGACAGTCGGTTGCCAGATGCCCCACGTGACGCTACCACTCCCTTACGGAATCTGTTTACCGACCCTGTTTGTTTGCGTCTACAGTAAATGTCATCTTCAATCTTCGGAACGTTTTCTGAAAGTTTGCGTATCTGCGGCAGTATTTGGGTAAAAGCCCGATACTTACCTGACTGTATGTGGGGAAAACCAGCTAAAAATTACTTCCGGACTGGCCGGCTCACCATCCCTCGTCTTTAAACCTCGAGGCGGAATCGGTCTGGAGTAGGCTTGTCTTCCCGAATCCCGAATGGGTCAGTAAACAGCTACGATACCACTGACCGGCACTATAACAGTATACGAACCATGGAAACATAAACGACCCGTAAACATTGATAAACAACGCTTACAGCGGAAGGAGACTTCTGGGGTATGTAACTAGCGCAAGCTTTCTAATATATCAACTATCTGCGTGGATAAATTTTCAAAAAACTTTCAGGCCGTCTGGCACAACGATCCGAGAGACACTTGTGAGGTAGCAGAACATCAGATGGAGGGAATCACCTATGGCGCTGAATTTAGGAATATGTAACCACTATTCATTTAATTACTTTAACACTAATGAACTGTTAATGAGATGCTATTATTGCGTAAGTATTTATGATGTTATATTTGGTAAGAGGAAGCCTGCTGGAGGATATTGAGCTCTCCAAGGAAGTGGGCGAGGCGTATCAGCTGGTGACAAGTTGCAGCCTCAGCCAGGTCAGTAGCCCGTGGCTGTCAGGAATCTGCCTCGAGCCCGTGTCGGTCGCTGTACCCACCCGCAACAGAAGTGACGTCATGCTGTGACGCTGGCACTGCTTTGGTTGCTTGGAGTCTGTTGCTTGTAACCTCCCCCCCCCCCCCCCCTCCGTGCTCCCCTTCTCAAAGAGAGCAAAATTCTCAATGTTGCTTGGTGAGGTGATGACTACACACAGATACGTTGCACCTGCCGGCCGGAGTGGCCGAGCGGTTCTAGGCGCTACTGTCTGGAACCGCGCGACTGCTGCAGTCGCAGGTTTGAATCCTGCCTCGGGCGTGGATGTGTGTGATGTTCTTAGGTTAGTTAGGTTTAAGTAGTTCTAAGTTCTAGGGGACTGATGACCACAGAAGTTAAGTCTCACAGTACTCAGAGCCATTTGAACCATTTGAAGGTTCCAACTGCAGTTCATAATAATAAATAGGAGGGCAGTGCAGATGAATAACAGGAACCACAACTGTGACATATATCGGATATATATCGGATATAAACGAAGAGATAGACGAAGAAAATATATTTATAAGCATGTTGCTACCATTTCTTCGTGTAGCTATGGAGTACTTACCGCCTGACGCGATTAATAGAAACCGGCCACAAAATCGGATAAACTGTTTAGATTTTTGAAATTCGTTGCTGGGTGTTTTTTGTATATTGAAAATTAGATTACACTATCAGAATCGTCGTGCAAATAATGGTAATGTACATGTTTCTTCTTAAGATATCATGATTCCTGTGGGTATTATTAAATTCTACATCAGCTGTGAAACGTTTGCCATTAAGGTTTCATAAGTCCGCCGTCCTTGGCACTCCTGGCATACACATCTCCTTCATCGACACAAAGTACAGTCATGGTCACAGTGCCACCATGGGATTCCCAGCCACGCGGTCGGGCTAGACCACGCTCTGGGGCTCCCTACCCCTCTTGCCCCGGCTACCGTTCGGCACCACGCAGCCGCCCACGAGTCGCGGGCCGCCGAGAAGTCACGCGCGGCCACGCCCACTTCGAACTTAGAATATTTTCAGAGCACCACAGGTCTCCGCCGATACAGTTAGCCCTCGGTATTATAGCACTGAATTGCGCAACAGAATGTGACACTCATACGGCTTCTGGCTCTCAATATATCTTTACAGTTCAATTAACATGATTGCTGCAAAACTCCTACCTTTAACTAACCTAATCACTCTCGTTATTCAACCCTCTTTACTGCGCTTTTAGAAGGTTGTCAGTATGACGTAGAAGCTTATCAATATTAAGATGTTTATGAACTTCAGTTTGGTGACATCTATGATCTTTTTGTCAGTTAGCCTTCTTCCAAGTCGCTGGGATTGGATGGTCTGCCTAAGTAGTTTTATGTACGGTTTTGGCCTGTGTTGGGTACTAATACTACATTGCTTCTTAACGAGGTTTTGGAAGGAAGGTTTGTTCCTGACTGGTTTAAAGTTGACGGAATTGTGATAATTCCATGAGGTTCTCCTCAGGCAGCAAGTAATAAATTTCGCCTTATTAAATTTTTAAATTTTGATTATAAGACTGTGGCGACGGCGGTGAATAGCCGGCTGTCTGCGTTTCGGGGGAAAGTTGTTGCTGGCCGTCAAAGTTGTATTTCTGGTCGTACTGTTCTGACCCCGGAAGCAGAACGTCGTGGTATCATATTGGTCGCCGCTGATGCTTCTGTTTATGATGCTCTCAATATTTTCAATTTTGACAAGGCTTCCTGTTGCAGGTAACGGAAGCGTTGGGTTCACGATTGATCAGCACAGTGTCTTGCAGAAATTTTTTACGGATATCCAAGTTTCGGTGATTGTCAGTTGCCAACTGACACTCCCTATTAGCATCCATAAGGGTTTTCGTCAGGGATGTCCGCTTTCAATCTTTGTTATACACTTGTACCCATTCTCCGAAGAATCGTCGCTTAGTTACAAAGGTGGACACTCTTGGGCGAGACGGTCTCTGTGCATCCATATGCAGATGATGTGATGTTGTTACTCCGTTCTCCCCCTAAGATTCCGTTCCTCGAGCCTGCGTTGGATGTCTTTTGCCGTATATCCGGCGGCCGCATTAATGAATGCAAATGTCGATTGATGGAATTATTGGGTTTTCGTAATACTGCCATTTCGTGGGCGACGATAGTCTAAATCTTTGGGAGTCATAACTGACCATTCTACACACCAAATGGCTACAGTTAATTGTAAGTCGTTAACGGAGAAAATACAAGGAGCAATCCTCGAACATGAGCGTCATTCCCTTGATATTCTTCAGAAAGTTCGGACTCTGGATACCTTGGTCTTGTGCAAAGCATGTTACGTCGCTCATACCTTTCCCCTTCCCGCGATGATGGGTAGGAAACTAAGACAGCTGTCTAGTCCTCTTTTACGGAAGTATCACATTTATCGATAATGAAACGAGGTGGTTAGTCGTGCGCTTCCTCTCAGGGGTTTGGGACACCCCGATGTTCAAAATAAACCGTCTATTTTCTTCGTTCTGCGCTCCTTGCTGACTATTTCTCACGCAATCCTTACATTCACGTCTCTGTTATTTCAATGTCTACAGCCAGTCGATGTCGGTTGACTGAATTTCCAATGAAAAAATGTCACTGAATTTTATGTTGCTGCTGATAATCTGCAGAGGCAGCATCTCACTACCACATTTTTGCTAACGAGCGGGAGAGGGACTGACACTATGGCGCCGGTTAAACGGGCAACACGGCGAGCTTCTTTGAAGTCGGTGTGGTTTCATATTAGCTTCCTGGTCTACCAATGGTGGTGGAGTCTTCACGGTATCACCTGTTACAAAACTGTTATCCACCAATGAGGGGCTATTTCATATTGGGCTTAGTGACACAGACCAATGTAAGCACTGTCCCGTCATAGACACGCAGCAACATTGATTTAATAGTTATGGTCGCTGGCACTGTTTTGTAAAACAATTATCGTTTCTAACTCGATCCCTTGAGACCTTCTTTTCGGCTGACATCGTACTGCGTCAGGACTTCTCCCAATTCCCGAGAGAAAAGTCAAATACGGCTGCATGGTTGTCAGGTCACTATGTTCATTACGTTGTAGATGGAGGAGAATATGTGGCCCACTCGTCTTCCACCGATAGATGGCCACTGAAAGTAGGAAGGGCTTGTGCCTGCCACGGTATCGCGAATTATTCACCAATATGTTAACATTTGCGAGGGTTCAAAAAAATAAATAAATAAAATAAAAATGCGAGGGCCCCTTGCCAGGGAAAAAGCAAAGACCTCAAGGACAGTGAAGATCGTCGGTACGGCAGAACAGATTAAAATCCAAATGTGTGTGTACCGCCGGCCGGAGTCGCCGAGCGGTTCGAGGCGCTTCAGTCTGGAACCGCGCGACCGCTACGGTCGCAGATTCGAATCCTGCCTCGGGCATGGATGTGTGTGATGTATTTAGTTTAGTTAGGTTTAAGTAGTTCTAAGTTCTAGGGGACTGGTGACCTCCGATAGTGCTCAGAGCCATTTGAACCGTTTAGTGTGTACCAGTATCGGGCAGCGTTTGGTAAGCATGTGTACTCCGGATGAGGGGAGGCTGTAAAGAAAAACTCTGGGACTTACAGTTTCAGTTTTTAATGTGAGTCGGCACTAACCAATTTCCGAACTAGAGTATCAAGTAGATAATGCGTGATGGATATTTCTCCCAATGCACCCAACCAAGGAGGTGAACTTAAAAGAAAATCGTCCGTCGCAGAAAGCTGCGCAAGAGCCCCATAAGATTCTGCGGAGACCGCAACAGCATCCAAAGTGAAGGACTCACAATGCTCTCGAACGAATTCATGCAAATTAAGGACAAAAAGGAAGTACTTCTTTGGCTCACTGAACATAAAGTCACTTTTGAAAATAGGGAATCTAAATGAACTAACTAAAGCATTAGACGAATACCAAATACACCTTTGGCTCTTCAGGAAACTAGGTTCACTGATGAACACATCATAGGGTAAGAGATTTATGGGATTCTCAAAGGAAAGAAAGGCTGAATCCGATGGGAAAAGGCATTCCACGTCTAAGAACAGGGTATATTGTAAACGGAACAATAGTAAATTCGACCACGGATTTTTATTCCGTAAGTGAAAGGCTCTCACTTCTTACCCTGAGACGTGCAGACAAGGCATACACCATAATAAATTCTCATGCTTCATAAATGTGAACAGTAAAAGGAACGGAAAAAAAGTTGAAAGTTTAGGGAGCCACTAGATCACGAACTATCAAAGGTTCCTTTGTTGTTGTTGTTGTGGTCTTCAGTCCTGAGACTGGTTTGTTGCAGCTCTCCATGCTACTCTATCCTGTGCAAGCTTCTTCATCTCCCAGTACCTACATCTTTCTGAATCTGCTTAGTGCATTCATCTCTTGGTCTCCCTCTACGATTTCTACCCTCCACACTGCCTTCCAATACTAAATTGGTGATCCCTTGATGCCTCAGAACATGTCCTACAAACAGATCTCTTCTTCTAGTCAAGTTGTGGCACAAACTCCTCCCCAATTCTGTTCTGTACCTCCTCATTAGTTATGTGGTATATCCGACTAATCTTCAGCATTCTTCTGTAGCACCACATTTCGAAAGCTTCTAATTTCTTCTTGTCCAAACTATTTATCGTCCATGTTTCACTTCCATACATGGCTACAATCCATACAAATACTTTCAGAAACGACTTCCTTAGACTTAAATCTATACTCGATGTTAACAAATTTCTCTTCTTCAGAAACGCGTTCCATGCCATTGCCAGTCTACATTTTATGTCCTCTCTAATTCGACCATCATTAGCTATTTTGCTCCACAAATAGCGAAACTCCTTTACTATTTTAAGTGTCTCATTTCCTAATCTAATTCCTTCAGCATCACCCGACCTAATTCGACTACATTCCATTATCCCCGTTTTGCTTTTGTTGATGTTCATGTTATATCCTCCTTTCAAGACACTTTCCATTCCGTTCAACTGCTCTTCAAGGTCCTTTGCTGTCTCTGACAGAATTACAATGTCATCGGCAAACTTCAAAGTTTTTATTTCTTCTCCATGGATTTTAATACCGACTCCGAATTTTTCTTTTGTTTCCTTTACTGCTTGCTCAATATACAGTTTGAACAATATCGGGGAGAGGATACATCCCTGTCTCACTCCCTTCCCAACAACTGCTTCCCTTTCAGGCCCTCGACTCTTATAACTGCCATCTGGTTTCTGTACATATTGTAAATAACGTTTCGCTCCCTGCATTTTACCCCTGCCACTTTACGAATTCAAAAGAGAGTATTCCAGTCAACACTGTCAAAAGCTTTCTCTAAGTCTATAAATGCTAGAAACGTAGGTTTGCCTTTCCTTAATCTAGCTTCTAAGATAATTCGTAGGGTCAGTATAGCCTCATGTGTTCTAATATTTCTACGGAATCCAAACTGATCTTCCCTGAGGTCAGCTTCTACCAGTTTTTCCATTCGTCTGCAAAGAATTCGTGTTAGTATTTTGCAGGTGTGACTTATTAACCTGACAGTTCGGTAATTTTCACATCTGTCAACACCTTCTTTCTTTGGGGTTGGAATTAATATTCTTCTTGAAGTCTGAAGGTATTTCGCCTTTCTCATACATCTTGCTCACCAGATGGTAGAGTTTTGTCAGGTCTGGCTCTCCCAAGGGTTTCAGTAGTTCTAATGGAATGTTGTATACTCCCGGAGCCTTGTTTTGTCTTAGGTCTTTCAGTGCTCTGTCAAACTCCTTACGCAGAATCATATCTCCCATTTCATCTACATCCTCTTCCATTTCCATAATACTGTACTCAAGTACATCGCCCTTTTATAGACCCTCTATATACTCCTTCCACCTTTCTGCTTTCCCTTCTTTGCTTAGAAGTGGGTTTCCACTTGAGCTCTTGATATTCATAGAAGTGGTTCTCTTTTCTCCAAAGGTCTCTTTAATTTTCCTGTAGGTGGTATCTTACCCGTACTGAGATAAGCCTCCACACCCTTACATTCGTCCTCTAGCCATCCCTGCTTAGTTATTTTGCACTTCCTGTCGATCTCATTTTTGAGACGTTTGTATTCGTTTCAGCCTGCTTCATTTACAGCAACTTTATATCTTCTCTTTTCATCAATTAAATTCAATATTTCTTCTCTTACGCAAGGATTTCTACTAGCCCTCGTGTTTTAACCACTTGATCCTCTGCTGCCTTCATTATTACATTCCTTAGAGCTGCCCATTCTTCTTCTACTGTATTTCTTTACCCCATTCCTATCAATTATTCGCTTATGCTCTCCCTGACACTCTGTATAACCTCTGGTTTAGTCAGTTTATCCAGGTCCCATCTCCTTAAATTCCCACATTTTTGCAGTTTCTTCAGTTTTAATCTACAGTTCATAACCAATAGATTGTGGTCAGAGTCCACATCTGCCTCTGGAGATGTCTTACAATTTAAAACATGGTTCCTAAATCTCTGTCTTACCATTATGTAATCTATCTGATACCTTCTAGTATCTCCAGGCTTCTTCCATGTATACAACCTTCTTTGATGATTCTTGAACCAAGTGTTAGCTATGATTATGTTATGCGCTGTACAAAATTCTACCAGGCGGATTCTTCTTTCATTTCTTACCGCCATATTCACCTACTACGTTTCCTTCTCTTTCTTTCCCTACTGTCGAATTCCAGTCACCCATGACTATTATATTTTCGTCTCCTTTCAGTATCCGAATAATTTATTTTGCCTCATCATCCATTTCATCAATTTCTTCGTCATCGCAGTGCTAGTTGGCATATAAACTTGTACTACTGTAGTAGGCGTGGGCTTCTCCTAATGTTTTATTCATTATTAAACCTACTCGAGCATTACACCTATTTGATTTTGTATTTATAACCCTGTATTCACCTGACCAAAAGTCTTGTTCCTCCTGCCACACCGAGCGAGGTGGCGCAGTGGTTAGACACTGGACTCGCATTCGGAAGGACGACGGTTCAATCCCGCGTCCGGCCATCCTGATTTAGGTTTTCCGTGATTTCCCTAAATCAGTCCAGGCAAATGCCGGGATGGTTCCTCTGAAAGGGCACGGCTGACTTCCTTCCCCATCCTTCCCTAATCCGAAGAGACCGATGACCACGCTGTCTGGTCTCCTTCCCCAAAAAACCAACCAACCAACCTCCTGCCACCGAACTACACTAATTCCCACTATATCTAACTTCAACCTATCCGTTTCGCTTTTTCAATTTTCTAACCTACCTGCCCCATTAAGGGATCTGAAAACAATAACAAAAGATAATCTAAGCATTTGAGTTGCTTTACTGCAGGAGAATGTCAGAAATTATGTAGGTTGAAAAGGTAAGCAATGAGGTAGTTCTTCGCAGAATGGAGGAGTAAAAGAAAATATGGAAAACACGGAAAAGATGAAGGGCCTTGATAGCAGGACATCTGTTAAGACATTACGGAATAACTTCCTTGCTAGAGGGAGCTTCAGATAGTATAAACTGCGGAGGAAGTCAGAGATCGGAATATATTCAGGAAATAATAAAGGTCGTAGGTCTCAAATGCTACCCTGGGATTAAAAGGTTTTCACAAGAGATATATTCATGTCGGGCCACATAAAACCAGTCAGAATACTAATGGTTAAAAAAAAAAGAGTAATAATGTATCATCTGAAAACTATGTTCAGTTGTTTTCGATATTTTGAAAGTAATTGTAGAGTGTGCGTATCTGTGATCTAAAAGTAGTAATATATCAAGAATTACCAATCCTTTCGACTTAACCTGTAGATTATAAATTAAACCCTATATATTACATACCATTGACATGTTCACAATTATTATGTTCTGAGGTTCACAGAGGTCTGAATAGGCACTTGTGGAAGTAAAAGTGAACATCCAAAAATGTTGAATAAATTGAAAAATAATGCCGATCATGTTCATAGAACAAGAGGATTTTGTTTAACTTCAACTAGAATAGCTTTCACGATTGTGAATTTAACGTATATTACCAGCTGGGAGAACCACTTACGTTTGTTTGTTTTTTTGTGAAATCAGGAGACCTTACTTCAGTAACTGGCTTGCGGCAAGGAAACTGAGTGTTCCATCCGCCCTCTGTGCCAACGGACGATAAGCATATCATTCTGGAGTTGTCATTCAATCTTTGCTAAGCAATCGTTGAGTACAGTCTAATACATGTAGACGATGAAATCCGTTTGTGCTGGTCTGAGCGAAACTATCGTTGTAGAAGCTCTAATCGCACGATTCGGATGGACGTTTCCGGCATATTTTATGTTGTTGAAAGGGTAGTGCCAGTTTTTATAGAGGTCAACTAATTTGACTGTTTCGATTAATGCTTTTAAGAAGTTTATCGAAAAGTGACCTGCAAACGAAATTGTCCCATGTTTCGTACATGATTTTGTGGGCCGCACTCACCGGCACATTGACTGACAGGTAATTAATTTTTTCCGCTTTTGAGGTGAGCAGGTACACATTTCAACCAAGTGGCCAATAAACAGTACAAGTATCAGAGCTGAGTTTTGGAAAATTCTCAGACTTTTAACGTGGAAACGCATAGGAGCTATTTCTTTGTCTGTCGTAGGGGAATTGCTTTCGTTGTCAGCGACCCAGGATATAATACACTTCCATTTCAGCACGTGAGACTTTACATTATTTTTCGAAAAACTTATCTTTTTACCAGTTACCTTACTTCAGTCAGTACTTTTCATCATATGGAACTCAGATGTCAATAAGTACACTGAAAATTACAGGTCATGCCTTTAGAATATTTCTGGGATACTTGTTCGACTGATCTACAGGCCTTCTTGCGTAGGTGGAAAATGAATTTGGCAAATAAAAACTTCGGGTAGTGGAGAAAGAATACTGAGTAGAACTGTGTAATGTAAACTTGAAGTGGCTAGGTTATGCTTTATTGACTGTGACTAACTTCCCATTTCTCGAAGTGAAATACCAAATAGCCCACACACAAAATAAATGCCAGCCCTCACAGGTAAAAACTGTCTTACTAACTCTCATGCAATTGCTAGTGACAATTATCTGTTACATGCTACTTTCCCTTCAGAGTTATGTAGTTCCAATAGTTTTCAAACATCGACTGTACGAAACGCAGAGTATTACTGATAAACGAATCGTGTCCTGATATCATTTATGATTTGAACTGTGTTAGATCCTTTATAAGAACAATAATTCCGTCAGTATGGCTCATTGTAGCGGGCCCTAACTACACAAATTGGTAGCGACGTGTTGGATGCTTCAGAGAACTAACAAAAGTGACTAAGTTACATAGCTGTGTTTTATGTTGTGACTGTTTACCAGCAAGAAAGCTTCGTACTTTCATGGTTCGCCACTATATTCTATCTCGAAACTTTATAGACTTTTCCAAGTAACTCTAACCTTTGCACCCTAGTTCTAATGGACTTTCAATAGTCCAATAGTTTTTCATTACTTAGTTGATACTAATTGCCAAACATTTCGTGCGAGATGAATTCTTGTGCTTATGCACCTTCTTAATACAAGAGAGAGAGAGAGAGAGAGAGAGAGAGAGAGGGAAAGAGTGTGCGTGACAGTAGGTTTGAGGATTTCTTTTATGTGTGTTTGTGTGGGGTGGGGGGGGGGGTGAGAGCTCTATAGGTTGGTCTCGTCTAATAGTTCTTTGAGGGCAGGGAACAGAGTTGCATTGCAGAGAGGAAAACAAGTGATAAATGAATACACAGGTCTCTGCAATGGAACTCTGTTCTCTGCCCTCAAAGAATTATTAGATGAGAGCTACCTGTACAGCTCTCACCCCTTTCCCCCCCCCCCCAGCGCCACCCACCACCCCATACACACAAACAAAAAGAAACTAATCCTCAATCCTACTGTCACACTTACCCCCCCCCCCCTCTCTCTCTCTCTCTCTCTCCCTTTTCATGCGCAACAGACAACACACACACACACACACACAAAAGTTTTTGTAATAATAATAATAATAATAATAATAATAATAGTAATAATGAAAAATCCTCAAACCTGCTCTCTCTCTCTCTCTCTCTCTCTCTCTCTCTCTCTCTCTCTCTCTCTCACGCACACACACACACACACACACACACACACACTCCCCCCGCCATCCCCGCCTCCCCCCCCCCCCCCACACACACACAGCACACAAACATAGACACACACAAAATGCACAGACACTTCTGAAAGATTCAGAACAACTGCCAGGAACACCTTCAACTGTTCCACCGTCAGCCATCTTGTTTTTACATCTTCAATTGTTCCACTGTCCACCATGTTTGTTTCTACAGCTGGTAAACAGTGAAACAGTGACAGTGACAATAAGAGCTCAATATATTGTGTTTGACAGTGATGAAGATGAGGAAAAAGAAAACGAAATTTCAAAAATGGTTCAAATGGCTCTGACCACTATGGGACTTAACTTCGGAGGTCATCAGTCCCCTAGAACTTAGAACTACTTAAACCTAACTAACCTAAGGACATCACACACATCCATGCCCGATGCAGGATTCGAACCTGCGACCGTATCGGTCTCGCGGTTCCAGACTATAGCGCCTAGAACCGCTCGGCCACCCTGGCCGGCTGAAAACGTAAGTGAAACAATGTAAACAGACACACACATACACACACACATACACACACACACACAACACACACACATAGAATTAATTTATTTCAGATGTAGAAATAACAGTTTTCAAATAGTAACTTTGGCTTAAATAATTCATCTACTTTAACGTGTAAGTGGTGCCAGATGACAAAGGGTGAAACAAAACAGTCACTGTAGAAACACAATACATCAGAAAAACCACACAATGTGGTAAAAAGGTGTGAATTCATAATTTTATAAGTTTTTTCCCGATATCTATAATTATGATTTAAAAACTAATATTTACATGTATACAAACAGTAAAGAACATTCTTTCTCTTTAACAACCATAAAATAAAAGCCCAGTGAAAATGTTGCAAGTGCAGTGAAACATGTTTGGGTTAAAAAACAAAATTGTTTTTTTGCTAAAGGCGGATCCTATCAAAAACATATATATATTTGTAGCAGGTTTACTATAAAATATGTATACCACATCGGAAGGACAGATGTATTACACTATCGAGTATTATAGGCTGTTCTCTACTATTTACGATTTCACGGCCGATATTAAGTTCACTTAAAACTTCCATGCTGGCAGCCTATGAGCATTATGTTAAACTTTCCCCTAACGTTAGAAAAATTTTAAGGGAAGTCTCCCCTGCTGTTCACACACTGTAACCATATTTCAGTTGATGGAAGGGATTCATTACTAGGTAGACGGAATATAAATACGCACTTGGAAGCTTCTAACGAGCTTTTACTGGACAGCGTCATCGGCAGAAGGGCTCATTGGGAATATATTGGGCTTGCACGATTTCGGCGTTCTAATGGCGACTTGCCTTTGTTCCAGAGCGAGGAACCGCACCGTATAAAGCCAGCCTCCACTTTGTTTGGTCCGCATTTTGCGCGCGATAGGTTAATGAAAAGCCAAACGACGCTCTCTGCCAACACAGTTTCATACGGTGTATTGTTCCCCTAACGCCTTTGTCTGCCATTTCAAGGGTCATAAGGTGCGGTGGCAATGACAGCAACGTTGCTGGGCAGTCAGAATATATGTGAGAAAAAATGGCTATATCTTGTTGTCGTCATTCCTCTTTGGAAATTACTGTTTGCGTTCCTGTATGTATGTGTGTGTGTGTGTGTGTGTGTGTGTGTGTGTGTGTGTGTGTGTGTGTGTCTCTGAAAGAGGGAGATGTGAGATATGTTCCCCACTGAACTTGCCATAGCTCACTGCGGTTAACCTACAGCTGTAAATAATACTGTACTGTGCTGCGCTGTGCGGATACCCTGTGTTAGGAGAATAGCTTTTGTTTGCGCTGCTGGACGGAATTATGCGGTTAGCTGGCCATTTGTATGTCCCAGACGTGGTCGACGTCACTGGATTACTCATTGCACAGTGGACGTGCTATGTGAAATAAAGGCTAAATGTTGAATCATATACAATCACACACTGTTAAACCGTTACCTTTCTTTCTTTTCCTTGGATAACATTTTTCTCTACACGTCAGTTTTCAGAATGCTATGGAAAATGTATTAGCCTCATACACGGCCTGTCATCGAAGTGGCGTGTTAATTGCACAAGTGATTAACAGGTGAAGCTGTTTTCAGTCGCTTCGGGATCAGCAACAGAATTTAGTTAGTGTTCTGTTACCCTCCAAGACAGTCGACAAATACGGTAAGATACAGATACAACTTGAATGTAACCCTAGTAGTTTCGTATTATCGAAGTTTGAATGCCTAGTTCTCCATGAATCAGTTTTGCATCATCCGTAGTGTTCCTAATGTCGCTACGTTAGAGGAATTTGTTGTCACAGTCTTGCAGACAACTAAGCTTTGTATTATTCTGTCATGTTTCAACTCATTGGAGCCATCATTACGTTCCATTCAGGTCTGGAAACGGCCACCTGTTTTGTATTGTCAGTAACGAAAATAAAAGCATTCTTAAATCATTGTGATCTTCACAGTGACAGGAACAACCAAATGAAAACAATGGATTGAATCGGTTGTTTGAGAACAATAGATAAATTCGCTTTGGTTTTATTTGAATTCGATTATGCATTTATTCATTTGACTGAATCTATATTTTAGGACAACCAGATGAAAACGATGTATCAGAAGGCTGTGGTTTTACGAGCCGATTGTTTATTATTCATTCCTCTTTTTTTCAAATGAAACCATAGTTGCTGTGTCTTGTACTTTTGGATACTGAGTGAAAATTTCATTTTTTCTTCTCAAGTGAGACGTTTCAAGTATTTCTAACAGATGTATGCATGGCTGTGTGCTTGGTGCGGCTGCCTCGAGTCGAATGAAATGCTGCTGCCTCTAGACACAGTTATCAAGCCACATGACGTCAGAACTTCCTGCCCCCAATAGCGCGCCAAGCGCCAGCACGCCTTATCAGTGTTGCGCAATCTTGATTTTCCAGCAACACGGCCCTAGTAGTGCTAGGCCCCGTGTTGCCCGGCAGCCTCGCGCAGCGGCTAAGTCCCTCTCAAGGTCACCCGCAATAGACGGCAGTATACAGTATATGCACACAGCCCTGGAAGTTCTGACGTCATGTCGCTTGATGTATATGTTCCTTCAACACAAATCACTTGCGGCGGGACCGGTTAGTCTATCCCTATCCATTAAACAAACTGTCCACGTACATGGAAAGGTTTCAGGTTGTCTGCCTCTTCATACTGCGATGGTTGACACTGGTTTAGCCGTCAAAAGCAGCATTGGCGAAAATTCGACTAAATACCTACCACGCACATGCCACATAAATCCAGTCCATGGGTAGTAGTTGAAAGGTAATTAAACTATAGAGCGTTCGGGATTCTCGAATGATTCGTTTGAAAAAAATGTCGAAAATTGCCTTTAAGTTGGTTTATTATCAAGTCTGCATTTAATAACCCAACTTCAATTACGCACTGTCGCTGATATTCTTTGTAACAAGTTCACATCCAAAAGCAGCCAGAAAGTGTTTCGTCCGAACGCATGTTTTGAACATACTATACCGTCATAGACCCACTACTACTTGCGGCTTGACACGTTCACACAGGAAACTTCCTCTGAAGAAGTGTTCAATATAAGGTCTGGTAATCAGCAGTCAGAGAGAGTCCCTTTAGTCAGCCATATTCCCAGTAGTGTCAGTGTCGTCGTAACTGCCGTCCGCTTCACGTCTGCTGTGCAGCGAGCTACCTTAATTTAAGTATTAACTGTATTTTTCTTACTTGTCACTTCTTCTTCCTTGTGTTTTTGCTTTTAGGAAGCTTTGTCGAGTGCTAGTAGTAGTGTTCCATAGATTTCGTGTTTGTTTTGAATACAGGCAGAGAGAGACCCTTTAGTCAACCGTAGTGCCAGTAGTGTTAGTGTTTGTTTTCAATACAGCCCAGAGACAGGTAGTGCTATTTTCATTGTTTTCAAAAGTGACTAGCAACCACAGTTTGGTCAACAATCAGCCGCCTTTAGTGAATTGCAGTCTAGTTAAAAGTGGCTTTACTCTATAGAGTAAATTGATGTCTTAGGATGGATAGGATGTGTGACTGCTGTGTACGGATGTTGTTTGCGAACAGCTGTGCGTGTTGATGGCCGCGGTCAGCCGTCTTCAGGCTGCTGCCTCGGAGTGTAGCGGCAGTGGGGAGTCTGGTGCGTCGCATGGTACACCCCAGGTGAAACATGCTTCACCCACGGTCCCTGCTGTCGAGACATCTTTGCGGGTACCGGGCGCGGTTGGGCCACCTACTCCCCAAGGGGAGTGACGGGTTCAGCGGCGTTCGCGGAGCACGAGGCGGAGGGTCAATGTGGAGGCTGGCCGTGTGGCATCGCCCGCTTTGCCTGTGAGTGGACATGTGGCCGCTCCTTCAGCAAGGTCCGAGCGGTCACACGGGGGGAGGGGTTTATTAGTTATTGGGAGCTCCAACGTTAGGCGGGTGACGGAGCCCCTTAGGGAAATAGCGGAAAGGTCGGGGAAGAAGGCCAGTGTTCACTCTGTCTGCTTGCCGGGGGTCTCATCCGAGATGTGGAGGAGGTCCTGCCGGCGGCGATAGAGAGCACTGGGTGCACCCGACTGCAAATTATTGCTCATGTCGGCTCCAATGACTCCTGCCGTCTGGGTTCAGAGGTCATCCTCAGTTCGTACAGGCGGTTGGCGGAATTGGTGAAGGCGGAAAGCCTCGCTCGCGGGGAGGAATCAGAGCTAACTATTTGTAGTATCGTTCCCAGAACCGATCGCGGTCCTCTGGTTTGGAGCCGAGTGGAAAGCTTAAACCAGAGGCTCAGACGATTCTGCGGAGTTTTGGGATGCAAATTTCTCGACCTCCGCTATCTAGTGGAGAAATGTAGGGTCCCCCTGAATATTTCATACGTGCACTACACACCGGAAGCGGCAACAAGGGTAGCGGAGTATGTGTGGACTGCACATGGCGGTTTTTTAGGTTAGAGAATTCCCTCCCTAGGCCCGACAAGACGCCTCCTGAGACGCAGCAAGGTAGGAGTAGGCTAAATGCAACAGGGAATAACAGTGTTAATGTGCTAATAGTAAACTGCAGGAGCGTCTATAGAAAGGTCCCAGAACTGCTCTCATTAACAAACGGTCACAACGCCCATATTGTACTAGGGACAGAAAGTTGGCTGAAACCAGACGTAAACAGTAATGAAATCCTAAACTCAGATTGGAATGTATACCGCAGAGACAGGCTGGACAGTGAAGGGGGAGGCGTGTTTATAGCGATAAGAAGTGCAATAGTATCGAAGGAAATTGACGGAGACCCGAAATGTGAAATAATTTTGGTGGAGGTCACTGTTCAAGCAGGCTCAGACACGGTAATTGGATGTCTCTATAGGCCCCCTGGCTCAGCAGCTGCTGTGGCTGAACACCTGAAGGATAATTTGGTAAATATTTCGAGTACATTTCCCCACAATGTTATAGTTCTGGGTGGAGATTTTAATTTGCCGGATATAGACTGGGAGACTCAAACTTTCATAACGGGTGGCAGGGACAAAGAATCCAGTGAAATTTTTTAAGTGCTTTATCTGAAAACTACCTTGAGCAGTTAAACAGAGAACCGACTCGTGGCGATAACATATTAGACCTTCTGGTGACAAACAGCCCCGAACTATTTGAAACAGTTAACGCAGAACAGGGAATCAGCAATCACAAAGCGGTTACTGCATCGATGATTTCAGCGGTAAATAGAAATATTTAAAAAGGTAGGAAGATTATTCTGTTTAGCCAAAGTGACAAAAAGCAGATTACAGAGTATCTGATAGTGTTAATGATCAGTGGACAAAGTTCAAAACCATCGTACAATATGCGTTAGATGAGTATGCGCCAAGCAAGATCGTGAGAGATGGAAAAGAGCCACCGTGGTACAACAACCGAGTTAGAAAACTGCTGCGGAAGCAAAGGGAACGTCACAGCAAACATAAACATAGCCAAAGCCTTGCAGACAAACAAAAATTCCGCGAAGCGAAATGTAGTGTGAGGAGGGCTAAGCGAGAGGCGTTCATTGAATTCGAAAGTAAAGTTCTATGTACTGACTTGGCAGAAATTTCTAAGAAATTTTGATGTCAAAGCGGTAGGTGGATCAAAACAAAATGTGCAAACACTCTGACCAAAATAGTACTGAAACAGAGGATGACAGGCTAAAGGCCGAAATACTAAATGTCTTTTTCCAAAGCTGTTTCACAGAGGAAGACTGCACTGTAGTTCCTTCTCTAGATTGTCGCACAGATGACAAAATGGTAGATATCGAAATAGACGACAGAGGGATAGAGAAACAATTAAAATCGCTCAAAGGAGGAAAGCCGCTGGACCTGATGGGATACCAGTTCGATTTTACACAGATTACGCGAAGGAACTTGCCCCCCTTCTTTCAGCGGTGTACCGTAGATCTCTAGAAGAGCGTAGCGTTCCAAAGGATAGGAAAAGGGCACAGGTCATCCCCATTTTCAAGAAGGGACGTCGAACGGATGTACAGAACTATAGACCAATATCTTTAACGTCGATCAGTTGCAGAATTTTGGAACACGTATTATGTTCGAGTATAATGACTTTCCTGGAGACTAGAAATCTACTCTGTAGGAATAAGCACGGGTTTCGAGAAAGACGGTCGTGTGAAACCTAGCTCGCGCTATTCGTCCACGAGATCAAATGGCCATAGACACGGGTCCACAGGTTGATGCCGTGTTTCTTGACTTTCGCAAGGCGTTCGATACAGTTCCCCACAGTCGTTTGATGAACAAAGAGCATATGGACTATCAGACCAATTGTGTGATTGGATTGAAGAGTTCCTAGATAACAGAACGCAGCATGTCATTCTCAATGGGGAGAAGTCTTCCGAAGTAAGTGATTTCAGGGGTGCCGCAGGGGAGTGTCATAGGACCGCTGCTATTCACAATATACATAAATGACCTTGTGGATGACATCGGAAGTTAACTGAGGCTTTTTGCAGATGATGCTGTGGTGTATCGAGGGGTTGTAACAATGGAAATTTGTACTGAAATGCAGGAGGATCTGCAGCGAATTGACGCATGGTGCAGGGAATGGCAATTCAATCTCAATGTAGAAAAGTGTAATGTGCTGCGAATACATAGAAAGATAGATTCCTTATCATTTAGCTACAAAATAGCAGGTCAGCAACTGGAAGCAGTTAATTCCATAAATTAACTGGGAGTACGCATTAGGAGTGATTTAAAGTGGAATGATCATATAAAGTTGATCGTCGGTAAAGCAGATGCCAGACTGAGATTCATTGGAAGAATCCTGAGGAAATGCAATCCGAAAACAAAGGAAGTAGGTTACAGTACGCTTGTTCGCCCACTGCTTGAATAGTACTCAGCAGTGTGGGATCCGTACCAGATAGGGTTGATAGAAGAGATGGAGAGGATGCAACGGAGAGAAGCGTGCTTCGTTACAGGATCATTTAGTAATCGCGAAAGCGTTACGGAGATGATAAACTCGAGTGGAAGACTCTGCAGGAGAGACGCTCAGTAGCTCGGTACGGGCTTTTGTTAAAGTTTCGAGAACATACCTTCACTGAAGAGTCAAGCAGTATATTGCTCCCTCCTACGTATATCTCGCGAAGAGACCATGAGGATAAAATCAGAGCGTTTAGAGCCCACACGGATGCATGCCGACAATCCTTCTTTCCACGAACAATACGAGACTGGAATAGAAGGGAGAACCGATAGAGGTACTAAGGGTACCCTCCACCACACACCGTCAGGTGGCTTGCGGGGTATGGAAGTAGATGTAGATGTACAAAGACACCATGGGAAATTTATATAGGACACGAAATGCTCACACACGAGTATCTCCTAAAATAAGCCTCTCACAAAGCTTAGACTTTCACAAAATTCTCAGGAACGTAGTCGCTTTGCGTCAACGACACGAGAACCGATCAAACATGCGAATTTTGTTATTTTGGTACAAATCTGATCAGCGCGGTTTTTCATACGTATTTACCAGGCGACGGCTTACATCGTTCTATAGAGCTGAGGCACAAAGCCCTACTCAGACACGAGGGAAATATTGAATTCCTATTATATAGTATGTTAAGAAGCCAGTCAGATCATCTCGAGCACTCCTATACTCGCGGTATTTCTAATGTCAACCAATCAGATTACCACAAGTAAATTAGACTAGAAATCTCGTATTTCCGAAACTAAAGTGTAATGAAAACAGAATAATACGAGTCCTTTCCACAAAATGAATTACTAGTAAATTTAATACTCAACACCCCTGCAGGGTGCCTTTTACAAAATGAAGCTCATTCGGACATACAGTGAGTAGCATTAATATTTTTACTTTGCTGCGTCATAACTGTATTCTAAATGTTCATACAACATATACCACTTGTTAAATGATACGATTGAAATAAAGCACCCTTAGATGGTCACTTTACTTTAATATCTGGACAGATCGCAGTGCAGCACTTGTTTTCACCGTCCATGCCTGGTTAAATACTTCGAGTCAGACGGCAAGTGTGTTTTTATGAGCGCGGTCGATTGTCCAGACGGTACGATGCCACAGGAAGCAAATAATAGTTTTGAGACACGACAGCTTGTGATTTTTCACAACGGGAAAGGTGAATCATATAGACAAATTGCTGCCACGCTCAACATAAGTAAGAGTACTATGGCAGATATCGTCAGACGATTGAAAAATGAGGGGCGTATCTACTCTATACCGCCAGCCTCCGAAGCTGGATGCACGTGATAATAGGCAGCTAATAGGGAAAGTGAAGAAGGATCCTACACTCAGTGCACCCTGATTACCACATGAGCTACTAAACGAGACTGGCAAGAAGCTACATCCTCAAACGATTCGTAGAGCATACAATGAAAGTGGCTACTATGGAAGAGTGGCCAGGAAGAAACAGTACGTGAATGAACAGAATCGAAAGAAGAGATTGTACTTTGCCAGGTAGTTTATTACGAAGGATGAAATATGGTGGAACGACGTCATTTTTTCCGGCGAAAGTAAATTTAACGTTTTTGGGTCGGATGGACGAAGTGCCGGAAGAAGAACGAAGAATTTATAGTCACAAATACTAAACCGACTGTAGAGCATGGATGTGGCAGCGTTCTTGGCTGGGGCTGTATATCGATATTTGGACCGGTCCAATTGTTGTTCATCGACAATATTATCGACAAATATGACTATTTGAAGATATTAAAGAACAATTTACGGAAATGTGCTGAATCCACGGGGATATCAAAGACGTTCAAGTCTTACGAGGACAATGACTCGAAACATAAGGCTCGCATTGTGCAGTAATTTTTGTTGTAGAATTGCCCTAATGTCTTACAACCAACACCTGAATCACCACATCTCAGCCCCATTGAGAATATGTGGAGAGAATCAGTATCGTCCAAGGAAAGTCTGCAGCCTCGATTAAAAGAAAAATGGAACAGTCTACACGCGAACTATTTAAAAAAGGTCTCTAGCCGTATGCCGCAGCGTTAGAAAGAAGTGAAAAACAGAATGGCTACCCAACAAGATATTGAAACATTTAATGTTCCACAAAATTTTGTCTTGAAATGATTAGTTCTGCAAAGAGCCCGAATATTAAAGTAATGTGAATATAGGACCGACTTGTATTTAAAACAGTATTTTAAAAGAACTTAAGTTATCTTAATATAGTTTATGCTACTATTTGCAAGACACATTACGGAATATAATACTTGGCTATATGTATTGTTTGTTTCGTTACGAATAAAATTAGGATGCTACAAGATTAAAATATCATAGCGTCTGAATATTAAAGTGACTCACTATACGTCAGGAAGTCCCCTATTGCAACAGCTTTTCATGCACAAATATGCATAGCTTTAATAAAATGTCACATCTTTACTTAACGTATACCCTCCATTCACTTTCTCAGTCTCTCCGAAACAGCAACACACCCAAGACACGATGAAACAACCATTTCTCAAAGTACTTTTGATTACGTCAGATATCTGTGGTGATGAAACTAAAGGAAATTCCAGAAAATTAGATTATATGAACCTGTCCTCTTGCTTGTAGTTTCAGTTGCTACTGTAGATGATCACGATATAGTCCTCAACTTGGTTTCCCAATGCCACCAGAGTTATTACGTGTTTTACTTATAAATTTATATATCCGAAAGTTTTGAAGTTATTGATTTAAAATTTTAGCAGTATGGTTGGGTTATCCGTAGACTTTGGTACATTGAGTACGAAAAAGATCGATTAATATCTAATAGTGCTCCTTCAGATTCATAATGGGTATGTGTAACGTACTGCACGCAGCGTTAGCGTAGTACACTGCTCGCTCGGCCGAGTAGCCATCGTGAGCTGTGACAGCGTTACAACCGTCTGCCCTCAACCCGGCTCCACGGCAAGCTACCCTTTTCAATGCAAGATGACAACCCGTAATAATTTGCTGCGTTACATACTCTCTAATGTTTGAATTGACTGATTCACCCATTAATTCTTCTGAGTGAAACGGTCAACAGAGCTTTCATTGGTTGAACTAAAGCATTGGTCTACATCTGGGGTACGCTACCCCCAGAGTGGACTCCATTCTCAGGAGGTACCAGAAAAGATAGTAGGAGCTAGGCCGCAGTTAAAGTACGCGTTAATGGTGTCTATTTAATTAACAATTACTAGTTCTTTTCCTCATTTAAAGCTGATTACTGTAATTACATGGATCGTTTTTTCCATTTTAGTTAAAATGTAGCTAAGTAAGGTGGTATGTCGTTGAGAGTACAGAGTTGGGCGTGAAAGTTAATCAGAAGTATGTGAAGAAGATGAAACATTGTAAAATTTTAGAGACGGCTTGTACTAGTTTCGCTAAACAGAAGTGCTTCTCTGCATAAATCAAAAATCATTGGAATCTAGTTCCACCATTCATTTGCGTGGAAACTAAATACGTGCATAAACTTGTTTACATTTTACAACCTTTAGCAGGTATAATATACGACCGCAATGAAGAGGTACTTTCGACACACTTACACTTCAGTTTGCAATTAAGCCAACACTTTGAACAGCCCCTAATCAACTTTACGCCCCTCTGGAACGCTAGTAGCGACAGAAGGACTCGCCTGACAATTGGCGCATTCAATTTCAGGCGGAAACAATCGATAATTTTGGTGGTGTTAAGGTGTCATTGTTAACAGCACTCCTTTGTCGCTTGTCGTCACTTGTCACTGGAATTCCACTGTTTGCTTTTTATTTGGTGTTTAGAAGTACTGTAACACCTATTTTCTACTTATTTTGTACCTGTATCGACATTTATATCTGTTTGTCGTCTTGCTTATGTGCAGTGATGTACATCTAAGGAAATTCTTTGGCTGTGTATACATGTTTCAATTTATGTAAACTTCAGAACGATATTTTTTATATTATGGTTGTGAAAAAATAGTTATTACTGTAAATGGCTTGGTCCATAGTCAGGGAATGTAGGGTTGAATATAAGAGATGTGGGGAAGCCACGCTGCTACGGAAGTAGCCTGGCGGAATGGAAAAGATGTGGTTGGCGCGCAAGTGGCAACTCCTCCTGTGTGACGGGTAAGGAGTCTGGGCTGAGTAGTGCAGTGGTTAACATATCGCTTGCAGTAGCGAATGATTGTGGCTCATATTCCTGGAGTTTTGAGGCCAGAATAGCTTACGGGCAGTATTATGGGCATCGGATGCTGAATTTGGCGATACCATTATCATGACATGGTTTTTGGCTCTATAAACATATTACTTCGAGGCCAAGAAGATCATTAACAGGCGAGGCCAACAGTACTGTCATGACTGCATCGCTACCAGGTTAACAACTGCTGCTAACTACGCCTCCAGTACCATCAGACTTCCACTAAATGGTTAATGCTTAACACTCTGTAAATGGACCAGGTATTTGTGAAATCGTGGTGTTACTAAAAGCTCTATCTCACACCTGGGGTTATCACAAACCATAAACATGGACAAGAATCCAGTCCTAGTGATTTTAATTCAGACTGTCCTAATTTATTGTGGAAGGATTTATTCGACAGCTATAAAAATAGTCGTGACTGCTTTCTGATGTGTGGAGTTAGTGTTTCAAGGCCAGTTTCATAATATGAGAAATGCTCCACTTCCAGTACAATTTAAAATCAATCTGCAGCTATTTTCTTAGGTAATACGTCTTACTTGAAAAGCAGTCTAAAATATTAGTTCAATCATAAATGGAAACGATTATTAATTGTTGCATTTATGCACCTTGATCAGAATTACAAAGTGTTATCAGTGTTCATTTTATGAGAACGCGATTGAACTTGAATTTAATGTTATGTTCGTATTTACACAGCCAACTATATTTGTTGTAAATGTGTTCTCTTATTGTAAAGCCAGACTTACAGTCGATGCAGCAAGGAAAATGATTGCTGTCAGTTGGATTCCGCTGCTCACACACATGAGGAAACTTGTAGATGCGTGGGGTCCACTGAGCCTGATCACGGAGTAGTAGTAACTATGTTTTGAGAAGGTTAAAAGACTGCTTATCAAACCACGTTTGTATTGAAAGAGTTATAGTTTGTTGTGCCTCACATAACTAATAATTATTGATAAGAATACTTACCATTTCTCATACATGCTGGTGTTATTTTGTTAATGAGGATGGTTCTTCAAACAATGAAAGTTTAGGGGTCCTCATGTACTAGGCTACTTACTTCATGAAGCAATGCAAAGGCTCCTTCAGTCAATGTAGTTAGATTTGCTTTCTGTTAGTTGCTTCAAACTGAGTTTAAGAAAGAAATATTTACTGTGTTAGCTCTTCTAATGCAAGTTGGTTAATGCACAAGCATAGACCCTGTACTAAGCAATGAAGCTATAGAGTAAGAGCATGATCGTTAACAGACCCACTGATTTAAATCATTCATTTCATGCTCTCCCCTGTTTGTATTGCTTCTTGTTTCATATGTGTTGGGGATTGGTCCTACAAAATGAAGCATGTATTCAGTTTAAGGTATGTGTTGTTGAGAGGCATATCTTACTGTTTGCTACCTCATTGGCCGTTTGTTTGACTTCCAAGTTAGCAATACATTTATCTATTAGGTTAGTTTATTGTGTTGTAGTGTGACCAGATAGAAGGAAAGAGTTTAGTTGTGACAGGGAAGGTTAGGTTAGGTTAGCCTTAGCGTTGCTTTTTGCTTTATTATATTGCTTGACAAAAGAATGCCTAATTATGCTGGCGACCGATATTAATACGTAATGTTGCAACTGGCTTTTGTCCTGTGAGAACATCTGTTCCCTGACCCACTTGTTTACTGGTAGTTGTACTCTGCTGGAGTGTTTTGGAAACGAATCCTAGTTCGATTGTTCCGTTTCCATTAGGTTATCTCAGGCTCACAACTTCTTAAGAATTCTTCACGACGTATATCGTTGGCATCTGAAACGTCCCCTTAGAAAAATTAATGAATTACTGTGCTGATAAACCTCTTACATTATTTGATTTTCAAACAGCTGAGCAGAACTGAACGTACTCAGACATTTCGCTCTTTACCTATTCTGATCAACACTAAACTGACACACAATATTTTTTGCGTAACGCAATCTGACTTTCAATAATCCCTACAAAAGAATGGCCCTGACTAAAATTAACCTATACCTTTCACAAATCACTTACCTCACAAAAATCTTCGTTACTCGAACTGCTGCAATACAGCGAGCGCCACTACTGCCACCTAAATAAAAGATTCAAACTACTGAAGGCACTGACTACTGACAGGCATAGTTAGCAAATGAAAGAATTTGATAGAGAACAAACAATGTATTTACCTTAATAGTGTTCAAAAGTGGTAATATATATAGCAGATCATGGCATCCAGTCTTATAAATTTACTGTCTCTTATGGACATACGTCCAGATCATCCGCTCTCAAAACTCCGCCATTTCTCTCCCCACATCCACCACTGCTGGCGGCTCACCTCCAACTGCGCAACGCTACGCGCTGTTAACAGCCAATTGCTCAACACTAAAATAGCATAAACTCCAACAATGCAAACCAACCACAGCCTTCACATAGCACAGTCAGTGATTTTCATATAGAGTGCTACGTGGCGTTACCAACAAAAAACCTGAACAGCCTACTTACACATCGATTGCCGTTTAGGGTGGTCGGTGTTACCGTTACTGTACCTTTCAGTCTGGTATTTTATCCGTGTTTATGAATAGTGTGTTTACGCAATAGTGAACTTTGTTCCTGAATCAAAAAGCCGAAACGCTCGTTAGTGTCACTCTTTTACGCAAAAGCTGACAGATGTTAGGGTCTGCATTAAGCGCGAAAAGGAAATATTCCTCCCGGATGCACCAAGTAATCTGATGGACTGCTTGGATAGGAAGCACCGCCAGTTCTTAAACATCGTATCTGTGGCTAATTCGTCAGCAGGTTCAACAAGCATCCACTGGCACCATCCACTGTTAGCGTCACGCCCACCTCTGCCGTCTATGGCTCCACGTGTGTGTCAGGGCAGCACAGAGTGCGAGCCAAGAGTTCAGACACAGACATAAAGAGAACCTGACAAAAAAAGGGGAACGTAGTCGTTTTAAAAATTAGCAGCGAATTCCCCTGTCCTACCCCTCATATTTCCGTCGTCTACGAGATGAAGTCATTCCCCCGCGGCCGGCGAACGTATACGCACACTGTTGTCATAGTATCGTTTCTATAGAGTCACATTGTCCACGTAATATCATGACGAAAAGACTACTGCCAGGTAGATTGTTAAAGATGTCTATATGGAAATATTGGACTTAGTTCACACAGATAGCTCATTCCTAACACCGGAGTTCTTGCTGTCATCTCGCATTGTTATTGTAGGGTGGCGTGCAGGTACTGAAGCGAAATTAATTCACTATTTGACCGAGGGATTCCGTCTTTTGCCGGTTTCCGGGAACTGGAACCGGGAGCGAAGGTGGAGGAAGCAAGAAAGGAGGTGGAAGGGATGTATAATTTATTGCCCCTCCAGCCAACAATTTTCGTTCTCCCAAGATTCAGTTGGTACAAACACTATGTAAATAAATGGTGAGTGAAAACACCGCTGACACCTGGGAAAAGTTGGTTTTAATTGACCACACCACTGATTTCTTGGTTTACAGCCGCATCTTCAGGTTCAACATAAATTATTGCATTAATCCATCATAGGTGAATCCACCGTTCTTAGATAAATTATTGCCATCATCTATGACGGATTAATGTACTAATTTTTGTTAGATCTTAGATAACATATTGTCGCTGCGGTTGGGTCCATATGAGATGGATTAATGTAATAATTTTTGTTAAACCTGAAGATGTGGTTTTAAGCCGTGAAACCTATATTGGTGTCAGTTAAAAGAGTTTCCCCAGGTTTCATCGGTGTTCCAATTCATCATGACTTTCATGAACTGCGGATGCCTTGCATATAAAATTGTTTATGTGTAAAGAAAAAAAGAAAGAATTTAAGAATAAGTTTGTTGTCACAGATTAATAATATTACAGTTGTTTGACGATGTGCCTTTTGGCAGACCTATAATCCAAGCTGAACCCTAGCGTAAAAGAACATACACCATTGGTCAGATGCTGCATTTATCAAGCGTCTAGTGTCAGGAAACCACTGGAAGTAGGCCTTAAGTACTATTACTTTGTTACTTTGAACATAGTGTTAGATACCGTCATTGAAATAGAGCGCAAAGAGGCACTCTTCTTGGGCAGACCTCCCTTACTGTACATCGCGAATTAACAGCAATTACTTTGCTATCCAGACTAACCATGTGTGTGTGCAGATTTCATGTTTTAATTAACTTTGGGTGAAATGTTAGCGTAGGTCATGTGCGTGGTCCGAGGGAGACTGGCCTAAGGATACACATATTTTAACATTTATGTTGTATATGTGAGGTGCATGGTCCGAGGGAGACTGGCCTAAGGATACACATATTTTAACATTTATGTTGTATATGTGTTTCTTTCAACATTGACTAACGCACTGCTTATAAGAATGAGTGATGGTCGCTCCTGGTCATTCTGTGCCAAATGGTAATTCAAACAACGTGTGTTCGTTATCTGTTAACGCGACAGATGTTTGGCAACAACTGTCCTCCCCCCCCCCCCCTCCCCCCCTCCCCCCCCCCCCGAGTACTTTAACAGTCTATCGTACTTAGAACAATTTTGGGCTGAACGGAACTTAGAAACAGTGAGCCAGTTACAGCTTACCGTGAGTGTTAGGCGATGGGCAGCTTTGAGTATCTCTGCATTTCAAAATAAACACTAATAATTCTATTCCTATTGGAACCTACTCGTAATTACGCGAGTTTTTGTATGTTAATCGCTGTATTGAGCTTCGTGAATATTTTAATGGAGTGCGACTCTCGTGAAGCAGCGGTGATTAATTTGTGTTTGGGGATTCTGCTACCACTTAAATACACTAATAAGCACTCACTACTGCAACTGATTATAGTTATTTCGTTTCGCGATTAAATCCGTTTTTGTAGGACCACTATTTTAATTATTTATGTTTCCCGTTATACCGATTCAGTAGATCATTAGTTCGTTCCGTCTAAATCTTCTGGTATTGCCTACAATCAGTTATTCGAAAGAATGCAATCGTTTTTAGCATTTTTGTTAATTTTATCTATTTCAACTTGTATCTTATTTCAGTTTACATAACTTTACGATGCTTGGAAAATATTGACTGAAAGCTTACAAGTTCAATCAATTTGGCAACGAGAGTAGCTCCTGGGCTTCAAAGGAAACGATGCGTAGCTCCACCTTTCGATGATATCGAGCCAATGTTTGACATAGACGTGCATTTGCCTCACTGTGTGTGTGTGTGTGTGTGTGTGTGTGTGTGTGTGCGCGCGGGCGCTTTTTCCCTTGCAGAGAAATTATGACATATACATTTTCTTGAAACTGGGAAGTTATTGCAATAAGCTGCTGAAACCAAATATGTTGCATCGACTCTGAAAATGAGGGTCAAATAAATACAGAACAGTTTTTGTTAGTGACACTGCATTTAAGTGATCAGTGGAGAATACTTTCAGTTGTTCGAGCCACTGTTCCACCAAGGGTGGTAAATGACGGTTTCTGGAGCGGGATAAGAGATAAAGTGTATTCTGTTGTCACTGATAAAGCATGACTTACAGTCGATGCAGCAAGGAAAATGAATGCCGTCAGTTGGATTCCGCTGCTCACACACTTGATAGATTCCGCTGCTCACACACTTGATTCAGTGGTGTTAAATGTGTTACACATTCTGCATCAGCGGTACTGAGTTCCTTGAGATAGAAATGTGGAAAAGTTGTCAGACTTTTTAAAAGCGGTACTGTAGCCCCTGCGCAACTGGTAGATTGCCTAGTTCAGGTGAACAATAAATAAAACTGAAACACTGGAACTCAAACAGGTGGAGCCCTACTTTCCTTATGATGTAGTGCCGACTTCTGGTCAAAGATGCCTCATTATGAAAATTTTATATGCCTGTTATGAGGTTATGAAGAAAGGAGATGTCTGCCTTCTTCTAGTTGAAGCTGGCTTCGAGTAAAAAGAAGACATATCTGCGGATTGGTTCGCAACATCCTCTATTGTTTCCGTATTAGGTTACGGATGCCAAGGAGCAATGAATGACACACACAAGACCAGCTAGAAAAGCATGCACTGCTTTGAGAAAATATTTACTGGATTCTCTGCGAAAAAAGATAACCCCTTAATAAAAAGACATCACGGTCGATCATCTTTGCAAAGGTGACTAATTTGGTCTCTCGTTTCAAAACGCATCGTTTAGGAATATCGGAAAATGCTGAAAGGTTCGTGTCTGACCTTCCAATGGAAATTAAACTCCAACGACAGCGTTGTGGTGGATGGCATGATGGCTCAAACAGAGGAAGCTGGAATACAAGCTAAAAACAACAAGAGCTTGACTTTTTCACGGAACGAAAGAAAAAGGGGAACCTTACGAATGGGCATGGGTACATACTGCTCTGCTTCTCCAAGAAAGTACTCGGTACAGAGGAGGAACTGGAGTCTCCGTTATCTCTGTCTGACACTACCTTAAACTCTTTGTGTGTACTGGCCACTTTGACTGTCTTGGGTACAATTTTTTCTATGCTGGAGAAGTCTGCACTGAGTTTTTAAACACTAATCAAAGCTAGTAACTAATACCTTATTTGAACAAGGATACACGACGTTGGAGCTTAGTTCGGCTGAGTAAGTTGAAAGTAGCATTTTAAAAGTGAGAATCCACCAGCGTCCTAGTGAGGTACCGTGCCTCCTAGCTGTGCTCCATACTTCGGACGACGAGAGCCACCTCTGTTTCGTATCCCATCATTCCGTATCGTCTAGAGTTGCAGCCTGTGTGCGATTTATAGACGGTGTCCCGACAATCGTCTAAGTGAATTTTGGGCTGGATAACTTTTTACACCTCTGTTACAATGTACACAAACGATTTCAACCAAAAATCAACATAAGAAGTCTAACACAGAGACACATTTCAACAAATATAAGATGATTTTTGGAAGTATAGTTAAGTTGCATCAACGTGACATTTTTATTTTACTTGTGTAAGAGATTGTAAAGTTTGGATTTTTTGTAATATGTATAATTGAAATGGCGTTAAATAATACTCATTATGTTTCTTATCCCCCCCATGAACCATGGACCTTGCCGTTGGCGGGGAGGCTTGCGTGCCTCAGCGATACAGATGGTCGTACCGTAGGTACAACCACAACGGAGGGGTATCTGTTGAGAGGCCAGACAAACATGCGGTTCCTGAAGAGGGGCAGCAGCCTTTTCAGTAGTTGCAGGGGCAACGGCCTCGATGATTGACTGATCTGGCCTTGTAACACTAACCAAAAAGGGCCTTGCTGTGCTGGCTCTGCGAACGGCTGAAAGCAAGGGGGAAACTACAGCCGTCAATTTTCCCGAGGACATGCAGCTTTACTGTATGATTAAATGATGATGGCGTCCTCTTGGGTAAAATATTCCGGAGGTAAAATAGTCCCCCATTCGGATCTCCGGGCGGGGTCTACTCAAGAGGACGTCGTTATCAGGAGAAAGAAAACTGGCGTTTTACGGATCGGAGCGTGGAATGTCAGATCCCTTAATCGGGCAGGTAGGTTAGAAAATTTAAAAATGGAAATGGATAGGTTAAAGTTAGATATAGTGGGAATTAGTGAAGTTCGGTGGCAGGAGGAACAAGACTTTTGCTCAGCCGAATACAGGGTTATAAATACAAAATCAAATAGGGGTAATGCAGGAGTAGGTTTAATAATGAATAAAAAAATAGGAGTGCGGGTTAGCTACTACAAACAGCATAGTGAACGCATTATTGTGGCCAAGATAGACACAAAGCCCATGCCTACTACAGTAGTACAAGTTAATATGCCAACTAGCTCTGCAGATGATGAAGAAATTGATGAAATGTATGACGAGATGAAAGAAATTATTCAGGTAGTGAAGGGAGACGAAAATTTAATAGTCATGGGTGACTGGAATTCGTCAGTAGGAAAAGGGAGAGAAGGAAACATAATAGGTGAATATGGATTGGGGGGAAGAAATGAAAGAGGAAGCCGCCTTGTAGAATTTTGCACAGAGCATAACTTAATCATTGCTAACACTTGGATCAAGAATCATAAAAGAAGGCTGTATACCTGGAAGAATCCTGGAGATACTAAAAGGTATCAGATAGATTATATAATGGTAAGACAGAGATTTAGGAACCAGGTTTTAAACTGTAAGACATTTCCAGGGGCAGATGTGGATTCTGACCACAATATATTGGTTATGAACTGCAGATTGAAACTGAAGAAACTGCAAAAAGGTGGGAATTTAAGGAGATGGGACCTGGATAAACTGAAAGAACCAGAGGTTGTAGAGAGTTTGAGGGAGAGCATAAGGGAACAATTGACAGGAATGGGGGAAAGAAACACAGTAGAAGAAGAATGGGTAGCTCTGAGGGATG
Source organism: Schistocerca serialis cubense (assembly GCF_023864345.2). Taxonomy (NCBI): domain Eukaryota; kingdom Metazoa; phylum Arthropoda; class Insecta; order Orthoptera; family Acrididae; genus Schistocerca; species Schistocerca serialis. Next base: position 1,264,091,473 of record NC_064638.1, on the reverse strand, counting down.
AAGCAGTGAAGGCAGCAGAGGATCAAGTAGGTAAAAAGACGAGGGCTAATAGAAATCCTTGGGTAACAGAAGAAATATTGAATTTAATTGATGAAAGGAGAAAATATAAAAATGCAGTAAATGAAGCAGGCAAAAAGGAATACAAATGTCTCAAAAATGAGATCGACAGGAAGTGCAAAATGGCTAAGCAGGGATGGCTAGAGGACAAATGTAAGGATGTAGAGGCTTGTCCCACTAGAGGTAAGATAGATATAGCCTACAGGAAAATTAAAGAGACCTTTGGAGAGAAGAGAACCACTTGTATGAATATCAAGAGCTCAGATGGCAACCCAGTTCTAAGCAAAGAAGGGAAGGCAGAAAGGTGGAAGGAGTACATAGAGGGTTTATACAAGGGCGATGTACTTGAGGACAATGTTATGGAAATGGAAGAGGATGTATATGAAGATGAAATGGGAGATAAGATACTGCGTGAAGAGTTTGACAGAGCACTGAATGACCTGAGTCGAAACAAGGCCCCGGGAGTAGACAACATTCCATTAGAACTACTGATGGCCTTGGAGAGCCAGTCATGACAAAACTCTACCATCTGGTGAGCAAGATGTATGAGACAGGCGAAATACCCACAGACTTCAAGAAGGATATAATAATTCCAATCCCAAAGAAAGCAGGTGTTGACAGATGTGAAAATTACCGAACTATCAGTTTAATAAGTCACAGCTGCAAAATACCAACGCGAATTCTTTACAGACGAATGGAAAAACTAGTAGAAGCGGACCTCGGGGAAGATCAGTTTGGAATCCGTAGAAATGTTGGAACACGTGAGGCAATACTAACCTTACGACTTATCTTAGAAGAAAGATTAAGAAAAGGTAAACCTACGTCTCTAGCATTTGTAGACTTAGAGAAAGCTTTTGACAACGTTAACTGGAATACTCTCTTTCAAATTCTGAAGGTGGCAGGGGTAAAATACAGGGAGCGAAAGGCTATTTACAATTTGTACAGAAACCAGATGGCAGTTATAAGATTCGAGGGGCATGAAAGGGAAGCAGTGGTTGGGAAAGGAGTGAGACAGGGTTGTAGCCTCTCCCCGATGTTATTCAATCTGTATATTGAGCAAGCAGTAAAGAAAACAAAAGAAAAATTCGGAGTAGGTATTAAAATTCATGGAGATGAAGTAAAAACTTTGAGGTTCGGCGATGACATTGTAATTCTGTCAGAGACAGCAAAGGACTTGGAAGAGCAGTTGAACGGAATGGACAGTGTCTTGAAAGGAGGATATAAGATGAACATCAACAAAAGCAAAACGAGGATAAAGGAATGTAGTCATATTAAATCGGGTGATGCTGAGGTAATGAGACACTTAAAGTAGTAAAGGAGTTTTGCTATGTAGGGAGTAAAATAACTGATGATGGTCGATGTAGAGAGGATTTAAAATGTAGACTGGCAATGGCAAGGAAATCGTTTCTGAAGAAGAGAAATTTGTTAACATCGAGTATAGATTTAATTGTCAGGAAGTCGTTTCTGAAAGTATTTGTATGGAGTGTAGCCATGTATGGAAGTGAAACATGGACGATAACCAGTTTGGACAAGAAGAGAATAGAAGCTTTCGAAATGTGGTGCTACAGAAGAATGCTGAAGATAAGGTGGGTAGATCACGTAACTAATGAGGAGGTATTGAATAGGAATGGGGAGAAGAGAAGTTTGTGGCAACACTTGACTAGAAGAAGGGATCGGTTGGTAGGACATGTTTTGAGGCATCAAGGGATCACAAATTTAGCGTTGGAGGGCAGCGTGGAGGGTAAAAATCGTAGAGGGAGACCACGAGATCAATACACTAAGCAGATTCAGAAGGATGTAGGTTGCAGTAGGTACTGGGAGATGAAGAAGCTTGCACAGGATAGAGTAGCATGGAGAGCTGCATCAAACCAGTCTCAGGACTGAAGACCACAACAACATGATTCTTATGTAACAGAAAGTCGATCTAAGAAGCCTTAACTATGACACAATATGAATTTGAATGGAACAAATCATACTTCATTAAAAGTAATTATTAAGATTAATTCAGTGTTATACAGTTTGTTCCGCAACCTTTTGTTACTCACGGTATATCCAGACGGAGGCTAGTCTCAATACTGTACACCAAAAATCCTGTCACAACAAAATTGTTTTATTATTACAAAACAGAAACAGACTAATGGGTTTATTAACGACTTATGTATAAAATCGACATTTCTAACATGAATTTCAAGGCCAATAATGCTACTCATACCTTCAATGTGATACTTACGCCTTTTAGCCGCCGCACACAAACACTTTATTCGTGCTGGAATCATCAACAAAGCCAGATTCATTTGCTAAAGTATGGATCTAAGTCTCTCTCACTCTTAGTTGTTTTCATTTCAGTCAGTACCGAGAAGCCCAGCTCACAGAAATATTCAGTTGAAAATTGAAAATGCTAAGCTGGTTATCCAGCGTTTCTTTCTTTCAATCTTTTTTTTGAGTCATCAGCCTTGTGACTCGTCTGATGCGACCCGCCACAAATTCGTCTCCTGTGCCGACCTCTTCATTTTAGAGAAGCACCTGCCACCTACGTTCTCAGTTGTTTTCTGGGTCTTCCTATACAGTTCTTTCTCTCTACAACTTCCTCTAGTACCATGGAAGTCATTCTCTGATGTCTTAATAGGTGCCCTGCAATTCCGTCCCCTCTTCTTGTCGCTGTTTTCCACATATTAATTTCCTCTCCGATTGTGCGCAGAACCTCCTCAGTCCACTCTCTATCAGTTCATCTAATTTTCAACATTCGTCTGTAGCACCATCTCAAATGCTTCGATGCTCTTCTGTTCTGGTTTTCCCAATGTCCATGTCTCACTACCATACAACACTGAGCACCAAACGTATATTCTCAGAAACTTCTTCCTAAACCTAAGGTGTATGTTTGATACAAGTAGGGTTTGCTTCGCCAGGAATGTACTTTTCACCGGTGTGAGTCTGTTTTTGATGTCCTTGCTCCGTCCGTCATCCGTTATTTTGCAGCATAGGTATGAGAATTCCTTAATTTCACGTACTTTCTCACTGATATCATTTCTGCTACATCTCATTACTTTGGTCATTTTTCGATTTGCTTTTTGTCCATACTCTGTACTTAATAGAATGTTCAATCCATTCAGTAGATCCTATAATAATAATTCTTCACTTTCACACAGTATACCAATGTCATCAACGAATTTCATCATTGATGATCTTTCACCTTCAATTTTAATTACGCTCCTGAAGCTTTCTTTTATTTCCATCATTGCTTCTTCGATGTATAGATTGAATAGTAGGGGTGAAAGACTACATTCCTGTCTAACACCCTTTTTAACTGGAGGACTTTGTTCTTGGGCATCCACTCGTGGCTCTTGTGCATTACTCGTCTCCCCCTACAACTTACCACTATTTTTCACGGAATTTCGAACATCTTGCACCATTTGACATTGTCGAACGCTTCTTCCAGGTCGACGGATCCTACGAACGTGTCTAGATTTTTCTTTAGCCTTGCTTGCATTAGCAACTGCAAAGTCAGAATTGCCTCTCCGATGCCTTTACCTTTCCTCAAGCCAAACTGATCGTCGTTTAACATATCCTCAATTATCTTTTCAATTCTCCTGTGTATTTTTCGTGTCAGTAATTTGGATGCATGCTCTGTTAAGCTGACTGCGCGATATTCTCGCGCTTGTCGGCTCTCTCAGTCGTCGGAAATTGTGTGTATGATATTTTTCAGAAAGTCATAGGGTATGTCACCAGACTCATTCTACACACTAACGTAAACAGCCGTTTTGTTGCCACGTCCCCTAATGATTTTAGAAATTGTGATGCAATGTTACCGATCCCATCCCCATTATTTGATCTTAAGTTATGAAAATCTCTTTCGAATTCTGGTTCTAATACTGGATACCCTGTCACTTCTAAATCGACTCCTGCTTCTTCTTGTATCACATCAGAGAAATATTCCCCTCAAAGAGGCCTTCAGTGTACTCTTCCAAGTATCCACTCTCTCCTCTGCATTTAGCAGTGGAATTTACTTTGCGCTCTTAATTTTACCAAACTTGCTTTTAATTGCATCGGAGGTTGTATTGACTTTCGTACCTGCTGAAGCAGTCCTTCCGACAATCATTTCTTTCTCGATTTCCACACATTTTTCTTGCAGCCATTTCGCCTTGACTTCCCCGCCCTTCCTATTTATTTCATTCCTCAGTGACTTGTATTACTGTATTCTTGAATGTCCCTGAACATTTTTTACTTCCTTCTTTCGTCGATATCGTCTGATACCCATGGTTTCTAAGCAGTTACCTTCTTTGTACCTACGATTTTTTTACCAGCTACCGTGTTGTCCATTCCTCTTCAACTGTACTGACTACTGAGCCATTCTTATTGCTGTATCTGTAGCCTTAGATAACGTAATGCGTTTCTGAAGTAGTTGTTCTGTACCCCACTTCTTTTCATATTGATTTTCTTGACTAATCTAGGAAACTTCACCTTATTCTTCATCACAGTTGTATTGTGATATCAGCCTATATCTGCTCCTGGGTACTCCTTACAGTCCAGTATATGATATCGGAATCACTGTTTGACCATAATGTAAACTAACTGATATCTTCCCGTTTCACCCGATCTATTCCGAGTATGCCTCTTCCATTTGTGATTCTCGATCAGAGTATTAGGTATTACTAGCTGAAATTTGTTACAGAACTCAATTAGTCTACCTTCTCTCTGATTCCTTGACCCAAGCCCACTTCACCTCAAACCATTTCTTCTACTCCTTCCCCTACAACTGCATTCATGCACCCCCCCCCCTCCTATGACCATTATATTTTCGTCTTCCTCTATATGCTATATTAACTCGCATGGATCGGCAGGCGTTATCTGGGATAGATACCTGTTAAAACATCAGACAACACCCGAAGGCCAAAGCTTTGAATACTTGTGGGGGCTACGGGCGGCACCGTTACTATAGTAAAAGCCTTTTTTTTACCTTTGTAATTTTACAGCGTTATTAACTTGATTTTAAAATAGTAAGTGAACATTAGTTGTCACGAAGAACAACATCCTCAGTATAGGTTGTTAATGAAAGTTCGTGAAGTATTATTTCAACAGATCACAGAACAGCTCTGACTCAAATTAGAACGCTTAAAACTCAAAATCCCTTTTTAAGCAAAGGAAAAAATACAAATTGCATAATGCAAGGTTGAATAAAATATTATAACGCCAATGGCAATACCAAAATTTTCGAAGATATCACCTGTGATCACTAAACGCAATAAAATATTGATCACAATATATTTGATTAAAACAACTTAAATGCAATAATATCTGATTACTATCAACGTGCACTCAAACCCCGTAGCCCCTACGATGAGCACCATATCACAAAATATTTTCCTTCCTTTTAAACACTTTACACCATAAACCACTGTACATGTGATGCATACTACACCCAACGAATTATGACAAACAATTTAGCGTAGATGCTATAATCAACCAGGTATGTAATCTTTTCCTTTCAAAATAAATAGAAAAACCCACAAATCCACTCAGTCTCAGTGATTACATCCGTTCAAAAAACACACAATAGATATTTTTTGGTTTCACCGTGGTCGTGCACTGTTGTGCACTGTGATCTCCTTCAGGATCACATGCGGCACAAGAAAGATTTTCTACGATGTACAAAACGTTAACAGGGCGCAACCAACCTACACAAATTGCATACTGGTATTATACGTAGATGTGGATGCGGCTCGCAAGTCTTAAGACGGGAGAGGAAGTAGATGCGGTATTACTGAACACTTCGAATATACCGTACAGCACCAAACAACAGTACTGTAGGATAAACTAGAGACAAGTCAACAACTGTTGCAAGGCAACATCAGCAAGGCAGTAGAGAAGTTCAAAAATGGTTCAAATGGCTCTAAGCACCATGGAACTTCACATCTGAGGTCTTCAGTCGCCTAAACATAGAACTACTTAAACCTAACTAACCTGAGGACCTAACACACATACCTGCCCGATGCAGGATTTGAATCTGCGATCGTAACAGCAGTGCGGTTCTGGACTGAAGCGCCCACAACTGCTCGGCCACACTGGCCGGCAGTAGAAAAGTGTTTGGGGCCTTAAAATCTTTGGAGGGGCACACGAAACCACAGAATGACGTCCCCAGCTAAATTTAAGAATACTATCGGCGATTTCGCCACGGTTAGTAGAAACAGCAGTAAAGGAAACAAAAGAAAAATTCGGAGTAGGAATTAAAATCTATGGAGAAGAAATAAAAATTTTGAGAATCGCCGATGACATTGTAATTCTGTCAGATAGCAAAGGACCTGGAAGAGCAGCTGAATGGAATGGACAGTGTCTTGAAAGGAGTATATAAGATGAACATCAACAAAATCAAAACGAGGATAATGGAATGTAGTCGAAATAAATCGGGTGATGCTGATGGTATTAGATTAGGAAATGAGACGCTTAGAGTAGTAAATGAGGTTTGCTATTTGGGGAGCAAAATAACCATTGATGGACGAAGTAGAGAGGATATAAAATGTAGACTGGCAATGGCAAGGAAAGCGTTTCTGAAGAAGAGAAATTTGTTAACATCGAGTATAGATTTAAGTGTCAGGAAGTCGCTTTTGAAAGTATTTGTATGGAGTGTAGCCATTTATGGAAGTGAAACGTGGACGATATATAGTTTAGACCAAAAGAGATTAGAAGCTTTCGAAATGTGGTGCTACAGACGAATGCTGAAGATTAGATGGGTACATCACATAACTAATAAGGAGGTATTGAATAAAATTGGGGAGAAGAGGGGTTTGTGGCACAACTTGACTAGAAGAAGGGATCGATTGGTAGGACATGTTCAGAGGCATCAAGGTATCACCAGTTTAGTATTGGAGGTCAGGGCGGAGGGTAAAAATCGTAGAGGGAGACCAAGAGATGAATACACTAAATAGATTCAGAAGGATGTAGGTTGCAGTAAGTACTGGGAGATGAAGAAGCTTGCACAGGATAGAGTAGCATGGAGAGCTCCATCAAACCAGTCTCTGGACTGAAGACCACAACAACAACAGTAAACCGTAAAATACCATAAGAAGTGAACAACAATTAACGCGATTGATAAGCGTCCCACTAATAAACTCCACAGTCAATCTTTCCTTTATTTATCACAAACACTTAACATTACCTTCAAAGTTTACTCGTGCACATTGCCAGAGAGTAAAATTAGTCACTATAACCTTAGAGAACAGAGTTTAACATGGTGGGTGCCGACTTAGGTTTCTTGATAAGGCAAGCAATGATTCGGTCTCTGACTAGGATCCACCATCCATCCAAAACCGTCATTTCCTTTAAAGCTGCTAAATAGATGACAATGCCGATATCAACGCTCTCCTTCCAAGCAGCGCTCTAGCTGGTGACTACAGTACTGAAGCAAAGCTTACAGCACTCACCGCCACCAATGTGCACCTTTTACAATTCTTATGTTCACCTCATACACCAAATCTGCCGCAATTCTTCGTCGGAATCCAAGGGCAGAACCAAGAAATGACTTACCAGCCCTTGAATGACAACACGATAACCACCATCGGGACAACACCGGCCCTTCACACTAGAATCTTCGATCCCACGGCGTTCCGCCGCCAACCAACTCCTCCCACGTGACCCACCGACCATGCGGCCTTGCCGTCCGACACCGACCTCGCTCCTCACGGAAAGTCCAGAGATAACACCCAGCGAGCCCCTTCTTCTGCCTTCCAACCCCTCTCGCGGCGAGTGAGAAGGCAACTCGCCAAGTTATGGAGAGAAGTCTTCCGAAATAAGAGTGATTTCAGGTGTGCCGTAGGGGAGTGTCGAAGTACCGTTGCTATTCACAATGTGTGTGAATGACCTTGTGGATAACATCGGAAGTTCACTGACACTTTTTGCGGATGATGCTGTGGTATATCGAGAGGTTCTAACAATGGAAAATTGTACTGAAATGCAGGAGGATCTGCAACGAATTGACGCATGGTGCAGGGAATGGCAATTGAATCTCAATGTAGACATATGTAATGCGCTGCGAATACATAGAAAGAAATATCCTTTATTATTTAGCTACAATATAGCAGGGCAGCAACTGCAAGCAGTTAATTCCATACATTATCTGTGAGTAGGTATTAGGAGTGATTTAAAATGGAATTACCATTCAAAATTAATCGTCGGTAAAGCAGATGCCAGACTGAGATTCATTGGAAGAATCCTAAGGAAATGCAGTCCGAAAACAAAGGAAGTAGGATACAGTACACTTGTTCACCCACTGCTTGAATTCTGCTCACCGGTGTAGGATCCGTACCAGATAGGTTTGATAGAAGAGGTAGAGAAGATCCAACGGAGAGCATCGCCCATAGTTACAGGATCATTTAGTAACCGCGAAAGCGTTACGGAGATGATAGATAAACTCCAGTGGAAGACTCTGCTACAGAGACGCTCAGTAGCTCGGTACGGGCTTTTGTTGAAGTTTCGAGAACATATCTTGACCGAGGAGTCAAGCAGTATATTGCTCCCTCCTACGTATATCTCGCGAAGAGACCATGAGGATAAAATCAGACATTAGAGCCCACACAGAGGCATACCGACAATGTTTCTTTCCACGAACAATACGAGACTGGAATAGAAGGGAGAACCGATAGAGGTACTCAAGGTACCCTCCGCCACACACCGCCAGGTGGCTTGCGGAGTATGGATGTAGATGTAGATGTAGACTAGCAACTCCACTCCGATCTCAATACTGACATCAAGGCGAGTACTGAGAAAGCGGGTGGTTAAAAAAAAAATTAAATAACCAACCATACCAGCTTTCAATATCCTCAGATACTTACTCTACCTGTTCGTTTCAGCTTGTGACGGCGGCATGTATACCTGAACTATCGTTGTCTTCAATGACTTGTTGTCAGTTCTGATACGGAACATCCCATCACTGAAATGATCACGGTAACACACTCTCTGCCCTACCTTCCTATTCCTGACGAATCCTACTCCCGTTAGACCAATCTCTGCTGCTGTTGATACTACCCAATACTTATCTGGCCAGAAATACTAGTCATCTTTCCATTTCACTTCACAGAACACAAAAAAGGAAATAAGCGTCCATCCGGGAAGTTCGGCTGCCGAGTGCAAGTTTTATTTCAGTCGACGCCACATTAGGTGACTTGCGCGCCGGTGATGAGAATGAAACTATGAGGAGGACATCACAACACCCAGTCACCTAGCGGAGAAAATTTTCAACCCGGTCGAGAATCGAACCCGGCCCCGCTTTCATGGGAGCCTAGCACGTTACCACCTAGCTAAGCAGGGGGACACAGATGCCAACCTTGTCGAGATTGAGCCTTTGCATTTTCCTTTTCTTATTTTCTAGCTCCAATACCACGTTCAAGCTTGTGACATGCCACATCCAGACTTGTAGAGCGTTATCGTTTCGCTGGGTATTCAATCACTTATCATGTTTAGCTCTCCCACGTCAGTCCCCTACCGCAGATCCGTGTGGGGGACTATTCCGGAATCTTTTGCCAATGGAGAGATCATCATGACACTTTTTCAGTTACAGGCCACATGTCCTGTGGACACACGTTATACGTCTTTAATGCAGTGGTTTCCATCACCTTTCGCCCTCGCATGCCGTTGATCATTCCTGATTCTTTGCCCAAAGTGTTCTGCCGCCAATCCCGATACTTAACCATAATTTCAGCTGTGGAGGGTCTCGAACCCGGGACGGAGGACGTTTCAATTGCTAACCGAAGACGCTACCCTTGTCCATGGTGCAAGCAGTGCTTATTGAGAAACGAAATTTATCCATAGACATTTCAAAAAATTTTCATTTCAATTGCCTCTCTGCTTTGAAAGGTGACAGTTGCTCTTGTAAGCCCAAACCTAAACTCTTCGGAACTGTTTCCAATCCACGGATGGAGTTCGAACCCGGTCAAAATCTTCAACACTTTATCAAAAATATTTTTTTGAAATTCATTTGCAAGAGTACTAAATGTTCTTCAGCTAAGTCAATCAACAAACTTATTACTGTCAGTAAGGGGCCATAGAGATGGGAACATTTCACGTAATCCATTTTCAATTCCCGTATGCACAAATTTACCTTATTAATAAGTCCTTGAATATTATCCATGCTAGTCAGAATATTTTCCAATCTCACTTGCATTTTTCTGAATAATTTATTTAAGCGTACGAAAATATTGGACAGATATGCCCAACTAGATATACGTTCATCATCTCCTAGTAAGCCCCTCAGAAGTTAATAATTATTTAAATAAAAGTCTTTTTAATATGATGGCTTTAAAACTTAATAAAAGTATAAAATAAATTCTCCTAGCAGCAGAGAGTTTCCTAAACCCATAAGGTGTGTTACTAAAATTTGTGCTTTGATTTTTTAATAGCTATGCCAATACAAAATTAAAACGAAAACATGTCGAGCATGCAGCAGACGATTGAGGCATGAATGGTTCACCTTAGTCGCTAAAAATATTATTGCGTAAATGATAAGAAATTTTGTGTGCTTTTCTACGACAGATACTGTATGCAGCCCTTAATATTATCTTTTACATGCACTCCATGTTTTCCATTTTAAATTTTTCGGTTATTCTCATCAGTATTAAATAATTACAAATTCAAATTTTAGGGACTATCTGCATGGGATAGAAGCTAGACCAAATTATTTTCTACTTTTTAATCTGTTACATTAAAAAGTTCTTATTTTTGCAATTATTTTCTGTTGTTTACTCTTGTGTGTGAAATTTTTCAGTCAATTCTCCCATTTTGATGAGATTATAGCATTTAGAATATAGTTTCTGTTCATCTGATGTTCATCTGTATGTTGTTTCCTCCTATATAGATCTCTCTTTGAGACTTACCAGTTGTGCAAAATAGCTGTGACTGGAGCAGGAATAGGGGAAGTAGTAGTGGTACACGAAATACCCTTCCCCACTCAGCAGCAAGATAGAAGTATTGCACTGGCATCCAATCCTGAGGAAAGTTCAAAGATTGAAGTTTCTTGCACATCGGGAAGTTGGTTCGAAATCTATTGCAGAATTTTTGTCCAACAGACAAACCTGCAGAGAAACAAAGTACCCTTCACCCACTCCAGACGCGAAAGGGAATTAGTGCTATATTGCCATCCACTTCTGCTACGATGAAAGTTTCGAGTCACTAGCTCCTCAGACTGAAAAACAAAGTACCCTCCATCCAACATAAGACACAAATAGAGTTAATATTGCGTTGTCATCCGCGTTTGAGCTATGTTGAAAGTTTCCGGTCCGTATATCATCGGGAAGTTGTTTTAAAATCAATTACAAAATTTGTACTGAACTCGCTATCTCGGTGGCTGATTGCGTCAGCAGAGAGAGGAATTTTTGATATACCAGTAGCAGCTTCTGAGCCATGAACGTTTCCGCTATTCTGAGTAATTTTTTTGGCCTTTACAAAAAGTTCATCCGTCCTCCTGTCGTTTTTGCGAACCACGTACTGATGCAGCCACGAGCTTGACTAATGAAAATATTTCACAGCTTTAGTTAACAGAGTGGAATGTTCTGTTGACAGATGTTGTGTCAATTTACTGGGAACAATATCAGCTTTAATGAGTTTTTCATTACGCACAACTCACTCGGGGCTTTGGCATGTTTTTTCACCACTCCGCAAAAGAAACCTAAGTTAAATAATTATCACCATATTGCCTTTGAACGGCTTTCTGTTTCATTTTTTCGCGCTCGATGGCTTCACTAGTTGCACTAGAGGACAGACCACTCAATACAATTAACTTGTCCGTATCGAGAAAGAAATAGTTTAGAAGCACTGTAAGAAAAATATTTGTGTTGCAGTTACAATATTCGCATCAGTGCAGAGCAAGGCTCTGGTAAAACTGAACTGAAATACTCAAACAGCAGGAGTCCGGGTTGGAACAACGACAATATTGTTGAACTGACGAGCTCTAGTGTCGAATGATTATGTGTGGGTCCTTTGACGGCGAACAAGAAGTACAAAAAAGTTTAAGAAGTGGCTAAGGACTGTGACAAATATGAAAACAATATAATGAAACTAATTAGAGAGGAACACTTTTGGTCATCTCCAGAATACTCGGGAGAAACACGTACAGCCAGCAGTACACAAAAGATGCAGTTTTACGAAACACTCTCACCTCAGGAGATTAGGCAGTGCATTACTACAGGCGAGAACACAGTTAAGCTAAGCAAAGTATAACAACGCTATAGAGTAAATAAATTACATTTAATTATTATGAAAATGTAACAGGTATCAGTATATATTAAATAATTGAAGAATAAACAAGGACCTTTTCCCATAAAAACGAAGTAGTGAAATACATTTGAATTCTCCAAAAACATGAAATTTCGTAGCATGTCTAAAATAGAACTCAATCTATTCTTTACAGTAATACGTAAATGTTCGTGTTACATCCATAATTTTGTGGCGGCACAGCAGTTTGCGGCGGCACACAAGTTGAGCAACACATATGCACTATCTGCAGGTTGATTCATGTTAGAGAAAAAGGAATTCAAAGAAAATTAACAAATAATGGTAAATATATTTCGCGTAAAATATATCGGGCAAGTGTCAGTATATACACAAAAAGCAAGCGATTAAGTCGCCAAACACTTTCAGAAAACTGTGTACAGTTTGCTTTCTGTCCATGGCGCCACGGCTTTTACTGAAAGAGAATTACTAGCGATGCTTCCATTTACCAGAAAGAGAGAGACAGAGCTTCAACATGTTTAAATTAAAAACAAATTTTTTTAATTTAAAAGCAAGTTTGCAATGTAGCACCAGTAAACTTTCAAAATCAAACAAAGAAACTGACGTTTAATGCCAGATTTAAATGGATAAATACATGTATTATGGAAAGATAACAGCCTTATAAATAGTCCTATAATTTTAATTACCGCTCCTTGGAATAAGGTACGTTATTTACTCTTATAAAACTTGGAAACCGTAGTCATGTCCATGATATGTAACCGAATACACTGAATAAGTACAGAAGTGGAATCCAGAGAGTGAGTGAAAACGTTCATATACCTGACGTGGCCGCAGAGACTAATTTCTTTGAGTTCTACCATTCTACTAAGAAAAACGGCTAAACGAACAAACAGTCCACTGCCCAGCTGCTTGTTAAAACTTGTCAGTTACCCCTTCACTTATTGTACAATATCATAGGTTGTAACTTACTCCTTCCTAATCGGCCTACTGGATTGACATTTAACTGACCGTGATAGCATATGTCTAATGAAATTTTACGGTGTATAAGGCTACCTTTAACAAAGGAAAATAACATTGGTTAGATGGTGGGAAGTGTACAACAGTCTCTTCTGAAGGAAAAATCTGTTGTGAATCTCAGCTAAATGTAGACGATAATTGTGAAATGAGTGGAATGCAGTGCAATCGCTCACGAACCGCACAGGGAGGAAAAAGGGTATAACTTATTAGCTACAGATGGATAATTAAACGGTCGCCAGCCCGCTAGGGCAATGAATCTCCAGCATCTTGAGAATGTAACGGCAAAGGAATTTAAGCAAATGATTACTGGCGTAGCAGCAGCAGGTTGTCACAGTCCACACTTAACTTACTATCGATCATCAACTGTTTACATTTCTTCGTTTGATCCTGGTTGTCGCTTTTGGGACAATCCTGTGAGCAACAACGTGTGTGTATTTAAGTCACCTATGATTCCAGCCGGCTTCTTGTGAAATTTAACTTAATTTATTCCCTGTTATGGAAGGTCACCAGCGGTATCTTCTACCTTGAGGCCGTTGAAATGGTTCAAATGGCTCTGAGCACTATGGGACTCAACATCTGAGGTCATCAGTCCCCTACAACTTACAACTACTTAAACCTAACTAAGGGCACCACACACATCCATGCCCGAGGCAGGATTCGAACCTGCGTCCGCAGCGGTCGCGCGGTTCCAGACTGAAGCGCCTAGAACCGCTCGACCATTCCGGTGAGGCCGTTGACACTCCGGTTACTTGCCCTGGTCGTTGACGCCATTTTAGGCAATGTATTTTCCTCATCGTGTTGTTGCTGTCCGGCGCAGCATGTAGTTTGACAGCCGAAGTCTTGTTGGTCGTTGTGGGTGCCATTATTGTGGTGTCACCGACAGACACCACACTTGCTAGGTGGTAGCCTTTAAATCGGCCGCGGTCCATTAGTATACGCCAGACCTGCGTGTCGCCACTGTCAGTAATTGCAGACCGAGCGCCGCCACACGGCAGGTCTAGAGAGACGTACTAGCACTCGCCCAGTTGTACAGCCGACTTTGCAAGGAACGGTTCCCTGACAAATACGCTCTCATTTGCCGAGACGATAGTTAGCATAGCCTTCAGCTACATTTGCTACAACCTAGCAAGGCGCCGTATTCCATTGATATTGAGATTCTATTAATGTATCATCAAGAGCGATGTTCTACAAATGTGGATTAAAGTTACGTATTCCAGAAGCTACGTACTTTTCTTTATAGCACTCATTACGTATCCTGTTTCAGACCTCATGCCAGCCCGCGTGAGTTTAAGCGCGTGCCTTTCGGCTTCCTCTCATTGTGTCTAGGCTGTCTTGTCTAGGCACAACAAATATTCTCTGTGTCGTTGTATTGAAATCTTGTTTTCGTTTGCTGAGTTGCCTTCCGATTAAGAGATTGTTGGTGAGGCTGCCAGACTCGCCTAAACGTGTGTTAGTGTTACAATTCCGGGTCACCCTTGGAAACTTCTAAACGCCGTTCCGTGCCTGTTAAATAGTGACTTCCCTGTTTGAGTTTTAGTTATTTGGGCGATGTGTGGCCTTCAGCCGAGTTTTAATATCTGTTAATATCTTGTTTTGCCCTTAAGTCATGGCATTGTTGTTCTTATAGGGGGCCTCAGCCGAATTTTACATCAAATCTTATAAGGCCTTAAGCCGTTAAATTATTGTGTTCATGTGTGGCCGTCAGCAAAGTTTTAATGTCTCTTAAATTAATGTTTTTTGTCTTGCCCTTAAGACATACGATTGTGAAGTTTTGGTATGGGGCCTTCAGCCGATCTCCTTCAGTTGCATTAAGATAAGGCCTTCTGCCGTGGGATTGAAACACTCCTTATTGCTTAATATGCGGCCTCCTGCTGATTACATTTAAAATTAAAGTGCTAAGGCCTTCATCCCGTTCAGATTGAAGATTTAGAAAATATTTTTGGGTGACTTCTCCAGAAGAATCTTCTATGTCAATTTCTTACTTAGGCCTTGCGTCTTGGATTTTGAATGTGGCCTTCGGCGGATCTAAAGTTAATCAAAGGAGATCCATCCCAACTTCGGGTGTTTTGCATCCTTGTGTAATGTTTTGTGCGGACAACTAAAATTTGTATGTTGAGTGCAACTGACAGCAGCCTCATTTTGGCCCTTCCTACAGTCTAACCCGCTCTGGCCTGCTAGCCCAGGCATTCTAGCCCCACAAGTTTTAACTATTGCCAGTTATTATTCAAGTTTTTTTATACTTTGTGAAAGAAACTCAACTGGGAAAAGCCTCTACGTTACTGTTGTCAGTTAACCGTCTTACGATGTTGTGGCCGTGCGGACTGCCAAGAATGTAGCCGATGACAATGTTGAGCTGCCGTTGTTGTTGTTGTTGCTGCTGCTGGTGTTCGATGAGAACCCCGACTTGTTTGCAAATCCACGGATAGTAACGGGACAGGCAATAATCGAAATTGCAGCTTCCTCCGGCTGCACACTCCTACCGTTCCCTCAATACTCGCAGGTTAACGAATCAGGCGCGTCTATACTGGCGCGACAATAACTGCACACCGCGTGTGCCCAAAAACCACTTCCGCTCTCTTTCATGACTCAAACTGCTCTGCCTTTCCTCCGGCCGCAGTGCGACAGTGATTTCATACGCAAAGATAAAAAACGACACAGCTACTACCATTTCGTCACTGCTATCGATACATTTCAATGAAATTCTCTTGGCCATTACCCAGTTATTTAAAATATTTTTTGTATAATTACAATCAATTATATACAGTCAAAAATAAATACACTACTACATCGATTATGTATTAAATATAATTTCTGCAATACGGGTTACAGCTTCAGAATCAAAAGTACAGTGCAAGTTACCAACGGACATTAAGCGGTGAAAATTTTGGATGGTGCAGAAGGTATTTTATTTGCATTTTCGGGGTTTCAGGTTTCTTTAGCACCTTCTTTATATTGTCATATGCTCGCATGACGAACTGTGTCAGAATGTGTAAAAGGCTCTACAGAACATAATAATCAATATGTTAACTACTTTTTTTACCTTTCCCGTTTCACTAGTTATTACGTAACACATGATCTAGTTCCCGTACCTGAATGTAATATGAGTATTGATGTTGACACAGTTGAACAGAACTGTGTTTGCCCAATGAAAGATAAATATTTGATAATAACGGGTGGAATCGAATTAATATAATTTTATTCACTAATCTCTGTGTGTACCTGATCATCAGAAACATATGACAATGTTTGTTAATTGTCTCTTGGAAACTCACGAGTGGGCTTTAATAGATTCCTGTTTAAATTCGAAATTTAATTTTTGTTTGTTTTGTTCTACATAACACTATATTTACAGTTTGCTCAAATACAGATGTGAAATAATTTTCAATAAGATCAGTGTCTGTCTTATCTTCTTTTCAATTCAGAGGCTCAGCTTTCTGCTTGTTTCAATTTCTTATGTGTCATTATCATGAGATAAATTCTTACAATTCACATTTCTTATTTCCTGTTTGATGCCATTATTTATATCTTTCTTTACTACTGATTTTATTCTGTACCTTAAAGGCGTCTGTATTCATTGAAATTCGAAAGCAAAAGTAATATCACGTCTTATGGCATGGCAGATCTCGAGGGGATGGGTCAGCTACGTAATTGGAAAGGTATTTCCGAAACTTCACAAAGTGTGTTTAGTGTATCTGATATGTGTAGATGACAGTAAATGTGTGTGTGTGTGTGTGTGTGTGTGTGTGTGTGTGTGTGTGTGTGTGTGTGTGTTTGTGTGTAATGTCGTATGGTATGATGAAAGAAGGGCGAGGGTGAAGCCTGGTGTCAACACCTAGCCCACTCCTCTCGAATAAGACGAAAGCAATCATCATCATCACTGTCACGTGACCACACTCCATCAGACACTGCGGAGAGGCTCGAAGTTTAATGCAGCACGCAGGTCCAAAGTCTGGTGAGCGCGAACTTTATGCTGTCACCACTCCTCCCCGTTGCGTAAAGGCAAAGGAAACTTGTCAGCGCAGTTACCCACTCAAGTACCGTTTAATCTGGCCCTGCTTAGCTTCGGTTTTCTGAAGGGAAGCGGTTGAATTCACCGCTGACAAGGCTGATGGTATTTCGAAAGTGATTTACAACTAAAAAATATGGAAAGAAATGTACGTGTAGTCCCTGCTAATAAAACTTGCCACCAACTTCCAGAGGAAAATATTTAACATTGTACACGTATCTTTTGGCGTGTAGTCAGGTGCCTCAGTTTAGAGTAATACATCTGCCCGATCGGAACTACAATTTCTTTCGTCCCTTCTGTTGTACAGAAGCGGCACACAAAATCCGTATCTCTTCCCCAAATGCTTGCACCAAGGCTTCTTTTTAATAAATAAGTTTTCATTTAGTACACACACTGGGAAATATTTGTTTCATTACTATACGCCAACTAACAGTATTTCGGCGTTTTAATAGAATCTGTCATTCTTTTAGTGGTAAAGGATATTAAATTAATACTTTTGGAAATAGACCGCACATGTGACCAAAGTTTTGGCATTTTGGTTTATTACAAAAATATTTATATCAATAATTTTTCTGTCTTTTAGAAATATTTCGCTAGTTTATATACTGGTATTTTGCTCCTTATGACAACACGACCCACTGTCAACTGAAAATGAATCAAGTTATGCAGAGTTTGCTCTGAAAAGTCTTCTCAGTGTATTCTGTGCCAAGAAGTTAATACTTTCGCCTTGAATGGTTGCAACAAGTGAGTGTAGGGCACTCTTACAGTTGCATACAATATATCTGTGGACTTGTAACTCGATTTTATAACGGACAGTGTAGAGAATGGCAAGTAACTAAGCAATTAATTTCGAAAAGTCACTCGATAAACCTGGTCATTTACTGATTGGTTTGTCACAGTAATATTTAGTGCGTGAAGAGGATGATATTGTTTGACACTTCATCTAATATACGAAGCTGTTGTGAACTTTGTCCTCTCAGATTCACCGGTATTTATAATACTATAGAGGAGAACTGAGGTCTCATCGATCAGTACGATATATCGGCTTTGGGTCAAAGAGAACATATTGCGAGGTGTCGCTTGACTATTTAGCTTACCCCTGAGTTGTTACGAGAGTAATACATGAGGACCTTTCATGCTAACCGATTGACCTCCCCCTCCCCCCTCGCCCTTGAGATCATATGAAATGAAAAAGCGAAATAGAGTAACAGATATTTCATCGCCTGTGTGAATTAAACTGAACATGAGAAACAGGTACAATATCTCGCGGAGAACGTTGACGTGGTTTCCCATCAAACTACTGAATGAAGCTACAGGTCGCTGTTACAACAACATCCCCAACGATTGCTGAATAAGCTGATAACCTAAAGAAAAGACCAAGGAAAGTACGAACAAGCACTAGTTCTCTCACCTAAACCAGTATTGAGTGTAGTTAGCTGGCCATTAATTAGTGCAGAAGAACGAAATTTAGTTTTTCGAACCACTAACCTAATGGTCCCTGATCATGATGTGAAGAAATGCGGCTCATGCTACCACTTCACTTATAATCAGGTGCAGAGAATGCCTGTAGTAATGGCGAGAATTGTTGGTTCTGCCAGCGTTGGAAACTCGGTGGCTAATCGCAGTATACATTTCAAGTTCTGACCAATGAAAAGATTACAGCAAATGTAGCCACTTCCCTTCTCCTAACGAAGCTGTCGTTAATCACCAGTACTGGTCAGTTCTCTCGCAGAGTGCGGCAGTAGACAGAAATTCCCTCCCACTGCATGTAAACTCCGGCGTTTCGTCCAGTGGGATCACATGCATGTATACAGTCGTGGGACTACACCGCCGCTGTGAAATTAATTGTGATGAGCCACCCAGAGATCTCCATAGAAAATTCAAACATATGAACACTTCTGAATTTCTCTGTTCCATCACAGATGTCTATCATGTAGATTGTGTCGTGTTTTTTTACTGCGGTAGCCTATTTTATCTATCCTAAGGGCATTCCTCGACTCCTCACTTTCTGAAAGTTTAAAACCTGCTGAGCATTGCCTCTCATGCTGCCTCCCACTCGGCAACCCCGTGCTGTTTTTGCATCTACCGAAAACGCTGTGCTCCTTTTCTGGGCCAGCATCTGGCTGGCTCTTGGCTTTCAAAGGAAACATTTTTACTGTCTGCCTGCCTCACGCTTCATTGGGGCTCTGCTCCGTTCTTATAGCCAGCTGGTCACCCCCAGCTTACAGAAAAACACTGAAGGACCCTTCAGCACACAGAGTTACAGAAAAGATTAATACTCATATCTGCAATCACTGGTGCGAAAATCAATCGTTTGCGTATTTTCAAGCTGTGTCGATTGAAATGAATTGGGTATCATGATCTAAATAATGGTTTATTAATAAGATTTTGAAGTAGTTGTATCCAGGGCTCTCGGGTGTCCAGCCGGATGCAGTCGTTGAAGTTCTAGATATTTCGGCGAATAACCTTCCCGCCATCATCGGGTGGTTCTGATGGAAAGGTCTGTCTGCTCACTGTGGGCGTTATTTACGTCCGTCAGTCGGGCTTCGATTCCCTGCGCCGACGGAATCAGAATGTCGGCGGCCGCAATCGGACCGTCGGCGCAGGTAAGCGAAGCCCGACTGACGGACATAAATGACACCGACAATGAGCAGACAGACCATTCCATCAGAACCACCTGATGATGGTAGAAAGGTTATTCGCCGAATTATCTGGAACTTCAACGACTGCATCCGGCTGGACACCCCAGAGCCCTGAAAACAACACATACGCACGGAAAACCTCCAATCACATAGGTTATGAAGTAATTTGTGAAAAACTGTTCCAAAATTATATGCACCATCTCTGCAGTAAGTTAACCGATCAATCCTTAGGAACGTATAACCTTTGAGATGGACAGTGTCAGAGGAGATGTTTGGTTTGAGCCGCGTCTCTGACAGAACAAATATTGGTAAATCACCAAATGAGCAGCTGACGATTGTACAGTAGTGCCAGAGACAGGGTAGTCCATGCAGTTGCCAGAATACCGACATCAGCTGCCACTACACACTAACCAGAAAGGAGAAACAGGCTTGGGTTGGCTACTGTAGATATTCTGAAAAGGTGACCGAAGTTACGATCATCTCCCCCACTAGTCCCCACCCCCCACTCTTGACCGACACCTAGAATCGCTCCTGGTAGCTGTTTTACCTGAAGTGGAACGGGACACTCCTCTTGAATACAATATTACTAACAATTCCCGAGCTGAAGAAAAGTCGGTCACGCAATGACCATCATGATACTAGAGTGTGCTATATTTAGCCATGGATATTGGTTAGATTATAATAATAAAGAAGTAGGAAACGACAACACTAATCCTATAATGAAAAGTAAAACCGACATTTACAGTTTCAGAAAAAAACTTTTGACAATGTTGAGTGGAAAATATTGTGACCTGATGAATGTAAAAAAGCGAAAAAATGTGAAGTCAGTGCTAAAGTTCGTAAGAACGGTTCAGGAGATATGGAAACGAGTGCAAAAGGCAAATACAAGGACCTTGGAAAAGCAGGAAGAGGCAGTGTGACGATCAGCGAGCTTGCCACAGTACAGAGTGGGGTGGTGCTCCCCAGCCCATACTCGCTCTCAGGGAAAATCAATGAATTCATAATACGGCATGGAGGGCCGTATCAGGTTGTAGATATCACCTCAACGGTCAATAGTTAACTTGAATTGCGCCCCAGAGTGACAATTGAGCACAAGGGCATCTGGAGCCGTTCAAGGAGTTTTCCGATATAATTCCGGCTATTTACGAAGGGAAGAAGTAAAGGGTGGAGCCAAGGGAGAAGCAGAAATACATGATTAGGCCAGAGAATGAGGTACCAAACGCTTTATGATCTAGAGCGTTGTAGGAAGTACGAGCAATTTTTTCTGTTAGGTAGTAGCGAATGATCGTTACATTTTGTTGTATTTTAGTTATGTTGTTTGGTTTATGAGTATTATAGAGCCGGTTAGGGGCAATAAATGTTTGATGAGGGAGGAACGGTGACGTTGGTCCGTGTCCTCAGGTTGCCGAAAATCTTAATCTTGTCGATGGTGCATCGCGTCACCTTCGTCGGGATCCACGCCTTACAGGTCCAGCACTTGGTCGGAGAAGTACTGTACTCGAGGCAAGAGTTTGTTTTGTTGGTGAGAAGCCACCAGTGGAAGTTAAGGTTAGTACTGAACGGATGGAAGGTGCTGAATGAAGTGAAAAGATTCGAGGAGATACATGATGATCAGGGCGGATTCAAGAAAGCTACATGCTTAGACCATGGAATACCGAGTTATCGAATTGTGTACAACACAATAGGACCAACTTTCCATCTACTGGCGTCACCTTTAGGGGTCAATCAATTGAAAGTCACGCAGCCACAGCAGCGTTAGGAGTTTTGCCCGAACGAAATATAATCTTGTGATTCCGTAGGTTTTCCCGACGTCTTATATGTTATGCTCTTCACGGGTATGCTTCCGAATATGACCGTCCTCACTTCACGATACCTCAGCGATCCATCTGGCGGCCATCTTCTCGTGCGATCGTTACGTCGATGATCAGCCGGAACCAAAGGAATATCATTTCTGTTCTTTTATTTTGTTTCAATGCCCCATCTGGGGCGCGCTAGCAGCAGCATATGCGCTGCTCTTCAGCCGAAAGACAGTAATTATACGAGGAAGACATGTGAAATAACAGAATGGAGAAAATATGGAGTACATAGATATTTAAAAAAATGGGCAACAGTACGGAAGAGAACAGACTAAAAAGGGGGGGGCGGCTCTAAAATGGAGATAAAAACCGTTAAAAATTAGCACACACAAAACAAAACCACACACTTGATCATAAAAGTATCGTCGGATGGCGTAGCACATAACAATGACTGACAATAACACTATGTACAAGTCCAGCACACAAAATCACAGCACTTGACACACAGGAGAACAGGACCAACACAGGAGAACAGCACCAAACACAACACTGACGTAGTACACTGATGACGATAACGAGAGACGATCTGCCAGGGGCATACAGACGAGGGAGGAGGGAAGAAGGGAGGGAAGGGAGTAGAGGGGGGAGGAAGGAAGAAGTGAGGGGAGGAGAGGGGAGGAGAAGGCAAGGAGGGAGGGATGGGAGGAGAGGGGGTAGAAGGGCAGAAGGGGGGCAGGGGAGGAGATGGGGTTGAGACAGGCAGGGGGTGCACCGAAGAGGGCTGTGGAGGGAAGGATTTTGGAAGAAAGCAGTCGAGGAGGGGGTGCAGGGATTCATGGAGGGAAGGAGAAAAATCCGTCCTGGTAGAAAGAGGGGAGAGGGGAAAAAAGGTGGCCCTGGGGAGTGAGGTGGACAAGGCCAGGTTACAGTTGGGAGGAAGGGTAGATGTCACAGCGAAGTTCAAATATGGTTCAAATGGCTCTGAGCACTATGGGACTTAACATGTATGGTCAATAGTCCCCTAGAACTTGGAACTACTTAAACCTAACTAACCTAAGGACATCACACACATCCATGCCTGAGGCAGCACTTGAACCTGCGACCGTGGCGGTCACGCGGTTCCAGACTGAAGCACCTAGAACCGCACGGCCAGACCGGCCAGCCAGCGGTGTTCAACATCGGGGAGGGGGAGTTGCTGGAAATTGCCCTGATGAAGGATATGGAGGGTGTGGAGGTGGAGAGAGGGAGCGATTCAGCGATAGAGGTGCAGAGATGGGTGGGGGTGAAGAGGAAGGAGTGCATGGCATTTGAGGATTTGGAGGGCCTTGTAAAAGGGGCTAGGTGCGGAGCTCCAGGCAACACTGGCATAACAGATAGAATGGATGAGGGATTTGTAGGAGTGGAGGATGGTGGAAGGATGCAATGCCCATGTCTGGCCAGACAGGAGTTTCAGGAGGCCTTTCCCGCCTCGGGAAAGGGTGTTCTGCTGGATGGTCAGGAAATGAGGGGTCCAGGTGAGGCGACGGTCGAGGGTGAGACCAAGGTATCTCAGGGTGGGGGTGAGCTGGATGGGATGACAATAAATGGTGAGGTAGAAATCATGGAGACTGAAGGAGCAGGTGGTGCGGCCTATGATGATATCGCAAATTAAGACGTAGTGGGTCGAAAACCAGACCGTTGTTTTATATCAGATGAAATAGGGTTCCATATCTTGCTTAAAGGAGGACCTTCATCTCTATTAATAATGTCAACAGATAATCGTATTTTGATGGATGTCCTGATCGCACAACCCCAGTAACGAGAAGCCAGAGAAATATAACCTTTCTAAAACAGATTTTGTAGCCAGGCCTAATACAGTCCGTGGATCAGTTCATCTCGGAGCAGCCAATGCAGCATGTCACGCATTACAGAGAAGGGCAGCAGCTGGTAACAGTCCTTCTGAGTGCCACCCTACAGAGTGGCATGGCGACGCTGGCCCTATCGAGTGACGCTCACATTCTTCTAAGGCGGAAAGCTAGCAAACAAAAGGAACCGTCAGTGGTACAAATCCCAACGGACAGCATATCAAGGGCGTTACAGGAAAAGGGAAATCCAGAATTCTTCGTGCCCAAGGCTTAAATAACATTGCGATTCGTGTGGGTGAGGCACATCGCCTGTATTACCACAAATTAATATATGTTATTATGAAAACTTTTAGTAGATATGTGGTAGAATTGATTCTGTTTAAGAGAGTGC
The DNA here is from genome assembly GCF_023864345.2 of Schistocerca serialis cubense. Classification (NCBI taxonomy): domain Eukaryota; kingdom Metazoa; phylum Arthropoda; class Insecta; order Orthoptera; family Acrididae; genus Schistocerca; species Schistocerca serialis. The sequence goes on along the minus strand of NC_064638.1, from coordinate 1,264,067,507 downwards.
CATGTAACTATGGAGTATGTAAAGGCAGTTAGAGGTCGACCCGGGGACCGAGTCCTCCCACAGAGAAAAAAACATAGAGGCGTCACCGCAGAAGATAGTATTAGTATTAATTTGCGGCAATGGTTTGAAGCATACCCTGAGGCTCGGGCTTATTTATAATAGCTTCGCGCAACGTGAAGTAGCAAAGTATATCGGGCCGAAACGGCGTGCTTAGTTTGACTGTGAGTAATCCTTGACCCAAAAATGGTTCAAATGGCTCTGAGCACTATGGGACTCAACTGCTGAGGTCATTAGTCCCCTAGAACTTAGAACTAGTTAAACCTAACTAACCTAAGGACATCACAAACATCCATGCCCGAAGCAGGATTCGAACCTGCGACCGTAGCGGTCTCGCGGTTCCAGACTGCAGCACCTTTAACCGCACGGCCACTTCGGCCGGCCCTTGACCCAAACCATCATCGAAACCAGCACAGCTGCGCTAACCTAACAAGTATGTGGCTCGAAGAAATGCATTCTCATAGCTTATGCGCACTGCCGAGTATAAATATGGGGCATTCACGTTAATACCAGAGTCTTTAGTGTCACAGCTCTCTTGGGCGACGGTACTGTGCTACACGGGCGGCCACGTAAAACTTCCGACGAAGAACCACTGTCTCAGTCTTTGGCGGAGCCACGGTTCGTCTCTCTGCGTTCGCAAAGCAATCGGAGTTAGGCAGCAGCAGTCGAGACCAATCCTTACAGTAGCACGATCGACTCTTCCCCTGTGGAAAGAGGGTCGCTTCCCGGTTCCTGCAGTCGGCATCCACCCACCAGCATCGGCCTTCCACCGTCACAGCGAGCGGGTCAGCGTGGTGCGAGTGTCACGTGTCACCGGAAGAGTTCGCTGCTTGGGTAGCGCGCCCCGCAGTGGCTGTCGCAAATGGGCCACGGGTGACGGAGCTGCGTCGTCAGCGAAACGTAGCGACCGAACCGTCGAGTGGGCGGGATTCGACCTGAGGGCGACGACGGAAGAGTCTAGGAAACTAAAAGGGTAAAAAGTAGTAAATAAGAGAGTACGATACTTTACAGTCTATCCTCATCTGTCGATTTAATAAGCAGTGAAAGAAAACCAAGGAGTAAGTTGGGAAGGGAATTTAAGTATGGAAGATTAAGTAACAATTTTAGCACTTATTGATAACATTGTGAATCAGTCAGAGATTGCAAGGCACTTGAATGGAGTGGATAGTGTCTCGAAAATGAATTAGAACATATACATCTACACAAATAAAGCGAGGACAATAGAGCGTTGCACAAATGATTCTGTTGATAACGAGGAATTTAGATGAGGAAATTAGGCCCGAAATTTCTGTTCATGGTTGTCTAGTATGACGCAAGAAAGAAACAGTTAAATATATTTCAATTTTTTTTTTAAATTTTAATCTCATATATTGTGTTTCATACTAGAATGTCGTGTTCCCAGTTTGGCACAGCTTTGCCACAGGAAACACGAAAGTGGTCGACGACGTCCGTCTTTTGGTCGGCTCCTGATCGTTGTCACAAGGAGGCTAGTTTTTGATTACGCAAAGGCTTCTATTATTTGGAAAAGAACAACCCAGATTTATTTACGTAATCAGTATAAATATTATAATTACCTATGGGACCTTTAACAATGAGCTATAAAAAAATTGCGTTTGCAAATGAAATCATTAATAAATGGGGGAGCTTTGAGTTGTATAGAAGACAAGGAGCGGCCTTCTGTCTACGAACAGGATGCCGCAGTATTCTCTGCTGTAGTAAAGGCTGTTTCACATTTATAAAAATAATGACATGGAAGTTAAGAAAGAAATGAAAAGAATGGAATAAAAAATCTGGTAAACACTAAATATATTGAAATATTTGTCACTAGCAATTAAGGCGTATTTACAAGCAGTATAACTCACATAAGTAATTTTCTAATTCTAGGGTACGATCAGATTTCAGCTTGTCTTCTGCTAACTTCTTGGTTCACGTTTTTGTCACAAATTACAGTCATTACTTTTCTCCTTCCTTCGAGACAATTCTTGCACCGTTCAACATCTTCATAACAATAACCTGCCGGTTTACAGTATCGAACATAAATTACTTGAATTTTATTAATTAATTACTGTTGTCTGCACTCTGGCAAAACCGCTCACTTTTATGGCATAAAGGCGACTTTCTTTACGCTTTCACATTACAAGCAAAAGTACGATAAAATCTGAAGCTCTACAAAGGTTTTTACTCTCTTCTTTTATTTAGATCGAGACGGAACGTTCAGTTCAGCCTCTGTTAAAATGTTCCTTTGACTGCGCAATCGATGTATTAGCGTCCGCGCTAGACCCGCATCTTTACAGTTACGTAAATTACATAAAACAAATGTCTTTCAAAGAATAGGTCTCATCTCATAAGTTGATCATTTAATAAACAGATAGGTGAATGCCTTTCCAAGGTTACTCACAGCTTTCATACAACGGAAATCCCAATAATATTACAGTTTGCATTTTGCGGAGTCAAATAACTAATAATGGAAGAATTTTAACAAGATCCAATATGAAGACTGGGAACAGCAAAAACACATTTTATGATAAGAGAACTGGTGGAACATTTATCTGCTGAGTAATCTTTTTCGCTGCATAATGAGCAAGGCGCTGGCCTTGATGGATATGTTTATAGAAATGTCCTCTATTGGGAATCAGAAAGGAATCGCAGGAATGTTCAACGTTGTGCCATTTTTCTATCAGAGATGTCCACCGTGACGTAAGTAAGTCCTGTGTGTGTGTGTGTGTGTGTGTGAATGTGTGTGTGTGTGTGTGTGTGTGTGTGTGTGTGTGTGTGTGTGTGGCCGACCACTGTGGAAGTCGGTGAAGAGGAACAGCGAGGTGTAGAGTGGGTTTTGACTATGATAGGACTTTCAGAAAGTGAAATTCATGTCCGAATGTCTGCTGTGTATGCCCTACCCAGTTATCACACGCTAGTGCGCTTGCGTCGAACAGACGATTTCTAGAAGGTCAGGTGTCATCCAAAGACAGCAGCCGTCCAGAAAAGGCTCATCGCGCTATTTTCCCATCTGTCATTGCTGTGGTGGAACCTACCGTGAGAAATGGCCGACGTCGGGCGGTGAAAGACTTTCAGCTCATGTTGGGCACCAATCACGGGACCGCCACGCCATCATGACATCGTATGTAAACTTCCGGAAAATCTGTGTGCAATCGGTTCCTCACAGTCCGACTGAGGAGCAGAAGTTGAAGAGAACGTCTATAACAGTGCAGAACCGGGAAGGATATAACGATGAATATTACTCTTTCCTGTCCCATATTGTCGCGCGAGATGAAACATGCTGTCACTATTTTGAGCCGGAAAGCAAGTGCCAGAGTCACCAACGGAAGCAAATCGATTTATCCCAACCGAAAAATCCAAAGCTGCACACACCAACACTGGAAAAGTCGTGATGACCTTTCTGTGTTATGCAAGGCGCCGCTGTTTATCGACTTTATGAAATACCGCGCCACAATTAATGACCGCTTTACACGAATTGAACCGCGACATAAAGTCAAGACTCTCTGGAATGTCGACGGATGGCATCACTCCGTGGCAGGATAATGCACATTTCTCCAAGACTGTTTCGACCACGCTGCAGAAATGTTTATGGGAAACTGCGAACTTTCAAAGAAAATGAAATGAGGAATGGCCCTCAACCACGTACCCACTGACTCAGAGTTGAAATATTAAAAGTTTTCGGTGGTTTCGTTGTCTATGGGCTGGGATTCGTAGTTGACGCATTACAAGCCAAATACTGCTGACTCGACAGTATACAATATGAATACGTACATGAATCGTATGGTCGAAGGTTCCTGTCATTCAGCAATCGCGAACGTAACGTAACAAATTTATAAATAAGAGATTGCAATAAATAGAATCTGCAGGTACTATCTTAAGAACTTTAAATGATGAGAACGATAGCAGAAGTAACTTTAAGAATGCCCTTTATTGCTGTAAAACCCTTACTGGTGTCGATGGTCCACCAATTAAATAAAGTAGAAGTTCAATAACAGGAAAACAATAGATTCCTACTTCACGTAATTAGTCGTGAACGACAATATAGCTCACGAGACATTCAGTTCGAAACGCACACTATGTCTTCACTGTAGAAACCACGGAAATCTCACACCTTCACAAGTCGGCACTCCGAAGTATTTCTATCTCCCAAGATCACGCGCAAACCGCTCCACACTCTCCAAGTATTTCCTGTGACCATACGTCCGTCGCGCTATTGTGTCCAGCACCTCCCGCGTCCTGTTCGACTGCCCGTCGCGCCACACTGTTATTCACTCTCCCAGAGCCCCCTCGTGTCCTCTCCGAAAACGAAGCTCCTCTCCACTTCCATACAGTCTCTCTACGTGTCTTTTTTTGCAACGATCGCTGTGCTTGGCTAAAGCGCCTGTCTTCAAGCCAAAGGACACTCACAAACATAATGAAACATATCCGAAATAGTGGGTTTACATTTAAATACTTGAAATTAAATAAATATTCCTACGTCTGGATCATAAACACGCTCAAACACACACTATTGTATTGTATTTTAACCGGGGGCCTAGAAACGACGGAGAGGCTCCGTCCCCGACGCAGCCGCAGTGGTCCACAACCCCACGACGACTATCGCAGTCCACTTCAGCCCTCCGCCGCCCCGCACCGAACGCAGGGTTATTGTGCGGTTCGGCCCCCGGTGGAACCACAGAGAACGTCTCACACCAGATGAGTGTGACCCCTATGTTTGCGTCGTAGAGTAACGAGTAACGGTGGTGTACGCCTACGTGGAGAACTTGTTTGCGCAGCATTCGCCGACATCGTGTAGCTGAGGTAGAGTAAGGGGAACCAGCCCGCATTCGCCATGGCAGATGGAAAACCGCCTAAAAACCATCCACAGACTGGCCGGCTCACCGGACTTCGACACAAGTCCACGCCGGGCGGATTCGTGCCGGGGACCAGGCGCTCCTTCCCGCCCGGGAAGCCGTGCGTTAGACCGCACGGCCGAACGAACGGGCTAACACACACTATTAAATACATAAATAATTAAATAAACATATAAGAAAAGAAAAGAAGCAAACGGTAGGCCATGAGCCTAATGTCTCTGTGCTTTCTAACACACAGTAAATATTTAACCAATTTCTTCACGAATATATATCGGATATAAACAAAGACATAGATGAATAAATATATTTATAAGCATGCTGCTACCGTTTTTTCGTGTAACTGTGGTGTACTTATAGCCTGACGTGATCGACAGTAATCGTATACTTGACCTTCGACAACTCATGTACTATTCAAGTTACACGCCTGTAGTTTATACTAATTTAGGTTTACGCTAATAGGTTTATAAAGACACGTCGATCGACAAAATCGGATGAACCGTTTAGATTTTGGAAATCCGTTGCTGGGTGTTACTTGTATAATTTACGGTCAGGTACTAAACTTTAAAGTAATAAAGATATTGAAAATCTGATTATACCATCAGAATCGTCATGGAAATAATGGTACATGTTTCTTTTTGAGGTATCATGATTCATTTGGCTACTATTAATTTCTATACGAACAGTGAAATTTCTGCCATTAATGTTTCACAAAGTCCGCCATCTTTGGCGCTCCTGGCGTGTCACCTTCATCAACACAGCATCTCCATGGAATTCCCAGTCACGTGACTGGACCACGCACTAGGGCTACCCCTCATGCTTAACTAACGTTCGGCAGCACAGGGTTTACCGCCAGGCCACAGTCCGCCGAGAGCCCCCCACGCGGCCATGCCAGCTGTGAACTCAGAATATTTACAGGGCACCACAACTACCTGTTACCTCACAAAGCTCATACAAATACTCCATACAGTCCTGATCTCTGTCCCTGCGATTCACACTTATTGGAACCCTGAAGTCATTGACTGTCTTTCCTCACAATGGGAGAAATGTATTGACAACCATGGCGATTACCTTTGAAATTATAAAAAACTTACTTGCATTGTTTTCCACCTGTCTCCTTTTCATTTGACTGTCCCTTGTAGATGACTTGCAATTTTTTCCTGGAAGTAGTTGTGTGCAGTGTATTCTTTGCAGCAGTGAAACATGAACGGTTACCATTAAAGAAGGAAATAGAAGCTTATGAAATTTGGTGATGCAGAGGAATGCCACAGGTTATATGGTTAGGCCAGATAACTAATGGCTAAGTACTGAGTGGAGCAGAGGAGAAAATACACTGATGCGCCAAAGAAGCAGTTATAGGCATGCATAATCAAATACAGAGATATGTAAACCGGCAGAATACGGCGATGTGGTCGACAACGCCTATACAAGACAAGTGTCTGACGCAATTTTTTGATTAGTTACTGCTGCTACAAAGGCAGGTTATCGAGATTTAAGTGAGTTTTAATGTCGTGTTGTAGTCGTTCCATGAGCGCTGGGACACAGTATCTCCAAGGTAGCGATGAAGTGGGAATTTTCCCATGAGACCGTTTCACGAGTGTACCGTGAATATCAGGAATTCGGTAAAACATAAAATCTCCAACATCAATGTGGCTGGAAAAAGATCCTGCAAAAATGGGACTAACGATGACTGAAGAAAATCATTGACTGTGTCTGAAGTGCAACCATTCCGCAAATTTCTGCAGATTTCAAAGCTGGCCATCAACAAGTGTCAGCGTGCGAACTATTCAAGCGAACATCATCGATTTGGGCTTTCGGAGCCCACTCGTGTATCCTTCATGACTGCACGACACAGTTTTATGCCTCTCCTGGGCCCGGTCAATAGCAACTCTGGACTGTTGATGACTGGAAACATGTTGCCTGGTCGGACGAGTCGCTTTTCAAATTGTATCCGGCGGATGGACCTGTATGGGTATGGAGGCAATCCCATGAATCCATGGACCCTGAATGGCAGCAGATTACTGCTCAAGCTGGTGGAGGTTCTGTAATGGTGTGGGGCGTGTGCCCTTGTAGTGATATGGGACCCCTGGTATGTCTAAATTCAACTCTGACAGGTGATACAAACTTAAGCATCCTGTCTGATCACCTGCATCTATTCATGTCCATTGTGCACTCTGACGGATTTGGGCAATATCAGCAGGACAACGCGACACCCCGCACGTCCATAATTGCTATAGAGTGGCTCCAGGAACACACGAGTTCAAACACTTCCGCTGGCCACAAAACCCCCCATACATGAACAGTAAGGAGCATATCTTGCATGCCTTCCAACATGCTGTTCCGAAGAGATCTCTGTCCTTCGCACTCTTAAGGATTTATGAACAGCGCAGCAGTATTCATGATGTCAATTCCCCCAGCACTACATCAGACATAAGTCGAGGACTGTGTGCTCGCGGGGGTCCTACACGATAGCAAGCAGGTTTACCAGTTTTTTTGGCTTTTAGGTTTAAATCTGTGGCACATCTTGGCTGATCAGACACATAATGATACATCAGAATATAGGTAATTTGGCAATTCAGGAATTTTTAACGTGTTACAGTTATGAAAAAAGACCAAGGCTTGACTACACATATCAAGGCGAATATAGTTTGCAGATGAGCAGCGATGAAGATGTCTGCCCAGGATGGGCTAGTGGAGCCGGCTACATTCAGCCATTCATCAGACGGAACATCACAACAACAACAGGCATCGGCTGTATTGATAATTTTTATCGTTTACTGATTGTGAAGGTGTGGGCGTGATAAGGAGTAATAAAATCAAGGACCAATCCGAAGTTTTGAATGCAACTACGACACTGTTTAAGAGCTTATTTTTAGACACAAGACTATAGGTTGGATGTGTTAGAAAAGGAAGGAGGGGCTGGGCCACAAGCAGGCCATGAATCTGCAGTCAGCCGGCCGTTGTGGCCGAGCGGTTCTAGGCGCATCAGCCTGGAACCGCGTGACCGCTACAGCCGCAGGTTCGAATCCTGCCTTGGGCATGGATGTGTGTGATGTCCTTAGGTTAGTTAGGTGTAAATATTTCTAAGTTCTATGGGACTGATGACCTCAGACGTTAAGTCCCATAGCGCTCAGAGCCATTTGAAGCAATGTGCAGATACCCCAGAAAAAATTTTCTTTAGCAGTTGAAATCTCTACATCCCAAACAAAGAAAGCGATGCGTGAGTATTGAAAGGGATTTCTGCCTATACGTCTTTGGAGAAGCAAGAGAGCGAGTGTCGGCAGTGTACGTCAAATAGTAGTACATAATGTTTTGATACTAATTTTTCTGACAGCCGCCGAATCATCGACGTGTTCGTGAAAGAAAGGGAGCTTATAATTGTGCCTAGATGGATAAGCTCCAGATGGCATAGTTTTTATAGTTAGATTATCACCTTTAGATATGTCCCGATCGTGGTAGCATATCTTAAGATGTGCAGCTGTAGATAGATATAACTGATCCCAATTTGGTGCTTATTCTGTGTATTGTATGAATGGCATGTGTATCTGTCATCATGTAACAGGTTTCGACATATTACGTGTAGGTTAGAGTCATAATTCACATGCTCCAGAATAATGAAAATTGAGATGCCGACATATTCTCATAGAGCTTCGTACATAGAAAATAATTCACGAAACACTTATTCACATTTGGCACAAGATCCCTGAGAAAACCGGCCTTAAACTTCATGGTTAGTTTCAAAAGTCTCACGATCTTGTGAGTTTTGTCCCGTACCTCATCTTGACCAATCAGCGATTAGCTCACTCGGCGCCACTTTCTTATGTAGTAGTAAATATTGATGCCAGTAGAATGTGTTTTCTGTTCTGTTCAGTTATTTTGGGGAATATAGTTCAATATAGTGGTTGGAATAAAACTGATCTCAGACACAAGTCATGGAAGAAAACGTTTCACCCGTTGGAGAAAGAGGAAGGCCAAGGAAACTTTCACAGCATCCATAAATGTGGAAAAGTGAGGAAGCCAAACGAATGAGGTTAGAATATCCTGTTTTCTTCATTGTTTTCAAATTAAACTGATTCTTGTTATTGGCTTGATTTGTTCCTCCACGTAAGAATGTAAAGGACTCTTTCCTTGGAACTTAACAGTGAGGAATCGCAAATTCAATATTTTAAGTCCATCTGGAAAAATAAACAGGACCTCACAGTGCAGTTTGTTATATCATTATAGGTACAAATCTTCAGTGAGGCCTCAGTATCCGACATGTCAACATCGTGGAGGAGCATTTAATTGCAGTTCACTTTCTATGAACGATATTAAAAACTTTCGTGAGTTGTCTTATAAAACACCGGAAAGAGAATATCAGAATCAGTTCATATTGAAGTATGTGGAAATTCACAACGTCATCAGACGTCGACCTATAAAAGACGAATCAAGTCAAAACTGTGGTGCCACCGCCAGACACCACACTTGCTAGGTGGTAGCCTTTAAATCGGCCGCGGTCCGTTAGAATACGTCGGACCCGCGTGTCGCCACTACAGTGGTTGCAGACCGAGCGCCGCCACACGGCAGGTCTAGAGAGACTTCCTAGCACTCGCCCCAGTTGTACAACAGACTTTGCTAGCGATGGTTCACTGACAAAACACGCTCTCATTTGCTGAGACGATAGTTAGCAAAGCCTTCAGCTACGTCATTTGCTACGACCTAGCAAGGCGCCATGTTCAGTTACTTTTGATATTGTGAATAATGTAGTCAAGAGCGACGTTCACCAGTTATGTATTAAAGTTAAGTATTCCACCAGCTACGTCCGTTTTTCTAAGTTCTAATTTCCTTGTCCTGTTCCAGACCTCATCAAGCCTGCTTGAGCTAAAACGCGTGCCTTTCGGCTTCCTCTAATAACACGGTGTTGGCTTTCCTGCCAACCCACAACAAAAACCAAAGTCGCAGCTGCTTAGAACGACGAAATATTTTATACGAAGCACACAGAAATATAACGTTCCAGTTTGCATGTCAACCTTTTTTAAATGAATTGGGAGTGTCACGATTCAGAATAAATAATATCACAAAACAGTTTCATCAGCAAGGTTTCGTACAAGACCGGAGAGGCGGCTTCAGGAGGGAGGCACAATATGAACCCAAGAGAGACTGTGTCATGAAGTTTATCAATAGTCTAAAGTGTGTAGAGACACATTACTCTAGACGACGAACGGAAAGACGGCATCTGCCTGCGAATATGAACTGTAAAATGTTATGGAAAATTTATTCTTCCAAGCCCGAAAACGTCCCTGTCAAGCTATCTTACTTCAGGTACATCTTTAACACACAATACAACGTAGGCTTTGGTACACCAAGAACTGCAGTGTGTTCTTCATGCTTAAGCCTAGCTGAAAAGTTAAAACATGAAAGAGACCCTAACAAGAAAACTCAATTACTGAAAAAAAGGTTCACAAGTTAAGGTATATGATATTTTTAACACCCTGAAGGACAAAGACGTTGAAACGTTAATTCTTTCATTTGATTGTGAGAAGAATATTCCATTGCCCAAAGTTCCAGAGGAGTCATGCTATTATAGCAGACAACTTTATGTCCAGAATTTTACCGTCGTTAAAGGTCACAGTAAATCTGAGTTAAACAGTTCCACTGTCACCTATTATTGCTGGACAGAAAATGAATTCAGTCGAGATTCATACACTACGGCCTCATGTGTGTTTGATACATTAAACTCCCTAGACATCTCCCGTTACAAACAAATTCGATTGGTATGGGGTGGGTGTGCTGCACAAAATAAGAATTCTACTTTGGTTGCGATGTGTATGTTTTGGCTTTCTGTGAAGTTTCCCCCACATATCGATGGAACTGAAATGATTTTTCCAGTCACCGGTCATAGTTACATTCCTCCAGACAGTGTGTTTGGAAATATGGAAAGGAAAATGAAAACAATGGAAGTAATAGTACAGCCTGAACAAGCGTGTACGATAATTTCGAGTTAGTCAACATTGAAATTTGTAGGTAGAGACTCCAGTGTTGCCGACTTCAAGAATTGCGTGAAAATTGCATTACAATTTTCAGGATCATGGCGTTGTCAGCGCATTTACATAAAGCACGGAGTGGGATATAAAATTCATGTGCGTGGTGAACAAACGTGCAGAAATGACCTTGGAGTGTTTAGATCTGTGTTTAAATCTGGAGTAAATGCACTTATACATCCTGAACTCATCCAACGAAAGAATTCAATCTCTTTAGAGAGGAGGAGGGATGCTGAAAAATTGAGAAGCTCAAGATCTATAAGCATGTCATTGATGAGAGTACATCAGATGAAACTGATCAAGAGTGTATGTGTGTCATGATTCAAGAGGAAGTTAATGTTGTGATATAGACATGGAAGAGTAAAATTATTTTCAGTTTTAGAAGTGAATCTCTTTCAAATCTTCAGTTTTATTTCAGTAGCTTGTTTTCTTTTGGCATTTGATAGTTTTATTTTCTTCTCAAAGAATGCTTAACAAATTTGGATTATTTTTCTGTTTATAATAATCTACTTTTCTTTGTGATCAATAATTAGTTCTCATGAATTGAAAATTTGTAAATTTCTTTAATCATTAAACTGAAGAAATGTGCATGGTAGACATTTCTTTTACAAAATTGCAAACGGTATTCCAAACTAGAGAATATCTTTCGTAAACTAACACAAGCAAAGTCCAAAAAAGATAATTAATTTATATTTATCACGATTAACATCGGAATGTAATATTGTATATACACTGTAGAAGAGGAAGTGGCTTGCAGCTGAAACCAAAAAGTGTTGCATATCGAGTTGCAACACGATAGTTCCCACGCAACCAACATCGTTCAAACAGCTCAGTACCAAAACTCATAAGATCCAAAATGGGGTCTGTCAAAACTTACAAGTTCCATAGCTCATTAACAAAACTCACATGAACCGTAATATAACCTTATATAACTGTAATTTCTCAATAAGCAAACATAATCTGAAATATACATAATGATTTATAGCAATTGTTCTCGCACATACTGATTTCAATATATGGGACATGCGCACGACACATGTAAAACAGGTTTTTAGTCATTTGAGAGAATTTATGTTTTTGGAGCATGTGAGTTATGCTTCGAACCTACTCATATGGTATTTGGAGGAACTTGCTTCTTGCGCATTTCGGGAATGGTATTTGCTGGGAATGTCATGAAATCCTCTCGTTGAAGCACTGCTTTCCTAATATGTATCGAGAAGGGTTTGTCGCTGTCACTAATAAATTGTCAGTATATTGGAATTGAAGTATTAAGGGACTGATCCAAAACTAGCAGGATTATATACTGTGAAATATAGGTACGAGATAGATGTCACTTAGTTTTAGAAAATTTCTTCTCTTGTTTGCATCTGTTATCAAACAAACTCGATATATTGCACGTCTGCTAATATAGAGAGTGACAGTTTGGGCCAGTGCACGTGGTAATTCAGCAGGAGCGCGACAGAGCGCGCTGGACGTTGCGACGCTAGCGCCACGATGCATTCATAACGGGCAGGAACAGGAAGCGGATGCAGCGTCCGCTATGCATTATGCAGGCCTGCCAACGGTGCGGGCACGGCGGATGGAGGCTCCGGCGCGCCAGCGCACTCCCTCCTGGGCAGCGTTCAATTTATTATTCCACTGGATGGAAACGCCTGCGAACGTTCGATTGCATCAATGCGTGTGCACCAGCGTCCCATTGTTCCTTTCAGTCTTTCTGATCAACTCAGATGGGTGGTTGCATGCTCTAAATGCTCCGAATTCCGTCTCACAGTGGCACACACGAGCTATATCAATGGTGAATATAAGGAACGGACAGATATTGCGAGCAAAACGCGTTTTATGACTTCATGCTATAACTGATAGTTTTCTGCAACAAAATATCCGTGTGTGCGCAGTTGCCATTGTTTGATGTATAATGAGGGGTGGCATAACCAATAATAAGCCGTCCCTATGTAATTATAAACACAACTACTAACGTTAATATGTATTTACAAAGGAAGGTACACAAAGAGCGGTATTACCTGTGGTTGGTGTGATATTGGCAAGTTTATTGTGACAATGACAGTAAATGCAACTTACAAATTACAGAATATTACGTTAGAAAGTGTGCTGTAATGCCAGTACTTAAACATCTCCGTGGTATCTTTGTACATGAATCAGCAATGTTGACAAAATTATAATATAAATATTTGTCGTACAGTAAAACATTAATATGTTCAAACACACAGCTGAATACCAAAATGTTTTTGTCTTCTGATAAATCATGAATGTAGCCACACACATTTCAGTTTTGTGTGCTGTACGAGTGCTTGCACGGTATGTGAACAGATTTACACTTATTGTACATCAAGCATAATCTGTTCTTTTTGTAGATAGAGAAAGTGTGGTACCTAAATTATGTACAGAGACAACATTGAAGAGATTTTTGCCTTTTTTTGTAAGGTTTATAAATTGTTTGCCAACATATGAACTTCAGGATTTATATATGTACTTTTAGAATGCCGTTTGGCCCTTGACTCTTGATAATGAACCCATAAAGAACTCGTTTAACAACAAATACCACATCTGAAACCCACAATGAACTGTGGAGGATCGCCACGTAATCGGTGATAGACAGGCTTACATTTAAATGAATCTTAGTGGAATTTCGTAGAGACGATGAAAAATAATTTCTCAGGCAAAAAACTTGCAACACAATACAAAGCGAGAAGTGGAGACTATGTACTCTCACTTAGGCACCTGTTACCACTATACAATACAACTGAAGCGTGAGTATAAAGTTAATTTCTCACCATGACACGAAAGTTAAGCAAAATGTCTTACTCAATGGTTTTTAAACAAGGTTATGAAATAAATGAACAATGTTTTGAAGTTTTAGAACAAATGTTTAATAGCACCTCCCTCCCTAAGCTGTGGAGCTAATTAAAACTGGAAAACATGTTAGATTGATGACTCAGTAATGAGCCAAAACTGGTAACCAATGAAGTAAATTCTGGATCTAGTGATATGACTTTTACCTGCACGATTTAAAATAAAATCAGTCACCGAATCGTGAAAAAATGCTGTTTCACTAGTTCTTTCTGCCTAGTTTCTTTAACGGGATATATGTGCAGGACTATAGGTAATTTTATCAGGAATTAGCAGAGGTGGTATGTAAATTACCACAAAATACTTCTGGAAGAGATCTTTGGCTTCCGGAAAAGTGACATCGCATTAGTAGGAATCTGTTTAACAACAACGGGGTCTCTTGTTCTCCTCGTGTAAATACTGTCTTTGCTGGGACACTTATGAAACAGACCGGTCATTTATGCTCTTATGTTAAGTCTACGTAAGTCAAATTTACTCAAGATAGGAGGAATTGCAGCTTTGGTTGTAAATTTTGTACCTGATAATTGCTGATCGATTTAAGCCAGCATGCAGCTATCTACAGTGCAATTAAATAACGTTATGATGACTCATCGTAAATGAAATAACGCATGGTACCGTAATAACATAACAGTTAGCAAACAACTGTTCATTGCTCATTGCTGAATCTGAACTTATCTGCCACAGTGTTCATCCTTTGCAGTACTTGGTATGTCAGTTTATTAAGATAATTCATGCCCTTCGGATTACACATGTTTGTATCTTTGGTATTGTGCGGGTTAAGAAATCAAGCTGAATCTCTTAGAAGGATCGAAGTTTCTCATTTTGAAAGTACTGAAGAGCGATCTCTTTTAATTGTAAAAAAAACCGTTCGACAGCCAGGATCCCACGAAATATTTTTATTTTATTTTAGAAAACCGGTTTGAACAGATTTTGCTGTCAACGTCCGGTCTTAAAATTTGTATTGTAAAACATACTCATTTTACGCTGAACCTCACGCACAAGGCGTCGAGTGGATAAAATGAAGCACTATTTTATGCGATCTTGGCTGCTGAGTGGTTTTACTCTTAGAACGAGTCGTAAGCAGGAAGGACCCAGGCACAAGTGAAACCTGTAGTGCTTCATTGAATGTGTCGTTACACGGAAGAGCAGTTTATGGCAGGGTGTGTATTTTCTGTTTTATTTTTTTTTTAGTCAATCTTCTGACGGTCTTGATGCCAGACTCTTCGCCTTGGTGTAGCACTTGCAACCTACGTCCTCAGTTATTTTCTGGAGATGTTTCAGTCTGTTTTCCTCTACAGTTTTTACTCTCTGCAGCTCTGTGTAGTATCATGGAAGTTATTCCGTGATATCCTAACAAATGACCTACTGTACTTTCCCTTCTTCTTGTCGTTGTTTTTTATGTATTCCTTTCCTTGCTGGTTCTGCGGAGAACCTCCTCATTGCATACCATACCACTCAACTTAATTTTCAATATCTACTGTAGCACCACACCTCAAATGCTTAGATTCTCGTGCTTAGATCCTCCAGATCCTCCAGATCCTCACTGTCCTTGTTTCACTACCATTCGACGCTGAGCTCCAAATGTACATTCTCAGGAACTTCTTCGTCAAATTAAGGGTTGCCCTATTCGTCAGTGTTTGTCTGCTTTTGATGTCCTCCTTGCTCCGTCCGCCATATGTTATTTCGCTGCCTACGTGGCAGAGTTCCTTACCTTCATTTACTTCGTCTCACCAATGCTGTTTCCATAGTACTCGTTTAGTTGTTCCTGCACCCAACCGTACACGACTGCCATTAGCCGCCAGGCTTATCTACCTTCCTCGTGTAAATGAATGCTTGTAATCGTCTGTATGTTTTTGTTTTTTTTTTTTTTTGTTTTTTTGGCAGGCGTACATGTATGTTCATAGCTCACTGGGGGCTCCAACCACCAGGTATTCACATATACCTATCTACACGAAAGGCTCAAATTGATATTATTCTGTGTAATGTACGTCAGTGATAATAAACATGTGGTTGTAGGCATGCCGCTGGACCGTGAGGTGAAAATCGCACGTTTTTGTCCTGAAAGGAGTGCTTTCAAACTGTGAATAATGCAAATTATGATAGAATTCAGTAAAGCTAGTGAATTTTTCAATCCTCCAACACCTGTGGTGCTACAACATTGTCATACATTACATATTAGGAAATAACCAAGGATAGTGAAAATATACGACAACGAAAATACCACACAATGCAGCCACTTTAACAAAGTGTGTAGAAACGTGATGTGTGCTAGCTTGGCCATTTCATGAGCTGCGTGTCAGTGTCTTAGTTGTGGATCGGAGTATGTGTATGAATTTTTTGAAGATGTATGGCGTGCAGTTAATTAGCTACCTTTCGCATCCTTCAGAGGAAGTTTTTGCTACTGATTTCGATACATATTGAGCTTCTGCAAGAGGTATACATGATGAATCTGCGTCATCGCTTTCTGACGTTGTTACAGAATTACTTCCATATTTGTATTTGTTTATATACACTACATTGCTGACTAAAACGAAAAAATGTATAGGTACTGAGTGCCTATTTCTCTATACTGTGTACCATTATAGCTGGAATGATAGGTACATATTTGACAGCAAATAATATGTAAGAATGTGCAGTCATCGTAGCTCAATCAGTAAGGTACTTTGTGCTACACAATTAAATGTAGTAAACTGCCACTATCAGATACCCAACTGGCTAAGTTAAAGTGACTGTGCATATTTTTAAGAAACACATACAAGTCATTTCAGAAAAATTATTTTGTTTCTTTCCTTTTACAGCCCTCACAATGCATATTGATAGGTCGACGTTCGTCAACTTAACAAGAAATTAATAGTTGAAATGGCTCTAAACACTATGAGACTTAACATCTGAGGTCATCAGTCCCCTAGACTTAGAACTACGTAAACATAAATAATCGAAGGACATCACACACATCCATGTCCGAGACAGGATTGGAACCTACGACCGTAGCAGCTGCGCGGTTCCGGACTGAATCGCCTAGAATCGCTCGGCCACAGCGGCCGGTGTCGACATCCTCCATCCATCCATAAAAGGCTTATTACGATAATCGTACTGACAAATATAAGCATCACTCTAAAAAATGAGGTAATTTGCGAAATCCGTGTGAAATATTACATAAAAAGGCATCAGGTGATTAGGCAACAAATAATAGTCGATCACATACAAATTAAGAGCTCTCTTCTGTAAGTTTTTTCTAATTCTGAGGAAGCAGATTGTACAGATTCCTAGGTTTAAGCCAATAGAACTTTTAAGAAGCATTAACACACTCCTCCTCCTCCTCTCTGAATTCATTGCATTCTAGTTGCAGCACCATGAAATAATGAATAGTAATTTCTTCCTGAATATTTATACAGACAGCGGTTACTAGATTTATTGAAAGAAACAGCATGCTGGACTCACCATTATAACGTCGATATAACTCATGAGTTCAAACTATTGATAGGTCCTTCAGTGTTCAGAACTAGCGGTACACTTGTTACCATGACTTAAGAAACATCAACTACACTTGCTCTTCATTTCTCAAATGTAGCGTCTAGTAGCCCAAACTAAATTCGCATTTTCAAATGAATCTGTAGTGAAGCCATGAGCATTAGCAATGAACTGGCTATAGTCCACTGTGTGCTTCCTTTATGCCTGAAAGTGAAGATGATGTACAGGGTGTCCACAACTAAAGCTCCAGTTATTGGAAAGAGTAGCTGCCAAAATTTATGAATTTGTGCACAATCTTGGGTGAACTGTAACTGATACCAGTATTAACAGACCTTGAATATTACTACATTCGTGCTTAACATAATTTGTATTACGTAGTGCTGCTTCCAGGAGTGTGCGGTACCAAATAACCACCGCAGCCATTGAAATTTCAGATCTGTCTATAAGTTCTTAAACACACGAAGCACAATATTTTTAATAGAAGTAAACCAAGTTCAATAGTTGCCTATCAAGTCTGAGTCATTACGTTCTCATTAATTCCATTGTGTTTAGTCGTGAGTCTGACAGTGACGATGCAGGAACTCTTCTAGAGATACGGCGATAATTAATGTCGTCTGCACCAAACCTCTTGATGCAGGAACTTAGAACCGTACGAATAAATATTACTTTTCTAATAAAATTTTGTAATAGTTTTAATGAAAGATTAAAATACACATTTTTTCTCATTGTTGTTACGACGGATCCAAGCTCACGTCCGTACGCAATCACTTCCCGAAACAAAAAGTTAAAGGCACATAAATTAACGAGTTGAAGAGCATATTTCTTACTTTGTTTCATACCGATATTTAACGATGTATCAAAACATTATCCTTGCCGCAAAAGAACTGGTTAATTTACTTTTGGCGGTGTGTTTGGTTTATATCTCATTCAGTTTACATGTAGCATACTTGTAAGAAAAGAAAAGAAACAGTAATAATACTAGTCAGTACATATAAAAAGAGAACTATTGCTAACAATGACGTAAATTTTTCAGCACATTATTGATGCAAGGGGAAACATCATGGAACTTGAAAATAACAAAAATTCGAATAATAAAAAATAATAAAAACGACAATCTGACCAGTAGGCGGTGCTGTAAGCGTCAGAATATCTAGACCAACACACTTGCAGGTAACGGCTGTTCCTCAGTTTCTGTCGAGGCGTTCAACATTGTCACTTGTCCTTGAAGTATCGCGCGCTGCTGGTAAGGCCCTATGACAAGAACGGTGACTGTGCGCCTGTAGCCTTGAAGAAGTTATGGTCACTCAAGGTACGAGAAAAGGCATTGGCGAGATGGTCAGGAGTAAATGATTATAAAATTAGAAAAGACAGGATCTTTCGAAGTGCCTTGCTGCAGACGGAGGAAAGCAGTTGATCCGATGTCTGTCGAAGACATGGAGCCATCATTGCAGGGGGGCTCGAGCGGTGGCATGCAAACAAGGATTGCGCGGGGAATTGTCCGAAAGTTGGACGTGCCTGAGAGCACGGTGCACAAAATCCTACGAAACATTCTGCATTGCCATCCGTACCTCATCACTCTTGTCCAGGAGTTGCTCGCTGTTGACTTACCAGCAAGACAAACGATCGGTCTGAAATTTCTTTCTCGCGTGGAAGTGGACAGTAATGGGCATGGAGCATTCTGTGGGAAGATGGAGCCCATCTCCATCTCCACGGTCATGTCAATACGCGGAACTGCTTCTGTATAGGTGACAGTGTGGTGCAGGTTTGCGGCATCGTTCATCCCAGGGCGGCATTTTTTCAAGGAGATAAATCCTGATGGTCTTCTTACCTATGCCAGTCCTCTTACCTGTACCATCATTGGTAAAAGCAATGAGAATGTCTTGTGCACCCTCGTCTTTCCACCCCTCCAACTGTGTAGATGTGGGGGTAGGATAATTTTTATGCAAGATGTCGCTCCTCCGCACGTAGCACAACCAGTGAGACTTTTCGGATATGTTAGAATTTTCAGCTGTCATTTCCCTACAGTCCGACTGTCCAGATCACATGATGTTAATCCATCTGATGTCTGGCTGTGGGTTTATCTGAAAGATGTTGTGCTCAGTGCTCCAGTTACGAACGTAGCTGAACTAAAGACACGCAATGCGCAACGCATTCCGAACGTGACCCCCAAACAGTCTTGTCTGTTGTGGAAAATACTGTATCTCGATTTCAACTTGTTGCAGAAACCAGTGGACAGCATACTAAACATGTCTTGCACTGTCCCGGATGAGTTTACCTAACTAACAGTGCCACAACTGCTGACTGCCGGAATCCAGCAGTCATCTTTCATTTGTTGCCTACAGACGCTTACTACACCATGTAATATATATATATATATATATATATTTACTTATATATATATACAGTGTGAGTCACCTAACGTTACCGCTGGATGTATTTCGTAAACCACATCAAATACTGACGAACCGATTCCACAGGCCGAACGTGAGGAGAGGGGCTAGTGTAATTGTTTAATACAAACCATACAAAAATGCACGGAAGTATGTTTTTTAACACAAACCTACGTTTTTTTTAAATGGTACCCCGTTAGTTTTGTTAGCACATCTGAACATATAAACAAATACGTAATCAGTGCCGTTTGTTTCATTGTAAAATGTTAATTACATCCGGAGATATTGTAACCTAAAGTTGACGCTTGAGTACCACTCCTCCGCTGTTCGATCGTGTGTATCGGAGAGCACTGCAACATACATCGCGTTTCTACAGAATGATCTGCCAACGTTGTTCGAAAATGTCCCACTGGAATCGCGTCGACGTATGTGGTATCAGCATGATGGTGCACCTGCACATTCCGCAATTAATACTAGGCTGACCCTTGACAGGATGTTCGACGGGCGTTTCATGAGTAGTGGAGGACGCATAAATTAGCCAGCCCGTTCTCCTGACTTTACACCTCTGGACTTCTTTCTGTGGTGTACGTTAAAGGAGAATGTGTACCGTGATGTGCCTACAACCCCAGAGGATATGAAACAATGTATTGTGGCAGCCTGCGGCGACATTACACCAGATGTACTGCGGCGTGTACGACATTCGTTACGCTAGAGACTGCAATTGTGTGCAGCAAATGATGGGCACCGCGTTGAACAGCTATTGGCCTGACATGTCGGGACACACTCTATTCCACTACGTAATTGAAAACGGAAACCACATGTGTACGTGTACCTCACCCCTCATGGTAATGTACATGTGCGTCAGTGAAAAAGACCAATAAAAAGGTGTTAGCATGTGGACGTAATGTGCTGTTCCAGTCTCTTCTGTACCTAAGGTCCATCACCGTTCCCTTTGGATCCCTACGAAATTCGGTTCTCTCCGATACACACGATCGAACAGCGGAGGAGTGGTACTCAAGCGTCAACTTTAGGTTACAATATCTCCGGATGTAATTAACATTTTACAATGCAACAAACGGCACTGATTACGTATTTGTTTATATGTTCAGATATGCTAACAAAACTAACGTGTTTCCATTTAAAAAAAACGTAGGTTTGTGTTAAAAACCATACTTCCGTGCATTTTTGTATGGTTTGTATTAAACAATTACACTAGCCCCTCTCCTCACGTTCGGCCTGTGGAATCGGTTCGTCAGTATTTGATGTGGTTTACGAAATATATCCAGCGGTAACGTTAGGTGACTCACCCTGTATATATATATATATATATATATATATATATATATATATATATATATATGACGTTTCTCAAGCGCGTCAATAATATACAGATCAAACTTGACGTCATGCTGAGCAGTGGTTCTCCTCACAGTGTTTTGAAATTGCAACTTTTACTATGGTCACTCTTTACATTTTTCATTTTTCAGACACTGCTTTTAATGTTATGAAGCAACAGTGGCTGAAAATCCTTCCACCTGGTCGTGTAGAAACTCTCGAAAACGGGACATGTCGAAACACGCTCAGTACAGCTCCTGTCTCTAGTGCAGCCATCAAGTATTATCGGTGGTGATGGTGGTAGCAGCAGCATGTATGGTTCCAAATTTCGTGTGGGAAGAAAACAACGACAAAATTAGTGTTATGCATGTGTGATGATTCTGCAACAAAAATCATTTGTATGTGTCATTGATATTTTTCTGGTACTTGCAAAGAAATTCATCGGTAACTGCACTGATCAATAGAGATCTCATCTCATCATCATCAATAGGCTTAATGATATATTGGCCAGCTCGGCAGGGAGATCTGTGCCAACCATTGTCAAGTATTCATCAAGCACAACATAGAGAGAAGTTGGAAGCACTGTCTGAAAATGTAAATAGTTATTATTTTAGTTATTATTTTAGAAATATGAATTACCGCTACCTACGTATCGGCTCGTCCATAATCAGAGAAAACCCTAAGAGCTTATACTCGAGAATGGAGTCATGGGTTGTACCTGTAAAATGTCTGCCATCTTGTCACACTTAATTTTATTGGCAGTGGCGCCTATACATTCAGTTACCATTATCAGCCATACATATAAAAAAATTGTGGGAAGTATTTTATGCAAGTGTCAGTTATTATATAAACACTCTTACGTGAACTGTTTACTTACATATTCGTTCGTCCACATTTGGGCCCCAGCCCTGTCCACTTACAGCTGAAAATAGCCTCTTGCATTATAGCGACAGATCCACATTACATTCAGTTTTAGAGGCTGCCGCTTTTAGGCCCTCAGCCATCGTCAAATCATTGTCTGAGCTCCCTATAAACATAAAAGACATCTGAGATACAATGTGTGCAAGCATTAATTATTGTATAAATACTGTTATGTAACCACTCATTGTCAATCAGATCTCAGCCCTGAGAACTTAAGGCTGAAAACGGCGTCATAGCTTATGATGCCAAATACTCCTCAGAGATCTGGATTCTTATTTAAAACAAAGAACGATGGTGTTAAACATAATACCAGAACACATACACACACACACACACACACACACACACACATTCACAGTATCACACTATTTACGTTGATATGCAGATGGCAAAGTGGGCTCGCTCATAATAGTCGTTTAATGCCCAGTCAGCTGACTAGACTCAGTCAGGAGTGGAAATATTTTGTGAAAAATAAGCAGAATCTTATACAACCCAAATATCAAGTATGAATACATACACATGATACTCACGTATTTCATCATCTACACCGACATAGTGGACTCACTGGGGACAGGCAAAGACCAACCTCGTACAGAGCTGCTATCCAGGATATAAGTGGCTACATCCAGGGAGCACAGTCATGTACTGGTGGGCATAGGAGCATACTGTAAGTGAAATAGGCTCGGCTATAATACGTTCATCCATCCCAATTTGAGCAACATCGTTCAGAAATCCCATGGAGAAAAAGGATATCGTCAGATAATAACTGTAACAAAATTATTCACAGGCATATAAAAAGACTTGTATTTACAATCGCAGTCCTCGTTGGTTAGCTATATTGGTTTAGTCATTTACAATCAGTCACTTCCCTCTCGAGCAGCGATTACTTCCGTCAAGTGGTCCAATGTTTCGTCCCCCACCAAGTGAGATGGTATGCTGCAATCTTTAACAACAAAACAATTCATTAGATGATGCCTATGCATGATCACAAGCACACACATACACAAACACACATATACAAAAAATATAACTGTAATCTCATCACAAACCAAGCAAGGCCACCTGCAGCTCTCATCGTTACTGTCTTAGTTTCAACGATTTCTATATGTTCAAGCTAGGACTCTAATGTCTTTATTACAGGCCTGTAATCCTCAAGCATTTTTTTACTAATTTGTTTCGACAACTCGATAAACTTCTACTACTTTCTTCAATTTCATCCCTAAGCCCTTCATCTCATTCTTCTTGTCTTTTGCTACATTCAATGCCTATTAATCTAGCCAGTATAATCTGCACAGCATCCGAATTTAAAGAGAAAGAAGTTAGATTAGTTGTATAAATTACAAAGAATCCTTCCCCCAAATTACAAATTACTACTGAAGGATGGAGAGGCTGTGTCACAATGGACTGGTGTCATAAATGCAAGACCTAAATTTTCAACCACTGAAATAAAGTGTTGTGACAAATCACATCCTACAGGACCACTTCCAAATATGAACTGTTCTAATGCATTCTCTTCTTCGCCTCTAAGTATCAAAATGCAGCTACTCTGATCATGTGTATCTATCATTGAAACATTTCTTCATTTGATCCAAAATTTAAAAAAAAACTGTCTTCCCTCGTCTTTTCATACATGATAACTCATTAGAAGCAGCTTCCCCTAATCCTGTGACATCTGATTTGGACTTAGCAGTTGTCAACATATGATCTCAAATATGGAAAACAATCCGGTGGAAAAGGGCAAACGATCACTTTGTCCAGTCACCTCTTTGTAATTCACAGGCTAGTTGAGGTATATGTCAGAAACGACAACTATACCGTGCCTTCATGTTGTCACTTCTAATGTTACAGGACTGATCAAAGAAAGAAAGAGGTGGAGTACCTAAGTAAGCCTTCTTGCAGTCTTCACTAGACACAGGGTGAACAAACAAGCCACTTTCCTTGCGAATTGATGATCATTATATATAAGCCTCTATAAATGTTACAGTTTGGCGCCAGTAAGCAATTTTCTTGAAAATTAGTGAACTCTAACACTAGCTTCTATGTATGACACATTTTGGGGTGCGTAAAGAACTTTCTAGCAAGTTATTCTGCATTATATACCAACCTCTACATACGACACATATTCGGTAACTTAAGCAGTTCCCTCAAAACTAGTGGCCTAGTCTCTGCACACGAAACTCTGTTTGGACACTTAAGAAGTTTCTTTGCACATTAATTACCAAACAAATGGGCTACCCACAATAGCTATTTGGCTCGTAGTTCGACATTTTATTTATGTGGCAAAGACGTACCAATGAGCTCCAGTCTAATGTATTTTCACGTGTGCTGCCTGTCGAAGTAACACTAGCCACCTCGTACATTCAAAGAATCCTCAATAGAAAACGAAATAAGGCTGTCTGTATTACGATTTCGCTCCATTGTCGCTATTTAAGGTTCTATATCGTATACGATCAAAATACTTGCGAGTAGGCGAAGCTGCATTAAAACTACATGCTTGTACATGGTGCAAACGGAACTGCCGATACTTCTATTAGTTGAGGAATGAAACTTCGTAAGCGTAGGTGATACGAGATGAGGAGCAAGTCGTCCAACAATTCCCCATTACAGTAGAAACTACCACAACTAATATTAAGTCCATGAAAAGCAAGGGCGGAAAGAGAAACAGAGTTCCTGTTTCTCGAAATAAATCTATTTAATGACAACGTTTTTAAACGAGGTGATATATGAACGGAAATCTATAAACCAAAAGCGGCACAGTGTCAATACGTCAGCCTTAACCTAGGAGATATCACTTTACGTGCATATATTCGCCAGGGGAGACACAAATATGGCCAGTAGTTTCATCTCGCAATGCTGAGAATTTAAGCAGATCCACCAACTATATGTCTGCCTCTCTAGGCCCTCGATAGCGCATTCAATTGACGCTATTAGCATAGGATGACACGGCAGAAGGTCGATCGGTCGTGAATGGCCTTTGAGGCCAGTAAGTGGAGCTTTGCTTACTTTGCCAGTCTAACGATAAGACTATTTCACCTCTGTAAGCAACCCACAACTAGCCATATAGTCTCACCCACAGATATAATAGTAAGGAAGTATTATATCTCTATACGTAGATCATAAAAAGACATAAACCCTTCCGATGTACACTACTAGCCATTAAAAATGCTACACCATGAAGATGACATGCTACAGACACGAAATTTAACCGATGCTGTGATATGCAAATGAATAGATTTTCAAGCATTCAAACGAGGTTGGCGCCGGTGGCGACACGTACAACGTGCTGACATGAGGAAAGTTTCCAACCGATTTCTCATACGCAAACAGCAGTTGACCGGCGTTGCCTGGTGAAACGTTGTTGTGATGCCTCGTATAAGGAGGAGAATTGCGTACCATCACGTTTCCGACTTTGATAAAGGTCGGATTGTAGCCTATCGCGATTGCGGTTTATCGTATCGCGACATTGCTGCTCGCGTTGCTCGAGATCCAATGACTGTTAGCAGAATATGGAATCGGTCGGTTCAGGAGGGTAATACGGAACGCAGTGCTGGATCCCAACGGCTTCGTATCACTAGCAGTCGAGATGACAGGCATCTTATCCGCATGGCTGTAACGGATAGAGCAGCCACATCTCGATCCCTGAGTCAACAGATGGGGACGTTTGCAAGACAAAAACCATCTGCACTAACAGTTCGACGACTTTTGCAGCTGCATGGACTATCAGCTCGGAGACCATGGCTGCGGTTACCCTTGACGCTGCATCACAGACAGGAGCACCTGTGATGGTGTACTTAACGACAAACCTGGCTGCACGAATGGCACAACGTCATTTTTTCGGATGAATACAGGTTCTGTTTACAGCATCATGATGGTCGCATCCGTGGTTGGCGACATCGCGTTGAACTCACATTGGAAGCGTGTAATTGTCATCGCCATACTGGCGTATTACTCGGTGTGATGGTATGGGGTGCCACGGGTTACACGTCTCGGTCACCTCTTGTTAGCGTTGACGGCACTTTGAACAGTGGACGTTACATTTCAGATGTGTTACGACCCGTGGCTCTACCCTCCATTCGATCCCTGCGAAACCCTATATTTCAGCAGGATAATGCACGACCGCATGTTTCAGGTCAAGTACGGGCCTTTCTGGATACTGAAAATGTTCGACTGCTGCCCTGGCTAGCACATTCTCCAGATCTCTCACCAACTGAAATCGTCTGGTAATGGTAGCCGAGCAACTGGTTCATCACAATCCGCCAGTCATTACTCTTGATGAATTGTGGTATCGTGTTGAAGCTGCATGGGCAGCTGTACCTGTACACGCCATCCAAGCTCAATGCCCAGGCGTATCAAGGCCGTTATTACAGCCAGAGGTGGTTGTTGTGGGTACTGTTTACTCAGGATCTATGCACCCAAATGGCGTTAAAATGTAATCACATGTCAGTTCTGGTATAATATATTTGTCCAATGAACACCCGTTTATCATCTGTATTTCTTCTTGGTGTAGCAATTTTAATTGCCAGTAGTGTAGATATAATATTAAGAAAGTATTGCACGTCTATATGCAACTCATAAGAAGCCAAAAAGCCTCACCCACACACATACAGCATAACACACTACCAGAAAAAAAACAGTGCACCCTTTTAGAGGTATCCATTTCAATCAAGATTTATTGTTGCAACAGTCAACATAGACTACATGAAATAGTTACATTTACAGATCAATAGCATAAGCTGTTCTGCCAGGTCTCAACGCATGCTGGAACACTCACATTAGTGCGTGGTGTAGCCTCCAAGAGCGGAAATGCCAGAACTGACTCTGGAATCCAGACGACCGTTCAAGTGTGCTGCGATACATTATTCCTCGCCTGCTCTATCTCTTCACGTAGTTATGTAAGAGATGTCGGTTGGCGAGTCACACGAGTCACATATCGTCCTATCATATCCGATAAGAGCTCGATTGGACACAAACCCGGAGATCGTGCTGGCAAGGAAAGTTACTGAAGTTGTTGCAGAGCTCATTGAGTATCACAGGCAGTGTGCGGGCGAGCATTATCCTGTTGGAACAACACATCACCATTCTGTTGCAAGAACGGCAAACGAACGAGTGTAATAAGAACCTGAACGTACGGGGTGCTGGTTAGCGTCGTCTCCAAAACACCAAAGGCGAACGAGAGTTGTAGGTTATCGCACCCCAGATAAGGGGTGTATGACAGTGTGTCACGCACGAATGAGCTCGACGAGACACCGCTCAGTAAGTCTAAGTCGTACGTATGGAAGACCATAACTTCCATGCGGGTAGAATCTGCTTTCATTGTTGAAGATCACGGTGCGCCTTTCCATCTTCCAAGTGATCCTCTGACGGCGTGAGTCAAGCAGTGCACATCTATGCTGTGCCATGAGTAGAAGACGGGCTATAGATACGCATGCCTGTATCCGCACAGCTAATACCCAGTTCGTAAGAGTTCGTTTTGACTCGTCTGGGCTCACAATCTCTCTTATCTGTGCTGTAATAGCCGCACGATCTGCCACTGTTATGCCTACAACACTACCACCCTGGTGGGCGTTTTCCCTGCATAGACATCAAAAAAGTCGCCCTCTGGTGTGAGAATGTTCACGTCACCACTACTGATACCAACATCGTTGCATAATTGACGCAGCACGTACAAGTTTGAAAGAACCAACCTGTCATTCGGAAGGCCACAATTTGACCCCTTAAAGACTCGCTTAGTTGACTGCAGGAAGTGCGTCCCTATTGGATGGTTGCCTGCCTGCTTCATACGGTTGTACCACTCTGACCCTTCTGGCTATGAGCAAAAAATTGGTTCAAATGGTTCTGACAACTATGGGACTTAACATCTGAGGTCATCAGTCCCCTAGAATTAGAACCACTTAAACCTAACTAACCTTACATCACACACATCCATGCCCCAGAGGCCATTTCGTAACAAAGAGTAGACAAAGACATCTGCTATCACCCAGGTGGACTATGCCGTCATCCAATCAAAATCGATTTCGTATTTACAGACGTACTATATTTTTCCGGAAGTATATAAGAAGGAAGCCAGATAAGGTATTTTGCACCGGCCACACTTTTGCTAAAAGCATTCTGCTAACGATTTTATATTCTGTATGTACTCAGTGCTGAATGCCAAAAAAAAATGTCTCGCCTAATAATATACAGAAACTTACAGCAGATACCCTACAAGAGGACTGTTCAGACATTCCATGGTACGATATAAGAAGTTAGTCACCATTAGACAGTAAAGTAATGGAACTCAGTTGCACACTTACTGCTTTGTATTACACACATGCACCTTAAGTTTCTGTTAAAGCGAAATGAGCTCCTGCCCAGACAATGGATAAGCGATATTCTACAGATGGAAGATACAAGCGAAATCCAACTTCTGAGCTACATGAAGTGTACATGAAGTTGCGGAACAAAGCGAGAAATCGGGTATTCCCACTCTGTTGTACGAAGCATATTGCAGAGTGGAAGCAACTACGCAACATACCCGCAGCAAAGGTAAAATCTGATACTGCTTTACAAGTCTCTTCAGACGAATTAACGACATTTTCTCAACAGCTATCAGCTCTCAGATCACGAATTATGAGCCACAAGACAGTGCTTTCTCGAAAGATGTGATTTTGTTGGAACATGTTTCTACACACACAGTATGTAATCACTATTGTTGAGGCAGTAGGTATTTATGGAGTGTGCATAGGCATGATTCAATATGTTACAGATATTATTCTAGTTCTCACAGACGTCTTCTGTCTCTCCCTTTTTGGTGGTAAATACTCTACTGGGTGGAAGCAAAAGCGTACTTCGACGAATCCCCAAGAATGAGAATCCCAAACCAACAGGTGACTGTAGGCCGAACAGCATATTATTCGCTATGTCTAAAGTCTTGGAGAACATTGTGCAGGAACACCTGAGGGGACTACCTTAAAATTTATCCATGGTGCCTATAGTTCAGATTTCCTAAAACATAGTATTACAGAAACTGCATTACCGACATCAGACATGTGAGGGACATGTGTGAATCGCCCATTGTAACACCCTTTGATTTCTGGAAGTCATTAGATACTGTTGATTTCAATACATTGGTTACGAATTTTAAATATCTGAATTTTTAAAACAATGAAATAATGTGGTACATCAGCAATCATGGAAACTGGTGTCAATGAGCCGCCTCCAAGCACGGAAAATTTCTTTTAGAAGTTTGAAGAGTACCTAGAGATGAATCAGAAATACGTATTGTTAACTATGTAATTGTTTACAATGGGGAGGTTGCAACAGGTGTGATGTGTAAGTAAGGGAAAGGTTTCCAGACCTTACGCGTGCAGCGTGTATGGGCCTGTGCCGACCAAGGCCCAGCTTTTCATTCGGCTTTGTTCGGTCCTTATGGGAAGTACTCGGGACAAACCGACAATTCATTTAGCATTGCGGTGCGGCGTTTTACGGTCGGTGCAACCATCTCAGTTCAGCAGAATCGTGGTGTCAGCGCTGATTACGGTCCGCTATTTGCTCGTGATATGAAGGACGTTCACAGGTCGAGCGGCTGTTTGCACGAAAAGAGGCAGACCAGCTATCTACCGTCCCAGTCCTCTAAAATGAATGCGAATGGTAGAAGAGAGGGATGAAAGTTTTCAATTCACATAAGCGACGCGTACTGCATATTTCCTGTGAAACGACATTTAGTTCACCAGGAAAGAGCAAAAACTTACAACGGTCGACAGACAGTATTCATTGTTCTGTACGTCATAAAACACTTCGTGCAAAATTTGAGCACGTGAAGAAGCTGGTGGTACGATTAGTAAAATTTCTGAAGTCTCAAGCATTATTTCACTGTCTGTTGCAACAGTTAGCAATGGAACTGAACGAAGAGTTTAGAGATTTCATATATATTCACAAAGTGGATTGGTTATGTCAAGGGACATGCTTGGAAAAAATTGCTCCATTTAAAACTGGCAGTTGTTGAATTTATAAAGGAAAAAGGAGAGACGAACGAAAATTAGAGTTGAAAAATTGCGTTTTAAGTGAACTTTACTGATCGCTGCCTCTAGTAAGACATTGCTAGGTAACTTCTTTCTGATTTGATGGGGATACATTTAAAAAGAAAATCGCTTTGTGGAAGAGATACGTTCTGACACAGACAGTACAATTCCCCAAGCTGACTGGCATTAAAGAAAACGAGAGGTTTATAGAATTCAGTGTGTCCTTGAAAGAACTACAAGGAAAGTTTTATAAAGGTTTTGAGGACCCTGTCAATCTTACACCTGTTTCCGTGCTGTTTTCGAGACCGTTGCCGTTTCAGTTGAACGCACCCCTGTGTACGTGAGGCTGTGTTTGATTGGCCTGCCAGGTATTTCAGTTTAAATGATAAATATTTTTACGTTAAAACTGTCCAGGACGTCTACATTTCTTTCCTCAGGTGGAGTTTCCAAGTCTCCATATTCAGGAAATAAATGTGCTACAATATTTAGAGTGACATATTTGTGCGAAAGATATTTTTTTGGCTTATGAAACTAAATCAGTCACGACTACGTGACAACTTGCGTGCGAAATCCTGTCGATTTTTCTGCTTCTGTCCGTATGACGACAGTTTGTACCCGATAAAAATTATGTCTTCAGCGCGCTAAAAATAATCAAATAACACTAAAAATTTGTTTTGTTTTCAACTATTTTGTTGCGAAATGTGAAGTATAAAACTAAGTCGTGCGCAGTGCGACTGCACTGCCATTTACATGCGGCGCTTTCGCAGTTTTCCCCTTTTCCCCCTCCTCGCTCTCAAACGGCGTGGCGTGAAGAGGCTGAATGCTTTGGCGCTCGGACCCTGGAATGACCCGCGAGCGTAAATCTTGGTCCACCCTGCTTTAGAAGACGGGAATTAATGAATATGATAAAAGATGCAGGGAAGGTAACCCAAAGGAATTAAATTTTTTTCCTAAATGTCTACAGAGGAAAACAATGTATTGAAATTGTGACAGTGGTGTTCAATAGCCACAAATAATGAATTTAACGCCAACTTCATTGATAAAAATCTAGGTGAAAAGATGAAGAGGTAAACCAGGTCCGTACTGTCCCCAATGAGAAACAGGGACAAACTCTTACAAGGCAAATATCAAATAAGATAAGTAACATTTTACAGGCAAAGGGTTTCTCTGTGTTTTTTTATTTCCCTCAGACAACAGGTAGTTGCTTGTTCAATGCGAAAGACAAACAACCAGCCATCACAAAAAGTGGGGTTTATAAAATTACATGCTTTGAGTTTCAATCTTGTTATATTGGATGGACGGGGCGGTCAATCCACACCAGGCTTAAAGAACATCATCAAAGCTGGAGATTGAAGAAGCCTGATTTAGCCTTTGCGGAACATTGCCTGAACAATAACCGCAAATACGTAATATATGTACAAGTCTTAAACACAGAGGTAAAGAGGGCTAAACTTAACCAATTAGAAATGTTAGAAATTAAAAGACAGATGCGTACATTTCCACATCTATTATTAAATGAGCGAACCCAATTCAGTTATTTACCTCTTTAAGATGATCATAAATCCATGATAGAAACAAATGTTTGGGCCTCAATCCATCAGCAGATAAAAAGTTCTTGGCTAATGCATAACTTTACTTCCGTCACGTCAGTGTAATTGCTGAGTTGTGTAATTCCATATGTAATTTGTTAAAAAAATGGTTATTGAAGTAATTTTGCATTAAGCTATGGATCGATATCTTAAGAATTTGAGATGACTATCTTTGTCTTATCATCAAGTTTATCTATGCATTATTTGGGAATCAGAAATATACTTGAAACCTAGGTTGGGCAGTAACATTAGTAATAAAATTTTGAAACAAGGCAGAAAAGAGTGCTTGTTTAGTTATTTTACAACATATCACCAAGAACCCACAGTTGGTTCAATTAAATTGGTTTACGTATGTCACATCTCCGTGAAGGGTACAGACAAGACAAATAAGGCTCTCATATGTATTTCACATACAAGATATGCAGTATAACTGTCATCGAGTGCCTATTACAAGTATTGGATTTTAATCGAAAATTGGATCAAGGTTACTTTAGAAACCGTTCATTCAAAAATAGTGAACGCAGTTACAGAAAGAACAATAACTGTCATTCATCTCCTCACCTGGGCATAATAGATTCTAAGGTAGTTTTGACAATCATTAAACAATATCGCTCGAACAACCGATGATAAACATCAAAGTGATTGAACCTGTGTAACGGGAGTAAGCAGAATATGTGTCAATGCCACAAATTCTGCTAATTTTCAGCATGTGAAACTCAGGTTTGAAAACTGAGCTAGTCAAGTGCATTCGCCACGTCCAAAACTATTCTCGTCAGTGTTAGGGAAAGCCTTAAAACTCTTAATCCGAAAAAGGAGATGGAGTGTGTTATTCGAGTTGTGCTTAAATCACCTTCATTTTCCTAGCGGCATGCAGTGGTTACCTATAAAGCAGGTAAACTTCAACAAAGAAGATTAACGTATAATAGAAAATAGCACAAATTATGTGAACAGTAACAGAATAAGTTGATGACTTTTTTTCAATCTGATAGTTGAACACGGCGAATGGAAACGTAGCGAATGGAACCAACAAACGAACGAAAGAAACTACGTCGCCGTGTGTGCACTAAACACAGTTTTCAAAGTAAGATTCTGGAGTGTCTGAAACGAAAATTTGCAAACAGTATGTACTAAAATTTTTCACTTATGAAAGTCCGATGTGAGTTTTTCAAGCCGAAAAATGAAAAACGGTGACTACCCGGTGAATTATTGAGAGATAGTTGTTGCGAGCTTTAAAAGGCTCAAGGAAAATAAAAGAATTAATCGGTGAAAGCACTAGAATCGAATGTGTACAGAACACGTAACTAGGAAAGCGGATGGAAGATACAAGGAAGAAGTGGTTTGTAGGATCCTGAAGGATATGGAAAGACTACCACAATCATCTGATGGAAGGCTTGTAGATGTAATCGGAAAACAACATGAAATCGTTTTGCTGAGGACTATAATCCCCCTAGACTTCTGCAGATGGTGTTAGATGAGAGTATCATCTGTTAGATAGGTAATAATGTGTATTTCTTGTGTGATTAATGTATTGATTTCGTGTACGAAAAAATGTTTTTGTGGGAATCAGATGTCCTATGAGGCGGACGTAATCAGAAACATCAGCCGACTACGAAGGCAAGTAATTGCCAAGAGAACTAATGACCGTGTTACATTTTTTTCTTTTAAGGGTTTGGGATTGCTTTAATATGGTGCTAATTGACAGTAACAATTTGAGTGAGAAAGGGTTACAGTTTGTGTCAGTTCGGATAACTGGCCAAGAGAGGTGTTTGCTCCATTGACAGTCGGGTGTATGATTATGGGTTGGTAAATTAACAATCTGGTTTCACTTTGCACTAATTTCGTGCCGAATTTCGGGGTTTCACGACGGATGGTATATCGCAGAAAATTCTGTTATGGTGTTCAGAGGTATAAACACTGGATCTTAAAGAGGTGGTTTGTGGTCTGGTGGAATATGACCACAGATTGTTGGTTTCATAAGATGTCATCGAGACATTATCGTCTGGTATTCATGACTGATTCAGAAATCGGCTTGACCCGACTTGATCCCATAGTAGGGGAAAGGCAATACTGCTCAGAACAATCGAAGGTAGTTGAATGGTTTCTGGTGTTCCGATAGAAATACTGCTGAGAACACTCTAAGGTAGTTTAGTGGTTTCTGGTGCTTTGTTGGATTGTAATACTGATCAGAACGCTCTAAAGTAGTTGGGTGGTTTGCGGTATTTTTGTTGAATGCTAAAAGGAGCCTTGAGTACATTAAGTCGACTAGAAGGCGAGCTTAACTTTTAGCAGCATCTATTTCGTTGTGATCACTGACCGTATCCGTGGTGAGATATTTTTGGTTTGCCCCTGTAGAGAACGATATGAAACCCCGAGTGCTTACAAGAGGATCCAATAACTGAAGCACGAGCAGTGTCATTATTCTCGTAAGACGACCAAGTGTCGCGTGGTCCAATCTGCGACAACATTAGTGAGACTTTTGACGTTTTGCAGATAGACACCAACGGCTGAAGAGGATGAACTTATAAAGTGTCGGCGGCATCAGCTTTCTAATTCTGAATAGGCTATATTAGTACAAATGACTTAAGAAACGTGGGCCTTCACCGAAATGTCTTCTGTAATAGAACATTTCTTAACAGAGCTTCGTATGTTCTAATGAAAAGAAATAGATATTATTATATTCCCTTATGTAATGTTTAGCTGCACTGGAAAGGTCATAAGATCATAGAAAATAAAATAAATAGGACTTGAAACTATTAATTCTATCAAAGTTAAACGTGAAGTATCGCGTGAAACGGAAAGACAAGAAAGATTATACCTAACTTTGATAAAACACTAATTGTGTTACGTTATCAACCCTCAAAAGAAATCATAAAGCAAAGAAATGATCCGTTTGCCCTATAAAAGAAAAAGGAAATTAAGCTTAAACACTATACTGGATGGTGCAAACAAGCAAACTAGACATAAGAAACTTCACATGTAAATGTCAAACCAATGATTATAGATCATATATCTAACTGTTATATTCTTTGCTTTCTCTACTTTGGTATTAACATTTAAAACAGAAGTTAGTGGAGGCTATTTAATATCGATTTAAAGGAGATAAAACGCGTTAAATGGTAATTTAAAAACTCAAGGTCTGAAAAATTGCTTTCATGAGCATCAGTAGTCATTTATGGCAAAACTAGTTCGCAACGTATATCTGTCTTCTTACTTTACTTGCTTAGTGAATCATGGATATGGTCTTTATTTAAAATTCACGGCAGCTAGAAATTTCATGTCACCAGTTGCTCGTGGGCAATTTACAGAAACCCAGGACTAGATCTTACAATTTAAGGCATCAATATAACGAAGTACGTAGATAACTTTCGAAAGTTGGTCGCCGACAAATAATCAGTTCAGCGGCTATATATAATACTAAACTTACGAGAAGAGACGGCAGTTACATGTTCTTTCAATTTTACGCTCCATTATCCGAACTAATCCCTTACGGCTATAAAGACTCATACTATGCTATCCTAGCCCAAAATATCCTACTGATTGAGCAGAAAATCTGTGGATTATATTGTGTTTTGTACAGTATGGTACTGTTAGGTACGTGGAAGTAGAATTAGGACGGAAATATGGTGGTCGAAAGACATCGAGTTCCATTGTTACTCTCTTTGCATTGCAATCTATTTCCTTAACCACCTAGTGCAGTATGCAGACAAACGTTGGACGATGTTAAATTAAAAGTTATCTGTACGAGCGATCTGTATTGATCACGATACAGCATTGCATTTGGAAGCAAGCTTACACTTGTTAACTGATCTGAAGATAAAGCTGTTGTACTTGTATCAGTGCTATTGCAAAAACTAAGCTACCAGTGACTGGAATTTTGCGAAATCAAATACTTATGCCATACAGCGACGTGTTTACGTTTATTGATAAGAGCAATCTAACAGAACAACAATAGAAATAAAGTATAGGTATTGGGACGAAAGGTATGTTTTCCAAGTACAGGGCAAAACACTTTTCTTTCCGTAGCCTTACAATGGCCTATCTCTAAGATCTTCTGTGATGGTCTTGGAAAGGGCGACTGAGGACGTCATCGTGATAGTCCTGGCAGTTACTATGTTGATATTTTACGACTACAAAGTCTTAATTACGTAGCTTATGTGGCTGCAAAGTGAAAGAAAAATCTATTGTCTTCTTAGTGCCTATCGTTGTAGCTGGCTTTTAGCACGAGGGAGCGACCTAGTTTTGTACAAGTGTTTCACGAGTGTTTATAGAACGTAGAGGCAGCCAACAGCAGAAATCAGCTTAGCACTGGGTTTCTGGCCTTGAGAGGTCTCTACGGACCACGTTACCGGCCGATGTATTTGGCTAATGACTGGAACGCGACCTAATATCTACCCGTGTGCCAGAGGGGAGGGCAGCAGGCGAGCATCGGAATCCAATAGCGCGAGGACGCCATTCTTCTGTCTGCGGGCTCGCTGCGAATTCTAGCTGCCCCTCTGTGCTAGTAACTCTTATGTATAGCTAGTCTTCGTTTCATAATGCAGCTAACATGACGAAAGGTCTTAGTATACGCTGATGCAACGAATTAGTTGATGTGAGAAAACAAAATTACGTTTTGTATATATTGAATGCTGAAATTCCAAAAGTTAGGATAAAAACAATAACACATATAAGACGTACTGGAAGAACTGGCGTGAACAGTATTAAGAGGATAGAAGGGAAACATAATTATCGATCGAAGAAAGGACACTGATGAAAGGGGTATAAGCATACTATTGAGAACAGTTTAGCATTAAGACACTGAATAGTTTATGACTATTATAGATTTATTAGTATAAAATATTTATTTTTGATTGAAGAAGTTATTGCTCAAATTATGTCACATAAAAATTAATACTACAGACCTATAACGTAGATCGGAGCTAGGCTTCATTTGTCTGTTTTACAAATTCTTATTGCGAGTTGAAATGAATACAGCTCACAGCCAAGGGCTGTTGAGGTTCTGTTGGAACTGATCAATTGCTCACCTTTCAATATATGTAGAACATGGCGATACAGTTAAGACAAGAATTATTTAGTACACTACATAAAATTATTATACAATACGAAAAAATTCGAATTTATTTTCCGCATTACGTATCATTTTAATAACGCAAATAAATTAATTTCATTATTTTTGAGAAAATTGTATGTTTTTCATATTACTACATTTATTTCGAAATTTACCAATGTACTTTTACTTTTATGTGAAGTCATCAACATAAAATGGTTAATTTTAAGCTGTCAGATCAAGGTCTAAGAAAATATTGTCAGTAAAGGAGTTAGCTGTTACGTAAAATAATATCTCTGAGATATTCACACATCCTTGTAGTTTTTATTTAGTAGTTAAAGTCGTATGTTGGCAGGAGAGTGGTGTGGTATACGTTACCAAGTCGTACAGCTGTAATATTCATTTTGTACTTGGAAAATAGTTAAAATGATCTGTGTGAGAAATCTGCGAGTATAATTACGCGTTTATCTACTGTTTTCCTTAAGTAAACCTCCTTTGAAGGCAAAGTGCAATTTTGGTATGTGGAAACATTGTGATGCCTGTTAATAATAAAAAAAATTCTCAGTTTTAAGACAATGTGGGAACATCAGACTTACTATATACGTAATGAAGGAAATAAATTAACAGATGAATGTATTTCAATAACACGATGTTCTTACCTGAAAAATAAAACTTGCATCGAAGTGAACGTTATTCTCGTAGGTAGCCACGTTTTCGTCGAGGAGCTGTAACAAACGGATAAATAACTTAAGTTTTATTTATCGATCATTCCTCTCACTCGTTTTGGCTGCAGAATTCTAGAGCTATCGCTGCTAAAGGAGTTCACATTCAACTTTTAATTATTTTGTACATCAACAGAGGTGGATCGTAATAAACTGACGTTTGACAAAACATAAAATACGTATCTTAGAAAATTCCATAAGGCAAACTGGTCTTGATATTAGTTCGAGCAATAAAAAAATCATTATATCGCAAGTGTTTTCTTCTGATTCCTTACAGAATTTGTGATATTAGCCGTCGGATTTTACTAATTACGACATGTTAATGGCTGCTGTGATGTAACATCCGTTCGCATATTTGCAATTTTCTTTCACTGTAGTGTTTATTGTGTCGCTGGTTTCGGAGTATTCACTTTGTAACTTGTATTATATATTAGAAAAAAATCAGATACATTCTTTATCGTTTGTAATTCTGATATATCATCAATATACCAGTTACTCCGTGTGATTCTGCTAATAGTGTAGAAGAAGTGAAATTCCGGTATTCCATATCACTATTCTGAAATTGAATGAGATGATTAGCTTGCTCTAAAAGAACCTAATGCTGCAATAATCTGTATTCGTAGTTGTGTAACACAGACTTAACTTAAGCTACATTGCAACAGTACCTTTTCCAATCACAGAATTGAATATTTTGCCAAAAATATGTTTCGTCCTGTGTATTGTGGCCTCCATTCTGGCTATATACCTTCTTTTACGACACTCGATTCGTCCCGTTTATGATAAACGTGACGCATCATTTGTTAATCTAAAGCAGCGTTATACTGGTAACTGATGGTTCTTTTTTTTGAAAGTACAAAATTGGCGAAATTAAATCCTCGCCCCCGTTTCAGTAATTGTTCCAACTTGGGCATATACCCATGTATCTTGCCGTTATAATCGTCCTATTCATTACGTGGTCTGGCTCATAGTCACTTTGTTCATTAAGCCATAGGTAAAACTAGACACTGTATCATAATCTAAAGTTTGCCGTAAATGTCAATAAATTAGCATCAGCTTATCTGCCAGGTGTATCCATAGAACAGTCGGCTTTCAGCGGTAATAGCCGGACACGACTGATTGGTATTGGCTCCGTAATGCACGCAGATTTCATTAATCCCACAGACGATTAACTCTTCCGTGAATAATCAAAAACACTTCTGACTAATTGATGCTGTTGGAAGCAAAGGTGTTTAGCTGCCACATTCGTATCGCGAGCCCGACAGAGAGACTTTTGGGTACTAATGAGTTTATTCGACCATGCAGTGAGCCACGCCGGACGTTGGAGTTTCGTCGGAGCTGACAGCAAAGTG
Organism: Schistocerca serialis cubense; assembly: GCF_023864345.2. NCBI lineage: Eukaryota > Metazoa > Arthropoda > Insecta > Orthoptera > Acrididae > Schistocerca > Schistocerca serialis. The sequence goes on along the minus strand of NC_064638.1, from coordinate 1,264,028,891 downwards.
CCATAAATAAAAGAGAACGGAGAATAATTACCATTTAAAGCGGCCTTAATTATTCAATGCGATAGTCATCTGTTTGTGTCTGCGGTAGCCAGCGCAGGAGGGCGAGTTATTTTCGCTCTGTTCTCGATATACACACGGCGCGCGAAATTTCGTAGATAAAGAAATTTCAGCGGGCGGTATGCTGTTTGATAATGAAAGAACGAAAGATGTGGCCCATTGTTAATAAGGTTAATAATTGTTTAGAATATTTAGGGATATATACAGAGTCATCCATACTCCACTCATCAAATATTCGGAACTTGTTCATTGACATTTTCTGTGTATTTTGGTGTAAGAGGCAGTAACTTACAGCTGTTTCTTACGGTATAGTAACATATTTATGACTTATTCAGTTTGCTACACCATTTACCTAGATTTCTACGGAAAAGACCCACGCAAGAGTAAAAGAAGCCCTCAGTTTACTCTCAGAAAAACACTACTGACCATTAAAATTGCTACACTAAGAAGAAATGCAGATGATAAACGGGTATTCAGTGGACAAACATATTAAACGAGAAATGACATGTGATTACATTTTCACGCCATTTGGGTGCATAGATCCTGAGAAATCGGTACTCAGAACAACCACCTCTGGCCGTAATAACGGCCTTGATACGCCTGGGCATTGAGTCAAACAGAGCTTGGATGGCTTGTGCAGGTACAGTTGACCATGCAGCTTCAACACGATACCACAGCTCATCAAGAGTAGTGACTGGCGTATTGTGACGAGCCAGTTGCTCGGCCACCATTGTCCAGACGTTTTCAATTGCTGAGAGATATGGAGAACATGCTGGCCAGGGCAGCAGTCGAACATTTTCTGTATCCAGAAAGGCCCGCACAGGACCTGCAACATGCGGTAGTGCATTATCCTGCTGACATGTAGGGTTTCGCAGGTATCGAATGAAGGGTAGAGCCATGGGTCGTAACGCATCTGAAATGTAACGTACACTTTTCAGAGTGTCGTCAATGCGAACAAGAGGTGACCGAGACGTGTAACCAATGGCAAGCCATACCATCACACCGGGTGATACGCCAGTATGGCGATGACGAATACACGGTTCCAATGTGCGCTCACCGCGATGTCGCCAAACACGGATGCGACCATCATGATGCTGTGAACAGAACCTGGATTCAACCAAAAAAATGACGAATTGCCATTCGTGCAGACAGGTTTGTCGTTAAGTACACCATCGCAGGCGCTCCTGTCTGTGATTCAGCGTCAAGGGTAGCCGCAGCCATGGTCTCCGAGCTGATAGTCCATGCTGCTGCAAAAGTCGTCGAACTGTTAGTGCAGATGGTTTTTGTCTTGCAAACGTCCCCATCTGTTGACTCTGGGATCGAGATGTGGCTGCTCGATTCGTTACAGCCATGCGGATAAGATGCCTGTCATCTCGACTGCTAGTGATACGAGGCCGTTGGGATCCAGCACTGCGTTCCGTATTACCCTCCTGTACCCACCGATTCCATTTTCTGTTAACAGTCGTTGGATCTCGACCAACGCGAGCAGCAATGTCGCGATACGATAAACCGCAGTCGCGATGGGCTACAATCCGACCTTTATCAAAGTCGGAAACGTGATGGTACGCATTTCTCCTCCTAACACGAGGCATCACAACAACGTTTCACCAGGGAACGCCGGTCAACTGCTGTTTGTGTATCAGAAATGGGTTGGAAGCGTTCCTTATGTCAGCACGTTGTAGGTGTCGCCACCGGCGCCAACCTTGTGTGAATGATCTGAAAAGCTAATCATTTGCATATCGCAGCATCTTCTTCCTGTGGGTTAAGTTTCGCGTCTGTAGCACGTTATCTTCGTGGTGTAGGAATTTTAATGTCCTTTAGTGTATACAACACTAAACTCCCAGTAATTCCCCTTCCCTTGGATACCAATCTGCGCGGTCGATACTGCTAAATTATGCCTACTGCTAAGAAAATTTCTATGCTTAAAAAGCGTGATTGGACAAGAGATGGCACCAAATCCGTCGTCAAGACGAAAGCTTTCTCCTGCTCTTTTCGTATCACAGTATTAATCACCAGCCGCTTTTATGTGGAAGGTTTCTCAGAATGAATGCAAGCATGGTAGTTGTAGTGGAAACTGTAAATAATATGAGGATGTAGATTTAAAAAAATGCTGATCATTGCCGTCGCTGCTAGAATAACTCACCACAGCGTCATTATTTGCTCTCCCATGGGATTATTTTAGTAGATGAACCCACACACGAGGTGCTTTTTGGACAATTTTGCAGCAATAAACGTATCCATACTGCAGCTTATTACTACGAGGGCTGGAACGTAAATAGTGGAAACTATTTATTCACAAACGATGCTAACGAGTTACATGTTTCCACCTATTACTGTCCTTCAAAGTAGTCACCAGTGATGTTTAGAACCCTTTTGCCAGCGAAGTGGAAGGCGTCGTATACCGCTAAAAGAGCCTGTTCTGTTGATAGAGCGAATGGAGCGGTGTACTGCTTGTCGGATCTCTGGAACAGTTCGGAGGCGAATACTACGAAGTGGTTCCTTCTTCTTCGGAATGAAATCAAAGTCACAAGGACTTCGTCCGGGGAGTATGGTGGCTGGTACAGTACTTCTCAATCCCATCGACTGAACACAGCAGCTATAGCTTGTTATCCTAACGCATTACGTTGCTCCATGGCAGACCATCAATGCACAGCATTACTGTTCGTTTTTGGAGAATCACCTGCGACCAGCTTTGCGTAAGAAGAGGCGACGTGTTCTGCGCAACCCACCCATCATTTTTCACAACAATGTGCGGGCGCATACGACCCAAGCCGTGGCTGCTCTGTTCGGTCGATGGGATTGGGAAGTACTGTACCATCCAAAATACTCCCCGTACTTAGGTCCTTGTGACTTTGATTTGATTCCGAAGATGAAGGAACCACTTCGTGGCGTTCGATTCAGAACTGCTGCAGAGGTTAGACAGGCAGTAGACCGCTCCATTAGCACCGTCAACAGAACAGGCTCTGCTAACGGTATACTACCCCTTCCACATCGCTGGCAACGGGTGCTACACAGTGCTGGTGACTACTTCGAAGGACAGTAACAGGTGCAAACATGTAACTCTTTTGTATCGGTTGTGAATAAATAGTTTATACTATTTAAGTTGCAACCCTCCTATTAAGGCAACAACAATGTCTGATAAGCAAACGATACACATAACCGAGCAGTACCGCTGTAAAAATTAAGTATCGTGTGTGAAATGAGCAAGTTTGTTTCGAAACTGCACATGGAGATTAAAAAGTCGATGTAAGCACTTTTGTGCACATCCTGGAAGTAAGAGGACTACCTAAATATTTTGGCGTTTTCGTAATCCAGTTTTTTAATGTGATCGGCCACAGCTGATTTTGTGGTTTGAAGTCACGGCACCTCACTTCTATCATGCGAACTATTTCCCCAGTGTTGGATTTGCCGCACTGTTACGTGTTTCTTAAACTTCTAGTTTTAGGAGGCGAATATGGTCCTCTACTGAGCTCGGCAGAGTTTTTGCAGGAGGTCGAAATACACTTTTTACGCACACTCGTTCACAGTATAGGATCAATCTGAGACCAAGGGAACCTCGTGATGACGTTCAGAAGAAATGGCTACACCAACATGCAGAATCATAGTGGCATGATATAAAAATATCTTGACCCTACTAGGCTCAGTAAAGGAGCTACAGGTCTCCGCAACACAGGCGTTTGCCAAATCGCCAATATGGCAAATCATGCATTGTGGAAACTGCTAGCACGGTAGAAGAGGTGCCGGGAATGCAAACGCCATACTGAATTATGCCTTTTCACCAAAGCAGCCGTGACCGACCACAGTATAAAAACTGGCCATAAAATGGATTACGATATCCTCAAAATACTTAGACAGTCCTCCGCCTCTTGGGATTTTGTAATTAAAGAGGCCATCTAAATCATACTCCAAGATAGTCTAATTAATAAAAATAGTGTCCTAAAACTCAGACAGGTGTGGAAGCCTGCACGGGACCTGCAAAGTAAGAGGTGTTCCCGGACTGTGGCGTCCGTGCCCGAGGGCTGTAGCGCGGACACTGCAGGACACAGCTCGGAGACACAGGCGCCGCTTCCCCCACCACTGCCACCGCCGGCCGCGGCGGCTGCTCGGACAGCTAGCGGAGCGAGGCGGTGGAGGGCGTAACGGCCAGCATACACACACTGAAGCGCCGAAGAAACTGGTATAGGCATGCGTATTCAAATACAGAGATACGTAAACAGGCAGAATAGGGGTCTGCGGTCGGCAACGCCTATACAGGGTGTTACAAAAAGGTACGGCCAAACTTTCAGGAAACATTCGTCACACACAAAGAAAGAGAATATGTTATGTGGACATGTGTCCGGAAACACTTACTTTCCATGTTAGAGCTCATTTTATTACTTCTCTTCAAATCACATTAATCATGGAATGGAAACCCACAGCAACAGAACGTACCAGCGTGACCTCAAACACTTTGTTACAGGAAATGTTAAAAATGCCCTCCGTTAGCGAGGATACATGCATCCACCCTCCGTCGCATGGAATCCCTGATGCGCTGATGCAGCCCTGGAGAATGGCGTATTGTATCACAGCCGTCCACAATACGAGCACGAAGAGTCTCTACATTTGGTACCGGGGTTGTGTAGACGAGAGCATTCAAATGCCCCCATAAATGGAAGTCAAGAGGGTTGAGGTCACGAGAGCGTGGAGGCCATGGAATTGGTCCGCCTCTACCAATCCATCGGCCACCGAATCTGTTGTTGAGAAGCGTACGAACACTTCGACTGAAATGTGCAGGAGCTCCATCGTGCATGAACCACATGTTGTCGAACTTGTAAAGGCACATGTTCTAGCAGCACAGGTAGAGTATCCCGTATGAAATCATGATAACGTGTTCCATTGAGCGTAGGTGGAAGAACATGCGGCCCAATCAAGACATCACCAACAATGCTTGCCCAAACGTTCATAGAAAATCTGTGTTGATAACATGATTGCACAATTGCGTGCGGATTCTCGTCAGCCCACACATGTTGATTGTGAAAATTTACAATTTGATCACGTTGGAATGAAGCCTCATCCGTAAAGAGAACATTTGCACTGAAATGAGGATTGACACATCGTTGGATGAACCATTCGCAGAAGTGTACCCGTCGAGGCCAATCAGCTGCTGAAAGTGCCTGCACACGCTGTACATGGTACGGGAACAACTGGTTCTCCCGTAGCACTCTCCATACAGTGACGTGGTCAACGTTACCTTGTACAGTAGCAAATTCTCTGACGACATTAGGGTTATCGTCAACTGCACGGAGAATTGCCTCGTCCATTGCAGGTGTCCTCGTCGTTCTAGGTCTTCCCCAGTCGCGAGTCATAGGCTGGAATGTTCCGTGCTCCCTAAGACGCCGATCAATTGCTTCGAACGTCTTCCTGTCGGGACACCTTCGTTCTGGAAATCTGTCTCGATACAAAGGTACCGCACCACGGCTATTGCCCCGTGCTAATCCATACATCAAATGGGCATCTGCCAACTCTGCATTTGTAAGCACTGCACTGACTGCAAAACCAAGTTCGTCATGAACATTAACCTGTTGATGCTACGTACTGATGTGCTTGATGCTAGTACTGTGGAGCAATGAGTCGCATGTCAACACAAGCACCGAAGTCAACATTACCTTCCTTCAATTGGGCCAACTGGCGGTGAATCGAGGAAGTACAGTACATACTGACGAAACTAAAATGACCTCTAACATGGAAATTAAGCGTTTCCGGACACATGTCCACATAACATATTTTCTTTATTTGTGTGTGAGGAATGTTTCCTGAAAGTTTGGCCGTACCTTTTTGTAACACCCTGTATAAGACAATAAGTTCTGGCGCATTTGTTAGATCGGTTACTGCTGCTACAGTGGTAGGCTATCAAGATTTAGGTGAGTTTGAACGTGGTGTTATAGTCAGCGGACGACTGATGCGACACAGCATCTCCGAGGTAGCGATGAATTGGGGATTTTCCCGTACGACCATTCCACGAATGAACCGCGAGTATCAGGAATCTCCAGCATCGCCGTGTCTGGAAAAAGATCCTGCAAGAACGGGACCAATGACGACTTAAGAGAATCGGTCAACGTGACAGAAACGCACCCATTCCGCAAATTGCTGCAGATTTCAACGCTGGGCCGTCAACAAGTGTCAACGTGTGAACCATTCAACGAAGCGTCATCGATATGGGCTTTCGGAGCAGAAGGCCCACTCTTCTGCCCTTGATGACCGCACGACACAAAGCTTTACGCCTCGCCTGCGCCTGCCAACCGCGACAATGGACTGTCGATGACTGGAAATATGTTGCCTGGTCGGACGAGTATCGTTTGAAATTGTGATGTAAGGGTCTGGAGACAACTTCATAAATCCATGGACCATGCATGTCACCAGGAGACTGTTCAAGCTGTTGGTGGCTCTATAATGGTGTGTAGTTGGTGTGATATGGGACCCCTGACACGTCTAGATACGACTCTTACAGGTGACACTGTAGCATCGCAGCTATTATGCGACTGCAGATTCTTGCCGTAAGTTTGTTACATTATGGCAAGCTGTTTTGGAAGCCTGCAGTATACTCGCGTTCGGTGGCGGCCGGCATGTGGTCTGCCGTACGCGTCATAGCCTGATCTGTCTCTAAAGCGGACTGCGAGAATGCTCACTGTGGCGCGTACTAAAATCACTATCACCTCACCTAAGAAACTCAACAACTACTTTAAATATTAGCTGTTTTATTCCAAATTTGGTACAAGACCTTTTGTTATTCAAACTGGCTTTGTGTCGAAATTTGATACCACTACCTATAATAGATTTAGAGATATAAAAACCTATTAAAAAGCACTTAACCGACACTTAAGAGATTAAATTCAGATAGTAATAACAACAGGTTTATATTTCTTTTGTTATTTGAAAACAGTAATAGCACTCTTAGTGTGCTGAATTATTTTATAAAGATTTTTCTCATTCATAATGCAAATAACAGTTTAAAAGTTAATATTTATATTTTGTGTTAGGGTGAGAATAATGAGAGAGAATGTGTGTATGTGGGACATACGTCAAATTTCAATTCTATGTTGTATTACACCTTAAATAACTAGCAAGTGTTACACCACCAGGATATCGTGGAAAACCTGTGAATCCCCGTAACTGGCGGATAACGTACGTCTATGAGCGCTTGCTTTTGTAATAAGGCAGGCAGAAAGGTAGTAAGAGAATAATCGGTTCTGAAGTATATTTGAAGCATAATTTTCTCTTAGTTTTCTTGTAGTTTGGTTTGGTGGAATATTTTGTTAACATTTGCAGCATGATATGACGTAGATGCTTCTGCGAATGTTGACTGGAGTAAAGCAGTTTGAGCGTGAATATGATCATGAAAGATTAATCTGATTGGCTGTTTGTTCTGGTCAACCAATGAGCGTAAAGTCTTTCCTGGGCGTTGGAATGAGTTATGTGCCCTCAAAGCAACGGCATTCAGTCAGTCGTGGTCTAGCTACCGGACGAGAAGTTCATGTTAGACGTGTCCGACTTATATCGCATTCGGTTTGTATTGCCGTGCAAGCAGACGCAGTTACGGAGAGTTCTGTGAAGTTTGGGAGATTTTGGAGTGTTTGTTGTAGAGAAAACCGTGTTTCAAACTATCGGCCTTTGTAAAGAATTCTGCGTGGCGTGTTCAGTATGCATTTACAGAACATTTTTGGCGAGCATCTTCATTTGAAGAACCCACTGAAAAGGACCGAGCGTGAAACTCATTTCGTATCAGAGTATTGACTGTATTAATCTCGTAATATTTCGGGTTGGACTTAGCACATTTCTGGCTGTCTTGCGTGTGACATAAGCTGCATGAACTAGTAGTGGATATGCTATGGACAAAAATGTGGGCTTGTTGACTCAATGCCTAAAAGACCATAAAAAAATATATCGAGAAGCGGACATTTTCAATGAAGGCAGGAAGCATCCCCTTAAGCCCGTTATTACTAGAGATTTACAGGTTTATTTTGTTACTTGAGTTACGCGGACTATGCAATCGTACGTATGGACGATGGTTTTCTTCAACGCTGCTTTTCCCATCGTCTGCATAGTACCTACGAATGCAGAGCAACGGACGGTGAACGAACGCCATATTGATATAGGTGGACATAAATTTTGCAACTTGCTTCACTCAGTGCTAGCGATGAAGTGGCGAACCGCCCCGCCGCAACACGTACGTAAGCATCCTCCCTGATCAGCTGCATCCATTCATGTCCATTGTGCATTCCGACGGAATTGGGTAATTTCAACTGGACAACGCGACAGCCCACACGTACAGAATTGCTACAGACTGGCTCCAGGGAACAGTCCTCTGGGTTTAAACACCTCCGATGACCACCAAACTCCCCAGACATCAACGTTATTGAGCATATCTCGGATGCCTTGCAACGTGCTATTCGGAAGAGATTTCCACCCCCTCGTACTCTCACTAATTTATTGACAACCGTGCAGGATTTATGGAATCAATTACCTCCAGCACTACTTCAGACAATAGTAGAGCCATGTCACTTCGTGCTGCGGCACATCTGCCTGGTCGCGGCGGCCTACACGATATTAGGCAAGTGTATCAGTTTTTTTGGCACTTCAGTGTAGAACGCCTAGAGGAGCAGCACAACATTCATCAGAGACCACATGAAGATGGCAACGTGTCTGTATGCCGAAATACCGTGGAGAAATCCTATAAATTTAAAATACATTGGGAAAACATCAGATCGCAAGCCGAAAATTACTCTACGTCAGTTTCCATGAAAGGTGATGCGACCAACTGCACCGAAGGACTTGAAACCGTTTTTGAAGCTTTACCTTTATACAGATGTAATTCCGAAATTTCTTACAGTGTGATATTACGATCAGATCTGAATTCCAAGCATGTCTTTCAATAAATGGAAGTATTAGAAACCACGTCAACTGGGATAATTACCCCACAACTTAAGATTTATTGAAAATGCCTGAGCACCATAAATGAGTCTTTGTCATCGTCTTTGTAGTTGAGTTGATTTTCTCCATAATGTCTACCAAAAAACGTGATACGTATTCTATAACCGGGCAGGGTTTACAAGTTCATGGTAGGAATCATCACATTCTTTAAAGCAAACAAATTAAAATGAGTTGTATTTAACTGAGACACCGAATTTGTTCCCTACTAAATCATCGTAATCGTTATAAGCACTTGGTGTCCATACTCACAGTCCATTTCAAAGCTCACTGTTCTGATAAATTTTGATTAGGGCCAGATAGTTGTTTTAATTTAGTTGCGCATTTTATATAACGAGAAGTTTTATTGAGACCAGTTACAAATCAGTTCAAATTAGGTTCCGTTCATTCAAAGGTCAGCATGCGAGTGCATAGTTTTAGTAGTACGTCGATTTGTATAGAGTGGGACGTAAATTTGGGCCCAATTTCATACAGAAACCCATACTGCGGAGGTTACATATGCACTAATATCCAGAGTCCCAGTTCCTTCCGTCTAGTCAAAAATGACAATTATATTATTTTTTGATTTCTTTCATTCTCTCAAGTATCATTGACACATATATCGTTAACAATTATATACTCCTCTCATCAACTTTACAAGTTAAATGAAGAGTGACTATAGAGTTTCTGAGACCAGCCTCGAAAGCTTCTTTCTTCCTTGTGCTCCTGGTTGGTAACAACACTGACACCAGGGAAAAAATGTGACACAGCTCAACAACTTAGTCTAACGCCGATTCTTAAGATTTACACACCTTTAAGAAATCTAGCTTCCTTTTCATAATAAATAATTATTGTTGTGTCCAAACAATGGAAAGTTCAGGTTGTAATATCAACAATATTATGAGGATACAGTGCTACAGTGTTTAATAAGTCACAGCTGCAAAATACTAACTCGAATTCTTTACAGACGAATGGAAAAACTGGTAGAAGCGGACCTCGGGGAAGATCAGTTTGGATTCCGTAGAAATGTTGGAACACGTGAGGCAATACTAACCTTACGACTTATCTTAGAAGAAAGATTAAGAAAAGGCAAACCTACGTTTCTAGCATTTGTAGACTTAGAGAAAGCTTTTGACAACGTTAACTGGAATACTCTCTTTCAAATTCTGAAGGTGGCAGGGGTAAAATACAGGGAGCGAAAGGCTATTTACAATTTGTACAGAAACCAGATGGCAGTTATAAGAGTTGAGGGGCATGAAAGGGAAGCAGTGGTTGGGAAAGGAGTGAGACAGAGTTGTAGCCTCTCCCCGATGTTATTCAATCTGTATATTGAGCAAGCAGTAAAGGAAATAAAAGAAAAATTCGGAGTAGGTATTAAAATTCATGGAGAAGAGGTAAAAACTTTGAGGTTCGCCGATGACATTGTAATTCTGTCAGAGACAGCAAAGGACTTGGAAGAGCAGTTGAACGGAATGGACAGTGTCTTGAATGGAGGATATAAGATGAACATCAACAAAAGCAAAACGAGGATAATGGAATATAGTCAAATTAAATCCGGTGATGCTCAGGGTATTAGATTAGGAAATGAGACACTTAAAGTAGTAAAGGAGTTTTGCTATTTAGGGAGTAAAATAACTGATGATGGTCGAAGTAGAGAGGATATAAAATGTAGACTGGCAGTGGCAAGGAAATCGTTTCTGAAGAAGAGAAATTTGTTAACATCGAGTATAGATTTAAGTGTCAGGAAGTCGTTTCTGAAAGTATTTGTATGGAGTGTAGCCATGTATGGAAGTGAAACATGGACGATAACCAGTTTGGACAAGAAGAGAATAGAAGCTTTCGAAATGTGGTGCTACAGAAGAATGCTGAAGATAAGGTGGGTAGATCACGTAACTAATGAGGAGGTATTGAACAGGATTGGGGAGAAGAGAAGTTTGTGGCACAACTTGACTAGAAGAAGGGATCGGTTGGTAGGACATGTTTTGAGGCATCAAGGGATCACAAATTTAGCATTGGAGGGCAGCGTGGAGGGTAAAAATCGTAGAGGGAGACCAAGAGATCAATACACTAAGCAGATTCAGAAGGATGTAGGTTGCAGTAGGTACTGGGAGATGAAGGAGCTTGCACAGGATAGAGTAGCATGGAGAGCTGAATCAAACCCGTCTCGGGACTGAAGACCACAACAACAACAACAACAACAGTGCTATTCACCGTACAGAGGACACTTTGAGTGGCAGACAGGCACAACGGGGTAGACTGTTGCACACTGAGCTTACAACCAAACCCTTCTCCAGAAAGGAAACACACACACTGGCACAACCAAGCACACTCACACACACACATGACAGCTATCTCCGATCGGAGATAGCAGTCATTAGTGCCGGAGGAGAGTGTGCTTCTGTGTGTGTGTGTGTGTGTGTGTGTGTGTGTGTTTTTGTGTTGCCTTAATAAAGAAGGTTTTGGGCGAAAGGTCGATGTGTAAAAGTCTATCCGTTGTGTCTGTCTGCAACTCCAAGTGTCATTTTTACGATGCGTAACAAACTATCTTTTCCATTATTTTATTAATGTCTTTCCCTTGTTTCAAAAGTAATTCCTAACTATTAATAAACTGCAGAAATAACGATAATACGTGTAATTTTACAATATAGAATTATCTACATTATATAAGGAACTTCTGTTTATTTTACAATGAGAGCTAGCTTACATTTAAACGAAGGTGAATTGTGTTATACGCATCCTGTGTCTTCTACACGTTCTTAAGTTTTGCTAGCAATGAGTCCGTTACTATAGTCATCAGAACATGATTTTACTGTACTAACAACATTCGGAATATGAACTTACTTGGTTTATTGATATACGTTTCCACATGCTTAGGGTAAGTGCGTGAGTTTTAAGAACTAGTAGAATATAGATAGCACTGACAGTTTATTTCAGAGGTCATCACATTTTCTACAGCCGCAATGAAATATAGTAGAAGTGCAAGTAATTTCTAAAAAAGAAGTCTGAAGTTTGAGGAACCTGCAGCAATCCTTTTTATTTAAACCACCGCCAAAACAAACACACAAACACACAAACACACACACACACACACACACACACACACACACACAAACACCTTAGGCTACCATTGGATGCATTGCATTTCCGCTGCCCTGTCTAACATAGTGGATCCATTCAGAGGAATTTCAGCCAATTACACATCACCATACATTGGTTGAGAGTCAGTAATGTGCCTTAATCTCGAATTTCGGTGTTAGAAGAAGACCAAATTGTCTGTTCATCTGGACTACTACAAGGGCAGTTCAGTAAGTAATGCAACACATTTTTTTTCTCGGCCAATTTTGGTTGAAAATACCGGAAATTTCTTGTGGAATATTTTCAAACATTCCCGCTTCGTCTCGTATAGTTTCATTGACTTCCGACAGGTGGCAGCGCTGTACGGAGCTGTTAAAATGGCGTCTGTAACGGATGTGCGTTGCAAACAACGGGCAGTGATCGAGTTTCTTTTGGCGGAAAACCAGGGCATCTCAGATATTCATAGGCGCTTGCAGAATGTCTACGGTGATCTGGCAGTGGAAAAAGCACGGTGAGTCGTTGGGCAAAGCGTGTGTCATCATCGCCGCAAGGTCAAGCAAGACCGTCTGATCTCCCGCATGCGGGCCGGCCGTGCACAGCTGTGACTCCTGCAATGGCGGAGCGTGCGAACACACTCGTTCGAGATGATCGACGGATCACCATCAAACAACTCAGTGCTCAACTTGACATCTCTGTTGGTAGTGCTGTCACAATTGTTCACCAGTTGGGATATTCAAAGGTTTGTTCCCGCTGGGTCCCTCGTTGTCTAACCGAACACCATAAGGAGCAAAGGAGAACCATCTGTGCGGAATTGCTTGCTCGTCATGTGGCTGAGGGTGACAATTTCTTGTCAAAGATTGTTACAGGCGATGAAACATGGGTTCATCACTTCGAACCTGAAACAAAACGGCAATCAATGGAGTGGCGCCACACCCACTGCCCTACCAAGAAAAAGTTTAAAGCCATACCCTCAGCCGGTAAAGTCATGGTTACAGTCTTCTGGGACGCTGAAGCGGTTATTCTGTTCGATGCCCTTTCCCATGGTCAAACGATCAACTCTGAAGTGTATTGTGCTACTCTTCAGAAATTGAAGAAACGACTTCAGCGTGTTCGTAGGCACAAAAATCTGAACGAACTTCTCCTTCTTCATGACAACGCAAGACCTCACACAAGTCTTCGCACCCGAGAGGAGCTCACAAAACTTCAGTGGACTGTTCTTCCTCATGCACCCTACAGCCCCGATCTCGCACCGTCGGATTTCCATATGTTTGGCCCAATGAAGGACGCAATCCGTGGGAGGCACTACGCGGATGATGAAGAAGTTATTGATGCAGTACGACGTTCGCTCCGACATCGACCAGTGCAATGGTACCGTGCAGGCATACAGGCCCTCATTTCAAGGTGGCGTAAGGCCGTAGCATTGAATGGAGATTACGTTGAAAAATAGTGTTGTGTAGCTAAAAGATTGGGGAATAACCTGGTGTATTTCAATGCTGAATAAAACAACCCCTGTATCAGAAAAAAATGTGTTTCATTACTTATTGAACTGCCCTCGTATTTAAAAAGTCATATATGAATGTCGAGTGGTTGAGTGTGGAATGTAAGGAGCGGCAAGTGGAGATCGGTGCCAACATGTGCCCTCTTACTCTCAAATAATATTAAGTGGGTTGCCGAGGTTTCCGTACCAAACTGATACACGAGTGATAATCGTCAGTGTCGCCGAGAGGGGTGGCGAACTGGTTTGCACAGTGTACTCGCATTCGGGAGAACGACGATTTAAAACCGCGTCCGGGAATCCTGATTTAGGATTCGCGCGATTTCCCTAGATCGCTTCAGGCAAATGCCGTAATGGTTCCTTTCAAAGGGCACAGCCCACTGCCTTCCCCATCCTTCCCTAAACAGAGCTCTTGCTCCGTCTCTAGTGACCTCATTGTCAACGGGACAAACACTGATCTCCGTCTCCTCTCCTTTGCGCAAGTGTCACACCAAATAGACCCAGGAGACACTTGTTAAATATTTTGAGCTAAGCAAGTGCACTGGCGTATGGCGTGGTGCCACAAATCATCGCTCTCCCCCTTGTGATGCTTAGCTGCGACTTTCGTGTCTAGCTATACCTTTAATAAAGCAATAAAGCTGCTTCAGGTGTTTTTTTTCTCGTGGTCTTCTGCTTTAGTATTGGTTTGATGCAGCTGTCTTATGCAAGTCACTTCTTGTGTACATTACCACTGAAACCCATATCTGTATTGAAGCCTTACTCAGTTTGTACAATTTTGGCATCCCACGTTAACTACCATATCCAAAACAACAATTACTTCACGCCTCATGTGGCTAGTCAATTGAGCCTCTCTTTCAGGTGGGTGGTAGCATGTATAATTTTCTCCGTAATCCCATTCACGACCTCCTGATTAGCTACTCGATCTACCCACCTAACCTTCAGCATTCTTCTGCAGAATCATATATCAGACGCCTCTATTTTCTTGTCTGCGTTGTTTATCGTCCATGTTTCACATCTGTACGTGATCACACTGCATAGAAATACCTTCAGAACATCCAAGCTACCGTTTTGCAGGGCCGCTTTTCTTACCATTGCCTTTCTTACATTTTACATAATTTATATTTCAGTCGTTGTTAGTTATTATGCTGTCCAAGCAGCAAATCTCGTGTACTACTGTTAGTGTTCTATTTCCTAGCCAAATTCCCTGAGCATCAGATGATTTCATTGGAATACAATCTACTATCTCGTTCTACTTTTGTGGATGTTCTTGTCTTTCAGGACATTATCCATTCCTGTCCGTTCATGTCCTTGCGGTATCTGACGGAATTCCAAGATCATCGACAAACCTCAGAAACTTGATTTCATACATTGATCTACAGACTGAATAATATCGGGGACAGGCTAAAATTATGTCACACTCCATTCTAAACTCCTGCCTTCGTTGCATATCTTTAGACTCTTATACCTGGAGATGGTGTTGTGGAAGTGGCTGATGTCTTTTTGCTCCCACTATTTCATCCCTTCTAACCTCAGAATGTCAGTTTAGCCCATTCAACTTTTTAAAAAGCTTTTTGTAATTGTACTAATGCTATCAATTTAGGTTTGCCTTCATTTGACGTATATACTAGGATAACAGGTCTCGGAAACTGACATACGGCCGGGATAGCGGTTTGCTGACCACATGACCCTCCATATCCGCATCCGGTGACGCCTGTGGGATGAGGATGACACGGCGGTCGGTCGGTGCGTTGGGCCTACAAGGCCTGTTTGAGTGGAGTTTAGTATAGTTTTTAGTTTTATATGCGGCGATAAGCCGTAGGCCACGTGTTGCCTCACGTTTTTCGTCATCTTTCCTGTATATCATATCATCCGACAATAATTTGTGTAGTTATTTTGCAAAACTGACGTGTTAAACGGATCGTTTGGTAATATGCAAATTTGTCAACACCTGGCTACGAAATACTACGTTCTCCTTGACGGCTGAGGTTATTTATACATTTTGTATAACAGATGTAATAATTTTGTGATATCTCAGTGGCATAATCAGTGACACCATACCCGAAGTATGATAGTTTCTGCTGTGAGTGTTACGGCTCACTATAACAGACATCAAATAAGTACACTACTGGCATTAAAATTGCTACACCAAGAAGAAATGCAGATGATGAACGGGTATTCATTGGAGAAATATATTGTACTACAACTGACAAGTGATTACATTTTCACGCAATTTGGGTGCATAGATCCTGAGAAATCAGTACCCAGAAGAACCACCACTGGCCGTAATAAGGGCATTGATACACCTGGACATTGAGTCAAATAGAGTTTGGATGGCGTGTACAGGTACAGCTACCCATGCAGCTTCAACACGATACCACAGTTCATCAAGAGTAGTGACTGGCGTATTGTGACGAGCCAGTTGCTCCGCCACCATTGACCAGACGTTTTCAATTGGTGAGCGATCTGTAGAATGTGCTGGCCAGGGCAGCAGTCGAACCTTTTCTGTATCCAGAAATGCCCGTACAGGACCTGCAACATGCGGTCGTGTATTATCCTGATGAAATGTAGCGTTTCATGAGGATCGAATGAAGGGTAGAGCCACGAGTCGTAACACATCTGAAATGTAACGTCCACTGTTCAAAGTGCCGTCAATCCCGTCAAGAGGTGACCGAGACGTGTAAACAATGGCACCCCATACCTTCATGCCGGGTTATATGCCACTATGGCGATGACGCATACACGCTTCCAATGTGCGTTCACCGCAGTGTCGCCAAACACGGATGCGACCATCATGATGCTGTAAACAGAACCTGGATTCATCAGAAATAATGACAATTTCCCATTCCTGCACCTGGGTTCATCGTTGAGTACACCATTGCAGGCGCTACTGTCTGTAATGCAGCATCAAAGGTAACCGCAGCCACGGTCTCAAAGCTGATAGTCCACACTGCTGCAATAGTCATCGAACTGTTCGTGCAGCTGGTTGTTGTCTTGCAAACGTCCGCATCTGTTGACTAAGGGTTCGAGACCTGGCTGCACGATCCGTTACAGCCATGCGCATAAGTTGCCTGTCATCTCGACTGCTAGCGATAAAGGCCGTTGGGATCCAGCACGGCGTTCCGTATTACCCTCCTGAACCCACCGATTCCATATTCTGCTAACAGTCATTGGATCTCGACCAACGCGAGCAGCAACGTCGCGATACGATAAACCGCAATCGCGACAGGCTACAATCCGACCTTTATCAAAGTCGGAAACGTGACTGTACGCATCTCTCCTCCGTACACGAAGCATCACAACAACGTTTCACCAGGCAACGCCGGTCAACTGCTGTTTGTGTATGAGAAATCGGTTGGAAACGCTCCTCATGTCAACACGTTGTAGGTGGCGCCAACCTCGGGTGAATGCTCTGAAAAGCTAATCATTTTCGTATCACATCATCTTCTTCTTGTCGGTTAAATTTCGCGTCTGTGGTATGTCATCTTCGTGGTGTAGCAATTTTAATGGCCAGTAGTGTAAAACAGACGAGTCACTAGTACTGTGGAAAAACCAGGGCACTGAGTAACGGTTGCAGGTGAGCTACATATACCATTAATAAATGCTAATCTGGCGCTCCGGCCGGAGTTTCAGCCTGACTTGCAGCCATAGATCACGCCGGAGTTGGTGTGACCGCAGGCAAATGGCTGCGGCACGCTTCCCCGGGGCGGTAACTCTGCCCCCGGCCTGGCGGTACGCACACATCGACCGCGGGATCAGATTACTGGCTGCACGGCTCTTGCGGGGCCCAGCCCGTATCCCCGAGGCACCTTCATACTAACTATGCTAGGCCTAACTTCGTTAGCACGCTGGGGCTGCCCGGCGGCTGGCATTTCCCGCGCTATCTTATTACGCCATGTACAGATCTTGTAAGGGTACTCTGTAAGCATCTCTGATTTCGGTATGTCTTTTTCTTTCCTCGTATTTGGCGCTTCGTACTTGTAACATACCCCCCCCCCCCCCCCCCTAGCATTACTATATTATTCGATACCCGGAATTTGTATCCGTGTATCGGTATTTTCTCTTACACAAAGAATAAAAATCATGCCACTACGGCACTTTTTCCTGTTATGTAATTGTACTATATATTATTATGAATGATATTTAAAAATAATTACGAATAATTAAATAATAAGTAAATGTGTAACATAATAATCACTATGAACCATCAACTTTTACTCAGGACTATAATAATCAGTATGTAATTCATTTGATTAGAAGTAGTTATAAATCGTTATTACTTTCGTTAATTAACCGCAATTAGATCTCGATAGTTCAGTTTTGAAAACGCTATCGTAAATCGATCAAAAAGCAAGAACCAAATATAAATTCAGGTAATTTCAAGTGATATGTAATTTCAGACCCAGATTTGTAAACCAGAATTAATACCATTACTAAAATAATTAATTGATCATTGTTAGCACATGTAATTAACTTCATTACTAACGTTTGGATGCATTTTTTAAAGTTATGGGCCATGAAAGAGGTTAAACAGCTTGTGTATATATTACGTAAATGTTAGCTATATTTTCCGATCGATAATTGATTTGTATTTATTAACTTAATGAGGCGCATTATTGTAAAAAGTCATATTTAATTTTTAATCTTAAATTGTGCAATTTCTAATGAACCAATATTATATGTTCCAAGTAATCTGATTGTCAACCTTTTGTATATTTGTTTTAATTGTAACTATTAATTTCACAATGGTGTAATAATTGAAGTAATGAACACTCATTGTTTGGAATGTATATATAAGCAAACGCGGGAATGCAGTGTCATTTCGCCTAGAGGTTCACTTTGTAGTCAAGTCTTTTCGGTCAGTAAGTCAGTCTGTCAGCTGTTGGATAGTCAAAGAGACTATATGTGAAGTTTGATATATTCTGTAATGACTTTGGAAAAATGTTATCATCAACAAATAAAACTCCGCAAATTGTATGACCTGGAGTTTTAATTAGAAGGAATCACCAGCTACGCGACTCAGGCAAATTACAAGACAAGTACAACAAAAATATTTTGTTAGCATCGCCCTTACTTACGTCCACTCCAGGTGCCAATATATAAGTAATTATATTAACGCACCGGTAAATAAATCATATGCATTCATAAAGGAAGGGAGATGTCACACACACTTTAACGTAATAAGTCAAACACTATTTAAATTTTCAGCGAATCTAACAAGCATAGCTACCGATGTAGCACTACGTTTTAAAATATCAACTATTTTCGTTTATAAAGAACTTCACGAATAGCCGCGGGGGATAGCCGTGCGGTCTGAGGCGTCTTGTCACGTTTTGCTCGGCTCCCTCAGTCGGAAGTTCGAGTCCTCCCTCGGACATGAGTGTGTGTGTGTGTGTGTGTGTGTGTGTGATTGTGTGTGTGTGTGTGTGTGTGTGTGTGTGTGTGTGTGTGTATGTCTTGTCCTTAGCGTAACTTAGTTTACGTTAGGTTAAGTAGTTCGTAAGTCTATGGACCGATGACCTCAGCAGTTTGGTCCCACTGTCCTCGCGACAAATTTCCAAATTTACATAACGAATACGTAAGTAATAAGACAGGTTTTTATCTACCAAAGTTTCAAATTTTTTCATAGTAGTTCCCTTCGGCAGCTATACACCGGTGGAGTCGTTTTTCCCAGTGTTGGTAGTAGCTTTGAAAGGATTCAACTCGTAGGGCCTTTAACATGTCGGTCACATCGTCTTGAATGTTCTCCATAGTTCCAAAATAACGACGTTTCAAGAAAATTTTTTCAATTTCTGGAGAAGAAAAAAGTCACAAGGATTCAGATCAGATGAATAGGACTGTGGAAAATAGGCTTGCCTTTTAAGGTAAAAAATTCCGTGATGGAAGTGTCCGTGCAACGTGGGGCGTTGTCGTGATGCAGCACCCACTTGTCTGCGGTGTCCCGTCTCACTCCATTCACAATTTCCTGAGTGTATCAAGGACAAGTTTCTAAACCATTTGGTTGACAGATTGTTATGAAGAAACAGTCTCACAAGAGCACACGTACATTCGACGTTTTCATCGGTTTTTTAACCTGAAGGCCTCCCACAGAGGGGTTCATCTGCAATGTCTTCTCGGGCTTCCAAAAATGATTTCAACCAGCAGAAACTTGTGCTCTTGATAAGGAATTTTCCTCGCAGGCCTGTTTCAACTTTTAGAAGGTCACACTAGCGGATTCCCCAAGCTGAACACAAAACGCAGCTCCAAATACCGCTGTTCCATTTTAACATACAACAGAAACATAACTTCACAGACGGCGCTCTGAATTATCAGCTCATGGCTGCTCGAAGCTGAAACTCGGACTGAGCATCTGAAATGGATGAACACACTGCTCTACACAAGTAGAACAACACAGCATTTAAGATCACTTCGAATCTTAACAGTCTCATTACTTTACTCACACACCCCTTAATGTCCCACTATGTCGCATAGGCTAGATGGTTGTGTGCAACTTCCTCCGATATTACTCACAAAGACGTGACAGTGCGATTTCCACAGTTCAAATGGGGTATCGCTGTGGAACGTATGCACATCAGATCCAAGTCGAAAAACTCTAATTTATGTTTACTATATCTGCATCCATATTCTGCGAATCACCGTTATTGTATGGCAACAGTTACAGGGGCTTCTTCCCGTACCGTTCACGTCTGCGACTGCTTCAATGACTCTGAGTGCGCTGTTCTTAATCTAATCTTGTTATGACGATCCCTATGGCAGTGGTGCGTATGGGGTTTTAGTAAATTCCTAGATTCATCTTTTAATCCTGGCTCTTGTAATTTTGAAACTAGGCTTATCTGGATACCTTACGCCTATCTTCAAGGTTTTCCCAGTTTAGCTTCTTCAACAGCTCACTGACACTCTACGACCATTAGAGTTGCCCTATCTGCATACGTTCAACGTACCCTGTTAGCCCTATTTCGTACAGTCCTGTCCCACATAACTCAGCAGTAGTCTAGAACGGATCGAACGAGTGGTCTGTTAGCAGTCCCATTTATATACTGATTGCATTCGTTCCGTATTCTCCCAGACTGGGTAGTGGAGTAATTGTTATGTGCAATTGTGAGTTTCTTATGATGCAGAAATCCCTTCAAAGGCCCAATAATAATCTTTCTGATTTCAAACAGGAAAAAACGCTATCCCAATCAGTTGACCAAAGTATCATCCGTCATGGCAGATTGGAGAAAGAAAACGTTAATAGACTATTACACAACTGTAGGAGCTACTATAGAAAGCTTCCGGAACGAGTCTCGCTAATATGCGGTAAGAATGCAACTGAAGGACTACGGACAGATAGTCTGATGAAATCAGGTATTAAGAGCAGTTAAATTGCACATTCCGACTGGAGCATACATCGTACAGAAAAGTTGAACGCCGGTGGTGTAGGCACGTTCACAGCCATAAAAAGTACAATAATACAGATTCCGAACGCAAAATAATTTGAGTGAAGATAAATGTTAAAGGTAGACGAAATCTGGTCATCAGGTACTTTTACAGATACTGTGGCAAAGGAGCCGTAGCGGTGGAACATTTGAGGGGGGGGGCTTGGATATACACTCCTGGAAATTGAAATAAGAACACCGTGAATTCATTGTCCCAGGAAGGGGAAACTTTATTGACACATTCCTGGGGACAGATACATCACATGATCACACTGACAGAACCACAGGCACATAGACACAGGCAACAGAGCATGCACAATGTCGGCACTAGTACAGTGTATATCCACCTTTCGCAGCAATGCAGGCTGCTATTCTCCCATGGAGACGATCGTAGAGATGCTGGATGTAGTCCTGTGGAACGGCTTGCCATGCCATTTCCACCTGGCGCCTCAGTTGGACCAGCGTTCGTGCTGGACGTGCAGACCGCGTGAGACGACGCTTCATCCAGTCCCAAACATGCTCAATGGGGGACAGATCCGGAGATCTCGCTGGCCAGTGTAGTTGACTTACACCTTCTAGAGCACGTTGGGTGGCACGGGATACATGCGGACGTGCATTGTCCTGTTGGAACAGCAAGTTCCCTTGCCGGTCTAGGAATGGTAGAACGATGGGTTCGATGACGGTTTGGATGTACCGTGCACTATTCAGTGTCCCCTCGACGATCACCAGTGGTGTACGGCCAGTGTAGGAGATCGCTCCCCACACCATGATGCCGGGTGTTGGCCCTGTGTGCCTCGGTCGTATGCAGTCCTGATTGTGGCGCTCACCTGCACGGCGCCAAACACGCATACGACCAAAATTGGCACCAAGGCAGAAGCGACTCTCATCGCTGAAGACGACACGTCTCCATTCGTCCCTCCATTCACGCCTGTCGCGACACCACTGGAGGCGGGCTGCACGATGTTGGGGCGTGAGCGGAAGACGGCCTAACGGTGTGCGGGACCGTAGCCCAGCTTCATGGAGACGGTTGCGAATGGTCCTCGCCGATACCCCAGGAGCAACAGTGTCCCTAATTTGCTGGGAAGTGGCGGTGCGGTCCCCTACGGCACTGCGTAGGATCCTACGGTCTTGGCGTGCATCCGTGGGTCGCTGCGGTCCGGTCCCAGGTCGACGGGCACGTGCACCTTCCGCCGACCACTGGCGACAACATCGATGTACTGTGGAGACCTCACGCCCCACGTGTTGAGCAATTCGGCGGTACGTCCACCCGGCCTCCCGCATGCCCACTATACGCCCTCGCTCAAAGTCCGTCAACTGCACATACGGTTCACGTCCAAGCTGTCGCGGCATGCTACCAGTGTTAAAGACTGCGATGGAGCTCCGTATGCCACGGCAAACTGGGAGACACTGACGGCGGCGGTGCACAAATGCTGCGCAGCTAGCGCCATTCGACGGCCAACACCGCGGTTCCTGGTGTGTCCGCTGTGCCGTGCGTGTGATCATTGCTTGTACAGCCCTCTCGCAGTGTCCGGAGCAAGTATGGTGGGTCTGACACACCGGTGTCAATGTGTTCTTTTTTCTATTTCCAGGAGTGTACTTCGCTTAAATTACGACATAAAGGAATTACAGACTTTTGCTGCAAGTTTGTATTGTTTGAAATCAAGAGGGAAAAACGAATATTGGTGCCGGACTGGGATTTCAACCGGCGTCTCCTGCTTACGGAGCAGATCCCCGAACACTGAATATCCTGGACACAGGTCCTTGCAACTGCACCGACTACTGTAGCACGCCTCACATCAGACCCAAATTCTTAACTTCTCGACACACCACTAATATAGTGTCTTTTGTCCATTATCCTCATTACTCGCGGCAGTTCGCCGATTCCAGTAAGATTATATATATATATGTATATATATATATATCCTTACTGTCATATTGAAATGTAACTGACATCCAACGAACGCGATCTATGACTCTCTTCAGCAGCACAAGTTACCGAATGTGGTTGAGGGGGAGCAAGCGTACGTCGACTGGCTTGCCATCTGGCGATCGGTGTGCGCTCCTTATCTTGCCACTGGCGTGCAGTCTGCATGGTAACTCATGGTCAATGGGAACCAAGATGTCGGTCAGGTCTTCACGGGATTCACCTTGCAGACAACCCGTTTTTGGCGATTGTGATGTTTTGGACACGGACGAGCACAGCCTGGTGTGCGGATCGGCGATAAGTGTCTGGTTCTCGGTGCTACAGATGCTGGCCGTAATCACCTGTACGACTCCTCGTCCGTTACATCCTCACCTGCTCCTCTATCCGGCCTCGAGATACCTCCCACAAATGAAGATGGTCTCCGTGAAGTGGATTGATGGACATGAAGGTCACTACTTGTTAGCAGACAATGAAGAAAATGTCCTTGATTTTTGGCTCTTCCTTAATGAACGCTATTGTGCAGTTGTCGGCGGTCCCGAATACAGATAATGTTTGTCCAATTTCCTTTGTATTATCTTTCTTAACACAACAAAGAGTTGACGGTGTTACTGCGACGAGGAGCTGATCCTCGCCTTTTCCACTCTTAGAACCGGTGATTCTCAGTTCATTGGACTGTTCTTCTCCAAAAAACTACTCGTATACAGTCTCACCGTGTCTGGCGACTTATGGCTCCCTTCTCACGACCCCGGTTACCTGGTATTCCTGGTGGTATCAAGAATAATTTGAAAAAAAAAAACAGAAAATAACGAATAAATAAATAATTTATGTACGTTTTACCTGTACTACATGTTTCCTAGACTTTTCTTTGTTCCTGGTGGAACTGGACATGGTGGCCAGACCTTCAGTTGCGACTCGCGCCCACATTGTCCTCACTCCTCCATTTGGCGGCTGGAAGGTTCAAAATGGTTCAGATGGCTCGAGTACGATAGGACTTAACATCTGAGGTCATAAGTGCCCTAGAACTTAGAACTACGTAAACCTACCTAACCTAAGCACATCACACACATCCCTGCCAAAGGCAGGATTCGAACCTGCGACCGTAGCGGCCGTGCGGTTCCAGACCGTAGCGCGTAGAACCACTCGGCCACACCAGCCAGCCTCGAAGGTTCCTTTGAAGAAAATAAGGGATAGTTTTTTTTAAAAAAAAAAGTGGTCACAGTATCTGCAAAGGAAGCAGTAGACCTGAGTTTGACTCCTGGCCCGGTACAAATTCTCAATTTTCTTCATTGATTTCAATCAGTCCCCACTTGCTGTCAATGTCTCTGATTCCTTTTGGTCTTAAATTCATAATAGCTGCTGGATCAAAATTGTGCCTGTACATTCGGCCATATCCGAAAGAACAGAAACCACACATACACATTTTATATATATATATATATATATATATATATATATATATATATATATTCTTAAATTTCCTGATATGGATATTCTATTAGGTAGCAGAGGCATGCCATCGTGCATTCTCAATGCCTTTTTCGAAAATTACTTTGGGAAGCTAATCGTAGAAACAAGTCGTGAAGGTGAAAGCTTAGACCTGTTGGTGACAAACGGACCCGAAATATTTGAATTCATGTAGAAAAGGGAATGAGCCGTTAGAAGCTCGTTACAACATCACTGATTACGACTGTGCACAAAAATACAAAGAAAGATAGGACAACATTTCTTTTTTATCGAGATCAGTGAACACGAAAATTTCGTCTCCAGCACTAACAATGTTCAGCATCAAGGGACGAATTTCAAACATACTGTGAAATACGCTTTAGATAGGTAGGAGGGATGGGGAAGACCAGTCGTGGTAAGAAAACTCCGGTGAAAGTACAATTGAAGCGATCAACGAATTCAAAAGTAGAAGTTTATTCACCGACTAGACAGATAATCCTAAGAATCATGGGTCTCATGTTAAATCACTAAATGGATTTCAACCATCCCTTTTCCTTTCCGAAAACCAAGTTCATTTTCCGGCAATATTTTTATCTCTTTCACACCACAATTCTAAGGGCCGCTTAATAATCCTTTTAAGTACTTTCGCCGAACACTGTAGCAAGGTGATAACGCTGTGCAATTCGTGTTTATTACATCTTTTTTCCGATTTGTGGATACGGACAGCACGACATGTTTCCAGTGGATACATTTCGACTTTTTGAGTCCGTAAACTATTGCAGAGTTTGGCCAGCAGCAGTTTCCTTTCGTCTGGGATGCGTCTTAGCGCTGAATAGTCAGTATAATCCAGGCCAGATGTACTATACTTCCCCTGGAAAAGAGCAATCTGAAGTTCTTCCAGTAAAATTGGTTAAGTAAACACGCTGTTGCTCTCTTCATATTCCGCCTCGTCTTCCTTGCCCACTATGTCAGGTGAGACTGTCATATACAAATGTGATGCTAAAAGTTTTTCATTGGTGAAGGTGTTTATGTGTCTATTCTGAGACCATATTTTATGTTCCTTAATACATTCCAAACTTTTGTCAGTTGTGTTTTTTTGCAGACTGCACTGCATAAACTTTGCCACGATTTTCTTCAAATTGAACGTTCTTCTTCCTAGGCCTTACGCCTAGGCCTTTTTCTTTCTTAAGATCATTAGGCTGATAACATTGAAGTGAGTTTTGTATTTCCTTAATGCTCTCCTTGTTTCCTTGAGGACTGCGACACGTTTTCAATCTCACCAAAAGAGCTATGACCTAAGAGTAATCCGCTTATGTCTTTTTTGAAATACTGAGACTGCTGCTGCTGCACTGATAAGCAATACCAAGGCCCAACAGTCTCTTACTTGATCCACAGTTTCGATGACTGAGTCCAGTTTCTCTTCCGTAGTGTTTCGTATTGGTTCCAGACGGATTTGTTTGTGTTCAATTTCTGGCTGATTTCGTGTTTGACAGTCTTCCTAAGTTGTGCGTTTACAATTATTTGAACTGGCGCGTAATCCTAACAAAAAATATGTTGTTACACTTCCCATGTTGTTCCGGTAGGCAGTATAGTGGATGTTATGCTGAAGTCTACTGCCGTCAGGGCTTGATTTAGTTGAACAGTTCGTGTGGCTGAGCTATCATGTAGTACGTTAAGATCTTGCTGAATCTAGTACATCACTACTATTTTTATCATTTCTTTAGCAGTTCTGCCGACCACATTGTATGGTGGTATTTAAATTCGGCGGTAACAGAACAGGTTTCCCAATAGAGTCAATTATTAGATTAGATTATATTAATTATTCATTCTATAGATCCACAAAAGAGGGAATCCTCCTGGGTGTGGATCATGTCAGATAAACACATTACTAAAACGTAATTACAAAAACTTGAGTTTCATTTATTTTAATGATCCTCAGTCAATAAACAGTAAAATTATGTACATGAATTAAATTTAAACTTCTAATATTTACAGGTTTAATTCTTACATCTGCTTTCATTAAATCAATCATTCAGACAGTTGCTAGTTTCTTGGCTATTACAACTATGTATTGTCAAAAATTAAAGTAAATTATTCATTTCAGTGATCCACAGTTAAGAACAGTCAGATTATGTACAAGATTTAAAATTAAACTTCCTCTATTTACTGACTTAAGACTTACATCTACTGTCTATACATCCATCATTCACACAGTAGGTAGTTACTTGGCTGTTACACCCAAGTATTGTCAAAAATTAAAGTATAATAAATTTTCATTAAAATTTTCTACTGCACTTGTTGAGAAACTCATGGACGCGCAATAGAAGGAGTTGGCCACTAAAAATTCTTTTAAATTATGTTTAAACTGTGCCTTGTCTGAAACTAAACCCTTAATGGTTGCTGGTAACTTACTGAAAATATGTGTTGCTGAATACTGTACTCCTTTCTGGACAAGTGTAAGTGATTTTAAATCTTTATGTATATTGTTCTTATTCCAAGTATTGATACTGTGTACTAAGCAGTTAGTTGGAAAAAGAGATGTATTGTTTACAACAAACTTCATTAAGGAATAAATATACTGAGAAGCTGTGGTTAGTATGCCCAATTCTTTGAATTGGTTTCGACATGATGTTCTTCGAATTACGCTACTCATTACTCTTATTATACACTTATGTACTCTAAAAATTGTTCTTCTGTTTGTGGAGTTACTCCAAAATATGATACCATATGACATGATGGACTGAAAATATGCCAGTTTTTTAATATTGATGTCTCCTATGTCTGACATCATTTGCATTGCAAACACAGACTTGTTTAGGCACCTTAGCAGTACGTTAGTATGTTGCTCTCAACTGAATTTGTTATCAAATTGTAATCCCAAGAATTTTAAACTCTCAACTTCTCCTATTTCCATGTCATCATATTTTATACATACAACAGGACGAAATGTCTTCGAAGTTCTGAACTGCATATAGTGGGTCTTTTCAAAGTTTAATGACAGTGAATTTGCTATGAACCACTTATTAATGTCAGTAAAAATTTGATTAGCTGCCCGATCTAAATTTATATTTGGTTTACAATTTATTGCGATGTTTGTATGATCTGCAAATAAGACAAACTTGGCATCTGGTAATGTAACAGATGACAGGTCATTAATATATACAAGAAACAGAAGTGGACCTAGTATGGAACCTTGGGGAACAGCACATGTAATTTCTTCCCAGTCAGAGGATGTCTGATTGCCTACTGCTGAAGTGTTACGTAATGACCCCCTTTGTTTTCTATTAGTAAAATATGACTGAAACCACTTTGCAGCACTACCAGTGACGCCATAATATTTTACTTAAAAGAATGCTGTGTTTCACACAGTCAAACGCCTTTAACAAGTCGCAGTATATGCCAGTTGTCTCTAATTTGTTGTCCAATGAATTAAGGACATTTTCGCTGTAAGTGTAAATAGCTTTCCCAATATCAGAACCCTTAAGAAACCCATACTGTGACTTTGACATTATGTTATTTTCACTAAGGTGCTTAAGTAGACGCTTGAACATAACCTTTTCAAAGATTTTTGAAAAAGCTAGCAAAAGTGAGGTTGGTCAGTAATTTGATGGCATTTCTTTGTCCACTGTCTTGTGGAGACGTATAACTTCAGCATATTTAAGCCAGTCCGGGAATGTTCCTG
This sequence comes from Schistocerca serialis cubense, assembly GCF_023864345.2. Lineage (NCBI taxonomy): Eukaryota > Metazoa > Arthropoda > Insecta > Orthoptera > Acrididae > Schistocerca > Schistocerca serialis. Next base: position 1,264,000,857 of record NC_064638.1, on the reverse strand, counting down.
TGACAAGTGATTGATTATGCAAATAACTTAAGATATGACTAAGCTCACATGAACACTCTTATTAACTTTGGCGATATGTTATCATAACCACTAAAATGCTTTGACTTCGAGGACTTTCTGATGGATTCTATTTCTTTGGGTGAAGTAAGTGTCATTTTATTGAGATTGCTTGTGAGCACTGGTCTCAGTTATTCCACTGCATCACTTAGTGAACCTGACAACCCTGTACTATCAGTAACAGAGACAAAATACATGTTTAAATGGTTTGCAACACAAAATGCATTTGTTACAAGGATTTCATTTATTTGTAGAGCTATTTGTTCCTCCTCATTTCTGGCCCTACCTGTCTCTGACTTAACTATATCCCATATTGTCTTTATTTTATAGTTGGATGTATTTATCGTCTTCTCATAATGAAGGTGTTTAGATTTCTGGATAACCTTCTTCAATATTTTGCAGTAATTTTTGAAACTAACTACAGTACTAGTATCAAAGGTGTCCCTATGTATCAGATAGTTTCATTTTTGTCTCACATGATATCATTATCCCTTGTGTGATTCATGGTTTCTTATTAGACTTCTGCTTAATTTGAGTTACCTCCAGGGGAAAACAATTTTCAAATAAGGTGCTAACTTTATTAATGAATGTTTTGTATTTTCCATTTGTGTCTTCGATGCTGTAAACATCCGTCCAATTAATTTCTTTGAGCAATCTCCTAAACTTCTCAGTTTTTGACTGTTTTTTTGGCCTTCTGTACCCAGTTCTGATAGATGTTTTACCCTGACAATTTTCAAAATTTAATGTTAGGTGTTGCATGTCATGGTCAGATAGCCCATTTACTACTGGTTTTGTAATGTGGCTTAGTTGCCTGGGATTGTCTATAAATATATTATCAATGGCAGGATTAGAACATTTGTATACCCTAATTGGGAAATTTACAGTAGAAATTAAATTGCATGACAATGTAACTGATTTCAGTAACTGTTCACTGACAATGTTTTTCAGGACATCTATATTAAAATCACCAGCAACTACTAGTTCTTTGTTTTTTTTAATTTTAGATGAGATAATAAATTTTCAAGACAGTTTATAAACAGGTTAAAATTACCTGAAGGTGCTCTGTATGTGGCTACTATTATAAAGGACCTATTATGAAATTCAATCTCTGTTGCACATGCTTCTAAGTGCTGCCTTAAGCAATATTTATTAATGTCAATATTCTTAAATTTAAAACAGATTTTAACAAATGTGGCAACTCCTCGTTTCTCCACCTTTTGTCTACAGAAGTAGGAGGTAACTTAAATTCTGTGAGGTTTAAGATATCTGTACCAGTGGTCGCATGACGTTCAGAGAGGCAGATTATATCAACTAGGTTCGATGACTAATTCATCAATTCACATAAGTCGATCATTAATTTTACTTCTAAGCCTTCGAATATTTTGATGCACTAAAGATAGTTGGCATTTCACGTTTACCGAGATGAAATTGGGTGGAAATAAAATTTCTGCTGATTGCTGTAAATTTTTAACCAACAGCTGTGTTCACTGATACCATGTGCCAGGACTATGCTGTTTGATTTCTTTATGCAAACTGAAGGTTTGTTTCAACCTTTACTTCTCTCAAAACCTGACTTCGTCCTGTCCTACCTATCCCAAAAAAAGGTGCTGCTCCAACACCTATTACCACTGGCATATTACCACACATGACAGTGCCTCCCCCCTTACATTTCGTGCTATTAGCCCAGGCAGTTTTCCCTTCCCTATCCTGTTGATGTTAGGTCATGTCTAGTATAATCCCACCTACCGAGAGAATCAACAGGAACCAAACCAATATGTGACCCCGCACCCGACCCAAGCAGCCGTTCCAACTCCAAATTAACTCACCCAACAGAAGAGTTTAAATGAGGTCGGTCATGGCGTCTCAGAACAGGCGCAAACACCACACCGGTATGTCTCGCTGCTGATGTAATCTTTGCCAGGTCACTCTCTATGTTGTACCCATAATCTCTGTCAATACTATTGCCTGCCCCATCCAGAATAACCACGGTGTTTTCATTGGTAAAATCTTTACAGAGTGAACCTAAATCCTCTGTCACGTGATCCAATCCAGCACTTGGTTTGAAATAAAATATGTGACCGGTATTCTGATCCTAACTGGTCCTGCAAAAGTTGGCCTACACCTCTGCATGTGAACTACCTAACAACAAAACTTTCTTTCTCTTTACTGACTTCCCTCAATTCTTATTCAATTTTCTACTGAAAGTTTGTTGCGCCCTCTCTACACCTAGCCGGCCAGTGTGGCTGTGCGGCTCTAGGCGCATCAGTCTGGAACCGCGTGACCGCTACGGTCGCAGGTTCGAATCCTGTCTCCGGCATGGACGTGTGTGATGTCCTTAGGTTAGTTAGGTTTAAGTAGTTCTAAGTTCTAGGGGACTGATGACCACAGATGTTAAGTCCCATAGTGCTCAGAGCCATTTGAACCTCTCTACCTGCCTTTGTCTGAGGCTCATCAGCTTGTAACTGAAGCAACAGGTGAAACCTATTCATCACATTCACCACAAAGCTGTCTGACAACGTTGTAGGTCTGTTACTCCTGGTACCTGTTGCCAATTCCCACCTCTCTTTACCCTTCTGCCTTCTTAACCTTTTCAGATCTTCCCTACCCTGCACTAACTTTGCCTGAAAGGCAGCAATTTTCCCATCCTGTTCCTTTATTTTCCTATCTCTACTGCATATCCTACAGAACCACTGATGACTGATCCACTTCCCCATTTCCCACTCTGCTACAGTCACCCCAGTGGAAGAAAACTACTGCACTCATCACACCAAACCCCGGAGCTAAAAGTTCTATGGCATGTCAGGCACTTTTCACTCACGGTAAAAATGTTACTTTAGCGAGAATAAGTCAAATTAAATTACAGAAAAATAAGAACACACGTTTACTAAAGATTAGGTGTAGTCTCAATCGTATGTAAGCAAACTTACTTTAGTTAGATTACTGAAAAGAGTATTAGCAGTTGTTTGGAAAGTCTATTAGGTGCTTTGTATGCTGATATCAAACTGAGATGGAGGTCCTCCATCCACAGGGGGATACTAACAATTTGCAATGTATCCCGATGAAGGCCAGTATTGACATCAGGAAAGTGGTTATCTTGCTAAGCAACACCGCCATAGCCATCATTTCTATCCTGTGTGATGACAGAGTAGCCCGGGAATGCGAACGGTTTGTTCGATTTTAATCATGTTTCACTGATGACACAAATGTCTGCATCAGCTTCGAGCAGAAAATGGCTGACTTTGTTTACCTCTGGCGATCCTGCATTCCACTGGATAATTTTATGGGCCATTTTGTGGTGTAAGGTATGGGGTCAACATGTTTTGGATTGGCATCTGGATCGGAAGTATTTGTAGTATTGGAGTGGGCCCATTAGCAGCTTGCTGGTACGATGCTTCATTAATCACATGCATAATTATACTTAAAATGTTATGAATGAGATGGTTCCCTACATGAATTTGTTGGCTGCGACATTGTGGTGGGTAGAGGGTGGAATCCACTGGAGCAAGAAAAAGGGGGAGTTCTGGTTGGTGAAATTGGTCCCAGGGGACCGTGTTTCAGTGGAGTCCTATATATTCTGTATGATTTGCCTGTTGCTGGTGGTGGAGGTGGGCACGCTGTATTACGGGAGGAGGAAGTGTTATAGGCGGTAAATCGACTGGAACCACAGCTCCTGACGTCTGTGGCATTGTCTTCATGGTATTGTTTGGTTGTTGCAGATCGTAGCTGGCAGTGCTGATATTTGCACTGAGCCGTTGTTGAGTCAAAAGGGTCATGGAATTCTCTATCCTGTATCTGAGTGTTTGGGGGTGAAGTTACTGCATTCGCTTAACGCCTGTTTTGAAACACGCCTGTTGCTTCTCAAAAGGTAATAATTCCGAGAGAGAAAATTCTGTTAATTTCCGCCGGCTGTTGTGACCGAGCGGTTCTAGGTGCTTCAACCTGGAACCGCGCTGCTGCTACGGTCGCGGGTTTGAATCCTGCCTCGGCGATGGATGTGTGTGGTGTCCTTAGGTTGGTTAGGTTTAAGTAGTTCGAAGTCTAGGAGACTGATGACCTCAGATGCTAAGTCTCATAGTGATTAGAGTCATTTTAACCATTTGTTAATTTCCTTTTCGTGAAATACATTGGACAGGTTCCAGGTGTAGCATTTGACCAACAGTATAATGAATACAGAAATGGGATAATTGGCGCTTCCACAGGCATCACTTCTGTTTGATCCTCCGCACGTCATGTTATTTCTGTCCTCTTCGCAGCCATGTCCAAATCACAAACGGTTTTAGCTCAGTAGGACGGGGCTGGGGGGGGGGGGGGACACGTACACTTGACAGTGAACCCCATGAATGTAAAATAAAACGTCTGGGAGCTGATGTGATTTAAATATCATAACAAACTTTTGATGACTGTGTTACCTATTCCACGTTCAGGTTTAAAATTTTACCAAATCCCCAGAAGGCGATAACTTCACAACATTATGTCATTTCCGCTAGCAATTTGTCCTCTGTAAGGGAGGTTTCTGCAGTACTGATGATGCCTTGTTTAGTAATGATCTTGGGAATTTAGGCCTCCGGATTTGCTTTGTCTAAGAAAGACGGTTGAACCATGGCATTTGCAGTTAATCCTAACACAATCTCAGTTTTCACATGGTTCTTCTCTGTTGCCGCAATTTTGATTATGTTATTCAATAACACAGGCCTACGAAAATATTTTAAAGAAAATTTTTACTTTGATAGCTGAATCCATATCAAGTCTTAATTTTTTGTATCACCCATAGTTTTACCACAATATGCTTTACACTATATAGTATAAAAATGCAATGCTATATGGTGAATGGGGAAATTAATGAAACACTTTCTTACAACACATTCATGGTTTTTATTTACAGTAAGCTACTTAAAACAAAGATATGGTTTAATAGATGTTTCACTTGTCAGCTGGAATTGGTTTTTATTTAAAGTAAGCTACTTAAAACAAAGATATGTTTTAATAAATGTTTCACTTGTCAGCTGGAATTGGTTTGTAATTTCTATTTCTTTTTTTCTTTGAAGTGTCTTTTGTAGCTTTTTCTATGGTGAGTCGCTTGCTGAACTTTTCGGTGAAGTGACCAACAGTATTCCCTTATCATGTTGGTGTTGCTGCGGCCTCGGTAGCTTTTTTCCATCACTTTAGTGTCCTGGTGAAAATGCTCTCCTTAATCCTCACTAAAATCTCCAGTATTGTCCAGGAGGTAATCAAGATGACTGTTTAAAAAGTGAACTTTCAGACTCATTAAGCATCCTAATGTTTTAAACTTCTTTACCATTGCAGCTATAATAGAAACATATTCTGAGTCTTTTTCATGTCCTAATAACTTTGGACTTGCTTGAATGATACCCATGTTTCTTTCTCATTTAAGGTCATCGTGGATTCAAACTTAAAATCAAACATTAATTTTATAATGTCAGGTCCGACAAAGATGCTTTCTTTTAGTTTAGCTTCTGCAGGCCTAGTCCTACTGTCCCATTCACATAAGAAACATGGAAATGCGCTAAAGTCACCTTGCTGGCCAAGGAGCACGCATGTTACTTTTACATCGCCTTGTATCATCCAACCAAGATCACGGTAGCCTATTTTATGAAGCACTACATCTAGGTTTCAATAGCTTTCTTTCAGATGTACAGAATGTCCAACACGTATAGATGCATACATGTTACCATTGTGTAATAAAACAGCCTTTAAAGTAGTTTTGGATAAATCAATAAACAGCCTCCTGTTTTCTTCTTGTATTCAATACCAAACCCATTCATCAGACGTTGAACGTCTGAGCAGTATACTAAATCATCTTCTTGTTCAGAAAACTTGGAACATTGCTGCTCTCTCTTTTTCTATACATGTATATGCTGATTCCAGCTGCAAACAAGTTAATTTCTTTTAGTCTAGAGCTAAGCAATTCAGAAGTTTCTTTCGTTAAGCCTAGATCCTAACCAAATTGTTAAGCTCGGTCTGAGTAAGTAATTTGGGCTCTAGACTTTATGTATTACAATGGAATTCATCATCATCTGGTTCATCTAAATCAGATTGTAGATCAGAAAATACTTCTGTTGGTATAGAATTTAAATCATCTGTTTGTTCAGGAACTGGAAAATCTACACCATGTCCTGCTGGTCGGATGGCAGACTAAAGGTTAGGGTAGCTTATTACCTTCTTGTTTTTCGAATTATGGCCAGTAATATCAACACTGCAAAAGTGGCTATCATTGGAATGATTTCTTGGCTCCCTCCATATTATAGGAACAACAAATCTCATAGCTTTTTTCCCCTTTTTGGACCATTTCCTCAGACCTTCAACACGCACATAACATACCTTATGTGGCGCCCAAGATTTATCTTGATCACCAAGTTTAAATCCAAAGCATGATAGATAAACATTTTTTACAATGTCTGTAATGTTTCTTTGGTGTTTTTTAACTAGAAATTCACCACAAATATAACAAAAGCTGTCAGCAGAGTTTTTACAACCACGATTAGACATTGTACAAAGCACATGTACAGGAAACGGGAAAGTGAGGTTAGGTTGACAATAAACAAAACATCATCTGTTAAAACAAAAATAGAATCGACTTTTTTGCCAGAAAATGTTTTTCAGCTGTGCTGCCAATGTCGTCTACATTCATTACACCTCCTTGTTAAATTATTTAATCTATATAAAAGCTGTTAAATTCTTTGAAAACTACTTAATTTAATAAATTTGACTGTAAAATGTGAAGAACCGGTGGGTGATACAGTTTTTTTAAGTATCATATTTGGATTTCCCACCCTAAAAGACCTAAGAAGATATTTTCAGCAAAAAGAGATTTCCATCATTGGCCTGTGTAATTATTCACATCCCTGTTTGGTAAGTTCACCTGTTGCTATAGGATGGAGCCTACCAACGTTTTTGTCTTTGCTTCCAACAAAGAAGGTGAAAGGCCATTTGTCGTTAGTAGCGTATATGTAAGTAGTACAAGTTACATGCTGGTGGATTGTGGTTCTTTCTTGGGTGGTATCGACACACAGCACTTTCCCCATTTTGTCTCTTTGGTCGTCGTGTCTTTCTTCCTCCATGCGGCCCTGTTGTCGTTTCTGCGAGGGCTGCAGGTCTCTTATTGAAGATGCATTGACAGCTGTAACGTGTAGGTATGTTCTTCTTATATTTTCGAGTCACTCTCATATAAGAATGTTTGAATGACATTTCCGCCACTTCAGTGTAAAAATTTATTTATTTTATATTATTGTCATGATTTCCGCCTTAAGCCATTGTCAAGCAGAACAACGTTGGTTATAATTAGACTTTGTTAAATGAATCAATAAATATTGACGATGGTTTCACTTAATAGAGTCTAATTATGGCTAAAAGTGTTGTACTTGATAATGGCTTAAGGCCGAAACCGTGACAGCAATTAAACTAAAGAAATTGGTATACTGAAACGGCGGAAACGTCTTTCAAACATGTTGCTGTATGTCTGCATTTGGGATGCGATGACTGCGTCTCCAATCACTTCACCGTGTTTCTTTGTACCCTGGAACTCTGCTCCCTGGGCCACTTTTATCTTCTCCACCCTATGAAACATGTACTTTATGAGTTGTCAGTGATTACACTATACGAGAATGATGCGAGTAGGAAATGTTTACACCATCGTAGCGCGCCGATGTTCTCTCTTCCATGACTTGAAGTGAACTGTGAAAATAAGTTTAATCACTTTGTCCTCCCACTAAGATATAATACGCGAGACGGGAGTTCACAATTATCTGCCGTTGTGTGATGATAACCACCATAATGGTCTTGCAGCAAGTACATCACAGTGAAGTGCTTTCGCGATGGCAATAGAAGCAACCTTTACCACGGAAGCGCTCCAGATTAAGAAGCAAATGCCATTGACGAACAGAAGAGTCCCTATGTAGCTGCCCATCACACAGCCACCTCCAAACAGGTAAACTTGCCGCTCTTGCATATAACACTCACCCATGTCCTGTGCAGTCCCCGTGTCCTCGTGATTGCTAACAGAATGCCCCCAATGTAACGCCTCAGCCCTTCTTTCTCCTGATGCGCTTGCACCGCGTCTGCAGGCTGTCCATTTAAGACACACATACTTTCGCGGCGTGCCAAGGATCACAAAGAAAAAGCGTCGCTGTTAGCCTACCCAAAATATTCAGAACCTGTTGGACCTCATCTAAGGTTACTGAATAAACTTTCTTGTTGTTGTAGGGTGAAATGAAATGAGCGTGCGGCATCGATGGCCGGGTGTCCCCACCCGAGGAAATACGACCACCGAGGTGCAAGTCGTTTCAGCTGCCGCGACATTGGGCGAAGTGCGTGTGGATGAGAATAAAACGACGATGACAGTACTACACACAGGCCCCGAGCGGAAATTGTTTCCGACACGGTCGTAAATCGAACCCAGGCACATATATGTCAGTCAAACGCAATGGCTACTTTGTTTTTGTCCCTGGTTCAATTTGTTCCTTACTGTTCAGCTCATTTTGATCCGGGTGGACGTCACCTTCAAGTTGACCGTTGAATATTTTTCTCAAAAAAACAGTTGATAAACCTTTAGTTCTTCCTTAAAATCCTTTACAATTTCTGTATTCTACATTTTTCCTTCTTCTCCATCTTAACTTTATATCTTTATAAATTAGGCCACTTCAAAAGCTGGCCCTCTTGTATAGTCTTTTATATTGGTCCACTCAGTCACATGCAACTGGAATTTCTATTAGCTAGTGTATGTTGACACCGTTTTTTAATACTGTCTTCCTGTAAAAAATACACTCCTGGAAATGGAAAAAAGAACACATTGACACCGGTGTGTCAGACCCACCATACTTGCTCCAGACACTGCGAGAGGGCTGTACAAGCAATGATCACACGCACGGCACAGCGGACACACCAGGAACCGCGGTGTTGGCCGTCGAATGGCGCTAGCTGCGCAGCATTTGTGCACCGCCGCCGTCAGTGTCAGCCAGTTTGCCGTGGCATACGGAGCTCCATCGCAGTCTTTAACACTGGTAGCATGCCGCCACAGCGTGGACGTGAACCGTATGTGCAGTTGACGGACTTTGAGCGAGGGCGTATAGTGGGCATGCGGGAGGCCGGGTGGACGTACCGCCGAATTGCTCAACACGTGGGGCGTGAGGTCTCCACAGTACATCGATGTTGTCGCCAGTGGTCGGCGGAAGGTGCACGTGCCCGTCGACCTGGGACCGGACCGCAGCGACGCACGGATGCACGCCAAGACCGTAAGATCCTGCGCAGTGCCGTAGGGGACCGCACCGCCACTTCCCAGCAAATTAGGGACACTGTTGCTCCTGGGGTATCGGCGAGGACCATTCGCAACCGTCTCCATGAAGCTAGGCTACGGTCCCGCACACCGTTAGGCCGTCTTCCGCTCACGCCCCAACATCGTGCAGCCCGCCTCCAGTGGTGTCACGACAGGCGTGAATGGAGGGACGAATGGAGACGTGTCGTCTTCAGCGATGAGAGTCGCTTCTGCCTCGGTGCCAATGATGGTCGTATGCGTGTTTGGCGCCGTGCAGGTGAGCGCCACAATCAGGACTGCATACGACCGAGGCACACAGGGCCAACACCCGGCATCATGGTGTGGGGAGCGATCTCCTACACTGGCCATACACCACTGGTGATCGTCGAGGGGACACTGAATAGTGCACGGTACATCCAAACCGTCATCGAACCCATCGTTCTACCATTCCTAGACCGGCAAGGGAACTTGCTGTTCCAACAGGACAATGCACGTCCGCATGTATCCCGTGCCACCCAACGTGCTCTAGAAGGTGTAAGTCAACTACCCTGGCCAGCAAGATCTCCGGATCTGTCCCCCATTGAGCATGTTTGGGACTGGATGAAGCGTCGTCTCACGCGGTCTGCACGTCCAGCATGAACGCTGGTCCAACTGAGGCGCCAGGTGGAAATGGCATGGCAAGCCGTTCCACAGGACTACATCCAGAATCTCTACGATCGTCTCCATGGGAGAATAGCAGCCTGCATTGCTGCGAAAGGTGGATATACACTGTACTAGTGCCGACATTGTGCATGCTCTGTTGCCTGTGTCTATGTGCCTATGGTTCCGTCAGTGTGATCATGTGATGTATCTGACCCCAGAAATGTGTCACTTAAGTTTCCCCTTCCTGGGACAATGAATTCACGGTGTTCTTATTTCAATTTCCAGGACTGTATATTTTTAATTCTTCATCTGAAGAAGCTGGTTTCCTTTCAACAAATTTCTTCCATATTGCTGTTAATGTTATAGTTAAATAAGAGAAAGTTTTCTGAATATGTATCTTACTTTACTTTATAATTTAATTGTGCAAGAGATTTTACTTTTTAACGTGAGCTGTAATATTTGATGATCAGCCTCATTATAGTATAGTCAATGCTGCTCGGCGCCTGAAACTGACAGAAACTGTCAATTTCACTTGTTGGTGATTCTGGAACCACGCTTACCTTTTGGTCCCCTTTAGTGAAAACATGAATGCCCTCTGCCCACGTCGTCAGCTTGTAACGAAGGAATTACAAACTTTTTCGCTTTTATTCTGTATTAAAGCAGTCCGCCTGCTTGGTTGTATGGTAATACGCTTGGCCACCATGCTTCTACTCCAAGCGGGGCTGGAGATTTTCTCCGCTCGTGGACTGGGTGTTGTGACATCATCGTTCATCGTCGCCGACAAGTCGCCCAGTGTGGCTTCGCCTGGAATAAGACTTAAAATGCCACACGATCATTTCCTTTTTTTTTTTATTAAAGTATTAAATTCAAATACAAGTCAGAGAAGACAGTAATTTCAAATTGCTGCCGATTGATCTACATCTACATCTACGTGATTACCCTGCTATTGGCAATAAAGTGCCTGGCAGAGGGTTCAATGAACCACCTTCAAGCTGTGTCTCTACCGTTCCACTCTGCAACGGCACGCGGGAAAAACGAGCACTTAAATTTTTCTGTGCGAGCCCTGATTTCTCTTATTTTATCGTGATGATCATATCTCCCTATGCAGGTGTGTGCCAACAGAATGTTTTCACAATCGGAGGAGAAAACTGGTGATCGAAATTTCATGAGAAGATCACGTCGGAACGAGAAACGCCTCTGTTTTAATGATTGCCACTCCAATTCACGTATCATGTCTGTGACGCTATGTCTCCTATTCGCGATAATACAAAACGAGCTGCCCCTCTTTTTACTTTTTCGATGTCATCCGCCAGTCCCATCTGATGCGGATCCCACGCCGCACAGCCGTACTACAGAATAGGGCGGACAAGCATGGTGTAAGCAGTCTCTTTGGTAGACTTGTTGCACCTTCTAAGTGTTCTGCCAATGAATCGCAATCTTGGGTTTGCTCAGTATTATCTATGTGATCCTTCCTATTTAATTTATTTGTAATGGTAATCCCTAAGTATTTAGCTGAATTTACACCCTTCACATTTTTTGTGACCTATCGCGTAATCGATATTTATCTGATTTCTTTTAGTACTCATGTGAATAACTTCACGCTTTTCCTTATTCAGGGTCAATTGCGACTTTTCGCACCATGTATATATCTTACCTAAATCATTTTGCAAGTCTTTAAACGACGGTAAATGACAGCATCAACAGCAAACAATCTCAGACGATTACTCAGATTGTCTCCTATGTCGTTAATACAGATCAGGAACAATAGAGGGCCTATAACACTTCTTTGGGGAACACCGGATATTACTTCTGTTTTACTCGATGACTTTCCGTCTATTGCTACGAACTCTGACCGTTCTGACAAGAAATCACGAATCCAGTCGCACAACTGAGGCGATACACTGTAGGCACGCAGTTTGGTTAGAAGACGCTTGTTAGGAACGGTGTCGAAAGCCTTCTGGAAATCTAAAAGTGTGTAATCGATTTGACATCCCCTGTCGATAGCACCTATTACTTCATGAGTATAAAGAGCTAGTTGTGTTTCACAAGACCGATATTTTCTGAAACCGTGCTGACTATGTGTCGATAAATCGTTTTCTTCGAGGTACTTCATAATGTTCGAATACACTATTTGTTCCAAAGCCCTACTGCCAATCGACGTTAGTGATATAGGGCTTTAATTCAGCGGATTGCTCCTACTTCCCTTTTTGGGTATTAGTGTGACGTGAGCAATTTTCCAGTGTTTAGTTACTGATCGTTCTATGAGCGAGTGGTTGTATGTAATTGTTAAATATGGAGCTATTTCATCAACATACGAGTACTCTGAGAGGAACCTGACTGGTATACAATCCGGACCGGAGGCTTTGCCTTTATTAAGTGATTTGAGCTGCTTCGATTAACCTGAGGACTTCTACTTCTATATTTCTCATATTGGCAGTTGTTCTTGATTGGAATTCAGGAATATTTACTTAGTCTTCTTTGGTGAAGGAGTTTCGGAAAACCGTGTTTAATAACTCTGCTTTAGTGGCACTGATGCCTTTATGGCAGAAATGTGGCAAGTGTTAAAAAGAATACTGTTATTAATATTTGTCGAAGTAATTCTGGTTGCTATCGTTAATAAAGAGATTCCGAGCCACCATACTGCTTCCAATTATGCGGAATGCTGTAGCCGAAGGACGGTTGCTATAAAGGTGGAATTATGACTTAAGAGGTGGCATTCACTACCCACCATTTCCACAAGAAAAGACAATTTCATTTGAATCGATGTATCCGTTAGTCGTAGATTTTTATCCATATGAGACTGACGTAGGTTTGGCTGCGCTAGGACAGCGTTACTGCAATCATTATTAACATCGATTTAAATCGAACGTCTACCATTATTTTTACTTGTGTAATTACCTCTACTTTTTTCCAAAGAATGTGTCTATTTATATACTCTCAACTGCACGCCGTTTTCGTCTACAACCTAAATGAACGTGAGATTATTTTGTTTGAAACTTGGTGCATCTATTATTAGTAATTCCTTTCTGGAATTATGATATTTATTTATTCTGCTACGTAACAGTCGGTACTCTTGGAAGTCACAGGCGCGGAACATTATTCACAAAGTCAACTGCATACTCTGGGACCCTCGACATGATATTGTACTCGTAAATCACACTACTGGCCATTAAAACTGCTACACCAAGAAGAAATGCGCTAGATAAACGCGTATTCATTGGACAAATATATTATACTCGAACTGACATGTGATTACATTTTCACACAATTTGGGTGCATAGATCGTGAGAAATCAGTACCCGGGACAACCACCTCTGGCCGTAATAACGGCCTTGATACGTCTGGGAATTGAGTCAAACGGAGTTAGGATGGCGTGTACAGGTACCGCTGCCAATGCAGCTTCAACACGATACCACAGTTCATCAAGAGTAGTGACGGCGTATTGTGACGAGCCAGTTGCTCAGCCACCATTGACCAGACGTTTTCAATTGGTGAGAGATCTGGAGAGTGTGCTGGCCAGGGCAGCAGTCGAACATTTTCTGTATCCAGAAAGGCCCGTACACAACCTGCAACATGTCTTCGTGGATTATCCTGCTGAAATGCAGGGTTTCGCAGGGATCGAATGAAGGCTAGAGCCACGGGTCGTGAAACATCTAAAATGTAACGTCCACTGTTCAAAGTGCCGTCAATGCGAACAAGAGGTGACCGAGACGTGTAACCACTGGCACCCCATACCATCAAGTCGGGTGATACGCCAGTATGGCGATGACGAATACACGCTTGCAATGTGTTTTCACCGCGATGTCGCCAAACACGGATGCGACGATCATGATGCTGTAAACAGAACCTGCATTCACCCGAAAAAATGAGGTTTGGCCATTCGTGCACCCATGCTCGTCGTTGAGTACACCATCGCAGGCGCTCCTGTCTGTGATTCAGCGTCAAGGGGAACTGCAGCCACGGTCTCCGAGCTGATAGTCCATGCTGCTGTAAACGTCGTCAAGCTGTTCGTGCAGATGGTTGTTGTCTTGCTATCGTCCCATCTATTGACTCAGGGATCGAGACGTGACTGCACGATCCCTTACAGCCATGCGAATAAGATGCCTGTCATTTCGACTGCTAGTGGTACGAGGCCATTGGGATCCAGCACGGCGTTCCGTATTACCCTCCTGAAACTTCCGATTCAGTATTCTGCTAACAGTCATTGGATCTCGACCAACGCGAGCAGCAATGTCGCGATACGATTAACCGCAATCGCGATAGGCTACAATCCGACCTTTATCAAAGACGGAAACGTGGTGGTACGCATTTCTCTTCCTTACACGTGGCATCACAACAACGTCTCACCAGGCAACGTCGGTCAACTGCTGTTTGTGAATGAAAAATCGGTTGGAAACTTTCCCCATGTCAGCATGTTGTAGGTGTCGCCACCGGCGCCATACTTGTGTGAATGCTCTGAAAATCTAATCATTTTCATATCATAGCATCTTCTTCCTATCGGTTAAATTTCGCGTCTCTACCACGTCATCTTCGTGGTGTAGCAATTGTAAAGGCCAGTAGTGCAATATCTGCATGGAATTTTCGTTGTAGGCCCCTAATAGAGGCGGCTTGTCCGAGTCAAAGTGTATAAATACTTTATATTCCAAATTTAGCTTTGGTTATAAAATGTAATTCAGACTGTTTGTCAAAGTGAGAAACCGTTGTTTCGGTCTATAGAAGCCCTAACTAGAGAATGGTCCAAAAATTTTATTTAAATTTGTCGATGGGGAGAATACTTCTCGGTAAACAGTGGTTTTCTTTGCTGTGTGAATTGAGCAGAAAAGAATCTACTGTAACATGTAGCCCTAGTTCCTCAAATAATCGCTACGGTCGCAGGATCGAATCCTGCCTCGGGCATGGATAAGTGTGATGTCCATAGGTTATCTAGGTTTAATTAGTTTTAAGTTCTAGGCGACTGATGACCTCAGAAGTTAAGTCGCATAGTGCTCAGAGCCATTTGAACCATTTGAACGTCAAATAATGTTATTTAAGTTGTTCGGATAATGAATCAAATCTGAAGGTGTGTAGCATATGCTAGCACTTAAATTACAGAAATATTTTACTACCTCATCACATGTTTTGTTGAAATAAAACAATACGTTTTAAAAGAAACTGTAATGTTGCCAAATAGGGGGCCCGCGGTTCGTCGGTCCTACGCGTCATTCGTGAACTTTTTGGGAGTTGTGATGCTGGAAATGGCGGGAGAAGTAAGTCGGCCTTCACTGCTGAATTTGGCGTTCTCTGCCACCTGGTGGCAGCGGCAAACTGCTGCATTATGCACAGCCCAGCAGCTCTGCACCACGAGAGCCGGGCTGCGAACACCGCTCTGCCGTGGGAAGGAGCACATGCCGGACACTGAGAGCTTTGGAAGGGGGGGGAGGTAGCAGCCACCACATCTGTTGACAGCTGCCCTGTCCTGTCCCTTCCTCTGGTTGCATTGCCGGAGGTGGGTCAGGCTAGCAACAGTGGAATGGGTCAAGGGGCACACGTCGCTGACACACTCATCCTCTTACACCATGACACCGCACAAAATTCACCCCATAAGCACAACTTTCATATAATGACCGACTTACACAGCTGAATGAAGCAACACTGCAAACGTCTTTCCCCTATTCGCGCTACAATTTATTTTCTAAACAAGAAGCGAAATCGAGTTGGTACCTTGTTCTAAATCCTACCTCATTTTTGACATGGTTTTTAAAAAAGACACACAAAAACTTCTTGGCAGATTAAAACTGTGTGCCAGACCGAGACTCGAACTCGGGACGGGGCGTGAGTCGTGCTTGGGTAGCTCAGTTGGTAGAGTACTTGCCCGCGAAAGGCAAAGGTCCCGAGTTCGAGCTTCGGTCCGATACACAGTTTTCATCCCCCATGAAGTTTCATATCAGCGCACACTCGGCTGCAGAGTGAAAATCTCACCCATGACACACATGTCTCTGACCCAACAGCATTTGAATGCAACCATAGGCTGAAACAACGTAGTAAAAATGGTTCAAATGGCTCTGAAAACTATGCGACTTAACTTCTGAGGTCATCAGTCCCCTAGAACATAGCACTACTTAAACCTAACTAACCTGAGGACATCACACACATCCATGCCTGAGGCAGGATTCGAACTTGCGAACGCAGCGGTCGCGCGGCTCCAGACTGAAGCGCCTAGAACCGCTCTGCCACATCGGCCGGCCCCATACGCTTTCTTCAAATCAACAACAACAGTAGGTGGACTGTAAGTGGGTTCAGTTACTGTCACGTGTTCCTATCAAGCATGTGTACAAAGAGTGGAATTCACGATATCTAGTTTTATGGTGCTGTACGATAAGTTCGTTGATTTGAAGAGAGCGTATGGGGCCTGAAGATGGCAAAACGAACTGCCGAAACTAGTTGCTCTCAGAATACATTAAAATATCTCAAGTGCACGGCTGTTGGTAAAGCTTATTGACACTGAATAGTACGTACCAGCCGATGACCCCTGGCTGTGATGGACCTACAGAGACTGAAGCTCACTGTGTTCGTTTTTTCCTGCCGCTGCGTGAAAAAATTGGTCTTGGGATGACTTCTAGTGTAGTAATCAAAGCGTCTTCGATTTGGTCCCTTACTCGAACCTCACCATTGCCTTAAAAAAAGTACTACGTCTAGCACAGTCCTTGTATCTCTTCAGAAACTGTGATTTACTAAAAGAATATCTGGTGATTGCACCAAGAATTATGACCACTTCACGTAAATCAATTTTACTGGCAATCATCAAACATCAGAATCGTTCATTCCAGACGGGCTACTGTAGACGATATATTGCAAAATATTTGTTAAGAGTTTGTTGAGTGGTCTTTAGCGCTGTATGAAAGTGCAGCTAATACAGTCCCACAGCTGGATGTGACATTCTCAGTAACGTAGATGAGAGTGTATTTCGTGGTGATCTGCTGCTTAAACTAATTGATCTGCACTGTGACAGGGATTACAAGGAGTGTCTAGATTCCTCCAAGCAATTCCCTCAGGACCTGTTTCCTTGTTTACAAAAGATTCCACACGGCTCCCACCTTTATCCTTGTGACACTGTGAGAGTTACAGTGGTGGCTGCTCTCAGACCTGCACGCACCGTCTTCTAGCGGAGCATATTTTGTGCAGTGTTTGTAAATATTTCGTGTTCTACTTATTAAGTGCAGCATAAAGTATTAAAACTGTGTACGGGACATTGTTAATTCGTCAGTTACCGGTACAGAGTCTTATGCTGAGTCAAATTCTGCAGATTTTTAAAACTAGTTAGATAACGAATGGACGGTCAAACCATACTTCACCAGTCGTGCGCCATCTTGTACCGTCAAACGGGAGGCCTTCTACCATGGAACATGTGATATTTGCAAATGAACTGAGTTTATTTAATGCTTCGTCTTGAAACTGGAATTTTTTGTTGGTTGCCATTAGCTTCTATTCCTAAACGTTTTTAAACTAAAACTTATTTCTCCTTAATTTGATTTCATTTACAGAGTAGTAATGTACAGTACAGTACTAATATACCGCAAAGGCTATTTAATACAATATTGACAATATCTTATCCATTGAATATCTTTTAGTTTTGTTCCTAGATACATGACCGTGTTGTACCTTGGAACACTTTTTCACATCGTCAAAACCTTAATTTTCCTGAGTAATGTCTAATTTCAGAAAAAAATCACGGCTGCACACAGTAAATGAATGCTATCATTTCAAAAGGCAGTAATAAAATATAAAGCAGGCCCAAATACTGTCAAGGTTATTTCGACTAAGCTGCACAAATTTCACTGGAAAGTATTTTCACATCCTCCATACATTCCCGCTCTCTCACCAAGCCTCTCTCTCAAGAAGGCAGTGACGCTGTCTCATAGCGGGACAAATGTATTAGCAATTAAGGCAATTACCTTTGAAATAATAACCAGTTTGCTTACTCTTTCCATGGACCTCGTTTTCATTTTACTGCCTCTTTTATATTAAATTTCGTCTACAGTGCTGGTTAGAGCTGAGACTTAAATGTTTTCCAAGGCGTAATTATCTCCCCATGTCGCCTCGTAGCCAGCCTTTAACGAATTTCCCATCATATTAAGAGAAATAATTGTTAAAAGGCAGCATCTAGCACGGTTAAGTGAAACAACATTTAACTGTACTGATTCAAACATTTATGTAATGCAGTGATGCACGAACCTTGTAATTAGGCCTGACACTCTTAGATAAATATGAAGGACACGCACGGGTGTGAAAAGTTTTCTTCTTCAGCTTCTCTCTTGCGGTCTTGTTCTTTTACCCGTAAGTTCTGTTGGGAATTATGCCATTCTCGATTGCTGTGCGTATTAGTAATTGTGAGCTACGCTAACTGAATATTCATTAAAGCATAAAAAATAAGCAGTGTATTACGACTATGTTATTTGATGAACCTCGTTCCGTTTGGATAAGAAGGAAAAAACGGATTTCATTCATAAAGAAGCATTCCGTTTGGTTTGCAATTATTTCAAATACCATTTTGTGTGAAATTACTGTTTGCCCACTAAATTCACTAGAACCTGCAGTCATTTACTTTTCTCGATGTCCGATAATTTTCTGAGAGCAGATACTATGAAAAAAGACTTCATTTCTTTTCACGGTCAGTAAAATACCAATAGAATTGTTTCCAAGCTAACTATGGGTTGTAGTTACTTTACAGATTTAAACTAAATTAAAGGTAACAGTATTATTATCGTTCTTGATTTTTACGGACCGAACTGAGATTAAACCAAACGTAAAAAATAGGCCCTAGTTTCTTCCAACATCACATCCAAAGACAGAGTTCCAGTAAATAATTTCACGAAACATTTAATGCTCTTGATTACCACATTCAGTATACAAAGCAAATTTCACGTAATTACGGCGGGTAATGTTATAATCTACCAGAGAACATGATTTAAGGATAAATAATCTGAAAAGGAGGATGGCGAACAGCAGGAGATCGGAGAACTTCTATAGAGTTAACATCAGAATTGGAGCCGAAACCGCCGGCCGCAGTGGCCGACAGGTTCTAGGCGCTTCACTCCGGAAACGCGTGACTGCTACGGTTGCAGGTTCCAATCCTGCCTCGGGCATGTATGTGTGTGATGTCCTTAGGTTAGTTAGGTTTAAGTAATTACAAGTTCTAGGGGACTGATGACCACAGAAGTTAAGTCCCATAGTGCTCAGAGCAATTTGAACGATTTTTGGAGACGAAACGGTAATGGAAGACGTGAAACGATTACCGTACAGAGAAAGCAAAGCTACACAATACAGCCGAAACAAGAATCCTACTGGCCATTAAAATTGCTACAACAAGAAGAAATGCAGATAATAAACGGGTATTCATTGGACAAATATATTATACTAGAATTGACATGTGATTACATTTTCACGCAATTTGGGTGCACAGATAATGAGAAATCAGTACCCAGAACAACCAACTCTGCCCATAATAACGGCCTTGATACGCCTGGGCATTGAGTCAAACAGAGCTTGGATGGCGTGTACAGGTACAGCTGCCCATGGAGCTTCAAAACGATACCACAGTTCATCAAGAGTAGTGACTGGTATATTGTGACGAGCCAGTTGCTCGGCCACCATTGACCAGACGTTTTCAATTGGTGAGACAGCTGGAGAATGTGCTGGCCAGGGTAGCAGTCGAACATTTTCTGTATCCAGAAAGGCCCGTACAGGACCTGACCTGCAACATGCGGTCGTGCATTATTCTGATGAAATGTAGGGTTTCGCAGGGATCGAATGAAGGGTAGAGCCACGGGTCTTATCACATCTGAAATTTAATGTCCATTGTTCAAAGTGCCATCAACGCGAACAAGAGGGGACCGAGACATGTAACCAATGGCACCCCATACCATCACAAGTGGTGATACACCAGTATGGCGATGACGAATACACGCTTCCAATGTGTGTTCACTGCGATGTCGCCAAACACGGATGCGACCATCATGATGCTGCTGCAAACATCGTCGAACAGTTAGCGCAGATGGTTGTTGTCTTACAAACGTCCTCATCTGTTGACTCAGGGATCGAGACGTTTCCGCACGATTCGTTACAGTCATGCAGATAAGATGCCTGTCATTTCGACTGCTAGTGATACGAGGCCGTTGGGATCCAACACGGCGTTCCGTATTACCCTCCTGAACCCACCGATTCCATATTCTGCTAACAGTCATTGGATCTCGACCAACACGAGCAGCAATGTCGTGACACGATGAACCGCAATCGCGATAGGCTACACTCTGACCTTTATCAAAGTCGGAAACGTGATGGTACGCATCTCCTCCCTACACGAGGTATCACAACAACGTTTTATCAGGCGACGCCGGTTAACTGCTGTTTGTGTATGCTCTGAAAAGCTAATCATTAGCATATCACAGCATCTTCTTCGTGTGGGATAAATTTCGCGTCTGTAGCACGTCATCTTCGTGGTGTAGCCAGTAATGGCCAGTAGTGTAACATAACAGAAGCAATTTGACACAAATGATTTTCACATGTAATCTACTGCAATCTTTTTTCCAGTGTTAATCAGTGTAATTTTGCCTAAAACTGATAATATAGATATCCGTTATAAAACATTTTTCCTGTTCTGGCAAATGAAACGTTTAGAGTAATTGCTTCTAATAAAAGACAAAGAGACATGAAGGACAGCATTAGTGTCGAGTCATGTAATCCCGAATCGTAGAAATTCACTGGCGCTGCCCTTACCCAAACTGATAGTGTGGCCACATTGAGAAGAAAACTGTTATCCCATTCTGAGGCGGCTTCCGCTTTGTCTGCGAGCCACCAACGGTTCTTTGGAGATAGCTCTCCACACTGGGCTGACGGCTGTCCAATTACTCTCACACTCCCGATACGTAACCAATCGGCTAAGAGCAGCCCGTCCGGGATCGCTTTGAGTTGTAAAACACATCCCTCCTCCACTGTGTCACTGCTTTATCCATATCCGCCATTCCCGTCCCTGTGGAACAGTGATTTAAAGGAGTATACACTGACGAGGCCCAGTGGCAGATTTCAAACAGCTGTTTCCCCCATTCAGAGCAGATACGTCAGAAGCAATGGGAGCGAAAGTAAAGCTATGGTATTCACTTGCTATTCTTACAATTATATCTATGATGAGAAGATGCTCCTCTTTGTCAACTACTAGCGAAAGAAGCCTTCGATCATATTAGCCTAAGAGAAGTAGACTATCACTAACATTATCAGACAGAAGATAAAGCATTTCGAATCGATTCCAGCGTGATTGAAAGCAGCTTAGCAGATACTTGCTTACTCGGCACTTTTATTTTTAACATTTATATTTCGTTTTTATTTGTATTACGCGACTCCACTGTAATTAGTCGCGATTAGTAGATACAAGCACCGTAGCAAACTCTTTGCTTCGTCATTGACGCAGTTTTACGTCTTTGATCAGTCTGCTTTCGACCAACGAGAACAGTTCACGGGTTTCTGCCCGTGTGGTCTTTCTTGCCTGAGAGATAATTCGGCATTATTGATTTACATTTGAGTTTACGTGCTGTTCCGGTTCCGGTGGATACTTGGGATGTGGAGTCGTATTTGGAGAGAAGACTGGATATGGGTGGTGGAGGTCCAAGCTGCTACGTAAATGTTGCAGTAAATAAAGAGACGGGTGAGAGCATTTCAGTTTATTCGCAAGGGGAAGTTAGTAATTGTGTGCAGAGGTTATACTGCTGTTGCTATCTCGCTGTCAGTTCGCACGCCGGAAGCGTGATACTTAATTGAATAGAAACTAATTATACCGTCGTACATTACTTTTTAATTTAGTCTTGCAGTAAGTTTTATACTTTCCATAAGTCTCTGAGCTGCAAATAAGTTGTTTCCGTTGCTGGCTCCAAACTTAAATGTGGACAATGTTTGAGCAGTGCTACAGGATTGTAGCATCGTTCCCTTTCTTTCAGGAGTGCTAATTCTGCAAGGTTCGCACGAGAGTTTCTGTAAAGTTTGGAAGGTAGGAGACGAGGTACTGGCAGAAGTAAAGCTGTGAGGACAGAGCGTGAACCGTGCTTGGGTAGCTCAATGGTAGAGCACTTGACAGCGAAAGGCAAAGGTCCCGAGTTCGAGTCTCGGTCCGGCACATGATTTTAATCTGCCAGGAAATTTCAAATCAGCGCACACTACGCTGCAGAGTGAAAACTCGTTCTTGAAACATCTCCCGGGCAGTGGCTAAGCCATGTCCCCGCATTTCCTTTCTTTTAGGAATGGTAGTTCTGCAAGGTTCGCAGGAGAGCTTCTGTAAAGTATTTAAGGTAGGAGACGACGTACTGGCAAAAGTAAAGCTGTGAAGACGGAGCATGAGTCGTGCTTGGGTATCTCGGATGGTAGAGCACTTTCCCGGGAAAGGCAAAGGTCCCGAGTTCGAGTCTCGGTCCGGCACATGGTTATAATCTGTCAGCAAGTTTCATATCAGCGCACAATCCGCTGCGGAGTGAAAATCTCATTCTAGATCGTTCCTTATATTTCATTACAGTATTATTTCTTATCATCCAGCGCCTCTCTGAGCTGTTACGAAATATCCCTCCTCATTCTTTGCATTGAGCCCTCTACAGAGAGCCGCTTTGCTTGGTCTCGGCCTTGCTGGAACATGTATGATCGCTGCACGACCCATAATCATTCGGAGCATATCGGAACTACACCAGTGAACTCCAATCCAATAAGACAGATATAATATGACTACCCTTTGCATGCTATTAATTTTTAGATGTTGATAAATGTAGGTCAAAGAGTACTGATCTGCCGATTGCTGTTTTTGTAACACTGTGCTACATACTCTCATTCACCATTACGATGTTACGTAGGGAAGAGAACCAGGATTTAGATGATCACTAAGATTATTTAACCAATTTTGCATATCAAATCTAGGTTTAGATGATTGAGGAGACTTGCCCTAAGCAGAAAACTAAGTCATGTGCAAAGTAGCCTATTGTCTTTACGAACCAGTACAGTCACTTTAAAATATACGAGTATTAGATATGCAGGCACATTTCGTCATAGCGCTAAGTGTATGAAAGTGCATGTGTGTGTGTGTGTGTGTGTGTGTGTGTGTGTGTGTGTGTGTGTATGCGCAATATTTTTGTACAAATTTTCGAGTGAGAGGGCTTTTCCACATCGTTCCTCCTTAGCAGTAAAATTGCACATTCTGCGTAGTATCAGACTTCATTGTTATTACTTAGTAGAGTAATCTAAGTTTTTCTAAATCACACATCTGTGTCAAGCTGAACACAAAAGCATCGTGTAAAAAAGTCTCTAATCGAAAATCTGGAAATAATTAATATCCAATAATGATAAATGACAATCGGGGAGAAGGACATTGATGTTCAATTATATGTATGAATAAATGTGTGGGCTCTGACCACAGTTTCTTGGTTATGAACTGTGGATTAAAACTGAAGAAACTGCAAAAAAGTAGGCATGTATGGAGATGGGACCTTAATAAACTGAAAGAACCAGAGGTTTTAGAGAGTTTCAGAGGGAGCATTGGGCAACGATTGACAAGAACAGGGGAAAGTAACACATTAGAAGAATAGCTAACTTTGAGAGATGAAATAAAGAAGGCCCCAGAGGATCAGGAAGATAAACATACAAGGCTACTAGGTGTGCTTGGGTAACACAAGAGATGTTGAATTTAACTGAGTACACGTGAAAACATAAAAATGCAGCGAATGAAACAGGCAAAAGGGAATACAAACGTACCAGGAATGAGATCGACAGGAAGTGCAAAATGGATAAGCAGGGATGGGTAGAGGACAAACGTAAGGATGTAGAGGCATATCTCACTAGGGGTAAGATAGATGCCGCCTACAGGAAAATTAAAGAGACCTTTGGGGAATAGGGAACCACCTATATGAATATCAAGAGCTCAGATGGAAAATCAGCCCTAAGCAAAGAAGGGAAAGCAGAAGGGTCAAAGGACTATATAGAGGGTCTATAAAAGTTTGATGCACCTGAGGGCAATTTCGTGGAAATGGAAGAGGACGTAGATGAAGATGAGATGGGAGATATGATACTGTGTGACGAATTTGACAGAGCACTGAAAGACCTAAGTCGAAACAACGCTCTGGTAATATACAACATTCCGTTAGAACTTCCTTGGGAGGGCTAGCCATAACAAAACACCTCCACAAGTGAGCAAGATGTATGAAACAGGTGAAATGGCCTCGTTCATCAAGAGGAATATAATAATACCACTTCTAAAGAAAGCAAGTGCTGCCAGGTTTGAAAATTACCGAGCTATCAGTTTAATAAGTTACAGTTCCAAAACACTAACACGAATTTTTTGCAGACGAACAGAGAAACTGGTAGAAGCCGACCTCGGTGTTGATCGGTTTGGATTCTGCTCAAATATAGAAACACGCGAGGCAGTACTAACCCTGAGACTTTTCATAAAAAAATAGGCCAAGGAAAGGCAAACCAATGCTTATAGCATTTGTGGACTTAGTGAAAGCTTTTGACAATGTTGACCTGGTTGCTCTATTTCAAATTCTAAAGGTGGCAGGGATTAAATACAGGGACCGAAAGTCTGTTTAAAATTTGTACAAAGCCAGATGGCAGTTTTGACTCGAGGAGCAGGAAGGGGAAGCAATCGTTGAGAAGGGAGTGAGATAGGGTTGTAGCCTATTCCCGATGTTATACAATCTGTATATTGACCAAGCAATAAAGGAAACCAAAGAAAATT
The DNA here is from genome assembly GCF_023864345.2 of Schistocerca serialis cubense. Taxonomy (NCBI): domain Eukaryota; kingdom Metazoa; phylum Arthropoda; class Insecta; order Orthoptera; family Acrididae; genus Schistocerca; species Schistocerca serialis. The sequence continues at coordinate 1,263,976,153 of NC_064638.1, read as the reverse complement.
TTGGAGTAGGATTTAAAGGCTAGGAAAGTGAAATAAAAACTGTCAGGTTTGTCGATGACATTGTACTTCTGTCATAGACAACAATAGACTTGGAAGTGCAGTTGAACGGAATGGACACTGCCTTCAATGGATGATATAAGATGAACATCAACAAAAGCAAAGCGAGGATAATGTAATGTAGTCGAATTAAATCAGGTGATGCTGAGGGAATTAGATGAGGAAATGAGACAATTAAAATGTTAGATTAGTGTTTCTATTTGGCAGCAAAATAACTGATAATGGTGGAAATAGAGAGGATATAAAATGTAGACTGGAGATGGCAAGAAAAATGTTTCTGATGAAAAGAAATTTATTAACATCGCGTATAGATTTAAGTTTCACGAAGTCTTTTCTGAAAGTCTTCGCATGGAGTGTAGCCATGTACGGAAGTGAGACGTGGACGATAAACAGTTTATAGAAGAAGAGAATAGAAGTTTTGAAATCCTGGTGCTACAGAAGAATGCTGAAGATTAGCCTAGTAGATCACGTAAGTAATGAGATGCTGAATAGAGTTGGGGTGAGAGGAATTGCGACACAACTTGACTAGAAGAAGCGATCGGTTGGTATGACACTATCTGAGGCATTAAGGGGTCACTAATTTAGTACTGGAGGGAAGCGTGGTGGGTAAAAATCGTAGAGGGAGACCAAGAGATGAATACAGTAAGCAGACTGAGAGGGATGTAGGTTGCAGTATTTACTCGGAGATGAAGAAGCCTGCACAGGATATAGTAGCATATGGAGCTAATTCAAACCAGTCTTTGGACTGAAGACCACAACACACACACACACACACACACACACACACACACACACACACACACACATGAATAAAAATAAGAAATGGATGAAAATAAGTAAACGGTAATATGGAAAGATGATGAAAGAGTTTAGGGAACGGTAGTAAAAGGCAATGCAAACAGAGAAAGCAAAATTAGGACGTGGAGCTGATCTGTTGATAATACATAACACAATATCACATACATTTAAACAAAGGAATGATGTTAACGATCGTAAGTGCTCATTTTCAAGCTGAAGGTTTCTCATACGCGATGAACCAAAATATAAAAAAAATACCGCCACTGGTAGTTGATGTCACAAATGACTGAACAAAGAAATAATTTTGTCCTTTTTCTTGACGCAATTAACCGTTTCGGAATACCCACACAAGCTAACACCGAGAGTGTGTACCGAACCAGAACGTGCAGTAAAATCGTTCGGTTTCATTTACATCCACAGTGAACTTCTATCTTCAGGACTTCTGGAAACTGAGGAGATGCAAAACTTTTTGATGTGTGTAGATAATGCTATCCCAATAAACCCAAAGTAGTGTACTTAGAACAACATTAAATAAAACGTCAAATCAGTACCAAAACACGTTGAACAAATTATCACTGCTACCAAGCAGTAAACATATCACACTCAAACCTGAAGTATTTCAAACAAGCAAGTCTTTAAAGGCAAACCAGAATATGAACCCAACCGGATGCTAACACGAATTACTACAGTCCTAATGACAACAAGTTTCGCAGGGGCGAACCACAAGATAAATTGTGCTCAGAGTATCGTGATTGAGAATCAGGCCATAATCTGTCTCAGGTTCATCACACTTGCAACACGGTGGACAGAAAATGTGCCTCCTACGAATGACGTAAATACTTTGATATCACCTTATTACGTCAGTTGAAGTCCGCTTCCAACAACACCGGAAAGGTAGGCCACTAGTCAGGGCTCACCAACAACATAGAACTGGCTAACGACCATCAAACGTCTTCGCTATGCAGTCCATCCCAAAACGCGCCCAACACAGCCGGCGCCGACAAAAATGGACCTTTTCATAGCGACAGTCTTCACTGCCAAGGTTGTCTCTTGTGTCCACTGCCAACCACAAGCTGTTACTAACTGCCCTAGCTCGGCACGTTTGCTCAGTCTATCACCTCTCTCGTGCGCGCCACCTCGCGACCGCATCACGAGCGCCGAAAGCGTACAATCTCTGGACGGGAATCGATAGGACAGAAATCGGCACAGTTCAGTCACTAATTGCTTATGAGACATGTGGTATATTATGGATACTACATTCACGGGCAGGCTCGATCGCATATGAGTACGCTATATATAACAAATTCTCTCGAGGTTGATGGCAGATAGAGGTATCCACCCAAATCTAACGAAATATTCAATGTATGAGCTAAAATCAGTACGCAGCAACATATTACATAATACATACCAAATACATCATAACTCTACATACTTTTAACTGCAAATTTTCACTAATTTCACGCAATATCACACTTAAATGCAAGTATCGCAATAACTTTCACCATTACCAAAACGATGGGGATGTAATCACGTTTAAACTTATCACTCATGCTAATACAAAAATGAAACTTTTTACGGAATAGTTCCTTCAAAATCTTTGAGAAAGGTTGTGCCTTGATTCGATCAAACGCAGCATGTTTCCAACTGGCCAAAATTGGGTACACAATGTGGGCCACCCCTTCCAAACATATGAATGGATTCACGATGAGCCTCAGAAGAAAACTGGTCATTGTGCACTAGCCACCATATCCTGCGTGGACTGTAGTAGAAACGGCGATAGTGATAAACTTAACAACAAAACTGGAGACTACAAAGTAGACCAAGTTAAGAAATTCTGCTGCTTTGGAAGCAACATGACCCATTGCGAAAGTAAAAATTGATTAAGGTGACATATTTATGATGTGAATTTTGATTTAACTAAGGCGTTTATGTTGCGCACAAAATACTGCTACCGAAGTTGGACCGTTGTGGAATACAGGGAGTACCTCACAAATGGTTCACCTCTTACTTTAGCAACAGCTAGCAAAAGGTCATTATTCAAAATTTTCAGAATAGCTGTGATGTGGGGCTGAGTGGGGTACGGTCAAGAGGGGGGTTCCAGGAATCAGTGTTGCGGCCACTCTTGTTCCTTATTTATACGAGGGTTGTCCAGAAGTTCCGATCGGTCATGAAATAGACGTCACACTGAAATACCGATGGATCTTTGCACAGAGGTGTTGGGTAGTGTCTCTAGTACGACCGTCGATCGCATCAAGGCGCTCTTTCCAGTTGTAAATGTGCCTAGAACAACAATGTCTCCCGCCGAGTAGGAGGGCCCTTAGAGTCTTCGCCTTAATGGATGCAGCCCACCTAACACAACTGCCACGCACTTCCTTCTTCATGGCAATTCTCAGTCGCACTCTGCATGAGCAGTGAACACGCTCCTGCAGCCTTTTCGATGGGAAGTGTTCAGTCGCCCAAAACACAGCACTAATTACCTCGCCCTGAGTATCATCTCTGTTCACATTAAACGCTGAATACGAAGGCAACACTCGGGCGCAGGCTACGCTCTATAGACCAGCGTAGAGAATTATCGGAAAGCACAGGTAGCTGCCTTCTATGAAGATGGTGTTGTAAATTTGGTATAACGCTCCGACAAATGTGTAAGTCGGAGCGGCGTCTATGTAGAAAAGTATCTGGAAAGTGTAGCTAACACATGCAAATAAAATGTCTCTGATTTTCACTGTAGTTTCCATTTAGCGACCGAGCGGAACTTACTTTCCAGACAACCGTCGTATCAATGATATGCCCTCTAGTATTATGGGTAACTCTAAAATATTTCTGTTTGCTGATGACACTAGCTTGGTAGCAAAGGATGTTTTGTGCAACATTAGCTCGGTTACAAATAGTGCAGTTCATAATCTCAGTTTTTGGCTTGTAGAAAATGAACTAACGCTAAATCACAGTAAGACTCAGTGTTTCAGTTTCTAACACACAATTCAACAAAACCTGACGTTTTAATTTCACTGAATGTACATATGATTAGTCAAACTGAACAGTTCCAATTTCTAGGTGTTAAGTAGATAGTCAAAGCCCACCTTCAGGATCTTGTTCAAAGACGTAACGCTGCGATTTTTACTATTCGAACGGTTTCTGACGTGAGTGATCGTCCGACACGAAAATTAGTCTACTTTGCTCTGTTTCGTATGGTATTCTATTCTGGGGTAACTATTCCCGTTCTAAAAGGATATTTTTTTCTCATAAACGGGCGGTTTGGGCAATAAGTGGTACAAGTCCACGAACCCCTTGTCGACCCCTGTTCAGGAGTGTGGGTATTTTGACATTGGCCACTCAATATATATATTCTTTACTGTCATTTCTTGTTAACAATATTAGCTTATTCCCAAGAATAAGCTGCTTTCACTCAGTTAATACTCGGCAGAAATCAAATCCGCATTTGGATCGGACTTCTTTAGCTCTTGTGCTGAAAGGTGTGCAATATACTACTGCACCCATTTTCTATAAGCTACCACTCGAATTAAAAAATCTTAGCAGCAATCCACGAGCTTTCAGATCGAAACTGAAGAGTTTCCTCGTGGGTCACTCCTTCAATACTGTCGAGGAATTTTTTTAAAAAAGTAAGGGATTAAGTTCTTTGGGTTCGTAAACATTTTATTTTTATCTGTTATTACTTTTATGTTGTAATTTTATGTATTGACACGTTCCATGACCTTGGAGATTTGCTCCTCGGTTTGGTCCTAGGTAACTTGACGTGTAAATAAAATAAATATGTCTTCCATTTATATACTTTCTACTGCTGATATGTTTAGGTAGCGGACTACGATGGGTTAAATTGATATCAGCTAATGGAAGGACAATGGCACCACATTCGTACCAGTTCATTGGGACCAATTTTGCCCCATACGTCAGGCGTGTCTTCTGTATCCTTCCCGACCAATTTTTCTTTTTGGGAAATCGGATGGGTCTGACCACCTGACAGCCGATTCCCTTCCCATTCACCAACTTGCCACTAACGATTGTCTGCTGTCTGTGAGCGCGAAAACATATGCCAAATAAAATTTCTGTTGCTTCGGAAGCAAAATGACCCATGACGAACGAAAAAAAAAGAGAATACTAACTGACGATTGTCTGCTGCCTGTGTGCGCTAAAGTATAAGCTGTTTAAAGTGGCTAAAGTGTCGCACAGATGTGTGATGACATATATGTGTGACAGAGTTTCTAACGAGGAATATTCTGTTTCTTTCATTACTATTATTTTTTAATTATTACAAATGTACGATAGCAAAGTTTACTTGAATTCATTTATTTTTTTATTTTATTTGTTTCGCATTACTTTCATGTATTTCCTTAGAAATTCTGTATTAGTCACGACATGCGTCTTTCGTCTAGTAAATGGAGTCTCAGTAATTTAAACAGCGCGCCTTTCACAGAATGCCTGCACTGTGCTCTCACGATGCGCAGGTTTTCAGAAACACTTTCCCTTTGTAGACAGTTGTAGATGATTCCACACTTTCAAATATTTTGCCCTCATGTTGGAAGTTTCAGGAACCATTTTCGACAATAAATAGAGGTACAACAACTCTGAATTCAAGATCCTCGTATCTTCTTTCTGTGGCTAGGGACCTTAATGTAGGAAACAGCCCCTACTTACAGGTTACATCTTCTCTCACGACTGTATTCCTTTCGTTAAGAGTGGTTTCATGAAGCTCTACATCTCCGAAAGGCATGTTTCATACAATATTAGATAAATACGAAAATCATCGGCTCCCAACTCCCTAAGTAACAGAGCCAGCCTGCCGCGTGGAGTGCCCACGAGGTTAGAGGCACCACGTCACGGATTGCGCGACCCCTCCCGCCGGAGGTTCGGCTTCTCCCTCGGGTATAGTTGTGCGTGTCTTGTTCTTAGCTTAAGTTACTTTAAGTGGTGTGTAAGTCTACTGACCGATGGCCTCAGCAGTTTGGTCCTTTAGGAACTCACACACCATTTTTAACAGAGCATGGGTGAATCTCTTTACAGTAGCTGCTTCTTTGCCCAAGAATGCCTCTAAAACAGGCAGGCAGTCTTGTTTCTGTGTCAAAACATCTGTATCTCGTCAAATATAATCTCAGTGCAGTTATTATAAACATCTGGTAACCAGAGATAAGACCAGGTCGGCGATGCCATCTCTGAACGCAGTTGCTTGGTACGTGTGTAGACTGCCACGATATAATCTGGCTACTCGGTTGGTTGGACCATTAGCTATACTTGTGTAGGGCCCTGATACGAAAAACAAACTACCACAGGGAAAGAGAGCATTCCTGGCCAAAATTATTTTACTAGTGTCAACCGCTGGGCTCAATTTGAGGAAAAAACTTCTAATAATGTACGTTTGGACTACAGTACTTTATAGTAGTTAATCATGGGCTGTGGGGAAACCAGAAAAGAAGAAAATCGAAATGTTTCAGATAAGGTACTATACAAAAGGACGCTGAAAATTAAGTGGACTGATATAAAAAAAAATGAGCAGGTTCTCCACAGAATCAGCGAACAATGGAACATAGGGGAAACGTGCAACTGACAGTTCATCCTTATGATGACATCTGAGGTATTGCACTGATGAGCCGTGGTAAATTTACTGTTTTGAACAGCGATCCGCAGCGCGTAGTGTGAAGCAGTCAACCGGCCTTTGTGACCGAGCGGTTCTAGGCGCTTCAGTCTGGAACCGAGCGACCGCTACGGTCGCAGGTTCGAATCCTGCCTCGGGCATGGATGTGTGTGATGTCCTTAGGTTGGATAGGTTTAAGTAGTTCTAAGTTCTAGGGGACTGATGACCTCAGATGTTAAGTCCCATAGTGCTCAGAGCCAGTTGAACCATTTTTTGTGAAGCAGTCGCCCTCTGTGCCTGGCGATGGGCGCCGCTGTGGCAATCGCAGCTTTGGTGTCTCCCTCTGGTGGGAAAGGGGAAAGGCCGGCCGAAGTGGCCGTGCGGTTAAAGGCGCTGCAGTCTGGAACCGCAAGACCGCTACGGTCGCAGGTTCGAATCCTGCCTCAGGCATGGATGTTTGTGATGTCCTTAGGTTAGTTAGGTTTAACTAGTTCTAAGTTCTAGGGGACTGATGACCTCAGCAGTTGAGTCCCATAGTGCTCAGAGCCATTTGAACCATTTTTTGAAAGGGGAAAGGTAGCCTGTTCACGTCCATTTAAGGGGCACTATGAGCTCGCTTGGGGGAGTCTGGTCAGTTGGTCAGCCGGGTCAGTATGGGACAGTCAGTGTCTGTCTGTCGCCCGGAGTGCTAGTACGTGTTAGGCCGCCAGCCTGCTCGAGTTTGTTCAGGCAATGATCATTGGCGGTTGGATCGATCGGTTGGTCTGTCGCGCACTGGGACACAAGATGACTTGTCCGTCTTGAGCGTCGGCACATGTGAGGTCGCCACGTCAGTCCAGTGGGCTGCGCCGTATAGCGAGGGGTAATGGCTTCGCCGCCGACGCGAGAGCAACAGGAGTCAACCCACATCGGCTGGCCGGTGCGAGCTGCGATGCCGTGAGACGGGAGATCGGCACGCCTTCCTGCGTCTGTTGAAGCGGCTGGCAGCGGACGGTTCGGGAGAGCGTTTTCGGGGTGCTGCGCCAGGTCTTCGCCAGACGTCGCAGTTTATTGACAGTTAAGTGATTCGTGATATGTTGTTTCATTTACTTGTTAAATTCTAGTTGTTTTCTTGGTCAGTCTCTCGTCCCCAGCTTGCTCGCCTGTCTCCCGTCCGCATTTGTTAGGCAGTTAGTGTCTGTCTGTCTGTCTATCTGTCTGTCGTACGTTAATAGCTGCCTCTGTCATGTTTGTCGGATTCGGTGTTAACGAATTTATTGCCTGAAGTGTAACTGCCGAATTCCTGAAATATGTTTTTATCTTGCCTATCATTTTGAGAGGCGATATATGTGTAATGTAGAGCATGTTTGGCCAACCATGTATATTTTATGTAAGGCTGCTTTGCATGGGTTTTTATTTAAATGGTCATTTTAGTATATAAAGTTGCCACCCTTCTACCGTAAGATTTTTTTTTTTAATCAGTTTGCACCTTCGGGAGCAAGTTAATCTTTTAAGGTGCTTAGTTTATGTGCTTGTGTGAGTTGTTAAAACTTTTTAGTTTAAAGTAATCTGGTGTGTTGCAGATTTGCACCAGTGTAGTCTTTCAGAGGTTGTGAGCGGTTGTGACTACGGCCGTGTCAAAAGGGAGCGACAAGGTTCTCAGCGCGAAAGCTCATGCAGTCAAAAATTTGTTCTTTCTGCCTCTGAATAAATTGTGATATTTAGAGGGTGCTTTCTGATTATAATTTTAAATCTCTTTAAAACTAAGGGCTTTTAAGAATAAAATTTCCATTTGTTTAAAGAAGTTTGATTTGTTTTCATCAGTTACCCGCTGGCAACTACTTCCACGATCACATAGTGTGATTAAATGTGTTAATGTTCTTGATGAATCGCTAATAAATAAAGCAAATTCTTAAGAAAAGTTTTGAAAGTAAAATGGTTCAAATGGCTCTGACCACTATGGGACTTAACATCTATGGTCATCAGTCTCATAGAACTTAGAACTACTTAAATCTAACTAAGCTAAGGACATCACACAACACCCAGTCATCACGAGGCAGAGAAAATCCCTGACCCCTGGCGCGGGAAGCGAGAACGCTACAGCAAGAACCACGAGCTGCAGACTCTTGAAAGTATATTCACGGTTCAACTGACTTTTTGTAACAATCATGAAGACTGGTAGATGAATCTTTCGTTTAGCAAATGGTATCACAGCAATTTCAACAACGGGCCCATTATATAACTTCGCTATCCCGTCACGGTACACAGGATTTCAGAAACACGTTCTAGTTTTGGATAGTGGTAGATGCTTTCATTTTCAAATTTTTTGCTACCAAGTACCAAGCAAACGCTTCACTGCGTAGCCCAGCTGCTTCTGGTTCTTTCAATTATTATTCCTAAGAGTTCACAAGTCACTGGGTCTCCAACGTAATATACTGACTGCTTACCTCCCTCAGCAGATATAACTTATTCGAGAATGAACATAGATGTTATCAAAGGTAAGAGTAGATTACCTCTTCTGTGGCCTCAACCAGATTAATCTAGTTGTGATTAAGATTCATACGTCTTGTACTACACATCTTATAACAACTTTTACTAAACTTCTTTTACTACACTCAAGTTTCCTCGTTCTTTGTTGAAGGTGAATGGCAGGTCAAAAGAATACTTCTGCCTCTTCAAATAAGTGTATGATGTGGGATAACGTTCTCTTAAACGAAGTATCTGAGTGCCTTAGCATTATATCCAACGCAAATTAGGAAAAAAAATTATTTTCAGTCAGTTATACATCCTACCGGAAACCGATCTGTAGTGACTACAAACAACTTGGATCCAAATATTGACTTCAAAGCTTTAGAATGTCTAAAGAAAAATGTGAGACACGGTGTCTGGTCTCACCTTCAAATGCAAAAACATTGACAGGTCACTGGGACCGAGAGAGGTTGCGCAGTGATTAGACTAATGGATTCGCTTTCGGGAGGACGATGGTTCCAACCCGCGTCCGCCCATTCAGATTTTACCCCGCTTTCTCTAAATCGCCCAAACCAGATACCGAGATGGCTCCTTTGAAAAAGGCACTGGCAATTTCCTTCCCCATCCCTGACACAAACCGAGCTTCTGCTTCGTCACTAATGACCTATATGTCGACGGGACGTTAAGCCCAATCCTCCTTCCTGTATGGATTACCTGAGATCCATAAGAACAACGTTCCACTAAGACCGATTGTTAGCGCTCCTGGCTCACCGAAGTATAACTGGTAAAATACTTGAATGCTCTGCTCCAGCCGCACGTAAGGAAGACCGACACATACGTAAAGGGCTCAGAACATTTCATTGAGTAGTTGAAGAAACTAAAACTTGCACCAAACGACATACTGGTCAGATTTTATATTGTTTCTTTGTTTACGAAAGTGCCACTGAGTGACGCTCTGGAGCACATCGGATCCATTTTCCCGCAAGACATCACAAAGTTCTTCCATGCATGTCTCGCCACGAGCTATTTCACGTGCAATGGCAATTTCTACGAACAGCTGGAAGGCGTTGTCATGGGTAGTCCTCTTAGTCCAGTGGAGGCCAACTTCTTCATGGAACATTTCGATGCAGAGGCACTGGACTCGGCGACTTGTAAACCTAAAGTGTGGTACAGGTACGTCGATAATAATTTCGTGGCGTGGAGCCATGGCGAAGAACAGCTCGGTGACTTCCTAAGACACTTGAACAGCCTCCACAGCAACGTAAAATTTACCATGGAACTAGAAAAGGACAAAAACTACCATTTCTAGATGTGTTGGTCACAAGGGACGGCGAAAACCTGGGACATAGCGTGTACCTACAACCGACACACACGGACGGATACCTGCACAAACTCTCAAACCACCACCCGAGCCAGAAAGAAAGGAATGATTCATACGCTCGTAACTCGAGCAGGGCGAATATGTGAGCCGCAACACCTTAAACGCGAAATGCAACATCTGGAAAGTGTTCTGAGGAACAATATGTTAGACGTGTAACAGAGCCGCCGACCGGGATGGTCGAGCGGTTCTAGGCGCTACAGTCTGGAGCCGCGCGGCCGCTACGGTCGCATGTTCGAATCCTACCTCTGGCATGGATGTGTGTGACGTCCTTAGGTTAGGTAGGTTTAAGTAGTTGTAAGTTATAGAGGACTGATGACCACAGATGTTAAGTCCCATAGTACTCAGAGCCATTTGAACCATTTTGTAACAGAGCTAAACACTCGGCGAAGTAAGAAATCAGGAAAAGAAACTTCGGGTTCGGCCTTTCTGCCATATATTTCCTGAGTGACGGAGAGAATATGCCGTGTATTGCACAAACACAGCGTAAAAACGATTTTCAAACCTACATGGAAGATCAAATAATGTCTTAGATCGGCGAAGGGTAAAAGGGACCCATTTGCAATTTCGCTGATATACCGCTTACCATGCACACGCGGAAAATCTTATGTCGGAGTGACTAGACGATCAGTCAACACCAATATCAAAGAACATAAGCGGCATTGCAGGTTGGGGCAAGTGGAGAAATCGGCCGTGGCAGAGCACGCGCTGAGTGAGACCGACCATGTAATAAAATTCACCGACACGAGAGTTCTGGCTGCAGAGAAGCACTATCACACCCGCTTGTTTAGAGAAGCTGTAGAAATACAGAAACACGGGAACAGCTTCAACAAGAAAGAGGAAAGCCTTAAGGTAAACGGATCCTGGCTTCCCGTACTGCAGCGAACGACCGTCGCAGGTAGCAAGAGGAGAACCGCACCGGAAATGACCGCGGAGAAGCCCTCGGACGTTGGCGCGCCAGGTACATATAGTCTGCGGCCGTGAGCTCGGCTCCAGTTCACCATCGGCAATGGAGGATGAAGCTTTAACAATGCCAGCCACTCGCGCTGGCGAAACGTGAGTAAAATCATCAGACGAACGTCGGCCGCAGAACCCGAGACAGAAGCAAATAGGCAGTTTGTCCTCCTTCCTTCGTTTTACCTCACTAGAAAGCCATGCAGTAAACGTCTACAGACGTTAAAGTAACTTCTGGCGTGCCACAGGGGAGTGTTATGGGACCATTGCTTTTCACAATATAAATAAATGGCCTAGTAGATAGTGTCGGAAGTTCCATGCGGCTTTTCGCGGATGATGCTGCAGTATACAGAGAAGTTGCAACATTAGAAAATTGTAGCGAAATGCAGGAAGATCTGCAGCGGATAGGCACTTGGTGCAGGGAGTGGCAACTGACAATTAACATAGACAAATGTAATGTATTACGAATATATAGAAAGAAGGATCCTTTATTGTATGATTATATGATAGCGGAACAAACACTGGTAGCAGTTACTTCTGTAAAATATCTGGGAGTATGCATGCGGAACGATTTGCAGTGGAATGATCATATAAAATTGTTGGTAAGGCGGGTACCAGGTTGAGATTCATTGGGAGAGTCCTTAGAAAATGTAGTCCATCAACAAAGGAGGTGGCTTACGAAACACTCGTTCGGCCTATATTTGAGTATTGCTCGTCAGTGTGGGATCCGTACCAGATCGGGTTGACGGAGGAGATAGAGAAGATCCAAAGAAGAGCGGCGCGTTTCGTCACAGGGTTATTTGGTAACCGTGATAACGTTACGGAGATGTTTAACAAACTCAAGTGGCAGACCCTGCGAGAGAGGCGCTCTGCATCGCGGTGTAGCTTGCTCGCCAGGTTTCAAGAGGGTGCGTTTCTGGATGAGGTATCGAATATATTGCTTCCCCCTACTTATACCTCCCGAGGAGATCACGAATGTAAAATTAGAGAGATTAGAGCGCGCACGGAGGCTTTCAGACAGTTCTTCCCGCGAACCATACACGACTGGATCACGAAAGGGCGGTAACGACAGTGGCACGTAAAGGGCCCTCCTCCGCACACCGTTGGGTGGCTTGCGGAGTATAAATGTAGATGTAGATCTTTAAGCATTCGCGACTTCAACATCTTGTGCTAATATCGTATAAACTAACAGAAACGTTACTATGCTGAAACGGTATTTACGTTGACCTGATAGTTATTTTAATCGATAAACTTACACAAGTGTGCGTAGTAAAATGTAAATGTCGTGTGACAAGTGCCTGCCGTCGGATAGGCTGTTCGCCGGGTGCAAGTCTTTCGATTTGACTCCACTTCGGTGACTTGCGCGTCTACAGGGATGAAATGATGATGATTAGGACAACACAACACTCAGTCCCCGAGCGGAGAAAATCTCCTACCCAGCCGGGAATCGAACCCGGGCGCTTAGGATTGACATTCTGTCGCACTGACCACTTAGCTATCGGGGACGGACAGTGTGCATGGTGGGAAAGATGTGTGTGCCAAGTCACGCAGATTTGAGCACTCTCATTCTATTTCTTACAATGTTATTATACAATGCTATCGGATTAACTCATCAGAATAGTGGTTGTTTTAAAATTTACCAGAGCTCAGAAGTGTAATTATTTATGATCGGTGCGAGAAATATGCCGGAAAGAACATCACGATTACTGCTTAAAGCACGGAGTCCTCACATTGCTGCGTCTCTCGCGATGACCGGGGGCGCTGTCAGATGACTGCCTGGGAGTGGACTGCCTCTTAAACATCTACCTAACTTCTACCAGAACAGCTTCCAAAACTATCAAAACACCGAGGAATGACAATTTATTGTGATTACGTATGCTTTCCCGCCGTAATAAATCCTGAAAGTCTCTTCGGGGTTGCTGCCGGATCCTAAAATCAACTTGACTCGATATTTCGGCGATCCAACTGGTCGCCATCTTCAGGAGAAAGCTGCTTCTGCCGATGAGTCCCTCCGTGAACTGACGCCAGGCTGCAAATCGACGTCCTATATAGGCCACCGTTCTGTACACGGTGCATGCGTCGCCCATCACGGTTGCTGCCCTCCAAGACAGGTAAGTGGCGCCGCCCCTAGTGGAAAACTGCTGGCAACGGTATATCGCACTCTGGGCCGCACCGAAGAACGTTCAGTTTTGATGCGAGATAATACAGGAATCCACGTCTTGCTAAGAGGAAACCCATTGTCTCTGTTGATTAAATTATCCGCCAACCTAATTTCAATGCCGGCCGGAGTGGTCGTGCGGTTCTACGCGCTACAATCTGGAACCGCGATACAGCTACGGTCGCAGGTTCGAATCTTGCCTCGGGCATGGATGTGTGTGATGTCCTTAGCTTAGTTAGGTTTACGTAGTTCTAAGTTCTAGGGGACTGCTGACCTCAGCAGTTAAGTCTCATAGTGCTCGGAGCCATTTGAACCATTTGAACCTAATTTCAATCGCCTCTTTATAGACACTGTTCCAAAAACCGGAAATGTTGACAACTACCACAGTTTCATCAAATTTCATACTGTGTCCCTCATTTAAGCATTGTTCTGCTACCGCTGATTTTCACGGCTGTTGTAGCCTCGTATTACGGCGGTGTTCCACACACCTGTCGTGCACTGTGCGAATCGAACGGCCAATGTAAGCCTTCCACATTGACACGGAATTTTGTACACCCCGGGTTTCCTAAGCTCCAAATCATCTTTCACAGAGCCGATCAGAGCCCTAATCTTGGAAGGTGGACGGAACACACTCTTAATGTTAAAATTCCTTAAAATTCGTCCAATCTTAAACGATAAGCCTCCAGCATAAGGAAGAAAGGCCACCGATCGAGTCAAGTTGATTTTAGGATCCGGCAGCAAACCCGAAGAGACTTTAAAGACAATGTATTATTTGAAGGAAATTAGAGATATCTGCAACTTGTGAAGAATATTTCATATGTCGTTATTAGACAAATGAGACCTCGTTTGTGTAGTTTTTACATGTGTACGACACAATTCCGCGTGACTCGCATGTCGGAGAACTTGAATCAAACAATTTCCTGCGAGGTCGCCACCGCTGCGGTCGCAGGCGGCACGGAACCCCCAATACAGTTGGTCCAGAGACTGAAATGGCCAGCACTTTGGCTGCTACGCTTCCAGCTTCCCGAGGAGACCGCCTCTTTGGAATTCCCTTCGCCGAAGGCGATCGGACGCACATGTCACACGTGGAGCGTTGCGGGTCGATATGACTGTAAGGGGACTGCGCGACCAGCCAGCGTTAAACATAGCCTGACTACAAGCGTAGCTGTACCACAAAACCGCAGTAGGTATCGAAGGGAACTTCTGCTACAAATGACAAACTCTGACCTCGACGGAGATGTTTAACACATCGATTCGTGGAGGTTGGTATCGCGAAGTCAAATAAATAAAACTGTGCTACAAAGGTATTGCGGCGGAACCGGTTTATACTATTTCGTGACTTTAATTACTTATACATGATATTCAAGGTAGATCAAAAAAATATGAAACCAGTTACCTATTGTCAGCGAAACAATTCGTTTGATCTCAAAAATGATTATCCCGGCTAACATTTCCCTCCCTGCTAAAGAAATCTCCACTTGACGTTGTGTAGAAATGTTGTCTGTAAAGTCGTGTGAGTGGCACTAAATTGCATACAATTTATCAGATTTTACACATCTCTTACTTAAGATGGTAGCACTTTTCTCTAGCAAAGGAAACATTTAGTCACAAAATACTGCCCGCGCACAACACCGACGTATGTCTCCTATTGCAATATTTCATGTAAATCGTCCCAAATAAATAGGCTTCATACATCAGCAAATAAGAAATTGATACTACGTAACGTGCTGTGAACACTATTTTTACAGATTCAATCTAAGTTGACTTCTCTCTTTTAAAGTAGATTCGGGACCACAGGTGCACATTTATTTCCATTCATTTATTTCTACTACGATCGCAGGTTCGAATCCTGCCTCGGGCTTGGATGTGTGTGATGTCCTTAGATTAGTTAGGTTTAAGTGGTTCTAAACTCTAGGGGACTGATGACCTCAGATGTTAAGTCCCATAGTGCTCAGACCAATTTGAACCATCTATCTCTAACAACATTTATGTTTGTTAAAATTCTCGATTCCAAACTGCCGCGGAGATATTTTTGCTAAGATGGCGGCAGACAGACGATAGTCAACTTGTCTATTTTTGTTCTCGATTTATGTTATCAACGTAATATATTTATATAAAACTCTTCAAGCCTTTTATCTCTATTCTTTAGCATTTAAAATCATTTTCAATGATAAATACCGACATATTTATTTTACCAGCTACTAGTAAACTCCGCTGTAAGTTACTAGCGCTAATGGCTGCACTCCTAATTGCGGAGCTGAAAGGTAACACTTAAAAACATTAATTAGATTGGATTAAAATTGAAATAAATACAAATCCACGTCTAGAAAATAGCGACTCTATAATAATTAACAATATACAGTTACATGTTTTTTCTTTACAGACCTCACACGTCTCACATCCGAACAGTTTGCCGGTTAGCACAGGAAGAACAAATGAACCACACTTATCGCAGATAACAAAAGAAGATTATAATTGTCGTTGTCTATGAATGTAGATCTCTGATAATAGTTTTAATTCACACCGAAATTAAATTATTACAGAAATAATGAAATAATTATCGTCGTTTTTAGACGATACAGTCTTTTTATACGTAGTATCGATAATATTGGTTGAAGTTTTTACACTTAGTTCATTTTAACATCTCGTTGCTAGAACATATTGTCGTGCAGATTACAGTATCCACAGATGTTCTAGCCAATTTAGAGAATTCAAAACGTTCTGCCGTTACTGATTTCTATAGGAATGGGAACGGGAGTAACCTGGAGGTTGCAAACGCTGATATATAGAGTGAATATTTAAGGAACAACCTCAACCCTTTCTAGCCCTATTGTCCACCTTTCCGAGCACAAATATTGCCGTGCTGGAAAATGATTGTCCTTGTTCATCATGTTTGCTTCTTCTGTTACCTTCTCATTCCTTTTTTCTAGAAAAGTTGGTTACCAGTTTTTTGGCCACATTAAGGACATTAAGTTAACAAGCTGTTATGTTTCAGAATATGACCTGACGGAAATTCGTGTTCAAGTAGTGAAAAATTGTGAGTTTTATTTTTCCCAAAAACAGTTACTTTAAGCGAAGTTTATTACACTAGTGTTAGTAGGTGATGTCAGACTTACTGTTTATTGCCGCTTTGTCATTCTATATTGTTCGTTTTGTAATCTGTAGACGCTATTTCCGCCACAGATTTTGGCATTTTACTGGGCATTTAGATAATTTTTACGCACAACGTCCGGCGCGAATTTGATGTCCGGTATTTCTTACCACCGCTGTCACCATGTGGTGAATCCCATAATGGGCTGCATCTCAATACACTCCTCAGTGAATGCAATAACTAGAGTCTTTCATTAACGTTATACCCAGTATAAAGACGCCAGGAGTTACACATTCCCCTACTGATGAAATGTAACAGATTCGTTATAAGCTTTTAACATCTTCGGTTGAATTTCCATGAGGAACGAACCTTCGAAAAGAAAGAACTTTATGACACATTGTATTCCAGGTCATCTAACTAAACAGAAAGTATTAACCGTGGATCATCCAGAAACTTAAGTCACCTAACTTCACAGCAACTTTCAATATAACGGAAACAAAATCTCATTAAGGTCAACGCCGTTTCCATGACAGAATTATTTGTAAAACTTATATTAAGAACGTACGTATATTACTAATGGTGACATAGTAGCTAGACTTGTATTGGAATGTAGGTTTCGGGACCACTATCAGGCAACGAAAAGTTTACTGCATTACGGCAGAAACCAAGTTGTAAAACTACTGTCACTAGATGAAAGAAGACGACGCTGTGGCTGCGGCTGCAGTCACCTTACTCGGAGTCCGCAAATGTGTGACCATTTCCATTCCCGCTTTTCACTCCCATTTGCCAATGGTGCACAGGTATAGTGTGTGTCAGTATCACGATCTAATCGTTCTTGACTTTTACCATTTCGAGAGATAGCCTCCATGTTGAGACTTTTCTGTGCATCCTTATTTCATGACGTCGATAAAGTCGTATTATTGGACTATTGGCGCTATTTTGAACCATAAGCAATACAGACAGAGCACTTATGAGTTTCTAAAACAACAGAAACAAAGATCAGAATATAACTATTGCGCGATTATGTTGAATGAGATATTACTAAGATAACCGTTTCCTGGGAAGAAAACTAATGGAGCACAAGCATGTTCTATAGTTGTGATGGACATCACGAAATAAACGAATTAAAAAATTATTTATCGTAAAGGAATCCAAGCTAGTATCGAAAAACACACTTTAGGTGTATAGCTGAATTGAAGACTGCGATATGCCGGTCAGACTTTACGAGGGCTATTCGGAAGGAAAGTTCCGATCGGGTGCGAAATGGAAAGCACAGAGAAAATTGGATGAAGCTTTGCACAGACGTGTTGAGCGGTGTCTCTTGTATGCCAGACGATCATATCACGTTGCATTTTTGTGTCCTGAGCGCACTGTAAGCACGTAAAGATGCCTGGGAAATAGTGTTTCCCGCCAATTATGAGGGATCGTGAGAGATTTCGCCTGATATCATGCAGCCCACATAACATAGCTGTCACGCGTTTCCTTCTTCAAGGTGGTTCTCGGCCGCAACCTGCTGGGGCAATGAAGATGCTCCTGTAACGTTTTCGATGGAAAGTGTTTAATCACGCACAATGCAGTCCATCGTTGGCTCCCCAAGAGTTTCATATCTGATCACATCAGCCTCTGGCCATGAAGAAAACATTTTGTCTGTAAGATGTATACGATCGTAGAGAATCGGCGGAAAGCACAAGTGGCTGCCTTTATGCAGTGTGTGCGAGAAGTTACAACGGTACGACAAACGTTTAAGTTGAAGCAGAGACTATGTACAGTAGTAGATCTATCCCTATCGAACATGGGTGGGGCCAGTTCGGATGTCAACTCTGTCCCAGGACAGTATGTATGATTCAAGAAGGGTTGTGGGCAGGTTTTTATCAGGAGAAAGATGAAACGGCTTTATGACATTCTTCCCACCTGGATCAGTGTATACACCCAGGTGGGAAGGATTCCAACGTCACACTGATAAGTGAGCTCCTACTGATAAGTTGTTTGTAAATTTGACTCGATTTTAGAACAATGCAATAACATCAAATACTCTCGTAACGAATAGTGTTTTGTTTCGTTTCCTCCGCCCTTCCTGGGTACTTCAATTTTTTATGAGGCAGTGTATACTTAGGTATCACTAGTAAATAGTAACCGTCACGACACATTTTTATCAGAATGGAAGCAAGCCGAGTACGGCAAATAAAAACACTACAACTGTTGTGAAAACAATGACAAACGATACACATTTAAAAACTATTTCTGAAGTGAAGATAAGATCACTAATAAATTTACCAAGTATTGAAAGATATCAGACAGTGTTTCGTTTCAGATACACAGCTCAGCTTAAAAATATATCTATCGCTACTATCGGAAATATGGCAACAAACGTCTCTTGATAGACTACTATTAAAATGCTTACCAAGAAGTGAAATCAGAGTAGCCATTACCATTACGTCAATGGTCAAGACCGACAGTTCGTATGGTAAATTCCTCCCAATCTGACTTATTCTCCTGCTTAATCTTACTTATCGGTATTATAGCTCAATTTTTCTATTCCCGAAATATTACCTAACTCATTAAACTGTTCGCGGTTTACTGTACATGGCTCTGAGCACTATGGGACTCAACTGCTGAGGTCATTAGTCCCCTAGAACTTAGAACTAGTTAAACCTAACTAACCTAAGGACATCACAAACATCCATGCCCGAGGCAGGATTCGAACCTGCGACCGTAGCGGTCTTGCGGTTCCAGACTGCAGCGCCTTTAACCGCACGGCCACTTCGGCCGGCGTTTACTGTACAAAATTTCGTCACATGCAATTACGTTTTATCGCTTACTACGGCCCTACGGCCGTTGCGATACTCTCTGATTGCTTTCTGCTGCGCGTGACTGCTGTGAGATGTGCCACTGCACTTCTTTTTCCAGGGTGTGGCCTCACGTGAGGTGCCCTTCTCCATTCTAGCTTCATTCTCCGCTTATTTCTAGCCTCAACAGATTTTCAGCTCAATTTTTATTCATAGAACTCAATATTTATGGCTCGTCATCTTCTTCTTTGGGGCGTTTGCATCTGAAGATGGAATTAATTCTTTACTGCCCACGAGTAAACGAGATGTAAGTGGTCCGGTCTGTGAATGGTTCTATATTGTTCACTTCTGTGACCACATTCTTGCTGTCGAACTGACTCAGCGTTGAAATATTTGCAAACAGAATTTCCGTATAACTTACTCCCAGAGTACATGTATCACTGGAGCAACATTCGTAACATGCTGTGTGACATGTTTCGTCGCAATCTATACATTCTCACTTAGATGTATGTTACTTGATGAGCATACGAGGGCTATTCTGAAAGTAGGGAACGACAGATCGCGAAATGGAAACCACAGCGAAAAGCAAAACTGTTTTATTTAAAACGGTTAGCTACACCTTCCAGCTATTTCTGTACACAGTCGCCGCTCAGACATCTGTAGTAGCGTTGTACGAACTTTTCAATTCCCTCGTTATAGAAGACAGAAGCCAGTGTTTTCCTACAATTTTCTTCTCTGGACTGCAGCTCGTTGTCTGTCAAAACATTGTCTTCACAGCCAGCGGTTCATCTGAGCAGAGATGAACCTCAGGGGTAGTCAGTTACGGGCTGTATTGTGGGTGATAAAACACTTACCATCGGAAACGCTGCAGGAGCATCTTTATTGCCCCTGCAGAGTGCCGCCGAGAATTGTCGTGTAGAGCGAACCGAGTGACAGTTACACTATGTGGATTGCACATCTTCAGGCGAAATCTTTCGCCAGCCCGTCATACTTAGCGGGAGACGCTAATTTCTAGTCGTATTTACGTTCTCCCTGTGAGTTCAGAACTGAAGAGAGAGACATGACGCGATGGACGGCCGTACTAGACACGGTGCCCAACGCATCTGAGCAAAGCTTCAGCAGGTTTTAACTGTATCTTACATTTCCCCACCGATCGTTTGTAACTTACCGAATAACCCTCGTAATATAGTAAAATATTGCTTTTTCAACTACACATTTTATGATTAACACTAGGTTTTTTCGCACTGTTCCTTGAAAATGACCCTACGCCAATGTAAAGTTGACCCACTGAACAACGCGCTCCCACACACCGACCCAACCAACCACCCTCCCCCCCCCCACCCCCCCACACACACACTCACACACACACACATTCGAGGGCTATAATTTAAATAGTTGCAAATATTTAGTCACAACCAGTACAAAAGACTTACGTGTTTGCACCTGCTACTGTCCAAAGTAGTCACCAGCGCTGTGTAGAGCCCGTTGCCAGCGATGTGGAAGGCGTAGTATACCGTTAGCAGGGCCTGTTCTGTTAATCAAAGTCACAAGGACTTAGGTCCGGGGAGAATGGTGGATGGTACAGTACCTCCCAGTCCCATCGACCGAACAGAGCAGCCACAGCTTGCGCTGTATGCGCCTCCGCATTGTCGTGCAAAATGATGGGTGGATTGCGCAGAAAGTGTCGCCGCTTCTCTCGCAAATTTGGTCGCAGGTGGTGCTCCAAACGAACAGTAATACTGTGCATTGATGACCTGCCGTGGAGGATCGTAATGCGTTATCGTAACACGGTCACAGGCGTACATCAGAATCACCATAACTTACCCCATACTGGAGCACTGACGCACTTTCGACTATCGTAGCGACCAATAATGACGCCATTCGTTGGCTTGGAGTTTCCGTTTTGGCTTCGTGGCATTCGCTTCAGAACTGTTCCAGAGATTCGACAGGCAGTAGACCGCTCGATTTGCACTATCAACAGAACAGGCTCTGCTAACGGTATACTACGCCTTCCATATCGCTGACAACGGGCTCTACACAACGCTGGTGACTACTTTGAAGGACTGTAACAGGTATCGGTTGTGAATAAATAGTTTTCACTATTTAACTTCCAACCCTCGTATATATCACTTGAATTTCATTGCATTTCATTTAACTTTCTACTCGGTCGCTGTATAGTAAAACGTACTGTATCATACTGCACAATATTAACCATAAAATAAATACTTAGTGCCCATATTCATGGAAACGACGGCTGCATCTCGAGTCATACCTGTTTACTCCATGAGCACATTCCACAGGCTAACTGACACCTGTGACACGTAGTACGACTAGGATTATTCAAATTTTAGCTGTATCGATATCTGCACCTCTACATGATACAGATCAATCCAACAGCGACCTGCTCAAGGACTTACTCACGAACTAGTGAGCTAAAAATTAGTACCCCACATAGACATGTAATGCGTGTAAAGGTATACTAATGTATTAATTATCAATGTGGAGAAGGCTTGTAGTTTCCAAGCAAGATTTCTGTAGTCCCAAATATCGGGCGTGTCTCAACAAGAATGCGTAGATCGAAACACCCTGAGCACAGGAAATCGGGAGGAATGCAGATAATATGAAGAATTTATGAACGAAGTGACTTTAGGTAATATTGAGAATAAAAACGAACACAAAGGAACAAATAGTACAAACAAGAGCAAAACACATCGCAGCCTGATCTACTTAGTTAAATCAACCATTCTTTACTATGATAAGTGAGAAGCATATGAAGATACAACACTAAATACTCTAAATGATTGAGGACAGTGTTTTTAATGCAGAATTTGCTACTTTGAAGCAATACATACCTCGAAATAGTACGTTAGAGAAACCGACACAACGAAGGAACGCACACCACGAGGTGGTGTGGGTTTTGAAACCTAAGAACTGGAACTAAATTTTGGGAAATGAAATCATATCAATTCAAGTGCGACGTGAGTTTAACTCTGTTCACAGAACTCCTTACTAGAAACTGATTACTGAAGACAACAAATCCAGTGACCGCTAGTTGTTGACTGCATACCTCCGATAAAGACTCACACCAAAAAGCCCCTAAGAAATGTTTTCTTTTCAATCTAGGACACGGAACGGAATTCGTGTGACGTCTCGTCATGGGACCGTGGAAGTTCAAAGACAGAAATTCTATCTGAGCTTTAGGCATTAGAAACTTTCTCTCTGTTCTGAACAGAGACTTTGTGATCTTCACAAGGACATAGAGACAGATTCTAAGAAATATGCCTAAGCATGTATCGGTGGCCCACTGCCTCCGAACAGAGAGACAATAAGCGTACGTGTTCAGCGATAATCGTCTGCTACAAGTTACCTTACGTAAACATTACACCTGCATGATGGTTTAATGTTGCCCGGAAATACAAACTTCCTCAAGCTGTTAAGAATGACTTTGGTTACATGATTCTCCTCGTCTGGCTCAACCTGACTTCGCTGCTTATCACTATCAGAATTATGACAGAAAAAGCTGCCTGGATTTTACTCAGAATACTTGATTCGTTAATAAAGTGATAACACGTACTCCTAGGCCTGTTCTATAATCTCTTTCAGGACTTTGATAATCGCAGCCAACCTACTCCTTTGTTCACTCATTTCACACTGTTGTTGCTCTTTAGGGGATAAAGTGTGGATGCTGATAGGTCTTTGATGTACGATGTGTTACTTGTTTCGCAGACACGATCATATTATACCGTGACACAGTGACAATGTAAACCGCAAGAAGCTAGCTAATTCTTGTCAGTTCCATTGCACTGATAACAAATACAATGAGTGACAAAAGTCATCGGATACATCCTAGAATCGTGTCGAATCTCCCTTTTCCAGGTGGAGAGCAGAAAAAAGACTTAGCATGGACACAGCAAGTCGATGGAATCCCTGTACAAATATTAAGCCATGGCTATAGCCATCCAGGATGTTGTGCACGAACTGACTTCTCGATTATGTCGTGTTAAGATTCGTTTGGATATATGTCGAGTGATCTGGGTGGCCAAATTATTATCTAGAATTGTGCAGTATGTTCTTAAAACCAATCGCGAAAATGTGTGCCCCGGTGACATGCCAACGTTGTTTGGAACCATGAAGTCCATGAATGACTGCGGGTGGTTTTCAAATAGCCGAACATAACCACTTCTGTCAATGTTCAATTAGTTGGACCAAAGGACCCAAGACCATTCGATGTAAACGCAGCCAACTCCACTATGGTGCCGTCACCAGCTTGCACGGTAGCTTGTTGACAACTTGGGTCCACGGCTTCGTGGTGTATGCACCACAATCAAACCCTACCATCAGCACTTACCAACTGAAAGGGTGATTCTTTTGACTGGGAAATGATTTTCCAGTCATCCAGGGTCATTAAGTGAAGGTCGTGGGGCACTGCGTTGTCCGTGATGAGTGGTAATGCCAGAAACGTATTACTGTCGGCACTCTCTTCACAGTGTGGATCCCGGAATACTGAACTCCGTAACGGTTTCCAGAATGGAATGTCCCACGCGTCTAGCTTCGTCGTTCAGAGTCGTGCGGCCAAAATCATACCGGAAACCGTTTCATATGAATCGCTGCCTCCTCATACCTTGCGTACGCGACCATACTGCCATTTGTATATGTGTACACAACGCAATCCCGTGACGTCTGTCATCTCACTGTATATGAAAGGAAACTGAAACTTAACTATGCTTTTGTTTTGCACAAGTTCTGATCTGTAAATGAATTTTGAACAATTAAATTACGCTCCGTATAATATTTTAATATATCTTATATACACTCCTGGAAATTCAAATAAGAACACCGTGAATTCATTGTCCCAGGAAGGGGAAACTTTATTGACACATTCCTGGGGTCAGATACATCACATGATCACACTGACAGAACCACAGGCACATAGACACAGGCAACAGAGCATGCACAATGTCGGCACTAGTACAGTGTATATCCACCTTTCGCAGCAATGCAGGCTGCTATTCTCCCATGGAGACGATCGTAGAGATGCTGGATGTAGTCCTGTGGAACGGCTTGCCATGCCATTTCCACCTGGCGCCTCAGTTGGACCAGCGTTCGCGCTGGACGTGCAGACCGCGTGAGACGACGCTTCATCCCGTCCCAAACATGCTCCATGGGGGACAGATCCGGAGATCTTGCTGGCCAGGGTAGTTGACTTACACCTTCTAGAGCACGTTGGGTGGCACGGGATACATGCGGACGTGCATTGTCCTGTTGGAATAGCAAGTTCCCTTGCCGGTCTAGGAATGGTAGAACGATGGGTTCGATGACGGTTTGGATGTGCCGTGCACTATTCAGTGTCCCCTCGACGATCACCAGTGGTGTACGGCCAGTGTAGGAGATCGCTCCCCACACCATGATGCCGGGTGTTGGCCCTGTGTGCCTCGGTCGTATGCAGTTCTGATAGTGGCGCTCACCTGCACGGCGCCAAACACGCATACGACCATCATTGGCACCAAGGCAGAAGCGACTCTCATCGCTGAAGACGACACATCTCCATTCGTCCCTCCATTCACGCCTGTCGCGACACCACTGGAGGCGGGCTGCACGATGTTGGGGCGTGAGCGGAAGACGGCCTAATGGTGTGCGGGACCGTAGCCCAGCTTCATGGAGACGGTTGCGAATGGTCCTCGCCGATACCCCAGGAGCAACAGTGTCCCTAATTTGCAGGTAAGTGGCGGTGCGGTCCCCTACGGCACTGCGTAGGATCCTACGGTCTTGGCGTGCATCCGTGCGTCGCTGCGGTCCGGTCCCAGGTCGACGGGCACGTGCACCTTCCGCCGACCACTGGCGACAACATCGATGTACTGTGGAGACCTCACGCCCCACGTGTTGAGTAATTCGGCGGTACGTCCACCCGGCCTCCCGCATGCCCACTATACGCCCTCGCTCAAAGTCCGTCAACTGCACATACGGTTCACGTCCACGCTGTCGCGGCATGCTACCAGTGTTAAAGACTGCGATGGAGCTCCGTATGCCACGGCAAACTGGCTGACACTGACGGCGGCGGTGCACAAATTCTGCGCAGCTAGCGCCATTCGACGGCCAACACCGCGGTTCCTGGTGTGTCCGCTGTGCCGTGCGTGTGATCATTGCTTGTACAGCCCTCTCGCAGTGTCCGGAGCCAGTATGGTGGGTCTGACACACCGGTGTCAATGTGTTCTTTTTTCCATTTCCAGGAGTGTATTTAGAACCTTTACACCTCTTCTCCACTTTTCCGAGTCTAGATTCTACCATGGCTGATCCATTTCTTTCAGATGCCCTTACTTTATATTTCTGTTCGTCTAATTTTTATTAATGGGACAACTTACTTGTTGCATTTAGATCTGATTATTTAACGTATTTTATATATTTAATTCCCCACTTTTATGATATCTGATTAATGCTAGTTTGAGCATGTAATTTTTTTCTCTGTTCAACCCTAATCGTCAACTATGCTTATCACGTCACGCTGTGTAGCACCTTCTACTTCCTTCTGCCTTAACCAGCTTCCTATAGTTCAATTCTTTTATCTTGACGGCTCGCGCATGCCCGCCCAGACGCGGGAGATTGCTGCGTTGCCAGTTGCACACGACGCACGCGCCAATAGAAGCAGCGCCATAGTATAGCATAGTTCGCAAGCTTACGTTTAGGGGGGAGCGCGCAGTTCATGAAGTAAAGCCACCACGGCCGCATTAACCCTTTCGCTGCTACAAACACGTGCTCCCTGCATTCCGCGCTGTGCGCGATTTTGTCACTGCACTGCTCGCCTGCGCAGACACATCGTGTTCCGACTGCTTTGACACTCTTATCAATCGATAAGTGTGTCGAATGATAAGTGTGTCAAAGTAGTGGGCACACCATGTGTCTGCACAGGCTAGCAGTGCAGTGATGACAAAATCGCGCACAGCGCGGAATGCGGCGAGCACGTGTCTGCAGCAGCGAAAGGGTTAATGAAGAGACAAAGTACTAGAAATTTCAAAAAATTGCATTCAAACGAATATAATTCGTGAAGTAAGGCACTTCGATATTGTTTTGCCGGCCGGAGTAGCTGAGCGGTTAAAGGCGCTACAGTCTGGAACCGCACGACCGCTATGGTCGCAGGTTCGAATCCTGCCTCGGGCATGGATGTGTGTGATGTCCTTAGGTTAGTTAGGTTTAAGTAGTTCTAAGTTCTAAAGGACTGATGACCACAGATGTTAAGTCCCATAGTGCTCAGAGCCATTTGAATTTGAACTCACGCTTCGTTGAAGTACGATAGGAAATAAACAATTACCGCTGTTCTTTATAGCGAAAAAGCGGTTTGTGAGAGTGATACAAACACCTTTCCTTGCTATCGCCTGAATTAGGAATCTTATTGCTTGTTTGGTTTAATTAATTAATAGAATATGAAGCAATTGGTATAAAGAATGCTTTTTCCAAACTTTCTATAAAAGAATGTCTGCTATCAAGACATTGCTTTTGTTATATTATTTTATTTATGACTGAACGTTTCTAAATCTGAAGACACTCGTCCATGCTCTGCACTGCAGTCGAGATGTGGCAACGTCGTTCTCTGTTCATTGGCTGACTGTGTTTTGTGACGTCAGATGCGCAGAACGAACCTAAACTCGGCCGCAAACATAAATGACGCGCACTTTAGTCACTGCAGCTACATCTACGTCTTGTACACCGATCAGTAGAATATTATGACCACCTACCTCCATAGGTGGTATGTACATCTTTGGCACGGATATCAGCGGTGATGCGTTGCCGCATGGAAACAATGAGGGCTTGACAAGAAGTTAGCACCACGTCTGCACACACTAGTCACCTGGCTCCCGCAAATTCCTGAGAGGCTGGCGATGAGTTCCGACGTCAAGTTCAGTCACACCCCAGATACATTCCATCAGGTTCAAATCTGGTGAGTTTGGGGGGTGGAGGGTGGGAGGTGGGGGTGTGGGAATGGCAGCACATCAACTACTACGTTCTCCGAACCACTCAATCACGTTCCTGGCTCCATGGCATGACAAATTATCTTTTCGAAAAAGGCATTACCATAGGGAAACATGATCGCCACATAGGGGTGTGAGTGGGTTGCAACTGGTCTGTGATATTCCTTGGCCGTCAGGGTGATTTGCACCAGCTCCACTGTAGGCACGCATACCTGCGAGTACGTGAATGTTCCGCAGAGCATATTGGAGTCGCCGCCAGCTTCACTTCGTCCCGCTGTACAGTTGTCAACGAGTTAAGGGGCTCCGGAAAGGCTCAAAATCATGATAAGTTCAATTTTTACTTTTTTGCGTTTTCTGAATCTGCAGACTATTACCTTTTAATAGATATATAATTTATTCAATTCCGAAGACTACAACTATTTTTAAATTTTTTTTGAAATGTTTTCTACATGGGCGTGACCCACTGTGGCGCTGTTAAACTGCTGTCAAATGGTGTTATTATTAACGTCCGTGTTCATCAGGTACATTTTAGTGATGTGAGATTAAGTGTGTGTTGTGGCTAACCTGTGATGGTTCAATATATATCGCTGGTGTGATTGTCGATTGTTTCATGTTTATTTACTCTGTCGTTATCTCGAAAATATTCGTAAATAATTCTGTTTCTTGAGCCTCTGTTTTGTTGAAGTATAATAATGAGTAAAAGTAAAGTTATTAGAAATCCTCTGAAGGCTTTTAAGAAATGGAGAAATGTTGGAAAGCCAAAGGTATGTCTTATTACTGTAAACAATAAAGACGATAACCAAGTGAGTGAACCTAACCTCTCAAGTACACCTGCCCATACCAGTCAAAGTGGGAAGGAAAATACTTCACAGAAGAAGCTTGGTTCAATCAGTGAAAACTATGAATGTTTTATGGGCGAATCGGATGTGAATGAAATATTTGATATGTCGGTTCTCAAAGGAATTTTTTCAAACTGTGTAAGATGTATTCATTGTAGTGAAGTCGGTCTGGAACTCTCCATAATAAAGCACGTAGGACTTGCTAGTGAAATACAACTGAAATGTGATAAGTGTTCATACATGACCACCTTTTGGAACAGTGTTGCAGTAACTGCAACTGAAGAAAATGGTAGCAAACTCTACGAACACAACAACGAGCGATGCTTGCTTTAGACAAGGAACGCCTTCGGGCTGCAGACAGGGCTGTAAAGAGTCTAGAAATACAAGCAAGGGTAAACAGGAGGAGGAACAATAGGAAGCTGGAGGAGGAGTTTGCAGAGGATGAAGATAATCCATCCTATGGACCTGGAATGCACTAAAAAGTTAATCCAGTCTGTGTTGCTCGATTCCCAAAACTTATTTTCTCATACTAATTGCATGCTTGCTAAGGATCTTCCAAACATATTTGTTTCAAACTTTCAGTAAATGTTACACAGTACCTTCTGCATAATTTGACACAGCCTTTTTGCAGAAAATTGTATATTTTTGAATATATAAATAAAAAATTGCAAAAAAATGTTGTGAATTTTCATTACAATTGAAAAAAAATCATCTTTAATAACTGCGCTAAAATTTTGTAAAATCCCTGTGTTAAGTTGTAGCCCATATTCCAATAAATAATCTGTAAAAAGTTCAACTTCCTACCTCAAATACTTTGTGAGGAAAGATGTAATTTATAAGCATTATTTTAACATTGCAAATATAGGCTGTTCCGGATCCCCTTAACTACCCTGGAAAACGATGGATTCGCCTCATCCCATCGGCATGATGAAGAAGGTATCGGCGTTCACTAGACCATTCAACTCTCTGCCACTGCGCCAACGTCCAGTGCCGACGGTCACTTGCCGTTTCAATCGTTGTTGCCGCTGTGGCGTTAACACTGTACATGCATGGATCGTACCTGGGGAGGCCGCTCGTTGGGGAAGTTTCCAGTAAGGAGTTCGGTGCACTGAGCGCTCAGACATACTTGTACTCTGCCCAGCATTGAAGTCTAATGTTAGTTCCGCTACAGTTCGCCGCCTGCCCTGTTTTACCAGTCTGTCGAGCCTACAACGTCCTACATCTCTAATGAGGGGTGGCTGCCCAACCACATGACGTCTGGACGTGGTTTCATCTCGGTTTTGCCAAGTGTTGAAGACACTCACCACAGCACTCCTCCAACACCCGAAAAGTCGTAGACTTTCCGAAACGCTCGTGCCGAGCCTCCGGGCCATCACAATATGTCCTAAGTCAAACACAAACAGATCACTCGCCTTCGCCATTCTACGCACGGACAGCACTCTCACTGGGATGGCTTTAAAAATGTTTAGATCCGTTCATGGCCACCTCGACTTCCACTGCAAGTGCTACGGAGCAGGTTACGAGGAACATGGTGAGCGATTTCATCTGGTTGTTACCGTGATGGAGAAGTAAACAGAATCCTTCTGGTTGCCTCTAAGGATACTCCCGATATGACTTAGGGCGATAACCCTAGCGCAGGGGCGGGCAGGATTCCTGCACATGTGCGTCGCACTTGCACGCGTGCAGTTAACAGGTGTTCCGCGTGCACACAGGGGCAAGCTGGCCACCCGCTTATCTCCCATCCCCACCATACCTTCTGTCCGCTCCTTCCTCTGTAATGCGTTTTATTTCCTAGCTTGCTTTATTGAGTGAATGAATAAGGTTAGTAGGAGTGCTTGAAGGAAATCATGGTTTGAAAGAATACCTATTACCTACGATACGTTTTATTTAATTATCACAGGTGGAGTTTACAGTACGTTTAATATCTGTAACAAAATTTCTACATATAGACAAACAAAAAACAGTTACGTAAATTTTCATCACTGATGTTTGCTCTTAACCGAGACTTATTAATTCAGCAAATGATTTTCCAGCTCTCGCTATATTAAGCGCAGTCTTATAACTTGCACATACCACTGGGCTATTATTGTTGTCGTCCTGAAAACTTGAAAACAGAGCTCCATAGAAATTTAAATCAGTTAGTTGAGAGGCATGACGAGAGAAAGTGGCAGATCTCTCGTGACAACAGCAACGACGACAAATTCAAATGGCTCTGAGCACTATGGGACTTAACTGCTGTGGTCATCAGTCCCCTAGAACTTAGAACTACTTAAACCTAACTAACCTAAGGACATCACACACATTCATGCCCGAGGCAGGATTCGAACCTGCGACCATAGCGGTCGCGCGGTTCCAGACTGTAGTGCCTAGAACCGCTCGGCCACTCTGGGTTGCCAACTACGACAGATTCGTCTGGTATAGTCAGATCGCTCTTCTTAAGCTCAGTCAATTCCCCATCCACTCAGAATCCGACAATAAATTGTACTCGTCCTTGTGAAATTTATTATAATAGCCTTCAATACTGAACTTCCGTTGACCAGCGAGAATGCTGCCACATATTAAACATTTCGAATTTTCACGTTTTTGCACAAAGAAAAAATGATTCTCCCATTACTTTTTAAAAGATAGAAAATCTCCACTTCTCCGTTTCTTGAAATACAACGTTCACTACATAATGCTCGCTTCGCATCAACGTCCGCAGCTTAGCCTGGCACTACTACAGTGCCGCAACCTGCCGGCTGTCGCCACTGCCCCGGTCGACGCCTGCACGCGAGCAGCACACGTGCAGCGCTGTGCGCTCGTGAGCCGCGTGCAACGTTTGCCCGCCCCTGCCCTAGCGGAAACGTGCATCCGATTTATAGTTTGATCAAAACCTGTTGAAACAGTCATGGCAGAACATTGATGATACTGAAACTAATGTTTCCTTTATTGATCACGATTTAATGGATTGTTTGATAATATCTACAAGAAACTGTAAAAGAACACCGAAAATTCTTCAGACTGTTTTGGTTTAAGGCGCTTCGGAATGCCCTATACTTGCAATGTTAAAATAACGCTTATAAATTACATCTTTCCTCACAAAGTATTTGAGGTAGGAAGTTGAACTTTTTACAGATTATTTATTGGAATATGAGCTACAACTTAACACAGGGATTTTACAAAATTTTAGTTCAGTTATTAAAGATGATTTTTTTTCAATTGTAATAAAAATTCACAACATTTTTTTTGCAATTTTATATTTATAAATACAAAAATATACAGTTTTTTGGAAAAAGGCTGTGTTAAACTATGCAGAAGGTACTGTGTAACATTTACTGAAAGTTTGAAACAAATATGTTTGGAAGATCCTTAGAAAACATGTAATTAGTATGAGAAAATAAAAGTTTTGGGAATCGAGCGACAAAGATTGGATTAACTTTTTAGTGCATTCCAGGTCCATAGGATGGATTATCTTCATCCTCTGCAAACTCCTCCTCCAGCTTCCTCTTGTTCCTCCTCCTATTTACTCTTGCTTGTATTTCTAGACTCTTTACAGCCCTGTCTGCAGCCCGAAGGCGTTCCTTGTCTAAAGCAAGCATCGCTCGTTGTTGTGTTCGTAGATTTTGCTACCATTTTCTTCAGTTGCAGTTACTGCAACACTGTTCCAAAAGGTGGTCATGTATGAACACTTATCACATTTCAGTTGTATTTCACTAGCAAGTCCTACGTGCTTCATTATGGAGAGTTCCAGACCAACTTCACTACAATGAATACATCTTACACAGTTTGAAAAAATTCCTTTGAGAACCGACATATCAAATATTTCATTCACATCCGATTCGCCCATAAAACATTCATAGTTTTCACTCATTGAACCAGGCTTCTTCTGTGAAGTATTTTCTTTCCCACTTTGACTGCTATGGGCAGGTGTACTTGAGAGGTTAGGTTCACTCACTTGCTTATCGTCTTTATTGTTTACAGTAATAACACATACCTTTGGCCTTCCAACATTTCTCCTTTTCTTAAAAGCCTTCAGAGGATTTCTAATAACTTTACTTTTACTCATTATTATACTTCAACAAAACAGAGACTCAAGAAACAGAATTAATTACGAATATTTTCGAGATAACGACAGAGTAAATAAACATGAAACAATCGACAATCACACCAGCGATATATATTGAACCATCACAGGTTAGCCACAACACATACTTTATCTCACATCACTAAAATGTACCTGATGAACACGGACGTTCATAATAACACCATTTGACAGCAATTTAACAGCGCCACAGTGGCTCACGCCCATGTAGAACACATTTCAAAAAAAAAAAAATTAAAAATAGTTGTAGTCTTCGAAATTGAATAAATTATATATCTATTAAAAGGTAATAGTCTGCAGATTCAGAAAACGCAAGAAAATTAAAAATTGAACTTTTCATGATTTTGAGCCTTTCCGGAGCCCCTTAACATATCGCTTTAGTGATATGTTTCACCTCAGTTTTCATAATAATTAAGAAATTTCCTATACTAAACATTTCTGGAACATATTGCTGCTTAAAAAAACGTGTGTATTGAAGGTATGAAACAGGACCCTTATTTCCGAAACTGTGGCTATTTGTAATCGCCATTTTCATTATATTATGTTTAAATAAATGTTGAAACCCTAAATATCAGTAATTTACTTGTTGCACAGCGTTATTGATAACTCCCATGTTTACGAGATTTCCTTCAGTAGAAAAGCTTTTTGCTGTACCCAGAGCACTCCACGCACTCAGTGAATGCCTGACAGTATGTATTCTACGATTCCACGAAGTTCTTCAGTACTGGTATAGGATTCGTGGGTGTTTTAGCATCCCTAGTACTGTCACTTCAGATGAAAGGCTAGTACTTGACTGTTACGAGCATTCCGTGCTCCTCCTCCCGCGTCTCGTAACATGTCCATTGACAAGAGGGGTGAGAGGAACATTCATCTGCTATACAGGGGAATTCAGGCGACTGCGCTACTTGTACGCCAGTTCTTTTTGTTGCGTCCACGGCCCGTAGTGATGCGGGCAAAGGCTCTCCCCAAATGAAGACGTTCAAGAGGTCTTCCCATGAATGCTTCCAAGTGAAAAACTTGGCGCTTTATTCACTGTCGAGTTATCTTACGTGCAGACGAGCGGCTCAAATGCAGTCTGCAGCGCACTGGATAGGAAAGTGCATACCTTTTGTGTGTGTGTGTAAATGTGTGAACGTGTGTATGTGTGTGTGTGAGCGCGCGCGCCCTTGAACTGTAAAGCACATATACAGCGTATATTTTTACAAGACTAGCTATGAATGTATTTCCGTGAATTAACAGCTGTTACTGTGATTGCGATAAAGATGCAGCTTCCAATGACGCAAGAGACCCCCCACACGTTTTCTACAGCACTCATTGAAAGCCATGCGTGTACGCACTTGCGTAAATTTTGGAGTAACACCACCAACGTTACCTGAGAGAAGACGTGACTTGCGTGTGGTTGGAAGGGCGAGTTTGCATATCATCGCAGGAATTAGTTGACCCCAGTAGCGTCTGTAGGTATAACAGGTCGGTGTCTCGTTACGATAAATCCATCAGTACCGTATGAATTTGCCAGCGCTCTGCCTAAGAAATTAAAAGTTTTAGACCCCTAATTATTCCACTTAACCAGGTGGTATATAGATTGAGCAAAAACGCAATAATTGCAAATTAACTATTTCTGAAATAAGGCAAATGAAATCACTTTCAAAAGGAAAGATTTCAGTCAGATCGAAAATTAAAATAAATGAGAAAATTTAGAACAAGTATTCCACTTACTTTAACTAGGATATGCTATTAGTTTTATCTATGACAGAAATATTCAGAAGAAGATTAATAGATATCATGCTATATACGGAGCAGTCGGAAGACGTTTAGAAAGAAATTCAAGTACAGAAACATATGAAACTCTATAAAGTAAAACAAGAAAAAAGAACGCATGACATTCTACATAATTATAGCTGTACGTTACCCAGTATACAATTCCTAATCGTGGACAGTAACAAAAAAAAAAAAAAAAAAAAAAAAGAAAAATCACATACACAAGAAGCAAAGATGAAGTTCATAAGTTAAGTAACATGCTGTAATAAAGTGGATTAAATAAGGAATGAAACAGTTAGATCAGATTAAAACATCTTTACAGTTATTATCAAGATAGAGGAGAACAGAATGAGATGGAAGAGTCTTGTTCGTAGAATGACAGAAAACAGATTGCCAAAATAGATAATGAATTACGGGATAACTGGAAAGAGAGAATTAGGTAGATGTCGTAAGAAATGGATGAATGTAAGACAGAAACCAGAATAGGTGATTACACCCAGTTCTTTGATGGAGATGATGATGATGATGATGAATCTGATAGTGCACTTATCAACTACCAGATATCCTTTTCAAGGACTTCTCCCAAACTTTACACCATTCGGTTCCAACTACAAGCATTATGTTTTTAAATAGCAGGGAGCAATATATATGGAAATTGGAAATTTTGTGGTAACGTCCTGTGGGACCAGACTGCTGAGATCATCGGTCCCTAGGCTTACACACTGCTTAATCTAACTTAAAGTAACTTACGCTAAGGACAACACATACCCCCATGCCCGAGAGAGGACACGAACCTCCGACGGGGACAGCCGCGCGAACTATGGCTAGGCGCCTCGGACCACTCGGCTACCCCGTGCGGCGCGTATATCTGGGAGCGATAACGTGATGAGTATACCTAAACTACGAACTTAAGTTTACCCCAGAGACTTTATATAACAAACAATAATAAACGCTTTAGATGCAGAAATATGCAGTAGTTAAATTGACCAGAGTTATTAATTCACAAATTTTGGCAGTTTCCTAAATTTCAAAAACTTCTAAATTTTGCCCGAGAGTTATTAAAACCTGTTTTGGCTACTTGTAAAACAAATCATAGAAAACGATGACACTTTAAACGTTTAATAAAAATTCAAAAATTCCAAAAATGTTTAACTCAGACACTCCTTAAAAAGTATTTGATTAATAGACTGAGTGTGAAATCAAACTCAAAAGGCAACTGAACATGAATGCATTAGTCAAATGGTTCAAATGGCTCTAAGCACTATGGGACTTAACATCTGAGGTCATCAGTCGCCTAGACATAGAACTACTTCAACCTAACTAACCTAAGGACGTCACACACATCCATGCCCGAGGCAGGATTCGAACCTGCGACCGTAGCAGCAGCACAGTTCCGGACTGAAGCGCCTAAAACCGCTCGGCCAGAGGCCGCATCTCGCACATCACAAATTTGCTTGGTTCAGCTCAGACTCTAGAGCTCACACAAGATAGAAATTAAAGTTACATACAGTAATAAATTACAAATCGCATGCGGGTCTTTGGTAGTGGCATGAAGAACTCAAAAGTAAGAGAAACTGCGCCACTTTAACCCACAAGCGCTTTAAAGTAAACAGACGTTTGGTGATACACATATTTTATATAGTTCGAACATCTCAACACTCAAAATAAAACGCACAAACAGTTTTAAAGAATCCTCACAGGAGTGCCTTAAAGTTAGCATCTAACGGGAAATACACATGTTTCTTCTAACATTTTCAACACCTGAGCGTTCAAAATACGACCCATAGAATTTTAAACTATCAACCGCGAAGTTTAATAAGATAATAATGGAAACAGAGCGCGACAAAATGTGTTAAAACCTGTGTTGAGAGTAACTCCAGACGCACAAAAGCCTGTAATCAGAATAATTGCTGGCGATCATCCAAGATCATCCTGCAGACATTTAAGGAGCTATGGATCTTCACTGTAGCCTCACAACATATATATTCACTTATGAAATTTTTATTAAAAATCCGAACGAATTCAAAAATAATGCGCAGTGTACCTGGCTACAACACTAGGAGAAAGGATGATCTTCACTACTAAAGGTTAAATCTAACTTTGGCTCCGAAGGCGGTAAATTATGCTGCCACAAAGGTCTTTGGTCACTTACCTAATAGCATCAAAAGTCTGACAGATAGCCATATAGCATTTGAAAGGAAGTTAAAAGAATTTCTGAATGGCAACTCCTACTCATTAGATGAATTTTTGGATATAGTAAGTGTATAGTATGTGGGAAATTACCCCCCAACCCCCACCCAAAAAAAAAATTGTCATGTAATATTTTTTGTAATGTAATATCTTGTATAGACACCTTTTCTTAACCAGACACGTTCCAAATCATTACGAAGTGTCGTGTTCATGATCTATGGAACAAGTACTAATCTATTCTAATCTAATCTAATCTAACACGGGCATGTTCCGGTTACGAGGGATGCTGATTCATATTAAGAACACAAACCAAAACAACGGCCACTAACGGAAGATACACACAGATATATGCAAGAACCCAAAAGAAACTTCAGTTACAAGGGCTCACTGAAACAACAGGCGTTTTCCAGAATCGCTCCCAACACGTAACCATAGCAAGACGGTTCTCGCTGTTTATATCCACACCATACCTTGGTAAATGAGGAATGCTAGAAGGACCACATTCAACAACCAAGGCAACAGAAACAGGTAATATGCTGACTCAGAAGGCGCAACCCCCGGCCACAATACCCGATTCTTCAAACGGCATCGGCACGCTCTTGACGTTGAAAGATCGCCAACCATAACACAGAGACCATTCCGGCGAGAGACCCCTGTTAGTGTCCGGAAGAGCCGTAAGTTCACACCACGCTGAGGGCTGCGTGTTTCATTAGATACCTTCAAAGAGCCTCACAGCTGTCTCTTCATGAGACGCTAAGGAACGAAGACCAGAAAAATTCAACAAGCAGCCACACTCCATGTGAATGCATGCATGGCTCTCGTTCTTTTGCTATAAGCGCATAATGTTATATCATGCGAAGTATCCTAGGAGGCAACCAGTCGGCCACATAAATATTTGACTAGCGTAGTAAAGATCGCTACACTAGACATTGAATACTCTTCGAAACGCAAGTAAGGAACCTTAATAGGGTCTCCAGTGTTGTGAAGATGCAATCAATAACAGCTCCCTCGAGATCTGGGGAAGTGTAAGATAATGGAATCCTCTTATAAAATTAGCGGCAATCTTCTTGAGCAAGTGAAGTTGTGTAAGTGTTTAGAGGCAATATTGAAAAGCGGTGTGAAGTGGGACGATCACGTAGAATAAGTTATAGAGGGTGAATGGATAACTTAAATGTTTTGAAAGCTTTCTGCTGGAAATGCGGTGCTCCTGTTTGGGAAATCGCATACGAGCCAATAGTGCGGGAAGTCTCATTGCGAAAATAATAGGAGCAGTTCTTAACAGGATTGACAACAGATATACAACCAATTAAGAGATGCAGTATCTAGATCGCAACATGGCTGTGTAGCCGACAACAACTTGCAGCAAAGGATAATTTGAAAGGGAATTCCAGGGAAAAGGTGACGTGGTTCCCGCGGAACCTCTATCATTAGAAGACAGTGCGACCATTGTGTTGCCTCCATCGAATACTTTGCATAGTGATCATGAAATCAAGACACCCATACGTTTCCCTGGTGTGAAAGGGGACATATATCGCAAATTGACTATCTCACTACGAATAAAATATTGTCATACCAAGTAAAAGATGTAGGAGTCTATGAAAGAAGTGTTATATCAACGGATCACTGTTTGGTGATAGCAAAAATCATCCCCTAACAAGAAGAAAGAACGTGAAAAGCTATGAATGAGTGCGTAAAGAAGTGTTTAAAATACACCTATTAGAAGAAGGGAGTGTGGCAACTTATATCAAAGAAGGATGAATTAGTCCATATGTAAATGAGGAATGGGGCAATATTATATTATTCTGAAATATCACGGACGCCAAAATCGCCTGTAAATCTGTTTGTGTGTTACCGGTTCAGACATCTGTGCTGTCATCATCGGATCTTGACAGCACAGATATGTCGAAACTGATAATCAATAACGATATTTATAAGCGATCTTGGCGTACCTGATATTTCAGAATAATATGAAAATTCAGATCGCCCCCAGCAGATGACACAATATGAAATACATATGATTATTGAAGCTGTAAGAATGTATTTAACGAAGTATTAGGTAAAAACAGAAAATACCAGAAGAGGAAATGATTAAGGCTATGGAATGAAGAAATCGCAAACGGAGTAACAGACAAGAAATTAGCTCATCTACAAGCGTTACAAAAGCAAACGGATGAAACAAGGGAGATACATAAAGAAAAACGAAATGAAGTGAAAAATATTGTAAGGAAAGCCCACCAAGAATCTTGGGACAAATTTATAAGCGCCGTCAGAGGTGATATGCGTTGGAGACACATGAAGGTAAGAAGGTGGCTAAGAAACAAAAGTAGTAAATATAAATATAATTGAAGAACAATGGATACAACATTCTATAGATTTGTGGTCTACAAATCCCCTCGCAATAAGAAGGAAGAAACCGATGAGTTTCTTACCGAAATTTAAATGTCTTTACCTTAGATTAGTTAGTAACAACATTAAAAGAAATGAAACAGATGAAGGCTACAGGAGAAGATGGAACAAATGCACAATTTTGGAGGTATGGGGGCCAAACACTAAATCAGAGATTTCTGGATATAATTAATAGACTACGTTGGATTCCATTGGGAACCATACGCTCAACGACCGCAATATTAGTACTGTAAACAAGAAAACCGATAGCGTCTGTCGTAAGAGGTTTGAGATAATCTATTACAGCAGACCGATTTGAGTCACTGTGTGACCATCTTCAGTGCAAGTAATTAAGTCTTGAAGACTCATATAATAGAAGGACATTTTACAACTTCAGTATAGTTTCAGTACAGAAGAACATAGCAGCTAAGGAATAAGGGTCAGCAGTTACATGCGCCGTCATCTACTCAAGGAGAACATCTGCACTGTATCTGGTGGGCCATTTGAATTGGCGCGCCTAACGGCTTGATTGGCTAACATGAATACTAATTTTCCCGGAAATGGTGCAGCGTACCGAATTTGTTTCCTCAACAGTTAGTTCTCAGCACAACTCACCCGCAACATACTTATCAGGATTTCATATTGTTTCTGTCCACACTGTATACGAGGGTTATCAACAAAGTACATTACGTTTTCGTTTGTGTCCGTTAGGGGCGGGGCTGGCGCGGCCATCTTGGTGTCATGGCATTCCGCCGCTCAGTCGGCATCCTGCCGTGCTAGTGAGAGGTTCGTGCTGTACTCCGTTGAGTTACTGTGACAGTTTGAAATGTCAGCGTTAATTTAAAATGCCGCCAAGTGTGAAGTGCGTGTAATAAGGTTTCTGACTGCAAAAAACTGTACACCGATAGAAATCTATCGGCAGCTTTGTGAAGTGTATGGGGCAACATAAATCACTGAAGGTGGAGTGTGTCAATGGGTCATAAAATTTAAAAATGGCCGAACTAACGTTCACGACGAAGAGCGAAGTGGAAGACCCAGCATAGTGACTGCCGAACTTGTCGAAAAAGTGGATGCCGCGGTCCGTGAAAACCGTAATTTCAC
Source organism: Schistocerca serialis cubense (assembly GCF_023864345.2). Lineage (NCBI taxonomy): Eukaryota > Metazoa > Arthropoda > Insecta > Orthoptera > Acrididae > Schistocerca > Schistocerca serialis. The sequence goes on along the minus strand of NC_064638.1, from coordinate 1,263,936,584 downwards.
AATAACGGAACTCTGTATGAGTTTTCCACAAATTTCACGAAGTTTGTTGCACGAAATCATTACCGAAAAGCTTGGTTACCACAAGATTTGTGCAAGATGGATACCAAAAATCTTGACAGAGATTCACAAAAATCCGCGAATGGCTGAGCGTTAACGTTTTTGGACGCTTACCAGAAAGATGGCGACTCATTACTCGATCGCATCGTTACTGGTGACGAAACATGGGTTAAGCATGTGAACTGCGAGACAAAAGTGCAGTAAATGCAGTGGGGGCCCACAAATTCCCCCCAAAAACCCAAGAAATGCATGCAGACAATTTCGGCAAGGAAGGTGATGGCGGCTCTCTTTTGGGACAGAAAAGGTGTGATTTTTGTGGATTTCCTGGAAAGAGGCACTACAATAAACTCTCAAAGGTATTGCCAAACTCTGCAAAACCTCAGAAGAGCAGTACAAAACAAGCGCAGGGGAAAGTTGGGCTCAAAGATCTTGCTGATTCACGACAACGCCCGGGCCCGCACGGCAAATGCCACTCGTGAAGTTCTCGAATCTTTTAAGTGGGAGTTGTTTCCTCATCCGCCGTACAGTCCCGACCTGGCACCGAGCGACTTCCACTTATTCCCAGCAATGAAGAAGGGGTTGGCTATGCAGCGTTTTGATGACGACGCACAGCTTCAAGAAGAGGTAACCGCGTGGTTGAAGGCGCAGGCGGCCGAATTTTACGACGAAGGAATTTCCAAGCTCGTCCATAGCTACGATAAGTGCCTTAATTTAAATGGCAACTATGTAGAAAAGTAGTATTTAAGTGTGGCTTTCATCTGTATATAATAAAAAAAATTTCCAATATTTTATTTATTTCTAATTCCAAAACGTAATGTACTTTGTGGATAGCCCTCGTATTTGATTCAGCAATGTTGTATGGACAACAGAATTGACTGTGGTGTGTCGTCACAGGCAGACATTCTGTTTTCGCGTAGGAACAGCTTACCGATAGTCACACAGGGTCGAGGACTCTTTCAACTTATGTGTATACGTTTTAGTTTTGGTGGATGTTATTCTACTGAGCAGATACACTGCTTTACTGCATAAGAACTGCAGTAACCATATTATACAATATGTCTGGTACTGCTGGGGGATCAACCCTCTCCTTACGTGAGCATATTTAATTCATTCAGGAATATTGTAGAATCTCATGTGGAAACAGATTGTAGCAAGTGGCGCACTGACCTCCACAACTCTGAACACGTTACACTCTCCGGTCAGCCTTATTGTGACACTGTACGTCTTTTTTTTCAGGGGTGATTTCCGTACTGATTTTATTTTTGCTGACGACGATGCACAACCTCCTCTAATGGCGCAGGTGAATAAGTCATTGGGCTGATAGGATATTGAGCTAGTGGTCTGGCCTGCACTTTGCCTCGAAGTAAATCCCACCAAGTACATGTGGAATGCGTTGGGGAGACGTATTGCGCGCGTGAACCAACGACCATACAGCAGTTTTCAGGAGTGGCGATGGGGGAGAGGCACATCCTACTCGCTAAGAACACTGTGGTCAGCCTGTGAGCACAGCACATTGTAGAGCATGCCCTGTCGTCCGCAGTGATCACGTACCCTATTAAGAATCATGTCCCACCATTTCTAATGTCCGTGGGACCATCATACGTGTAGTTATTGTCTCCGAACAAAAGTGCCGTTTATGTCCCTCTGAATGAGTATTTCTTTCAGTTACCTTCTTTTCTATACTGTGAGAGTTCTTTCTATGTGTGGCCAAGGTCTCATCGAAGTGTCACTTGCAGTAACATAGCATGGCAGGGTTCATTCACCGTCATGTTTTGCACACCAGTGTATTAAGTATCCGGATTTTTGAATAGCGACAGATCTTTCGCTCCATTCTTTACGGATGTAACTGAGTCACTGCACCAGTGTGAATCACAATGATCAAAATTAAGTAATGTGAGCTTCATTTTCAACTGCTTATGTGGTAATATCTTATCTACCGCTTCGTAGCACGAGAACTGTGTAAACGCACTGAATCTTGGAAATTTATAAGAGTAAATACTACGTTAGATTGCGGAGATAAAATCCTCCTCATCGAACAGAAGCCTACGCAGAACCAATGACTCCAGGAGAGTGGAGGAACTGGACGTGTCAGAAAGCTGTGGGCTGTATGCTTGGCTCTCCGGAGACCAGGCACTGCTCAGTGGGGATGCGGATGGAACCTGCAGAGCTGTCAGCCGCTGTCAGACATCCCGCTGCCAAAATCAATTCTGAGCGCCGTGACTGGCGGCTGGAACCCATTACCTCTCTGGCCATGATTTATCTCCTGTCCTGGGTAATGTTAACTGCTGACCAGAGGTGACGCGAACAGTATTTACTTATTACAGACTAACAAGTATTCCACGAGACTCGAACAACCAATTTGGTGCAGTTTATTACATATCGACTCCGGCACATAGTATTCCCTATTGGCAATTGGCACTCAACTAGTACAGATTTCATAGATCTCTTGTGATAGTTTCAGATACTTAGCAGTGATTTTTTTCGTTTGCGCCGGATATTTGAGTTCACGATTACTTGCTGTAAACTTGTGGTTACTTCCTGCAATCTCGCGGTTGACGTCTAACGTCTAAGATTAGCTCTTCCGTATAATTTTTCTTTTTGCACACACTTTTAAGTCTGTTAAATGAAAAGCGCGATCTTACATCACAGTAAAATGTAGTTGTATGTTTTGACAATTATACTGTAAAATATTAGTATAGGCTCCTAGTAATCACCACCTAATTTATTGGTTTTTGATATATTCGTCACTTGAATGCAAAAAAATTTAATTTTCGAATAATTTTTAATGTGGAGTTGTAAAATAAACTGAAGATTGTGTTGTACTGAAAAAATAATCCCTTGAAAACATTAATAAACCACGTACACTCGAAATTTCTATATTGTTGTGGTAAGAGGCTTACATTTCCTTAAGAATTTCTGCCCATATTAACTACTTGAATGTACCTCGACTTCATCTAAATAAAGAGCAACAGGGGCGCGTTTATTCGCAGGCCAAGGAAAAAGCTGTCAGACCTTTCAGGCTTAGTATAACCAGCCAATTTTTGAAGCTGAAAGAGATAGTCAAAAGACTCAATATCATTTTAAATTGTAACTCGTAAATAACAATTATTACAAATCAGCATCCGCTTTTTTAAAATAATGTAGCACTGTTACGCGGTCTTCAAGCCAGAAAAATAATTTGGTAGGCACATTAATAAAATGTAACACATCGTTACAATTGCGAAAATGATTGAAGATAAAAAAATACCAATGATATTGGAAGGAGGCGGGAATACAGACATGTGGAACGAAATTTACAATTATTCAGAAAGAACAAATTCTATTCAGTGAGTTACGTAAGCTAAATTAGTAGTATGGAATACGTGATTTAATTTAATTATATTTAACAGTATGGTGTCTTTGTGATCTTTTGTTATCAACAAACAATATTCGTTCAAAATAATACAGACACCTGTTATTGGACATTAGTACTAGGAGTCTTCGGCCTGTGCCTTTGCCACGCCTTGCACTCCACTGGAGACAGTTATAATGATGTGTCTGACTGTCCACTAGTGGCAGCCCATTCTTCCTCATAAGCCGGAACCACAGAAGAAGTGAAATCACCGCGCGAGGTGATTCAGTGGTTAGCACAATGGAATTCGGGATGACGACGGTTCAGATCCACGTCTGGCCACCCAGATTTCCGTAACCCGCTCCAGAAATTTTTAGAATTATTTTAGGGTAGGTATGCGACTTTAAACTTGTAGCATGGGACTGACAGAGTTGCGAGAGGCTAACGATGGCAGACCAATGCAATAAGGACATAAGGCGCCAAATAGCATAGCGTTACCGTCAAGCACACGGCTGTAACCACGCCTCAACACCTAGGCACGTCAGTCCACAACAGCTCCCGAGCCGGCACAGTGCGACAGCACACTTGGTAGCTATGGAACGGCCATCGACTTGTGTCAATAATTTCAATGTAAGACGAGGACCCACAGTCCTATATACTTTTAATTCTGTTTTATTCCATGGACTTCCCAACTATTTGTGATGGTATTTTGTCTTTTTAGTCCGTTTAATTTCATGACATAGACTTTACAACCTGATGATGAGAGCATTTTCTCTTGAAACGCGTTGTTAAAATATATGTATAAGAATCGCGGTTGAATGCTAACAGTGATATCCAGTATAACGACAACTGCTACCTCGACTCCATAATGGATTATATTAAACCGCTCCAGAAGATTCCTAGGATGGTTCCTTTGAAAGGGCACAGCCGATTCCCTTCCCTATCCTTGACACTATCCGCCTGTAATTACCAAGATGTCGACGGGACGTTACACCCAATCGTCCTTCGTTCTTGTGGAACGAAGTCGATGCATTCACTCATTCTAAAGGTGTTCTATTCAGTAATGTTATTGTTCACAAAAAATTGCCTCTCAAATGCTCCTAGTTGCCAGGTTGCACTGTCATGTGCTATACACATTCATCCTCGCCGTACTATTTCTGTCCTTCGCGAAGTGCACAGTGCTGTTAAATACGTTCATATACTTCTACATTTAACATTTTGAGCACAATAAGGAAGCCACACTCTAACCTGGGAAGACATGGACATACACTAACTACACGCCCTCCGTGCTTCGCGGGTTGCCAGTGCACGCGATAGCAGTCAAGGTTCTCTAGGTGTTCCCTTCCGTCAGATTGACACAGGTTACAGCGTGAGCCACCACTGCAGACCACTCGTTTCCCATCATCCACTGTCCACTGGCGTCGCTTAGCAATGACTGCAAAGATTCTTGGCTTATGAGGAGCTGCTGACCATTCTATCCCATTCTTTTTAACTCAATACACTCAGTCATTGTGATGGTCCTAGTCCTTTGGAACCCTCGAGTGATTACTTAGCTGATATCATGCTATATTCTACAACAATCCTATGCAATGCTCGACGGTCCCTGTTCGTCAGTACGTTAGGCCTGCTGACTCTTGATTTAGCTGTAGCTTGGAGTTTCCACCTCACCATCAGATCGCCAGCAGACGCCTTGAGCAGTTTTATGTTTTACATAACCATCGCGGATTTATTGTTCAGGTGACATGCAGTGATTCGCATTCGAAGTTAATGAGTTCTGCTGACCGACCCATTCTCCCGTTACGCTTCCTTTGCTGACAGCAAAATACATCCCGCCTCCTCCTATACTGGTAGGACTGCCTCTCATGACATCTAGTAGTCAATTCCTCATTAGACATGGGTATCGTATATTTTACGTAAAATCATCCTTCTGTTTACGCGCACTGCCCAAAAATGTGATGTATGTGTTAGGAAAGTGTTTATTCACTACGATTTAGGTGAGTCTGGTGGCTGTGAGATTAATATACTCAGTTGTCCATTTCAATGTTTAATGTCACCGTTACACGGCAAAACGGCACTGTTCGAAATTGCCATTAACAAAATAGAGTCTGCAAAAATTAAGTTAGTCAGCCAGACAATAAAATTCACGTTTGTGTAACAAAAAGTCCCAAACATCATATACGTCAAAGAGAGGCAAGAACAAAGCCCTATTCGATTTAAATCCCTTACAAGAATGCCTTGAAAGTGCACAGACGCTGATTTTGTTAGCGGCCCTGTACATTTACTCACATACAACGACACATACAATAAAGTCTTGTACGGGGCGTTCAGAAAGTCTCTCCGCAGTGTCGTATGATTGTCAGCCGCGCGTGCCGTATGCCGCAGTGAATATACCGAAATGAAACTCAGTGAAATACAAGTTATTAATTTAGTGAATATTCATTTTTACTTACAGATTTTCACATAAAATATTGAAAGTGTCCCCCTTGTTGTTGAATATACAAATCAATTCGTCTAATCATCTTTCCAAGCAAAAACTGTAACATTTCTTCTGTAACAGAAGCAGTGGAAGTGGATTTTGCTGTTTTCAATCATTGATGGGTTTTGGACCGTTTTTATAGTCAGCTGCTTTCGCTGCACCCCTGAAAATACAGTCAGGTGGTGTTAGGACAGGCGATCGTGGAGGCCAAAGTAACAGTGAAATTATGCGGTCACCAAAAACGTCAGCAAGCAGTTACAATGAAACGGGAGCTGTATGCGCGGTTGCACCATCTTGTTGAAAATAGCGGTTCAGTATTTCACTTAACTCAAGTTCTCCTATGGACGGGTACAGAATATCACTGCGGTATCGTTGTGCGTTTATTGTTTCGTTGAAAAACCAAGGCAGGCGAACAATCATACTGCACGCGCGGCTAACAATCATACGGCACTGTGAAGACACTTTTTGTACACCCTGTATAATTGTATTATGCCAACAATCGACACCTGATTCATGGCTAATTCAATCCATTTTATTTTCTTCAGCCCACTGGGATGTACAGTCATGCTCAAAAGTATCCGAACGAACTGAATTGCATTTCGCCTGATTCGCATGCAACCCACATAACGCAGCTGTCTAGCAGGTCCTCTAATCGCTCCTAGGTACAGTCGTTTGACTATTGAAAATGGTTCCAACAAGTCAAGATGCAATAACACAAGATGTAAAGCAATAATACGATACTACAAATATCAGGGAACACCTTATCACAGGTAGGACTGTCTTTAAGGCTTGTAAGCTCACATTTATTACAATAAATGACATACCTGAAATGTTACCACTCGCATTATTACGTCAGATAGGTAATGTACGTAGTACGTTCGTCGTATTCTTCAAAGTAACATACCATACTTATTATTTAACACAAACTGACATTAAAAGTTTAAGTTATTTACGAGCAGCTAGTTGAGAATATGTATGGACTACAAATGACACAACGAACCGTCTCGTCCTGCATATGGATTCAAACTCAGGTCACGCAGTCTCAGCAAAGATTTTGTGACTGACGGAAACTAACAGTCATTCCTGATGAAGCATACAGAGAGTGATATACCTCGATTTCAAACAGTATCAGTTAGCAAATACCAACTTTAAATTACATGACACAAACATTTTTAACGGACGCGAATTCCTACCCTGCACCTATTGTCCCTGTTAACGAACTACGAGAGATGCTAAATATTGCTTCTTAACAAGTAACTTATTTGAAATGCCGTGAGGTAAAGCTTTGTGTTGGACAGGGATTCGAAGCCAGAACCTAATAAGATAGATATCGAAGCACAATCAGATGTGACATATCGGATTTTATCGGCAGTAGCTAGATGTTTTATCTGCAATGACGAGACGAAACATTAATTTTTTTCCTCCCCAGGACTCCAACCCGGCACCTATCGCTGTTACATTCTAGAGAAAACGAACGTTAAATATGGGTTTGTTGCACCAGCATCGACATGTGAGCGTGTTTGAACTAGAAATAATATGACGAAGAGTTCAGTGCTGACAGGGAATAGGGCTCCACCCATATCGTTGTTGACTACACACAAAGAGACGTCAGCTACCGAATTTTTCTCCACCACCAGCTCGGAATAACATATTGAACTTACAGTGATCTCGCAAATAGTTCTGTGTCTCACTGGGAGTCAAAAACGTCAAATATCGTTAGTGTTGACAACGAATGAAAGTACATTAAAAATCGAAATTATCATCCACCAGCAGATAGGTGACCTCATGCTAGAGCTTGATAACACATAATGAAATCTTTAGTGCCGGGCCAGGATTCGAACCCATTTATGCGCAATATGTGGAGATGTTGAGGAATCTGGGGTTTTGAACAAACAACAAACTGTAGCCGAGCTATACTGTCACGAAGGGATCAAATTCCGCATTAAGGGCGGTCTGAGTTGCATTCCCAGTTCAGAACCAATTTTATCGACATACAGAAGCTCAGACAAAAGATGGAATAAGTGTCCTGTGAGCCTACATAGCGTTTGTTTCGTCACTAGAAATAAATAACTACTACGAGAAAGGTTACTGGTGATAGAGTTTCAACATGTCGCCACTCCTGACTTTATTGTGGCTCAACATAACGTCTACTTGGTAGAGAAGGAATATCATTTTTAATGTGAATTTCATACCACAATGCCAGTATATCTTCTTCACTTGGTGTAGCCAGAAGAGAATGGAATCTGTCTCTCCCTATCTAAAATCACTGACCGAAGTTGGAAGCGCACCCAGACCGTAGACACATGAACCTATCATCAGCCCAACAGACCGCCAAATCCTCTTCTCAGCGGCTCATATTTCTATCATAACACTGTTGTACCACACTGGCTGAGAATTCTGGCACACAGACTCCCTGCATAAAATTGCAGCATGTTCAGTAAATTCGTTTACTTGGTTCACCGAATCATCATGAACTTGCTGCCTCGGGTACCGAGTGCATGCATTCATCTTTATTTTGTAATCACCAAAATAAAATCACGTAACGGCCACCAACACAGAACTGCCAACTGTGTAGGATGCAGATATTGAGCTACCCTATTGCGCTATCGGTTTGTTGAAAACGTCGTGCAGTGCAAAAGAAAAGGTATAACTGTTTGTCTCTCATAAGTATTGACCCGGCGATATGCATTATCCCACAGCGCTGTGGAATGCAGAAGTTCTGGAGCTGCTACAGCTACGTGTCAGCTAGTGGCGTAATGGTAAGTATCGTGCGCTGTAGATAAGGAGTCGCGAGCTCGAGTACAGTTACTATTACATTTTTTTAAAACGCAACTCTGCTGTCAGCTAAAATTATCAATCTAATGGAACTTGTAACATAATTTCCTTCACTTCTCAACCCAAAATAGTCGTATGTGGAAAAAGGACTAACTTCTACGACATTTTGTTCATTTCAGGTTTAATAGACAGCAAGACAGTAAATACATCTCGAAACCTTTGTATTATGTATGGGCAGAGCCCATCGTGCCAAAATACGTCGGAAAAGTATTTTCTACATTAGCTGTCGTCTGGTAGTGGCATTTTATTCTTCTTCAAACCTTGTTTGACAGCTTTAATTCAGAACAAGTTTTCTACATGCATGTAATCAATAAACTGCATGTGCATTGTCAGACTGTTATAGATGACATCAGAGAATTCGCATATATCGTTTATGATTAATTTCTCTCTCATGTTTACTATTGTTTTAACAACATTAAAGGAAACCTTACGAACATTGTGAACTGTATTATAAAAAATGAAATAAATGTACCCACGATAACCTTACGACGGAAGTCTGTTTTAATAAAACTGATTATCTGCACACTCGTGTGCCTCTATCGTCACGAATTGGTAAAACACTACTCACTTAGAATTTGATTCGGTCTGTGTTTAATTGGTATGCTGTGTCATACTCAAGACGTATGCAAATGTGGCATTTCATAAATAAACTTGTGTATTCCTAGAAATCCAAAATTTGCTTGTCAGCAGCGGAAAGAGGCGTTACCTGTTGTGCAGTACTGTAAGTTTTTTACCATTGCACTATGAGCCGAAAGTATTTTCTTGCAATTTACTTACCGATGTTTGATCTGACTGCTTGTAGGTCTTTCACAGAAGGGATAAAAACGCTATACTCAGTGAGACTGGAACTGCGAACTGTATCAGACGCCATTTTACATGTCAGCACGTTACCACAGTGATGCCGAAGAAGTATGTGTCTGAGTTTCCGCTTACGAGACCAATACTGGCTAGAACTCGTAAACCGCTATTTGAAGGACGAGATTAGTTGCGATTTCCACGTGCAACGACTTTCCTGCGCTGAAAACCGTAAATTTACAATCTTTTGTTAAACCTCAAGCGATAACAGCTCATATTATTCAATGGAAATGACAGGTAAAATCAAGTGAACTTTGAGGCTGTGATATTCGCTATTTTTGGCTTAATTAAAACAGCAAATTCAGCCAGAAGGCAAATACTTGTTTATAAAGAATGATTAATATATAATAAGGCGTCGCATGGCGACGGTGGAATTTTCTAGATAATGTAATTCGTCGTCTTTGGGCGGCAATATAAACAGAAAAGTACGGATGGATATGCGATCCTTCACTATGTTGTTCGCTGGAGAACAAATGAAGCCTTGAGCGCTAAAAAAACTTGTACTGTTCTTCTCAAGTAAGACGGACGCAGATCTGTGGCAGTCTGATCTAATTTTTTACTAAATGTATAAAAGCGTGTTATGTTTAAGTTTGAGTGAAGTGTAAAGAACTGTTATAACTTACCGTGACGACGCACGAGCGACTCAAAGAAGACAATGGCAATATAAAAGAGCGCTCAGTGGACATGATACGGACATAAAAATCTACAGTCATTGTAGTACTAAGCTTAAGGTACGATATATGTTTTAGTTTATAATAAATAATTGTTCTGGGAATACTGAATCATTTAGCAGTGCTCATTCCTACCATCTCCTCAGTATTTCATTTTAATTATGCATTTTGATAAGATTACAGACACGGAGATCAGCAGTCCAATGTGCGTGTTATATTGATAAAAAGAAAACTGTTTTATCGTCTTTTTGCATCAGCTTTAATATTGAATTTCCCTTTTGTGTGATGTTACAGTTGTTTTTGCGCCCTTAAGAACTTTCTGGTCCTTTAGGAAATTGTTTTGTCATAACAATAACTTCACAACCGGGTATGATCGTATCTACGATCATGAAGTCATTAGAAAGATGATAATGCGATTTCTTCATCAATAGCACGCTAGTTGTGACTGCCTCAAGCCACGCGAAACTGCAAGTAAAAACTATTCACATCTCATAATGCAATATTTTATGACAATGGTCAATCCACGATTCTTACGCCAATTGTGGTTGATAAAACAGTAAGCTAAATCTCAATTTCCAACTTTCCATTGAATAACAACATCAATTTTATTTTGTAACATCACACTTGTCGCCCGAACAGGGACTTGACCAAAAATTAGTTCAAATACTTGGAAAATTTTCTATGTGCTTTTGTTAATAAATGTTCTGTCGTTTCATGTACACATCATCTCTCTGTGAGAATGACGTAAAATATGCTGGTCAATAACGCAGTTTAATTACCGAGAGGAAAGAAAAGAAAAGAGACGTGAATTTGCTGAGACAACATAGCGGTAATCAAGCCATCAAAAAGTAAGTCAGAATTTTGCATACGCAGTGTAGTGCTTCAGTAGCAACGTTGCTTTTCCAAGTCGATCCACATCCTTTCTATCTCCTTCCCGCTATAGAAAATCTGCTTTATTTTATCTTTCAAAGTAAAATTATTCGTAGTCTGATAATAGAAATTATTTCTCCCCATTGTTAGTATAGCTGTATTACATTTTCAACATGGAGGATAGTGTGTGCAATTTTCAGTGAAGAGCACCTTCATTCATTTGTCTGAAACGTTTAGGTTCCATCTTGTCTTCTCGCCAGATAGAATTTCATTTGTTGTCACCCGAGAGTGGTGCTCTTCGCGGACTCACCACGTCACTGACAAACGACGAAAGCCTTGCGTAGCACGTGGTTTACTGACGAAAATGGCAGATAGTAAACAGAGACAGGTGACAACAGGAGACGGGAGTGAAGACGTTAATAGTATTCCATACCCTTTACGATCGCGAACGGTGGGTTCCCGTGTGGAAACTGAACTAACCATGTCTGTAACAGGGGAAAGTGACCCTAAAGTCCAAACTCGTCCCGCTGCAGCTACAAATGACCTCGGTGCGTTAATGGAAATGCTGAAACAACAGTTTGACGCAGTAAATGAGAATATAAAAACACAAAATGAGACTATAAAAACACAAAATGAGACTGTTAACGCCCGACTAGATGCTGTAAGCGAATCATTAAAAACAGAGCTAGGCACAATCAAAACAGATCTGCATAAAGAAATTACGGCAGAATTAAATACCCATTTGGGTGAGGTGCAAACTAAGATCAGTGATCAAATTCAGAAAATGCAGAAACAGGTGAAAAGTGAAATAGCTGATGTATCTGGAACATTAAACACAAAAATTCAGGCAGCTACCAAAGAAATAAACTCAGTTAGAAATGCAGTATCTGACATTGAAGGTGTAGTAGAGGATCTGTCGAGGCAGATAGACTCAATCAATATCGAAGAACAGGTTAAGAGCACCGTGAAAGCACACGCGGAGGCATTGTCGGAACACTACAGTGAATGGATAAAGGGTAAAGATATTTTTATCGAAAAGAAGGTCAGGGAGGAGCTTAGGGAGACTGTCAAGGATGTAACTTATGAAATCTTAGCTGCTCCTGGTAAGTCTGGAGACACAGTAGTTTCTGAATTGGGACAGATTCGGAGGACACTTACACGGGATCTTCCCGAGTGGAAGCAGCAAGTAGTGGACGAAGTCAGAATGCTGAGAAACTGGGTAGAAAATCCGCACACGCATACGCAAACTATAGGGAACAACTCTTTAGACGGTGACGAATGTCAGTCAACTCCTTATCGTTCACCGCCTGATTACATGCAAAACAACAGTCCTGTTGAGTCCCGAGTAGGGAAACTAAATGACCCGCCCACAATCGTGAGTTTAATGCAAGAGGAAAGTGTGATTAAGCATCGCACTTTTCCTGTTTTTCATCCGCAGAAGCGAGAAATACACCCCATCGTGTTCCTAAAGAATTTTTCCGGCATATTTCCCAGGAGCTGGACAGACAGACAGCGTATTCAGTTCGTCACTGGCTTTATTTCTGGTGATGCAGCATTATGGGGAACGGAAATGGTAGACACGTGTAGGAATTATGAAGAGTTTGAGAAAATGTTCTTGGCAAAATTTTGGAGTAATGGGATACAGCAAAGATTAAGGAAGGAGGTGTATGGTGCGGAAATTTTCAATGAGAAGCATGGAAGTCTCCGGCGATACTTTGAGAAGTATCTAGCAAAAATTAAATTCTGGGATTCTCCGATTTCTTCCAAGGACGTAATTATGATTCTCAAAAGCAAACTCCCTGTGTCTATTAGAGAGAAATTAGTAAATGTGTCCGAAGAAGACACGGATGTATTCCTTTCTGTGCTGGATTCCTTAGATTTAATTAGCGAGGATGTGCGCTCCAAGGTTGGCAGCGGCAAATTCTTCCCTGGCAGCCAGCAGAATGCATCGCACGCGGACAACAATGCGCCCAAGGAGAGAGCGAGCTACTGCGACCGCTGTTACCAACCTGCCAGCGGTTATCAAAACGCAAACGGCAATAACTTTAAACGGAAGCAGAAAACCAATTACAGTAATCAGCAGAGATACCACCCAATTTACAACCACCAGGTACAACATCAGTACGGAAACCCACCCTTTAATTCTGCGCCTGAGCAGTATGGAAATTCTCCACAAACTAGTGGTAATTTTTCAAATGGGCCAGTGTACAATCAAAGTTATAGGTCGAAATATAGCAAGTGGCATGGGCAAGGCGGAGGCCACCCAGCACAACATAAGAACAACTATTCACAGGATAGAGGACCGCGGAACAATTTTCAAATGGCACCAAATGCGAACTTTCCTTCACAAGGAAATGGTTTTGCCGGCAACCAAAAGATCGGGCGACATCAGCCTTCTCAAGTATTCTATTCACAAGTGAATGCACCCTGTGGATTTTACCCCTCTACACCGGCATTTGTACCACATAACCAGCACCAATATGAAACGGAACAAACACTTAAGGCCATGAATGACAAACAGGTTAAACATCCTGCGGAAAATTAGAGGCAGCACCTTTCAGCCTCCTAGAGGTCGCTGCCGGTTCCAGTGGGGGTACTAACGAATGCTCTGATTCTGAGTATGTTAATGCGATACGGTACGACCATGAGACCGACTTACGAGATGACCTTGCACCTGACCTAGAAGCTCAAGACATTGATGACATTTATGATGAACAGGTCCAGGCTTCGATTAAGATTTCTATTACTAACATTCCTGTCACAGCCATTGTTGATACAGGAGCAAACATCAATGTGATGTCATCATGTCTTTTCAGACAGGTGTCTTCTGTTTCAAAAGTTTTATCATTGCCGATTCAGGGTTGCTCCATATCGGGAGCGATTGGTCCATTGAAACAGAGAGTTAGTTTACAGACGCAGCCTCAACTGCAGATAGTATCTGTTTATGTTTCTTACCTCTTGCGTACTGGAAATTTCCTTGTGTGAACTGTTATTGATAAGTATTGTGTTGAACAGCGCACTGACTACATGGTAACGGCTACTACATGTCATCTTTAAGTATTAAATGCTATGTATGGAAAAATTGTTTATAGTGATGGACATGAACTGATATTTCTTCAACAAGCTGAAGCAGGAAATTGGGGTTGCACCAAGAATTTCAATTTAATTTTAAGTTAGTATTAAGAAAAAAAAAAAGTGCTTGCGAGGCGATTGCCCGGAGCTATATAAATATGTAAAGGTGAGAAATGGAGAAGGATGCGTAAATAAGCACTTCTCACAAGGTACAAGAAGATTTATAGATTTATTTTTAGTAATGTAAAAAAAAAAAAAAAAGGTACATGGTCAAACAGTCCAGACAGTGGACAGGAGTAGAAGAAATACACTCCTGGAAATGTAAAAAAGAACACATTGACACCGGTGTGTCAGACCCACCATACTTGCTCCGGACACTGCGAGAGGGCTGTACAAGCAATGATCACACGCACGGCACAGCGGACACACCAGGAACCGCGGTGTTGGCCGTCGAATGGCGCTAGCTGCGCAGCATTTGTGCACCGCCGCCGTCAGTGTCAGCCACTTTGCCGTGGCATACGGAGCTCCATCGCAGTCTTTAACACTGGTAGCATGCCGCGACAGCGTGGACGTGAACCGTATGTGCAGTTGACGGACTTTGAGCGAGGGCGTATAGTGGGCATGCGGGAGGCCGGGTGGACGTACCGCCGAATTGCTCAACACGTGGGGCGTGAGGTCTCCACAGTACATCGATGTTGTCGCCAGTGGTCGGCGGAAGGTGCACGTGCCCGTCGACCTGGGACCGGACCGCAGCGACGCACGGATGCACGCCAAGACCGTAGGATCCTACGCAGTGCCGTAGGGGACCGCACCGCCACTTCCCAGCAAATTAGGGACACTGTTGCTCCTGGGGTATCGGCGAGGACCATTCGCAACCGTCTCCATGAAGCTGGGCTACGGTCCCGCACACCGTTAGGCCGTCTTCCGCTCACGCCCAACATCGTGCAGCCCGCCTCCAGTGGTGTCGCGACAGGCGTGAATGGAGGGACGAATGGAGACGTGTCGTCTTCAGCGATGACAGTCGCTTCTGCCTTGGTGCCAATGATGGTCGTATGCGTGTTTGGCGCCGTGCAGGTGAGCGCCACAATCAGTACTGCATACGACCGAGGCACACAGGGCCAACACCCGGCATCATGGTGTGGGGAGCGATGTCCTACACTGGCCGTACACCACTGGTGATCGTCGAGGGGACACTGAATAGTGCACGGTACATCCAAACCGTCATCGAACCCATCGTTCTACCATTCCTAGACCGGCAAGGGAACTTGCTGTTCCAACAGGACAATGCACGTCCGCTTGTATCTCGTGCCACCCAACGTGCTCTAGAAGGTGTAAGTCAACTACCCTGGCCAGCAAGATCTCCGGATCTGTCCCCCACTGAGCATGTTTGGGACTGGATGAAGCGTCGTCTCACGCGGTCTGCACGTCCAGCACGAACGCTGGTCCAACTGAGGCGCCAGGTGGAAATGGCATGGCAAGCCGTTCCACAGGACTACATCCAGCATCTCTACGATCGTCTCCATGGGAGAATAGCAGCCTGCATTGCTGCGAAAGGTGGATATACACTGTACTAGTGCCGACATTGTGCATGCTCTGTTGCCTGTGTCTATGTGCCTGTGGTTCTGTCAGTGTGATCATGTGATGTATCTGACCCCAGGAATGTGTCAATAAAGTTTCCCCTTCCTGGGACAATGAATTCACTGTGTTCTTATTTCAATTTCCAGGAGTGTAGCTTAAAGTTCAGTTAAAGCGTGCTGTTAAATGGAAAAACAAGTGGTAACCCGCATGTGTTCACTCAAGGAGACAATAAGCTGTAGTAAACTAAGTTAGGTGAAATACAGTACAAATGGAGGCAAACCATGAAGCATCAACAATGTAGCGTAAGTACTCCACGAGGCCATTAACTGCTATGAATGTATACTATTTCCCTGTGATCTGAGCCCAATGTAAAGAGTATATGAGGAATGTTAGCTGACGAATTGATTTCAGTAGAATCGAGGTACTAAATAACCACACAGCAAGCCCCCTGTATCATAAATAAGTCCAAGTAAAGATCTTCAGAAGATCTGTAGTGTAATCTAGCGACCATTCAATACCCTAATTGAAGGCTAATCTAAAGAACAAGCAATGCAGTGATATTTAAACTTAATATTGACTATAACCTGAGCAAGACGTAGAAGTAGCAAAGCATGCTGTAAGGAAGGAGGTTGAAGTTTATATATGTGCCTATGTTTATTAAGATAATTTTATTTACATGCAGATTTTATTGCAAAAATGTCTCCTAAGACACTCCTCTTATGAAATCCATTTTCCTTGTGCCCGTTCCTTTTGATCCTGGTTCATTAACCCAGACCAATGGTCGACTTGTAAAAGGCACGTGTGCTTCGAAGCAAAGCAGTGCTTATGAGAAATGAGACACGTACCGTGATGAACTTCGCTAACTTTGGTAATGTTTGTTATGGACCGGTTGCGTAAACCCAGTGAACTGTCGGTAATTCCATTCATGCAAAAAAAAAAAAAAAATAGTAGACACGCGTTACCCTATTTTTTTTTAACAGAGAACGATTGCTGAGTACATGAAGCGACGAGGGAGAACTATTGTTATCCAGTCTGCCCTCAAATATAAAAAAAATTTGGCAAGCACAAAGGAAAGCACAAAAAGAAAAAAAAAGATTCAGCGTTAAATGTGTACTCGTTAAGTAGTAGATATGCTGCGTGGCAGTAGAAAATGATCTTGGGTGCACTAAAGAATAAATGCAACGAGTGTTGCGAAACCTGTAGTTTTCATAATGAGGAGATGAGCACTTAAAAGAAAGTTTGAAAGAATATTTTTAGGTTCACTAGTGAAAGCAAATCTTGAGATATAAAGAGTCCATTCATAAAGCAGTTGTTCACTGGACTTAACAAAAGGAGTGACCATTAATTGTAAATATTAGCTCGTAAGTGATATTTTGTAAATAGTAGAATATAAGTCTTTCTATACCAGTGGAGGAAACGTGCAAAATTGATTGTTTTGTAAATGAACTCCATCGGCGAAGGATCTAAGCACGAATGCTGTGTGAAGATGCACACCAAAGTGCGACGTGCATAATAAAAATAACTGTTCACTGTATACTAGTGGTAGTGTTGTACTGTAAGTGTAAAAAAAGAAGTCAAGGCTACGACGACAGGTGCAACGCAAAGTTCAGTGTTGTTCTAAGTGCAGCGACAGCTAAAACATTCGTCGTCACTTACCTGTGAGCCTCATGGGAGGCAGTTGACAGAGAAGTATGGAGGCAACTTCAGTGTCCGGCTCCTCCGATGGGAAACGCGCGCGAGGTGTTTGTATCGATGCACTCGTGTGATACGAAGTTCACAAAAAAAAAAAGGGAGCAATCGACGACCAGCAGCTCTGTTACAGCCTGAGCGCGAACGGATACTAAGTATTGGAGCTCACGCAACACTGTGCAGCCGCTGTGAGTGGCTGACGTGTGGGTGACGAAACAATCCAAACTTTAAACTGCTAACCGCCATGACTTCAATCGTACATACTGGAGGAAAGACATTTGTACACTTGTGTGACTACATTTACATATGTAAATTAAGCAATTTTCTTGAGTTGAAGTTAAGATGAGTGAGAAGTAGATTGTTAGATTACTCAGGCCTTAAAGCCATTAATACCGGCACTCCTGAACACTGCTAAAATGAATTATAATCCTGTCTCTTGATGGACAAAGAAAATGAATGTGCACTATAGGAAGACCCTAAATTCCAGACCAGTCCCGATCCTTAACAAATGTATCCAGTAGCTTGTAAGTCATACTAATAATTTTCCACTTCTTCTGTTTCATATTGTAAATAAAAACCCGGGAAGCCACTTGAATTCCTGGTACCACAGTGGAAAGGACAGATGTACTGCATGATGAACGCCGTAGACAGCTAACACAGAAAGTGAAAGCATCACGAAGTGTAGTGCTACGTTATTAAACTGTAATTGAACCACAATGAGTCAACAGATGCTCGAACACTGTCCACTCTAGTTTAGTGAAAATAAGCACTCACTGTACTCATGTATTAGTTGTTAAGCTCAAGAGAAAGTAATTTCTGAATTCTATCCCCTGAAGAGCGAAATGAACGTTCACTTATTGTTATAAGCAAATATGGACCAAACTTAAAAATGGACATAAATGTTAATCTTGGTATTATGGAATGAAATGACTGATGAACAAAGAATGAAAAACTTTATTTTGAAAAATGATTAATATCTGATATATGTTTATAAATGTAATTTCAATTTATGTACATAGTACGCCAGTAACATTATGTAAATGTCACACCAAAAATCACGAATATCTCATGAGGACATGAGGATCGAGGTAATCCTTTGGCATTCCCTCTCTCCTCATGGGAGGAAATGTGATATTCGCTATTTTTGGCTTAATTAAAACAGCAAATTCAGCCAGAAGGCAAATACTTGTTTATAAAGAATGATTAATATATAATAAGGCGTCGCATGGCGACGGTGGAATTTTCTAGATAATGTAATTCGTCATCTTTGGGCGGCAATATAAACAGAAAAGTACGGATGGATGTGCGATCCTTCACTATTTTGTTCGCTGGAGAAGTAAGACGGACGCAGATCTGTGGCAGTCTGATCTAATTTTTTACTAAATGTATAAAAGCGTGTTATGTTTAAGTTTGAGTGAAGTGTAAAGAACTGTTATAACTTACCGTGACGACGCACGAGCGACTCAAAGAAGACAATGGCCATATAAAAGAGCGCTCAGTGGACATGATACGGACATAAAAATCTACAGTCATTGTAGTACTAAGCTTAAGGTACGATATATGTTTTAGTTTATAATAAATAATTGTTCTGGGAATACTGAATCATTTAGCAGTGCTCATTCCTATCATCTCCTCAGTATTTCATTTTAATTATGCATTTTGATAAGATTACAGACACGGAGATCAGCAGTCCAATGTGCGTATTATATTGATAAAAAGAAAACTGTTTTATCGTCTTTTTGCATCAGCTTTAATATTGAATTTCCCTTTTGTGTGATGTTACAGTTGTTTTTGCGCCCTTAAGAACTTTCTGGTCCCTTAGGAAATTGTTTTGTCATAACAATAACTTCACAACCGGGTATGATCGTATCTACGATCATGAAGTCATTAGAAAGACGATAATGCGATTTCTTCATCAGTAGCACGCTAGTTGTGACTGCCTCAAGCCACGCGAAACTGCAAGTAAAAACTATTCACATCTCATAATGCAATATTTTATGACAATGGTCAATCCACGATTCTTACGCCAATTGTGGTTGATAAAACAGTAAGCTAAATCTCAATTTCCAACTTTCCATTGAATAACAACATCAATTTTATTTTGTAACATCACAAGGCTTAATTCCGTGCACACCAGGAAGTACTCGTCGATCACAGAGTTGCCAAACATACATTGCCTTGTTGCCAAATCTCAGTCACAATACCAGCAGGAAGAAGACGAACCGATGTGATCTTACAGTGGGCTGGGAAGTGACCAAAGCTGGTGTCTCCAAGTCGCGTCTGCTACGGCCGGGAATACGTAATGCGTCTGATTCGCATTTCTGTAACTAGGTTTAGGGACTGGAGCGTAGTTATTAATAATAGTCAGAACTGACTGCAAACTGAGCATCATAAATCAGTAGCTCTCATAGTAGTTTTTATATTTCTTTCGTAAGTGTACTCAAAACTAAGAATTTCATTCACAGACGTTTTCGTGCCTCGCAGATAGTCGAGCACAACAAACAAATAAAAATAAAGAAATTGAATCATGGTATGTAAAGAAATCTTTCATTAAAATGACACGTACCACGTCATTACGAAATGTCGTATTCATGATCTATGAAACAAGAATTAATCGAATGTAATTTAATCTAATCATATCATATTGATGACTAGCCATGAAGAGTCATGAATTACCGAAGTTTTTGCCAATACCAGTAACCAAATCAAAACTTGAAAATAAAAGACGACAGTTTTTGTAATAAATCGGGACTTCTATCAAGGCCCTTTCGTCCCTGTGAACTAACCACGAACGATGCCTAATATACCTCTATTCTGAAGTAAGAAAGTGTGCAACATTTAAAGATGAAGTGCATGATGTGAAGTTCTGTCATGGAGATACGGACCCAACACGTAATCGGATTGTTAAATAAGTAAAATCAAATGTTACGTATCGGTTTTTCTTACCAGCTGCTAGGTGCTTGACTCTAAAATAAGGATACAAACTTTTGTGCCCAAGCGTCAATAGAACTGCTCACCTACCGTGCATCCACGAATATAGCTTAAGTATCAGTTGCTTACTCACCAATAGTAAGATGTGTGCGTGTTTGACCAGAAATAACGGCACCTATTGCGATTGTTGGCTACACATGAACAAACATTAAAAGTGCACGTTAAATTTCAATTAATGACAAGTAAAGTAAGAGCACTGTTCCTTTAAATAGCTATCGGTTCATCAAATAAAATAAAATTTTCTATTGTAATTAAGTTTACTGGCGACTGTATTTCTGTTTACCATGACTTCCGCTATGTCATTTCCCAACGTAAACCGGCTCTGCCCAGTTGGTAATGAAGGAACGAGATGTTTAATGCGGATTCTGGATTATAACGTCTTTCTCTTGATGTTACCGGGGGTAAAGTAAATCTGTTTGTGCCTCTTAAAAGTAAATGCGTGAACCCATGCATTGCACCTGTGATAGTTCGTTCCACCAGACCATTGTGGCCACATTTCCCAGCCCCAGGAGTGTGCTGTAACAGGTGATGTGCTTAACTTACAAAATCAGTCACGGTGAAAACGCGCGAGACTATTAAATGGTTAAGTAGAGGCAAGCTTCTGAAGCGGAGATTATGCAATTCTCATGTCAGCAGGATGTAAAGACTCTTCTGGTCACATTGGCTCAATGTGAAGCCATTTTGAAATTTTCACAAACTCAGCAAATTTTTTTGTTCGAGAAAATCCACTGCGAAGTGTGAAGTTACCGGATAATTCGATTATTAGCGTCATGATTACTATAATGTTCTTCATACCGCTGCTGGAACACTGTATTTGAAGATCATTTGATGCCTTTTGGTCATTATAGAAGTAGTTTCTCAAGAACAGGTTCTTTCACTGTCTACGGAATCCATTTCATGTTAATATCAAACATCAGTAATAAGTCTTAGATTACATTAAAACTAAAGTAATAGATGAAGACGTTACTTCATAACAAAAACGCGCTGCCTTTCTTCATTTACTTGCGCCTAGAAATGGCTATCGAGTACTGCCAAACCAAAAAACAAGAGATCTTACTGCATTCCGATATACGTCGCTGTCAGTTCTTTCATATGATTTGGTCGACATGACCTGTTTCAAGTTGTGTGTGACAGACAATGTTTTAGAAAATCAATTGTTTTCCTTTGCAATAAACAGAAAGATTTTCGTTCTAAGCAATCCAAGTACAAAATTTTCGAAATATTAGTTCAAATTTAATATTCGCTTCTATAATGTAGGAAAGTATTCCACAGTTGCAAAACTCGCAGCCGACTCATTGACCTTACACTTAGTCGCTGACCATAAATTCTAGCTCAGAGTGACACCAGATTAAGTAACGTAATGTAGCGAAGACCGTTTACCAGTGATCTTTCTCACCGGGAAATACGCAATTCACTCATTGGGCTCCATAAGTACACTGTAACAGTAATTTCTGTGTGTATGCAATGCATACGGATTAGAATTTGGTAGTGCTCCCTCTTCCACTTCTGTATACAATATGCCTGACCTAAAGGGGCCTTTTACCATTACAGGCCCTGGGCAGCGCAAAATCGTACTGACAACGGTAATGTGCTTATGCTGACAAACTGACTGTTCGTTTTACCTGATTTTTGTAATAATTTAAATAAAACAACATGACCTTTCAGTGGGAGACATTTCGTCCCTCTTTTCCTTCTGTGAAATTTGTCAGTAAGCTTTTTGTCTTTCAGCCAGCGAAGTGCTGCAGAGTACGGCCTGTAAACGATTCACAAGCCACGATTTAGTGCCGTTAAGACGATTTCTTTAAACATTGTCGTAGCTGAAGGAATTTAATTTCGTCCTAAATCATTTCAAGCAGCAACGTTCACAGACATCTCAAATGGGAAAAATGTCACTAGCCAGGTAGGAAGGTTGTAAATCAAACTTCCCACAGTGTGTGTCAGGTTGATCTTTTCGTCTGATAGCACTGCGTAAGTATTTTGTCTATGAGGTATCACAAGTAGTGTTCCTGTAGCTGTGGGAATCGTTGGTTGAAAACGAGTTTAACACCAATGGGTACAGTACTGCTAAATATTCAAAATGATTATCAACCTAATTCTGAGTTCATCCGCAAACTGAGGCGAATTTATTATGTTGAAGCTAGACTGTGTATCCTTGTCTTCCTTGAGTGGGCATTGGAAGGCGTTTACACACACGTATACAATACTATGAATACTCCGAACGCTATAGTTAACGTTGCTCTCATAAACTACTTTATTTTTTAATTCTTCTGGGTCTTCAGCGTGTAATATGTGTTGTAGATACAGTCTTAGAGCAATAAATTGACCGCCGAGTCGTTCACGTAAGGTGGGCAATACAGTTGTGCTCCTCTCAGAATCCTATGTCCGGCAATATGCTCGATCTGGCAACAATGTAGACTGCAGCACTTCCCAGAGGAAGTCTTGACTTCAGTCTTAGTACTTTATTCTTGACTACGACCGTAGTCTTGAGGTAAAACACGAGACTAGCTAATACGACATCTGGTAACTAAAAGCGCACGACGACAAAGTTTTTATAGCCCCTTTTCTCTCGGTGCTGAAGCTATGAGTGTAATTGAAGAGAATCTACAATAGACTTCGCTTTATGTCACACTGGTAATAATAGTTTGGTTCAACAATGTTTTAGCGAAAGATTTCTTTGCCGACCATCTGCCTCTGAACACCGCATGCGTCTGAGTTCTCAGGGACCCGTTTACTGCCTACCGGCGGGGGCTGAGGCACTGCATTGGTTCGCCTTCTGCAGACAACGTCTGCTCCACTCCGCACTCTCGACCATGTAAAATGCTTTAATGTTGTTGAGTGGTGACAAATAAAATCTGTCTACGATTTGTGTTTCACTCTTGATAACAAAGGAGGCAAAAAACCGTTTTTATTTGATGATTATTTTATTATACTAGAATGCAATACATCAATGTGGCACAGAATTAAATTCATTGTTTCTGATCCAGTACACTACAATGAAAGCGTCACATTCCGTTCTTTTTCCTTTCACGGAAGGTTCCTCAAATAATTTATTATTGTCATGGATTCATATGTGTTAGTCAAGGCACGGAGAGTACAGTGTTTGGTTTCTTTCTTTGGTTCTCTATGGTAAATGGTAAATGCTAGAACCGCTGTTAGCAAATGTTTGCAGGGAGTTCCTAATTGCTACTGTGTAAATTTAGCATAGAGGCTCTATAGTAATCAAGAGGTTCATTTCCTTCATACTTATCACCCTGGCATGTAAGTCTTAAGTGAAGAACGATATTGAAATTCGTATCGCTGATGGTCGATTCGAATTTCTTCAGAGACGCTGGTATTTCGAAGCTGCTTGGCAGTCACAAAACCAAGATCTATGACCATTAACACAACTTACTGAGTCGAACTACCAAGAGGATTTGATGTGTAAAGGTTTTCTTCCGATTTCGATACAGAATTTTTTTTTGTAAATTCGCAGCTCCATGAAATATCATCAGAAAAAAAGCTCGCACACGCTGGCCTCTACCACGGTTAGAACTGACGACTGATTGAGCCGTTCTGACCCGAGACACGGGCGGTACCACCGGGCTACGGACACACAGCTGATTGTACGCCACTCTCATCATGGTGTAAGTCCCTCAGCCTCATAACGCATCGTGAAAGATAGTAAAAGGTGTCACTTATGTGAAGAATAGCATTTCTTTAGGCAAAAAATTGAATTTTCTGTCTCAGTGTCTTGGTTTACGTGAGGATTATATAGCACGAGTCATTCAAATGGAAAGGGAATATCAAGTGAATTTAGCGAGTCAATTCAGTAACATACGCGGAAACGATTGCCCTGTCACAGTGTTGCCTAATGTTTGTGACGATGTTGCCAATTCTCAGATGTGCTAGGAACAACTCTGTAGCGGTATGTGAGGAGAATCCAGTGCTCGTGTCATAGGAGGATACGAAGAGGAGGCGCGGGGTTTGGTTAATATGCAGCGTTTTCTCCTACCAGTTATGTCAAACATTCAGGTGTATAACCTTCCATCACGATTACATTTTCCTACAAAATAGATACGAATAAAACACTTACCTTGTTACTTTGTGACAAAAGATTATTTCAGTACAATAAAAAGTTTTTGGAAATCACTTATTCCCACCTGTCCCAAAAGTAAGACAACAAACACTTTGCACATTGAAATCGATTGAACCTATGTGCAGTCTTGTGACGTTTAAATAAATCGTCTTAATGGCACTAAATCGTGGTTTGCGAATCATTTACCGGCCGTACTCTACCGCATTTCACTGGCTGAAAGACAAATAGCTTACTGACAAATTTCACAGAAGAAAAAGCCGGCCGCGGTAGTCTAGCGGTTCTAGGCGCGCAGTCCAGTACTGCGCGACTGCTACGGTCGCTGGTTCGAATCCTGCCTATGGCATGGATGTGTTTGATGTCCTTAGGTTACTTAGGTTTAAGTAGTTCTAAGTTCTAGGGGACTGACGACCACTGATATTAAGTCCCATAGTGCTCAGAGCCATTTGAACCATTTTGAACCACAGAAGGAAAAGAGGGACGAAATGTCTCCCACTGAAAGGTCATGTTGTTTTATTTGAATTATTACAAAATCAGGTAAAACGAACAGTCAGGTTGTCAGCATAGGCACATTACCGTTGTCAGTACGATTTTGCACTGCCCAGGGCCTGTAATGGTAAAAGGCCCCTTTAGGTCAGGCATATTGTATACAGAAGTGGAAGAGGGAGCACTACCAAATTCTAATCCGTATGCATTGCATACACACAGAAATTACTGTTACAGTGTACTTATGGAGCCCAATGAGTGAATTGCGTATTTCCCGGTGAGAAAGATCACTGGTAAACAGTCTTCGCTACATTACGTTACTTAATCTGGTGTCACTCTGAGCTAGAATTTATGGTCAGCGACTAAGTGTAAGGTCAATGAGTCGGCTGCGAGTTTTGCAACTGTGAAATACTTTCCTACATTATAGAAGCGAATATTAAATTTGAACTAATATTTCGAAAATTTTGTACTTGGATTGCTTAGAACGAAAATCTTTCTGTTTATTGCAAAGGAAAACAATTGATTTTCTAAAACATTGTCTGTCACACACAACTTGAAACAGGTCATGTCGACCAAATCATATGAAAGAACTGACAGCGACGTATATCGGAATGCAGTAAGATCTCTTGTTTTTTGGTTTGGCAGTACTCGATAGCCATTTCTAGGCGCAAGTAAATGAAGAAAGGCAGCGCGTTTTTGTTATGAAGTAACGTCTTCATCTATTACTTTAGTTTTAATGTAATCTAAGACTTATTACTGATGTTTGATATTAACATGAAATGGATTCCGTAGACAGTGAAAGAACCTGTTCTTGAGAAACTACTTCTATAATGACCAAAAGGCATCAAATGATCTTCAAATACAGTGTTCCAGCAGCGGTATGAAGAACATGATAGTAATCATGACGCTAATAATCGAATTATCCGGTAACTTCACACTTCGCAGTGGATTTTCTCGAACAAAAAAATTTGCTGAGTTTGTGAAAATTTCAAAATGGCTTCACATTGAGCCAATGTGACTAGAAGAGTCTTTACATCCTGCTGACATGAGAATTGCATAATCTCCGCTTCAGAAGCTTGCCTCTACTTAACCATTTAATAGTCTCGCGCGTTTTCACCGTGACTGATTTTGTAAGTTAAGCACATCACCTGTTACAGCACACTCCTGCGGCTGGGAAATGTGGCCACAATGGTCTGGTGGAACGAACTATCACAGGTGCAATGCATGGGTTCACGCATTTACTTTTAAGAGGCACAAACAGATTTACTTTACCCCTGGTAACATCAAGCGAAAGACGTTATAATCCAGAATCCGCATTAAACATCTCGTTCCTTCATTACCAATTGGGCAGAGCCGGTTTACGTTGGGAAATGACATCGCGGAAGTCTTGGTAAACAGAAATACAGTCGCCAGTGGCTAGTCATCAATATGATATGATTAGATTAAATTACATTAGATTAATTCTTGTTTCATAGATCATGAATACGATATTTCGCAATGATGTGGAACGTGTCATTTTAATGAAAGGTTTCTTTATATACCATGATTCAATTTCATTACAACTTTTTGCTCTCTCTCTCTCTCTCTCTCATTATTTTTATCTCTCTCTCTCTGTCACACACACACACACACACACACACACACACACACACACACACACACACATTCTTTTTTTATTTTTATTTGTTTGTTGTGCTCGACTATCTGCGAGGCACGAAAACGTCTGTGAATGGATTTCTTAGTTTTGAGTACACTTACGAAAGAAATATAAAAATTACTATGAGAGCTACTGATTTATGATGCTCAGTTTTCAGTCAGTTCTGACTACTGTTAATAACTACGCTCCAGTCCCTATACCTAGTTACAGAAATGCGAATCAGACGCATTACGTGTTCCAGGCCGTGGCAGCCGCGACTTGGAGACACCAGGTTTGGTCACTTCCCAGCCCACTGTAAGATCACTTCGGTTAGTCTTCTTCCTGCTGGTATTGTAACTGAGATTTGGCAACAAGGCAATGTATGTTTGGCAACTCTGTGATCGACGAGTTACTTCCTGGTGTGCACGGAATTAAGCCTCAAAGTTCACTTGATTTTACCTGTCATTTCCATTGAATAATATGAGCTATTATCGCTTGAGGTGTAACAAAAGATTGTAAATTTACGGTTTTCAGCCCAGGAAAGTCGTTGCACGTGGAAATCGCAACTAATCTCGTCCTTCAAATAGCGGTTTACGAGCTCTAGCCAGGATTGGTCTCGTAAGCGGAAGCTAAGACACATACTTCATCACCAGGTCTGTGGTAACGTGCTGACATGTAAAAAGGCGTCTGATACAGTTCGCAGTTCCAGTCTCACTGAATGTAGCGTTTTTATCCCTTCTGTAAAAGACCTACAAGCAATCAGATCAAACATCGATAAGGAAATGGCAAGAAAATACTTTTTGCTCATAGTGCAATGGTAAAAAACTTACAATACTGCACAACAGGTAACGCCTGTTTCCGCTGCTGACAAGCAAATTTTGGATTTCTAGGAATACACAAGTTTATTTATGAAATGCCACTTTTGCATACGTCTTGAGTATGACACAGCATACCAATTAAACACAGACCGAATCAAATTCTAAGTGAGTAGTATTTTACCAATTCGTGACGATAGAGGCACACGAGTGTGCAGATAATCAGTTTTATTAAAACAGACTTTCGTCGTAAGGTTATCGTGGGTACATTTATTTCATTTTTTTATAATACAGTTCACAATGTTCGTAAGGTTTCCTTTAATGTTGTTAAAACAATAGTAAACATGAGAGAAAAATTAATCATGAACGATATATGCGAATTCTCTGATGCTATCTACAACAGTCTGATAATGCACATGCAGTTTATTGATTACATGCATGTAGAAAACTTGTTCTGAATTAAAGCTGTCATACAAGGTTTGAAGAAGAATAAAATGCCACTACCAGACGACAGCTACTGTAGAAAATACTTTTCCGACGTATTTTGGTTGTCTATTAAACCTGAAATGAACAAAATGTCGTAGAAGTTAGTCCTTTTTCCATATACGACTATTTTGGGTTGAGAGGGGAAGGTAATTATGTTACAAGTTCCATTAGATTGATAATTTTAGCTGACAGCAGAGTTGCGTTTTAAAAAGACGTAAGAGTAACTGTACTCGATCTCGCGACACCTTATCTATAGCGCGCGATACTTACCTTTACGCCACTAGCTGACACGTAGCTGTAGCAGCTCCAGAACTTCTGCATTCCACAGTGCTGTGGGATAATGCATATCGCCAGGTCAATACTTATGAGAGACAAACAGTTATACCTTTTCTTTTGCACTGCACGACGTTTTCAACAAACCGATAGCGCAATAGGGTAGCTCAATATCTGCATCCTACACAGTTGGCAGTTCTGTGTTGGTGGCAGTTACGTGATTTTATTTTGGTGATTACAAAATAAAGATGAATGCATGCACTCGGTAGCCGAGTCAGCAAGTTCATGATGATTCTGTGAACCAAGTAAATGAATTTACTGAACATGCTGCAATTTTATGCAGGGAGACTGTGTGTCAGAATTCTCAGCCAGTGTGGTACAACAGTGTTATGATAGAAAAATGAGCCATTGAGAACAGGATTTGGCGGTCTGTTGGGGTGATGATAGGTTCATGTATCTATGGACTGGATTCGATTCCAACTTCGGTCAATGATTTTAGATAGGGAGAGACAGATTCCATTCTCTTCTGGCTACACCAAGTGAAGAAGATATACTGGCATTGTGGTATGAAATTCACATTAAAAATGATATTCCTTCTCTACCAAGTAGACGTTATGTTGAGCCACAATAAAGTCAGGAGTGGCGACATGTTGAAACTCTATCACCAGTAACCTTTCTCATAGTAGTTATTTATTTCTAGTGACGAAACAAACGCTATGTAGGCTCACAGGACACTTATTCCATCTTTTATCTGAGCTTCTGTATGTCGATAAAATTGGTTCTGAACTGGGAATGCAACTCAGACCGCCCTTAATGCGGAATTTGATCCCTTCGTGACAGTATAGCTCGGCTACAGTTTGTTGTTTGTTCAAAACCCCAGATTCCTCAACATCTCCACATATTGCGCATGAATGGGTTCGAATCCTGGCCCGGCACTAAAGATTTCATTATGTGTTATCAAGCTCTAGCATGAGGTCACCTATCTGCTGGTGGATGATAATTTCGATTTTTAATGTACTTTCATTCGTTGTCAACACTAACGATATTTGACGTTTTTGACTCCCAGTGAGACACAGAACTATTTGCGAGATCACTGTAAGTTCAAAGATGTTATTCCGAGCTGCTGGTGGAGAAAACTTCGGTTGCTGACGTCTATTTGTCTGTAGTCATCAACGATATGCGTGGAGCTCTATGCCCAGTCAGCACTGAACTCTTCGTCATATTATTTGTAGTTCAAACATGCTCACATGTCGATGCTGGTACAACAAACCCATATTTAACGTTCGTTTTCTCTACAATGTAACAGCGATAGGTGCCGGGTTGGAGTCCTGGGAAGGAAAAAAATTAATGTTTCGTCTCGTCATTTCAGTTAAAACATCTAGCTACTGCCGCGAAAATCCGATATGTTGCAGTTGATTGTGCTTCGATATCAGTCCGATTAGGTTCTGGGTTCGAATCCCTGTCCTACACAAAGCCTTACCTCACGGTATTTCAAATAAGTTACTCGTTATGAAGCAATATTTAACATCCCTCGTAGTTCGTTAACAGGGACAATAGGCGCTGGGTAGGAATTCGCGTCCGTTAAAAATGTTTGCGTTATGTAATTTAAAGTTTGGTATTTGCTAACTGATACTGTTTGAAATCGAGGTATATCACTCTCTGTATGCCTAATCAGGAATGACTGTAAGTTTCCGTTAGTCTCGAAATCTTTGCTTCGTCTGCATGACCAGAGTTGCAGGACGAGACGGTTCGTTGTGTCATTTGAAGTACATACGTATTCTCAACTAGCTGCTCGTAAATAACTTAAATTTTTAGTGTCAGTTTGTGTTAAATAATAAGTACGGTATGTTACTTTGAAGAGGAAATCATGAATACGACGAACGTACTACGTGCATTACCTATCTGAGTGGTAACATTTCAGGTATGTTATTTATTGTAATAAATGTGAGTTTACAAGCCTTAAGGACAGTCTTACCTGTGACAAGGTGTTCCCTGATATTTGTAGTATCGTAGTATTACTTTACATCTTGAGTTATTGGGATACTGAGCAGTGTTTTCTAGTGGTGACGTGTTGGAACCATTTCAATAGTCAAACGACTGTACCTAGGAGCGATTAGAGGACCTGCTAGACAGCTGCGTTATGTGGGTTGCATGCGAATCAGGCGAAATGCAATTCAGTTCGTTCGGATACTTTTGAGCACGACTGTTTATAATAGATATGTCGTTTAGCTTTTTCTGCTTCACCAAAACAAATATTCCCTATTCAAACGTATCTTCTTCTTCCTTCGAATGGGCTAGCTAAGGCGCACGATATTCAACTTTTCAGCCTGGAGACGTACTTGATGTTTGCCCAGTAATCCCGCATTCTCTGGTTATGTTTCTTCCTTCTCTCCTTTGTCCAAAGGGCGCCGGTCTTTTTACAGGGTGATCTGTCCTCCTCTTTTCTTTCAGACTCCTGAGAAGTGCTCTGTTTCTAATGTCACTTTCAGTTATGTTCAGTTCCTGGATGTCTTTCTTGACCTACTCATCCATACGTTTATTAATTTAAACTTCCATAAGATGATGAAATGTTGGAGGGGACACCAAAAAATAACTTACACATTAATATGAGAAGCGAAGTAACTTTTGCTGAATTCTGTGCTGCGCTTAACAGTGGCGGATATATATAACATTACAATACTTTCCAGTAGTCGTTCAGTTCCTCGACGACAGCAATCCGCTCATTGATCACGGGAGCGTTGGTTGTGTAAACGTCCTTACCATTCCCCGACTCCACCGCTTCACCAGGATGTCCTTTCAGCTTGCCAAAAAGACGGAAATCTCATGGTGCGAAATTAGGGTTTCACGGTCAGCATCACCCAAGCCTGAGCGACCTTGGTTAATCTATTGGCACTTTCAGAATACGGTTGGACCCAATATTGCATTTGGTTTATGTAGCACCAGAATTTCGCTGTGAATATGTGTGTAATTCAGTACTTTTCGGCACAAGATTCGTAGTGTCCCGCGTATTTTATCTTTGAATCACGTGTCCAGTTGCACCATTTCGCTCCCATGTTTTCATGTACTTGTGATCCACACTGTATCAGCACTGTGTCTGCAGCAGACATGGAACGCGTACTCTCTTTTGACAATGCGCA
This sequence comes from Schistocerca serialis cubense, assembly GCF_023864345.2. Lineage (NCBI taxonomy): Eukaryota > Metazoa > Arthropoda > Insecta > Orthoptera > Acrididae > Schistocerca > Schistocerca serialis. Next base: position 1,263,905,254 of record NC_064638.1, on the reverse strand, counting down.
ATTCCTGTTGTGCAACGATCTTAAGGTGGGAAGACGTGTGTAACTTACTTTCTGAAGCCGCTGCTTACGTCTTGTAGTGAACGTCATTGTTTGACGTTACTACGCTTTGTCTCTGGTTCAATTTCTCAACCTGAAAACCAGATAATGAGTACTGTCTGTCTCGTTTCCATCAACACCATGTTTCAGATACTAATGAATAAGCATACTCATTCTGGGCTAGGCAGCTTCGTTTACATAAAGAAATGCCTTTTTAAATTCTTATGTTTCTCATGTTATTGGCTAGGTAAGATATTAGCAATTTACAGACATCTTTACAATTACGTCGAGTAATTTAAGTCGAATAACAATTATTTCTGGAATACATAGCTTGAAACCTGAAGGTAGCAGGAATAAAATACATGAAACCACAGGCTATAATTTGTAGAGAAACCAGGTAGTGTTATAACAATTGAACCACTTGAATCGGAGACAATGACTGACAAGAGAAATTTTAGAGTATTTGCCCTTGAAAACAAATGCAGTTTCGATAGACTATAAGGTAGAGCGTTAATCCGCCGGAAATTTCTAAGCACCGTACACTCCACCGAAGAGTGAAAGTTCATTCTCGAATTCGGCCGTGTTTGCGCGTAAGTATTCTATTAAAATACCAATATTTGACATTCGGAGACGTGTCACTTAAATCTCGCTCACAGTCCTGAAATGCTAACTGACGGTATAAGCTACAGCACACTCGACAGCGCAAATATTGGCCAACGGATATCGCAGCCGGAATTTAAGTCCGGTGCAGCACGGCCGTGAACAAAATTCAACGTGCCATATCTTTCTATTTACTTTGTTAATATGCAGAGGAGGAAATTTAGTTCGAAAATTGCAGGAAACTGACCCTATCAATATTCCACGTTTGTTGCAACAGGGCCCAAAATATTTTCTGCAAATAGAATATGCTGGTATGAAGTGTACATATAATCCACGCTGACTTAAGAAATACACATTTGTAAAGATTGGCTAAACCTGAATAAACAACGTCTAGGATTCATATGTAAAGTACTCCATGTTCGACTCCATGTGAATTTTCTTTAATTTTTTTCGTTTTTTCTGAGACACATTATTCTGATTCAAAAACTAGTTGTTTATGAAGTCCACCACTGTATTACGTAGAGGTGCCAAAAGACATGAGATAGCAATCACTTCTCTAATGGAACTACTCTTACCGACATTTTTTTTTAAGTCATACATCGTCTCACTGGGTTGATGTGACCCTACAGCTTCCTTTAGTACCAGGCAAGTTATTCCGTGAACTCTGCGGAGAACCTCTTCATTCCTTATGTAGCAGTCCACTTAATTTCCAGCATCATTCTATAGCACCACATGTCAAACGCTTCGATTCTCTTCTGTTCTCTTCTGTTCCCTTCTTCCTGCAGCCCACGATCCACACAGTAATATCGACCAAGCGCACATTCTGAAAAATTTCTTCCTAAAGTTAAGGCCGATGTTTGATGCTAGTAGTTTTCCTTTGACCGGAAATGCTTTTGTCCGGGATAGTCTGCCCTTTTTGTCCTCCTTGCTTCATCCGTCATTGTTGTTTTGTTTCCAAGGAAGCAGAGTTGTTTTTCCTCTACTTAGTAGTCTCCAGTTTTGATGTTAAGTTTAGTGATGATCTCCATTCTGCTACTGCTCATTAGTTTTGCCTTTCTTCGGTTTAACCTCAATTTTTGTCCTGAGCTATCCAGGGAGATTTTAAGCGTGAGAATGACTTGTGAGTAGCATCCGAATAATTCTGTAGTTAACAAGGTTGCCAGAGAAAGGTAACGTCACGGTTTCAAGTCCCAGTAAGACAGGCATTTTTAATCTGCCAAGAAGTTTCAGAGCAGTGCTCTTTCTTTAGTTCTAGACCAAATAGTGTTTGAATATAAATGTTCGTTATTAAGGTAGAAAATTTTCACCTTATATTCATTTCTACATATTGTGGCAGCACCTCGTCGACAAGGTATAAAAGGGCGCTGCATTGGCGGAGCTGTCATCTGCACATAGGTGGTTCATATTGAACGGTTTATGATTTGATCATGACCCCACGACGGCAATTAATACTGTTTGAATGCGAAATGTTAGGGAAATAAATATTTCGAGACTACCAAATTTCACGTATTACCTGTCACCACGCATCACTTAATAATCGACGGCAGCGGCTTTCGCATAGTGTTGCCAGTACTAACAGACTAGCAAATTGCTTGAAATATCCGGAGAAATCCATTTAGGACGTACGATGAAAGTGTCAGTTGCGACAGTGTGGCAAAATTTGGCGTTAATGGGCTATGACAGCAGATGACTTGCTTTGCTAACACCACGACATCGCTTGCAGCACTTCTTCTGGGCTCGTGACTATTTCGGTTGGACTCTAGACGACTGGAAAACCGTGGTCATGTTAGATGAGTCCCAATTTCAGCTGATAAGAGCTGATGGTAGGGTTTGAGCGTGGCGTAGACACCACGAAACCATGGATCCAAGTTGTCAACAAGGCACTGAGCAAGCTGATGGTGGTTCCATAATGATGTGGCTCATTCACATGAGATGTACTGGGTCCTCTGGTTCAATTGAACGGATCATTGAGGTGAAATGATTATGTTTAGCTACTTGGAGACCATTTGTTCGCAAGCAACGAATGAATTTTTATGAGCAATAGTGCGCCATGTCACCAGGCCACAATTGTTCGCACTTGGTTTCAAGAAGATACTGGTCAGTTCGAGCTAACGACTTCGTCTACCAGACTGCCCGACATGAATCACATCGAACAATTATGGAACATAATCGAGAAATCAGTTCGTGCACAAAATCCTGCAGTGCCAACATTCTCGCAATTATCGACGGCCCTAGAGTCAGCACGGCTCAGTACTTCTGCAGGGCACTTCCAACAACTTGTTGAGACCGCATCAAACTGCTGCATCACACAGGGCAAAGGGATGTCCCATACGATATTAGAAGGTATGCTATGACTTCTATCACTTCAGCATACAACATTTCGATGATGTGGAGCAGCTGATTTCCCACAGAATATGTGACGGAATTTTTGCTATAAATCAATGAGGGTCGGTTTTGGTAGAGAGTAAACGCCCTGGAGTCTAAAAATTTCATTTGCTTACTCTTTTTTTTGACAATAAGTGAGAAATGTTCAGACAGTTTCAATTGTATTACAGCCGAGCGGTCTAAGGCGCTGCAGTCATGGACTATGCGGCTGGTCCCGGTGGTTCGAGTCCTCCCTCGGGCATTAATGTGTGTGCTTGTCCTTAGGATAATTTAGGTTAAGTAGTGTGTAAGCTTAGGGAATGATGACCTTAGCAGTTAAGTCCCATAAGATTTCACACACATATGAACATTTTGAACAATTGTATTACAATCTGTCCTGGCGAGTTAATTCTGCATATAAACAAACCGTTCTGTAATATCCAATGATATTCTACACCCAAGGTCAAATACCTGCACCAGATCACTTTCAGTTGCGCCGTGCCACATCGTCAATGGGCTGTTGATGGCGGTATCACTGCATTTTTGGGTGAAGGGAATTTGACATGGTCGGAGGCTAGGGCCCGTTACGATGTTCCTGAGTCCACTGCTCAGCAATGGTTAAAACGTTAATACGAGGCTATAGAATACAGCAGCCGCATGGTAACTGGACTTTGGTGTGTAACAACATCTTTCTAGGAGGAGGAAGTTTTCAACACGTTGCGGAAAATTCCTTTGTTAAACGATGAGGAGTTAAAGTAGGTTCGGGGGCAAACGAGCAGCCAACAAGGAGAGGTTCCGTTGCGATCGTCAACTATAACGATTAACATTTTTCGAGAACAGTATCTATCACTACTGACGGAACGTCACATTTACCGACGAATCGGTGCTGTACTCAGCGAATGATGGTGCATTACGAGTATACAGGTAGTAGGTACTCGTTTCGCGCCCAAAAACATCCATGAGTGATTTCACAGTGGCCGTGTGTCTGTGGCAGTTCGGAACTGGATGCGTTGTCTTGGAAATGGAATGCTTCGCAGGATACACAGTCAACTTCAGACTGCCGAGTACACCAGTTTTATGATTAATATCACGGTATCACCAGTGCTGGAACTAAATTCTCAGGAAGTAACCTGTTTCCAGCAGGAGTAGTCTTCTGTAGACATGATAGCGATAGTGCCCAGTGTTTGTCGGAATAGAAAGAGATTTTTCTTCCTTATTGGCCTCCTTCCGCACCAGACCTAAGCGAATGTGTAGAGGTGAAACAGGTCCCGCAGTAAAAGGGGCTTGACGCCCCACCAAGAACCCGTGACGACCTTGTGACGTAACCCTAGGTGCCTGGGAGGAGGTGGCAGACATTGGGAGAATGTCTATTACCCACCTCAAAGACTCCCAGCCTATAAGAGAGCAGACGGTCGTTGACGTTTGAGGTCTTAAGTGGTAAAGAAGCAACACGATGTACCTTTATGAGGTCGGACAGCCGGCCGGAGTGGCCGTGCGGTTCTAGGGACTACAGTCTGGAGCCGCGTGACCGCTACGGTCGCAGGTTCGAATCCTGCCTCGGGCATGGATGTGTGTGATGTCCTTAGGTTAGTTAGGTTTAAGTAGTTCTAAGTTCTAGCGGACTGATGACAACAGCAGTTAAGTCCCATAGAGCTCAGAGCCATTTGAACCATTTTTTTGAGGTCGGAAAAGTCTTAATAAGGTCAGTTAACTGTTCGGTCTCTTAATTTAGTGCTTTGTGGTGATTAAACAAACCGATGGAGTAACGCATGAAAATAGCACTAAACCACATAAGAACCAAAACTTGTCGCCATGCAGTCATCTCCTGGATCGCTGACTATGTCGCTTAGCTAAGAGTGCCTTATGCTACAGATTCCGCCCTTTAGGTACTCCACCTCACGAAATGAAGTGCCTTTACTGTCTCCAGTGCTAGGAATGACGCAGCGTAGTTTTCTTGCGTGCTTTTAGAGGGTGTGTCTTTCTGTTAATTGTGTCAGAAAGGTGTTAATGCTTCTACTATGCTGTCATTTACATGAGTCCTTTACTTTTATGAGCAGTTTTGTACAACCCACAACGTGCCTAGCTCCTGAGTAACATGGTGGGTATTTCGAATTTCAGCCAAAGCCACAATCTGCGTCGTCAGGTGATTACAGTTACGTACATTGTAGACAATGTCATCAGACAGCAACTGTTAATCAGAATTGAGGCAATGTATATTTTTGTATCAGGTAAGAAGTATTATTTTAGCCACTTCACGTTATGTGGAAGGCGTCCTTTATGAGGTTGTTGTTAGTGGTAAGCATTGATGATTTTGTGCAGTTGCATATGAGGCAGCCGAAAGGATGTACAGTTAATTTCATTTTGACGCCATAAACACACTCAAGTCCAAATCCTAACGTATGGTCATCAGTGAGGTACAACATTTACAACTGAAAGCACATTTATTATGAACCCTAATGTTCTACCAGAAAAGAACTGCATTTGTATACGGAAAGCGCTACTATTTATGATGACATTGTATGTTCCAGAATATACAAACGTTACAAACATAAATTTGGAGTATCTTCCAGAAATAATAAATGGTAAATAAGAAAATAAATGCTCTTCAGTGTTTCAAACTGGCAACCCGCATTAGGCTGCACAGGTAACGAAACCGCTGAGCAATTGTGCAAGCATCTTCACTTGCTGCGTTAATAATACCATTCGTGATCTAACTCTGGGCTGCCTCACATGCTGCTACATGAAATCGACAATGCTTGCCACTAATAACAAACATGTAAAAGATGAGAATGAGATATTCACTCTGCAGCGGAGTGTGCGCTGATGTGAAACTTCCTGGCAGATTAAAACTGTATGCCGGACCGAGACTCGAACTCGGGACCTTTGCCTTTTGCGGGCAAGTGCTCTCTGAGGACCGGGCGTGAGTCGTGCTTGGGTAGCTCAGTTGGCAGAGCACTTGCCCGCGAAAGGCAAAGGTCCCGAGTTCGAGTCTCGGTCCGGCACACAGTTTTAATTTGCCAGGAAATTTCATGTAAAAGACGATTTACAATTTGTCTGAAGTATCTCATTTTGAGAAGACCGAGGGAGTGATCCGTTTTTCTTGCTAAAAACATTCATCAGCGTAGATCGCATAAATATTTCTTTATTTATGACAAACGGTAGGTAGACTTTGCAGCCACCTTCAGGTCTCAAAAATCTTTTTCTTATGAGACATGATTACTTTACGTTGGACCTCACGCCAGCTTGTCATGTGGAAAAAAATTCAGCGTAGTATAAAAGGTTTCTCATAACTAAAATATTTAGAAACATAAAGCAGCTGAAGATGACGGCAAAGACTTTCGAAACCAGTTGCTTTCCAATTGATGGTAATGGTTAACTATCGAAACACATATCGGATGAGAAACAACTTCAGAACTCTCACAGAGATATAAATTTCTTTCTTTACCTCACTGAATCTCGTTCCACGCCTGCAGCAATGTGGCTAACTTTACAAACAAAAGCAGTAAAAAGCCGTCCCTAGTTTTAATACCTGACCTGCACTTGGCAGGACAAAATGTTCCTGTTTAAGGAGAACTGGAGATAAGCTGGAACAGCGGGGTGAGAAACGGTACAAGGACGAGAAGATCTCGCATTTCCGGGCGATTATTTTCTCGAAATTAATCTGGTAAAGGGGTCGTGCTGGGGGCCATTAGGTGGCCGTCCAATTAAGCGAGAGATACGCGGCAGTGTGGTGGGTGGGAGGGCAGCGGTTCCCGTGAATAATCCAGCAGCATAATCTCGGAAAGCCAGCAGCCGCCGACCTGGGCGGTCGTGCAGTACAAACAGGTTGACTGGGCGCCGCAGGGGCTGCGATACTGCACCGCCACACACTCTCATATCTCGTGTGCTCTTCCAACACAGCTGCAGACTGCAAAGGTCTGCAGTGCGTCATTAGGTTCTGTTCCGAAACACAATTATTGGTGTGCTTTTAGTTCGATTAGCATTTTAATGTCCTGGCAGTGGATATTATTCTTAAGTGAGAATAATATATTGAAAATAACCACTCCTAGATCCTAGGCAAGATCCTTTGTATCGGGGAAAAACTGATAACCTTTTACGCCCTGTCTCCAATGGCGTCTTTCGTGATCGAGAATCAGTATAGACTGGGCAACAATGGAGAAGCAAGTTGGCCTTGTCCTTTTCAATGGAACCTTATTGACATTTGGCTCTGGCTATTCAGGGAACGATACAAAAACCTAAATATCAATGGCAGGAGAAAGATTCGAATTGTCTTCGTCCAGAATGCGAATCCTCCAGTGCCTTCCTAGTGCACCGTTGCGCAAGGTAGAGAAATATCCTGACTTATTGGTCCAACAAAGCTTTCCCTTCGTCTTCAGTCGTACTCTTTATGTCATCAGTCTTACGTCAGTTTGATGCTGTTCTCTGTCTATCCCTAACCTGTGTCAGTCATTTAGTCTCTACGTAAATATTACACCCAATAAGTACTACACAATATTCTGCGTAGCCTACCTAAGAGATAGTATCCAAAAGTTGCCGAAATATATTAACCAAAATTATTTCCACCTACACAGAAACTATTCTGCACCATCAACTTCAAAATAGTCCCGTCCAGAGAGCATGCATCGATCTCAACGATTATGCAACTTTTGAAATGGGCCTGGATGACTTCTTTTTCCAGTGTTTAGCACTGTTTGCGATTCCTCTTACGTCACCTCTACTGCCAGAAATCTTCGCCCTTTCGTTTTCATCTTGCGGAAGAGGATGGGGTCTCACAGAGCTAAGTCTTGTGAGTTACGCGGGTGGGGAACAACTATGTTCTTGCTTTTAGCAAAACGTTTCCTGAGTACAGAATGCGATCGCGCATTATCTATCTGATGTACGCAATTGTTCGCATGGCATTAGTATAGACGTTCTCACCACGTGGCTGGCCTAAACCGTCTTGAAAAATCACCTAATAACTATTTGTTACAATATGACGACCAGGTACGCATTCTTCTCGAAAATTTGGTCAGTATAAAAAGAAATGAACTAGGACTTAATGACATTCTTCATTTCTCCGTTCTTTCTTAGCTGAGGTATAGAAGCAACGTTCAATTTCGAGGACTGATCATTAAATCTTTGAAAGATTGGTTTAATATCCTTAAAGCAGTTGATAAATCCCCTGTGGGCTAACACACGATGTCGCTTCCTAACATCTTTAAGCATTCATGGCTCAAACTTCGCTGTAGTCTTGAAAAATTGGTTGACATCTACCAAAACTATAACCAAGGTGATGCATATTTCTTTGGTTTTTCTGTCATGTAGAATCACAGCGGGCATTTTCTCATCGTTTTTAAGTATGATATTGAATATAAAGGCATTTATATCAGTGGAAAATATCAGTCTACGTCTGACCTAAAGCGCTGTCGTCAGACTCTTGCCACAACATTTGGCGTGTTTATGTAGTGGTATTATTAAGTTTAGTCACAGCTTTATACAGACACAGTTGTTCTCGGTTATCCATCACAAAACCTCAAACATACGGAAATACAGCAATGGAAATGGCTCACCAACACCACACGAAGCGAAGAAAATGCCAGAAAGATTGAAGAACACCTAGTGGTACTTCAGACTCATACCAATCTGCAGGCAAAATTAGAATTTCCGAAACTCTGCGACATTATCTCACACAGCTTGTGGGGCTGCGGATAGAATTAATGTTGTTAAATGTCCCTATTATTTAGAATGTTATTTATGCTGACTTTCGCCGTTCTCAACACTGGCTCTCTAACTACAATATTAGCAACCAGAAAGTGATTAGTAAAACGTGAAGCCTGTAATTAGAATTCCTAGTGGCCACTTCATCTGAGAATACACTTATAGTTACAGCTTATAGCTCTGGGGAATTAAGAGATTGTCCGGGATTTGTAATCAAAAACGATTTTCTAAAATAGTTGAGTATATTCTGAAAGTCACAGATGAAAAACAAAAGAATCCACACAACGTAACTAACAGAGCAGTTCAGAGTCTAATGCGCTGATGCAACTATAATTGTCCAAATTGAATATTTAAATGAATGCTCGCCATAATTTGATGATTAGTTTCATCAAACGCCACGCTAAATAATAGTAGAATGTTTGTCCCGCGGCGGAACGTGAAAATACGACAATACGCAAACTGAAGATCGATAATTAAAGTCAACCCAGAGTTAACACTTCACTCGCAAATGATTTCATGGTTACGCGTATCTCAAGTAACTTAATACGGCATCTGAGGCTATTTGTAGCAATGATACCGACGCGATGCAACTCCCGACACAGATGACGTGCTATTCAGCGTCTGGAGAGAGCTGGGGCCTTCCTTCCTCGCACAGCGTTCTTATATATAAAGCCGCGGCGCGGACGACTAAGGGAACGCCTGATCAAATCGGCTCTCCCGACTAGCCGCTGGGCTAGTAATGCACCACTTTAAGTCACTGAATAATTCATAGCTTCTCTTGCTGATGGCCGATGAAGCTCTTAATTTAAATGTGCATTCAGCACACAGGTAAGTATTACTAATAAAACTTTGACGTGGCTAAGTTAAATATTTTGGGCGAGAGAATTAATTTAATTACACTGCACGCAGTAGACGAGCTCTGAACTGGCCCTTTGGAGATACGCTATCGCTATAGTTTTATAGGTATTCAAATGAAACTTCTCACATCTTCACAGTTATAGCGGATCTCCAACCTACTTAAATATAAACATCCTAGCCTTATTTATTAGCCTACTTAATCTATCTTGCTTCCTTACGTTTTAAGACAAAAACCAGAAAATCATGAATTTCCACTAAAATCTTAAATTGTAAGATCCACAAGACTGTTTTTATTAAATAATTATGAAAAATGAATCTAATTACCAATTTTTAATTCTCTAGCTCTTTTCTGTTGCGCCAATGATTTTTACAGAAAAACTTAAAAATTTCGAAAATGGCTAAAGTTATCGAACTGATATTCAACACATATTAATTTAGTATTACTCCTGACATACTAGAAACATTTTAGGTAATTTGCTTGGTTTTTAAAGTATTGCGCAACATTTATGACGTCAGAGCTAGTTACAGCGGACTGGCTGGCACACAATGGAAAGACTGATGTGCATTTATTACGGCGTGAGTAGGCTGTTTCCCTACAAGCTTGCCTCTATTGCATCTTATACTGCCATGTTAAATATTCCTCGAAGACTTAGAGGTGAGCCACTAATCTGCCCCTTTATCAGACAAGGGGTTTGCTCACTTACTACCTCAGTATTATTTGAAGTACTTCTTCTTCTGCACATTCTGTATTAAGCCAATTGTGGTCTGTTAAAACTTCCGTATTTTCGTCAGTCTGTTAGCATCCGTTTTCCCTTAAGTCTTTGTGGTAGTCTCTGTTGGTGCATTTTTTGTATATGTTTATTCAATTCATTTTGTTTTGTTTCCATTAATTTTTCTTTCACACTGAATGTTTTCGTTTCCTTTCATATATCTTAATTTCATATTTTATTTACTTTTTTTCATCCTTTCATGGTTGTAATAAATAACGTTTGTATTCCTTCCATTGGTTTTCCTGTATTGTATCCAGTGCTCAGGATTCACTTTTATGCAGTAGGGTTGGCAATGCGACTGTTTTACAAAATATAACTTTATGTTTTAAAATTCAGTTAATTGTTCCACAGATATTTCCAAACCTATTCAGTTTAACATGCGTATTTTCTTCATATTCACACGACATTTTACACCCAATGTAGTTGAAATATTTTACTTATTCAGTTGTGTTTTCATTAACTACTATCTTACTTTTCACAATATGCGTTAATCGCGGCGTATATATACTTCATAGACTTCCTCATGCTTTTGTGTATTAAAAGACTACTTTTGCTTCCATTTAAAGAAAATTGTCGGCTTAACATATAGCAAACCTCCTGTGACGCAACAGCCTGGTGCAAGTCTTTCAATTGGACGCCATTTCGGTGACTTACGTGTCCTGAAAGGGAATGGCAACCAGTCTTCCCCGAATGGTCACTCATCCAAGTACTAGCCCGACGCAACGTGACTTAACTGCGGTAATCGGACAGGAACCGGTGTTACCGACGTGGTAATGCCACTGGAGATTTCAAGTACTAAAAGATATGAATCAGTCGCGACATCGTAGCTTCTGATTTATCTTGTATCTTTTACTCGACCTTGTAATGTTCCATTCACTGCAACTGATCTTTAGCCTGCACCCGTCTAAGTATGTTTATGAATATATATTTTTATGCTTAAAAAGGTAGTAGTTGATTTTAATTCATGAAAAATGGAAAAATCTTTATGTAATTGACCGTTCTGTGAAAATATTTTACATATACCGCTATTAGTAACAGAATTTGGTGACTAGCTATATTACTTAACCAGCAACATGTTTCAAAGTTAGACTTCATCATCGGGCTACAGCAACAGAAAAAAAAAACTTTTGGCACAGATGTACATTGCTACTAATGTATGTTCGTCTAGTCTTGTCATGTGCTGTTGTCATTCTGTGACGAAAGAGAAAGATAACCTAATAACACGCGGTGGTACTGTGTGTGTTGGTCTGCTATTCACATTACAAATTTTTAAGTAATTACCAACTTTGTTCTTGTGGCATGACAGTCTTGTTGTTTTATTATGCGCTGTACCTCAGGGTCCAGGGTCGTGGTCCCACGTTTGTTACAGTCCTCTGTCTTACGGCTTCTCCACCAAGGACATTGGGGTATAGTGCGAACGAAACAACTTCCTCGTCAGCACTGTACTTGGTTCGGAATCGATGCTGCAATTACGAAAATGTGCTCGTCTTGCGTGGCGTGTGCCGAACAACAATCCGCACCGCCGCGGAAATTCTTTGCATGGCCGAAAGCCACTTCCCCTTGGCAACGCTTGCACGTCGATTTTGCTGGTCCATTCTGGAATGCTCGATGGTTGGTTCTGGTCGATTTATTCAGTGATTTTCCTTTTGTTGTCCGGATGTCTTCCACGACGGCATCTGCCACCATCGAAGCGTTATCCGCTATCTTTTGCATTGAAGGTCTTCCACAGACTATTGTTTCCGACAATGGCCCACAATTCATGTCCGCAGAATTTCAGTCATTCTGCAAGACCAATCGTATTCAACATCTGACGTCCGCGCCGTTTTCGCCTCAGTCCAACGGTGCCGCTGAACGATTGGTCCGGACTTTCAAGTCACAGATGTTGAAGTTAAAAGAGTCGAATTCTCGGGAGGACGCGTTGTTGCTCTTTTTGTCTTCGTATCGCTCTCAGCCCCGAGATGGTCGCTCGCCGGCTGAGTTGCTCCACGGTCGTCCTCATCGAACCTGGATGTCTTTGCTGCATCCGCCGCATCAGGTTCCCGTGCAGCGGCAGACTCCTGCTTTTGCTCCAGGCGACGTTGTATACTATCGCAACTATCGAGGTTCACGGCGTTGGCTCGCAGGGCGCATTCTTTGCTGCCTCGGCCGCGCGATGTATTTGGTTTTGGGGGCCTCTGGTGAGGTGCGTCGGCATCTCAATCAGCTGCGCCTCTGTCGTCGCCTGGGTTCTGCCGCTCCCGGTCTGCTTTCAGCGACGGTGCCGTCCGGTCAGCGCCCTGGGGACCCATCTACTGGCTCGCCTCATCCCCAGGTGTTACCGACGCTGCCTTCCATTTTGCCCCATGGCGACGCGCCGCCGCTGCCGCCGCCGCCGCCGCCTGTTCTCCCGCCGGCGGCGCCCGCAGTGGACGCTTCGCTGCAGCCGCCTAGCGCCTCCCTGGGTCACGCGCCGCCGATCGCTTCCCGTGACCAGCTGTCCTCCGCCATGGGACTCTTGCCAGCTCCGGACCAGATGTCGTCTTCGCCCGTCTTCTGCCCCGCCCCGAAGGACGTCGAATCTTCGGCCCCTCCTGTCTCTTTACGGGCGCATGCACCGCATGTGGGCGTGCACCCTGGACTAGGTTTTCAGGCGTTTCCTCGCTCCCCTCGGACCGAATGGCCAGGTGCGGGTGGCACAGCCTCGCCTGTTGTTAGGCTCCCCACCTCGTCGCATACGTCAACATGGGGTCCTCCCCACGGCGGGCGGAAGCCTTATCACACAACCGTTCGCCGATTTGCGGGGGAGGAATGTGGTGTCACCGCCAGACACCACACTTGCTAGGTGGTAGCCTTTTAAATCGGCCGCGGTCCACTAGTATACAACGGACCCGCGTGTCGCCACTGTCAGTAATTGCAGACCGAGCGCCGCCACACGGCAGGTCTAGAGAGACTTACTAGCACTCGCCCCAGTTGTACAGCCGACGTTGTTAGCCATGGTTCACTGAGAATTACGCTCTCAATTGCCGAGACGATAGTTAGCATAGCCTTCAGCTAAGTCAATTGCTACGACCTAGCAAGGCCCCAATTATCCTTTGCTATGTATCTAATGACGCATATACTGTATCAACAAGACCAATGTTCACCAATTGTGGATTAAAGTTAAGTATTACAGCAGCTACGTACTTTCCTTTATAGCATTCATTACGTATCCTGTTTCAGACCTCACGCCAGCCTGCTTGAGTTTAAGAGCGTGCCTTTCGGTTACCCGTCACTGTGGACTGGCTGTCTCGTCAGTCCACAACGAAGGGATCACCAATTTAGTATTGGAGGGCAGCGTGGAGGGTAAAAATCGTAGGGGGAGACCAAGAGATGAATACACTAAGCAGATTCAGAAGGATGTAGGTTGCAGTAAGTACAGGGAGATGAAGAAGCTTGCAGGATAGAGTAGCATGGAGAGCTGCATCAAACCAGTCACAGGACTGAAGACCACAACAACAACAACAACAATGTACATAGCAGTTGATGACATCCAGTCTTACAAACTTCCAAACTCCGCCATTTCTTTCCCCACATCCACCACTGCTGGCGGCTCACCTCCAACTGCGCAACGCTACGCGCTGTTCACATCCAGCTGCCGCTGCCCAACACTACAATGACAGACAACAATGCAACCTAGCCACAGACTGCACACAGCACAGCCAGTGAAATTCATACAGCGCGCTACGTAACGTTGCCAATAAGGAAACATAAATAGCCTACTTACATAGCCCCCACGCTCCCCACAAAAACTTTTACAAATTGTTTTGGGCAGTGGCCATTACAGATTTGAAAAAATTTTTCATAATTACAATAACAAAGAAATCAAATGCACACACTTATCGATGCAATGTTGTTCAAAAGCTAAAATTTTCTCACAGTCCATAAAGACAGTCCTGATCGTTCATCACAGTAAAATTGCAGTGTTTTTCTCAAAGTCTGAGCAGCAAAGGAGAATGCACACAGAAGTAGTGGATTTCCATGCAGTCTTGAAGAAGTAGTGTTGTCCTTCCAACGGAAAGACAGTGATGACTCTTGACATGCAGACAGGTAATGGGCCACAACAGAGCAAACCCACCACAGAGTCAATCGAAGTTTTGAAGAATAAGAGTAGACCCACTGTAGTCCTGGTAGAGATTACAGTATTGGTGGGCCACCAGAAGTGCAGACCAACTTCAGTCCTTGTAGAAATAATGGTATTGGTGAGTCATCAAAGGTGTAGACCCACTGTAGTCTTTGTAGAGGTGTCTAGCAGCCATCCATTGCGACAGTGCAGGTGCACAATCACCATTGAAGAGTCTTGCGGAGAATAGAGCAAGTCCATAAACCACCACTTGTGCACTCATAAAGTTTTTTTCTAATTGTCCTTAGAACCAGCAATGCTGTTAACGAGTCTCTTGCTGAATTATTAACACACGTCTAAACACTGTCAGTCCCTACTTCTCACATTTGTAGTAATACAGGCTTTACAAAAGAATAGAAATATACATATACATCAGTGTTACAGGAATTATGACGTAAGTACATATATGAAAGATCAGAATAACTTTTGAAACATCAACTTCACACATGAGCATTAAAACAAAAGAGAATAAATAATGTCTAAACATCTTTACAAAGAAAATAACATATTATCAGAAAAATCCTACAACATAACTCTTATTAGCTAAACACATTAAGACAAGAAAAACACAAATTCACATAGTGTAATAACACAAAAATACAGGACATGGTTTGATTTCAGTGTGACATTTGGTACTGCAGTTCAACCCAAAACTTCATTCCATAGATCTTGCATCTTATTTCAACATATGTTTCTACCAAAAAAATCCTATCCAAGCATGCTTTCTGTATTTATATGTTCACATATTTCTTACCTCATTATTTATTTTCCATTATTTTACCTCATCATTTACTTCCAAGAAAATCCTACCTAAACCTGTTGTCCCTAAACCCTACTTTTTTGTTCATATCCTCTTTCAAAATACTTTTTTGGCCAAACCATTTTCTTATAGCTTCTCAATACATTTCTTTCCATTCATCACAACTCGTTCTCTTATATAGCCTACCCATCCTAAGCTAACTTAAATCTACTGAGCTCAGATGCTAAACTAAGGGATGAGGCAATGCAGCAGCATAAAACAATTAATACAAACAGCAATGAAAAAAAAAATACAAATGGCAAAGCAAGCAGCATAAATTAGAAAAGCAAATGCAATATTACAACTAATATAAGACAATGCACAGCAAACAAGAAAAATAAATTCGTAGTAAAACTGGCTTAACAGAGTAATACAAAGTGAAATTTAGTAGCACTATGCCTGGCAAACAGCAGCAGCAATGCAATAACTTATATCTAAACATGACAAAGCTCAAGCAGAAAAATATTACACTAAAGGCAACAATGCAGATAAGGGAAATGTCTGTTCACATCTTAATGTCTATATAATTAAAGTGGTGCACCACAAAAACTAATTCTACAAAAAATTACCAAGTACTTGAAAAGAAAATTATATATGCAGTTACTGTTATTAATACCTTCTCATTGTTCTTTCCATTCCAAGAACTCCTTTTTCGAAGAATGTGGATCATAAAGTAATTATTTAATAGATCTGTTGACAGAAAGTGTTCACATTAGCAAATGCATTTAATTTTATTTTTTGAAACCAATGCTGCAAGACAGCTGGAAACCAGATATCAAATGAAATAAGCAACTATATACAAAGTAAAGTATAAAATAATCATTCAGTAGTCATGAGGCATTACATAAGTTAGTAGAAATTCTCTTAATTCTCGTAGATAGACGCTTGTCCTAATCAGGTGTGCAGATGTAAGAATGTTTCCAAGTTATGAGCGTGTCGTATATGCGGTGCTTTCTACAAAGGAATGTCAATAGTGAGGTTAATGGCCTCCTTTTTTCTCCACCTGTGCCTCTGGAAGGCACACAATAATGGCTTTTTCTCCAGGCAACTGTCGCGCGGCTGGGTGCTTACAGTGACCTACCTTCCTTACCGAAATATTTACGACATCAGTTTCCGCTACAGTGATAGTTTGATAGAAATAAGATTCCACAGGTCGAAATATTTGCGTACCAAATCTGTAGAAACAAAATCCTATAAATATAACAGTGTCCAAAAAATTTTTGCCAGCATTGTGATACATTCACGCATTTACACACATTTCATAACTCTTAAAGTACGATTCTTGGTTTCCAACATCCTTTTTCACAAGTCAGAGTCCCTAACAACTACTCATTATTCCTTACCTTATTACACATATACATACTCATCAACACGTCTTCAATATTTCATCATAATAAATACATAGCATAATCAGGTTCCTCATATAGCATCATCTCATTGATATTAAACATACCTCAACAACATAATACACATTGTCATCGTAATAATAACATCATAAAACCTCAGTCAAATCTCAAAAACATCGTAGCTTTCTACAATATCTTCAAAACCTAAAAAAAATTCTCTGCTCATTTAAATAGTGTCATCCACCTCAAACGTACTTTAAATATCATGACCCATACCAAATACATCATTCAAAGCTCTCATAGTATCAAAATGATTCTGAAAAAATATGAAGAGCTCACAAAGTACATACAAAATACAATTTCATAAATGTGAAGTTATCCAACTGTGTAATTGCGTAAACATGTGTCACTGATGTAGTAAAAAAAAATGTTTATCTCTCAGTTAAATGATCAGATAGCTGTGTAATTTGTGTGTTAGAGAAATATGGTACCGATGTGTAAAGTTGTATAAGCAAATACCATATTAGCTAGGGCTCCTTGCGCTTTCCAAACACTTGGTACACAAAATAAGCGTGTACCCCCTTGAGGATTAATGTAATTATACCCTCAGGTGTTACAGATTACAGCAATGGATTGAAATGCATCACGGAAAAACTTTGTATCATTGTACTTCAAATATCTTTAAAAATAAATGATTTAAGTACAAAATTAATCACTCAAATACGTGTCCTGTAGCGATAAATGTGCGTCTTGCTGTAAGATTATCTCTGTGGAAGTGTCATAGTTATTGTCCTCTGAAAACTAAGTTCTGCAGAAGCCAATGTACTTACCTCATGATAAACAAAAGTGAAATGCTTTGCGTATTGATATCTTAATTATTAGGCTTATTGCTGTGATGAAGAAAGTACTGTGCTGTAACGTATTGTTGTGCTACGGAAAAGGCAGTCTCATTGTAGCTATACCACAAAAGTTACTACTAAAACATGTTTTACTTTCCAGAATAATACAGAAAAACTGTGCAGATACAAAACAGAAACACTGCAAAAGCAACATTGTAAATTGTCACTCATTAGTAGCATCATAATAAAATCGTGTAGCTGTCACATAAACTAACCACTGTATCATCTGGTATCTCACTGAAAGTACTTTAAATCCAGAATGTAATTTCAAGTAAACCAAAATGTTGCATTAAAATCTCATTAGCAGTACTGGTAAATGTCCTAAGTATGTGAGCCTTATAATCGTTACGTAATAGTGCAACTAACAATCAAGAATGTACACACACAATAACACTGTGTCATCTGTTCACAATAACAACGCATTCGTAATTTCTGTTTAAATACATTCTCTTGGTTCTTGACTGGATAGTTAACTTTAAAACATGTTGCATGTTAACAGTTTCTAAGATTGAAAAATACTAGTAACGTGAAGTGAAAAATTTTATAGCAAAGACTAAGGTAAAAAGCAGATTATCTCTCAATAAATGGTTTTACATGTGAAATGTGGTGTAACCCTTTGTTCTTCCTAGTACGCAGAGTTTCAACTTTAACGCAATTATCATGTGGTATATGTCGGTAAAGAATACTGGAATTTTTCTCAAGGTTAGCGTCTATGTTATTTTTCCCTGAGCCAGCTGGCGCACGCGGCTGCCTGCTGTGCGAGTCATTGTCTGTCTCTTTGTTGGCGCGCGTCGTTATTGGGATTTGGAGACCTAACTTCTACAAATTCACCTTGTCGAGAGGGCCCTGCTCTGTCTGAATCCCGCCAGTTCTGATGCAATTCAGGTCTGTCATTATGATCATATTGTCTGTCGTCATGTCAGTAGATTCCATAGTTTCTTTCTTGTCAGTCACGTGGTGGAGAATTTCTCCCTGAATCGTAACTGCACGTTGGACCGTTGCGTCTAAAGTTATTCTGTCTCCCCTGATTATATTTATTTTGGTTCCCATATTGTCTGTTCCTCTGATTGTCTCTGTGATAGTCATTACCGCAGAGAGGTGATCTTTCCCTGTAATTATTACTACTCTGCCAACGGTTGTCATACGGGTGGTGTCTGTTTTGGTCACGATTTGTGTTGTGAGAATAGCCTTGTCGTGTCCAGTTATTATTTCTTTCATTGCGGAATTGCGACAGATGTGGCCTGTAATTGTTGTGTTCCTGTTATCGCGTTCCGCGATTATCAGTGTCAATTTCTAATTTTTGCAAGAGTCCCTGAAAAGCTTCAATGTCGTCTTTGCAATGTCCTGCCAAAATAATATGTCGTAAATATTCAGGTAATTTGATTAAGCAAATGCGGATGAGTTCTGAGGGGCTGTATGGGTTTGACAGGTACTGATTCTTGTGCAACATGTCTTCAAAATATTTCACAAGACTGGAAAATTCAGATTGTTCGAAATGTTTCATCATTATGATGCTATGTTTTACTCGGTCTTGTGTAGCTTGAGACCAATATGCTGAGAGGAAGTCATGGTAAAATTCTCCTTCACTGTGACAATTGTGAATGACCGATCGCATTCTCACAGCTGGTTCATTCTCTAAATAGCCACACATAAATTCTAATCTGTGTTCTAACGACCAGTTGGGAGGAAAACAATGAGAGAATTGATGGAGCCATGCTTGTGGATGAATGTCATTGCCAGAATTCTTAAATGTTTTGAATTTACGTGTAGTAATGAACAGCTTATAGTCAAAATCATCATGTCGGCGAGTCGCATGTCGGTCATTGTTACGTCGTTTCGACGGTTCCATCTCAAAATTCGGTGTGCCTTGCCAATTTCTTTCATAATTTCCGAAGTGTCCTGTGTTATTATTTTGTGGTTGTTCCGTATTTCTAAGTCCCTCCTCCCGTGTTGGAACGTGAGTGTCCTCTGAAATATGTAATTTTTGTATTACTTGTGCCGACTGATCTTGTACTTCCTGGATTTCTCTTTGGTGTTGCGTATTAATTTGATTCGGATTTTGTTTCAGTTTCCTAATTTGTTTGCACTCTTCTGTGTCATTAAAGACTACCAGTTTTGTGTCATTCAGATTATCATCTACCTTCGTAGATAAATTATTTAGCTGATCCGAAAGTTTAACTACTTTCTCTGATAATGAACTAATTTCCTCCATGTGTCTCTCTCAACCAATTTTAAGAGTATCTACTGTGTTCTTCAAGTTTTCTTGAGTTTTTGCAAGTTGCGTAACCGAATTGGTAGATGCAACTGAGTCAATTTTAGCTTGCAAGGTCTCGTGATTTTGATGAACAATAGTTTGCAGTTCTTTTATGGCTGCTTCGTGATTCCGTAATGCATTTTCATGCCGCGAAAAAATAGGTTGAAAATGCTCACAAATCTGTGTTTTTACATCATTACAGACTTTTCGACATTTCGATTCAATGTTATGTAACTCAGTAGTTAAATCTTCACGTGTTTGTTCAAGTGTGGTGTCTAACTTTTGAAGCTTTTGCTGTGTTTTCCTCTGATTTTGTTCCATTGTGTCTAACTTTTGAAGATTTTGTTCCATTGTGTCTAACTTTTGAAGATTTTGTTCCATTGTGTCTAACTTTTGAAACTTTTGCTGTGTTTGTCTCTGATTTTGTTCCATTGTGTCTAACTTTCGAAGCTTTTGTCCCATTTATTGCATTAATTGCAATAACAATGCAATGGTGTCTGAAACATGTTCCTCAGTGCTATTCAGCAATGCATTTAAACCGGCAATATTCGCAGTTTGAAAAGCAGAAAATGTGTCTTGACTTATTTGAGAAAACGGTGAGGATGCAGAACCTGAATCTACAGTATTTGCAAGATTGTGTCCTGTCATTTCGGATTCCTGAGGCAAGCTGTTGCAGACCGATCGATCGATAATGCTTCCCTGTTCACTAATTGTTTCACTGTCTACACCATTGTTTGCAGCCCGCTCCATTTCCCTATGTACAATTACCAAATTACTACTTTGAACAGTAGTTAATTCATTACTAGGTGGCGCTAACACACTGCTTTCGTCTTCACTGTCATTTCTCAGTTTACTTTGGGGCCTAGTATTACGTTTTTCACGCACCACTATTGTCACAATATTTCACACGATAACACAGAAAAGCACAATTTGAAGAGCAAAAACAAGAGAACACATTAACGTAGTACTGAAAATAATATCTCGTTAATTGCAAGCGCAGCTGCGAAATACTTGCTGCAAATCTACATGCATTCCACAACTGTTTTACTGTACAACAATGAAAAACTACAAATACAAAGGAAATTCTCTCTACAATTACGCGCTAGCAATAAACAAAAGCTACACTAATTACACAAACTACAATAAAAAATCAGAAGAATCCAGTGAGGTATCCTCGGCTAAGGGTCGACATATGAAACGTCGCCTTAGAAAAATTACTGACACACAATATTTTTAGCGCAACGCAATCTGACTTTCAAAAAATCCCTACAAAAAAAATGGCCCCGACTAACATTAACCTATATGTTTCACAAATCACTTACCTCACAAAAATCTTGGTTACTCGAAGTACTGCAACACAGCGAGCGCCACTACTGCCAGCTAAGTAAAAGATTCAAACTACGGAAGGCACTAACTGCTGATAGGCATAGTTAGCAAATGAAAGATTTTAATAGAGAACTAAGAATGTATTTACCTTAATAGTCATCATAATATACATAGCAGTTCATGACATTCAGTCTTACAAATTTCCAAACTCCGCCATTTCTTTCCCCACATCCACCACTGCTGGCGGCTCACCTCCAACTGCGTTCACATCCAGCTGCCGCTGCCCAACACTACAATGGCAGACAACAATGCAAACTAGCCACAGACTGCACACAGCACAGCCAGTGATTTTCATACAGAGCGCTACATAACGTTGCCAGTAAGAAGACAAACAGCCTACTGACACCACTACTACTATTAGTGCGTTTGTGGAAAAGTAAACTAATATTGCTGTTCTTTAATGGGGTAATGTTGGTCACCCTGTCACCTAATCATCATTTGAGATGGTGAGTGCAGTTCAGCAACACTCTTCTAAATTTAAGAGGCATAGTGTGAGCGATAGTAACAGTTTTGGTTTGGCAATTGAGAGAGGTAGAGTGTACAGCACAAAATTCTTTGCCAGTTACACTGCTTCTGTTACCATACTGTTTATTACGCAATACCATTATAAGCTCTACGCTATATCGTATAATTGTTTGTTAAGAATTTTAAGATTTCAGGGTAATTTTATTCACCGTTTAAAACGTCAGTGGAGGGGTAACGGCAGTCATCTTATCAACCGAACATCGTAGCCCTACCCCGTAAACTGACGATCATTGCCGTATGCTACAGTATCCGGAGTAACGGCAGTCTCACTGTAAACTCACCGTTATCAGATCACCCAGTAGTGCCAAGACATTATTGGCTGTCATCCTCGAGACTGTTCGTAATTGCCCTCGAATGTATCCACTTCTACATAGTTTTTCAGATGGTTAGAAAATAAGCACATCACACACATCCATGCCCGAGACAGGATTCGAACCTGCAACCGTAGCAGCAGCGCGGTTTCAGACTGAAGTGCCTAGAACCTCTCGGCCACACGGTGAAGCAAATTCATATCAAGACTTTAAATAGCCCATACCGATACGCCTGCATTATTAAAAGTGGTGTATAAGCATCCCGACCTGTGTTCAAGCCATTATAAATGCGAAAAATTTATACATACTGTTTAATGTCCAATTTTACCGTTGTGCTGCCACGTGAACGAATCGAAAGCGACAGTCAATAATTCACACGATAATAAAGTGAAAGATAACTGCAAAATTGGAAGTTACGTATGAAAACATTTCATCAGATAGAAGACTCTCAGAAAAGTTGCGTTTCGCAGGAAAACTGAAAATATAGATCACATTATAGCCCCGATATTACGTGTTCCATCTGAATGCTTAATAGAGTGCAGCATGGAGAAAGCGCCTAGCTGGTTATCTAAGAGGGGTTGACGACCACTTGCAGCTGTTTTGGCATGTGAGACACGCAAACTCGTAGTCAGCCAAAGGCTATAGATGCAGAGAGGTATTTGTGTCCTTAGTGTCCCTTTAATATTCAGACCTGTTTTTGTTGTTTTGAAATGCAGAGATACTAAACGCTCAATCGAGACTGAGTTTCTTTGATGTTGCATATCTCAAAGCTACCGTTTCTCCTACGTTATATTGCTTGAGAATGAGTAAACACGAGTTATGAAGCTACCGATAAGAAGCTAGTACTTGATTAATAACGCTGTCTAGTCACAGTTTTGTGTCCATCGAGACTTGATCAGTTAGAACGGTTGTGTTTCATAAAAAGTTTAAAAATCACTGAGAGTAGCTTGTCGTTCTTTCTGAATTAATTTATTCATTATTGTAGAAATCACCGTCGTTCAATATTTTCTTCTCCTTGGACACAAAATCTAGGTGTGGGATACTCTATGTAGTGAAAGAACTCATATTTTGCTACGACTGATTTATTATATTTACATAATATAAGGGATTCCTCTGCATTCATGTTATAGAGCTTGAAGCATCTGGCCATGGGCAGCAGCTCCATATACACAGAACGACTATTATTTGTGAAGGAACAGAGCCATCCATTATTTGACGTGACATGCAGCGACCCAAAATTTGCAGTGGCAGAGCTGGTTTATCTGCAATACTCAAAATATGTTTGCCATCGAGATTCTCGAACGTCAGTGCTGGTGAACTTTACTTCCTCAGCAGTAGTACTGTGCCCATGATTTATTGTGAAAGAGTGAAAACACTATACACGTTTCATTTTGAAAATAATGAAACTAGCTAATGTAATCTTTTCGCATGTGCCTAGTGGAGAAACAGCGTCAGTTCCTATTCATAAAGTACAACGCATGAAGCTGAAAGAGGTAATAATGTACGTTTTTTAAAATAAGATCACTGTGGCGGTGTTCCATTAATATGAGTGTTTAGTTCTCACACGAAAGTGATTCGTTTTTGGTGTGATCCAAACGCTTTTTCGAGCAGTTAACGCAAAAATAATACACTTACTAAACAACGAGTGATCTATAGATGCTGTATATTTATTGTCTTTTGAAAAGTGTGGTACTTTTGGATTTATTTATTACATTGAATAGTTTCTGTTTCATTACTACAAACTGATTGGTTGTTACAGTAACGATGTGTTATTCATATTGTATACAGTTCGCCCCCAAAATTCAACTCTGTGACATTTTTATTTAATTAAGGCAGATATAGCTGTGAGAACTTTGTTGAATAACTGAAATGTCTCTAGTATTTACCCAACCTGTTCCAGTCTACTGTTTGCTGGGTTGAAAATTAAGTGGAACGTATACTACATTCACATGTTTCCACCGTGTGTGGAAGTGTGATTTATTTTATGAGCACGTAAACAGTTGTTTTATAATAAACAGTTTTAATAATGATATCAGGGAGATGACGTTAAGACAGATATTAAAATACTGTACGCTCTATTTGTATGTACACTAACTGCAAACTTGTAAAATTAAAATTAATGCCAAGGCTGTACAGTATTTACGCAGATCGAACGCTGTGCAGTGTGTGTGTTCGTGATTGTGTGCGCACCTTTTCTACATGGAAATATTGTACATAATTACATTTATTCTGTTCATAAAGGGTTAGAATGGGGTACAAAGCACTGCCGGACTAGATCTGTCATCTTTCCTTCTCCTAGACTAAAGCACGGTTTCTTCAGTACCCCTCAGTCCACCCTGAGGTATAGTTGTTGGAATAGATGTCTTTATTTGTTCTATTAAGTTCGAAGGGATTATCTTATTCTACAACATGTTTACCACATCTGTTAGTTGAATCCCGTCGAAATTCTTCTGTAAATCAATAATTCAAGATAAACTTGGCTGTTGTTTTTAACGAACTTCTGTACAACCTGTCAAAAATCAGTACCACATTTGTGCCTGACCTGCCTAATCTAAAACAATACGCTCCTCTCCAAGGGGTGCAATGTATTTTTTGAAACTTTATTTCCTGTTCTTTTTTAATTTTTTTCAAGAACTGAAATTTGTAGATTTGTTTCCCTGCAACTCAATGGGTATTTCTCATCTCCTTCCTGCACACGAGAACTTTAAAACGAGTTCCCTATTCATTTGGAATTTTATTACCAGTTATAACACAGTTAAATAACGTGGATGACTATTCTGTTAGTAGACATCTCCCATATTTCAGTAATCCACTGGGAATCCTACCTTTTCCCGGAGACAGCTTATTTTATAATGCACTTACATCTTCATCTATACCTGCATGTGAAACAGTTACATCATCGTTTACTTGTATCTAGGTCTCTGATCTTTCTTCATTTAATGGTGATTTATTTACTTTTATACAACTCTGTTAAATATTTAAGGCAAGGTATTTCATCACTGACGTTCAAAATTTCATTTCATTCTTTCCTCTGCTGTCGTATCATTCTCCAAATTAGCTTTTGGGTCGCAAAGAAGTCAGACTCTAAATTTCTAGAAAAGATTTCTCTGTGTTTCCGTTCAAAACCATTCATTATTGACTTTGCCTCATTAAAGTTACTTTGCAGTCTTACGAAGACTAGCGTTTTGACTGATATGTATTTGAAATAGGCTCATCTCTTTTTTTATCCATTTCCTTAACTCCCTTGCACAACCATTGTTTTCTGCTTTCTTTTCCCCTCTGGCTTCATAATTCGAGTCCTAAGGCTTCTTGAGATCCTGCTTCAATATTTGCTTCGATTTTTTTCTGAACACTAATCTATGTTATTCTCTGTATCATTGGATTTCTCTTGTATTTTCTTTGCCAATTGTTCTGTAGATTCATTAAATAATTAAATTATTCCTCTTTTAAGATTTGTTCATTAACAGTCTTTTTCCTTGTTACGTGTGATCCGATTTCTGCCATAAGTAGGCTGTCAACAGTCCCTATGTTGGCAGAGTCTAGAGCCTAACTGACTGAGCCTAGATTTTTGTAACAATGTAATCTATTGTAGATGTATGAATTCTTGCGTTCTGAAAAGTTACTTAATTGCTCTTTGTCGTCATAGATTACATTATTTATTGTCAGGTCGCTACTAGAGTGTACCTCAATTATAATTCCAATATCATCATTGAGAAAGTCTTCATTAAATCGTTGATCAAATCCAGGCATGACACTGTTTCCATTAACAGAATTAACCTACCCATTATCAATGTAAGTTCGTTTGACGGTATCAAATTGGTAACTTCTTGTAATTGCTGATAGAAGGCCTCTGTTTCTGTTTTAGGTTTTAGTCCTCTGAGCTTTACAGAGAGATAATGTTCAGTGAATGGTGAGCCAGTTTGAGTCTCAACAAATAAAAATACTCTCAGAATTGCCACATGGAGCATGAGAGCTTAACAACAAAGTTCGTGAAAATATAATAGAACTGAAACATCATGAATTTTCAATATGTAGTATCCAACCAAACTTTTACACAGTAAACAATTATATTACTCAAACATAGGAAGAGGTAAAAGATATGTAACGAATATCGGTACATGACGATTTATATATGACTGTCTGCAGAGAAGAAGGGTTTTTCGTTAACTTCGCAAGTTAAACTTGTGATAATTCGCGAAGACAAGCTGCTAGTTACGTGCAAGACGCTAAGAAAGTTTAAAAGAGTTTGTGCTTCTTGTGAGCTAGAAGCTGGTGTCAGGGTCGTGGTCGATCATTCAATCTGAAGCGTTATGCGTTCACTTTGTCATTCTCGCCTACGGTTTGGATCATTCTATAATCTGATGGAAGTAATAGGCATAATTTTGAATGTTAGTGGTTACTAAATTCTAAATTTTCACATCTATCTTGGATGCCAAGTGATTCATGACCTTTTTACTTAATTCAAAAGCATATGGATCATTTAATTCCAGTTACTGTGACTAATTTCTGCTTTCATAAGTCATTTATTGAAATATATTTATTTTCGGATGGAGCTTTTGTCTAAATCTGTCTTTTGAATGCAAGCTACTAGGCTCTCCTTTCTGTTAGGTAATGGTTGAAAATAGTGCAGACGATGAACTAATCAAGGAGTTCAAGCAGTTCCCCAATAATAAGCTCCTCATTATCTGCACGATAATTTCCAGGTGTGAAGATTACCTTTGACGTCAGTTGCCGAATGCAGAATTGCTGTGACAGATGTTATATAGTGCGTTTTCATGTTCTGGGACATAATTTGCACAGAGTGTTGCGTTGATGTTCTCAGTATTTAATAATAGTTCTTGTAGATTCATTTCTTTCGAACCACGTAATTATTCAATTAATTTGCAGGAAGACTCTCAGTATTTGTAACTTCCACATATAGATAAAGTAACTACAAACAGTAGCCAAGATACACATTGCACAATGTTCATCTATAAATAGGTCACTATTAAATTTTCATAATTTTTGTATTATCTTATGAGTGATTTTTCACAGTGGTTCATGTTAAATTACGTAAGCTATCTCTGCTTTTTATGAGTTTTATAAGTTATTGTGAACTGATGTGCTAATTGTTAGTTCATTTCATAGACTGCTTTCCGAAATTGTTTACTGTCCACGAATTTGCTTATAAAAACGTGTACTTTCGTGGATTAGAGTTACTATTTTCATTGTTATTCCAGTCTCATAAACAGTACTCCATATGCAAAAACTGTTATTTTCTTGTAAACTGACTTCACTGAGTTCAAATTATGCATTCGCATTCGCCAATACCATCCATATAAAATGTGTCTAATTAAACCATGTTTCTCAATTTCTGTTCTCCACCGTATTTCCCTTCGATGTACCTCTAACGTCAGTAATAAAAATGGTTTCTACATGTGCAACTCCAATATTAATACGTATATCACAAACAGATCTAAATCTACCTCTTCGTACGCCTAGAATCAATTTTTTCTAACATGTTCTACTAACGTTGAACAAAGAATGGATGTAGCAGCTTCAGCTATGTCTCTGCTTTGGTTTGTTTATCATGACACACAAATGGTCAGCCACTCTTTACTTTGTTTACAGTTAGCTAATGATCTCTTATCGCTGTGGTTTCGCATTTGACACGTCACCATTTTAGTAAGGATATCTGTGTGCTTCTTTATTGTACAGCAGTTCACTGTATTAATAATACTGACATATTGGAATGACATGACATAATATGTACGTGATATACGAACTTTTGTGTTAGGATATACCATACCATACTCTATTCACTTATAGTTCTTTTTGAGCTCTTTTTGCTGTATGCAGATACTGTGATGACTATTGTTAACCTAAATGACTAGTGATGATAAAGGACATATAAAAATCAGCATTTAGAGAATCATTTGCCTTTTGTGATAATATTCTGTCACCTACATTTAGAGTAGAAACAAGTTGTTGACAGAGACTCTTAACAGTGAAAATTTGAGAAGACGACATAAAATCAGTTATACTAAACAGCGTAACAAATACTATAAAATGAAAGTAAAACAACTTTACAATAAGGGTGAGTAACGTAATTTTTATATGCAAAACAGTTAATTAGTCAGTTTCTTAATGAGTTTCTTTTTCCAGTGATTATTTGAAGAATTGGTTGTAATGATGTGGATTGAGTGATTTTACACTCACATTATCCTTTAATTTGTAAATATGTCTAGAAGCTGATTATTTACAATTTTTTTTAATAAATGCAGATGCGAGTTACTAATTCCTGCCCATCACATTTTATAGATTATAAGACACAAAATTCCTCTTCAGAATAGGGAGAGTTCTTAAGGAGAGCAAATAACACCTTCTCTCTTAACCTTTCAGTGGGAGTGCTGCTGTGAAAAGTACAACCGCAACTATTTTTATACTTTACAAATCCCTAATCTTGAGCTATTGCGCCACCATTACCCCAGGTATTCGTTCAGCTTTCTCAGTTTATTTTCCGAATTGTAACCAACGAGATGGTGAATCCTGTAAAAAGTACAGCCCACACCGGCTCTTGTGACAGATGCAAGCCTTTTACAAGCGTCAGTACACAAAGGTAAGTCTAATAAAATGCTAATCATTCTTGTGCATTGTTTTCTTTACTTTGAATAGCTGCACATTAAATGTTAATTTGTTTTTATTGGCAAATGAATTCATTAATTTTTTCCTGTAATTGGTTTCAGTTCAAATGGTTTATCATATGAAGAAATTGTGATGAAGAAATTTCAGGTCTAACAGAAAGTGATGAGGATGTGGGTGATCAAGACATTGAATATGAGGTCCATGGCAAGGAATTTAAACGCGAAGGTGAATATGATGATCACTTTGATGAGAAAACTGATGAAAAGGACAGAGACAAAGTTACACATTGATGTGAAAGTGAATGTGCTAAAAAGTCAAGAACCAAGAGAAAAAATAGTCATTGTGAAAATTGATGACATGTAAAGAGAAATGTGATGAATACAACTGACGACGTTAGTACAATGTAGGAGGCCTTCGTTGCTAACTGTCAAACTTCTTACAGCCTTAGGGAATTCACCACAACAGATGAAGTTATTTGACATTGAGTTTACTGATGAAATCGTGAACTACATAAGTATGTATATAAAGAGACAGCGAGGCACCAGTATATTCTTGCGCGAAAGTTGTAGCAAAGTGAAATAAAGACACGAAAGAATGGCTGGCTTGAGGATTTCTTTTTTGATTCAACAAGAGACGGCCATCATGCTAACGTAGTGGAACTTTGGGCAGGAAAAGTGTAGCGCATCGATCGTATTCGATAAACAATTCGCCAGAGTGGAAGTGAGTTGCAACAGAGCCATCCGCAGGCAGGGAAAGAGTGTTCTGTATTACGAAGCACACTAAGATCGGCAGCTGCTGCCAAGCAGAACCAGCTGGGCGTGGTGTAGCAACAGCTGATGTTATAATACACTTGTGAAAGAACGGAAATTTTTCCTCACTTGTCACACATCACGTGCCTTAGGCCCTGAATTAACACGGGTCTGCTGTTCGACCACTGGCTGCGGCAGCCTACCCTGAGTCACGAGAGCGGCTGCCGTGAAGCTATGCCAGTGTAGCGATATTGCGAGAGGAGATCGAAAATGGTTCAAATGGCTCTGAGCACTATGCGACTTACCTTCTGAGGTCATCAGTCCCCTAGAACTTGGAACTACTTAAACCTAACGAACCTAAGGACATCACACACATCCATGCCCGAGGTAGGATTCGAACCTGCGACAGTAGCGGTCGCGTGGTTCCAGACTGTAGTGCCTACAACCGCTCGGCTACCCCGGCCGAGAGGAGTCTGCCGCAAAATACAAACTGATTAAATGATAAAGGACCACACTACACTTCGTTCGCACGATATACTTAATGGTACTGGGAAATCACTCTGGGTCAGTGTTGAGTCTAGCTTCGCCATAGGAATTTTGAGTGTGGTGGAACCGTTAGAAGAAATAAACAGGTGGGTTGCTTAGTTAAAAGATGTATTGTATGTGTATAAGCAATGAAGTCTGAACGGGAGATACCTTTTCTCACTGATAATGTTAGTACACAGTACGTAGGATTAACAAGGAAGGGATACTTAATCACTAACAAGGATATCCAGGAGGAAGAAAAAGAAGTGCGAGGGGTGTCAGCCATGGAATATCGCCGAACACAACTGAAACTGCATTACGAGGAAAAGTGAAGAACCTGCAGTGAACCAATAGGGAATGGATGGAAAAATTGCTTTTGGAATTTAAGGATTTATTTTTTGCAAAAGGGCCGTTACCAGCTACAAATATTGACAGTAATGCATGCCGATGCGAAATGAATCGCCGTTCTACCACTTACCATACAGAATACATAGGTAGTTGTAACCAATTTTGTAGGAATTTATCGATCAGCCGCTGAAGTAAGCAATAGCGCATGGGAGGCAGGAATAGTCGTTCTGCCAATAATATCAATGGATGGAACAAGAAAATATAGGTTTTGTTGTGATTACAGACATCTAAATGCGAAAACCGTAACGGACACCTACCCTTCGCCAAACATCACAGAAACGCTGGATCATTTAGGGCAACGCAAATATTTTTCAGCAACGTATTTGAAGAGTGGTTTTCATCACATAGAGGTTATACCGCGAGGTCGACACAAAACAGCGTTTTCAGCACCCTGTCGACACATCTAGTTCAAAAGAATGCCATTTGGATTAAAAAATTGCACCTGCAACATTTCAGATATTAATGGGCGGAGTACACCGAGGTTTAAAGCCATTGCAATGCTTAGTATATCTAGATGACATAATCGTCTATGGGAGCGATACGGAATAGCATATGCAGCGGTTAAGGGAAGCCGGCCGCTGTGGCCGAGCGGTTCTAGGCGCTTCAGTCCGGAGCCCAGCTGCTGCTACGCTCGCAGGTTCGAATCCTACCTGGGGCATGGATGTTTGTGAAGTCCTTACGTTAGTTAGCTTTAAGTAGTTCTAAGTCTAGGAACTGATGACCTCAGATGTTAATTCCCATAGCGCTTAGAGCCATTTGAACCATTTCGGTTAAGGGAAGAATTCCTCAAGTTACACACAGCGTAGTTAGCACTGAGTACAGAAAAGTGTCATTACGTGATGCAAGATGTAGCGTACCTCGGTCATATCATAAGTAAATATGGGGTTCAAAAAGACCCAAATTAGAATTGTACATGAATTTCCTGTGCCAGAATGTATAAAGGAGTGGCAGCCGTTCTTAGGAGGTTCGTAAAAGGATTTGCGGTTACTGCCAGACCATTGACACTGTTGTCAGAAGATTGTCAGCATGCTTTTGAGGAGCTGAAGAAGCTTTAATATTGAGTCTGATATTCATGTTTCCAGATTTTAATGGAGACTTTGTCTTTTCATGTGGTGCCTCAAACCATGCACTTACTGTGTGTTCTCCAAAATGTAGAAAGCGTAGAAAATTTGGTAGATTACGCATCAAGGCAATTAAATTCTACAGAAATAAATTTTTCCACTACAGAGGAAAAGATGTTAACCTTTATATACTTAATCACATATCTGAAATGTTATCTGTATGGTAAAAAGTTCAAAATAGTAACAGATTATGTGACATTAAAATGGTCGTTGGGACTGAAGAATCATTCTAGCAAACTGACGTGATGGGCAGTAAAACATGTGAATTTGATTTCTAAGTCACGCATAAATCTGAAAAAATGCACGGAAATATGGACGGCTTGAGTAAAAAGGTAGCAGTATTCATACGGGGGGTAATGAACATGAGGAATGAAAAACTGCACAGAGAGCGGATGACGAATGTAAGCAGTATTTTAAGCAGTCGCAGTGTTGAATGCAGGTTGGGCTGCTATATAATGCAACGATGTTTGGGGCCGTGGGTATTGGTACCAGCGAAGCTAAGGAACAGAATGCTACAAGAAGCTTACGATCACATATTATCGAGTCATGGAGATTGCAAATCTACCAACAGAAGAATCACAGAAAGGTATTGGTGGAGGAACAGGCAGATGGACCTAAATCAATATGTGTAGTATTGCATACAGTCCACACAGAGAGCTAATTTGGGTCGAACAAGTGTACCACTGCAGAGTTTACCCGAACCATTACTATTATTCGAATTTCTGGGGATTGATGTTTTAGGCCAATTGAATAAAATACCTGCAGTGAATAAGTGCATACACACAATCATAGATCATTTATCAAGAGACGTAAAAACGGTCGCGATTCCAAACCAGCAGGCAGCAACACTGGCACATGGACTTGTCAATAGTTGGATACTGAAGTTTGGAGTACCTGAAACAATAGTAATGGAATAGAATAAATTTCATGTCTGATCTATTCAAGGAACAGAGTAAGTTACTGAGGGTGAAGAAGTTAGGGTGGAGTCCTCTCCATCCATAGAAGAATTGAAAGAGTGCTTAGGATGACTGGGAAGATGCTTGGATACTATGTTGAATCACGTCACACCAACTGTGATGTGTGTTTGAATTATGTCGTCTCCGCCTACAACCCAAAACAGCATACGAATACATGAAGCGGTGTATGGTCGTCAAATGCCGTCACCGTTCGACATATTGAAAACGAAAAAAGGAAAGACTGGAGCGTCTGTTAAGGAATTTGCAGGAGTGATTAGGGAAATTTAGAATACAGTACAGATGGCAAATACACGTGCACTGGAGAAACGGAAAGAGGTAGTGGGCCATTAGGCAAGAATGCCACTGAATGGGGTTGGTCAGTGGGTGATGCTATCAACTTCGTACAGGCCGAAGGGAAGGACAGAGAAATTTCTTGTAAAGTGTTAGGGGCCGTACCAAGTGATGGAGACTATGGCGCGAGTAAGTATCAAGATTCAGTTGCCGAGGGGAATGACAATTGTGCAAGTAGGGCAGCTGAAACCTTTTCAAGGATTCTGGAAGTTATTCCGAAGATACGAAATGCGGACTGGAAGGGGAGAATGAGGAGAAAATTATTGGAAGATAGACAAGGGGTTGTGAATGAAACGGTAACGGGGAACCCGTATGCATTAAGGCCATAGTCATTTACTATGTTTTCAGGCTAGATGTGGATTTAGTATAATTAGTATAAACAGCAGCGGAGCAGCAATGAGTTTAAGGGGGAGGAAAATAACAGCCATTCTTGCCCTTAGCTGAGGTGCAGGGATGGTGAGATGATGTTGTTCTTAACAGGACCACTGATCTTCGTAGGGGTGGACGTGTTACGGAACCAGCATCTCGAAGGAGGAGTGGTGTTCTTCAAGGAGGAAAACGTAGTAATCACCAGTCATCGCTGGGTGATAGAGGTGGTGATCAACGTATGGGAGATGCGTAACGAGGTGAGAAGTTAGGAGAGAAGCAATCGACAGAGTCCATCAGAGAACGAAAAGGCAGGGGATACCCAGTAGAATTGCCAGGAGATATGAGAGAGTACGTGGAGGAGTGCGATGAACATCGTACTAGTGGTTATTCCATATATGCGAAGGAAGAGGGGGTCGATTGACGCTGGAGGTCGGCTTATGAAAACAAAACTTGATGCTGCTAATGAGAAAGTCATCCGAATGGTGAACAACACCGTATAAGAGGTTAAACAGGGGGCTGGAGGGAACAAAGCCTTAAGGGAATGGCACACAATGCAGATCGCAAGTTTAGGGAAGGGCTTGTTAACAATGGAGGAAGGTTTATCTGTTTAGCAAGAGTAATAGAAGGCAGATTTCAGACTACCTAACAGATCAAAACGAAAATTTCTGTTCCGACACTGACAATGTTGAGTGTTTATGGAAAAAGTTCAAGGCAATCGTAAAATGCGTTTTAGACAGGTACGTGCCGAGTAAAACTGTGAGGGACGGGAAAAACCCACCGTGGTACAACAACAAAGTTAGGAAACTACTGCGAAAGCAAAGAGAGCTCCACTCCAAGTTTAAACGCAGCCAAAACCTCTCAGTCAAACTGAAGCTAAACGATGTCAAAGTTAGCGTAAGGAGGGCTATGCGTGAAGCGTTCATTGAATTCGAAAGTAAAATTCTATGTACCGACTTGACAGAAAATCCTAGGAAGTTCTGGTCTTACGTTAAATCAGTAAGTGGCTCGAAACAGCATATCCAGACACTACGGGATGATGATGGCATTGAAACAGAGGATGACACGCGTAAAGCTGAAATACTAAACACCTTTTTCCAAAGCTGTTTCACAGAGGAAGACCGCACTGCAGTTCCTTCTCTAAATCCTCGCACAAACGAAAAAATGGCTGACATCGAAATAAGTGTCCAAGGAATAGAAAAGCAACTGGAATCACTCAATAGAGGAAAGTCCACTGGACCTGACGGGATACCAATTCGATTCTACACAGAGTACGCGAAAGAACTTGCCCCCCTTCTAACAGCCGTGTACCGCAAGTCTCTAGAGGAACGGAGGGTTCCAAA
This sequence comes from Schistocerca serialis cubense, assembly GCF_023864345.2. Lineage (NCBI taxonomy): Eukaryota > Metazoa > Arthropoda > Insecta > Orthoptera > Acrididae > Schistocerca > Schistocerca serialis. Next base: position 1,263,870,828 of record NC_064638.1, on the reverse strand, counting down.
TGATTGGAAAAGAGCACAGATAGTCCCAGTCTTCAAGAAGGGTCGTCGAGCAGATGCGCAAAACTATAGACCTATATCTCTTACGTCGATCTCTTGTAGAATTTTAGAACATGTTTTTTGCTCGCGTATCATGTCATTTCTGGAAACCCAGAATCTACTATGTAGGAATCAACATGGATTCCGGAAACAGCGATCGTGTGAGACCCAACTCGCCTTATTTGTTCATGAGACCCAGAAAATATTAGATACAGGCTCCCAGGTAGATGCTATTTTTCTTGACTTCCGGAAGGCGTTCGATACAGTTCCGCACTGTCGCCTGATAAACAAAGTAAGAGCCTACGGAATATCAGACCAGCTGTGTGGCTGGATTGAAGAGTTTTTAGCAAACAGAACACAGCATGTTGTTATCAATGGAGAGACGTCTACAGACGTTAAAGTAACCTCTGGCGTGCCACAGGGGAGTGTTATGGGACCATTGCTTTTCACAATATATATAAATGACTTAGTAGATAGTGTCGGAAGTTCCATGCGGCTTTTCGCGGATGATGCTGTAGTATACAGAGAAGTTGCTGCATTAGAAAATTGTAGCGAAATACAGGAAGATCTGCAGCGGATAGGCACTTGGTGCAGGGAGTGGCAACTGACCCTTAACATAGACAAATGTAATGTATTGCGAATACATAGAAAGAAGGATCCTTTATTGTATGATTATATGATAGCGGAACAAACACTGGTAGCAGTTACTTCCGTAAAATATCTGGGAGTATGCGTACGGAACGATTTGAAGTGGAATGATCATATAAAATTAATTGTTGGTAAGGCGGGTACCAGGTTGAGATTCATTGGGAGAGTGCTTAGAAAATGTAGTCCATCAACAAAGGAGGTGGCTTACAAAACACTCGTACGACCTATACTTGAGTATTGCTCATCAGTGTGGGATCCGTACCAGGTCGGGTTGACGGAGGAGATAGAGAAAATCCAAAGAAGAGCGGCGCGTTTCGTCACTGGGTTATTTGGTAACCGTGATAGCGTTACGGAGATGTTTAATAAACTCAAGTGGCAGACTCTGCAAGAGAGGCGCTCTGCATCGCGGTGTAGCTTGCTCGCCAGGTTTCGAGAGGGTGCGTTTCTGGATGAGGTATCGAATATATTGCTTCCCCCTACTTATACTTCCCGAGGAGATCACGAATGTAAAATTAGAGAGATTAGAGCGCGCACGGAGGCTTTCAGACAGTCGTTCTTCCCGCGAACCATACGCGACTGGAACAGGAAAGGGAGGTAATGACAGTGGCACGTAAAGTGCCCTCCGCCACACACCGTTGGGTGGCTTGCGGAGTATCAATGTAGATGTAGATGTAGAACACACGATTACTACGACAATTGACTGGAGAAGTAATGCGGTATGCCAGAGCTACAGAATATCGGGGAACTACAAACCAAAGTGGAAGTCTTAGGGAAGTAGTAACGACAAAATTGTTGTAGTCCGAAGAAGACAGGGTTTGGGAAGCACGAGGGAAAGGAACAGACCTACAGGGGGGCTATGCAGCAGGCTGTAAGAGATCAGCTAGGAGTAAACTGCTGTCGCCGGAGCGGTATTTAGAGGCTCTAAGAAAAGTGCAGAAGCACGTTAGGAGTGCTACATAGTTCACGTGTGTCCTGTCAAGTGCGGCACATTGAAGACATTTCTTAGCGTAAAAAACGCAGCGATCATTATTAATTGCAGAAGGCAACGGAAGATATGTAGAAATGGAGAGGGTAATTTTATATAAATACTACCAAGGGAAATCGCAGTCTGTCCGAATATGGTAACAAGAGAGGGGTACGATTCCTGTGCAGTGAAGTTGCTAATGGGACAAAAGCAGGTAGGAGAATGCAATAAAGAAGTGATCGAGTCGGAAGTTTACTTTCAGCAGGTCGAGGCGAGATGGTTGTGCTCTTACTATGACAAGGTGGGAGTAGTTTCGAGCAGGGGAAGGTCATGTCAGCACAGAGCCTAGCATTAAACGGGAATCGTTTGTACATAAATGGAACAGCGTGCGAGATAATGGGGCCTACTTCCTATCAGGGTAACTCACCTGAATATTTCGCAGGGAACTTCGTATTTGGAAGAGAAGCCCACCTGCCACAAATGTAACAAGCTTAAATTAGACTCTATGGCCAGAGTTAATGCAGTCTGTAATCACGGTACTGACCCAGCCATCAGTTAGCTTCCAGTGGATTGGATATCCAAAGCATAAAAGCAGCAGAAGTAAGATGAACGCACAATGAGTAATATTAAGGATAACTGACTCATTTAGCTTGTAAGTTTGGAATATGTTCCATGGTGTATGAATTAAGGAGCAGGGCAAGAGGCACCGCAGAAATGTGCAAGATTAAGTAATAGTGTTAAGGAAGCCCGCTCCCGGTAGCTTAATGGTTAGTGCGACAGAATGTCAATCCTAAGGGCGCGGGTTCTATTCCCGACTGGATCGGAGATTTTCTCCGCTGAGGGACTGTGTGTTGTGTTGGCTTAATGATAATCATTTCATCCCCATCAACGCGCAAGTTGCCGACGTGGCGTCACATCGAAAGACTTGAACCCGGCGAACGGTCTCCCCGACGGAAGGATCTAGTCACACTACATTTACATTTACATTTAGTGCTAAGGAAACCAGGAGTCAAAATATTTCTTAAGATTCAAAACAGAACCAGAAGGACCGATCACTAGGAACTCTAGCGCAAAGAATAATCTAGGTTCGTTGACCAAAGGGATTGTCTTGAAAAAAAAAATAAAGAAAGGAGGCAGTGTAGCATATCGAACGTATTGGGTAAAAAAAACTACGCCTGATTGGAAGTGAACTGCAGCAGAACCAGCCACAGGCAAGCAAGAGTGTTATGCATTGCGCAGCTAAATATGCCCGACAGGCATTTCAAAGCAGAGCTAGCTGTGCATGGTACAGCAAAAGCCAACGCTGCAATACACTAGTGGAACGACGGAAGCCTTTCCTCACTCGCCACCACAGATGTGTTTAGAGTACGTGCCTTAAGCCTCACTAGCATAGTCCAGAGTGTATAATTACTGAGCCATTTGTGTACTAAAATAATCTTGTCTCCATATCACAGCCTACGTCACAAACCTGTGACACCCAGAACGATATCCCGGAATGCAGTACAAGATCCACCGATATACCACGGGACGGGGCAGCCTGCTTTGCGTCACAAGAGCAGCTCAAGCTAGAACATGAGCTGCTCGCTTGTTGGAGGGAGGTCACGGTTGCAGTAACGTCCGCTGAGCTGCTGCACTATCATCATGATCGCAGCTGGAGATGACGCTGACAGCAGCATGCCACACTCAGACCTGCTATTTGCCCTGTCAGTAATGCCGGATGTCTATTGTTTCGAATTAGAGGCAAATGGACGCCTCCACCAAGTTGTCTGTGATGTACTACAGTCGAGGGCCGGAATAAAGAAGTTAATTAAGCAAACCTACTGACGTTCTGACGTCTTCTTTCACTGTCCACAGGCGACGATCCATCGGTAATCTAGCAGAAGGAACAGGAATGTTACTGCTTAGGACTCGAGTCAGCTACAAAGGGCTTCTCTTCTTCTACGTTGTACGTGGTTTCACGACAAGGAAAACATGGGAATGGCGGAAGATAAACTGATAAGTTGGCTACAACTCGTGCAGTATTTGAAGCTTTTGTTGCTGTCTTAGTTACAGCCTGAATAAATTCCCTAAAATAGATGAAATGTGAGCCGTGCGCGTCTCGTGTACATCCCATTAAGTCCAGAATGAGATTTTCACTCTGCAGCGGAGTGTGCGCTGATATGAAACTTCCTGGCAGATTAAAACTGTGTGCCCGACCGAGACTCAAACTCTGGACCTTTGCCTTTCGCAGGAGAGCTTCTGTAAAGTTTGGAAGGTAGGAGACGAGATACTGGCAGAAGTAAAGCTGTGAGTACCGGGCGAGAGTCCTGCTTCGGTAGCTCAGATGGTAGAGCCCTTGCCCGCGAAAGGCAAAGGTCCCGATTTCGAGTCTCGGTCGGGTACACAGTTTTAATCTGCCAGGAAGTTTCATCCCATTAATTGTTTGTCATATTACGGTAGGGCCGCCTCCTTTTCTTATTCCATTTACTGGCGTCACTAACTTCCTGCCTTACTTGCCCATGAGTGGCAGCAGCAGCGCGTATCGATAAGCGCACTGTCGTACCACCTCTGGAGCGAGTGATAGTATTTCCGGGTCGTCGTCTGTCGGGGAGTCAGGGAGTGGGAGACGCACCAACAGTGCAGTAGCGACGGAGCAGCAGTCTCGGACGGACCAGCAGTCCAGTCGGTCGGTTGGCGTGGAGCATCAAGCAAGCCGCCCTCGCGCTGAGTCGGGCTGGAGCCGCTGGCGGCGTGCATGCGCGGTTGGAGTGCGAGGTGCTGCTTGCGAGTGCTACGAAGTGCGTCGCCTACCGATTTTGGACGTGAAAGTTGAGTCCTCACTTAACTTACTATCGAGCCTCAACTGTTTACATTTATTCGTTTGATCCTGGTTGTCGCTTTTGGGACATTCCTGTGAGCAACGACGTGTGCGTATTTAAGTTGGCAAAGATTCCAGCCATCATCCTGTGAAATTTAACTAAACGTAATTTTTTCTCTGTTAGGGAAGTTCACCAGTAGTATCTTCTGCCTCGTGGCCCTTGACTTTCCGGTTACCTGTCCTAGATGTTGACGTAATTTTAGGCAGCGTATTTTCCTCGTCGTTTTGTTGCTGTTGCGTTGGTAGAAGAGCCAACACCGTGTTACTAGAGGGGGCCGAAATGCACGCGTTTTCGCTCACGCAGGCTGGCTTGAGGAGGGAAGAACTATACTGACGTGAGGTCTGGAACATGACAGGGAATTAGAATTCAGAAAGCGGACGTAATTAGTTTGATACTTAACTTTAATCCATTAATGATGAACGTCGCTTTTGACGGTACATGATTCACAATATTATACGTTCAGATTATAGTAACTGAATATGGCGCCTTGCTAGGTCGTAGAAAATGACGTAGCTTAAGGTTATGCTAAACTGTCGTCTCGGCAAATGAGAGCGTAAGTAGATAGTGAACCATCGCTAGCAAAGTCGGCTCTACAACTGGGGCGAGTGCTAATGAGTCTCTCTAGACTAGACCTGCCGTGTAGTGGCGCTCGGTCTGCAATCACTGATAGTGGCGACACGCGGGTCCGACGTATACTAACGGACTGCGGCCGATTTAAAGGCTGCCACCTAGCAAGTGTGGCGTCTGGCGGTGACACCACAATTGCTGTCCAGTGCGGCGTGTAGTTCGAGAGCTGAGGTGTTGTTGATCGTTGTTGGCGCCAATATTCTGCGTGTGGTGTATTGAAATCTTGTGGTCATTTTGCTGGTTGCGTGGAGCAGAACTGATTTGGTTGATTGGTCGGTCGGCTGTCTGTCGGTTGGGTTCTCTCCAGATTAAAAAGTCATTGGACAGGCTGCCTGTCTCACCTAAATGGACTTTAGTGTTACAATCTCAGGCCGGCCCTTGGAAACTTGTGAGCACCGTTCCTTGTATGGTACATAGTAATTTCCCTGTTTGGATTTTAGTTATTTGGTTGATGTGTGGCTTTCAGCCACGTATCAGTATCTCTTAAATTAATGTTCTTGTCTTGCCCTTAAGGCATTAGATTGTTATATTTTTACATGGGGCCTTCAGCCGAATTTTACTGGAGAGGTATTAAGATAAGGCCTTCTGCCTTTTAGATTGATACTCTTTCTAGGTCTTAAGACGTTAAACATATTTTCTTGATATGTGGCCTTCAGCCGAGTATTAATATCTCTTCAATTAATGCCCTTTCTTGGCCTTAAGGCATGTGGTTGTTTTCCTTTATTTTATATGAAATGTTTTAAGATAATGCCTTCTGCCCTTTAAAATTGAATCCCTTCTGCTAGGACTTAGGCCGTTAAATTATTTGTTAGTGAGCGGCCTTCAGCCAAGTTTTAATATCTCTTAAATCAATCCTCTTCTATAGCTCTTAAGGCAAAAGATTGTTATATTTCTGAATGGGGCCTTCTGCCCAATTTGCATGAAATGTTTTAAGATAAGGCCTGTGGTGTCACAGCCAGACACCACACTTGCTAGGTGGTAGCATTTAAACCGGCCGCGGTCCGCTAGTATACGACGGACCCGCATGTCGCCACTGAGTAATTGCAGACCGAGCGCCGCCACACGGCAGGTCTAGAGCGACTGACTGGCACACGCCCAGTTGTACAGCCGACGTTGCTAGCCATGGTTCACTGAGAATTACGCTCTCATTTGCCGCGACGATAGTTAGCATAGCCTTCAGCTAAGTCAATTGCTACGACCTAGCAAGGCGCCAATTATCCTTGCTATGTATCTAATGACGCATATACTGTATCAACAACACCAATGTTCACCAATTGTGGATTAAAGTTAAGTATTCCAGAAGCTACGTACTTTTCTTTATAGCATTCATTACGTATCCTGTTTCAGACCTCACGCCAGCCTGCGTGAGTTTAAGCGCGTGCCTTTCGGTTACCCGTCACTGTGGACTGGCTGTCTTGTCAGTCCACAACAAGGCCTTTGCCTTTTGATTGAAACTCCTCTTCTTGCTTAACGTGCGACCTTCAGCCTAGTTCCTTAAAAATTAAATTTCTAACGCCTTCAGCCAAATAGATTGAAGATTTAGAAAATATTCTTGGGTGAAACCTTCAGAAGAACGTTGTATTTCAATGTTGGTTAAGCCTTGTGTCTTGGATTTTGAATGTGGCTTTCAGCCGATCTAAAGATAATCAAAGGAGGTCGATTAAAGTTTTGAGTGTTTTGCATCCCTGTTGTAATATTGTGTGTTGATAAAGAAACTTTGTATGTTGAGTGCAACTGGCAGGAACTCATTTTGGCCCATTCCACAACCTAATCCGCTCTGTCCTGCTAGCCCCAGCATTTCAAAATGTTTCACCCTTTCAGGAGCCGTTATGGATGAATTTAGTACATTCCCAGCAAACCAGATTGATACAGGAGAAATTTGTTCACGCAATGTGATGCCGAAACATTATATCACAATAACCTGAGGGGTTTATTGTGTCATGCAACCAGAAGAGTAATATCGAATACCTAACATTCCTGATGAAGTAGTCAATAGAGTGTGGCGCCTCCAGAAAATCGTAAAAGAAAATCAACAACTGACAGTTGGTACACGAGCCATCTCCTTTCTGAGTATTTGATTCAGAGAAAAATAATCTGCGTTAGTACAAAGAGGAAATACAGACTGACCTAAAAATTTAACTTCCAGGGGCGTGGGACAAAGTAAACAGAAGACGAGCAAAGACACAGTACTCACAATGTCCACTACTGGGCAGCCGCACGGTGGGAATGCCAACCACCAACGTGTATGGGGCCACGCCAGAGTCTGGGAGTAAAACAAGGCGCAGGCGTCAGTGGCTTACAAACAAGTCAACTGACGTTATCAGTGATGATATAGAAAATTTGGACTGAATGGTCCGAGCGCTTACTACACTTCTTTTGCGGCTATAAATAACAGAATATGAACGAGCTGTGGTACATCGATAGGTTAAATAACTCTCAAAAATGTGACAGTGAGCCATGGCGTTTTGCTGGCCCGCCAGCGTTTTTGCAACTACCTCGCCTTCGCGCTCTTACCTTTGCTTGTGGTGCGTACTGAGTCTTCGGTGCCTTATCTTTGTCGGAGGAGTTAACTAGAGGCTCTCGCTAAGGACGTCAACAGGTGGCGATCGATGTTACCTGAGGCCACCGTGCAATTGTAGTGGAAAGGGAACCGACCACGTGTGTGGGGCAGCTTGGTGGAGAGCCTTTCCTGTGGGCTGTGAGGCGGCTTGTTGCTGCTTTGGGTTGCGTGCTGCCAGTTCCGGAGACGGCTGTCTACGGTAGTCCGCTGGCTTATTGTCGCCTGCTGTACCCGACGCAAAAAATTAAGTGAGACTGTACTTAGGGAACGTGTATGAAGGTGTTAAGGGCTGCTACCTCACTTTTGGTAACTGCAAGCGCATGAGTGTTACCATGGAAATAAATGTGTGCCTATGGAAAGTTAATGGTGTTTAAGACAGGTGTTAGATATTAATATAATGCACGAGGGTGCCTCTTCCAGCTCTGTTTGATATTACACTACTGGGCTTTAAAATTGCTACACCATGTAGATGACGTGCTACAGCAGCGTAATTTAACCGACAGGAAGACGATGCTGTGATATGCAATAGATTAGCTTTTCAGAGCATTCACACAAGGTTGGCGCCGGTGGCGACACATACAACGTGCTGACAATAGGCAAGTTTCCAACAGATTTCTCATACACAAATAGCCATTGACCGGCGTTGCCTGGCGAAACGTTGTTCTGATGCCTCGTGTAAGGAGGAGAAATGCGTACCATCACGTTTCCGACTTTGATAAGGTGGGATTGTAGCCTATCGCGATTACGGTCTATCGTATCGAGACATTGCTGCTCGCGTTGGTCGAGACCCAATGACTGTTAGCTGAATATGGAATCGGTGGCTTCAGGAGAGTAATACGGTACGCCGTGCTGGATCCCAACGGCCTCGTATCACTAGCAGTCGAGATGACAGGCATCTTATCCGCATAGCTGTAACGGATCGTGCAGCCACGTCTCGATCCCTGAGTCAACTGATGGGGACGTTTGCAAGACAACAACCTTCAGCACGAACAGTTCGACGACGTTTGCAGCAGCATGGACTATCAGCACAGAGACCATGGCTGCGGTTACCCTTGACACTGCATCACAGTCAGTAGCGCCTGCGATGGTGCACTCAACGACGACCCTGGGTGCACGAATGGCAAAACGTCATTTTTTCGGATGAATCCAGGTTCTGTTTACAGCATCATGATGATCGCATCCGTGTTTGGCGACATCACGGTGAAGGCACATTACAAGCGTGTATTCGTCATCGCCATACTAGCGTATCACCCGGCGTGATGGTATGGGGTGCCATTGGGTACAGGTCTCGGTCACCTCTTGTTCGCACTGACTGCACTTTGAACAGTGGACGTTACATTTCAGATGTGTTACGAGCCGTGGCTCTACCTTTCATTCGATCCCTGCGAAACCCTACATGTTGCAGGTGTTGTACGGGCCTCTCTGGATACAGAAAATGTTCGACTCCTGCCTTGGCCAGCAAATTCTCCAGAACTCTCACCAACTGAAAACGTCTGGTCAATGCTGACTGAGCAACTGGATCGTCACAATACGCCCGTCACTACTCTTAATGATCTGTGATATCGTGTTGAAGCTGCAGGGGTAGCTGTACCTGTACACGCCATCCAAGCTCTGTTTCATCCAATTGCCAGGCGCACCAAAGCCGTTATTACGGCCAGAGGTGGTTGTTCTGGGTACTGATTTCTAAGGATTTATGCATCCAAATTGCGTGAAAATGTAATCACATGTCAGTTCTAGTATAATATATTTGTCCAATGAATGCCCGTTCATCATCTGCATTTCTTCTTGGTGTAGCAATTTTAATGGCCAGTAGTGTAGTACGTAGTCAGCTGCAAGGCCGTAATCTGTTTATCAAATACACTGCATTCGAGTGTTTGGTAGCCTTAACGCAGTGAGCCCCAGTAGAGCTTATAATGAAATTTTCAGAATTTTGCTCGTTATGGTTTTCACTTAACAGTGGGGCATAAGAGTTCAAGTAATTTAATTTTGACTAAGATTGGAGTGCCCGCTGGCCTTGCTGCTAATTGTAAGCTTTTTTTTAATATCTTAATAGCAGGCAAATTCTCCTTAAGGTTGCTTATAAGATTTGAGCTGTTGGTTGTACCCTACCAGTGTAGTTAATTCGTAGTGGGGCAGAGGCAGTGTGCCGTTTTAGTAGTGAACAATTTAACATGTTATTGAATATCTTTTGGTGGTTGTTTGCATTGTTCCTGAGTGCCTGTTCTGTGCGATTGTTAAATGTTACAGCTGGCTGGCTGGTGTTTTGGAGTAAGCCCTACCTTTCCACCTATGGGTACCGGGGCTGTGAAATCCTGGGTAGCGGAAGGTGACTACGGGTCGAAGCTCGGGAAGTGGGTCTTGTACGAACTGCCGTCTTCCGCCTTTCGCGTTGGCTTCTTAAATTAAGTTTTCCTTCCGCCTTCGAGCGACCTGGCGGCACTCCTCGCTAACTAATTGTGGCTCTAATTACTTGGGTATTTATTATATTTATTAAACCTTGTCTCAAGAGCACGATATAATGGTGAAAGGTTGTTGCTGTGCTACTCTTAGTAAGACTTTGCGCTGACTAATTGTGTTACTGGGCTTTGGAGCCGAAGTTTGAAACCTTAGTAGGCCTTAATGATATTGACTGACACTTGAGTGTGAAACAAGTGCCTTTCTATTAAGTTCATCCTGATATTTATTGGGTGCGTCTCAGGCAGGTTATTATTTAGGTAACTATTTTTGAAAACATCAGTTCTCAGTGTCCAAAGACTAGTCAGAAATATTGTGTGTCTTAATTTAAGGCGTCAGGCACATAAGTGTGTGTGGTTTTAAAATTTTGTTATATATGAGATAGACTCTGTTTCATAAAAAGACGTTGGTAACAGATTCACTAAATTCTTGTGACTTACTATTCTTATTATCTAAAGTAATCAAGATTAAGATAGTGATGTTTTAAAGGAATTTGTTGATATGGTTGCTAAATAAAACGAGTTATAACAAAAGGGGTCCAACCCTTTCTATTGTTTCCCTATTCCCCAGTAGAAGAAGGTTTCAGATAATATGTGACGTTAATAGGTAATAAGGCAAGGGTCCATAGGTAAAATGGTTGAACAAGGGATAAAAACAGTGACAACACTGACACAAATTAGTGGTAACATAAACCATACTAAGTGAAAAGTCACATGTATGATAATAGCTCCAGACATAAAAATGAAATAAAATGTATGAAACCTTAACAAATGTGGGTGTGGTAATATATGTACCAAAATAAGACACAAAGATGATTAGATTGGGTGCCGTAGACTATATAAATAATTATATGGAAAGATGGCTAAGAGGTAAAGCAACTAAACGAATTGGAAAAAGTAAACCTGAACATCAGAGACTAGTAAAAATATGTGCCTTAATAGGCAGCTAGACAATAGTAGATAGGCCAAATGAGTGAGGGAGTACACGGTAAAAGACACGATGAAAATAATGGTAAGATGAACTATACCAAGTGAGTCAACATAAATGTAGGATTCTTTGTGGGGTGAAGTGATGTATATAAAATGCATAGATGTAAAAATGTAAGTGTAGCGACACTAGAAGCCAAATGATAAATCGACATCATTGGGCTGAGCGCCATTTATTAGAAGAAATAATTGTAATGTGGAAAGATAATTAAGGAGAAACAATTGATGAACGAATGGGAGTTTAGAGAAATAGTCCCGAATCTGTTTCACATTATTTTAGGAACTTAGAGTTCTTAAATAGAACTATACGTTTCAAAGTGGTTTGCTTATTTAGTGTATACTGTATAGTGGTTTCTGGTGCAAATGGCGTAAAATTTCAATTTCTTCCAATAAGTTAAGGATTCGACCTTCCTGGTGTACATGGAGATTACTTAAATTAGCACCTATGTCGAGGACAGACTGCTTGTGTGGTTGTAGGTGAATTAAGTCACATCTCGAAATACTTAAGTGTTGATACTCTTTTTGCTTCCTGCCCTGGACCTGTTGGATTAGTATGTCTGTTTCATAGAATAGCGATTAGTATGTGCTATGTACCTAATTTTCAGTTCCTTTTCAACAATTTGAGTGCTGAGCCACACTTGGTTGGTTCGTTACAACATAGTCCGTAACGCTGCCATCTTATACTTGTGTGCGTGGTTGGATGAACTATGAATGAAACCATTAGTAGTTGTTTCCTCCCTATAAATGACATAAATAATACTATGGTCTTGTAAGGTAACAAGAAGATCCAAATACGGCAAGGACAAATTGTTGTGATGTTCGAGTGTATATTGTATATTCGGATACATGTTATCGATATCACTCGGACCTTTGTACAAGAGGCGTTCATCGTCAACATAGCGAGAATGGTTCGGGTGAGACGAAAAGAACTGATGCTCAATATGGCTAACGCCAATATTGGCGGTTATACTGTGCTAAATAGAGCTCATAGCCCGAATACAATAATTCCAATCCCAAAGGAAGCAGGTGCTGACAGATGTGAAAATTACCGAACTATCAGTTTAATAAACCACGCCTGCAAAATACTAACACGAATTATTTACAGACGAATGGAAAAACTGGTATAAGCCGACCTTGGTGAAGATCAATTTGGATTCAGTAGAAATGTTGGAACACCTGATGCAATACTGACCCTACGACTTATATTGGAAAATAGATAAGGGAAAGGCAAGCCTACGTTTCTAGCATTTGTAGACTTAGAGAAACCTTTTGACAATGGTGATTGGAATATTCTCTTTCATATTCTGAAGGTGGCAGGTGTAAAATACAGGGAGCGAAGGGCTATTTACAATTTGTACAGAAACCAGATGGCAGGTATAAGAGTCGAGGGGCATGAAAGGGAAGCAGTGGTCGGGAGGGGAGTGAGACTGGGTTGTAGCCTATCCCCGGTGTTATTCAGTCTGTACAGTGAGCTAGCAAAAAAGGAAACAAAAGAAAAATTCAGAGTAGGAATTAAAATCCATGGTCAGGAAATTAAAACTTTGAGGTTCGCCGATAACATTGTAATTCTATCAGAGAGAGCAAAGGACCTGGAAGAGCAGCTGAACGAAATGGACAGTGTCTTGAAAGGAGGATATAAGATGAACATCAACAAAAGCAAAACGAGGATCATGGAATGTAGTCGAATTAAATCGGGTGATGCTGCGGGAATTAGATTAAGAAATGAGACGCTTAAACTAGTAAATGAGTTTTGATATTTGGAAAGCAAAATAACTCACGATGGTCGAAGTAGAGAGAATATAAAATGTAGACTGGCAATGGCAAGGAAAGCGTTTCTGAAGAAGAGAAATTTGTTAACATCGAGTACAGATTTAAGTGTCAGGAAGTCGTTTCTGAAAGTATTTGTATGGAGTGTACCCATATATAGAAGTGAAACGTGGACGATAAATAGTTTAGACAAGAAAAGAATAGAAGCTTTCAAAATGTGTTGCTACAGAAGAGTGTTGAAAATTAGATGGGTAGATCCAATAACTAATGACGAGGTATTGAACAGAATTAGGGAGAAGAGAAATTCGTGGCACTACCTGACTAGAAGAAGGGGTCGGTTGGTAGGACATATTCTGAGGGATCAAGGGATCACCAATTTTGTAAATTTAGCATTGGAGGGCACCGTGGAGGATAAAAACCGTAGAGGGAGACCAAGAGATGAATACACTTAGCAGATTCAGAAGGATGTAGTTTGCAGTAGGTACTGGGAGATGAAGAAGCTTGCACAGGATAGAGAACCATGGAGAGCTGTATCAAACCAGTCTCTGAACTGAAGACCACCACAACAACAGCCAGTCCTTGAGTTTGCATATAAAATTCATGACTAAATTGGAAATAATTATGACTGAATTGTAGCTTGAGAAGTCGTGCGACTTCGTCAATAACTTGACGATCAAGGTAAGCATCCTGTTATTATTAGTGATGGGGACCACTGCCTTAGTTAGTATATTGGTATATATGTTAGTCACGTCTATGGTAGCTAGATATGTGTCACTTGCACTAGCAGCCTTATCTAAGTGACCAATGAGTTCATCCTTGTTTTTTATGGTGTATGTAGTAGGAAACTGGGAATGTTTATAAAGAAAACTATTCAACTCTTCAGTTAGCCAATAATCCGGGGAGTCAGTGGCATTCACAATCATTCTTAGAGGAAAATGTGGTTTATGAATCTTAAGTGTTCCTCTTGGGGTCAGAGTTTTCGGATTCATTGGTATTAGTAACTATTCGAAATTGGTTCAAAACTTTGTGTATACTTCTGAATGTGTTTTGGCTTAGGGGACTGATGACCTCAGGTGTTAAGTCCCATAGTGGTTAGAGCTATTTGTGTTTCGCTTTCAGCTACGAATTTGGAAGTTAGATCAAAGGGGCATGCCAGTATGTTGCTACTATAAGAAACTCATGGTCTTTTGTATGCAATCGGTCTCATAAATAATAAGAGAAGTGCAGCCTTTATCAGCTGTTATGATAAGAATCTGGTAGTCTGAATTTATTATTGGCGATCCGAACTATCTGCTGGTCTTTTGCTGGTGCTTGTCGCCTTTGTGTTCCCATACTACCATTAATTTGTACGTCCTGTTTCGGAAATTCAGAGTAAATGACCTGTTTTAATTTAAAGGTAACGTAATTTTTGTTCGAAGCATCACATTTAGATTGGTCAAGGGCAGCAGTAGTATAATTCACTCGAATAGTTGCAGTTCTATACTCAAACTAGAGTGTGTGGTTTGAGACAGGCCCTTATTCATCACATGTATTTCGTCGTGACTGAAATTAATGGTGGTCCAACGTATCACGAAAATGACAACTAAAGTTAGGTGCATTGACTGATTCTGCTATGTCAGCTCTCAAGCCCAGTTTACTAAACTACCACTCGTTAATGTCCGTTATTTTGTTTTTAAGACATCAATAATATGGATAATATGCCTGTATGCATGGTCAAAATTAAAAGAGTCAAGCTGTGTAGCTAATCATAAATGATCACCGTTTTCTTATTAAGAGTCTCATTCTTTACATACAATGCCTAATTTCTTTCATATAACGTGACGAGTGTGCATTATCCTTATTCATCTAAATCTACATTTACATCTGTACTCTGCAGACCAATGTGAGGTCCATGGCAGAGGGTACGTCCCATTTTACTAGTTATTAGTGCTTCTTACTGTTCCATACACGTATGGAGCGTGGGAAGAATGTGGGAAAAATTGTTGACTGAATGCCTCAGTGCGTGCAGTAATTATTCTAATCTTATCCTCTAGACACCTGTGTCAGGGATAGGTTGGGGTTGCAGTATATCTCTAGAGTAATCATTTAAAGTCGGTTCTTGCAACTTTGTTAATAGACTATCTCGGGATAGTTTACGTCTTTCTTCAAGAGTCTGCCATTTCAGTTCCTTCAGTAACTCTGTGACACTTCCCCATCGATTAAGCAAACCTGGGATCACCTGTGACCATTCGTGCTGCTCTTCTCTGTATACGTTTAATATCCCCTATCAGTCCTACCAGGTACGGATCCCAAACTCTTCAGTAATATTCGGGGATGGGTCACATGAGTGATTTGTATGTAATCTCTTTAGTAGGCTGATTGCACTTACCCATTATTCTACCCATAAATCGAAGTCTACCACTTGGTAGGCCCATAACTTAAAATATGTGAAAACTCCCTACAAAGTGTTTCAGCCAGGTACTTTTATGAGATGACCGGTTCCAACAGTGACTCATTGATATTATAGACGTAGGATATTAGGGTTTTTTTGTTTTTTTTTTTGGGAAGTGCCCAGTCCTACATTTCTAAATATTTAGAGCAAGCTGGCAATCTCTGCACCATACTGAATTTTGATTAAGATCTGACAATATTTATGCAGATACTGTCAGATAGTACTTCATTATAAATAACTGCATCATGTGCAAAAACCTGATTTTACTATTAATCTTGTCTGCAAGGTCATTAATATACTACACGATCAGGGGTCCAAATACATTTCCCTCGCGGAAACTCGAAGTTACTTTACTTCTACATCTGACGACGAATCTCCATCCAAGATAATATGTTGTGTCCTCCCTACCAAAAAGTCTTCGATCCAGTCCGACATTTCACTTGATACCTCGTATGATTGTACTTTAGACAGTAAACGTAGTTACGGTACTGAGTCAAACGCTTTTCAGTAATCTAGAAACACTGCATCTACCTGGTTTCCTTGAATATTTCATTATGTCATGTGAGAAAAGTTCGAGTTGTGTTTCACATGACCGATATTTTCGAAAACCATGCTGTTTGGCATTGAGGAGCTCATTCTGTCCAAGATAACTCATTATGTTTGAGCTCAGAGTATGTTCTATGATTCTACAACAAATTGATGTCAAGGATACTGGACGGTGGTTTTGTTTATCACTTCTACTACCCTTCTTGTAGACAGTTGTGATCAGTGCCTTTTTCCGAGAGAGGGCACGGGATTTTGTTCGAGGGATGTACGATGGATTATAGTGAGAGCAAGGGCTAACTAATCTCAAATTCTGTATAGAATCTGATAGGAATTCCATCCGGGCCTGGACCTTTGTTCAGTTTTAACGATTTCAGTTGCTTCTCAACACCACTGACACTAATACTAATTTGATCCATCTTTTCATTGGTACGAGAATTAAATTGAGCAATTCTCCTGGGTTTTCCTTTGTAAAGGAACAATTAAGAACGGAGTTCAGCATTTCAGTTTTGGCTTTGCTACCTCAATTTCAGTTCCTGTCTCATTCGCTAGGGACTGGATACTAACTTTGATACCACTCAACAGCATTTACATAGACCAGAATGTCTTTGGATTTTGTGAAATGTCGTTTTTGCAATAGCCTGCTGCGGTAGTCACTGAAGGCACCACCGGTTGCTGTCTTGACAGCCAAACGTGTGTCATTCAGCATCTCTCTATCTGTAGCCCTATGCTTTGTTTTACACCGATTACGCAGTTATCTCTGTTTCTTTACAAGTTTCTTTAGAGTGACTGTATACCACTGCGGTTCTCTCCCGTTATGAACTGTTCTACTGCGTACATATCTATTCAGCGTGTGGTCAACTATTCTTTTGCACTTCATCCACAGTTCGGCTATATGCTCCTGACCTATGCTGAAAGTTTCAAGTTCTTCATTGAGATAAGACATTGCTGATATTTTTATCTAGTGCACTGAACGTATATATCTTTCCGCTTGTTTTAATTGTCCTGTATACTTTGGTAACACAACCGCATCATTGTTTCTATGTCGACATCGTCGAAGAGGTCAGATCTATTTGCTAGCATGAGATCTAAGATATTTCTAGCATGAGTGGGGTTCCTAAATATCTCTTCTAAGTAGTTTTCACAGAAGGCGTTTTGGAAAGTTTCACAGGATATCTTATCACGCCCACCACTAACAAAATTGTAATTTTCCCAATTAATTGTTGGATGACTGCTGTCTCCAGTGATGATTACAGTATGGTTGGAGAACTTATGTACAAGTGATCTGACGGTTTCTCTGAAGTTTTTGGTAACATCTGGAGATGAATCCGGTGTCCGATAGAAGTATCCAGTTATCATTTTATGCCCACCCCTGGTACTGACTCTTGCCAAAACAATCGCACATGCAGCTTCAATTTCTATCTCGGAGAATTTGAGTTTTTTGACTACTGCCACAAAGACATCACCTCCATTTCCCATTTACCCATCCCTTCGATATACATTTAAATTTTCCCCAAAGTCTCGGTGCTATCAATTTCACGTCTCAAAAAGCTTTCTGTACGTACTAATATGTGACCTTCATTATTTTTTATGAAAGCTCCAAACTCTGGCACTTCCTTACAAATGCTTCGGCAATTATCATTAGCATTTTAATATTCTTGCCTGTGGGAGGCGTTTCTTTCGATCTCACACGGATACTTCGGGGTTACCTGCAGCCGTCATTATCTGGAATGGATATAGAGTTGCCTAGTCTACAAAAATGCATGTTTGCACCCCACACAAAGTGAGCTACATCTGTATTGGATGCAGAGTTGCCTAGTCTAAAAAAAATCCGTGTGTGCACCCCACACACACACAGTCAGCTTCATCTGTATTGTATGTAGAATTGCTTAGTCAAAAAAATCCATGTGTGCACCCCACACACAGTCAGCTACGTCTTTATTGGATGTAGAGTTGCCTATTCTAAAAAAAATCCATGTGTGCACCCCACACACAGTCAGATACCTGAGTAGCAGCCTCTGTTGATAGCGCACACGCGACCTATTTGGGGGAACTATACAGTTCTTAACGCTATGGGGAAAGTCCAGGAAGTCGCAGCCTACCTTGTCACAGAAGTTAAAAGAAATCTCTGGTTATGTACTTCCACTTGACTCCGAATCGAAGGGCCACGATCGGTTCTCGGTACAATGCTGCAAATTGTGAGCTTCTTTGAAACTTCACGCACAAGGCTAGACTTCTCAACCTTCTCGGCGAGTCGATGGAATGACTACAGAACGACTTCGGAGACCAGACTACATGCATCATTTGTTTCAACGTGCGCCACAACGTGCAGTTGGTTACACCCTCTTCCCTCCATGGCTGCTGGAATAGCCTCTTCAACATGTTGAATGGGGCCCCCAGACGAACACACTGAGTGCACCTGGTGTCCTCTCCTGTCGCTTTCTGTCATTTTCCTAATGGATAACGCCATTTTCCGTACATTTGAACTGCCAACGATTAACAGACACCTACCCCTTTGCGTTTGGCTCCTCCTGACACTGGACAAAACTGGTTCCCCAAAACAGGGAAGTGAGTCAAACTGGCTCAGTTTCAGTGAAAGACAGCACCTTAAACCTCAAACTTGTTATTTAGGCGGATTGAACAGCTTTTTTTTTATAAAATTAAGAATAACATTATCTTCTAGACAAATTTTATTGAGTGTAATCTGAGGGTCCTCTTCCGCAAGTTTCGAAGATTATAACAAGTCCTGGATGCCCCGCAAGGCACTTTGTTGCACCAGATTTGATATGTATGACATCCGCCACTGAGTAGCATGGTAACTAATTTAGAAAGATCCGCTTCAGTTATACTAATGTTTATTGAAACCACAATAGGTTTAGAGGTATTGAAATGCCATCTTCAGGTGTATGAAAATGTAGCATATAGAGGAGAGGAAGGAGGTAATATAATGCAAAGTATATGTAAAAGCCAAAAGAGCAGACTGCAGAAACAGCGCGATTTAATTATAGCATTTGGTAATTTTATGCGAGTTGATTTTCAACATATTCCTTTGACATTACTCTTGAAATATTCATCCCCATATTTTCTACTACATGATGAAATAATTGTTAAACATGTCTTCTATCTGTGACTGCTCATTTACACTCAGTAGTGATGTTATTCTTTTCTAGTTACTTTTTGTGTGTTTATCAATGTATATGCTTTTCTTCTTTATCGTGCGGTGTGTATATTTACTTGTTCTGTTGATTTTCGTATTTCCCTTTATTCTGTGTCTATTTTGTGTTGTATATTTCAGCCTCAAATTCGTAATTGAATTTGTCTGCTGTCTATGTGTCATATCCATTGTTCACTATATCTTCCTTATTTTGTGTTTCTTTCTCATAAATTCTCTTTCTGAGTGGGATCTTGCCTGTTTCTTATCGAATCTTACTTATGGTTGTAAGAATGGTCAGATATGGAATATAATACTGGGTCTGTGGCTATGGTATATGTTGAAGGAATGTAACCATTTTTCTTTCGTATTTTTATGCTAAGCAAATTATTCTTGTTTCCTTTTCCGATGTAAATTTTATGTTCTTTTCTGCTACTTTAATTTCAGTATGAGGTTTTAGTATTTTTGTGTCGTATTCTTTGCAAATTTAATATATGCAGTGAATATAAAATAGAGTCAGAAGCAGGACAGCTAAATAAATTTTCTACACAAAAATTACTTTTTTCAAAGCAGGCATGGCGAAGTTGCTCGCCACGTAACATAGCTTAGTAAAATGTAGGGATCAATAATTTCTTACAATAACATCTACAATCCTTTATGACATTACTAGGATTTGGGTCATGAAGCGAAAGGCAGAGGTGCGTGCTTCGACAGCCTAAGGTGGGCAGCCAACCAAGAGAGGAAAGCAAGTGGGTTGACCTGGATACTGACCACAGGGTTTCCCTGATGTTCGAGCATGTACGCTTGGCTGAAGAGGAAAACGACTAGATGGCAGCCAAGGGAGATGAAATTACAGATGACTACAACGTTAACAAAACTGAGCCTATTATAATTGGTCATTTATGGCACGTAAAGGAAATGCAAAGGTTGCTTAGTATGGCCATCATCATCATCATCATCATCGTGGATAGTTTCCAGCCTTTTGCCGGGTCTATTTGGAACATGGGCCTCTCCATCGTCTTCTGTCTTCCCACTGTATCTCCGTCTTCACCTTGGTCCAGTCTTCTCCTTTCTTCTGGACGCATTCCTATTTCAGGCATCTGTCTCTCGGTCTTCCTCTTAGTCTCTTTCCTTCCATTTTCATCTCGTGTATCCTCCTGGGTATCCTCTTCTCCTCCATTATCTTACCGTGTCCATTCCATCTCAGCCTTGATTTCTCTATCTCCTCCTATAATGGTTCCACCTTCTTAACTCTCTGATCCTCTCATTTCTTAACCTTCCTATCTTTGTCACTCCAACACTGTGTCTCAAGAATTTCATCTCACTAGCTTGTACTTTGCTTTTCTCTCTTCCTTTCATAACACAGGTTTCTGATGCATATGTCAGTATCGCACATAGTACGACTGGTATATAGCCTTTTTACTGATTTGGGGGACATCCTTGCTCCATATCAGGCTTCTGACACGCTTCCGAAATGCTTCTGCGTTTCTTCCCCGCCCATTATTTCTCTGTTGTTTTTCTATCTTCCTGTATCGGGTTTCCTAGGTACTTTAAACTCTCAACCCTCCTCAGTCGTTCCCCATCAATTTTTATTCCACTTGTTCCTCTCTCCTTCGTTTTTGTGAGAATAATCTCACTCTTCCTTATACTAAATTTCGTCCCATATTCTGGTACTGTTCGTTCTCATACGTCCAACTGCTCTTGTACTTCCTCCTTCTTATTCCCTCAAATCATCAGATCATCTGCAAACACCATAGCTTTCATCTTTCGTTCAGCAATTACTTGTGCTACTGTACTCATTATATCATCCATCACTATGAAGAATAGTAATGGTAAAGTGCACTTCCCTGCCTCAAGCATTTCTTCTGTTCACTCCAAGCTGATCTCTCTCCTCCCACTTTCACACAGCTCACACTTCCGTGTTACATTTTTCTCATCCTCCAAATAATGCAATTTGCTACTTCTCTTTGGTTCTACGTACACTATCATATTTCCAATGTCCAAGAAGGTCATTAGGTCTATTCCTCATAGTGCTGTTCCTGCAGTTGTCTTACAGCAAAAATTAGATCCACCGTGGACCTTCCTATTCTGAAGCCATGTTGGTCTTCTCTCGTCCCTCCTTCTAATTTTTCCCGAATTCGTGACTCCAAAATTTTTTCAAAACTTATTGCACAATGACTCATCAATGTTATCCCCCGATAGTTTTTGCACTCTTTTCTATTGCTTGGTATGGTAAGGTCTTCTTATACGGAATAAAGTATTTAGTATTTGCAAGACATTTATCTTCAGCCAGAGACATAGTAAAAGGAAATAGGGCACTTTAGTTTTAAATTCAAATACCGGTACATAAAAGACATAAATACTTCTAACAAAATATTGAACATTTTCCTTTTCCTTTTAAACCACATGCACTGATAGTAAAATAAACTTTTAAAAAGAAAACATGCCTGAAATCAATACCATTATACCTCTACGTTTTACTGAATCGAATTTATATGCGCTGTATTTAAAGTCCAGGATGACCTGAACCCGTGTAAGTACTTAATTTTAAGTTAAATTTTGTAACAGAGACTCAGAACTAGCAAGTTCCAGAAATCAGCACTCATACGATAAAATTTCAAAACATATCTTAATCTCTACGTTAAATTCAGTCACTGTAAAAAGAAACAGACTTAACACCCAATGACTTAAAATGTGGCAAGGTTAGATAAATGTTTTACTACATCTAAATCGTGTGATTTGAATAACTATTCAAAGGAAATCATATTAACGAAGACACAATCACCTTCTACAGAACAGAAAGCAAACTGCTTCTCGCTGCTCCACATCAATCGCCGTGTCTCAGTCAAAGGGAACAGCAGCGTGGCAGTGGCAAAGAATGACGTCACCGATTTTTCGTACCACAACAATCCACAGTTCCAATTACACACACGCACCCAGCGAAGGTCTCTATAACATAACAGCAGAAGATTAAGAGAGAACTTCAAACAACACATTAACTAGATCCATCTGAACTAGTAAGTACAGTCAAGCTGAACTCTGTCGAACGGGAGAAAAAAATTAAACGTACTTCAACAGATCACAGCCCGTTGCGAAACAAATATGAGTTTTGCGTTCATAGACACAGCGTACCTTTGCTTCAAGTTAACCACTAAGCCAAACGCCTCACAGACACACGGAGCAGATCAGGAAACGCAAACAGCGGTAGTTATGTCACGATAATTCTAGCACGACCAGGAGTTAACTAGGAATCGCCGGTCAACAGAGTTACGAGCCTTACAGAAATCCTTAATAGAAGTAAGGTCCGAGGTGCAATTATCTCGGCGCTCTTCCAAGCCTCTCATTTGGCGGCGTTCTCATACAGACTAAAGCAAGGACTCCAAGACCCTTGGGATCGTCTTCAGTAGAAAATTTCCTTTGCAGAAACCCACATCCAAAGAACTGCCCCACAGTAAGTGATCACAGGCCATCCGTGCTTTGAAGTGAAGATCCACTCACGTCCTGACTCTCAGAACACAATACTGGAGAGTCGTATAATCTCTCTTGCGCAGTAATGACAAGCGCTTTAGTTTCTTCCGATCACCTTACTGTCTCCACGTGGCGAGCGAGGAACAGTGCATCATGTCCTAAGGAAAGATCTTCGATGTTAAAAGATCGACTCGAGCCGACCACCTATCGATAACTGTGTTATACACCTTAAAAACATAACACAATAGAATTTTTAATTTTAAGAGTGATTCTAGGACAAATGGAAATTTTACTGTTTTCGTCATACTATAAAACTGGTGTTGGCATGATTTGAGAGGTCCGTTAATAACTTGTCCCCTACTGAGTTGTTATTTTAACAAGAGGTCGAAATACATCTGTAGTAACTTTAACTGTATTTCATCTGTAATATCCTACACTTATGTGCAGCTGGGTTCGGATATTAAAGGTCGAAATTATTTAATAATCTGTAAAGGACACAGCAGCGTGTACGTCACAAAAGTCATTTAAGGGCAAGCTGTAGTAGGCGTTTTGTCTTTTTTCTTTTATTGGTCGGTGGCCTTCATGCTTTGTTCGACAGGAGTGTGCGGCTGAGCAACCCTGTGAATTACATAATCCAGCTTCTCTTTGGAATTATTTTGTGAGTGCAAATAACGTAATTTAACTTTTCACTGCACTTCGGCTATTTGCCTGTGATTTAAGTGATTGATTTTTCATGGCTTCGTGAACCTGAACTTTGTTTACGGTATTTGAGGCAGCAGTGAACTATAAGTATCTGCTGCAGTTTTTACAAAGAAGAGCGAAAGAAACTAGTACAGTGCGTATTCAAATACAGAAATATGTAGACAGGCAGACTGTGCCGCTGCGGTCGGCAAGGCAAGTGTCTCTCGCAGTTATTAGACCGGTTCCTGCTGCTAAAATGGCAGGTTATCAACAGCTACGTGAGTTTGAACGTGGTGTTATAATCGGCGCACGAGCGATGGGACACAACATTTCCGAGGTAGCGATAAAGTGGGGATATTCCCGTACGACCATTTCACGACTGTACTAGAGTTGGGCAACACGATTCTTTTTCCCGATTCGATTCCTACGATTCAATCACACATTGCGAATCGATTCCTACGATTCGTTCACGATTCACTCACGATTCATTCTAGTCTGCGATGGCACGATTCTTACGGAATGCAAAATGTTCTACATCTTACTCACAGATGGCAGGACATGTCTGAAATTGTCAATGGGGTTAGAATCGAACTGTGTCATTATAAGATATGCCAGAAATAGTTTATTTATGAGTAAACATGCATATGACATTACAAGTGTGATTCGCGATTTATACGTGTAATGACTTAATTGATGAAAGGTCTCGTTTGATTTGATTGCGTCTATTGTTTCATTTCAGTATGCCAGGAATGAGGAGTCGATTTTTGCGAAAGGTGGTTCAAAATTGCTTCCTTTGTCCACACGCATTCTCCACTTGACTGCCATCTGGCGGTCGTTATCATTCGACAAGACTAGGCATGATTCGGAAGTTGCCTTCGAAGCATAGCGTACTAAGAATCGATGAATCGTTGGAACTTGGAATCGTCACGACTCGGAAACACGCAATCGTTCTTACGATTCTTTTGAACGACGATTCGTCCGTGTCACGATTCGATTCTTACGATTCTTTATTTAGAGTCGTTCAAATGAACGACTCATTCACGAATCGCCACAACTCTAGAGTGTACCGTGATTATCAGGAATCCGATAAAACATCAAATCTCCGACACCGCTGCGTTCTGAAAAAGGTACTACAAGAACTTTACCAACGACGGCGTGACGGAAGTGCAACCCTTTTGTAAATTGCTGCTGATTTCAATGCTGTGCCGTCTACAAGTGTTAGTGTGTGCTCCATTCAACGGAACTTCATCGATATGGGCTTTCGGAGCCAAAGGCCCACTCGTACCCTTGATGACTGCACGACACAAAGCTTTACTTCTCGACTGGGCTCGTCAACAGCGACGTTGGACTGTTGATGAATGGAAACATGTTGCCTGGTCGAACGAATCTCGTTTCACATTGTGTTGAGTGGATGGACGTGCACGGGTATGAAGACAACTTCTTGAGTCCATGGACCCTGCAATTCAGCAGGGGACTTCAAGCTGGTGGAGGCTCTGTAATAGTGTGGGGCGTGTGTAGTTGGAGTGATGTGGCACCCCTGATACATCTAGATACGACCCTGACAGGTGACACGTACGTAAGCATCCTGTCTGATCACCTGCATCCGGCCATTATGCATTCCAACGGACTTGGGTAGTTTCAGCAGGACAATAGGACACCCCACACGTCGAGAATGGCTCTAGGAGCAATCTTTTGAGTTTTAATACTTCCGCTTGACCACCAAACTGGCGGAGACCTACATGATATTAGGCAAGTGTACCAGATTCTTTGGCTCTTCAGTGTATTTTCCTCTGTGTTGCAGTTGTTTGTTCTTAGCACTGATTATGCGGGATAACTAAGGTTAGAATATGTTGCTATTGACACTGGGAACAGCAGACTCCCACTTTGACTGATGCCGATTTTCGTGAATTATGTAGAGTTGAATGTCCTTCGTTGGCACTTGTTTGCTATGTTCAGTGTTCGACTCGTATTACATTAGTTAACTAATGTACATTTTTTATTCCAATCCTCTATTTATGTTTCAGTATTGTTATACAAACATTTGCTTAATTAATTCTACAGTTCTCTTTCGCATCATTAAACCTATGGGATTTATGCAGTCATTTCACTTAATTATACATTACTTGCTAACATGACTACCAACTCAAAGGCAGACTCGACTAACAAAACAGGTAATTTATTTTGGTACCGCTATAACATCATGAGGAAATTACCTGGAGCCACGTACATACATGTATCGTGGTAACCCGCGCCCTTACACGGTAGTGAGCTGTAATCTAACAGTAGCTCGCTGCGTGCTGCTGACACGGTTGGTCCTATAGCGCTTTGTTTGCTTCAGGAGGACGGAACCAACATGGCGGACGGGGCGCTGGAGCGCTCACGCACGCACTGCGTAAACAGCGGCCATCGCGTCTGTTTGGGCGTGCGCTCCGCTCACAAAATGGAGCGCAAACAGCACCGCGCGAGAATCCGTTACCACCGACGATCTGATTAAATTAACCGTTAGTGGTTCTGCAACTGGTGGCGTCTGTTACCGGCTATCTAAACAAAAAGATTAAAGCAGCCCCACATTAACTTCGAAAAAGGGATAGTAATTTATTAAAGAGAAATAGCCTCCCATCACGTTAGAGGAAAAAGAAGAGCCAAAAGATTCAAAATACTTGTACAAATTCCAAGCCCCGTCCCTTCTTTTCAAATACGTTTCTGCATCTACATGTACATCTTCAAGCAACTTAGGGCTCTTCTCGTACCACTAAATGGTCGCCCCTAACCCGTTCCACTTGAGATTGGCTTATGACAAAAATGACTGTCGGTTAGTCTCCGTACTGCCCGTAACTTCTCGACTTTTCTAGCCGTGGCCATTACAATATTTGTATGTGGGAGTAAATAATATGTTGTCCGACTTTGCATGGAATGTAATCTATAGAAATTTCAATAGTAAATGTGTCCATGATGAACAACGCCTGTCTTGTCACATCTCACAAAGTAGTTTGCCGCGCGGGATTAGCCGAGCGGTCTAAGGCGCTGCAGTCACGGACTGTGAGGCTGGTTCTGGCGGAGCTTCAAGTCCTTCCTCGGGCATGGGTGTGTGTGTGTTGGTCCTTAAGATAATTTAATTTAAATAGTGTGTAAGCTTATGACTGATGACCTTAGCAGTTAAGTCCCATAAGATAAAAAAAAAGTTTGTTAAGTATCTCGGTAGCGCTGTTACGGCGACCAAATTATCCCATTCTTCGTTGGATCTTCTTTCTCCCTTTCATCCGCCCTACCTGGTAATGACCGCATATTGATGAATAATAATCAAGAATAGGTCGAACAATCGCCTTATAAGCCACTTCCTCTTTCTGCGAATCTGTCTGGCGCCTGAATCTCTAATATTCGTTTTATGGCGTCATTCCTCTTTTAATACTCATTGCATTGTAGATGCAGGCTTAGTTCACTGTCTCACAAAACAAAAATACGAGGGCAATTCGGAAAGTAAGGTATGATAGGTTGCGAAATCGAAACCCCAGTGAAAGTCAAAACTGTTTTTATTTTATTTTTTTACTTTTTTATTTTATTTATTTATTTATTTTTTTTTTTGCAACGGCTAGCTACACCTTTCAGCTATTTCTCTACACAACTCTACAACTCCACTCAGACTTAGACATCTGTCATAGAACTGTGCCACCTTTTCAATTCCCTCGTTATAGCAGACAGCCGCCAGTGCTTTTCGACAATTTTCTACTCTGGACTGCCGCTCGTTGTCTTTCGCAAAGTATTGTCTTATTAGCCACCAATTCATTTGAGCAGAGATGAACCTCAGCAGTGGCCAATTATGGGCTGTATTGTGGGTGATCAAACACTTCCCATCGAAAACGCTGCAGGAGCTTCTTCATTGCGCCTTCAGAGTGCGGCCGAGAATTGTCGTGTAGAACGAACCGCATGACAGTTATGTTGTGTGGATTGCATAGCTTCAGGAGAAATCTTTCGCCAGGCCTTCATACATGGCGGAGACGCTAGTTTCTAGCTGTCTTTACGTTCTTACTGTGAGCTCAGAACTGAAAAGAGCGACATGATGCGATCGATGGGTGTACTAGACACAGTGCCCAACGCATCTGTGCAAAGCTTCATCAGATTTTGACTGTATTCACAATTTAGTGACCGAACGCTCCTTATTTTCCGAATAACCCTCGTATATTCACAATTTAAGGTCGTGGGATAAAATACGACACCCCTTATCAAGGAAAAACAGTCGGTTTGGAGAGCTGTAATGGTGTTGCTCTCAAACGCTGGCGTAGATTGTCGCTCTCATGTGGTTTGTTTACGCCAGTTGGTTGTATGGACTCAGAATAATAAGGTAGGTCAACATCATGATTTGACGCAATGGTACAAAAGCGGAAATCATGTCTGTTGTATTAGTGTCCATTGTCCAGCGTGATCACAGAGAATGGTGTGCCGTTAGCAGACACCTGGCATGGCCAGAGGACAGCGTTAACAAAAAGATTTCAACGAACAGTGACCGGAGCCAACTGTCAAACCTTGTACGTTGCAGTTAGTTTCGGACTTGACAGGATCTGCTGCCGTGTTTGAATAGAAGTCCACCAAGATAAGTTTCTAAACAAATATTGCAAAGGGGAGTGCATGAAATGAACATTTGGAGTCGGGTATCTCTCAAAAGGACGTTGCTCAGAGACGTATAAAGGATGGTCAGAAGCTGTCTGGAAAGCTTGTAATGTTGCAGGGCACGCTGCACTGAGAAATAATTATTAAAATGTGTGTCTTAAATAAGAAAAAATACGATACGTTGCTCAGTTTCCGGGTAATTCACTCAGGTCATTGCGAGCACAAATTAAAGCACTTGCACGCGCCAAACTCTGATTATAAACAGAAATTTGTGAGTCTGTGAGCTACCACTTGCTCAGATGCTAATAATCATCTACAATCCGCCATTATTAGAAGTGATAAACTGAAGCTAGGTGACCAAATGCTACGTTTCTTCGGTTTGAGGAAACCAGACGACGAACACGTTTGGCGACACCGCCTCTGGCAGGGTGCTTAAATTGGAAACAGGAAATTTGTTGGAAGATCCTATGGGACGAAACTGCTGAGGTCATCGATCCCTAAGCTTACACACCACTCAATCTAACTTAAACTAACTTACACTAAGGACATCACACACACCCATGCCCGTAGAAGACTCCAACCTCTGACGGGGGAGCGGCGCGAAGCGTGATAAGGTTCCTGAGACC
The DNA here is from genome assembly GCF_023864345.2 of Schistocerca serialis cubense. Taxonomy (NCBI): domain Eukaryota; kingdom Metazoa; phylum Arthropoda; class Insecta; order Orthoptera; family Acrididae; genus Schistocerca; species Schistocerca serialis. Next base: position 1,263,842,423 of record NC_064638.1, on the reverse strand, counting down.
GCACAGCGCTGCTTGACTTTTGCGAGTGCGACCACCTGACTGATCAACTTCATCGCTAAATAATTCGGAAACGATGCAACCATCGACCTTTTTCTCAACAGTTACACTGACGAGCCAAAACAATATTACCACCTGCTTAGTACACTACTTCCCGTTAAAATTGCTACACCAAGAAGAAATTCAGATGATTCTCGGGTATTCATTGGACAAATATATTATACTAGAACAGACATATGATTACACTTAAAAGCAATTTGGGTGAATAGCTCCTGAGAAATCAGTACCCGGAACAACCACCTCTGGCCGTAATAACGGCCTTGATACGCCTGGGCATTGGGTCGAACAGAGCTTGGATGGCCTGTACAGGTACAGTTGCCCATGCAGCTTCAATACGATACCACAGTTCATCAAGAGTAGTGACTGGCGTATTGTGACGAGCCAGTTGCTCGGCCACCATTCACCAGACGTTTTCAGTTGTTGAGAGATCTGGAGAATGTGCTGGCCAGGGCAGCAGTCGAACATTTTCTGTACCCAGAAAGGCCCATACAGGAACTGCAACATGCGGTTGTGCATTATCCTGCTGAAATGTAGGGTTTCGCGGGGATCGAATGAAGGGTAGAGCCACGGGTCGTAACACATGTGAAATGTAGCGTCCACTGTTCAAAGTGCCGTCAATGCGAACAAGAGGTGACCGAGACGTGTAAGCAATGGCACCCCATACCATCACGCCGGGTGATACACCAGTATGGTGATGACGAACACATGGATTACGGAGTCTGTGGAGACGACCGCTGACATGGTGCAGCAAGAAAGATGATTCTCCCGCCAAGGTTTTTCCATTGATCTACGGTCCAGTCCCAATGATCCCGTGCCCACTGCAATCTTTATTGACCGTATCGTTGGGTCATCACAAGAACACGCTGGGGTCGACTGCTGCGGAGTCCAATGATCAACAATGTGCGCTGAATGTGTACTCCGAAACACATGTGCCTGCATCAGCATCCAGAGATGCTACAGATTACCACCTCCGAATCTCAAATTCTGTGAAGAGTCGTGGACGTCCAACCATTTAGTGTGTAGTTGTAATTTCACTGTCGTTCTTCCACTTCCTGTAGCTGCTGACAAATATAGGACGTGAACATTGGGCGAGCTTCGCCGTTTTCCGGATTCTCGTTCACAGGCTCCAAATAACCACAGTCAAAGTCCCTTATGACAGTGGCTTTCCTTATTTGCGGCCCTTATCTTCGCTAGAATGATTCCCCATCCGTCTCTGCTCTGCTTACATACTGTCCCAAAATCCCTCCTGCAATACCCTTACAGTCTTTACAGACTGTTTCTGAACCAACTGTCTGTAGCTACATGTCTTCAGTGGACCAAAACACATTAAATGGACGGCAGCTAACTGGGAGCATGTTGTCCGACGAGAAATGATTTCTTTCTTTTTCCTAGCCTTCATATCGTAACTTCTCGTGTTTAATTTTTTAATTGTGCAATGTTACTAGTAGAGGGTGGCCGGATGCCCCTTCCTGTCGTCACCGCGGCAGAAATTTTGTATCTCAACTCCATGATTCTCGTTTTACCCCACGTAAAAGTTTTTCAGCCTACGTTTGCGAGCCGTGTAACTGAGACGGGAGGGGAACAGCAGCCCGGTATTCACCCAGCCGGATGTTAGAAACCACCTGAAAGCCACATCCACGATGACAGACACACCGGCCCTCGTCGTTAATCCGCCGGGCGGATTCATTCCGGGGCACGAATATCCGGTCCGGTGAGTGCACAGACCACCCAATGAGGCGTTTGAACCACAGTAAGTGGTTGGCCAAACCAGGCATCACGGTTTGGTATGATTTTCTGTGGTGGCTTGTCTCACTCATTCAGGTCATTGTGCATGTAAACTAGGATATATCTGAAACTTCCTGGCAGATTAAAACTGTTTGCCGGACGGAGACTCGAACTCGGGACCTCTTTCTTTCAGGAGTGCTAGCTCTGCCAGGTTTCGCAGGAGAGCTTCTGTAAAGTTTGGAAGGTAGGAGACGAGGTACTGGCAGAAGTAAAGCTGTGAGGACCGCGCGTGAGTCGTGCTTGGGTAGCTCAGTTGGTAGAGCACTTGCCCGCGAAAGGCAAAGTTCCCGAGTTCGAGTCTCGGTCCGGCACACAGTTTTAATCTGCCAGGAATTTTCATATCAGCGCACACTCCGCTGCAGAGAGAAAATCTCATACTAGGAAATATCTTTCAAAATTCCTAGTGGTCAAGTAGTGTCCATTCCTCTACATCTTCGTATGTATGCTGTGGGCAACCATATTGACAGGACTGCACTCATAAGTTCGAGTTTGACGAACAGTCAAATTCGTTATTGCATTTCGGCTGGTCCATTGCCCCTTACCTTCCTAGGTCTTTTTCTTTTACAGGCGCGATCTGAGTGACCACAATTTTTAAATAACCATAAAAATTGCATTCATCAATTTTCGTGGAACCGTTCAGATTTTATATATAACTTTGCATTATCACCACACAAAAAATATGTTCAAATAAATTTTAAGGTTAATATTTATGAAAAAACCGCATTCAAACAGAAAACTACTAAATCAACATAATATTACGTGATAATGTTTACGCTGCGAAAACAAAAATACTTTTCACTCCAAATTTTACTTTTTCTTATATTTTTATTGTTTGTTATTCATGTAATAAAAACATAAAAAACTCCCACAAAAGAATAAAAAAATTAAAATAAACCGACTGCTTCTTAGGTCTTTCTTTCCTTTTAAGAGGTTTCCTTTGCACTTGCTGGAAATTTTTGTACAGATTTCATGTCAGATTGATTACTTGTAACAAGGGAAAACATAAGATTTCTTGCTCTTCTTTCTCAGGTCACTAGTGGAGCAAGGTTTTGTTTTTCCAGTCGTTCCACAACGATTTGTACCCTTGGTTCTGCTACACCCAAACACGGCGAACGAAGCACGAAGTTTACGGGTATCTAATACTAGTTGTCTCGCTTTTTATGTGGTGTCACCGACGAGTTTACAAGCTTCTTCGTCAATTAAAGCGGTTCATCTGAACACTGTCTTTTTTGGAATTGTGAAGGACAAATTAATTCCCAATACTTACGTTCAACATGCGGAAAAGTAATGCCATTGGCCATCGTTAGAAGAGGCTTTGACGGCCAACGACATTTGTTTCGACCCAAGCTATTTTTAGCAGAACCTTCAGCTAAAGATTCAGTCATCTCCTTGATCGTTTGTTTCGTTGTAGGAATTCATTGGTGGCAAAAGAAATACGTCCTCACTTTCGTCCTGTTCGTATTCTGTATTATGCTCACTTTCAATTTAGTTCTCACTGTATGCTTCACCTTCACTTCCTAAACTGTCGTCAAATCATTTTAAAGCATTACCTCCGAAGTCAGTGTCCGTAACGTGAACAGTGGACGTAGATACGGCTATTTAATTCATAATGCGAAAGTCTCAGGCTCTCAGAGACCACTAGCACGAAAGAAGCTGTAATAATATCGTTCCATGTCACATTCAAGTGGCTACTGACAAAGGAAACCACGGCAGCTTGGGGAAAGAACTAGACATCGCTGAAATCTCCTACCTCACCATTATGCATTAACAACAGATTAACAATAAACACTGGGGGTCTGTGACACTGCACCTGGGGCTTTAAGGGTTAAAATACCAGAATTTAATCCCAAAGAAATTATCTGAGGTTATTTAGACAGCAGAAAAGGAACAGTCAGTAACACCGTAAGTTGATAAATTTACGATGTAGAGACACAGGAGAGGTATTATACGGATATGGCATACCTAGAAACTTATGTACTGTTTCTCGCCTAGCTGAGGCTGTTGTTAAGGTTTGGGGCAGTGCTGCGTGGTATTAGTGAAGTGCTTTCTACGGGCAGCGAAACTATTGTGTTGTGATCTAATTTGGGGAAGGGGGGGGGGGGGGTGTCTTCACTCTTCTGTTGCTGCATTCAAGGTATCGTCGCGCAACTTAATTGTGCATAACGACTATGTTGTCTTCCAGTGTTGCTTCATAGTTTCGATGTTTGTATGTTTATATCTGAGGTGTGCGAGGAAAACAATGAGGCTGACAACAGTGCGAATAATCTGGCTATGCTGTCTTGATGACTTGTGTAGATCTTGTGTTCATCCCTTCCAGAAGCATAGCCCGAGTTTCAGCTCCGTAGAGCCGTGAGGTGATGTATGAGAGCGCAGTCAGTGAATTGGTGTTTTTTTCGTGTGTTATGGAAATGGAAGAGAGGAATTTAGAGCAACGTTTTGTGTTAAATTTGGAGTGTGACCTTTGAAAAACTGAAACAGGCGTATGAGGAACATTCACTGTCAGGAGCAAAAGTTTTTCGCTGGCACAAATCGTTTTTGGAAGTCCTAGAACACGCTGAACCTGGCGCAAAGAGACCTCCAATTTCAAAAAGCGATGAAAACATCATACATGTGCGTGTTCTTGTTGTGTACGTCTTCGTACATAACGGCTAGGAGAGGCGGGCTACAGCGTGATGCCACAACTGTCGTAACGGAAAGCTGGACAGGAGCAGAAATGATTAGCAAATATGACAACACGGTTCTCCAAGCATACGAAGACTCATTACAAATAACGCAGCAAGAAGCAGACTCCAGCTATCACAATGTCAATGACGAAGAGCTCGCTATACTAAGCGATAACGATGGTGTAGTAGCGGAGAGGCTTCAAGGGTCAGTGGGGCGATTGGCTACCGCCGGCGGTATGGACGCTGAATAACCTTTAAACTTAAGCACGTTCACCGCACATTAAAGTGAGCCAAAAACTTTGTACATTGCAAACAAATGGATGCTGCATCGTCATAAAGCCCCATGTTACGTGGCACTTCCATCACGGAATCTTTTACCTCAAAAGGCATTTGTACCATAGCCTCCTTATTAACTGGACCTGAGTTCTTGTGGCTTTTCTTCTTTTCCCCAAATTAAAGAAAAATGTCACGAAAGGACGCGATTTTGGGACTCTAGAGAACATTAAGAAGAATGAGATCGATATGTTAAGGGCCGTACCAAATGAAGCCTTCAGTGCTGCTAGCAAGACTGGATACACTCCGCTGGTCTATGGGACAATATTATCGTTAAAAAAATAAAACAAAAACTGTAGCAGATAAAATAAATCGTACATTGTTTGGCGCACAGTGTGTAACACCATAGCTCTAATGCTCTACTGATTTATTTTGCTTTTGTTTCATTCAATATTACATCGTTAACCTTCTGTAAATATTGTTTGATTGAATCGATAACATAAAACTGTATATTTCTTTCTTTGTACAAACTTTGACGTCATGTTTTGGTTCAATGCAAAGTAGTGCATCTGCAATTTATATTCTTTGTCCCATTTGGAGGGAACAAAACTTACTGTATATGATTGTAATTTTGTGTGAATAATTTTTTGTAGAGATGTCAATATGTGTTAATGTTTTGTTTTATTTAATTCATTTGGTTGCTGTTATGTAAATTGCTGATCCTCACTTAGGGTTCTTAGTTAGTTTGTATGTAAATGGTGTAGTGGTTCCCTTCGGGAACGGAACTGTGTAACGCGCGCAAATTGTGGCTGGCCTAGGTGGAAAAGGTGGAACTGATAGTCAGTCGGGAACGAGCCAGCAGTCGGGGACGAGCTACGAGTCGGGGACGAGCTACCAAACTATGCACTGCCGTGTTAAGTGTGCATATTGTGCTGGTTCCGAGACAGGCTTTTTCTGCTTCTTTCCAATGCCTCGGATGGATGGATAAATAGCTGGAACTATTCTGGAATTTGTATCTATCATCGCCACCAAGAAATGACAGAGTCCAGCAATTCTGCCTGCAATTCCACCTACCAACATGGAGTTGCCACCACATTGCGCAATCATTACATCGGAATGTTACAATGATGTACAGTGAAGGATCAGCTCAATGGATGTTTTAGTGAGCACAAATATAAGGTAATTTATATCTGACTTTATGTACCTACCTTGAATTTTCTCCTCATCATAACACCTCTCAGGTTCCTCTCCGTTTGAACTAAAGTGATTACCGAGTGTCCTTACTGAAAGTACATTAAAAGCCCAATATTTTGCTCATTAATGCCTCTTCAACATAGTAAAACGAAAGTTAAAATTAAGGTGGCAAGAGAGTGAGTTAACGTAGGTGTTGTTTGCTGAAATTATTCCTATTAAAACTGCTTATTAAAGTGCTGTTGCTAACTTCAAAATTAAAAGTTCTTAAGACTGAGGCTTATAAAGCAGATGATCACATTGTTGTCTGTAGTAAATTCTAAAAGGTTAGTCAGTTTCTTGCAATTTTGTCAACATTGTGTTTCGCTGTAGTAAAAGTGAGAAAGCTGCAGTTGTGAAACATTATATACTCGTGTTTACTAAGTGTTAGTCTCTGTGGTGTATTAGAAGTGCATATTAATAGTAATGTTATAAAGACTATTCACTTTGTGTAAGCCCTGAAAGTAATAGTATGTTTCGGTAGCTGTTATAATTTTGCAAATTGTTTCTGCTGCTCTGTTAGTTCCAATCTTAACGTAAACATATGTATGTGTAATAGTTCACTGCACTCGCGTGTGACATAGTATAGGTTGTGTGGATCCGTTATAGCTACTGATAACTATTTTCTTAAACGAGAATGTTAATCATTCTCTTGCCTAGTTAGGCTGGCGACCGTTTTCTTTCTCAGTTGAACAGTACAGATAGACAAAATTTTGTTAGTACTGTTCAAATATTTACGTAATTCTGACTTTCATTTTCGATTAGCCATTCCCGTTAGGTACAGCACGGTCAACCTAACAAAATTCCTCTCAGAGGGTGACACTCTGTTGCTATATACCATAATTGCTTGAACAAAACAGTTTTATTTCATAACCTGTTTCCAGTTTTAAGGTTATGGTACAGTAGTAGCAGACGGTAGTGTTATACGTGGCTTTTCCGTGACAGGACTGATTTGTTCTGTTGGGACATCGTATGTACTAAACCAAATTTGGTATTTGATCGAATAGGTTACGTAAATGCTGCTGTAGTGTTATAAGTGTCCAAATCACATGTGTCATATGGCATTGTCAACCATGCCAATAATTAATAAGTGTATTTTTGCTCAGCTGAATCTATTTAGTGAACACGTCACTAACCTGTTATACGTGGCTTTTCCGTGACAGGACTGATTTGTTCTGTTGGGACATCGTATGTACTAAACCAAATTTGGTATTTGATCGAATAGGTTACGTAAATGCTGCTGTAGTGTTATAAGTGTCCAAATCACATGTGTCATATGGCATTGTCAACCATGCCAATAATTAATAAGTGTATTTTTGCTCAGCTGAATCTATTTAGTGAACACGTCACTAACCTCTGCAGAAAATTGTTTTGAGAATGGCACTTCGGCAGGATTCCGTGGAGATGTGGGACATTCTTCCCACATGTATAATCTTACTCTCGCTCGAATTCAGAAACTATTATATGTGCAAATATGTAACAGATGCCAATGTGTTCTGGAAAAGCAGTTAGACGTTTTAATTTCAGTTTCATTTACACCACTATGTTTTTAAGATCATATGAGGAATGTTTAAACAAATACATTTCATTATGGAGCTATCCGCTAGTCATCCATACCAATAGATAAATTGTTTGATGCGATGCATACTGCCCCGCTCGCGCGCCAAAAGCTGACAAGTCGTCTGTTCGGTTTCAAAACGAGATAGAGATCGCTATATTTATAACTGACCTGTTATTGCGTTTTCTGATCAAACTTGCTGTTACGTTACAGAACCTGTCCTTCCCTTTGCTTGTGCCTTTTTCCCACAATGACGCAGGATCGGCATGGTTAATCGGATTTCGCAAGGTTAAATGTAAGGGGTGGCCGGATTCCCATACTGTCGCCACCCCATACCCCACGGGACGGAAGTAGTGTATCCCAACCGTCAGTGTCGAGTGTAATCCATGGAAGAGTGCGGATGCGCTCAGATGTCTGCGAGCCGTGGAACTGAGGCGGGACGTGGGGATAAGCCCGGTATTCACCTAGGAGGATGTGGAAAACCGCCTAAAAACCACATCCAGCCTGGCCGGCACACCGGCCTTCGTCGTTAAGCCGATCCGCGGCCGGCGCTCCTACCCGAGCCCAGGAAGAGGCGCATTAGCGCTCTCGGCTAATCTGGCGGGTCTTCTTACGTTACAGAACATATGCCCATTAATTGAAGTGAGGAAATTTCAGTTTGTAAGGAAGGGAAATAGAGACAGAGAATACACTACCTCTATGTCGTACTACGGAAAAAGGTATTCTTTGGTGTAGTTAACAATGTGTTTCTAAGATGAACGTTATTTAGACTCAGTTGCTCATTAACATCGAAATTTGTCAGAAATGTAATTTTGTTACGCAGGTAGGTAAACAACTGACTCGAACTATTCACCTGAATTCACCAGTGTATCTTTGAAGTGGTGACAGTGGAAGTAGCCTATACCATGTCGGGTGCTCCATAGCTTCCGTCTCCCAGAGAGGACGAGATGACGCTATGGAACAGGACGTGCCCACTGTTAGCGCAACATGTGCGGTGTCGTGACGCACAACCCGTAAAGCCGTGCTGTTTGCGGGCTGGCGTGGCAGGGGCGAGCGACAACACGGTCGCTTGTTGCGTGTGCAGCGTGGTATCAACAAGCTGAGCTTCAATCAGCGGGGGTTCTTTGCAATGGGATGGCACTGAAGTGTTCCATAAACACTGAAGGAGACATCGATGAATACTGTCGGTAAAGGGATATACATGCTTTATTACGTTATCGACTATCCTGGTTGTTAGTTCCGTCTCTGCTCCGATTAAAGAGAATTGGGATCACTGATTGAACTCAATGAGAAGAGAGAGTGGTGCCACGTTGAACTATGGGTTGTATTGGGCTTAGCTTGGAGGCTTTATATTCTGCCTTCATTCGACTATGTTGCCTTTGTGTGATGTGTTATTTAGTCTTCCGGTAAAGTGTTTCCTACCTATCTCTCTTAAAGGTACAGGCGAATGATTTTTTCTGTATTATAAAGACTGAATGAATTTAATTAATCTTTCTAATTAAAAGGAAAACAGGTTTCCTCAAATTATATAGTTAATTTCGAGGCAATTCATTCCGTGGATGGCGAAAGCAAGCTGGTAATTTCTGAAGTGGAAATTGTTAACTGTGTGAGGTAATGGGTGAGTCGTGGCGCCCTGAAAATATTCAATATTCGGAGTTGGCGTGGCCGTACAGACCGCTCATCAAGCCGGCGGTCGTCAGTAACTACGTAGTGCAAAACATTAGCCGGAGCAAGAGAGGTAGCCCCAGGGCGTGGTCCAGGCCGACCGCGTGGCTGGGAATTCCATGGTGACACTGTGACCATGACAGTACTTTGTGTCGATGAAGGAGATGTGTATGCCAGGAGTGCCAAAAATGACGGACTTTCTAAAACGATAATGGGAGACATTTCCCAAATCATGTAGAAATTAGTAATAGCCAGAGCAATCATGATACCTTAAAAATGAATATGTACATTACTATTACACTACTGGCCATTAAAATTGCCACACCACGAAGACGACGTGCTACAGGCGCGAAATTTAACCGACAGAAGGAAGAAGATGCTGTGATATGCAAATGTTTGGTTTTTCAGAGCATTCCCACACGGTTGGCGCCGGTGGCGACACCTACACCGTACTGACATGAGGAAAGTTTCCAACCGACTTCTCATACACAAACAACAGTTGACCGGCGTTGCCTAATGAAACGTTGTTGTGATGCCTCGCGTAAGGAGGAGAAATTCGTACCATCACGTTGCCGACCTTGATTGTAGCCTATCACGATTGCGGTTTATCGTAAGGCGACATGGCTGCTCGCGTTGGTCGAGATCCAATCACTGTTAGCAGATTATGGAATCGGTGGGTTCAGAAGGGTAATACGGATCGCCGTACTGCATCCCAACGGCCTCGTATCACTAGCAGTCGAGATGACACTCATCTTATCCGCATGGCTGTAACGGATCGTGCAGCCACGTCTCGATCCCTGAGACGGGAACGTTTGCAAAACAACAACCATCGGCACGAACGATTCGACGACGTTTGCAGCAGCATGGACTATCAGCTCTGAGACCATGGTTGCGGTTATCCTTGACGCTGCATCACAGACAGGAGCGCATGCGATGGTGTACTCAACGACGAATCTGGGTGCACGAATGGCAAAACGTCACTTTTTCGGATGAATCCAGGTTCTGTTTACAGCATCATGATGGTCGTATCCGTGTTTGGTGACATCGCGGTGAACGCACATTCGAAGCGTGTATTCGTTATCGCCATACTGTAGTATCAACCGGCGTGATGGTATGGGGTCCCATTGGTTACACGTCTCGGTCACCTCTTGTTCGCTTTGATTTGCACTTTGAACACTAGACATTACATTTCAGATGTGTTACGACCCATGGCTCTACCCTTCATTCGATCCGTGAGAAACCCTACATTTCAGCGGGATAATCCACGACCCCATGTTGCAGGTCCTGTACGGGCCTTTCTCGACACAAAAAGTGTTCGACTGCTGTCCTGGGCAGCACACTCTCCAGATCTCTCGCCAATTGAAAACGTCTGGCCAATGGTGGCCGAGCAACTGGCTTGTCACAATATGCCAGTCACTACTCTTGATGAACTGTGGTATCGTGTTGAAGCTTCATGGGCAGCTGTACCTGTACACGGCATCCAAGCCCTGTTTGACTAGAGCCCCAGGCGTATCATGGCCGTTATTACGGCCAGAGGTGGTTGTTCTGGTTACTGACTTCTCAGGCCCTATGCACCCAAAAGTGCGTGAAGATGTAATCACATGTCATTTCTAGTATAATATATTTGTCCAATGAATACCCGTTTATCATCTGAGCTTTTTCTTGGTGTAGCAGTGTTAATGGCCAGTAGTGTATTTACACGACAATTCTGATGGTGTAATCCGTTTTTAATATCTATATTAGTTTAAATTTTAGTATATGACTAAATTATGCAAGTAACACCCAGCAACGAATTTCCGAAATCTAAACAGTTCACACGATTTTGTTGATCGACGTGTCTTCAGAAAGCTATTAGTGTAAACCTGAATTGATATGAATTACAGATACGTAACTTTAATAGTACATGTGTATTGGAGGTCAAAGTGGCCAATTACTATTGATCGCTTCACAAGCACTCCTTAGTTACACGAAAAAACAGTAGCTGCATGCTTATAAATATATTTATTCATCTTTGTCTTTTTTTATATCCGATAGATATTATTCATGAAGAAATTGGTCAAATATTTACTGTGTCTTAGAAAGCACAGAGACATTAGGATACTGGCCTATTTTTGTTTCTATCAGTTTGATATATGTTTATTTAATTTGTTTCTGTATTTAATAATGTGTGTTAGAGCGTGTTTATAGTCCAGCCATAGGAATATTTATTTAATTTCAAGTTATTTAAATGCAAATCCAGTATTTCGTATGTGTTGCAATATGATTGTGAGTGTGCGTTGGCTTGGAGACACGGCGGGATCACTTTAGCCAATCACAGCGCTCCGTACTACGGTAGGCGACTACCGAAATCAATGGAGAGACTGTATGGAAGTAGGGGAGGAGCATCGGGTCGCAGGTGACAGGGGAGAGTGCTGGACGGGAAGGCGCGAGGGACAATAGCAGGAGATACTTGGAGAGTGTTGAGAAGTTTGAGTGTGGTCACGAGAGAAAGAAATGTTTCATAGTGCCGACTTGTGCATTTGTGAGATTTCCTTGGCTTGTGCAGTGAAGATGTAGTATGCGTTTACAAGTGAATAGCTTGCAAGCAATGTTGTTGCTCATAACTAACTACGTGAAGTAGGACTCTTTTGTTTCCCTGTTAGTCAACTTATATTTTATTTAATTGCTCGACCATCGACACCAATAAGTGATTTGCAGTAATAAACGGTATTCTTAAAGGTATTTCTGCTATCATACTCATCATTTAAAGTCGTTTAAAACATTACCTGCAGATTTTATTTGATTTCAATCTTCCATTTATACATTTCTATGTTACATTCAAAATTCGCAACTGCCGAGTGATAGGAACCTTCAACCATTCGATTCTTGTGTGTATTCATATTGTATACTGTAGACTCAGCAGTATTTGGCTTGTAAGGCAGCAACTACGTATCCCAGTCCCTAGACAACGAAATCAACCAAACCTTTCAATATTTCAGCTCTGAGAGTACGTAGTTGCGGGTCACCACATTTTTTTTTTTTATTTGAATGCCCGCCACTGATTTCTCGTAACTTGTTTACTATTAATACAATCAGCCATTATTATAATAAACGCATTTTATTTGTCATAATTGAAAGTACCAATTAACACATGCCGGCCTATCTTAGTCATTCCATAGCTCAGTGTGACCATTATGTATCATTAAAGGTCTACAAAAATTAGCCTCATCCCTGACACAGTTGCCCAGGAAGACTACACGTCATTATTCTTTGTAAATGCAATATGTGTGACTGACAGAAACTTGCAGTTTTAGAGGTGACTGATTCATTGGTTAGTACTTTGACTGCAGAGACAGCACATTTTTTATTACTTAGGAAACGTGAACTTTAATTCTCATTCATATCCTTTTTATTTGATTGGAACGAGAGTCCTTATCTTTTTACCATCTCAACGAGATCGCATATGGAGAGATATTAGTCCCACAAATTTCATCTTTCGCTGGCTTGGCACTTGCCTCGATGTTGCGATACGAAGTCATTAGTCAACTCCTCCTTTCGCTCTGCGATGGTAAGCGACTTGTAGACAACAGAGAATTTACTGTTGAGAATATTATAAAGAGTAACTGTTGGTCGTGTTCATATGTTTGGTGTTATCAAGTGTAGGAACAAACTAATAAACGTATCATCCTTCATTTCTTCATGCTTCGCTCCTGCCTTCTTTTAGTCGTAGACAGGAGACAGGTTGAAGAAAACCTTGGGAGATACTTGCATGTAAAATATTAAGAAGGTGGTGACATTACCTTTTAGTTGTGTTGTTTGCCCAACACTGACTGAGGACGTTGCATTCAATGACGAGAAACACAGCACCTCAATGATCTCCACGCCAGGGAGCTGCCTTAAAGCTTGGCATCGCCATGCTGCAATAACCTCCCTCTAAATCAACAGCATACGGCCACAGAAAACACACGCTATGAAGAACTGTTAAGAGGAATGTGCCTGCCTTTAAAAATACCTGGTTAACAACGCGTGATCAGTGTTCTTCTGAATGTTGGTTGTTCTTTCTACGATAACCATCTTAAACGTGACAGATGTAACAGCCTCAGCTAGTGAATCTATCTTGGTTCTCCGCGTATTCGTGCAAAGTCTTCTCTTGATTCTTCACTAATTTTTTTCCAGTATATTTTCTTCCTGTGTTCACAGAATTGTTTCCGTTTATGTTTAAATGCAGAATGTCGTTAGAAACGATGAAAATATGAAATTTTTTGTAGATTATTATGAAGGTTTGGAGTAAAAATGTTAAAATGAGTGTGAATTCCTTAGAGACTAAACTGCTTAGGTCATCGGTCCGTAGACTTAAAAACTACTTAAACTCGCTTAAACTAACTTTCTCTAAAACACACACACACACACACACACACACACACACACACACACACACACACACACACCTTTGCCCGAGGGAGGACTTTAGCTTCCGGCAGAAGGGGCCGCGCAGACCGTGGCATGGCGCCTCAAACCGAGCGGCCACTACGCGCGGCGGTTAGAAGTACGATTGGTGCGAATATAAAACTACTTTTTGTTTGAACGAATCCTTTCTGTATATGGTCCTAAATGTCAGTTTATACAATAGCATGTAGAGTGAGTCACGCCTATTTTGTTACTTCTCTTGTGAATTCATAAGCCAAGGAACATTTCTTTCCTTGCTTGAGATTTCAGCTACTGGAAACAGAGTTTTTTGTCTTGCAATCAGTTGTTTCCTTTAGTTATAACGTAACACGTGTGGGGTTTTTATGTGAGCAAAGATATGCCGAAGCAAGCCTCTATAGTTTTCAAGAACAAATCTGGAGGACTTTGAAGAATGAGAATACTTGAGAAGTTGCTAATTATTTATCTAGTAATAGAAGTGTAAGATTTATGTTGCGTGAGGCTACTCCTTCAGTGAATGGAGGTCCGTGTAAGCGCCTGTGCTCACTGCTCTTGCAGGAGAAAGCCCTTCTAAGTATGATGCAGAACACTACAGCCATTACTAGGAACGTTATTTTGGATATTAATTTGCTTTCACAACCTACAAGTTTTTTTAATGTAAACATAGCAGGAATGAAGACTGTGTCTGAAATAAACTTTTAACTCAGTATCTGTAACTTTTGTTTTTTCTAGCCTAATGCCACTTTTCTCTCAAACCATTTATCCCAGAACAATTAAAATCAAACAATCGTCGTGGTACACCTGCATGAAGTGACATTTTTTATCTCTCTATCTGTATTATATAACCCCACGACCTCCTATATTTCAAAAATTTGTACGGAAAAAGGGTCATATAATATTTTCCAAAACTGTAATTTTAACATACTATTCTTAAGTATCAGCTTGTTTGCAAAGTGTGTAAATGTATGTGAAAAAAGTTTGTGTTACACAGTTAATATTTCATGAAAAAATGTACATTGAAGATGGTCAATTTAATACGGCAGTGGGAAAGGTACTTTCTCCCCATATCTTCACACCGTTATTTCTATCATTATAACGGATAGAAAAGGGCCACCATTATATTTTAATGTGTCGAATTTAGCTTGTAACGCACAAACCATTTCTCTGGAGTATCTCTTACGGCAGCCTCTGAGCAACACAGCGATGTCCCATATTTCTATTGACTAACCGGTATTAATTTGCTTCCTGACATTAACTAGCACACAACAAACGACAGTGGTAACCGACGAGCCATTAAACCCTAAACTGTAGGAAATTCAGATGAGAAATTCTCTGTGACTAACGACAGTTGGCACAGGGTATCAAGCGGTCGTAATCTGAAATACAGTGCAAGCGACAAAAGCTTTAGCTATGAGGGCAATGGTTCCCAGGTCTGCAGATCACGTGAGATTAGTTGAGGGCGTGCTGTACCTCTTGGGTGAGCCGCGTGTCACTACTTCCTTCGTAGCTGTCAGTCCTAAAGTAATTTGGAGCAGTGTATAATTGGCACTGGTTAGTTTATGGATGAGACGGAAAGACTCAGTGGAGTCATAACGTCACAACCTCCCCATTGTTGGGCTGATAATGCCTAAACTTCCTCTCTCATCTACTCTGTACACTATTCTCGAATATCCCTCCTGGATGAAACGACAGCAGGGAGATATGACTTAACCACAACTTAAGAGGTAATTTCTAAAATGTAGCTATCACTGTGCATTGGAGTGTGCCCTGTTCTCAAACATCCTGACACATACAACCACTGCTATCCGCCTTGAATGTTCATCTGTCACATTTTACCCATTGCTCATCACTGTGATTAGGTTGCACGGCGACTTTACATGATGGTCTTCTACGAAACGCTGTTGATCCTCTTTGAAGTCACATACAAATTGTGGTGTCACCGCCAGACACCAAACTTGCTAGGTGGTAGCCTTTAAATCGGCCGCGGTCCGTTAGTATACGTCGGACCCGCGTGTCGCCACTATCAGAGATTGCAGACCGAGCGCCGCCACACGGCAGGTCTAGAGAGACTTCCTAGCACTCGCCCCAGTTGTACAACTGACTTTGCTAGCGATGGTTCACTGACAAAATACGCTCTCATTTGCCGAGACGATAGTTAGCATAGCCTTCAGCTACGTCATTTGCTACGACCTAGCAAGGCGCCATTATCAGTTACTATTGATATTGTAAATAATGTACAGACAAGAGCCACGTTCAACATTAATGGATTAAAGTTAAGTATTCCACCAGTTACCTCCTTTTTTCCGAAGTTCAAATTCATTGTCCTGTTCCAGACCTCACGCCAGCCTGCGTGAGCTAAAACGCGTGCCTTTCGGCTTCCACCAAAATTCGTAGGTTGCTCTCCTGCCAATCCACAACACAAAGGAAATGTGGATATATACTCTATGCAATATCTCCATATTTTCCGTTGTTCCATGCTTCACTGAATTTCACATTTATTTAAGTACCAAACAAGTGATTCACTATGCAGTAAACCTCATCACTAGTAGAGAGTGATCAAATGTGCAGTGGTTAAATTATTACAACACCCATGTTTTTTGACTTGCAATGTTTCATTAACTGTGTGCAACGATTCATCAATAACTTTTCTTCTGTAAGACGAAACTTATACGATTGAGACAGTAGACAAACAAATAAATTGTTTACCCACACAGACAACCAGTCTCGCATTATCGGAAGTGGAGTCTATGAGATACGTTGGAGACGTAAAAGGCCCAAAATACTTAGGAAAACTGGTATATTAGTGTTCACCGGAATTAAGCTGCAGAAAACACATTTCACCGTTGCGCAGCATTGTCTGGAAACCACACAGTATTGTCGAATCTGTAGAAATGCTACACTCTTTACATAGTGGACAGAATTACCATTGCTTGAAATATTAATTAAGACTGACGTAAATTAAAAGAATAGAAATATTTTGTTTTAATTAACTGTGGATCTGTTTGTAAATATGCTGGGAAACACCATACACAACATACCGAACTAACAACACAACATATTAGTCTAGACCTGGGTAAGGTAATATTACTGTGTGCATGAGCGTATTAATTTAAAAAAGACGCGTATGATGTTGCTGTTGCTGTTGTCGTCTTCAGTCCAAAGACTGGTTTGATGCAGGTGTCCATGCTACTCTACCCTGTGCAAGCCTCTTCATCTCCGAGTAACTACTGCAACCTACGTCCCTTTGAATCTGCTTACTGTAGTCATATTTTGGTCTCCCTCTACAAGTTTTACCCCCATGATTCCCTCCAGTCCTAAACTGGTGATCCATTGATGCCGCAGAATGTGTCTTACTGACGAATCCCTTCTTTTAGTCTGGTTGTACCACAAATTTCTCTTCTCCGCTATTCGGTACCTGCTCATTAGTTACGTGACCTATGGTCAGTACGAGGGTGTTATGTTGACGAGTTGCGCAACGGACTGATGTGACAAGTACCCTTTGGCTCCTGCAAGAAGCAATTTCCACCCCATACTATTACTGGAGTCAGACAGACGATCTTAACGTACGAAAAAGAAATGCCTGAAAAACTTTCAGCAATAAATATTATCTGGAGTCGTCCGTTGTAAGGAAAAAGAGAAAAATATATTCTATTTTCTTACGTAACTAGTGGGATACTTGGGTAGTTAGTGTAAGAAAGACATTAGAGGAACGACAAATATTATTTATTTCAAAATCTGAGAAAATAAAGCGAAGCTTTTATTTATAAACTGATACACAAATTTCTGGGTTCTTTTCGGAATAGGAGGTCACCTCTTATGCATAGGAATCCGATTAATGAAATTTATATACAAAGTGTAGGAAAGCTCTTTTATCCCTTTTCTTTAAGAATGTGCTGAAAGATAACAAAACTATCTCTTTCTATCTGGATTGACATTCGCGAATCGAACTTTCACTACGCCTTGATGAAATCAAGGACTTCTATATACCCCTAGTCTAACTGTTGGCGTGGTACACCTATCAGATAACCAGTCCACCGCGATGCCACTCTATGTTCGCTCGCAGGCGAAGATACTGATGCGTATGGTACCAAGTCGTAGACGGTCTCCAGATAAGGAAAGAGGTACAACAAGAGCCATCCTGAACAGTTACTGAATGACCACATTGACACTACACTCTTTGACACTGCAGAGTTGACCGATTACCCAAATTTAACGTGATAGCGCAGTGGCTAGCACATTTCACTCTCTTTCGGTAGGACGACGATTCAAATTCCCGTCCGCCTATTGAGATTTAGGTTTCCCGTCTTTTCCCTAACTCGCCTCAGGCAAATGCCGGGATGGATCCTTTCAAATGGTACTGTGAATTTAGTTTCTTAATCCGTGCTCCATTATTGTGAATGTGTTGTTTTGTGTGGTTGAAAGTAGAAGTTAATTTGATGTTTGCTAATTATTGGCCGTTTATTTCTGTTTCATTGCACTAAAAAAGACACCTGAAACATATGTCACAAATTTAAATAATTAATTAAACAAATAACAAAGAAATTTTGTTTTTCCGTACTGTAATGTTTCATTAAGAACCAACAGTGAAATCAAGAGACAAATGAACGTCTCTGGCAGTGCGCGAACAGGACACGTCACAGAACAACGACGAAAAAGTTGCGTCACAAAATGGCACAGCGTAGCTCTACTAATTCATAGAAGAGTTCTACATAATTGTTAAAACGAGGTGGCCGTTCAAAATTAAACTCTGTGAAATAGTTCCCTTTTGTGCTGAACTGTGCTGCAAAACGGCCCACGGCATCACTTAACACCACTTGACGCCCGGAGCTGGCTTTGGAGAGGTTGTTAACGCGAACGACAAAGAGTTAATCAAATTACAGAGAGGGAGAGAGAGAGACAGCGGGTTTCGTTTGGCAGAGAGTCAGCCGCTAGTCTCCCCGTATCAAAGGCCGCCACGACATTAAATGCTCGTGTCGAGTGCCGCCGACGCAACGCGGCACCTGTTGAGTTCTCTCGCTGTGTTCCATTCCGTGCTGCCACCAACGGACTGCTCAGTAACACACGTCACAGTGGACTGTTCGGCAGATGCTGCGTTTCCAACGTAAGTGACGTAGCGATTGAGGTTGACATCCCACACGCACTGCGTGTTGTGGCAGTCGGTTATCTGGTTTTATCTTCTCTACACTCTCAGCAGTAATAGACTTTGTTGCTGTCGTATATTTTTTGGCTTGACATGGCGCTAAACGAGGGTGACCTTTTAAGTTACTATCAAAGCAATGAAATAACAACCAGATTTGATACATATTGATACATTATTTCTCAAAATATTAGCCTCTTCACCTTCTGCATTTTTCGAAAAAAACCTCAAAAAAAATTCCGCGCAGTTGTTGGTAGCTTACAAACGTGATTTTCAAAAGATGCAACAAATTCGTAAGGAAATGAAAACCGCTGCCCAGACATATTTCGTCTGATACCAGGAAACAAAAAATAGTCATTCCGCAATTGCTTAGGTGAATATGGGCAAAGAGACGTAAAGTCGATTTCTTTTTCGTCGAATAACTGTTTGACGAGCTGTATAACAGATGGCTATGTCTACGTCTACATCTACATGCATACTCTGCAAATCACATTTAAGTGGCTGGCAGAGGGTTCATCGAACCACCTTCACAATTCCCTATTATTCCAATCTCGTATAGCCCGCGGAAAGAATGAACACCTACATCTTCCCGTACGAGCTCTGATTTCCCTTATTTTATCGTGGTGATCGTTCCTCCCTACGTAGGTCGGTGTCGACAAAATATTTTCGCATTCGGAGGACAAAGTTGGTGATTGGAATTTCGTGAGAAGATTCCGGCGCAACGAAAAACGCCTTTCTTTTAATGATTTCCAGCCCAAATCCTGTATCATTTCTGTAACACTCTCTCCCATATTTCGCGATAATACAAAACGTGCGTCCTTTCTTTAAACATTTTCGATGTACTCCGTCAGTCCTATATGGTAAGGATCCCACACCGCGCAGCAGTATTTTAAAAGAGGACGGACAAGGGTAGTGAAGGCAGTCACCTTAGTAGGTCTGTTACATTTTCTAAGTGTCCTGCCAATAAAACGCAGCCTTTGGTTAACCTTCCCCACAACATTTTCTATGTGTTCCTTCCAATTTAAGTTGTTCGTAATTGTAATACCTAAATATTTAGTTGAATTTACGGCTTTTAGATTGATTTATCGTGTAACCGACGTTTAACGAGTTCCTTTTAGCACTCTTGATGAGCAATGATCCGTAACAGTTTTTTTTCGGATTTTATGGATTTAAAGGCGTGCTGCTGTAGTTTTGCGCTGTAGTTTCAGTCAACACGCTAACGTTACGGAAATGCTCCACGAAATGAAATGGGAATCCCTGGAGGGAGAAAAAGATGTTTCTTTCGCGAAACACTTTTGAGAAATTAACAGCCTACAGAACAACTACTCTCACAGACATATATCTTGGGTAATGGCCGTGACGGAAAGAGGATTCGTGCGGTAGCGTATACACTACCTAATCAAAAGTACTTACACTTATTCAAAATGGCTCTTAGCACTATGGGACTTAACACCTGAGGTCATCAGTCCCCTAGAACTTAGAACTACTTAAACCTAACTAACCTAAGGACATCACACACATCCATGCCCGGGGCAGGATTCGAACCTGCGACCGTAGCAGTCTCGCGGTTCCGGACTGAAGCGCCTAGAACCGCAAGGCCACCGCGGCCAGCCACTTACACTTATTACTGGACACTGATATGAGATGAGTCAACTCCTCACATTCATGACGGGTTGAACTCTGCAGGGGATACCCAATGCCATGTTTGAATGTCAGTGGAGAAATGGAAGCCGATTTGTGTTCAACAGTCCAAAACTGAGAAAGTAGAGTGTTTGGCCCCAGGCTGTGGGGCGAAGCCCATTTAGTCATCCCAAAGATGCTCCGTTGGGTTCAAACAGGGAGTCCTGTCTCGCCAGGCTTTTTCAGTCTTCTTCTTATTCCCAACCCATTGTCTCACACTTGCTATTCTCACGCTGATACCAATCATCCTCGTCTCCAAACCGTACTTCAAAAGTGTACCCAGTACACGAGACTGTAAAATGTGTTCGCATCTTTCCGTGCTTAGAGTTTTATGTGCGATAGGGGGACCAGTCGTATCCACGAGAAACACCCCCAGGTAAAGTTCTACTGATATTCGTTAAATCCAAACACTGCCATAGAATTTCACAGGGTACGGCTTAAAACATCCTTCCAAATCACACACTTCCAACCATCATCTTTACACCACTTACAGCGTCGCATAGCGCTGATTTGAGAAATGTGACTTTTGAGGAGCTGCTCGACCACCGTATATATATATATATATATATATATATATATATATATATATATATATATATATATATATATATATATATATATATTATGTGCGATTGGACCCATACGGATCACGCAAAGCTTTTCCGATTCAATTTTTTAATTCTCCAAACTTCTCTCATTCTTTCCCCATGAATTCTCTTTCTTTCCTCTGTCCATTTTGTCCCCTGTCTCTTGCAAACTTCATTTTCGGGTTGTACTTTCCAACTATTGATTTTTTGCCTGTATACATTTCTGTTTATAACTTCTGAAGAATTTATTTGTGCATTTCCTAGATCTGTTTTGGTTTCTTGTATCCAGGGTATGGATTTCAATTTTCCAATGTATATTAAAATTTTGTGGGAGAGTCTGGGTGTCGGGAGTCTGTGGATATGACCGTAAAATTTTAGTCTTCTTTTCCGGATGTCTGCGGCGAGGTTAGATAATTTTTCTGTAGTTTTCCGAGACTGTAACCTGTATCCATCTTCCGTTCTTTTTGGGCCAAGAATCTTTCTGATAATTTTGCGTTCCTCTTTCAGGATGCCTTCCAGGTCGCCTTTTCTATGGAGTGTGAGTGTTTCGCTGGCATATAGTGCTTCGGGCTTGATTACTGTATTGTAGTGTCGTGTTTTTGAGTGAATGGAGAGACACTTTTTATTGTAGATGTTGTGGGTTTTCCAGTATGCACTTTTCAGTTTTTGCAGTCGAACTTTTTGTGCAGTTTTCTCTCCCCCTGTGGGTTCTAGGACCTCGCCTAAGTATTTAAAGAATGGAACTCTCTCAATTTGTCCATATTTTGTAGTCAGTTTTTGAGTTTCAAATTCTGAGCAGATGAATTTGGTTTTTTGGAAGGAAATTTGTAGCCCAACTTTTTCGGCGCATTCTTTGAGAATGTCTATCTGTTTAATTGCTGTGGTCTCGTTTTCTGCTAGAATGGCCACGTCATCTGCAAATGCCAAGCATGAAATTTTAATACCATCCTTAGATCTTCCTAGTTGTATAGGCTTCCAGTAATTTTGATTCTTCAGTTCTTTTTCCCATTCTCGGATGACTTTGTCTAAGACAAGGTTGAAGAGGAGTGGAGACAAGCCGTCACCTTGTCTGACGCCGGTTTTGATCAGGAAGGGCTCTGATATTTCACCCAGGAATTTTATCTTAGAAGTTGTGTTTGTGAGCGTTTCTTTGATAAGGTTTAGGGTTTTCGGATCGAGTCCTAGCTCCTCAAGGATAATAAAGAGAGATTGCCTATCGATTGAATCATAAGCCTTTGCGAAATCAACAAAGGAACAAATGATCGGACTGTTTCTGACTGCTTTGTATTTTAGTGTTGTCTTCAAATTGAAAATTTGTTCTGCACAGGTTCGGTGAGGGCGAAAGCCAGCTTGGTATTCACCAATACTGTGTTCGAGTTGTTCTTGTGTTCGTTGAAGAAGACAAGCTGAGAGGATTTTATAAGTGACTTGGAGAAGGGAGATTCCTCGATAGTTGTTTATATCTGCCATGTCTCCCTTTTTATGCAGTGGATGAATTAGGGCGCATTTCCAATCTTCTGGTAGTTTTTCTGTCTGCCAAATGTCTGTGATGATTTGAGTGAGTTCTTTGAGGGAATTTGGTCCAAGATTTTTAAGTAGTTCTGCAGTGATATTATCTTCTCCGGATGCCTTGTTGATTTTCTGTATATGAATATGTCTTTGGATGTCCTCTAGTGTAGGTGGTGCGGATTCTGGATTTGTGTAGATAGCAGTTTCTTGAGGGAATCTTGAAGAAGGTTCAGGGCAATTGAGGAGTCCGGAAAAGTATCTTGCCAGCTCCTCACAATTTTCCCGATTTGTCAGCGCTAGTTTTCCATCTGGTTTTCCGAAACATAGATTTCGTGAGCCGTATCCATTGATTCTCCCAGCAAAGGTCTTATAGAAGTCTCGTACATTATAGTTACGGAAATTTTCTTCAATAGACTCACACTGTTCCTTGAGGTACTTCCTCTTGACTTGTCTGATTGTTTTTGCCACTTGTCTTCTGGTGTTGTGGAAGTGATCTAGATTTTCTGGGGATTTTTTACTGTTATACTTCATAAAGGCTTTCTTTCTTTCTTCCAAGCGTTTTTTCACATCCAGAGTCCCACCAGGGGTGTTTTGTGTTCTTTTTCAATGGGATCAGTTCTTTTGCCTTCTTTGTAATTTTTGCTCGAAATTTTTCCAAAGAGTCAGCTGGTTCCCTTTCCCAGTCCTCCTTCAGATTGGTTTCTTTGATTGTATATTTTGTCTCCCTGTTCATAGTCATTGAGCTCGCTGCACCGCTGGTATAACTTCGGAACTCATTAGTGAATACTTCCGCTGCTTACAAACGATTTGTTTACAGTCACCTTGTGCAACGTTTGACAACACTACTCTCTCATGTTACAGCGGCAGGTCTGCTTCTCGTGGCATCCGGTGATCGATTCCACATTACATACGGCCTTCCAGATACTTTTTATCAGATGTTGTTGACAGTTGTTTTTTCCTCGGTCCGCTAGAGAGTGGAACAGGAACGAGAATGGCCAAAGAGCTGCAAGGTACCCTGCGCCGTGCACCGTATTGTCGCTTGCGCTGTGTGTATGAAAATGTAGATGTAGCCTTTACGGTGATTAAGTTGTCCTGTATCATTCAAAATTAGTGGCTGATCGATATTCTAAAGCATGGTCCGTTGCGCACTGTTTAACCAGAGAAACAAGAGATTGTATTCTTGCAAATTCAACACAAACCTAAGTTATTTCTTTTTTTCCACCCAAAACAAATTTTTGTCCTTCGTCAGTACTTTTTCAGAAGACAGAAAAATCCTTCTAGCAACTCAATGTTTCCAGAAAGGTCAATTGTCTTAGATTACACCCTAATGAGACTATCAAAGCAATATATTAACCTATGATTAGATTTATTCTTATTGATTTTGACCAAGATGTACTGTAGTAAATGCGTCTATAGAAGGAAATTGCCTGATCTTTTTTGAATGAGAAAAGAAGTAATATTGCTAAACAGTTTTGTGTTAACTTTTGTTGGAACAGCATAACTACTTAATAACTTTCTTTGTGTTCAGTTTTGATGTTGTAACATAACTGAGCAATGCTACAATAAGGAAACTCGTTTCCTATACTTTTTTTCAATTTTTAGTCATGACACTTTATCGCTGCTGTCCACTGACTCATTAGTAAAGCGTTTTCCACGTACTTAGCATGAAAGAGCTAAGAAAATTTCGTCCCTTGTCTATCAAAATGAAATATAGCCATTGCAGGTAATTCACTTTTTGCACCATTGATAGAAACTGGTACTGCATATAGCCGGGGAAAATAAAATTCTGACGCCATATGTTTTTGGTTTCATATGATAGATGTCCCTCGTGGTCCGGTGTAAGTGTATCTAAGTGCTCCGCAAAGCCAGAAATAGCTTTTGCCTCACCATACTGTACATTTGCAGCTTTTTCAGCTCAACATGTGGCTTTGGAGTTTTCAGGAAGTGCAGATCTATGACTTCCATTTACGATTAAAACATTTTCTTGTACAATACATACAAGGCTCAATAAGCTTTTTTCTTCTTCCTGGTGCCATTATGTCATTCCATTGCTCTGGAGTTTCTATTGTGCTCACGGTTTTTCTTTTCGAGATGAGTGCAAAGTCCTAATCATTTGGAAGGTACGAATGGCACCTAACAGGTAACATGTAAATGACCGTATTGAACACTTTCAGACGCTGCACCAAAAGATACAGAAACGTAATTATTAGATAGTCTTTATTATGGCCAAGGCAACCATTGAACACCAAAAACCAGATTATCGCTTTTGTTTCCCCTACTATTAATGTAATGGAAAAGGTTTTATGTTACCTCGTTCTGACTTCTCTTCCTAATCTCCTCGTGTTGCATGCGTAGAGATGTGCTGCTGTCAAGGAAACGATCTAACCTAAAACAAAATTCCGTAACTGTCGAGCATAAAGCATCTTGTTTGGCGTAGATGTGGTGCAAGCAAATTCCGTACATAATTAAATGAAATTCCACAGCATTTTCCGTTGCGCTCATGCTGTTTGACTTTCCCTGTCTTTTGCCAAAACATTTCGGTTTTTCGGAGATGCAACTCCTTCTTCTTCCTACTGGTTGCTTTGTCGTAGATGATTAAACTTTGACCTTTAGCATGTAAGACACTTTCCATGCGTCAGAGCTAGGTACTCCAAAATTAATATTAAACTTTTGAAGGTCCAATAAAACGTGTATAGAATATTTTTCTGATACATCTCAAGAAACACTGTACGCATTGTATTGACATTCAGTGTTTGTAGGATGTATCTGCGGTCTGGATTATCTCTGAGTGAATAACAAGACTTTCTTATTTTAATGACTTAATGTGTTCAACACACAAGTTTTCTGTCTTCTCAGAGCATATTCGTGGGCTATTACCATGTTTTCCTCTCTGATTTTTAGTTAATTGCTTGCTAGGGACTAGAGAGGATAGGATGTACCTCATACGTGGCCTTGTAATCACGTGAAAAGCTAAAAAGGCATTACAACATAGGGGTCTATATCTTGGATTGCCAGAGGAATGGTGACGAGGGGCTGAATGTTGCATTACCGTTTTTGTTTCTTTTCATTCCTCTCCTGCCCTACAGAGCGTCCATCCTAATTACACCAGATAAATAAGAGTCCTAAGCATTTTTACTTGACAGCTTGTAGAACTCCATGAAGATTTTGTCACGTTGTTGTGAATTTTTTCTTATAAAGCCTTTGTATCGGATACATTGAAAATAAATAATAAAAATAAGTTACGGCTATTTGTCATTTAAAGTTACGGTATGTATAAAACACCCAACCAGTTGCTTTTTTATTCCTATTATAATCTTACAGGGTTACTGTCTCACAGCCATGTTTAAAATCGTATTTAAAATTATTTAAATTTTGTTATTCGTAAAGTTAAACGTATTAGTTAAGCACTATGCTCCAACGTTCAATGCTTTTGGTAAAGAGATGCAAAAGAAATAATTTACCTGCAGTCGTCACCAATTAATTTTTCCGTCACTGTCTACCAAGGATGGTTAATATGACTTGTTCCCCTTATTTTCGTATTTCTAATACTTCCTTCTTTGTTCTTTGCACTCCTCTACAAATCCCTTGCACCATTTGCCTCTTTATCCGCATTGAAAAGCAAGATGTATTTACGATTCACGAAAGAATAATGTAAAAAAACCAACACTGGAAATGAATAACTCATAGAATTAAAGCAATCTTTTTGTCAATGGGAGTAACCAACATTTCAAACAAAAGCAGCCCCGGAAATGGGACATTCTTGCAGAAAATTAATGGAAAACGGCTGTTTACTTCGTAAGGTGGAGTTCTTTGACCAAAACTAGTACTTTAGACACGTAGTTCATCATGTACAGATGACGACAGTATAATTTTTTGAAATTTTGTACTAGCGCTGTTTCTATAAGACACTCTTCATCGTTTCGGTTCACTCTGAAAGTAGCTCACAGGTGGCTGCGGTCTTGCTATCCAGCTGTTGCAAATTTAGCCAAATTGCGTCCCCTATTACGGTGCTCAACTCGGATTTAATATATCCTCGGTCGGATTTCTTCTCAGTCGAATTTCTTTATCAATTCCTTGTCATTTTTGACACGAGATTTTTTTTTCTTGGGTCTAATTGTGTGGCCTTGCGTAGCTGAACTGCCTTTTCCGATATGCCTGACGATACCGCCACCTCACAGTGCGTCACATGAGGATTCTTAAAATTTGTTGGGTACTGTAACACGCATTTTTTAAAACTGCCGTCTGTCTCCTTAAAACGAATTTTATGCCATGTATTCGAATGTGAGTTGCCAAACAATGTTTCCGCCTGCTAGAGTAGCCTCATCTTTGGCTTGGCACTGTTCAACTAGGGAACGTGACAGGAAATGGAGCGCTGGGTTTCTCGCGACTGTAGATTAGGAAAAATCAACCTGTGCCTTTATTCGATCCTCGATTTAAAATTTCATGAGCAACTAGTTTGCGATCTTGGGGATCTGACGCGTATTTGGAGCCCCCAACGTCTTGATGGTGAACCCGGCTCAAGATACACTCGCAAAAGAGCCAACACCAGTTTCCCTAGACGGGGACTCTAAACTGACCAAGAACCCACACGATCACTGGTGCAAAACATGACAGAAAACTATTAATAACTAATTCTTCAGACGGGTCGCATACGAAATAAAATGTAAGCGTTCCTAAGCACCAGCTAATTGTCAGTTGCGAAAACACTCGCTAAGGGAGCCAAAACCAACTTTCGGGGAGGTGATCCCTGTGAGGTAACAGGCGAGTCCTGGCGCCCTGAAAATACTCTACCTTCGCACGGGCCGCTCAACAAGCCGGGGCCCGTTAGTAACTGTGGTGCCAAACATTAGCCGGAGCAAGCGCGTGGTCCAGGCCGACCGCGTGACTGGGAATTCCATGTTGACGCTGTGTCAAGGACTGTGGTTTGTGTCGATGAAGGAGATCTGTATGCAGAGAGTGCCAAAGACAGCGGACTTTGTGAAACCATATTGGCAGACATTTCACAGTTCATGCAGAAATTAATAATAGCCAGAGGAAACATGAGACCTTATAAAGAAACATGTACATTATCATTGTTTGCATGACGATTCTGATGGTGTAATCAGATTTTCAATATCTTTATTAGTTTATAGTTTGGCATCTGACTGAAAATTATACAAGTAACACCCAGCAACGAATTTCAAAAATCTAAACGGTTCATCGAAATTTGTCGTCCGACGTGTCTTTAGAAAGCTATTAGTGTAAACCTAAATTGGTATGAATTACAGGTATGCAACTTGAATAGTACATGAGTTATTTGAGGTCACAGTGGCCAATTTGAATCTATTGTTTCAGGCTATAATTGCTCCACAGTTATGCGAAAAATCTGTAGCAGCATGCATATCAATATATTTATTCGTCTATGTCTTTGTTTATATGCGATATATAGTATTCATGAAGAAATTTGTCAAATATTCAGTGTGTTTTAGAAAGAACAGAGACATTAGGCTACTGGCCTATTTTTCCATCTGTTTCTTTGATATATGTTAATTTAATTTGTTTATGTCTTTAATAATGCGTCTTATAGCGTGTTTATGCTCCAGCAGTAAGAATATTTATTTAATTTCAAGTTATTTATATGTAAAGCCAGTATTTCGTATGTGTTTCAATATGTTTGTGAGTGTGCATTGGCTTGAAAACATGGCGGGAGCGCTCTAGCCAATCATAGCGCTTGTTAATGGGGAGACTGTAAGGAAGTGGGGGAGTACGGCATAGGACGGTATGGGAGAGGACACGGGAGAGTCCTAGACAGTACAGCTGATGAACGCAGGGTTGCGGGAAAGGCTGTGCGCAGAGCAGCGACGTACAGTCGCGGGGAAGACTTGGAGAGTTGAGGCCGTTTGCGCGTGGTCGCGGGAGATAGGAATATTTCGTAGTGGCGACTTGTGCACTCGTAACATTTCCGTGGCCTCTGCACTGATGCGTTGAGAAGTGAATATCTCGCGAGCAATGTTGTTCATAACTAATCACGTGAAGTAGGAATTTATTGTTTCCCTGTTATTCAACTTACTTTTTATTTAATTGCTCGACCATCGACACCAATAAGTGATTTACAGTAATAAAGGGCATTCTTAAAGGTACTTCTGCTATCATACCCATAATTCGTTGTTGTTGTTGTGGTCTTCAGTCCTGAGACCGGTTTGATGCAGCTCTCAATGCTACTCTATCCTGTGCAAGCTTCTTCATCTCCCAGTACCTACTGCAACCTACATCCTTCTGAATCTGCTTAGTATATTCATCTCTTGGTCTCCCAATACGACTTTTACCCTCCACGCTGCCCTCCAATACTAAATTGGTGATCCCTTGATGCCTCAGAACATGTCCTACCAACCGATCCCTCCTTCTGGTCAAGTTGTGTCACAAACTTCTCATCTCCCCAATCCTATTCAATACTTCCTCATTAGTTATGTGATCTACCCATCTAATCTTCAGCATTCTTCTGTAGCACCACATTTCGAAGGCTTCTATTCTCTTCTTGTCCAAACTATTTATCGTCCACGTTTCACTTCCATACATGGCTACACTCCATACAAATACTTTCAGAAACAACTTCCTGACACTTAAATCTATACTCGATGTTAACAAATTTCTCTTCTTCAGAAACGCTTTCCTTGCCATTACCAGTCTACATTTTATATCCTCTCTACTTCGACCATCATCCGTTATTTTGCTCCCCAAATAGCAAAACTCCTTTACTACTTTAAGTGTCTCACTTCCTAATCTAATTCCCTCAGCATCACCCGACTTAATTCGACTACATTCCATTATCCTCGTTTTGCTTTTGTTGATGTTCATCTCATATCCTCCTTTCAAGACACTGTCCATTCCATTCTACTGCTCTTCCAAGTCCTTTGCTGTCTCTGACAGAATTACAATGTCATCGGCGACCCTCAACGTTTTTATTTCTTCTCCATGGATTTTAATACCTACTCCGAATTTTTCTTTTGTTACTGCTTGCTCAATATACAGATTGAACAACATCGGGGAGAGGCTACAACCCTGTCTTACTCCCTTCCCAACCACTGCTTCCCTTTCATGTCCCTCGACTCTTATAACTGCCATCTGGTTTCCGTACAAATTGTAAGTAGCCTTTCGCTCCCTGTATTTTACCCCTGCCACCTTTAGAATTTGAAAGAGAGTATACCAGTCAACATTGTCAAAAGCCTTCTCTAAGTCTACAAATGCTAGAAACGTAGGTTTGCCTTTCCTTAATCTTTCTTCAAAGATAAGTCGTAAGGTCAGTATTGCCTCACGTGTTCCAGTGTTTCTACGGAATCCAAACTGATCTTCCCTGAGGTTGGCTTCTACTAGTTTTTCCTTCCGTCTGTAAAGAATTCGTGTTATTACTTTGCAGCTGTGACGTATTAAACTGATAGTTCGGTAATTTTCACATCTGTCAACACCTGCTTTCTTTGGGATTTGAATTATTACGTTCTTCTTGAAGTCTGAAGGTATTTCGCCTGTTTCATACATCTTGCTCACCAGATGGTAGAGTTTTCTCAGGACTGGGTCTCCCAGAGCCGTCAGTAGTTCCAATGGAATGTTGTCTACTCCGGGGGCCTTGTTTCGACTCAGGTCTTTCAGTGCTCTCTCAAACTCTTCACGCAGTATCGTATCTCCCATTTCATCTTCATCTACATCCTCTTCCATTTCCATAATATTGCCCTCAAGTACATCACCCTTGTATAGACCCTCTATATACTCCTTCCATCTTTCTGCTTTCCCTTCTTTGCTTAGAACTGGGTTGCCATCTGAGCTCTTGATATTCATACAAGTCGTTCTCTTATCTCCAAAGGTCTCTTTAATTTTCCTGTAGGCAGTATCTATCTTACCCCTAGTGTGATAAGCCTCTACATCCCTCTAGCCATCCCTCCTTAGCCATTTTGCACTTCCTGTCGATCTCATTTCTGAGACGTTTGTATTCATTTTTGCCTGCTTCATTTACTGCATTTTTATATTTTCTCCTTTCATCAATTAAATTCAATATTTCTACTAGCCCTCGTCTTTTTACCTACTTGATCCTCTGCTGCCTTCACTACTTCATCCCTCAAAGCTGCCCATTCTTCTTCTACTGTATTCCTTTCTCCCATTCCTGTCAATTGTTCCCTTATGCTCTCCCAGAAACTCTGTACTACCTCTGGTTCTTTCAGTTTATCCAGGTCCCATCTCCTTAAATTCCCACCATTTTGCAGTTTCTTCAGTTTTAATCTACAGGTCATAACCAATAGATTGAGGTCAGAGTCCACATCTGCCCCTGGAAATGTCTTACAATTTAAAATCTGCTTCCTAAATCTATGTCGTACCATTATCTAATCTATCTGAAACCTTTGCGAATCTCCAGGGTTCTTCCATGTATACAACCTTCTTTCATGATTCTTGAACCAAGTGTTAGCTATGATTAAGTTATGCTCTGTGCAAAATTCTACCAGACGGCATC
This sequence comes from Schistocerca serialis cubense, assembly GCF_023864345.2. NCBI lineage: Eukaryota > Metazoa > Arthropoda > Insecta > Orthoptera > Acrididae > Schistocerca > Schistocerca serialis. The sequence goes on along the minus strand of NC_064638.1, from coordinate 1,263,811,399 downwards.
CTCTTTCATTTCTTAGCCCCAATCCATATTCACCTACTACGTTTCCTTCTCTCCCTTTTCCTACACTCGAATTCCAGTCACCCATGACTATTAAATTTTCGTCTCCCTTCACTATCTGAATAATTCCTTCATCATACATTTCTTCAATTTCTTCGTCATCTGCAGAGCTAGTTGGCATATAAACTTGTACTACTGTAGTAGGTGTGGGCTTCGGATCTATCTTGGCCACAATAATGCGTTCACTATGCTGTTTGTAGTAGCTTACCCGCATACCAATTTTCCTGTTCATTATTAAACCTACTCCTGCTTTACCCCTATTTGATTTTGTGTTTATCACCCTGTAGTCACCTGACCAGAAGTCTTGTTCCTCCTGCCACCGAACTTCACTAGTTGACACTATATCTAACTTTAACCTATCCATTTCCCTTTTTAAATTTTCTAACCTACCTGCCCGATTAAGGGATCTGACAATCCACATTCGTTAAAATAGTACTGCAGAATTTATTCAGTTGCAATGTCTCATTTATTAATTACTACATAACATCCTAATTCGCAATTGCCGAGTGATAGGAACCTTCAAGCATCTGCTTCATATGTATATTCGTATTGTATACTGTAGACTCAGAAGTATATGGCTTGTAATGTGTCAACCACGTATCCCAGCCCCTAGACAACGAAACCAGCCAAAACCTTTCAATATTTCAACTCTGAGTCTGTGGGTACGTAGTTGACGGCCACCACCTCATTTTTTATTATTTGAAAGCCTGCAGACCCAAGCTAGTAGACGCACACACGCACGCTAAACCCACTGCGAAACCACGCAGACGTCAGCTTGCCGGTCCACAGAACGGGAAAAAACTCTAACCGCAGCTGTTAGAAGATATCTGGTCTAGCCGATGCTCTCTCCATTCGCGAAGGATTAAGCACAATATCGTATAGATAAGCAAAATAATCTTAACACTTCAGCTACTCAGCAGACTAGGAAGCGGTATGCAACTGCACTCTGCTCCACGTGCATAACTGAGTGTTTCATTCTATTGGTGACTGGAATACTAGGTTCCAGTTGGTTAAGTGAGGTGGGTTTACAAATCAGAATTGAGCTTGTTCTTCCCTCTTGGGTTCATTGTTTCCCTCCGTCAGGAATGGGTTATCACCGGCATCTTGGATTTTCGTTTTTACTAATAGGTAGTGTTCGCTTGGAGAGTGGAGAAGGTAGGGGGAAGAGGTGTAGGCTACAAAGCACAACGGGGCTTGTCCCACCATATTAAATTTTTTCCCAGGAGCACAACTCGGTTAGTATCACTTATCTTGAATTATGATTAGCTGTTTCATTTTGATGGGCCATAAAGCGCTAGGCTATGATTGGCTGGAGAGGTGGTGGTCGGGGATTGGTAGAGAATGGGGAAGTTTTGCACCTACCATGTGACAGGTAAGGGGGCCATGGTATGTGATGTCACGTGTATCCCTCTGCATGTGGACAAGTTTGTGCCCCTGTATGTGAACAACTTGATGGGGGAGATCAAAGATGCCTTCGGTCCTCATAGCTTTATAACTGGCAGTCATAATAATATTACTTATGACAATGAACCTATGCTCAAATTTACTTTTGCAGTGGAGAAATTGTTAGAACTGAAATACATACAAAATCTGTTTCATATCAGCGCACACTCCGCTGCAGAGTGAAAATCTCATTCGTGAAATACATATAGTTGGAATGGCCTCATTCACATTTGGTGGCCAACTCTGACTTCCACCTATTCTTACATCTAGGTAAATCCGACGCTATCGTACACCTTGCGTCCAATAAAGAGGCCAATTCGGGTACATACAGGTAATTTATAGACTCTTCCTCACGAAAGTGAGACTAGTCTTTCTTGGAAATCTCCTCCTATATTATAATGTATAGGACAGAAGGTACACTAAAATTCAGTGCGACTCACATACCACACGATTTTAGGACGTCATCTTAGAGACTGGAAAACGTACGAAAAACTTTAGGTGACGTTTAATGTACACAATGGAGATCATGATTTGGTTGCAGAATATTATTATTCGTTTAACTCTGGAGTCTTCTGTTGACTACTGTATCGCCAGACAACGCAATATACCCTGGGTCTAGATATGAGTAAGAAAGGGTATCGTCCACAGACGTTTTCCTGGACTGCAGCACAACATTAGCTCTTAATCTTCCACATGTACAATAACTGTAAGGAAGATGCGTAGCGAAAGCGTTAGTCTACTCGTTTGTGGATAAAATGTCAGCTTATCGTTCTAATAATGGATTGTCATAAAAATTATCGGACACCGATGAAATGACAGCATACGCGATGAGTCCTATTAGTTACAAATTATAATTTCTGTGAACTAAATTTTCGAAAATCCGCAAGAAAATCGTGTGATATTACTAGACCGTTGTTTGTCTGGTCGATTTGACCTCCACTTTTCCTCAACTGTCTAATTTCACGCAGTAGCTGTGTGTATTTCGTGCAGGATGTTTTCGTATAAGCATATGGTGGGTGAGCGTAGTAAAATGTTCTTTTTTTTTATCAATGTCAAAGAGGTCCTCGAACGTAACAGGTCCATCCACCGGATTGGAGTAGATGTGCTTTTCGTTCGAGTAGCTCCATAATGAGGAGATCTTTCATGACGTAGAACACGTCAGAGAAACAAGAATACACAATAAATATTTATAAAAGGATTCCAATATGTTACTGCACTATATACAGGTATCGCATAGTCAGTGAACGTGTGGTGCATCTCATCAGAAAAATCTGCTGTTCGAAGTTACTTGTAACTGTACCCTTTGGTATTGCTTTGTTCCGGTCGACACAGGTGTGCACGTGTGGACTGCTACTGTAGTTAGCCTGAAAGGGGGTGGGGGGGCAGGAGAGGGAAGGGGTACTCTGAGAGAGCGCCAAGCTGACACGAGTTCGATAAAGTGATATTGAATTTCAGTTGAAAGCAAAATTCCAAACGAGATGTGCATACCTAATTCAATAAAATGAGTCCGCTATTGCAGTTTGGATTCCAGAGAAAGAATGTCCGTTCGTAGTAACACAAGAATTTATCTCCGAACAACAAAAACACAATTGACGATAAAAACCTCGTATTAAATGTATTCAAAATATTCCATTGCATTACTCTTAACAATGGGCGGATCGTAGTCAAAGGATTGCAGTCATTTTAGCTCCGTTTAGCTTTTTGCATGTTCCTTTGATCAAATTCGGGACAAATGCCTGTAATCTCTCGGTTAACTACGTCTTAAGGAGCACGTATGGGCTGCTTCGGTTTGTTATTTCGACCCTTCCGCAGAGCGCTATTCAAATGAAAAGCAACGCAGTGTTCTGACACGCCTTGAAGTGTTTATTTTACACTAAATGCATTAACAAATTTCGAAATACGTAAATTAGTAACTGACATGCTTAACGCGACAAACGCATATCAAGAAAATCGAAGCAGAACACAGCAAGCAGAATTCCAGTGTAAACAGTACGGTAGATCCGGTGCTCTTCGGCGAAAGGCCACTTCCCCAACTGCAAGCACTGCTTGCTATTCGGTTTAATGACGACTATATGGATTGGACAGATACATCGAAACATCCCAAAAGCAATACACATTGTTGTTGTTGTTGTCTTCAGTCCAGAGACTGGTTTGATGCAGCTCTCCATGCTACTCTGTCCTGTGCAAGCTTCTTCATCTCCCAGTAACTACTGCAACCTACATCCTTCTGAATCTGTTTAGTGTATTCATCTCTTGGTCTCTCTCTACGATTTTTACCCTCCACACTGCCCTCCAATACTAAATTTGTGATCCCTTGATGCCTCAGAAAATGTCCTACCAATCGATCCCTTCTTCTAGTCAAGTTGTGCCACAAACTCCTCTTCGCGTCAATTCTATTCAATACTTCCTCATTAGTTATGTGATCTACCCATCTAACCTTCAGCATTCTTCTGTAGCACCACATTTCGAAAGCTTCTATTCTCTTCTTGTCTAAACTATTTATTGTCCATGTTTCACTTCCATACATGGCTACACTCCATACAAATACTTTCAGAAACGACTTCCTGACACTTAAATCAATACTCGATGTTAACAAATTTCTCTTCTTCAGAAACGCATTCCTTGCCATTGCCAGTCTACATTTTATATCCTCTCTACTTCGACCATCATCAGTTATTTTGCTCCCCAAATAGCAAAACTCCTTTACTACTTTAAGTGTCTCATTTCCTAATCTTATTCCCTCAGCGTCACCCGACTTAATTCGAGTACATTCCATTATCCTCGTTTTGGTTTTGTTGATGTTCATCTTATACCCTCCTTTCAAGACACTGTCCATTCTGTTCAACTGCTGTTCCAAGTCCTTCGCTGTCTCTGACAGAATTATAATGTCATCGGCGAACCTCAAAATTTTTATACCTTCTCCATGGATTTTAATACCTACTCCGAATTTTTCTTTTCTTTCATTTACTGCTTGCTCAATATACAGAATGAATAGCATCGTGGAGAGGCTACAAACCTGTCTCACTCCCTTCCCAACCACTGCTTCCCTTTCATATCCCTCGACTCTTATAACTGCCATCTGGTTTCTGTACAAATGACAATGCTTAATAATATGGAAGAAACACACTGGTACTCAAAACAGCTTCCAATCGTCTTGTAATGGATAAACACAGGTCCTTTATGGTTTTCAAGGAAATGTTATACTACTCTGCCTGCAAGACGGTGATACGTTGAGTGAACGATGATGGAGCCGGATAGAGACCGTGCACACTTCTCTCCGAAACAGTATTGAGATCCGGTGACTGATGGCATGAGAAGTGCGATAATCAATTCTCGTGCTCACAGTATCACTACTTGATTATGCGAGCAGTGTGTTAGTAGGGCCCTGTCGTCTTTGGGAAAGAAATATTACCATGGGGTGGACCTGATCAGCCAAAAGATCCCATAACCATTGACAGTAACGTGATCTTACAGAATAACCATGAGGCCCATGGAATACCGCTGTATGACTGCCCAGACCATCAAATGGTTCAAATGGCTCTAAGCAACTGAGGTCATCAGTCCCCTAGACTTAGAACTACTTAAACTTAACTAAGCTAAGGACATCACACACATCCATGCCCGAGGCAGGATTCGAACCTGCGACTGTAGCAGCAGCGCGGTTCCCGACTGAAGCACCTAGAACCCAAACCATCACCCGATTCCCAGCCATGTTTCACTCTCAGAACCTAAACTCCGGCAGATGCTGGAAACAGTGTGTAACGAAACTCAGGCACCCAAATGACTTCTTCTGTTGTTCCACTGCCCAGGTTTTATGTCATAGACACCACGTTTTCCTGTTACGACCATTTGCTTCTCTGAAGAGTGGTTTTGAAATTCCAGCTCTCCATTAAATTCCCGGCTTCTGAAGTACCTTTCGTGTTGTTTTGGTGCCGACATGGTTCGCGAGTGCGTCATTAATTTGTGCAGTGACTTTCATAGCAGTCGACGAGTTACTTTTCGTGACAATCTTTTTCAATAACCGTCCGTCACGATCATTCTATACACAATTTCGTCGGCGTTCTGACTTAGCGAATGATGTTTTTCCGCTTTCCCCGGTACGCGATATTAATGTTTGGTACGAAGACTCTTGAAACGTCAATAAGATTGGCTACTTGGCTGACAAAAGAACCCTCCATATGAGCACCAATAACTTGCCCTCGTTCGTATTCATTTAGCGCACGTTCGAATTCACTCGCAGCTACTCAGAACACTGTTAGGAGCACGAGTGATACTTGCGACTTATTGAATAGACATCACAGCCATCCTACAGGCTTTTCTAGCATCTACATTTGTATTCAAGCATGCAGTTCTGGCAGTGTTTGCATATTTTTGCCCATCCCCTGTACATGATGTGGAAAGTACCATTACGATGGCCGGTCGTAAATTTAGAATTAAGACCAAAAAAAGATAAAGTTGGCTAATTAATTTGTTTGCTTTTTTATTTGTTAGGTGCACGTCTGGAGCCCTGGTACGCATTTAATAAATTAATTATGGAAATTAACTTTTACCGCTGATAATTAAATCTGTATGACTATCGCACGTAGGTAATTTGGTTTTGATACTGAAGCCTTTGGAGTGAAACTTCACACGAAATTTCCTACGTTTTCACATAACACGCGTGTAGAAAAGATAGTATCGTGAAGTAATACAGATCTGTTTCTAAATGGACCTATAAATACTTTGGCCTGAACAGGTCGTGGAGGAAAGACAAAAAATTGTTGCATGGTGCGAATTTTGGTAGCATCTTGTGGCGCATTCATTAACGTAACCTACTTGTCAAAGAGTTAATATACTCTCTTTATATCTGCTGTTTAGCGACAGCTCTCCCAGCGGTTTCACCATACCGACCACAAATGAAAGCAGTGAAAATTATATAGATTTTTGAAAGTATGTTTCAAACTTAGTTAACATTTCACCATATGATGATAAAAACGCAGTTCTAGTTTATATTTTGCCGTATGAATTATATATAATTAGAAGTAACCAATTTCAATTTTTTTCGATTTAACAGTCTGTATCCTTGTGTGCTGTTCCTTTCGTAGACCACCTCGGTCTCCTGACCATCGAAAATATGTGGCCAGTTGGATATAATAAAATAGTTATAATGCTAATGATGTTTCATGTACATAAGTTTTTAGCAAATTACACGTGTAGTTTTGAAAACAACGTGTAATTGTTAGACGATTAGGAATTTTAAAGATAAATACAATGTTCCATTGCAGATACACTCTAAGACAAGAAAACCACGCACCACGAAGAAATTATCCGAATGGGGCGGAAATCGGTACACGAACGAGGGCCATAATGAAACTTGTGAGCACCCATTGTTAAAATTTTAATTCTTGTGTATAATATAAACGACTGCAGGATTGTAATCTCCAGACCTTAAGGCAGATGTTGGCATATTGTGACGTCATTAGCTTCTAACAAAAAGTAATTAGAAAATGGCCGACATCAATGTTTGGACAGCAGACTGTCATTGAATTCCTTGTTAAAGAGAGAAATTTGCTGCAGAAATTCGCCTCAGACCTCAATGTGGAGGTGTCTGCCAGGATATCAGCAGTGTTAGGAGATGGACGAAATACGTAAATGGTCGAAATACGAGTATCCAAAATAAGCCTCGTAGCGGTCGCCCTCGAACTGCAGCGGAACGCAGGGAGAGATTCGTTTTGCTTTTCTTGAGCTTGCACAAATTATAAATAGTGCCGGCTATAACCACGCACTTTCGAAACTCCGCAGCCCATTGCCCCATAAACTGCATGGGAAAAAAATCATTCGATGACAGAGTAAGCGCACTTTCGCATCGTTCGTGTCACTATGAAGATAATCAGGAAACTTTGGTAGGAAACTATCCCACATCATCAGTACAGTTCCGACACGGCAGCCTGTGACTAACATCTTTCCAGTTCTATTAATGAACAAAAACATGAGGCCAGTACTACGAGACGGTGCAGTATATTCGTCAAGCCTCACAGTAGAGTTCTCGGGAAGCTGGGCAGAGGTCTAACTTAAGGGAATTTTCTAGTTTGCAGAAATATGGGAAAACTGTGTGCAAAGAGACGAAGACTATGTTGAAAAGTGACAGGAAGTAAGTGGTATGAGATTACGTACTTCGTTTGTCTAAAAAAAAAGGTTATAAATTTTAAAAAAATAATTGATCATTACTGTCAGTAAGACCCTCCCACGTGTAGAGACCAAGTTTTTGGAAAATCTTGACTCATTAACTGGAACAGAATTGTATTCACTGAGGAGTCCCGCTTCGCTTCGAACTGAGGTCCCATAACCAACGAAGACAGATTACTTACGTGTTCCACTGATCAATAGCACGGAAAACCGTTATGGCGTGAAACGTCTAAAATGCACAAGAAATGCGCACAGGAAACAAGGTTTCTTTTTTTACATTATTGTGTTATACCTAAATATTTCCATTATCTATCTCATTCCCTTAAATGGCACAAAATGCATATTTTATATCTCCAGACTTATTCACTCATATTCAAGAAATCATTTAAGGTATAGAAGGAGTTGTCAAGAAGGTACGATTTCAATTTGTTTTTTAAACTATTACTGCTGTCTCTGAGACATTTCATTTCATCTGGTAATTTATCAAAAAGTTTTATAGCAGCTTATTTTACCCCATTCTGTGCCACAGACAGGTTAAGTAAAGAATTGCGTAGGTCTTTCTTTTTTCTGGTATTGTATCATGAATGTCGCTGTTGATTTTAATCTGGTCCATTTTGTTGAGAAAAAATTTCATTACTGAGTACATGTACTGTGAAGCAGTTGTAAGAATTCCTAACCTTTTAAACAGACGCCTACAAGATTTGCGATTATGAACCGACACATTATTCTAAGTACTCTCTTTTGAACAGTGAATACCTTTTGCCTAAGTGTTGAGGTACGCCAGGATATTCTTCCACATGACCTCAGAGAGTGGAAGTATGTAAAGTATGTTAGCTTACTAATTTGTACATACTCAAAATTGGCAATCATTCTGATTGCAAAAATTGCTGAACCTAGTCGCCTTAGGAGATCCAAAATATGAATTTTGCAATTAAGATTCTCATCTATATGTAAACCCAAAAACTTAGTTCGCTCTGCCCTGGCTACTTACTTCTTTTGATGTGTTATGTTTAATGAAGGAATTATACTTTTTGCAACAGATAATTGGGTGTACTGTGTTTTTTTCAAAGTTCAGAACAGGTCTATTTGCAGAAAAACAATTAATAACTTTTCCAGAGACCTTATTTGTATCATTTTCAGTCGGACTTTCCTTTACTGGATTAATAATTATGCTTGTATCATCAGCAAACAGTGTCAGTTCAGCATCTGGTTTCACATAAGAAGAGAGGTCATTCACATATATCAGGAACAGGAGGGGACCCATGATCGAAGCTTGTGGAACACCTAATGTAATTTCACCCCAGTTAGATGAAGTGGCAAACTCCTTTGAATCACTTGAAGCATATAAAAAGACTTTTTGCTTCCTGTGCTGTAGATATGACCTAAACCACTCATATGCCGTTCCATTTATGCCATAGAATTGTAATTTCTTTAACATAATGTCATGGTTCTCACAATCAAATGCTTTGAATAAGTCACAGAATATTCCTACTGGTGACATTTTACTATTTGAAGACTCTATTATGTGGACAGTGAAATTGTATATTGCTGTTTTAGTGGAACAGCATTTCTGAAATCTGAACTGTGATTTACTAAGTATCCCATTACTGTTGAGATGGCTAGCCACTCTTGAGTACATTACTTTCTCAAAGATGTTTGAAAATGCTGTAAGCAAGTATACTGTCCGGTAATTATTGAGATCTGTGGTTTCCCCCTTTTTGTAGAGAGGCCTGACAATGGCATATTTTAATCTGTCTGGAAAAATACGTTGAGTGAGTGATGCACTACATATGTGACTCAAAACATCACCTTTAATTGCTCCACATTGTTTTAATAACTTGTTAGAGATGTCATCTACTCCTACAGAACATTTATTTTTCAAAGATTTAATGATTTTCCTAATTTCACAAGAAGTTGTTACACGAAACTTAATCTGACTAATTTTTTTCAAAACTGACTCTTCCAGGTACCGCCTGGCTATTTCTTTTGAACTATTCTCACCAATTTTATCTCCTACCTGTGTACTGTTGGATAAGATGGTCTCACTCTCTTTAACAGTAATACTACCTACCCCAGTGGTTACTTCTGCTGACTCCCTTCAAACAACATTCCATATTGATCTGATGTTACTGCTAGAGTTGTTAATTTCTTCTCTAACATACATATATTTCTTGATTTTCTTACAACTTTTCTCAGTATGCTGCAATAATTTTTATAGTGCAAAACTACTTCTGGATCTTTGCTAGTTCTTGCTGTCTCATACAGTTTTCTGTTTCTTACTGAAGACACTTCAATACCTGTAGTAATCCAAGGTTTCTTTGAATAGTTTGTGGTGACACATTTAGTAATTTTCTTTGGAAAAGAATGTTCAAAAATGGACATAAATTTACCTGGAGACACCGCAAACAGTGGTGGGATGCCAACGTTATTGTCGACCGACAGCCAGGAGTAATGGTTTGGGGTGCCATTTCTTTTCACAGCAGGCTCCGTTTTTATATCATCCTCGGTACACTTGCAGCACGCAGTACGTCGACTACATTCTGCGTCCTGTTTTTTGTCCTTCGTGGTAAGCCATCCTGGCATACATTTCAGCAAGATAACGCCCTCCCGTAAACCGAGAGAGTCTCTACTGCATGTCCTCGCACTTGCCAAACCCTATCTTGGCCAGAAATGTCGTCGTTTCTCTTCTCAATTGAGAACAGTCGAAACGGTGACAATCTAACGCGCCAAATGGACAGAATTTAGCACAATATCCCTCACGGGGCACATCCCACGATTCTATCAAAGAGTGCCAAGCGAAATAGCTGCTTGCATAAGAGTCAGATGTGGACCAACGCGTTATTGACTTGTTCAGTTTTTGAAGCTTTCTCTCTTGAATAAATTATCCAATTTTTCTCAAATTTAACAATTTGTTAGTCTCTGCATGTACACCACATCTAGTGATTTACATCCCATTCGAACAATTCCTTCTTGGTGCGGTTTCTTTTTTGCCTTTCAGTGTACTTAAGAGGATACGAAATACTGTGGAGAACCACTCTAACAATTTCGATTACCAGAAAGACGTAAAATGGGTGGTGAAAACAAATCAAACCAACATCAACAGCATTCTACGCGTGACGATATGAAACTACGTAGAAGCAGGCTATTTTGTGAACATGCAATTAAAAGTAAGGCAAAGGAGTGGACGAAACGAATATGTCAAGACATAATTAGCTAATAAAGAACATTTGAATCTGAAGCATAGGAATGAATAAACTATTACTCACGTATTAGAAGTATCTTGGATTCACTAACATTTATCTGTTAATTCTGAGATCGAAAATGCATGATTTAATATTTACTATACGGAAGTGAGGTCAAGACTGTAAAGGTTTTTATAGTAATAATCACGGACAGTGTCTTGAAAGGAGGATATAAGATGAACATCAACAAAAGCAAAACGAGGATAATGGAATGTAGTCGAATTAAATCGGATGACGCTGCGGGAATTAGATTTGTAAATGAGACACTTAATGCAGTAAAGGAGTTTTGCTATTTGGGGAGCTATATAGCTGATGGTGGTCGAAGTAGAGAGGATATAAAATGTAGACTTGCAATGGCAAGGAGAGCATTTCTGAAGAAGAGAAATTTGTTAACATCAAGTATTGATTTAAGTGTTAGGAAGTCGTTTCTGAAAGTATTTGTATGGAGAGTAGCCATGTATGGAAGTGAAACGTGGACGATAACTAGTTTAGACAAAAAGAGAATAGAAGCTTTCGAAATGTGGTGCTACAGAAGAATGCCGAAGGTTAGATGGGTAGATCACATAACTAATGAGGAGGTACTGAACAGAATTGGGGTGGCGTTTGTGGCACAACTTGACTAGAAGAAGGGATCGGTTGGTAGGACACGTTCTGAAGCATCAAGGGATCACAAATTTAGTATTGGCAGCGTGGAGGGTACAAATCGTAGAGGGAGACCAAGAGATGAACACACTAAGCAGATTCAGGAGGATGTAGGTTGCATTAAGTACTGGGAGATGAAGAAGCTTGCACAGGATAGAGTAGCATGGAGAGCTGCATCAAACCAGTCTCTGGACTGAAGACCACAACAACAACAATCATTACAGAACATGCATGAGGTTGGTGCTGGAAATGTAAGTAGGCTGTTTAGGTTTTTTATTGGTAACGCCAACTCTGTATGAAAATCACTGGCTGTGCTGTGTGCAGTCTGTGGCTGCTTTGCATTGTTGTAATACTCGCCATTGTAGTGTTAGGCAGCTGGATGTTAACAGCGCGTAGCGTTGCGCAGTTGGAGGTGAGCCGCCAGCAGTGGTGGATGTGGGGAGAGAGATGGCGGAGTTTTGAAATTTGTCATGAACTGCTATATTTATACATGATGATATCCAGGTAAATACATTGTTTGTTCTCTATTAATATCTTTCATTTGCTAACTATCCCTATCAGTAGTTAGTGCCTTCCATAGTTTGAATCTTTTATTTAGCTGGCAGTAGTGGCGCTCGCAGTAGCTTGAGCAGCGAAGATTTTTGTGAGGTAAGTGATTTGTGAAAGGTATAGTTTAATGTTAGTCAGGGCCATTCTTTTGTAGGGATTTTTGAAAGTCAGATTGCGTTGCGCTAAAAAAAAAAAATTGTGTATCAGTTTAAGGACAGTCGTGTAGAATTGTTCAAAGGGGACGTTTCATATGTCGACCCTTAGCCTAGGATACCTCACTGGAATCTTCTGATTTTTTTCTTGTAGTTTGTGTAATTAGTGTAGCTATTGTTTATTGCTAGCGCGTAATTTTAGAGAGAATTTCCTTTGTAGTTGTAGTTTTTCATTGTTGTACAGTAAAACAGTTGTGGCATGCATGTAGATTTGCACCAAGTATTTCGCAGCTGCGCTGGCAATTAAGTAGACATTATTTCCATTGCTATGTTATTTTATTTTGCTCTTCAAATTGCGCTTTTCTGTGTTATCGTGTGAAATACTGTGACAATAATGGCGTGTGAAAAACGTAATACTAGGCTCCAAAGTAAACTGAGAAATGACAGTGAAGACGAGAGCAGTGTGTTAGCGCCGCAGAGTAATGAATTAACTAATGTTCAAAGTAGTAATTTGGTAATTGCGCATAGGGAAATGGAGCGGGCGGCAAACAATGGTGTAGACAGTGAAACAGGTAGTGAACAGGGAAGTGTTATCGATCGATTGGTAGGCAACAGCTCGCCTCAGGAATCGGGAATGACAGAACACAATATTGCAAATACTGCAGACTCAGGTTTTGGATTCCCACCGTTTTCTCAAATGAGTCAAGACACATTTTCCACTTGTCAAAATGTGAATGTTGCCGGTGCAACTTCACTGCCGAAAGGCACTGAGGAACATGTTTCAGACACCAGTGCATTGTTATTACAATTAATGCAACAAATGGGACAAAAGCTTGAAAAGCTAGACACAATGAAACAACATCAGAGACAAACACAGCAACAGTTAGACACAATGGAACAAAATCAGAGACAAACACAGCAAAAGCTTCAAAAGTTAGACACAGTGGAACAAAATCTTAAAAAGTTAGACTCATTGGAACAAACACTTGATCAAGCACGTGAAGATTTAACTACTGAGTTACATAGCATTGAATCGAAATGTCAAAACGTCTGTAATGACGTAAAAACACAAATTTGTGAGCATTTTCAACCTATTTTTTCGCGGCATGAAAATGCATTACAGAATCACGAAGCAGCCATAAAAGAACTGCAAATTATTGTTCATGAAAATCATGAGACCTTGCAAGCTAAATTTGACTCAGTTGCATCTACCGATTCGGTTATGCAACTTGCAAAAACTCAGGAAAACTTTAAGGACACAGTAGATACTCTGAAACTTGGTTCAGAAAAACACACTGAAGAAATAAGTACACTATCGGAGAAAGTAGCCGAACTTTCGGATCAGGTCACTAACTTATCTACAAAGGTAGATGATGATCTGAATGACACAAGACCCGTAGCCTTCACTGACACAGAAGAGTGTGAACAAATAAGAAAATTCAAACAAAATCAGAATCAAATTAATACACAACACCAAAGAGAAATCCGGGAAGTACAAGATCAGCTGACACAGGTAATACAAGAATTACGTATTTCATAGGACACTCAAGCTCCAACATGGGAAGAGGGACTTAGAAACACGGAAAAGCCGCAAAATAATAACACAGGGCATTTCGGAAGTTATGAGAGAAATTGGCAATGTGCACCGAATCTTGAGATGGAACGGCCGACACGACCTAACAATGACCGATATGCGACTCGCCGACATGATGATTTTGACTATAAGCTGTTCATTACTACACGTAAATTCAAAACATTTAAGAATTCTGGCAACGACATTCATCCACAAGCATGGCTCCATCAATTCTCTCATTGTTTTCCTCCCAACTGGTCATTGGAACACAGATTAGAATTTATGTGTGGCTACTTAGAGAATGAACCAGCTGTAAGAATGCGATCGGTAATTCACGATTGCCACAGTGAAGGAGAATTTTACCATGCCTTCCTCTCAGCATATTGGTCTCAAGCCACAAAAGACCGAGTAAAACATGGTATCATAATGACGAAACATTTCGAACAATCTGAATTCTCCAGTCTTGTGAAATATTTTGAAGACATGTTGCACAAGAATCAGTACCTGTCAAACCCATACAACCCCTCAGATCTCATCCACATTCGCTTAATCAAATTACCTGAACATTTGCGGCATATTATTTTAGCAGGATGTTGCAAAGACGACATTGAAGCTTTTGAGGGACTGTTACAAGAACTAGAAATTGACACTGATAAGCGCGGAACGCGAAAACAAGGACACAACAATTACAGGTCACATCCGTCACAATTCCGTGACGACAGAAACAATAACCGGACACGACTGGTCTATTCTTACAACGCAAATCGTGACCAAAATAGACACCACCCGTACGACAACCGTTGGCAGAGTAGTAATAATTACAGGGAAAGATCACCTCTCCGCGGTAATGACTATTACAGAGACAATCAGAGAAACAGACAATATGGGAACCAAAATAATTATTATCAAGGGAGACAGAATAACTTCAGATGCAACGGTCCAGTGCGCAGTTACGATTCAGGGAGAAATTCTTCACCACTTAACCGACAAGAAAGAAACTACAGGAACTACCGACATGACGACAGACGATATATTCGTAACGACAGACCTGAATTGCATCAGAACTGGCGGGATTCAAACAGGGCAGGGCCTTCTCGTCAGAGTGAATTTGTAGAAGTTAGGTCTCCTAATCCCAATAACAGCGCACGCCAACAAAGAGACAGACAATGACTCGCACAGCAGGCAGCCACGTGCGCCCACTGGCTCCGAGAAAAATAACATAAGACGCTAGCCTGGAGAAAAATTTGAGCATTCTTTACCGATGTATACAACATGATAATTGCTTTGAAGTTGAAACTCTGTGCACTAGGAAGAGTAAAGGTTTACACCACATTTCACATGTAAAACCGTTTATTGAAAGATAATCTGCTTTTTAACTTTGTCTTTGCCATAAAACTTTTCACTTCACATTTCTAGTATGCTTTGTCAGATTTAGAATCTGTTAACATGTGACAATGTTTGAAGTGAAATATCCAGTCAAGAACCAAGAGAACTTATTTAAACAGAAATTACAAATGCATTGTTATAATGAACAGACGACACAGTGTTGTTAGTTGTACATTCTTGCTTGTTAGTTGCACGATTACGTAACGACTATCAAGCTTACATACTTAGGACACATACTGGTACTGCTAATGAGATTTTAATGCAACATTTTGGTTTACTTGAAAATACATTCTGGGTTTAAAGTACTTTCTGTGAGATACCAGACGACACAGTGGTTAGTTTATGTGACAACTACACGGTTTTATCACGACGCTACTAATGAGTGACAATTTACAATGTTGCTTTTGCGGTGTATCTGTTTTGTATCTGCACAGTTTTTCTGAATTCTTCTGGAAAGTAAAACAGGTTTTAGTAGTAACTTTTGTGGTATAGCTACAATGAGACTGCCTTTTCCGTAGCACAACAATACGTTACAGCACAGTACTTTCTTCATCATGGCAATAAGCACAATAACTACGATATCTATACACAAAGCATTTCACTTTTGTTTATCATGAGGTAAGTACATTGTCTTCTCCAGAACTTAGCTTTCGGAGGACGATAACTACGACACTTCCACAGAGATTATCTTACAGCAAGACGCATATTTAGCGCTACAGGACACGTATTTGAGTGATTAATTTTGTACTTAAAACATTTATTTTTAAAGATTTTTGAATTACAAAGAAAGTTTTCCGTGATACATTTCATTCCATTGCTGTAATCTGTAACACCTGAGGGTATAATTACATTAATCCTCAGGGGGTACATGCTTACTTTGTGTACCATGTGTTTGGCAACCACAAGGAACCCTAGCTAATATGGTATTTGCTTATACAACTTTACACATCGGTACCATATTTCTCTAACACACAAATTACCCAGCTATCTGATCATTTAACTGAGAGATAAACATGTTTTTTACTACATCAGTGACACGTGTTTACGTAATTACACCGTTGGATAACTTCACACTTACGAAATTGTATTTTGTCTGTACTGTGTGAACTCTTCATATTTTTTTCGGAATCATTGTGATACTATGAGAGCTTTGAATGATGTATTTGGTATGGATTCATGATTTTTAAAGTACGTTTGTGGCAGATGACACTTTTGACATGAGCAGAGAATTTTTTTAATTATTGGAGGAAGCTACTACGATTTTGAGATTTGACTGAGGTGTTACGATGTTATTTTTACGACGACGATGTGTATTATGCTGCTGAGGTATGTTTATGATTAATAGGTTGAGGCTATATGAGTTATTTGATTATGCTTCATATTTATAATGACGAAATATTGACGAGTGTCGATGGATACGTATATGTGTAATAAGGTAAGGAATAATGAATAGTGGGTAGGGACTCTTGACTTGTGAAACAGGATGTTGGAAACCAAGAATCGTGCTTTAAGAGTTATGAAATGTGCGTAAATGCGTGACTGTATCACAATGCTGACGAATATTTTATTTGGACACTTATATTTATAGGATTTTCTTTCTACAGATTTGCAACGCTAATTCTTGACCTGTGAATTATTTTTATGTGAGACTGTCACTGTAGTGGAAACTGCTGTCATAAATATTTCCGTAAGAAAGTTAAGTGACCACCTGCACGTAATGCGTCACGGGCACCCACCTGGGCGACAGCCGGCCGAAAAAAAAAAAAAAAAAAAAAAAAAAAAAAAAAGCCATTGGCCTTTCAGCGGCACAGGTAGAAAAAAAAAGGGGACGCCATTAACCTCACTTCTGACATTCCTTTGTAGAAAGCATCGCAAAAACGACACGGTCGAACTTGAAAACATATGATTACACTAGCTCTTAATTTACGATATTTACTGACATGCCTAATGAAATAACGAGAAATATTTTTACATCTGCACACCTGATTATGACAAGCGTCTTTCTACGAGAGTTGAGAGCTACTGACTTACGAAATGCCACATGACTATTGAATGATATTTTTATGCTTTGGTTTGCGTAATTGCTTATTTCATTTGACATCTGTTTTCCAGCTGTGTTGCAGCATTGGTTTCATAAAATAAAATTAAATGCATTTGCTAATGTGAACACTTTCTGTCAACAGATCTATTAAATAATAATTTTGTGATCCACATTGTTCAAAAAAGGTGCACTTGGAAAGGAAAGAACAATAAGAAGGAACTAGTAGCAGTAACACATAATTTTCTTTTCAAGTACATGGTAATATTTTTTTTACAATAAGTTGTTGTGGTGCACCACTTTAATTACTTAGACATTAAGATGTGATTATACATTTCCCTTATCTGCATTGTTGTTTTTACTGTAATATTTTTCTGCTTGAGCTATGTCATGTTTAGATATAAGCTGCTGTTTGCTAGGCATAGTGCTACTGAACTTTAATTTGTGTTACTCTGCTAAGCCAGATTTATTTTTTGTTTGCAGTGCATTGCCTCATATTAGTTGTAATGTTGAATTGCTTGGTAATTTAGATTTACTGTAGCTTGCTTTGCGATTTTCCATTTTTTTATTGCTGTTTATATTAATTGTTTTATGTGCTGCTGCATTGCCTCGTTCCTTAGTTTAGCATCTGAGCTCAGTAGATTTAAGTTAGCTTAAGAGGAGGTAGACTATATAAGAAACTGACTATGGACAATATGAAAAAGATTTGGGCCAAAATGAGTATTGCACACTGAGAAATAATTATATTGAAAGAAATATGAATAGAATACAGAAAGCAGGTATAGATAGGACTTTTTGGGAATAATGATGAATGAAGGGAGATCTCCAAGAAGTTAAGGAAGTTTTGTTTGCAAAATACTGCAGTACAACAAACCCTGTCCTTTCCTTTTGCCTTATCCCACTATATGTTTGTGTACCCTTGTGTATTTGTTTTCTTCCTGTCTCTGTGTAGTTTCATAGAACTTTTTCTTCTTTTAATATTAAGCTACATTCACTATGATGAGGAATACTGTTATCCTCGAATATAATTGGCATTAATAATATGTAATTTACTTTGTAAAGATGTTAGACATTATTAATTCCGTTCTGTTTAATGCTCATGTGTGAAGTTGATGTTTCGAAAGTTATTCTGATCTTTTGTGTATGTACTCATGTCATAATTCCACTGATGTATATGTTAGTTCGATTCTTTTGTAAAGCCTGTACTACAAATGTTATCTGTATTATTATGTTCTTTAATGATGTATTTTGTACCTTTGTTATTGTATTTTTATGTTACCAAATTGTAATTGTTACCAGTTCTTCAAATTAAGTAATATTTCACTGCACACGTTTCTGTTGGTCATAGTACATGGACAATATGTGAGAAGTAGGGACTGATAGTGTTTGCACGTGTGTTAATGATTCAGCAAGGGACTGGATAACAGCATTGCTGGATCTAAGGACAATTCCAGCAACTTTGTGAGTGCACAAGTGGTGGTTTATGGACTTGCTATATTGTCCGCAAGACTCTTCGATGGTGATTGTGCACCTGCACATTTGCAACAGATGGCTGCTGGCCGTCTCCACCAGGACTACAGTGGGTCTGCATCTTTGATGGCCCACCAATTGCTACAAGGACTGCAGTGGGTCTGCACCTCTGGTGGCCCACCAATACCGTAATCTCTACCAGGACTACAGTGGGTCTGCTCTGTGATGACCTACCTACCAATATTCTTCCAAACTTCGAATGACTCTGCTGTGGGTTTGGTCTGTTGTGACCCAATACTTGTCTGCATGTCGAGAGTCAGCACTGTCTTTCCGTTGGAAGCACAACACTACTTCTTCAAGACTGCATGGAAATCCACTACTTCCGTGTGCATTTTCTTCTACTGCTCAGACTTTGAGAAAAACACTATATTTGACCGTAATGAATGATCAGGACTGTCTTTATGGACTGTGACAAAATTTTAGCTTTTGACCAACGTTGTATCAATAAGTGTGTGCATTTGATATCTTTGTTATTGTAATTATGAAAAATTTTTTCAAATCTGTATTGGCCACTGCCCAATCCAATTTGTAAAATTTTTTGTGGTGAGCATGGGGGCTATGTAAGTAGGCTGTTTAGGTTTTTTATTGGTAACGCCAACTCTGTATGAAAATCACTGGCTGTGCTGTGTGCAGTCTGTGGCTGCTTTGCATTGTTGTAATACTCGCCATTGTAGTGTTAGGCAGCTGGATGTTAACAGCGCGTAGCGTTGCGCAGTTGGAGGTGAGCCGCCAGCAGTGGTGGATGTGGGGAGAGAGATGGCGGAGTTTGGAAATTTGTCATGAACTGCTATATTTATATATGATGATATCAAGGTAAATACATTGTTTGTTCTCTATTAATATCTTTCATTTGCTAACTATCCCTATCAGTAGTTAGTGCCTTCCATAGTTTGAATCTTTTATTTAGCTGGCAGTAGTGGCGCTCGCTGTATTGCAGTAGCTTGAGCAGCGAAGATTTTTGTGAGGTAAGTGATTTGTGAAAGGTATAGTTTAATGTTAGTCAGGGCCATTCTTTTGTAGGGATTTTTGAAAGTCAGATTGCGTTGCGCTAAAAAAAAAAATTGTGTATCAGTTTAAGGACAGTCGTGTAGAATTGTTCAAAGGGGACGTTTCACAGAACATGCATGAGGTTGGTGCTGGAAAAATAATGACTGTCACTTCAGTAAGTGAAGAATGTAAGTCACGGATTACTAGGATAGAATTTTATGGATGAAAACATAAAAGTATCAAAATTAGAATTGTGAGAAATCCCTACTGTATATGTTGTGGTCTAAATGCAGGTTCAGCATACATTACCGGATCACGTTATTTGTTGAGAAAATGAACAAATTTCGAGGAATGCCTCTTTGAGCTACGAAGCAGAGCTTGTAACGCTGAAGAAGAGACTTCGTTAACCTTAATAGCAATGGCAGTATATTTTCACATCCTTAGACCGATAAGCTTATATTGTGAAAGGTGGCGTTTAAAGACGAAGGACTTTGAAGGCTTAACGTAGAGATTGTGCATTAAGTAGTACAGCAAACAACGTGATATTTTCTCCTGTAATACAAAAAAAATATCTACACTCCATCGGTTCGCGAAGCTAAGGTGGAGGATGCACTTTTGCTGGATAGTGGACACAACTTACAGAAAAGACGTGCAGTTCCATTCGTCAGAAACATTCTTGTTCGGTTGAAGAATTATTGATTGAGAGGAATGCTATACTATAATTCGTGAACCTATAGCTTGAGATGAATTCCATATCAACGTGCATTACTTTTCAAACTAAGAAACAAAATTAAATAAATTTTATCGTATATAAATATTACCTGCAATTAATTTTCAAATGTATCTATTATAGATGTAGGCAGGTTGTGCAGACTGCTAGTGCTAGACTTGGTCTGGACGCGCTCGCCGTAGTAGTCTGGCGTTTTATCATTGCTCGTCTTTCTTTTTGCTAGATGAGATGGTAGCTTACTCCGAAGGGCTAAAAGTATTATACGATTTTAGGAAGGCCAGCTGTAACGATCCAACAACACAGTGATGGAATAGAGTGCCATACAGCCTTCATTTTCTTTGTTTACATCTTTCATTCCACACTCGTGAGAGTAAGAGTGGATGTTGCACAATTTCGTTTGTTTCCTCCACACATGGAACTTCCCAGAATGCTTCGACGTGGGCAGAGGGGAACCAAACTGGATCATCTGAACGGGATTTGTAGTACTGGCAATCGATTGACGACCAAGGCCGGCCCGTGTGGCCGAGCGGTTCTAGGCGCTTCAGTCTGGAGCCACACACCACTACGGTCGCAGGTTCGAATCCTGCCTCGGGCATGAATGTGTGTGATGTCCTTAGGTTTATTAGGTTTAAGTAGTTCTAAGTTCTAGGGGACTGATGACCTCAGATGTTAAGTCCCATGGTGCTCAGAGCCATTTGACGACCAAGGGAAACCTTGTAAAAGGTTCAGTAGGACTGGCGCATTTGAACTATTTTAAATTTTGTTTGGGACAATGTTGCCCACTATCCCAGACAAAAATTGAAAATTCGTGAATGTATGTTAATATATGTATGTATCTATGTATGCATACATGTGTGTTCTGTGATTGGACCTATGATGTCACACAGACACATTGGCTGAGCACATTTCCAAAACCGAGGAACAACATTCACCAGCGAAACGCCGCCAATGTGCAGTAGTTAGTGATGTTGGAAATTGTACAGCTCTGTCTGTAATTCCAATTATTTGAATTTCAAATATGCTGAAGATCTAGGCATATACAGCGTGTTAGGGGTGTGAGTGAAGATATTGTGATCATTTTTACATGTACCGAGTTCAGTGTGTTAGTCTGCCCATAGACACGTCGCATAATTTACTACTTCATGTTTCCTCAACCATCATAATTGCACCACTAAGTCGACCCTGCCTGTCAATTTTGACTAAACTTTTTGCGTCACCATGTCCACACTTCAGCATCTTATCTGCTGCTCAGAGGAAATTAAGCACAATGACTTGAAGTTGTCACATGTACTAGGAGATACTAACCAATCTAAAAACGTGCTATTCCTAATAGTTCTAATAACTAGTCCGCAAATGAAGTAAATAGTCTTGTAATGTTGTTCGGTACACTGTCCTCAGTCACCAATAAAAGTAACAGCACGTATATCCATAACATATACGCGAAATGTATGAGGTGCATTCAAGTTCTAAGGCCTCCAATTTTTTTTCTCTGGACTGGAAAGAGATAGAAACATGCGCATTGTTTCAAAATGAGGCCGCGTTCATTGTCAATACGTCCCAGAGATGGCAGCACCATACGGCAGATGGAATTTTACCGCCAGCGGCGAGAATGAGAACTGTTTTAAATCCTTGAAATGGCGACGTTTCCCTTACTTGAACAGCATGCAATCATTCGTTTTCTGAATTCGCGTGGTATGAAACCAATTGAAATTCATCGACAGTTGAAGGAGACATGTGGTGATGGAGTTATGGATGTGTCGAAAGTGAGTTCGTGGGTGCGACAGTTTAATGAAGGCAGAACATCGTGTGACAACAAGCCGAAACAACCTCGGGCTCGCACAAGCCGAGAAAGTGGAGAGAATTGTTTTGGGGGATCGCCGAATGACTGTTGAACAGATCGCCTCCAGAGTTGGCATTTCTGTGGGTTCTGTGCACAAAATCCTGCATGACGACCTGAAAATGCGAAAAGTGTCATCCAGGTGGGTGCCACGAATGCTGATGGACGACCGCATGGCTGCCCGTGTGGCGTGTTGCCAAGCAATGTTGACAAAAACGTCCGGGAAGGGCTGCGCGTGTGCTGTTTCGCCAAGACAACGAACCCGCACATCGAGCTAACGTTACGGAATAGTTTCTTCGTCATAACAACTTTGAAGTGATTCCTCATGCTCCCTACTCACCTGACCTGGCTCCTAGTGACTTTTGGCTTTTTCCAACAATGAAAGACACTCTCCGTGGCCGCACTTTCACCAGCTGTGCTGCCATTGCCTCAGCGATTTTCCAGTGGTCAAAACAGACTCCTAAAGAAGCCTTCGCCGCTGCCATGGAATCATGGCGTCAGCGTTGTGAAAAATATGTGCGTCTGCAGGGCGATTACTTCGAGAAGTAACGCCAGTTTCATCGATTTCGGGTGAGTAGTTAATTAGAAAAAAAGTAGGAGGCCTTAGAACTTGAATGCACCTCGTACGTTGGTGGCAGTAGAGTCATTCCACAGCCATGTTTAAATGCCGATTCTATAAATTCTGTCATAGTGTACCTCTAAAAGAAGATATAATTTCCTGCAGTGCTCTCCGTTTGAGTTCTCGAAGCATCTCCGTACTACTTGCGTGTTGTTGGAACTTACTGCTGACAAATCAAGGAGCTCACCTCTGAATTGATCTGATGTGTTTCTTTAAACGACCAGCGCCCTCTAGGCGGTCTCCTTTACAGATGAACAAAACCTTCCGAAAAAATTCTCCCAATAAACCAAATTCAACCACTTCCCTACCACGATCCTAACATGACCGTTCCATTTCAAGTTGCTATGCATCATTGTGGCTAGACATTTAAAGGACGTGAATATCTCAAGCAGCAACAGCATGAATCACTGTTACATGCCTAATTCCTATGTCATCGTGATACCTAATTTAATTTTCAAGACGAACATTTTAATAAACCAAAGGAACAATAAATAATAAAAAGAAATCATCCATGGACACATTTGTAATTTGTTTCCTTTGAGTAAAACAGGGATTTTGCTGCAGGTGTAGCAGATAATATTGTAAAAGACTCTCAGAACTGATTAGAGCGGGTGAGTAAGTAATTAGAATGTTTCAGGAGAGCCTAAGTAAATTGAAACAGTCAGCAATGACTGGGGTACAAGTTAGGTATGGTAAACGAAGAATGTACAAGTAATACGAAACTCAAGTTACGTATGTTTAGGAACGATGTTTGTGCGCTGGTCAGGTAAGTAAGGAAGCTAAAATGAAATGTATAGTATTACTTAAGGTTGAGAATAGCCTGTATTATATATCCACGAAAAAATATCCGACGTAGAGTGGTAAATTAGTAACTATGTGTCTGTTGCAGTATCGTAGACTACATTTGTCACAGGAAAAGTGGAGTAAAACTTAAGCACAGAAAAACTGTCAGAAGAGTGTGCAGCGTATCTTATCAGTTCAATGGAGACATGCAGCTCTAGAAGAGTGGAGATGAAATGAATGAAATTCATAAACGTTTTACACTACGGACTAGACCTGAGAGTGGTGAGAACGAGTATGAGGGATAAAAAGGCCCGCCGTTCTCCAGTAGAGGTCGTAGAAAGATGAAAAAGAGTCTCATCACGGATTGAAGTTAAATCAAAAAATAGTTGACAAAAGATGAACGAAACCAAAATGGGGCGTTAGTAGAGCCGTGCGAGAAGCGTTCAGTGAACTCCAAAGCTAAATTTTACAAAAAGACCTGACCGAAAATCCGAAGAAGTTCGGCTAGAGTTGCGGATGAAATGCTAATAACTGCACCGTGTCGGGCAAACGTGAGGTAGGTTTGACACGGCGGTCACCTGCCTGCTTCCAATGCCAGTGCCATGTTGTATTAGAAAATGCACTACTGGCCATTACAATTGCTACACCAAGAAGAAATGCAGATGATAAACGGGTATTCATTGGACAAATAAATTACACTACAACTGACATGTGATTACATTTTCACGAAATTTGGGTGCATAGATCGTGAGATACAGAAGAAAGCTGAAGATTAGATGGGTAGATCACATAACTAATGAGGAAGTATTGAATAGGATTGGGGAGAAGAGAAGTTTGTGGCACAACTTGACCAGAAGAAGGGATCGGTTGGTAGGACATGTTCTGAGGCATCAAGGGATCACCAATTTAGTATTGGAGGGCAGCATGGAGGGTAAAAATCGTAGAGGGAGACCAAGAGATGAATACACTAAGCAGATTCAGAAGGATGTAGGTTGCAGTAGGTACTGAGAGATGAAGAAGCTTGCACAGGATAGAGTAGCATGGAGAGCTGCGTCAACCCAGTCTCAGGACGAAAGACCACAACAACAACAACAGATCCTGAGAAATAAGTACCCAGAACAACCACCTCTGGCCGTAATAACGGCCTAGATACACCTGGGCATTGAGTCAGAGTTAGGACGACGTGTACAGGTACAGCTGCCCATGCATCTTCAACACGATACCACAGTTGACGAAGAGTAGGGGTTTGGCCTATTGTGACGAGCCAGTTACTCGGCCACCATTGACCAAACGCTTTCAATTGGTGAGAGATCTGGAGAATGTGCTGGCTAGGGCAGCAGTTGAACATTTTCTGTTTCCAGAAAGGCTCGTACTGGACCTGCAACATGCGGTCGTGCTTTATCCTGCTGAAATGTAGGGTTTCGCAGGGATCGCACGAGAGGTAGAGCCACGGGTCGTAACACATCGGAAATTTAGCGTCCACTGTTCAAAGTGCGAATAAGAAGTGACCGAGACGTGTAACCAATGGCACCCCACACCATCATGCCGGGTGATACGCCAGTATGGCGGTGACTAATACAAGCTTCCAATGTGCGTTCACCGCGATGTCGCCGACCACGGATGCGACCATCATGATGCTGTCAACAGAACCTGGATTCATCCGAAAGAATGACGTTTTGCCATCCGTGCACCCAGGTTCGTCGTTGAGTACACCATCGTAGACGCTCCTGTCTGTGTCGCAGCGCCAAGGGTATCCGCAGCCTCGGTCTCCGAGCTGATAGTCCATGCTGCTGAAACGTCGTCGAACTGTTCATGCAGATGATTGTTGTCTTGCAAAGGTCCCAGTCTGTTGACTCAGGGATCGAGACGTGGCTGCACGATCCGTTACAGCCATGTGAATAAGATGCCTTTCATCTCGACTGTTAGTGATACGAGGCCGTTTGGATACTGCACGACGTTCCGTATTACTCTCCTGAACCCACCGATTCCATATTCTGCTAACAGTCTTTGGATCTCGACCAACGCGAGCAGCAATGTCGCGATACGACAAACCGCAATCGCCGTAGGCTACAATCCGACGTTTATCAAAGTCGGAAACGTGATGGTACACATTTCTCCTCCTTACATAAGGCATCACAACAACGTTTCACCAGGCAAAGCCGGTCAACTGCTGTTTGTAAATGAGAAATCTTTTGGAAACTTTGCTCATGTCAGCATGTGAATGCTCTGTAAAGCTAAACATTTGCATATCATAGCATCTTCTTCCTGTCGGTTATTAAATTTCGCGCCCGTAGCACGTGATCTTCGTGGTGTAGCAATTTTAATTGCCAGTAGTGTAGGTTCACAGCAGCAGCTGACGGCGGTATGCAGCTCCAGCTGCAGAGAAATGACGCTTACAGACATAATCATAAACGTTGTATCTGGATGAGAGTGACGATCCAATTACGTTACAAACTCAACACTGTTCTCTCGAATAGAATTAAATAAAAATGAACAATCAAATTATGAATCCTTTAAGGTTTGTTTACACAAGGTGCAGTGACACAAGAGCTGAATAAGAGGCACTGCAAGAAGCCACTGACATTGGAAATTGCCTTTTGTAGAATAGACTGTGGCATTTCGAGGATGGATTATACATACTTTTCACAGCGAGGGACAGAATCGGAACTGGGATCATGACACTCGCTTCAATAGAAGCAACAAAGCTATTGTGGCTAGGTCATCCATAAAGGACGGAGATTATAGGCGGCCAAAAAAAATTTGAAAATGGGCTCCACAATGGAGAAGGAAGAGACGACACCCAACACGAACTTGGAAGGGAGGTGTCTATACGGAAATGGTGGCCAGGGACATCCAGAAAGGAGATTGGGTGAATATAAAGACATGGAAATGGGAAGTGAACAGCGATGACAGCCGAAAAGAACACTCGTGAAATGATGAGGTTCGCCTTTACCAATAGGAGGATCTACAGATAATCTCCCGATGTTAACGCATCAAAAGCTCAGAACTAAGTTCTGTACCAGAGTACCAAACTCTTTTACGGTCTCATAACAAACAACTAATAATAAAAAAGCGACTTGCGGGCGCCTGTCTTTACACTAAATTCTAACGGAAGAAGTGTTCCTTGCCGACGACGGCTGCGTCTCAAAAGGTTAGAAAGTTACTTATCACCATGGCAGCTACTTTCCAGAGGTTTTTGTTCTGAGGAGAAATTAAAAGCGTTTCCACCAGTTCGCCAGTAGATTCCGCTGTGGGCCGTTCGTCGTTCGGTTCCTTCCATGTATATAAATTGCCTCATTACAAAGTGTAAACTACGTGCCGTGGGTTGCGCCGAACCAGGTGGCCACTCCTTCCGAACACCAGCTCATGGAACGGCGTCTCAAATAGCAGTCCTATGCTTGGCCCTACTTCGCACCTAGCATGTAGTTGTTGATGGAAACTGGTAACTCTGACGTTTCTTATGGAGTTATGTAAGCTTTACGGAAGGGACGTGCATGCACTAAAATATTCCAGAGTTTTAATTGCACAACATCTTCACTAGCAAATGTCCACACTGACTATAATTTGTTGCTTACAAAATGCATATTGAAACTAAGTAAATTATAGAAAGGTAGGAAACTAAGTAGATGGGACATGGATAAATTGAAATAATCAGCAGAGTGTTAGAAAACGTCAGATCGAAATATGCAAAAGGAATATAACAATGAAATGAAATGATCGTATGGCATTGTTGGCCGGGCGGCCCCATGCGGGGAAGTTCGGCCGCCTTATTGCAAGTCCTTTTGAGGTGACGCCACTTCGGCGACTTGCAAGTCAATGATGATGAAATGATGATGGAGAACACACAACACCCAGTCATCACGAGGTAGAGAAAATCCCTGACCCCGCCGGGAATCGAACCCGGGACCCCGTCCGCAGGAAGCGAGAACGCTACCGCTAGAACACGAGCTGCGGACGGAATATAACAGAAGATGAATGAGTGCCTTTGAGAGATGAGAAAGGAAAGCTAGGAATGGAAATGTTAGCAAAAAACTCAAGGCTCATTAAAAAATATTCCATAACCTATGAAGAAACACATGAAAGCAACAAATGAACCAAACAAAAGGGAACACGGATATATAAAAATGAAATAGATACAATGTGAAACGGCAGAGCAGGAGTGGGTGTGGAAGACAACTAATACATAGCTGTAGATCCATGCGTGGCTATCGGTAGTCTGTTGCTATTTATAATCAAATTCAATAAATTCTAAGGGCTCAAATGACAAACCAGCTGAACCAAATAACGGAAGGCTGAAAGATGGAAAGATAATATAGGCGTTATTTTTTAACAGTGTCAACGGAGGGAGATGTGCGATAATCAGTAAAGAAAATTTGAGATCTTGACGAAGGATGTTTATGCACACACGTTTTACCGTGAAGAAGGCTTACATAAGGGACAGAACCTCTATGACAATGTTATGGAAACAGACACAGAGAAGAAACTAACAGACGACTGAAAGTCTCTAATTGAGAAAAGGCATCTCGAGCAGACGACATTCTCGCATATTAATCATCAACCGTGATAAATGTTATACAAGATACACTGGCTAAGTGAGACAGATTTTGAAAAGATTGTAATAGTTAAAAAATAAAGAAAGAATATGTCGAAAACTTTATTACCGAAAGATCAGTTCAGTCACCCATGGCTACGAAATACTAACGCGAATTATTTATAGCAGAGTGGAAAGACTGGTACAAGTCGACCAAGGAGAAAAGTGATTGTGTCGCGGAGAAATAGGCGGTCACGCGATCCAATAAAGATCACGTAAGATTTATCTGACAAGACGGTTTGAATAACGACAACCAACATATGTTTCGTTATTGAAAAGTTGACAGAAATAAATTACAGGGAACATAACATTATCTTCAACTTTCACAAAAACAAGACTGTCGCTACAAAAATAGAGGGATATGAAAGGCAACAACTTAAAGGTACACATGCAAGGCTGAATCCCATCCCACTTGTTTTTCATCCAGTCCTATGAGGAAGCAGTACAAGAGGGTTCAGGGAGTGGAAGTAAATACTTTAAGACCTGCCGATGACATTGTGCTTCGGAGAGGAAAAGGACTTGGGAAATGAACAGAGTGGATAACACCTCGATGAGATGTTAACAGATGAGCATCACATAAAGAAAAACATGGATAATCCAGTGCAGCTAAATTAAATTAATTGGTGATGGAATAATATTAGGCAATGAATGTAATAGACGAGTATTGTTATTTGGACAACAAAATAGCTAAGTATGGCTGAAGTAAAGAGAGTTTTTAATGCAGGTAGATAACAGCAACAAGAGCCTTTCTGTACAAGAGAAATATGTTTATGTATGAGTTTAAAACTTAGGTAGTCTTTCCTTCGAAGTATTTGTTTAGAGTATAGCATTATATGTTAAATAAATGATAAACAATAAGAAAATACAGAAAACAGTAAAATTTTTGAGATGCATCGCTATGTAAGAGTCATGGATGTTACATGGGTTGATACGATAAGTAATTAAGAGGTACTGAATCGAATCGGGGATTCGGAAATTTCAAACAAGTGACAGCCGATCTTGGTATAATGAACCTATAGGCTGATATCACACAATCTACAGAGTTAAGGAATGGTTCATTTGGTAATAGCTGGCGGTGCTGAGAGTAACATTTCTAGAAGATTCCAATAAACAGCTTAAAATGGATCCAGTGTGAAAGACGTATAACAAAAGACTTAGATCGGATACGCCAGCTTGGAGAGCTGCAGGGATCTAATCTTAGAACTTAAAATCACAAGATGTGAGATTGACCTGAATGTGTGAGTAGATGATGAGAGAGGAACCTCTAGTTCTCATTAAAAAGTCGTATTAATCAGATTTTCAGTATATATTTGTGACATATGTTGTACATGATGTGATTACTGTGAATCGGTAAAGAAGTTTACATTTAAGTAAATGTATTTGTCTGACTTGTGTCGTGAGGTCGACCTCAACTTACTTCTCCCTTTTCAACGTATCGTGATTTCCACATTTAACAATCTCTGTGTTTTTTTAGAAATGTTGCTTTCCACGAGCTATGCGTTTGATTCTACAATGACACAATTTCAACTGAGAAATTCGGCTGAAATCGACTTGAAATGGGTGGCAAAGGTACAGCTGTACTTCAAACGTTAAGACTGAATAAAGAATATGATGACTCAGGAGCCATTGCCCTCGGCACGTGATGTCGCCCAACTTTCGTGCAATGACGAAGGAAGAAGAAGCATATGGTTGAACACATATGATCAACATGTTATACAATTCCAATCACATATGTCATATTTAACCCATAGTCTGCAGCTCTCACATGTAACCCGATCTCGACTAAGTTCTACAACAATACACGAAATACATCTATCTTGCGGTTCTTGTTGTTGTTGTGGTCTTCAGTCCTGAGACTGGTTTGATGCAGCTCTCCATTTTACTCTATCCTGTGCACGCTTCTTCATCTCCCAGTACTTACTGCAACCTACATCCTTCTGAATCTGGTTAGTGTATTCATCTCTTGGTCTCTACGATTTTTGCCCTCCAGTACTAAATTGGTGATCCCTTGATGCCTCAGAACATGTCCTACCAACCGATCCCTTCTTCTAGTCAAGTTGAGCCACAAACTCCTCTTCTCCCCAATTCTATTCAATACCACCTCATTAGTTATGTGATCTCCCCTTCTAATGTTTCACTTCCATACATGGCTACACTCCATACAAATACTCTCAGAAACGACAACCTGACACTTAAACTCAATACTCGATGTTAACAAATTTCTCTTCATCAGAAACGCTTTCCTGACCATTGCCAGTCTACATTTTATATCCTCTCTACTTCGACCATCATCAGTTATTTTGCTCCACAAATAGCAAACCTCCTTTGCTACTTTAAGTGTCTCATTTCCTAATGTAATTCCCTCGGCATCACCCGACTTAATTCGACTACATTCCATTATCCTTTTTCTGCTTTTGTGGATGTTCATCTTATACCCTCCTTTCAAGACACTGTCCATTCCGTTCAACTGCTCTTCCAAGTCCTTTGCTGTTTCTGACAGAATTACAATGTCATCGGTGAACCTCAAACTTTTTATTTCTTCTCCTTGGATTTTAATGCCTACTCCGAACTTTTCTTTTGTTTCCTTTACTGCTTGCTCAATATACAGATTGAATAGTATCGGGGAGAGGCTACAACCCTGTCTCACTCCCTTCCCAACCACTGCTCCCTCGACTCTTTTAACTGCCATCTGCTTTCTGTACAAATTGTAAATAGCCTTTTGCTCCCTGTGTTTTACCCCTGCCACCTTCAGAATTTGAAAGAGAGTATTCCATCTAACAGTGTCAAAAGCTTTCTCCAAGTCTACAAGTGCTAGAAACGTAGGTTTGTCTTTCCTTAATCTTTCTTCTAAGATAAGTCGTAGGGTCAGTATTGCCTCACATGTTCCAACATTTCTACGGAATCCAAACTGATCTTCCCCGAGGTCGGCTTCTTGCGGTTAGAAATGACAAAATTTAGGGAACAGGCGCGCCCAAAAAATGAGTTAATGCTGATGATATTTCTTAGTTTTTTACTGTGAAGTTGTGACGTCCACGAGTAAGATCTACACCATTCGGGAAGTAAATATCATACACAGCTTGTATATTAAAACTCAGTATCCATCTCATTTTCGTTTCAGCCGTGAGATTAATCTGTGGAACTTCCCGCATGGAAATTTTTAACGAGGCTCCTACAAGGTGTGGTGCCTGCGGCTCTGATATCGTAGTTTTCAAAAGCCGGAAATTAAAAGTAAACACGTCCGTTTATAAGGTCTGAAGTAAGTGGGAAGATGAGAACATCTCGTTGTATCCGTTTGAATACACGGTACTGGGGTTAGGCTTGGAGGATAGAGATGCCGCCTTTCAGTAAATATATTTTTAATTCTTGCTTAAATGCTCTATAATTTGCTCATCGCTGTCATTCACTCTTTCGAAATTACTCCCAACAAAGGCAATATGTGGTCAAATTAAGACTGTGAGGAGAGAATTACTAACTATAAGTTTACTCAGCAACAACTTGATACAGAAACGAATCAGCAAAAGAAATAAAGCTGCGTCTGAATTATGTCTCTTCGACGTGCTACTTGAATCTTGGGCAGCGGTGTGTTTAAGTATTCATTGTGCAGGTTTCTAGTGTGTATGGATTTAGTGTGTATGTATTAAGACTGGCTGGTACATATTTCTGTACACATACTTATTGTGTATGCATATTTAGCGAATGTACATAAAGGATATCCATATCATTGATGGAAAGTACGCTTTGCATCTCGATTTTGTACACGTAGCATGCAGTGCAAGATTATCACAATTTCCGCATTTTCCCTTCAAAACGATGTAGTTATTTGACGACAAGGCAAACAATCCTATAACACTTGAAACTCAATGTGTACTGTTTCAGTCTAAATATGCGAACTACCCGCTATTATTCATATTCTAGCTGTTTGTTCGAAACACAAATTCCGATCATATGGGAACTAGTGATACCTCAATTGAAACTAGCTTTCATTGTAAATAAACAGCAAAATCAAACTTGGCGGTTGCGGTAATTGTATTAATACATGAAACAGTATGCCATAGGTATACTTCTCTATAGAGACTTATAGTCGTCTTTTTAAATTTATTCTTACATACATTTTTTGTCCGCCACTTGCCTTACTGCTGTAACTTCTTATCATCGAGTTACAGCTACTTCCATTAAGAGGAAAAGCCTTCGTCGGTCATTTTATATACCGACGATTAATTTAATATGATACGGTGAATACTCCATTAAGCATAGGTTTTCAGAGTTCCCTTGGTCATGTTTGTAATGGATCTATCAGTAATATGGAGAACGAGTTGGCTAGAAAAGCAGTGATACCCACCGTTGTTCGAAGTAAGTTTGCATATCTCTTGCTGTAGGGTACCGGAGTTGAAACTACGGTCCATCTTTCTTCAACAGACTGACGACAGATGTGTATGTATCTTTCTAATGGTCAAAATGCAACTGTCCTAGTCTTCTACACATCATGTTCCTTGTTCCAGCGACTGCACGAAAGGGAGAGTATTATTTCACATATTTTGTCTCTACTAGAAGAGATATCTTGTCACCTAACGTTGCCTTATCTCAATTGAGTGAATGTACTTCATTTTATTTTCTGCAATCGCTTATGTCGCTGTCAGTCACTAGGAACGTGCTTGCGAAGACAGAAAGGATTATGAACTACAGGCGTTAAACAATTTGAGATAACAGCATTCATATTTCTACCTTCTCTGAGCCATTATCACTTCAGTGCCCGTAAGATCACTGAGCCGCTGAAGAAATAATTATGATCGGGCTACTGGCATTACATAATACACTCCAGGAAATTGAAATAAGAACACCGTGAATTCATTGTCCCAGGAAGGGGAAACTATATTGACACATTCCTGGGGTCAGATACATCACATGATCACACTGACAGAACCACAGGCACATAGACACAGGCAACAGAGCATGCACAATGTCGGCACTAGTACAGTGTATATCCACCTTTCGCAGCAATGCAGGCTGCTATTCTCCCATGGAGACGATCGTAGAGATGCTGGATGTAGTCCTGTGGAACGGCTTGCCATGCCATTTCCACCTGGCTCCTCGGTTGGGCCAGCGTTCGTGCTGGACGTGCAGACAGCGTGAGACGACGCTTCATCCAGTCCCAAACATGCTCAATGGGGGACAGATCCGGAGATCTTGCTGGCGAGGGTAGTTTACTTACA
The DNA here is from genome assembly GCF_023864345.2 of Schistocerca serialis cubense. NCBI lineage: Eukaryota > Metazoa > Arthropoda > Insecta > Orthoptera > Acrididae > Schistocerca > Schistocerca serialis. The sequence continues at coordinate 1,263,777,865 of NC_064638.1, read as the reverse complement.
CCTTCTAGAGCACGTTGGGTGGCACGGGATACATGCGGACGTGCATTGTCCTGTTGGAACAGCAAGTTCCCTTGCCGGCCTAGGAATGGTAGACCGATGGGTTCGATGACGGTTTGGATGTACCGTGCACTATTCAGTGTCCCCTCGACGATCACCAGTGGTGTACAGCCAGTGTAGGAGATCGCTCCCCACACCATGATGCCGGGTGTTGGCCCTGTGTGCCTCGGTTCAATGCCCAGTCGACTGTAATATATTTCGGCACTTTTTGGGTTTTCCCCTCCGTCAATGATCTCTATATATGAAAAAAGAAAAGTTTCACCGTGATTATAAATCTGTGATAAACAGTAGTTTCCCATGCAGGGTAGCTGCCCTCGTAAGTTGAAAGCAGGCAAGCGCATACCACCTTTCCTAATAACGCGCTGCAGTATAAAAAAATTAAAAAAAATAAAAAAAATGAAAAAAGAACTTCATGTTGGAGATAACGTTACATTCGTTAACGCTACACCATTCTCAAGGTCACCGATTCCTTCGTTTATGCAGACTGATTTTATTTTCCTTTACTGAATTTCGATTCTCCCCCCCCCCCCCCTCTTCCTGGCATCAGGTTAGTACGACGCTCTTCAGCCTACAGAATTTTTGAAACATAAGAAACTTTCAAAGCAGGCGATAAAACGGTGACTTAAATTGTAAAACGGCGGAAAATTGTGGAAAGTTAAAACATAAAACAAAGGGGTTGGCGACGATAATAAAATACACAGGAAGCAGACAGGTATAATAGTAGACCGACAATTAAAAAACACGGTGACAGTCTGGTTTCTGTTCGCAAGAGATATAAAAATCACACCCAGCGACAGTATGATGTCCGTTCGCAACACTTCGGAAAAGGCGCACAACGCTTAACACTCACTGGAAACACTGCACCAAAATGTCCGCACAAAGATGACACTCCACCACTCCACAGCCAAAGACAGATGGGGCACCTGGACAGATGAGGGGGGGAAAAGTGGAGGAGTAGAGGAAAAACGAAGGGGGGAACCAACGGAGGGAGAGGAATCATAAAGGGGTTAGGGTAGATGCGAGAGTGAATGGGGAAAGGCAGAAGAGGGAAATGCAAAAGGACTCAGGGGAGAGAAGTGAGGCAGAGGGAGGCTAGGCGAGAAAAAAAAAACAGGAGGGAAGGGAGGAGAGGGAGCCTGGGAAAAGGACAGTGGAAGGGAGGGTGAGGTGAGGATCAGAGTTGATAGGAGGGATAAATGGATGGAGAGAGGGCATTATCTGGGAGGGGTAGTTGACGGAAGCCACTTGGGAAAGGAGATGAAGGGTGTAGAGATGGAGGGTAGGGGGGACACAACAGAGAATGCGTGGCAGGGGCTGGGGATGGGAGAGGAGAGGAGCAAACATGGGGGGAGGGGGATCAAGGCGGCGGGAGGTGCAGAGGATGCGGATATGTTCGAGGAATAGGAGCAGATGGGGGAAAGGAATCAGGTCATAGAGGATCCGTGTGGGGGACAGGAGGCGTATACGGAAGGCGAGACGAAGTGCATGACGCTCGAGGATCTGGAGGGAGTTATCGATTTTTTGGGGGGGGGGGGGAGCGGATATTCAGGTGGGCCTGGCATAACACAGGATGGAATGGATAACGATTTGTAGGTGTGGAGGATGGTAGAGGGGTGCCAACTGAATCGGAATTGCCTGTTATTACCACAGAATAGTCAAGACATTTTCTGAGTTCTATTTCAATATCTAGTATCTAATACATGGCATCCTTTTATTAACCACCCAAGAATGCTTTTTTAAAGCACCTTGTTATGTCCTTTGAAATTTTTGCATAACATACAAGGGTTATTCTTAAAGATTAAATTATCACTTCAAAATGGTTCAAATGGCTCTGAGCACTATGGGACTTAACAGCTGAGGTCATCAGTCCCCTAGAAATTAGAACTACTTAAACCTAACTAAGGACATCACACACATCCATGCCCGAGGCAGGATTCGCACCTGCGACCGTAGCGGTCGCGCTGTTCCAGACTGTAGCGCCTAGAACCGCTCGGCCACATCGGCCGGCTCGGGCAAGTGTTAAGGCATCGTTTGGTTTATACACCATACAGACTACAATTAGTCCACACTCATCGGGTTGGTGATCTTTTATAATTGGGTTGGCATTAGCAATGCTCCGATAGAGAATTGGGAAGAGAATACATTTTTACCACGGTTAACTTTCTGTGATGAAGCAACGTTCTGCAAGACTACATTGGACTTGTGGTATGTTTTGGAAGCTGATTAGCGACTCTGAGTTAGCGCCCTGGCAGCATCGCTTTAACTCTTAAACCTTCCAGTCGACTTCGTACCCCATGCATCTGTTAAACTGATTTTGTCCTTAGACTGTTTTTGTTGTTGGCTGCCTGCGTTAAAGGTTACCACATTTATCAGAATCCCAATGAACTTGAATCCTGAAATAATGTAAATGTAATGGTAGCCATGTCATTATTGATAGGTGATTAATATATCAACATGGGATTGATGTTATATAAAAGTTATGGCACAAGTTTATTTATTATAGAACGGGACAAAAAGGTACACGTTAAGCAAAATAATAAAAATAAAACATGTTCTCACGGCAGCACAAATACGTAATGAAGAGTTCACACTCGGTTGTGTGGCGACTAGATGGCAAAGACTATGGTTTGTGTGACTGCGCTATTTACTCTGGCTCAAAACATGGATAACACAATCTGAAATTATCTAATACTGAAAAGACTTTGATGGATTTATTTCACACGGAAGTTATGCTACGTTGGTCAGAATAAGTGGTAATATCGTGATCCTGTTTGCCCTAACAAGCCGGAGTACCGATACAATACCACGTTCTTCGTTGTGTGGCGCTGTCTTGGGTAACGGTCGCCCTTCCAGCGTCTGTAGTGCAGTGATATGCTGCGCCTGTTAATTCCCTTTCTCGACAGATTCCAGTGCCTAACATTCTTATTCGCCGATCGTGCCATGGACCAATCCGACTCACTTATATGGCAGTGTTCACAAGGATATGACAAGGATATCAGTCGCCAAAGGGGCAGACCTGGTATCAAAACGATTGCCCTTGGCACAGCGATTGTCTGAGATGACTGACATCTAAACAGTAGGTAAATCTAAAACCTCACCACAGGCTCCCGAGTCAAGAGCAGTGCTTGTGAAAGTCGTGCTCAGCACATGTCTAAAGTGCACCCCACTCATAACACAAGTCAACACCAGGACCTCTCCTCAATGTCTGAATCAAAAGACCAAGTTTCTCCTCTCCTCACTTTCCATCGAACCTCGGTAAACTCCACAAAAATACAACTACAGCCGTAGAAGATGTAAGTAGGCTGTTTATGTTTTCTTATTGGTAACGCCACGTAGCACTCTGTATGGAAATCACTGGCTGTGCTGTGTGCAGTCTGTGGCTGCTTTGCATTGTTGTAATACTCGCCATTGTAGCGTTGGGCAGTTGGCTGTTAACAGCGCGTAGCGTTGCGCAGTTGGAGGTGAGCCGCCAGCAGTGGTGGATGTGGGGAGAGAGATGGCAGAGTTTTGAAATTTGTAAGACTGGATGTCATGAACTGCTATATATATTATGATGATATTAAGGTAAATACATTGTTTGTTCTCTATTAAAATCTTTCATTTGCTAACTATCCCTATCAGTAGTTAGTACCTTCCGTAGTTTGAATCATTTATTTAGCTGGCAGTAGTGGCGCTCACTGTATTGCAGTAGCTTGAGTAGCGAAAATTTTTGTAAGTGATTTGTGAAAGGTATAGGTTAATGTTAATCAGGGCCATTCTTTTGTAGGGATTTTTGAAAGTCAGATTGCGTTGCGCTAAAAATATTGTGTATCAGTTTAAGCACAGTCACGTATAATTGTTCAAAGGGGACGTTTCATATGTCGACCCTTAGCCGAGGATACCTCACTGAAATCTTCTGATTTTTTTCCTTGTAGTCTGTGTAATTAGTGTAGCTTTTGTTTATTGCTAGCGCGTAATTGTAGAGAAAATCTCCTTTGTAGTTGCTGTCTTTCATTGTTGTACAGTAAAACAGTTGTGGCATGCATGTAGATTTGCACCAAGTATTTCACAGCTGCAATTAACTAGATATTATTTTCAATGCTATGTTAATGTGTTCTCTTATTTTTGCTCTTCAAATTGTGCTTTTTTTGTGTTATCGTGTGAAATATTGTGACAATAATGGCGTGTGAAAAACGTAACACTAGGCTCCAAAGTAAACTGAGAAATAATAGTGACGACGAGCGTAGCTTATCAGCACCACTATGTAATGAAGTAACAGACATTAAAAGTAGTAATTTGGTAACTGTGCATAGGGAAATGGAGCAGGCGGCAAATAATGGTGTGGACAGTGAAACAAGTAGTGAACAGGGAAGCATTATCGATCGATCGGTCGGCAACAGCTCGCCTCAGGAATTCGAAATGACAGAACACAATATTGCAAATACTGTAGACTCAGGTTTTGGGTCCTCACCGTTTTCTCTAATAAGTCAAGACACATTTTGTGCTCGTCAAAATGTAAATGTTGCCGGTGCAAATGCACTGCCGAAAAGCATAGAGGACCAGATTCCAAACACTAATACATTATTATTGCAATTAATGCAGCAAATGAAACAAAATCAGAGACAAACACAGCAACAGTTAGACACAATTGAACAAAATCTTCAAAAGTTAGACACAATGGAACAACACCACAGACAAACACTGCACACAGCACAGCCAGTGATTTTCATACAGAGCGCTACGCGGCGTTACCAATAAGAAAACCTAAACGGCCTACTTACAAAGGGTCTTGTGCAATCACAAGTCTCCACGAGCCCTCTTAACTCGTCTGCTCTGCACATCAGACAGTCCTAATCAAAGTTAACATTATTCTCTTCGGGAGAAGCGTCCAATCCCTGACTAGGAAATTCCTACACACACAGGAGGAGACGTTGTGCTCCTGATTTGTTTTTTCCCACATCCACTTTAGGCAGCGTGTTATTTTGAGTTTTCGTATAGCTCTAAAGTGAACAATACACTTATCATGGAGATCATTATCTGGATGGTCCGAAGGTTACCCCAGCTCAACTAAGAGACGTGCTTATACACTCCTGGAAATGGAAAAAAGAACACATTGACACCGGTGTGTCAGACCCACCATACTTGCTCCGGGCACTGCGAGAGGGCTGTACAAGCAATGATCACACGCACGGCACAGCGGACACACCAGGAACCGCGGTGTTGGCCGTCCAATGGCGTTAGCTGCGCAGCATTTGTGCACCGCCGCCGTCAGTGTCAGGCAGTTTGCCGTGGCATACGAAGCTCCATCGCAGTCTTTAACACTGGTAGCATGCCGCGACAGCGTGGACGTGAACCGTATGTGCAGTTGACGGACTTTGAGCGAGGGCGTATAGTGGGCATGCGGGAGGCCGGGTGGACGTACCGCCGAATTGCTCAACACGTGGGGCGTGAGGTCTCCACAGTACATCGATGTTGTCGCCAGTGGTCGGCGGAAGGTGCACGTGCCCGTCGACCTGGGACCGGACCGCAGCGACGCACGGATGCACGCCAAGACCGTAGGATCCTACGCAGTGCCGTAGGGGACCGCACCGCCACTTCCCAGCAAATTAGGGACGCTGTTGCTCCTGGGGTATCGGCGAGGACCATTCGCAACCGTCTCCATGAAGCTGGGCTACGGTCCCGCACACCGTTAGGCCGTCGTCCGCTCACGCCCCAACATCGTGCAGCCCGCCTCCAGTGGTGTCGCGACAGGCGTGAATGGAGGGACGAATGGAGACGTGTCGTCTTCAGCGATGAGAGTCGCTTCTGCCTTGGTGCCAATGAGGGTCGTATGCGTGTTTGGCGCCGTGCAGGTGAGCGCCACAATCAGGACTGCATACGACCGAGGCACACAGGGCCAACACCCGGCATCATGGTGTGGGGAGCGATCTCCTACACTGGCCGTACACCACTGGTGATCGTTGAGGGGACACTGAATAGTGCACGGTACATCCAAACCGTCATCGAACCCATCGTTCTACCATTCCTAGACCGGCAAGGGAACTTGCTGTTCCAACAGGACAATGCACGTCCGCATGTATCCCGTGCCACCCAATGTGCTCTAGAAGGTGTAAGTCAACTACCCTGGCCAGCAAGATCTCCGGATCTGTCCCCCATTGAGCATGTTTGGGACTGGATGAAGCGTCGTCTCACGCGGTCTGCACGTCCAGCACGAACGCTGGTCCAACTGAGGCTCCAGGTGGAAATGGCATGGCAAGCCGTTCCACAGGACTACATCCAGCATCTCTACGATCGTCTCCATGGGAGAATAGCAGCCTACATTGCTGCGAAAGGTGGATATACACTGTACTAGTGCCGACATTGTGCATGCTCTGTTGCCTGTGTCTATGTGCCTGTGGTTCTGTCAGTGTGATCATGTGATGTATCTGACCCCAGGAATGTGTCAATAAAGTTTCCCCTTCCTGGGACAATGAATTCACGGTGTTCTTATTTCAATTTCCAGGAGTGTATGTTCCAACATAGATCATTTGACAGCCGCCTTAAAGGTTGCGGTGCTTCTAAAATTGTTTTGAAGGCCTGAGGCTTCCCAAAAACTTCTGCAGACTGAGGCATGACACCACCTGGCGACTCCCTCAACAGTGTCTGGGCCACAATGAACATGAAAACAGGCGAATTCTTACGGCCGCCATCCATGTTCACAAAAGGTGTTTATGACACTGTCGTAATACGTTGGCTGGACTACCTAGATTCCTCTCGCGCTCCCTGCTAAGGGAAGAGCTACCTAAGAGGTAGGTCCCGGTAGGTAGTTCTTTCGCCTCTTCGACCAGATGCGTTCTCTGCATACACGTGCGAGAGATTCTTGGGCCCAGCACTCCGTCCGCAGAAAGTACTTCGAGATGTTCCTTTCTCTAATAGCTGCACGTGGCTTTCTAGCCTCAAACATCCACTGTGTGATTTACTGTTGAATGGCCAAATGCCTGTTTGTTCTGAACTCCAGAAAAATACTATTCGAAGGAGAGCCACAATAAAGATCTCGCATACATTACCAATGTAGACGCATCCATCAGTGCCTACTAATGCTGCTAAACTTCCTCTCATCTCACAAACGTGATGTCTTGGGTGAAAAAACAACATTAAAGTGTACACTTAAATATGTAGAATAGCGGTTTGACATCTATCAGTTTCATGCTATTGATTAAGTAAATCAATAGAACGTGTACATATGGGGACTTCATTACCCTCATGACAATGGGGACCATGAAAGAGACTTACCTAAAGTGAAAGATTTTTGGGCAATTTCTGGTCAAAAAGTGTACAGCCCGCTCTTATTTGAGGGAAACCCAGTGACTGGAAGGCGCAATTTTCTAATGCTGCAGAATCGGTTTCTTCCACAACTTCAGGAGGACTCTGATGACGTCATTTTCCAACAGGAAGGAGCTCCACCACTGGTACAACAACGTACATCAGTTTCTCAATGACACTTTACCACAATACACACAGGTCCCTGAGACATTACCCTGCGTTTTTGGCTTCAAGATCGGCAGTAATAGCCCCGTACAATTTTTTCTTGTGGAGATATGTGAAGGAAAGTATGTTTATCTGCCCTTTACCTCGATACGTAGAAGTAGTGAAGAACGAAATAACAGTCACCATAAATTCTATAAATGCAGATTCACTGTGTAAAACTTACGACGAATTTAGCTATCGCGAAGATGTTGTTCGTGTTGCTGCTAGTGTATACACAGAGAATTCGTAATCACACGGTTTTGAAATCAGATCATTCTCTTTGAAACATTCTGCATACTTGATTAGCAATAAGTATATTGGATTCCAACTTCTATTAATATGAAAGTAGAAGCTCTTGCCACCAGAAAGTGGAAGAAGGAACAAGTAGAATGTTGACTGAAATGTCTAGATTTCTTGTCGTTCAACCTGTAAAAACAAAAAGAACGGAAAGTATCAATTTCTCGTAGGTTATCTGTATAGTAGTTGGTGATAAGTTCATAATAAAAGTCTAAGGGAGCTAATGATATAACTTTTCGATTTACATCACTGTTCCAGAGGCTGAACAGAATTGGTCAATGGCCAGAGAGACTGTCAGCGAGAGAGAAATACTGATGGAGTAACCGTGAACACAGAACCTATTGCAGCACGGTGGGCGGGCTGAGTGCTCAAACAAGTAACGTAACGAAATGACATCATGGCGAATGAGGGATGTCATCACACTGCTCACTGCGCAAAAGTCACAATAAATCTCAGATTGAGCACAAGAGTAACTATCCAACTCCTGACACGACAGCAAAGAACATCTGAAAGGTGAAGTTGCGATGTTCTGAAGCAACCAAGACTGCTGATGAGCACCAAAAACTAGGGCACATTCAGTCATCCCCTCATAAGGGTAACATCATTAATGTAGCCCAACAAGAACTTATACCCTCATTTCCATTGCGTATTTCTCAGTTTTAGTTCAGTGTTGCATATAATTAGAACTGAGACAGGCTTTTGATACTTCATTGGTGGCCCTCTATGTCCTAGGAATGCAATGCCAACTAGATCTGAGGAAATCTACAGCCAAGAGCAGCTGTTGCCTCATTCTCTCCTTTGCTGATGGGAAGACTTTTATGCTTTCCGATACCAGGTCTCTGCAGGCCTCACTGAAGGTCCTCGGTGGGATGTTCAACTGACATCGTTCTGTGTGAATGTAGTAATTATTGCCCCATGACTTGCAGTTAAGTGTCGTGGGCCAGTTTCTGGCAGAGAGGAAATTTTCTGTCCACTCCCACGACCACCTCATTGCCTTCCCACAGTACAGCCTGTGATGCCAACAAGAGCAGTCTGGCAATACCGTGAGCACAGTTGCAGGCCACCAGAAAGCGCTACTAGATTCTACATCTACATCTACATTCATACTCAGCAAGCTACCTGATGGTGTGTAACGGAGGGTACCTTGAGTGCCTCTATCGGTTCTTCCTTCTATTCCAGTCTCGTATTGTTCATGGAAAGAAAGATTGTCGGTATGCCTCTGTGTGGGCTCTAATCTCTCTCATTTTATCCTCATGGTCTCTTCGCGAGATATACGTAGTAGGAAGCAGTATACTGCTTGACTCCTCGGTGAAGGTATGTTCTCGAACTTCAACGAAAGCCCGTACCGAGCAACTGAGCGTCTCTCTTGCAGAGTCATCCACTGGAGTTTATCATCTCCGTAACGCTTTCACGATTACTAAATGATGCTGTAAGGAAGCGCGCTGCTCTCCGTTGGATCTTCTCTATCTCTTCTATCAACCCTATCTGGTACGGATAGCTTCCAGCGCCCCGCCAACACGGAGCGGCACCCCCGCATTAAAAAATACCGTATGGTGAGCACTTCACTGGCTCTCCATCCTTCCGGCGATCTGGGGGAGGTGGCGTAGTACTTAATTCTGTAAACTGACAGTAATGTTTCCTTAACTTCTTCGGGCGTATGGCAGATCCTCACAGCCCCATTCCACACAAAGCTATCTCGACATCTGTAGAGGTCACAGTCGAACAGTACACTTAAAATAGGGAGAAACCAAAATTCCAAAACAAGTAAGAAAGTCGACAAGTGAGCGATTATATTGCAGTAACAACATCATAGTCTATATTTACGATATAATTAGTCTGACGTATAAGTTAGTAACATTTTTGTGTGTTGTTTTGGCTAAAATGTTGCGATAAGTGTATCTATAACCTTTCTATATGATCTTTTCTTTTTCGGCTGCATATAGGTTTTTGCCTGCCTCACAAATGTTGTTTTACGATACAGTATCAAGTAGTAAAAGGACTAAAACGTGCGACGTATTGTTTGCCTTGAGATGGGTGACGGCAGCAATGGCCGCCCGAACTATGGAAATAACGTCAGAAAATGGTTTCTCTTTTCAAGAAGGATTCATAAAGATATCTGTGGAGAAATGGCACTATCACAGCACAAAAAATTTGAATATGTTCCTGCTTATTTAAAAGACTCTGACTGCAAACTGGGATAACAGTTGCCTTTTTCTACCTTTCTCAGCACCTTCAAAAATTTTGCCAAAATTTTTGGCTTGTGAACATGTTCGCTTTTTTTTAAATGTAACTCAGCTATAACCCCCCACATGCTCTCCAAATTATAACTCACTCACACCCACTAGTCACTGTAAATCGCTCATACGCATCCAGTTCCAGCGGCATTGTCTCCTCTGTCATAGCCATAGTCCTCTTCATTCTGTTCTGCTAGTCTCCTCTCAGTATCACTGTCTCTCTCATACTCTTTATATCTCATTCTTTTCTTCCTGTTTCTGCTGTCTCTTTTCACTGTCACTATTTCTATTTTCTTCGTTCTTACCGCCATACACTCTGTACTCTGTTTCTCGTTATCACTGCCTCGTTTTCGCCACACAATGGATTTTACGTGGGTATTTTATATGTACAAATAGGTTAAATTTGTCTCTCTCTATCTGGGAAATTGATAAAGATATTAAGAAAATTTTGACGGTTGTTCGAGATAGGGATCTTATAAATACACCATAAAAATTACAGTCACTTGCTATTCATAGCGGTTTCACGCTCCATGACTGTGTTTTGTTAAAAAATAAATAAATAAAAATTTAAAAATTTCTAGGTGTTTCTCGATCACGGATAAAGATTTTTGACAACGAGGAGATGGCTCTTCTAGATAAATGCCTAGACAACATACTGTAAAATCTGAGCAGTTTTCTGCGGTTATTTGTCATTTAGAGTTATTTATTATTTAGATTTTTTCTGACGCGCGGGATTAGCGGAGCGGTCTAGGGCGCTGCAGTCATGGACTGGGCGGCTGCTCCCGGCGGAGGTTCGAGTTTAAGTAGTGTGTAAGCTTAGGGACTGATGACCTTAGCAGTTAAGTCGCATAAGATTTCACACACATTTGACACACATAAGATTTCACACACAAATTTTTCCTCATACGGGATGTTGGGTATAGAAGCAGTACTTTGAACCTGTGTATCTCGGAAACGGATAACGATATCACGATAATTTTGAAGGTTGTTTGAGATCGGGATCTTAGGAATATATTCCAAAAGTTGGAGGCATTTGCTGTGCATAGCCGTCTTGGAATTCTCGGCTGGATTTTGGTCCACAGGTAACGTCAAGAATACAGTAAACAAACATTGTGGGGATTTTACGAGGAGTCGAAGTGAATTAATGATATCTCCGTAGGACCCTCCATGCCCACCGTAAACCACATCCAATTCAAAGAGAACTAACAGATATTCGAACTTTGACCCTTTACTGTAGGTAGTGACACTAAGACGCTCCGTCTGCTGGGTATGGAAATGGTTCCTATCCCAAGAACTAACCAAAATATTTGCTATGGCATAACATACGTTATATTTATATTCAATGAGGAAGAGTCAGAGATCAGGTATAGGGATACTTCATGCTTCGTTACAAAGCAAGAAGAAGTTTTGCTTAATTATTGTTAGTTCGCTCATTCCTGTGTAATAACGCTGTTAAAACCTGGAAATTTGCCATCACAGATGAGCAACATCTGGATGGTCTCCGCACATCGCAGCACCTGCTGGCCATCTGCGCCGCCGTCCATCTGTGTGTTGTGTGGCGAGATCTTATACCGTATTGCTCTGGAGCAGCACTGACATTCGAGACAGTTAAACTGAGCTACTACGGAGGACGACAGTGCGTATATTTAGCAGTAGGTTCGCCGCCTATGGGCAAATTAACACGGAAAACTTACGGAAACAATGCAGTTACTCTTGGTCTCGAAATTTTTACTTTGTTCCTCTCTCGTACCTCTCATTCAATCCATTACCATTTTCCGATTTCTTAATGACAGTGTGAAGTTTGTTCATGATAGCGCTAATTGTGAGATCGCTAGTCTCCATGTCTTCTAGTGGTAAACCTTTTCACCGGAGAGGTTTAGCTAAAAATGAAGATTTCGTCTAGAATCACAATTTAGAAGAAATATAGAGCTCAGTGAAGGTCGGAGGATGGGGAGAGGGCAGTGCAAACGTATTCTGGCGATGATAGTCTGTTACTCTTGTTTGTGTCTGTGCAACGATGTTACAAGTTTCCTAGCGCAATTGTCTACAGAAATGTGTATCACAGGGCATATTCTGTGAATAACTAGCATCTGAATGATGTGGAGTACAGAAGTTTAGATGATTTTCACATACTACCGAGTAGTTCTTTCAGTGACAGCAACTAAATTTGGGTTATGACTGACAACAATCACAGGTATATATAGGCTGGTGGTAGTTTGGTATAATGAGTGACATCTGGAAAGTCTCCACACGTTCGCACACCGTCTGCCCACCTGTGCCGTCCTTTTTGTGCCCCCTGTCCGCCCGCTTAGCTGTGTGGTAACGAGCTCGCCGCCCATGCAAGCGGGCCCGGGATCGATTCCATGGCGGGTTGGAGATTTTCTCCGCTCGGGGACTGGGTGTTGTGTTGTCCCAATCATCATTTCATACTCATTACCGGCGCGCCAGTCGCCCAATGTGGCGTCGACTGAAATAAGACTTGCATTGGGCGGCCGAACTCCTCCTGATGGCCGCACGACCGCTACTGTCGCAGGTTCGAATCCTACCTCGGGCATTGATGTGTGTGATGTCCTTAGGTTAGTTAGGTTTAAATAGTTCTAACTTCTAGGGGACTGATGACCTCAGGAGTTAAGTTCCATAGTGCTCAGAGCCATTTGAACCATTTGAACCCCCTGATGGATCTCCAGGTCAGCGATGCTATACCTCTTTTTTTTATATTACAGTTGTAGGGAAGCAGCCAACTCACGCCATATAAAGTTCATATGCTTTCCATTGTGTGCCAGCCTAGTCCGCTGTAACTAGCCATGACGACACGAATGTTGCGCAATACCTTAAAAATAAAATAAATAGTCTGTAAAGTTAATAGCATCTCGGGAGTGATGCTAAAATGATAATGTGTTGTGTTTCAGTTTAGTAACTTCAAAGGAGTTTTGCTATTTGGGGAGCAAAATAACTGATGATGGTCAAAGTAGAGATGATATAAAATGTAGACTGACATTGGCAAAGAAAGCGTTTCTGAAGAAGAGAAATTTGTTAACTTCGAGTATAGATATAAGTGTCAGGAAGTCATTTCTGAAAGTATTTGTATGGAGTGTAGCCATGTATGGAAGTGAAACATGGGTGGTAAATAGTTTGGACAAGAAGAGAATAGAAGCTTTCGAGATGTGGTGCTACAGAAGAATGCTGAAGATTAGATGGGTAGATCACATAACTAATGAGGAAGTATTGAATAGGATTGGGGAGAAGAGAAGCTTGTGGCACAACTTGACCAGTAGAAGGGATCGGTTGGTAGGACATGTTCTGAGGCATCAAGGGATCACCAATGTAGTATTGGAGGGCAGCGTGGAGGGTAAAAATCGTAGGGGGAGACCAAGAGATGAATACACTAAACAGATACAGAAGGATGTAGGTTGCAGTAGGTACTGGGAGATGAAGAAGCTTGCACAGGATAGAGTAGAATGGAGAGCTGCATCAAACCAGTCTCAGGACTAAAGACCAAAACAACAACATCTTCAACAGTTTTCGAAATTTCGACATGTCACACAAAAATCATCGGCGCAACAGGAAGGAGCTAGAAACTTCAAAATTATTATTCATGTTCCTTTTTCATTGTAATTTAATGGAAACAGCATGCTGGATCTCAGAAAGTAGTATTTTGGTCGAAATTCATGATTTTCTGTTTTTGTGTCCTAAAAGTTCTGAAGCAAGATAGGTTAAGTAAGTGATTAGATAAAGCTAGGATGTTTAGATTTAGGTATGAATGGAGATACGCTATAATAACAAAGATGTGAGAGGTTTCAAAAACGCACCTATAAAACTATAGATGTAGCGTCTCTCCAAAGGGCACGTTCAGAGCTCATTTATTGCGTGCTGTACAACTAAGATAGTTCTCTCGCCAAAAGTATTTAACCTAGTCAAATTAGAATTTTATTATAGATACTCACCTGTGTGCTGAGTGCACAATTAAATCGAGAGCGTCATTGGCCTTCAGCGAATGAAGCAATTAATTATTTAGTAACTTGAAGTGGTTTTCTGCTAGCCCCAGCGGCTAGTGAGGAAGGCAACTATTGTCTACTGCGCCTTCGTCGGTCCGCACCGCGGCTATATAAATAAGAGCGTGCGAGCTAGAGTAATGCCAGGATATGGATCCTGTACACCTCCCGTAAACTTGATCCTCCTCACCCGCTCGTATCACCGATCCTCTCCCGTCCCCAACCGCTGCCGCGCCTGTATTCCCACCTCCCGCCCGGTCTCCATCTCTCCACCCTCCTTACCCTCTCCCAAGGTGGCATCCGCCAGCTCGCTCTCCCTGATGATGTCCTCATCCCCTCCATCTACCCCTCCTATCAACTTTGACCCTGCCCCGCCCCCCACTTCCGGTGTCCTTTCCTATTGGCACCCTCCCTCCCTTCTCTTCTCTTCCCTTCTTTTTCCTTTTCCCCGTCCCCTCCCTCCCCACTCTTCCCCCGGGCTTTCTCTCCCCCTTCCTCCCTCCCCCCTCTCTCCCCTGCCCGTGGCATCTCTGCTCTCCCCTCTCGCTCTCCCACTCCCCTTCCTCCTCCTCCTCTCTTGGCAGGTCCCCGGACTCGCACACGCATAGTGAACATTCGCACGCCGGAGATCATCGCCTTCTGTGTCTCGTGTGTGTGACGTCGTTTAGTGATTTTTGGTGTCCGCCATCCCACTACTCCGTTCACTTGTGCTGTCGGATTCATCAGTGTTCTGTGCGCCGTGGCAACGTGTTTTCAGTGTTGTTATCGCCACGTGTGAACGACTCCATGTTTTTTGTGTCTCTGTGACCTCTCTCTTTTGCCCGTCACTTTGTTCACTATCATTCTCCGTTCTTATACTATTGTAAACGCTATGGCTGAAGAGCGGTGTAGTGTGCCGCTTCCAGCCTACCTGATTTGTACAGATTTTAAAATAACAATAAAGTAAAAAAAAAGTAAAAACTAGAGTAATGCCCCACTTCTCTTCTAGATTCATATCAGCGCGCACTCCGTGTCGGAAGCCGCGTCGCGTTTGTGCAGTTCCCTGTAACTCGGTATGCACGTAACAATGAGTTCGCATTGGGGTAAAGTGTTAATTGTGAAACGACTTCAGTGATTTAGCCTCAGTTTCCGTATGTCCTATTTTCATGTGTCGCCGCAGGACAGACTTTCTTCCATTACTAGCGTGGCGTTTGATGAGTATTAACATCAAATTTTGGCGAGCATTCTCTTTGAATATTTACATCGATAACGATTATTGAACAGTTTCGTTAATTAGGGATAATAGGATCAGCGCAATAGACTCTGAACAGCTCTGATAGTACAATAGCTGATATGGGTAATCATTTGTCGGGAATTTTATGCTTTATCGTTTTCAGAATACAATGAAAATTGTTACAGTAAACTGTATTTTCTATGAATCTCAGACATCATCCTAAATCCACAGACTAATGAACTTCAATAATCACTTTTTTTTCTCCATCAGAGTGGGCACAGTGAACTTTAATTGCAGGCATTACATTTTTGCTAATCACTTTCTGGTTGCCAACATTGTAGTTAGACAGCCTGTGTAGAGAACGGCAAAGAATACAAATAACAAATAATATTTTTTTTTATTTTCCACCCGCCGCCCCACAAACTGGGGCGCTGTGTGTAAATTTCACTCCAGAAACATTGGACATTGTCCCACTGAGCCCTTGACCACAATCAGCACTACGGTATTGTGCTAATTACTACTTAACAGACTCGTTCTAACAATGCCTTCTCGACACTTCTCACATAAACGTTTGTGATAGCCTAGAGGCATCGTTCATGTGAAATCATCAGTCAATAAATGAAGAGAGAAATACGCCAGTTACGAGGCATTAGATTGAAAATGTATCCCTCGCACCACTAGTTAACCTCTAATTGCTGCAGTATTTTGATTGCTACCTGTTATAAGCGTATTCCAAGCTAAAAGCATCAGTAGCAATTATTCTGTAATTATTACGTGGTGAGGTACTTTCCCTTCTTATGACTATTATATTAGGGCAAACATACGGGTATTAATGATTTCTGTCAGCGTAGTGGGTTTCTTTTTACATATTTGGTTTCATTTGTTAATGCAATTTTAGCATACTTTTCCAGTCATTGCACATTGTTTCTTTCAACAGCTCTCTTTACTGATGAGAAACTTTATCTTGCTTGAAGCTTATGGTATTTGTTGGTGGATGTTCACGTTTTTCAGTCAATGCAGTGATGCTGACTTTTATTTTATGTTATTTTGTTTTGAACATATTGCAAAAGTAATGTTTTTTAAGTCTTTAAAGATCAAAAGATGTGTTACTTATGCGTAATGTTTACACTCGAGCCAGTAAAAATAGTAAACAAATGAATAGTGCTTGGTGACTCAGGTTTTCGGTTTGCAGTACGCTTAAGACAGAAAAAAAGATTGTGATATATCTTAATTTAACATGATTACTTTGCAGTCAGTGCATGTGACTGATGTAATTATTGCTCTCTAGCCCCTAAACATAGTTACGAAAATAGCTTATATATTAGATATTCAGGATCTGAGCAACCACATTTCTGAGAGGCAAGCGGTATTCCTTTATTGCGAGCCTGTTCGAGAAATGTCCGCTGTGGAAACGTATCCTTCCTACCGCTGACACGACCTACACTTGGTAACATCACGGAACATGTTTCGCAAATCCGGGACAGCCAAGTTACTTTTTGATGGCACAGAACTATCCTGATAATTTAACTTGAATTTTTCTTGTCATTTCCAGCGAATAATCTGAATGATTTTGACTTAAAATACGACAATGGATTATGGTCCTATGGCCGGGAAAGTCGTTCCAGACAATTATCACGACTAACTTTGGTTTTCATGTTATGAATGATCTGTCTTAGACACCACTGGAACAATTGGGGGGGGGGGGGGGGTGGTTAAGTGCCGCAGTTGTTTACCAGCTTTGAGCAAAGGATTTCGTGTCATAATGCTAAGGTTGTGTTAGGTCTTGGTTCCAGTATTGCCCGATAAACGTCTTTTAACTCTTTTGTAATAGAACTACAGGGAGCCCAGCTGGAAATCTATAAGGACAAACTGAAGAAAACTTCTCCGTCATAAGCGTCATCATTACAATCACTATGCCTTAGTATAAGGTAGTAAAGCTTGGTTCATCACCACTGGCAATTCCAGATTCTTCTGCTTCTTCTGATGTTCATTTTTAGTTTGTTCTAAACACACAGTTCTGGCACGGTAATTTGTTAACAGGATTTCGTAATGCCTCAACTCCAACTGCCATATTTTCATTCTACTTGAGTATGACTATGGACAGCACGTAGAAAGGAACCGTTTGATGTTCAGAGTGAGTAAATTTTTACTGTTTTGTGACGATTTAGGCACATATGTGTTACAAATACTTTTTGACTTACTCATATTCTCATGTATAAGTGCAAGGAAAACATCTGCAGCGTTTTCACATTAGTTTACTCTATTAACAGTACTGTACTTCATACATACGACATTATTTCTGTCGCGTTTTCGACATAAATCTTCAAATATAAGTGTATATATCTTGAAATTTCATTGTAAAAACTAGTGTCAAAATTAGGTTTTCAAAGGATGTGGTAGAAATGCTGGCAGTGCGCGGTTTATGCATTTTATAACAACCAAAGGTTGTCTGAATGATACTGGGATCCGTGGCACGCGACAGCTAGAGTTACGAGTCTGAAGTTAATAGAGAGTCAAGTCGAATGTGAAGTAAATGCAAGAGCGCGCGAAAATAAATCCAGACGGCCTACTGACGAAATAAATTACAAGGCGTTGTGAATATAACGCGCAAGCAGTTACATGAGGCACAGGACTATATGCACTCGAGACGAAATTTAAAGAGGATTATTGAAGAACGGGTGCCATGTGATCAAATACACTCCTGGAAATTGAAATAAGAACACCGTGAATTCATTGTCCCAGGAAGGGGAAACTTTATTGACACATTCCTGGGGTCAGATACATCACATGATCACACTGATAGAACCACAGGCACATAGACACAGGCAACAGAGCACGCACAATGTCGGCACTAGTACAGTGTATATCCACCTTTCGCAGCAATGCAGGCTGCTATTCTCCCATGGAGACGATCGTAGAGATGCTGGATGTAGTCCTGTGGAACGGCTTGCCATGCCATTTCCACCTGGCGCCTCAGTTGGACCAGCGTTCGTGCTGGACGTGCAGACCGCGTGAGACGACGCTTCATCCAGTCCCAAACATGCTCAATGGGGGACAGATCCGGAGATCTTGCTGGCCAGGGTCGTTGACTTACACCTTCTAGAGCACGTTGGGTGGCACGGGATACATGCGGACGTGCATTGTCCTGTTGGAACAGCAAGTTCCCTTGCCGGTCTAGGAATGGTAGAACGATGGGTTCGATGACGGTTTGGATGTACCGAGCACTATTCAGTGTCCCCTCGACGATCACCAGTGGTGTACGGCCAGTGTAGGAGATCGCTCCCCACACCATGATGCCGGGTGTTGGCCCTGTGTGCCTCGGTCGTATGCAGTCCTGATTGTGGCGCTCACCTGCACGGCGCCAAACACGCATACGACCATTATTGGCACCAAGGCAGAAGCCACTCTCATCGCTGAAGACGACACGTCTCCATTCGTCCCTCCATTCACGCCTGTCGCGACACCACTGGAGGCGGGCTGCACGATGTTGGGGCGTGAGCGGAAGACGGCCTAACGGTGTGCGGGACCGTAGCCCAGCTTCATGGAGACGGTTGCGAATGGTCCTCGCCGATACCCCAGGAGTGGCGGTGGCGGTGCGGTCCCCTACGGCACTGCGTAGGATCCTACGGTCTTGGCGTGCATCCGTGCGTCGCTGCGGTCCGGTCCCAGGTCGACGAGCACGTGCACCTTCCGCCGACCACTGGCGACAACATCGATGTACTGTGGAGACCTCACGCCCCACGTGTTGAGCAATTCGGCGGTACGTCCACCCGGCCTCCCGCATGCCCACTATACGCCCTCGCTCAAAGTCCGTCAGCTGCACATACGGTTCACGTCCACACTGTCGCGGCATGCTACCAATGTTAAAGACTGCGATGGAGCTCCGTATGCCACGGCAAACTGGCTGACACTGACGGCGGCGGTGCACAAATGCTGCGCAGCTAGCGCCATTCGACGGCCAATACCGCGGTTCCTGGTGTGTCCGCTGTGCCGTGCGTGTGATCATTGCTTGTACAGCCCTCTCGCAGTGTCCGGAGCAAGTATGATGGGTCTGACACACCGGTGTCAATGTGTTCTTTTTTCCATTTCCAGGAGTGTATATTAAAATTTACTCGCCACTGGAAGAAGAACCTTTTGCCTAATAATTATTACCACCAAACCATTACGATGCGCCAACAACAGCTCCACAGCTCCATATCAAAGTAAGATGTTCCATTTTTGACGCTTAAAACTGTATAAGACTGGCTAACATCGTAGAATCAGTTTATCGAGTACTACAGTGCTCCTGTCAACTTAAATCCTTGCCGTGTGGTAATGCATTTCCCACGGCGTTATTGCCAGTAGTAGAATCATGTTGGCATCATTCTCTTAAACGAGCATCGCATGAATGAAAAAGACAAGCATGCAGGTGGGTTTCTCGTGAAGTAGCACAGCTGATGCTATTTTGTTAGTCGTTTTCCTAAAACTGCGACCGAAAGGTTTTTCAGGTATTGGAAATAAATGCATGCTGCACTGTAGAGACCGCTGCATTTTAATTCTGATTAAGTGGTATTTTTTGTATTTCATTGGTCTCTTTTATAACAGGTACTTTACAGTTTTTATTAAAAACCGTGTAAAAACGATAAATCAATTAGCCCTAGCAGCAGTGCTACAATTTTTCATTTTTAAAAAATCTTTTTAAAAATGAGTTAGTTTTATTTGTAAAATTTGCATTGTATAGTAATATTGCCTTGTCATAGAAAACAGGAAAAGGAATCAGTGCTATTTCAGCAAAAATGCTGACAGAAACGAGCAACAAACACAGGGCATAAGAATTGGTACAGCATTGCTGAGACAATAATGTCACTAGAATGAGATTTTCACTCTGCAGCGGAGTGTGCACTGATATGAAACTTCCTGGCAGATTAAAACTGTGTGTCGGACCGAGACTCGAAATTGGGACCTTCGCCTTTCGCGGGCAAGTGCTCTACCATCTGAGCTACGCGAGCACGACTCACGATCCGTACTCACAGCTTTGAGGACGGGTCGTGAGTCGTGCTTGGGTAGCGCAGATGGTAGAGCACTTGCCCGCGAAATGCAGAGGTACCAATTTCGAGTCTCCGTCCGGCTCACAGTATTAATCTTCCAGGAAGTTTAATAATGTCATTGTTGCCGTGTGTCTTGGCTTAAGGTTCGCGTGTACGTGCACTGTATAAGACTTGCCCCCACGTGGCCTGTAAGGGAGTGTCTCGCTGTTGATGCCGGATGTCCGTTGTGTTGCAGAATGGCACAAACTCTAGTCTGGAAATATTTGTACGAACTGTCGTAGCAGCGGTTCGCAATGGTTGATTTGCTTTAAAAGATTAAATATTTGTCTGCCATTTCTATGAAATAATAAAAGAAAGGAAATTATGGTAACAGCGATAAGTTAAAATCTTAACATATAATTCATACTTTACAATAAAAAAGAAAGTAGCTGATCTGACTCCCTATATCTACATAATATTCCTCTACCTGCGTGTAGCCCTCGAAAACGGACAAATTAACGTCAAAGATATTCTCCAACCTCTGTTTTCACCCCTAATCACTGTCGTCTCGTGATGAACAAATAGTGATACGAAACGAAATGTCGTGCAGTGAGAGCCTCCCAGCGGGTAGACCCAATCGCCTGCTGGAAGTCTTTTGAGGTGACGTTACTTCGATGACTTGCGCGTCGATGAGGATGAAATGATGATGATGAAGACGACACAAACATCCAGTCCCTGAGCAGAGAACATGTCAAACCCATCCGGGAATCGAATCAGGGTCCCAAGGTATGACAAGCTGGCGCGCTGTCCATGCTGCTACGGTGGCGGATTATAGTGGAACGATCCTCGATTGCAAAACTAGTTTTGAGCAGTGTTTAAAAGACGTATACTCAGTAGAAGAATATTGGTAATTTTTTGTAGCAATCGCTTATCACTTTCCGAGAAAAGCATAACTTTTTGAGAAAAGCAGAGAACTGTGGACGAACTAAGTTCTTTCTTTTATTTGCCTATTTAACTGAATAGTTTGGCTCCATGTATCTTGAAATGAGGGAGTCAAAATTTTTAGTCTTGGTTCTATTTCTCCGTCTATTACGGGAAACAATACGAATGAAACATCGAAAATCGTTTATTTCAGAAACCAGTTACTTTGAGCGGTTTTAACAGTCAGGTTAAACTAACCTGGAATGAAACAATGCAATCAGAAACAGATTGTTTTAGCGACAAACGCAATCTCTGGTCCTGCATCTGACTTCTGAACATAGCCCATTCAACTAAAATGTTACACAGAGGCTAAATGACTATGTCTCATTTCCCAGGTATAGGGACTTTCAGAATGTGAAAGATCTTACATGCAAAAATGATATTCCCTTAAAAAAGGAAATGATTTTCTGTGGGCATTTCTGCAACAGCACGTGCACCATACACTCCTGGAAATTGAAATAAGAACACCGTGAATTCACTGTCCCAGGAAGGGGAAACTTTATTGACACATTCCTGGGGTCAGATACATCACATGATCACACTGACAGAACCACAGGCACATAGACACAGGCAACAGAGCACGCACAATGTCGGCATTAGTACAGTGTATATCCACCTTTCGCAGCAATGCAGGATGCTATTCTCCCATGGAGACGATCGTAGAGATGCTGGATGTAGTCCTGTGGAACGGCTTGCCATGCCATTTCCACCTGGCGCCTCAGTTGGACCAGCGTTCGTGCTGGACGTGCAGACCGCGTGAGACGACGCTTCATCCAGTCCCAAACATGCTCAATGGGGGACAGATCCGGAGATCTTGCTGGCCAGGGTAGTTGACTTACACCTTCTAGAGCACGTTGGTTGGCACGGGATACATGCGGACGTGCATTGTCCTGTTGGAACAGCAAGTTCCCTTGCCGGTCTAGGAATGGTAGAACGATGGGTTCGATGACGGTTTGGATGTACCGTGCACTATTCAGTGTCCCCTCGACGATCACCAGTGGTGTACGGCCAGTGTAGGAGATCGCTCCCCACACCATGATGCCGGGTGTTGGCCCTGTGTGCCTCGGTCGTATGCAGTCCTGATTGTGGCGCTCACCTGCACGGCGCCAAACACGCATACGACCATTATTGGCACCAAGGCAGAAGCCACTCTCATCGCTGAAGACGACACGTCTCCATTCGTCCCTCCATTCACGCCTGTCGCGACACCACTGGAGGCGGGCTGCACGATGTTGGGGCGTGAGCGGAAGACGGCCTAACGGTGTGCGGGACCGTAGCCCAGCTTCATGGAGACGGTTGCGAATGGTCCTCGCCGATACCCCAGGAGCAACAGTGTCCCTAATTTGCTGGGAAGTGGCGGTGCGGTCAACTACGGCACTGCGTAGGGTCCTACGGTCTTGGCGTGCATCCGTGCGTCGCTGCGGTCCGGTCCCAGGTCGACGAGCACGTGCACCTTCCGCCGACCACTGGCGACAACATCGATGTACTGTGGAGACCTCACGCCCCACGTGTTGAGCAATTCGGCGGTACGTCCACCCGGCCTCCCGCATGCCCACTATACGCCCTCGCTCAAAGTCCGTCAACTGCACATACGGTTCACGTCCACACTGTCGCGGCATGCTACCAATGTTAAAGACTGCGATGGAGCTCCGTATGCCACGGCAAACTGGCTGACACTGACGGCGGCGGTGCACAAATGCTGCGCAGCTAGCGCCATTCGACGGCCAATACCGCGGTTCCTGGTGTGTCCGCTGTGCCGTGCGTGTGATCATTGCTTGTACAGCCCTCTCGCAGTGTCCGGAGCAAGTATGATGGGTCTGACACACCGGTGTCAATGTGTTCTTTTTTCCATTTCCAGGAGTGTATATTAAAATTTACTCGCCACTGGAAGAAGAACCTTTTGCCTAATAATTATTACTACCAAACCATTACGATGCGCCAACAACAGCTCCACAGCTCCACATCAAAGTAAAATGTTCCATTTTTGACGCTTAAAACTGTATAAGACTGGCTAACATCGTAGAATCAGTTTATCGAGTAATACAGTGCTCCTGTCAACTTAAATCCTTGCCGTGTGGTAATGCATTTCCCACGGCGTTATTGCCAGTAGTAGAATCATGTTGGCATCATTCTCTTAAACGACCATCGCATAAATGAAAAAGACAAGCATGCAGGTGGGTTTCTCGTGAAGTAGCAAAGCTGATGCTATTTTGTTAGTCGTTTTCCTAAAACTGCGACCGAAAGGTTTTTCAGGTATTGGAAATAAATGCATGCTGCACTGTAGAGACCGCTGCATTTTAATTCTGATTAAGTGGTATTTTTTGTATTTCATTGGTCTCTTTTATAACAGGTACTTTACAGTTTTTATTAAAAACCGTGTAAAAACGATAAATCAATTAGCCCTAGCAGCAGTGCTACAATTTTTCATTTTTAAAAAATCTTTTTAAAAATGAGTTAGTTTTATTTGTAAAATTTGCATTGTATAGTAATATTGCCTTGTCATAGAAAACAGGAAAAGGAATCAGTGCTATTTCAGCAAAAATGCTGACAGAAACGAGCAACAAACACAGGGCACAAGAATTGGTACAGCATTGCTGAGACAATAATGTCACTAGAATGAGATTTTCACTCTGCAGCGGAGTGTGCACTGATATGAAACTTCCTGGCAGATTAAAACTGTGTGTCGGACCGAGACTCGAAATTGGGACCTTCGCCTTTCGCGGGCAAGTGCTCTACCATCTGAGCTACGCGAGCACGACTCACGATCCGTACTCACAGCTTTGAGGACGGGTCGTGAGTCGTGCTTGGGTAGCGCAGATGGTAGAGCACTTGCCCGCGAAATGCAGAGGTACCGATTTCGAGTCTCCGTCCGGCTCACAGTATTAATCTTCCAGGAAGTTTAATAATGTCATTGTTGCCGTCTGTCTTGGCTTAAGGTTCGCGTGTACGTGCACTGTACAAGACTTGCCCCCACGTGGCCTGTAAGGGAGTTTCTCGCTGTTGATGCCGGATGTCCGTTGTGTTGCAGAATGGCACAAACTCTAGTCTGGAAATATTTGTACGAACTGTCGTAGCAGCGGTTCACAATGGTTCATTTGCTTTAAATGATTAAATATTTGTCTGCCATTTCTATGAAATAATAAAAGAAAGGAAATTATGGTAACGGCGAAAAGTTAAAATCTTAACATATAATTCATACTTTACAATAAAAAAGAAAGTAGCTGATCTGACTCCCTATATTTACATAATATTCCTCTACCTGCGTGTAGCCCTCGAAAACGGACAAATTAACGTCAAAGATATTCTCCAATCTCAGTTTTCACCCCTAATCACTGTCGTCTCGTGATGAACAAATAGTGATACGAAACGAAATGTCGTGTAGTGAGAGCCTCCCGGCGGGTAGACCCAATCGCCTGCTGGAAGTCTTTTGAGGTGACGTTACTTCGGTGACTTGCGCGTCGATGAGGATGAAATGATGATGATGAAGACGACACAAACATCCAGTCCCTCAGCAGAGAACATGTCCAACCCATCCGGGAAAAGAATCAGGGTCCCAAGGTATGACAAGCTGGCGCGCTGTCCATGCTGCTACGGTGGCGGATTATAGTGGAACGATCCTCGATTGCAAAACTAGTTCTGAGCAGTGTTTAAAAGACGTATACTCAGTAGAAGAATATTGGTAATTTTTTGTAGCAATCGATTATCACTTTCCGAGAAAAGCATAACTTTTTGAGAAAAGCAGAGAACTGTGGACGAACTAAGTTCTTTCTTTTATTTGCCTATTTAACTGAATAGTTTGGCTCCATGTATCTTGAAATGAGGGAGTCAAAATTTTTCAGTCTTGGTTCTATTTCTCCGTCTATTACGGGAAACAATACGAATGAAACATCGAAAATCGTTTATTTCAGAAACCAGTTACTTTGAGCGGTTTTAACAGTTAGGTTAAACTGACCTGGAATGAAACAATGCAATCAGAAACAGATTGTTTCAGCGACAAACGCAATCTCTGGTCCTGCATCTGACTTCTGAACATAGCCCATTCAACTAAAATGTTACACAGAGGCTAAACGACTATGTCTCATTTCCCAGGTATAGGGACTTTCAGAATGTGAAAGATCTTACATGCAAAAATGATATTCCCTTAAAAAAGAAAATGATTTTCTCTGGGCATTTCTGCAACAGCACGTGCAACATACACTCCTGGAAATTGAAATAAGAACACCGTGAATTCATTGTCCCAGGAAGGGGAAACTTTATTGACACATTCCTGGGGTCAGATACATCACATGATCACACTGACAGAACCACAGGCACATAGACACAGGCAACAGAGCATGCACAATGTCGGCACTAGTACAGTGTATATCCACCTTTCGCAGCAATGCAGGCTGCTATTCTCCCATCGAGACGATCGTAGAGATGCTGGATGTAGTCCTGTGGAACGGCTTGCCATGCCATTTCCACCTGGCGCCTCAGTTGGACCAGCGTTCGTGCTGGACGTGCAGACCGCGTGAGACGACGCTTCATCCAGTCCCAAACATGCTCAATGGGGGACAGATCCGGAGATCTTGCTGGCCAGGGTAGTTGACTTACACCTTCTAGAGCACGTTGGGTGGCACGGGATACATGCGGACGTGCATTGTCCTGTCGGAACAGCAAGTTCCCTTGCCGGTCTAGGAATGGTAGAACGATGGGTTCGATCACGGTTTGGATGTACCGTGCACTATTCAGTGTCCCCTCGACGATCACCAGTGGTGTACGGCCAGTGTAGGAGATCGCTCCCCACACCATGATGCCGGGTGTTGGCCCTGTGTGCCTCGGTCGTATGCAGTCCTGATTGTGGCGCTCACCTGCACGGCGCCAAACACGCATACGACCATCATTGGCACCAAGGCAGAAGCGACTCTCATCGCTGAAGACAACACGTCTCCATTCGTCCCTCGATTCACGCCTGTCGCGACACCACTGGAGGCGGGCTGCACGATGTTGGGGCGTGAGCGGAAGACGGCCTAACGGTGTGCGGGACCGTAGCCTTGCTTCATGGAGACGGTTGCGAATGGTCCTCGCCGATACCCCAGGAGCAACAGTGTCCCTAATTTGCTGGGAAGTGGCGGTGCGGTCCCCTACGGCACTGCGTAGGATCCTACGTTCTTGGCGTGCATCCGTGCGTCGCTGCGGTCCGGTCCCAGGTCGACGGGCACGTGCACCTTCCGCCGACCACTGGCGACAACATCGATGTACTGTGGAGACCTCACGCCCCACGTGTTGAGCAATTCGGCGGTACGTGCACCCGGCCTCCCGCATGCCCACTATACGCCCTCGCTCAAAGTCCGTCAACTGCACATACGGTTCACGTCCACGCTGTCGTGGCATGCTACCAGTGTTAAAGACTGCGATGGAGCTCCGTATGCCACGGCAAACTGGTTGACACTGACGGCGGCGGTGCACAAATGCTGCGCAGCTAGCGCCATTCGACGGCCAACATCGCGGTTCCTGGTGTGTCCGCTGTGCCGTGCATGTGATCATTGCTTGTACAGCCCTCTCGCAGTGTCCGGAGCAAGTATGGTGGGTCTGACACACCGGTGTCAATGTGTTGTTTTTTCCATTTCCAGGAGTGTATATGGCAAAAATGTTTCGAACTGTCTCCGCCACCTGCACCCCGTTGTCAAACCAAAAGCGGGCGCTATGTAGCAAATGTTACGTCTTCTCCCACTTGAGACTTTTTAACGCATAAACAACGTTTTAAATATTGACGTATGCAAAATTCAATATGTAACTGCAAGGTCTCAAAGAAAAAATTGACAATTGATAAATACGTTCATAGCAACCTACTCGCTTGCACAAAAACGTCTCGAAATCACATAAGAACTCAGTTTTGTTATACGAGGTGCATTCAAGTTCTAAGGCCTCCGATTTTTTTTTCTTCGGAAAGAGAAACATGTGCATTGTTTTAAAATGAGGGCGCGTTCATTGTCAATACGTCCCAGACATGGCAGCACCGTACGGCAGATGGAATTTTACCGCCAGCGGCGAGAATGAAAACTGTTTTAAATACTTAAAATGGCGACGTTATCCTTACTTGAACAGCGTGCAGTCATTCGTTTTCTGAATTTGCGTGGTGTGAAACCAATTGAAATTCATCGACAGTTGAAGGAGACATGTGGTGATGGAGTTATTGATGTGTCGAAAGTGCGTTCGTGGGTGCGACAGTTTAATGAAGGCAGAACATCGTGTGACAACAAACCGAAACAACCTCGGGTTCGCACAAGCCGGTCTGACGACATGATCGAGAAAGTGGAGAGAATTGTTTTGGGGGATCGCCGAATGACTGTTGAACAGATCGCCTCCAGAGTTGGCATTTCTGTGGGTTCTGTGCACACAGTCCTGCATGACGACCTGAAAATGCGAAAAGTGTCATCCAGGTGGGTGCCACGAATGCTGACGGACGACCACATGGCTGCCCGTGTGGCATGTTGCCAAGCAATGTTGACGCACAACAACATGAATGGGACTTTCTTTTCGTCGGTTGTGACAATGAATGAGACGTGGATGCCATTTTTCAATCCAGAAACAAAGCGCCAGTCAGCTCTAATGGAAGCACACAGATTCACCGTCACCAAAAAAATTTCGGGTAACCGCCAGTGCTGAAAAAATGATAGTGTCCATGTTCTGGGACAGCGAGGGCGTAATCCTTACCCATTGCGTTCCAAAGGGCACTACGGTAACAGGTGCATCCTACGAAAATGTTTTGAAGAACAAATTCCTTCCTGCACTGCAACAAAAACGTCAGGGAAGGGCTGCGCGTGAGCTGTTTCACCAAGACAACGCACCCACACATCGATCTAACGTTACGCAACAGTTTCTTCGTGGTAACAACTTTGAAGTGATTCCTCATGCTCCCTACTCACCTGACCTGGCTCCTAGTGACTTTTGGTTTTTTGCAACAATGAAAGACACTCTCCGTGACCACACATTCACCAGCCGTGCTGCTATTGCCTCGGCGATTTTCCAGTGGTCAAAACAGACTCCGAAAGAAGCCTTCGCCGCTGCCATGGAATCATGGCGTCAGCGTTGGCAAAAATGTGTACATCTGCAGGGCGATTACGTCGAGAAGTAACGCCAGTTTCATCGATTTCGGGTGAGTAGTTAATTAGAAAAAAAATCGGAGGCCTTAGAACTTGAATGCACCTCGTAGATAACTTATAGTTTTTGTGATAGTTGACACAATTTAATATTCCTCACGTCATATCTTGCGAGTACAATTGGCATATCATAGCGTTAATTCATGCTGTTCATACGGGTTTTTGTTGTTACCAGCTGTCGAAGTCGGTACTGACCGGGGTATTCATTTTGCCCGAGTATTCATTTTTCCAGTTTTCGTTAGAAAAGAATTTAAAAAAAATGAACTGTGTTTGTAGTGTAATATCCCGGACAGTTTCTGCTCGCAGGGCGCAGCAGTTTCCCGTGACGGCAACTGGATTTTGTAAACGTCCCTATGGCAACGTTTCTTCATAGCTCTGTACACGCCGAGTGTTTCCGCAAACATTGGTTGGCGCCTCGCAATTGAAACCTTTCAAAAGCGCTGTCAAGGGTCCAGGATTTTCTTAAATTGACTCAACTGTAAAAGTGCCATAGTAGTAAAGAGTAAATGTATTAAAATTAGGTCCATCATGTGGCATTTTTTCATTTTTTATGACGTCTTATATCTTCAGCTACGTTTCAGACAGTGATAGGTTTGTGTGGGTACATACAACGGCATGTGTTGATACTATGTTGAAACTGTCTGCAAAATTGACTCCGAATAGAGTTAGCAGGAAAGAAGTAATAAATTTAAGCAAAATCCACAATGAGGCAGTTTCTCACGTATCTCAGTGTTTATGACGTCATACTTCCTGAACTATGCGTAGTACCGTGATATAACTTAGTAGGTGCACAGGGCTGCATATGCGAAAACTGTGTGCGAAATTTATTGCTTTTATAGTAGTGCAGAAGTAATAAATTTTAATGTCATTTGTGAGGCGGCTGTTTTGTCACGCATTTCATTGTTTATGACGTCATATCTCCTAACCAAAATAGGTAGGTGGTTCTTACCCCGACAATGTCGGTTGCCAGACAGTAAGGGATATGTATGCGAAGTCTGGTCGTAAACGGTCCAGCGGTTTAGGAGATACGGAAGACACACCTACACACACAGTTTTCTAATATATATGGAATTCCTGCTGAAAACCTAACTGCAATATTGAATAACGCCAGATCAGAAATGTACCCAAGGTGCGCCACTTCGCGATCCCCTCTGTGGACGCTGATCTGCATCAGGTGGCTAGTGACTGGCGGTCAGTGATTGGCGAGGAAACTTGCGACCACATCACTGCTATTAAAGAGAGTGACAAGTGATACTACATATTTACAATACTGGCCATTAAAATTGCTACCCCAAGAAGAAATGCAGATTATAAACGGGTATTCATTGGACAAATATATTATACTATAACTGACATGTCATTCCATTTTCACGCAATTTGGGTGCATAGATCCTGAGAAATCAGTACCCAGAACAACCAACTCTGGCCGTAATAACGGCGTTGATACGCCTGGGCATTGAGTCAAACAGACCTTGAATGGCGCGTAAAGGTACTGCTGACCATGTAGCTTCAACACGATACCACAGTTCATCAAGAGTAGTGGCTGGCGTATTGTGACGAGTCAGTTGCTCGGCCACCATTCACCAGACGTTTTCAGTTGGTGAGAGATCTGCAGATTGTGCTGGTCAGGGCAGTAGCCGAACATTTTCTGTATCCAGAAAGGCCAGTACAGGACCTGCAACATGCGGTCGTGCATTATCCTGTCGAAATGTGGGGTTTCGCAGGGATCGAATGAAGGGTGGAGCCACGGGTCGTAATACATCTGAAATGTAACGTCCACTGTTAAAAGTGCCGTCAATGCGAACAAGAGGTCATCGAGACGTGTAACCAATGGCACCCCATACCATCACGCCGGGTGATACTCCAGTATGGCGATGACGAATACACGCTTCCAATGTGCGTTCACCGCAATGGTGCCAAACACGGATGCGACCATCATGATGCTGTAAACAGAAACTGGACTCATCCGAAAAAATGACGTTTTGCCATTCGTGCACCCAGGTTCGTCGTCGAGTACACCATCGCAGGCGCTCCTGTCTGTGATGCAGCGTCAAGGTTAACCGCAGCCATGGTCTCCGAGCTAATAGTCCATGCTGCTGAAAACGTCGTCGAACTGTTCGTGCAGATGGTGGTTGTCTCGCAAAGGTTCCCATCTGTTGACTCAGGGATCGAAAAGTGGCTGCACGATCCGTTACAGCCATGCGGAGAAGATGCTTGTCATCTCGACTGCTAGTGATACGGGGCCGTTGGGATCCAGCACTGCGTTCCGTATTACCCTCCTGAACTCATCGATTCGATATTCTGCTAACACTCATAAGATATCGACCAAAGCGAGCAGCAATGTCGCGATACGATAAACCGCAATCGCGATAGGCTACAATCCGACCTTTATAAAAGTCCGAAACGTGATGGTATGCATTTCTCCTCCTTACACGAGGCATCACAACAACGTTTCACCAGGCAACGCCGGTCAACTGCTGTTTGTGTATGAGAAATCGATTAGAAACTTTCCTCATGTCAGCACGTCGTAAGTGTCGACACCGGCGCCAACCTTGTGTGAATGCTCTGAAAAGCTAATCATTTGCATATCACAGAACCTTCTTCCTGTCGGTTGAATTTCGCGTCTGTAGCACGTCATCTTCGTAGTGTAGCAATTTTAATGGCCAGTAGTGCATATCTCTAGATCTGCCCCCCCCCCCCCCCCCCACTGTCCCAAGGAACTATGCTAATCAAACTGTGCTCAGTGGAGTTAATAAACGCTATCCTTAGGACGAGCAGTTGATCAGCGGATGCTGGTAATCACGTAGTTGTTCGTCAGATTATTGTGTTCACCTATCTGCGATCCCTGTCAGGTAGGACTGAATGAGGAGATGGAGAAGATCTAACGATGAGTGACACATTTCGTCACGGGATCGTTCAGCTGGCGAAAGAGCATTACGGAGATGCTAAACAAACTGGCAGACGTTACAAGAGAGACGTTGTACATCACGGAGAGATTTACTGTTGAAATTTCGGGACAGCACTTTTCAGGAGGAGCCAGACAACATATTACTCTCCCCTGCCCCCCCCCCCCCCAATCATACATCTCGCTTATTGACACGAGGAGAAAATTCGGGAAATTATAGCCAATACAGAGGCTGACGACAATCATTCTTCCCACGCACTATTCTCTATTGGAACGCGGTTAGAGAGATAAGATACTGGTACCGAATGTACCCTCCGCCACACATTAGGTGGCTTGCGGAGTATGACGTAGATGTAGATGTTTCACGTCATCATCATCAGCTAACTGTGGCAAAATTTACGCAAAATACAAATTAGAAAAGGGAGTACATAATAATTACAAGGCCAATGAAACATCAGGAACCGAAGTGGATACTAAATACAAGAACATACAATATGCTTAGGAAAGCTCATACGAGTGAGCAATAAAAGAAAATCGTACTATTTTATGTGCAATTGGCGTTAGGAGTGTTTGCGAAAGATGTTATCTGGAGACTTCGTATGCCAGACTGAAGAACTGTCAAGTATTACAGTAAAAGTTAGTCTAGATGTAATGGCAATAATAACAGTCATAAGAAAGATAAAACTGAAGTGACTTCTGGACTGGAAGAACGTGTTGGTAATTGTAGCTCCCTAACATCAATTTTTAAGTGACTCAAATCCGCGACTCGAAAACAGTGATTGCATTCATGTTTGGAGTGTAAGTGGAGTTGTGCTGCTGTACCAGTCCAAGGGTCCAGGTAGAACCTAATCGTGAAATTATTGACGGTAATTAAATTCATCGCAAACTATACCGCTGGTGCTGCCCGTAAATCACATTATGGTTAGAGTGCGAATGCGCTGAGTAGAGTTGCGCAGCAGGTGCCGATAGTCCGTTTATCTGTATACTTTAGTTTTCCACGGTCTTTAGCATGGACAGGGACTGCGACTGTTGTGTGCGGATGCGAGCCGAGTTGGTGACACTTCGCTCTCAGCTTCAGGCTGTGATGGCTTCGTTTACACAGCTTGAAGCTGCAGTGGATGGGCACCACTGTTGTGGGCCGGCTGTGGGGATCCAACGGACTTCCAGCACGTCAGAGTCCTCCGATCGGTCCTCACCGTTGGCCAACGCAGTTACTGCTCGCACTGAGGCTGACCACTCAACTGTAGTCGAGTGGGAGGTCGCCCCAGGGCGAAGCAGGCGGCGAAAGACTTCCCAGGCGGCCGCACGTAAGGACTGCACGGTTTGTCTGACAAACAGGTTGCAGGTGCTGTCTGTGGCTGACACTGTCGCTCAGCCAGATGCTGTCGCCTGTCCTATTTCAAAGGAAACCACTCAGCCTGCAAGATTCGGGCCATCGCAGATGGTGGGATTATTGGTAGTTGGGAGCTCCAACGTTAGGAGCGTTGTGGGGCCCCTTAGGGACTTGACTGACAAGAAGTGTAAGGAAACCAATGTGCACTACGTGTGCATACCGGGTGGAGTCATTCCAGATGTGGAAAGGGTCCTCCCGGATGCCATGAAGAGCACAGGGTGCAGCCAACTGCAGGTGGTTGCTCACGTCGCTACCAATGATGTGTGTCACTTCGGATCAGAAGAGATTCTCTCTGGATTCGAGCGGCTGCCAGAAGTTGTAAAGGCTGCCAGTCTTGCTTGCGAGATGAAATCAGAGCTGACCATTCGTAGCATAGTCGACAGGACCGATTGCGGACCTCTGGTACAGAGCAGAGTGGAGGGTCTGAATCAGAGGCTCAGATGGTTCTGCGACTATGTAGGCTGCAGATTCCTCGACTTGCGCCAAAGAGTGGTTGGGTTTCGGGTTCCGCTGAATAGGTCAGGTGTCCACTATACGCAGGAGGCGGCTACACGAGTAGCAGGGGCCGTGTGGCGTAGACTGTGCGATTTTTTCGGTTCAAGGGTTTTAGGAAAACACAAGATGGGCTTCAGTCACAAAGGATGCAGGCTGAACAGGAAGAACGTAGATACAGGAACCATTGATACAACAGTTGTAAATTGTCGTAGCTGTTTTGGAAAGTACCAGAGTTCCAAGCGCTAATAGAAAGCACTGATGATCAAATCGTTATAGGCACTGAAATCTGGCTAAAGCCGGATATAAGCTCAGCCGAAACTTTTACGAAGAACCTAACAGTATTCCGAAAGGATAGGCTAAACACCGTTACCAATGGCGTGTTTGTTGCTGTCGGAAGTAGTTTATCTTGTAGTGAAATTGATGTAGATACTTCCTGTGAGTTAGTATGGGCAGAGGTCATTGTTGGCAACCGGAATGAAACAATAACTGGATCCTTTTACCGACCTCCCAATTCAGATGATACAGTTGCTGAAAGGTTCAAAGAAATCTTCAGTCTGATTTCTTACACGTACCCGACTCATACAATAATAGTTGGTGGTGACTTTAATTTAACCTCGATATGTTGGCAAAAATACATGTTTAATTCCGGAAGTACCTTGAAATATCATCCGAAATTGCGCTAAACGCATTCTCTGACTGAAAATTATTTCGAGAAGTTAGTTCATGAGCCCACGCGAATAGTAAACGGTTGTGAAAACACACTTTACCTCTTAGCAACAAGTAATCCTGAGATAATAACGAGCATCAAAACCGATTCAGGGATTACTGAACACAGAGCTTTCGTAGCGAGATAGAATACTGTAATTCCCAAATCTTCGAAAAGTAAGCGAAACATACCTATTCAAAAAAACACATAAAAATTTACTTGACGCCTTCCTGAGAGACAGTCTCCACTCCTTCCATTTTAATGATATAAGTGTAGACCAGATGTGGCTTAAATTCAAAGAAATAGTATCGGCAGCAATTGAGAGATTTTTACCAAATAAATTAACAAACAACGGAGCTGGGCCTCTTTGGTGCACAAAACGGGTTAGAACACTGTTGCAGAAACAACGAGACAAACATGCCAAATTTAAACAGACGCAAAATCCCCAAGACTGGCGGTATTTTACAAAAGCTCGAAATTTAGCGCGGACTTCAACGCGAGATGCCCTTAACAGTTTCCACAACGAAACTGTCTCGAATCCTGGCAGAAAATCCAAAGAGATTCTGGTCGTATGTGAAGAATATTAGCGGGAAAAAAAAACAATCGATGCCTTCTCTGCGCGATAGCAATGGAGATACTATCGAAGATAGTGCTGCCAAAGCAGAGTTACTGAACACAGCCTTCCGAAATGCCTTCACAAAAGATGACGAAGTAAACGTTCCAGAATTCGAATCGAGAACAGCTGTCAACATGAGTAACGTAGAAATGAATGCCCTTGGAGTAGTGAAGCAACTTAAATCACTTAATAAAAGCTAGTCTTCTGGTCCAGACTGTATATCATTTACGTTCCTTTCGGAGTATGCTGATGCATTAGCACCATACTTAACAATCATATACAACCGTTCACTCGACGAAAGATCCGTACCCAAAGACTGGAAAGTTGCGCGGGTCATACCAATATTTAAGAAAGGTAGTAGGAGTAATCCACTAAATTGCAGGCCCATATCGTTAACGTCGATACGCAGCAGGATTTTAGAACATATATTGTGTTCGAACATTATGAATTACCACGAAGAAAACGGCCTATTGACACACAGTCAACATGGGTTTAGAAAACATCGTTCCTGTGAAACACAACTAGCTCTTTATTCACATGAAGTGTTGAGTACTATTGACAAGGGATTTCAGATCGATTCCGTATTTCTGGATTTCTGGAAGGCTCTTGACACTATACCATACAAGTGGCTCGTTGTGAAATTGGGTGCTTATGGAATATCGTCTCAGTTACGTGACTTGATTAGTGATTTCCGGTCAGAGAGTAATTGACGGAAAGTCATCGAGTACAACAGAAGTGATTTCTGGCGTTCCCCAAGGTAGTGTTATAGGCCCTTTGCTGTTCCTTATCTATACAAACGATTTGCGAGACAATCTGAGCAGCCGTCTTAGGTTGTTTGCAGATGATGCTGTCGTTTATCGACTAATCAAGTCATCAGAAGATCAAAACAAACTGCAAAACTATTTAGAAAAATATATCTGAATGGTGCGAAAAATGGCAGTTGACCCTAAATTACGAAACGTGTGAGGTCATCCACATGAGTACTAAAAGGAACTCGTTAAACTGCGGTTACATGATAAATCAGTCTAATTTAAAAGCCGTAAATTCAACTAAATACTTAGGTATTATAATTACGAACAACTTACATTGGAAGGACCGGGATATGAACTCAGGATCTTTGCATTTCGCGAGCAAGTGCTCTACCCACTCAGCTACACATGCACGACTCACGAACCACGAAATGCAAAGACCCCGAGTTCAAGGCTCAGTCCGGCACAGAGTTTTAATCTGCCAGGAGGTTTCATATGCTTAATATTTTCCTTTAAGTTATTATTAGTAGAAAATGTTACTTTACAGCCGTATTTGTTTCAGAGGTTTTATCAAGAGAAGTTCCAATAGTGGTGTTTATATTATTGTTTTTGTTTATCTATCTTTTTTTAAATATTATCCGTAATGGTTGGTTTGTATCCATCATTGACTGTAGTAGTTTTGGCTCAGAGCACTATGGGACTTAACTTCTGAGGTCATCAGTCCCCGAGAACTTAGAATTACTTAAACCTAACTAGCCTAAGGACACCACACGCATTCATGCCCGAGGCAGGACTCGAACCTGCCACCGTAGCGGTCGCGCGGTTCCAGACTGAAGCGCCTAGAACCGCTCAGCCACTCCGGCCGGCTGCAATAGTTTTAATCAAATTAATCTCAGCATTGAGATTTTCATCAGATAAAGGAGTAGAATTAGCTCTGTGGATGGATGAATGGAAAAAGGGTTTTATGTGAGAGTGAGGGTATACTGAACAGGACGGCACTATTGGATCAGTGTAGATTCCCTTGTGAAAAGTATAAAAAGAAATGTAATTATCAACTACTGTTAACGTTAGATCCAAATAATTTATCTGACGGTTTTGGTTTTCGAGCTCACGCGTGGAGGTAATTATTTCTTGACTTTCGTTAAGGATTTTCAAGTCGTGATCAATGCCGTTATCAGACCCTCTGTAAATAAACAAATTGTTGTCTACGTATGTATACTGAAACCCTCCGCCAGTAACTTAGTTTAAAAATACAGCATCACGATAATCCAGATGTCTTATTCTTCGCACTGTTTTCTAGCGCCGGAACGAAACAAGAGAAAAAGAAAAAAAGGGAAAAACGTAGAGCTGAATGCCAAACGAGTGGCCAGTGCTCGAGACCGTCATTTCCAGCAACGGCCCGTGCCATTTAGAAAGCATTTTAGATTGGTATCTCCCATAGAAACTTTTCAGAACTACGAGGGTCAATTAAAAAGTATTTTAGATTGGTGTCTCCCCTAGGAATTTTTCACATTAGCACAGAAAACTGGCCGTGTTACTTACGAAATCCTCCTTCCGCCAGGGAAACGTTAACGCTGTTGTTCGTAGCAGTAAAATGTCAGCAGAGTGCGCGTGGCCGATAATGTCTCCAGAAAGCGGAGAGAGCACAATGACGGGCTATCTCCAGCGTCTCTCCTATACCTGAGTCAAGCACCATTCGCCGACTATTTTCCCTGCCGTCCAAACGGGCACTACTTCGGAACGGATCTTCAGATGAACTACCCTGGTTGCTCTGTAGCTGTCACAGCACGCAGAAATCTCCTTAGCCCGCACTCAACACAAGCAAAGGAATATCAACAAGTGATGTGATGGAAGAAAAGGGAGGAAGCACCTACACAAATGCTGTTGTTTATTGTAATTGGAAAGAAACGTGCGTTTCAACAATCCCTTTGATTTCGACGGTTTCTAATCGAAACTTAATTAATTTGCATATCAAACTGACTCTAGAATGAGATTTTCACTCTGCAGCGGAGTGTGCGCTGATATGAAACTTCCTGGCAGATTAAAACTGTGTGCCCGACCGAGACTCGAACTCGGGAGCTTTGCCTTTCGCGGGCTCAGTAGCTTCGGTAGCTCAGTTGGTAGAGCACTTGCCCGCGAAAGGCAAAGGTCCCGAGTTCGACTCTCGGTCGGGCACACAGTTTTAATCTGCCAGGAAGTTTCATATCAGCGCACACTCCGCTGCAGAGTGAAAATCTCATTCTGGAAACATCCCCCAGGCTGTGGCTAAGCCATGTCTCCGCAATATCCTTTCTTTCAGGTGTGCTAGTTCTGCAAGTTTCGCAGGAGAGCTTCTGTAAAATTTGGAAGGTAGGAGACGAGGTACTGGCAGAAGTAAAGCTGTGGGTACCGGGCGTTAGTCGTGCTTCGGTAGCTCAGTTGGTAGAGCACTTGCCCGCGATAGGCAAAGGTCCCGAGTTCGAGTCTCGGTCGGGCACACAGTTTTAATCTGCCAGGAAGTTTCAAACTGACTCTAATTTGCATATAAAAATGTGGCTAGCTTGTACAAAGGCGTATCGCGGAGCGAAAAGAGTTGAAGCATAGTGTTTCGACACTTCTAATTTTGAGTCCCAAATGTTTCTGGAAGATTTTGCTTTTACTGATGGATTAAAAGTAAAGCACATCATCTCTGAGGCTACATGATACTCGTAGTTTTGTAGGCAACCTAAATGAAAAATTTGAAGGAGGTAATGGAACTGAATGTACAGATCGAGCAGAAGACAAAGCTTTGTCTCAAAACTTCCACATCTAGTCTGTTCCCAGATCGTGGAGATGCTCGGACTTAGAAACCTGAGGGACGGTCAGTTTATTACTGCCTTAAGCGAAAGACTCATGATTCTGCATAGCGACCGGCTGGGGGCCGTATTTTATGTCAAAGGCCTTACCTCGAGTCAGGAAATGGGTTTGCTTTCACAAAGACAAAACTCCACGTAGAAAATGGCAACGATGTTAGGAGCAACGCAGTCAGCACAGCAACTTGTGTCAGCACAACTTCCATTATCTGGCCAATGAGAGAGGTGCTTTGACGGTAGTGCGTCCAATGACAACACTGCACAGAAAAGTGTCCCCACGTTGTCTACATGCAGCATCAAGATATAGACATAGAAGTAAGGAGGCTACTGGGAAACGAGCGTCGGCAAACGGCTGTCTTCATTGTCGTATGGGTCCAATACGTGGGGTGCTGATATGGGCGCCATCAACTACACAACACAATAACATATGGTATGAATTGACATTTATTTGGACAGCAGCTGTTACTTTTCTGGTGCGTGAAGGGTTGTGTCCGTGTCGTGACCTCAAGGTTCAAATGGCTCTGAGCACTATGAGACTTAACACCTGAGGTCATCAGTCCCCTGGAACTTAGAACTACTTAAAACTGACTAACCTAAGGACATCACACACAACCATACCCAATGCAGGGTTCGAACCTGCGACCGTAGCAGTCGCGCGGTTCCAGACTGAAGTGTCTAGAACCGCTCAGCCACTTTGGCTGGCTCCTCAAGGTTCTTTTACTTTATCTTTCAGTAAGATAAAGGAAAACCGCATGTTGACCGTTATCTCCTCGACAAAGACAGTATTAGAACGACTTCTTGACGAGCACTTTCTCCTCAGCTCTCATATAGTGAAACCATCTGATCATGGATTGCTAAGAGACCGACGTACTACCACCTGCAAATCTCTGTGACTAGTGATTCCGGCAAATTTTTGAAGCACTATGCAATGATATAACTTTAACCGTCATCCAAGATAAGTTCCACTCAATACCCTGCTGGGTTAGCGCCATTACCACTGCCAGACCTTTCACACACGGTAAGTAATTTGGTTTTTTGCTATCAACCTCGTTGTATCTATTTTAACGACCACTAAGTTAAATTATCCAGTTTTCTTCATTCACCATTGCAGTGAACATCAGGAAAAGTTTTCATATTCGTTATAATCTGCACCATAAACACATTTATGAGTGTGTGAACATCTAAGTTGAAAGGACTTCAGTCAGTTTGGCAATACACTGTATGCGCTTCGCATGACGATTCCGTCCACTAGAGAACGGACGCCGTTGCCGAACCCATTGAGGACATTATCGTGTGCTCCGATTCGTTAACGATCGTGGTAAGGGTCACTTACTGAGGCGCAATTCTCGGGTGACAATGTGTACGTTTCTCTGCTCTCTAATACTCGTACGTAATTAATATAGCCGTTACCTAACAACTTCCATCTGTCTGGTACACATTTTTTTCATAGCCTATTAAAGGAGAAAGAACGAGTGATACGCATTTACATTTATACCTTTTTGAAGACTGTGTATAAGCAAAGGGAATAGTTATGAATTTGACAGAGCTACTAACCCGAGCAAAGGTGAAGAGGTGGAGTGCGGCACTTGTCTGCGGGTAACAACACGGTAATCGTGGAAATGGAGCCGTGGGTGGCGATAGCTTGTTAGCGGTTTGCATACACACACCCCAGTGAGTATTTGTGGCCAATTAGTGAGCTCCTGTATCCAGAATGGCTTTAATCTCGCGGATTTCCAATGACCAGTCTACAGCAAACTGCAGTGCTATAAATTAATATAGCCCAGTATATACGTTGCCTGAGCTATATTAGGGATAATGAACCAGTAATTTCCATTCAGCACAGCAGTTGTAAATCATAACGATGGTACAGACACCACCCCTCACAGACAGTGAATATCTCGGAGATGCGATACCTATTCCACACTCCAGGAAACACTGTTAAGGAAGAACAACTTGTCCCCTTGTGCGTTGTACACGCAACCACTGAAATAAATAATTAAAATGAAAACAAAATAAACAGCCGACACACTGAGGACTTCGGTTGTTACGAACCAGTATGTATTCCTCTTATTAAGCGATTCAATTGTCGTGATGTATGGAGGAAAGTTCGGGTTATTTCCCATCCGTTTACTTACCCACTCTAATTAGCGTTGCGTATATTTTTGTTTTTGACCTGGAAGCATACTTTTCTTTGATTTTGTCTTAGAACAGCTGGAAAGCCTATCTTGTGTACCTGAAAGCTATGGCCAATAACGGTAGTCACGTTGGTTTAATACATTATGTCTTAGATGTAAGAAATGCACTTTGAATCAGCATTTGTGTTTACAGGCAGTAATTTTCATTTTTCTTGAACATTGTGGGGCCGATGATCTCAGGGAGAGAGAGTCAACTGGAAAGCTCTATCATGAGCGAAATCCGCTGATATACGAAGCTTGTGAAAAGCAAGTAGTCGAAGTGCCACTGGTAACCAACAGATGACAGCATTCTGCCATCAGAATACAATAGACTAGGTCATAGAAAATACTTGGAAGTTAAATTCCTATATGTAATTTGATATATAGTTCCAGTTAACTTTCTATAAATATTTTATGTACCGAAACGAAGGTCACGAATGTTAAATAAAAAAGTTTCACATCAATGTTAATTACAAGAAAGGTAAGAAGAAGAAATATATTTCTCCCTCTTGATATTGTCTACCTTCGATTTAAAGGTTCGTTAGCGATATTCCATGGTGTCCGTCATACCGGGAAGCTTGTATTCAGCGTTCAAGTAGATGCAACTGTGACATGTCATAATAATGAACGGTAAAGGGAGCACACAGGGATAAGTTTCCATTTAGTGTTCACATGGATATAACTGTAAGAAGTCTTAATAATGAACGATAAGGGGCGCATATATGTATAAAACCGAAAAGTTAGAACTATGGCACGAACTCAAACAAAATAGTGAGGTGATATTATAAATATGAAGTTGTTGCGACCGTTAGAAATAATTTAAGCCCATGTACAGTGTAACTGATAGTTACTGCTAGGCCTTCTTGCCAAGTTACTAAGGAAATGGAAATGAAGGGTGTTTTTATTATTTTTGCATTGAAGGAGGGAACAATGGTTCCGTCTTTCTCCCATTTAGATGTAACACATCTGTAATTAGCTTTGTAGTTCTGTCATTATTTTATATGTGTCAAACGCAAGTAATGGATCTCTGCTTTTAAAAAATGTCGTTGTAGATTATATGAACCAGCAGGTGCTGGTTGATGGTTAACCAGATTATTAATCTTGTGAGCATAGTTACTGCAACAGGGTAACACCGAATTTTGCTTATTACTACTGCAATAAAGTTTCAGAATATTTTCATGTCATTTTCATGTTGGCTGAGTTTACAGAGTTGTAATAACTGTCAGAATTTTCTAAAACTGATTCGATGAAGAGGACACAAAAAGGTTCGCCTTTATTGTTTCCGCTCACTGCATTTTATGCTGCTGACGCATAAACAAGCATTAGCTGTTGTTGGACTGACAAATGATTTTCTTTTCTCCTGTCCCGTACTAGCTTTAGCATCATTTTGCTAATATTTTGTGCTAGCGCTGTAACTAGGTATTATATGATACCATCTAGAACTCGACATTTAATTAGCTATATGTTGATACTCTTTGCACCTGATTTTGAGGGATTGGCTAGCAAATGAGTATGTCTGGATTTTACACTTTCAATAAAATAAACTTTGAAAACTCCTTTGGTGTACTCTGTCACGTATTATTTTTGGCGTAGCCAATGTAGTAAACATACGTTGCTGGAGCAATAATTAGTATACGCATTTAAGAGTTTCCAGTTCACCAAAGATTTGTTGTTGCAACAGTGTAGATCGAGTTCATGAAATGATTACAAAAATGGTTGAAATGGCACTGAGCACTATGGGACTTATCGCCTGACGTCATCAGTCCCCTAGAACTTAGAAATACTTAAACCTAACTAACCTAAGGACACCACACACATCCATGCCCGAGGCAGGATTCGAACCTGCGACCATAGCGGTCGCGCGGTTCCAGACCGAAGCGCCTAGAACCGCTCGGCCACTCCGGCCGGCGAAATGATTACGTTTAGAGGTCAATAGCAAAGGCGGGTCTGAGGTACCGGGTGTCCATTCACGCTGTTTCATCCATGTAGGTCGTGATGTAGGCTCCATGAGTAGCAATGCAGTCGCTGAGACTGGCTTCCAGACGATCATGCTGATGGCGAATACTGTCCTGCTGTGTGTTACTCCACACCTGGTCTACTTGTTTAAGTTGCCCCGTAAGAGTTCTTGGTTGACGAGCCGCACAAATCACTTATCGTCCCATCATATCTCACAAGCGCTAGATTGGAGACAAGTCTAGAGATCTTGCTGGCATGGAAGTTGCTACACAACTTGGAAAGCACATTGAGTTTCAATGGGAATTTGTGAATGGGAATTATCATTGGAATAATACATCACCTCTGTGTTGCAACAAAGACGAAAGAACTATCTAATAACATTGCGCATGTACCTAGCGCTGATTAGTTGTAAGACTTCGTGGTCTCCTGACCTTCATTGCTTACATATTCCGCCCTCACAATCATATTCCACACATCAAGGCGCTTCGTTGGAACCAAAACTCGATAAGATAAAGCCAATGTTGTATGAATTCATGTAAACGATATGCAAATAACAAGTAAGCGCACCGTGGTTGAAATACTAAAGGCTGGCGTAGACACACTCACATTCAAGACACGACGGTCACAAAAGCTTTTAGTTCGGGAGCGCAACCGCATGCCAGGAGGCCGGTCCCGACCTATCTAAGTTGGCCTGCGACTGCCCATTGAGCAGTTGCCCGAGTGATCGGCTTAAAAGCAAATTCCGCTACATTGTGTGGGAGCGCCCAGACTTCGCTTTCTTTACAAACATAGCACAAAGTTTCTGAGATTTTCACAGGGAGACAGCCAACGCCAAACGCCGGTGCTACAGATTTCCAGATTGGTTGCCTTAAACGAAACATCATTCTCCCCCGTTTTAGAAGACCAATGCTGATTGGCAGACGATATTTCTGACGCCTTGAGCTGAAGGAGTAATTGCAGAGACCGAATGATACACCCCTCCACATCTGGCGTATAGAGGGCCCGTTCTGTTGTCCCTCTTGGAGCGAGAACACCTAACGAGAGCGTGCGCGCTCGTACGTGTACTCAAAGAGCGAGGAACAAGTCTCTCCTCAGTACTTCACTGGGAGAGCACCTCTGTCGAGAGCGAATTGGAGTGCTACTCTATATTGAGTCCTTGCGATTAAGCGTTGTTCACTGTGTTGGCCACCACACTTATTGTGCGGTGTGAACCGACAGAGTTATAGTTAAAAGCCGGCAAGCGAACTTTTGAGTGGCATCGCGGTGGACTGGTTATCTGACTGCTGTACCATGCCAATAGTTAGACTAGGGGCGAATAGGAGTCCTTGACTTCATCAAGGCGTAGGGAGAGTTTGAGTGGCGAAGGTCAATCCAGACAGAACGAGAGTTATCTTATTTGTCAGCAGAAAGCGGCGCAGACAGCAGTCATTGCAGCTTACGGTATTGTGTGCTACAGCTCTTGCGAGCCCCATATTTCCTCCACAACAGTACACTTCACTGCATTTCACATGCGGCAGCCTCGACTGTACCTAGCAACATTCTAAAGGATAATTATTCAAGTTGAGTAGGCACGCCTCTCAGCCATTCTGCCAAGTCAACAACAATCTTAAACTTTGTATAGAAATTACATTAGTGAATCCTATCCTTGAGAGGTAACTTCACGTTCCGAAAAGGACCAGGATATAACTTGTTCAATTCATAACTAAAAGTGCCATTGTGATTTCTCAGAATTTTTGCAAAAATAAATAATAATTCTCGTGAGTTTTTCTTACACTAACTAGGACTACTCCAATACCCAAGTATCCCACTAGTTATGTAAGAAATTTTGTGAATTTTTATGTCATTTCCTTACAGCGGACGACTTCAC
This sequence comes from Schistocerca serialis cubense, assembly GCF_023864345.2. Taxonomy (NCBI): domain Eukaryota; kingdom Metazoa; phylum Arthropoda; class Insecta; order Orthoptera; family Acrididae; genus Schistocerca; species Schistocerca serialis. The sequence continues at coordinate 1,263,733,766 of NC_064638.1, read as the reverse complement.
AAAAAAGTTTTTCAGGCATCTCGCTTTAGAACGTTAGGAGCGTCTGTCTGACTTGTGGGAGTGTGGGAGTGGAAATTTCATCTTGCAAGAGCCACAGGGTAAAGGGTACATCTCAGATTAATCCGTTGCGCAGAATGACAGAATAGCACCCACGACACTCACATAGTGTCCCATCTGGAGACCGCAAAGGGGAACGACATAGGACCTTCTTCGAGGAATGAAGTCTACGAGACACGGCACACCAGGTCTACACATCGTCGGCGCAAACGACTACCAGTTGCCTGCAGGCAGAATCTACTTTCATCGCTAAGACCACGGCACGCCATTCCATCATGCAAGTGATGCTCTGACGGCACGAGTTGAGCCGTGCTCGTCGATGATGTCGCGTGAGTGGAAGACGGCCCAGAGTTGTGCGTGCCCGTACTCCCAGTGCTAATAACCAGTACGCAACAGCTCGTGTTGACATGTGTGGGCTCACAGGACCTCTTATCTGAGCTGTGGTAGCTGTACGATCTGCCACTGCTGCTCTTACAATACGACGATCCCGGCGTGCATCTGTACTACGTGGACGTCCAGCACCTTGTCTACGGGTGTGACAACGTTCACGTGACTAATGATACTAGCATCGTTGCACGGTTGACACTGCACGTCCAGTTTCCACATCTACATCCACAATCCGCACGCCACCTGACGGTGTGTGGCGGAGGGTACCTTCAGTACATCTATCGGTTCTCCCTTCTATTCCGGTCTCGTATTGTTTGTGGAAAGAAGGATTGTCGTTATGCCTCTGATCTCTCTGACTTTATCCTCATGGTCTCTTCGTGAGATATACGTGGGAGGGAGCAATATACTGCTTGACTCCTCGGTGAAGGTATGTTCTCGATTCTTGAACAAAAGCCCGTAACGAGCTACTGAGCGTCTCTCCTGCAGAGCCTTCCACTGGAGTTTATCTATCATCTCCGTAACACTTTCACGATTACTAAATGATCCTGTAACGAAGTGCATTGCTCTCCGTTGGATCTTCTCTATCTCTTCCATCAACCGTATCTGGTACGGATCCCACACTGCTAAGCAATATTTAAGCAGTGGGTGAACAAGCGTACTGCAACCTACTTCCACTGTTTTCGGATTGCATTTCCTTTGGATTCTTACAATGAATCTCAGTCCACCATCTGCTTTACCGACGATCAACTTTATATGATCAATCCATTTTAAATCACTCCTAATGCGTACTCCCAGATAACTTATGGAGATAACTGCTTCCAGTTGCTGACCTGCTATATTGCAGCTAAATAACATGGGATCTTTCGGTTTGTGTGAGAATCCTCCGAAAGTACCATCCCGCCACTCGGATGACCACAATTTAACTTCTTTGAGACTCGCTAAGTTTACTATAGGAAGCATAAGTGCGTCTCCGTGGCACGGTTGCTTGCTTACTTCAGACGTTCGCAGCACACTGAGCCTTCTGGCTGTGAGTAATCCATATTAAAGGTAGACACAGATGGTCCTCTGGTAGTTATGCTGAAACACTATCTGTTGGCGGACGACACTGAAACCACTGTCAGTACATGTGGCGTAGGTCGTCATCGTATTAATCCCGATGTCGGCTTTCCAGGTGCACAAGTGTCTTAATCTAATAGTGGTAAACCACAAAGGTATGAAGGCCTCTTACGAGATAAACTGAAGGAGTGACGTGAAGAGGGGGGAATGGCAGACACCCTCCGTGTGGCCAAGCAAATCGAAGTGTAATTGTGGATTAATAAATTTATATCGCCACCGAGGTATGGTGAGGTTGCTACTTTTGTGTTAGCAGAAGAGCCAACGCCGTGTTACAAGTGGAGGCCGATATGCTCGCGTTTTAGCTCAAGCAGCTTAGCGTGAGGAGGGACGAACTATACTGACATGAGGTCTGGAACATGACAAGGAATGAGAATTTAGAAAGCGAACGTAATTAGTTTGACATCTTTAATCGATTAATGATGAACGTCGCTCTTGACGGTACATGATTCACAATATTATCTGTTCAGAGTACATTCTTGAAGTAATTATAGTAACTGAATATGGCGCCTTGCTATGTCGTAGCAAATGACGTAGCTGAAGGCTATGCTAAACTGTCGTCTCTGCAAATGAGAGCGTATGTATTCAGTGAACCAAAGCAAAGTCTGCTGTACAACTGGGGCGAGTGCTAGGGAGTCTCTCTAGACTAGACCTGCCGTGTGGCGGCGTTCGGTCTGCAATCACTGATAGTGGCGACACGAGGGTCCGACGTATACTAACGGACCGCTGCCGATTTAAAGGCTACCACCTAGCAAGTGTGGTGTCTGGCGGTGACACCAGAGCTACCAAGAGGGTACGTCTGTCACCGTCTATCTCTTTTCACTGGCTGACGTCACAAGATGTATGTAATATTCATGTGTTGTAGGCCACAGTTAATGTCAGCAATCGGTCTAGGAGCTAACAAATCTCAATGGGTGAGACAATATTGTCTATAAAAGGAAAAATTTCGTTATCTTCGAAAAGAAAAAGTTTTTTTGGGGGGGGGGGATATAAGAGAAAAATATTAAGTCCTTGAGTTTTTTTTTTCTATTAGGAACACAAAATGCTCAAAAACATTTTTATCTATCAGTTGGCAGCAAATACGCGACACTCCTCTCCGAAAAGGCTCTTGTGGTATAAACCTACACCCCGGACGTTACGAACATCCGCGCACGTGGGATACTTTTATAAAGAACTTAAAGTGACAGAAATCTTTGTTATTTTGACAGAGCTACGAAATATTGATCAAGCAGAGACGATTGGTTTGGATTGGATTGTTTGGGGGAGGAGATCAAACAGCGAGGTCATCGGTCTCATAGTATTAGGGAAGGAGAGAAAGGAAGTCGGACGTGCCCTTTCAAAGGAACCATCCCGGCATTTGAATGGAGTGATTTAGGGAAAGCAAGAAAAACCTAAATCAACGTGGCCGGACTCGGGATTGAACCGTCGTTGTCCCGAATGCGAGTCCAGTGAAGCACAGAGGAATAGGGGATACTAATCTGTAAATTTCACGGTATCTCTTCATGTACTTGCGTGTGATTCAACAGAAAGAGTGACTGAATTTACTCTGACTATGCTTTGATTAAAACATCTCTTATGTAGAGGGGTATCAAAACAGCAGTAAAACTATAGCGACCACGTTGAGCTGGCCTCAGTTAGAGCATTTGTTGTGTGTACAACAGATCAGTGTGACCAGGCGATATTTGACAAGACACCAAAACGAATTCCGTATTGGATGAAACAGCTTGAGACTCCAGTTGAAAGCGCTACCAAAATAAAGGAAATAAAGCTGCTATTTCCTCAGTCCTACTCACAAAGGTATAAAATGATGTGTCTGTTGTACCTCTCTCCTCGGTTTTTCGTCCTTAGGTTCTGTCTCATGATGTATATCGGATCGTTTTGTGGACTCAGTACGTGTCTTGTGTATGCGACGGGATCTTTCTCCCGTTCAGTAGAGTACGTATCCCCTCTAAGGTCCGGCAGACACGACATTTTTACGTGTGTCAGTAATTAAAGCAGGGCACTTCGCGCCCTCTCGTGCTGGCACATTCTATTGTTCAGCCTCGCTCAAAGGACCGCGTGAGAATTTTAATATCCCGAAGTGCGCTCTTTCCGCCAAGGAAACTTCCCCCTCCATTATTGCCACGCCGTTATTTTCACATTACGTCTCTTAAATATTTGTTAAAAACGTAGATTCCAATTCGCTTAACAGAAGCACTGTTTCTGCTGGTGTTAGTTTCGCTTGACGCAGTAATATGAAATAGTAATAGACGAGGTTTGATGTGGACAAAAGTGTGATAAAAAAGCATTACATCACTGAAGAAATGTTGCGATCTTTTCCAAAGGGATACTACGTGTACACTTGAGTAAATCCGGTTTATAACGTGAAAAATTAATAGCCGTATTGTGCTATTAAACGTATCCGGTTTTTAATATTTAAGCTTCAACGCTGGAAGAGCAAAGAGAAAAGCACATCTGCTTCAAATTGACATACATTTGCAAAGTACTGGCTCGAATTTTAAATTTAATGTACGCTACCAACTATAACGTTGGAATTAACTTGCAGTTTATCCTACTGTTTTTAATCTGCACAGAAGTAGCAACAAATCCTATCATACAGTGCTTGTACATATGCAACAACGGTCATAAGGGTAAAATCGGCCTTCACGAGCAAAAGCTGTTAACCTTCCTAATACCGACTATTCTTTGTAGCAATGAGAATCACTGGGATCTCTCTAGCGACTCCACTAAAATCTACCTTTTTACGAATAAAAATCATGCGTTTAAGACAAGAACTTGCGTTAAACTTACCAGCGTATTTTCTATCCTTAGACCTTTCACAAAATGGCCACTGTCCTCTTTTTCTCGTCTGTGGTGCTCATAAGAGTACTCATGAACTAATACTGTCTAGTTTTCTGGCAATATGTTGCCTTCCTTGTTCTACGAGGAATGCCCATCTCATGTAGTTAGTCGTTTCTGCCCAGTCTGGAGATGATGCAGCCACCTATAAATATATTCACTACATTAATACCTATCATGTCAGTGGCCGCGTTCTGCTCATAATCTTTGCATTGTAATTTCTTAGCAGCTTGTCCTCTGTATCTTTATTACAACTCAGAATCAATGTTGGTTTCGATTCTTTATGATCCTCCATTTACTTCCTTAAACATATGGAACTGACCAAGGTTACAACTTCATCCTTTTTTGGACATTACAAAACAATTGGTACATGGTCTTGAAACTCAAACATGGATGAATATTTGATTCGTCCTACGATCTGAGTGAAAGCCTGTGGTAGTTCTCCTTTGTTTCTTCTAATTGTTCCTAAAAGTGTGAGGTCAATTTTAAAAATGATCACGCCAAACTAAGGCTTGTAAAATAATTGCCACAAGTTCCTACGCCTTTCACAATATCTTAAGCAACACTCTTGCCTTGACCAACTTCACATGATTGATTTTCTTGTGAACTAGTGTAAACCTGCAGATTGCAAACGTGAATTGTTGCACTATCACATACAGCCCATGACCTCAACCCATATTTTCCTGCATGCAGTGTGTCACGGTGGTAACATTGAATAAATTGTTCTCGTGTTTCCAGTCCCGTCAAGTGATTAAACTTGACCAAGATTTCAGCCAAGCACTCTTTCGTCAGTGCCAAGCAGGACGACATAGCACTTGGAAATGGCCAAGGAGTACGTGGCTGAAAGCTCCTCTAATTTTAATCACTTGACGATACTGGAAGTATGAGAACTCTTTAATCCTTAGTTTCCTGGTTTTGAGGGAAAGTATTGCCAAAGTGGACATCTGCCACGGAATCTCAGAAGTTGTTCATCACACTGTTATTTTACTGCGAGGAATATAACCGACCTGAAATGTCTTTACCCACATCTCGAATATATCTCTGATGGCAGTCATCTTGTCTGGTGCACGGTTGCCTTTTCGTAACTTTCAAACTCGAGATAATCCGTGACATTTACCATTTAGCTACTTTCGGATTCAAACTTGCTATGATATTGGGAAGATATCTTACGATAACATATATTACAATTTGTAACTGTATTTTGACCTCTAATGAAACTATTATAAAAATCGTTTAATGTCTCCGAATCCTTGGGCGGATATGGGATTCAGTTTCGCCCACACAAAATACATTTACAATACAATTCACTGCACCGCTTACCTGTGTTAGTCTCTAGACAAATATGTTATATCCATCGAAGGAACAATGATTGTATTCAGCGTCAGGATGAGAGCAATAGCAAACTTACAGACAGTATTTCCATCTGAAATGTATACAGTAAGTTTAAACTGTAACGGTAGCCAGTCCTAAGAGGTCAGATTCTGAATATTATTTTTGTAATGAGCTGGTATATTCGAGTTAAATCTTTTCTTTTATTGTGGCCAGGTCATGTGAAACCAAGATGGATGCCAGTACTACGTAGCTATTTGAGTAATAAGTTTAAAAAACTGAGCTGAATTAATTACGAAAATTTTTTTTATGACAGACATGGAAAATGATACCGAAACGTATGTAACCATGATAGCTTAAAACGTGACCTCTCCGCATAGATTCTCTCATTTATGGTGTTAATAGAAATATGCACTTTGTTACGTAAATGACATATTAGCATTGTTCTTTCAGACAGTGAAACTTTTATGCGTCATGGTTTCTGCACGAATGAATTGTTTCTAATATCACACAGCAAACAGTACAATAACTGTCTATAGGTATTTTTAAGACAGATTTGATAAGATATATTGTTTCAAAATTTAGTGTTCGGATGTGTAAGCCTATATGACTGATTTTCCCTACACACTTCTAGATATGAGGGTATATATTCTTGCCATGTAGCACGTGAACAGTGAAAAGAGAAACCATATCGAAACTAACTAAAATAACAGAGTCATTCAAACGCAATCCCTGCAATCGACATGAGAAATCTGCAAAGTTCTTAATTCTGGCTTGCACGTCCAGCTATTGGGATAGTGTTATTAAGGAAGCTGTTGATATCAAACTATCAAGGGAACTTTATAAACAGAGATGGTGGATTTTGTTTAAATGCTGCTTGCAATCCGGCCCTGTCTCTCATCAAAAAACAGAGGGACAGAATTAGTGCTACCTCACCTGTAGATTAATAGTCACTATCAATATTTCTGATATTGTTATCTTTGGCTGTGTGTTGACTCTGCGGGTACTTGTTCTGTGTGCGGTATCTTCCTTGTTTCTCCTCTGTGAACCGAGGTAATAAGTTCCCTTGCACATTGCTTCCTCCTTGCAGTTGCGCCTTCAGAATGGCAGGGTGTGCTCCTGTCGAAATATCGGCGGTGGTCGACGACGTCACCCGGCAGCAAACCCGTAAGTTATTTGAACAAGATACTGACTGTTGGCCAAGGTGCAGCTGCTATTCTTTGTAGCAATGTGTAATTTCCAGTCGGATCTGATAATATCTTCCAACATTATCGATCACCGTTGTTCGATTAATGATTGCCAGTTTTCCCTAACCCGGTTACGTATGCGTTTGTAATCACCGCATCTGAAAATGTGCGCTAACGCAAGGAGACGTCTTTCGGAATACAAATTCGTCTTGAGGTTTATGTTATACAGCTGCGAGCTACTTTCAGAAGTGGTTAGCACCATACTGCATTAGCGCCAGAACTTAGCGTTGCATTGCTGATACTGCTCCAAGTTAATTTTCTGTGAGGGCACTTCTCTTCGATGTGGTTAACCATCCGTGAATTTGTGATGAGACTGTAAATACGCTGACATTAAGCTTTTGTCAGCTGTCTATTTCCGTGAATTATCGACGAATGTTTTCCAGACTGTTGTTGATGTCCTCGACGTTCGTTGCAGCTGTCCTGTTCTTGGGATCTAACATAGCAGATAATTTTTTTGTAATGTTTGGCTGGTTGTCTGTACTGTTCTAACTGTGGTCTTAATGACGAACTTTAAAAGTATTCCAATTCCAGATACATTAAACAGCGAGGGCTAATATTCTATTTTCCACTAGCTCTTCCAGGCCATGCATTACTGTGGCACTGCTTGGTTAAATAGAAAAAACAAAAACAAGAAATCACATGTTTCAATTACGTATGGGAGCTGGATATTCGTCCTAATCTCCATATTTCTCTCCTGTCCCAGTCCGTCTCCTCCTGCGTGTTTCTTTGTCCACCTTATTCCCCATCTCCCTATCCATCACCTCCTCCCAACTGTCCATCTCCTGCTCCCCTCTCTCACCATCTCTTCCTGCCCCCTACCCCCTCTCTCTCTGTCCATCACCTCATCCGCCCTTTCTCCCTCCATCTCCTCCCCTCCCCCCCTCCACTGCTCTCTCTCCAATGCCTCTTGCCCCCTCTATTGCCCCTCTCTCTATCACCTCCACGCCATTTCTATGCCCACCTTCTCCTCCATCTACTTCCTTCAGCCCCTCCTGCCCCCTCTCTCTGTCTCCTCCTTTCAATTTTCTAAGTCCTTTTGCTTCCACTCCTCTGTCCATCTCCTCCCGACCTCTTTCACCTTGAACGTTTATTGTTGTTACAAATTCAGATTCTATAATAGAGTTCTAATCTCTAAACCGATTAAGCCACAAGTACAGCTGTCCTGTTCACTAACAACGGTTCACTATTATATATATTTTACGTACTAAATATTATAAACATAGTTTCCTTGTGTCGAAACGTTTCTTACACCACCGTGTCAAAATCTGAAACAAATTGCTTGAATACTTCTTGAGGTGTTTGGTAAGAAGATTTCCCACTATTTCATGCTTATTTACGCGTATAGGAACACGTGCGCGTTCAAATGCAAGTTGTGTTACAATTTCGAAACAATCGCTGAAGAATTTTCGGAGATTAACATTTTGAACAAACTAACGTAAGGTTTTTCCTAGAAATCTACCCGTTTGTATAGCATGTACGTATGTGTACAGGGTGTCCCATTTATCTTGACCACCCTAAATAACTGTTTGTCCAGATGTAAATTACGAAATGTGTCAAGCAAATGTTCTTTAGATGTCAGGGGACATCAATCAGCATGACTGCCTTCCGTTGTAGCTTTGTTTTTTACAAAGATATGAACAGCGGAATGACTTTTTTAAATAGTGTACAGTATTTATTTCGGTAATTCATTTCCGTTCCTAAAGACCTATTCAAAACTGTATCACAGTTTATCATTCACTGAAACGCAACGTTATTAATTACATAACACAACATTGATGGTGACGCTCCCAGCGCTTAGTGCAGGTACTGGGGGTAATGGAACACATCCACATGTAGACGTTGATAGAACTAGGGATACTAAATACTGCTTCCCAATATATTTATTCCTTAATGAAATTTGTCATTAAAAATATATCACTTTTTCAAAACAACAGCTCAATTCATGGAATCAATACTAGAAATAAGAATAATCCTCACAAGGATTTAAAGTCACTTAGTCTTGTACAAAAAGGTGTGCATTATTCAGGAACATACATTTACAGTAACTTGCCAGGAGCCATAAAAAGCTTAACAACCAATGAAATTCAGTTTAAGAGAAGGCTAAAGGATTCATTGGTGGCCAACTCCTTTTACTCCATTGATGAATTTCTCAGTAGGACCAACTGGTTTGTGTTTATGTATATATGAGCATAATATAACTTCCGCACAAAGTCAGTGCAGTAATGAGTTCATTGTAAATAAGTGTGTGTGTGTGTGTGTGTGTGTGTGTGTGTGTGGTTGTGTGTGTGTGTCTGTGTGTGTGTGTGTGTGTGTGTGTAACTACAATGTAACTTCTGCCCCAGTTCAGTGCAGTAATGTGTTCATTGTAAATAAGTATTTAGTATTTGTATTACATGTTTATTACCTTATAAATAAATAAAAAGCTTTTTTATTTTAAATTCAGTGTATTAGTATTTGTAACATGATACTTTCATATAGCATTCATTAAGAAAAGACGACCATGCCACCAGGACCTGTGGAATGGTACATTAGCTTATTTGTTTGAGTTGTAAATATTTGTCATGTATTGTTGTTTTTCTGACATGTTCTACATCCTGGAGGACATCCTCACTACAGATCAATTGGAATGAAAGTAAATCTATTCTAATCTAAACAGAGGATAGATGGAAACACAAATAGAAGCCACACCCATCGATTATATGTATCCTGCACGTCATTGCCTCTCATGGAGGCCACTTTGAGCATCTGTTCTGACGCGGGTACGATGCAACCCTGTACTGTGTTCCAGGACGATTTGCTGTCGGTGCAGCCACACCGTCCATTGCCGGACACATGTTCATAGAAGCCTTTTCCTTCAATTTCCAGTCGGACTCTGTCCCTGCATTTAGACGGTTTTATTAATGTTCAGCCTATATAGGTATACGTTGAAATGCAGTATATTTCGCCACATACGAAAATGTGGAACGAAGGGGAGTCTTTTATTCGGTTAAAATTCCTCATAATGTGCTCTTCAATAATAGGCCGTGCTGTGGGAAGTTCCATTTCCCGGTTCACTTTGATCTAGGTCATCGTTTAATGTCGTTAGTGTGCTTTAGACAGGTATGGTCCATGTATCCGGCTTGCAAGCCTAGTGGCATTTCTTTAAAAATTGGAACTGAGTTTTATTCCGGTTTTATTTGCATACTCTTTTACTACTCATCTCTATCAGCTTCTTGTGCGGAACCTGCCGGCCGCGGTGGTCTCGCGGTTCTAGGCGCTCTGTCCGGAACCGCGCGACTGCTACGGTCGCAGGTTCGAATCCTGCCTCGGACATGGATGTGTGTGGTGTCCTTAGGTTAGTTAGGTTTAAGTAGCTCTAAGTCTAGGGGACTGATGAGCGCAGATGTTAAGTCCCATAGTGCTCAGGGCCATTTGTGCGGAACCGACAATCAGGCTCACGGCACCTGCATATACTTTACGTACTGTTTTTATGTTAAGTGTCTGAAGGCCTTGTGGAGAACTATAGAATTCATTGGGACTGACTGCTATGGCGAACAGCAACATCAACAGAGGCATTACTGCCATACTCGTTGTTGAAACGACACCGGAACTGCAGCTGCCCATTTATCTTCAGCTTCGATTTATGCTTTTCTTTATAAGATTTCTGATTGATTCACTAAAACCCACTCACTCTATAGTTATAACTAAAAACTGGTAACTAATCCTGTAAAATGTTTTTCATTAAATTTATAATAGTTGTATCTGACTACTACTGTGATGAGATTCATGAAGTCAGTGATTTGTTCATCTGAAAATCTTTTTTGAAATTACGTAAATTTTTTTCTACGATTGTGAACGTTTCTTGTACAGGAACGTTAGTATAAAGATATCTGATAACTAATGAAAACAACTTGGTATCTTAACTGCATTCTAAATCTTTCATTTTATGGATTAAGGCATGACTATTGGGGATGGAATAATTGTTCTCGGAAAACAATGATTTTTTCAGAGTTTCATGCAGAAATTTGGCCAAATCATGGTATGCTCTATTCATACTATTAGATATCGGCTGTATCGGATGGTTAGGTTTGTGACTTTTAAATGGAGACTGAAGTTTTAGGGGCTGAGGGTTCATGTTGATAAGCATTTTCTTCTGAAAAGATTTGATTAGATATTTTGCTTTACTGATAGCTGACCTTACTTCTTTTTGTAATTCTGGAGTCGCATCCTCATGCGATTTCGAAATATTATTTTCGTTAAAAAATCTAAGGTTTTGGAAATATATCCAGAATTGTAGGCAATAACTAAAGAGCAACCTTTCTCAGACTTAGTTGTTAAAGCATCAGCTTCTTTAAGTTTATTGTTAATGGAATTAACCAATTTTCGATCGTTATGCGTGACGTTATGAATCGAGGCTGTGGTGCTACTGAGAATGTTAGCTACATCATAAGCAACTATAGTTTGACATGAACTGTCTATTTCTTTTACAATCAAGGCCATTTTTTTAGGTCGACAAGCATTTTTTCCATTACATTTATGCCTGACAGGTTGGGCATGACATTTTACTTCAGCCCTTTTTCAAGTAAGGAAGTTTCATTCTGAGTAAAAGTAATGTTAGTTTTATTTAGAATTCTTTTACAAAATACGTGACTGCTTTTCTTGAAGGTACTTTGAAAGTATTTTTCATCAGGAAACAGACAAGAGTTCACTAAGTTTCTTTTCGTCCTTACGCATTATGTCCTGTTTACAAATTTCTAAACGTTCATTAATCTGTATCCAGAAATTGTCAACGTTAAAATTCTAATTAATGCGAAAGATATTTGTGAGTTCTAAATACAGATAATATGCCTCTTCATTAAGAACATCTTTTTTAGTGTATAGCATTTTTAATATTATCACAAATGAGATTTTTTAATGGTAAGTCCGAAGAACTTGGAAACTTTCTTACAATTAGCAAAATTAATATAGGCTTCTGCATAAGCTTTTTTTCACATTGCTTGTTAAACTGAATGGCCATACCTGTACTTAGCAGTTTCTTCTTTACATATTTTATATTTTGATGCATCCTCGGATGCTTGGGCAAGCAAAAATCTGAGTTTTAAACATGGCTGCTTGGTTCAGTGACCGTTAATAAATGAAAGTTGAACTAAATAAGCCCTCGGTCACATATTTTAGGCTTTTTGACCAGGTTTCAACACTTCTGTGAGTGCCTTCATCAGAAATTAAATACTTAATGTGGCCTATAACGTAAGTACAAAATTATGGGAAAAAGTTTATATAAAAGTGTGCGTACTGACAAACACTACAAGAAAGAGACAGGAAATAAATAACAAGCAAGAAAGGCTTTAGTCACAAATATTTTAAAAATAATTCGTAAAAACCGAGCCACTCTGGGCAGCTCATACCTATAAAGTCACAGGTAGCAACAGACTGAGGCGTCCGCATTAGCAAGTGCGGGTAGGTGAACATTACACCAAGAGTGCCATCTAGTAGCCGTAGACGTAAGTGCGCTACTTAACATTTAAAATATAGACAGCTGAATGTTAAAATAAACAGTATTTAGTACATGAAATCACAGGTAAAGTTTTTTTTTAGAACAGCAGACATGGAAACTTTTTGCTTATGTAAAAGCATAGAAATACAGTTTGTAGGTCCTTACAAAAAGTCACAGCACATTAACTGATCGTGCTTTGTTGGTTATGTTGATTTGCACCATAGTCTACAACCTTATTAATCATTTTTGTTTGCCTCCTTTTGTTTCTCTTGTTATATGGTAGAAGGATGTACGAGTAGCACCATGGCTGCTATTGATATATTGATGGTGACAAACAGACCCGAACTATTTGAAAAAGTTAACGCAGAACAGGGAATCAGCGATCATAAAGCGGTTACGGCATCGATGACTTCAGCCGTAAATATGAATATTAAAAAGGGTTGGAAAATTTTTCTGTTTAGAAAAAGTGACAAAAAGCAGATTTCAGAGTACCTGTTGGCTCAACACAAAAGTTTTGTCTCAAGTACAGATAGTGTTGAGGATCAGTGGACAAAGTTCAAAACCGTCGTACATAATGCGTTAGATGAGTATGTGCCAAGCAAGATCGTAAGAGATGGAAAAGAGCCACCGTGGTACAACAACCGAGTTAGAAAACTGCTGCGGAAGCAAAGGGAACTTCACAACAAACATAAACATAGCCAAAGCCTTGCAGACAAACAAAAATTACGCGAAGCGAAATGTAGTGTGAGGAGGGCTATGCGAGAGGCGTTCAATGAATTCGAAAGTAAAGTTCTATGTACTGACTTGGCAGAAAATCCTAAGAAATTTTGGTCTTATGTCAAAGCGGTAGGTGAATCAAAACAAAATGTCCAGACACTCTGTGACCAAAATGGTACTGAAACAGAGGATGACAGACTAAAGGCCGAAATACTAAATGTCTTTTTCCAAAGTTGTTTCACAGAGGAAGATTGCACTGTAGTTCCTTCTCTAGATTGTCGCACAGATGACAAAATGGTAGATATCGAAATAGACGACAGAGGGATAGAGAAACAATTAAAATCGCTCAAAAGAGGAAAGGCCTCTGGACCTGATGGGATACCAGTTCAATTTTACACAGAGTATGCGAAGGAACTTGCCCCCCTTCTTGCAGCGGTGTACCGTAGGTCTCTAGAAGAGCGTAGCGTTCCAAAGGATTGGAAAAGGGCACAGGTCATCCCCGTTTTCAAGAAGGGACGTCGAGCAGATGTGCAGAACTATAGACCTATATCTCTAACGTCGATCAGTTGTAGGATTTTGGAACACGTATTGTGTTCGAGTATAATAACTTTTCTGGAGACTATAAATCTACTCTGTAGGAATCAGCATGGGTTTCGAAAAAGACGGTCATGTGAAACCCAGCTCGCGCTATTCGTCCACGAGACTCAGAGGGCCATAGACACGGGTTCACAGGTAGATGCCGTGTTTCTTGACTTCCGCAAGGCGTTCGATACAGTTCCCCACAGTCGTTTAATGAACAAAGTAAGAGCATATGGACTATCAGACCAATTGTGTGATTGGATTGAGGAGTTCCTAGATAACAGGACGCAGCATGTCATTCTCAATGGAGAGAAGTCTTCCGAAGTAAGAGTGATTTCAGGTGTGCCGCAGGGGAGTGTCATAGGACCGTTGCTATTCACAATATACATAAATGACCTTGTGGATGACATCGGAAGTTCACTGAGGCTTTTTGCAGATGATACTGTGGTGTATCGAGAGGTTGTAACAATGGAAATTTGTACTGAAATGCAGGAGGATCTGCAGCGAATTGACGCATGGTGCAGGGAATGGCAATTGAATCTCAATGTAGACAAGTGTAATGTGCTGCGAATACACAGAAAGATAGATCCTTTATCATTTAGCTACAGAATAGCAGGTCAGCAACTGGAAGCAGTTAATACCATAAATTATCTGGGAGTACGCATTAGGAGTGATTTAAAATGGAATGATCATATAATGTTGATCGTCGGTAAAGCAGATGCCAGACTGAGATTCATTGGAAGAATCCTAAGGAAATGCAATCCGAAAACAAAGGAAGTAGGTTACAGTACGCTTGTTCGCCCACTGCTTGAATACTGCTCAGCAGTGTGGGATCCGTACCAGATAGGGTTGATAGAAGATATAGAGAAGATCCAACGGAGAGCAGCGCGCTTCGTTACAGGATCATTTAGTAATCGCGAAAGCGTTACGGAGATGATAGATAAACTCCAGTGGAAGACTCTGCAGGAGAGACGCTCAGTAGCTCGGTACGGGCTTTTGTCAAAGTTTCGAGAACATACCTTCACCGAAGAGTCAAGCAGTATATTGCTCCCTCCTACGTATATCTCGCGAAGAGACCATGAGGATAAAATCAGAGAGATTAGAGCCCACACAGAGGCATACCGACAATCCTTCTTTCCACGAACAATACGAGACTGGAATAGAAGGGAGTACCGATAGAGGTACTCAAGGTACCCTCCGCCACACACCGTCAGGTGGCTTGCGGAGTATGGATGTAGATGTAGATGTAGATACCATGAGCAGGTACTTTAATACCAGGCGCAGTCCACGGACTTCTCCTGGTAATTGTTCCTTAGTTCTTTTAATTAAGTTGTGCATTAGAGAAGGCAGCTTGTTATATAGTTCACGTAAAATTGTAAAGTAGTATTCCAGGACATTCTTTCTCCAGCAGTTTGCATTTCGTTGTTCGCCATCCGTCCACCGGTGGACAGCCAACAATATAAAGCCTTCAGAGCTGGTCTACTGAGGAGCCACGATCGGGACTTCGCTAATCGTCAGCTCGGGGCGTGTCTATTGTGTTTGGACACAAATGACCCAGGAGGGTGGCTGGTGTCTGTTTACCAAGCGAGAGGACGGCGGTTCCTGAGTAGACGCCGATACGGGCTTCGATATTACAAAAGCAGCGTAAACGGTATGCTTTAGAGAGCGATAGTGGCACTTTGGTCAGTTCAGTTGTAATGTAATTGCTAAATATGCGTAACTAGCATTTTAATAGATTAATAGTAGCTATGCCTTAGTGAGTACTTGATGGCGGGAGTGGTAGTAGATCTCGATTTAGCGGAACTAAACTGGAAGGCTGTTTCTGATATATTTTTGGTCTAGTGGAAGGTGTTTTCATTTCTCATTATTATATTTCTCGCCAAGCACCATGTACGGTGAATAGTTGCGGTGTTGTTGTTGGTCTAATTTTGATGTTATTGGAGAGGAAATTTTTTTTTTATTTTTACTTTTGAGCTGAAGCAGTTCTATGCTGTTATTGTGGTGTTCTATATCCCGGCCTCAGGAACAATAATTGGCCTTCAAATTCAGTTCACTTATGGACTATTTGTCAGTTGTCAAGGATATTCTTTGTCCACGCCTATACAACCCGAACCCTATTCCACAGAAAGCCTATAATACAAAGGTATGACTCAAAATTGATGCACCATTTTTCAGATATTATAGAAGCAACTGTGACAGAAGAATTTCATCCAAAAAAGTAACAGATAACTTCTCAACGCAATTTCAAAGTGAGAAAATTCCACATACGGGAATGATTATTCCGAAAGCAGCTCACAGCACCTACAAAAATTTTGAACTAGTTATTTTCAAAAACTGGAATAAAATCATATTTATGAGTGCTGATTCACTAAAGCAGTTTCTCAAGCACACATGTGAAACAGGGGCACATGATTCTTAATAGAAACATGAAATACATTTCGAAAGGATGTATGCTGTTTCTCGTACTGAAGAAATTATTGAGCACTCCTTTTGAAAGGCTACATAAAAGATGTCGGTAATTAATGGCAATCATGGATTAAGAATTTCAATAATTACTGATCACGCATTACAAGGCCGCATTGAAATGGGACAGGAATCAGGACTCCGAATAACTACTGACTCGACAGCAGACGTAAAATTGTGCGTTCTGCATCCTTGAATAGCTGTTTTGAGGTGAAAGGATTACAAGGTGTTAAGAATCCTACGGAAGTCAGTTTAATCAGTGCTGCCGGTGCCTTTATTTAATCGTCTGAACCACCCTCTGTCGAGCGTGACTGGATACTTTTAACAACAGATATTTCTTTCTTTCGTAAGGCCTTCAGGTTATTTAACGTGATATACCAGGGTAGAAACCTTTTTAGCCAAATTTTTTGATTGGCTTAAACTGTTCTTTATAGAGTCTATTTTTAAGATTCGTTCCTAAAAAGTAAATGTTAAAATACGTTAAAACCGCGATTTACTGCAAGGGGGCCTGGTGCATCCAAGCGCTCGAATGCAGCCCATATAATACTATAAGAGCTCCCGACCCAGTGGGAGTACTGTTAATTTCGGATAGTATCACAGTGCAAATCAGTATCAACTAAAACACTCTTCACAGCCAAATTTCTCTTCGTAACGTGGTCCATTTATTGTAAACAGTGTGAAAGCAAGGGCTTGTCTTGCATCCGCTTAACTCGTCAGTTCGCTCGTTTCTTACATGAAGTAAGAGGTGGGTGATTCAAAATGACAAACATAATTATACGAATAGAAAACGTTACAATAGTAACCCCGATCGTCCAATAAACGCTTCTATTAGTAAGCCGAAGCCGGTTAACCGATATATTGTAATTCCATAAAAATTAGAGCGTTCTGACATCATGCGGAAAACAAGGCAACTGTACTATGCTGGCAATGCCGATTAATGGTTTGTTCAATTTAACTATTAAAAAACACGAGCTAAATGTTCAAACGTTTGTTTTTAAAAAGTTCATTTTTCGCGTTAGCGTGAGCTATAACTCATAAAGCATACATACTGATACATTACACTTTTGTGTAACCTTTGAGTCGGCGTTTTGTCTACTGTAGTACGTAGGATTTTTGCGATACACTGTAAATTCGATTTTTGGTGCAAGTTTTTTATAACGACTTTTTCATCGAAGAAACTGACTTTTACTTCAGGATGCCGCCATTTTGTTTAAACAAAGTTTTAAACGTCCCTAAGGGCTGCGGTAGACAATATCATCGGTTCCAAACCAGTTTTGGAAATTTGTTCTTGGTTGGAAATTGTGGCGTTCAGAGCTCCGCATTCCACGAAGGTCTTTTCTCGATGTCACGTGGTGTTCTCTGAGTGCGAACTTTTTACCTGAAAAAATTCATAACACAATATTGAGAGTGGACAGTAAAGGTCCAATGTTAGTTTGTAATTTGTCTGTTATTTTATTGGAAAAAAATAACGTGAACATCAGTTACAAAATTGATCGGGACCCTGGTTTATCCCCTTAATGCAACCTCATGTTGTATCAGTGGCCCACTAAAGCTGTAGACACAGCATGCGGGCACACGGAGACAGAATCCGCTACGTAACAGACACATCCCACTCCACTATCTGCAGCGCACTGGCCGAACATTTTTCTGTTCTCTACTACGCCGCTCCCACGTTAATAATGTTAACGCAAGCATTGGTAGTAGTGCTATTCGCTCACTCCTAGACCATACTGGTTTGATGCTTGCACAGTGTATCAGAGCCAGCAAAAGTGACAACTTGGTGTACTATTCTCAACAATATTACGTTGTTTCGGTTCGCTACAAAATGTACTCCTGCATTCAGTGAAGCGTTCCGCGTCGCTACTGGCGCAAGCCTGTGTCGTTTGCGATGAGCTGCGTATCGTACACAGAAGCAGAGTAACTGATAAGCTCCGTGCTGTCTCGTAACGCTATCACGATGGATTAGCAGTGAGAGAAACCCGTCAGTTCCACTCGTGTGCCTTAGATTTGCATCGACTGAGGTAAAGCCATCAGCCAGCATGCCCGAGCAGTGCTTACACCGGACTCCACTACGCTAGGGATCTCTACCGAAACTGTGAGTCAAACAGCAGCTGTCTGGAAGCGCCAGTCACGGTTGTTCCAGATATCTGACAACGTAATGAACTGTTTCAAAAGCAGTGCGACTAAAGGTGACAGCGGCATTTAAAGACTCTAATGTAATCCGGTTATTCTAGACCGATCAAAAAACAGATACTGGTTACCCCGAGTCTACATCTACGTACATTCCATGGAAGACACTGTACCGTGCGCGAAGTAGGGTACCCTGCAGAATGACTGGAAAGAAGACACGGTTTTCTGGACAGATGAGTATAGGGTAACGTCAACAGCAGCAGAAAATGACAAAGCGGGAGCAGGATTTGTTATGAATAGTAAGGTAGGTCAGAGAGTTAATGTTAACATTTCAGTGATACATATGTTGTCACTGGAATCGCCAGCAAACCGACACCGAGGACGACAGTGAGCCGTGGAGGCTGGCGCTAGGGTGTTCGACTTGTGTCGCTGATATCGATATTCGGCTGTCCTGCTATCTTTGACTGCTCCCCCGGTGGGTTTTCCGGGTGAACGTGTGGCGACTGAGTCTCCGGTCGGCGTTCAAGGAGTCAACGTGTGTTGAAAACAATCCCGCGTCGCTAACCGTGGTGCATGGGCCTCGTCGTACTCGCCGCCCTTGTCTTTTGGCGCGCGCCGGATGTACGGTGCCGATCACTGGGCGCCTTGACGTGCAAAATTGTGGTTGGTTCGTTGTCTCACGGCGAACGGCTTCCCAGCTCGTAATTTGCAAGCACCAAGTTACGTATGACTTTTATTCTGTGTTTAACTAAGAAGATTGTTGAAACGTATTGTGGCATGGGTAGCTGCCGGAGGTGATTCTGAACTTGGTTCCACAGTGGCTATTTTAAGGAGGCTTATGTTCCTCGTTCCGTTTTTGATCATCCGTGCAGTGTTGTTTCAGGACAGATTGTCCGCTTTGGGACTGACTGCGGTTGTGTACGTGCCAGGCAACCATAGAGTCAATGATTTAATCATTTGTCATGGCCGCATTTGGAATGTTTATTTAATGCTGAAAGTGCCTTAAGGCAACTGGAAGTGATCTCTAAGTTTCCTGCTAATTTACCTGGAGACGGGTACTGTTAGAGTATTGCTCCACAAGAATTTGGGGGCGTGTTTATTATACAGGGTGAGTCACATAACGGTACCGCTGGATATATTTCGTAAACCACATCAAATACTGACGAACCGATTCCACAGACCGAACGTGAGGAGAGGGGCTAGCATAATTGTTTAATACAAACCATACAAAAATGCACGGAATTATGTTTTTTAACACAAACCTACGTTTTTTTAAATGGAACCACGTTAGTTTTGTTAGCACATCTGAACATATAAACAAATACGTAATCAGAGCCGTTTGTTGCATTGTAAAATGTTAATTACATCCGGAGATATTGCAACCTAAAGTTGACGCTTGAAACCTCCGACGTTCAGCTGCGTGTTGTAACAAACACGGGCCACAGTCGGCGAGCAGCATCTGTAGGGACATGTTTACGATGACGACCGTGTTTACGAGTGTGGCTGTAGTGCACTGTTGTGGTTTGGTCTAGCTGTCGCAGTGTCCGCATGTAGCGCTTGCTGCTATTGTTATTCTGCATTCGTCTCCGCACGCAGACCAACTGTTGTTCACCGTGTTACCAGACGTCTGTGATAGTGTAGTGCTGTAGGAACTGTGACCATGGTGTATTCGAACTCTGAAAAGGCGGAGATGATACTCATCTATGGTGAGTGTCGACGAAATGCAGCTGAAGCCTGCAGGGTGTATGCAGAACGGTACCCGGACAGAGAGCAACCAACGTGCCGCACATTGCAAAACATCTACCGCCAACTGTATGCACAGATATAGTCGTAGCACGCAAACGGGTCCGTAACAGGCCCGTCACAGGAGAAGCGGTTGCAGTTGGTGTGTTAGCTGCTGTTGCCATGAACCCACACATGAGTACACGGGACATTGCGAGAGCCGTTGGACTGAGTCAAAGTAGTGTCATGCGCAAACTGCATCGTCACCGCTTTCACCCGTTTCATGTGTCGCCACATCAGCAATTACATGGTGATGACTTTAATCACCGAGTGCAATTCTGTCAATGGGTATTAACAGAGAATGCGTTGCAGTTCTACCTGTTTGCCCATGAAGCGGGTTTCACAAACCACGGGGCACTGAATCTACGGAACATGCATTACTGGTCCGTGGACAATCCTCGCTGGCTCAGACAGGTAGAGCGACAGCGACCGTGGACTGCAAATGTATGTTGCGAAATCATTGGCGACCACCTCATTGGTCCTCACTTCATTGCTCGGGCCCAAACAGCTGCAACATACATCGCGTTTCTACAGAATGATCTGCCAACGTTGCTCGAAAATATCCCACTGGAAACGCGTCGACGTATGTGGTATTAGCATGATGGTGCACCTGCACATTCCGCAATTAACACTAGGCTGACCCTTGACAGGATGTTCGACGGGCGTTTCATAGGACGTGGAGGACGCATAAATTGGCCAGCCCGTTCTCCTGATCTTACACCTCTGAACTTCTTTCTGTGGGGTACGTTAAAGGAGAATGTGTACCGTGATGTGCCTACAGCCCCAGAGGATATGAAACAACGTATTGTGGCAGCCTGCGGCGACATTACACCAGATGTACTTCGGCGTGTGCGACATTCATTACGCCAGAGATTTCAATTGTGTGCAGCAAATGATGGCCACCACATTGAACATCTATTGGCCTGACATGTCGGGACACACTCTATTCCACTCCGTAATTGAAAACGGAAACCACGTGTGTACGTGTATCTCACCCCTCATGGTAATGTACATGTGCGTCAGTGAAAAAGACCAATAAAAAGGTGTTAGCATGTGGACGTAATGTGCTGTTCCAGTCTCTTCTGCACCTAAGGTCCATCACAGTTGCCTTTGGATCCCTACGTAATTCGGTGCTCTCCGATACACACGATCGAACAGCGGAGAGTGGTACTCAAGCGTCAACTCTAGATTACAATATCTCCGGATGTAATTAACATTTTACAATGCAACAAACGGCTCTGATTACGTATTTGTTTATATGTTCAGATATGCTAAGAAAACTAACGGGGTTCCATTTAAAAGAACGTAGGTTTGTGTTAAAATACATACTTACCTGCATTTTTTTGTGGTTTGTATTAACCAATTACACCAGCCCTTCTCACGTTCGGTCTGTGGAATCGATTCGTCAGTATTTGATGTGGTTTACTAAATAAATTCAGCGGTAATGTTAGGTGACTCACTCTGTATATTCCCGTGTGCCTGTGATTAGACCTTGTTTTCATTACAATCTATTTTTGCAACATACCATTTATTAAGTCTGCTCGTTCCCTGGCGTCGGCGTGGTTATGGATTCTTGTCAGGACCGCTCATTGTGGTGCCGGTCTGATTATATATAAACATATACCGTCTGCTATGTGACCATGGGCAAAAGCCGTGCGGAGTGAACGCTCGTATTGTCTGCCGGCCGTAGCGTTATTACTTCCAAACACTGCTACGGGCCTTAACGCTGTTCTCAAAAGTTAAGTGCAATTTGGGAATCATGCTGAGTCATTATGTCCGTTAAGTGAGGCCACCTTGTTAATATTGGCCTTTCTGTAAGTCATTTTGTTGGCTGGGTTATTACTAGCCCTCCTTATTTAACATTTATGTTAATAATTTGTTTATCTTTAATAAACGTGCGACTTGTTATTATTCGTGTGTGCTAGTTTTGCGACCTTGGTCGGCCCACTTTGTGTCTTTAGTGTAAGCATGTTCCACTGTGGACCTTCATGTGGGAAGTTCAGTTTTATTAAGCTTTAAGATCCCTTTGTTCTTTATGAAGTACTGGTATTATGTGGGTGTGTAACTTTCGTTGGAAGTGTATAGTGTTATTAGTCACTTGTATATGGATAAACAAGAGCGATTGTTTGATTATTCACCGTACCTACTATCAATGATTTTGGTTGACGACGCAAAATAATACGGTTCTTAATCGTATTTATGTAATTCAATCAAACTGAAGATTCGTATATTTCAACAGTAAGAGGGCCAATGTCCGAACTGAAGTTTATAATAAAGACTGTTTTGAGTCAAATTAAAATTGTAAAGCAATCAGAAGCTTGTCCATCACCAGTGATCCCGGGTTTCCCATTTCCTTTAAATGTCTGTGGTGAGATTGTAATTTTGATTTTCTAAAGAATTGGGTAGTACCACGATTCAGACAGTTCGTGTATGTATGCCGACGTTGCAAGCGGATGGTGAAGAAATAAAGTGTATGAGAATAGTGAACGGGTAACTGAGCACGTAAAGGGAGATGGAAATGTAATAGTCCTAGATTGGAATGTGGTTCTAGGGAAAGGAGTACATGAAAGAGTTACGGGAGAATATGGGCTTTGTACTAGGAGTGGGGTAGGAGAAAGATTGAGTTCTGCAACAAATTTTAGCTAGCAACAGCGAATACTCGGTTAAAGAATAATAGTACTTAGAAAGGGCCAGGATATATGGGAATATTGCAGTTAGATTATATCATGGTCAGGCAGAGATTCCGGTATCGGGTACTGGATTGTAAGGCGTACCCAGGCCGAGATATAAAGTCAGATCACAATTTAGTATTGTTGTAGAGTAGGCTGAAGTTAAAGAGAAGAATGAAGTGGGATATGGAAGTACTTAAGAATGAAAAGATATGCTTGAAATTCTCTAAATCTATAGAAACTGCAATACTGAATAGCTCAATAGGCAGTTCAGGTGAAGTGGAATGGACTTCTTTAAAACTGGTAATCACCGAAGCTGGAGAGGAAAACGTAGCTCGAAAGGAGGCAACTGTAAAGGAACCATAGGTAACAGAAGAAATACTAAAGTTGTTGACTAGAGAAGTAAGCACAAAAATGTTCAGGGAAAATTAGGAGTACAAAAATACAAGTCACTTAGAAACGAAATAAACTGGAAGTGAGAGGAAGCTAAGGCGTACAAGATGCGTGAAAAATGTGAAGAAATCGGATATGAAATGGTTGTCGGTAGGACTGGCTCAGCATATAGAAAAGTCAAAACATCGTCCTGTGAAATTTAAAGCAAGGGTGCTATCATTAAAAGTTCAATGGGAATTCATCTGTTAAACACAGAGGAGAGAGAGGATACGTGGTAAGAATAGATTGAAAGCATCTATGAGGGGGAAGACTGATGATGTGATAGAAGACATAGGAGTCGATATAAAAGAGATAGGTGATAGAGTGTTAGAATCACAATTTAAAAGAGCTTTGGAAGACTCAAGATCGAATAAGGTAGAAGGGATAGGAAACATTCCTCTAGAACCATTATTGATCCATTCTGGAAATGGGACAGGAACCGGTCAGATTTTCACCAAAGAAAACTCGCCAAACTGAATATGGGCTCTGAGCACTATGGGACACAACATCTGAGGTCACCAGTCCCCTAGAACTTGTAACTACTTAAATCTAACTAACCTAAGGACATCACACACATCCATTCCGGAGGCAGGATTCGAACCTGCGACCGTAGCGGTCGCGCGGTTCCAGATTGAAGCGCCTAGAACCGCTCGGCCACCCCGGCCGGCACTGAATATGTTTTCCGAAATTATTTTATTTAGACGACCTGTTTCTACGTCTCATTAATGCCATCTTCAGGCCCCTACGCACTCCATGTATAGACCATCAGATACACAGATGCACTCATAACTGAATCCATCAATATATGAACTCCATGAATTTTTTGTGGAGTGTGTATTTCGAAGATCTGACAGACTGTCCAGAGAAATGTACATTGGTGGCAATAGAATCAATCGTTCTGCAGTCACCCTCAAATGCTGGTCCTCTAAATTTTCTCAACAGTGCTCGTCGAAAGCAACGGCGTCTATCTTCCAGTGATTGCTTTTTGAGTTCCCGATGCATATTCGGTTTGCTGTTTTTAGTTCGTACGTACCGGTACTTAATACAGCAGCCCGCCCCTGAACTGCTTCGATTTTTGTTTTAATCCGATCTCCAACAGTACTCAATTTTTTTTTTAAATTAATGGTAAGTTCTACGGGACCAAACTGCTGAGGTCATCGGTCCCTAGGCTTACACACTACTTAATCTAACCTTAACTTACGCTAAGGACAACGCACGCACCTATACCCGACGGAGGACTCGAACCTCCAACGGGGGAAGCGCGCGAACCGTGGCAAGACGCCTCAGACCGCACGGCTACCCCTCACGGCCAGAATTCAACATTGGGTAGTGTAAGTGCCCTACATACGGTCTCTCACAGATGACCACGCTTTCCTAAAATCCTGCCAATAAACCGAAGTCAGCCATTCGTCTTCCCTACTATCCTTACATGGCCTTTCCAATTCATACCACTTTCCGTCAATTCACCTCAAATTTAATCGACGAGACTTTATTGAGCGGCACACTATTAATGCGGTACTCGAACATTATGGCTTTGTTTTTCCTAATTATCTGCATTAACTTTTGTTTTTCTGCTTTTAGAGCTAGCTGCCATTCATAACACCTACTATAAATTTTGTGTAAGTAATCTCGTATCTTCCCACAGACGCAATAGAATCATGAGATGTTCAATTGACTCTTTTATTAGAACATGTTACGTGTTTCGGGATTACACCCATCTTCAGACATCATAAACTTCAACTCCTTCCTAACCAACCAGGCGTACAGCCTTGACAACTCAAGGCTGTACGCCTGCATGATGTCTGAAGATGGGTGTAATTCCGAAACGCGCAACATGTTCTAATAAAAGAGTCAATTGAACATCTCATGACTTTATGGCGATTGCACAGCATTGGTTGCCAATTGTTATTATTTAAAGTAATTTCGACGGTACAAGAGTTGTTCAAATGGCATACGTAGTTGGAGGCTCTCCAGTCTACTACCAATATTTGCGTACATATATATAAAGTGTTGCTTAAAACGGATACTTACTGGCGTAATGAAGACAAATTAAATTCCTCTGCAGACGATCCCGAAACTATCTCTCGGCTAAATATACACAGACTGCCATCTCACGGCAAGAGTCGTGACGTGCGCGTCAGTACTTCGCCAGGCACAGGACTTCGCCTATGCCCCTGGCGACGCAATTTTCTGCCCCTGCAGAAGGTTATCGACTTTGCATCAGCCCCCACTCACTCAGCTGTATCTCTGCGCCGGAAGAGGTTTCTGACCCAACAGTCCATGCCGAGACAGCAGCGGCAGGACCTCCTGCCGCCATTCGCTTCTTACAGAGTCTAAATTACACCACTATACGGGGTGTATCATAATTAATGGCGTAAACGCATACAGTTGAAAGTACACGATACGAGAAGAAAAAAGTCTCAGTAAACATAGGAGCGAAAATGCATACCTTAAGAGCTACGAGAAATGTTTTATCTTCGATTCTGTGAAACATATCTCTTCTGCTGCAATTTCTTCGCTTTCCCTATTTTGGGAAGTGGTAGCACAGACCAAAAAAAGAAGAAAAAGTCCAGTAAACATGTGTTCTAAAACGCATACCTTAAAAATTACGAGCACTTAATCATTAGAAGACTTGTGTTTCAAAGTAGAAAAGATGAACAAGTGTTCATAGCTCCCAAGGAATGCATTTTAGAGCACATGTTTACTGGACTTTTCTTCTTGTTTTGGTCCATACTATCAATTCCCAATATATGGAAAGCAAAGAGCTTTCAGTGGAAGAGATTTGTTTCACATTATCGAAGATGAAAAATTTCTCGAAGCTCTGAAGGGATGCATTTTCGACCCTGTATTTATTGAAACCTTTTTGCTTCTGCTGCTTTCAACTGTATGCGTATACGCCATTACTTATGATACACCCTGTATTTAGAGACTGTGTAACAAACACAATAACAGTATGGCAGTACTGTTTGTGGGCATGATACGAGCAGAGGATGAAATATAAGAAATAATGCAATCAAAGAATATGGCAGGAGAGTGTTAATGGACAATGAACAAAACGAAATAACCAGCCATGGAAAAGACCAGTCAGAACAAGAAATGTTGCTGTTAACGAAATCGAAGCGGAAGTGCCTCAGTTAACCTATCTGGGCTATAAAATATATTCTTAGTCAAACGTATGACATTTAGACATTCCTTGGGTACGATATAAAGTACATTGTGCCACGAAGCTAGATATTCTAGAGTATTATTATTGATTGGGAGCGAAAACTGGGCTCTAAAATCTAGGGAAAGGAAACAAACAGTCACGTAGTATGTAGCATTTGATTCCCATCTTGCCAAAAGAGTAAGAGATGTGGGAGGTAAATAACGAAATTCAATTTTAAATTAATAATGTAATTACTAAATAAATTTTTGTTTCTTTGCAGGTATATGGCTGCAGATGTGGTACACACTGAAATATATGCACCACAGTACCGTAACCCCCTGCCAGTCGACCCAAAACTAAACGGCGCAGTCCATCTCAGCCGTAACAATAGACAGCAGATACATAGCAGCAAACAGATTATAAAAATAATTATTCAAATATATCGAGATAGGAGTTACAGAGAATTAAAAGAAAATTAAAATACTCCTCGTATTACACTGCCTACAAAAATATTTTATTTTCAGTGTTGATCCGTTTCTAAATGTCATTTCGAATGAGTAGTTGGTTTGAAAGGGACAAAACTGCTGGTTCATTAGCCCATTTCTTGTTGAATTATAATCAGAGCGTGAAGTACTCCCCGAGGAGAAAAAGGTGGACAGCCAATCGTTTATGATTTCGTCTCAGGCATACAACCAAGTTACAGGTAAAGCGAAGATAAAAGAGCTGTAGAAAAGTAATAAAACTCTGTACGATTGGGGCGTTATGGTGGTCGAAAGCAACTCAAAACACCATAGTGATAGTCTTGCGACGGGAGGTCCGCACACTACGCCCCACACGTTGTAGACTAGAGTGCTGCAACGCTCAATGTTTGACCGGTCACGGATCGCCTGTTGACGGGGGGGACCGAGCCGCTCGTGTCCGGCCCCACACGACTCGGCTCTGCCACGTACTCGCCCCATGTCTGTTGTCCGGATTCCGGACACGCGGATAACAGAGACCACGACCGGTCACCGCTGACGTCTCGCCTCGCTTCGCCCCGGCTCGCTGCACTGTACTTTACTGTACAAATCCAGCGCCTCTCTTTCTCTCTCTCTTTTAATACAAAAGTAACATTTCCAAGAACGGGTACGTGACACAGCTAAATTCATAAAGCACCTGGAAAGTAAAATGACATTTCAATACAATCGCGGATAGAAGACGAGTCTCATTTCCAAACAAAAAAGATATTTTTCCATTCATTTATAGAAAACATTAAATAAGTGCTTTCCCTGTAATCTAGAAGACAACCATCTTCATAAAGAAAGCATACAAAGAACATTAAACATTTACAGACGTAACTTGTCATACGTTCAATTGTTTGCAGCATAAACAAAATTATAGTTATTGTTGATCAGCAGTAAATCAGTAACGCGTTCCGGATTTAATTGGCTGCGGCGATTTGTTAGTAACATGCCGGCTTTACTAAAGCATCTTTCACTAGGTGCGTTTGTTGCTGGGATACATAAAATACGTCTTGCAACTGCAGCCAAACCTCGCAGATCTGTTTCATGTCTGCTCCACCACTTTAAGATGTCATCATCTCCTCCGGGGTGCATTAAAATGTACAGATCTACTTCATCTGCTGCGGATGATCTGTTGTTCCTCCATTCCTTCAAACGAGCTCTCTTTCTGGGTGGTGATGACATGACACAGTACTTGAAGGATCTATGATAATAAACAAAAGAGACAAGTAGTACAGAACTGATATGGAAATCATCGAAACATTCCCGTAAGAGACCGATGACCTCGCTGTTTGGTCTCTCCCCCCAAACAACCCGACCCCCGTTCCCATAAAAACGAGATGTTTTACGTTAATGAACTATTATACGAGTCACAACATTCCCGTTTCTCTATAATACACATTCCACTAACTATGCAAAAACGATTATGTTAATGATTGAATGTTGTACCTGCGTACGTAGCACACATTTGTCACACATTGTTAAGAATTTCCTGCTTTTCACTTATTTCAAGCATATTAAGATAACGGAAGGACGGCCAAAGAAACGATCTTTGTGAGGTTTCTTGCAACTGTGTTTCTTTAAGTGAGTGGTTCCCGACTGGAAAAACAATAAAGTGGAGCAGTTTATGCACGATACGTACCCAGTAGACGCAATGTTTTCATCTACAACAAACAGAAATGTACTCCATACTTGGCTTCTTAGACCTTCCCGTTTCTTTAATGTGTAAACATTGGTTTCAATCTTACGTCTTACTACACTGGCTTCCTTGCGCTGCATGATTACAGAGAGAGACACACCACAAATAAGAAGCCCGTACTGGGTGCAGTGTCACACGGATAATAACACGTGTAATGTGTTTGAAGTTATGTGCTACGTATTCGGTCACGGCTTCTATGCTCGGTCACAAGAACTAGTGCGGGTAGCCTATCCAGTTAGGGTGTGCTCGCCGCACCTCGTATTCTGTGCTCGCTTACTCGGTCATGCAGGACTCTAGTGTAGAAGACTGGCGGATCGCTCGGACGAAGGATAGTAAAAAGGCGAAAATATCAAACAATAATGAAATCAAAGGAGAGTATAAAAGCATATATAGATTTGAAAGCTAATGAATGAGACAGCCAATTCCATCCTTAGCCGTTTCATTGGGTCAGAATCAGATAAAAGTTAAGGTAAGGTAAATCAGATGTAGAAACGTAGTAAAATGTAGTGAGGCGGGGGAACTGCTCCTGCTATAACTCGCCAGACTTGTGGAAACTACTATATGTATCTCTCATTGAAGTCCGCGCTACATTTGGAGCTTCTGTAAATGATCGCCAATCCATGTTATTTTCGCTGCTTCAGCAACACTGTTCTGATCCATTTTGTGTACCAACGAAGATCAGCTGCGTCTTTTGTTAATTTATTTGGTATAAATCTGAATTGCTGCTGATACTATTTCTTTGAATTGAGGCCACATCTGGTCTACACTTACAGTTTTAATTTAAAAGCAATGGAGATTGTCTGTCAGGAAGGCATCAAGTGAATTTTTATCTGATTTTTGGAACTGGCACATTTTCCGTTCATTTTTGAAGAATTTGGGTATTACAATGTACAGTCTCGCCACGACACCCCTGTCTTCACGAATCTCTGTATACGTTTTGATGCTTGTTATTAGCTCAGGATTATTTTTTGCTAAGATGTCAAGTGTGTTTTCACAAGCGTTTACTACTTGCGTGGTCTCATGAACTCACTGCTCGAAATAATTTCCAGAGAATGCATTTAGCACAATTTCGGATGATGTTTTATGTGTACCTCCGGTAATGAGTGAATTTAGCGCGTTTCAGAAGGACGTTCTACAAATTTGGGGACATGTTCATTACACCAAAACAAGAATAAAATGTCCGGAAAACAAGGGCTCTAAAATGCATTCTTAACAACTATGAGAAATTGTTTATCGTCGAAACTGTGGAACAGGTCTCTTCTACTTCAAGCTCTTTCCTTTCCTTACTTTAGGAGGAGGTAGTATGGAGCAAAACAAGAAAAGCAGTCCGGTAAACATGGGCCTAAAGTGCATAACTGGACAGCTACGAGCATTTGTTTATCTTCACTATTGTGAAACTCATCTCTTCCACTAAACAAGTGCTAGTAATAATAGCAACTAAATGCAAAAGTACTGTGACCCTTGATATATGGCTCGTACCGAAATCAGGATGAGTCTGTAAATTTGGGGACTACTCCACGTGATGTTCTTTAACTCCAAACACAGTGAGTAGTGCCCGAGCCTGAAGACGCTGGCTCACGAGGTAACAAAACACTGAGGCGTGACGCTGACGCCGGAATTGGCG
Source organism: Schistocerca serialis cubense (assembly GCF_023864345.2). Lineage (NCBI taxonomy): Eukaryota > Metazoa > Arthropoda > Insecta > Orthoptera > Acrididae > Schistocerca > Schistocerca serialis. Next base: position 1,263,703,582 of record NC_064638.1, on the reverse strand, counting down.
TATTCTACCTAAGCTTGCGATCGGCACAGGCCAAGCATTTCAGTGCCATTCGTGCTGTCTTCCGTTTTGTGGTCGGTCGAGAGGCAGTGGCGGACGAAATGGCATGTGGCTGTGTGGTGACGGGTCATACTCCGGTTGCCGCACAGCAGTGTTAACCGCACAGCAAGTTATCCAGGTCCGATTCTGGGCACTGTATGTAAATAGCGGCGCTGAGGGGCAATGGACTTGCATCCTGATGTTACCCTCTGCTTGGCTGATGTCTACCGCTAGGCTCAACGTTGGTGATCCGTACAGACACTTCTAGTTCCAACTGTTGATTCTCGAAGTGAGTCGCACGACGTGATCATTACAACAGAGGACGAAGTCACATTATTCAAGAGTAAATATTCAATACAGTTACGCAATCGCTAGAAACTTGGATCAGTAGCACTGAAAGCTATCGTAAAATATAAAATAAATTCGTTCGTAAGAAAAGGCTTTTTTGTATTTTTAATTACCCAGACGTCTGTTGCAGGTTGCTCTAACATAATGACGGAACTTGCTTATCATTTTCATATCTACAAACAGGAAAAATCCAAACTAGGTAAAAGATTTGGTAGCATTCAGGCATTTATGGCGCACTTGACGTAAGGCAATGAATAGCGCGGATCGACAGTGAATAGCAGATTTTCTCCTGAATAAATTCAGTCTGCCTTTGAATAAAAAAACTTATCTGCTATTCAAATGCAACCGTGTTTAGTATTAAGTATTTCCATGATGTTACGATTAGTAATATCCGAAACTACACTTACGTAGCTTCAATAAACATAGAAATGTAAATCTGTGGAGGTAATACGAAGCACTTCTCAACGATAGAAGCTACTTCCATATCCATGTGATATTAAATGATAATCTGAGCAGCCCCCTTAGATTGTTTTCAGATGAGGCTATAATTTACCGTCTAGTAATATCATCAGACTATCAATTCCAATTTCAAAATGATCTAGAGAGGATTTCTGTATGGTGAGAAAAGTGGCAATTCGCACTAAAGAAAGAAAAGTGAGAGGTCATCCACATAGGTAACAAAAGAAATCAGATAAATTTTGGGTATACGATAAATAGCACAAATCTCAGTACTCTTAATTCGACTAAATACCTAGGAATTACAATTACGAGCAACTTAAATTGGAAAGACCACACAGATAATGTTGCGGGGAAAGCGAAACAAAGACTCCGCTTTGTTGGTAGAATACTTAGAAGATGCGACAAACCCACTAAAGAGAGAGCCTACATTACACTTGTCCGTCCTCTGCTGGAATACTGCTGCGCGGTGTGGGATCCTTACCTGGTAGGATTGACGGAGGACATCGAAAAAGTGCAAAGAAGTGCAGCTCGTTTCGTGTTATCGTGCAATAGGGGTGAGAGTGTCACTGATATGATAAATGAGTTGGGGTGGCAGTCACTGAAACAAAGGCGGTTTTCTTTGCGGCGAGAGCTATTTACGAAATTTCGATCACCAACTTTCTTTTCCGAATGCGAATATATTTAGTTGACACCCACCTACGTAGGGAGAAACGATCATCGTAATAAAATAAGAGCTCGAACGGGAAGATGTGTTCTGTTTTCCCACGTGCCACTCGAGAGTGGAACGGGAGGGAAGTAGTATGAAAATGGTTCGATGAACCCTCTGCCAGGCACTTAAATGTGAATTGCAGAGTAACCATGTAGATATAGATGTAGATGTGATCGAGATTAGTGAAGTATATTTATTACGTACTGACTATAGTTAGCAACAGTGGTAGTAGTACTAGTACTATTTTTATTCGTCCGTAGATCACTTTTTGATGGATATTCTACACGTCATGCTATTAAAATTTAAGAACTACAAAAATAACATAATTTATATGCCTATCGGCATTTACATACTTACAAGTCTAGTTCCTTGAAGTAGGAACATTCCCATCATTTGCCTGAAATAATTCAGGAGAACCTGGGAAAACTTAAATCAGGATGTCCGGATGAAGATTGGAGACTATACTATCTCAAATATAAGGCCAGTCAGTTCAAATTCACTAAGTTTACTCCTGTTGTACAATTGTTTTACTCAGAAGTTATTTGATAATGCAAAAAGTGCTATACTTTTCATTCATTTTACACTCGCAGTCACCGCACACTATACTCGTATTATTTTGTAATGCACCAAACTGTCAGATACTTCAACCGCGAATAAACGGTATTCACGGATGTGGCGATGCGTATCTGTTGCAAGATATGTTTCGTCACCAGGGCTACAGGTACATGTGGCTCGCATACCACGTCATCGCCTGCAGTCTGGGCACATTTCTGCCTCCTAGCTCCGTAATAGGCTGCTATTATCGGGATGTACGTTTATGTTGCTCTAGAAATATAAGAAGCGCCATCTGCTGGCTGTTTCAAGTTCCATATTCTCCCTCTGAATTGTGCCAAGATCTGGAAAGCTGTCTCTAGAAAGGGCAAGTCCAATTTCTGAGTAAGAATTGGGAGGATTGGGGATCTGTGACTGGATGACCTGAAGCAACACATTATCGTGGGAAAAGACAAATTTGTTGACTGGGCGGGCTATAAATGTGCTTACTGAAACACAATTGAGTTTCCTTAATCCCTCCATCAGCCCTTTTATTCTTCTCGTACTATGATCTCTAAATGACTGTACACTATTTTCAGCCTCTAGTGTAGTCATCGCTACTCCAAACGCGACCGAGCGTAATAGGGGAGTCTAAGTCCTGTTGTGTCAGTACGGGAGTTATGCTTTGCGTTACAAAGGATAAGTCCCACCGCGAGACCGCTACGGTCGCAGGTTCGAATCCTGCCTCGGGCATGGATGTGTGTGATGTCCTTAGGTTAGTTAGGTTTAACTAGTTCTAAGTTCTAGGGGACTAATGACCTCAGAAGTTGAGTCCCATTGTGCTCAGAGCTATTTGAACCATTTGTTGACTGGACGATTTTAAACACGGGTAGTTATTTGTGACAAACATTATAGAAGAAGAAATCTAGACCATCAACACCAAAATTTTGCATCTTATAACTCTCATTTCACTAAGACTAGAAAGAATGCTCATAGCCATTTCATTTAAGAAAGTAATCATGGAGAGATGACTAGGGTTATCGCGGTTATGGTCTTTAGACACGAAACAGGAGAATGGAAAGGATGGGATTGCTCAGCGATCAGGGATTCTTCAAAGAAACGATTTTGGTAGCAGTCTCAAATTATTTCCAAAACAGCTCTATGAACGGAGTTCTGTAGACCAGAAAGGGTTCACTCATAATTCCCCAGAACGAGAGTTTTATTGAGCTATGAAATTGTTTCCGAAATCGTTAATTTCACAGCGTATTCATTCACAGGATTTGAATAAGAATTTCAGTTGCAAAAACATGTAGACTGTTTGTGCATTGTTAACTCCGGTTAACTAACTATAAAATAGTTTCTTCAATGTTAAGAGTTTGTCGAAACAGTATACACGTGATAAAATTTAGTCTGGTTGTAAAATAATTTAACATATTAGGAAAGGCATAGTGGACATACTAAGAATATTCGCTGGCCAGTTGACAAGTATCCATTTATTTCAAACTTAAGCACTTCTTAATTTAAACAGATAATAAACCATAAATTCGTGTTGTTATTCTTTCATGGAGTTCGATTTTGGAAATAAAATAGAAGATTTTATAGTAATGAAAGAGTTGGGAAGAGTAATCAGGCAATTACGCAGGGCATCGGAGTTGGCCCACAAAGCGAAGGACAAAGTTTTTACTGCACATTAAACAGGACATTACGAAGTTTCCATAAGGCTCGGCTTAACGGCAGAGTTATTACGGAACTCCAGGCTCCATCTGGAGTTTTTAATTGCCAGTTTGCCACCAGTCTACATCACGCACGACTGTTACCGTGCTCAAGACTTTACGATCACAAGTAGTAATAAAGGACAGCTATATGTGTATGAAACTAGTTACCCGTAACAAAATTTATAAAAACATAAGTAATCAAAAAACGTCGTAAAATAAATATGTGTTATGAGGCCTCCAATTGCGAAATCAAACGACAAGTTATCTTAACAATCTAGTGTAAGTAACTAGAGAAAATAATCATCCATGGTGACTGGAATGAAGGGCATGAGGGCATTTGAGAGGGACCGTAATATAGAAGCGCTGAACTAAAGTTCTAGTCATTTAGTATAGAGCTATATATTTTCTGCCTACAGACGAAAGCTAGATCTGCTATTGTTAATCTATTGGTTATTAGTTTCCCCAAGTTCTTGCACTTGCCTTTCCGGGGGTCTTTCTGCAAATCATGATTCACACTGACAGTCGCTGACCACAACTAAGATATAGTTCCATTTTATGCTTGTGTACGTGCATTTAACTTTTGTCCATTTATTAAATGTTTACGGGATGATTCAGTGGGTAAAACATTTCATTTCATGTCTCACGGCAATAAATCAAATTTATGTTGTGACAGCTAGTTCCTTTTCGTAGTTACTTGTAGATGAGTCCCTTCATTAACATGTCCATTTGTGGTGTGGTACCTGCACTTTCATGTTTTATTGAGCCACACCTAGCAATTTTTATTTAATAAGATATTATACGGTTTTGAACATTGTTTCTTTTGACGTTATATGACTTTATGGGAAACGGTCCTTCCCTGTCGGTCACTGGGGATCGTATTTTTCACATTTTAGGGGTATGCTAAACAGCTCTACTAACACCTCACTAAATGCTGACGGAATAAACTATACATGGACATTACATAGAAATGCTTAGATTTGCTGTAGACATAGCAGTGTCAGCAAAATCTGAAAACAAGTTTGAAAAGGCCATAGAATGTATGACCACGATTTTTTGGTAAAGATATAATATGAGAATAAATCAAATTACAAGAGAAATGACTGTATGTAGTAATGTTCCAGTAGCAATAAACCCATGTCTGCAGGGGCAGAATATGTAGCAAGTCACCAGTCTGAAGCACCTGGGTAGTTTAATAGCTAACAGAGGATGATTCATACCATGACGTATATGAATGAAAAATTGTATAAATTAAGACAGCATTAAACAAGAGGAAGAAGCTAATAATATAAAAAATAAATGTTAAACGCCATAAAACAGTATTTAAAAACATCTGTTTGGAAAGTTGCCTCAAAAGGCCTGAAGATTTGGACAGTAAGGGAACAAGAATGCATGAGGAGGACAAAAACTACAATACATGAGGGGGATAACGTAATAACTGTAATTGATGTTGTGGTATTAATTGATGATGTAGTATTAATTGAAGGGACTTGAGCAAGATAATGAAAATTAGGGAATGAGAATTACTGCCTACCAACCCACACATTAAGACCAGAAGAAGAAGAAAAAGAAAGGTCTACAGTTTATTGGACTCTGAGATATCTAATGATTGCTGCTCATGATCTATTCCTGAAGAGGGCAGTCCTTGCTAACCGGAGTAGCGGTAAGGTGATATAAGACACAGTCATTCGTCGCATGCAGGTTCGAAAGGCGTCTTTCGCAATAACTTTTACCTACAGATCTATGACCTTCCAGTTATGACCCAAAATTTCACACACGGTGTATGGTATGTATACCTCATTACATCATGGTGGTTGTGCTTTTATAGTGATATTTCCCCATCATGTTAATCAGTCACTACACCCTTGGTGACATGTGTTGCTGTTGGTGATACAGAGGACGAGAAGCACGTCAATTTTCGGTGTCAGAGTTGCTTTGACACATAACAATAAGGACAAGAATGACCAAATATATGAAAACCTCTATTGGTTTAACAGTAGTGCCATATTAAGCAGAGATGGTAGAGCCACTCCCAGAGCCATTCCACACGCTGCTCTCGGCGTCCAATCATCAACGACCTACTCTGAGCGCAGTTAGTTGGTGTGTTTCACCCTACCTCATGACTAATTGTCAGGGCGCGGAGCACACTCTCCACATCCATGATACTGCGACATCAGAGACAGGCGACGGCATGTAAATCGCTGCTGCTTATTTCCTTACTTACCAAAGGTGGAACATAAATTGAAGTATTGTAAATAATTATCGGTCCATGACATCGTTGTGCGCTAGCTTACGGAACAGGGAGCGCAGCCAGATATGGTTTCAGGCAGTTTTCCAGGCTTGTTTAGGAAAATGTTGGACCTGTTCCCAAACCGCACCTCAGAAAATACACTGTTCATTCACGTTAATATGACCATGTATCAAAAGCCTGCGTAGTCATCTTTTGCAGAGCGGGCTCCTGCGAGACACGCAGATTTATTTAGCCATGCCGTCTCCAGTACCGTAGCTGTTTGCACCAGGATTCACGGTTGGGGAGCCATGTAGCGAACAGCCCGATCGTGTTGGCCCCATAGATTCTCGATTGGGTTTATATCTGGTGCGTTTGGTAGTCGGGGGAGTATGGTAAACTCATTGGCCTGCTCTTAGAGCCACTCACTTACCCTGCGAGCTTCATGACACGTTGTAGTATCCTGCTGGCAGGTGACATCGAACTGAGAAACTGAATGTAGAGGTGAATATGGTACCCGAGAATAGATTCATAGCTATGGTGAACAACTGTGCTTCCAGAATGACGACATAACCCAGGGAGTGGCACGAAATCAATCTGACCACAAGAGTCAGTCCTCTGGGCTGGACCTTTCCAGCTATTTTTGCAATGTGTTTGATATTCCTCTAATGGAGCATAAATTGTAATTCATCTGAAAAGGTGATCAGTCGCCATTCAGTTGACCCACATTTTTGGTATAGGCCGGCAAATTCCAGCCTTCGTCGCCCATGAACGCCACTCAGCATGGGTGCATGAACCTGGAGCCTGCTGCGATGCCCCAATACGCTGAACACTCGTTGAGGAGACTGTTGGTAGCCCATTGATTCATCTGGACGGTGAGTTGCTCAACAACGGCACGTCTGTTCGCTCGTACGCACCACCCTCACCGTCATTCATACCTGTCATCTATGGCCCCTGCTTCAATACAGTTACCTCAGCGCCGGATTTGGATAGCGCCATTTTGACACCCACGGTGTAATTTAACCACAGCGGCACGCGAACAGTTTACAAACTTAGCCGTTTCGGAAATTCTTCCACCTTAGGTCCGAAAGTCAATGATTATGCCCTTTAGGATGTCAGATACATCGCTCTTTTCCCGCATTACAACAACCGCAATGTTGTGCGAACCCCCCCGAGATGCTTTATATACCATCCACTGCTGGTGTTGCCACCCATCGTTGTTATGGTCTTCAGTCCTGAGACTGGTTTGATGCAGCTCTCCATGCTACTCTATCCTGTGCAAGCTTCTTCATCTCACAGTACTTACTGCAACCTACATCCTTCTGAATCTGCTTAGTGTATTCATCTCCTGGTCTCTCTCTACGATTTTTACCCTCCACGCTGCCCTCCAATGCTAAATTTGTGATCCCTTGATGCCTCAAAACATGTCCTACCAACCGATCCCTTCTTCTAGTCAAGTTGTACCACAAACTTCTCTTATCTCCAATCCTATTCTATACCTCCTCATTAGTTACGTGATCTACCCACCTTATCTTCAGCATTCTTCTGTAGCACCACATTTCGAAAGCTTCTATTCTCTTCTTGTCCAAACTGGTTATCGTCCATGTTTCACATCCATACATGGCTACACTCCATACAAATACTTTCAGAAACGACTTCCTGACACTTAAATCTATACTCGATGTTAACAAATTTCTCTTCTTCAGAAACGATTTCCTTGCCATTGCCAGTCTACATTTTATAACCTCTCTACTTCGACCATCATCAGTTATTTTACTCCCTAAATAGCAAAACTCCTTTACTACTTTAAGTGTCTCATTTCCTAATCTAATACCCTCAGCATCACCCTATTTAATTTGACTACATTCCATTAACCTCGTTTTGCTTTTGTTGATGTTCATCTTATATCCTCCTTTCAAGACACTGTCCATTCCGTTCAACTGCTCTTCCAAGTCCTTTGCTGTCTCTGACAGAATTACAATGTCATCGGCGAACCTCAAAGTTTTTACTTCTTCTCCATGAATTTTAATACCTACTCCGTTCGCCCCAGTAGCTGAGTGGTCAGCGTGACGGATTGCCGTCCTCTGGGCCCGGGTTCGATTCCCGGCTGGGTCGGAGATTTTCTCCGCTCAGGGACTGGGTGTTGTGTTGTGTTCATCATCATTTCATCCCCATCCGGCGTGCAGGTCGCCCAATGTGGCGCCGAATGTAATAAGACCTGCGATATGGCGGCCGGACCTGCCCCGCGAGGGGCCTCCCGGCCACTGACGCCAAACGCTCATTTCCATTTCATTTCCAATACCTACTCCGAATTTTTCTTTTGTTTCCTTTACTGCTTGCTCAATATACAGATTGAATAACATCGGGGAGAGGCTACAACCCTGTCTCACTCCTTTTCCAACCACTGCTTCCCATTCATGACCCTCGACTCTTATAACTGCCATCTGGTTTCTGTACAAATTGTAAATAGCCTTTCGCTCCCTGTATTTTACCTCTGCCACCTTCAGAATTTGAAAGACAGTATTCCAGTTAACGTTGTCAAAAGCTTTCTCTAAGTCTTCAAATGCTAGAAACGTAGGTTTGCCTTTTCTTAATGTTTCTTCTAAGATAAGTCGTAAGGTTGGTATTGCCTCACGTGTTCCAACATTTCTACGGAATCCAAACTGATCTACCCCGAGGTCCGCTTCTACCAGTTTTTCCATTCGTCTGTAAAGAGTTCGCGTTAGTATTTTGCAGCTGTGACTTATGAAACTGATAGTTCGATAATTTTCACATCTGTCAACACCTGTTTTCTTTGGGATTGGAATTATTATATTCTTCTTGAAGTCTGTGGGTATTTCGCCTGTCTCATACATCTTGCTCACCAGATGGTAGAGTTTTGTCATGACTGGCTCTCTCAAGGCCATCAGTAGTTCTAATGGAACGTTGTCTACTCCAAGGGACTTGTTTCGACTCAGGTCTTTCAGTGCTCTGTCAAACCCTTCACGCAGTATCTTATCTCCCATTTCATCTTCATCTAAATCCTCTTCCATTTCCATAATATTGTCCTCAAGTGCATCGCCCTTGTACGAGTATAAACCCTCTATATACTCCTTCCACCTTTCTGCCTTCCCTTCTTTGCTTAGAACTGGGTTGCCATCTGAGCTCTTCATATTCATACAAGTGGTTCTCTTCTCTCCAAAGGTCTCTTTAATTTTCCTGTAGGCAGTATCTATCTTACCCCTAGTGAGACAAGCCTCTACATCCTTACATTTGTCCTCTAGCCATCCCTGCTTAGCCATTTTGCACTTCCTGTCGATCTCATTTTTGACACGTTTGTATTCCTTTTTGCCTGCTTCATTTACTGCATTTTTATATTTTCTCCTTTCATCAATTAAATTCAATATTTCTTCTGATACCCAAGGATTTCTATTAGCCCTCGTCTTTTTACCTACTTGATCCTCTGCTGCCTTCACTACTTCATCCCTCACAGCTACCCATTCTTCTTCTACTGTATTTCTTTCCCCCATTCCTGTCAATTGTTCCCTTATGCTCTCCCTGAAACTCTGTACAACCTCTGGTTCTTTCAGTTTATCCAGGTCCCATCTCCTTAAATTCCCACCTTTTTGCAGTTTCTTCAGTTTCAATCTGCAGTTCATAACCAATAGATTGTGGTCAGAATCCACATCTGCCCCTGGAAATGTCTTACAATTTAAAACCTTTTTCCTTAATCTCTGTCTTACCATTATGTAATCTATCTGATACCTTTTAGTATCTACAGGATGCTTCCAGGTATACAACCTACTTTCATGATTCTTGAAACAAGTGTTAGCTATGACCACCCACCGTTGTGAGTGGTTATTTCACATAGACGTCGAATATAGGCACTGATGACATTACAGTCACTGGACATACGTCATACACGTATAGTATACAACACACAGAACAAAAGTTACACGATTCACAGAAAGATGGAGGGTACGACAATTAAATGAACAAAATGAATATGGAGGGAAAATGTAACAGAGTTCTTTCAGTTACACTGTCTCTTCCCCTGCAACAAATAAATGGTTCAAATGGCTCTGAGCACTATGGGACTTAACATCTGTGATCATCAGTCCCCTAGAAATTAGAACTACTTAAACCTAACTAACCTAAGGACATCACACACATCCATGCCCAAGGCAGGATTAACTGACCCGGGGGGCCGTGCGGCTCGAGGCGCTACAGTCTGGAATCACGTGACCGCTACGGTCGCAGGTTCGAATCCTACCTCGGGCATGGATGTGTGTGATGTCCTTAGGTTAGTCAGGTTTAAGTAGTTCTAAGTTCTAGTGGACTGATGGCCTTAGAAGTTAAGTCCTATAGTGCTCAGAGCCATTTTGAACCGAGGCAGGATTCGAACCTGCGACCGTAGCGGTCACGCGGTTCTAGACTGAAGCGCCTATAACGGCAAGGCCACATCGGCCGGCTCCCCTGCAACAGTTGAAGTAGATTTTCTATAACATCCCATGTTAACTCCTTTCTGGACAGAACATCATTATGTATGGTGCTAGAAAATGAAGTCGATAGTTATTGCATAATATACCCCAGTTCCTGGCACAGACCTCTGCGAACATAGTGTAACAAGCCTTAGCTGGCGCTTGCTGTTCTAAAATGAATGCGTCGATGTCAGTTTCTATTTATGAATTATCTGAAACAACTCTTGGTAGTTTTCTGCGGTTCGCAGTTTTTGCTGGGAAGCTTATATTTCCATTTTATTTATCCTTCATTCTTATTCGTACATCCTTTTTTATAATTATGAGAACAATCTGAATGCTTTTTATACAAAAAATGTGTATCCTCGAAAGCTGTCACCCAGGTGCTTTAACATTTAACTTAGATAGAATCTCATAAAAATAATAAAAATCTTTAACGTTAATACAAATTACATTTTTCAATAACATATGGATATCTCCCTTTCTAATGTACAAAACTAATACCACATTGTATATCAAGAAACCTCTTTGAAAATTATCTTTGGAGTATAATGGTCCTTGCCCTACTTTTGCGCCGTGTAAAGCAAGTTGTTGTGAAATATTATCGGTGTAAGCCGGTTCTGTCAAGTCATGACGTACGTACACTGCTTGTCATAACCGTAAAATAATTTACAAATCTGAACTGAAAAAGACAGTTTACTTGAATGTTTGTCATGACAATGTTTGTATTCATAAAACGTCGTAATAAACCATCAACAGCCACCAATATCTGTACTGAGTCATTTCTTGAAGCAGGCAAGTGCCACATCATTGAACAGAAACTGATAAATCATTTCATACCGTGGACCACTGAAACCTTTGAAAACATAAGTAGAGCTCACATTTCTATATAACTACTACACAAATGGACTATTTTTAAATTGCTAGTGATGATTCAGTAAAGTCGCAAGTTACATATATTGCCGATTATAGTTAGTAATACCACTGTATTAAATGCGGAAGATTCAATTATGATCAACGGCATGAGCATGCAGAAGGCAATGGAAACAACTGCATTAAAGATACATAAACTGCATCCGTAGGACATGTGGCATGAAAATGAAAACATGTCATGACGATCTCTCAACTGGCAAAATATCACGGAATAGTTTCCATTCAGAACTCTGCCAGGGGACTCCTAAGGAGGAGATGACCATTAGAAGAAATACTGAACAATCAACGAAAGGCTAACGTTCTACGAGTCAGGGCGTGGAATGTCAGAAACTAGAACATGGTAGGGAAGCTAGAAAATCTGAAAAGGGAAATGCGAAGGCTCGATCTGGACATAGTAGGGGTCAGTGAAGTTAAATGGAAAGAAAAGAAGTATTTCTGGTCGGATGAGTATAGGATAATACCAACAGAAGCGGAAAATGGTAGAACGGTAGCAGGATTCGTTATAAATAGAAAGGAAGGGCAGAGAGTGTGTTACTGTGAACAGTTCAGTGACACCGTTGTTCTTATCAGAATCGACAGCCAACCAACACCGACGACATGATAATTCGGGCATACATGCAGGCTGAAGATGAAGAGGTGGAGAAAGTATTCAAGGATACTGAAAAAGTAGTACAGCACACAAAGGGAGACGAAAATCTAGTAGTCATGGGGGACTGGGGAAGGAGTAGAAGAAATGATTACAGGAAAACATGGGTATGGGAAAAGGAATGAGAGAGAGAAAGACTGAGTTCAGTAATAAATTTCAGCTAGCAATAGCGCATACTCTGTTCAAGAATCAGAAGATGAGGAGGTATACTTGGAAAGGACCGGGTGATATGGAAAAATTTCACATACATTACATCATGGTCAGACAGAGATTCTCAAATCACATACTGGATTGTGAGGCGTAGCCAGGAGCAGATATAGACTCAGACCACAATGTAGTAGTGATGAAGAGCAGGCTGAAGTTTGAGAGGTCAGTGAGGAAGAACCATTGCGCAAAGAAGTGCGATTCTGAGTTACTAAGGAATGATGAGATACGCTTGAAGTTCTCTAAGGCTACAGATAAAGCAAAGAGGAATAGCTCAGTAGTCAGTACAGTTGAAGAGGAATGGAAATCTCTAACAAGAGCAATCACATTAGTTAGAAAGAAAATCAGAGATACGAAGAAGGTAACTGCGATGAAACCGTGGGTAACAGAAGAAATACTTCAGCTGAAAGATGAAAGAAAGAGGTATAAAAATGTTCAGGGAGATTCAGGAATACAGGAAGACAAATCGCTGAAGATTGAAATACGAGGGTTGGTTCTTTAAAAGTGACAAATGTTTGTTTACAACTTATACAAAATAGATAAATGTTTCAAAGTTTTACTGTCCTTCAGAGTAGTCACCAGAATTGTCTATAACCAGCACCAGTTGTGTTGATAGTTCGAGAGGAGTGGTCTATTTCCCGAATCTCTGTAACAGTTCAGAAGCGAATTCCAAGAAGTGCTCTCTTCGTCTTAGGAATGAAGTTGAAATCACAAGGGCTTAAGTCCTGAGGCTGTGGTGGATTGCAGGCTGAGTTCCAAAACTGAACAGCTTAGAGAAAGATGCGGTGGCAGTTTCTCCAGGATCCCCCCATCATTTTGTAGGACAATGCCCGGTCTCGTGTGGAACCAACCTGCGACTGATTTGGTCGATCGATGGGGCTTGATTCCTGAGGTGAAGCAACCATTTTATGGCATTCTATTCAGAACTGTTACAGAAATTCGTCAGGCAGAAGACCGCCCCACTCGATGTGTAAACACATCAGGCGCTGCTAAATGTGTCCTACGAGTTCCGCATTGCTGGCTAGGGGCTATACGCAATGCTGGTGACCACTCTGAAGGACAGGAAAACTTCGAAATATGTGTCTGCTTTGTGTAGGTTGTAAATAAATATTTGCCACTACTGAAGTTCCAACCCTCGTAAATAGCAAGCGAAGGGAAGCTAAGACCAAATAGCTGAATGAAAATGTGAAAAAATCTAAAAAGGAATAATTGTCGAAAGGAGATGATTCATCATATAGGAAAGTCAAAATTAAAAGCAAGGGTGGTAACATTAAGAGTGCAACGGGATCTACACAAGTAAATGTAGAGGAAAGAGTACACTGGAAGTGGCTATGAGAGTGAAGGTTTGTTTTTTGTGACAGAAGAAGGGACAGGAGCCGATTTAGAAGAGATAGGGGATCCATTATTACAGTCAGAATTTACGCGATCTTTGGAGGACTTAAGATGAAATAAGAAAGATGGGATAACTAACAGTTCATCGGATTTTCTAAAATTATTGAGGCAAGTGGCAACAAAACGATTATTCACATTGGTGTTTAGAATGTATGAGTCTGGCGAAATACCATGTGCCTTTCGGAAAAATATCATCCACACTATTCCGAAGACTACAAGAGGTGACAAGTGCGAGAATTCAGCTTAAAAGCTGATGCATCCATGTTGCTGACAACAATAATATACAGAAGAATGGAAAAGGAACTTGACAATGTGCTAGATGACGATCAATTTGGCTTTAGAAAAGGTAAAGGCACGAGAGAGGCAATTTTGACGTTGCGGTTGATAATGGAAGCAGGGTAAAGAAAAATCAGGACGCTTTCATGGGATTTGAGACTTGGAAAAAGCGTTCGACAATATAAAATGGAGCAAGATGTTTGAAATTCTGAGAAATATGGGGGTAAGCTGTAGGAAGATGCTGGTAATATACAGCATGTACAACAGCCAAGAGGGAATAATAAGGGTGGACGATCGAGAACTAAGTGCTCGGATTAAAAAGGGTGAAAGACAGGGATGTAGTATTCCACCACTACCGTTCAATCTGTACATTTAAGAACCAATGATGGATATTAAGGAAAGGGTGGAAGAATATCAATGGTACCTATTGCTGATGATATTGCTATCCTGAATAAATGTGAAGATTTGCTGAGTAGCAATAACAGTACAGGATATGGATTGAGAGTAAACCGAAGAAAGACAAAAGAAATGGGAAGTAGCAGAAATGAGAACAGCGAGAAATTTAAAATATGGATTGATGGTCACGAATTAGATGAAATTAAGGAATTCTACTACCTAGTCAGCAAAATAACCAATGATCGACGGAGCAAAGAGGACATCAAAAGAAGACTAACACTGGGGAAAAGGGTATTTCTGGCCAAGAGAAGTTTACTTGTTTGAATGTACGTTTGGAGCCCGGAATTGTACGGTAGTGAAACATGGGCTTGAGAGAACCAGAACAGAAGAGAATCGAAGCAATTGAGACATGGCGCCACAGACCAATGTTTAAAATTAGATGGACTGATAATGTAACGTATCGGGGTTCTGTGCAGACAAGGAGAGGAAGACACTGTAAATATGTGGAAGCCGCTGTAAAGGAGAAGGAACAGGATGATAGCAGATGTGTTAAGACATCAGGGAATGACTTCCCTGGTACTAGAAAGAGCTCTAGAGAGCAAAAACTGTGGAGTAAGAGTTTGGAATACATCCAGTAAATAATTGAGGACGTATGTTCAAGTGCTACTCTGAGATGTAGAGGTTGGCACGGGGGAGGGATTTTGTGTCGGGTCGCATGAAACCAGTCAGAAGACTGATGATTCAAAAAAAATAAAGTACCATCGTGGCAGATAGCTATAACACGGAATCGGATGACGTTGTAGTGAGAAAGACCAACGATAACTCGTCGCACTGTTTTCATTCCTACCAGTATTGCCTTGGGAGAGAGTCAGGGTAGTTAATGGCTGTGTAAGGCGTTAGAAGACAGGCCTACTACTCTGGCCGTCAGGTCTGCCGATACTTTTTCTGCAGCGCAAGTTGCTCCAGCTGCCTTCTGCTTAATTAACTCCCAAAGATTGATGGCGGCCTGTCAATGAACTGGCCAGAAAGTACGCCCTGGAGCAGCGCTTGCTACTAAACGAAGCAAGGAAAAACGGAGGCGAACTTGAGAAAACTGCAATTCCGAAACGTACTGTAGAAAGTACCCACACGTTATCGTTACTTTCAGTCTCGTGTAAAAAAAATGGTTTAAGAGGATAACATTATTTTGCAGCTATCACATGGTTAAAGAGATTACAACTGAATTACACATATTGCGGTTAACTTTGGCTATAGACGTTAAACAGCGTGTTCCATTTCTTTGCACTGTCACGACATTAAATCTACGATGAAGGAATTACACAAGGCGCTGATACTAAAAGAGAAATAATTTTTTTTTATGTGCAGCAGACTGAAGAGATTTTCTGGAAATTTTGGCGTTCTAGTCTGGTTCATCAACTACATGAAGCTCGGCGCCAAGGTGACAGTTAAAACTCTATGCAAATCGGAATTACTGCCATAATCTTTGATACCCTGTATAAGGAACATATTGTGCTATTAAGTGCTTACAGTCTGTAACTGTATAGTGCATAACACGAGAAAGACTACACACAGTGGACTAGAAGCAAGCATGACATATTTTTTGCAACAATAACACGAGGAAAATTATTTCATTCACAAAAGAAAAGTAATATACTCAAATAATCAATACTCCTGACAGAAAAAGGATCTTTCTTCAACTCTTATCAGGGCTGACCTGAAAAAACAAAGTTATCATATGCCGATGCTTACAGTGATATATAATACACTATAAAATATCAATAACACAAAATAAATAAAAACGTAGTTACAATCATAAATCGACTCTCTCCCTCTCCCTCTCCCTCTCCCTCTCCCTCTCCCTCTCCCTCTCCCTCTCCCTCTCCCTCTCCCTCTCCCTCTCTCTCTCTCTCTCTCTCTCTCTCTCTCTCTCTCTCACTTCACACACACACACACACACACACACACACACACACACACACACACACACAGAGAGAGAGAGAGAGAGAGAGAGAGAGAGAGAGAGAGAGGAGGGGGGCGGGGGATGATTACAAGAATGGAAGAAGCTTTTTAAGAAATGAGATATTTGTCATCGCAGTTTTCAACCATTGACGGTTTGTATTAAAATTCGGTGAGGATGAGAGAGACTGTTCTACATCTGTGTGTGTAGCGGGATGAGAGACACTGTTCTACATCTGTGTGTGTAGCGAAATAGCTCACGAACAATGTGTAAGGTATTACAAGGTATAACATAGAAATTTTTACTGAAAAATACAGTTAGCGTGATATAGGAATGACAGTGTTGAAGTAGCTCTAATCTGCCTCCTTCTACAACGTGAGCTATTGCCAAAACTTGTATGTGTCGGAAAGTACTTTCATTGCAGTCCCGAGCTACACGTTTGATTCGATTTCTCACCAAACAATTCAGTAAGCAAAGCAAAGAAGCTATTATTTCGATTAATTCTGTGCCTGACTCATTAATAGGAAGTCACTCAACAACATAAAATTGTATAAACTATTCCCTCAAATATAACACAGACAAAAATATATAACGGTAACAACGACGCAAACATGTTTTGTTAAATAGTTTTACAAAATATAATTTAAGCGAGGATAACTGTCGGCGCCGTTGATCCACAATGACGATTCTCTCACAATGCAGCAATATCACAGTACATCAAAAATAGTTTGCAGAGCCAAATGAACAGAAACACTTTCAATTTTACATTCGTGTCACCACAGTCACATTGTATTTACATGCCTACAAAAAAAAAAAAATGGTTCAAATGGCTCTGAGCACTATGCAACTTAACTTCTGAGGTCATCAGTCGCCTAGAACTTAGAAGTAATTAAACCTAACTAACCTAAGGACATCACACACATCCATGCCCGAGGCAGGATTCGAACCAGCGACCGTAGCGGTCGCTCGGTTACATGCCTACAATCACACTACATTCAGCGTAAATAATTATTGTACTGCAGTGGCAAAACTGTATCTTAATTTCATCTTACAAGATGCCTATTGCAGTGCACGCCATTTGTATTTAATTACACAAAAACCTCCCTCGTGAATGACTGTATCTATCAGTCAAAACCGGATCAAAATTTCTTCATAACTTCTTGAGGTGAATCTGCACGTACAAACGGACGTGAGGAGGTGGCTTAACTTTATATACACGGTCTGAAAAGCTTGGATGGGTGTTGCAGTGCATGTTGTGCTGAGAAATTATTGTTAAGAAAAAATTCTACACGTTGCGCCGTTTCCGACATAATTAGCATTGAAGTTAACCAAACAGGCCGTTGCGCGCAAATTCAAGCGACCCGCCAGGGGCAGTGTCGCCAAACGTGTTCTTCATTTGATTTATCAAAGTCAAAGAAAAGAAAGACACAGAAGTTGGAGGCGGACGGTAGTGAAGATCGAACCCGAGCCAGAGGCTTAGCAGTCTCGCATGATGTCACCTAAGTTGAGAACTGATGTTGGTTGTAACAGTCGGGCCGCTTGAATTTGCGCTTGCTACGGCATGACTGACGAACTTCAATGCTAATTAACTCGGAAACGGTACTACATACGGAATTATTTTCTTAACATTTATTTATTATCACACCCTACCCTGCAACACATGCTTTACAGACTATTTATGACCACCATTTATGCAGAGAAGAGAAGCTTTACAACAGTGCAGCATGTGACTGCTTTCCTTGAGTTAATCATATACACAAAAAAGGTTCTGCATCACCTCGGTTCCGAGAGTTCCTGAACCTGTACAGAAAATTGCAATACAGATCAACATAAATATGATTTCCGCCATCGCTCATGAAAACCAGACATTGCATGTTGTACCACCACACAGCGAGACCTTCAGATTGCTGCACACACTGGTACCTCTAATACCCAGTAGCACGTACTCTTGCATTAATGCATGCCTGTATCCGTCGTGGCACACTATCCAAAAGTTCATCTACGCACTGTTGGTCCAGATTGTCCCACTCATCAACGGCGATTCGACGTAGATCCCTCACAGTGGTTGGTGGGTCACGTCGTCCATTAAACAAGCCTTTTCAATCTCTCCCAGACATTTTTCGATAGGGTTCATGTCTGGATTACATGCTGGCCACTCTAGTCGAGCGATGTCGTTATCCTGAAGGAAGTCATTTGTCTACGTCTACCTGATTACTCTGTTATTCACAGTTAAGTGCCTGGCAGAGGGTTCGATGAACCACCTTTAAGCTGCCTCTCTGCCGTCCCATTCTCGTACAATGCGAGGGAAAAACAAGAACTTAAATTTTTCTGTGTGACCCCTGATTTCTCTTAGTTTATAGTGATGATCCTTTCTCCCTATGTAGGTAGGTGCCAGCAGAATGTTTTCGCAATCGGAGGAGAAAACTGATGACTGAAATTTCGTGAGAAGATCCCGTAGCAACGAAAAACGCCTTTCTTTCAATGATTGCCATTCCAGTTCACGTATCATGTCTGTGCAACTGTCTCTCCTATTTCGCGATAATAGAAAACGAGCAACCCTTCATCGAACTTTTTCGACGTAATCCGTCAGTCTCACCTAATGCGCATCCCATACTGCACAGCAATACTCCAGAATAGGGCTGACAAGTGTAGTGTAAGCAGTCCTTTTAGTAGATCTGTTGCACCTTCATAACTATAAACTATGGACATTGTGTGCTAGTAATGAATCGATTTCCAGTTTTGATTTGAACTGTGGCAAGCACGTGACAGATAAAACTACTGCTCTTGATGTTGACTCTAGAGTAGCGCTAAATATGCTTGAGTGTATTGAAAATTCACACGGACATATAATGTACTTCGGCAATTATTTCACCGGTCGAGATCTCTTGCTGTGTTTATGAAACACTGGATTTAAGACAATAGGTACAAGGCGAGAAAACAGAATGGAAATTTACGCACTACAAGAAATGAAGCCGTTGTAAGAGTTGCCTTATTGTACTTATGATTTTGACGTCAGGTGGTGAAGTCACGTTTGTCAAATGGAATAATTATAAATGTGTCTGTATTGGCACAAGTTTTGATGCTCTGGAGGAACTCGCTTTTACAAGTAGGTGCAATGGAATAGCAAATCATAAAATCAAAATCCAACAGCCACAGCTAATAAATAGTTACAATATAAATATGGTAGGAGTAGACCATAATGGCTAGCCTGTTGGGGAATATGCCACTTCTTTAGGTGGCTAGAAATGGTACTGGGCTCTCTTCACGAGAATAATTGATAAGGGTGTTGTGAACAGCTGGTTCATATATCACACATGAAGCAATCTCTGGGTTCATTGGATTTACGACGATGTTTTGCTCTTCAGTATCTGATAATGGCTATCATTCGCAGAACGAGACGTCCCTTATGGACACAAATCATTCCATGAAATGAGATGTGTTACAGAGGATGACTTTATGTCAACACGTAATTGCCAAAGGTATTGTCAGTTTCCTGGGTACAAAGGCAGACCACTGAGATTTTTTAGGAGAAGTAAAATTATCCATTGTCACAACTGCTTTGACTCTAACCCCACAAAATAAGATGGAACAATTTATGAACATAAACATGTGGTTAGAACTGTAAAGCATAACTTTTTACATTGACAAATGTATTTAAGGTGAGTTTTTAAAATAATAAACCTCTTTCTTCTGAAACTCTAAGATATTTCTGATACAAAAATATAATAAATATGAATAATATAATGAGTATACGTAATTTGGTTTAGTGTGTGTAATTTACCATTAAAATAATAATAATGCTGTAACACTTTGCGTACAAAAATTGTTATCCAACAGAAATACGACATCTAAACTTTTGTATAAACATCAGACAGTGTATGATCCCAGTGATCTGTTTATAGATCAGGCAATTATGTTCATCGGAGGACTTTTAAAAAATAAGTTAAGGATTTATTAATGTTAATTGACACAAGTATATTACATGAACATAGCAAAACATTGTCACATTCCAAAAAATTGTAAATAGAATGGTATTCGTTATTCCAACTTTTCCTAATTAATTACAAAGTATGCCTTAGGCTATATGGTGAATAAAAACACACAAAACGTGCAAAGTCAGTATTCTTGCTATGCTTTAACGACTGACTATTGGAAATATGGTATTTACTATATAATATAGATTACCAGGAATGATCTGACTCAATAGTACGTTCCACGTCTTTTATTTTAGATGGTTCGCAAGTATCGGCGACAAATGTCTGGCAAGATTGGTCATTGGAGTCAATGGAAGGCGCTGTAAATGCTCTGATAGGTCATATGGGTTCTTTCAGGGCTGCTCGACAGTTCAACTTGCCACAGACAACGATTGAACGACATGTGGCAAAGAATGGTGCTAATCCTGGCTATACAGTTCTGAGAAAGTTAGGACCAATCACTAGTGTGTTTACCCCAGAACAAGAGGCAGAACTTAAAGACTACTTAACACAGATGGAAGGACAGTATTTTGTCCTAACACTTAAAGAACTTTGTGAACTTGCTTTTCAGATAGCTGAACGAAACAATATCAAACATCCATTTAATACTGCAGCCAAATCTGCTAGAAGAGATTGGTTAAATGGGTTTCTTGCACGAAATCCTACCTAACAATACGAAAACCAGAGGCCACATCAATCGCACGAGCAATGGGGTTTAATCGAGTTGCGGTAGATCGGTTTCTCGATCTGTTACAAAGTCAATTAGACGCATTCAAGTTTACGAGAGACAGAATTTTCAATTGCGATGAGACTGGTTTAACAGTCATTCCAAAAGGTTACACAAAGGTGGTTGCTTTGAAAGGGCGCATTCAGGTGGCAGCAGTTACTTCGGCAGAAAGAGGCCAGACTGTGGCTGCAAAAACCTGTGTTTCAGTGTCGGGGTGCTACGTACCACCTACGTTAATATATCCTCGAAAACGAATGCAACAAGCGTTTGAGACTGGCCTGCCCCCTGGTGCCTGGGCAGAAGTCCAAGAAACTGGTTGGATGACGAAGGCATTATTTTTGACTTGGTTTAAGAAGTTTATTGCATTTACTGGAACGTCAAAGGAAAGACCAATACTTCTCATATTAGACGGCCACAAAACGCACACCAAGAATTTAGAACTGATAGATGTGGCCCGCGAAAATGGCGTTGTTTTGCTGCGTTTGCCACCACACTGCTCACACCGTCTTCAACCATTGGACATGGCATTTATGAAACCTCTCAGTAAATTTTACGAAAGTGAAGTAAGATCGTGGCTTCGCACCCATCCTGGAAAAGTTGTTAAGCTGCATCAGATCGCAAGTTTATCCGGCAGAGCCTTCATTCATTCAGCTACTATGTCCACAGTAGTGAACGGGTTTCGGAAAACAGGCATTTGGCCTGTAAACAGAAATGTGTTTCAAGAAAGTGATTACCTTCCCTGTTCAACTACAGACATTCATCAAGCTCACACATCTGAAGTTACAGAAACGGAAGGCCAAATACCAGAGATGTTCTCAAGACGTAAAACACCTGAACAATTAACAATTGACGATCAAGCCTCTGTCTTGTCTAACTTTCAGGTTACCAGCCCTGAAACTGTGTTAGCTATTCCAAAGGTGGGTAAAAAACCAATAGGAAACCATCTAACAGGCGTGGAAAACCCGTTGTTTCAACCGAATCTCCTGATAGGTGTGAACTACACTCCTGGAAATGGAAAAAAGAACACATTGACACCGGTGTGTCAGACCCACCATACTTGCTCCGGACACTGCGAGAGGGCTGTACAAGCAATGATCACACGCTCGGCACAGCGGACACACCAGGAACCGCGGTGTTGGCCGTCGAATGGCGCTAGCTGCGCAGCATTTGTGCACCGCCGCCGTCAGTGTCAGCCAGTTTGCCGTGGCTGCATCGCAGTCTTTAACACTGGTAGCATGCCGCGACAGCGTGGACAAGAACCGTATGTGCAGTTGACGGACTTTGAGCGAGGGCGTATAGTGGGCATGCGGGAGGCCGGATGGACGTACCGCCGAATTGCTCAACACGTGGGGCGTGAGGTCTCCACAGTACATCGATGTTGTCGCCAGTGGTCGGCGGAAGGTGCACGTGCCCGTCGACCTGGGACCGGACCGCAGCGACGCACGGATGCACGCCAAGACCGTAGGATCCTACGCAGTGCCGTAGGGGACCGCACCGCCACTTCCCAGCAAATTAGGGACACTGTTGCTCCTGGGGTATCGGCGAGGACCATTCGCAACCGTCTCCATGAAGCTGGGCTACGGTCCCGCACACCGTTAGGCCGTCTTCCGCTCACGCCCCAACATCGTGCAGCCCGCCTCCAGTGGTGTCGCGACAGGCGTGAATGGAGGGACGAATGGAGACGTGTCGTCTTCAGCGATGAGAGTCGCTTCTGCCTTGGTGCCAATGATGGTCGTATGCGTGTTTGGCGCCGTGCAGGTGAGCACCACAATCAGGACTGCATACGACCGAGGCACACAGGGCCAACACCCGGCATCATGGTGTGGGAAGCGATCTCCTACACTGGCCGTACACCACTGGTGATCGTCGAGGGGACACTTAATAGTGCACGGTACATCCAAACCGTCATCGAACCCATCGTTCTACCATTCCTAGACCGGCAAGGGAACTTGCTGTTCCAACAGGACAATGCACGTCCGCATGTATCCCGTGCCACCCAACGTGCTCTAGAAGGTGTAAGTCAACAACCCTGGCCAGCAAGATCTCCGGATCTGTCCCCCATTGAGCATGTTTGGGACTGGATGAAGCGTCGTCTCACGCGGTCTGCACGTCCAGCACGAACGCTAGTCCAACTGAGGCGCCAGGTGGAAATGGCATGGCAAGCCGTTCCACAGGACTACATCCAGCATCTCTACGATCGTCTCCATGGGAGAATAGCAGCCTGCATTGCTGCGAAAGGTGGATATACACTGTACTAGTGCCGACATTGTGCATGCTCTGTTGCCTGTGTCTATGTGCCTGTGGTTCTGTCAGTGTGATCATGTGATGTATCTGACCCCAGGAATGTGTCAATAAAGTTTCCACTTCCTGGGACAATGAATTCACGGTGTTCTTATTTCAATTTCCAGGAGTGTATCTGAAGAAATTAAACGAAAATGAGTCCCCAAACGTGCTGCTTGTAAACGAAAGCTCTTCTCAAAGACGCTTAATAAACCTGGGATACCACCAAAAGGACATAATGACAACGAAAAAGTGACGAACGGTACTGATGTCTTAACCACCCCTTCATGCTCAAGGGATAATAATGTGAGGTCGAATGGCAACTAGGAAGAGAGCGAAGAATGTTTATGGTGTTATGACTTCTCTGAAGGAGACTGGATACGGTGTATTAGCTGCGGACGCCGGGCCCACGACACTTGTGCAGGGATAGAAAGTGATGATGACGAGGCTGTCCACATTTGTGTACTGCGTGAAAGTAAGACGCCTAAATAAAACGTAATACCTGATTCTACAATTCGCAGAACCATGTTTCGAAACCTTATCGTCACATGATTTCGTTATTCCAGTCCTTATTTAAGCTTTAGAGATGAATTCATGCTAGTTCCCCATCTTACCCCGCATATGTGACAAGACGGGGTATTGGTAGTTGATGTTTCAAATAGAGATATTTCTAACTAATTGTAACACCTTTGCAGGTTTCTTTGCATGTTATTGTAATTCAATCATTAAGCAAACAAATGATAATCAGACCTACTTGAATTCGTTTATTTTTGTCCCTTTTGTAAGGGTTTAATGTTGGCTTCCCCATCTTGCCCCGCCCTCCCCTTCATCGAGAAATGTATGTCCACACACACAAAACTAAGACATGACAGTACGATAACAAAACAGGGAGGCCTTTGTGGATCAGAAACACTTATTTTCGAACAGGCTTATAGACAGTGAAAACAATGATAAAAAGGGACTGAAAATGTTAAGAAAAGTCCTGGACCATTGGAGTCAATCAGCAAACCAAACAATACACAAATATCCATAGTGTCATTAGAGAAAACAGGTTAAGGTTCTATAGACGTATCGAAAGAATAAACCCAGACAAATCTGAAATCAAAAGAGAATAATTTGATAACATGTAAAATCAAAAACGGAAACGATGAAATGAACTGGCGAGATATAAACTGATCGGAAATTGGAAGGAATTATACAGAATATGTTCACAACCAACCAATTATACAGAATATGTTCACAACCACCAAATCTTCAGATTCAAAATTCACATATGGCAAGTTAATTAAGAGGAAAAAAAAAACTAAGAAGAAAATTGGAACAACATGATCTGACGAGTGAATGGAAGCCCACAGAAAGAGAATTAAAGGAATGTGAACACAAAGGAAGGCCAATGCCCACTTCCTAGTACTTTGTCTGATCCTAATGGATTTATTCATAAATAATAATAAACTTAACACGCCAAAGGAACGCTTCCCATAGGAATTGGCATTCTGGGTGTGTTAACTGAGATTCTACTGATAAGTGGAAAAAATCTTTTCTTCAGGCGTAGGTCTGAGTTCGTAGAATCGTCAAGTAAAGGAGGTTAGCTGATGGCTTCACTCTTCATTCCGAAGGTGACGAACTGCACTTTCACGCACTATCTCAGAAATTAAATGAGAAAGTTGAAATTACACTCAGAACTTCAGTAATAATGGAAACAAGAAAAATGGCAAGCACACATTTCCAGTATTCTGGGAAACTAATCTCCACAGACGTTACTACAAATGTCCCGTACATCTGGCGCTCTGCAACTTTTAGAAACTGCAAATACGTCACGTTTATTGTTATGTGTTTTGCGTAAGCTGCTATTTAATACTTTATTTTTCCGGACATCGAAAAGTTTTTAGAAACCCGAATTCTGTCTTCTTGCACGAAATAAACATCTTTACTTCTACTTAACTATTCATAAGATTCATAGAGCGAGGTGGCGCAAAGGTTAGCCCACTGGAATCGCATTCTGGAGGACGATGGTTGAAACCCGCGTCCGGCCATCCTGATTTAGCTTTTCCGTGATTTCCCTAAATCACTTAAGGCAATGCCCGTATGGCTCCTTTAAAAGGACACGGCCGACTTCCTTCCCCATCTTTCCCTAACCCGATGGGACAGATGACCTCTCTGTTTGGTCCTCTCCTGCCAAAATCAGCCAACCAACTCATCATACCTTTCTCCTACCGTTAGAGCAGTCAGTGATAATGCAAGAACACAGAAGTTTACGACTGGTTCCCTATGATAATGAATATGATCCGAAAACAGCCGGCTCTTCATACAACGTTATTATGATTAAGAACAACAACTCCTGTACGCGCGACCCACAGAAGGGAGTAAAGTTTACCACCATCAAATACGTAAGTATATCTTCTCATAAAATAGGACATGTTACGAAAGAAAAATATGAAAATTCCCTTTACAACGACAAATAACATTAAAACACGAACAAAATAGAAAAATTACACTAAAGAGAATATCTATAAAGTCTGAGGTGTGTATGAGGTATCATGATATGAGAGTGGTATGAAAATATTGACCATATGGGTAGAACACCCAATATACGAATCAAATAACACTTCTGCCAATACAATAATACAACAGCAGTGGCAAATTTTTAGAAATGAATCATAATGTTTGCTCTATTCAGGAAAAGTTAAATATCATATCTCTAAGGAAAGGAGGTAGACATTTGGGCATTATACAGGAAATGGAGAATTATGTTTCAAGAGGGATGAAACGTGATCAACTGCTGAACGAACAGAACGAGTTCCCCACTGTCCCTATACCAACATTTACGAAGAACTTGATAAACGACTGTGTCGAAAATGCACAAAATTCGAATTCGAGTAGCGGTCAAGCAGAAATTTTTTTAAATCTGTTTTGTATTGGGGGATCAGCTTTTCTGATCGGTGTCCGCAGGTATCATTTCATGTCAAATATCATTGTCTTTGGTATTATACATTCATTTCTGTTTGATATTATGCGATTGATATTATGCGATTAGCTTTTCTGATCGGTTGCCTCAGATACCATTTCATGTTGCATTTCATTTGTTTTGTATTATACATTCATTTTAGTCAGGGAGAATTCGTTTGATTCGGCATGACGCTTTTAATTTTTCCTCTTAGTATAATATTGCTGTTACGGATTTGACATCTAAGACTGGTGAGTAAAACTCAATTTTCCTGTATTTTATCGATGCCTCATTTCTGGCGCATGGAGCTTCGCACTATTTTCCAGCTTTTGTGTTATTTCTCAAGACGTATCTGCTACTGCAGAGAACAACAATGCGCATCGCACTTTGTCCATGAGTCGAACGCAGTATTTTGAGCTCTGTGTATTTAAATTCGTTTGCCAGGGTAGTGAGGCAAGACCTGTGTGCAAAGTAAATAAAAGGGGTTAGCTGTTTTGACGTAATATAGGAGAAAGTTAGGAGTCGGATTCCACTGGATATATGGTATTTCGTTTACGCAGTGGTTACTTTGTAGTGTACTATGGCACTATCTGTAGATGGCAGACACATTTATACATCGCAGTTTGGTGATAAACAGCTGCTGCGCTTCCCATGTTATCAGCTGGTAGGCTAGAGATGCTGCCTGTATACGAAAGTGAATAGGTATGATAAAAACGCTCCATCTAGTAAACTCTCTTGCTGTTGTAATCAACAGGAAAAATATTACACCAGCGGCTACAGTGCAAACTATTCTTTTGCAACGTCTTTTCAGTTTACATCCTCGGTGAATGGATGTCGTGCTCCGGTTCTTTTTTAAAATAAGATTATAATCAGTCCCTCATGAGTGCTGTGAGGCTCAGATTCTCTACAGCATATTTAAGTCACCAGCAAAAGTATCTTCCACTGGTTTGTGACTGAAACTAAAAAGCGGTAACTCAAATTTGACAGGAAACAGACACCATCCGTAGCCTGACTAATGAAACGAAAATGAGTTAACTTACATCCTACTTTACCATGCCAGTTAATCAGGAAACATTCGTTATTTAAATGTTTTCATACGTTTTTCAATGCACATTGTTCTTTTCTTCTCAAGGCTTTGCAACAAAACATTTTTCGTGTTTATAGTTTCATAGGATGTAGCACATTTCATTTCTCCAGTCAAGAAACACGAGAGTATCGTCAAGAATAAGAAATTAACACATCGCTATATCAAAGAACAGTTCTTGTATTTATAGTTTCACCTATGCCTCCGATTTCAAGAAACTCGTTGACTCTGCTTAGGTTTTCCCCATCACTCACAGATGTCATTTTCGTCGACAGCTCATGTCCTTCCTACGAAGTGCTTAATCCCAATAGATGGCAATGCACTCTCTATCCGCAGTCAACTCTCCCCCTCCCCATTTCTTGCGATTTAAAAACCGAAAGAAACCTATTATAACCATTACACACATAATTTGAAACGTTTTATGTAGTTATATTCCAGTTGTGTACTGCTAGAAATTACCTGCATACCATGGGATACAGAAAACATACTGCTTGTGAAAGAAGTTCGTGTGACAGTATATAAGGGAAAGTGTTACCTTACATATCTTCCAAAACCCAGGCAATCATCACAGGCCACACCACTCGTTCTTTCCATCTCCATGATTTCTACCTAACCATTTATGGTCGTCCAATACAGCTCACCCTCAACCTGAGATTCCTTGGTGTCACCCTCGACCATCACCTTACCTGGTCCATTATCTCCTGACCATCCAGCAGAAAACCCGTTCCCGCCTCCACCTCCTGAAACTCCTGTCTGGCCATACATGGGGATTGCATCCTTCCACCATCCTCCACACCTACAAATTCCTCATCTACCCTATCTTCCATTATGCCAGCAGTGCCTGGATCTCCAAACTCGCCCCCCCCCCTCCCTTACCACCACCACCACTACTTTCATAAGACCCTCCAAATCCTAGGCGCCTTGCCTCTTGCCTCCCGTATCTGCCTCCGTTCCCCCACATTTCTCCTGTATTACTTCATCCCCTTCCGCCTCCTCCTCCTTTTCCTTCAGCATCTCCACATCCTTTACATCGTCTACCGGCTTGATCCTCCCCCAACCTCCCATTTTCCTCCTTCCTCTCCACCCCTGCCCATTGCCGTGCATCTATTGATGTATCTCTCCCTCTCTCCACCTCCACACCCTACATCTACTTCATCAGGGCAATTTCCAGCATCTCCCCCTCCTGGATGTTGAAGTTCACCATGACATCTACCCTTCCTACCAACTGTAGCCTGGTCTTGTTCCCTCCCCTCCCCAGGACCCCCCTTTTTCTCTTACCTCCTCCCTCCCCCCCCCTGAGTCCCTGCACCCCCTCCTCAGCTGTTTTCTGCTCCCATTCCTTCCCTCCCCGGCACACCATCGGAGCCCCTCACATCATTCCCCTTTCTCTCCCCTCCTTCTTGCCTCCTTTCCCCTTCTCCCTTGTCCCTCACCCCTGGCAGATCCTTCCAAGATTTTATTCTTTATCCAGTGTGCTGTGTTAGTGTTGTGTTCGGTACAGTTATACAGTGTCATCAAGTGATGTGGTTTTAATTGTGTGCTCGACCTGTATATCGTCCATGATTGTTCTGTGCTACGCTGTATGTCATGTGGCTGTGTTAATCGTTCTGCAACCTTTTAAGCTCCGGCCGTACATTGCTTGGTGCCTTTTAATCCTTACAGTGTGTCTTTTTTTGTGTAAAATACTTTTTTAGATTTTTACCACCGTTTTACAGTATGCGCTTTTTGTGTACTATCCTCTCTTATGTTCCGAATTTTGCTATGTTCCGCCATGTTTTCTTCTTTATATTGTTTTAAATGTCTTCCTGTCTCCTTGTAACGTCTCTTGGCTGAAGCGCCCCAGATGGGAAACTGTAATTACAATAGAGGAAAAATAAAGTACATATCTTATTACACTGCTTGGGAATCAGTTATGGTTCTCAAGAGACATGAGCCTGAAGCGCAGCAGGAACCGAAGCATTGAAACATATTGCATTTTATCTGCTGTGTTGCGTGGCGGCCAGGAGTGGTATCGCAGTTGCCTCTCGCACTCATTTTCGCATCATACACATTTAACCAGTGTTGACGCTTGTGATACATTTTAACTCCTTTGCCTTGCATGGATCGCGTCACACGTCAAAGGTCTCTGCTCCGTATTCAGTGAACGACCGGCAGCGTATCAGAAAGCGATTTGCATGTTCGTAAACAGACCCACAGGCCCTGCGCCGTAATGTCTTCGCTTTTATAGACGGCTATGCATATTCATGGGGACTGTCTGAGGAGCGTAGCTATTCATTACACGCAGGGCGTCAGCGCGTCAGCTGTAATGAAACTTTGTCTCTTAGATTCAACAGCAGCTGATATGCTTTGAAAGCGCACAGGGCTCCTTTACGTTACGGGCATTTCATTACAGTGTAGTGTTATTACAGATGATCCATCGGGTTTTGGCTAAATGTATTTCTAAAAGCATTACGTAAAAAAGTGAATTAGAGACCTTGTTTGAAAAAGCACACTTTCAGCTCTCGTCAAGTTACACGACAAACGTCTATGCGGTAGGCAAGCTGTATCTACATATGTATGAGAAAGTCGGTGTCAACGTTCACTAGCGCAGTGCTGGAGCGTTCCTAGAGTTCAGTGAGTGTTATTAGCAAAGGCTGTAGGTTCAACATTGTACCTGCATGTCCCCAAAGAAAAAAAATACCAAACTGCCAGATCAGAAGACCTTCGGGTACACTTGGACACTGACAAACCACCCTCAGTGCAGCGCTCTACCCGCCAGTCAGGAAAAACCTCGTTCTAGTGGCGGCGCTTTACTCTTTGTCAATAAGGCTGAGCTCTGTCTCGTTTAGGGAGCAACCAGTCTTGCAACATGTGCAGGTATGTTGAACCCGTCAAAGCCTACCCAGGAAAAAAGTTTTCCGGTATCTTTTTGTGTATAAAATATCGCAGAAGACGTCAATCTTCGGAGAATCTTACTCCCTGCTGTGAGATTTTGATTTCCAGGGCCCCTTACGTGGACGCTGTCACGATTCTGTTGAGCGTTTATGTGCAGTGAACATGAGGTTGGGGGTATATCCCTCTTCCATTGTTTATTTTAAAAGTTCACAGAATTCTCGTCTGACTGTGCTGTCGCTTCCCAATGTTGCAGCACAAGGATATAATTGCAGCTCGTGGTCTACCTCTGGATCAATGGGTCCTGGGTTCGATTCCCGGCCCGGTAAGGTATTTTCCCTGCTCGGGGACTGGGAGTTTTTGTTGTCCTCATCATTCCATCATCATCCATGAAAGTGACTAGACTGGACAGTCTACAGATTGGGAATGTGTACGGGTGCTGATAACCTCGCAGCTGAGCACCCACAAACCAAATATCGTCATCATCATCATCATCATTTCTTGCTCAGAATCTTCGAAACAGTTGGCTGTGAAATGCCCAGCTCGCAACTTAAGATTTCTTTGGGACATGAAGAAACACCTTACAGTTACAGAAACACCTTACAGTTACAGAAACATGAGCAAAGCGAATTACTGTTCCTTAATGTTTTATTTTCGGATTAAGATCGCAATTAGTTTCATTTACAGCAACAATCATTTGGCGGTGATAGGGTTAAAACTATGTTGCACATGTAATTATTTGTAAAACAACCATAAAATCATAAACAGTATAGTTCTATCGTTGAAACATAAATTGTTTTTAAATAACTTCCGGTTTGATTTGTGGACTGCAGTAGTAGCGGTGTAGCATTGTGTGAAGAACTATATTTAATTCTGTTTCTGATTCTAATAATTATTTGAAAGAAATTTAACTGTAAAATTAATTGGAATTAATGTTCCTTTAATTATTTATCTCTCGTGACTTTCCCGGAAATTTTGGTGAAAGTGTGAGACCCTGATGATGGTTAACGACTTGTGTCAATTAGCTCCACCCACTAAGCTTATGATTAGACTAAACAACTCCTTAAAGATTGTTAGGTGTCAAATAACACACCTTACACTGAATTCCTGAAACAATTCCGGTTAAATCGACATGTCTCATGACATACTTATGTGAAAATGTACGAATTTTATTGATGGGAAAATCGAATAAACAAGCCGACATTTTGGGAATATAAACCACTAACACTCACATGAGTAACTACACGCAAATAATTTCCCAAACTCGATCTACTAGACGCAGTTCTGACGAAAGGAGAATATTATGATGGCAATGCCTGTCCCATGTTTGGCCAAAACCGTCACGCTGGGACATCCGGTGGACACAATGTAAAGCCGCAGCCACTGCGCAGGCAAATGGCAAAAGCTGCCATCGTCTCTGCTTTTAACGACGATTCTTCGGAAAGCCTGTCTGCAGGAATACGGCTCGAGATGGCAGATAAACGTCTGGAGAAATCTAACTCAAAACATTGGTGACTCACTGTGGCCACCTGCGTAAAAAGCTGTTTGTCTTAGTATTTTGTAACAGAAGCTAAACTCTGCCCTACGAAAGAAATGACGCCATTGCTAGGTTACAGAAACTCTAATGGGTGGAGTTATAAAAAGTACGAATGCTCTAATTGGCCAGAAAGAGAAAGTGTGGCCCCCAGCTTTGATATTACTGGCAAAATGCTGACAGAAAAATTCGCTCTTCTATTGCAGCAAATCGTTGAGTGTTTGAACAAGTGTGCTCGCGCCGTGCTGAGTCGATTCTGAGAGTAATTATGTGAAGACTTCTTCACACACTCGTCTCAACTCTGAAGGAGTTAAACTAGAAGGTCTCCTAGTATGGAGAATTGCACCGAGCACTGATAGTTAACGCTTGCGAAATATGTGAGGGCAACAACACATGCACTATTCCAGCCAATTAGCGTGTATCATGTAACTCTTCAGGCTTTCCCGGCGATCTAATGCCATCTTGGGTTGTCGGGTGTTCTGCCGGATATCAGCGTCGTACTTGCACGATATTTCGGTCACGTAGCTCGTAACCTTCATAAGGTGCGACCTGAGACTGCTCGTCGAGTGGACCTGGTCCAGTATTTATACCTAAGGCCTTCCCCCTGCACCGACGGCTGCAGGCGCTTCCTCTGTGGTCCGCGCCCATTCCCTGCGACCTGCTGGAGCGTTGCTGCTCCGTTTTCCGTCCGCTGTGGTTCTAGGTGTTCCCTCTGCGGTCCGCGCCCACCAGACCCGCTTCTGGGGCTTTCATCTACGGTCTGGGGTACCAAGCGTTCCGCCTGCGGTCCGCACCCGCTCATCACGACCTGTTGGAGCGTTGCCGCTCCGTTTTTCGTCCGCTGCGGCGCTGGATGTTCCCTCTGCGGTCCGCGCCCACCAGTCTCACTTCTGGGTGTTCCATCCTCGGTCTGGTGCGCCTGGCAGTCCGTCAGGGGCTCGTTTTCCATCTCCATGTCTCTGGTTCTTCTGTTAGTGTAGTGTTGCAGCTGGCCCCGTTGCTCCTTTAACAATTCCAAAGCCGGATCCCAGGCTCTGCTTAGCTGGTACCCTGTGTCACGGTTCATAAGATCGTCAGCCATTTTTATTTCTATCGATTCTCTTATAACACTGTCCTAAAATCTGGTGGTTTCCGCTAGAATCTTGGTATCCTCATACTTCCTGGTATGATCTAGTTCTAGACAGTGTTCAGCAATGGCTGACTTAGTCACCTGTCTTAATCTAGTGTGCCTCTGATGTTCTTTGCACCTGATCTCCACAGTTCTTGTCGTCTGGCCAATGTAGGACATGCTACATTGACAAGGTATATTGTATCATGCCAATTAAGTTAGCTATAGAATAACAGTTGAGAGAGATTCTAGCCGCTTCAGTCCGGAACCGCGCTGCTGTTACGGCCGCAGGTCCCAATCTTGCCTCGGGCATGGATGTGTGTGATGTCCTTAGATTAGTTAGGTTTAAGTAGTTCTAAGTTCTAGGGGACTGATAACCTCAGATGATAAGTCCCATTGTGCTTAGAGCCAATTGAACCATTTTTTGAAGATCTAGAATAGATTTTTAGGTTCTCAGTTCGCGCCGGCAGGAGCCACTGCCGCCGCTGACGAAAGGCAAACATGTTCGCTCACGCTATGCCAGACACTCACCACTGTGGTCGTTTCTGTCTCTCCTATACTTTTCGTACAGTCAACTAAGACCCGTAGGGAATCATGTTCACAATTGTCGAGCTTAACTGAAAGGAAAACAAGCGGTATATTAGATCTAACGAAAAGGATTCATCAGCCACTGCAGAGTGCTTTATTCTCTGAACTTATTGAACTGTTTTAATTGTGAAATTATATGTGCAGTGATATTTACACACCCTATACAGATCTAATTCCTTTTTGGTTATTTTCATTGCACATTTTAGCTTAAAAAAATGGCTCTGAGCACTAGGGGACATAACATCTATGGTCATGAGTCACATTTTAGCTTACTTGACATCTATAGCCACAATTGTATTTAATATCTTTGATTTTTATCGATCCCCAGACATGATCATCAACCATCTTACTAATAAAGAACCTCAGAATAGTTAGGAATTTCGCTTCAAAGTTGTGAACACCCAGTATGAGTATTTTATCATCCTATACATGTTGTTCAAATGTTCAAATGTGTGTGAAATCTTATGGGACTCAACTGCTCAGTTCATCAGTCCCTAAGCTTACACACAACTTAACCTAAATTATCCTAAGGACAAACACATACACCCATGCCCGGGGGTGGACTCGAACCTCCGACGGGACCAGCCGCACATTCCATGACTGCAGCACCCCAGACCGCTTGGCTAGTCCCGCGCGGCCTGTACGTATTACGGTTATGATTACTATGCTATGAAGTTGTACTTCGAGTAAAAATAAACCGTGATAAAGAAAATGTAAGATTTTCGTTTTTGCTATCGTATAATTACACTTGAACCCGTACACTAATGACGATAACATTTCCTTTACAAGGATGGTGTGGAACCTACACTGAGATCATTGTCTGACTACATCACTGTCCGTATTGCTGCACTCTTCTGAACTCTGCATGCATGAGATGGTATGTTCCTACCTTGCAAACTGTAGGTCTTCAACACTAAATTATTAAAACACACACAGAACGTCCATGAGCAATTGTTGTAGGAAAATAGAGCAGAACCAGTCTCACACATGTTAGAAGATCAAAAAATTAACTACTACACATTCAAGTCTCTTTCACAATTACAAAACAGCTAGTTTGACTTTACTTTGTGACGAGTTGGTTGTGGTGCACCTTAATGATTTTTATGGTACACATTATTGGCAACAAGCTCTTCTTGATTAGGAAGCAGCTTGAATAACTTTGGACCACACTACAATCTTCTTATAACCACGTACTGTGCCCATACACATGCACAGTCGCTTATATATTTTTCCTTCCCACATACTACATAACCAACTGCAGAACAATCCTTTGGCTTTAGCAGACCAACACTTCACGTTCATAATCCACATTAAACGATTGGCAGCTCTCCTCTTTGCCTCCACTGCTACGACTGAGCGTACTCGTACCAACGATGTTATCATTGCATTAAAAGATATTCTATGGCGTCTGTAGAGCATGAATTTCCTTGACTTGCAAGCATGTTTACTACATAGCTTTCATCAAATTATTTCTTACATGCTCTTCTTGTATCATACTACAGTTTCAATAACACTAATTTCACCCCTCCCACCCCACTTACCCTCCAATGAACCATGGACCTTGCCATTGGTGGAGAGGCTTGCATGCCTCAGCGATACAGATAGCCGTACCGTAGGTGCAACCACAACGGAGGGGTATCTGTTGAGAGGCCAGACAAACGTGTAGTTCCTGAAGAGGGACAGCAGCCTTTTCAGTAGTTGCAGGGGCAACAGTCTGAATGATTGACTGATCTGCCCTATTAACACTAACCAAAACGGCCTTGCTGTGGTGGTACTGCGAATGGCTGAAAGCAAGGGGAAAGTACAACCGTAATTTTTCCCTAGGGCATGCAGCTCTACTGTATAGTTGAATGACGATGGCGTCCTCTTGGGTAAAATATTCCAGAGGTTAAATAGTTCCCCATTCGGATCTCCAGGCAGGGAATACTCAGGAGGACGTCGTTACCAGGAGAAAGGAAACTTGCGTTCTACGGATTGGAGCGTGGAATGTCACATCCCTTAATCTGGCAAGTAGGTTAGAAAAAGTAAAAAGGGAAATGGATAGGTTAAAATTAGATATAGTGGGAAATAGTGAAGTTCTGTGGCAGGAGGAACAAGACTTCTGGTCAGGTGAATACAGGATTTTAAATACAAAATCAAATAGCGGTAATGCTAGAGTAGGTTCAACAATGAAACAAAAATAGGAATGCGGGTATGTTACTAGAACAGCATAGTGAACGCATTATTGTGGCCAAGACAGATACGAAGCCCACACCTACCACAGTAGTGCATGTTTATATGCCATCTAGCTCCGCAGATGACGAAGAGATTGATCAAATGTATGATGAGATAAAAGAAATTATTCAAATAGTGAAAGGAGACGAAAATTTAACAGTCATGGGTGACTGGAATTCGATAGTAAGAAAAGGAAGAGAATGTAGCGTAGTAGGTGAATATGGAATGGGGGTAAGGAATGAAAGAGGAAGCCGCCTGGCAGAATTTTGCACAGAGCATAACTTAATCATAGCCAATACTTGGCTCAAAAACCGTGAAAGAAGGTTGTATACATGGAATATGCCTGGAGATACTAGAAGGTTTCAGATTTAGGAACCAGGTTTTAAATTGTAATCCGGGGCCAGCTGTGGACTCTCACCACACTCTATTTGTTAGGAACTGTAGATTAAAAGTGAATAATCTGCAAAAAGGTGGGAATTTAAGGAGGTGGGACCTGGATAAACTGACTAAACCAGAGGTGGTACAGAGTTTCAAGGCGAGTATAAGGGAACAATTGACAAGAATGGGGAAAGGAAATACAGTAGAAGAAGAATGCGTAGCTTTGAGAGATGAAATAGTGAAGGCAGCAGAGGATCAAGTATTTAAAAAGACGAGGGCTGGTAGAAATCATTGGGTATCTGAAGATGTACTGAATTTAGTAATGGAACGAGAAAATATAAAAATGCAGTAAATGAAGCAGGCAGAAAGGAATACAAACGTCTCAAAAATGAGAGCAACAGGATGTGCAAAATGGCTAAGCAGGGATGGCTAGAGGACAAAATTAAGGATGTAGAGGCATATCTCACTAGGGGTAAGATAGATACTGCGTACAGGAAAATTAAAAAGACCTTTGGAGAAAAGAGAGCCACTTGTAGGAATATCAAGAGCTCTGATGCAAAAAGAGTTCTAAGGAAAGAAAGGAAAGCAGAAAAGGTGGAAGGAATATATAGAGGTTCTATACAAGGGCGATATACTTGAGGAATGGAAGAGGATGTAGATGAAGATGAAATGGGAGATATGATACTGCGTGATGAGACTGACAGAGCACTGAAAGACCTAACGCGAAACAAGGCGCCGGGAGTAGACAACATTCTATTAGAACTACTGATCAGTTTAATAAGCCACTGGAGGGTATGCAGCATAATTAAATCGGGTGATGCTGAAGGAATTAGATAAGGTAATGAGACTATTAATATAGTAAATGTGTTTTGCTATTTAGGGAGAAAAATAGCTGCAGATGGTCGAAGTAGAGAGGATACAAAATGTACACTACTGGCCATTAACATTGCTACACCAAGAAAAAATGCAGATGATAAATGATTATTCATTGGACAAATATTTTATACTTGAACTGACATGTGATTACATTTTCACGCAATTTGGGTGCATAGATCCTGAAAAATCGGTACCCAGAACAACCACCTCTGACCGTAATAGCGGCATTGATACGCCTGGGCATTGAGTCAAACAGAGCTTGGATGGCTTGTACAGGTATAGCTGCCCATGCAGCTTAAACACGATACCACAGTTCATCAAGAGTAGTGACTGGCGTGTTGTGACGAGTCAGTTGCTCGGCCACCATTGACCAGACGTTTTCAGTTAGTGAGACATCTGGAGAATGTGCTGGCCAGGGCAGCAGTCGAACATTTTATGTATCCAGGAAGGCCCGTACAAGACCTGCAACATGCGGTCGTGCATTATCCTGCTGAAATGTAGGGTTTCGCATGGATCGAATGAAGGGTAGAGCCACTGGTCGTAACACATCTTAAATGTAGCACCCACTGTTCGAATTGCCGTCAAATCGAACAAGAGGTGACCGAGACGAGTAACCAATGGTACCCTACACCATCACGCCGGGCCATACGGCAGTATGGCGATGACGAATACACGCTTCCAATGTGCGTTCAACGCGATGTCGCCAAACACGAATGCGACCATCATGATGCTGTAAACAGAACCTGGACTCTTCCCAAAATATGACGTTTTGCCATTCGTGCACCCAGATTCGTCGTTAAGTACACCATCGCAGGCGCTCCTGTCTGTGATGCAGCATCAAGGGTAACCGCTGCTATGGTCGCCGAGCTGATATTCCATGCTGCTGCAAACGTCGTCGAACTGTTCGTGCAGATGGTTGTTGTCTTGCAGACGTCCCCATCTGTTGACTCAGGGATCGAGACGTAGCTGCACGATCTGTTACAGCCATGCGGATAAAATGCCTGTCACCTCGACTGCTAGTGATACGAGGCCGTTGGGATCCAGCACTGCGTTCCGTATTACCCTCCTGAACCCACCGATTCCCTATTCTGCTAACAGTCATTGGATCTCGTTCAGCAGCAATGTCGCGATACGAAAAACCGCAATCGCGATAGGCTACAATCCGACCTTTATCAAAGTCGGAAACTTGATGGTATGCATTTCTCCTCCTTACACGAGGCACTACAACAACGTTTCGTCAGGCAACACCGGTCAACTGCTGTTTGTGTTTGAGAAATCGGTTGGAAACATTCCTCATGTCAGCACGTTATAGGTGTCTCCACCGGCGCCATACTTGTGCGAATGCTCTGAAAAGCTAATCATTTGTATATCACAGCATCTTCTTACTCTCGGTTAAAATTCGGGTCTGTAGCACGTCATCTTCGTGGTGTAGCAATTTTAATTGCCGACAGTGTAGACTGGCAATGGCTAGGAAATCGTTTCTGAAGAAGAGAACGTCGAGTATAGATTTAAGTGTCAGGAAGTTTTTCCTGAAAGTATTTGTATGGAGTCTAGCCATCTATGCAAGTGAAACATGGACGATAAATAGTTTAGAAGGAAGAGAATAGATGCTTTCGAAATGTGGTGCTACAGAAGAATGCTGAAGATTCGATGGGTAGATGGCATAACTAATGAGGAGGTATTGAATAGAATTGGGGAGAAGAGAAATTTATGGCTCAACTTGACTAGAAGAAGGGATCGGTTGGCAGGACATGTTCTGAGGCATCAAGAGATCACCAATTTACTACTGGAGTGCAGCGTGGAGGGCAAAAATCGTAGAGGGAGACGAAGAGATAAATACACTAAGTAGATTGAGAAAGATGTATGTTGCAGTAGGTACTGGGAGATGAAGAGTCTTTGACAGGATAGAGTAGCATGGAGAGCTGCATCAAACCAGTCTCTTGACTGAAGACCACAACAACGAACAACAATCACTAATTACCGGCAAAACCCCTAAGAAAATGGTTTACAAGTAATGGCTTTAAAATCATAGGATCAAGTGACTTTAAAATAAGTGAGGTACTGTGTTGGAGTTTTGCAAGATGTTGGACACTCCATTGTTTCATCTGTAACACGTGGTCATTCAGAGGTTTTTCTGTGGATAAGCAAAGTGTGTCCTTGACCTGTGAGTGCTTCCACAAGTTGCTGTGGTGGGCTCTTGGGTGTATGCTGCACTCTCTTCGAAACGCGTGTTGACATGTCGGGGTCCACCCTTGCCAGTTATCTTGTAGAATTGATATTTTTTTCTCCACACTATATCTTATAGATTACACCCGTGAACACTTTTTTAAAAAGACAGCGTCACGAATCTCCAAAAAGCTACTACAATATATATTTAGTTATCGACTAATAGCTTTGGTCAGCCGATGATCTTCAAGTCATGAACACCATTAGATCGAGTTCCTCGGAGTCACGTACAGTGAACGCGTGCACAAGTGAGAGAGGCTGTAATAAGTGATAGATGCTGCAAATGGTTGTAATTATATACTTGACACCAAGAAACCTTCCTTTAGCCTCATGTAATGGTGTCTGTGACTTGAAGGTTGTTGCCTGACCGAAGCTGCTGGTCGAAAAATAAATACGTATTACAGCAACTTTTGGTGATTTCGTGATTCCGTTCCTTTTTCATTTTTTTAATATATTTAAGCTGTGCAGCACTGTTTATAAAAAATACATTGGAAATAGATGTAGTGACGAGTGCGACACCAGTTTGCAAGTATTGAAAGCGATGTCTTAAATAAATAATGTGCGTATTAAAACTAATAGCGAAAAATGCATACGATCGGAAGGGGTTCAGCGGAATGAAATTTAGGATTTGAGTCACTTAATATGGAGCCCCTGTTGCACCTTGGCGAAATAAAAATGCGTTCCCTGCATTGAGGAAGGATGGCCATTTCTAATTATGAACTTGCAGAGTTCAGAGCATCGTACATACCTGTCGAGGCATAAGTTACGAGTAACGTGTGACCCACCACAGTTCAGTTGCATTTTTGTCACCATTTCGAACTGAAACGACATGATAAAGTTTCAGATAGTTGGACGATTTACAGTTGGTGCAACAACTCAGGACTACCGCATTTTATGCAGAGGAGGAAAGTTCAGAGCAACGAAGAACACAAGTGAACCGTGGAACACGTGCAGGACACGCGTCACTCATTCCAAATGCTCACCGTTCTGCTGCTAGACACGAGATGGCGTTGAAAGCGTAAGACCGTACCCAGCGTCGCATCATTCCTATTAACCTGCCCTTATACCTATACACATTTCGCGTCGTATAGACACTAAAGGAACAAGATAAACATGTCGGAGGACCTTTTCCCTTGCCCTTCCTGGAAGTTATAGCAGCCGATCCGCAGATGCAAATCAACATACTGATGTTGGACGAGCCCAATTTTCATGTAGACGTTAAATGTAAATAAACAGAATTACACGGTCTGAGCACCACATAAACAATGTAATCCTCGTCGGCTGCATGACAAACCCCTACAAGTTAGGGTCTTCATGGCCATTCGCTAACGGTTACTAGCTAATAAGGTTTAACAACGACCTATGATTCCAACAGGATGGAGCAACAGCTCATACGGCCCTCCTGTCCATGATTGTGTTGCGGAGACATTTTCAAGAGCGATCGGTTTCTAGATTTGGAGACATTCATTGGCCATCACTTTCACATCATCTCACTGTCCACGACTTCTTCTTGTGGGGATACATTAAGAGTCAAGTCTACGCAACACGTCTTCAAGTCGTGACTGAAATCAAGGAGAAGATACGTTCTCCTGGGCGTAAGATACCAAATAACATTCTGATTTTGGTCACGGAAGTTGCCACTCGTCGCCAGCAGGAATGCAGGAACGAAATGACGTCCATCTGTATGTCCTTATACACTCTAAGAGGGAAAAAAGTTAACGAAACAGCACAAAGGAATTATCTAAATGCAGCGGAGGACGGTATATGTGATGTACATGATTTATTCAAGAGAAAGATCTTCACAAGTTGAGCAAGTGAATAATATGTTGATCCGCCTCTTATCCTTATGCAATCAGCTGTTCGGCTTGGTAGGACAGAGTTTTGGATATTTGCGTGATTACCAAATTCTGTCCGAATGCTGCATCAGATCGTGAAAATACCCGACTGGTTGGAGGGTCTACATCTACATCTACATCTATACTCCGCGAGTCACCTTACGGTGTGTGGCGGAGGGTACTTATTGTACCACTATCTGATCCCCCCTTCCCTGTTCCATTCACGAATTGTGCGTGGGAAGAACGACTGCTTGTAAGTCTCCGTATTTGCTCTAATTTCTCGGATCTTTTCGTTGTGATCATTACGCGAGATATATGTGGGCGGTAGTAATATGTTGCCCATCTCTTCCCGGAATGTGCTCTCTCGTAATTTCGATAATAAACCTCTCCGTATTGCGTAACGCCTTTCTTGAAGTGTCCGCCACTGGAGCTTGTTCAACATCTCCGTAACGCTCTCGCGCTGACTAAATGTCCCCATGACGAATCGCGCTGCTTTTCGCTGGATCATGTCTATCTCTTCTATTAATCCAACCTGGTAAGGGTCCCATACTGATGAGCAATACTCAAGAATCGGACGAACAAGCGTTTTGTGAGCTACGTCTTTCGTCGATGAGTCACATTTTCTTAGAATTCTTCCTATGAATCTCAACCTGGCGCCTGCTTTTCCCACTATTTGTTTTATGTGATCATTCCACTTCAGATCGCTCCGGATAGTAACTCCTAAGTATTTTACGGTCGTTACCGCTTCCAATGATTTACCACCTATGGCATAATCGTACTGGAATGGATTTCTGCCCCTATGTATGCGCATTATATTACATTTATCTACGTTTAGGGAAAGCTGCCAGCTGTCGCACCATGCATTAATCCTCTGCAGGTCCTCCTGGAGTACGTACGAGTCTTCTGATGTTGCTACTTTCTTGTAGACAACCGTGTCATCTGCAAATAGCCTCACGGAGCTACCGATGTTGTCAACTAAGTCATTTATGTATATTGTAAACAATAAAGGTCCTATCACGCTTCCCTGTGGTACTCCCGAAATTACCTCTACATCTGCAGATTTTGAACCGTTAAGAATGACATGTTGTGTTCTTTCTTCTAGGAAATCCTGAATCCAATCACAAACCTGGTCCGATATTCCGTAAGCTCGTATTTTTTTCACTAAACGTAAGTGCGGAACCGTATCAAATGCCTTCCTGAAGTCCAGGAATACGGCATCAATCTGCTCGCCAGTGTCTACGGCACTGTTAATTTCTTGGGCAAATAGGGCGAGCTGAGTTTCACATGATCTCTGTTTGTGGAATCCATGTTGGTTATGATGAAGGAGATTTGTATTATCTAAGAACGTCATAATACGAGAACACAAAACATGTTCCATTATTCTACAACAGATTGACGTAAGCGAAATAGGCCTATAATTATTCGCATCTGATTTATGACCCTTCTTGAAAATGGGAACGACCTGCGCTTTCTTCCAGTCGCTAGGTACTTTACGTTCTTCCAGCGATCTACGATAAATTGCTGATAGAAAGGGGGCAAGTTCTTTAGCATAATCACTGTAGAATCTTAAGGGTATCTCGTCTGGTCCGGATGCTTTTCCGCTACTAAGTGATAGCAGTTGTTTTTCAATTCCGATATCGTTTATTTCAATATTTTCCATTTTGGCGTCCGTGCGACGGCTGAAGTCAGGGACCGTGTTACGATTTTCCGCAGTGAAACAGTTTCGGAACACTGAATTCAGTATTTCTGCCTTTCTTCGGTCGTCCTCTGTTTCGGTGCCATCGTGGTCAACGAG
This sequence comes from Schistocerca serialis cubense, assembly GCF_023864345.2. Lineage (NCBI taxonomy): Eukaryota > Metazoa > Arthropoda > Insecta > Orthoptera > Acrididae > Schistocerca > Schistocerca serialis. The sequence goes on along the minus strand of NC_064638.1, from coordinate 1,263,660,865 downwards.
TGACTGAATAGGGGATTTAGATCCGCTTACCGATTTTACATATGACCAAAACTTTTTAGGGTTCTTGTTTAGATTGTTTGCCAATGTTTTATGTTCGAATTCGTTGAATGCTTCTCTCATTGCTCTCTTTACGCTCTTTTTCGCTTCGTTCAGCTTTTCCTTATCAGCTATGATTCGACTACTCTTAAACCTATGATGAAGCTTTCTTTGTTTCCGTAGTACCTTTCGTACATGATTGTTATACCACGGTGGATCATTCCCCTCGCTTTGGACCTTAGTCGGTACGAACTTATCTAAGGCGTACTGGACGATGTTTCTGAATTTTTTCCATTTTTGTTCCACATCCTCTTCCTCAGAAATGAACGTTTGATGGTGGTCACTCAGATATTCTGCGATTTGTGCCCTATCACTCTTGTTAAGCAAATATATTTTCCTTCCTTTCTTGGCATTTCCTATTACACTTGTAGTCATTGATGCAACCACTGACTTATGATCACTGATACCCTCTTCTACATTCACGGAGTCGAAAAGTTCCGGTCTATTTGTTGCTATGAGGTCTAAAACGTTAGCTTCACGAGTTGGTTCTCTAACTATCTACTCGAAGTAATTCTCGGACAAGGCAGTCAGGATAATGTCACAAGAGTCTCTGTCCCTGGCTCCAGTTCTGATTGTGTGACTATCCCATTCTAAACCTGGTAGACTGAAGTCTCCCCCTATTACAATAGTATGATCACGAAACTTCTTCACGACGTTCTTCAGGTTCTCTCTGAGGCGCTCAACTACTACGGTTGCTGATGCAGGTGGTCTATAGAAGCATCCGACTATCATATCTGACCCACCTTTGATACTTAACTTAACCCAGATTATTTCACATTCGCATTCGCTAATAACTTCACTGGATATTATTGAATTCTTTACTGCTATAAATACTCCTCCACCATTGGCGTTTATCCTATCCTTGCGGTATATATTCCATTCTGTGTCTAGGATTTCGTTACTGTTCACTTCCGGTTTTAACCAACTTTCCGTTCCTAATACTATATGCGCACTATTTCCTTCAATAAGAGATACTAATTCAGGAACCTTGCCCTGGATACTCCTGCAGTTTACCAATATTACGTTAACTTTTCCTGTTTTTGGTCTCTGAGGACGGACGTTCTTTATCAACGATGATAATGTCCTCTCTGGTAAGCCGTCAGGTATTTTATCGTTTCGCCCAAGGGGGGGTCTCTCTAACCTAAAAAACCCCCGTGTGCACGCCACACGTACTCTGCTACCCTAGTAGCTGCTTCCGGTGTGTAGTGCACGCCTGACCTGTCTAGGGGGGCCCTACAGTTCTCCACCCAATAACGGAGGTCGATGAATTTGCAACCATTATAGTCGCAGAGTCGTCTGAGCCTCTGGTTTAGACCCTCCACACGGCTCCAAACCAGAGGACCGCGATCGAATCTGGGCACTATGCTGCAGATATTAAGCTCAGCTTGCACTCCGCTTGCGATGCTGGTTGTCTTCACCAAATCAGCCAGCCGCCGGAAGGAACCAAGGATGGCCTCAGAACCCAAGCGGCAGGCGTCATTCGTTCCGACATGTGCTACTATCTGCAGCCGGTCACACCCAGTGCGTTCAATAGCTGCCGGAAGAGCCTCCTCCACATTACGGACGAGACCCCCCGGCAAGCACACCGAGTGCACACTGGCATTCTTCCCCGACCTACCCGCTATTTTCCTGAGGGGCTCCATAACCCGCCTAACGTTGGAGCTCCCTATAACTAATAGGCCCGCCCTCTGTGACTGTCGGGACCTTGCCGGAGAATCGGCCACTGGCCCAACAGGCAAGGCATCCTGTGGTGGCTCGGAAACGATGTTATCACCACTAGGAAGCACCCCGTACCTGTTGGAAAGGGGTAAGGCAGCTGCCACGCGGCCAGATCCCACCTTCGCCTTTCGGCCAGGCACGCGCGAGCCCACCACTGTCCGCCATTCACCCTGGAGTGATGGCTGACCGGTAAGATGCTCACTGCCGGAAGACGCAGCGGTCCTGCCAATAATGCTACAAAGGTTCTCAACTGTGGAGGGATCCGGCTACCTTGCTGGCCAAGTTGGTGCCTCAGAGACTCGGAGACACACAAAAGAAATTGTCAACGTGTAAGGCTGGCACTATCTGTCATAAAATTAAACCCAGAACGGCTTCCCATGAAGAGCTACAAAGCGGATCGTAGAATACGTCGACGTATGGCTGTGCTGTAAAGGTGTGGCTAATAACAACTAAAGGTGTCCTGCTACAAATAGAAAAGGCACCCCAGACCACCACTCCAGGTTGTTGGGCCGACAACCACATGGTATCCTACCATTGTTCAAGCAGTCTCCAGACGTGCCTTCGTTGGTCATCGGAGCTCAGTTCGAGGCAGAATCAGCACAATTCTATTCCAGTCAATGGGAAGCCCTGGACAATGGTGGGATAACAACCTGCTTGTCGCTCATCGTAGAGCCCGACAGCCAGGAGTGATGGTCTGCGGTGCCCTCTCTTTTCGTAACAGGTGCCCTTGAATTATCATTTACTGCCCTCTTATTGCACAACGGTACGTCGACGGTATTCTACGCCCCGTTTTGTTGCCCTTCATGCAAGCCCCGCTCCGCTTGCATTTCGGCAAGACAATACCCGCCCGCACAGGCCACAGTTTCTACTGCTTCTCTTCGTACTTGCCAAACACTACCTTAGACAGCAAAGTTGTCAGATCTTTGCCCAACAGAGAGATTTTGGAACATTACGGGCAGCGCCTTCCAACAGGCTCGGTGTTGTGACGACAGTTGGACGGAATTGAGCATGGTACCCGTCACGAGCCATCCAGCGACTTAATCAGTGCTAAGCCGAATAACAGCTTGCACAAGGGTCAGAGGTGGACCTACGGGTTAATTTGTAAAGCTTTTTCACTCGAATGAATCATCCAAGTTTTCTGAGATTGTAATCATTTGTTTGCCGGTACATGTACATTACATAGCCCAATTTCCGCCGCATCCCAGAACAATTGAAACGTCCCCTTTGAACAATTTTTATACGACTGTCCTTAAACTGACATACAATATTTTTAGCGCAACGCAATCTGACTTTCAAAATTCCCTACAAAAGAATGGCCCTGACTAACATTAAACTATACCTTTCACAAATCACTTACCTCACAAAAATCTTCGCTGTTCAAGCTACTGCAATACAGCGAGCGCCACTACTGCCAGCTAAATAAAAGATTCAAACTATGGAAGGCACTAACTACTGATAGGGATAGTTAGCAAATGAAAGATATTAATAGAGAACAAACAATGTATTTACCTTGATATCATCATATATAAATATAGCAGTTCATGACAAATTTCAAAACTCCGCCATCTCTCTCCCCACATCCACCACTGCTGGCGGCTCACCTCCAACTGCGCAACGCTACGCGCTGTTCACATCCAGCTGCCGCTGCCCAACACTACAATGGCAGACAACAATGCAAACTAGCCACAGACTGCACACAGCCCAGCCAGTGATTTTCATATTGAGCGCTACGTAACGTTGCCAATAAGAAAACATAAACAGCCTACTTACATAGAGAAAACATAAACAGCCTAGAGAAAACATAAACAGCCTACTTACATAGAGAAAACATAAACAGCCTAGAGAAAACATAAACAGCCTACTTACACAATAATGCCATGACCTTTCTCGCCGAAGGAATAGTCTTTCCCGGCCGGAGTGGTCGAGTGGTTCTAGGCGCTACGGTCTGGAGCTGCGCGACCGCTACGGTCGCAGGTTCGAATCCTGCCTCAGGCATGTGTGTGATGTCCTTAGGTTAGTTAGGTTAAGTAAGTGCTCAGAACCATTTGAACTTTTTTTTTTTTTTAATCGTCTTTCGTTTCTTCGGTGGCAGAGAATCAGCATGTTTCCACGGCTTTGACTCTTGTTCTGTTGCTGGGGTATAGTAGTGCTGTGGTCACAAACCACCGCAAAAAATCTTGTTCGTTCCTCCTAAAACGGGCCAAATATTGTTCCGATATGTCCATTCTCATGCGCTTTTCATCCGGTGTCAAAAGTCGTGGCACCCATCTCGCAGATAATTTTTTTCATTTCTAAATCCCGAATTAAAATATGATATACCCTTTCAGATGACATCTGGCAAGCGTGAGCAGTTTCACGCACTTTCAATCGGCGATCCTCCATGACCGTTTTTTTTTTCACTTTTGCATTAATTTCTGTAGTGGTGACACATCTTGGCCGACCACTGCGCGGATCATCATCTAAGCTCTCCCGACCAAATTTTAATTCGTTTGTCCACTTGGCAACAGTTGAATATGAAGAAGCAGAGCCCCCCCCCCCCCCCCCCCCAATGTATTCCCGGCATGAATGTCCTTTGCTTTCATACCTTTCTTTACAAAGTACTTGATCACTGCTCGAATCTCGATGATTTCCATCTTCGCAAATCACTACCCTGGAACAACACAGCCACGTCACCGCCACAGTTCTCTTCCAACAGCATCGGCGCGGCACGTGTTTACAGTCAACAGTCCAATGAATATCACGTGAACTACTCGTTGCGATAGCGCTGACCGCTCGTGGTTATTTGTAGAACTTTTCAAATCACTCTCGTATTTTGAACACGACTGATCTTTGCGCCGTATTGAGGACAGTGCAGAGGTGTAGAGGATGGTCGGCAACAACAGCGCAACCTGCTTCCTTGGGTATTATCTGCATTTATATTCAAGTCTTCACTTCTCGCGGTGTTTTCATATTTCTGCCCAAACCACTTAACCAAAATATATGTTCCTCCCGTTAGTGAACTGAAAATCTCTACCAAATCTAAATTGTAACTGGTACGACTGACACAAATTGTTGACAGATGGTTCCAAAATGCATGTCTCTGCAGAAGTCTCATTTTTTGGTGACCAAACACGGTGTGAACAATCTTACCCGTTTCCTAAATAAGAGTCGATCTTAGCTGCACAGTTGTATGGCATTCATCATGCTACTGCACCCCTGGAAATGGAAAAAAGAACACATTGACACCAGTGTGTCAGACCCACCATACTTGCTCCGGACACTGCGGGAGGGCTGAACAAGCAATGATCACACGCACGGCACAGCGGACACACCAGGAACCGCGGTGTTGGCCGTCGAATGGCGCTAGCTGCGCAGCATTTGTGCACCGCCGCCGTCAGTGTCAGCCAGTTTGCCGTGGCATACGGAGCTCCATCGCAGTCTTTAACACTGGTAGCATGCCGCGACAGCGTGGACGTGAACCGTATGTGCAGTTGACGGACTTTGAGCGAGGGCGTATAGTGGGCATGCGGGAGGCCGGGTGGACGTACCGCCGAATTGCTCAACACGTGGGGCGTGAGGTCTCCACAGTACATCGATGTTGTCGCCAGTGGTCGGCGGAAGGTGCACGTGCCCGTCGACCTGGGACCGGACCGCAGCGACGCACGGATGCACGCCAAGACCGTAGGATCCTACGCAGTGCCGTAGGGGACCGCACCGCCACTTCCTAGCAAATTAGGGACACTGTTGCTCCTGGGTATCGGCGAGGACCATTCGCAACCGTCTCCATGAAGCTGGGCTACGGTCCCGCACACCGTTAGGCCGTCTTCCGCTCACGCCCCAACATCGTGCAGCCCGCCTCCAGTGGTGTCGCGAAAGGCGTGAATGGAGGGACGAATGGAGACGTGTCGTCTTCAGCGATGAGAGTCGCTTCTGCCTTGGTGCCAATGATGGTCGTATGTGTGTTTGGCGCCGTGCATATAGCGCCACAATCAGGACTGCATACGACCGAGGCACACAGGGCCAACACCCGGCATCATGGTGTGGGGAGCGATCTCCTACACTGGCTGTACACCACTGGTGATCGTCGAGGGGACACTTAATAGTGCACGGTACATCCAAACCGTCATCGAACCCATCGTTCTACCATTCCTAGACCGGCAAGGGAACTTGCTGTTCCAACAGGACAATGCACGTCCGCATGTATCCCGTGCCACCCAACGTGCTCTAGAAGGTGTAAGTCAACTACCCCGGCCAGCAAGATCTCCGGATCTGTCCCCCATTGAGCATGTTTGGGACTGGATGAAGCGTCGTCTCACGCGGTCTGCACGTCCAGCACGAACGCTGGTCCAACTGAGGCGCCAGGTGGAAATGGCATGGCAAGCCGTTCCACAGGACTACATCCAGCATCTCTATGATCGTCTCCATGGGAGAATAGCAGCCTGCATTGCTGCGAAATGTGGATATACACTGTACTAGTGCCGACATTGTGCATACTCTGTTCCCTGTGTCTATGTGCCTGTGGTTCTGTCAGCGTGATCATGTGATGTATCTGACCCCAGGAATGTGTCAATAAAGTTTCCCCTTCCTGGGACAATGAATTCACGGTGTTCTTATTTCAATTTCCAGGAGTGTATTTACATATTACTCTGTGTTCTCTCTTAAGCGTTAAACCCAGAGGATGGTTTTGCATCGGTACACCTTTCCCTCTCTCAGCCATTCACTTCTGCTTGTCTTTCCCTGAATACATCCTTCTCCTATTGTTCCAATGAAGTTGTTTCATAAATGTGTCCAACGAGTTCGCGCCGTTTTGTTGGGACGTGCCTCCACAGACATCTGCTTCCCTGTGCCCTTCTCAGAAGCTCTTCTTTGGTAGCTGTTTTTCCTGCTGATCTTCGTCATCTCTCTGTAACACCAAATCTCAAATGCCATCTTCACTATTGTTTCCCTATTTTTCAAGTTTTACATCCATATAGGATCATACTCCACGAAAATACTTTCACGATCATTTTCCTTATTTCGTGATTGATTTTCTTGATAGTGAGTAGTTCTTTCTCTAATGTAAACTAGGCCTGCTGTATTCTGCTCACAATTTCCTTCCAACTCCTACCATCCCTCATGATACTGCTTCCCAAATACGTATATACCTCTTCACTTGGAGGCCCTCTCTTCTAATTATTATTCTTAATAGTTCATAGTCTTCTTTAATACTATGTACCATCACTTTAGTTTTTCTCTTTTGTATACTTATATCACACTGATACGTTCCATTGTGCTGAGGCCTGCTCTAGATCATCTTTCGTCTCCGTGACCACAGCAACATCATATGTGTAACGCAGCATATCCATTCTCTAGCCATTAATTCTGATCCTCACCTCGTAGTTTGGTGAATACATCTTCCTGGATGTAAACACTGAGTATAAAATGAGAGAGAGCACGCCGTTGTCTCGCATTTTTTCTAGCTTTTGCTGCCTTTTCCTGATGAAAATTCCGGTAATTTCCAAAAACGTTTGCCTATCGAAGCCGCGGGCTCCAAACGGTAGATATCGAACGTGCAATTCTGAATCGATGAGACGACTGTGGAGGCGGGCGTTATGAGCATGTTTATACTGGTCACTACAGCAAAGACAAAAGAAGAGCGTTATTAAAATATTTGTAGTTACAGGGAAGCGACTTACCTCATTCGTCGTCGACGTTGTCGTCATGAGAACGTCCATATGATGTGTATGCTACGGTAAGCACTCCCTCTTTGCCGTGACCTGGGTAGACTCTGCCAATGTCACGCAAAAATATGGGTAGAGTGTCATATTTCCAACAAAAATTCAAACAACTTTCTACATTACATAAGCATGGATTTAGATTCTTCCACGTGAGGTAATCGGCTGAAGAAACGACTGCAATACCAGACATCCCACTCACTACCGTCATAAATGGTTTGGGTTTTCCTAGCATCTAACCAATAATTTATCATAACGCCCGCCACCACAGTCGCGTGATCGATTTAGAATCGCACGTCCGATATTTATTTTTTGGAGCCCACGGCTTCGATAGGAAAATATTCTTGGAAATTATCAAAATTCCTTATCACAGCCACATCGTTCATAAAGAAACTGACTATCACCTTCATGTATATGTACTTTAGATTTGCTCTCTTCAGTGCACTGAACATCTCTTATCAAACAACATTATGAAATACATTTTCCAAGTCTATACCGGCAATATATGTTGCTTTATTTTTCTTTATTTGCTTTTAGATAAGATAAAGTGCGAAAATGTCCTCTCTTGTTCGCCTCCTGCATCCAAACTGATCTTCACTCAGAATATCATCCGCCCTCTCTTCAATTCTCCCCATAATTAGTTTATGAGAATTTTTTAAGGGTGCGATATTATACAGTCGACAAAATTGTACTCTGTATTGACTCACAGTTTCTTAGACTCTCTTACGAGGGCAACCAAAGGGAAATCGGTAAATCCTTTCGCACACAATGTATTGAGAAGTCTAATTCGAAGTAAGGATATGCGTCAATTGATTAATCTGCAAAAATGGTTCAAATGGCTCTGAGCACTATGGGACCTAACTTCTGTGGTCATCAGTCCCCTAGAACTTAGAACTACTTAAACCAAACTAACCTAAAGACATCACACACATCCATGCCCGAGGCAGGATTCGAACCTGCGACCGTAGCGGTCGCGCGGCTCCAGACTGTAGCGCCTAGAACCGCTCGGACACCTCGGCTGGCGATTGATCTGCAATGGATACAAAGACATGTTGGAAACTAGTGGTAATGAACGTGCAGAGCAATCGGCCAAAATGGTGCAGGTTCTACTTCCCACCCGCGTGGCGCCATAAAAGAAAAAATGGAATGGACCAAGATAATGGACGAGGAACGTACATCAAAGACTCATGGCGTCGAGTGATCAAGTAAAAGACATCACTCCACACTTGGGTTCTCAGCACAGAGTTCATGAGAAATTGAATTGTTGGTATTAAAAGACTAATATCAATTCATATGTATACCAAAAAGCAAGAAATCTGTAAAAATTAATTGCCTCTCCTTGCTGTGATTCCTGCCTCGTTTACGAAAACATTTTATATACAGGGTGAGGCATTTAAAACTGCTTGACGGAATATTTGGGCGAAATACACATCTGATTAAAACAAGTAATAAACATTGTTCCCCTCAAAAAAGGACATTCATTAACAAAGCGCTCGACCCCCCTGCACCAACATTGGGGGGCAAGAGGGAGGCTGGCTTTGAAATCTTTTATTGCAGATTTGGTTTCTCCATAGAAATATATGCAGCTTTGGAATTAAATATTTCTTTTGTTTCATGATATGTTACGTCGTGAATCACAGTAGAGCCGCGATTAGCAGTCGGACAACACTTTATTGCATAGTCACAGAACATACAATATAACAAGTCAAAGATACATTGTCCTAAGAGTAAACAAACAGTCTCTCACTTGCGAGAAGTACATCACTCTGTGACATCCTCCCCACCCTGGTCGACCTCCAAAGGTACGGCCAGCTGCACAGGACGACTAATGATGTGACCTTCTGGTGTCAGGAGTATTATCGTCCTTACCCTGCCGTCTCTTCCTGGTAGTACCTTTTCTATCCTGGCCTTCTTCCACATATGTCGCGGACGAAGGTCCTCTTGGATCAGCACGATGTCGCCAGGGCGAAAGGGGATGACTCGTCCCGATGGGCGTTTAACTTCATGGTAGTTCCGGAGCTCCAATAGGTATTCTTTAACCCAACGGTTCCAAAAACTGTCACAGAGTTGCTGTCTCAGTCGGAATTCCTTTGTTAAATTCGTGCTCGCTGAAGGCTCTGGTCCCGTCGGAATAGTCGTAAGTTTTTCTCCCGTCAGAAAATGGGATGGTGTGAGTGCATCACAATCATCTCCTGGTGTGATGGGCCTGGAGTTCACCGCGGCTTCAATACTGATCAAGGTGGTGTTCAGTTGTTCCTCAGTGAGCTTTGCGAGTCCCAATACCTTCCGTAGGCAACGCCTTATAGTGCCCACCATTCTTTCCCACCATCCTCCCCACCAAGCCGCACGGGAGACAATGAATTTCCAAGTAATACCGTGGTGGGCGAGGAACTGATAAGATTTTGTGGTGGTTAATGCCTTCCAAAGTTGGGCTAGTTCCATATTCGTGGCGTGGAATGTTTTCGCGTTATCTGTATATATCGTGTGGGGTAGTCCGCGTCTTCCGGCGAATCGCTGAAGTGCCATAAGAAACTTGTCCGTTGACAAGTCTGTACAGAGTTCGAGGTGGACAGCTCGTGTGGTAGCACATGTGAAAAGAGTGATATATGACTTGTGCGTTTCCTTCCCCACTTTGATGAATAGTGGGCCAGCAAAGTCTATTCCGGTTACAGCAAATGGTTTGGCAGGTGAAACTCGTTCAGGTGGCAGCGGTGCTTCGATCTGTTGCCCTCGTGGATTCTTCAAGATCTTGCATGGGAGGCATGAGTATAGGATTCTTTTGATGGCCTGACGAGCTCTAAGGATCCAAAATTCGGTTCGCAGCTCGGATAGTACAGAACGAACACCAAAGTGATGGAGGCGGATGTGTGTCTCTCGAATAACCAATTGTGTGAAGTGGTGGGAACCGTCAAGGAGTACAGGATGTTTTTGTTCCCTATTTAGGCTAGTGCACTGCAGTCGACCTCTTAGACGTATCAGTCCATCTTCTAGGAAAGGATTGTATCGTGCGATTTTTGACTCTCTTGGCAGTGGTAAGTTATTCTGAAGTGCATGTATTTCGTTGGGGAAGGAATCTCTCTGGCCCACTCGAATCCAATACATTTTGGCAGCTGATAATTCGGTGGCTGTAAGTTCTCCTGAAGATTTATTCTTCTGACGAATGTTGTGTAGGAAACGGAGAGTCCATGCTGTGATACCAATGAGCTTCCAGTACGAGCTGAATTTAAGTAAGTTCAAAAGGCCGGTTGGCGTAGATATGGACAAAACTTGGCTCTGGGTTTTCTTCCTCTTTTCTTCGGGAGGAAGTCGTACCATCGTTGGAGTATCGTTGTTTGGCCAGCATTCAGGAGGGCGTGTAAGCCAAGGCGGCCCATGCCACCAAATATCCAGAGAATTCATTTGGTAGCCGAGGAGTCCACGTGAGAGGTGGTCAGCAGGATTGTCTGGTCCTGGGCAGTGTTTCCATTGCGTGGGAGTCGTGTGTGTTTGTACCTCAGTTACACGATTACAAACGAAGGTCTTCCATCTGTTAGGATCACAGCGAATCCAACTTAGTGTTATTGTAGAATCCGTCCACAATATCGCATGGGCAATTTTAAAGTCTGTTGCACGGAAAAAGTAACACAATAGTCTGGTCCCAACTACTGCCGCTAAAAGTTAGAGTCGAGGCAATGTCACCTTCTTAATAGGAGCAAGTCTGTTCTTGCTACAGACTAAATGGGTTACGACGTCATCATCTAAGGCAGTACGAATGTACAAGGCTGCTCCATATGCCTTTTCCGAGGCGTCACAGAATACGTGCAGCTGAGAGTCTCTTCCATGAGCTGTAGCTATCCATCTAGGGACACGTATATGTGACAATGAAGGTAAGCTAGATATCCAAGCGCGCCATCGTGCCCCTAAGTCCCAGGGCATAAGTTCATCCCAGCCAATTCCTCGGCACCATGTGTCCTGGAATAGCAATTTCCCAACAAGAGAAACTGGGGAAAACAGTCCGAGTGGGTCATAGAATTTAGCCGTACATTGTAAAAGAAGTCGTTTGGTGGCTGCCTCTTCTGACGACCTTCTGATGATTTCGCTAGGATCGATACAGAAGTAGTCACCTGCGGTGTTCCAGTCTACACCTAAAACTTGAGTCTGGGTGTGGAGTTCTCGCCCTTCTGCCCTCCAGATAGTGTGGAGTTGTTCACAGTTGGTAGCCCATTTTGATAAGGGGAGACTGATCAATTTCATTAGGGTTACAAGTTCATAATATATAGTTATCACCAAATTATCACCTTCTACTGAGATCACAAAGTCGTCCATGTATGCAGTCTTGTTTATAAGTGGCGCTACGGTGGGAAATGCTGTCATACACTTGTCAGCAAGTTCTCTTAGTGTTGCAGAAAGTAAAAATGGGCTGCAGGTCAGGCCGAATGGGAGTCTGTTAAAACGGTATTCTGTTAGTTCGTCCGTCGTTTGAAGATTTCCTGTTTGATCCTGGCTAATCTTGAACCAGAAAAATCTGGTCAAGTCTTTGTCCTTTTCGTTCAAGGTTAATTGAAGGAAAGCTTGTGTGATGTCCGCGACGATAGCCGTAGAATATAATCTGAAACGCAGTAAAATTTCCAGGATCTCTGGTAATAGGTTCGGTCCTACTTCTAATACCTCATTCAGAGAAGGTGCATTGTTTTCGTGAGATGAGGCGTCAAAGACTATTCTCCACTTAGTGGTTCCGTATTTCTCCTTCCTCACTGCATGATGAGGGAGATAAAATAGCTCCTTTCCTGAGAGTGGGGTGGGAGCGACCTCTACGTGCCCCTTCGTAATGTAGTCTAGCATAAGATCGAAATACATTTGCTTAAATGTCTCTTGACGTTGAAATCTTTCCCTGAGGTGCTTGAATCGTTTTTCCGCGATAGGTCTGTTACTCGAAAGCACTTTATGTTGCATTTTGGGAAGTGTAACGACTGCTCGATGATCCTTTATAGAGAAAGATGCTCTAAACTCTTCAAGAAGTCTCGTATCCTTGTTGTTCACAGGTAGATCCTGATCGGCAGTAATCCCTATAGTTTCCAAGTCCCAAAAGCGTCTGAAATCATTGTCAGAGTGCAGAGGAGATCGGTCGGTCTGAGCAAAATTTACCACGGTTGCATGCACACAGGCTTGTGACTTGTTACCACTAAGTATCCAGCCAAACAGAGAAGGAACTAACACTAAGGTTTCAGAGATGCGTATGGGCGAATTGTGCTTCACTATCTTCCAATAAAAATCGCCTCCTACAAGAATCTCCACGGGAAGATCTTCTGTTGAATCGGTTTTCGGATCTGCTAGCGTAATCTTACGGGCATCTGGTAAACTCTTTATATGTTGTGTAACTGAAGGCTGGTGAGAAATAACGTGAGTACTTTCGAAGGCAGTAAGTGGCACTGAAGAATTCTGCCAAAGCCCCTTCATACTAAACTGAACAAGCCTGCGGTGGCGTGGGCGTGTAGGGTTTGATTCAAAGGAACAAACAGTTAGTTCTTGTCGATCTATCGTTTGCAGTTTGAGATCATCAATCAGCGATTTTGCTATGAAGCTGGACTGACTACCTGCGTCCAGTAGACATCGCGTTGTCCTGCTCAATCCTGTAGGTCCTGATACGCATACTTGGGCTGTCTGAAGGTACGTGTAATCGTGGGGAGCGACAGATACCTTTCCAACGGAAGTAACGTTTGTCTGACCCGCAGGACCCCTAATATCCTTTCGTTCCTCACAAATGGACTTATGATGCAGTCTTTTACAGTTAACACACCGAGCCTTTTCTTTCTTTTTGCAATTTGACACTTTGTGCCCACGTTGAAGACAAAGAAAGCATCTGTTTGCTAGTTTCAATTTATCTATTCGATCATTAACGCGTACGATCTTCTTACAGCCTTGCGCCCAATGACCGTCAGATTCACAAAAGACGCAGAATGGTTCCTTTACGCTGGTATCCTTCGGAGTCGATCTTTTAGATTTCGCGTGTACGTGAAGTGTGGACGCTGTGGGAAGGTTATTAGAAGTGCTTGAAAATTCACCGCGTATCTTCTGCGTGGTAAGCGCCCCGTCGACTTCCTCGTTCAGAAACTCCATCAGTTGCAAAATGTCCCCTTCGGATATTCCTGTACGCTTGGCGTGAATTATCCAGCGGCGGCATATATCATCCGGAAAAGCGCGTAAAATTTTCGGCGCAAGGACACGGCCGTATCCGTTCACGTCTTCCCCAAGTGCCCGGAGAGCTTGAATACGTCGCTGGCATTCAATGAATGTTGAATTAAGTTCCTCTGGGGTGGACAGCTTAATTGGTTTTATGGCTTCGAGATAATCTAAGTGGGCTTGAATTATTCGATCCTTGTTGCCATAACGCGCTCGGAGAATCCTCTTCGTTTCTGCGTACGTCTCGGCCGTCACCGCAATACCGTCCACTAAATGCTTTGGTTCTCCCGAGAGATAGCCGCGAAGAAAAATGTGTTTATTGATTGTAGTTACCGTCGGATCTTTGTCAACCGACTGCTCAAACTGCTCCCAGAATCGCGCCCATGTCTCAATATCGCCTGAAAAAGGCTCAAGTTTGATCGGCGGAAGTTTTACTGAAGCTGTGGGAACACTTATTGTTACAGATTGTGCCGGCGGATTGTCGGGAATCTTTATGTCTGCTACCGATTTCGCAAGCTGTTTCTCTATTTCGTGAGACAATCGGGAATTTGTGAGTTTCGCGGTGTCTATATAATCTTCGCATTTAGGAACATCTTCTTCGTATTCGCCATCGTCTAACAACTCGTGAATATCCTCATCTAATTTAACGAGGCGGTCCAGAACGCTTCCCAGTCTGTCATTGTAATACTTATAATCCGCGATTTCCGATGTGTCGGGCAACCTTGCAACTTCCGCCACGAGTCGCGTAATGTTTGCTCTTTCTCTCATACGTTTTCTCTTTAGAGAGTGTAATTGCGCTTCTGGTTTGTGGTCTGGCACGTCCATTCCGTCCGATTACTCGAAAGTTTAAAGCAGTGTCGGCTAGCGATCAGCTGGTCCTAGTAAGGCGTTATCTTTGGATCGCTAGTCGAAGTAGTTCAATTGATGGTCGCTAGATGGCAGCACTAGTCATAAACAATCTACAGGCGTAGCGTAGGATCTGATAATTCGTTAAATCGCTAATCGAACAGCTACAATAGCAGTACACAGCAGCATTAATGTAATCAGTTGCCTTTACAAATGGCATTACAAAACATGTTGCGTGATAATTCAATTGAACTTAGCTGTGTATGATGGCGGTTGTCGTCGAAGAGCTTGTTGCGTGGTGTAACAAATCGCTGCAGTAAACCCCGTCGTAGTATTGCCGCGTAACGTGCGTCCAGAATTCCGTGCACAACAACAATCGTGGAATTGTCTCGGGCAAAGTCTTTCCCGGGTTTCGGCACCAAATTGTTACGTCGTGAATCACAGTAGAGCCGCGATTAGCAGTCGGACAACACTTTATTGCATAGTCACAGAACATACAATATAACAAGTCAAAGATACATTGTCCTAAGAGTAAACAAACAGTCTCTCACTTGCGAGAAGTACATCACTCTGTGACATGATAGGCAGTGCTGTAATCGGCACACATAAATATGGGGTGACTATTGTTGCAAAATGGTACTATCTCAAACAAATATGTCAAATTAAGTGAGTCAAAGAACTTTTTCGATATTTTTTATATTGGTATCATGTGACACCTCCCACAGTCGAATGAAGCACAGACTATGATCATGCAGTCAGTCCATAGTCAGGCTGTGCATGTTCCTTCAATGATTCGCACTGCAGTTGCATTCGGTGACACTGTGTAATAGTAAACTGCCGCAAAAGAAAAGAATATGTCATCCGCATCCTCTACACCTCCAACCGATTTGATCCCCCATCTGCTGGTTGTTCCTCTCCTCTCCTCCTCACCCATCATTCTCCAAACCTCCACCCCCCCCCCCCCCCAGCTGCCTCGCCGTTACCGTTTTGTCTCCCCCCTCATCCTCCACCTGCACACCCTTCAAGGTGGCTTCTGTCAACTCCTTTTCGCTTCTATCAAGTCTGATCCTCACCTCCCCCCTCTCTGTCCTTTTCTGGGCTCCCCCACGCCTTCTACCATTTTTTTTTTTCACACCTGCCCCCTCTTTAGCTCTTTCCTCCCCCCCCCCACCCGAGTCCGTTTGCTTTCCCCTCCACTGCCTTCACCACTTCCTCTTGCATCCGCCCAGTAGCCCCTTTTCCTATGTCTTCTCCCTCCATCAGCTCCCCCTGTTTGACTTTCCTCTCCTTCCCCTCTTTTTCCCCCTCACCTGTCCTCCTCCCCCCCCCCCAATCCGACTTCGTGTCTACTTGATAATGCAATTTTTAAGTGAGGTGTCAGTGTTGTGAGTGCCGTTTTTTACATGTTCTGAACAGACACCATCCTGTCACTACGTGTGTGAAACCTGGTAGTCAAGGGACGGCAGGATTTGGTTATGATTGCGGATGGGGCCGTAATCAGTTACTATTGGTTGCCTTTTACAGTTACACACAATTTATTTCAAACCAGTAATTCCAGACTCAACAATTGAAACGTGTCGTTTGTCACGGTTCCTGTTTTTCCCTTGGTTTACTCCTGTTTGGAGTTTCCGCGCTTTCCTAGAGGGCGTTGCGAAGCCTCCGTGAGCGCGCTGCTAGCGCAACCGCTCGGAGGAGGTGCTGTGAGCCATGCCCAGGGTGGAGGAGGCAGTTAAGACGAGTGTTAGCCCTGGACGACCGTTCTGCAGTGCGGCGCTCGGTCGTCCTATGCTAGGTCTGGATGGGCCTTAAAACCCGGGGCGTGAGGACACAAGAGGTCGTAAATCTGTCGATAACGTTTAGTTTCGTTCATGGACTGGGGAAGCTATGAAGTCCGTCTGGGGCTGACAGTAACCTCCGGAAGGTGGCGTCGTCACTGAAAGTAAGATTTTTCATCTAGTTAGTGCAAAGGCTGCCTTCTGGCGGGGCCAATCTCCCAGTGTTATCGTAGCTATTAATAACTGCGTGGCAACAGTTCTCCGCTTTGAGTTTGTGATCGGAAATTGCCCTGTGTGTGTGTTAGTGATCACTTGCATGACCGTGCATTTGTACGCCATACTGACCTAAGGCGCGTCTCGTAAACAAAGAAACAAAAAAGTTTTTTTGGCTGTGGACGTTCTGCAAACCGTTGTTTTCCCATGAACGGCGTAGGTCAGTGTTTGGATAAGCACGTTGTAAAATGTTAAATGACCTTGTACTGGTCTGGTGGAAAGAGAGACCCAATTAATTTTATAGATGTCTGAAATGCGAGATTACGTTAATTTTCGACAATCTCTGTTGTGTTTTCCAACGTAGGCATATTTAACTTTAGTCGTTATTGTGTATATATTCTTGTGTTAAGGAGTTTAGTCCCCATGTCGTTTAAGTGCTCTTTTTAATTACATTTAAAGTAGTGCTAGAGTTTCTGTTTGGTAATCCTCCTAGCCACAACTGATGTCGGTTGTTCGGTCTGACTGAAATCTTGAGCCTATTGGGTAGAGACCGTTGTTGACTTGCTCTCCTCCGCTCCGAAGTCCCGTATTGATACTACGGTGGAAGTTCTGCTGGAATCTCATTTGAAGAAGTTATCAATTCTTGTGAGCACAAAAGAAGTTACCTTTGCCTCTGTAAGTTTCGTCCGCTGGCCAGTGAGCTTTCGTTAATAATTAAAAATCGCCAACTGGTCTTGAAACACGTATGTAACATAGCAGCGATGGCGAGGCATTGTAGCATCTGTGACCAGAGAGTATGCGCTTGACCGCACGAGTGTTGCGAGCGGTTCTCAGTCAGTCAGTCAGTCGTTGCGAGTCTGTAGCTCTGTCTAGTTCAGAGCAGTACTCTCTCTGTAGTCGTGGCAGTCGGTAGCTCGATTTAGTTACGGGCAGTCGGTCAGCAGTAGTCGTGCAGTGCAGTTCGCTACTAGTCGTCATGTAGTGCAGTACGCTAATAGTCGTCATGCAGAGCGGTCGGTCAGTAGTAGCAGCACAGTGCGGTTGTGTGATGTAGGCGGTCGGCAACACTGGTCAAGATGCTGAATGAGGTATACTGTTAATTAATATAATCATTAGATAATGTAAAAATTTATTTATTGTAATTATTCTCCAACAAGTGCCCCAATAATAATTTTAATTTCAAAAGCATTTTTTCAAAAATTTTATTTTTTATTGAACTAAAGATTTCGTTGCACTTCCCATTTCATTCCACTTCTTTTAAAGAAAATTTTCAGTAAAATTACAGAAAAAAGGAATATTATTATTTGCAATGCAGTTCCTCCAAGCTGCGCGCAAACATAAGAGCAGAAATTTGACATCCAGTTATTCTGAGGTAAGACTTTAATTCTGATTGATTTACACAGGGCCAAAGACCGATGTTTCGGTTTAATTGAATTTTCTTATCACTGAATAGACTTTAATTTTTTGTGAGGAATTTATATTTGAGTCAGATTGCGAATTTCACATTTTTGTTGCCATTGTCAGTACATTTCATTGTGGGCAGGTTACGCTTAGCGCAATGTCCATTAGGATTCATAATTAAATATTGTCATATTTCTTTCTTTCAAATTTTTGTGGGGAGGTTACACTCGGCTCCCATTTCTGTTAAGTATTGTCTTTTTTCCTTTTAAAAATTACGGTGGGGAGGTTACACTTGGCGACACCCAGTCCAGGATCGTATTTCGTTGAGAGTCTTTTGAGCGACAGTCAGATATCTGCTCTTATTTGCTTAGATATAATTAGGATTTAGCGCAACGCTTTTAATAATATTGTGACTTTCTTTCTACAGGTCAACGGCAATTTGTTGCTTTGTTGTATTTGTGTGTTGCTTTTGCATTGTGCTTATTTATTTTCTGAAAAATTGTGACTATTGTAAAAATGCCGCGAAAGACTGTGAATAGTGTATCGCGAGGTATTTTGAATGAAATTACCGACTTAAACAGCGTGACCGATAGTAATTATGACACGCAGTGTGATGATGACAATCCTGCGTTCACTAACAATCAGTGCATTTCAACCATTAATGATGACTTTTATCTTAATGATGAACAAACGAACTCAATTGTCTCTTCTGTTAATTTGACGACAATTGATGACGCGGGATGCTCCATTGTAATGAGCGCTACCCAGCTTAACACACCCGATTTGGAAAACTCAAGTAACGTACAGACAAATTTGTGTAATGAAAATGAACAGGGGACACAAAGTACGACGGATTTATTTAATTCCGAAATAGTGAGTGACAGTGTAGGTCCGACTGATAATCCTTTTTGTAAATTGCAGAATGACCAAATGGTCACACAAAGCGCGACAATTCCAGGTACACAATCAAACAGCACAGATAATGGAGTAGGTAATGCTACATTTGATTTGAATCAATTTATGGCAATAATGTTACAATTGAAGAACGATATTGGTGTAGATATCAAACAACAGAGTGAGAAAATAGACAACAATTTCGAACAACAGAACGAAAAATTTGAAAAACAAAATGAAAATTTTAGACAACTTAGGGAAGATAAGAAACGCTTGAGTGAAAAATTGGACAACCATTGCAAACGACTTAGCGAAATAATTGATAAAAGTTTCAAACTCACAAACGAAAAACAAGACGATCATAAAGAACAGAACAAACAAGTTAGTGAGCAGATTACAGCTGTTACCATACAATGTCAGGACAGTAAAGAACAATTACGTGAGGATACTAAGACTTGTGCTAATAACAGTAATGAAAAAGTTGGCACTGTTGCACAAGAATCAAGTAGCACACGTGTAGGCACAACAGAGTCACATAAAGACAAGATTGATGCAATCACTGAACAATGTTTGGCGAACGAAACACAGATACACGAAATTAATGCAGTCACCGAACAATGCCCTAAAAACGCAGTACAGATTCGCGATGATTTGGAGTCAGTGGAAGTTTCACACACTCCGAATACGGAGGCTGACGAGAAAAGTGAACGACACAACAACCAGATTGACGAAAGTATTAAAGTAACAGAATTAACAATTATTTCAGTCACCAATACGTCACAGAACCCGCCACGTTGCGAATATTTGTCAGACTTACGCAGCGTGTATAATGTGAGCAATTTACAGCAACTACGCGACTTAAAATCCGAAAAGCCACGCGACTTAAAATCTGAAAAGCTATGCAACTTGAAATCCGAAACGACACAGACAAACAGATTCACACACAAACCCGAACGTGTTTTCAAATTCAATGACGAGAACGTAGATTACGAGCAATTTTTATCCGCCAGAAAATGTAAAGAATTTAATGACAGAACGCAGGTACACGCTTTGCACTGTATACGACAATTTAGCTTTGTACATTCACCGCTATTGCCTGTAATGCAGAAGCTAGCTTTGAACCAGATGCGACAATTTATTTTTGTATTTACAACAGCATTGCCTGTAATGAAGAAATTTGAATTAGCACGGATACAACAATTTGCCTTTGAAATTTTACCGCTATTGCTTGTAACGCAAAAGCTAAAATTTATTTGCAGTGCGTAAAAGACCTCAGGGGATTCATTACGCTTTAATGAATATGTGCCGTAGCGAGCATAGGGCCCCGAGCTGTAGTAGTGCTATTTCATCTTTAGTTTTCTGCACTGCTGCCTTCTCTTCTACTATCCTTTATATCTATCAAAACTGCTCTTCAACTATTGCTCTTTGTAGAATTAAGAATATGTAATGAAAACCCGATATGACAAATCTTTTACCGAATGTGACAATTTTCAGTAGGCACTCCAGAACCAGCGTAACTTTAATAACAGATAAAATCGTAATCATCAGTATGTACAAAATTTTCGGCAGTCGCAACCACATTTTTTTAACAATAGATGTTTTTCACCACAATAGCATGAAAGTCAACCGCTTAGCATACCTAACCAACAATGCAGTCTACAAGGTCAACCAGGCTTTAATGTTTCGCCGCGTGCACGTATAGTCCCAGCTCCAACAAATAGTAACGCATGGCAGCAAAGAAATAACTACGTACAGACAACACACTATTTCAACTCGTATCGCAATGCGCCGTATAGAAATTACTATCAGGACAGACGTAAAAAGAATGATGAACACAATTTTCAGCGTACATTTAATAGCAATCGATCTTATGAGCAGCAACAACATCAGCAACAACACATTATCACGAATGAAACAGACAATAGGTGTCATCTATAGCGTAACATGTCAGTAAGAAATAACAGAGCAGTTAAAATAGTCGAAATGCCACAGCATCTTCCCGTAAATAATAGTACGTACGACAGAATTTGACCAGACACAGTACAGATTGCATATTCCAGTAACGTAAGCACTACTTTAGACACGCAGAATGTTATTCACGAAAATGTAATTACTTTTGACGACATCAGAGACACTCTTTTACAGGAAAGACCATTTGTTCAGAAAACCATTTCACATCCTGTTATCGAAATTAAAATTGGTTCGTTGAAATTCTCAGCAGTAATTGATTCCTGATCACCTATATCAGTAATAAATGAGGAGACTTTTAATGAGTGCAACAAAGAGAATACCTATCCGACATTACCTTTAGGCAAAACAAAAGTAAAAGGAGCAGTATCGAGTAAAGGTGTAGACGTTAAATTACAGACGCATTTATCATTTTGTATTGGAGGTCATACTTTTCACTCTAATTTTTGGATTGTTCCTTTATTGACAACAGACGTAATTTTAGGTACGAATTTTCTGGTACAACACGACGCAGTTATTGATTTTCAGAATTCTTATTTAATGTTAAAGGATGTAAATGTGCAATTGGCTTTAGAATTTCAGCACTCTTTATCTGCGGAAGAACAAACAGTTAACCGCACAGAGGTCATTTCCGCAACACGTAACCTAGACTGTTATCCCACATTGTCCACAGATACGTACGTACACAACTATAATACTCCAGACGAAGCTGACTACGACGTAATGCAATTGATTTCTGATAAAGTTAAACAAAGCAGTGCAAATACAGACGACGAACGCACGCAACTACGCAAAATTCTTTTACAGCAAGCTCCAGTTTTTGACAACATTCCTGGTACTATGTCCGGCTTTATGTATGAATTTCAAGTCAAACCGCACGACACATTTAAAGCAAAGCATTATCCTATTCCATACATTCACAGAGAACAGGTTAAAAAAGAATTGCAGGATATGCTCGACCAAGGAATTATAGAACCAGCAGTTAGTCCGTACATAAACCCGCTACATATTGTTAAGAAAAAAGATGGCTCACTTCGCCTTGTACTTGATTCACGTCACATTAATGACATTATTATTAATGAAACAGATCGACCACAGACACTAGAGGAACTTTTACAGAAATTTCACGGTACAGCTATTTATTCTACACTAGATTTGAAATCGGGATTTTGGCAAATTCAACTTCATCCGAACTGCAGAAAATATACAGCTTTTCTCTGTTTCGGCGACTGTTATCAATTTTGCAAACTACCGTTCGGGTTAACTATTTCTTCTGCAGCTTTTATTCGCGGTTTGAACACTATACTTCCGACAGAACTTAAAGACAGAATTACGACGTATGTAGACGACATTCTTATCGCAGAAGCTAACTGGTCCGAACACAATCGGATTCTTGAACAACTGTTACAAACTTTTCATGCACAAGGACTTACAGTTAATCTTAGTAAATCGCACTTTGGCAAAACTTCCATAAAATTTCTTGGACACGTAATTTCAGCAGAAGGCATTGCACCTGATCCGGAAAAACTTCAAGCTCTACGTGACATTACTGTTCCTACGACGAAGAAGCAATTACGCAGTTTTTTGGGCTTCATTAACTTTTTTCGTAAATTTATTCACCATTCTGCTTTAGACACGCCTAGACTATGCCAATTAACAGGTAAAAACACTATTTGGTCTTGGGATAAGCAAGCACATTCTGAATTTGTGAACCTGAAACATGCTTTGTTGAATGCTCCACTTTTATCGCACCCAGATCTTACCAGAAATTTTTCCATTGCTACCGACAGTTCCAACAGCGCTTTAGGCGTACACATTTTCCAGGAAATAGAAGGAGATGGTTCAACAGTAATTAAAAACATCGCATTTGCAAGTCGCATTTTGTCACCTGCTGAACGAAATTACTCCGTTACAGAATTGGAAACATTATGTGTTGTATGGGCTTTTACGAGATTTAGGCATTTTCTTTATGGCAGACATACCACCGTTTACACAGACCACAGAGCGATACAATTTTTGCTTTCAGCTAAATTTACTCACGACAGGTTAAGTAGATGGAAACTTTATTTACAGGAATTTAATTTTACGATTGTCCACATTCCCGGCACACAAAATGTTATAGCAGATGCACTATCGCGTTCTCTCAGCAACAATCAGCAAGACGTAGCAACCAACTTCTGCAAAACAAATTTCAGTGTCATGTACATTCAGCAAGTTGCATTTGAAAATTTTATTTCATCGTCATTACAGGACATAGCACAAGAACAAAATAAAGACAATGTGTGGAAAGAAATTAAACACCTTTGGCAAGATAGGAAAAATGTTACGATTAGAAACCATTACACTGTACGCAATGACGTTCTGTTTCGCCGCTCTTATCCTGACAGCAACAATTGGTTATTATGCATTCCTGACGAACTGGTCAACAAATTAATTTGGTACACTCATTTAAGCTACGCACATTACGGAGCACGAAAATGTTTTCTTATACTGAGACAGAACTGTTATTTTACTAACATGGAAAAACGTATACGACGAGTTTTAGCGTCTTGTAAAATTTGCCAGAAAGCTAAATCAGACACCACTTCACATATTCCTCCTTTATATCCCATTATACCTGTTAAATTAAGACACATGGCCGCAGTAGATATTTTTGGTCCGATTCCCAGAACTAACAGAGGTTTTTGCTACATCTTTGTCGCTGTTGAGCTTACTTCAAAATTTGTTACTTTCACTCCATTACGCAAAGCTACTGCTAAAACTGTTTCGAAAGCATTTGTAAAACATTTTCTATCTCATGTAGGGCATGTAATGAAAGTAATTTCTGATAATGGATCACAATTTCGTAGTAGCGTATGGACACGCATGTTACGAGCTAGAAACATTTCTCCGATCTATATATCCAAGTACCATGCTTCTTCGAACCCCTGTGAAAGATTAATGAAAGAAATTGGTAAGCTGTGCCGAATATACTGCCACAAAAGACATATTGATTGGGATACACACATACTCTCATTCCAAGATGTAATTAATTCCATTCCAAGTGAATCCACTATGCTATCTCCGACTGTTATACTGAAAAACGTTGAACCACCAAACAAAATTAAAGAATTAGTAAAATTCCCCAAAAGTCGTCGCCTACGACACCACGAAATAATTGACATTGCGCTGAACAACATCAAACGTGCCGCAGAGCGCCGGAGAAGACAGCAAAAACAGGTTTGTACACGCCGTGACTTTCACGTTGGACAGAAGATATTAGTACGTACACACTATTTATCCAGTAAATTAAAAGGTAAGTGCAGTAAATTTGAACTTCTATACGCAGGTCCATATCGGATTCGCAGCATCCCTCACCCCAATGTTGTACACGTCGAAACTCTGAGAACCAGAAAATCGAAAGGCAATCACCATATCTCAAACATTAAACCGTTTATTGAGTGAAACCACTGTATGATTCAACACACTATGATGTCATTTACTAATGCAATTAATTCACCTGACTAATTACTGATGATTATCGTATTTTTTCTTGGCAAGTGCCCGGCAAGGTAAGGTTAGCAGGTCGCTTTTCTTGTCGTTACACATCAGACCGTGCACATTTTTCCATTTTTTTGTGTATATGATTGTACTCCAGTTTTGTTTATATGCACTGTGAAATAGTTAAGATATAACACACACCAGTTGACTTTGACATTTTTTTTGCCTTATGACATCTCAACATCGTGACTGTTTTACATTTTTTTTGCTGCTGCATTGTGATATTCTGTGTACATTTTTGCATCTGAACACTGTCAATGTCTTTGACATATTACGTTTTCTGTCATGTTATGCTGTATGGTTAATTGTGTCACCATAAACCAGTCATTATTTAGTGGGTATAGGATTTAAATGCAAGACATTAATCTTTGTTCATGAATTTCAGAAAGAAATGATGCGTGTAAGAAATAAATTCAACAGAAATCGGAATTTCACCTACGGAATAAACGATAGAAGATGCAATAACTTTATGAGGAAAAGTAAATGGATCAGGATTAACAAACATTAACAAGAATATACTATACTCATCACAGAATAGCAGTCTTAACTAATTTTTTCTTTCAGAATATAAGGTGATTGATGCAGGCTGTCAGACTGAACTACACATCTTAGTTTTAGTGATGAAATATGCTAGAGATAAGGAATAGTTGTATAATGAGTAATGAAGTGATTTTTTGCAGATGATAATGAATACTGATGAATAATGATGAAGGATATGCTGTTATGAATAATGAAGTTTTTCTTTACAGGCGATGATAATAATGAAGTTATGATAATGTGGATAATGAAGTGATTGATAATGAAGTTTTTTTCTTTACAGATGAGGATAATGTTGAAGTTATGTATTTATGCTATGTAGTTATTTAAGTATTTGTTGCAGTTTGCTTTGACAGCAGGTGTTACATTGCATAGTAGGATGACGGAAAGTTTTGGAAAGGACAGCTATGGAACACATTTTTATACACATTTCACTACCTGTTAATTCGAAGTTCACTACTTTTCAGCATAGTGTACGTTTCTTCTTTCAGGTCAATAATCCATTTTGTAATTTTTCCAGGAGAAGTTTTTCATGATACTTACTAAACCTGTTACTTATTATACCTGTTCTAGTACTTGCATTTTTTTGTATTTTACCCATTTGTGTTTATCATTTATAAATGTGATCACATATACTGCCTTGTTACATAATCTTGCTACAGCTGACTCATGACGAATGACGTTACCTATCCTCATTTGCTGCAATAGGTCAAAAGCAAATAGTGTTATGTTTCAGCAATTAATTATCGATCCCAACGCAATGCATTGCTACCAAAAAAATGTATTACCAGTCCCACATAATGTCACTAGTTTATGATAATTCTGAATAATACTGATTAGCTCTGAATAGTATGTCGCTTCAGTAATGACTTCCTAATTAGACAAAAAAAAGAAAATATATATATATATATATAAAATAATGCTTTGTCACTAGCTAATAACTGCCACTGTTTTATTGTAATGAGACTACTTATAATGCCCATGATTATTAATGCTTTGATTGTAACTAGCTGATTTTTAATAATGACTTTGTAATGATCGGAATATTACTGAAGGAGGAACACTGTTTATGGTAATGAGACTACTTATAATGCCTGTGATTATTAATGCTATGACTGTAATTAACTGATTTTTAATAATGACTTCGTAATAATCTGAATAATACTGAAAGATGATTCTATTCAATACTTGCTGGCCACTGAGTGCCAATAATTAATGTCACTCGATGAATTGTTATTAATTATGCCATTAATTAACTCTTGTTTTCAATGTTCATACTTTGTAATTGGAATGAATGTGACTGTTTAATAATGCTTTGTAATTAGGAGAAGACTAATGATTCTTACTATATTAGAATGACAAATGATTAATTAACGACAAATGATTAATTAACTGTAATTAGACAAATGATTAATTAACGACAAATGATTAATTAACTGTAATTAGACAAATGATTAATTAACGACAAATGATTAATTAACTGTAATTAGGAAAAGGCTAATGATTATTATTGGAATGACAAATGATTAATTAACTGTAATTAGGAGAAGGTTAATGATTCTTAATTATACTCTGTAACTGGAAAAGAATGTGATTGTTTCATAATGCTTTGTAATCAGGAGAAGGCTAATGATTCTTACTTTATTGGAATGACAAATGATTAATTAACCATGCTACATTTTGTAACTAGGAAAAGAAGGCTACTGATCCTATGTAAAACAATTAATGAACATTTTTCTGTAATACTACATACTTGGTACAGAAATGTTCAATAACTGGGCTATGAATGCCACAAACTGCTAATTAAGTGTGTAATTGTCAATATTATGTGACTTGATGTCCTTCACCTCATAAGCTGACTACCCTAAATTACTGCAATGTCCATTTGTCCTGTTTATCCTAGTGATCATGGAGCACTATATTTGGTTTTTGCACTAATTCTACGTTGGTGTGCCTTGTAAGAGCGTGGTGTTGACACGACATGCTGTCCACCACCGTGAGCAATGAAGACGTTATTATGGTCCCACTGTTTGGTGTACCTA
Organism: Schistocerca serialis cubense; assembly: GCF_023864345.2. Classification (NCBI taxonomy): domain Eukaryota; kingdom Metazoa; phylum Arthropoda; class Insecta; order Orthoptera; family Acrididae; genus Schistocerca; species Schistocerca serialis. Next base: position 1,263,633,982 of record NC_064638.1, on the reverse strand, counting down.
ATGTACTGCCAAAATGAAAACATGGAACATTACTTCGACAGTTCAGTGTCTTGGCTACACTGATAAATTCTGATGGGAAAAGAACTTCAAGTTGTGTCACTTGGTGTTGTACTTCTGTGGAAAGATATGGACTTTCAGAGCAGCTGTGTGCAATCTAAAGTGCTACAACCATGATGCAATCCTTCCCTTTCCTATCCTAATTCTTGTCACATAAGAAAATCATTTTTTTTGGTAACATCATTTCTGTTCGTAGGTTATACATTTTTTTTCGATTCGCTGAACTCCAGTGCGAGTACACTTATGTCACTTGTCAACATAATATTTTGCCAGTCTGTTGATTTGTTATGAATATGCTAAAGAATTTTTTCAGTGCCTGTGCACTTTGTTATCTGTCAAAAAATTTGTATATACATTTTTCTGATTTGCTACTATGTTTTGTATTCACATTTTGTCTTTGTCTGATATATTTTGTACTTAGTGCATGTGCACAACATTTAAATATTCTGTAAGTTGAAGAATTTTGTTAATTAAAGAAAAATTTTGCCGCGCTTGGCAAGTCCAAATGACTCACCATCGCTGCCAAATTTTTGCCCCCCCAGTGGAGGGTTATGAAACACGTATGTAACATAGCAGCGATGGCGAGGCATTGTAGCATCTGTGACCAGAGAGTATGCGCTTGACCGCGCGACTGTTGCGAGCGGTTCTCAGTCAGTCAGTCAGTCGTTGCGAGTCTGTAGCTCTGTCTAGTTGAGAGCAGTACTCTGTCTGTAGTCGTGGCAGTTGGTAGCTCGATTTAGTTACGGGCAGTCGGTCAGTAGTAGTCGTGCAGTGCAGTTCGCTACTAGTCGTCATGTAGTGCAGTACGCTAATAGTCGTCATGCAGAGCGGTCGGTCAGTAGTAGCAGCACAGTGCGGTTGTGTGATGTAGGCGGTCGGCAACACTGGTCAAGATGCTGAATGAGGTATACTGTTAATTAATATAATCATTAGATAATGTAAAAATTTATTTATTGTAATTATTCTCCAACAAGTGCCCCAATAATAATTTTAATTTCAAAAGCATTTTTTCAAAAATTTTATTTTTTATTGAACTAAAGATTTCGTTGCACTTCCCATTTCATTCCACTTCTTTTAAAGAAAATTTTCAGTAAAATTACAGAAAAAAGGAATATTATTATTTGCAATGCAGTTCCTCCAAGCTGCGCGCAAACATAAGAGCAGAAATTTGACATCCAGTTATTCTGAGGTAAGACTTTAATTCTGATTGATTTACACAGGGCCAAAGACCGATGTTTCGGTTTAATTGAATTTTCTTATCACTGAATAGACTTTAATTTTTTGTGAGGAATTTATATTTGAGTCAGATTGCGAATTTCACATTTTTGTTGCCATTGTCAGTACATTTCATTGTGGGCAGGTTACGCTTAGCGCAATGTCCATTAGGATTCATAATTAAATATTGTCATATTTCTTTCTTTCAAATTTTTGTGGGGAGGTTACACTCGGCTCCCATTTCTGTTAAGTATTGTCTTTTTTCCTTTTAAAAATTACGGTGGGGAGGTTACACTAGTGTAACCTCCCCGCCGTAATTACACTAGTGTAACCTCCCCGCCGTAATTACACTAGTGTAACCTCCCCACCGTAATTTTTAAAAGGAAAAAAGACAATACTTAACAGAAATGGGAGCCGAGTGTAACCTCCCCACAAAAATTTGAAAGAAAGAAATATGACAATATTTAATTATGAATCCTAATGGACATTGCGCTAAGCGTAACCTGCCCACAATGAAATGTACTGACAATGGCAACAAAAATGTGAAATTCGCAATCTGACTCAAATATAAATTCCTCACAAAAAATTAAAGTCTATTCAGTGATAAGAAAATTCAATTAAACCGAAACATCGGTCTTTGGCCCTGTGTAAATCAATCAGAATTAAAGTCTTACCTCAGAATAACTGGATGTCAAATTTCTGCTCTTATGTTTGCGCACGGCTTGGAGGAACTGCATTGCAAATAATAATATTCCTTTTTTCTGTAATTTTACTGAAAATTTTCTTTAAAAGAAGTGGAATGAAATGGGAAATGCAACGAAATCTTTAGTTCAATAAAAAATAATATTTTTGAAAAAATGCTTTTGAAATTAAAATTATTATTGGGGCACTTGTTGGAGAATAATTACAATAAATAAATTTTTACATTATCTAATGATTATATTAATTAACAGTATACCTCATTCAGCATCTTGACCAGTGTTGCCGACCGCCTACATCACACAACCGCACTGTGCTGCTACTACTGACCGACCGCTCTGCATGACGACTATTAGCGTACTGCACTACATGACGACTAGTAGCGAACTGCACTGCACGACTACTACTGACCGACTGCCCGTAACTAAATCGAGCTACCGACTGCCACGACTACAGACAGAGTACTGCTCTCAACTAGACAGAGCTACAGACTCGCAACGACTGACTGACTGACTGAGAACCGCTCGCAACACTCGCGCGGTCAAGCGCATACTCTCTGGTCACAGATGCTACAATGCCTCGCCATCGCTGCTATGTTACATACGTGTTTCAGTCTTCGTCCAGGCTAGTGGCTCGTGTTAGACGTGTTCATAACACTACCATCTGCAATTGCTATACCATAACCTTAGAACTGGAGGCAAATTGTATCATGAAATTATTAGTCAAATCAATTATGGTATACAGCAACAGTGCAGTGTTAACATCTGAAAGGCATTTTGTTATGTTGACCGTGATATACGTAACGGAGGTGGCTTATGGGAAGTGAAAGTCAGAATTACGTAATTATTTAAACAGTAACAAACAATAGTTTACCTATCCACACTGTACAAATGTTAATAAAAAAGATCGACAGCCTAATTAGACATAAGAATGAGTAACATTCTTGTTCAAGAAACTGAGAATTAGTAACTTCAATGGGCAAACACAGCCTATACTTTTTCACACGAGAGTGCAATGAACTCTGAACCTGCAAATATTCACGTTTAGGTTGGAGCTGACAGAGCAGAACAAACTATTTGCTTAAATATAATAGGTAACGATACATACCATTACCTTCAGGGATAGTCAACTGAATGGTTTCAATAATATTACTATTAATATTCACTGCAGAATCATAAATTGGACATAGATTCAGCATTACTTTTCAAACATTTTCCTATCTGACCAAAATATAGTAAATGTAGTTCACTACAAAATTATGAACTGGGCATAGGTTAAGTCCCTCTCAGCTAAATACTTTTCTATTTAAAATGAAAGTTAAATGTATTTCACTAATGAACACTTTCTCACTGACCTTTGAATAAATGAAATTACTGTTATCATAGATAGTGGTCTTTCTATTAATCGTTATTTAGCTTAGCCCAATAGACAAACTGTGGGTCCTGTTAAACTATTAATAAGCACTTTCAATACACAAGAGGAACTCAAAACTGTACAGAACTTGACAGGGATAGCAGGAGTAATTGAAACTTTCTATAATTAAGCACTTTGTGAATTTGGACTACTTTCAATGGAGGGGACCTTAATTTGACCACTGTAGTAGAGCAAAATAAACGCACTTTCATTACATTAGTGAAACAAGCACTTAGCAAACATGAACATGTAACTCTCAACAGTTGCAGGTCTGAATTTTTACTGCAGTGAAACACAAAATTGAGATATTTTTAAAAACCTTTCAACAAACCATATTAATTTTAGCACACTCTATACCACATTAACTTTAATACGCTTTCAATAAAGGACACTCGGTAAGCAGTTTAGCATGGGAGGGACCCTAAGTGGATACGTGACTGAGGATAAATCACGGTGTACACAAGAGTTCAGGTATAATTTCCCTTATATTTGAGCACACTACAACATCCAATTAGCTGATCCTTCACTGTACATTTCTATAGTTCTTCTGTTCCATTACAGTGATTGCACAATGTGGTGGCTAGTGCGTGTTGGTAGGTGGATTTGCTGGCGGAATTGCTGGACTATGTCACTGCCGGCGATGATAGATAACAATTCCAACATAATTCCTGCTAGTTACTGCATCCATCCGAGGCTTTGGCACATTGGAATACGGCACAAAAAGCCCCTCTCGGCACCAGCACAATTCACCACCTTTTCTTGAGCTGCTGGTGCTTCGGTAGCTCATCGCCGACTGACCCTTGGTTCGACCTTGCTATCCGTGCCAACCACATTTTGCGCGCGCTGCATGCTTCCGTTCCCGAAGGGAACCACAACACCTTTTACACACAAAATAACTAAGAACCCTAAGTGAAGGACAGCAGTTTACATAACAGCAACCAAACATAGTAAATAAAACAGAACATTTGCACGTATTGACATTTCTACAAAAAATTATTCACCCAAATTCCAAATATATATATAGTAAGTTTTGTCTCCCTCCTAATGAGGCAAAGAATTTAACTAATAAAGACAATACATTGCACAGTATTTTATCAAGATATCAAAGTTTATATAAAGAAAGAAATACACAATTTTGTGTTATCGATTCAAACCAACGACATGTACAGAAACTCAGCGATATAATATTGAATAAACATAAAGCTAAAAATAAATAAATAAATCAGTAAACAGTTAGGTAGGGTCTTAGTTGTGGTGTCACAAATTCCCTTTCCTGTTCGGGTAAATGTTTCCTCCTCATGGTGGAACCATCCTCTTTCCCGAGCCACGCTGGGGTAAAAGTTGTCCAAGTGTCTATTGCTGCTGAGTATTCCAGGAGAATGAAATAAGAGGTTAATTATCTACTCCACCGTTATGGCCAAGAAAGGCGACTTGCAGTTGTTCTGGATAACTTAATTATTGTACATTATTAAGATAGTTCTACGTTTGGAGAAATTGCTGTTTGGTAAAATTTAGTCTTCCGTGTCGGTAATCCGCCGTATTCCACGATCTAACATTGTTATAGAATTGAAAGATTTGGTTTTAATAAATTTGCTGAGACGTGACATAAATATTTGCTATTGATGTTAACTGCTTTAAATGAATCTTCTTTAAAACGAAACTTCCTGGAAGATTAAAACCGTGTGCCGGACCGATACTCGAACTCGGGAACTTTGCCTTTCGCGGGCAAGTGCTCTACAAACTGAGATACACAAGCACGACTCACGCCCGGTACTCACAGCTTTACTTCCGCCAGTACCTCGTCTCCTACCTTCCAAACTTAACAGAAGCTCTCATTCTGGTAACATCCCGTAGGCTGTGGCTAAGCCATGACTTCCTTTCTTTCAGGAGTGCTAGTTCTGCCAGGTTCGCAGGAGAGATTCTGTTAAGTTTAGAAGGTAGGAGACGAGGTACTGGCGGAAGTAAAGCTGTGAGGACGGGGCGTGAGTCGTTTTTGGGTAGCTCAGATACAGTTTTAATCTTGCCGACACGGTAGCTCAGCGTGTTCGGTCAGAGGGTTAGCTACCGTCTGTAACAAAAAACTGAGTGAACAGATCAACGAGGAAGCTAAAGGCGTGTCATCGGACGTCCGTCCGAAACAAATTCAACGAACAATATAGAGCAAAATGAGATTTTTTAAACAAAATGGTAGAGCACCTGCCCGCGAAAGGCAAAGGTCCCGAGTTCGAGTCTCGCTCCGGCATTCAGTTTTAATCTGCCAGGAAGTTTCATGTCAGCGCACACTCCGCTGCAGGGTGAAAATCTCATTCTGGAATCTTCTTTCATTTGTGGTTATAATTCTTAATGAGTGATCTTTGCTCAAGTTTATGGGACTTTATTAACCGTTTATCTTTATTGTTTATGATCTTAAAAATGTTTGTTAAAAATGACTAATTTTAGATTCCTATTGTTTATTAAGTAATTATTAAGTTATATAGCAAATATTACGAGTGCAAATATTCTCTCATTGTTACACTTGCTTGTTCTGTGTTGTACACTGAAGGGTGTGACAATACATGCAAAATCTAAAGTGAAGCGTTGGGGCGAATTAATCGTTCCCCTTATCATTACCGTCAAAGATGACTGATTGTTTGTCGCTTGTTATTTAATCTGGTTGCGAGAATAGTTTGACTGAACCCGTAAAAGGAGTTCATCAACAATAAATAAAAAATACCACACGTTATTAACGAGGGAATAAACAACTTTGTAAATAATAGTGTTTTCAGTGAGTTACAATTTAGCAAATCACCATTAAATGCACATAGAGCAGATAATGTTTTAAAAGCAAGCCACTGTGATCTGCGCAGAGGGCCTGACACTCCAGGAATGTCGCTAAATTAAGAATTGTTTAAAACTCACTGCAACTTACAAAATACAGGTATTGAAATATTAAAGGCAATTCGCCACAAACAGAGCAGACGGCATCAGACGTCAGGAATGGCAACAAAGTTTTAAAGGCTTACTACGTAAATGAAAATACCAAATTAGAATCTTAAGGCAAGTTCCCACAATTACGGCTGAGGGTCTTACACACCAGGAACTGCAATAATATAAAAAAAAAAATAGAAACCTGCTGTAAAACAGCAAAATGTTAGTTAAAAAACAAGCAACTGATCTCCAAACGGGTGAAATAAGATGATGGTAAACTTTGTAACATAACCCTTAACATCCACTGAACACTACACTGCTAGATTTATTCCAGAAGGTGACCAGAACTGTTAACTAGACATATAGTATAACCTTTAACGTAGGCATTACAAGGTATCGTAATAAATAATACAATAATAAAACACAAGGACCAGTAAATAAGTTCCTTAAAGGGTACTGAGGCAGATTGTACCCGCAGAAGGCGTTGGCTGAAGGAGTGTTACACTGAACTACTGGCCATCAAACCTCCTTTTAGAACAAACATGTATTACAAGAACCAAGGGGCCACAGATGGAGCTCCAGGAATCGACCTCTGCGAAGGTACGACAACAAACACTTTAGCGAGTGATGAGACAGGCAGCGAAGAGTTGCATCCACTTCACAAGATTCTAACTCAGAATAGTGGCAGTCTAACGAATGACTAGGGATAATATTGCTGAAGCTACCTGACGTCCGACAAACCAAACGCAACGATGGAACAATACGTCAAAGCCGGAATCGGCGGTCTGCACTATGTCCCCAGAACACTGCGTTTAGAGCGCTCGGAAGAAGAAAGGAATCACTATCACAAGAGTAGAAGAATCACCAACCGACCCACAATCAAGAAAGCTGTCGAAACTACACGCCTCACCGGACAGCAGCGACAAGGCGAGGAGATGTACACTGCCGTTACAACACTAACCCCCAGGGCAGGTAACTGGGGCGATAGTGGCCACCAGGTAAGAAAAATTATCGCTGCTTGAACTTAACAAATTATAACATCTACATCTACAACTACATACATTCTCCGCAATCCACCATACGGTGCGTGGCGGAGGGTACCTTGCACCACAACTAGCATCTTCTCTCCATGTTCCACTCCCAAACAGAACGAGGGGAAAAATAACTGCCTATATTCCTCTTTACGAGCCCTAATCTCTCTTATCTTATCTTTGTGGCGAAATATAAATTGGCGGCAGTAAAATTTTACTGCATTCAGCCTCAAATGCTGGTTCTCTAAATTTTCTCAGTAGCGATTCACGAAAAGAACGACACCTTTCCTCCAGAGACTCCCACCCGAGTTCCTGAAGCATTTCCGTAACACTCGCGTGATGATCAAACCTACCAGTAACCAATCTAGCAGCCTCCCTCAATCCGACCTGATAGGGATCACAAATGCTCGAGCAGTACTCAAGAATAGGTCGGATTAGTGTTTTATAAGCGGCTCCTTTACAGATGAACCACATATTCCCAAAATTCTACCAATGAACAGAAGACGACTATCCGCCTTCGAACAAGATGAACGCAGTAAATAGTAATAAGAAGTCGAGGAAAGCTAATCAGATCCGCCTTCCCCAAGCACTCCAATCCCTGCTCTTTGCTCGGCGACACTACGTGTAGCAACACGAACCCAACTCACTGGAGAATCGAGAGATATTACAGTGGTGGAAGTTTCGCTACTTGGATTGAGATGCACCCATCTCAAAGCTTGCCGGATCCGGTTTATGACGAGGTCGTGCACCCTCGTGACCACAGCCTTACCATTAAGCAGTCCATACGTGCCACCAGGAGTCCCGGCGTCTTCCTGCACTGTGTGGACCTGGCTCCTCCTGAGTCCCCAACCGAACTGTCCCCATCACACGACCAGGAAAAACAACGACGTCGACCCAAAAATAGGGCAACAGTTACTACACATCGATAACCGCCATTGCTGCCATTACAGGCAACGCTTGCGAAACCGAGTGGTACCAGTCAACACGAGAAGAAGGCAAACAGCCGCAACCATGCCAACGAAACGATACCGTCTGGCCTCCAACAGAGGGCGGAAACGTAAAATTAGCACCAATGCGAGCCGCCGCACGACTCAGTGTGCTTTTTAACTCTTGCGAACAGAAACCAGACTGTCGCCATGATTTTTTAATTGTCCCTGTCTAATTACTGTGAGTTTTAATCAGCATCACCAACCCTTTCTTTTTATACTTTGACTTCCACAACTTTTACAGTTTTAACCAGTCACCGTTTTGTCTCATGTTTTTATTGTTTATTCTCTACTCATTAAGTTTTTAAATATTTCTGCAGGCTGCAGAGTGGCATATTACGCTGCTGCCTGCCCGCAGCAATTAAGAAAAAAATACAATACATATATCGTGCAATTGTGGCACAATGTTAATGATTGCCGAGAGGGTCGATATCGTCGCTGCGTACTTTCAGACTCATAGAAATGTTGACAAAGCTCGTCAGAGGTATGCTACATGTTCCTCTATAGGAATGTTGAGTGTGCCACGACGTTTCGCAGTATTGTCCGCCTGTTTACTGCAACCTTGTTAAACCTTTAGAAAGAGATCGACCGCGGCCTGTGACAAACGAAAATAACACAGTGAATGTTTTAGCTGAGGTTGCTGCAAATCCTCACGTCAATTCTCGTCAAATTGCGCGAGGATCAGGAATTTCGCAAGGAAGTGTTCTACGCATTCTGCACGCACACAAATGGCATCCGTTTCATTTATCACTGCATGAACAACTGCATGGTAACGATTTACACAATCGCCTGAATTTCTGAAACTGGATACAGGAACAATTGGTAATCAATGGTAATTTCATTCCACAGAGACTTTTCTCCAAGGAATCAAATTTTACAGATCGTGGTCAAGTGAATCGACATATTACCCACCATTGGTCATTGGAAAATCCCCACTGGGTATGGCAAATTGAAGTCAACGTTCACGGAGTGTCAACGTTTGTTGGGGCATTTTTGGTACATAGACATTGTGGATAATGTTTGACCCATACAAATGGGCGCTATTCCACTTCAAACGAGACTGCATAAATGGTTGCAACACGAGGGATGCCCAATTCATTATTCACGACTTGCTCGAGAAGTTTTGAATGTAAACCCTCCAGGTCAATGGATTGGACGAGGAGGTCCTCAAACGTGGCCCAAATGTTCACCCGATTTGGCTTCTGTCGACTTTATCCTGTGGGGATGGTTAAAAGAGAGAGAGTTTACATGGATATGCCAATAACTGCCGAAGATAGACGGCAGCGATTTCGCCATGAATGTGCGAACATTAGTGCAGACACACTAACACAGGTCTGAGTGTCATTCAGACACAGAGATGTAATGTGCATTAGAAACAACGGAGAACATTTCGAACATTTGCTGCACTGATATACTTGCAAGAAGCAAGAGAGACTTACAGTAATCAGGCACCCCGAGACAGTCAGAGGCAAGTGGACTCACAGTAATCAAGCATCCCGAAGGGATCAAATTACTACTACGTCCTCATCGTTGTTTCTGGGTAGGGCTAGTTGCATTGTACAAATGCATTGCTGGATGGTAGACGGACTCACATGATAGCATTTTCCAAATATCAAATAATGTAATTTGATTTTCCTAATTGTATGTGTATTTTTGTGAGATATTACCACTTTGCAACAAGTGTCGCCCCATATGCATGTGTGCCGATTACAGTGCCATCTGTCATTAAACGAAATAAATGTTTCATACGAAAGTTACAAATTTTTTTATAGATAAACCAAGTCTGCAATGAGAAGTAGTGGTTTCTATTTATGTTTATAAAGTCACGTCGACCCCACTCCCGCCCCCCTGGGATGGTGCAGGGGTGTCGAGCGATATGTTAATGAATGTCCCTCTTCGACTTGAACAATGTTTATTACCACTTCACCAAATATTCCAACAAAGTGCCTCACACTGTAAAGCAATAGAATGTGACATATGAAGTCATCCAAGAATAATTTAGCTGTACAGTATTTTAAAAATAATACTTATTTTTCTCTTAGGGTAGCTCTTATTTCCATGAACACGTCTTTTGCCAAATATATTTATTTTTTCCTCTGTCTTTGTAAAGAGCTAATTTAAAATCTGAAGATGTTTACTTGTGTTTCAAAACGTACAGTCGTGGACAATACGAGCGAGATCACTCGCCTTTTCGTTGTGCTGATCCGCACAGCTTTAAAGTTTGCTACACAGCATAACAGGCAAGGCGACGAAGTGCTACCAACATACTACGCACAGGCATGAAATTGAAAAACTATCCGAACTTTGTCAGCCTGTTTCCAATCATGTGTAAGACTAAATTAATGCTGATTACTGTGTTAAACAAAACACGTAAGTATAAGATATAAATGAAAGAAGAAACGCAAATTAGTATGAACTGTACTAATAAAATTTACTTCAACTTATCGAGATAACATAACTGTTTTAGTAGGACAAAGAACCCCAGATCGTTACGAAGTAGCAAAATATTATGCCCATTTGGCCGCGAAACGGTCTGTGTCAACGTTCAGACCAGTCATATTTGATTACAGTTGCCGACGTACCATGAAAGTGTGGAAATTTAGCAATGCGTGAAGATTCATAACGAAATTCAGATAAAAATCATTCAGTCCACAAGTTAATTCAGTTACTGACTGAAGCGGAAAAAGTAGGCTGTAACAAGGATAAAATTCTACAAGAGTTACATATTGACATTCACAGGGCGCTGATACAGAATAAAGGTAGCAAAAAAAAAAAAAACTTTTTGGGCGCACGAGTTCCTAAAATTGCTTTACTGATAGTCTATCTGCCCCCATCGAGATTAGAAAGGGAAACAAACCAGACTTTTTAGCGTGTAAGGACTCAGTTGAAGCGGTGGCTCCGCTGCTAAAGAGTATCTACACTATAGCAACAGCGCATTGAGAACTTTGACCGTCGTTTTCTCAGAAGCAGTCGAGTGTTTGCAGGTTAGCCGAGACATGTGTTCGCTTATTTTTGTCCCCTTTTTCACTGAGCGAAGCTTGAGCAACATCGGGGTATGACACTTGGCGGGTTCCCTCGTAAGTGGCGTGCGTTGCGATTCAGTTGACAGAATGCGTCCACTTTCGTCGACTACTCGTTGAAACGTACGGAAACTTTCGTTCTAGTAGTGGCAGTTTGCATTATGAGGGCTGGTTTTCCTGATAACGATCTACTAATGACTTTGCGCCTAATTTACATAGATGTGTAGTAGATCTACTGCAATGACCTGAACCGGAAGTGTTTGTTTATTTGGGTAGTCCGCTTCTTAGTTGCCATATTTCGCTATAATATTTTCCTTTGTTACAAAACGGCAAGTTTAGATGACCACTGCAACTTGGTGACATCAGTAACAATTTAATTCTTTCAAAGAGTTACGTGTGGTGTATGAGGAGTGTACTCTGTTGAATGAGGAATAATTAAACACAAAAGCTGCGTCCAGTAACAATAATTAACTTTCGGTTTCATGACAAAACACAAGTCGAAATACTGTCTATTCATCTCAGTAGCCAGTAAAACTTAAACTGGAACGATCGCAAACATACTTTTGTGGAAAAAAAAAAAAAAAACCAGACTTCGTTTTATTACCTGCACACTAAGAATACGCAACAGGTCTAGTGATAACACTGCTTACACTACGTTTGTCCGTCCACTGCTACAGTATTCCCGCGTGGTATGGGATCCTTGACAGACGTGATTGACGGTGCACGCAAAAAACGGCCAAGGAACGGTAGCACGATTTGTAATGTCAAGAAACAGGGGGGAGAGAGTCCCAGATTTGATAACCGAGTTGGGGTGACATTCGTGAAAACAAAAGCTTTTATCGTTGGCGCGAGATCTTTGCACGAAATTTAAATCACAAACATGTGTTCTGAATGCCAAAACATTATTTTCTCGGGAAGTTACACAGGAAGAAATTACCATAGTAATAATGTAATTCAGGGCTCGTAAGAAAAGATTTAATTGGTCCTTTTCCCCGCACTCTGTTAAAGTGTGGGACGGTAGAGAAATAGTCCGAAGGTGGTTCGATGAACCCTCTGCCAGGCACGTAAGTCTGGATTGCAAAGAAATCCTGTAGATGTAGTCATGTAGATGTAACAAACTAAATTATGTTGTAATATGCTTCATGTGAGTTACATTTGATTTGAACATCGAAGTTGTTTGCTGTTTATTTATTTTTTGTTCATTATTTTCAGCCATAGACAACACCTAGGTACGTTAAATTGATACTGAAATAATGTGTCATGCATGGAACAATAACAATAAATTATTTACTACTTGTTGTGGTAATGCAGTATCTGCCAGCGTCTTCAGGAGTGGATATCGCGTACGACGTTCATAGGGTGTTTATAAGTGGATATTGCAGACGACTTCGAACAAAATTTGAATGTAGCTTCGTAAATGTTCCGTGATCAAACGATTTGAGTTGCTGGCGAATACAGTTTATCCTCAATAGGCAGTATAATCATTATACACGAGGTGAAAAGGGTTTCGCGGGATGCGGTTACCGAGCGGTTCTAGGCGCTTCAGTCACGAACCTCGCGGCTGCTTCAGTCACAGGTTCGAATCCTACCTCAGGCATGGATGTGTGTCATGTCCTTAGGTTAGGTAGGTTTCAGTAGTTCTAGGTCTAGGGAACTGATGACCTAAGAAGTTTGGTCGCATAGTTCTTAGAGCCTATTTTGACCTTTGGCGTAAATTTTCTTTACATAAATGGCCGTATCTTTAGACTCCGTTGACATAGAAGCTCACTTTTTTTACACCACCAAGAGACCGTATACCGCAGGAAGTGCGAAACATTTCCGCTTATTATGTCTACCCGTACTTGAGGTAAACGGGTTTAAAGGGTTGGGTAGACAGATATGCGGTCAAGGAAGTGAGACTACTAGCGTTCCATTTTTACCGATTAAGGTGACGAAATCCTAACAACGAAAATAGCTAAGACAGTTACTGAAGGTGAGGGCCGCATGAGTAGTTCCCCCTACTCTTTATTCAAATGTTCTAGTTCCAGTCGATACCTCAGCATATTAATCGTAGCTACGCTCTCGATCAAAATCACGTCTACAGGAATGCAAATAAAACCCGTTGGCCTATGCACGTGGTAATTCAGATCCCAGTATTAATGCCACCGCGTTTTAGAAGTGCGATCATTCCCATTGCTAGCTAGCTTAAGAAACACTTCGGCTAATGAACGTTTCCTGGCTGTGGCGAGTGTAATGGAGAATTCGAAACATTATAGGATACGTTTGGCAGGTATGTCGCCGTTTATTTCCTGGGGTGGTGCAGAATTATCCCACTAAATTTACTCGCTAATAACAGTATTTTGTTATTTCGATAAATATCCCGAATGATTATCGCATGAGCGGTGACACAAAAGGTAGAAAATTCATGTTTTTGAGTCCAGAAAGCTCTATGCCACAGAAACTGCAGATCATTTTGCCGTTTTCATTGCGAAATTGCAGGCTTATTCATATCTGGGGTCATAATAGAGGGTTTTTGGCCTGAGTTGTCTGCTAGCGTAGTGAAAGGTGTTTGCTACTGCAAGGGAGGTCCGGTTTGTTTTCGGTTTTAATGTTGATGGAGGTAGATAGACTATCAGTAAAGCAATTTTAAGAAATTCTCGCGCCTCCAATACGTTTTATTGCTATCTTTATTCTGTACTGGCGCCCTCTGGATGTCAACACGAAATTCTTGTAGAATTTCATACTTGTTACTGCCTACTTTTTCCGCTTCAGTCAGTAACTGATTTGACTTGTGGACTGAATGATTTTTAGCTGAATTTCGTTATGAATCTTCACGCATTGCTAAATTTCCACACTTTCATGGTAGGTCGGCAACGGTAATCCAGTATGACTGGTCTGAACGTTGACACAGACCGTTTCGCAGCCAAATGCGCATAATATTTTGCTAATTCGTAACGACCTGGGGTACTTTGTCTTGCTAAAACAGTTATGTTATCTCGATAAGTTGAAGTAAATTTTTATTAGTACAGTTCATACTAATTAGCGTTTCTTCTTTCATTTATATCTTATATTTACGTGTTTTGTTTAACACAGTAATCAGCATCACAGGTTCGCAGAAGAGTTTCTGTAAAGTTTGGAAAGTAGGAGACGAGGTACTGGCAGAAGTAAAGCTGTGAGGACCGGGCGTGAGTCGTGCTTCGGTAGCTCAGATGGTAGAGCACTTGCCTGCGAAAGGCAAAGGTCCCGAGTTCCAGTCTCGGTCAGGCACACAGTTTTAATCTGCCAGGAAGTTTCAGCATTAATATAGTCTTACACATGATTGAAAACAGTGTGACAAAGATAGGAAAGTTTTTCAATTTCATGCCTGTGCGTAGTAAGTTGATAGCCCTTCGTCGCCTTGCCTGTTATGCTGTGTAGCAGACTTTAAAGCTGTGCGGATAAGCATAACGAAAAGGCCAGTGGTCTCGCTCGTTTTGTCCACGACTGTAGACATACACTGCATCACAAAAATTTTAACCATCCTGAAGACATTGTAACTCCCTTACGTACACACCATCGGCGAGTACGTAAAGCACCAATTCTTTATGTTAAGCTGAATGACCACCAGAATGTATCAAACGTTGTTTGTGTTTAGTATGCTAGGGTACGTAATGAGCACGAACAGCGTGAGACAAGGAGATGGCATGCACTCGTATGAGACCTTTATCAGCACCTGACAGTGTGTGAAGGGGTGGAGGTCTGGTTGGCCAGCTGACCGAATCGTGCTTTATCCAGATCTGTGGGGCATTCGGAGGTGAGAGTGGAGCGATGCTGGACTACACGGAAACGTGAGGGCAGGAATATTCTGAAAACGAAAAGGAGGCTGGCCGGCTCTAATGTGCATTAAGCACACTGTAACCCCTACTCATTTGCTTTCCCACCCGGAGAACCAGAAATGGACTCCGTGATACGGTATGTGTCATCCCGCATCATGTGTTGGAAATTAATATCAACCGGACTGCGGAATTAACCGCGCATGCGTAGGCTGTCGGTAGCACCGCTACGCAACCTGCTCTGTCAGAGTAGTGCCGTCACGGTCAAGCAAGCACTGCTGATGCATGGGGTCGTATTGTGTTCAGAGATGAATCGCGGTTTTGCAATACCCGGATGCCGATCGTTGGAGAGTATGGCGGCAACCTGGCGCGAGATCCCAGCCTTCCAATGATTTGGAGAGTCACATTGTCGTAAATCCTGGTGTCATGGTGTGGGGAGCCGTAGGTCATGAATTCAGGTCAGTGACTTCATTTCAGCGACTACAGGTAATGACGGAAGCAACTGTAGCAGCAAAACGGTACATCACAGACATTCTGCGCCCTCGCATGCCGCCTTCCGTGCACAGTATCGTTATGCTCCGTGAATTGTCTGCTTGAACATGAAGTACTCCCATGGCCTGCAAGAACTGCATTCCTGTCACGAATAGAACATGTGTGGGACTAGCTTGGACGTCGACTCCGTTCCAGTGACAGAACCTAGGATAACAAGAACTAGTTACAACAGTTGTAAACTAGATTGCCTGAAGAGAGGAACTGCTTTCTTACACTCGTCCATGCAGAATCAGTGCATGCATCAAGGACAGAGGGGGTGTAACGTAAAACTGTGCTCGTACTACTAAGTTCTTCGTAAATTTGTTTTGATTTTAACTCTCTCTCTCTCTCTCTCTCTCTCTCTCTAAAAGGTGAAGTGATACTTACTGTGGGTACTCCACTTTTTCCGTCAGCCAGCATACAGTTGGGTGTTATGTTAAAATTTGTTGGTCAGACTAGAAGGGCGAAACCAGATGGCGCTATAGTTGGCCCGCTATATGGTGCTGCCATAGGTCAAACGGATATCAACTGCGTTTTTTGAAATAGGAACCCCCATTTTTTATTATATATTCGTGTAGTACGTAAAGAAATATGAATGTTTTAGTTGGACCCTTTTTTTCGCTTTATGATAGATGGCGCTGTAATAGTCACAAACATATGTCTCACAATTTTAGAAGAACAGTTGGTAACAAGTAGCTTTCTTAAATTAAAATACAGAGCGTAGGTACGTTTGAACATTTTATTTCGGTCGTTCCAATGTGATACATGTACCTTTGTGAACTTATAATTTCTGAGAACGCACGCTGTTACCGCGTGATTACCAGTAAATACCACATTAATGAAATAAGTGCTCAAAATGACGTCCGTCAACATCAGTGCATTTCGCAATATGTGTAACGACATTCCTCTCCACAGCGAGTAGTTCGCCTTCCGTAATGTTCGCACATGCGCTGACGCATGCTGTCAGGCTTCGTCGGTGGATCACGATAGCAAATACCCTTCAACTTTCCCCACAGAAAGAAATCCGGGGACGTCATATCCGATGAAGGTGAGGGCCATGGTATGGTGCTTCGAGGACCAATCCACCTATGATGAAATATGGTATTCAATACCGGTTCAACAGCACGCGAGCTATGTGGCGGACATGTATCATGTTGGAAGTACATCGCCATTCTGTCATGCAGTGAAACATTTTGTAGTTACATCGGTAAACGTTACATAGGAAATCAGCATACATTGCACCATTTAGATTGCCATCGTTAAAATGGGGGCCAATTATCCTTCCTCCCATAATGCCGCACCATACGTTAACCCACCAAGGTCGCTGACGTTCCACTTGTTGCAGCCATTGTGTATTTTCCGTTGCTCATTAGTGCATATTATGGCGGTTGACGTTACCGCTTTTGGTGAATGACGCTTCGTCGCTAAATAGAACGTGTGCAAAAAATCTGTCATCGTCCCGTAATTTCTCTTGTGCCCAGTGGCAGAACTGTACGCCACGTTCAAAGTCGGCACCATGCAATTCCTAGTGCATAGAAATATGATAGGGGTGCAATCGATGTTGATGTAGCATTCTCAGCACCGACGTTTTTGAGATTCCCGATGCTCGCGCAATTTGTCTGCTACTGATGTGCGGGTTAGCCGCGACAGCGGTTAAAAGACCTACTAGGGCATCATAATTTGTTGCAGGTCGTGGTTGACGTTTCACATGTTGCTGAACACTTCCTGTTTCCGTAAATAACGGGACTATCCGGCGAACGGTCCGGTCACTTCGATGATGTCGTCCAGGATACCGAGTAGCATACATAACACCCGCTCGTTGGGCATTTTGATCACAATAGCCATACATCAACACGATATCGACCTTTTACGCAATTGGTAAACTGTCCATTTTAACACGGGTAATGTATCAAGAAGCAAATACCGTCCGTACTGGCGGAATGTTACGTGATATCACCTACTTATACGTTTGTGATTGATACAGCGCCATCTATCACAAAGCGAAAAAAGTGGTCCAACTAAAACATTCATATTTCTTTGCGTTTTATACGAATATCTAATAAAAAATGGGGGTTCCTATTTTAAAAAACGCAGTTGATATACGTTTGACCTATGGCAGCACCATGTAGCGGGCCAACCATAGCGTCATCTGGTTTCCCCCCTTCAAGTTAGACGCGTTTCGTTCTTTGTAGTTACTTCGTTTGATGCTTATTTCGGGAGATATTTGGCCCGGTCTCTATCAATGCACCACCCTGTATACATTCTGTCAGTACGAGAAAAGCTAAGACTCCCTCATGGCTTGAGCCCACCCGACAGCCCCCCGATACTCCACCACCCTCACGAGACTGGTTTTGATGGTGGGAGGGAGGGGCGGGACGATGGACCGAAATCTAATAGAAGAGCAGACGTGAGGAGAGCTGATGCTATCCCTGCTGGGGGTTATGAGATGACGCTGGTCGGCCCTTTCCACCCACTGGGCACAGGACACGGGACGTCCGCACGGCAGGAGCGCCTCTGCCCTGCAGCTGTGGCTGGACCGAAGCTATTTTCTGGTTGGCCGACGCCGCAGCAAGTGTTTGCAGACGGCCGGCAGGCACCACCGTTCTGCTGAACGACCAGGGAGCAGCAGCCGCTGACTGTCCGCCGTGTAGCAGCCAGTACTTCTCACAGATGCACTGATTCTCTCGCTGCTGCATTTCGTTCTTTCATATGTTAGCCCCTGATTTCATTTTCTGCATTCGCCCTCTTTCCTCTAATATAAAGGAAGGGAAGTGGTTAACGAATTTGATGTTAGTCGCTCTCTTCTCTGCGGATCTGTCCAGTACAAATTTAGCAATTGATTTCAAACCTTAGTTTCCAACGGTTGACAGACTTGGAATTTTAAACGTAGCTCACAACTGCATGACAATGCAATATTATTTGACATTCGTCTACCTATTTCCCATAGATGGAGGGGGGTAGGGGGGGGGGGAGGTGAAAAAGTTTGGTTAAGCCTGACTTTTCAACTGTCGTGCAGAAGTTGTGTGTTGCGCAGGTAGCATTGGAATGCATTCTAGGTGGTACGCAAGTGTATGAGCGTAGTTCAGCAGAGAGATATTTTTTTTGGGGGGGTGGGGGGGGGGTGGAGGAGGTAGTGGGCATAAATATCGCTTCCTTGTTGTCTGTTTGGTACAAATATTGCAACTGATTTTAAAGTAACTTCCCAGTGAGCTAGGGACTCAAAATTAGCAACACAGCTGAGAACGGGATTACAATGCAGTGTTAACACCCTTTCTTGTCTTGTTCGTGGTGGAGGGTACTTTATGTGCCACTACGATTGCTTCTTTTTCCTGTTCCATTTGTGAACGGTTTACGGGAAGAACGATCGATTGATGGTACAACTCCATGTGAACACGAAACCCTCTAATATTTACCTTTGCTATCTTACGAGATGTACGTAGGAGGAAGCAATATACACACATTAAGAAAAAGGTTTGCATCGTGTCGGTTCCGAGAGTTCCGAAATCTGTACAGAAAACCGGAATAGAGAACAACATATACATCGCTCCCGCCGTTTTTATTGCTCATGAAAACCACACATTGCATGTTGTACCACCATACAGCGAGACGTAGCACGTCCTCTTGCATTGTTGCAAGCCTGTATTCGTCGTGGCATACTATCCACAAGTTCATTAAGGCACTGTTGGTCCAGTTTGTCCCACTCCTAAACGCCGATTCGGCTTAGATCCCTCAGAGTGGTTGGTGGGACACATCGTCCATAAAAAGCCCTTTTCAATCTATCTTAGGCGTGTTCGATACGGTTCATGTCTGGAGAACACACTGGCCATTCTAGTCGATCGATGTCGTTAGCCTGAAGGAAGTTATTCATAAGATGTGCACGACGGGGGCGCGAATTTTCGTCCATGAAGACGAATGCTCGCCAATATGCTGCCGATATGGTTGCACTACCGGTCGGAGGATGGCATTCACGTATCGTACAGATGTTACGGCGCCTTCAATGACCACCAGCGGCGAACGTCGGTCCCACATAATGCCACCCCAAAACAGCAGGGAACCTCCACATTGCTGCACTCGCCGGACAGTGTGTCTAAGGCGTTCAGCATGACTGGGTTGCCTCCAAACACGTGAAACACGTGTCCGACGATTGTCTGTTTGAAGAATATGCGACACTCATATGTGAAGAGAACGTGATGCCAATCTTGAGCGGCCCATTCGGCATGTTGTTGGACCCATCTGAACCGCGCTGCATGGTGTAGTGGTTGCAAAGACAGACCTCGCCATGGACGTGGGGAATGAATTTGCGCATAGTGCTGCCGATTGCGCACAGTTTGATTTGTAACACGACATACTGTGGCTGCACAAAAGCATTATTCAACATGGTGGCGTTGCTGTCAGGGTTTCTCCGAGTTTTAATCCGGAGGTAGCGGTCATCCACTGCAGTAGTAGCTCTTGGGCGGCCTGAGCGAGGCATGTGATCGACAGTTCTTGTCTCTCTGTATCTCCCGCATGTCCGAAATACATCGCTTTGGTTCATTCCGAGACGCCTGGACACTTCTTTTGTTGACAGCCATTCCTGGCACAAAGTAACAATGCCGACACGATCGAACCGGGGCATTGACCGTCTAGACATGGTTGAACTACAGACAACACCAACCGTGTACCTCCTTCCTTGTGGAATGACTGGAACTGATCGGCTGTCGGACCCCGTCCGTCTAATAGGCGCCCTTCATGCGTAGTTTTGTACATCTTTGGCCGGGTTTAGTGACGTCTATGAACGGTCAAAAGGACTGTGTCTCTGATATAAAATCCACGGTCAACGTGTATCTTCAGGAATTCTGGGAACCTGCGTGATGCAAAACATTTTTTGATGCGTGTATATGGGTTTAAAACAGTGAAGCAAAACCGATACAAACGTGAAATATATGACATGTGTTCGTTGTAGGCTCATCAAAACGTTTGAAATCAGATAGAAGTTTCACACAGATGAATCTAAAACCCGAAAATATTTATTTCAATAATGATTTTTAAGACACCACGTTTCTAATTAGGACTAACAAATATAGATAATTTTTACGACCCTTTGCGTCAGCAATTGAAGAATCACAAAGATATCCCTGACGAAGATGTTCTGTAATTTACTAGCGTGGTGTGACTACTCCACGTATGCGCCAATGTGGTAGTAAAATACTGACCACAATTCACGCTCACAGCTCTTTGGCCGGTAGAACTGTGGAAATCAGCTGTCCTCGGAGATGCTGCTTGCCGCGACGATCGGTGTACTCTGTTCCCCTCGCTTGGAGCAAATCGTGGATGTGACAGGGCTCTATGCATTTTTCAGGCTGGTCACCATTATCACCGTTTATCACATTTGGCTGGCTCTGAGCACTATGGGATTAAAAATCTGAGGTCATCAGTCCCGTAGAACTTAGAAATACTTAAACCTAACCAACCTAAGGACCTTACACACATCCATGCTCAAGGCAGGATTAGAACCTGCGACCGTAGCAGTCGCTCGGTTCCGGACTGAAGCGCCTAGAACCGCTCGGCCACCGCGGCCGACGTTTATTACATTTATCACCAAGTGTATTTACAATGATTATTTAATAATGGAGTCCCAAAAAGCGTATGCTGTGGCCTAAAGTATTGTTTTGTTTCACTTTATTCAATTCCCGGTGGAGACACAATGTTCGACATTAGCTGACATGCTTGGTTGCAAAAGCCGAGTAGAGCATTGGTGTTCAGTGTCGCCGAGTAGAGCATTGGTGTTCAGTGTAGCGTTCTTCAATGTTGTGCGTGGTCTGACTAATACTGGGTGATCCACAACTGTTGACTACTGAGGTTACTATGAGTATTCGCACTAGTAAAACAAAAGTTTCATTACAACGCATTGCCTAAATGCTTCACATGTTGGACGTAGCAACGTCGTTGCTGGAGTGTGCATTACTGCAACTCAATGGCGCAGCGCGCTGACCTCAACTGTAAACATTAAGTCAGTGATCTTTTGGTTGACAGAAGACGATGGAGGAGGGAAATGATGAATTGAACGATATGATTCTGATTTATGCTCAGGAAAGTCATAAATCTGCTGCTGTTACACGTATTTCTGGAAGGAGACGTCCTGTTTTAGATATTCAGGGATACTGTAACTGCTCATGTACTGTTGTCCAAATATACTGTCGTGACAGTTGAAGGCGTGCAGGTAATCTACGAGTACTAGTTTCCAGTGGGCGTTCCAGAGAATGCTGAATTGCCTCCTCCACTGCAGCTGTTCTGCAACGCTGCCTGCCACCGCTGGCCACCACAAGCGTGTAGCCCTCTTCTTTCTTGCATTCTATTGTATGTTAACCGGGGACCTAGAAACGACGGAGAGGCTCCGTGCCCGCCGCTGCCGCAGTGGTCCACAACTCCACGACGACTACCGCAGTCCAATTCAACCCTCTGCCACCCACACCGAACCTTTCTTTCAGGGTTATTGGGCAGTTCGGCCCCCGGTGGACCTCACCAGGGAACGTCTCACACCAGACAAGTGTAACACCCATGTTTGCGTGGTAGAGTAATGGAGGTGTACGCGTACGTGGAGAACTTGTTTGCGCCGCAATCGCCGACATAGTGTAGCTGAGGCGGAATAAGGGGAACCAGCCCTCATTCGCCGAGGCAGAAAAAAACCGCCTAAAAACCACCGACAGACTGGCCAGCTCACCGGACCTCGGCACAAGTCCGCCGGGCGGATTCGTGCCGGGGACCAGGCGCACCTAGCCACTCCGAAAAGCCGTGTGTTAGACCGCACGGATAACCGGGCGGGCCGGCCGGTGTGTCCGTGCGGTTAAAGGCGCTTCAGTCTGGAACCGCGTGACCGCTACGGTCGCAGGTTCGAATCCTGCCTCGGGCATGGATGTGTGTGATGTCCTTAGGTTAGTTAGGTTTAATTCTACGTTCTAGGCGACTGATGACCTCAGAAGTTGAGTCGCATAGTGCTCAAAGCCATTTAACCGGGCGGGCTCCTCCTTTTTCTTAAACGACGTTTTAGCGACACAAATGTCCGCAGCCCGTGGTTTTGCGGTAGCGTTCTCGCTTCCTGCGAACGGGGTCCCGGGTTCGATTCCCGACGGGGTCAGGGATTTTTCTCTGCCTCGTGATGACTGGTGTTGTTCACCATCATTTCATCATCATTGACTCGCAAGTCGCCGAAGTGGCGTCAACCAAAAAGGAGTTGCAATACGGCGGCCGAACTTCCTCGCATGAGGCCTCCCGGCCAACAATGCCATAATATCATCTCATTTCATTTCAGTGACACAAATGTTCTTGGAGTATAATGTTGTCTAACATGAAAACGAGCAGCATACTTACGACCAGCAACAGCATACGAGGTGCATTCAAGTTCTAAGGCCTCCGATTTTTTTTCTAATTAACTACTCACCCGAAATCGATGAAACTGGCGTAACTTCTCGACGTAATCGCCCTGCAGACGTACACATTTTTCACAACGCTGACGCCATGATACCATGGCAGCGGCGAAGGCTTCTTTAGGAGTCTGTTTTGACCACTGGAAAATCGCTGAGGCAATAGCAGCACGGCTGGTGAATGTGCGGCCACGGAGAGTGTCTTTCATTGTTGGAAAAAGCCGAAAGTCACTAGGAGCCAGGTCAGGTGAGTAGGGAGCATCAGGAATCACTTCAAAGTTGTTATCACAAAGAAACTGTTGCGTAAAGTTAGCTCGATGTGCGGGTGCGTTGTCTTGGTGAAACAGCACACGCGCAGCCCTTCCCGGACGTTTTTGTTGCAGTGCAGGAAGTAATTTGTTCTTCAAAGCATTTTCGTAGGATGCACCCCTTACCGTAGTGCTCTTTGGAACGTAATAGGTAAGGATTACGCCCTCGCTGTCCCACAACATGGACACCATCATTTTTTCAGCACTGGCGAAATTTTTTTGGTGGCAGTGAATCTGTGTGCTTCCATTGAGCTGACTGGCGCTTTGTTCCTGGAATGAAAAATGGCATCCACGTCTCATCTATTGTCACAACCGACGAAAAGAATGTCCCATTCATGCTGTCATTGCGCGTCAACATTGCTTGGCAACATGCCACACGGGCAGCCATGTGGTCGTCCGTCAGCATTCGTGGCACCCACCTAGATGACACTTTTCGCATTTTCAGGTCGTCATGCAGGATTGTGTGCACAGAACCGACAGAAATGCCAACTCTGGAGGCGATCTGTTCAACAGTCATTCGGCGATCCCCCAAAACAATTCTCTCCACTTTCTCGATCATGTCGTCAGACCGGTTTGCGCGAGCCCGAGGTTGTTTCGGTTTGTTGTTACACGATGTTCTGCCTTCATTAAACTGTTGCACCCACGAACACACTTTCGACACATCCATAACTCCATCACTACATGTCTCCTTCATCTGTCGATGAATTTCAATTGGTTTCACACAACACAAATTCAGAAAACGAATGATTGCACGCTGTTCAAGTAAGGAAAACGTCGCCATTTTAAGTATTTAAAACAGTTCTCATTCTCGCCGCTGGCGGTAAAATTCCATCTGCCGTACGGTGCTGCCATCTCTGGGGCGTATTGACAATGGACGCGGCGTCATTTTAAAACAATGCGCATGTTTCTATCTCTTTCCAGTCCGGAGAAAAAAATTGGAGGCCTTAGAACTTGAATGCACCTCGTAGTTCTACTATGCCTGACGGTAGATCAAAACCACACCTATCAGTTCATCACTCCCATATTCCATCTACCTCTGATAACCACGCCAGCTAACAGACGTAATGTTTACTACTCATGCCAGCACATTGCGTCGGTGTGTTGCATTAGTGCACACAGAACCAATCACTTTGCCGCATCTCACAAACAAAGAGTTTCTGGCAAAAGGTTTTTACCGTCAACAATTATGGATACGAAGTCTTTGGCGACGGAGTTCTTGAATAAATAAGTCTCGGGTTACTTTTAGTTTATTTATTCTATTTAATCGTATGGTTAGGGCCCTCCGTCGGGCAGAACATTGGCCGGGTGCCCGTCTTTCAATGTGACGCTACTTTGGCGACTTGCAGTCGATGGGGATGATAGGATGATATTGATGACAGCAGAACACCCGGTCCCTTGGCGGAGAAAATTCCCCGACCCAGCCGGGAATCGAACCCTGGCCCAGAGAATTGGTTGGTTGGTTTGTGGGATTAAAGGGACCAGTAAAAGAAATCCCAGAGAATTGACAATCCGTCACGATGACCATTCAGCTAGAGGGGCCGGACATGTAGTGTCAAGTTCGAATAAAACAGTAAGCTTTGGATGATTGCCTCCACCATCATCGTCAGGGGCTAACTCTGATTGTTGTGAAACTGGCGAATCTTTCACTTTTATGCTCATTGGACGGCAACACATTTGCTGAATTACGTTGCTGTTTTTGATCGTCTGGATTACGTCACGGAGAAGGCGCATGCTTAGATGACACCCTCACCCGCCCATGGATTACATTTGCGCTCACTGTGCAGCGTCGCTGCATCACCACCACTTACATCAGGCGTAACTTTTTATCAGTCAGTTACGGATAATCCTCTGTAAGTCATACCATGTTGGCAAGGTATTTCGTAAACTCCAGCCTTCCACAATAACAAACTGTCCTCCTCTGATCCAAGATGATGGGTGGAAAAGCAGTTTCACCTGAATTTTATGGATGAGCCTTGTTTTTTAAAGGAAATATTTCCAATAAGGAGAAGAAAATTAGAGATTTACCTGGATACTCTCCTTTTTATATCCATCCTGGTTCTTGTTTTAACTACGAGGTGCATTCAAGTTCTAAAGCCTCCGATTTCTTTCTAATTAACTACTCACCCAAAATCGATGAAACTGGCGTTACTTCTCGACGTAATCACCCTGCAGACGTACACGTTTTTCACAATGCTGACGCCATGATTCCATGGCAGCGGCGAAGGCTTCTTTAGGAGTCTGTTTTGACCATTGGAAAATCGCTGAGGCAATAGCAGCACGGCTGGTGAATGTGCGGCCACGGAGAGTGTCTTTCATTGTTGGAAAAAGCCAAAAGTGACTAGGAGCCAGGTCAGGTGAGTAGGGAGCATGAGAAATCACTTCAAAGTATTATCACGAAGGAACTGTTGCGTAACGTTAGCTCGATGTGCGGCTGCGTTGTCTTGGTGAAACAGCACACGCGCAGCCCTTCCCAGACGTTTTTGTTGCAGTGCAGGAAGTAATTTGTTCTTCAAAACATTTTCGTAGGATGCACCCCTTACCGTAGTGCCCTTTGGAACGCAATGGGAAAGGATTACGCCCTCGCTATCCCAGAACATGGACACCATCATTTTTTCAGCACTGGCGGTTACCCGAAATTTGTTTGGTGGCGGTGAATCTGTGTGCTTCCATTGAGCTGACTGGCGCTTTGTTTCTGGATTGAAAAATGGCATCCACGTCTCATCCATTGTTACAACCGGCCAACACGGGCAGCCATGTCGTCGTCCGTCAGCATTTGTGGCACCCACCTGCATGACATTTTCAGGTCGTCGTGCAGGATTGTGTGCACAGAACCCACAGAAATGCCAACTCTGGAGGCGATCTGTTCAACAGTCATTCAGCGATCGCCCAAAACAATTCTCTCCACTTTCTCGATCATGTCGTCAGACCGGCTTGTGTGAGCCCGAGGTTGTTTCGATTTGTTGTCACACGATGTTCTGCCTTCATTAAACTGTCGCACCCACGAACGCACTTTCGACACATCCATAACCCCATCACCACTGTAAGTAGGCTGTTTAGGTTTTCTTATTGGTAACGCCACGTAGCGCTCTGTGTGAGAATCACTGGCTGTGCTGTGTGCAGTCTGTGTCTAGTTTGCATTGTTGTCTGCCATTGTTGTCTGCCATTGTAGTGTTGGGCAGCGGCAGCTGGATGTGAACAGCGCGTAGCGTTGCGCAGTTGGAGGTGAGCCGCCAGCAGTGGTGGATGTGGGGAGAGAGATGGCGGAGTTTTGTAATTTGTCATGAACTGCTATATATGACTATTAAGGTAAATACACTGTTTGTTCTCTATTAATATCTTTCATTTGCTAACTATCCCTATCAGTAGTTAGTGCCTTCCGTAATTTGAATCTTTTATTTAGCTGGCAGTAGTGGCGCTCGCTGTACTGGAGTAGTTCGAGTAATGAAGGTTTTTGTGAGGTAAGTGATTTCTGAAAGGTATAGGTTAATGTTAGTCAGGGCCATTCTTTTGTAGGGATTATTGAAAGTCAGATTGCGTTGCGCTAAAAAATATTGTATGTCAGTTTAAGGACAGTCTTGTATAACTGTTCAAAAAGGGGACGTTTCACCACATGTATCCTTCAACTGTCGATGAATTTTAATTGGTTTCACACCACGCAAATTCAGAAAACGAATGATGCCACGTTGTTCAAGTAAGGAAACCGTCGCCATTTTAAGTGCTTAAAACAGTTCTCATTCTCGCCGCTGACGGTAAAATTCCATCTGCCGTATGGTGCTGCCATCTCTGGGACATATTGACAATGAACGCAGCCTCATTTTGAAACAATGCTCATGTTTCTATCTCTTTCCAGTCCGGAGAAAAAAAATCGGAGGCCTTAGATCTTGAATGCACCTCGTATTTATGACCTTTTAATCTCCTAGATAGAGTATCCATATTTCCTAACACTTACCTTAGGTGTGCTATGTATTTAAGCCAACTATCAGTATCTGAGACTGAGTTTGACGCACACTCATTGCTTGCAAGGATTGACAAAGACGAGTGTACGTATTATCGGTATATGTGGGCTTATGACAAAGTTCACCACCGAGGCCGCTACCCACTGCGTATTGTTGTCAGTCTGACACCACTATATTCACTCGCCAATAAATTGAAGAAACGGGGATGTCTTCATCAGCTTCCATTGGCTAACCTGAGGATGGCTGGTGGGTGCCCAGTCCAAACATCGGACAGTGTAATGAATGACGACCGGCTGGTAGACCTAAATTTCATTTAACACACAATTCGCCGGAAAAATTTTAAAATTCTCAGTATAACAGCGCATTACGGACCAGTACTATGTTAACAGTAAGAAACCACTAGTGCTGTCGAATTCCACTCGGGCTCGAGTGTTATTATTCTTTGGTCTCAAGGTGACGGTCGTAGAATCCGTTCGCTGCGTGCACATGCTTTTGCTGCGCAGTGATTTCAACATGGCGTACCTTGCTGGATTCGTAGCTAGAGTCCCTAATGGTCACGTTTTTCTCCAGCGTGATTCCAAACGCCCCCTTATCATCATTATCCGAGAACCTGAGGGTCTGCCCCAGATAGCGTTCTATTACTGCTAATTTACTGGACTGTCATATCCTAATGTGACGTTGGTGTTCCACACATCGTGCTTCTATTATTCTGATTGTTTCGCCAATAATCGACATTCTTCCCTTACAACGGGTTCATTGGATTCCTGGATTTAGTAATACTAAGCTGTCCTCTGCATAGCAGAGCAAAGTGCTTGGGTCGCTGACTGGGCACGCCACAAATGCATTTAGAATTCTGCTGATCTTCACATATAGACCACTGCATGATTTATGTACGCTAACGTCTTTTGTATTCTCGCTTCCCGCGCCCGGGTTCCCGGGTTCGATTCCCGGCGGGGTCAGGGATTTTCTCTGCCTCGTGATGACTGGGTGTTGTGTGATGTCCTAAGGTTAGTTAGGTTTAAGTAGTTCTAAGTTCTAGGGGACTGATGGCCATAGATGTTAAGTGAATAAGCCCCATGGTGCTCAGAGCCATTTGAACCATTTTTGTAAAACCTCCACATTTCTGAGCACTAAGATGGCAACTACATGACACAACGTATAGGTCAGTGATTTTCAGCTTTGCGGTACACAACTGTGACTAAGTGACTGCCTTCTGCCTTCCGACACACCAATACATCGGATATCTATTTTTCTCCAGTTCAATGTTGAATTTGGTGGTAAGATGGCTAGATTCCAGATGAAGAAGGAACTCACTCGGCTTCTTCATTCAGTGGGACTATATCACTAATATGTCATGCACATACCGAAAGAAAGAATTGAGTTTGTAAGCGAATATGCCCAAAGCTTTTCTCCGAGATTTCCCTCTACTATGCCTTAATGCATGTCCTGTCAACATGTCCAACCTTGCCAATGTTTTTCAAGTGTTTCTCCCGTCGCTTGTTTGCTTCTGTTTGGTGCAGTAAGTGAGTCGATTGGCACCCTGCTGTCCGTGGAGCTTCAAGGGGGAAACCGGATGGCACTATGGTTGGCCCGCTAGATGGCGCTGCCATAGGTCAAACGGATATAAACTGCGTTTTTTTAAATAGCAGCCCCTATTTTTATTACATATTCGTGTTCTATGTAAAGAAATACGAATGTTTTAGTTGGACCTTTTTTTTCGCTTTGTGATAGATGGCGCTGTAATAGTCACACACATATGGCACACAATTTTGGACGAACAGTTGGTAACAGGTAGGTTTTTAAATTAAAATACAGAACGTAGGTACGTTTGAACATTTTATTTCGGTTGTTCCAATATGATACATGTACCTCTGTGAACGTATCATTTCTGAGAACGCATGCTGTTACAGCGTGAGTACCTGTAAATACCACATTAATGCAATAAATGCTCAAAATGATGTCCGTCAACCTCAAAGCACTTGGCAATACGTGTAACGACATTCCTCTCAACAGCGAGTAGTTCGTCTTCCGTAATGTTCGCACATGCATTGACAACGCGCTGACGCATGTTGTCAGGCGTTGTCGGTGGATCACGACAGCAAATATCCTTCAACTTTCCCCACAGAAAGAAATCTGTTGACGTCAGATCCGGTGAACGTGCGGGCCATTGTATGGCGCTTCGACGACCAATCCACCTGTCAACAAATATGCTATTCAATACTGCTTCAAGCGCACGCGAGCTATTTGCGGATCTAAATCCCCTATTCAGTCACTCGTTGACCACGATGGCACCGAAACAGAGGACGACCGAAGAAAGGCAGAAATACTGAATTCAGTGTTCCGAAACTGTTTCACTGCGGAAAATCGTAACACGGTCCCTGACTTCAGCCGTCGCACGGACGCCAAAATGGAAAATATTGAAATAAACGATATCGGAATTGAAAAACAACTGCTATCACTCAGTAGCGGAAAAGCATCCGGACAGACGAGATACCCTTAAGATTCTACAGTGATTATGCTAAAGAACTTGCCCCCTTTCTATCAGCAATTTATCGTAGATCGCTGGAAGAACGTAAAGTACCTAGCGACTGGAAGAAAGCGCAGGTCGTTCCCATTTTCAAGAAGGGTCATAAATCAGATGCGAATGATTATAGGCCTATTTCGCTTACGTCAATCTGTTGTAGAATAATGGAACATGTTTTGTGTTCTCGTATTATGACGTTCTTAGATAATACAAATCTCCTTCATCATAACCAACATGGATTCCGCAAACAGAGATCATGTGAAACTCAGCTCGCCCAATTTGCCCAAGAAATTCACAGTGCCGTAGACACTGGCGAGCAGATGATGCCGTATTCCTGGACTTCAGGAAGGCATTTGATACGGTTCCGCACTTACGTTTAGTGAAAAAAATACGAGCTTACGGAATATCGGACCAGGTTTGTGATTGGATTCAGGATTTCCTAGAAGAAAGAACACAACATGTCATTCTTAACGGTTCAAAATCTGCAGATGTAGAGGTAATTTCGGGAGTACCGCAGGGAAGCGTGATAGGACCTTTATTGTTTACAATATACATAAATGACTTGGTTGACAACATCGGTAGCTCCGTGAGGCTATTTGCAGATGACACGGTTGTCTACAAGAAAGTAGCAACATCAGAAGACTCGTACGTACTCCAGGAGGACCTGCAGAGGATTAATGCATGGTGCGACAGCTGGCAGCTTTCCCTAAACGTAGATAAATGTAATATAATGCGCATACATAGGGACAGAAATCCATTCCAGTACGATTATGCCATAGGTGGTAAATCATTGGAAGCGGTAACGACCGTAAAATACTTAGGAGTTACTATCCGGAGCGATCTGAAGTGGAATGATCACATAAAACAAATAGTGGGAAAAGCAGGCGCCAGGTTGAGATTCATAGGAAGAATTCTAAGAAAATGTGACTCATCGACGAAAGAAGTAGCTTACAAAACGCTTGTTCGTCCGATTCTTGAGTATTGCTCATCAGTATGGGACCCTTACCAGGTTGGATTAATATAAGAGATAGACATGATCCAGCGAAAAGCAGCGCGATTCGTCATGGGGACATTTAGTCAGCGCGAGAGCGTTACGGAGATGCTGAACAAGCTCCAGTGGCGGACACTTCAAGAAAGGCGTTACGCAATACGGAGAG
Organism: Schistocerca serialis cubense; assembly: GCF_023864345.2. Taxonomy (NCBI): domain Eukaryota; kingdom Metazoa; phylum Arthropoda; class Insecta; order Orthoptera; family Acrididae; genus Schistocerca; species Schistocerca serialis. The sequence goes on along the minus strand of NC_064638.1, from coordinate 1,263,602,987 downwards.
GTTTATTATCGAAATTACGAGAGAGCACATTCCGGGAAGAGATGGGCAACATATTACTACCGCCCACATATATCTCGCGTAATGATCACAACGAGAAGATCCGAGAAATTAGAGCAAATACGGAGACTTACAAGCAGTCGTTCTTCCCACGCACAATTCGTGAATGGAACAGGGAAGGGGGGATCAGATAGTGGTACAATAAGTACCCTCCGCCACACACCGTAAGGTGGCTCGCGGAGTATAGATGTAGATGTAGATGTAGACATCCATCATGTTGGAAGTACATCGCCATTCTCTTATGTAGTAGCAACATCGATAGAACATTACGTAGGAAATCAGCAAACATTGCACCATTTAGACTGCCGTCGATAAAATGGGGGCCAATTATCCTTCCTCCCATAATGCCGCACCATACATTAAGCCACCAAGGTCGCTTATGTTCCACTTGTCACAGCCATCGTGGATTTTCCGTTGCCCAATAGTGCATATTATGCCGGTTTACTTTACAGTCGTTGGTGAATGACGCATCATTTGTTGCATGTCGTGGTTGACGTTTCACATGTGGCTACCACTTCCTGTTTCCTTAAATAAGGTAACTATTCGGCGAACGGCCCGGACACTTGGACGATGCCGTCCAGGATACCGAGCAGCATGTATAGCACACGCCCGTTGGGCATTTTGATCTCAGTAGCCATACATCAACACGATATCGACCTTTTCCTGAATTGGTGAACGGTCCATTTTAACACGGGTGATGTATCACAAAGCAAATAGCGTCCGTACAGGCGGAATGTTACGTGATACCACGTTTTACCTATGGCAGCGCCATCTAGTGGGCCAACCATAGCGCCATCTGGTTTCCCCCTTCAAGCTAGACGAGTTTCGTTCTTTTTAATTTTTTCGTTAGATCCTTATTTCGTGAGATATTTGGCCCGGTCACGATCTACGGATCACCCTGTATAGTTCACACATCCAATTCGGCCTGAGCCAACATTTCCATCTGTGTAGTAGAACCGGAGTGCTTGCTTCATCTCACGGAGCACTTTGTTGCATGCAGCGTTGTTAGTAAGCTTCACATAAATCGTACTACTTAAGAACGAGAAGTGGAAACCGACGATGTCGGCATCCGGGATCTTCGCCTCCACTTGTAAAAAGCGCTCGACATCGATTATTTGTGGGCTGGAAATGTTACATTTCTGAACTGATTCGTCGTGATCTTTTCGAGCTACGGCGTCATGGTCGGAGTGAGCAAGGCGGGCGGCTCGTGCTGCCGGAGGAAACACACAGCACGTCCACTCCGTTCGGCGTCTAAACCTGGACTTAGACCCCTAGACCACGATTGAACAATTCTCCTGAGTACATACATTTAAAAAAAACTCCTGTAAACAAGGCATTTATGCAAGTTAATCAGATGCGACAGCTTTAGTGATTCACAGGTAGGGCGCAATACTCTGTCACTTAATTATTCCATTTCAGATGTGTGCAACGGTCTCGTCGTGCCAGGTACAGTTTCTAAATAAGAAAACGAAAAATAAATGATTTTAGTTAATCACAGGCAATCGAACACAACTCACACCCTCATTCATACATTTTGAAAGTAAACATCCACTGCAGATTTAACAATCGTTGAATAATACAATTCAGCCTTGGGCGATAGGAAAAATAACGATATCTGTTTGATCTACATCTCATTCACATGGATAATCTGCAAATCACATTTTAGTGCCTGGCAGAGGGTTCGTCGAACTACTTTCGCAATAATTCGCTTTATTCCAATCTCGTAGAGCACGCGGAAGAAATGAGCACCTACATCTTTTCGTGCGAGCTCTGATTCCCTTTATTGTATTATGAAGGTCGTTTCTCCATATGTAGGTCTGCGTCAACAAATTATTTTCGTATTCGGAGAAGAAAGTTGGTGATTGAAATTTTGTGAGAAGATTCCGCTCCAACGAAAAACGCTAATGTTTTAATGACGCCCACCCCTAATCCCGTATCATTTCAGTAACACTCCCTCCCCTAGTTCGCGACATTACAAAACGTGTTTCGTTTCTTTGAACTTTCTCGATATACTCCGTCAACCCTATCTGGGAGGGATTCCAAACCGAGCAGCAGTACTATAAAAGAGGAAGGACAAATGTCGTGTTGGCAGTCTCTTTAGTAGGTCTGTTACATTTTCCAGGTGTCCTGCCAATAAAACGTAGACTTTGGTTAGCCTTCCCCAGAACATTTGCTATATGTCCCTTCCAGTTTAAATTGTTCGTAATTGTAATTCCTAGGTGTTTGGTTGAATTTACGGCCTTTAGTTTTGACTGATTTATCGTGTAACAGATATTTAACGGATTCCTTTTAGCACGTGTGTGGGTGACCTAACACTTTTCGTTATTTAGGGTGAATTGCCAATTTTTTCACCATTAAGATATTTTTTCTAAATCATTTTGTACTTTGTTTAGAGCTTCTCATGTCTTAAGTAGTCGATAAACGACAGCATCATCTGCAAACAATCTAGGACGGCTGTTCAAATTGTCTCTTAAATCGTTTATATATATAAGAAGTAGGAAAGGGCATATTACACTGCGTTGAGGAACGCCAGATGTCACTTCTGACTTATTCAATGACTATTGGTCAGTTAGTACGAACTGTGACTCTCTGGCAGAAAATCACTAATCGAGTCACATTAACTGAGACGATATTCTATAAGCAAGCAAATTTACTAGAAGCCGCTTGTGCGGTACAGTGTTAAAAGCCTTCTGAAAATCTAGAAGTATGGAATCAATTTGAAACCCCTTGTCAATAGCACTCACCACGTCCTCTGAGTAAAGAGCTAGTTGTGTTTTACAAGAACGATGTTTTCTACAACGCCGGCCGGGGTGGCCGAGCGGTTATAGGCGCTGCAGTCTGGAACCGCGCGACCGCTACGGTCGCATGTTCGAATCCTTCCTCGGGCATGGATGTATGTGATATCCTTAGGTTAGTTAGGTTTAATAAGTTCGAAGTTCTAGGGGACTGATGACCTTAGAAGTTAAGTCCCATAGTGCTCCGAGCCATTTGAACCATTTTTTTCTACAACCATGTTGACTGTGTGTCAATAGACCGTTTCGTTCGAGGTAATTCACAATGCCCGAACACAAAATGAGTTCCAAAATCCTGTTGCATATCGACGTTAATGATATGCGAGTCTAATTTAGTGGATTACCCCTACTACCTATCTTGATTATTAGTGTGACCTGTGCAACTTTCCAGCCATTGGGTACGAATCTTTCGTCGACCGAACGGTTGTATATGATTGTTAAGTACGCAGCTATTGCATCAGCATATTCTGAAAGGAATCTAATTTTTATGCGGTCTGGACAAGAAGACTTGCTTTTATTAAGTGATTTAAGTAGCATCAGTACTCCGAGGATGTTTACTTCTTTGTTACTCATGTTGGCAGCTGTACTTGGTTCGAATTCTGGAATATTTACTTCGTCTTCTTTTGTGAAGGCGATTGGGAAGGCTGTGTTTAGTAACTCTGCTTTGGCAGCACTGCCTTCGATACCATCGCCATTGCTATCGCGCAGAGAAGGCATTGATTGTTTCTTGCCGCTAGTACACATCACATACGACCAGAATCTCTTTGGATTTTCTGCCAGTTTCCAAGACAAAGTTACGTTGTAGAAACTATTATAGGCATCTAGCATTGAAGTCCGTGCTAAATTTCGAGCTTCTGTAAAACATCACCTATCTTGCGTATTTAGCGTCCGTTCGTATTTGGCATGTTTTTTTCGTTGTTTCTGCAACAGTGTTGTGACTCGTTTTGTGTATCAAGGAGGATCAGTTCCATTGTTTTTATATCTCTCGATTGCTGCCAGTGCTATTTCTTTGAATTCAAGCCACATATGGTCTTCATTGCTAATTAGGAAGGAGTGTAGATTGTCTCTCAGAGAGGCGTCAAGTGAATTTTTATCTGCTTTTTGAGTAGGTATATTTTTCGCCTATTTTTGGAGGATTTGGGAATTACAGCATTCAGTTTCGCCACGGAAACCCTGTTTTCACTAATCCCTGTATCCGTTTTGATGCTTTTTATTAGCTCAGAATTGTTTATTGCAAAGAGGACAAGTGTGTTTTCTAATCGTTTACTACCCGCGTGGGCTCATGAACTAACTCCCCGAAATAAATTTCAGACATTAGATTTTTGGCTAAATTTCGGATGATGTTTCTTGCGTACCCCCGGAATTGAACATGTATTTTCGCCAACATATCGAGGGTAAATTAAAGTCACCACCAACTGTAACTGTTGAGGCTGGTACGTATTTGAAATCCAACTCAACTTTTCTTTTAACCTTTCAGCAATTTTATCACCTGAATTGGGAGGTCGGTAAAAGGATCCAATTACTATTTTATTTCAGTTGCCACGAACGACCTCCGTCTATACTAACCCAGAGGAACAATCTACTTCAATTTCGAGACAAGATAAGCTACATCCAACAGCAACAAACACACCATCACCAAATGTGTTTAGCGTATCCTTTAGGAGCACCGTTAAGTTCTTCGCGAAAGTTTCAGCTGAGCTTATCTCCAGCTTTAGCCAGTTTTCAGAGCCTATAACGATTTGAGCATCAGTACTTTCTATTAGCGCTTGGATCTCTAGTACTTTCCCAACACAGATACGACAATTTACAACTGTTATACCTATGGTTCCTACGTCACCTTTCTTCCTGTGTTCGGCCTGTACCTATTGTGACTGATGCTCTGTTTCTATTGTCCCGAGACTTTATAACCTAAAGGACGGCCCAATACACGCTACACAGCTCTACTACCCGTTAGCTGTCTCCTGTGTATTGTGGAGTCCTCAACCCAACCACCCTATGGTGCAAGTCAAGGAATCTGCAGCCTACACGGTCGAAGAAACCGTCTGAGCCACTGATTCAGATCCTCCACTCGGTTCTGTACCAGAGATCACCTGTCGGTCCTGTCGTCTATGCTTCAAATGGTAAGCTCTGATTACATCTTGCAAGCAAGGCTGGCCCTTCTGTTAGCCGCTCGAAACTAGAGAGAATCTCTTCCGATCCAAAGCGACACACACCTTTCGTACCGATGTGAGGCAACACCTGCTGTTGGCCGCACCCTGTGCTCTTCAGGGAATTTGGAAGGACCCGTTCAGCGTCTGGAATGACTCCATCAGGTATGCACAAGGAGTGCTCATTGGCTATCTTCCCCTTCCTGGCAGCCATGTCCCTAAGTGGTCCCATAATGCGCCTAGCATTGGATCTCCCATCTACCAACAATCCTACGCTCTATGAAATCCTGGATCTTGTAGGCGGAGAGGTTTCCTCTGAAACAGGACATAATACTTCATCTGGCTGAGTGACAGTGTCAGCTATGGACAGCACCTGGAACCTGTTTGTCAGACTAATGTTTCATAGTAGTCTACTTATATCCGAAACTGCCATTTAAGCTCCCTTATACCGTCCTTGTTCTGGCCTTCAGTCGAAAGACTGGTTTCATGCAGCTCTCCGTGCTGCTCTGTCCTGTGCAAGCCTCCGAGTAACTAATGCAATCTACATCCTTCTAAATGTGCTTACGGTATTAATCTCTTGGTCTCCCTCTACGATTTTTGCCTTCCACGTTTCACTCCAGTACAAAATTGGTGATCCCTTGATGCCTCAGATTGTGTCGTACCAACCGATCGCTTCTTCTATTCCGGTTGTACCACAGATTTCTTCTCTCCCCAATTATATTCAGTACCACCTCATTAGTTACGTGATACACCCACCCAATCTTCGGCATTCTTCTGTAGCAGCGTATTTCAAAAGTTCTATTCTCTTCTTGTTTAATCTGTTTATCGTTGATGTTTCACTTCCATGTGTGGGCGCACTCGATATAAATACTTTCGGAAAAAACTTGCTGACACTTAATTCTATACTCGACGTTAACAAATTTCTCTCCTTCAGAAATGCTTTTCTTGCCGTTGCCAGTCTACATGTTACATCCTCTCGACTTCGACAATCTTGAATCGTATTGCTTCCCAAACATTAAAACTCATTTGCTACTTTAAGTGTCTCGTTTTCTAATCTAATATCCTCAGCATCACCTGATTCAATTCGATTACATTCCATTATCCTCGTTTTGCTTTTGTTGATGTTAATATTACATCCTCTTTTGAAGACACTGTCCATTCCGTTCAACTGCTCTTCCAAGTCCTTTGCAGTCTCTGAAAGAATTGTAATGTCATCGGCAAACCTCAAAGTTTTTATTTCTTCTCCCTAGACTTTAATACCTACTCCAAATTTGTCTTTGGTTTCCTTCACTTCTTTCTCAGCATACAGATTCAATAACATCGGGGATAGGCTACAACCCTGTCTCACTCCCTTTTCAACCACTGCTTCCCTTTCGTGCCCCTTAGTCTTATAACTGCCATCTGATTTCTGTACATATTGTAAATAGGCTTTCGCTCCCTGTATTTTACCCCTGCCACCTTTAGAGTTTGAAAGAATATTTTCCACTCAACATTGTCAAACGAACTCTCTACAAATGCCTCAAACGTAGCTTTGCGTTTCATTAACCTATCTTCTATGAGAAGCTGTAGTGCCAGTATTGCTTCACGTGTTAGTACATTTCTCCGGAATCCAAACTGATCTTCACCCATGTCGGGTTCTACCAATTTTTCCATTCTTCTGTAAAGGTTTTGTGTTATTAATCCGCAACCGTGACTTTTTAAACTGATAGATAATTTTTACTCCTGTCAACACCTGCATTTTTCGTAATTGGAATTATTATTTCCTCCTTGAAATCTGAGGGTATTTTGTCTGCCTCATACATCTTCCTCACCAGACGGAATAATTTTGTCATAGATGGCACTCCCAAGGCTATGAGTAGCTCTAACGGAATGTTGTCTACTCCTGGGGCATTTGTTTTAACTTCAGTCTGTCAGTGCATTGTCAAATTCTTTCACGCAGTATCTTATCTCCCTTTTAATTTTCATCTCCGTCCTCTCCCACGTCCAAACTGCTGCCCTCAAGTACATACCCCTTGTACAGAACCTCTACATACTCCTTCCACTTTTCTGCTTTCCTTTCTTTCTTACGACTATATTCCGTCTAAGTTCTTGGTATTCGTAATTTTTCTAGAGATCTCTATAATTTTCCTTTATGCATCATCTATGTAACCACTAGTGATACATGCATCTACACCGTTACGTTTGACCTCTAGCCATTCCTGCTTAGCCATTTTGCACTTCCTGTCGATCTTATTTTTCAGACGTTTGTCTTGCCTTTCGTCTGCTTCAATTACTGCATTTTTATATTTTCCCTTTCCATCGATTAAATTCAATATCTATTGTGTTACCCAAGGATTTCTACCAGCCCTCGTCTTTTTACCAACTTAATCCTCTGCTGCGTTCACTATTTCATCTTTCAAAGCTACCCATTTTTCTTCTATTTATTCTTTTCCCCGTTCTGGTCAATCTTTGCCTAATGCTCCGTCTGAAACACTCTACAACCTCTGGTTCTTTCAGTTTATACATGTTCCAGCTACTTAAAAACCTGCCTTCGTGCAGTTTCTTTAGTTTTAGTCTACAGTCCATAATTAATACATTGTGATCAGAGTCCACATATGCCCCTGGACATGTCTTACCGTTTAAAACCTAGCTTCGAAGTCTCTGTCTTATCATGACTTAATCAATTTGAAACACATAAATTGAAACCTTCCCGTGTCCCCAGGTCTCCTCCACGTATATAAACTTGCTTCATGAGTTTTAAACCAAGTGTTAGTTATGATTAAATTATGCTCGGTGACAAATTCTACCAGGAGGCTTCCTTTTTCATTCCTTTCCCTCAGTCCATATCCACCTTCTACTTTTCCTTCTCTGCCTTTTCCTACTATCGAATAGCGGTCTCCCACGATTGTTAAATTTTCGTCTCACTTAACTATCTGAATACAATTTTTATATTATCGTACATTTCCTCCATCTTCTCATCTGTGGAGCTATTTGGAATATAAACTTGTACTCCTGTTGTCGGTATGGGTTTCGTGTCTATACTGGTTACAACAATGCATCCAGTATGCTGTTCGTAGTAGCTCATCAGCGTTGTTTCTTTTTCATTCATTATTAAACCCACTCCTACCTTACACCTATTTGACTTTGTATATATAATCCTCTATTCACCAGACCAAAAGTCCTGTTCCTCCTGCCACCGAACTTCATTAATTCCCTCTATATCTAACTTTAACCTAGCCATTTCCGTTTTTAAATTTTATAACCTACCTGCCCGAATACGGGATCTGACCTTCCACGATCCGATGCATAGAATACCAGTTTTGTTTCTCCTGATAACGATATCCTCCTGAGTAGTCCCCGCCTGGAGATTCGAATGGGAGACTATTCTACCTCAGGAACATTTTACCCAGTAGAATGCCATCATCATTTAACCAAGCATTAGGACATCGTGCCCTAGGGAATTATTGAAGGCTCTAGTTTCCACTAACGTCCAGCCGATCGCAGTACCAGCACAGAAACGCCGTTTTGGTTGCTGTTAGAAGGTCAAACCAGTGAATCATTCAGACTGTAGCCCATCTAACTACTGAAAAAGCTGCTGCCCCTCTTCAGGAACAACACGTTTGTCTGGCCTCTCAACAGATACCCCTCCGTTGTGGTTGCACCTACAGTACGGCTATGTGTATCGCTGAGGCACCCAAGCCTTCCCATGAAAGTCAACGTCCATGGTTCCCTGTATTTTTGTTTGAGAACATTTTTCACGTCTTTTGAGGAAATTATTTCCGAGTTTTAGACCCGCATTTCTTCAATTGACGGCTTTTGTGGCAGAGGGCAAATGTCAAAAGGGCGCTTGTGCTTCCACCCATGCAGCACTGAATTCTAGGACTCCTTTGAAAGTTTCAAACTGGTTTCCGTCCGCTAGACCACTGTCTCCAGTCGTATTACACTTTTCGGTACACTGAACTCTGGTTTCATCTCTTGTTGTTGCATGAGAAACAGTAAAATCCTCCCCTGCACAAACATCATAATTGTATGGGCATAGTCCCTTTATGTAAAATTCTTTTCTTCTCTGCTGTTCCTGTCTAGCAGTACACACTTCTGGATAAACCAGTGCACGCTTTCGCGATAGTTCATTAAAACCGTTAGATCCCATAAACTGACACACACACACACGCAGTGTTGCTGCCGAGTGGATGAGGGTGTAAGTCTACGTGGACATTAATCAAGGACAGTAACGTAAATTGCAGGTGGTATTTAGCTAAAAACATCTCAAAATACGAAGTATGTATATTACTTTCGATCCTATTATAAACATTTTCTTATATATGCAATATGCATTGCTGCAGTGGCTATCCTTCTACAGTTATCTGCCAACTGCAACCAACATAAAAAACGTAAAGTGAGTACTTTAGACTGAGTTGTGGCGTGACGACACTCGTGCGATCCTAGTGGCGCCACTTATTCGCGCGTTCAGTGGATTCTGGCCCTCGTCGTATCATCTTGGCTGGGTTTTGTAATCCCTCTGGGACTGCGTGGTAGTGAGTGGTCTATGGGACACGGAGCCAGACGGGTGTGTCTTTTATTTAGCATTTGTTGAACTTATATTCAAGTCCTGTTGTGGGATTAGCCGACAGTTGTGATGCTAGTCGCACGGACAAAGTGCCACCGCAGGTTTATTTAAAAATCAACTAGTTGTGATCAGGCCACTAGTGTGTTGCCCAGTTGAAAATGCTTGAGAATTCCTAAGGGACCAAACTACTAAGGTCATCGGTCCCTAAACTTACACATCACTTAAAGTAACTTATGCTAAGAACATCACACGCACCCATGCCCGAGGGATGACTTGAACCTCCGGCAGGAGGGGCTGCGCAATCCGCTACATGGCGCCTCAAACCGCGTGGCCACTCCGCGTGGCTGCACAGTTGTCATGTTCTTCGAGTACCATTTTTAATTGTATGTATAATGCAAATGTCCTAATGCACTGTGACTCTAATGTGAAAACTGTAACTATCTGTATGAATTTGGCAGGAATCTTCTTAACTGTTAGTTGCCTTACGATAGAATTGTTATTAATAAAAAATATTTCTTTGGGAACGGTAAATGATGTATCAAACTGGGCCACCCTTCCATGAATTTTTCCTAAATAATTCTCGATCCTTATCTTGGGTCTCATAGACGCAGCATACTCTTAAACGAATTTTCCTGGTATTAAAGTATGAGATTGGTTCAAATGGTTCAAATGGCTCTGAGCACTATGGGACTTAACATCTGAGGTCATCGGTCCCCTAGATTAAGAACTACTTAAACCTAACTAACGTAAGGGCATCACACACATCCATGCCCAAGGCAGGATTCGAACCTGCGACCGTAGCAGCAGCGCGGTTCCGGACTGAAGCGCCTAGAACCGCTCGGCCACAACGACCGGCGAAAGTATGAGATTACTATAAAATAATAACGCCAATGGTAAAATGAATAGTCACGTTTTTATGTTCTGTCGCATTTGTTTAAATTGTTCAAATGGCTCTGAGCACTATGGGACTTAACTTCTGAAGTCATCAGTCCCCTAGAACTAAGAACTACTTAAACCTAACTAACCTAAGGGCATCACACATATCCACGCCCAAGGCAGGATTCGAACCTGCGGCCGTAGCAGCAGCGCGGTTCCAGACTGCAGCGCCTAGAACCGCTCGGCCACTCCGGCCAGCTAAGAAACATCATTTCTTTATTATCACCCTACATAACAAAACTGTTCAGTCCTTGTTAAATCGCCTTTGTATCTAAATTCAAGTCAAGGACTGAAAATTCTTGTAATTTTGTCGCAACCTCACTAGAAATAGAAGCATGTGTGTTGATAACAATTGACCTTCTGGGTTATTTGTAATAGGTGATGTCTAACGAAAAAGCTCAGAAACATTTCGGACGTGAATGCCACCTTCACTCTTCCTCGACTGTCAGCTCATTATAGGTACTTTTAAATTACAAGAACTTCCACTCTGACGGTGCAAATGCACAGATAAAGCCGGAAAATTTAGAGCCTGACGTCTGTGCAGGCAGCAAACTCAGATCAACTGCTGCTGTCCAATTAAGATAACGTCAACCATCTTCGCTGTTCTTGTGATATCTGAACATAAGACAAAGCAATTACTAGCTTTATAAACAGCCAGAGACGGAGTTAAAACTCCTGGCGACTGCAGCTTCTGGCCAAAGAAACTGGAGTATGGAATCGTTAATTATAAGTGCAGTTATACGTCACCTAAACAGCTAGTTACAAACGATATGCAATATGTGACATTCATTGTAGACCCTACAGGAATACATTCAATAACATAATTTTTGTTCGCTTGGTCAAACTTTTGTCTGCGGAGAAAAATCAGTGTACCTAGCTGTATGGACAAAGTACCAAGGTGTTAACAGCAGAAAACACAAATATCATGTAAACTTAAGTCTTCTTTCGATTTGTGGATTTTCTGTTTAGTACAGAGGCCAATGAACCTCAATACGCCATGTACACGTATGACAGGTTGAATCCAGCAGTTCCTGTTACACTAAGTCGATAACTACTGTAAGCTACCGCTGTTGATTATATACCTGCGGACCATTCTTCAGCTGTTACGGTTAAGCCATCACCTACATCTGTCTCTTCAGCTAGTTTCTGGCGTCTGCATTGCAACGCAAAATACCTCAAATTACAGCTTACGTCTAAGAGTAACTGAAAAAGAAGTTAAATTTGAAGGCAAAAATAGGTCAATACGTGCGCAGTTATCGTTATGGGCTGAGATTTGAGAACACTAATAGAAAATTGAAGTGGTGAATCATTCATTTTCGCTAGCACAGTCCTAGCCCGGTTACGGCTGACGATGATTTAGTGATATAGAACCGCCCTGAAAACACCATCTCATGTTTCAGATTGGGTTAAAAAGCTTAAGACCATTCGCTGAAAACCTAGTTAAAGTCCCATTAAAATTAGATTCCCTTTAAATTAGAGATTAATGTTATCTGCTTCTTCCAAGATATTACTGAAAATATTTCTAATCAATTATGTCTCGTTTTCGAAACGGTTACTGTCCAATTTGTAATTTTGCGATTAACATAATAAAATCAGTTTTGCCAATCTAAGGTTGATGTAAATTAAAGCAGAATGAAGCCGCATTCAGATTTTTCTGCAAAGCATGCAATAAAATGGGAAATATAGGTGATTTGGATAAATCAACAATGTTACAATTATCTCTCTATTAAATAAAAAGTTACAAAACGTAAAACAAATAGTCTTTTCTATGATCTCTGCTTTATATAGCCAAATATTTATTTTACACACTGAGCTGAGAGGTCTACTTATGCAGGACGAATTCTCTGGAAATTGTTGTTCGCCATCCTTTTGTTAAATTTAAGCAACTTTCCATTTCGACTTAGCTAAGAAGTAGATATTATTACCTGGTTACTTTATACAGAAGAAAGTACGATTCTTAGTAAATCGGAATATGTTACACAATTAAGAAAACCTTAATTTCTCCTTGTGTATTATTCCACTACTAATTATCACCATTTATTATTTTTACTTTTCCTTGGGCGTACATCGAGAAGCGTTACAACTCAATGCGAAATCGACATTAACTACGATTATTTGTAACGCTGCTACCTTCTGTTAGCGGTGTTGCGATCCACTGACAGCAACAGCTTCAGATAGCAGTACGACGTAATCAAACAGCACTGCAGTGCAGTCATCTTCCCCAAAAAAAAACTTCAACGTGAAACACGTTAAGGTACTACCGTATATCAGCAACTGTAAATAAATACACCCGTGACTTATTGACAATAGATATACACCTTCGCAAACACAATAAGTGTACCTTGAAACACAGGTCACATTTCACCCAGGCACAATTTTTCCGAATTCTTTATATTTTGGAGGTAACAGCAAATGACAAAAAAAAAATGGCTCTGAGCACTATGGGACTTCTGAGGTCATCAGTCCCCCAGAACCTATAACTACTTAAACCTAACTAACTTAAGGAAATCACACACATTCCTGCCCGAGGCAGGATTCGAACCTGCGACCATAGCGGTCGCGCGGTTCCAGACTGTAGCGCCTAGAACAGCTCGGCCACTCCGGCCGGCAACAGCAAATGACAAATTTAACTCGGGAGCTTAACTATCTGGAAATAAGTTCATTCTCTTCAGTACCACAAAGACGTGTCCTGCAGTACATTGTTGATAATTTCTACGGAAAACAGCTTTTCCTAATTGGAAGTAGGAAATGAGAAAGAATGTTGTGTTTATGGTTCCAGTCTTTCTAGTTTCCAACGACTTAAAGTATTTCACAAATTTCAGGACTGCAAGACACTCACCTCAACATGGTTGAATAGTCGTCAACTGACTTACCGTTGCAAGAAGACAAGATTAAAAATATTTCGATAGTACTGAGCCACAGTCATACAGTATGTTTCGAAAGAATACACCGCCATCTGACCTCCAATGGCGATGTATCCTTTTTCTTTAAAAAAAAATATAGAAAGAAAAACTGCCAGATTACCCTCACCTCTCTTATACATGCCAGTGACTTATATGTAACAGGAAATTAAAAAATGGCAGAAAACACAAAAATTGGGTGGAAACTCAAAATAGCCCAGTTGAGATACTCATTTCCCCGTTCCGATAACGTTACTTTTGGCAAAGCGGCGTTTGTCTTGCATTGTCATCTTGGCCAGAAATACAACAAATTCACAATGGCAGACGTTGCGACTCGATGACAGAATCTATGACCTCATAATCCAATGTTACGATCGAAGATAGAGGACCTAGAGACACGACGACAATTTCAGTGACGTCACAATCGAAGATGGCGGCCTGGAGATACGAGGACAGTCCATATGACATCAAAATCCATCATGGCGACCTGGATATGCGAGGACAAAAGATGACGATCTGGTGATACATGAACAATCTCTTTATCATCACAATCAAAGAAATCGGGTTGGAGGAATGAAGATAGTCTATGTGTTTACAATATTATGGGAAGATACGACAGAGTGAATTACTGTGAGCAGTGTGATTGTAGTTCTGTATGTACAGTGAGATGAAAATGTAATAAACATGGGTGGTTGGAATGCGATTATAGGGAAAGGAGTAGATAACAGAGTTATGGTGGAGTACGGGCTTTGTAGTAGGAATGTGAGAGGTGAAAGACTGAGCTCTGGAATAGATTTCATTAGGAACAGCAAATACACAGTTCAAAAGTCACAAGAGTGGAATATATAATTGGAAACGGCCAGGAGATAATGGAAGATTGCAGGTGTATTACCTGGTTGTCAGGCAGAAATTACGAAGTCAGATTCTGGATTGTAAGGTGTATCCAGGAGTAGGTATAGACTCAGATTACAATTTGGGAATGATGAACAGCAGTCTGAAGTTTAAGTGAATCATCCGATAGAATCACTCTGTAAGGAAACGGGGTACGGAAGCGCTGAGGTGTGACGGCTAAACATGTGGGTACTGTTATAAGGAATAACACAGTAGTCATTTCAGTTGAAGAGGAGAGGTAAGCTCTGAAAAGAGCTATCAAAGATGTTGAAATGACAAACATAGATACTGGGAAGGTATGTGAGACACCTTGAGTTGCAGGTGAAATACTTCAACTGATCGATGAAACAACACTGATGCAACACTGATGAAAAGACAGCAATAAAGCAATATAAATCACTTCGGAATGAAATAAATAAGAATGGGCAGGGAAGCCCAAGCAAAATGGCTGCAGGAATAATATGAAGAAATTAAAAACGACAAGAACGTCAGAAGGACTGACTCAGCACATACTCAAAACAAACTTCAATGAATTAAAATCAACGTCTAAAAATAACGAGTGAAGTGGGAATTACACCGTGAAGCGCAGAGGAGAGGGCGGATATGTGGAAAGAGTACACTACAGGCGTTTGTGAGAGGAAGGCTCATGACATAGTACAACAAGGAACTGGAGTCGATATGAAAGAGGTGGGGGATTCAATGTTACAGTCATAATTTAATAGATCTTTTGAAAGCTTGAGATTTAATAAGGCAGAGGGGATGGATAGCATTCCGTTGTATCTCTAAAATTATTGAGGGGAGGCAATCAAATGACTATTCAAGTAGATATGTAGAAGCAATGGGACTGGCAACACACCACCATAATTTCTGAAAAATGTCATCCACTCAATTCTCAAGATAGCAACAGCAGGTAGTGCGAGAACTACTGCAAAATCAACTTTACGACTAATACTTCCAAGTTCCTGACGAGAGTAACACACAGAAGAATGGAAAAGATTACTAAGGAACTGTTATATAACTATCAGTTTTTTCTTAGGAAACGTAAGGGCACCAGAGACTCTGCACTATCGTAGTGACTGATAGGGGAAGCAATACTGAAGAAAAATCAAGACAAGTCCATAGGATCTGTCGACCTGAAAAAAGTGTTCAACAGTGTAAAATGGTGTAAAATATCCAAAGCAGGAATGGACTCTAGGGAAATACGGGTAATATACAATGTGGACAAGAGTCAAGAAGTACCAATAAGACTGGAAGACCACGAACGAAGAGCTCGGATAAAAAATGGGGCACATGTAGTCTTTTGTCGCTGCTGTTCAATCCGTACATTGAATAAGCAATGAGGGAAATAAAAGAATGTTTCAAAAGCGAGATTAAAATTAAGACTGAGAGGATATCAATAATAGCATTTCATAGGCGGTACTTACTAGAATTAAGGAAAATGTGGAAGCGAGGACCCACCAGTATAACTTTTCCCACGACAATATATAAACTGTTTTACAGAAAATCGAAGCATTTAACCATAAAATTTTTTTAACAAAATGAACAAATTTGCAAAATTCTTTTGACCTTAAACCTTAAGTTGAATAAGCTTTTAATCTTTGCAAAATAAATCTGAAGCACTGTATTACAAAACACCAAACAATATGACAATGATTACAAGTCGGCCAAACCTGCAGCCCGCCCGTTATCGGGTGAAACAGCGGTGTTTACTACCGCACTGGACACAGTCTGCCTTATTAAGTGGCCTTCTGCAAACACATGAAAACTATATAAGCACCACTGACGACAAGAGTGATTCAATTACTCAAAACAAATGACTTAATCTGAAAGCTGTATGTGGAAAGGTTCGGGGTTAAGATGCGCATCTGTGCTTAAAGGTTAAACAGATTAACAAATAGTATGACAATGAAAGGGCTTACTTCAAAGCAACCAACCTCTTAATTTCAGTCAGCAACCAAGGTGCCACTGGACCCCAACCCGTCCCTTCTGACAACTGACGATATCCCTGGTGACAGTTGGCTGTTAATATTTTCAAGGTTAAACTGTCAGTTATTGAGACCGGTCTGATGGAACGTCTTAGAACATCACTTGCGAACACTTATTACAGGAGAACTTATTACAAGAGAACCAATAATGATAATGGCGTGTGACGAGGGCCTCCAGTAGGGTAGACCGTTCGCCTGGTGCAGGTCTTTCGATGTGACGCCACTTCGGCGACTTGCGCGTCGATGGGGATGAAATGATGATGTTTAGGACAACACAACACCCAGTCCCTGAGCGGAGAAAATCTCCGACCCAGCCGGGAATCGAACCTGGGCCCTTAGGATTGACAGTCCGTCTCGCTGACCACTCAGCTACCGGGGGCGGACAGAACCAATAATGACCAGTGTTTCAAAGACGGAAATGAACAGCTTAGTACAACAGGTTGATCAGATTATAACTAATGACTGAGAAATGCAATTACAATCAAAGAACTGAACCGGTTACCAGCTAAATCTAACCACAAGGTCTCTTTTTGGTTTAACGGCAACCTGTGCCTTAGTACAGTTGTTCCGGGTGTATTTGCGACCAAGAGCTGATTAATTAGAAAATTAAGGGCCGGGTGGTCTAGCGGTTCTAGGCGCTTCAGTTTGGAACTGCGTGACCGCTACGGTCGCAGGTTCGAATCCTGCCTCGGGCATGGATGTGTGTGATGTCCGTAGGTTAGTTAGGTTTAAGTAGTTCTAAGTTCTAGGGGACTGATGACCACAGATGTTAAGTCCCATAGTGCTCAGAGCCATTCATAGATACTGGCAGAGGGGCGCAAGAGGGATAGTCGATACTACACCTGAGCCAGTGGCGCCAGACACAACAGTCCACTAACTCAATGCCGCCACGGCTCAGAATTCCTTGATGATACTCTATCCTCTGAGAAGGGGAAGAAACATTACAAGGTCTGGTGAAAGGATGAACAGTCTAATGAGCAGAGATTATGGCTCCAGAGCAGATCGAAGGAAGTCAAATTTAGTGGGAAATAGCATAAATGAGAATAGCGAGGAAGCTGTGATCACAAATTAGATGAATTTCATGAAATCTGCTACCTTTAAAGAAAAATAACTCTTGTCGGAAAAGCAAGGGGCACATTAAAAGCAGACTAGCACGGGTCAAGAGGGTATTCCCGGGCAAACAAAGCCTAATGCTATCAAACATGGGCCTTAATTTGAGGAAGATATCGATGAGAAGCATGCAGAGCAGCATTATACAGAACTGGAGGTAATTAAAGCGTTTGAGATGTGGTGCTACAGGAGAACGTTGGACGTGTGGTGGACTGATTAGGTAGGGAATGAGGAGTTTCTCCGCAGAATCTGCGAAGAAAGGAACATATGGAAAACAATTGCAAGAAGAAGGGGCAGGATGAGAGTACACGTGTGAAGGCATCAGCGAATAACCCCTACGAACTAGAGAGAACTGCAGGGGAAGACAGAGATGAGAATACATAGAGCAAATAATTGGCAACGTAGGGTGCAGATGCTACTCTGACATGAAGAGGTTAACACAGGAGAGGAATTCGTGGTGGGCGGGAGGAAGTCGGTCAGAAAATTAATGCAAAAACTAGGGCACACCATGGCACGGTTATAGGAAGTGATAGTCTGCAGATGTTCCCTATCCGTGCTCTCTGATTTGGGAGCTGTTAGCCGTCAGTCTTTCAGTTATTAATGTGGCGTTGCATGCCCATTTTTGCTTTCACTGCATCGCTCGTTAGTTATAAGTTGTCACTGTTAGTCAGTTATTCCAGTCTAGTGTCGGATACCTTCCATGTGTTAGCTTTGTCGCAGGTAAATTTTTGTCTGCTTCGTATGCACGGCCTTGTTTCTGTGTATTCGGCATCTGGTATACGTTGTGCAGTATTAGCAGCTCGAGGTCTTACCATCTGCCTGAGTCTCATATGAATAACTAATTTTTTTGTTGGTTCCACGTGTGTAGCTTGCAATGTAGATGCATATGCTCAGGGTTCCTGATATTTCACTGAAACACACTGTTCGCTGGCTGAAGTGCATTCTATGAAGATACATTGGATACGGGCGGTGTCCATTTAAAAATTGGGATCCATATTGCGCATTTTCAACCGCTCCTGGAGAAAAAAGGAGTAAACTCTACATCCCTCAACGCATGGGTTCCGTAAATGTTTTATTTATTAGCCACTGTTTTAACTGTCGCTGGTTCCTCAAATCTTCCACATAATTAGCATTACTTACACTACTGGCCATTAAAATTGCTACACCATGAAGAAATGCAGATGATAAACGGGTATTTATTGGACAAATATGTTATACTAGAACTGACATGTCATTACATTTTCACGCAATTTGGGTGGATAGATCCTGAGAAATCAGTACCCAGAACAACCACATCTGGCCGTAATAACGGCCTTGATACCCCTGGGCATTGAGTCAAACAGAGCTTGGATGGCGTGTACAGGTACAGCTGCCCATGCAGCTTCAACACGATACCACAGTTAATCAAGAGTAGTGAATGGCGTATTGTGACGAGCCAGTTGCTCGTCCACCATTGGCCAGACGTTTTCAGTTGGTGAGAGATCTGCAGAATGTGCTGGCCAGGGCAGCAGTCGAACATTTTCTGTATCCAGAAAGGCCCGTACAGGACCTGCAACTTGCGGTCGTGCATAATCCTGCTGAAATGTAGGGTTTCGCAGGGATCGAATGAAGGCTAGATCCACGGGTCGTAACACATCAGAAATGTAACGTCCACTGTTCAAAGTGTAGTCAATGCGAACAAGAGGTGACCGAGGCGTGTAAGCAGTGGCACCCCATACCATCACGCCCGGTGATTCGCCAGTATGGCAATGAAGAATACATGCTTCCAGTGTGCGTTCACCGCGATGTCGCCAAACACGGATGCGACCATCATGATGTCGTAAACAGAATCTAGATTCATCCGAAAAAATGACGTTTTGCCATTCGTGCACCCAGGTTCGTCGTTGAGTACACGATCGCAGGCGCTCCTGTCTGTGATGCAGCGTCGAGGGTAACTGCAGCCATGGTCTCCGAGCAGATAGTCCATGTTGCTGCAAACGTCCTCGAACTGTTGGTGCAAATGGTTGTTGTCTTGGAAACGTTGGCATCTGTTGACTCCGGGATCGAGACGCGGCTGCACAATCCGTTACAGCTATGCGGATAAGATGCCTGTCATCTCGACTGCTAGTGATACGAGGCCGTTGGGATCCAGCACGGCGTTCTGTATTACCCTCCTGAACCCACCGATTGCATATTCTGCTAACAGTCATTGGATGTCGACAAACGCGAGCAGCAATGTCGCGATACGATAAACCCGAATCTCGACAGGCTACAAGCCTACCTTTATCAAAGTCGGAAACGTGATGGTATGCATTTCTGCTCCTTACACGAGGCATCACAACAACGTTTCAGCAGGCAACGCCGGTCGACTGCTGTTTCTGTATGAGAAATCGTTTGGAAACTTTCCTCATATCAGCACGTTGTAGGTGACGCCACCGGCGCCAACCTTGTGTGAATGCTCTGAAAAGCTAATCATTTGCATATAACAGCGTCTTCTTCTTGTCGGTTAAATTTCGCGTCCGTAGCACGTCATATTCGTGGTGTAGCACTTTTAATGGCCAGTAGTGTAGTTCCCCTTCTTCAGCCAGAATGTCACAGCACGCTGGTGATTTCTCAAGTGACTCGGCTATACTGCGAGAGCAGTGCACAGTGCTTCCACATACAGCCCACGGTACTCTTAGCGGAACACTTCTTTGATCTCTTCTAACAACGGTTGGCATCATCGTGAGACAGCCTTTGTGTCCATGTGCTCCCAGCGAAATGTACTATTGATTCAAAGAGTGCATACCGACATGATCCTATAGCTTATATTGGACGTATGTGATGATTGTGTTGGTATATATGCGAGTTTGTATAAAATATTTTCAGCTTTATTAGCTGCCTGTTTTATGTGTTGGTTAAGCCTCAGTCGCTCCTCAATCTGTACTCCTACCTACACGGTTAGGTTTTCTGTAAAAGTTTGCGTTCTGCAGTATTACGTCTACGTTTACGTCTACATCGATAGTCTGCAAATCACACTTAAGTACCTGGCAGAGGGTTCATCAAACCATCCTCACAATACTTCTCTCTTATTCCATTCTCGAACAGCGCGCGAAAAAACAAGCACCCATATCTTTGCGTTCGAGCTGTAATTTCCCTTATTTCATTATGATTTCATTATGATGATTGTTTCTCCCTATGTAGGTCGGTACCAACAAAATATTTTCGCTTTCGGAGGTGAAAGTTGGTGATTTAAATACCTCAAGGAAAACGACATTACTTTAATAGTGTCCACTCGAGATCCTGTATTATGCCCATGACAGGCTCTCCCCTATTTGGAGATAGTACAAAACGTGTTACCTTCTTGAACTTTCTCGATGTACTCAGTAAATACTATCTGGTAAGGATCACACACCACACACCATTATTCCAAAGGAGGACCGACAAGGACAATGTAGGTAGCCTCCTTAGTAGACCTGTTACATTTTCCTAGTGTTCCGCCCATAAGATGCTTCCTTTCCTTACAACATTTTCTATGTGGTTTTTCCAATTTACATTATTCGTAATTGTAATTTCTAGGCATTTAGTTTAATTTACGGCCTTTGGTTTACACTGATTTATCGTGCAACCAAAGTTCAACGGAATCCTTTCAGCACTTATGTGGACGACCTCACACTCTTCGTTATTTAGGGTCAATTGACAATTTTCGCACCATTCAGATATCTTTTCTAAATCGCTTTTCAATTTGTTCTGATCATCTGATGAGTTTACGAGACTATAAACGGCAGTATCATCTGCAAACAACCTAAGACGGCTGCTCAGATTGTCTCCTACATCATTTGTATAGGTAAGAAACAGCAGAGGGCCTGTAACACTACCTTGGGGAAACCCAGAAATCACTTCTGTTTCACTCGATGACTTCCTGTCACGAACTGTAACTTCTCTGACAGGATATCACGTATTGAGTCACATAACTGAGACGATATTCCATAAGCACGCAGTTTCATTACAAGCTGCTTTTGTGGTACAGTGTCAAAAGCCTTTTGGAAATACAGAATCAATTTTGATATACCTTGTCAATAGCACTCAACACATGGTGTGTGTATAGAGCTATTAATCTCGAGCTCCTCCGTTTCCTTTCAGTGATATCTAGACTGTCTTGCCTGGGGCTACAGTGAGCTTGTTTTCCAGGCGCCACCTATCCATCGTGTGTAAAATGCCACGGCTTTGTTTTCTTGTCCTCCTCTTCAGTTGCTGACACCGCAACCAACAGTCCCATCAGCGTACGCGACCATCCCGTTAGTGTGTGTATTCTCACATATTTATTTTAGGTGAGGTTGACCCCTGTGGGCACACCTATGTGATTCATTTTATGACTGATATGGAATGTTACACTAAGTTCGTTGCTGGGGCACGCTGCCAAATGCAGGTTGAAGTGCTTCGTCGGCCGAAACAATGACAACGACGAACAGCCAGCTACATGGAGAACCACTGCGAAGTCTCTTTCGAGCTCTGTCAAATGCTGGTCCCATGTTGGGGAAGACATGACATTCTCTGTGAGACTCCACAATGCTCGCACATTATTTTTGGTATAGCCCTTAATTCTCTATCGGTAAATGTAGAGCAGCCCGTTAAAGTTCTGACCCATTGTAGGGTCAGGGTCCGTCCTGCCTTTTTCTCTAACAGTCAAGAGGAATCTGCCACAAACCTTCGCTTAGAACCAGATCATTCAAAAATTTTTTTTTAATTTTTTCATTCCCTTCTTGTGAGAGTCGAGCGTACCGTCATAGGACGTTCACTTCAGCTATGGATCCCATAGCTTTATAATTTATGAAAACATTCGTAAAAACAGTGATCTGCTTATATCATCTGAATTAGTAATCAGTCTCGATCGCAAACTTTTGTTAAAAATTAAAAATCACATGCCAGCGATAGATCCAGTTATGATCAAAGCCCGTTACTATTCACATGTGATATCTAAGTTCTATTGAAAATTAGCAGCCAACACTGATTACTCTTTCAAATTATCCCACAACGATCAGTTATAGCGCCATCTAGTACCAAATACCCCAGCAGTGGAGAAGTGGCTGATTTGCACACCACTACTGGCTTAGGGGAGGCTTGCACAGTATCGGACACTGCCCAGTATGGGACAGAGTGTGTTTCTCAAAATCTGCTATAGATGGCAGGCAGATGCCCTCTTTTCGTCTCAGTAGAGAATGGGAGATGTGTTTGTGCTCGAGCGGCGACTTCCCGGTGTAAGGTTTCACCCTCTATTGAACGAGACTAGGTAGGTAGAATGTGTTCAATTATTTTTTGTGGTAACACCTCTGTCATTGTGAATAAATAGAGGTAATTGAATTTCGGTTCAAAACCTTAGTTCATGATGACAAATTTATATGCCTCCCCTGCGTCATTTGTCCATTATCGGACGGTCATCACTTGCTCAATAACGGACACCTAAACGGCAGTTTTAGAACGACTGTAAAGCGCACTAATATCATGTTTCTCTTTCCAGGCACTCTGATAAAGAGAAAAAAGGGAACTTAGGTCAGAGGATAACATGAATATTGGTATCGAGCAAGTCCTGTCCGACAAAATGGGAATGAGGGATGCTTCTTTTTTTATGTCCCAAAAAGCACTTTGGCAGACAGAGCAAATGTTTTGAAAATGGCGGGGATGCTAAAATGAAGCCTCAGACTGGTCGTTTGAAGCAGACCTATCCAGAAGAATCAGAATCACGTTTAGTTGAATGTTTGGTAGACCTAGCTAATAGAATGATGTCAATGAGTAAAAAAAGAATATTTTAAATTTGTATTTGAAATTTCTGAGGTCCTTAAAATTCCGCACCAATTCAATAAAGGAAAACAGACAGCAGTGATAATTTTACTATCAATTTATAGGCCGCCATCCTGAACTCTTTTTGCGAAAACCTCAGTCAACCAATATCCAAAGAGCTGTCGGCTTCAATATAGAACAAGTTGAGTAGTTTTATACCAAGTATGAGGCAATGTTAACAAAATACATGTTCGCTCGCTCAAAAATCTTCAACCATGACGAAACTGGTGTGTCAATGGTTCATGAAAATTCCACAATGGTTTTGTCCCAAGAAGGCAAAAAGCAAGTTAGCAAAATCACGTCAGGAGAAAAAGGAAGAAATGTGACCATGTTGCTAACAATCAACGTTACAGGTGATGTTTTTCTACCCCCTGTTTTGTATCTGACTAAAGAAAATGGATGAGGAGCTAGAAAAGGATGCATCAGAGGGGAGCATCTTCGCCTGTGAGCAAAGTGAGTGGAACACTGCAAATTCATTTTTGCTTTGGCTCAAGATGTTTGTTGCTCGTGTGACCCCAACGAAGGACAGTCCTGCTCCTATAATTTTAATTGGCCACAGCTAACACAAGGAACTTGAAGTAATTTTGTACGCAAGAAACAATAATGCGCATATGATAAACATTCCTCCTCACACTACGCACAAACTTCAGTCACTTGACCATGCAGTAATGAGACCTTTCAAAGCGGCTTACCATGAAGCCTTTGCTAGATGGATGAACAAATATGGTCTTCTTAAAATAGCTCGAAGGGCCATAGCTGGTTTGGTTGGGACTGCTTTCAAGGCTATTTGCAGGATGGACCCTGCAACATTTGGGTTTTGCTGCACTGGGCACCTCCCATTAAAGAAAGATATATTTACAGTTTTACACTTCCTGGCTGCAACTCAGAGGAAACGTCAGAGAAAGCGAATAACAAAATTGTCAGTAGGAAGAGAATTGAAAAAAAAATCGAAATATTAACTGACAACCCCTGTAAAGATATGGAGGAGAAAAAATTAAAGCAATCTGGAGAGAAGCCTGCAAAAGTAGCCTTAAGAAAAGAAAAGAAGATACAAAACCAGTCTCAGAACCGTGGTCGGAAAGGAAACCAAAGAAAAGTGAAAGTAAATCGAAAACGTCACTTCCTGACAAATATTTCCAAAATTGGCATTAATGAAAAATAAAGCACTGCAGAGTGTATTATTTGTAGGGAATCAACAAATGAAGATTGGTTTCAGTGCACATCAGACATGGTGTGGGCTCAAGTGGCTCCTGAGGACCTCTTCCTAAGTAAATATATCTTCAAGTGATTGATACCATGTACGTAAGTATCCTGATACTGTTAATGGCCCCTAAGTATTTGCATTTATGTTAACCCAACTTGGAAAATCAACCGCGAGATAATCGCAATGAGAGCTGTATCAATAATCTTACCTTCGACGAGCTAATCTGTTCCTATGCACGTTTTGAGGATCGCTGGCATTCAACGTTCCATTAATATTTGCATCACTAACTGTTACCCAGTTAACGAGCTTAGTCGATTGGACAAGACACTTAGTTACATTTATACATATTTTTCAAGCGTTCGTTGTATTTAAACTATGCTGCATGTTTACTTAGCAACGCTGTTCAGTTCCCAAGACCTCACAGAAAATAATATCCTGCCTGATAAACGGATATTCTCGTTTTGTTCGTATCCACGTTTAGTCCAGGTAACGGATAATTTGCATCTTCCCATGTTATACACTGATTTCCATATGAGTGTAAATATTCAGTCGTTCTGTACTTTCACGCTACACACACATCTCACAGACATTAGATAAATAACCTGTATTGGATGTCTTTCCTCTACAAAAGGCTCTAACTTTCGTGTAACATTCTCGACCAACATGAAAGTTTTATGTGTACACTTCCCAGGCCATTTTATAGGGTGTGGAAGAAGGCACCTACCATTTCACGGTCACATACTCCCCTTTCATGTTCCGATCGCAGATGGTCCGCGGGAAGAAAGACTCTTGGTAAACCTCTCTGTGAGTTCGATTCTCTGTAATTTTACCTTCATCATCTTTTTGCGGTACTCGTAGGAGGAAGCGTATGTTATGCGGCACGTGTAGAAAAATATGCTATCGACATTTGTAACACTAAACTACACCGTGAGGCATATCGCCTCTCTTGTAGCGTCTACTACTGAAATTGGCCGAACATATCTGTGAAGTTTTCACATTTACTGCATGAACCTCTAAAGAAACGTGCTGTTCTTTTTTTAAAACTTCTCTGTTTCCTCTGTCACCTTTAACTGGTACGAACCCCAAACCGACGACGATATTCAAGTATTGGTCGAAGGAGGGGTTTTGTAAGCTACTTTATCTTCTTTTCGAGTGAAAAACACACTTGGCTTCTTCCAATTAATCTCAGTCAGACATCTGCCCTATTCGCGATCAATTTCATATCGTCGTTCGACTTTAAATTGATCCTACAGACACTCCCAGAAGTTCACAGAAGCTCTTCTGCATACCTGGTATGCAGAAGAGCTTCTGTGAACTTTGGAAGGCAGGAGACGAGGTACTGGCAGAATTAAAGCTGTGAGGACGGGTTGTGAGCCGCCATTTGGTAGCTCAATTGCTAGAGCACTTGCCCACGAAAGGCTAAGGTCCTGCGTTCGAGTCTAATTTTAATTTGCCAGGAAGATTCATATCAGCGCACACTCCGCTGCAGAGTGAAAATTTCATTCAGGTTTCTGACTTGATTATGGCCGCAAATTAAGAGAGTGAGAAGTGGTAGGTGGAGCTAGACTTATGACACATTCCTTCGGAAATCGTTAGGGGATTCAATATACGAGGTGCATTCTAGTTCTAAGGCCTCCGATTTTTTTTTCTAATTAACTACTCACCTGAAATCGATGAAACTGGCGTTACTTATCGACGTAATCGCCCTGCAGACGTATACATTTTTCACAGCGCTGACGCCATGATTCCATGGCAGCGGCGAAGGCTTCTTTTGGAGTCTGTTTTGACCACTGGAAAATCGCTGAGGCAATAGCAGCACGGCTGGTGAATGTGCGGCCACGGAGAGTGTCTTTCATTGTTGGAAAAAGCCGAAAGTCACTAGGAGCCAGGTCAGGTGAGTAGGGAGCATGAGGAATAACGTCAGAGTTGTTATCACAAAGAAACTGTTGCGTAACGTTAGCTCGATGTGCGGATGCGTTGTCTCGGTGAAACAGCACACGCGCAGCCCTTCCCGGACGTTTTTGTTGCAGTGCAGGAAGGAATTTGTTCTTCAAAACATTTTCGTAGGATGTACCTGCTACCGTAGTGCCCTTTGGAACGCACTGGGCAAGGATTACGCCCTAGATGTCCCAGAACATGGACACCATCATTTTTTCAGCACTGGCGGTTACCCGAATTTTTTTTGTTAGCGGTGAATCTGTGTGCTTCCATTGAGCTGACTGGCGCTTTGTTTCTGGTTTGAAAACTGGTATCCATGTCTCATCCATTGTCACAACCGACGAAAAGAAAGTCCCATTCATGCTGTCGTTGCGCGTCAACATTGCTCGGCAACATGCCACACGGCCAGCCATGTGGTCGTCCGTCAGCATCCGTGGCACCCACCTGGATGACACTTTTCGCATTTTCAGGTCGTCATGCAGGATTGTGTGCACAGAATCCACAGAAATGCCAACTCTGGAGGCGATCTGTTCAACAGTCATTCGGCGATCCCCAAAAAAAGTTCTCTCCACTTTCTTGATCATGTCGTCAGACCGGCTTGTGCGAGCCCAAGGTTGTTTCGGTTTGTTGTCACACGATGTTCTGCCTTCATTAAACTGTCGCACCCACGAACGCACTTTCGACACATCCATAACTCCATCACCACATGTATCCTTCAACTGTCGATGAATTTCAATTGGTTTCACACCACGCAAATTCAGAAAACGAATGATTGCACGGTGTTCAAGTAAGGAAAACGTCGCCATTTTAAGTATTTAAAACAGTTCTCATTCTCGCCGCTGGCGGTAAAATTCCATCTGCGGTACAGTGCTGCCATCTATGGGACGTATTGACAAACAGCGCGGCGTCATTTTAAAACAATGCGCATGTTTCTATCTCTTTCCAGTCCGGAGAAAAAAAATCGAAGGCCTTAGAACTTGAATGCACCTCATACCAATACCAATATTGTGTCAAAGCTGTGCCGCGAATACCAAATTTGAGGCATTACTTCTCACCACAATCAACGCAGTGGCCGATGGCATTCACGTAACGACCGACTACAGCGGCGTTTGGGAGAGTTGTCAGACAAGGACCATTGCGTGGAATAACCGCAGATATCAATATAAGGCGTACCACGAACGCATCCGTCAGGACAGTGTGGCGCAATCTGGCGTAATGGGCTATGGCAGCGGACGATCGACACGAGTGCCTTTGCTTACAGCACGACATCGCCTGCAGCGCCTCTACTCTGTTCGTGACCTTATCAGTTGGACCCGAGATGACCGATTTTCGTTGGTCAGAGCTGATGGTAGGAGTCGAGTGTGATGCTGACTCCAAGCCCACGAAGCCATGGCACCAAGTTTTCAGCAAATCAATGTGCAAATTGATGGTGGTTCCATACTGGTGTGAGCTGTGGGTTGTGTTTACATGGAATGGACTAAGCCCTCTGGTCCAATTGAAACGCCCATTAACTGGAAATGGTTATGTTCGACTATTTAAAGACCATCTGCAGCCATTCATGGACTTAATGTTCCCAAACAACGATGGAATTTTATGGATGACAGTATGTCACGTCACCAGGCCAAAGCTGGTCGCGATCGGTTTGAAGAACATGTTGTACAGTTCAAGCGAGTGATTTAAACGCCCATAGCGCCCGGTATGAATCCCATTAAATATTTCTGCGGTATAATCTAGAGGTCAGTTCGTGCAAAAGATCCTGCACCGACAACACTTTCCCAATTTATGGATGGCAATGGGGATAGCATGGTTCAAAACCTGTGCACGGGACTTACAAAAACTTGTTTATTCCATGCCATGTCGAGCTGCTGCACTACACATGGGAAAAAGGAGGTCCGACATGTTACCCCATGACTTTTTTTGCCTCACTGTATCTCTACACTTGCACAGTCCCAACCCAAACACCACTCAACCCAAATCTTTCGCTACATTATCGTGATGATCTTTCAACAAATTTGAAGCTAAGGATGCCTTGGAAAACAAACTATATTGGAAGGTGGTTTCCACCAAATCTGAAGCACTGGAGCCTCACATAGATGTGGCATTAAGTATTGTTTGCCTTATTGAATTACTGAAAGATTCCAACAGTTGCCACAATTTTAAACTAATAAGCAGACTAGTCATATGACCCTTCACTGTACGAATTAGAAAAGTATTCTAACTGCTACTACAATTTTAAATTCCCAATAAACCCCTATTATCCAAACAGGTCCAAACGGCTTCTTAGCATATCCTAACAGAAGCTATAATTTTTAAGAAATAACAAAACAAGTATTATCTACGTAGCTGAAACATTAAGTTGATGGGTAACAGCTAAAGCAGCAATTGTGGTTCCACGCAGAAGGCTATATTAACATCATTTGATGAGTGGTCTCTCGGTACCAAGCAATTTTTATATATATATATATATATATATATATATATATATATATATATCTGAACTGCCGTTGTCGGTGTTAGTTTGCTGTCAGTTCTGATGAGAACAACGCTGTCACTTAACTGTTCGCCGGCTGCGGTGGTCTAGTGGTTCTAGGCGCCCAGTCCGGAACCGCGCGACTGCTACGGTTGCAGGTTCGAATCCTGCCTCGGGCATGGATGTGTGTGATGTCCTTAGGTTAGTTAGGTTTAAGTAGTTCTAAGCTCTAGGAGACTGATGACCACAGCTGTTAAGTCCCATAGTGCTCAGAGCCATTTGAAACATTTTGAACTTAACTGTTCACAGTAACTCACTCTTTGCCCCACTTTCCTACTCAAAACGAAACCTATTCCCTTTATATCTTTTCTGCTGTTGTTGATACTACCCTATAGTCACCTGACCAGAAATCTTTTCTTTCCATTTTACTTCACTAATCTATACTATATCTAGACTGCGCCTTCCGTTTTAATATTTAATACCTTCCGTACCACGTTCAACCTTCTGGCATTTCAATCCACGACTCGTAGAACGTTATCCTTTCATTGATTATTCAGTCACTTTCTCACGTTCTCCTCCCCCTTGGCAATCGCCATCCCGGAGATCCGAAGAAGGCTAGTCCGGAATTTTTTACACTGGAGAGATTATCATGACAACTTTTCAATTACCGACCACATGTCCTGTGCATATACATTACGTGTCTTTAATGCAGTGGTTTTCATTGCATCCTCAAGCCGTTGATCATTGGCCGGTCTTCCGCTTTAGGGGAAAATTCCCGCCCCAAGGGCAAGAGAGTGCCCAGAACCTCTGTCCGTTCCTCCGCCTTCACTGACAAGGCCATTGCCTGAATGAGGGTGACGTTTCATACCGGAAGTCTTCGGCCGCGAATGTGATGATTTTTACTCGAAACTTAAGCGATGACGGGATTCAAACCCTGGACAGAGGACTTTCTTTTAATACCAATAAAAGAAGCTACTCTTGGAGCCTCTTTCTACCTAGGAAGAGATATATTCACCATGTTTGGTAGGGCTCGATCCTGTCGATTAGCTATAGACATGGAACGTACATGCTTATGACGGTTTTCGAAAGAGCAGAACAGTATTACAAGTGAAACTAGTTATGATACACCTGTGTGGTTTTTTTCTGTTCCATGCATGTCGGTTAGAAAATACCGATGCCTGAATTCGCCAGCATGTGGGAAGGCAGCGAAGGGCTGCGCAGGAAAACAAGATTTATCTGCCCCGGGAGTTTACTCGCATTCCGCCGCTACATTGCCCACATTTTATCGGCCATTAAGCGCGTTTCCGGAAATATTACGCCAAAAATGTTGTTAGCGTCCATTGAAGGCTCTTTATTCTCCTGGTGCAGTAGTTGACACACTACACACCAGACCGTTCACATGTCTGTCAGGCAGATGTTCGTATCCGTGAGCCACTAATAATTCAAAAACTGGGAAACACTTGCAGGAGGCATCAGAGTACCTTAATATGAGTTAGATATATATTTCTATATAACAGGACGTTGTGGACGGCAGTCACAGGCTTCTTAGAGATATTACGACTCATTACTCGGTTGGTTCTCGCTTTGCCTAGTGAGGTTGACTTTTTCTTTGTGCATAGGCTACAGATTCCTATGTTCGTCACAAAATGTTTCTCTGTTTCTTTAAGTAATTATCCGTCCTTTACTGTATTTTGATAACTTTTTCATCTCTATGCAACTGGTAGCCCTAATCATTTTCTGCGTTTCGTCTGCGCCAAGCAGTTTTCCCTTCTATCACTTGAAATACACCTAGCTTCCACTACGATATTGTTACAAACAAAGTACTTTAATGAAGACGTTTTAGTTGTCCACTCCTATTTTGCCCTTCTCATTGCTTTACATTCAATAAATGTCTGCAGATACTTAACATTGGCATCATTATCTCCAGATACGTTTATTACGTTGACTTGGTGTTAGTAATTCTCTTGGTTTTTATCAGCTTCTTGAAGAAAACGCAAGCTTCCTATTTGGCAGTTTACTCAAACCAGCAAACATATCACCGTGTACTTTTTCCACAGAAAATGCATTTCATTGTCATCAAATAAAGTTTTCAGGAAAAAATTCATAACTTTAGCACTTCGCAGTATTTCTCAAAACAAGACGAAAAAACTAAACACATAGACGCAGCGCTCAACTGCTCCAAAGAGATCACACAGGCAACTGTTACATGGTAACAGGTAATAACCTAAGATTACCGAGACACGAAATTTCCTTCAAAACTTCGGACTGAATTTACCAGATATGAAACGTTAACAGTCTAACAACTTTTAGCAGTGTAACCCATAATAGAACAAAAGTCACAATCTAGATAGCACAGAAGATAAATACAGCAAGGTACAGCCAATTAGCGGTTTATTCTTTCAAAAAACAAAAACCTGTAACCATCTGCACCACCACAAACACACAAACAACACAATTGTCTTATTAGGGAAGGAAGGAATAAGGTCCTTTATTGGCAACTTTTACTTATACGAGAGAACATGTACTGCTTGTAAACACACGGGCAAGACAGTGTGGGATTCGCCGCACAGAGAATAGACCTCACACAGTGAATTTATATGTTTCAAACGGACGCTGTTGTCTGTACGTTTTCTCTCCAGAATTTGACGCTACTCTTAGACTAATTACGTTCACTATGACAGTTTGTAACAGCGAGTTACGTAAAATAAAAAAAAGCTTTCGTTGTAGCATCGCCAAGAGCGTTTTCATTGCCTAAAATGAAGAACACGCATGATCGCTACAAACTGGTGACCCCGAAAACGCAGGAAAAGTCACAGGCGGCAGAAACCACACAGAGTCGGACAAAGTACAATATCGCCGTATCAAGAAGACGATCGAGCTCAAGTTGTTTAGTTACAGGGCGACTTGCAGAAGCAATTACGGATCTTGAAGACGCAATAGAAACGCAAGATAGAGGAGAAACGTGCCCACAATCGCTGAGACATGACGAAGATTCAATAAACAGACAGGCCGACAAATACGAGTTGTCAGTCAAGCCTAGATTGAAAGTGCAAATTTCGTGGCTCTTGCCTGAAAACCCGGAATTATGGTTTGCAATGTAAGAC
This sequence comes from Schistocerca serialis cubense, assembly GCF_023864345.2. Classification (NCBI taxonomy): domain Eukaryota; kingdom Metazoa; phylum Arthropoda; class Insecta; order Orthoptera; family Acrididae; genus Schistocerca; species Schistocerca serialis. Next base: position 1,263,571,111 of record NC_064638.1, on the reverse strand, counting down.
GTAGCATTTGCCCAGAACGAAGTGACTAATGATGATGAAAAATTCGTGCTAGCAGTAAACAGTTTGGACACTAGATCTGCCGCTGTGGTCGCGGACGTCATATTGAAACCACCGCAAAAACAACAGTATACGCAACTAACGGAAAACACTAATTGTTCGGATGTGTAAGTCAGTAGAGCAACGAGTGCAGCAAGCAATGCGCAGCGGGAATATATGCGACTAAACACCAGAAGTATTCTGGCGACATTTACGAAGTGAAGAGACGCCACGCCGTGACACGTGTGGATGCGAAACTGCCAGTAATGGTGCGAGCAGCTGTTGTTACCTGTGGCATTACTGAAATCAGCGTGATAATTCCAATTGCAGACACGACAAACGCATCGAGCACAATTAAATTGCATGAGGTAAAAAACACGCAAGGAACAACGGCTATAGAAAAGATCGACACACAGCTGTTAACAGGCAGTACGAAAACTTGAGAGAGCAGGTAGAAGCGTTGCAGAAACAAGTAGCAGCAGAGGTAGAAGATGCAAAAGATATACATCGACAAGACGCTGAAGATAAGAATCAATAATATTATAAGAAGAAGCAAGATTCAAAAGATCGATATAATCTGCGTTTTTGGGGGCGAACCACGAAGTGTACTGTAGAGTCTTGTACTATGGGAATCAAGGGAGAGGATGCTGTTTGGCGGCCGGTATCCTCTTTTTACAACACAACTGCACACAGGTATTAAAAGGGTTCATTATACAGCGTGAGTCACCTAACATTACCGCTGGATATATTTCTTAAACCACATCAAATACTGACGAATTGATTCCACAGACCGAACGTGAGGAGAGGGGCTAGTATAATTGGTTAATACAAACCACAAAAAAATGCACGGAAGTATGTTTTTTAACACAAACCTAGGTATTTTTAATGGAACCCCGTTAGTTTTGATAGCACATCTGAACATATAAACAAATACGTAATCAGTGCCGTTTGTTGCATTGTAAAATGTTAATTACATCCGGAGATATTGTAACCTAAAGTTGACGCTTGAGTACCAATCCTCCGCTGTTCGATCATGTGTATCGGATAGCACCGAATTACGTAGGGATCCAAAGGGAACGGTGATGGACCTTAGGTACAGAAGAGACCGGAACAGCACATTACGTCCACATGCTAACACCTTTTTATTGGTCTGTTTCACTGACGCACATGTACATTACCATGAGGGGTAATGTTAGGTGACTCACCCTGTATACATGAAGAAGAAGATATTTATCTTTAAGAGAGTCTATGAGAACCGGTAAGAACTCTTACGCAATACTCCTCATGCAGAAAATATCGGTACTCTACCTTTACAAACCTTAGTATCGCTTGGGTACAGTACAAGTACCGCAATGTACACTAATCTGGTCGCAGTGTACTGACAGGCACGAACTAGAATGCGAGTTAGTGACTAAGTGACTGAGTTGATGAGCTGCTGACTGAGTGACTGGGCACTGCGGTCAGCCGAGGCGGCCTACATACTTGCTGTCTAGAGGGTGTTGACGATGTGTTGCTTACTAGCCTGTCTCTTGCCTCTATCGGGATAGGTGCACTTGACCGAGCGCCTTCTATCGATCTTTGCTCACTGCTGCGCTAGCGACAACTTACGCAGAAACATTCCTGTCCCCCCCCCCCCCCCCGAAAAGCCTCAGCGTTTTTGTGTAGTAGTGGGTAGGTACCTACCAGGAGGTGCCGTTTAAAACGAGTCCGAGCTTTTCAAATGCTTTATTTTTTTCCACTACACAGCTTCATTGACCTCAGTCCGTGTCACAGGCCCCGCATGGCTGAGGTAGTACCCCAGGAAGCCTGTGCAACGCACTGTGTTGTGCTGGCCTTTTACGCCAGCTACAGAGTTCCAATTATGTCAAGATGACTGCTCTAGTAGCCGACTCAGCGGCCATCTTCAATGTTGACTCCTCACTGCTCCGCCGGGAGCCGTAGCCAGTCGCGCTGCAGCTTCTTCCTCGGCTGGCGTAGCTGGCTCTGAGCACTATGGGACTCAACGTCTATGGTCATCAGTCCCCTAGAACTTAGAACTACTTAAACCTAACTAACCTAAGGACAGCACACAACACCCAGTCATCACGAGGCAGAGAAAATCCCTGACCCCGCCGGGAATCGAACACGGGAACCCGGGCTTGGGAAGCGAGAATGGCGTAGCTGGGAATGTGGCGGTAATGACCACTCCTGCTGGCCGAAGTGGCCGTGCGGTTAAAGGCGCTGCAGTCTGGAACCGAAAGACCGCTACGGTCGCAGGTTCGAATCCTGCCTCAGGCATGGATGTTTGTGATGTCCTTAGGTTTGTTAGGTTTAACTAGTTCTAAGTTCTAGGGGACTAATGACCTCAGCAGTTGAGTCCCATAGTGCTCAGAGCCATTTGAACCATTTGACCACTCCTGTTCCGGCGTTCGGACCTGCGGCCCTCGCCTTGTAAGTCTCCAGCATGTGCTGGCAGCCGAGACGACTGTCTGCGGTAGCGACCCAAAGAGAGCCCCGCCCTGGGTGGCTGAGGACCCCACATCGGCCTCAGAGGGTCGAACCAACGACCCGCCGTGGACTGGGACGCTGTCGCCCCATCTGTTGCCATGTGTCGCCGTTAGTGCGACACGATCCGCCGTCCAGGAGAGCTGCCACACTTGGATGAATCTCGTTAGAAAACCACACCTATTTATACTCGGCTTTGTGGCTCTGTTTCGCTAATGCATCGCTCCGAGTCACGTACGCCCTATACCACGGTTGCGCCAGTGGGCCCCATCTTCCTATAGCTTGTGACATGCCAACTGCTGCATTTATGCTTTTCAGCGGTTCGATGTCCCCTGTGGCCTCCATTCCACTTCCCAACCACTGGTCAGCGTAACTTACTGCAATACAGCCCACACCCGGCTGTAACTTGTGTGTTCCGAAATACTGCACCAAATCTAACTTCCCTATCTTAAACTGTGGTGCCGCTACAGTAGGAAGGATGCGAATGACATCCGGGAGGGAGGCACGATGCTGGACGTAGAGATGACCCAACTGGAGGATGACATACTCCCAAGCGTATCCCGCCATCTGGCTCGTGAGGCAACAAGAACATCCTCTAGAAAACTGTTGCCAGGGCACACGTCCTGGCGTGAGGGCGTATCCGGGGTCGATGACGTCGACGACGATGGCAGGTCTAGGCCCATAGGGTTGGCGAGTGGGGACGGCGAGGGCGACGGTACACCGTCCATCCGCTCCTACTGGGGTGCCCTGGTGGCACCATCGGGATGCTGCGTAGGCTGCATAGTCCCTGGAATGTGGTTGAAGGAAAGCAGCAGAATCACGCGGCAAATCACACACGCGAATTTGGCTCTGGCTGCAAGCCATCGGCACCTCCAATCAAGTACATAAACGAGCCAATGCGTTTCTGTATCACACCTCTTTCTCAGCGCACACGGTTGCCATAAACCTTGAACAGAACAAGATCGCGCAGTGCAAAGTGATACTTGCCGACGACAGGCGGCGTCAGGTGCTGCGATGGGTGTAGTAAGTGTAGCAGCGTCCGATGGCGGTCGCCATATGCAGGAGTTCCGCCGCTGATGTTCCGTCTCGTGGGTGGGAGCGGTAGAAGGAGAGAAGGGGTTGCAGTTCCCGGGTGTACGTGGTGGGACACTTGGTCAAGTGTTGTTTAAGGGGCTCCGGAACGCCCTATACTTGCAATGTTAAAATAACGCTTATAAATTACATCTTTCCTCACAAAGTATTTGAGGTAGGAAGTTGAACTTTTTACAGATTATTTATGGGAATATGGGCTACAACTTAACACAGGGATTTTACAAAATTTTAGTTCAGTTATTAAAGATGATTTTTTTTCAATTGTAATGAAAATTCACAACTGTTTTTTGCAATTTTTTATTTATATATTCAAAAAAAATACAGTTTTTTGGAAAAAGGCTGTGTTAAATTATGCAGAAGGTACTGTGTAACATTTACTGAAAGTTTGAAACAAATATGTTTGCAAGATCCTTAGAAAACATGTAATTAGTATGAGAAAATAAAAGTTTTGGGAATAGAGCGACAAAGATTGGATTAACTTTTTAGTGCATTCCAGGTCCATAGGATGGATTATCTTCATCCTCTGCAATCTCCTCCTCCAGCTTCCTCTTGTTCCTCCTCCTGTTTACTCTTGCTTGTATTTCTAGACTCTTTACAGCCCTGTCTGCAGCCCGAAGGCGTTCCTTGTCTAAAGCAAGCATCGCTCGTTGTTGTGTACGTAGATTTTGCTACCATTTTCTTCAGTTGCAGTTACTGCAACACTGTTCCAAAAGGTGGTCATGTATGAACACTTATCACATTTCAGTTGTATTTCACTAGCAAGTCCTACGTGCTTTATTATGGAGAGTTCCAGACCAACTTCACTGCAATGAATACACCTTACACAGTTTGAAAAAATTCCTTTGAGAACCGACATATCAAATATTTCATTCACATCCGATTCGCCCGTAAAACATTCATAGTTTTCACTCATTGAACCAAGCTTCTTCTGTGAAGTATTTTCTTTCCCACTTTGACTGCTATGTGCAGGTGTACTTGAGAGGTTAGGTTTACTCACTTGGTTATCGTCTTTATTGTTTACAGTAATAACACATACCTTTGGCTTTCCAACATTTCTCCTTTTCTTAAAAGCCTTCAGAGGATTTCTAATAACTTTACTTTTACTCATTATTAAACTTCAACAAAACAGAGACTCAAGAAACAGAATTAATTACGAATATTTTCGAGATAACGACAGAGTAAATAAACATGAAACAATCGACAATCACACCAGCGATATATATTGAACCATCACTGGTTAGCCACAACACATACTTTATCTCACATCACTAAAATGTACCTGATGAACACGGACGTTAATAATAACACCATTTGACAGCAGTTTAACAGCGCCACAGTGGGTCACGCCTATGTAGAACACATTTCAAAAAAAATTTTAAAATAGTTGTAGCCTTCGGAATTGAATGAATTATATATCTATTAAAAGGTAATAGTCTGCAGATTCAGAAAACGCAAAAAATGTAAAAATTGAACTTTTCATGATTTTGAGCCTTTCCGGAGCCCCTTAAGAGTGCGTCGAGGCGTTGTGCTTCGCCGTTGGACTGGGGGTGAAACGGAGCACGTGTCAGATGACTAATGGCATTTCGTTCACAAAACTGTTCAAAATCACGTGAAGTGAACTGTGGTCCGTTTTCCGATACAACTACTTCTGGCAGACCTTCCATGCAGAATATGGAGCACAACGCTTGAATGGAGCTACGTGGTGTTGTAGAAGCAATAGGAATCGCAAATGGGAACTTGCTAAAAGAATCTATCACTATGAGTCGTTGAGTGTGAACCGAGGCGAGCTGGCGCCGATGTTATTTTGTTCATGTACCGCTCAGATCGATTGTGGTTGATCTAAGCTATCTTTGCCTTCGAGTGTCTTATCTTCCGGTTTGGCGGGCGAAGTGAGTTGGTGGTTATCCTCAAGATCTCGTGACATTCGCTGGGAGACGAGTGTCAACGGCTACCGAACGAGCGTGATGACCGTTACATGTTGCCGTGTGAAGTTGGTAGAGAGTTTTGGCGACATGGTCAGCTTGGAGATACAAGTTCTCTGATTCACTGGGTACGAAATTTGAAGTGAAGCGGTGAAGTTGTGAAGCTGTGAAACCCGCTCCTTCGTATTGTGTTCGCGATATGAGTTAGTGGTCGTAATTGTGTTTTGTTGGCCGACACACTCAGAGGAATTTAAAGATTATTATTATGGTGAGACTTTCATAGTCGAACTTTAGGTTGGTGTGGATGAGTTCAGTTGACCTAGTTAAATGGTGGTCGTTATATGAAAGCTTTCTCAGAAGTTTTACTAGTGCTCTGTGTTTCTTGTAATCAAATGATTTTATGTTGGCGTTTTCAAAGCCTGCACTCAATTGATACAGTTGTCCATGAGTAAAATGCTTAAGGTCAAAGTTGCGAATTTGTCAGTAGCGTAACGTGTTCCTTTACACGCTTACCCATACACCGAGCAAAATGTTCTGCCGTCTGTTTCTATGTTTCAGAGTTATTGGAATGTCTTTGTGATTCACCAAAAAACTTTGACTGTGCCAACGCCTTGGCGGGGAGTGAAAGGTCATCCAAGGTCTAGGCCTGGCAGTGTTTAAGAACCTGGCCACTACAGGGAGTTGTGCACCTACCGCCTTCCCCAGTTTAGTATTTATCTTCCTTCCGCCAAGGTGAGTTAAGCTGGTAGATATATAAATATATATTGTATGTAACCTGTTTTTATGCGAACCTGTTTTCTTAGTTATTAGCGACTGGCAACTGGCTGAACTTCAAATTGCATAGCATTTGCTGAGTTCCTTGCGCAGCTCTTTCTAGTACTATTTTATTAACACGTCTGAGCACGAGAATATTTACTTTTAAAGATTTGTGTTTCTGTGGTAGTTTCTTTATGAAGCAAAATAAGCTAAAACTAAAGAAAAAGAAATAATGCTGAATCAACAATAAAGTTGATAGTTTATAAAATCAAACACGTTAAAACTACCAATTAGAATAAATAAAGACAATAAAATCAAAGCTATCATGTTATGTAATTGGATTTTAGCTTGGCACCAGTGCTGAAGTGTCATTGAGTCGCCCTTTATTGGTAACTGTTTTCAATATATGTATTTTGAGAGAAATCCTTTATGGGAGTTAAAATTTCTGAAGTTTGTTAGTATTTCTGTTTTCTTGATAAGGGAAAATAAAGCGAGGGTATTAGTACCCGGGAACGTTAAGTTTGTAAATGACTTTTTCAAATGGCTCTGAGCACTATGGGACTTAACATCTTAGGTCATCAGTCCCTTAGAACTTAGAACTACTTAAACCTAACTAACCTAAGGACATCACACACATCCATGCCCGAGGCAGGATTCGAACCTGCGGCCGTAGCAGCCCCGCGGTTCCAGACTGCCGCGCCTAGAGCCACACGGCCACCGCGGTCGGCTGACTTTTTCAACTGGCGGGTGTGGCCGAGCGGTTCTAGGCGCTTCAGTCTGGAACCACGCGACCGCAAACATAGCCCTTAATTTGAAGAAGAACTTTCGGACAAAGTACGTTTGGAGCACAGCATTGTATTGTATGAAATGTGGACTCTATGAAAACCGCATCAGAAGAGGATTGAAGCTTTTCATGTGGTGCCACAGACGAATGTTGAAAATGAGGGCCGGCCGTGCGAACCGCGCGACCGCTACGGTCGCAGGTTCGAATCCTGCTTTGGGCGTGGATGTTTGTGATGTCCTTAAGTTACTCAGTTTTAAGTAGTTTTATGTTCTAGGGAATTGATGACCTCAGATGTAAAGTCCCATAGTGCTAAGAGCCATTTTTTTGACATTTTCACAATTCCTTCTTTAACTGATTGAAATAGTAATTTTAAAAAAGGTATTTTAGTTAACAATGTTATGCGCTGCCATCTTTATGGGGTTTGATGAAATGGCTATGTGAAGTAATTGATAACTGCCATGCTTAAGGTTTCTATAAATGCCTGGCACATTAAATTTTTTTTTATAACTTTCTCTTACGGGGCTGTTAACTTGGATACTGAGTACGTTGAGTTTCTAATTGTATTTGCAAAGCTTTATCTAGTGGTTCGTCCACAATTTGTAATTGTCAAAATCCTCAAAATGCGTAGCGTCAGTAAACTGTTTTAATTATAAATTGTGACTACCGACCATGATCCATCTCGCTTGTTCTTTTATGGTATCAAAGATATGGTGGTTAAGTGTGGTAAGAAAAAGGGAATTCACGTACCACTTGGTAGCACAGACCGAAGGGATGGGGGGGGGGGGGGTGGGTTCTTTTCCTATCCCCTCCTATGGTTGGTAGTCGCCGCTTAGCAAGTTGTAAAATTGTCATTATTATATCTTGAGATTTGTCTGCCTGTTTCAGGAAGTAACGTAACATGAGTCTCCGAGCATGCCTCAGCATAACGTCGTTACGGAAAGAGCAGTTGATGTATGAACTCCGTGTGCGCGGGCTGCCAGTAGACGGAAATGTGTCTGATTTGGTGGGCCGGCTTCGTACAACGGTTGACGCACCCATTGCCCTACCGACAGACGCCGTTGGCGAAGTAGGTGCGTGGTTGACGAATATCGAAACAACTTTAAGTGATGTAGGTCGGGCAATTGAATTTCTGGCGTCTACTCAGCCGACGCATAAGGAAATTAGTCGCGTGCAGGCGCATTTAGCGCATTACTGTAACTGTTTGTCGGATATCGCTTCAATCGATCTCAATGATGCAATGGGTGCTCTCCGTCATAAGTTGCTTGGTGCTGCCGGAGGTTTGCAGTCACTCGCTGTAGCGCTTGCTTTAAGCAGGGCAGTTTGAAGTACTAATTCTGAGCCTGAAAAAGTGGGTGAGGTGACACGCATTACATGTAACGAAGAATATTTGAGTTAATTTTTTTTTTTTTCAAGTTAACTAATCCAATTATAAATGTCTTGAAAGATATGCACTACTGGCCATTAAAATTGCTACACCACGAACATGACGTGCCACAGACGCGAAATTTAACCGACAGGAAGAAGATGCTGTGATATGCAAATTATTAGTTTTTTAGAGCATTCACACAAGGTTGGAGCCGGTGGCGACACCTACAACATGCTGACATGAGAAAAGTTTTCAACCGATTTCTCTTACACAAACAGCAGTTGACCGGCGTTGCCTGGTGAAGCGTTGTTTTGATGCCTCTGTAAGGAGGAGAAATGCGTACCATTACGTTTCAGACATTGATAAAGGTCTGATTGTAGCCTATCGCGATTGCGGTTTATCGTATCGCTGCTCGCGTTGATCGAGGTCCAATGCCTGCAGAATATGGAATCGGTGGGTTCAGGAGGGTAATACGGAACGCCGTGCTGGATTCCAACGGCCTCATATCACTAGCAGTGGAGATGACAGGCATCTTATCCGCATGGTTGTAACGGATCGTGCAGCCACGTCCCGATCCCTGAGTCAACAAATGGGGACGTTCGCAAGACAACAACCATCTGCAAAAACAGTTCGACGACGTTTGCAGCAGCATGGACTATCAGCTGGAAGACCTTGGCTGCGTTTACCCTTGACGCTGCATCACAGACAGGAGCGCCTGCGATGGTGTACTCAACGACGAACCTTGGTGCACGAATGGAAAAACGTCATTTTTTCGGATGAATCTAGATTCTGTTTACAGCATCATGATGGTCGCATCCGTGTTTGGCGACATCGCGGTGAACGCAAATTCGAAGCGTGTATTCATCATCGCCATACTGGCGTATCAACCTGCGTGATGGTATGGGGTGACACTGGTTACAAGTCTCGGTCACCTCTTGTTCGCATTGACGGCACTTTGAACAGTGAGCGCTACGTTTCAGATGTGTTACGACCCGTGGCTCTGCCCTTCATTCGAACCCTGCGAAACCCTACATTTCAGCAGGATAATGCACGACCGCATGTTGCAGGTCCTGTACGGATCTTTCTGGATACAGAAAATGTTCGACTGCTGCCCTGTCCAGCACATTCTCCAGATCTCTCGCCAATTACAAACGTCTGGGGAATAGTGGCCGAGCAACTGGCTCGTCGCAATACGCCAGTCACTTCTCTTGATGAACTGTGGTATCGTGTTGAGGCTGCATGGGCAAACTTACCTATACACGCCATCCAAGCTCTGTTTGACTCAATGCGCAGGCGTATCAAGGCCAGAGTCGGTCGTTCTGGGTATTTGATTTCTCAGGATCTGTGAACCAAAATTGGGTGGAAATGTAATAACGTATCAGTTCTAGTATAATATATTTGTCCAATGAATACCCGCTTATCATCTGCATTTCCTCTAGGTGTAGCGATTTTAATGGCCAGTAGTGTATGTGTCTTGTATACCGAAAATTTGAACCGGATTCAATCCTTCCTGTGGTTGTTATTCCGTCTCCAGATCCACGCTGAGGCGTTGCATGTTCCACAGTCAGACGTTTTAGCATTATTATATCCGATGGTTAATGGTGTGCTTACTACCGTCATAGCGGAGGAATTGGAACAACAGGGGACCTTATTTCAGCTCCGTCAGCGTATTATTAATAGCAGTCTCTCGGCGCGTATGCGCGTCGAAATAGAGCGGGAATGTTATTGGAAGGTCGAAGCGTGTAACGAAACCTTAGCGCAGGATATTGAGAGGATTCGCACCGGCCCTCGTGGCGTTGGATATGCATGTATCCGACCTTGATCGTATCGAAAGTATGTTGGAAGGCATGCGGGTACAGGATGGCGCCAGGTTGAGCCTTATACAGCGCCCTTGCCCTATGGAACAGTTTCAACATTTGGTTGATTCTCTTCATGCTATTTCTTGGGCGGATGAACACCGTTCCGCCACATAAGGGAAAGTAATACCTTAGGCACTAACGTGCAGTAACTCTATCAATACCACTTTTAATTCAGTAGCTCGGCGTTGCTACCGTTGCCATGCGGTTGATCATTTAGTACAGGATTGTCCGTTAGTTAGGAGCCCTCATTCAAATAGCTGACGCCAGAGGATGGGCAAAGGGGATGAGAGTACTAACTGGCCAGTGAATTGTAAAGGCATTCAGACAACGCATATTCCGGCACTTTCTTTTGTCTGTGTTATGGTAGGATAGGAACCAGTGTGTGCACTGAGGGATTCGGGTAATTCCGTATCCTTATTTGATGCTGAGGGAATTCGATTAGGAAATGAGACACTTAAAGTAGTAAAGGAGTTTTGCTACTTGGGGAGCAAAGTAACTGATCATGGTCGAAGTAGAGAGGATATAAAATGTATATTGGCAATGGCAAGGAAAGCGTTTCTGAAGAAGAGAAATTTGTTAACATCGAGTATAGATTTAAGTGTCACGAAGTCATTTCTGAAAGTATTTGTATGGAGTGTAGCCATGCATGGAAGTGAAACATGGACGATAAATAGTTTGGACGAGAAGAGAATAGAAGCTTTCGAAATGTGGTGCTACAGAAGAATGCTGAAGATTAGATGGGTGGATCACATAACTAATGAGGAAGTATTGAATAGGATTGGGTAGAAGAGAAGTTTGTGGCACAACTTGACCAGAAGAAGGGATCTGTTGGTAGGACATGTTCTGAGGCATCAAGGGATCACCAATTTAGTATTGGAGGGCAGCGTGGAGGGTAAAAATCGTAGAGGGAGACCAAGAGATGAATACACTAAGCAGATTCAGAAGGATGTAGGTTGCAGTAGGTACTGGGAGATGAAGAAGCTTGCACAGGATAGAGTAGCATGGAGAGATGCATCAAACCAGTCTCAGGACTGAAGGCCACAACAACAACAACAACAGTTGATTATGACTGGTACATAGAATATAGACATCTGTGAAGGTTATCGTCTCCGCATTCTTCGGTTCAGAGATGTCGCGTCGATGATGGCCGAGAGTTACGTCTAGTAGGGGAGGTGCAGGGATGGTTGCACGTCGATAAAATCACATGGCCTCGTAGATTTTTCATTGCTAAGACGACGGTCCCTTTGTTGCTCGGGTGTGATTTCATCCAGCATGCTGGATTGGTATTCGGTTATGCCGGGAGTGTCTTTTAAGTTTGCGCCTCACCACCACCTCTCTTTGTGTTCGTGCCAGCAGTCTTGTGCAATGTGCAGGTTGACATGGGTTGTCTTACGGCGCGTCAAGTGCAGGCTCTCAACCAGGTCTATCCTGAGGTCTTATGGGATAAGTTGGGGTGAGACAGAAAATCTTGAGTATGACATCCAATTAACGGATAGTTTGCCCGTCCGTCAGGCCCGTTGTAGGCTGTCTCCACCGAAGATGAAGATTTTGAGAGACAAAATCGATAAGCTGCTACAAGAGGGGGTGAATAGACCATCAACATCGCCCTAGGCTCGCCTGCATTTCTAGTGCCCAAAGACCGGGACACCGATTTCCGTATGGTAATTGATTACCGGAAGCTTAAGAAAAAAGTGGTGTTGGAGTCACTTCCCTTGCCCGATTTGCACAACTGCTTTACCTGGTTTGCAGGTGCTAATGTGTTCACTATCTTAGTTCTCAATCAGGCATATTACCAGATCCCCCTTGCCGAGTCATCCAAGTCTGTGACAGTGTTTTGCACAAATTTATTTGGGTTCAACCGGGTCCCTTTTGGGTTGGCCACTGGTGCGGCTGTGTTGTCCCGTTTGTTGGATGTGTTCTTAGGGGACTTGAAGTTCGTCTGTGTCTACAACTATTTAGATGACGTAATTATCTACAGTCGCACCTTTAAGGAACACCTTGTTCACCTGGAGCAGGTTTTCCTAAGGTTGCTTTCGGGTGGCCTCACCGTCAAACCATTTAAAACTACCTCGTGTAAACAACAGATTTCTTTCTTAGGCCGCTTGGTATCTGCAAAAGGCGTAAGCATTGACCACGATAGAACTAAGGCCTTACGAGATTTTCCGCCTCCCCAGAATAAGAAAGATGTCGCTCGCTTCATTGACATGGCGAATTTCTTCCGTAAATTTATTGCCAATTTCGCCCATCTTGCAGCCCCCATTAATGATCTTCGGAAGAAGAATAGCGATTTCGCACCGGGAGAAAATCAGCAGCGAGCCTTCGCACAGATGAAGGCTGCAAATTACTAATCCTCCCTAATACCACGTTGTTAGCTGTGCCGGACTTAAATAGTACGTTTCTGGTACAGACCGACGCCTGTCATACCGGAGTAGCGGCAGTTTTACATAAAGAACATGAAGGGGAGAGCTGACCCTGAGCTTACGCTTCACAGCGACCGACTGATCCTGAATCCAACTATTCTGTATATGAATTAGAGACTCGTTGTTGTTTTTGTCTTGGAAAAGTTTTGTTTCTATTTGGAGCATAAATAATTTGTATTACAGACGGACAACCAAGCATCAAGTTGGATCTTGGCTAGACCGAGGAAGACTGGCCGAATTGCACGTTGGCCAGTCCGTATACCTGCCTTTCGTTTTCAAGTCAGACATATTAAAGGCTCGGATAATGCCATTGCCGATGCTCTGAGTCGTATGTTCACACCCGACTCCCAGGAAGGTCAGGAGCAAGGCAAACAGGTCGTTAGTGTTGCGGCGGTTTTGTCCGACCTTCCTAAGATGTTTGGTGGGCTTAAGGAGAAGCAGGTGCAGCATCCGTGTTGTGGCTCGATTCTAGAAAGGGTTATGGCTGGAGTTTCGGTGCCGGGTTATTGCCTCTGACAAGGGGCACTGTGTAAGCAAGGTAGTGGCGATCGACAACGGGGGCTGTGTTTGCCAATTCAGTTAGTACCTATGGTCTTCCGGTATTATCACGGTTCTTGTCGGCCATTTGGGCCTGTATAAGACCTTGGCCAGCATCTGCGAACATTAGACGACTGGGTGGGCAATGCAATCTCTGCAAAAAGGCAAAGCCTGATTCCAGGGTCTCTCGCGGGCTTCTACATTCGCAGAAGGAGCAGTAACTCCTCGCCAAAATTTTTATCGACTATATTGGACCATTGCCCGGGACAGAGACAGGCAGTAGTTACATCTTGGCTGTCGTGGATGCTTCCTCCCGGTTTTCATGGCTGCTTCTTACTCGGGGGGTCACTGCGGAAATCACCACCCACCAACTGTCGAAGATCATATCCTGGTTGGAACCGCCGAAATCATAGGTAAGCGACAATGTACCCGGCTTTCTGCCACGTCTATTTAAGGCCTTAAGTTTCAATCAGGGTATTAGCCATATTAACACCACGCCTTATTATCCTAAGGCGTCATTTTCCGAAAGAGTTAATCGGAATTTGGAAACAGCCCTAACCATCTACCATGCCGGGTCATCTGGTAGATGGGATATCTCCTTGCCCTGGCTCAATCAGGCGTTTAATGCGGCCACACATGAGGCAACCGAAATGACACCTGCTGTGTTAATGTTTGCGTATACCATTAATTATCCGTTTCTATTTGGAGCATAAATAACTTGTATTACAGACGGACAACCAAGCATCAAGTTGGATCTTTGCTAGGCCGAGGAAGACTGGCCGAATTGCACGTTGGCCAGTCCGTATTTGTGGAGTATAAACGACCTCTTACCAGCTTCCATTACCTCTCAGAGCCTCCGTGAGAACTGGCAAAGGTCCAGACAGAATATCCGTGCAGTTCACCGGCGACAACAGCTTTGGGAAAAGTTGGGGACCTGGTTTTTATCCGTAACTTGGCGGCTCCATCTAGCCAAGATACTAAGGGAAAATTAAAACCGAGATATAGGGGCCCTTGTCGTATCTGCAAAATCTTGAGCCCAGTTTACTTGCAGGTAAGGGAGATCCAGTCGGCAAGGTGTTCGGGGTACATCTCAGCCAAGTTAAGCTGGGATGAGTCGGCAGGGTCTGTCCCATCCCTCGGCGGTGTCCTCTCCCTTAGGAGGGCGAAGTTGAGCCATGGCGAGCTGGTGCCAGTGTTATTTTGTTCCTGTATCGTTGAGATCGATTTTGGTTGAGCTAAGTTATCTCGGTATTGACGTGTCTTTTTTTTCGGGTTGGAGGGCGAAGCGAGTTGGTTGTTAGCCTTCGACGGGTAACCCTCGAGATCTCGTGAAATTCGCTGGGAGACGACTGTCAACGGCTGCCGTACGAACTTGATGACCGTTACACGTTGTGGTGTGAAATTGGTTGGGCGTTTTGGCGACATGGGCAGCTTGGAGATACAAGTTCTGTGACTTGGATGGGAACAAAATTTGAATTGAAGCGGTGAAGCTGTGGAACCCGCTCCTTCGTACAGTGTACGTGATATGAGTAAGTGGTCGTAATTGTGTTTTGTTGACCGACGCACTCAGAGGCATTTAAATTTTATTGCTATGGTGAGACTTTCATAGTCGAACTTGGTAAGATAGTGTGGATGAGTTCAGTAGACCTAGTTAAATGGTGGTCGTTATATGAAAGCTTTCTCAGAAGTTTTACTAGTGCTCTGTGTTTCTTGTAATCAAATTATTTTATGTTGGCGTTTTCAAAGCCTGCACTCTGTTAATACAGTTATCTATGTGTAAAATGCTCAAGGTCAAAGTTGCGAATTTGCCAGTAGTGTAACGTGTTCCTTTACACGCTTACCAGTATATCGAGTCAAAGGTTCTGCCGAGTGTTTCTATGTTTCAGAGTTATTGGAATGTCTTTGTTATTCGCGCAAAAACCTTTGATTGTGCCAGTGCCTTGGTGGGGAGTGAAATGTCATCCGAGGTCTAGTCCTGGCAGTGTTTAAGAACCTGGCCACTACTGGGAGTTGTTCACATACCGCCTTCCTCAGTTTAGTATTTATCTTCCTTCCGCCAAGGAGTGTTAAGCTGGTAGATACATAAAATTATATTGCAAGTAACCTGTTCTTATACGAGCCTGTTTCCTGAAATATTAGCGACTGGCAACTGGCTAAACTTTAAATTGTATAGCATCTGATGAGTTCCTTGCGCAGCTCTTTCTAGTACTATTTCATTGACACGTCTGAGCACGTCAACATTCAGTTTCAAAGGTCAGTGTTTCTGTTGTAGTTTTTTTTATGTAAGTGGTTGTATCATGTTATGTAACTGGATCCATGCTTGGCACTAGTGTTGAAGTGACATTAAGTCATCCTTTATTAGTAACTGCTTTCATTGTGTGTATTTTGAGGTAAATCCTATATGGGAGTTTGAATTTATGAAGTTTCTCAGTAATGGTGTTTTCTTAACAAGGGAAAATAAAGCGAGGGGTATTAGTGCCCCACAACGATACATTTGTAATTGACCTTTTAACAAGCGTTTTATTAACGGATTGAAATAGCTACTTTATAAGGGTATTTTAGTGAATAATGTTTTAAGTGTGGCTATCTTAATGTCATAAATGGTTTTAAGGAGTTTGATGAAGTGGCTAAGTGAGGTAATTGATAATTGCCATGCTTAATGTTTCTATAAGTGCCCGGCACATTAAGGTTTTTTTTTTTATAACTTTCTCTTAAGGGACTGTTTATTTCAGTACTGAGTACACTGGGTTTGTAACTGCATTTGCAAAGCTTTATCTAGTGACTCGTCCACAGTTTGTAACTGTCAGATTCCTTAAAAGGTGCAATGTCAATAAACTGCCTTAATTATAAATTGTGACTATCAACCATGATTCCATTCCGCTTCCTCTTTTATGTAATCTTCGATATGGTGGATAAGTGTGGTAAGAATAAGGGAATCCACGTACCAGAGTGTTCCAAAATGGTCGTGCAAAGTCAATTTTCTTTTGTTGCCATGGCGATTGAGTCTTAGACCAAATTGAGAATGTCTGCAGCCGAGCGGATTGAGAATTCTGGAACATGCTCTATTCTCCACTGTTACGATATTTTTGGAGGCCGAAAATCTCCTTTGTAGGAACAAACTTGGGTTCCGGGAACAACGATCTTATGAAACTCTGTCGTCTCTTTTCGACCACGAGACCCAGAAAGCAGTGGATAGATGCGCCCAGGTGGGCCCTGTGTTCCTTAACTTCAGGATCGCTTTCATTACTGTTTTGTAGTGTCGTCTGATGAACAAAATACGAGCAGCTGTGTGATTGGATTGTAGAGTGTCCAGCAAACAGAATATAACAGGTCACTCTGAACACACAGAAATTTTTCAGACGTAAAAGTAACTTCAGGCGTGCACCTACAGAGTGTTACTGGATCATTATTTTTCACGAGAAGTTCCATGAGGCTTTCCGCGGACGATGTTGCTGTAAACAAGAAGTCACGATTAAAACTGTGTGCCGGACCGGGACTCGAACTCGGGACCTTTGCCTTTCGCGGGCAAGTGCTCTACCTACTGAGCTACCCAAGCACGACCCACGACCCGTCCTCACAGCTTTAATTCTGCCAGTACCTCGTCTCCTACCTTCCAAACTTTACAGAAGCTCTCCTGCGAACCTTGCAGAACTAGGTAGGAGAAGAGGTGCTGGCAGAAGTAAAGCTGTGAGGACGGGTCGTGTGTCGTGCTTGGGTAGCTCAGTTGCCCGCGAAAGGCAAAGGTCCCGAGTTCGAGTCTCGGTCCGGCACACAGTTTTACTCTGCCAGGAAGTTTCATATCAGCGCACACTCAGCTGCAGAGCGAAAATCTCATTCCGGAAAGAAGTCACGGTGGTGCAAAATTATAACGAAATGTGGAAAGACATGCAGAAGCTTGGCTCTTGGTACAGGAAGTAGTAGTTGACCTCAACATAAACAAATCTAATGTAGTGCGAAAACATAGACAGAAAGACCCTTTATAGTATGATTACAAAAATGGAGAACAATCACTGGAAGCATTTACTGTCACAAAATATGTAGGAATTTGCGTGTGGAGCGATTTTAAATGGAACGACCACGTAAAGCAAATGGCAGACTGAGATTCATGGAACAATCCTCAGGAAATGTAATTTATTAATAGAGAAACTATCTTACAAAACACTCGTTCGACTAATGCTTGACTATTGCTCGTCAGTGTGGAATCCTTACCAAATAGGACTGACAGAGGAAATAAAGACGATGCAAAGAAGAGCGACGCGTTTAGTTACAGGCAGAGGCGACAGCGTCACAGATATTATCAAACCAACTCCAGGGGTGTGAATCGCGTGGGTTATTGTAAAAGTTCCGAGAACGTTTATTTCTAGAAGAGTCGATATATTTCCTTTTCCTGTGCATATCTCGCGAAAGGAGAATGAAGATAAAATCAGAGATACTCGAGCTCAGACCGAGACACACCGGCAATCGTTCTTCCCGCGAGCTATTCGCAACTGGAACAGGAAAGCGGGGAAGTGACAGCATTACACAAAGAACCCTCCATTACACACCGTAAGGTGTCTAGCAGTGTACGGATGTAGATGTAGACGTAGATGTAGATGCTGCTGCAGATGCATTTGTCATGTTCGTAGCTTGGCTACAGCACACTGAAGACATTTCTTTGCTTCTGGAAGCTGAACTATCAATTGAAATCTAGATTTGCAATGCAATAACGAAGACACAACAAGAGGACCGATGCTGACTATCTTCCTGTCTTACATGTAGTTGTTTTTCACCAGAGCGACATTTTCTGCCTGTTTCGCAATAAATCGCATTCACTGTCTAATGATGGTAGGTTGTTTCATATGGAACAGCATGAGAACTGTTAATCAAGTAGCAATCTGTTCGAATACACTCTATTCGGAAACTCCGGTTACAAACGGTAAGGACTTGTAGAGGAGAGTGTGTAGATAATCTTTTGAACTGTAACCCATTTCCTGACTCAGTACATTACTTGTTTTACAGTTTCACACATTAGCAGACAAAGAAACTGACGTGATGCAGTACAGCCTCTTCCAGTTCTAGCGTGTCATGCTCGTTGACGGTGGGAGGTACCCTTTCTCGATGCCGTTGCCTAATTGTGGCGAAAAGAGTATGCGATGGAGCCGAACGTTGAGGAGAACGAATAAAGGCAACGAGGAACTATTCTACTACCGTGAGATTCGGCATTCAGAAGAAACATGTCACTGTATTCTGTAAACGTGTACTCAAGCAAGTGGCTCTAACGCTCATGGATACGTGAATGAAGCTTGAACCGGGTCAGAGAAGTAGCAAGGATGTCAAATGACATTCGCTGATCCGACGTAACTCCCACCCCACCATGACTACACTGTCACATACCTATCTAGCAAACATATTTTCAGGCGGCTGTAGTTCGGAAACGGTACTTTACCGGACATGGGTTTCTGTTGTTCAGAAGGAGAATTTCCGAACATTCGCCATTAGATTGAGGAAGTAAAAGTGATTAGTACAGGGTGTTTATAAATGAATATCGGAGTTTTAACGCTTTATAGTATTTAGTACATTAAGCTTATACTTATAAATGATATGTCAAATGAAAGAGCAACTGAAACAGTTCTACCAAGAACCTTATAAATGTTCAATGTGAGCACCATTTGTCACACGGCACACATCAAGTCTATAGCCGAGCGCTGGACAGGCCGCAAGGGGCCCAAAGACAGGGCTTGCTTTGCATGGCCTCCACGTTCACCCGACCTAACGCCATGCGATTTTTTCGTTTGGGGCTTCATCAAGGATCGTGTGTACGTGACTCCGCTCCCAGCAGACCTCCCTGAATTAAGAAACCGGATTGAAGCAGCTGTCGCTACAGCTACTGAAGACATACTTATCAACGTTTGGGAAGAACTCGGCTATAGACTTGATGTGTGCCGTGTGACAAATGGTGCTCACATTGAACATTTATAAGGGTCTTGGTAAAACTATTTGAGTTGTTCTTTCATTTGAAATATCATTTATAACTGTAAGTTTAATATACTAAATATTACACAGAGTTAAAATCCCGATATTCATTTATAAACAACATGTATACCGAATAAGGAAAGATTGGCTCTGAGCACTATGGGACTTAACATCTGAGGTCATCAATCCCCTAGACTTAGAAATAGTTAATCCTAACTAACCTAAGGACATCACACACAGCCATGACCGAGACAGGATTCGCACCTGCGACAGCAGCAGCCGCGTGGTTCCAGACTGAAGCGCCTAGAACCGCTCCGCCATCGCGGCCGACTAAGGAAAGATAGGCACTACTGACAGACTGCTGGACAGTGGTGGAAACTGTAGAAGGAGTGGAGGAATATGTGACAGAGGAGCCTCACTGAAATGTTCAACAGAAATTGAAAACCCAGATGCATGTAAGTAGCCTGTTAATCAGATAGGAGATACTTCTTCGATTCGATATGTGACACATGTGTCAATGTGTATTGATCGCAGTGATGAAAGGCACCAGAAGTGCAGCTGCGTAGAAAGGAAATAAATCTGTAAGGCAGGATCAAATTTGATATACCTAGTCGAATTTATCAGTACCAAACGATTAATGTTTACAGCAGCTGCTATACGGTCACTGTTGCGAAGTCTGAAACTTTCGCTCGTGCAAGATATGGAAGAGAGCCAAGATACAGCGGAGAATCGGGCTCGGGGTGGGGCCGGAATCCCGATCTCTCCGATTTTAATTATTTCTCTGAAATATAGTCCGCAGCGGGGGCGATTACGGTCCGCCATTACGGGCGTGCCCCATTAGTGGGAGTTATCGCCGCTCTGTTTCGACCGCCGCCAGGCGCAACCGCGAGATTCACCAGAGGACCGCCGCCGCCGCCGCCACAGGCAGAACTGATATATCAGCGTCTCGCTCCTCCTCAGGCGCTCTGAAACGGGTAATTTCAGACAGCGGAGAGGCGATTTATTTCCGAAACATTGGGGGTCTGGTAAAAGAAAGGCCTATAAGCGCTAACGTTTGTGAAAATCGCTTGGGGAAGGATACACGGACAATGCGTCGTCCCCTGACCCAAGAAACTACCATACTACCTTTACCGATACATAATTGGGTTGGTAAATATTTGACTAATAGACCCCAGTGGTTTACAGGGCGTCATAATCCTCTTATCGCTGTACAGATCGTTAGTCCTTCTGTTGCCATTTACAAGGTTTATGTTTGTCAGGTGTCTACAGGTGAAATGTGGCGCCTCATGTCGTTCCTGTCTAGAGCATACGTGTCGGGAGAATGACTCACGCGTGCACAGTGCCAGATGGTCTGAAGAATGTTCGGTTGATCACGTAGTTTTAATTTTCAAATGCTAGAGTACAGTAGCGGACAGGACTGAACAGAAAGAACTGCAATGCAGTTCAGAGTTTTGACCACCAGAGTCCAGTACTGCACAGAGACATTCTGATGTAAGGAAACATTATCGCCGGCCGGAGTGGTCGATCGGTTATAGGCGCTTCAGTCTGGAACCGCGCGACCGCTACGGTCGCAGGTTCGAATCCTGTCTCGGGCATGGATGTGTGTGATGTCCATAGGTTAGTTAGGTTTAAGTAGTTCTAAGTTCTAGTGGACTGATGAACTCAGATGTTAAGTACCATTGTGCTCAGAGCCATTTGAACAATTTTTTTTTTCAAATATTATTATTATTATTTCTTTCCTTTCTCAGACGTTATGTCTGGTTAAAAATGGAAAGTGACGCGGACCTTGATCAAGCGTGACTTCCTTTTAACTGTACGGTATATGTTACATTGCATTTAGGAATTTTAGGGTAATTGAAAATGTATCAATAATTACAGATTTCAGTAGTTGTATATATATATATATATATATATATATATATATATATATATATATATACACGTATACATACGAGACGTATATATATACGTATATATACGAGACCAAGAGATGAATACACTCTGCAGATTCAGAAGGATGTGGGTTTCAGTAGGTAGTGGGAGATGAAAAAGCTTGCAAAGGATAGAGTAGCATGGAGAGCTGCATCAAACCAATCTCAGGACTGAAGACCACAACAACAACAACATATATACGTTTGGACGTAGCTGTATTGCGTTGATGTACTGGTGGATATTGTGTGGTATGACTCCTGTAGTTGATAGAATAATCGGTATAATGTCAACTTTACCCTGATGCCACATGTCCTTGACTTCCTCAGCCAGTTGGATGTATTTTTCCATTTTTTTTCTCCTGTTTTCTTCTGTATATTTGTTGTATTGGGTATGGATATCTCGATTAGTTGTGTTAATTTCTTCATTTTATTGGTGAGTATGATGTCAGGGCCGGCCGATGTGGCCGTGCGGTTCTAGGCGCTTCAGTCTGGAACCATGTGACCGCTACGGTCGCAGGTTCGAATCCTGCCTCGGGCATGGATGTGTGTGATGTCCTTAGGTTAGTTAGGTTTAAGTAGTTCTAAGTTCTGGGGGACTGATGACCACGGATGTTGTGTCCCACAGTGCTCAGAGCCATTTTATGATGTCAGGTTTGTTATGCGGTGTTGTTTTATCTGTTATAATGGTTCTGTTCCAATATAATTTGTATTCATCGTTCTCCAGTACATTTTGTGGTGCATACTTGTATGTGGGAATGTGTTGTTTTATTAGTTTATGTTGTATGGCAAGTTGTTGATGTATTATTTTTGCTGCGTTGTCATGTCTTCTGGTGTATTCTGTATTTGCTAGTATTTTACGCCCGCTTGTGATGTGATCTACTGTTTCTATTTGTTGTTTGCAAAGTCTGCATTTATCTGTTGTGGTATTGGGATCTTTAATGATATGCTTGCTGTAATATATGGTGTTTATTGTTTGATCCTGTATTGCAATTATGAATCCTTCCCTCTCACTGTATATATTGCCTTTTCTTAGCCATGTGTTGGATGCGTCTTGATCGAGGTGTGGCTGTGTTAGATGATACGGGTGCTTGTCATGTAGTGTTTTGTTTCTCCAATTTACTTTCTTCGAATCTGTTGATGTTATGTGATCTAAAGGGTTGTAGAAGCGGTTATGAAATTGCAGTGGTGTAGCCGACGTATTTGTATGATTGATTGCTTTGTGTATTTTGCTAGTTTCTGCTCGTTCTATAAAGAATTTTCTGAAATTATTATTATTATTATTATTATTATTATTATTAAGCATCAGACTGAAAAGGGGAAGCAACATATACTTGCGTGGCTCCCTTTCCCGTTTAGAAAGTGCCGCGTACCGCTGTGAACCAGCGAGGCATTGTGCGAGCGATGTACGATATGAGGAGTGAAGTTTGCTAAAAAATTCCAATACGTCACTTGCACTGAAAATGTACCTAAGGGCCAATTTACAACAGAGTTTGAAAAATATTACAAGGGGCGGGGGAGGGGGGAATAAAAATAGTAGGTTAACGTCGGCTTCGACTGTTCTGTCCACCCAATGACACGTCGGTCACGGTTGGATCTGTGAAGAAAAAAAACTAGCCACATAGAAACTAAATGATTAAGGTTGTCCAACAACTAAAGCAAACACAAATTTAGAGTAATTGACACTTTAATTACGAGCTTGGATTTGAAACACATATAACATGTTAACACTTACGTCAATAGCAATGACAGAGTCTGAGAGGTTTGTTATGTCCGTAAAAGTTGATAAATCACGTAGAAATGTCAATTCATTAACTACTCTGTATTTTTCACAGATACTAGTCTCACATGCAACAAAAAACAGTATTTCTCAATAGACTTAAGCAAATTACAAATCTTATAATGACGCCTAAGTAATTGTGCGTCCTTGTTATACAGGAGATAAAAAGAGAGTAATATCGTCCGGCAGTGGACGCGCGCTTGTTTTTTGTAATATTCAAATGTCTTCAGAGTCTGTCTTTCATATCGATGTTTTTACATGGGCGTTGAATTACTCTATAGTTTCTTAGGAGCGTCAGTAACACTGGATTTATTTCTCCTCGTAAATCGTCAAAATACATCATTACAATGCATAGTTAAATATTACACATTGTCAAATAAATCGCTCTAGGCCTCTTCGTTACTGAAATCAGTGTTTTATGTGACGAGATGTGGCGGTGTGAAAATACAACATCTCAACATTCAAGACACAGGTCAAGAGAATGTTATTGTCAATTGTTCTGTTTATTTCTTGAAGGCTTTTATGTTTATTTGTGATTGTACATTTTGGTATACGCTTTTAGTATTGTGAATGATGCGTGAACGTAGTCTAAAGTAAAGATGTAGATCATTGTTCTACTGATGAACACTGTGCGAACTAGTGTAAGACGGTCTTAAGACAGTGTGAATGCAGACGACGGGGAATTTTGTGTCATAACATGTTAAGTAAGTTGATGGTAAAAGAAAAGCTAATTCGAGTGCAAATGAAAATACACTCCTGGAAATTGAAATAAGAACACCGTGAATTCATTGTCCCAGGAAGGGGAAACTTTATTGACACATTCCTGGGGTCAGATACATCACATGCTCACACTGACAGAACCACAGGCACATAGACACAGGCAACAGAGCATGCACAATGTCGGCACTAGTACAGTGTATATCCACCTTTCGCAGCAATGCAGGCTGCTATTCTCCCATAGAGACGATCGTAGAGATGCTGGATGTAGCCCTGTGGAACGGCTTGCCATGACATTTCCACCTGGCGCCTCTGTTGGACCAGCGTTCGTGCTGGACGTGCAGACCGCGTGAGACGACGCTTCATCCAGTCCCAAACATGCTCAATGGGGGACAGATCCGGAGATCTTGCTGGCCAGGGTAGTTGACTTACACCTTCTAGAGCACGTTGGGTGGCACGGGATACATGCGGACGTGCATTGTCCTGTTGGAACAGCAAGTTCCCTTGCCGGTCTAGGAATGGTAGAACGATGGGTTCGATGACGGTTTGGATGTACCGTGCACTATTCAGTGTCCCCTCGACGATCACCAGTGGTGTACGGCCAGTGTAGGAGATCGCTCCCCACACCATGATGCCGGGTGTTGGCCCTGTGTGCCTCGGTCGTATGCAGTCCTGATTGTGGCGCTCACCTGCACGGCGCCAAACACGCATACGACCATCATTGGCACCAAGGCAGAAGCGACTCTCATCGCTGAAGACGACACGTCTCCATTCGTCCCTCCATTCACGCCTGTCGCGACACCACTGGAGGCGGGATGCACGATGTTGGGGCGTGAGCGGAAGACGGCCTAACGGTGTGCGGGACCGTAGCCCAGCTTCATGGAGACGGTTGCGAATGGTCCTCGCCGATACCCCAGGAGCAACAGTGTCCCTAATTTGCTGGGAAGTGGCGGTGCGGTCCGCTACGGCACTGCGTAGGATCCTACGGTCTTGGCGTGCATCCGTGCGTCGCTGCGGTCCGGTCCCAGGTCGACGGGCACGTGCACCTTCCGCCGACCACTGGCGACAACATCGATGTACTGTGGAGACCTCACGCCCCACGTGTTGAGCAATTCGGCGGTACGTCCACCCGGCCTCCCGCATGCCCACTATACGCCCTCGCTCAAAGTCCGTCAACTGCACATACGGTTCACGTCCACGCTGTCGCGGCATGCTACCAGTGTTAAAGACTGCGATGGAGCTCCGTATGCCACGGCAAACTGGCTGACACTGACGGCGGCGGTGCACAAATGCTGCGCAGCTAGCGCCATTCGACGGCCAACACCGCGGTTCCTGGTGTGTCCGCTGTGCCGTGCGTGTGATCATTGCTTGTACAGCCCTCTCGCAGTGTCCGGAGCAAGTATGGTGGGTCTGACACACCGGTGTCAATGTGTTCTTTTTCCCATTTCCAGGAGTGTAGTTAATAACTTAAAGTACAAACAAAATATCAGAATGTTAAATATTTATTTCGGGAAAAAGCACAGTTCGTAAGTGTGTAATTTGTTGATTGGTTAGTCACGAAAAGCGCGAACTAATGCGGGAGAATAATGTTTTT
This sequence comes from Schistocerca serialis cubense, assembly GCF_023864345.2. Classification (NCBI taxonomy): domain Eukaryota; kingdom Metazoa; phylum Arthropoda; class Insecta; order Orthoptera; family Acrididae; genus Schistocerca; species Schistocerca serialis. The sequence continues at coordinate 1,263,545,884 of NC_064638.1, read as the reverse complement.
CTATTGACCTTAAAGAAAACTGATCAATCAAAAAGGAGTATTCTACGCGCGTCTTTTCTCTTGGAAATACAGAATACTTACAGCAGTTTAAATTAGTCGGAGCCCAGCCCTTCAATGATACGGTCGTGTGTAGTAAGAGCTCCGACGGAAGTTATAAATCTCCGATTTTAGTTGTGCTACATGTTTCAAAAGCGTTTTAGAGTGAAGGCACATTTATTGTGGTGTGTCTCTTAGAGAGTACGGATTTTGTAAGTAATTTTGTGTATGAGAAAAGACAGAAATTCCGCGTGGCATATAGAGCAGATTCGTGACTATAAACTTGAATGCATTAGACACCGATAAACTTAATACTATGGCGAGGATTTTCATTTAAGAACAATCCGTGCTTAGTACCAATTCAAATGTCGGAAAATACGTTACCATAAACCTGCTAACCTGAATGAAAGGATTTGTACATGCCTGTGTTACGACCAGCATGTGCTTGTTAGTAATCGTGTACATTATGAAGGCTCAGAATATACCGAAGTTTGCCAGTACTTCCACCTTTCATTCAAAATTAAGACCTTTTCCCGGTTCTTGGAACAGTTACGTTGTACGCAGCCTGGTGTGAGTTGCAGTTCGGTAGGTTTCTGCTGGGCTTTCCTACCGACGATCAGCTGTAAAGAGTTCACAGGTAGGTGCAGGTAATGGACGAAAGAAACCGCGCCACGGCGCAGAGTGTTTGACAATTACTGCTCCGAACTGTAGGTTGTAGAGGAGACTTAGTAGATCAAGTTGTACCTAGGAACCCATGTCTGGAAATCTCATCCAGCGACGCTACAGAGCGTCAAAGTTATAGGCGCCGGCACCTGAAAATATATGTATTTGCAGGGTGACATTGTAAATTTTTCAGGATGATGGAGAAGACAATCATATCAATTTGAGGTAAGGGTCCTTGTACTGGAACCAGACTTCTGATACCTCTGACAGTAGACCACTTATACTGGTACTGTTGTTGCTAATACCGTATGGTCAGAGGTAGTTCAGATGGCTCAAATGGCTCTGAGCACTATGGGACTTAGCATCTGAGATCATAAGTCCCCTAGAACTTAGAACTACTTAAACCTAACTAACCTAAGGACATCACACACATCCATGCCCGAGGCAGGATTCGAACCTGCGACCATAGCGGTTCCAGACTGGAGCGCCTAGAACCGCTCAGCCACACCGGCCGGCTCAGAGGCAGTAGTATGGATCGAAACAAGCAAAAAAGTCTAGTAAACATGGGCTATAAAACGCGTACCTCAATATCTATGAGCATTTGTTCATCTCCACTATTGTGAAACACATCTGCTCTGTGCAACAAGTTCAACAAGTCTTAAGTTATGCATTTTAGAGCCCGTGTTTACTAGACATTTATTCTTGTTGTGGTCCATACTAACACCTCTGAAACTTGCCTACCGCCGTCAGTCTCAGCAACAACAGTACCAGTGCATGTATTCCACTGTCAGATACATCAGAACGAATTTCGCTTATTATTTCCGACTCGTTCGTTTCTGGAACAGGGACAGTTACTCAGATTGATACATTTATGCTCCTCCATCATCCTAGAAAGTCTGTAGCATCATCACCGAGTTCTCTTGTATACACATACATTTACAGGTGCCGGCGCCCATAACTTCGATGCTATGTAGTGTCGTATGGTGATGTTTCGGGACATGAGTTCCAATGTAGGACGTGATCTACTAATTCCCCTCTACAACCCTAGAAGTGTGTAACATGAATTTTGAATTTTGAAACATCATGTATAACCATGCAATGCTACGTATCAGAACTATACAGGGTGTTCGTAAATTCCAGTTATGAACTCCTAGGACTTGTAGAGGGGAGTGAGTACATACTACTTTCAATAGGAACCCATGTCGCGGAAAGTCTTATTTCCTTTCTACAACTGCTTCAGTACAGATGCGTACCGTCTAATAAGGGAAAGAGGAGAGTCTCAGAGCTGCTTGCCCGGGTATTCAATAGGGCAGTCAGGGTGTGCGTTACGCCAGATAGTCACTTAGTCCTATGGGTTACTGCTTGTGGAGTCGTATGTAAAGTTTAATGTACAAGAGTCCTTTAGAAACAGAGAAATATCTGCAAGCACCAGTTCTCCAGTTCTGACCGCATCACTAGAAGCTGAAGAGACACCAGGTGGGATGGACAGTGTGTACGAGAACATGCTTCGTAGGTACAATAACAACGTTGGTTGTCGCCACACGTAGCTGCTGCTGTAATGTCGAAGTACTGTTTTGTAGGTACAGTTTGTGGGTCCTTTTTTTTTTAATAAAGAAAACACGTAATGTTTAAATGTTAATACTGCAACGTATATGAAATCAGTATGCCTATGATCGTCTGTGAAAATGGACTCGATAAGCAACCTGAGCTATCAGTAAACCGAATCTAACCTGCATAATACTGTGTGCGTGTTGAATGAGTGTCAGTTTCACTGTCATTTAAGCCTTGAACAGATCGTTGTACGAAAAGCGTAAAACTAACATATGGATAGGCTATCTGACTGCGTATTTGAATATGAAAAACTACACTATCAAATGAATTTGTAACAATGAGTACCTAAGCTATCTGACTGCGTTTTTGAACAAGAATTTACAACTGGTACAGAATCTGACTTATGCAACGGAATTTACTGGATTAGAGTACATGACGTGTTGTGGTAAGTCAGTGTCTCTGTTTTGGCGCTGCGTTTTGCACCCTCCTCTTTAGATGACTGCCTTTTTCCTTGTGGTTTACAGCAATGCGCAGCACCATGCGGCAGCAGCGGCTCAAGCTTATTGTTACTAAGAATGAGCTTAAAAAAATGGGTCATGTTAACAACTGAATAACTTTAGAGGAGGGATTTCATTAATTAAGTCTATTTAAAACTTCAGAATCATTATAACCCATCACCTTTAATACACAATGACATACGTATCAACAATGGCTGAGTGCCAGATTAACAAGTTATTTCAATTTGAAAGTAACATTTACATTTAATAACTAGAGTTTTTATGTATTTACATATGGAGAATAGTTATTATCTGGAGGATAAGGAGACCTCTTTAAGTGATAAGCAAAACTTGGGATTATTGCAAACACGGACTAACAATCACGAGCCTAAACCTGCAATTGCTTTTGCGCTATGCTTGCGAATTTTACCTTGAATTCCATCTTCAAGCGTAGTTAAGCCATCTAGATCCCTCCTGGCTGTATAAATAAAATGCTGTCTTGAATGTGGTACGATCTGCCATCACCGACGTGAGGGCAATATGACACGTCTTCTGCCTCCGAGGACTCGACCGATACTACTGTTTTCACTCTTGCAGACAAACCTTGTCTCACAATAATGCTTAGAACCACGCTTCCATGTTTCGCCCTCAGATTGTTACCATCGATATCTCAGTGCTTACACAATGGAAAGAATAGCGTTAAGTTGACTATATTGTTTTCACTGTAATGGGGAATTCTGACACACTCCTTGCAATACAAACAAATGTACTTGAGAGATAAATGAATGTTTCGTTATGTTGCCTTTGGAATTGTTACCTAATAACGGTTCTACGTCACGCCTAATCCAATTCTTCTAGCAGAAGTGGATGAGTTAAACATCCGAATGGGAACAGTCGTAGACATGTGGTCTTGTTCAAAATACTATGCACTCGCTCTCCTCTGAAAGTCCTAGAAGTTTGTAATGAGAATTTCTTGACACCCTGTATACTGGGGAGATGTTGAAACAACCTATGGGAATGCAGTTGGGTTAAGCCTTCAAGAGCCACCGCTGATTCGATAGGTGACCCTTCCGTTATTTTCAGTTCACAAACGCACTAGACTACTCTGTACAAATAAACTTAAACTCTCAGTATGTGGGGCTACACCGACGCCATGTGCAGGAATACCACACACACACACACACACACACACACACACACACACACAAACACAAATACTATATATAATCACCGTAAATCACCAGCTCCGTACAACCATATACGACAGACATCAAAAATCGTGATGGGCAAAAACTGAATCTACACTCCTGGAAATTGAAATAAGAACACCGTGAATTCATTGTCCCAGGAAGGGGAAACTTTATTGACACATCCCTGGGGTCAGATACATCACATGATCACACTGACAGAACCACAGGCACATAGACACAGGCAACAGAGCATGCACAATGTCGGCACTAGTACAGTGTATATCCACCTTTCGCAGCAATGCAGGCTGCTATTCTCCCATGGAGACGATCGTAGAGATGCTGGATGTAGTCCTGTGGAACGGCTTGCCATGCCATTTCCACCTGGCTCCTCAGTTGGACCAGCGTTCGTGCTGGACGTGCAGACCTCGTGAGAAGACGCTTCATCCAGTCCCAAACATGCTCAATGGGGGACAGATCCGGAGATCTTGCTGGCCAGGGTAGTTGACTTACACCTTCTAGAGCACGTTGGGTGGCACGGGATACATGCGGACGTGCATTGTCCTGTTGGAACAGCAAGTTCCCTTGCCGGTCTAGGAATGGTAGAACGATGGGTTCGATGACGGTTTGGATGTACCGTGCACTATTCAGTGTCCCCTCGACGATCACCAGTGGTGTACGGCCAGTGTAGGAGATCGCTCCCCACACCATGATGCCGGGTGTTGGCCCAGTGTGCCTCGGTCGTATGCAGTCCTGATTGTGGCGCTCACCTGCACGGCGCCAAACACGCATACGACCATCATTGACACCAAGGCAGAAGCGACTCTCATCACTTAAGACGACACGTCTCCATTCGTCCCTCCATTCACGCCTGTCGCGACACCACTGGAGGCGGGCTGCACGATGTTGGGGCGTGAGCGGAAGACGGCCTAACGGTGTGCGGGACCGTAGCCCAGCTTCATGGAGACGGTTGCGAATGGTCCTCGCCGATACCCCAGGAGCAACAGTGTCCCTGATTTGCTGGGAAGTGGCGGTGCGGTCCCCTACAGCACTGCGTAGGATTCTACGGTCTTGGCGTGCATCCGTGCGTCGCTGCGGTCCGGTCCCAGGTCGACGGGCACGTGCACCTTCCGCCGACCACTGGCGACAACATCGATGTACTGTGGAGACCTCACGCCCCACGTGTTGAGCAATTCGGCGGTACGTCCACCCGGCCTCCCGCATGCCCTCTATACGCCCTCGCTCTAAGTCCGTCAACTGCACATACGGTTCACGTCCACGCTGCCGCGGCATGTTACCAGTGTTAAAGACTGCGATGGAGCTCCGTATGTCACGGCAAACTGGCTGACACTGACGGCGGTGGTGCACAAATGCTGCGCTGCTAGCGTCATTCGACGGCCAACACCGCGGTTCCTGGTGTGTCCGCTGTGCCGTACGTGTGATCATTGCTTGTACAGCCCTCTCGCAGTGTCCGGAGCAAGTATGGTGGGCCTGACACACCGGTGTCAATGTGTTCTTTTTTCCATTTCCAGGAGTGTATAACATGCTTGCACTTACAATTAAATGGCGCCATGTCATGCTCAAATACACTGAGGTGAGAAAAGTCATGGGATAGCAATATAAACGTACACATGAGATGGTGTACACCTAGCGCAATGGTGTATCTGTCATTTGTAGTCAGGTGATTCATGGGAAAAGACTCCCGAAGTGATTTTGGCCGTATGACATAAATTACCAGACTGAATGCGGAATGGTAGGTGGAGACAGATGCATCGAACATTCCATTTCGGAAATCGGTAGGGAATTCAATGTTCCGAGACCCACAGTTTCAAGAGTGTGTCGAGGAACCAAATTTCAGGCATTACTATCACGACGGACAATGCAGTGGCCGGCGGCCTTCACTTCGCGCAACCCAGAGCAGCGGTGATCGCAGAGTTGGCAGAAATCGATGTGAGACGTACGACAAATTTGGCATTAATATGCTACCGTAGTCACCTATAGCTCGTCTGCTGGACCTCGTGATCATATCGCTTAGACCACAGACGACTAGAAAACTGTGGCCCGGTCAGGTGAGTCTCGAATTCAGTTGTAAGAGCTGATAGTAAGGTTCGAGAGCGGTACAGACACCACAAATCCATGGACCCAAATTGGGAACAAGGCACTATGCAAGTTGGTTGCAGCTCCACAATGAAATGGACTGGGTCCTCTGGTCCAACTGAACCGATCATTGACTGGATCAGACTGTTTGCAGGTATTCACGAACTTCACGTTCCCAAACAACGATGGAATTCTTATGAATGGCAATGCGCCATTTCACTGGACCTCAGCTGTTCGTGACTGGTTTGGAGAACGTTCTCGACAGTTCGAGCTAACGATTTGGCCACTCAGATCGCCCGAAATGAATCTCATCGGACATTTATGTGACATAATTGAACAATTCATGCACAAAATCCTGCACCGGCAACACCTTCGCAGTTGTGGACGTCTATAGAGGAGGCAGTTATAATGTGGTTATACTGGAGGCAGCAGGAGTTTGCCAGCGCCTTGCATTCTCCGGCTATCTCTTGGGCTGTGGATGTGCCCGCTTCCTTGGAGGGACACGCTGTTAAGGTCTTGCGAAGAGATGGGCTGACATCTTCGCAAAATCGCCCCAGCATCAAGACATCCAGTTAAGTTGTCTAGTTACTAAGGGCCCTTAGTTAACTGTGATTGTGATCGCTCTTCCTGACCCGTGATGTTATGTGTGTTCGATTTCATTTGTTGCCTCTTACTAAACGTGTGCTTCGCTTCCGCAAAATACTGATGTATTTGCAGAATGTTAGTTCATCAGCTATTATTAGCAAGTGTTTAATTTGCTTACTATATCGGTTAATCCGTGTCAATATCTCCTCTGCGGGCAATCTGAGTTTTTATTTCTAAAGGTTACCGTGTTGAGCTTTGTAGGCCCACTTAAGGGGGCCAATATCTGTGTCATTAAATTCTAGTGAGTGTGGGTTCTCGTGAACCAGTTCATTTTCCACTCTTAGCGTTTGTTTATCAGGAACTGTTTCACTTAAAGAGAGAACTTGCGAGTGAAATTAATTGTTGTTTAGTCTTAATTTTATACTGTTAACTTACTGGACAATCTTGACTGTTAAAGGTAAGGAAAGGTTTTTTTTTTTTTTTTTTTTTTTTTTTTTTTTTTTTTTTTTTTTTTTTTTTTTTTTGGCCTCTTGTTGTCGGGTGTGGTCTGTGTTTCAGTGAGCTGAGGAAGCGGGTATCCGAAGGAGCTTCGCTTTAGATTGCAAGTTTGCCTTACGGGTGGTGGACTTCCCCTGAGCTCGTGTGTTCCTCTTTTGCACCGTTTTCTGGGTTCACATTTCGGTGGCCTACTCGATGCAAACGGAGCCACGTTTTGGTTCCAAGTTAAGTATTACTTCCTTCAGTCGGCTCCACCGTTCGTGGTTAAACTTCGGCCTTACAAGCTTGGGCCTTTCTTCTGTTGTTACACATTTATGATTGTACAAAGTTGTAGCTTTTTATGCCCTAAAAGCCCATCTTACAAGCCAATGGGCATCTGAATAATTTCGTGGTTCACTCTGCAAGGTTCTCTAATCTAGTAATTTGCAAGATTACCCAAGTTACGTTTTAATAAATATGATGTAAGTATTCGTGTTAAAAATTGAGGCTGTGTGTCCACTGTCACTTTACATGTAATGTTTAAGTATTGGAACTGAAAGGGTCTTAACTAGAGTTGTTTTGTTAAGGTTATGGTCACATTCAGCCTCAGTGGCGTTTCTCAGTGTTTATGGGAGGTCGTTGGCTAATGATTTATTAACTTGCTTATGATTTTATGTAATAAGTGTTTCGTAATTAATCTTGCCTGAGTGACGTCTGTCAATTTTTATGTCAGATTGCTTTTGGTAGTTAATAAACACATTGGAATTGAAATGTTCACTTTATTGGGTCAGCCCTTCCACTCCCTTTATATTTAAAGATTTAGTTGTTAAGTGAAAACGTTCCAGTGAGCACCAGGGGGGCTGTGGGAGTGTCCGCAGTGTCATGTATGTCCGTCAGTCGGGCTTCGATTCCCTGCGTCGACGGTGCGATTGTGGCCGCCGACATTCCGATTGCGAGAGCCGACGCTTCGATTGCAGCCGTCGACAGTCCGTTTTCGGGGTCTGACTCAGGTCCGCACCGTCCCCGGCGTTGCAGAATCCCGTGGATCGGCGCCATCGTGGAAGGATCTTGTGTCTGCTTGAGGCGTGACTCCTTGATGGAGCTAAGTAATGGTTTCCAAGCCTGGCTGAGATGAAATAGCGCTTGCCACTCACCCTGACCACTCACAAGCTAAGGATTGCTCGTAAGGAAACGTGTAGTGTAGTGTAGTGTAGTGGCTTTTGAAACCTGAGTCCCGGTTTATGACATTGTCCTTGAAGAGGCCGTCCCAGTAGAATCTGTTAGGGGCCAGAATCTTGTTCTCTTCGTATTTCGCATTGTGTCCAGTTTCCAAGCAGTGCTCTGCCAATGCCGATTTGTTAGGCTGCCAGAGGCGCGTGTGGCGTTGGTGTTCTTTGCAGCGGTCTTCGACTGTTCGGATTGTTTGGCAGATGTAGGATTTGCCGCAATCACACGGAATATTTTATACGCCCGCTTTGTTGAGGCCAAATCCGTCTTTCACAGTCCCCAGTAAGGCGCGTGTCTTGGATGGTGGTCGGAAGACCGTGTCAATTTTGTGTTGTTTTAGCAGTTGTTTGACGTCACGTTGCCTGCATACGATAGAAAGGCAAGGCCTGGTTCCTCATCTTTAGATTGTTCTTATTCTGGATTTCTTCTGTGTTTCCGTCATCTGAGGGCTGTCTGGATCTTTAGATTGCTGTAACCGTTCTTGCGGAATACACTTTCTAGGTGTTTGAGTTCCTTGTGTAGACTATGTTCGTCCAATATTGAGTATGCCCTGTGAACCAGTGCGTTGAGCATCCCGTTGAGTTGTGCACGATGGTGGCAACTCGAGGCATCGAAATATAAGTCCGTATGTGTAGGCTAGCGATACACGCTATGACCCGGTGTGCCATTTGATCTCCACTCTACAAGTACAACAAGAAAGAGTAACTTCCATTCCTTCTCGATTTCCATGGTGAAGCGTATGTAGTCGTGGACGAAATTAAAATGGTGTAAAAACGTCTGTAGATGGTCAGGTCCATGGGGCCAGATGGCAAACGTGTCGTCCGCGTATCGGAAAAAAACACACAGATTTCCGTTCGGCCGCTTGTAGTGCGTTTTCTCCGAAACTCTCCATAAATAAGTTGGCTACCACTTGTGAGAGATGGCTCCCCATAGCCGCAACGTCAGTCTGTTCGTAGAATTGGCCGTTGAAGACGAAGTAGGTGGATGTAAGTTCATGCCCGAAAAATTGTGTCAACTCGGGATCAAATTTTTTCACTGATAAGGTTGATCGAATCTTCTAGTGGGACCGGTGTCAAAAGTGACGCGACATCAAAGCTGACCATGAGGTCTGTTTCTCGTAGGGTCAGCTCCTTAAGACGACGAATGAAGTCTTTGGAGTTCCGAATGTGGTGTTCGCACTTTCCCACATACGGTCTGAGCAGGCCTGCTAGGTGTTGTGCGAGAGGGCACGTGGGCACCCCTATATTACTAACAATGGGATGCATCCCTTCCTTGTGTGTCTTAGGGAGGCCGTATATTCTCGGAACTACTGCGGAGTGCCGTCGAAGTCACGTGATATCCTTCTCCTCAATTGCGCCATTTTTCAATGGGGTGACAGTGCTTAGTTATATCCTGTTGGTCCGGTCCGTCTCGATCTTCCGGTATGCCGGGTCGTCAAGTAGTGGGAGCATCTTCTGTTCATAGACCTGTCTGTTCATAACGACTGCGGTGTTCCTTTGTCGGCTGGCAGGAAGACGGTCTGAGGGCCCCAAGAGCCGCTCTTTCCTACCGTGAGATGTTGCCTTGGAGAGAATCCGACATGTTTCCCTCCTGACTTCTTCAACCCTGTCCTCGGTTAAGCCCCGCACCACCTGTTCCACTGAGCAGATGATCTCAGTGGAGGGCAGGTGAGCTGGCGTCGGTGCAGAGTTGAGTCCCTTTTCTACCATGGAAGTGGCTGCGTCGTCCAACGGCTTCCCCGTGAGGTTAATCACGGTTCGATTCATCGGCTCCGTCCCTTCTTGTTGCTTTTTGTTGTTTTGTTTATTTCAGATCCACGTGAGGGAGCGGGCAAGCGGTCCATGAAACCACTCTTGAGCCAAAGTTTTCAGATACTTAACAAAAGTTTTAATATATACAAAATAGATGAAAAAATTTTGTTTCTATAAATATACATCGGTGAAATATTATGATTTTAAAACTTATTAGTGATTTTACACAATAATAAAATTATAACATTAATGATTATGCTTATTCTGCCACGATTTAGGGGGTGATATTAGCGGTGGAAGAAAGTGATGATGTTCGTGATGGAGGTGGAAAGATGACATCGCGGGAAGCAACTAACAGTTATTGAGGGACATAGCTATGGAAGAAGAGACACAGTGTGGTGAGGCAACATGAATTATTGTTGAGTAGGGTTAGAGTAAAGTGTATATCTCGAGACGGATTTAGTTGTTGGGATGTAGGATGTGACTGAATTTCCAGTAGGAGATGATCGCTAAGGCGTGGAGGTGCATGGAAGGTGGGACATGGATGTAGTGGCTGAATTGGTGGCTAGTGAGTGTGATAAAAGGTGCTGGGTGCGGGGTTTTCGACTGATATTTGGTTCCAAAGATGCTCCAAGAAGAGAAGAAGATGTGGGAAATGGATGAGTTGGTATATATTAAGAGTTGGGGATGGTGGACGGATGCCCTAGGACGAACGAAATGAAGATCTTTCTACAAGAGATTTGTTTATTTATTTATTGTTGCATGGGACCAAATTAAGGAGAAGTCTCCATGGTCATGGAACGAATCAATACATGAAATTATAACACGATAGTAGAAACAGATAAAATGAAATATAAGTAACATATTCAGGCAACCATTAGTAAGTTTAAATAAAGAAAATCAACAATGCAACACTGGAATTTGCTTAATTTTTCAGCTCTTCCAGGAGCTCCTCGACAGAATAGAAGGAGTGAGCCATGAGGAAACTCTTCAGTCTAGATTTAAAAGCGTTTCGGCTACTGCTAACATTTTTGAGTTCGTGTGGTAGCTTATTGAAAATGGATGCAGCAGCATAGTGCACTCCTTTCTGCACAAGTGTCAAGGAAGTGAATTCCACATGCAGATTTGATTTCTGCCTGGTATTAACTGAGTGAAAGCTGCTAACTCTTGGGAATAAGCTAATATTGCTAACAAAAAAAGACATTAAAGAAAACATATATTGTGAGGTCAGTGTCAGAATTCCCAGACTATTGAATAGAGGTCGATAAGTGGTTCTCAAACTTACACCACACATAGCTCTTAACAGCCCGTTTTTGAGCCAAAAATACCCTTTTTGAATCAGAAGAATTACCGCAAAAGTAATATCATATGACCTAAGCGTACGAAAATATGCGAAGTAGACTACTTTTCGTGTTGAAGTGTCACTTATTTCAGATACTGTTCTAATGGCAAATAAAGCAGCATTTAGTTTCTGAACAGGATCCTGAATTTGTAGAATTTAGGGCTCAGTGTGATTCAAATAGTAATGGCACAGGTTAGCATAGCGCATATGCCCGATTTACTAAACGGACCAGAACAAAGCAAACAATTATCTAGTAAACATGGGCTCTAAAAAGTAGCTATATATGATTCAGTGGAAACGTTTTTTACAGCTATGAAGGTAAAAAAATGCTCATCGCCCTTAAGGCACGCACTTTAGCGTCCGTCTTCACTGGACATTTTTTCTTATTTTGTTCCATAATGCACCGTCCCCCAAAATATGTAAATTGTAACAGTTGTGTTACTAAATGTGACACTTCTGTCACTCAATGTAACTGGGTTTTCTCTTTTGATGCTGTCAATTGTCAGGATGAGCATTCTAAAGCATTCTGTCAGGGTGAAAATATTAAATAAATTAACTTTTCTCTCTTAACAACGTGTGGGCAGGTTGGGTTCTTCCTTGGCTCGGGTATGAGGTCGAATGAAACATCATTTTTACATAAGATAAGTTTTATTGAAGATTTGTACAACTGTATCTTACGGGATGTTCTGGTTCGGAGAGCGGCAGCTGTGTCGTTTGTGAAGTCTTCTGCTGCGGCAGTGGCGGCGGCGGCGGCGGCGGCGTCTGATTACGCGCAGCGGTGTGTATCTCGTGTCGCCGTCTCCCCCAGTTGACTGGAGACGCGCAGCGCGAAGTGGCCCGTTTAATTATTGCGAGCGAAGTCGTGCATCGGATGGTGATACCTTGGATGTGGCGTCCCAGTGTTTCTCTTCTCCAAGCGGCCGCGTGTGTTGTGCGTCGACCAGCGGAGCGGCCCGGCGGGGCAAGGCAAGTGTCCCGGACTCGAACCACGGACTCCCGCTTGCCAGTCTTCGGCTGTCAGCTCTTCACCCCAGCTCACAGGTGACTGCTGAGGTGAGGCCGTCTCCTTCCCGTCCTCACGAGTCACCCGGGTACGTAAAAATCAGACTTCCAATACCTTTTAACTTGTGTCTTCTGGCGCCGTGGCTGTTGCTTGCTATTCCATTACAGCAGCGGACTTGGTGCGTCTGTGCATGATGCAGTCTCTTCTTGCATGACGGTCTTCAGCACCGAAACTGACTGAAAACTATTGCTACCCTTTTTCACTTCTTCGTCTTCTTCGTCTCTCGTCTCCGTCTCCGTCTCCGTCTCCGTCCTCGTCTTCGTCTCTCCGTCTCCGTCTCCGTCTTCATCTGTCTGGCCCACTGCGTCTCGCGTATTTATTCACTTCAATTTACTGGAGGTGAACGACTTTACGGTCATTGCCTCTTCTGTCACGTTGAGAAGCTCCTCGAAGAATCTTCTTAACGTCGGTCATTGGCTCTTGGGATGTAGGCGAGGGCCTTTGCTCACATGCGACAATTGAGAAACACGTGAGCCGGTCGGGCGATGCCCTGACGGCTTATGTGGAACTTGCTGACTTCACGGTCATTGTCTCCTCTGTTCTGCTGTTCTGCCCGCTGTTTGCGAGTATGTAACTCTCTAAACTGAACCAAGTTTTTCATTTATATTCTAATTTCTAGTTCACTTTGATTTCACTAATTTATTTACTTAAGTACCACTCAACAAAATAAAAGAGCTTACAGTAGAAGAGATTAATTTAGCAGTATCGAAGTTGTAGTAGTGGCTGTTTAAGGTATAAGTTTTAGAGCCCATGTTTGCTGGACTCTATTGATTGAAATTATCGTTCCCGTCACGACTGAAAATTGACCTTCCTCCACTGACACGATGTATGTATTTTCTTATGCAAATAAACTCACAAGACGGCCACATGGCTGCGATGCATCAGAAAACGTGTGAATCTAAACGTAGGAGTGTTACCAATATAGATACGAAACAAGAACTATAGACACATTTGAAGCAAGTTCACGTAACTGTAAATCAGATATAAATGGACTACTCAAGAAAAATGTGAGCAATGGAATTGTTGTTTTGTGCACCGCTCTAAATGCACTCTATTCTTTTTATTCTTGTTCTATCTCATCAATTGTTAGATCAGTTGGTCTGTCGAGATTTATTTGATCCAGCCACCTTCTCTTGCGTCTTCCAATGCTCCTCTTCCCTTTAGACATGTACTGTAGCATATTGTTTATATATGTTCCTTTCGTTCATTTCTGTATTCCTTAACCTTTTTATTTGTGTTGTAAATTCCTACACTCTTCCGGATGATTTCGTTATTTAATCTATCTCTTCTTCTTTCTCCTCGTTCGTTCTCTAAAATCTCATCTCGGCTGCTTGGAGCCTATTATGTGTTCTAGAGTTCGTAGTCCAGTTTACACTTCCATATAGTTCTCAAGTAAATGCCATTAATTTACAAAATTTTAGCATTGTACCCCTTCCTACCCCATCCCAGATCTGTAATCAAATCAGGAAGAAGGGTTTAATTACCAAAATCCATGAGGGAATTGGAACCTATATATTATTCAAATGCTTGTGTGAAATAAGTGATTCTGGCGATATGCCATTGAACTTTCGAAACAACTAGGTTAGAGGAACCCTCCCTTGGGAGCAAACATGATTTGCCTGTTAAATCAACCACAGCGACCTCAGAGAATCTTGGTCCTTGCAGATCAGGGATAGAAAAGGTTAATATGCTTTTAGTAAACTGCAGGGGCATCCAAGGAAAGGTCCCAGAATTAGTATCGCTTTTTGAAGGTTATAATGCAGAGATAATATAGGGAACAGAAAGCTGGTTGAAGCCAGACGTCAATGACAACGAAATCCTTAGTTCAGACTGGAATGTTTATTGTAAGGGTAGGTTAGTTGCCAATGGTGGCGGCGTGTTTATTGCAGTAAAAAATTCGATAGCATCTAGCGTTGGTATCACGGATTCCAAATGTGAATTATTCTGGGTGAAACTGAGTATCAAAGAACAGTCAAAAATGGTAATCGGATGCTTTTATAGACCACCTGGGTCAGGATCTGTAGTTGTAGAGCGCTTCGGACAGAGCTTGCAGAAAATCATTAGTAGTTTTTCTGACCATGCCGTTGTAATAGGGAGCTGACTTCAACTTGCCAGGTATAGATTGGTAGTGTTATGCCATTAAAACTGGTGCCAGAGACAGGGAATCTTGTGGCATTGTTCTGGATGTCTTGTCCGAAAATTACCTTGAGCAGATAGAGAACCAACTCGTGATGGTAACGTCTTAGACCTCCAGGCAACAAACAGACCTGAGCTTATCGAATCAGTTAACGTAGAGGAAGGTATCAGTGATCATAAGGCTGTGACAGCATATATGACAATGGGTCCTACAAGGAATGTTAAGAAAGGTAGGAAGATATAATTGCTCAGAAAGGTTGATAGGGCACAAATTTCAGAATATCTCAGCAGTCAGCATGCAATATTCGGTGATGAGGACGAAGATGTGGAGCACAAGCGGAAAAAATTCAAATACATCGCTCAATATGCCCTAGACATGTTCAGAATAAGGTTGTAAGGTGTGGGAAAGATCCAACGTGGTTTAATAGTCGTGTTAGAAAAGCACTTCGTAAACAAAGAGGACTTCATCTCAGATTCAAGATAAGTAAAAACCTAAAAAAAAAAGCTGAAAAATGAGCGTAAATAGAGCAACGACAGTATCGTTCAAAGATTTCGAAAGTAAGACACTGTCAACCGACCTGAGTAAAAACCCTAAGATTTGAGTCGTATGTAAAATCAGTAACGGGGTCAAAATCATCTGTTCATTCTCTCAGCGAACACACCAGCACCGAAACGGAAGATAACAAAGAGAAAGCCGACATACTGAATTCGATCTTCCGAAGTTGTTTCACGTGGAAGATCTAACAATGTCCCTCCTTTCAATCGTCGTGCGAACGGCAAAATGGCAGATACTGAGATAACCGATCGCGGAACTGATAAGCAGATACTATCACTTAGAAGTGGAAAGGCTTCAGGACCACATGAGATACCAATAATATTTTATAAAAATTATGCGAAAGAACTTTCTCTCCCCTTCTAGCAGTAATTTATCGTACATCGCTTGAGCAACGAAAGGTACCTAACGACTGGAAAAAAAACGCAGATCATTCCCTTTATTAAGAAAGGCCGTCAGACAGATACACACAATTATAGACCTGTATCGTTGACGTCAGTCTGTTGTAGAATTATGGCACATGTTTTATGCACAAAAATTGTGACGTTCTTGGAAAATGAACAGTTCCTCTATAAAAATCAAGATGGTTTCCGCAAACAGAGATCCTACGAAACTCAGCTCGTTCTGTTCCTCCATGAGATCCACAGCGCAATGGACAATGGCGCTCGGGCTGATGCCGTGTACTTCGATTTCAGTAAGGCATTTGACACCGTTCCGCATTGCCGTTTAATGGAAAAAATACGAGCTTACAGATTATCGGAGTAGACCTGCGATTTTATTCAAGACTTTCTTACAGATAGAACTCACTACGTCACTCTTAGGGGAACTAAATCGACAGATGCAAAGGTAATATCCGGGGTACCACAGGGAGGTGTGATAGGACCGTTGCTGTTCACAATATATATAAATGATCTAGTAGAAAGTGTCGGATGCTCTTTAAGGCTATCCTGAGATGATGCAGTTATTTATACCAAAGTAGCAACGCCATAAGATAGTAAGAGTTTGCAGAGTATTGATGAATGGTGCAGACTCTAGCAGTTGACCCTGAACGTAAATAAAAGTAACATATTGCGCATACATAGGAAAAGACTCCCACTACTCTACAGCTACACTATTGATGACAAACAGTTGGAGACAGCCTCTGCCGTAAAATAGCTAGGCGTAACTGTCCAGAGCGACCATAAGTGGAATGACCATGTAAAACAGATTGTGGGAAAAGCAGACACCAGACTCAGATTGATCAGAAGAATCTTAAGGAAATGTACCTCAACCACAAACGAAGTGTCTAATAAGGAGCTTGTTCGGCCGTTTCTTGACTACTGTTCGTCTATCTCGAATCCCTGTCAAGTAGGACTGAGAGGAGATAGAGAAGATCCAACGAAGATCGACGTATCGCTCACGGGATCGTTTAGCTGGTGAGACAGCGTAACGGAGATGCTAAACAAATCCCACGCCCGGGTTCCCGGGTTCGATTCCCGGCGGGGTCGGGGATTTTCTCCGCCTCGTGATGGCTGGGTGTTGTGTGCTGTCCTTAGGTTAGTTAGGTTTAAGTAGTTCTAAGTTCTAGGGGACTAATGACCACAGCAGTTGAGTCCCATAGTGCTCAGAGCCATTTGAACCATTTTGCTAAACAAACTCCACTGGACGACGTTACAAGAGAGACGCTGAGCATCACGGAGAGATTTACAACTGAAATTTCGGGACAGCACTTTTCAGGAGGAGTCAGGCAACAGGCAACATATTACTCCCCCCCCCCCCCCCCCAGCCCCCAGCCCCATACATCTCGCGTATTGTCCACGAGGAGAAAATTCTAGAAATTAGAGCCAATACGGAGGCTTACCGACAATCATTCTTCCCACGCACTATTCACGAGTGGAACAGAATTTGAGGGATCATATAGTGGTACCGAAGGTACCCTCCGCTACACACCATTAGGCGAGTATGATGTAGATGTAGAATATAGCCCATCAAGATAGGAGAGGCAGATAAATTTGAGTGCTATTACAGAAATTGGCCAAGCATATCATGCATCCAAGTTACTTGGGAAGGATAATATAGAGAAGAATGAAAAATAAAATTTAAGATCTGTTACAAGATGGCCATTTTGGATTTAGAAAAGGCAAAGGCTCCAGAAAGACCATTGTGGCGATGAGCTTGACACTTGAAGCATGACTTGAGAAACATGCAGAAACTCGCGGAGGGATTATTGACTCATAAAAAAAAAGTGTTCGTCATTGTAAATCGGTTGAAGATGTTTGGAATCTTGATAAAAATTGGTTTGCGTAATAATTTAAACCGGATAACGTACAATAGGAAACAATAAGAATGAAATGGGTAGAAAAGAGCTTCACTTGACTAAAAAGATTAATAGCTGGATTGGACACATCATGGACCATCGAGCAATAGTTTATTTAGTAATGGAGGGAAATGTGTGACGAAAACATTGAGGACGGACACACAAGCGTGACCACGTACGCAGTTTCGAGTGTATGTGGGTTTCAGGAGACTAGGACAGAGAGCTGCAACGAAGCAGTCGTCCAACTACAAACCTCAGCAACATAATTGTCATCAACCACTTAAAATTCACTGTTGAATAAACATCTTCTCTAGATGTCACAGGTTAGCTATATGCATCAATGTCTATCTTCCATGATTTCTAATATATTCCATTTACATTGTTTTACATAGCGGTTTTGGTTGAATATCTTAAACTTCCGTGAGGCTGCATGCTCTAACTTATTCATTACAAACCTTTTCCCTGCATCTTCGCCTCCTTCCGCTTTCTCGGTCCGTCTCTTCCTTTCACCACCATTATCTCTCCTTCCAACTCTCTCTGTCTCTTCACGTCCTTCACATCCTCTCTTTGTCTCCTTCCTTCATCCGATCTCCTGACCATATCTTCCTCTCAATCCCTCTTTCTATATCAACCTCCCCCTCTTTCATTTCCACCAGTTCATTACTCCTCTATAGCTGCCTCATGCATCTCCAAAACCTCTCCTCACTCTCTCCATCTGCTTCTCTGTCTCAATCTGCCCCCCCCCCCCCCACCCATGCTCATTGGCACATGTAGCACTGCAATACAGTTCTAAAGTGTGCAAATACTACTCTTGTAACATGCCCATCATATGGGGCGGGTTTCAAAATCATTGTTTGCCCCTAATGTACAGGCAACCATGCAAAGTAAGTAGATGTCATAAGTTGACACTATTCCAGCACAACATGCCTCTCAAACTGAGCATCCTACATGCCAGGACATGAAAAACCGTCCCTTGCCCTCTTTTATGAAAACTACCTTTCAAAGCAGGTTGATTTCTCAGGCTGTAATTGTTCCCGCATGACACACCTGTCATCCAGGGCAGTGTATAAGCCAGTATCTCCGCTCCTGTTGGAGCTAGGATGTTATAAATGCCTCTCAACTGATACTCATTAGACCTTCTGTTTGTGTGCCAAGTTTGGTTGAAATCGCTCAAAGGGTTTGGGAAGAAATCCCAGACATACACTGCTTAATACACATATAACAATTGTTATGACCCATCTTGCAGACGAAGCGCTGACGCCATCTTCGTTTTCCAAGCAATTCTTCTCTTACTTCAACCAGCTCTCCCTGTGTTGAATATATGCACATTTTGTGTCTAAATGCAAAAGATTTTTGCCAAAATTGTTATTCACATCATTTGGTATTTATTGTTTTCTGGATGCACAGAAGACGTCGAATTTACAGCAGGTGTCGCTAGAGGGCAGCAGCGGTGTGGGCACACAATAGGAATCCCAGTCTCCGAGTGGTAGCGCTTAATCCGGTCTGCACAGGGCCGATCTGCCCCGGCGTGTCCCGACGCGCACAGTAATTGCCTGCCTAACCGAATGCCCATTATACGCTACACCGCAAGCCCGGGGCAGCGTCCGCCATTGATACTGACTAATTCTGCGGAGATTGGTGGCCCCCGGCGGCGCCCATCAATTCGCACTGGCAGCTCTGGACACAGGGAACGGTAAGTGTTCTTTAGCGGATGCCGGAACTTTCCGCTGACGGCACTGTCCCCTATTCCTGGGTCTTGTAAACTTGTTATGAGATTTGCACCTGAAAATAACTGACACTGCATAACATGCGCAGTTAGCAACTGTAGTCTCGTTACGTGTAACTAAACAACTGTTTCACTGCCTCATTACTCCATAGTTACCATTCGTTTTGTGTTTGTACCACAAACTTGCATAAAGTGGATCTGCATCTATGCCTACATGGTTACTGTTCGCACATGCCAGGCAGCTGATGCATAGACCGACTTTCAAGTTATTTCTCTACGAAGCCACTATGTCTTCAGTTCTTTTGTACGTGGGAATCAATCTTTCGTTTAATTTCGTATTATCTCATACGTAGATACATTCCTAACTTTTCAGGAGGTCTCCACAATATTACCACGACCCTTTCAGTCTGACACGATCGGCTGCGTATCCTTTGTAATGGGCAGCAGCTTGCCTTTATCCTCATTTAAAGTGGGTACCATAAGGTCAAACACAGATGATTAAGACAGAGCCGAATCAAATAAAGGATGAAAGAATAACCATGAAAAATGGAAGAATACGGTATAATAACGATTACGTAGTCGGCGAGTGAAATTAATAGATTAATTAAAAATTTACTTCTAGTGACATCAATTCTGAACTATTAAAATACGATGTCTCTTTGTTGGTCGCTTCGTGACCTTTTGCTCAGATATCTCTCTTGCACGTTAGTAAAACAATTTATTTATATCAGCAGTTCTCACTCATCTAAAACCACTTGATCCCCAACATTCGAAAGCAGTTAACTATTTATCAACTATCCCAACATATGCGCGCAGTAGTGAATGTGACATTATTCTCCATGAGGCAGTTTCATAGCGTAGAACAACTGGCCTCATTTTATGATTGTCCTGTAGGACTGTGGACAAGGTGAGCTCCGCTAGTGAGCTACACACGTAATTAACTTCATAAAGAACTAAATTGCAGTATATACTTTTCTTTAACACATGACACTGTGCTGAAAAGTTCCGCGAGTATTCTGCAGTAATAACGGTTTGCAGATATTCGTCAAAGTACGTCATCTAATGTTAAACACTACGTACCGAAACATACTGCGAGTATATTCCTGGCACTGAACACCTGTATTCTGTTGTTTAATAGATAAAAGAACGAAATAATGCAGACGAATTATATTTACATTTAGATGGGAGGAGCAGGACGTGGACAGATATAGACATAGTAGGAAGGGCCGTACAGGCAGGTGTGAGCATTGTGAAAGCGTGTGGGGAAATGGCCTGAGAGGATGGGAGGAGGAAATTGCCAGATAGAGTGGGAAGAAGGATATGGACAGAGAGAAGCGGGAGGAGATGATGATCTGAGAGAGGGGGAGGAGAAGGAGATGGAAAGAGAGAGGCGGGAGAGGCAATGACAGAGAGAGGGGTAAGGGGTTGCAGACAGAGAAAGGCGTAGGAGGAGGAGGAGAGGGACAGGAAAGACAAAAAGGAGATGGACAGAGTGTGGGTGAGGGGGATATGGATGGTGAAGGACTGGAGGAAGAGATGGGCAGAGAGGGATCAGGAGTAGATGGTCTGGGTAGAGGATGGATGAGATATACAAGAGAATGGTAGATGGACCCAGAGAGGTGGAGAGGACGACATAGGCAAGTAGTGGAGATGGAGACAGACAGATGGCATTAGAGAAGATGGAGTAACACATATTTTTGTCATCAGTCTTCTGACTGGTTTGATGCGATAATATCTTTACCTCAGAGTCGCTCTTGCATCCTGTGTCCTTAATTATTTGTTGGATGTATTCCAATCTATGTCTTCCGCTATAGTTTTTTCTCACTATAGTTGCATTTGGTATCATAGTGGCTGTTCCCTCATGTCTTAGTACATGTCCTATCAGCATGCCCCTTCGTCTTGTCAGTGTTTCCCACATCTTCATTTCTTCGTCGATTCTGCGGAGAACCTCCTCATGCTTATCTTATCGGTCCACCTACTTTTCAACGTTCTTCTACAGCACCATACCGCTTCACGTCTCGTCCCAACAAGTAACTATCATACAGTTTACGCGCAGGCGCAAGGTATTGTGTCCGCCTAGGCGGGTCTCATGACGCTACGGTCAGTTCCAGTACAGCAATCGTGGCTGCCGCACTGCGGTCGCGAAGTGGGGTCGGGGCAGTTTTAGGTAAGTTTTATAGTCTCACGATAATTTATGGATATGTAGTGTTAGCTTGACGATGTCCACTATGGAAAAACGTTAGTTACTGTTATTCTAAAGAAGGTTGGGTTATCTCGACTGAAACCTAGGTAAATTCTAGGCAAAAAGTGCAACTGGGGCCGTTAATTATTGAAATTAAAATCGCTTCATTTGTCTTGTGTTCTGGTTTTCCCAATGTCTACAATTCAATGTCATACAATGCTGTGTTTCAAACGTACATTCTCATAAATTTCCTCCTCAGATTAAAACGTTTGTTTATTTGATACCAGTAAACATCTCTAGACCCGTTACGCCATCTTTGAATGTGCTAGTCTGCTTTTTATGTGAGTTTTATGTTACATTTTAACAATAAAGATTAAATTGTAGGACATTTCCAGGGGCAGATGTGGATTCTGACCACAATCTATTGGTTATGAACTGGAGATTGAAACTGAAGAAGCTGCAAAAAGGTGGGAATTTAAGGAGATGGGACCTGGATAAACTGAAAGAACCAGCGGTTGTAGAGATTTTCAGGGAGGGCACAAGGGAACAATTGACAGGAATGGGGGAAAGAAATGCGGTAGAAGAAGAATGGGTAGCTTTGAGGGATGAAGTAGTGAAGGCAGCAAACGATCAAGTAGTTAAAAAGACGAGGGCTAGTAGAAATCCTTGGGTAACAGAAGAAATATTGAATTTAATTGATGAAAGGAGAAAATATAAAAATGCAGTAAATGAAGCAGGCAAAAAGGAATACAAACGTCTCAAAAATGAGATCGACAGGAAGTGCAAAATGGCTAAGTAGGGATGGCTAGAGGACAAATGTAAGGATGTAGAGGCTTGTCTCTCTAGGGGTAAGATAGATACTGCCTAGAGGAAAATTAAAGAAACCTTTGGAGAGAAGAGAACCACTTGTATGAATATCAAGAGTTCAGATGGCAACCCAGTTCTAAGCAAAGAAGGGAAGGCAGAAGGTGGAAGGAGTATATAGAGGGTTTATACAAGGGCGATGTACTTGAGGACAATATTATGGAAATGGAAGAGGATGTAGATGAAGACGAAATTGGAGAGTTTGACAGAGCACTGAGAGACTTGAGTCGAAACAAGATCCCGGGAGTAGACAACATTCCATTAGAACTACTGATGGCCTCGGGAGAGCCAGTCATGACAAAACTCTACCATCTGGTGAGCAAGATGTATGAGACAGGCGAAATACCCTCAGACTTCAGGAAGAAAATAATAATTCCAATCCCAAAGAAAGCAGGTGTTGACAGATGTGAAAATTACCGAACTGTCAGTTTAATAAGTCACAGCTGCAAAATACTAACGCGAACTCTTTACAGACAAATGGAAAAACTGGTAGAAGCGGACCTCGGGGAAGATCAGTTTGGTTTCCGTTGAAATGTTGGAACACGCGAGGCAATACTAACCTTACGACTTATCTTAGAAGAAAGATTAAGAAAAGGCAAACCTACGTTTCTCATTTGTAGACTTAGAGAAAGCTTTTGACAATGTTAACTGGAATACTCTCTTTCAAATTCTGAAGGTGGCAAGGGTAAAATACAGTGAGCGAAAGGCTATTTACAATTTGTACAGAAACCAGATGGCAGTTATAAGAGTCGAGGGGCATGAAAGGTAAGCAGTGTTTGGTAAAGGAGTGAGACAGGGTTGTAGCCTCTCCCCGATGTTATTCAATCTTTATATTGAGCAAGCAGTAAAGGAAACAAAAGAAAAATTCGGAGTAGGTATTAAAATTCATGGAGAAGATGTAAAAACTTTGAGGTTCGCCGATGACATTGTAATTCTGTCAGAGGCAGCAAAGGACTTGGAAGAGCAGTTGAACGGAATGGACAGTGTCTTGAAAGGAGGATATAAGATGAACATCGACAAAAGCAAAACGAGGATAATGGAATGTAGTCGAATTAAATCGGGTGATGCTGAGGGAATTAGATTAGGAAATGAGACACTTAAAGTAGTAAAGGAGTTTTGCTATTTAGGGAGTAAAATAAGTGATGATGGTCTAAGTAGAGAGGATATAAAATGTAGACTGGCAATGGCAAGGAAATCGCTTCTGAAGAAGAGAAATTTGTTAACATCGAGTATAGAGTTAAGTGTCAGGAAGTCGTTTCTGAAAGTATTTGTATGGAGTGTAGCCATGTATTGAAGTGAAACATGGACGATAACTAGTTTGGACAAGAAGAGAATAGAAGCTTTCGAAATGTGGTGCTACAGAAGAATGTTGAAGATAAGGTGGGTAGATCACGTAACTAATGAGGAGGTATTGAATAGGATTGGGGAGAAGAGAAGTTTGTGGCACAACTTGACTAGAAGAAGGGATCGGTTGGTAGGACACGTTTTGAGGCATCAAGGGATCACAAATTTAGCATTGGAGGGCAGCGTGGAGGGTAAAAATCGTAGAGGGAGACCAAGAGATGAATACACTAAGCAGATTCAGAAGGATGTAGGTTGCAGTAGGTACTGGGAGATGAAGATGCTTGCACAGGATAGAGTAGCATGGAGAGCTGCATCAAACCAGTCTCAGGACTGAAGACGACAACAACAAACAACAATTTAACAATAAAAAAATGAAATACCTTGTCATGAGAATGGTGGTGGCGACCACCTGTATTGCGAAAGACAAACGATTTCAGGACGCTGAAATTTCGTAGGGAGGTGGTGTTGAGTGGAAAGGTACTGAGCCATAATGAATTTACTAACGTTTCTAAAATCACGAATGAATTTATTTTTAAAAGCAAACATCCAAGAATAACATTAACTGAACGGACTAAATTTCAGTAACCAACAGTTGGCAAACAGCTCAAAAGGGCAACAGTATAAAATCACTTCCTTCTGGTAAAGAATGTTAAATGAAGTAAAAAAGAATTACATCTACATAACAAACAGCAAAACATATGATCAAATCATTATGTCACAAATATCAACCATCGGCTATTGCCAGTAATTATCAAAGGCCACTGCCTTCGAAGTAGCCAAAATGACTGACAGAGGTAGTTTAAATTTATGATGATAGAGGCGGTGGCAGAGGCGAGGCCACTGACATTAATTCCTCCTTCTCTACTAACATAGGACGGCGGTTGGCGCTACCACAGTATTACAAACCTTCATTGAAAGTTTCAATCATGGTATTCAGGCATCTCTAACAATATCACAGTTAACAAGAGATATTATCACCTATCCCTGATTTCTCGTAAAATCTAACGCCCATCGACAAACCCTTGCTTAGAGAGCGCCGAGAGAAGGATGGAATCAAGATTGTATTGTATGGAACTGGGGACCTAGAAACGACGGAGAGGCTTCGTCCGCGCCATAGCCCTCAGTGGTACACAACCCCACAACAGGCAACAGTAGTCCACCCATCCCACCGCTGCGCAGCAATCGCCGACATAGTGTAGCAGGCGGAATAAGGGGAACCGGCCCGCATTCGGAGAGGTAGATGGAAAACTGCCTTAAAAACCGTCCACAGGCTGGCCGGCACACCGGACCTCGACACTAATACGCCTGATGGATTCGTGCCGGGGACCAGCACACCTTCCCGCCCGGAAGGCAGTGCGTTAGACCGCACGGCTAACCGGGTAGACCATGTAGGACTAATCGTCGTCGGAATCCCACGGATATCACCCATCTCGCACCGACTAAACGATCACGGGACGAAACTCCCTGTTCTTCGTTGGATTCTCTCTCTCTCTTCTACCAGTTCCACCTATTGACAGTCCAAGATTGATGTAAATAACCAAAAGTCGGTGGAACAAGCACCGTTTTAGACACGTATTCTAGTGTATGAATTACATTTCGTTGAGAATCTTGCTGTGAGTCTGTCTCGTATATGCTTTTCCTACTATTTGTTTTATGCGATCTTTCCTCTTAACTCCTGATGTATGCTCTAGATATTTTACGGAATCTACGATTTCTAGGACTGTATGGAGGATTCCATACGGTGGTGAAATTCAGTCTCTGAAGTTCTGCTGTAGTGACGGCACTGGAAGTGTGTGGTTTGACATTGTCATGCTGCAGGAAAAGATTTCCCTTTTCCATCAGACCCTTGGCAGCGGTCGTTTTAGAGTTCGAAATATTGTGATGTAACGAACTGAATTTCTTGTTGTTCCCCGATCAAGGAAATCAACATTGACAACACCATCTGCGTCCCAGAACATTGTGCCCATGATATTCCCAGCTGAGGGCTGCGTCTTGAATTTCCTTTTCTGGGAGGAGTCTTTTGAAACGTCCCCTTAGAAAAAATCATGAATTACTGTGGTGGTAAACCCCTTACGTTATCTGATTTTCAAACAGCTGAGCAAAACTGAACGTACTCAGACATTTCTCTATTTACTTATTATGATCATCACTAAACTGACGCACAATATTTTTAGCGCAATGCAATCTGACTTTCAATAATCCCTACAAAAGAATGGCCCTGACTAACAATAACCTATGTTGTTGTTGTGGTCTTCAGTCCTGAGACTGGTTTGATGCAGCTCTCCATGCTACTCTATCCTGTGCAAGCTTCTTCATCTCCCAATGCGTACTGCAGCTTACATCCCTCTGAATCTGTTTAGTGTATTCATCTCTTGGTCTCCCTCTACGACTTTTACCCTCCACGCTGCCCTCCAATACTAAATTGGTGATCCATTGATGCCTCAGAACATGTCCTACCAACCGATCCCTTCTTCTAGTCAAGTTGTGCCACAAACTCCTCTTCTCCCCAATCCTATTCAATACTTCCTCATTAGTTACGTGATCTACCCATCTAATCTTCAGCATTCTTCTGTAGCACCACATTTCAAAGGCTTCTATTCTCTTCTTGTCCAAACTATTTATCGTCCATGATTCACTTCCATACATGGCTACACTCCATACAAATACTTTCAGAAACGACTTCCTGACACTTAAATCTATACTCGATGTTAACAAATTTCTCTTCTTCAGAAACGCTTTCCTTGCCATTGCCAGTCTACATTTTATATCCTCTCTACTTCGACCATCATCAGTTACTTTGCTCCCCAAATAGCAAAACTCCTTTACTACTTTAAGTGTCTCATTTCCTAATCTAAGTCCCTCAGCATCGCCCGAGTTAACTAGACTACATTCCATATTCTCGTTTTGCTTTTGTTGATGTTCACCTTATATCCTCGTATCAAGACACTGTCCATTCCGTTCAAATGCTCTTCCAAGTCCTTTGCTGTCTCTGACAGAATTACAATGTCATCGGTGAACCTTAAAGTTTTTATTTGTTCTCCATGGGTTTTAATACCTACTCCGAATTTTTCTTTTGTTTCCTTTACTGCTTGCTCAAAATACACATTCAATAACATCGGGGAGAGGCTACAACCCAGTCTCTCTCCCTTCCCAACCACTGCTTCCCTTTCATGTCCCTCCACTCTTATAACTGCCATCTTGTTTCTGTACAAATTGTAAATAGTCTTTCGCTCCCTGTATTTTACCCCTGACACATTCAGATTTTGAAAGAGATTATTCCAGTCAACATTGTCAAAAGCTTTCTCCAAGTCTACAAGTGTTAGAAACGTAGGTTTGCCTTCTCTTAATCTAGCTTCTAAGATCAGTCGTAGGGTCAGTATTGCCTCACGTGTTCCCATATTTCTACGGAATCCAAACTGATCTTCCCCGAGGTCGGCTTCTACCAGTTTTTCCATTCGTCTGTAAAGAATTCGCGTTAGTATTTTGCAGCCGTGACTTATTAAACTGATAGTTCGGTTATTTTCACATCTGTCAACACCTGCTTTCTTTGGGATTGGAATTATTATATTCTTCTTGAAGTCTGTGGGTATTTCACCTGTCTCATACATTTCGCTCACCAGATGGTAGAGTATTGTCAGGACTGGCTCTCCCAAGGCTGTCAGTAGTTCCAATGGAATGTTGTCTACTCCCGGGGCCTTGTTTCGACTTAGGTCTTTCAGTGCTCTATCAAATTCTTCACGCAGTATCATATCTCCCATTTCATCTCCATCTACATCCTCTTCCATTTCCATAATATTGTCCTCAAGAACATCGACCTTGTATAGTCCCTTTATATACTCCTTCCACCTTTCTGCTTTCCCTTTTTTGCTTAGAAATGGGTTTCCGTCTGAGACCTCGATATTCATGCAAGTGGTTCTCTTTTCTCCAAAGGTCTCTTTAATTTTCCTGTAGGCAGTATGTATCTTACCCCTAGCGAGGTAAACCTCTACATCCTTACATTTGACCTCTAGCCATACCTGCTTAGCCATTTTGCACTTCCTGTCGATCTCATTTTTGAGACGTTTGCATTCCTTTTTGTCTGCTTCATTTACTGCATTTTTATATTTTCTCCTTTCATCAATTAAATTCAGTATTTCTTCTGTCACCCAAGGATTTCTACTAGCCCTCGTCTTTTTACCTACTTGATCCTCTGCTGCCTTCACCACTTCATCCCTCAAAGCTATCCATTCTTCTTCTACTGTATTTCTTTCCCTCGTTCTTGTCAATTGTTCCTTTATGCTCTTTCTGAAACTCTCTACTACCTCTGGTTCCTTCAGTTTATCCAGGTCCCATCTCCTCAAATTCCCACCTTTTTGCAATTTCTTCAGTTTTAATCTACAGTTCATAACCAATAGATTGTGGTCAGAGTCCACATCTGCCCCTGGAAATGTCTTACAATTTAAAACCTGGTTCCTAAATATCTGTCTTACCATTATATAATCTATCTGATATCTTCTAGTATCTCCAGGGTTCTTCCATGTATACTACCTTCTTTCATGATTCTTGAACCAAGTGTTAGCTGTGATTAAGTTATGATCTGTGCAAAATTCTACCTTGCGGCTTCGTCTTTCATTTCTTAGCTCCAATCCATATTCACCTACTATGTTTCATTCTCTCCCTTTTCCTACTCTCGAGTTCCAATCACGCATGACTATTAAATTTTCGTCTCCCTTCACTACCTGAATAATTTCTTTTATCTCATCATACATTTCTTCAATTTCTTCGTCATCTGCAGAGCTAGTTGGCATATAAGCTTGTACTACTGTTGTAGGCGTGGGCTTCGTGTCTATCTTGGCCACAATAATGCGTTCACTATGTTGTTTGTAGTAGCTTACCCGAACTCCTATTTTTTTATTCATTATTAAACCTCCTCCTGCATTACTCCTATTTCATTTTTTATTTATGATCCTGTATTCGCCTGACCAAAAATCTTGTTCCTCCTGCCACCGAACTTCACTAATTCCCACTATATCTAACTTTAACCTATCCCTTTTTAAATTTTCTAACCTACCTGCCCGATTAAGGGATCTGACATTCCACGCTCTGATCCGTAGAACGCCAGTTTTCTTTCTCCTGACAACGACGTCCTCCTGAGTAGTCCCCGCCCGGAGATCCGAATGTGGGACTATTTTACCTCCGGAATATTTTACCCAAGAGGGCGCCATCATCATTTATCCATACAGTAAAGCTACATACCCTCGGGAAAAATTACGGCCGTAGTTTCCCCTTCCTTTCAGCCGTTCGCAGTACCAGCACAGCAAGGCCGTTTTGGTTAATGTTACAAGGCCAGATCAGTCAATCATCCAGACTGTTGCCCCCGCAACTACTGATAAGGCTGCTGCCCCTCTTCAGGAACCACACGTTTGTCTGGCCTTTCAACAGGTACCCCTCCGTTGTGGTTGCACCTACGGTACGGCCATCTGTGTCGCTGGGGCATGCAAGCCTCCCTACCAACGCCAAGGTCTATGTTTCATGGGGGGGGGGGGACTATGACCTATACCTTTCATGTATCACTTACCTCACAAAAATCTCCCTTACTCGAACTACTGCAATATAGCGAGAACCAATACTGCCAGCTAAATAAAAGATTCTAACTACTGAAGTCACTAACTAGTGATAGGCATAGTTAGCAAACGAAAGATTTTGATAGAGAACAAATAATGTATTTACCTTAATAGTGTTCAAAAGTCATAATATATATATATTCCAGTCTTAAAAATTTACTGTCTCTGATGAACACACGTCCAGATCATCCGCTCTCAAAACTCCGCCATCTCTCTCCCCACATCCACCACTGCTGGCAGCTCACCTCCAACTGCGCAACGCTACGCGCTGTTCACTTTCAACTGCCCAACACTACAATAGTAGATATTGCAACAATGCAAACGAACCACAGACTGCACACAGCAGAGTCACTGATTTTTATACAGAGCGCTACGTGGCGTTACCAATATAAAAACCTAAACAGCCTACTTACATTTTGCGTCAATATTCCATAGACTGACGTTGCGTCTCCGGATCGTAATGGTGTACCCACGTTTCGTCTCCTGTCACAATTGAATGGAGAAAGGCGTCACCTTCATTCTCGTAACGCGAGAGGAGTTCCTGGCAGATTTCAAGTCTGTGAGCTTTCATTTCAGGCGTCAGCATCCGGGGTACCCATCATGCACAGATCTTTCGATAGCCAAACAAAGCAATAATGTGACCCACATGTTTTTGTGAAATGCAGATTGTGCTTGCAGTTTCTCTCTGAGTCATACGACGATCGTCCTGAATCCATCTGTCAACAGTTTGCTTGTGAAACTCGGTGGTTGCTGTCACAAGACGTCCAACTCTTTGTTTGTCACGCAGGTCAGATGTTACCTCCTCGACATCTTTGAACTTACTCGCCCAACGACGCACAGTACTCACATCAACACAATCACCATAAACTGCTTTCATTCTCGGATGAGGGGTGACACCTTCTGCTGTCACGAATTCAATGATCGCACATTGCTTGACCGACTGTCTGCGCAGGGTTGCATGCCTTACACTGTAACAACACAACCGTTCAATGCTATGGCTTCCCGCCAACTGGAGCTGTAGAGAAGAGGCTACGGAACAAGCCAGTACCTGCCGCATACCAATGCTGCCAACTGTTGAAGAGTTACGAAGGTGGATGCATTACTTTTCAGTCAACCCTCGTAGTTTTTGATTCTATCTCACGATCAATATCCGCCGCTTCGAAATTCTTACGTTTCAAAGGAGCAACCCTATTACGATCTTCCACGGTGAAACAGCTTTGGGAGACGGAATTCAGTATTCCGGCCTTCTCTATGTCATTTACCGTTTCGGTTCCATTATAGTCACTCAGTGCCTGGCTGACGATTTCGAACCGCTTACTGACTTCGCGTAGGAGCAAAAGTTCTTAGGGCTTTTAGTCAGGTCAGGTGACTTAATTTTACTTTCAAAGACACTGAAAGGTTCTCTCATTGCTTTCCTAACGCTGCCGGCCGGGGTGGCCGAGCGGTTCTAGGCACTACTGCCTGGAACCGCACGACCGCTACAGTCGCAGGTTCGAATCCTGCCTCGGATATGGATGTTTGTGATGTCCTTAGGTTGGTTAGGTTTAAGTAGTTCTACGTTTTAGGGGACTGATGACCTCAGATGTTCAGTCCCATAGAGCTCAGAGCCATTTGAACCATTTTCCTAACGCTCAAATTCGCTTCGTTCAGCTTTTGTTTGTCAACTAGGCTTTCACTTCTCTTCAGTCTGTAACGAACCTCTCTTTTTTATACACATTAATAAAACATTCCCAACCGTATAAAGATGTTTATTTAATGGTGGTCCTAGCGTGGCGTCTGTCTGTCGCCAGTCTCGTCAGAGTCTCATGGAGTAAGCGGTTTGAAGATGACCAGAACAGTGGTCGAAACCGACCACCAGTAAATAAATAACCATCTCTATGTGGTTGGGACTGTTTTATTATATAAACAAAAAATTTAACATAACCAGTGACTTTCCAGTAGAAACAAAATTTTTCAAAAAATTTTAGAAACTCTCTTTGTGTACGTAGCAATTTTCTAACACGGCTCTTAAACCACGGCAGGTCTTTCCCATCACTCGAAATATCCTTGTCTTGGGCATATTGAAAGATGTATTTCAATTTTTTTCCAGCTGCGCTCCACGTCTTTGTACTCAGCACTGAATATTTGCTGTTGACTACTCAAGTAAGTTGCTCTTAATAAGCAAAAATATTTTCCTACCTCTCTTAACGGTCCTTGTAATAATTATCACAGTTG
Source organism: Schistocerca serialis cubense (assembly GCF_023864345.2). NCBI lineage: Eukaryota > Metazoa > Arthropoda > Insecta > Orthoptera > Acrididae > Schistocerca > Schistocerca serialis. The sequence continues at coordinate 1,263,514,490 of NC_064638.1, read as the reverse complement.
TTGCCACAGTTTTATGGTCACTAATACCCTCCTTTGCGCTCACTAATTCGAGAAGTTCAACTCAGTTTTTTGCTAGGATGTCTAAGACGTCATCTTCATCGAGTTGGTTATCTAACTATATACTCGAAATAGCTTTCGGACAAGTCATTTAGAATAGTGTCACTCAATTCCCTGACACTGACATCAGGTCCATGTCTCAATGTAAATGTCATGGGCTGTGGATAAATAAGGAGCATATATTTGTTGACCTTTACCTAGACAGTGCTGATGGCTGGTAAACGGCACAAGTGTGATCGTAGCGCTTGGCCTCCAGAAACTACTGAAGTCGATATCTGTTAGAAACACTTATCGCATAAAATCCGTCTACATAGTACGAAAAAGTTATTGATTTTGTACGGCGCAATAACAAATATAGATCTGAAATAATGTTGAATAGATCAGAACGAATGAGTATCATAAACTTGAAATATACTGGAAGCGATCCGAGCAGATAAATTTGAAAATGTCCCCAAATGTGGAGGAGTTAAGGTGCATGGATAGTGTGTCATCCACATCCGATGTACTGACGAGCCTTTTTTAATGGCTCACATCAAAACACCATAGTGAACGGCTTTAAATACTGTGCCAGTATTGAGACATTTATATAGCTTGTACGAAGGAACCTGAATTTATTTCAGAACTCTAGCAGAACGATCAACGCCATATCCATCGCAAGAATCAACACATTTAAATAATTGGAGGCACGCCTCTCCGAATACTGGACATGTCGAAACGACGTAATATTCCGCACTAAGCAAGGTTTGCATTTGATCCTAAAATAAGACAAGCTTTTTCAATGATTTCATTTGTTGTACATGTCTTTGTTTTGTAGGGAACTAGACATTAAAAGTTAACATTATCAACAAAACAGAAGCTTTTGTAATGTGGATATATTCTCCGCTGCGTACTTAGGATGTCGTGGAAGGCGAGACTTACAGATGGCGATATCCTTAAGCGTGCCAGAAGATACTAATAATTATCGAGTATAATTAATAAGATAAAGACGGCGTACTTAGAATATAACCTGTACTCAGAAGTATTGACTGCTGCAGTTCATAATGCAGGGGAAACAGAAGGGAAAAGAGAAAATCAAGTACAAGTTATGTCCCAGCCGTGAAACATGGAGCAAGGAATGAGACTAGAAAATATTCAGTTGCTCATATACGCCGAAATAAATCGAGAAGATGTGGAAACCCTGAAAGGAAATATTCATTAGCTCTTGTGAATTCATAAGGGAAAAATTGAAGATACAATTTTCATACCTCCTCACCTAATTTTCTCTCTCCCCCTCTCGTTTTACTTAGTTGTGGATTACAACATGAGAACAAATTATCGTAACCACTATGCAAGCAGCGTTGAATTTAGTTTCAGTATCAGAGGAGGGTAAATCGATGTTAATTTTTAGTCGTTTTAATAACATCAAGCAAATTTCGGTAACAGGAAAGAGTAAATTGATATATATGTTAAGTCGTTTTTAATCATATCAGCAGTAGAGGATGGTAAACTAATGTTTAGTCATTTTCAGTGAAGTGACTTGAGAAGGGTTACGTGTTGCCTCGTGTCCTGTGTGTCATTCAGTACTTCGCCCTGCAGTAAAGTGGGTTTTTAATCAGGCCGCTCTACACACAGACAGACAAGAATCCTATATTATTATCACTGTGCTTACGTTCATTAAAGAGGGTGTATGTCGGCGTCGCAACCTAAAGATGATGTGATGGAGAACGTATATGGGGATATTGAAAGATAAATGCAGCACGTAAAGGGAGATGAATATCAAATAGCCTTGGACGACTGGAATGCAGTTGTAGAGGAAGGAGTAAAAGAAACGGTTGCTGGAGAATATAGGCATGGGACAAGGAATGAGAGAGGAGAAAGACTAATTGAGTTCTGCAAATTATTTCAGCTAGTAATAGCGACTACTCTGTACAAGAATCACTAGAGGACGGAGGTATACTTGGAAAAGGCCGAGTGATACGGGAAGATTTCATTTAGATTATATCATGTCAGACAGAGATTCTGAAATCGGGTTCTGGATTGTAAGGCGTATCCAGGAGCAGATATAGACTCAGATCACAATGTAGTGTTGATGAAGAGTAGGCTGAAGAATCAATTCGCAAAGAAGTGGGATACGGAAGTACTAAGGAATGACGAGTTGAACTTGAAGTTCTCTGGCTACAGATACAGCCATAAGGTATAAGGTCAGTAGGCAGTACAGTTGAGTAAGAATGGACACCTCTAAAAAGAGCAATCACAGAAGTTGGAAAGAGGAACTCTAGTACAACGAAAGTAACTGCGAAGATGCCATGGATAACAGAAGAAATTGTTCAGTTGACCCGTGCAAGAAGGAAGTACAAAAACGTTCAGGGAAATTCAGGAATATAGAAATACCAGTCGCTGAGGAACGAAATAATACGATGTCGAGGAAAGGTAAGACCAAATGGCTGCATGAAAAATGCAAGGCAATCGAAAAAGAAATTACTGTCGGAAGGAGTGGCTAAGCATGTACGAAAGGTAAAATAACCTTCAGTTAAATTAAAAGTAAGGGTGGTAACATTAAGAGGCAACGGGAATTCATCTGTTAAATGCAGAGGGGAGAGCGGATAGTTGGAAAGAGAACATCTTAACTCCTTGAGAAGGAAGAAACAGGAGACGATTTAGAAGAGGTAGGGGATCCAGTATTAGGATCATAATCTAGGAGACGTTGGATGACTTACGATTAAATAAGGCAGAATGGATAGATAACATTTCAGCAGAATTTCTAAAATCATTGAGGGGAAGTGGTACAAAATCGGCTATTCACTTTGATGTATAGAATGTATGAATCTGGCGACATACCATCCGACTTTCGAAAAAAATAATATTCACACAATTCCGAAGATTGCAGGAGCTGACAAGTGCGAAAATCATCGTACAATCAATTTAACAGCTGATGCATCGAAGTTGCCGACAAGAATAGTATACAGAAGAATGGAAAAACAATTGGGGATGTGTACGGTGGCAGTCAGTTTGGCTTTAGGAAAGATAGAGGCACCAGAGAGGTAGTTCAGATGCCGCTATTGATAATGGAAGCAAGACTGAAGAAATATCGAGACACGTTTCTAGGATTTGTCGAAGCGGAACAAGCTTTCGACAATGTCAAATGGTGAAAGATGTTAGAAATTCTGAGGAAAATAGGGGTAAGCTGTAGGGAGAGATGGATAATATACAATATGTACAAGAGCCGAGAGGGAGTAATAGAAACGGACGACCAAGAACTAAGTTCTCGGATTAGAAACGCTGTAAGACAGGGATATAGTCTTCCGCCTTACTCTTCAATCTGTACATCGAAGAAGCACTGATGGAAAGAAAAGGAAGGATCAGGAGTGGGATTAAAATACAAGGTGAAAGGTCACTGATGACATTGCTGTCCTGAGTGAAAGTGAAGATGATTTACATGATCTGCTGAATGATATGGCGAATCTAATGAGGACAGAATATGTTCTGAGAGTAAATCGAAAAAATATGAAAGTAATGAGAAGCAGAAGTAATGAGAACGGCAAGAAACTTAATATCAGGGCTGATGGTCATGAAGCAGAGGAGGAGTTAGTTACTTTTACTGTCTAGGCATCAAAATAAACAGTGACGGACGGAGGAAGGAGGACATCTAGCACTGACCAAAAGGGCATTTCTGACCAAGAGAAGTCTACTAGTATCAAACGTAGGCCTTAACTTGAGGAAGACATTTCTGATAATGTACTTTTGGAGCACAGCGTTGTATGGTAGTGAAAAATGGTCTGTGGGAAAACCGGAACAGAAGAGAATCGAAGCATTTGTGACCTGGTGAAAATTGGTGGACTGATAAGGTATAGAATGAGGAAGTTCTGGGCAGAATCGGAGATCAATGGAATGTGTGGAAAACACTGACAGGGAGAAGGGACAGGATGACAGGTCATCTGTTAAGACTTCAGGGAATGACGTGCATGATACTAGAGGGAGCTGTAAAGGGTAAAAACTGTAGACAGAGACTGGAATACATCCAGCAAATAATTGAGGACGTACGTTGCAAATTCTTCTCTGTGATAGAGCTTCTACAGCTGGAAGCACAGGCCCATGGTTGGAACGGGGCAGAATGAATTTCTGTATTGAGGTGATAAATGTTGCTCTCTCATTCGAACGTATTTTCTTAGTAGCGTTTGACGTGGTACGAATCTTCCATGACACTGAGGATATTATGTGTGAAAAGATACGTTGTAGCTGAAGGTGTCTCATATATTACGTCGATATGATCTTTTAACTAGCACAATTTTAGATCGTGAAGTAAAAGAACCTGTAGCCAGAAGCAATCGATTAAGTGAAGTTCGAGTGTTTGCAATCAATCTTTGATTTTCAGAAATAGCGGAGAATTTATCAGACATGACAGTTTATAAAGTTCTTCCTAAAAAAAGCCATAGAGTGATTTGAAACAGTGTCACATATACCTGCAGGAGATTGTATTGTTCAAAATCGTGAGAAAAATTCCTTTAATTTCGAGGCCTGTTCAGAAAGTAAGCTCCGATTGATTGCCAAATTGAAACCACAGTGAACATCAGAAATGTTTTACTTGTAACAATTAGCTACACCTTTCAGCTACTTCTCTACGTAGTCGCCGTTCTGACTTAGACTTTTGTCATAGCGTTGTACCAACCTTTCAATAGCCTCATCATAGAAGGCAGCCGCCAGTGCTTTCCGCCAATCCTCCACGCTGGCCTACACCTCGTTGTCTGTGTCAAAATGTCGTCTTCAAAGACAGCGGTTCATGTGACCAGAGATGAAACTCAGGGGGAGACAATTGCGGACTGTATTGTGGGTAATCTAACATTTCCATTTGAAAACGATGCAGGAGCATCTTCATTGCCCCTGCAGAATGCGGCTGAGAATTGTCGTGAAGACGAAACAGCACGACAGTTATGTAATGTTAGCTGCATAGCTTCAGGCGAAATTTCTCACCAGGCCCTCGTACTTGGCGGCAGACACTATTTTCTAGACATCTTTACGCACTCACTGCGAGCTCAGAAATGAGAAGAGCGACGTGATGCTAACTGGGGTTATACTAGAGACACTACCCAACACATCTGTGCAAAGCTTTATCGGATTTTCAAAGTCGTTTCCATTTCGCGACCGATCGGAGCTTACTTTCTGAACGCCCCTCGTATATGTCCAGAAACCAACAGACGCATCAGGTTCACTTCAGTATCAATGTATGAGCAGGAATTGTCGGTGACAGACACATAGGGCCATGCACATAACTGAGTAGGTTATAAGGTGCTATGTCTCACCGACGTCTACGCGATGAAACACCAGCGCTGTAGGAGAACGTTACACTTGCAGAAATGCAACGATTGTGGTTTATGCACATTGTGCGTCTTACGATTTTCTACAGATCGTGCCACAACGCCTTACCACAATGCTTCTTGAGTGGTGTATTAGCCAAGAGTGTCTGGTAGTATGGCCTCCCCGTTCACCGGACCTGAATTGGTTGGGTTTACGGCTATGGGGGTATTTAAAGGCACTGGCGTACTCTCAGTTCATAGAAAATGAGCGTTTGTTACAAGGGCTTGTGGCGCAATCCGAATAGAGCCAGGTGTGTTTGAAAGATCACGTGATTCCCCGCGAAGAAGGCTAAAGGACGTGTAAGGATGTTTGCTAATCACATGCAGCTCTTCCTGTGGTGTCGGACGGGAATGAAAGGACAGATTGGCCCATATCGCAACACGTACTAGTTTGTGGACATATCATTCCACCAACTTTTCATCTAGTTTTTCCAGTACTACCTTCTGCCGCAATATGTAGGACTTTTCTTTGAAAATCCTGTATGAAATAACATGAAAGGCTCACACTCCCGAGATTAAACGTATTTATTCCTGGCTCTAACTTGTATTAGACAGATACAGGGTCAGCTATGGTTTTTGTAAAAGGATCTACACTGACGGGAAAAAAAATATCGCAACACCGAGAAGGAGCCATGCGGCATAAACGAAAGTTGGTATGCGTGTTTCTGCATGTGAAAGGTGATATCTGTTGCAATTTCGCACCAGTCGCAGAAAAGTGGTGCTATTAGCGCCACTGTGAAGATGAAAGTCAGATTTGCTTCAAATGCACGCTATAACGGTCGTGAACCTTTGAGACAGGATGTAATAAGTCAAGAATGCCGTGCTTTGGCTGGCGTTGGTGCAGTGTGTAGGTTTCTGCCAGTCCGTATCGTTTGGTTGGTATGGGTGCGTTGTTTACCTTCTTCTCGTCTTGACTGGCGCCACTCGGTCCTCTAGTGGCATCAGGGGCGCTTATCGATATGTAGTTCTGCTGCCCTATCTTTGGGGCGATCTCGTTTTTCTTCTGTGTGGTGTGAGTGGGGAGTTCGGTTTGGGACGAGGAGTAGCGAGGTCCGAGCAGAGCGGCAACATGCTGGGACTGCTGGCGGCGTGCATGAACTGCCGGATCGAAGGGCAGTGGTCACGAGGCTTCACGACCTCGGCGAAAACGGATCCTACATGTTTAAGTTGAGTGGCTATCTTCTGGTAAACCTTCCGGGATGTAAGGTCGTGGTCCATGAAACTCTTCAGCTCCTAACGTTTCGTGCAGAGCTGCGCTGGACATCTTCAGAGGGGTGTTTCTCCTCCGGTGAGTCTTGCCGACTGACGGGTCGGACGTCTGAGAGTGACTTATATATCGTAGAAAGTGGGCGTGACCAGAGTTACACACGATATGCAGAGATAATCTTTGTCAAAGATAAAACTTAACTATCAATCGTAATCTCGTCACGGATTAAACTGTCTAGCAATTCTGTAGTGCTACTGTCCAAATATCACTAAGTTTCATGGTCTCTTCTTTCCGATTAAAATTATCCCTATGTTTATATATTTCAATTGCTTCTCTACAAAGCCGTGGGTAACAGTTCGTCGTCGTAGATAAAATTTTTGTTTCGGAAAATCTCACTTGATGATTTCGTGACTGAAAAGAATGTTCTGCTACAGCCCCGATTTATCTGTTTTTCCTAATCGGCAATGGCTTCTGTGTTCTTTTAACCGTGTATCTGAAGATGTCCAGCGCAGCTCTGGACGAAACGTTAGGAGCTGAAGAGTTTCATGGACCACGACCTTACATCCCGGAAGGTTTACCAGAAGATATGTCATCCGGTCGTGAAAGCCTTCACACTATAATAAGTTGAGTGCATTGCACTTCACTTAGAGAAACCTCCACCATTGCGAAATCTCGCTATTCTCCAATTAATTGGGTTCGTGTTGCTGCTCGTAGTGTTGTCGAGGCGAAATGCAGGGAGTGGAGTACCTGGGATAGGCGGATCTGATCTGAGCTTCTAATTACTATTTACATTTTGAGCTTCTTACATTTTTAAATTCAACCGGCGGTATTTTTCAGTCTTGTGGTCGCTAACGCCCCAGTTACCTGCCCTGGGGGTTAGTGTATGTAACGGCAGGTTAGATTAGATTAGATTAGATTAATACTAGTTCCATGGATCATGAATATGATATTTCGTAATGATGTGGAACGAGTCGAATTTTCCATTACATGACATAATTAGATTAATTTAACAACATACTTAAGTTAATATAACAACTTTATTTTTTGTGTTTTTTTGTTTTTCTTTATTTTTTATTTTTTTTATTTTTTTAATATTTTTGTTATTTTTTTCTTTTTTTTCTTAATTTATATCTAAAAATTCCTCTATGGAGTAGAAGGAGTTGTCATTCAGAAATTCTTTTCATTTCTTCTTAAATACTTGTTGGTTATCTGTCAGACTTTTGATAGTATTTGGTAAGTGACCAAAGACTTTAGTGCCAGTATAATTCACCCCTTTCTTTGCCAAAGTTAGATTTAATCTTGAATAGTGAAGATCATCCTTTCTCCTAGTATTGTAGTTATGCACACTGCTATTACTTTTGAATTGGGTTTGGTTGTTAATAACAAATTTCATAAGAGAGTATATGTACTGAGAAGCTACTGTGAATATCCCTAGATCCTTAAATAAATGTCTGCAGGATGATATTGGGTGGACTCCAGCTATTATTCTGATTACACGCTTTTGTGCAATAAATACTTTACTACTCAGTGATGAATTACTCAAAAACATGATGCCATATGAAAGCAATGAGTGGAAATAGGCGTAGTAAGCTAATTTACTAAGATGTTTATCACCAAAATTTGCAATGACCCTTATTGCATAAGTAGCTGGACTCAAACGTTTCAGCAGATCATCAATGTCTTCCAATTTAATCTCTCATCAATGGACACACCTAAAAATTTGGAATATTCTACCTTAGCTATATGCTTCTGATTAAGGTCTATATTTATTAATGGCGTCATACCATTCACTGTACGGAACTGTATGTACTATGTCTTATCAAAATTCAGTGAGAGTCCGTTTACAAGGAACCATTTAGTAATTTTCTGAAAGGCAGTATTGACAATTTCATCAGTTATTTCTTGTTTGTCAGGTGTGATTACTATACCTGTATCATCAGCAAAGAGAACTAACTTTGCCTCTTCATGAATATAGAATGGCAAGTCATTAATATATAATAAGAACAACAAAGGACCCAACACTGACCCTAGTCGAACCCCATTCTTCATAGTTCCCCAGTTTGAGGAATGTGCTGATCTTTGCATGTTATGAGAACTACTTATTTCAGGGTATGTTTAGTCGCCTTGCCGCCGCTGTCCGATGAGGCGTGTAAGTTTGACAGCTTCTTGATTGTAGGTTGGGTGCGTTCTACCTTAGTTGTATTCATTCCTTCATGTTCCGGGTGCTCTAACCACAGTATTCTGCGGGCGGAGCCCAGATCGCCTGTTCCAGCTTTGGCGTAATTTTACATCTTGTATTTTTTTCGTTGGAGGTCAGGTAGTCTCACCTACATTATCATTGGTCGCTCGTTAGACTGCCACTAGTCCGAGTTACCATCTTGTGATCTGAATACAACTCTTGGCTTCTTTTCTCTTCACTCGCGAAAGGGTTTTCGGTGTGACCCACTCAGAGGTCGATTCCTGGGCACCGTCTGTCCCTGGCCCTTGTGTTTCAATTTATTATTGTATTATTAAGTTACCATCATTTGTCTCACCTGTTTGGTAACCTGTTGTTTGTTTTTTAAATTAACTTTTGCTATACCATTAGCCGTTTGACAGTATATTTGTTAAATTTTTGATAATTGCCATTTTCACGTTAAAGGCCTTCAGCTCTGACAGTGGTTACTCGCCTTAAATTTCTGATTGAGATCACATTGTATTATTTGCTGGCTGTATTTTATGTATATATGTTATATTTTTTATAATTACCATTCTGGCGTTAAAGGCCTTCTGCCGTGATTGTGGATACTTGCTTTAAAATTCTGATTGCGACCACATTGGGTTGCTTTGAAAAATTATTTACTAAAATAAATTAGTGAAATTGGGTAACAAACTAATAGTAATTGATTTGGGTTCCGTCCACAATCATAACCCATTGCTGATTCTTTCATTACCAGGTTTCAGCGACAAGGACGCCATTATCAACAGCTCACTGAGCTTGAATGAGATAGTGTGAAAAGGCTACGAGGAGCCATATGCTACATGTGCTATAACACAAAAAGACTTGGCAGGATTGTAGCCACGGTGGTCACAGGGAATGCCCGGTCGCAAGAAGACCGGGCTCCGGACTGTGGTATGGCACAGCCGAGGGAAAGTCCGTGGGTCTGGCGCATCCACTGCATTTGCTGCGGAAATTTGAGCAGCAGCTGGAATCACAGTGACACGATAAACTGTTAGAAATCGGTTACTTCACGAAAAGCTCCGAGCTAGACGCCCTGAAGGATTCATTCCACTGACCCCAAACCACCGCCATTTGCGACTGCGGTGGTGTCCAGCGAGAAGCCACTGGAGGACAGGGTTGAGGCCTGTTGTGTTTCCTGATGAAAGCTGGTTCTACCTCAGTCCAGTGACGGCCGTGTATTGGTTAGAAGGAGGCCGGTTACGGGCTGGCAACCAACCTGCCTGGGTCCTAGTCGCACTCGACCTACACATGGAGCTATGGTCTGGAATGCGATTTCGTGTGACCGTAGGAGCACTATCGTGGTTATCTCACGCAACCTGATTGCGAATTAGTATGCCAGTCTGATGATTCGACCTGTTGTGCTCCCATTCATGGTGGTGCTTTCTAACTGGCTAACGCTCGCCCACACAACCCTGTTGTAACCCAACGTGCTCTACGTTGGCCTGCTTGTTCACCAGATCTGTCTCCAGTCGAGATCATGCAGGACATCATCCGAAGAAATCTCTAGCATCATACAGAAACAGCACTGACCGTCCCTGTGCCGACCGACCAAATGCAGCTGGCATGGAACTCCATTCCACAAACTGACATACGGCACCTGTGAAACACAATGAATGCACGTTTCCATTATTTTCTTCAACAGTCTGGCGATTACACTCGTTATTAATGTACCAGAATTTCACATATGCAATGGTTTCTCTATGCTTACATTAACCTGTGATCTTGCAACGTTAATCATTTAAATATGTAAAATGTTTTTTTTTTCATTCCAGTCTTTTATCACAATATCAATTATTTAGAAGATGACCGTTTCCAGTCCTCAGACCTTTTCTACACCAAGATCTGAGGATGGTCATTACGGATTGAAACCGGTCATCGTCTAAAGATTGATATTGTGATCAAAGTCTGAAATAAAAAGCATTTGACAGTATTGGATCACTGTTTGTACACGCGACTATGTCGCAGTTGGTGATTTTAATATGTTACCTAGACAAATGTATTTCCGAAAGAAAATGTGGTCAGAGGGTGCTGGGGACGAAAGCAATACTTTTACATTCATCCCCATCACTCACAAAATAGTATTAGACTGTCGTTTTTTCCTCATTGACGATCAGTAAATCAGGTACAACACTGTCAGAAGTAACAGTGTCTTATTCAATTCCTTTATTTACTTAGTTATTGCATCACAGAAAAATTACGCCATGAAAACGAGTTAGAACGAGTAAAAGAGGATCACCTGCTTCTTTCGCGTATCAAATAGCAGCATATGATGTTAACAAATCAAAAGCGTTTGTAAGTGGGCTGCTTCTGTATTGGCAGCGCTGTGTAGCGCTTTGCATTGGATCTCTGACTGCGCTTTCTTTGTAAGTGACTCTGTGGCTGGTTGGGCTCGTTGTTGGAAGTTAATCGCCAGTAGCGTTGGACAATTAGAAGGTAGTCGCTAGCAGCGATAAAAGTACTTTTGGGCAGTTGAAGGTGAACAGCCAGCAGAGATGGATGTTAAATGTGAGAAATTAGCATTGGTGGAGGGTAGACGTCTGAAGTGTTAGGGTAGCCTAACGATCGGGAAGTATCCGCCTTGGAGATTGAAAATTATTCATGGTTATATATCTTTGTACTGGATATCAATGACGCTTTATATTCGTGTTTGAACTGGATGTCACATTATTAAGGTAAAAAATACATTATTTGGTTTGCAACAAAATCTTTCCTTTGCTAACCACATGCTTATTAGTAGTTAGTGGCCTTAGTAATTAGAATCTTTTATTTAGCTGTCAGTATTGACGCTCACTGTATTGCAATAGTACGCGTAATGAAGATTTTTGTAAGCGGATAATGAAATGTAGAGGTTATTATTGTCAGGATTGCTTCTTATTCAAGGCCATTCTTTTGTATTAATTATTTGAAGTCAGGTTGTAATTTCTTTCTTTTTTTTCTTTTTTTTTTTTTTTTTTTTTTTGAGCAGTCAGGTTGCGCTGAGCTAGAGTATTGTGGGTCAGTGTTGACATGATAAGAAAAAGTAAAGAGAAAGTAGGTTTAGTACGTTCAGTTTTACTCAACTGTTTCAGAATCAAATAAAGTAGAAGTTTCGTCTTCTCAGTCATTCAGCAATTTAAGTACAGATTCACAAATTTAAATAAAGAAGTTTCACGTTAAAACAGGAGCAAAGGAAGACAAGGTGCGCCACGTGGCGTTTCATCGGTACATTATTAAGGAAGAGGAGTGTATGAATGATAGAGTTGTGTTTTGCTGAACAAGAAAAAAATAACAGCTGAGTATGTGATTGATGTTTCGGCGGTATTTTACATACTTTGTCCTAAGGATATCCGTAAAGTAGCTAATGAACTGGCGAAGATAAACGGTACAAAAGTTTCATCGACTTGGGTAGACAGCCAAACAACTGGTGGAGAGTGGTTTTCACCATTCTCGAAGAGGAATCCCCAGTTGTGAGTTGCGTCCCCTCAACTCACATGTCTCGCATGAGCAACGAGTTTGAATCCAACAGATATGAACGGTTTTTGTGACGACCTGGCTAAGGTTATGGGCACATACCAGTTCGCTCCTTGGAATCTGTAATATGGACGAAAGAAGTGTCACTACTCTTCAGAAGCCGAAGAAGATTGTTGCTAAACGGGGAATAATACAGGTAGGACAGGGGCGTATTTGTCACAGTTGCTATTGCTATCAGTACTCAAGGTAGCAGTACTGTCCCTCTCTTTGAATTCCCTAGCTCGAGGTATTACGACCATTTTGTTCGAGATGGTCCTACTAGTTGCACTCGAGCAGCAAATGCGAGTGGTTCGATGCAAGATGAAGAATGTTTGGCGTTATTGCCATCTTTTGAAACAAAATGCTGAACCAACTCATGAGAATATGTGTTTGCTGCTTCTTGACAATCACGAATCTGCTATATCCGTCAGAAGCCAGAATTTTTGTAAAATAAAGGGATTGTTATCCTGTCATTCTTACCACACTGTACGCAGAGGATGGAGCCCCTAGACAGTTCACTATTTGGTTGGTCTAAAAATATGTTCAGTGCGTTTGCCAGCATCTGGATCGAAGACATCGAAAAAGGCAGTTCCATTTATGACACCCCTAGGGAAGCTCTTACACTTGCTGTAACTCCCAAAACAATTGGAGCGGGTTCAAAATGGCTCTGAGCACTATGGGACTTATCTGCTGTGTTCATCAGTCCCCTAGAACTTCGAACTACTTAAACCTAACTATCCTAAGGACATCACACACATCCATGCCCGAGGCAGGATTCGAACCTGCGACCGTAGCGGTCGCGCGGTGCCAGACTGTAGTGCCTAGAACCGCTCGGGCACTCCGGCCGGCCAATTGGACCAGGCGTTTACTGCAGAAGCTTAGTGTCGTTCAATAGGAATGTGTTCAGTGATATCGATCAGGCCCTCTCTGCTGACATTGACTCCCAACATTACAGACTTCTAAGTTTAAAAAGCAGCAGCTCGAGATTGCAACAGCATGAAAAACTTGAAGAAACGTCAGAAGATGAAGATAGCTAGTGTCTTGTATGTCTCTGACCTTACCGCCACAGTCGTCCCAAAGAGAAGTGGATTTAGTGTTAGCAATGTAAGACCTCATGTTGCTTGTTCAATGTCCTATGTTGGTAGTTTAGCTTAAGTTAACCTGTAAATAATTTTGATGATAAAATTAAGATTTACTTAGTACTTTCCTAAGGTATCTGTGTTGCTATCGTTCATAGGGGATGAAAGTAACACATACACTGATTCTTGGAAATAGATTTCCCAAATACAAATTATGTTTAATTTTAGGGAAACTAAATTTTTGTTGGGAAAGCCTCACCAAGCAAACACACTAGTCCGTTTTGTTTCATACATTATTGGGAGATCATAAAAAAATGTAGTATGCAAAATGTTTTATCTGTTCCCTATCGCCGGCCGAAGTGGCCGCGCGGTTTTGGCGCTGCAGTCTGGAACCGCGAGACCGCTACGGCCGCAGGTTCGAATCCTGCCTCGGGCATGGATGTGTGTGATGTCTTAGGTTAGTTAGGTTTAACTAGTTCTAAGTTCTAGGGGACTAATGACCTCAGCAGTTGAGTCAGATAGTGCTCAGAGCCATTTGAACCATTTTTTTTGTTCGCTATCTCTCACACCACCAACTCCAGTACGTTTCATAAATTGCTGGTTGCAGCAAATAAGCAAGGACTTCCATGGAAAATTGTAGTGAAATGCAGGAGGATCTGCCGCGAATTGAAGCATGGTGCAGGGAATGGCAATTGAATCTCAATCTAGACAAGTGTAATGTGTTGCCAATACATAGAAAGAAAGATCGCTTATCATTTAGCTACAATATAGCAGGTCAGCAACTGGAAGCAGATAATTCCATAAATTATCTGGGAATAGACATTAGGAGTGATTTAAAATGGAATGATCATATAAAGTTGATCGTCGGTAAAGCAGATGCCAGACTGAGATTCTTTGGAAGAATCCTAAGGAAATGCAGTCCGAAAACAAAGGAAGTAAGTTACAGTACGCTTGTTCGGCCACTGGTTGAATACTGCTCACCGGTGTGGGATCCGTACCAGATAGGGTTCATAGAAGAGATAGAGAAGATCCAATGGAGAGCAGCGCGCTTCGTTACAGGATCATTTAGTAATCGCGAAAGCGTTACGGAGATGATAGATAAACTCCAGTGGAAGACTCTTGTAAGGGGTCCGTAGGCCCTTACTATACGTTTTGCGACAGCACAGGTCGACAGGACAAACAATCGATAGTGTGCGTCGGGTGGCGAGAGCGAGAGCGAGTGTCGAGTGAGTAGAGTGTGGTACGCGCTGCAGGCCGAGCCGGGTGGAGGTCTGTTGCTGGAATGCAAGACCGTACCGAAAAAGGGAGCGGCCATCGCCGTGGTGTAACCCCTTTGTGTTAGAAATATACGTTAAAGTGAAAAAGTATAATTACTAGTGTGATTCAGTGATATTTTTGTGCCGATATTTGTAATTACGCGTCTACCGCGCCGGTATCATTTGGATTGCAGTGTTGGATTGCAGTGTTGGATTGTAGTGTTGGATTACAATGATTGAAATTGCGTGTGACGATAATGAATAACGAAAGGGCCTGTGCTGAGATTAGCCGTTATTAATTCTGTACGACGAAGGCAGTGGCTGTCTCCTTACTTTGTGTTTTTGTGATGAGTATAGGTTGTTGATTAATGAAGCTGTGTTGTCATTCTTCTTGCCACCAGACATTTTATTATTACAGCATTCGAGAAGGACAAAATGGAATGTAACAACTCCGTAGCAGTCCAATCCGATTGCCAGCCCCATTAGGTACACGGTCACATTAATTAATGTCTGTTTTGGGCTGTTATCAGATCTCGATCAAGCGGGATAAGTAAGTAGATTAAACCGGAGTGTTACACCTTTGGCTTACCGTGAAAGGACAAGTGCAATTTTCGGACGAATCGCAAAGAACAATAGGTAATTTTATCTTATTTAACGCGAAGAAAATATTTTCCAGTGTTGAATCGGGACAGAGCATAAACTTTAAAATCGCGACAAGAAACAGTGCATTTTTTTTTAACAATACGAAGTAATAATATCTTACAATTGTGAATAAACTGTTTTTTTCTTGCCATATTAGATGAGAATAATAGTGTCAATAAACTGTGTTATAATGTGCAAATGCGTAAATCCACACGAAAAACTGTGAAAAGTGAACACCAAAGAAGGACACGTGTGAACATTATCACGACAAACGGGCCAAGACTTCGTCACGAAAGATTTACAGAAGTGTTTAATAGTAATATTGTGACTGAAATTGTTTTTTTGAATAGTGAAAATAGGGCAGCTTCATTAAAAACTTCTCCAACATGAAAAGTGCGGTAGGCTATAACATCTCTTGCATTAAATGCTTCCAAACCAGTAACATTCTTCACTTGATTTCCATCATAACGAACAACAGCAACAGTAATCCAACCATTGCCAGCTTGATGTGCATCTAATTGGGTAAGTGTAAAATTAATAATACAGCCACAAAACACAGATGGACCTTGCAAAATAATCTGTGCTCCTTTGTTAGCAACTTTGACCTCCAGATCTTCTAAGGCCTTATAAACAGTTAGACGCGAACGTCTATATCTTCTCCTATAACGAGGCATCTCAAATAATAGTCCGGAGGTTCTGCACGCGCTGCTGCACGCCGACTGAAGCCGGCTTAGACTGGTTACTCCTTATATAAGTTATGAAGTAGGAGATCCCCAAGTCTCTATTAAAAACTTCTCCAACATGAAAAGTGCGGTAGGCTATAAGATCTCTTGAATTAAATGCTTCCAAACCAGTAACATTCTTCACTTGATTTCCATCATAACGAACAACAGCAACAGTAATCCAACCATTAACAGCTTGATGTGCATCTAATTGGGTAAGTGTAAAATTAATAATACAACCACAAAACACAGATGGACCTTGCAAAATAATCTATGCTCCTGTGTTAGCAACTTTGACCTCCAGATCTTCTAAGGCCTTGTAAACAGTTAGACGAGAACGTCTATATCTTCTCCTATAACGAGGAATCTCAAATAATAGTCCGGTGCTGCTGCACGCGCTGCTGCACGCCGACTGAAGCCGGCTTAGACTGGTTACTCCTTATATAACCCACATGCGCGCCAGAGCCAAAAAGTGCCCGATGATGTCACCGACCACGTCCAACTTGATTCTCAGCGGCCGGCGTTAAGTTAAAACTAGTAACGCCGGCCGGCGCGCATGTGGCTAATATAAGGAGTAACCAGTCTAAGCCGGCTTCAGTCGGCGTGCAGCAGCACCGGACTATTATTTGAGATGCCTCGTTATAGGAGAAGATATAGACGTTCGCGTCTAACTGTTTATAAGGCCTTAGAAGATCTGGAGGTCAAAGTTGCTAACAAAGGAGCACAGATTATTTTGCAAGGTCCATCTGTGTTTTGTGGCTGTATTATTAATTTTACACTTACCCAATTAGATGCACATCAAGCTGGCAATGGTTGGATTACTGTTGCTGTTGTTCGTTATGATGGTAATCAAGTGAAGAATGTTACTGGTTTGGAAGCATTTAATGCAAGAGATGTTATAGCCTACCGCACTTTTCATGTTGGAGAAGTTTTTAATAGAGACTTGGGGATCTCCTACTTCATATCTAACCAGGCATTTTCCTTCAGAACAAGGAATCATCGTAAAATAAGTGAACATGAGAGTGTGTGTCTGTGGATTAATGGTGCAGGAAGATGTGCTAAAGTACAAGCTGTTATGCAGGCGACAGTTCGTGTAGCGACGCAATTGTTGAGTGACATCACACAGACACGTGTAGCAGTTGCGCCAAAGAGCTTCAATCTGCGAGGTGATTTCACACGTCATCCCAAGTACCTGTGCAAAGAGTAGTTCAAGCACAGACGCACTACACCGAGCGCCGTCCCGACATCTAGCAGCCGAACTACAAACTACGCCCGCCTGCAGCGCCACGGAGCGGCCGACGGAGAACTACGACGTCCAGCCACAGTGAGCAGCGCGACTTCACGCGGTTCCAGAGGCAGTACAGCGCCACGCCCACTTCAAACGTCAAAACATCGTGACTCGTGGTAACGTCGGTTGGTGAGTGGAGACGACTGGTTGACATAACATTAAATTGCAATGTGCAGTTTTTGCGGTAAATAAACGTATGTAAACTGAATTGCGTGTTAGGAAAAGTGCCCAATTGCAGTAATTTCCGAAAAGTTTGCGAAAAATACTCTGAAATTGAGCATACTTATTTATGCATACTGCGCTGTCTAAATGATAATTATACAGATATGCTTATTGTTTTTGGGGGATTTTATATGTATAGGTTTTATGAATGGTATGATTTATCTTATTTAAAACATTTTACATAAGCTGTGTATGTGAAAATTGATATTTGAAGTGATTAGGTTTTGAGAGTTGTTATGTTCGATGCTCTTGCATATTGTATCAATTTAGGGATTAATGGAATAATACTTCAGGTACTGTTTGATTAGTTTCATGGTAATTAGGAGTGTTTTGGGTTACTAGAGGTTATTTTATATTACATACCTGTTCATTAAAAATAAAAAAACATGTCTACTGAAGATAAGCAGGTTTGTGAGGCAGTAGCTGAAAGGAAAGGGACAGGACAGGAAGACAGAGATGATTCAGGAATCAGTGATTATGGAGTGTCATTAGATAGCCCATTAGCACATTCAACCAGTTATCCCAAGACACCGGGACAAACGATGAGAAATAAGCCAGTTTCAGAGGGTGCAGATATACGGTCGATGTTGGCAGCCTTGCTAAAAGAAAATAACGCATCACTAAAGGAAGATTTACGAGAATCATTAGAGAAGGGTTTAAAAGAAACTAGAGAGAGGGAAGAAAAGTTCCGCAAATCAGTAGAGAAAAGTTTACAAGAAAACAACGCGTCACTAAAGGAAGATTTACGAAACTCATTAAGGGAAGATTTACAAGAAACTATAGCACAAGAGATCAAAACATCGCAGATGAAGATGGAATGTAGTCTGAAGAAGGAAATGCAGGCGTTACAAGAACGACTGAAGATGGACGTCGACGAGAGAGAGAGGAAGCTACAGAAGAGCATAGACCAAGTCCAGGAAGACGTGGGGAAGATGGAAGGAAAGTTAACAAAAAGATGGAAGACGATATTGAAGAAACGAAAGCCGAATTGGGAGAAAGAATCAACGAAGTGGAAGCAGATTGCAATCATCGAATCGCCGAAGTGACGCAAATGCAGAAACAATGTAATGATGCGGTTAAGGGGATAGGAGATAGGCAAAACCAACTGGCTGTCAATCTGAGAAATGCTATAGCTGTGCAACGAGAAGAAGATAACAAGAGGGTTACAATGGAGGTCAGGCAATTACAACAGGGAGTGCAGCAATTGGAGAGCAAGACAGAAGAAATTGATAAACGAATTAGCAAAGCCACTTTAACCGTTGGGGAAGGTAGAGTAGTTACCTTGATGAGCAGTGATAATCGGTACGTCCAAAATAATACAGGGCAGAAATTTAGACCGAAAGGAGGGTTGCACCCAATGATATTTATGAGATGGTTAAAAGGAGTTTTCCCAGCACATCTTAAAGACTCAGACAAGATTCAATTTGCAATAGATAGAATGGAAGGTGAGGCCTTCACTTGGGGAATCAGGAAGAAGGAAGGGACTACTAGTTATGATCAGTTTGAAGAGGAATTCTTGAAGAAATACTGGTCCAAAAGTCATCAGTGTGTAGCAATTGAGGACCTACTCCATCGCAAGTCACTTAATACATGGAGAGGAACGTTGAGAGAGTTTGCCGAATATTTGTGGGAATTGAACGAGACCTTGGAACAACCCCTGAGTGATGACGTAATGATATCAGCAATAAAAAGAAGAATGAGCCGGAGAATGCAGGAAACTGTATCCGGGAGCCTAATTAAAGATAGGGAGGCCTTGATGGAAATACTGGAACAGTTGGAATCTGTTCGATCACAGGAACACAATCAGGCTAATGATCAAAACCGAGGGGGAAGTAGTGACCCAAGGATACGTTTTAATGGCCCACCAAATTACAGAGGTAGAGGTGGGGGTAATGGACGTAGGAACCATGGCAATGGTCAACAGTTTCACCACAATCATGGGAGAGATGATGATGATGATAATGACAGGAATTATGAGAGAAGAGGTGATAGACAAAGGGATCAAGAGGTACGAATTGAAGAAAGTTAGGTGTAGGGAGCTAGCAACTCTTTTGCTGGTATACCAAGTGGCGACTGGTACACTCCAAGCTGGGTGAGACTTTATTTCTAATTTCAAGTGTCACTCCTCTACCATCTTTCTCTATCCTTAGGTTAAGAAAGTTAGTGAGTAGTAGTTAGGATTGGTAGTGGTCATCCAAGTAATTCAGTCAGGAACCATGTAGTAAATTTATAGTTGACTTAAAATAAGGATAAGTAGTTACTGTTGATGTAGTGTGTGAAGTGTCAAAGAATCAATAAGTTGAAAGCTCAGTTTAGTGTGAGTACATTACAAAATGAATAGTGCCAGAAGTAATAAAATGAGAACCAGATAAGAAAGCTAATGTATACAAAATGTCGTGAGAAGCTAATTGGTCAAACAAGATTTTGTGTAATCTTATAGAGTTGTTTTATGAGACATGAAAAGGTCAACTGTGGTAAGAAAATTGAAGTAGTGTATCAGCTTGTAAGTAGATGAACATATAAAGAAACAAAACATGGGGAGATAGTTGCTCGAATAAATGATGTGAAATAATGATGTATATTGAGTATGAGATGTTTGAAGTATTGAAGCATATGGAGGATTGATTAGGTTGAAGATATATATGTATTTGCAGTTGAAGTTGGTGTTAAGTTATGTGTAATGAAGAGTATGGAGTATGAGATGTTTGATATATTGAAGTATGTCATTTAGCACATGAGCAGCATCTGTTTGCAAGTTATTTGTAGGTATACATGTTTATCTGAAGTATGCTGATAAAACAAAGTGTAACTAATGAATAATTAGTAATTCATGTATCCAATTAGCTATCAGAGTCAATTATGGTTATATGTAGGTTAAGCTTTAGAAGCAGGATTCTGGCACTGAGTAATGAATGACAAATATCCATATAGTGGATTTGAATTAAAGTGAATATAACAGGAAATATTGTACCTCTCATCTAAGCTTTCTTGATAACAATTCACATATGGCAGTAATGTTTGGCAAAATGAAATGATCAGTAGTTTAAAATTTTTCATTGGGTGACCACATTAGTTGTAGTGTTGCAAATAATTATGTAAGACATGCTTAGTGGTACAATGTAGCATTTAAATTTATGGAATCTGTAATGAACAAGTTGTGAATTTCTTCCTTAACGTTTATAAGTGTTGGCCAAGTGAGTTATAAATTAGAGTGGTAGTAGTATGGACGGCACAAACCCCGCTGAAAGGACGGCATACCAAAGGGTAGCTGGCATTCAATGTATAAATGTCATATTTTGTCTCATTTTCAATTTGCTTGTGTTAAAGATTTAAATAAGTTGTGAATTCCTTCCTTAACTTTTATAAGTGTTGGGCAAGTGAGTTATAAATTAGAATGATAGTAGTATGGACGGCACAAACCCCGCTGAAAGGACGGCATACCAAAGGGGTAGCTGGCATTCAACTAGTTTCTTTTCTTGTCTTTGCTATAGCAAGTTATAACAGATATGTAGTTAATGACTCGTAATAACCTTCGAAAGTGAAAAGTTTTTGGAAATTTTTGGTAAGATAAGTTTATAAAAAATATTTACCATGCTATGTTAAGTAAGTAGGATTGATGTTGTGTGTTATTTGGACAATGCCATATTTTTGAGATGTAATAACTTTTTGTAGAATATTATTGTAGAGGCAGCCCACTACCGGAGTCAAGGATCTTCTTGGTGATTGCAATTTCATTACTTATTTGCACTGTGTGTTTTGTTCATATGTAGTGATGTCTAATTCCCTAACCTATTCTTTTACGCCTGTGGCTTCAAAGAAGTTTTCGAGGGCGGGGATGTAAGGGGTCCGTAGGCCCTTACTATAAGTTTTGCGACAGCACAGGTCGACAGGACAAACAATCGATAGTGTGCGTCGGGTGGCGAGAGCGAGAGCGAGTGTTGAGAGAGTAGAGTGTGGTACGCGCTGCGGGCCGAGCCGGGTGGAGGTCTGTTGCTGGAATGCAAGACCGTACCGAAAAAGGGAGTGGCCATCGCCGTGGTGTAACCCCTTTGTGTTAGAAATATACGGGAAAGTGAAAAAGTATAATTACTAGTGTGATTCAGTGATATTTTTGTGCCGATATTTGTAATTACGCGTCTACCGCGCCGGCATCATTTGGATTGCAGTGTTGGATTGCAGTGTTGGATTGTAGTGTTGGATTACAATGATTGAAATTGCGTGTGACGATAATGAATAACGAAAGGGCCTGTGCTGAGATTAGCCGTTATTAATTCTGTACGACGAAGGCAGTGGCTGTCTCCTTACTTTGTGTTTTTGTGATGAATATAGGTTGTTGATTAATGAAGCTGTGTTGTCATTCTTCTTGCCACCAGACATTTTATTATTACAGCATTCGAGAAGGACAAAATGGAATGTAACAACTCCGTAGCAGTCCAATCCGATTGCCAGCCCCATTAGGTACACGGTCACATTAATTAATGTCTGTTTTGGGCTGCTATCAGATCTCGATCAAGCGGGATAAGTAAGTAGATTAAACCGGAGTGTTACACTCTGCAGGGGAGACGCTCAGTAGCTCGCTACGGGCTCTTGTTGAAGTTTAGAGAACATACCTTCACCGAAGAGTCAAGCAGTATATCGCTCCTTCCTACGTATATTTCGCGAAGAGACCATGAGAATAAAATCAGAGAGATTAGAGCCCACACAGAGGCATACCGACAATCCTTCTTTCCACGAACAATACGAGACTGGGATAGATGGGGGAACCGATAGAGGTCCTCAGGTTACCACCCGCCACACACCGTCAGGTGGCTTGCGGAGTATGGATGTAGATGTAGATATAATCAGGCCAAATAACTTTTATTGAATTCTGCGCTACTTCAAAATGACACACATACGAGTAAAATGATTCAAATGGCTCTAAGCACTATGGGACATAACATCTTGAGGTCATCAGTCCCCTAGACATAGAACTACTTGAACTAACCTAAGGACATCACACAGATACATGCCCGAGGCAGGATTCGAACCTGGGACTGTAGCAGCTGCGCGGTTCTAGACTGAAGCGCCTAGAACCGGTCGGAGACAATGGCCGGGTGATGTTTTTCCTTGGTTGCAAGGGTCGGCTGCTCAGGCACTTTCTGGAACGAGGCACCACACTTAACGCACACTGGCTCGTGGACAGTTTGCAAAATTTGAAGACTGACGCAAAGTTCAAAGGCCCATGAATGTTGAAGGACGGCATATTCTGTTACCAAGGTTGTTTCGTCTACGGTGCGCTAGTTTCGCTGGGAAGCCCTTACACACCCTCCGCTAAGTACCGCTCGCTCCACGCTATTTCTATATTTTTGGAGTCCTGAGGAAGGATGTTCAACGCCGTCGACTTGCTTCCGACGAAGGGATGCAACCCTGGGTACAGTCACACAACCGCATATTCCACGAAGGTCTTGCCTCACAGTAGGATAAATGTATTAACAGTTATGGCGATTACTTTTGGAATAGTGAACAATTTACTCACTTTTTTTCCATCTGCCTCTTTTACGTTTGATTGCACCGTACACAATGGACAGTCGGGAACATGAGGACACATTGGCTCATATCTCAACAGGTCACAGATATTGGTTTCTAGATATATATTATCACCTGAAATTTTTTTCTAGTAGTGACCAGTCCTACCTCTGGTGGAAATGTGACACTTCTTTAAAAATGCTGAATAAATATGGTCATATAAATAACATTTCACCAGTACACGATAATGTAAGATTATTTATTACGAAGAAGCACCTAGTTTCAAAGTAGCGATATTTCTACTTATTTTGCTACGTTAAACACAGCGATAATGAAACCATTTATAGTGTATAGAAATGATAGTTTATTCATAATACACTAACAAGATTTAGGTTCTAAGGTTCAATTTTCTGTATACTTTGACTCGTTCCAAATCACTGAGGGAGTGACGAGATCTGTGTAACACGACGAATGAAGAAATATATTAATCTGATTATGTCGTACTGAAGGTTCTGGTACGTTGCTGTGAGAGAAATGAATAGAGGATGGATGTAACGAAAAGTCTTCTTTTCACCGAAAGTCACTATGTAATGTACAGCGACAGAGTTTCGGCAAAGCAGCAATCACCTCTAGAACGTGCAATGCTGTAGCAGGACATTCACCAAGCGCTCTGCATGAACATTGTACGTTCCGAAAGAAACCACTGCACGCTTGAAATAAATAACCGAATGATATTGGTCGTTCACTGTACTGGCGAACAAAAATTATTTTATATCCATCACTGAGGGTAGCCTCCAAAATCAGTTAACGGCCTTCATGACAAAATGAAAAAATTACTTATGAAAGCTTAGAATGATTTAAGGATCATAAAAATTATAATATGGATTAGTATCAGGGTCTACACTCGCTTGCTGGCTTACTAAATTTAGTTCTCGAAGCAGGTGACACTTATCTTTCTTTCTGTGTTAGTGCGCAAGCCACATTCTTAATGCACGTGCGTTTCGCGTCAAAAGACAGAACTATAGAACTTTTAAAAGTATCTTAGTTGCCTTATAGTACTTGTAGTAACAAAATCCATTAATATGAACAGTTGCTGAAACGCAGTGGATATCGCTCGGCGCGACGCAGTCGTGTTTGCTGTTCGCACCGCCAGATGGCAGCACTGCACGAGAGGAGCGCCTGTTTCACGTCCGCTGAGCTTAATGTTGTCTCGACAGAGCGATCTGCACTCCACGCATCCACAGTAATTGTCTGCCCCAGCGAATGTCCATTTTACGGTACGTCGCCTGCTCGGGACGGGTTTCCCAGAGATAATGACTAATTCTGCTGAAACTGATCAACCTAGGCAGCAGTCCTACAAACCCCACAGGCACTTCTGCTTTCACGGTGTGACACTTGTAATTTAATCGGAACATAAACACGGTTCTTTTATTTGCCGGTATTTTATTTAATTTTTTTTTAACTTACGACAGAAGGCCATCTGATTTGCAACTACATTTACATCTACATGTGTACCTTCATCCACTCTCCACAGGTCAGCTTATGGTTTGTGGTGGATGGTATTTCGTATACCACCACCACTTCCCCCTTTCCCGTTCACCTCTTTCCTACTCCGTTCGCATATGGTGTTCGGACAAGCTGTTTAGCTGTTACAAAGTTATGACCAGGTTCTCACTTACAACATGTGAAGGCATTGCTAATTACGCATATAAAATTTTTTTTTCGTGTTTTTATTTAGATTTCAATTCTTTTTCTTTTGTTCATATGGGCATTTTTAATTGTGATTATGTAACATTCTACTGTGGTTTTTAAATGTAAAGATGTAATTGTGATTATTTCGTTTGCCAATGGATAAACATGTTTCTTGCTTTGTATCTGTGGTAAAGTTCCTAAAGTTCTCTATTGGAATATTATTAATTGTGAAAAATGCAGTCAATAACATTTATAAGGATTTATGTAATTTACGATAACGATATAACATCTATAGACAGGGGACAGCGATAGTGATATCGAGAGTTGTAAGGTTGTTGCGTAGTAGAGGGGAAGGTGGATGGCGTGTCTGTGAAGCGTGCGCGGGAAAAATAGTACTGTGTTCCCCGAAAAGCATACGTAATTGTATGGACAGTGATACCGAACTATCAGATTGTTAATTCTCTTTACCACTGCGGTATGTAATGCCATCGCCAGCGAACTTTAAGAGCAAATAAACCGGACTGTGAAAGTGCCGCTAACATTACTTTGTTGTGGCCGACACGAACTGTGCCTTTATTCGCATGAACTTTGCTGGTATTGGTTTTGGATGGTGGAACTGTTGTATGTCACAATCAAGCCATGAAAGTGAATACTAATTAACTGTACAATATAAATGGCTTTCAGTGACGTTGTCGATGTTTGAAATGCGAGAACAGAGTGGACATTGTTTACGGTGTGCTTCACATACATGAACAATTGTATGAACTGTGTATTTGTGGCTAAGACTATATGAATGTGACGAACCGTGTAATTATAGACGATAGCGTCACGGACAGTGCATAAAGTGTAAAAACGAGCGATGTCTACGTCACGTACTTTGAAAGAGAGGACATGACAACAACGTTCTATACTGGCGTCTTGTGGTTTGTTAATCACCACGGGGTTAATGATACAGCTGTGCCGGAACTTTATTTGCGTTTCGCCGGAGAAGATTGACCAGCGGAACTGTCTGTATCCTGCTCTCATTATCGTAACGCCGACATCGTGCTGCCTAACGCAACGCTTCGTATCCAACAAAAAGTTAAGGCATTTCGCTGAACGCTATCCCCTGACCTAGAAACTTTCTTTCTCTATTAAATGTATAAGAATTACAGACTCTGTTTAATTAAATTCTGTGTTTAGTTTGTTTGCTTTCTGCTAACGAAAATAAAATTACAATCAGTGAATTAAAAGTTGCCTGGTAGTCATTGTTGAAACACCAGTAAATATAAACTTCTTCCTCTCATTACGACTAATTCTCCTTGAATGTCAAAATTATTGTAGTTATTTTATGTAGTTTTATGTATTGTTATGACACTAGATATATGACAGTAACTAATAAGAGTATTTTGTCGCGAAATATGGCTTCGCGCGAAAATTACGGCGACTGCCATAATTGCTTGAGTTCTGACCAATAATGTATAAGCTGCTATTCCCGTATTGGTGTTTTTCCTGACGTGAGCGGGAATTATAAATGTCAGCTGTCAAATCACGTAGTGACTCTTTACGCAGTAATAAAAGTTTTTTGATATTGTATTGCTACGAGTCGAAGTATTAAGAGACACTGGTTATACTCAAAAGTGGGTAGATGTATGGTGAAACCCCCCAGTGTTCATGCGATTGTTAACTGTATTGTGTGTGATTCACGAAATTTTGCCACTTTTTCTAATTCCTTTGAAGTTTCAGACAATATATACACAATTTTGTCGGTTCAGGTTAATTTCAGAGCAGTATCTCGTGAATATTAGAGTTTTCAGTTCATAAACAAAGTGGGATCGTGACCAATTGAGAAGTGTGACAAAGAGTGTGGTTTTCCAACTAGAATTTTGGATGACTTCACAGTTCAGATTTTGATAATTATTTTCCCTGTCGGTTGAGGTCATCACAAACAGTACAGTATAGATTTCAGTCTTATAGTTTGCACTATGCAATTGCCTGTTGTCACAGTGCATTAGAGCAGGAAGCGCTAGGATTTTCTGGCCCTGGAGAAGCGTTCTTTGGTCCCTCTCCTAAGTTTTTTGTTTTAAACTCCGATTTTTCTTTCGGGTAAAGTCAGAAAATTTCAACTCAAATATCAGAGAACGTCTTTTTAAGAAGCTTTTTATAATGCTCTCAGCTTACATGAAACAGACACTTTACAAAATTATATTTTCCTTTTTAGCTTTTTCAGATACTGGCATAATCTAATTAGTAGGCTAACTCTGATTCTATTACGACCATAGATAATTCAACGGGCCTTTCTTATCACATTGTTTCTCAAACAATTGTTAACTTTTGCAAAGATGCTGAATGACCGCTCTGCTTCGGTAACAGCAACAGACAAAATGCTGGAAGTCTGTACGGCTACCATTATATGTGGAAATAAGTTATTAAAATTGCACTTATTGAGAGCGTTGAGAAGATGCAGAGGGGGAAATCGCTCAGACCCAAAATTAGCTGCATGAATCCTTTCTAACGGCAAAATTTCTTCCACCAGATCCTCCTTTTAACCTATACGCTGTAGAAAACTGTTAACAGCGTAGAATCTTCTTGGCTTATGTAGTTCCATAAGAAACCAAATTTGTTGTTTATGGCAATATGCCTTATAGTTAAGTTTCCTACAGCTTAATCTAGAATAACAAGGAAAACATTTAGTTTAAAACAGTCTTCTGGTCTCGTGTTAAAAACTTCTTCTGATGTTCCATCTACAGAGCGTTTTCTTTTTCCACTCTGTTTCTCTGTGTCGTGAATAATTACACAGAAGTCAACTGACATTCCTGTATTTACTGCTACGTAGCAACTTCCCACGTAAATAGTATCCCAACTGTTTCCCAGTTTAATTCTCCCGCTAGACTCTTAATATTATCACTTTCAGCACCTACTGTGGCATTCCTCGCTGGCTCCTAACACTTTGTAACACATTAAAGACGTAAAGACACACTGAAATGGTTCATATACTTCTGAAAACCCTTTAGTTCATTTGGTACCTTCGAATTCAAATTAAAGAAGCAAGTTCAATCGCCCTGTGTGATCCTGGCAAATGCTTTGCAAATGGACGAACGACATCCGTCTGTGAAGACATTCTTTCCTTTTGACCTTCTATTTTTTTTTTTTTTTTTTTTTTTTTTTTTTTTTGCAGAAGCATTCCACATTTGGAGACTGGAACGCAAAAAATTACGTGCCTTTGGAGACTGAAACGAAAAAAATTACGTGTTTTCGAAACATTGTGAAAAAAGTGACCCTCCGCAACATGGACGTCACGAAGATGTAATGAATGAGCACCGCAAGCAGAAAAGTGGCCACCGGATTTTCTTTTCATACACTCCTGGAAATGGAAAAAAGAACACATTGACACCGGTGTGTCAGACCCACCATACTTGCTCCGGACACTGCGAGAGGGCTGTACAAGCAATGATCACACGCACGGCACAGCGGACACACCAGGAACCGCGGTGTTGGCCGTCGAATGGCGCTAGCTGCGCAGCATTTGTGCACCGCCGCCGTCAGTGTCAGCCAGTTTGCCGTGGCATACGGAGCTCCATCGCAGTCTTTAACACTGGTAGCATGCCGCGACAGCGTGGACGTGAACCGTATGTGCAGTTGACGGACTTTGAGCGAGGGCGTATAGTGGGCATGCGGGAGGCCGGGTGGACGTACCGCCGAATTGCTCAACACGTGGGGCGTGAGGTCTCCACAGTACATCGATGTTGTCGCCAGTGGTCAGCGGAAGGTGCACGTGCCCGTCGACCTGGGACCGGACCGCAGCGACGCACGGATGCACGCCAAGACCGTAGGATCCTACGCAGTGCCGTAGGGGACCGCACCGCCACTTCCCAGCAAATTAGGGACACTGTTGCTCCTGGGGTATCGGCGAGGACCATTCGCAACCGTCTCCATGAAGCTGGGCTACGGTCCCGCACACCGTTAGGCCGTCTTCCGCTCACGCCCCAACATCGTGCAGCCCGCCTCCAGTGGTGTCGCGACAGGCGTGAATGGAGGGACGAATGGAGACGTGTCGTCTTCAGCGATGAGAGTCGCTTCTGCCTTGGTGCCAATGATGGTCGTATGCGTGTTTGGCGCCGTGCAGGTGAGCGCCACAATCAGGACTGCATACGACTGAGGCACACAGGGCCAACACCCGGCATCATGGTGTGGGGAGCGATCTCCTACACTGGCCGTACACCACTGGTGATCGTCGAGGGGACACTGAATAGTGCACGGTACATCCAAACCGTCATCGAACCCATCGTTCTACCATTCCTAGACCGGCAAGGGAACTTGCTGTTCCAACAGGACAATGCACGTCCGCATGTATCCCGTGCCAGCCAACGTGCTCTAGAAGGTGTAAGTCAACTACCCTGGCCAGCAAGATCTCCGGATCTGTCCCCCATTGAGCATGTTTGGGACTGGATGAAGCGTCGTCTCACGCGGTCTGCACGTCCAGCACGAACGCTGGTCCAACTGAGGCGCCAGGTGGAAATGGCATGGCAAACCGTTCCACAGGACTACATCCAGCATCTCTACGATCGTCTCCATGGGAGAATAGCAGCCTGCATTGCTGCGAAAGGTTGATATACACTGTACTAGTGCCGACATTGTGCATGCTCTGTTGCCTGTGTCTATGTGCCTGTGGTTCTGTCAGTGTGATCATGTGATGTATCTGACCTTAGGAATGTGTCAATAAAGTTTCCCCTTCCTGGGACAATGAATTCACGGTGTTCTTATTTCAATTTCCAGGAGTGTATATGAGCTCGAGCTCTCTTATAGGCTGCACTCGTAAAGCTCTCGTTGCCATAACACCGATCACGACTGTCTGAAAGCTGTATGTAGCTCATAACGTTCAGTTCATCGCAAATCATTTTAGTTATAGACTGACTAGACTTCTGGTCACAGTTAAGTAAGTCCAGAAAATGCTCTCCAATGATTTTCGTCATCGAAGGCAACGTATCGCAGGGTAAAAAACATTTTAATCTGGGTTTTGTTGGGAATCGCTTCTTTCATAACAGAAAAGTATTTATTACCTTTCAACTCTGTTAACCCTAGATCACCAAACGGAGGAAAATGTTACGTTGCTACTAAACCATAGTAAAATATACAGCTCCACATTTTATTCAAAGGAAGTATAAATTTATAGATTATGTGTTTGTTAATTACAAGTATTAGCTCTCGAATGCTATGTTACATACGAAATCGTGTGATAATTAGTGAGTCATACAGTTTCATCGTTGTTGCGACGCTTCAACGTCTCTTAAATGCTTTTTTATAACTGGATAAAACTTCGCCAAAAACTTCAAGACGCCCAAAAAATTTGCATCTGCAGCTAAGTCACTATCGTCTCTCAAAGCGAAGTCTCTTTCTACAAAAAAAGCTTCAGCTATGCGATGCAGTACTTCAGTCCAGTACAGCTCTTCTCTGACAACGATTTTCTACTGCTGAATTAATATGTACAGCGTATACTAAGACTGAACTAATATTTAGAGCGTATTTTAATTTCCGTGATTCCATGTTCGAAGTATTGTGGTAAACGCTATTTTCATGTTTTTATTTGAGGTTTATCAAACCTCTTGATAACAAACGCAGATTTTAGAAGTCACGTTGGATTACTATTTAGTTGGCACCTGGCGAGAAGCCTTCGAGGACCCGAACCCGGGTGCTTTCGCCACGTTACGCTCCTCTGACGCCGGCTTTACGTCTGAAGAACGCTGTAAATTCTCTAGACTGCATTGCTTTCGTGCTGTACGTTAGCCCTGCTGTAAGTGCCTTACAGTAATATGCTCTTCCTCTTTCCACAGATCCTAAGTGCAATGAGCCCCAGGAATGAGGAAATACTCAACACGTGATACTTTTCTTTTTCATCATTCATCAGTTCTAAAGCTTAATACAGATGCTTACAAGCGGTCCGCTTCGTTAATTTCTGTCCAGAGATGGAGGACGGATTGCGTAGTCAGACGATATCGGAACTTTCGGTCCATTTACTTTTATTTATGTTTACGGCGTGCTGCCAACTTTTTACCAGACACTGATCGTCTGCAAATATCTCTCCATTTCGTAATAAGTTCTTTATTAGTTTTCGCATTAAAAGCTCATTTCTCACCACTGTGGGTCAACACCGCTAATACGCGCTGCCTGAAAAACTTTGATAATGTCAGGATAAAAATCGGAGATCAAGATCGCTAAAATTCTATTATTGAGTACCAGTTTCATCTCATTGACGAACCCATCTCCAGATCAATTATTACTTAATTCTCTTGAACTGAGTCGCTCAAATGCGAGAACATTTAAACTCAAGTGTGACAATGTGAACACTGGGGATATATATTGTCAACATTGTAAATTATGTAACCATGACGACGAGCCATTTAATCGAAACTGCATTTAAATAGAAGTCTAGCAATAGGGGCACTGGAGATATGTAAGGCTGTAGTTGTACAGTAGGTAACGATGACGACTTCGTTTAGTGTGTAAATAACAACACGACTGATTCAGCTCAACAGATTATGGCTATTGTAATTTCTGGTGGCTGATACGACATTGAATTAAGTAATCCTTTTTTATTGGTCTGAAGATGAATCGTCTAGCCGGCCGCGGTGGTCTCGCGGTTCTAGGCGCGCAGTCCGGAACCGTGCGACTGCTACGTCGCAGGTTCGAATCCTGCCTCGGGCATGGATGTGTGTGATGTCCTTAGGTTAGTTAGTTTTAAGTAGTTCTAAGTTCTAGGCGACTTATGACCACAGCAGTTGAGTCCCATAGTGCTCAGAGCCCCCCCCCCCCCCCCTTGAATCGTCTATGATCTGAAACTAGTAACAAATAAAGGAGTTTTAGCAATATTGACCTATAATTTTTATCAACACATTTTACCATAACACAACTCCCGTCTCCCAATTTCACGCTGTCAAATAACAACGAAAACTTTTATTCTCATATATACGGAAAGCTTAGTTTTGAAAACTTTATTAAATATACCGAAAGCAATCCCAGCCATTTTATCGATCCATAGGTCAGAGAACTGTATAAACACACAGAGTCGGAAATAATGCTAAATTGAATTGAGAAAACAGCTATTTAACCATTTTAGAATATTTGGAATTGTAAAACAGGAGAAAAGATAGAAATTGAAGAACTTGTTTGAGGATATGATAACTTCGAATAAACAACTGCAATTTGAATTGTCAACAAATATCACATTGAAGCAAAGGTACCTGTATTTCTCTTAGCCAAACCGTGAAAATGTGGGTGACTGACGGGATCAGGGCTTTGATTGGGATGTCCCATTATTGGAGCGAAAGTGCATAAGGGAATGGTGTACGAAGAAAATGATGGAAACTAGACGCACATCTGATAATTAATAATTTTTATCATTCTTTGTAAAATACAAATATTATCATTATCTTCTTCATCTTCTTCTTCCTTGACTTTGTATTCATAGAGGTTACCCTTGTTCTCCTTCCAGTAATATCTTTTACCCCCAATCGAAAGCTGTTAACCCGTTCTCATTCAGTGCTTGATCAATAAATAATTCCACTGACAGGTGTGGCTAGCAGACGTTCTCGGGGCCCACACCAGCAACTTGTTCTTGGGCCATTTGCGATTGCGCGTTTTTGTTTTGCTTTGTTTTGGTTTTTTTTTTTTTCACATGCCCAAACCACTGAAGACTTAATTCTCCAATCTGCAAATCTGTTCACTATGAACCGTGTTACGTGTCACTTACGTTTTTCCATACTTCTGATGTTTTGATATTAACCTCTTCGGTGATCTGCCGGTATCTACTCATAAAATCTAATTCCGGTGTCCTCATCTGGCCCCATCTGTTATTCATAGGTAGCCAATTTCTGTACCTATGTAATCAATAAAACTATGGAACATCCATTTTTTTAATGTTCAGTAGTACTGCTTCTTCAAATCAGTCCGTGTAGGGGCTTAGTCACTCGTTAATACCCATCGCTTCTTTGATCACATTATCTTTGGAACAGGTCCCACCAATGGATACAAGAGAACCTAAATATTTAAAACTTTAACACTTTGAAATCTCTCTTTTTTAGAGAACTAGATCCGTTACTTGTTTACAGGTTCACATGAAATCTGTCATATCAAAATTTCTTTTTATGCTCAGTCTTGTGTATGTCTTCTGCAATTTATCCAGCGTATGTATCATATCTTTTTTGCTGTTTTTGAGGATTATTTCGTCATCAAAAAAGTAGTGAATGATTTCTGTCCGGTACAAGTAACATATCTATTCTTAAACATTTGTTGTACAATGCCATTAGCCTTAAAAAAGTAAGGGGCATAGACTGCAACCCTGCTTGAGGGCTTTGATGGTTTAAAAGCTTTCTCGAACTTTGTTCCAATCTTTACATTCGCTTCTGTCCCTTTATACATTCTCATCATTATATTAATCCACTTATACCGCACTTTTTAGTCTCTTCATAGCAGGGTAATTTCGTACGCGTTTTCGAAATCCACAAGTCATTTTCAGCTCTCTGTTACTAGCCCTGTTCTTTTCTATTACTGGTGTAAGAAAATGAATGTTGTGCAAATATGATATATGTTCGCCAGACCCACTTTGTTTGTCTGTGGAATCTGTGACATTCTGTACAGAAAAACTTTCTAACGAATGTTTTAAACTAATTGTAGTGTAATATGAAACTGACTTCTAGTCCCTTTCGTTACTATTCTAAAAATTTAATCCAGTAAAGACATTTGAGCTAGTATGTGGATTCTGTGACCCTTACAGCTTAGAAAAGAAAATCACTTATCTTTTCAAAATTTGTAAAACAGTGTTATGAGTCGATAGTGTAGTATTATTTCGAATGCCCTTCAGATATCCGAGGGGCCTTCATTAAGTAATGCCACATTAGGATTTTTTATTCAGAATCCAACCTATTATATTGTTCCCATCTCTCTTGGTTACAAAACCCTATTTTTTAGCATAATCTTCTTTTGATGCTCCGGCTTTACGCACCTTATTGGAGGATTTTAGGCCCGCATGGTACGACTCTTGTGGTAAACGTCGGAGGGAACGTCTTACTGCATCCTCTGCATCAACCACGTACTGCTTTCTGCGGAGTGCATCGTTCATTGGGCCAATCAGTTCGAAGTCGGAAAGCGCAAGATGAGGACTGTGGGCGTGTGAGGAAGAACAGTAAAATGAAGCTTTGTGAGCTCCTCTGTGGTGCGTAGGCTTATGTGAGACCTTGCGTTGTCATCGAGAAGGCGACGTTCGTTTGCATTTCTATGGTAACGAACACGCTGAAGTTGATTCTTCAATTTCCTGATGTTAGCAAAATACACTTCTGGGTTGGTAGTTGCTCCGTAAGGCAGATATCAAACACGATAACCCATTCAGAGTCCCAGACGACCGTCTCAATCACTTTCCCTGCAGAGTGTGTGACTTCGAACTTTTTCTTCGGAGGACGGTTGGCGTGGCACCATTCCAAGGATTGCTGTTTTGTTTCTGGTTCGAAGTGATGAACCCATGTTTCATCGCCTGTGACGACCTTCCACAAAAAAATGCTCAAATTAAGCTTCATAACCAACAAGCAATTCCATGGAGATGGTGCTTCGTTGCTCTTCGTAGCCGTCTGTCAGGCGGCGAGGAACTGAGCTGGTACACATCTTTGAATACCCCAACTGGTGGAAGGCATCTGGTCCAGACGGTATCTCCGTAAGATTTTATGTTGACGATGCAACAAATATTGGACCACTCTTATTCATCAGCTATCAGAGATCATTGCAACGGCCGAAAGTTCCACGGGCCTGGAAGAAGGACCATGTCATAGCAGTCAATAAAAATGGTAGAAAATCGGATGCACATAATTACAGGCCAATTTCACTGACATCGATTTGTTGTAGAATCATGGAACATATTTTGTGTTCGACATAAAGACCTTTCGAGACTGTGAGAAGCTCATCTGCATAAACCAGCACGGTTTTAGAAACCAGCGGTCATGCGAGACACAACTGGCCCTCTTTGTGCATGATATACCACAGGTACTAGATACCGGCTCCCAGGTTGATGCCACACTTCTCGACTTTCGAATGGCGTTCGACTCAGTTCCGCTCTGTCGCTTGCTCCAAGAAGTGCGCGCTTACGGTCTATCCGACACCAAATGCTGTTGGATAGATAGTTTTCTAACAGACAGGGAGCAGTACGTCGTCCTGAATGGAGTGACTTCAACAGAAACAAGCGCAACTTCAGGTGTACTCCAGGGCAGTGTAATAGGTCCGCTGTTTTCTACGATTTACATAAACGATCTGGTTGATGGTATTGACAGGTATTGGTAGTCTACAGGAAAGTTGTATCACACGAAAGTTGTGAACAAATTAATGAGGATTTGCAGAAAATAAATGTGTGGTGTGATGACTAGCAGTTATCTCACAATATTAGTAAATATAATCTACTGGGTATAGCAAACCGAAAATCCCCAATTACTGTAAGAGTACAAAATAATTGACCAGTCTTCGGAAGCGGTAACATCCGTCAAGTATCTGGGTGTGACTATTCGAAATGATCTCAAATGAAATGATCAGATTACACAAGTAACGGGCAAGGCGAACTCTAGATTACAGTTTATTGGTAGAATCCTGAAGTGATTGAAACAGCCCCGTTTAAATTCCTTTACTGGATTTTAGGTAATTTATCGAACCCGCCAAACAGTTAATTGTTATGATTATATGACCGTGTGGTTAATGGATGAAAGGCTATCGGTTTTTCTGCTGTGGTTTGGGGGGTATTTCCACCGAGTGCGGCTGTTCTGAGGCTGAATAGGGGAATGAATGAAAGTTTGTCTATTATTAAGGACCACAAAGGTTGCGATGTACAACCTGATATATATTTTCTACTAACACACAAATTCTGAGGCAGTTGCTACCTTCGCCTCACACATCTAATCACAGTTATATCTTTTATTGGTTACTGGCTTTAGGTACTTCATCACACGCAATGATGATGGTTAACATTCACAACAATCCTCACTGCAATCCATGGTTGTTGCTGACCGACGCGGTTGACGCGAAACACGTAATTCGGCACTTGTCACTTTCTGTTTCATACCACTCGAGAATCGGTGTTAGTTAGGGTCAATCCCACGAAGATCAGGGGGACGTGCTCACTCGTCATACTCCGGTGAATTTTACCGTTTACAACTCACTCGACCACCATTCTTGCCCGTCTCTCCCGCTCTACTTCTCACTCGTCACTCTCCAGTACTACTCCGCACGCGACACTCGTCTCACTGCCTCCTGCAGCGCTAGACAATCGACTCCTATCGACCTGGGCGTCGGATACTAGCATCTATGTTCGTGGGATCACGGATCCCTTACAAGATGCAGTCCTTCAATAAAGGAAATAACTTAAAATACGTTAGTTCGTCCAGTCTTGGAGTATTGTTCGTCTGTGTGGTACCCTTACCAGTTGGGTCTGATTCAAGAGATTGAGAAGGTCCAAAGAAGAGCGGAAAGATTCGTGACTGGTACATTCAGCCATGGCGAGAGCGTAAAAAATCTCATGTAAAGTTTGAAGTGGGACGTACTTGCAGATATACGGCGCGCTTAGCGGAAGAGGCTGCTCACTAAATTCTGAAATCACATCTTCGCCGAGGATGTAGAGCATATATTATTACCACCAACTTTCATATCCCGCAATGATCACCATTCAAAAATAAGGGAAATTAGAGATCGTACTGTGGCATTCAGACAGTCGTATTTCCCTCGCGCGATCAGCGGGTGGAACAGGCGGGGGATGGGATATGACTTTGGCGCGAATTGTGCCCTCCGCCACACACCGCTTAGTGCTGGCTAGCAGAGTATATATGTAGATGTAGATGTGGATGAGTGTCAGCACTTCTATCAGAGACGACAAGTTGTGCGGTGACGTGTTTGATTGTGATTCGTCGATCATATCCAATAAGAGTGTTCACCTTTCCAACATTGCAGGAGTCAGCTGTGTGCAGCCTGGCGATGCACGGGAGGTCGGACTGGTTTGCACGATTTTTTATTGCAATGGTGACAGACTGCTCGCCCAAAGACTCATCGTGTTACTGTCAGGTCTTTGTAGGCTTTCTGTAGGGGTCTATGAATATCTGCGATGCTCTAGGGTTCCGACAATAGGAACTTAGTGACAGCCATCTGCCATGAATGCACATCCGTTGAAGACGCCATTCCTTAGGGTACAGACTACAGAGATCGCTGCCACCTATCGGAACTCCATGAAAACGTATTGAGGGGTAGCGCATTATAACGATCCTGCGTTGGAGGCAGTTAAGTGGGGGATGTGTCTCAAAGCTGGATAGTGACAGATGGTGATGCGAGACTGGACGCGCACGTAGTTTATGTATCAGCCGATAGAGGACAGTATTGGATAGGGGGACTGTGATTTTAGTTTCGATTGTGCCCACTAGAGTGCACTAAAGTAATAGAATATTTTTCGTTAACTGTTCTATTATTTTCATAAAGTGCTATTATTTTTTTTTTTTTTGTGTATGTAAAATGTTATAAATGTGTTTTAGCAGTATGAATGATGCGTGAGTGTGGCTTAAGGTTAATATGAAGATAACTGTTTAACGAGTTATGTAGTAGGATTTAGTGTGTGAACATTTCGAAGAAGTATGGATATGGACAAAGCGGATTTTTGTAGAATAGATTTGTAAAGTAAATTTATGGTAAAGGGAAAGTTTATTCAGGTATAAATAACAACAGTAAATAACTTTAAGCATAAGCAAAACTTCAGTATATTAGATAATTACGTCGGTAAAATGTGCAGTCGGTAGGTTTACTATTTTGCGATTGGTTAGTAATGAAAAGCGCGGACTGACGCGGGAGAGTATTGTTTTGCTATCGGCTTTTGAGTACACTGACCAATGGTAAAGCAATATTGTTTGCGCGCCTATCTCTGCTGGTAGAGAAGACATAGAGTACCTATGGTATAGAGGGGTCGAAGCCTAGCCATGAAAGAGATCGGACGTGTGCAGTAGTAGTTCCGATGGAAATGATAAGTTGCCGGATCTAGCAGGGTTTCATACATCAAAAGTGTTCGAAAGTGACGGCATAATTATTCCGACGTGTGTGTAGAAATTTCGGAATTTCTAAGTGAATTTTGTGACGAGAAAAGACATATATTCCGCGTGGGGTATTGAGCAGGTCGGGCTAAAAACTGTGACTGGATTTGGTACCGACAGACTTAATATTTCGCGAGCATTATCAATCAAAAACAATCAATATTTTTGTAGCTACTACGTTTTCGGGAAATGAAACACCATAAACTTGCTAACGTGAGTGAAAGGGATTATGAGTGACTGTATTAAGACTAGCATGGGCTTGGCAGTGATACTTGTTCACCCAAGTTTCAGAATATATTAATTGAGGACAAAATTTCCAACCTTTCATTTCGTGTTTCTCCCGAAACGTAGATTAGTGACTTTAATTGCAGCCTAGTTCACGTTGAAGTACAGTAGGTTTCAATCGGCTTTCCTACTGATGATCTGCTGAGACAATGTTCACAGGTAGGTGCAGGTCCGTCGTAAAGGGACGGAAAGAACCGCGCCACCGCAGTATCGGCTGAAGTAAGAACATTCCACGGCGTTCTACAACCAGTTCTGCATTTTTTCATCCGAAAATTACTTACCGAACGACCCTCGTATTTTCTCTCCGGAGGCATGCAGGAAACACTCTGAGCTGTACTACTCGCTACACGGCAGCCATCGCCATACTTCTGGGGACCAATAGCCAGCGGTCCGTGACGAGGGAGGTCAGTGTTGCCACGTGGGCGTCCGCAGGAAACCCATCGGCCAGCTGTCCGCCGAGATTAAATCTGATACGCCGGCCGGCGATCCACTTTATTGAATTCTGCCGTCGAGCCCTGATGGCCACATCGGCTCACCGACCATTTAATGTCACGCCCGACGTATTTTTGACGCTAAATCTCTTCGGGGAATCTGCCTTGATAGATATCTGGGTTCTTTCATCATCCCGCAACGAGAAAGGAGGTACGATTTTCGCGTTTCTGTGGGAAAACCTTAAATTACAAAGCCGAGAAGGCAATAAATTCAGAGCATATGATGTAATATACAAAAGGAGGGAAATAAGAGTTCACTGTCGACGATGCAGGCATTAGAGACAGAGCACATGTTGGGCAGACAGGGAAGCATGGGGAAGGAAATCGACTGCGTACTTTAAAAGGGATCATCCTGGTTTTCGGATTTACGGAAACCGTAAATCTGAAAGATCCGCCCTCCTGAACAACAGTCCAGCTTCGTATCATTGAGCAGCCTTATTCCGTATTGTATAGTACAACTTTTATTCATATTTATTAGAATTTTGAGTACGTACTATGCAGCCAGGACCATATTACGTGAGTGGTGAATATGACTTCTAAAATTGGTATACAAAGTTACAGAGCCACGCTGTTCAACTGAGATATTTACTGAACCGTTTAGGATATTGCACAAGTATGTTTTTACCAAAATGAAGTATGGAAAAGTCCTCACTGAAGGACATTTAGTTTCTTTTCGTATCTATGTTATTTACACAAATAATGGTGCCTACTTTTATTTTTGAAATAGAAAGATATAAATCTTTCGACACTAGAATTGAAGTCTTAAAACAGGCGAACTTTATAAAGTCTCACTTTCCAAAAACCCTTTATTAGTTTCGGAAAAACCACAGTATTTAAGACATGTAACATGATAGTGGTCAAGGGGTAGCGTCTTTGCTTCATAATCAAAACGACCTTGGTCCCGGGTTCGAAAGCAGTCATCGCTTGAACTATGATTAATAATCAGCTTTGGCGGCCGTAGACTTCCAGCATAAGAAGTCAGCCTCACTCTGCCAACGGCATTGTCAAAGTGGGCAGAGGAGCAGACAGAGATTGAGGGCACTCTGTTGCCTTGGGGTTGGAAGCTGCCCGAAAGCAGGAAGAATCAACAATGATCAACGGCATGAGGATGCAGAAGGAAATGGAAACCACTGCATTAAAGACACGTAACGTGTATCCAAAGGATATGTGGCCTGTAATTGAAAAATATGTCATGATGATCTTTCCGTTGGCAAAAGATTGCGTAGTAGTCCCCAATCCGAAACTCTGGGGGGGGGGGGGACTGTCAAAGGGGAGGTGAAGATGAGAAAAAGATTGAATAAGCAACGAAAGGATAACGTTGTACGAGATCGGGGCTTGGAATGTTAGAAGATTGAATGGGGTATGGAAGCTAGAAAACCTGTAAAGGAAATGCAAAGGCTCAATCGTATAGTAGGGTCAGTGAAGTGAAATGGAAAAAGGACAAGGATTTCTTGTCAGATGAGTACAGGGTAATATCAATAGCAGCAGAACATGTGTAACTGCAGTACGATTCGTCATGAATAGGGAGGTAGGGCAGAGAGTGTGTTACTGGGAACAATCAAGTGATAGGGCTGTTCTTATCCGAAACGACAGCAAACCAACACCGGCAACGATAGTTGCGGTATACATGCCGACGTCGCAAGCTGAAGATTAGAGGTAGAGAAGGTGTTTGAGGATACTGAAAGGGTAATGCAGTATATAGGGAATTGTTTAGTAGGCACTACAGTTGAAGAGGAATGTACATCACCAAAAAGGGTAGTCACAGAAGCTGGAAAGAAAAACAAAGGTACAAAGAAGGTAACTACAAAGGAACCTTGGGTAACAAGAATTGCTTCTGCTGATCGATGAATGAAGGAAGTACAATAGTGTTCAGGTAAATTCAGGAATACAGAAATACATTTCGCTGAGGGATGAACTAAATAGGAAGTGCAAGGAGGCTAAGACGTAACGGCTGCATGAAAAAGGGTAAGAAATCGAAAATAAAAAAATGATTGTCGGAACGACTGACTCAGCATATAGGAAAGTCAAAACAACCTTTGGTGAAATTAAAAGCAAGAGGGCTAACAGTAAGAGTGCAACCGGAATTCCATTGTTAAATGCAGAGGGGAGAACAGATAGGTGGAAAGAGAACATATGAGGACTCCTTGAGGGGGAAGATTTGTCTGATGTGATAGAAGAGGAAACAGGGGTCTATTTAGAATAGGTATTGTATCCAGTATTAGACTCAGAATTTAAGAGAGGTTTGGAGGACTATCCCTTCTGCCTGACTTTGAGGAAGAAATTTCTGAGAAAATACTTTTGGAGCACAGCATTGTATGGTAGTGAAACATGGACTGTGGAAAAACCGGAAAGAAGAGAATCGAAGCATTTGAAATGTGGTGCTACAGACGAATGTGGAAAATCAGGTGGTAGGGAATGAAGAGGTTCTGCGCAAAATCGGATAGGAGAGCAATATATATATATATATATATATATATATATATATATATATATATATATATATATATATATATATATATAATTTATGTTAAAAAATATAGCCTGTGTCAGTCCAAACGTGGTAGGGAATGAAGAGATTCTGCGCAAAACCGGATAGGAAAGCAATATATATATATATATATATATATATATATATATATATATATATATATAATTTATGTTAAAAAAAATATAGCCTGTGTCAGTCCAAACGTTTACTAGAGTATCGTGTAAAAATCTGCGTTAAACTGGTCAACAACTTTTCGAGACTTTTGGTGACAACGTTAAATAGCGATCTGTATATAGTATGGATATAGTATGGATTACAATTCCATTTAGGCCATCAAGTGCTCGAAATTTGCTTCGTATACTGCACTACAAGTTTTAAATCGTTTATCTTGTCCTCTTGTTGACTGAAAGACAAATGATTGAAATGGCTTTGAGCACTATGGGACTTAATATCTGAGGTCATCAGTCCCCTAGAACTTAGAACTACTTAAACCTAACTAACCTAAGGACAACACACATATCCATGCCCGAGGCAGGATTCGAACCTGCGACCATAGCGGTCGCGCGGTTACAGACGGTAGAGCCTAAAACAGCTCGGCCACCTCAGCCGGCTTGACTGAAAGATATTTATTTCTTAGACTAACCAACATCCGTCTCACATGACGCGCACGGACCGAATGGAACTTGCGAGCGCTATTCAGAAAGTAGGGACCATTTTGGCATTAAAGAAAAACTAAATACAAGGAATACTTTTTATTATATATATCTGAAAGAGCGAGTGACATAACTATTTTTCCACATTGTCACCAAACACTTTGAGGGACTTGTCATAGCGGTGGACAAGCTTTGAAAGACCTTCGTCGTACAATTCTGCCGCCTGAGACTTTAGCCAGTGAGTCACGCCCGCCTGGAGTTCCGCGTCGTCATCAAAGCGCTGCGTTGCAAGCCAGTTCTTCATCTTGGGAAAGAAATGGAAGTCGCTTGGTGCAAGATCGGGGCTGTTGGGCGGATGAGGGAAAATTTCCCATTTGAATGAATGAAGGAGTTCTTTAGCGTGGTTTGCCGTGTGAGGTCGGGCATTGTCGTGAAAAAAAAAACAAAAAAAAAAAAACGAAAAAAATGGACGTCAGCT
The DNA here is from genome assembly GCF_023864345.2 of Schistocerca serialis cubense. Classification (NCBI taxonomy): domain Eukaryota; kingdom Metazoa; phylum Arthropoda; class Insecta; order Orthoptera; family Acrididae; genus Schistocerca; species Schistocerca serialis. Next base: position 1,263,472,315 of record NC_064638.1, on the reverse strand, counting down.
TTCCTATGCGTTTGATTTTAACCGTTATTCTAAGGCTGTGCAAAGTTTGACAGTACCGGTCAGAATTTCTAGTAGCTCTACGTTCGAGAAAATCAGTAAGTAGCACACCTTGCGTATCCCAAAACACTGCCACCATCAACTTCCTTGCTGACAAGGTTTGCAAACACTTTCTTGTTTTTTTAGGGGACCTTGTGGGCCCCAACACCATGGACTGTAATTCTGTCTCGCAATAGAAGTGTTTCACCCACGTCCCCGTCACCGGTTACGAATCGATCGAGAAATAAATCACCATGTTTTTGGTAGGCCTCTAGGAATGTCAACGTTGCCCACATTCGCTGTTCTTTATGGTGCTCTGTAAGCATTTTGGGCATCCATCGTCCACAAAAGTTGTGGTAGCCTAGCTTTTGAGTGACAATTTCAAACAACAAAGTGTGAAACTTGTGGAAAAGAAAGCGAAAGCTCAGTTATTGTGAAGCGACGGTTTTCACGAATGGCTTCATCTACTTAGCGACAAGATCGTCAGTCAGAATGCTCGGGCGTCCAAACTTCTCTACATCATGAACGTTGGTTCGGCCATTATTAAACCGAATGCACCATTTCCGGACGGAACACTCACTCATTACTTTCTTTCCGGACACTTGGCGCAGTTCACGATAAATTTCTATAGGTTTTATGATTATTGGCAACAAAAACCGTATCACAGACCGCACCACTGAACTGGCAGGATTTTCGATTGCGGCGCACATTTCAAATTCGAATATCGAAAACACCAGACGCGCAGAGACGTTCCCGCTGTCACGGATGGATGCCGTCTGAACTGCCGAGCACGCACATACCAAAACATACGCGATGGAGCGCGCCTAGCGGCGTCAGATGGAAACGTTCCGTACTTTCTGAATCCCGCTCGCTACATTCCCTCTGAGCGCCCTTCATACCGGTGTTTTAGCGGGAAGCGCCCTGTTTCCTGCTTACTTTACGCGACGTGTTTTCTCACCTGGGTATGAGATCACGGTCTTCTAAGTAAGACAGAAACCAATTATTTTTTCAAAACAGATCAATCAGACGGTCTAACTACTGTAATTACACCAGTGCTACTAACTGCATTTTGAAGAGTAAAATGTCGATGAATTTTTTTCTCTTTTATAACTTCGATAATTGCAGCAGGAACTTCTATAGATCTGTTCGAAAAAACAAAGTTGACGTCGATACATCTGTAAATAACATGGCTGTTAATTGAGACTATGCTTACTTTAGTGAAGAATTTCCACAATTCAGCTCTACGAATTACTGTATCTTAAACCGTTCCGCACATATTTGAGGTGAACGTCTCGTCGACATCGAGGTCACTAGAGACGGAGCATAAGCTCAGATTGTGTCAAGGTTGGGGAAGGAAATCGGCCGTGCCCTTTCAAAGGAACCATCCCCGAATTTTTCTGGAGCGATTTATGGAAATTATGGCAAACCTAAATCTGGCTGGCCGGACACTTGTTTAAACCGTCGTCCTCCCATATGCGCTAATAACTGCATCACCTTGCTCGGTCTGAGGCGAACAGCTTAGCTGAATGAGCCTCTATAAAGGATGCTTCATAATTAATGATGTAAGTGTATTCAGTTGAAAGTACACAACGCCAGAAACAAAAATCTCTGAGTAAGTATGAGCACTTCATCTTCAATACTGCGAAATAAATGTCTTGTTCTGCAAGCTATTTACTTTCTATGTTTTGGGAGCAGGTATTGCGGAACAAATAAGGAAAAATGTGCAGTAAACACGGATTTTAAAGTGCATATCATAAGAACAATGAGGCATTCTTCATCGTCGCTGTTATGAAACACTTCTTTTCTACTGAATAAGCACTCATACCTCTTAAGATATTCACTTTAGGGCCCATGTTTGCTGGACTTTTTTTTCTTGTTTTGGTCCACACTACCTCCTCCCAAAACACGGTAAGCAAAGAGCTTGCATGCAGCAGAAAAGATTTGTTCCGGAGTATCGAAGATGAAGTGTTCATAGCTTCAGGTATCCGTTTTAGAGCCATGTTTTCTGAGACATTACCGTTTCCATTATCGTGTAAATTCAACCTACCCGTAACAGATCCCAGAGATACGTGACAGTAGGCAATACACTAGAACAATTATTCAAAGTCGTAGTGGAGTAAAGGTAAAAATCAGAAGAGTTACCAGAATTTCTTTTGGAGCGACGTTACAATATTAGTATGAGTTTCATAATGGCTTCCGCGTACAGTTGATAATGTAACCTCACTGTTGCAGAAAATCTACTTGACAATCGACTCACAGTATCTGCGATGTTGGGTTCTCTGGTGTGAGGATATTGTTGATACTAGTGGAATATTTGGATTTCAGTCTGCAAAGTCTTTGTCACAAAGGATGTGGCCGATCGCGGTAACAGTCATACGAGGACATTAATTTTTATAAGCCATCCTCTGATGCTGAATAGCTGGAACAAGCTCTGACGCCTGTTTTATGACGGTGACTGGGACCATGATGCTACTGTTTCCTTATAACGTACAATGCACTCTATACAGATCAAATACGTAAGCCACGAACTTTTGGAAAGACAGAGTGTTGATTATAGCAGGGGAAACAGAGGGAAACCGAAAATGATAGCCATTAAAACTTATTAATTCTTTTTTGGGGATAGTTTTTTCTTTTTGCATGCGTAATACAATGGGGTTTTATTGTACATAGTTGTATTAATTTAACTTTTGACATCACAGTTATTTTGCCAAAACTAAAAGTTAATGCGGAAATGTCGCCTTTCTTCAGTGTTGGGGTAAGGTGATTGACCGAGGCATGGTGATAGACCAAAGGACAAGATGACGGCATTGAAAAAAGTTGAATACTTCGCTGGTCTTGTAAAGTATAAGATAATACATTAATCAGCTATACATCTGATATATTTCTTATTGAATAGTACTAAATAAAAGGATTATTGCGTTGAAAAGTAATATAACTCTAGATCAGTGTTTTTCATTGACAAAAATCACGTACAGATTTTCCTCCTTGAAGTTTAAGCAGTCCTGAAGCCAACCATGTAGCCTTTGGAGCACTCTAGCCATATTTCTCCTACAGGGTGAATGTGGATTTCTGCAAGTGCAGGTCACTGCACTGTATTCTATATGACACTTTCTCTTTGCTGGTTTAAGTGTTCTTGTTCCATTTTATACGTTTCCTTAAAAATCAACATCGAGTTGGTAGGTGAGTTTACTGATTTCCGTTTTTTTCACAAATGGTCTATCTTTAGGCAAAGGCTTAAAATCTTAAATATTTCGTCACCATTTTAGCTTAATGGAGACAGCTGTGTGTTATGGCCTTGGTTTTTAGCTATACTCAACCTGATGTTCTCCAGGAAGTGGATTAGGAGTTTCTTTGTGTTAACCACTAGCTGCTACAGCCTGAACAGGAGAATTTTCATTTTCGGAATGACGCTTAACAAGAACACAATCTGTCATATTTTCTGCAGCAAAAATCATGCTTATTAAATATAAGGGTAACAATGGCTCGATCTTACGTTATTTGAAACCGTTAACTGTATTACCAGCTGCAGCAGCTTTTAAATGAGTATTGGACATAGATGACAACTTGTCCCAGACTGGTATGTTAAAAGTAATCTTTTAAGCGGGTTTAACAAGAATCAGGCATGAGTGGATGGAGAATGTTATACGCATAAAACCTATGCCAAAGAAACACAGTTAAAAGAGTAAATCATTGCCATTAGCGTTAATTCGACTTAAGCACTTATTTACTTATCTATTTACACGTCAGTTTCCATTGGATCAAATTGAGGAGTAAATCTCCAAGGTCATGAAACGCGTCAGTACATGAAATTACAACATAAAAGTAATAACAAACAAAAATAAAATGTTTATGAATCTGAAAAGTCAAGCCATAAGTTTAAGTAAACGCAACCGTCAATACAACAAGAACAAGCTTAATTTTTCGTTGAACTCCTCGACAGAATGGAAGGAGGGACCCATGAGGAAAGCTATTGCATTACTGCTAATATTTTTGAATTCCAGTGGTAGCTTACTGAAATTGGATGCACAAGTATACTACACACCTTTCTGCACAAGAGTTAAGTCCGATCCAATTGCAGGTTTGATTTGTGCCAAGTGCAAGCTGTTTATTCTTGGGAATAATCTAACATTGTTAACAAGAAATGACAGTAAGGAATCTATACATTGAGAGGCCAATATTAAAATACCCAGACTCGTGAAAAGGGGTCGACAAGAGGTTCGTCAACTTACACCACTTATTGGCCAAATCGGTGGTTTCTGAGCCAAAAATATCCTTTTATAATGGGAAGATTTACACCAAAATATAATACCATACAAAATAAGCGAAGGCAATTAAGCAAAGCAGACTAATTTTCGTGTCGAATGATCACTGACTTCAGATACCATTCGAATAGTAAAAATGGCAGCATTAAGTCTTTGAACAAGATCCTAAACGTGTGCTTTCCACGACAGTTTACTATCTGAACTTCTAGAAATTAGAACTGCTCAGTTTCACCAATGACATGCCCATTCTGTGAAATTGAAGCGTCAGGTTTCGTTGAATTTTGTGTTAAAATCTGTGACACGTTTCACATCCCGAAGTGGTTCCGCAACAGAAGTAACACTAGATAAGAGTTATGTCTTTCACAACATGAAAACTAAAATATATCTTAAGGGACTATCAAGAAACAAGAGCTTAAAGGAGATGAAGACAACGCTGAAACCTCGTACTAGTTATTACATACACGATGGTAGTGTTCTGTTATGCTTTTCCGCGCGCTGGTAAGGCATCCACCCTCTAGATGTTTCAGGAGCAAATACTCGCCCCCACTCCCGGAGGGTAATGACGGAGGGTGAAGGAATATGACGGGGCCACGTTACTGGGAGGTCGTCCGCGAAATTCGGTTAAATTCACCTACCGCCTGAGGCGCTCCGACGGAGCTGGAATCGAATTTGCGTACTATCGATTATGCACATGCATGAACAAAGGCAGACCAAATTGAGGTTCCGTGGGTGATTGTAATGGTACTCGTAAACTGGTAGCCTAACATCGTTACCAGTGAATTAACTCTACTTCACCCGTAACGGTTTTCATTACGTCACCTCTAAAAAATAGTTACTTGCGTTTCGTTTGTTTAATGGTAATAATATCTCTATTTATTTGTCTACTTTACGTATGTACACTGTCAGAAATGGATAATTTTGTTAAGAAGTGAGGTGACAGTTAGTTAATTGCTGTGTACGATAACATATTCTGACCACATGAACCAGTAAAGGGTGATCAAACAGTCGCCGCTTCAGGACAAGGGGGATCCCAATCTTGAGGCAACAATGGTGTTTAGTCTCGTATCCAAACAATAATGATTTTGCCGAATTGTATCCTGCGATAGGCTGTCCCATGCATCTTGCGTCTTTTGATGGAACTCGCCAATGATTCTTGCAGGTCCTGAAGAACGAGTAAGTTCGCACTTCATCCCGTCCCATAAGTGTTGAGTTGGTGAGAGATCTGGATGGGGGTCGGGTGATGCGGTTGATGGGACCAAACTGCGCGGTCATCGGTCCCATCGGATTAGGGAAGGATGGGGAAGGACGTCGGCCGTGCCCTTTCAAAGGAACTATCCAGGAATTTGTCTCAAGCAATGTAGGAAAATCACGGAAATCTTAAATTAGGATGCCCGGACATGGGAAATTGGGAATTTGTGGTAAGGTCTTACGGGACGAAACTGTTCTACATCTACATCCACATCCATACTCCGCAAGCCACCTGACGGTGTGTGGCGGAGGGTACTTTGAGTACCTCTATAGGTTCTCCCTTCTATTCCAGTCTCATATTGCTTGAGGAAAGAAAGATTGTCGGTATGCCTCTGTGTGGGCTGTAATCTCGCTGATTTTATCCTCATGGTCTCTTCGCGAGATATAAGGTAGGAGGGAGCAATATACTGCTTGACTCCTCGGTGCAGGTATGTCCTCGCAACTTCAACAAAAGCCCGTACCGAGCTACTGAGCGTCTCTCCTGCAGAGTCTTCCACTGGAGTTTACCTATCATCTCCGTAACGCTTTCGCGATTACAAAATGATCCTGTAACGAAGCGCGCTGCTCTCCGTTGGATCTTCTCTATCTCTTCTATCAACTCTATTTGGTACGGATCCCACACTGCTGAGCGGTATTCAAGCACTGGGCTAACAAGCGTACTGTAACCTACTTCCTTTGTTTTCGGATTGCATTTCCTTAGGATTCTTCCAATGAATCTCAGTCTGGCATCTGCTTTACCAACGATCGACTTTATATGATCATTCCATTTTGAATCACTCCTAATACCTACTCCCAGATAATTTATGGAATTAACTGCTTCCAGTTTCTGACCTGCTATTGTGTTGCTAAATGATAAGGGATCTATCTTTCTATGTGTTCGCAGCACATTACACTTGTCTACATTGAGATTCAATTGCCATTCCCTGCACCATGCGTCAATTCGTTGCAAAGCCTTCTGCATTTCAGTACAATTTTCCATTCTCACACCCTCACGATATACTACAGCATCATCCGCAAGAAGCCTCAGTGAACTTCCGGTGTTAACCACAAGGACATTTATATACATTGTGAATAGCAACGGTCCTACGACACTCCCCTGCGGCACACCTGAAATCACTCTTACTTTGGAAGACTTCTCTCCATTTGGAATGACATGCTGCGTTCTGCTATCTAGGATCTCTTCAATCCACACAATTGGTCTGGTAGTCCATATGCTCTTACTTTGTTCATTAAACGACTGTGGGGAGCTGTATAGAACGCCTTGCGGAAGTCAAGAAACCCGGCATCTACCTGGGAACCCGTGTCTGTGGCCCTCTGAGTCTCGTGGAGGAATAGCGCGAGCTGGGTTTCACGCGATCGTCTTTTTCGAAACCCATGCTGATTCCTACAGAGTAGATTTCTAGTCTCCAGAAAAGTCATTATACTCGAACATAATACGTGTTCCAAAATTCTACAACTGAGCGACGTTAGAGATATAGGTCTATAGTTCTGCACATCTGTTCGACGTCCCTTCTTGAAAACGGGGGTGACCTGTGCCCTTTTCCAATCCTTTGAAACGCTACGCTCTTCTAGAGACCTACGGTACATAGCTGCAAGAAGGGGGGCAAGTTCCTTCGCGTACTCTGTGTAAAATCGAACTGGTATCGCATCAGGTCCCTAAGCCTACACACTAAGTGATTTAACTTAAACTAACTTACGCTATGAAGACAGACACCCATGCACGATGAAGGACTCGAACCTCCGACGGGGATAGCGGCACGGACCGTGGCAAAGCGCCTCAAACAACGCGGCTACTCTGCGCGGCTCCGAACGCGGGTTTGAACCGTTGCACAATAGCGCCAAATCCCAAAAAGCTGGCCAAAAAGAAAAATAAGGTTCAAGCTCCGGTAATTTCTATTCGTGGATTAGATTGGGTAAGTTTCCGAAGGTCGAATTCCGGTCGTCAGAGCCCTGTAGCCTCTACACCTGTTGTTGTCGGACAGTTGAAAGGGAGTCCTTCAGCAAGCTAGTCGCGTCGCGCAGTGTGCAAATATTCAACGCTACATTCAACAGGACGCCAAATCTCTAAAAACGAATCGATTTCAGTTCTTAAGGGTGGAATCAGCGGCTGCAAGTAGGTAGAACGTCATTGTGTAACATAAAATTAATAATAATTGCGATAACAATAAATGAATCATTTATGCGTAAATGAACGGAAAATTACATTGTAAAATTTTAAACACGGAGAGAAAAGTTTATAAGTTGTGCAGAGATCAACTATCTGCGCGATGGCATGTTGTAGATGGAATTACTATTGAATGAAAAAATAATTAAAACTTCCTGCATCTAGCTGCAATTGTGTCACTGGTACGAATTCTTGCAAACGTAAAACATAGTTTACTGAATTTTGTACAACAAAGCGGAATGTTGCTCTTTTTCTTGAATTTATCTGCGGTTTTCGTTGTATTTCGAGTTCGACGATACGTGATTCACTTTTATGAATATACGCTTCTCCTTTTCAAATGATATTTTGGAATGAATAATAGAAACGATGTGAAATATGGAATTATCCACCTACATAGAAATTATAATTTCCAATTTCAGAATCTGTCGCTGATGAGGGTGAAGCGTGTGGCCGGACGAAGGAGGAATTTTTTTCGATATTCAAAGGTCATTTGAATGAGAGAGTTACTGAAGTGTACGCAGCGATCGAAAATTTAATGTCTGGTAAGTTGCAACGCCCCTTCCCCCTATCAGGCAATGTGAAACCTATCCTGACTGTGACCAGCTTATTCTTCGGATGACGATCTATGAACTTTGAATCAACCGATTGTGTGTTTTATCGTATTAGACAACATATGTATATATTTTGTATTTTCTCTATAAAAGTGATTAATGATGAATCCGCCATTTTGTTTTTATTTCAAATTTTGACTTCAGATTCATGATCAGTGATCCAGAAAACCCACGAGTACCGACTTTTAGCCGAATTTATAACGTTTTAGATTTTTGGCCACCTCTTTGCGATTTGGCCCCACTGTGCGTCGTCCTCCCGCATGTGAGTCCAGAGTACCAACCACTGCGCCACTTGGCTCGATGAGAGATCTGGCGATGTTGCTGGCCAGAGCAGGTGTCGTACACCAGGAAGAGCACGTATTGTCTCAGCATCAGTGTGTGGACGTGCACTCTCCTGCTGAGAAAGCGCATCACCTTCCTGTCGAAGAAATGGCAGTAGAACGGCGGTAACAGGCTGTGTAAGGTAGGGGGTACTTGTTACTATACCCTGCAGAAACCCCAAATACGACCGCGAATAACTGATGCACTGTAAAGCCTGGGATTGGAACCTATGCCATTGGCGAATGCATTCTGGAATAGGCCGCTCACCGTCTTCGCCCATATAGTGTACGTCCATCACTCGCATGCACACAGAACCTACTCTCAACACTGGAGATAAGAGAGTGCCGTTACACTCTCTACTCAACACTTTCACGTCACGAGTGTATCCATGTTTGGTGGTGTCGGGGTGACATTAGTAACCTGGCCAGAGGCATCGTGCTGCAAGCATACTGCTCCCAGTTGTTCCCGATGACACAAAAGGTGCAACATGTGGCCAGACTTCGTCCCTCTGTGACATTTGAGCGACTACGACTACTGATACAATGCATCGATCTTGACATGCGTCTATACTAAGCGGACGTCTAAAAAATGGTCTCAATGGCGGCTCATGAGTATACACTCTGGTGTTCACAGATTTTCAGATTCAGATTAAGTATGAGAGTGTGAAATTAATAGCATCTACAGTATAACAGTTATGCTTATCAACGTTTTAATAGAACTACAGCCACTGAGAATAATAACAACAGTAATAATAATAATAATAGTAGTAGTAGTAGTAGTAGTAGTAGTAGTAATAGCAGTAATAGTAGCAGTAGCAGTAATAATAATATGCGTAACTTGTCCTTCTGTTTTTTGTGGGGGTAGGTTGGAACTTCGTTGTTTTCTAGACAACTGAGTGCAGTTTAGGGCAAGAAAGAAATAATCTATAACCTCTCGATGCTGTCCGTTTCACATTTTTGTGTAAATGTAAGTTTTCATGTTTTTCATTTCTTCGGACAAACGTACTCGTACAAGATCCCTAAAACATGTATACGTACTAGTAACCAATTAACTTCCGCGCTGAAAATCAGTTCTTTCACTCACACATCTTACGGTTATTATACATTTCTTTGTTAAATGTTCGCTTGCAGTGACGTTAATTTGATTTCGTCACTTTCTCAGTCAACGGATGTGGTCTGGGTGGCCCTAATTCCTTTGCGGCTAATTTTTCAAGGTAATTTTCTTTTCCGTTAACACTCAAAAGAGATTCAACAGCGTTCATGTTGAAACTGCACGTGAAAGCTGATTCCCGCTCAGTAAACAATCAACTCCAAACACAAACCACCGTTCGTGAAAAGGATTAAAGCCGGCCGCTGGTGGCCGAGCGGTTCTGGCGCTACAGTCTGGAACCGCGCGACCGCTATGGTCGCAGGTTCGAATCCTGCCTCGGGCATGGATGTGTGTGTTGTCCTTAGGTTAATTAGGTTTAAGTAGTTCTAAGTTCTAGGGGACTTATGACCTCAGAAGTTGAGTCCCACAGTGCTCAGAGCCATTTGAACCATTTTTTGAAAAGGATTAAATTCAAGTAGTACTGTCTGTAAAGATTGTCACTTGATTATAATACAAATGATGCACTGAGAATCATAGGGGCCAAAAGCACACCGTCCTTGATCTCACATTTAAGTCAATGTCAGAGAAACCAGTGAGGCAGTTTTTTGTGAATATTCATGCTTACATTGTGGGCCTACAACACAGATAAACCTGACCCTCTATAAAATCATCAGATGTCAGAATCATAAATAAATGCTACAGTCTCACGATCATGATGCGATTTATGGTTCTCAGCAATTCAAATGGGTTACAGCATGATAAAAAGTAAACTTGATATTGTGTATTGTGTATTGAACCGTGTTCCTATAATCTAATGAGAGGCTTCATCCCGCCATAGGCGTCAGTGGTTCACAACCCTATAACAGGCCATAGCAGTCCATCCACCCCATCGCCAACCCACACCGAACCCAGGGCTATTGTGCGGTTCGGCCCCCATATCACGAGGTATACTCGATACATGCCAATGATAATGCCCTTTTCGACGTCAGATGAATCACATAATAAAATCTACCTCCCAAATAACCGTAGAAACCCGATGAGGGAGGCAGAAGAAAGTTGCATAGTCCAGTGACACAACAGAGTATCATGCGGTAATTCGTGTCCTGTTTTTGAAAGTGTAGTTTTTGGATGTGTACAACAACAATGGACCTTCGTATTACAGCGGTAAGGTGACATTGGCGGCAAGTCCGATTGACAAGAATGAAGTGACAGGCCATCTGTCTTTGAAGACCAGGAATCACAAGGGAATGGGAGTCCCCGGAGTCGAACATCGGCGTATAGCAATAGAGGCTATACAGCAAAAAGTGAAAAGAAAATGGATCACATTATTATTTATAAACACCATAAGGGTGCTAAAAATTGTAATATTGTACAACCAGCTTCGGTACGATGTCATCACCTGGTGGATCGTGGCGTAATACGTAGTATAAGGAAACAGTTCTTTGATGATGAAGACATACTTGACACTGTATTCGTACACAGTCCACTCACATTAATGTGACAACCCGTAAAAAGCCGGAATAAGCATTATTTGGTGCATGGGCCTCTGTGAGACGTGCAGAAAGGAAGTCAGTGCATTTCTGAGAGGTACGACCATGCCATGCTGGCTGCGGTGGGTTTCTCCGTTGAGGATCCATAGCGTGAGCAGTCCGATAGAAGTGGTCCCACAAATTCTCGACTGGGTTTAAATCTTTGGAGTCACGTAGCCAGACGAGTACGGTAAATCATCCTTGGGCTCTTCCAACCACGCACACACACTTTGAGCTGCGTTGCATTGTCCTGATGATAGATGCCATCGTATCAAGGAAAAACAAACTACATGTACCGGTGAACATGGTCCCCAAGGATAGATGCACACTTGAGTTGAGCCATTGTTCCTTTCAGAATTACGAGCTCACTCAGGGAATGCCAAGAAAACGTTTCCCAGCTCATAGCATTACCTCCTCCGATCTGTACCTTTCCGGAGATTGATGCAGATTGTTTTCTTCCAGATGTTTCGCGACGATGGAGCGTAAAAAGTGATTCATATGAAAAGACCACCTGTCGGCATTCAGTGAATGACTGGTTGTGCTATTGGCGTGCCAATTTCAGCCTTCGTCGCCAATGGAAATGAGCGTTTGGTGCCATTGGCTGGGAGGCCCCTTACGAGGCAGGTCCGGCCGCCGTGGTGCAGGTCTTATTATATTCGACGGCAAACTGGCCGACCTGCATGACAGATGAGGATAAAATGATGATGAAGACAACACAACACCTAGGTCCTGAGCGGAGAAAATCCCCGACCCAGACGGGAATCGAACCTAGGGCCCTTAGGACGGCAGTCCGTCACGCTGACCATTCAGCTATCGGGGCGGACCTTCGTTGCTGGTTAACAGAATTTATGACGCGTGCATGTACCAGCCACCTGTTCCTGAGGCCCATAAGCAGCAACGTTCGCTGGACGATAGTTGAGGAAACGCTTTCGGCGGTCCTTGGCTCATCTGGCAGGTCAGTTGCTCAATACTTGCGCATCTCCTCGCCGGTCCACACCTCTGAGGCCGTCATTCATCTCTGTCATCTACGGCCCATGGTGCGCCACAGTTGCGTCGCCGTAGGTTTTGGGTAGCACCATTTTCTCATGTATGATACATTTCAACCACAAAGGCTACCGAACGATTGACAAACTTAGCAGTTTAGGAAATGCTTTTCATCCTAGCCCGAAAGCCAATGACTACGCCGTTTTGAAAGTCGCATAAATTGCTCAGTTTCTGCATCATGCCAACGACTGAACTGTTTACCGCGTTCCCTGGATACGCGTTGTGTACGTTCCACTGCTAGGGCTGGCACCTGCTGTATGTGAATGGTCACTGGAAGCTGATGTAGAACGGAGACGGTGGTCACATCAATGTAACTGGTCCGTGTATTATGTTGCCAAGTAATTACGTTAAAATTTTGATACGGTGTGTACCAAATTTTGAAATATGTTATATATCTATTTACTGCATAGAAAGTAAGTAGACCTCTAAGAACAAGCAGAACCATTATACTACAAATGAATGACCACTATATTTGACATTCAGTCACAAATTATCTGGAATACGGCATGTAATCTAGAGCAAATCGCAATTGAATCGAGGCTCATTGCTCAGTCTACTAATACACCAGACAGATCAGATCCAGCTACCAATGTCTGTGTCACTGTTATTTCCAATCTGATCATAAGCATCTTGACTCCCATTAGTGGACACTAGTGTGGAGTGTGTCTGTCTAGCCGCTTTATGACGACTTGAATACTACTGGGGACACTTTCAGTCAGGTGTCTGAAAGTCTGTGCACAAATGGCAGCCCACGCATCCTCAAGAGCCAAAAACCAAAGAAAGTAATGATGTCTGGACCTGGGATCTGGAGCAAAGTAGACATTATAACTCGTCCCAAATGCGTTCCATTGCGTTCAGATGAGAATTCTGGGCAGTTCAGTTCTTTTCGGGATTGTTATTGTTCACAAATTAATGCCTTCCGCATACTGAGTTAACACAGGATGCTTTGTTATATTGATATAATCCTTATCTCCAAACTCTTCCTCTATTTTGGGGCGTAAACAGTGCTGTAAAATGTGGTCATATCCACCCTCATTCTACCTGTTTTCTTTGGGTCATCAGTCGTCTGACTGGTTTGACGCGGCCCGCCACGAATTCCTTTCCTGTGCTAACCTCTTCATCTCAGAGTAGCACTTGCGACCTCCGTCCTCAATTATCTGCTGGATGTATTCCAATCTCTGTCTTCCTCTACAGTTTTGGTCACTACAATTCCCTCTAGTATCATCGGTGTCATTCCCTGACGTCTTAACTCATGTCCTCTCACTCTGTCCCTTCTCCTTGTCAGTGTTTTCCACATACCCATTTCCTCTCCGATTCTGCGCAGAACCTCCACATTCCTTACCTTATCAGTCCACCTAATTTTCAACATTCGTCTGTAGCACCACATCTCAAATGCTTCGATTCGCTTCTATTCCGCTTTTCCCACAGTCCACGTTTCTCTACCATACAATGCTGTACTCCAGACGTACGTTCTCAGAAATTTCTTCCTCAGACTTGATACTAGTTGACTTATTTTTGCCAGGAATACCTTTTGGCCAGTGCTCGTCTCTTTTTGATCTCCTCCTTGGCCCGTCCGTCATTGGTTATTTTACTGCCTAGGTAGCAGAATTCCTTAACTACATCTACTTCGTGACCATCAACCCTGATGTTAAGTTTCTCGCTGTTCTCATTTTCTGCTACTTCTAACTAGTTTCGTCTTTCTTAGATTTTCTCTCAGTCCATATCCTGTACTCATTAGAGTGTTCATTCCATGCCGCAGATCATGTAATTCTACTTCACTTTCATTCAGGATAGCAATGTCACAAGCGAATCCTATGATTGATATCCTCTCACCTTGAATTTTGTTTCCACTCCTAAACCTTTTATTTTTTACGCCATTGCTGCTTCTATGTACGGATTGAATAGTAGCGGGGAAAGACTACATCTCTCTCTTACACCCTTTCTAATCGGAGCACTTCGTTCTTGGTCGTCCGCTTTTATTCTTGCCTCTTGTTAGTTGTACATATTGCACATCATCCGCCTCTCCCATAGGTAGTGTTCTCCGAATTTAGAACATCTTGCACGATTTTATATTGTCGAACACTTTTTCTAGGTAGACAGATCCTATGAACGTGTCTTGATTTTTCTGCAATTTTGCTTCCATTATTAACTGTAATGTCAGAATTGCACCTCTCGTGTCTTTACCTTTTTCTAAAGCTAAACTGATCGTCATCTAACACATTTTAAATATTCTTTTCCATTCTTCTGTATATTATTCTTGTCACAAACTTGGAAGCATCAGCTTTTAAGCTGATTGTGCGATAACTCTCGCACCTGTCAGCTCTCGCAGTCTTCGGAAATGTGTGGAAGATTTTTTTCCGAAAGTCAGATGGTATGTCTTCGAACTCACACATTGTACACATCACTGATTTCATTAATTCTGATGGAATGTTATTTATCCTTTCTCAGCAATTTGATCTTAACTCCTCCAAATCGCTTTTAAATTCTGATTCTAATACTATATCCCCTATCTCTTCTAAATCGACTCCTACATCTACATCTACATCTGCATTTATACTCCGCAAGCCACCCAACGGGTTGTGGCGGAGGGCACTTTACGTGCCACTGTCACTACCTCCCTTTCCTGTTCCAGTCGCGTATGGTTCGCGGGAAGAACGACTGTCTGAAAGCCTCCGTGCGCGCTCTAATCTCTCTACTTTTACATTCGTGATCTCCTCGGGAGGTATAAGTAGGGGGAAGCAATATATTCGATACCTCATCCAGAAACGCACCCTCTCTAAACCTGGCGAGCAAGCAACACCGCGATGCAGAGCGCCTCTCTTGCAGAGTCTGCCACTTTAGTTTGTTAAACATCTCCGTAACGCTATCACGGTTACCAAATAACCCTGTGACGAAACGCGTCGCTCTTCTTTGGATATTCTCTATCTCCTCCGTCAACCCGATCTGGTACGGATCCCACACTGATGAGCAATACTCAAGTATAGGTCGAACGAGTGTTTTGTAAGCCACCTCCTTTGTTGATGGACTACATTTTCTAAGCACTCTCCCAATGAATCTCAACCTGGTACCCGCCTTACCAACAATTAATTTTATATGATCATTCCACTTCAGATCGTTCCGCACGCATACTCCCAGATATTTTA
Source organism: Schistocerca serialis cubense (assembly GCF_023864345.2). Lineage (NCBI taxonomy): Eukaryota > Metazoa > Arthropoda > Insecta > Orthoptera > Acrididae > Schistocerca > Schistocerca serialis. Next base: position 1,263,456,868 of record NC_064638.1, on the reverse strand, counting down.
CAGAAGTAACTGGTACCAGTGTTTGTTCCGCTATCATATAATCATACAATAAAGGATTCTTCTTTCTATGTATTCGCAATACATTACATTTGTCTATGTTAAGGGTCAGTTGCCACTCCCTGCACCAAGTGCCTATCCGCTGCAGATCTTCCTGCATTTCGCTACAATTTTCTAATGCTGCAACTTCTCTGTATACTACAGCATCATCCGCGAAAAGCCGCATGGAACTTCCGACACTATCTACTGGGTCACTCCTGTTTCTTCTTCTATCACATCAGACAAATCTTGCCCCTCATAAAGGCTTTCAATGCATTCTTTCCACCTACCCGCATTCTCCTCTGCATTTAACAGTGGAATTCCCGTTTCACTCTTAATGTTACCACCCTTGCTTTTAATTTCAGTGAATGTCATTTTTACTTTCCTATGCACTGAGTCTCTCCTTCTGACAATCATTCCATTTTCGATTTCTTCACTTTTGTCAGCAGCCATTTCGTATTAGCTTCCCTGCAATTCCTATTTTCTATTTCCTTTGTGACTTTTATTTCTGTATTCCTGAATTTCCCGGGACATGTTTGTACTTTCTCCTTTCACCGATCAGCTGAAGTATTTCTTCGATTACTCAAGGTTTCTCCGCAGCTACTTACGTTGTACCTACGTTCACCTTTCCAACTTCTGTAATTGCCCTTCTTAGGGATGTCCATTCCTCTTCAACTGTATGGCCTACTGAGCCATTTCTTAATGTTGTATGTATATCCTTACAGAGCTTAAAGCGTATCTCCTCATTCCTTAGTACTTCCGTTTCCCACTTCTTTGCGTAGTGATTCTTCCTGAATAATGTCTTAAACTTCAACCTACTCTTCATCACTGCTGTATCGTGATCTGAGTCAATATCTGCTTCTGGGTACGCCTTACAGTCCAGCATTTTGCCCCAAGGACATTTTGAACGTTACAGTTGTTACTCTTGAGTAGACACAACAAGCCAAGAAATGCAGTGATTACAGAACAATTACCGTGGTCTCGCAGGTGGGGAAGATCATCACAAGGAAACACAAAATTGAAGAAGTAATGGAAGAGGATCACTTTGCTTAAAATACTGTCGAACTTAAATAAGCCTAGTGGTAAGACACAATCCGATTCATCCATTATGCAAGCATTTTCATTGTATATTGCACATAATTGAGCGCACGAAGTTAGGGGAACAAAGTAAATGTGGAATGGGCAAGAGAAATGCAAGGATGCAGTGCTCTGCGTGCATTGTGGGCCTACATATTGAATGCTTTGTTGTCTGGCACAAAAAATAAAAGAGAATATAAAATCAGAGTGGCATCTGCCATGATCATTACATATAGCCATTACATATTCAAATAACCCGAGAACCAAAGTAACTATTACAGCTGGAGGTTAATTTTAGCAGGAGGGAGTGTGATGGGGCGGAGGAGTGTTTTAGGAATTACTTCAGTGTGCAGGTTATACTAGAAAGAGGAGACTACTGATCTTCGAGGGTCGCCAGCATTCATGTTTTCTTCTATTAATAACGTCAAAAATCTTGCAGGAGCAGTGAAGTTTCTTCATACATTCATATTACCAGGATATTAAACCTTTCAAGTGCTACAGCGTATATGTGCCCATACAGATGTATCTGCAATGGATGCCTGTACAAGTGCCCGTGTTAGTAACTGGAGGGGAACACAAAGCTCGTTCAGCGGCGTTCGCCACTGGAGCCCTCTGGAGGGATTCATTATCCGGGAGGTCCACTCCATTAGTCGCTTCTCTGCTTTCCCAGTTCCCGCCCCGCTTCCCCCCACCCTTACAGTAATCGGCTTACATGCGGACTGCGGTGTCAGGGCCTGTAATTGCTCTCGGCTCTGGAGATCCACTGTGTAATCGTCCCGCCTGGTACTTCTGCTAATAACACCAGCTCTCTCCCGTGCTTCGTGCCTGATGGCCACATTGTGCGCCATATTTCACCGTGTAATTTCACCAATATGTGGGTGCTGCTTATTACCTTACCAGTGTTACTGTTTGTTTTGTACGAACACTACTTTCGTAAAATGCCCCCATATCAAAGCGATAAGTTCCGAGAGTATATTAGGCATTTAAAATACCGAAGTCTAACTCCAATAGTCAACAATCAGAGTCAGATGACACATAACTTCCTGTCTACGAATCGCTAAAGAGCCAAGACTCACATAAACAAGAGTTCATATGGAGGCTTCGCTTCAACCGTACATCCCATGCACCATTCGCGAATGGAACGGAAAAACTAGAAACGTTGGTGTTGACAGAACTACCCTCCGCCACACACAGTAAGGTGCCTTGTATGTGTAGACGTAGGTAGAGCAGAAGGATCCCTGCAAATTAAGTACAAAGAGAGAGCAGAAAATCGTAAGAAATCATCTGCGATTATTATCGACTTGACATTCAGCTCGCTAGCATCCCTTTGTTCACTCCTAGGTATGGAGAAAAACTACGCATAGCCTACAGATGATATTGATACTTAACATCTTACCATGGAATCTAAAACAGGCTTTCATTCTGTAATGTTATCCGACCTCTTTCAGTCCAATGATTGTCTTATAACAGACAAACAATACTCATATTAACAAAAGTCTGTTCGGAGATGTAGCTACAGCCAAATACTCCAAGGTTCATTATTCAGCCTGCATATGAGCGTTCTACGTACCCTCACTGACAGAAGATGGAATGAATTGTCGTATGCAGAATCTGTAAATTACTACAGTGTCAGTGCGCTGTGACAGCTCGAATGGCCACCAGATTGCATTAGTGCCGTAACCATGTGTCCATACTATCAAGACTAACAGGTTGCATAACGAACGTTCAGCGTGTCGTATCGTATGTGGGTATTATGAAGGACCATCGTGAATGCTGTGTGCTTGCCTGAGACAACGTTACGTAAGCTGACGCTGTTTGAAAGAGGCATAACTGAGACACTGCATGTAACTGATAGGTAAGTGATGTGCAATGTTCATGCTTGCAGGATGTCTAGATATCACTGTAGCCTGGCGTTACAGACTCACTGACAATGAGCATTTCGAAGGGGTGTCACTGTAAATGTGAATGTGTTTGCCATGTAAAATTGTGCAATATTCATTCAAGCAGGATATAACCCTGTTTTAAACTTAAGTTCATCCATATTATATGGACTTAATTTGAGGGCTGCCAGTGTACTTAAGCTTTTAATGAAATAATATCTACTGCAACAGTCACTTGTTACTAACATTTTATTAGCACAACGTGTTTCGGCAGCATGTTTCCATTATCAGGTGCATTTACAGTTGCTTTGACATTGTAGTTAACATGAATTGAGGTTGGTTTCCTTTGCCCTGTGTGACAGTGAGGTTATGTGTTCAGAAAGAAACATGTTCAGGAAGGATAAATATGATATAGTATGTACATAATGTAATAGTGCATTTACTTACATTTGTGTCTACAGTTTCGTTTTCTGGCACCGAGAGGAAAGTAACAAATACATCACAACCCAACACTTTAACAATCATTTGTGTACATAAATCCAAAGGGTCTTAGAAGCTAAGATAAACTAGTTTCTATTGCTAAACACTAATACACAGTGAAAATGAAAGACTTATATCTAGATGTATTTATGTAATGGATAATATTCGGTGAGTAGTTAGTAAAGACTATTTCTTTTAATGAAATATGGATGCAACACCGATGAAGTCTTTAAATAAGTTGATACCATTATGTCATTATGATTGAATATTACCAATTCTTTATATAAGCCCATTTGGTGTATCTTGCACATTTTATGGGATATGTGAATATCATGCACAGTACCATAGAATGAGTGGCCTGTGTTTTCTTATGTGGTTGGCTAAGGCTGAGTTATTATAGCTATTAGTGTGGTAGGCATTTATACGTCTGCTGTATCTTTCTTGGAAGTCTCGCCCTATCTGCCCTACATGGAGGGTTTTGCAACTACTAGATACTATTTTATAAATGCCTAAATGCCGTCGGTTATCTGTATGTGTGTTAATATTGTGTCTCCGTGTGTGTTTCAGTTTGTCTTGTGTTGTGAAGGCAAACTTAATGTTGTGTGATCTGAAAATGTTCGCTACCTTGAATGAGTGTTTGCTGTTAAAGGAATTTCTTTCTCATTTTCTGCGTGGAGGTTCGTTTCATATAGTTTTTTTTCTTTTTTGTGTAATGCTGCCAGTTAGTGCTTCCCCTGCTATTTGTTTGACTGTACTGACCTCATCAAGCTTTGCATATTTATCCATTGGTACACTGCTGGCTTCGTTAACTGACGTTCTGTATACATCATGCTTTTGTGTTGCAGGGTGGCAAGGTAAGCTGTGTATGGTGGTATATGTTGCTGTTGTCTTTCCATAATCTTTGAAGGTGTATGAACTGTTTTCTTAACTGATGTTAAGGTCTAGAAAGTTAATGCTACTATTGTTTTTACGTTCCACCACAAAGTTTATATTTGTATCTTGTTTATTTAATGTATTTAGTACGTTCTTAATATCATTTGTATCGTCATCTACCATGAGCAATGCATCATCAACATAACGTTTGTAACAAATAATTTTATCCATAAAACTTGATTTTACAGTATAACATTTGTTCAAGGTGGTTAATATATATATGTTGGCAGATGTAGCTCAAAACCATTCTATGCTGACGAGACTGGGCGAGATTTCCGAAAAACCTACAACAAACGTATAACGCCTACCATCCTAACAACAACAAGAAATCAGCAATAGCCACTCATATACGAAACATAGGCCACCCATACCACGATAACAACCATGGTATTAATATATTACATAAAACGGACAAGAGACACCAAATGCACTTATATGGAGAACTGGAAATATTAATTTATGTCACAGTCGATGGAAACATGTTACTATGTGGTAAGCTTGAAAGTAATAATATTAACTTCCTTAAAAATTTCTCCAATGTCATAAGCCTAACTCATAAAAAACTGTTTACAGTTATTCATCTAATTTTTGCCATGACATAAATACATCTAGATATTAATGTTTCATCTTCGTTGTATACTGCTGTTTCACCAACAGAAACTAGAAAATCTTAGCTTTTAAGGCTCTTTGGACTGTTGTAAACAGATTACTGTGAAAGTGTTAAGTTGTGATATAGTTGATACTGCTTACTGTGTGCCTAAAAACGGAATTATCAGCAAAATTATGTATGTAAATGCACTAACAAACTGGCTAATCGTGCTTATCACATGATGTACACAATATAACATAATTATCTTCCTGAACAGGCGACTTTATCGCCGCATAAACTCACTGTCACACACAGCAAAGGAAAACAACGTCACTTCATATTAACTATAATGTCAAAGTATCTGTAGATGCACCTGAAAATTCCAGTATGCTGACCAAATGCCTCCTGCCAGTAACATATTGGTAACAAGTGATTGTTGCAGTATACCACAATTCATAAAAATACCTCTTTTTGGATATATTTGTATTCTAATGTTGACCTGAAAGGGTATAAATGTTTGGAAGTAGGGCCATTGTGGATCTAGATGTTGCTGGTAAAATTCAGCATATCCGACATTTAGATATTACTGTGGCAAGAGGTTGGACTCACTGGAAATGTGAAGGCCAGCATACTCGTCGTCACGAATTTGATTCCGTAAGTCCAATGGAGGACCGTACCGAGCATAATGTACAACCTTCACGTCAACAGCTGTCACCTGTGCATAACTAATGAACTCATTACAACGCCATCGAAACCTCCTACAAAAATAAAAATCACAAGATGAGCAGGTATGCTATGAAAAGACCTGGAGACAGATTCCAGCTGGTTTACATTATGGTGAGAAAGAGAGTCAGAAAGCAGTCAATGGATAGTAAGGCGCAACAAGCAACAGATACAGATTCAGAATACTGAGGAATGATGACCTGCGTTTGAAATTCTCTAAGGTAATAGATACTTAGGCAATGAATGCTACAGTAGGTGGTAAAGCTAAAGAAGAAAGGACATCTCTAATCAGAGCAACTAACTACTGACGTGATACAAATGTAGGTACAAAGAAGGTAACTGCAAAGAAACTTAGAGTAATCATACTTGTATGGATCGAAAAAGAAGGAAATACAAATATATTATGGTTAAGACAGGAGTACAGCAATGTAAGACAGCAATATAAGTAAGGAATGGCATATGTAATAGGAACAGGAAAGATAAAGCTAAGAGTCTGCAGGAAAAATGTGAAACAATTGAGAAACAAATGGAGGTAGAAAGCACACATTCGCCAGACAGAAAAGTCAACACAGTTTCGGTGAAACTAATAGAAAAGACATCAACGTAATGAGTGCAAAACGAATTCCATTCTTAAACGCAGAGGCAAGAAAGGATAGGTGGAATGAGTACCTTAAGCCTCTAGGGTGGAAGGAACTGCACGATGACACGTTAGCAGAAAAGAGAGTCGATATTGAAGCTGTAAGTTATCCAGTGTTAGCATCTAACATAACTTTGAAACACTAAAAATTAAATAGGGCAGCAGGCAACGGTAACATTTCTAAGCAATTTCTAAAATCGTTGACGGGAAATGGCAACCAACAGACTAATGAAGTTTGTTTGTAGAGCCTGTAAGACGGATGTATATCATCAGACTTTCGGAAAAGGATCATCCACACAATCCTGAAGATAGCAAGAGCAGATAAGTGCGAAAACGTCCATACAATCAGCTTAAGAGCCTATGCATCAAAGTTACAGACAATAATAATACAAAGAAGAATGCATTTGTTATGCTACCATCAGTTTTGTTACAGGAAATGTAAAGATGCCAGAGAAGCAGTTTTGACATAGCGTTTTGTAATGGAAGCAAGGTTTCAGACAATGTCATTTTATTTGCCGACGTAGAAAAAGCGTTCCATAATGTAGAAGGTGAATGAAGTTCGAAATTCTCATAAAACAACGAGGAAGCTGCAGGGAAAGACAAGTACTTGCAATATACTCCAAGTACACAACATGGACAGAGTAAGAATGGAAGACCAAGAAGGAAGCGGCCGGATTGTGAATTATTAAGATGAGGACGCAATCTTTCGGTTAAATCTAAACATCAAAGAAGCAAAGACGGAAATAAAAAAAAACGTTCAGAAATGCGACTAAAATTTAGGTAAAAAGAATATGAGTTATAATAGACACTGAAGACACTGGCATCCTCAGTGACTGTAAAGAATACTTGCAAGACCTTTTAATTGGAGTTGATCGTTAACAGTAAAAAGACTAAAGTAATGAGCAATAGTAGAAGTGAGGTTCGTCATAAACTTAGCATCAAGACTGAGAACTACGAACGATGCGAAATAAAAGAATTTAGGTGCCATGGAAATAACACATCACGAACGAATGAAGGAGGACATAGAAAGAAAAGTAGTACAGGTAAAAACAGAATTTCCACGGAACTACATCGGACTTAAAATAAGGAAGAATTTTCTGAGGCAGTACGTCTATAGAACAGCGTGGTATGAAAATGAATTTTCGACTGTAGGAAAACGAGAAAAGTAAATCGTGGCGTTTGGAACGTAGGCCGTTGAAGTTATGTGGACATAAAATATGAAAGAAGACGGTTCCCTGCACATTAAGGAGAAAGTGGAACTTTTGGAAATCGATGACAAGAAGGAGGCATAAGATGAGACAACATATGTTAAGATATCAAGTAAGATCTTCCATGGTATTTGAGTGTTATAAACTGTAGGGGATGACGAAGACTGGAATATATCCATCATATAATTTTGGAAGCAATGTGCAAGTGTTATTCTGATTATGAGATGAAAACGTTAACGTAGAAAAGATATTTGTGACGGACTGCAGCAAATTAGTCAGAGACCAATGGAAAAAAGAGACATGTTATTTGCCACGTAACTTTTTTGTAGTAAGCCATTGAGAAAACGTACAACTGAGAGCATTCTACTCCTATAAACGAATGTTTTTCAGTAGGAAAGAAAAAGACTACCGAGAACAAAGAGTGCAACAAAATCTTTTAATTATCTGGTAAATTTTGATGCTGCTGTTGATTCATCACACCCAAATGTCAGTCAGGTTCCCCACGTCATCGTGTTCTGTATCAAGCTCAGATACTTAAAAATGCCTAATTATATTCAGAAGTATATGATAAATTTCACAATTTCGACTTCTCAACAAATAAAAAGTTGAGCTGGTCCGTTATAGTACATCTAACCACAATTCATCTCAAACAAATGATTTAAGAATTCAGTATTCTAATCAACACTTTACCAATATTCCTAACACATTTTTACAGTACGGAAGATATGTTATCGCCAAAGATGGAGTGAAAAACTACAAGGGTAATCCCAAAAGTAAGGTATCCTATTTTTTTATAAGTACATAGACCTGTTCATTTCTACAATGGTTTACATCAGTTTACAGCTTGAACATTTAGCTATTTTTCGACATAATCACCATTTCTGTCGATGCTTTTTTGTAGACGCTGTGGCAGTTTTTGTATGTCCATGCCATACCAGCTCGCCGCCATGCTGTTCAGAAAGTTATGAGCCTCTTCTTTCACTTCGTCGTCGGAGATGAATCGCATTCCGGCCAAATGTTCTTTTAACTTAAGGAACAGTTGATACTCACTGGGCGCCAAGTCAGGACTATAGGGTGGGTGGGTGATTATTTTCCACTAAAACTGTTGCAGGAGAGTAACGGTTTGCCGAGCGATGTGTGGGCGAGCGTAGTCATGGAGAATGTGTACGCCCTTGCTCGACATTCCTCTTCTCCAGTTCTGAATTGCCCGTTTGAGTTTTTTCAAATGGTTCAAACGGATCTGAGCACTATGGGACTTAATTTCTGAGGTCATCAGTCTCCCTGAACGTAGAACTACTTAAACCTAACTAACCTAAGGACATCACACATATCCACGCCCGAGGCAGGATTCAAACCTGCGACCGTAGCGGTCGCGCTGTTCAAGACTGTAGCGCCTAGAACCGCTCGGCCACCTCGGACGGCTGTTTTTTTTTCAGAGTCTCACAGTACCTGTCAGCGTTAATTGTGGTTCCAGTGGGCACAAAGTTGACCAGCAATACCCCTTTCCGATCCCAAAAAACGTTTCTCATGACTTTACTGGCAGGCTGTGTTTGTATGAATTTCCGTGGCTTTGGAAAAGAAGGATGCCGCCACTGGCGTGATTGTTGCTTGATCTCAAGTGCAAAGTGGTACGCCTAGGTTTCCTTACCCGTGACAATTGAGTCCAGAAAGTGGGCCTGTTCGGCTGCAAGGCGGTGAAGAAATGCGCGGGAAGCATGAACTTGTTGCCGCATGTGGTCCTCAGTCAGCATGCGTGGCACCCATCTTGAGCACACCTTCCGGTAGTTCAATGTTTCCCGTTAAAATTCTGTGAGCGGTGCTTCGGGAAACCTCAGGAACCAACGTGCGGAGATCATCCAGGGCGATCCGCCGATCTTCACCCATGCTTTTCTCAACCTTCAACACTGTCTCCTCAGAAATTGACGGTCTCCCGCTCCTTTGTTCGTCGTGAATTTCGGTCCGACCAGCTGCAAACTCTCTACATCTCTTACGAACATTTTTGACATCGATGCACGACTCAACATACACTTCCGTCAATTGGCGATGGATATGAATCGGCGCAGTGCCCTTTGCGTTCAAAAACCGAATAACTGCGCTCCATTCGCACTTGGCGGTAACGTCCAATTGGAGCTCCATTCTCAACGGCTGCCAAGCAAAGATGAGCGCCTCAGCGCGGCGTGCGCATATTTACACACAGCGCGTGAAGCACTCTTCATAACAGTGTGACCAACTGCCACACAAAAAAGGAGACCTTACTTTTGGGATTCACCTCGTACATATATGACAAAGAGTTTAATATTTGCCTTTAACACATCGACGTATTGAAAAAAAAAAAAAAGTTCAAATGTGTGTGATATCTTATGGGATTTAACTGCTAAGGTCATCAGTCCCTAAGCTTACACACTACTTAACCTAAATTATTCTAAGGACAACACACACACGCATGCCCGAGGGAGGACTCGAACCTCCGCCAGGACTAGCCGCACAGCCCATGTCTGCAGCGCCTTAGACCGCTCGGCTAATCCTGCGCGGCGACATATTCACACTTAAGATTTTAGTTTGGTTATTTAAAAATTGTGCGTCAGACAACAAATGACCGTAATCGTATTTTTATTTAATAAGTAAAATTATCAGATAGAAAAAAAGTAACTGAATGAGGCGTAAGTTACGGTTCTCGAGCGTATAAATAAACTGAAAACATTCGACCGAAAACTTCAAAACGAGCTGGTCAAAATCACGTCTCGGAAACAAGTGAACATAGAACTGTCAGCGAAACCGTTGTTTAACTGATCGATATCTAGACACCATTACACGGTTCAGTATGACTGTTTACCTAAACACGTCGCCTGAAGAGTTTTATGCGAAGTCAGATTACTCGGGTGGACGTTTGGCGTACTGCGACTTACCTCATGCCTATCGTATTGCGCTCACTTGTTTACTTCCTAGCGTCTTCGCGGATGTCACGCCTGAGCAGTCTGTAATGGCTGTAAAAGCGACGGGCGTCCACAGCTCAGCGGCCGGTAAGCGGAAAGCGCCACCGACTTCGGCAGCGCGAGTAATCCGACGGGTAAACACGGGGGTGTAATCAAAACGCATTTTAGGCTGCGGGGCGTCTGCAAATAAAGGGAATCGCCGAGCGAGCGGATGGATTACAAAGGAAACACCGGAACTCAGCGCGGGAGGTTTTACGACCGCCGAGGAAGCGTAAACGAAAGCGGGAACTCGTCTCGATTTGTCGCCGTTCACTCAGCGAAATGTAGCTCGCATTAATTTCCTTTGGGCTTCCAAGCGCGGAGACGTTTCGACCCGAGATGCTCGTCGACAGAAGGATTTAATTTTACTGTCATGTATTTCTAGTGTTCAGCTAGAAGCTGTAGTCAGAAAGCACCTTCACCTGCGCTGTTGTCATCTCACTGGTCACACAGTTCGTAGATAGCCAGTCGCTTGCGTTTTTTTCCTTAATAAGCTGATTTCAGTCCCACGGATAATTACATCTTACGAACGAATGGTTGACAAAGTTCAGACATGGTTTGTCAGCCCAGAATTTCTTCAAAAAGCAATTCTGTGTTAATCTGAAACTCTTCTTTCTATCTTTAATTATAAAAATGTAAAACGTTAAATTTAACAGCTCCTGTGAAGACAGTCTTCAGTGGTGTAGTTGGCCAACAAAACTTATTAAGTCAGCTTTGAACTCCAGCATGTTATGTACATGACATTTAATGTGCTCTGGTGGGTTGCTGAATAATTATAACAATTATCCGTGACTCAACAACATGATGCAAGTCTTCGAATTAAACGCCACTTTGACAAATCGTGTGTTCCTGACCTACCCCAGCAATTCTCTCGGGGAAAGGGCACCTACAATTTAACGTTTCTGGTTAATCTTGACGTTAGAGAGGTGCACGTTATGTTCATGAGAGAGTGGTAAAATTTACATTTTTCTATAGGCTCAATCTGGCAACCTGTCAGTTTCCTTGCACGCGTTTTACCACTTACCACGTGCACCTGATGGGATACCAGTTCGATATTGGACAGAGTACGCGAAGGAACTTTCCGCCCTTCTTGCAGCGGTGTACCCTAGGTCTCTAGAAGAGCATAGCGTTCCAAACGATCGGAAAAGGGCACCGGTCATCCCCGTTTTCAAGAAGGGACGTCGAACAGATGTGCAAAACTGTAGACCTATATCTGTAACGTCGGTCAGTTGTAGAACTTTGGAACACGTATTATTTCGAGTATAATGACTTTTCTGGAGACTAGAAATCTACTCTGTAGGAATCAGCATGGGTTTCGAGAAAGATGATCGAGAGAAACCTAACTCGCGCTATTCGTCCAGGAGACTCAGAGGGCCAAGTTGTCAGGTAGATGCCGTGTTTCTTGACTTCTGCAAGGTGTTTAATACAGTTCCCCACAGTCGTTTAATGAACAAAGTAAGAGCATATGGACTATCAGAACAGTTGTGTGATTGGATTGAAGAGTTCCTAGATAACAGAACGCAGCATGTCATTCTCAATGGAGAGAAGTCTTCCGAAGTAAGAGCGATTTCAGGTGTGCCGCAGGGGAGTGTTATAGGACCGTTACTATTCACAATATATATAAGCGACCTTTTGGATAACATCGGAAGTTCACTGAGGCTTTTTGCGGATGATGCTGTAGTATATCGAGAGGTTGTAACAATGGAAAATTGTACTGAAATGCAGGAGGATCTGCAACGAATTTATGCATGGTGCAGGGAATGGCAACTGCATCTGAATGTAGACAAGTATAATGTGCTGCAATTACATAGAAGGAAAGGTCCTTTATCATTTAGCTACAATATAGCAGTTCAGAAACTGGAAGCAACTAATTCGATAAATTATCTGGGAGTAGGCATTAGGAGTGATTTAAAATGGAATGAACATAGAAAGTTGATCGTCGGTAAAGCAGATGCCAGACTGAGATTCATTGGAAGAATCCTAAGGAAATGCAATCCGAAAACGAAGGAAGTAGGTTACAGTACACATGTTCGCCCACTGCTTGAATACTGCTCACCGGTGTGGGATCGCTACCAGATAAGGTTGATAGAAGAGACAGAGAAGATCCAACGGAGAGCAGCGCGCTTCCTTACAGGATCATTTAGTAATCGTGAAAGCGTTACGGAGACGATATATAAACTCCTGTGGAAGACTCTGCAGGAGAGACGTTCAGTAGCTCGGTAGGAGCTTTTGTTAAACTTTCAAGAACATACCTTCACCGAGGAGTCAAGCAGTATATTGCTCCCTCCTACGTATATCTCGCGAAGGATGAAATCAGAGAGATTAGAGCCCACACAGAGGCATACCGACAATCTTTATTTCCACGAACAATACGAGACTAGAATAGGAGGCAGAACCGATAGCGGTACTCAAGGTATCCTCCGCCACACACCGTCAGGTGGCTTGCGGAGTATGGATGTAGATGTAGATGTAGAACATGGATGGTTCTTCGTCTTCTGGCATGTTCTGCGACCTGGATATCATACCGTAGCCTCCTGACTGCTGTCAGTAAGGTTTTAAAACATTGGCCTTGATTTTTTTTTTTCTGAAAGCCATTTAAACTACCGTCGCAGCTAATCTGTATAGTTCTCTCTGACTTTGGATAACACATGCAGACCACCATGTTGCAGAACACAGAGGTTTTCCTGACCGTTTGTCGTGAAATATAGAACCAAGTAGCGATGTGGGCACTCCGCTTGAACACATACTGCACATTGTCATGCGATTTCCTTTTGTGGTCGCCAGCAATAGAAAGCGTGCTCATTTAGCATGGGCTTACGTGGTGCATGGCATCTCGAGCAATCAGTTGTTCCTGTAATTGTAGCAGTCTACCAATCACGACAGTAACTTAGCTTTCCTTCATGTATACACTGCGACTTTTCCAACAAAACACCCTTGTCACTCCATAAGGTGAACAGTACCGTTACAATGGAACGTTTTTTTTTCTTTGCTCCTATGTTTATTTCACTGTTTTACAACGTTATATTTGAATAGAGTTGTGAATTATTTATCATTATATGTTTCGCTTAATACACAGTCATTTGAGTCGCAACGATTGAAGATGTGCTTTTGTGTCCCTGAGTGACCACGAAATCGAGAACCGCGACATATTCTGGGGAAAAGAAAGAGCAGCAACTTTTTAAGATTAAATTCAGATTTAAGGTTGTCAGTATGAAAACAGTAGGTATAGTTTAAAATTTTGAGCCTAAGTACGTGAAGGTCAAAGGAAATTAAAGTCAATTTATTACATCAAAATATTTATGGGTTAAAACATTAAGAAAATGAACTTCCGATTTGTTTAGACGAACTACAACATGCAAATCGTGTTCTTGTAATATATATGCCTCAACATCCTTTGAACATTGTTACAGAAATGTTCAATATGGACGGATATAGCTTAGAATCGAGTTAATGCAGGTCAAGTACGGAGAAAGGGAGAGATTAACAAGGGATAGAAATACTAAAACATTGATACCCACTGATTTTGCAGTGATCAGCATTTTCAACAGAGTAATGCAGAAGTAGACTCGGAAGTTAATAGTAATATGCACATTATAGAGGACTCCATCTAGTAACTTTGAATTCAGCATGAAACAGCTTTATTCATTAATATTTACCTAGTGTTTCAGAAAGAGTAGCTGAAATAATACAAAGCTGTGTAATTACCTTTAGAGCAATTTTCCTGCAAGGTGTGACCCATGTAAACCCTAACGCAATCGTACATAAAGAAGACAAAGTCATTTCTGAGCCACGCACTACATTAGTAAAGTAAAGGAATAATTATTAGATCCATTGTAAAAGTGAACAGCTATATACAGTTTATAGCATTTACAAAACCTCAGTAACATTCACACTACCAATGAATATTGTTCAAGAACCCCTTTCAAGCAAAATCACCAGAACAATACGTAATACACTACAAGCACACTATGTCGTCATTAGCTGCCAACAAAACAACATGTACACTGAGTAATATAACAGGTCTGTCCAAAATACTAAACTCCTTAACTATCAAAAATACAAAATGCTCGTTCTTGAGTCATGTGGGACAGTTAAATAAACGTTTGCTCACTTCCTAGTCTACCACGCATATCGTCACACTAACAACAAGCCAACAATACGCGAGTGTAACAATCTGTAAAATATCATGTATGTTATTGAAACATGCACCATTAACTTCAGCTTTAATCACATTTGAAATTTGCACTGACAATAACAAGAAAATGCAATCCTTCTGAGATCATGGAAGAAGAGCAGTGCCAGTGTTCTAAGCGGAATTTATTCCAGATATGAGCCCACCAGAATTAAAAGACTCCTGAGAAATAATACCGCGATTACAAACATTTGGGAACGTATAATCACTATGCAACTTTAACGTAAGGCAAAATGCACTGGATTCCAGTTTGATGATAATTTGGTAAAGTAAACAAATAATATTTTGAGTTCTGATGTTATTGCATCATTACACATAGTTAAAAGGAGCTATGTTTTTATTCACAGGGAAAGGTCAAACATGCCTATAAATAGGAATATTGATAGGTTTTCTTTAGTAGATAGAGCGATTTAAGAGTAAGGTTTGTATGTATCATTTATAGTTAGTTACTTAAAAGTGGCTGAATTATAAGGAATTGAAGTCTCTCGCCACTATGAAAGCGATGCCATTGCCATCTAGCGGCGAGCGTCGAACTCCTTGAAACCGTGCTAGCTCGTGCGTGCTTTCATACCAACGTTACGTGGCAATGTATCAATGTCACGTAGCTGAGGAAGATTTTATCTAACGATACATGGCGAAGGATGCTTCGTATTGATGTGTGGCAGAGGTTTTCACGACTAATGTTGTGTGCTAGAGCGTAATTCTTACCGATTTTGTGTGGCAGTGGGTGCTTCATAACGATGTTGTATGATAGAGGTTGCTTTGTACCAGTGTAGTTTGGCAGAGTTTGACGTAACGATATTGTGTGCAATACGGCGCTTCGTACTAGTGTAGCATGGCAGAGAGTTCTTCGTAGTGACGTTGTGTAATAGAGGACAGTTAATGCCAATGCTACGTGGGAAAAGGCACTTTATACTAATTTTGAGTGGGGAATAGTGCTTCATACAGGTGTTGCGTGGCAGAGTTATTTCTACCACTGTAGAATGGCAGAGGATGTTTGGAAACGATATTGTGTGCCACGGGGTGTTTCGTAGCCATCTCACATGGCAGAAGTTTCTTCGTACCGATTTTGCGTGGAACAGGACAGAGCATTTTTTGTAAGAAGGTTGCATGGTAGAGAATGCTTTTACAAGTGCTGCTTTGTAGAGGGTGAATCGTGTCTTGCTGCGAGATTGACGGTGCTCTTTAAAATTTGTGCGTGGTGGAGGTGCTTGGTACCAACGTTGCGTGGCACGATGTACCTTATACCAATGTTCCATGACAGAGGGTGTTTCGTACCAAAGTTTCATAGCATCCTGTCAAAGATGCGTGGCTGAGGGTGTTTAATAGCGAAGTTGCGTAGAGAAATGTAGCAGATGGTCACACGGTGATTGTGGATTGCGCCAGATGGGCACTTGGCACTTCAGTTGGGCGACCGGCAGTGGCCATAGGATGCGCCTAACTCCTTTGAGGATGGGTAAACAGCGCCGTTCTGATGCTGCAGTCGGGCAGTTGACAAGTGGCTGTAGCTCATACCAAACTGGCATTGGTGTCAGGTGGACTATGTAGCACGGTAGCTGGCAGCTCCCATGATTATCATGAGATGTTACTCCGAAGGCTACTCAGATATGAAACAGATAATATTCGTGCCTCCTGAGAGTTCTTCTGGCACATGCTGCTTAAATGGTTTAAACTGTTTGAAAGTGTTTGTATTTTACCCAGTGTTGGTCTCTGAATTTTTATCACAGCTCTGTGCAGTGGCTCATCAACAAAATTGCGACTGTTTGTGCTGTACGTGCGAAGCAGGGGCGGAGCCACTAGTAGCTGCGCAGTTGACGAAATATTCCACTTACGTCAAGCGGGAGCATGCCACAGACACAAATCGTTTGACATGTGGCTCCGTATTTCGTTCCCGTGGGATTTTAGGAGTAATATCTTCAGATGCAGTCCAAAAGCTCTTCCCGACCCCCCTGTCGACCTTACTACGACCAAAAATCATATTTATAAGCCCACACAGAAGCTAAGCTTTCAGCACTAATCCGTGATAGGTCATACACTGTAATCTTGTTGCAAAAAAAATGGCTCTGGGCACAATAGGACTTAACATCTGAAGTCATCAGTCCCCTAGAACTTAGAACTACTTAAACCTAACTAACCGAAGGACATCACACACATGCATGCCCGAGGCAGGATTCGAACCTCCGACCGTAGCGGTCGCGCGGCTCCCGATTGAAGCGCCTAGAAGCGCTCGGCCGAAATGCCCGGCAATCTTGTTGCATATCTAATACTCTCGTCACACAGTTATAATTTACCATGGTGCTTTAAATGTTAGTACTTCGAACCATTGTCTTCAAACAGCAATAATTTGTCAAGATGTACACATCCAAGCAGTCGAGCGCCGTATTGCTTCGCACTCCATTGTCCTTACGGCAGGAAGTTGTTAAACCGCGCCAAAAACCACTTTAAAGCTGTAACGTATACTAGTTTTTCTCAGCTGTATTGCCAGATCACTAGCACAGTTACACAAATGAATTCCTGCACAAAACTCAATCATTCACTCGCTCGCGCTCACACGCCCTCTTCCCCTCCTCTCCCACTCTCTCCCTCCGTCCCTCCCTCCTCCCGCCTCTCTCCCTCTCCCTCTCTCTCTCACTCCCTCTCTTGTTACACATAAGTCATAAATATTCCCTGACGAATATTAAGGTTTTTTAAAAAGACATTACGTTACAGCTTTATAAAACACGTTACATACAAACTAAATGTTACTTACAGATCGTTGAAAAGAATTATTATTCCTTTTTGTGAATCCTAACCCTCTTTGCCGTCTAGTAGCAGTAAGAGCTAAACAAATTTACATTTGTATTGCTCCTCTACGAGATGGCACCAGTGTGAACATCTTGTCATCACTGTGTCTGTCAGTTTCTCTCACGCATATCCGAAGGTTACGTTTCTCTTGGCACAGATGGCCTGGTTATTCATTCACGCTTTCTAATATGTATGTTCTAACAAGGGAACCTCCCCATCGCACCCCCCTCAGATTTAGTTATAAGTTGGCACAGTGGATAGGCCTTGATAAACTGAACACAGATCAATTGAGAAAACAGGAAGAAGTTGTGTGGAACTGTGAAAAAATAAGCAAAATATACAAACTGAGTAGTCCATGGGCAATATAAGCAACATCATGGACAAAATGTGCTTAGAAGCGCCGTGGTCCCGTGGTAGCGTGAGCAGCTCCTGAACGAGAGATCCTTGGTTCAAATCTTCCCTCGACTGAAAATTTTACTTTCTTTATTTTTGCATAGTTATTATCTGTCCGTTCGTTCATTGACATCTCTTTTCACTGTAATAAGTTTAGTGTCTGTGTTTTGCGACCGCACTGCAAAACCGTGCGATTAGTAGACGAAAGGACGTGCCTCTCCAATGGGAACAGAAAACGTTTGATCGTAAGGTCATAGGTCAACCGATTCCTCCACAGGAAAACACATCTGATATATTCTATACGACACTGGTGACGGCATGTGCGTCACATGACAGGAATATGTTGTCGACCCACCTAACTTGTACACTTGGCGAATGGGTAAAAAGATTCTTATACATTGCCCGATTTAGGTTTTCTTGTGGATGTGATAATCACTCCCAAAAAAGTGATGAAAACATAAGAGTTTGTCACATAAACTGAAAATAAAAAATTAAAATTTACACTTGATGGAAGATTTGTACCTAGGACCTTTCGTTCCACATCTACTCACGTTACCACGTTACACTTCATGGAAGATTTGAACCTAGGACCTTTCGTTCCACAGCTACTCACGTTACCACGAGACCACGGCGCTTCTGCGTTGCTATCGTCCTTATTGTTGCTTATATTCCCTTGAACTACTCAGTTTGTATATTTTGCTTATTTTTTCACAGTTCTACACAACTTCTTCCTGTTTTCTCAATTGATCTGCGTTCAGTTTTTCAAGGCCTATCTACTGCGCCAACTTATAACTAAATCTGAGGGGGGTGCGATGGGGAGGTTCCCTTGCAAGCAAGTATCCAAACTACACGCAGAAACAATGAAAGAATTAGTAACTGAATGAATTAGCACAATTTATGAAACTCCCCACTCCAGCCAAGCTGCGTCAGGTCCTTGGACGTTGATACGACAGACTCCCCCAAAATCAGCTCACACCACAGGGCGTCTCCTCTCCCAGTTCAATATCACCATGTGCTAAAATTAAAAATAATAAGGAACAGAACACACTTCTTACCAAACCACACGAAGAAGGAACTCGGCCGAGGAAATGGAAGAGACGGCTTTGAAAACTGACGTGGCTCCGATCCCTAAAAGTGAGGAATCATCATGGTCATTCCAAACAGTGCAGGACACAATTACGAAAGAGAGTTTCAAGGAGCCACCGATATCCGAACCTGGACCTACGTTGAACTGACTCCGAAATAAGGAACGATAACTTTCTACATGTACCTAGCAACATGAGCCACTCTCAAACCTATAAAATTGTAACTTCAAATATAAATACGATCCGATCTTATCTGAAACCACGCAATCTAAAACATCTGTTAATATGCTGCAGATATAGACATTGTGTTGCTTCGAAAAGTAAGTACCCCTGAGTTGGAACAAATAACTGGGTTCAGTGCCATCACTAACCCAGGGGATAGCTGAGAGGTTTAGAGACTGACTTTTTAATGAAAGAGGGCATTATAACGACAGACATGAGAAAACTACCAAACAGCAGAGTGGTCGCTGTCACTGCCATCCACATGCGTATAATCACTGTGTATGCTCCATCAGGAATTTTCAATTGGCCAAGCAGGTCAGAGTTTTTTTTAAGAGTGAAATAGTCCCACTTTTTGGATCCGTGGCCATATCATGTTACGGTAACTTGCCAGTTTATTTAATTTATTTAATGGTATGGCTAGGGCCCCCCGTCGGGCAGACCGTTCGCCGGGTGCCGGTCATTCAATTCGACGCCACTTCGGCGACCTGCAGTCGATGAGGATGATAGGATGAGGATCATAGGATGATGATGAGGACAACACAACACCAAGTCCCTGGGTGGAGAAAATACCCTGACTCAGCTGGGAATCCACCCTGGGCCCAGTGGATTGGCAGTCCGTCACACTGAAAATTCAGCTACCGAGAGCGGACAGAGAATGGTTGGAACAATAATAAGAATTTTCATGAAATTTATGAGGGTCTAACTACATAATGTGAACTCTGAATACAAATAAATTTAAGGAAAATGAAAGTGTTTTATGGGTGAAGATTTTGGTATAAGATTAATCAGAATAGCTTTGATATAAACATTATTATATAAACATTTCTGTCGGTTAGTAATTTAAAATTTTTCCTGCTAGTCTACATTTGAAATCTATAGACTTATTAATTACTTTTTTTAGATGCTTCAAACTTTGTGCACACATTTATCACATTGTTATCTATAAAGTAGAATATAATCAAATTATTTCAATCTATAGTTTTTATAGTATAAATATATAAATTAGTCAATCAAAATTAAGGTAATTTTTTATAATTAATAAGGGTATATTTTTACTCCTGGTGATAGTAAGATGATGTCTGTAGTCTACTTTTCTCCAAATGGAAGCCTGAAATATCACAAAAACTTCATACTTCTAGCTCAAATAGATTTTTTTGCGTAAAATAAACATGTCACGAAATTTGATTCTTGGGTAATTCAGTTTAAAGGTCCATTTCATCTGTTACTCACCTCTGTTGTTCTTAAAACTCTCTAGTTGCATAATATTCTTGGTTTGTGCGTTCCTCATCTTCTCTCTTCCTTGTCTTGCTCCACTTTGCTATTCTAGTCTCTTTAGTTGGGTCAAGAACCCATTTTTCGTCTTCGGCCAGTCTGAAGGAATCAATTGCCATCAGTGCTTGTTTCATATTGAAACCAAGAGTTAGTCCCAACAACTCTAAAACATTGTATCTGCTAACTGCCCTATCATTAAAGCAAATAACTGCATCTAATACACCTAATCTCATGATATTGAAACCAACAAACACTGTTTTCGGCAGGCGTCCCCAAATCACATGGTTGAAACATTCATTAACATTTTGTGTCTTTTCATGTAAGCACCGTGACAATAGTAAGTTTATTTTCACTTAGGTCCTGTATATTGGCTTGCTTACAGTGCCTCAAATTGGAGCGAGTGATGGTGTACATAAGTCTCACCAGTTGCTATTGCTTTTTGTATCCACACCATGTGCCTACACCAGTATGGCAGAGAGCATGGTGTGGATGGTCATCCGTAGAAGCTTAATGTAAAAAGGTAGCCCATACTGCCTTCTTCATGGCCTCAGTATTTTCTCGATTCCTTCTTATGGCTAAACCATAATAGAGCTGCAGTTAGTCCACCTCTTCCTTAGTAAGATGACTCCGACCACCAATTGGTTTGCCATCACTGAGCTTTTTCCCCTTCATGTCTTTCATTAGCTTACGTAAAAGTGTGCCCATCCTCTTTTGGGCATGACCAACACACTCTTTCCAATTTTTACAGTTCTCCCCTAAGGCATATTTTCCAACACATTTGCAAGCCCTTTGGAGTCTCCGTCTCCAAGGTACTTTACATACTGTACGCCATAATTCTCTTCTGACCTTAGAAATATTCTGAGAACTTCCTCTGATTCCATTCCACCACTGTACCCAGAAAAATTCTGAACACAAACATGATGCTCGTTATTTCCTTTGCAACCACGGCAGTACTTTGTCATACATTCTATGTCAATCACCCTTCCATTTTCAGGGATGTTGCGGTGACAACACCATTCAGTGATTGGTGACCACGCTTCTGCCATGTCCCATCAAAGGCTGCAGCTAGATCAGTGTCATCTTCACTGTATAACAGAGTTCCATATGTTCGAATGTGTGTGAATTTCTAGGGGACTAAACAGCTGAGGTCGTCGGTCCATAGACTTACACACTACTTAAACTAACTTATACTAAGAACAACAAACATGCCCATGCCTGAGGGAGGAGTCGAACCTCAGACGGAAGGGGCCGTGCAGTCAGTGACATGGCCCCTCTAATCATGCGGTTCTCCGCGTGGCCATAACACAGGTTTTTCTACTGCTTTTTTCATTGACACAGCACTGTCTTGACCAAAACTTTCAAGAAGTAATTGTGTATACTTCTCAAATCTTGTAGGTGGGGGCAAATTCATGATAGCACAAAATGTTTGAGCTGCCTTCCTACACTTACCAATACACCTCATTCCATATGCAAGTCTAATATTTGGATTACAAACTCTTCCTTACCACAATCCAGAAGAATACCCAGTTTTAGTTACCCCACAGAAATCACAAAACGCTTGTAACTTACTAGCACACCTTTCCTGCCTTCAAAATCTTGACGATTTTATACTACCTTTTCCACAAAGTGCACACACGGCAACATTCTTTAGAAGCGAACATAGAGAACTCAATTCGGTAATTTTGGAAACACATTCCGTTACAGTGTTTTGATCATGTTTTATAGAAATGACACTCTGGGTACTCAGATATTGTAGATTCTGTCTTGTGGCACTTGACGGAGTTGACATAACATTCAGTTGGTTTGTGGATGTAATTATACAGTCTCTACTTTCCAATGAAGTAATGCGATACCATAAAACTTACGTTTTCCCGTTCCAAAACACTTTTTGGAGGCGTAACTACTTCCGAGAATGACACAGCATTAACAACTCAACAACGTACATCAGTCTGAACACAAACAACTCTCGAAAACCATTTATATATATACGAAGGAAAACAAAGGACCATCGGAGAGCGTGTGTGCTAACAGAGCGGCCAACTCAAACAACGACTAAGCAGTGTATCTTTCCGTAGTGGCGAAATGATAATGTCGCCATTTGACATCCGACCGCAGCGGATATATATTTAAATTGGTTTTAAAGATGTTCCCGAAGTCTCAATCGATTCATTTAACCACCATTTTGTTCATAAAACTCTAAACGCTGATTTAAGACCGACAGGTGATTTTAAATGGGCGCTGAGCCAAAAAGAGCAGATACTAAACTTAATCAAATCTGTATGACCGGAGCATATCATTCATGAAATCCGTTTAAATGGCGTATGAGAACACACGCGGAACACGGCTTGTTTCGGTGAAGTGAAAAGCGTTTTACTACGTTATTTGTGGTAAATACTTGTTAACGTTACGTGTGCATCATAACACCTCAGCATCATGCGGAGATTGGAAGTGCTTGCCACACGAAAGCGTAAGTAAAAACGAATATAGGCGCGGAAACATCGCGACAAACTAAATTACATTCTAGAAGATAGATTAACCCCCAGTAAAAGACTCTCTCATCAACATCGTTTTGTTGCAGATGTCAAGCTACCTGTAGTAATTAACACACGAGTGATCCAGAAAATTCATGCGCACCAAATGTAAAGGTATTTGCAAAAAGAAACGATCTATTGTTTGAACCAAAGATGAACATAATTTTGTAATCGTTTAATAAAAATGTTCACATTACAGAATAATTGAAAACGAAGAGCCACTGATAATGGCACAGTGGTGCCGAAACATGTTTGTGTACTGAGAAAAAACCGTGTTTTGCATAACTGGTGGATCTCACATCCAACAATTTTGGACTTGGACAGTTTCACATCCGATGATACCATCCAGCAGCTGTAGCCGCAAATATTACAAATATCCTACCACTCCAGCAGTGTGGAGTGAAACTTGGCGAGTGGCCGTGATATTGGAGTGTCACAGTTCTGCTATCGGCGGCAAGGGTCTCTGCAAACACATCGCTTAGGGACGCTAGTTAGACCTCTACAGTGCATATAATCGCAACGCGGTGAGTGGATAGGCAGTATGCAAACCTTGGTGCTCCAGTGCTCGAATAGAACTGCTACTTTGTTTTCTGAACTGGCTCATGGAACACTGTGGGATTGTGTGTTGTTTAAGATGAGTCTCGCTATGTTTGTCGATACTGATTTCGGCAGACATTACTAACATTCCTGATTTTCGTTTTTCTAGTGTTTGCGGGCATCGATATATCATTACCCTTCCACAGATGACATTGACACAAAAGAGTTGTATGGTCTGTTATTGTAAATGTAGATACCACGGCAGTAAACCCACGTCTCCGTAGTCAGGTATGGGTTATTGTTTTATTCGTGCCACTTTTATTTAAAGATTCACTGCAGAAGTATCAGCAACGAATTTGCGACCTGAAATATCACGTTCAGATATGATCGTTCCCCCAAGGACTTATTTCTGTCCCATTCGAACCTGCTGAAATTTTTCTGTTTACTGGTTACAATACTTACCGCAACTTCTTCTCCTGTTTCTTAAACGACAGAAAATTGCAAAAGACCCTACAGAAGTCTAAGAAATGAAGTTGGCAGGAACTGAAAAATGTCGAAGCAGAAACAGCTAAACAAGAAATACAGTAATGTAGAAGCATGCGTAACTTGTGGAAATGTATCTACAGGAAAACTAAAGAAACCTTTGGAAAAAAGAGCAGTTGCATTACTATCAAGAGCTCAGTTGGCAGACCAGTTATAATAAGGATGGAAAAACTGAATGGTGGAAGGAATATGTAGAAGGACTGTACCAGGGAAAAAATTAACAAAAAGAAGAGAAAGTAGACGAAGATGAAATGGGAAATACGATAATACAAGTAGAATATAACAAATCAGAAAGACCTAGGTTGAGACAAGTTCCCTGTTGTAGGCGACATATCCTCAGAATTATTGAGATTCTTGGGTGAGTCAGCCATTAGGAAACTATTCTGCTTTGTATGCAAGATTTGTCAGACAAGCCAAATATCCTCAGACTTCAAGAGAGATGTAACAAATGAAATTCCAAAGAAGGCAGGTGTGAGTATCACCGAAGAAAAATGAAAAAAATTGGCAGAAATCTACCTCTTGGAAGATGAGTTTGGATTCCGGACATATGTAGCAACATGTGAAGTAATAATGACATTACGACTTAATTCAGAAAATACACTAAATAAAGACAAATCTACGCTTATATAATTTAAAAATTTAGAGAAAATATTTGAAAATGTTGACTAGAAGGCACTACTCCAAATTCAGAAGATAGCAGGTATAAAATAGAGCGAGCGAAACTTTGTCCAGAACATGTACAAATAATAGACTGTAATAATAAAAGTCGAATGTCATGAAAAGGAAGCAGTGGTTGGCTGGGTGTTATACAGATTTGTGGACTATATCTGGCATCATTTAGTTCATAGATTGGTCATGCGATATAGAAGGCCAAGAAGATATTTGTAGATGACGTTAACGTTTAGAAAGAAAAGAAAAAATCCATTTAGTTAAGGAGATGTCAGTGTAATTCTGCCACAAACAACAAAGAACTTGTAAGAGCAGATGGAGGGATAGATTGTTGAAAAGAGATCATAAGGTGAATATTAATAAAAGTAAACCAAGGGTAACGGAATGTAGTTGAATTAAATCAGATGACGGTTGACGATTAGATCATGAAATGAGACATTACAATCAGTAGACGTGTTTTGCTTTTTTGGCAATAAAATAACTGATGACGAACGGAAAGAATATAAAATGTTTTCTGTACATAAAATAAAACGCTACCGATTAAACTAAGGTTCAGCGAATAAATTTGTAGCACAGAGAGGTGGCTTTTTTTCACTGGAGCTAAATAAGCAGACGCCTGAGAAAACGTTTGCGTCTGTTCTCTGCAGCAGTACGAAGATACTCGAAGGTCCTGTTTCACGTTTTTCTAATCTAAAATACTTCTGTATTTCAGTACTTGTGTCTGACGTTCCGCAGGACTTCGTCCATTCACGTATGTAATTAAATGAACCACTTGCAGCCGTTGTTTTGATGTTATTTTACTATTTTGCAACCAATTTCCGTAAATCAATACGCGATCTTCAGGCCTGTATGCAGAAAGAGTAATAATAGCCTCATTAACTTACCAGCTATCCAAATACAAACACAGATTCAAAACAGAATAAGAATCAAGGACAATATTGCATAAATGAATTTATGTAAGCAAATTATTTGATGAAAACCAACAGTTACAGACACTGTCACATACCTAAAATTGAATTATATATAGTATACCATAACGAAATTCCACCCTATAATGTTTTAATAACATTATTAATTAAATGCCCCATTATAAAAAATTTGTCAGTTAGATGGTATGATAAACTGCGAGATCCTGAAGTAACCTACCAGTCTTCAAAAGCAACTGTATAAAATGATAGACATGTGAAAGTAAGTACAACAACGTTAGAAATATGTAAACCAAAGAAATACGAGTTGCTACAATAAAGTAATGAGACTGATGTAAAAAAAAAATGGTGCTTGCTGCTTTAGTCAAGTTTAGTGTTGTCTGCTTCAAAGTAGTTCTCTTCTGATTGCACACACTTTTTCCAGCGCTTCTGCCATTGATGGCAGAGCATATACTGTATTCAACATTATGAATCACCTCGAAAGGGAACGATCTATTGATACGTAATGAGCATGGTTTCAGAAAACATCGTTCTTGTGCAACGCAGCTAGCTCTTTATTCGCACATAGTAATGGCTGCTATCGACAGGGGATCTCAAGTTGATTCCGTATTTCTAGATTTCCGGAAAGCTTTTGACATCGTTCCTCACAAGCGACTTCTAATCAAGCTGCGGGCCTATGGGGTATCGTCTCAGTTGTGCAAATGGATTCGAGATTTCCTGTCAGGAAGGTCGCAGTTCGTAGTAACAGACGGCAAATCATCGAGTAAAACTGAAGTGATATCAGGTGTTCCCCAGGGAAGCGTCCTGGGACCTCTGCTGTTCCTGATCTATATAAATGACCTGGGTGACAATCTGAGCAGTTCTCTTAGGTTGTTCGCAGATGATGCTGTAATTTACCGTCTAGTAAGGTCAACCGAAGACCAGTATCAGTTGCAAAGCGATTTAGAAAAGATTGCTGTATGGTGTGGCAGGTGGCAGTTGACGCTAAAAAACGAAAAGTGTGAGGTGATCCACATGAGTTCCAAAAGAAATCCGTTGGAATTCGATTACTCGATAAATAGTACAATTCTCAAGGCTGTCAATTCAACTAAGTACCTGGGTGTTAAAATTACGAACAACTTCAGTTGGAAAGACCACATAGATAATATTGTGGGGAAGGCGAGCCAAAGGTTGCGTTTCATTGGCAGGACACTTAGAACATGCAACAAGTCCACTAAAGAGACAGCTTACACTACAGTCGTTCGTCCTCTGTTGGAATATTGCTGCGCGGTGTGGGATGCTTACCAGGTGGGATAGACGGAGGACATCGAAAGGGTGCAAAAAAGGGCAGCTAGTTTTGTATTATCACCTAGTAGGGGAGAGAGTGTGGCAGATATGATACGCGAATTGGGATGGAAGTCATTACAGCAAAGACGTTTTTCGTCGCGGCGAGATCTATTTACGAAATTTCAGTCACCAACTTTCTCTTCCGAATGCGAAAATATTTTTTTGAGCCCAACCTACATCGGTAGGAATGATCATCAAAATAAAATATGAGAAATCAGAGCTCGAACAGAAAGATTTAGGTGTTGGTTTTTCCCGCGCGCTGTTCGGGAGTGGAATGGTAGAGAGATAGTATGATTGTGGTTCGACGAACCCTCTGCCAAGCACTTAAATGTGAATTGCAGAGTAGTCATGTAGATGTAGATGTGATGCTAACATTTCTGGATCTCATATTCTGTAATATCCTCCAAGACCCTCGTTACAGCTTTTTGGGCATCTTGTGTTGTTTGAAAATGGTGTCCCTTGACCACCGTTTCAACTCTTGGAAATTGAAAAAAGTCGCATGGAGCGATATCTGGTGAATAAGGTGGCTGTGGTAGTACTGATATTTTTGTTATGTTAAAAATTGCTGTACTGACAGCAATGTTGGCATGGACACGAAGTCTTTCTAAAATTTCTTTGTAGTTATATTAGTTAA
The DNA here is from genome assembly GCF_023864345.2 of Schistocerca serialis cubense. Classification (NCBI taxonomy): domain Eukaryota; kingdom Metazoa; phylum Arthropoda; class Insecta; order Orthoptera; family Acrididae; genus Schistocerca; species Schistocerca serialis. Next base: position 1,263,429,219 of record NC_064638.1, on the reverse strand, counting down.
CTGTTCGTCCAGGAGGCACCCCCTCTTTCTGAACAATTTCTTTGGAATCCAAGAAGCACACAAGCATGCATTTCACTTTTGACTTTCACATACGAGCTTTTTCTGGTCTGGGTGATCCCTTTGAGCACCATTGCGAACTTTCGCACTTTGTCTCTGGATCGTACTGAAAAAACCAACTTTCATCACCAGTGATAACATGGCTCAACAATTTTGGATTGGCTTCCGTTTTCTCTAACAGATCGGCTGCCACATTTTTTCGTGTTTGTCGCTGTTGTGGTGTGAGATTTTTAGGGACCATTTTTGCACAGATCGTTCTCATACCAAGATCTTCAGTTATAATTAGACGAACCGTTTCTCGATTGATGGTCAGTTCTTCAGTAATCGTTTTTACGGATAATCTTCGATCAGATCATACGAGTTCACGTACCCTCGCCAAGTTGGCATCAGTCTGTGAGGTTGATAGTCGTCCACTGCGGTCTTCATCTTCAACATTCGTTCTGCCTTCACTAAACATTCTATACCAACAAAAAACTTGATCTCTTGACATGACCACCTCTCCTAAAGCCTTCTGAAGCTTACCGTAAGTTGTCATCGCGTTTTCACCTAATTTACCGTTGCACAATGTTATGCAGATCTATTTCCGTGACGAGAGACACAAACTCACGACCGAGCAGTAGCATCGATGTGCCGCTTGGACTAGAAGCAGCTTATTGACCAAGGTAAAAGATATTGAGCCTACGGAAGCCTGTGGGGTTGCCACACCTTGCAAAGAAAATTAGTCTCATTACTTTATTGTCGCGCCTCATATACATCTATGTACATGCAGTGCTTGAAGAAGTACAGCGTAAAAGGAAAGTGCCAGTATAGGTAAAGCTATCAAAATGACAATAGAAATATATCTATATGTCTTGCCAAAGTTAAAAAAGGCTGAGGTCCATAATTATGTTATATGCATAATAAAATAAGTGTCCAGAACGTGTCAAAAGACCAAACGTGGAAAACCACCTATGTCACAACACATGCAATATTATCTTAGGTTTCGTATATTCTGTGTTTGGTATGACATAGCTGGTTTTCTGCATTTGGTCATTTGAGACGATCTCGGTAATTCATTTTATGCATATGGCGTAAATATGTTCACATACAGTTTTCACCTAAGAATTTTATAACTTCGACGTGACATATGCGAGCAGTTATATTTATACTGTACTGTCGATAATTTCCCCTGTATTGATCCATAGATATTATTGACGCTGTCCTTTGGCAAGGACTACTTGTAGATATATTCGTATTTCTTTGGTTTCTTTATTGTTGTAGTTGCTTTCATACGTCTATAATTTCTACAATTCATTTTGTAGAGCTGTATGTTACTTCAGAATTTGGCGTTTTAGCTGCATCACGTAACTTACCAATATTTAATTAATCATTTTATTATGAAATAGTATATTTGTGCAACATATAGGGTGGAGATTCACTATGGTGTACGATACATAATTCTGTTTTAAGTATGTGACAAATGATGTATCAGTTAGTTTTCACCAAATGGTTACCGTAAATTCTCGTAATTTTGTCCTTGATTCTTTTTCTGTTTTTAATCTGTCTTTGTGGTTGCATGACTGGCAAGTCAATGGTGCCACGATTACTGCTTATGCAGGAAGGTCTGAGGTTTGTGTACTGTGGCACCGACTCTGGTTGCGTTGTAGGAAAATACCATCAAGAGGACAGCTACAAGTGTTTCATTTTATTACAGAATCAAAAATATAGTCCCTAACTGGCCGGCCGGAGTGGCCGAGCGGTTAAAGGCGCTACAGTCTGGAACCGCACGACCGCTACGGTCGCAGGTTCGAATTCTGCCTCGGGCATGGATGTGTGTTATGTCCTTAGGTTAGTTAGGTTTAAGTAGTTCTAAGTTCTAGGGGACTTATGACCACAGCAGTTGAGTCCCATAGTGCTCAGAGCCATTTGAACTAAGCCAAGTCCCCAACTCCCAGTCATGATCAACAAAGACCAGAATACCGCACAGTCGAAGAGATGATCACCTGCTATAGTCATATTTAGAATACTCGACACCCTGAAGAATTTTGAAACGCTACATCTACATCTACAGCTACATGATTACTCTGCAATCGTAAGTGCCTGGCTGAGGGCTCATCGAACCACCTTCGGGCTAGTTCTCTACCGTTACACTTTCGAACGGCACACGAGAAACACGAGCAGTTAAATTTTCTGTGAGAGCCCTAAATTTCTCTTATTTTACTATGATAATCATTCTCCCTATGTAGGTGGGCGCCAACTGAGTATCTTCGCAATCGGAGGAGAAAGTTGGTCATTGAAATTTCACGGGAAGATCCTACGGCAACGAAAAACGCTTTGGGATAAACATTGTCACCCAAATTCACGTGCCATTTCCATGCACTCTCTCCCTTATTTCAAGACGATAAAAAGCAAGCTGTCCATCTTTCAACCTTCTCCGAAGTCCTCCGTCAGGCCGATCTCATGCGGATCCTACAAAGTACAGCAATACTCCACAAGAGGGCTGACGAACGTGGTGTAAGCAGTCTCTTTAGTAGACCTGTTGAGCTCTCTAAGAGTTCTACCAATACATCGCTGTCATTGGTTTGCTCTACCCATTACATTGTCAATACGATCTTTCCAATTTAATTAATCTAACTGTAATCCCTAAGTATTTATTTGAATTTACAGCCTTTAGATTTGTGTGATTTATCGGTAACCGAAATTTAGCGGAATTCTTCTAGTATTCATGTGGATGACTTCTCGCTTTTTATTATTTACAGTCAATTGCTACTTTTCACTCCATACACGTACTTATCTTAATCATTTTATAATTGGCTTTCATCACCTGATGAATTTACATGGCGGTAAATGAAAATATCACCTGCAAACACTTAATGATGGCTGATCAGATCGTCACCGATGCCTCTTAAGTAGCCCAGCTTCCGCTGCGGAAGCTGCTATCCGCACTCTTGCGCCATCGTGTTGCCGGCCGCTCTGCTAGAGGTCGATTTGCAAACTGTTGCGTTGTTTGCTCTTTTGAGGTATATTTCTGTATGCGCTGTTTATCGTTTGCCGCGTCACATTCCTAGCAATATACGGCTGTTCCTCCACCTCTAAACTCTGCCGTAGTTATATATCGGGATTTACCAGTGTACGCTGTTGTAATACGTGGGTAATGGCTAACCACCGGGGCTCGGCATACTCATATTGTCACACAAAGAAAGCCGCTTGTCGTTTCTGCTGTGCGGACCGCGTACATCTTTCTTCCCTGCAGTGCAGAGAATGCTATTATGAAGCTTTCTAATGCGATCCAAACTATTCAGTTCCACTGTACTGCTAAAGGAGGCACTTTTACAGTGGTGTCAGTCGTAATTACAGGTACAAAGCAACAAAAATATGAAGAATACCTAGGTCTCGTAGAAGTTATTTATTATTCCTTTTCTATCTTTTCTTTTTTGTTGTCAGACTGGTTTGGTGCAGCCCGCCACGAATTTCTCTCCTGTGCCAGCCTCTTCACCTCAGAATAGGACTTAAATTCAATATCACCTACTACTTGATGGATGTATTCAAATCTCTGTCTCGCGTACATTTTTTGCCCTCTACAGTTACCATTACTACCACGGAAGTTATTCCTTGATATCATTCTGTCCCTTCTTCTCGTCAGTGTTTTCTATTTATTCCTTCTCTCGTCGATTTTGCAGAGAATCACCTCATTTCTTACTTTATCAGTCCATCTAATTTTCAACATTCTTCTGTAGCTCCACATCTCAAAAGCTTGGATTCTCTTCTGATCCGGTTTTCCTACAACCCATGTTTCACTACCATACAGTGCTGTGCTCTAAATGTACATTCTCAAAAACATCTTCCTCTCATTAAGGCCTATTTTTGATACTAACACATTTCACTTGGCCAGGAATACCCTTGATGCCAGTGTTAGTACGCTTTTTATGTCCTCACTGCTACCTGAATTCTATAACTTCGTCTACTTCCTGATCCCCAATTCTGATGTCAAGTTTCTCGTTGCTCCCATTTCTGCTACTATTCATTACTTTAATTTTTCGTCGATTTACTCTCAGTCCATATATTGTACTCACTGGACCATTCCATTTAACATTTCCTGTAATTTTTCTCCACTTTCGTTGAGGGTAGCAATGCTATCGGCTGATCTTATCGTTGATAGCCTTTCACATTGAATTTTAATTACGCTCTTGAACTTGCATTCACGTCTTTGCTTCTTCGACGTATCGACGAACATTAGGGGTGAAAGACCAAATCCTTGTCTTACACTCTTTTTAATCCTAAAACTTCGTTAATGGTCTTCCAATCTTGAGCCTTGTACGTATTGTATATTATTTCTCTATAGATTACCCCTATTTCTTCTCAGAAATTCGAGCATCTTGCACCATTAGACACTGTCGAACGTTTTTCCCAAGTTGGCAAATACCATGAACGCGTCTTGGTTTTTCCTCATTCTTGCATCCACCATCAATCGTAACGTCAAAATTGCCTCTCTAATGCCTTTACCTTTATCTAAAGCCAAACCGAAATTCATATAACAGATCCTCAATTTTCTTGTCCATTCTTCTGTGTATTAATCTTGAGTATTCTGGATATATGACCTCCCTCGTTGTGCGATAACTCTCGCATTTGTTGGCTCTTGCTCTCTTTGGAACTGTGTAAATCTTGTTTTCCCGAATATCTGATACTACATCGCCAGTGTCCTACATTATACACCGCAATACAGATAGTCATTTTGTTTCCACTATCCCCAACAACTTTTGATATCATAGATAATTCTGACGAAAAATATAAAATAGTTCTGTAAACATATTAACTGAGGTATGAGCCATTGCGTCCTACGGAAGACATCTGCCGGTTGACAATGCAGGAGGGGATCAATGTGTTTAATTTTCAATCTTAGACAAAATTTTGCCCACCATCTCAATGACCCAACAACTCAGCTGCCTGTGCTCGGATTTTGTCACATGCTTGGGACACAAACTCCCTTAATCTTCGCACTTTTTCATTGGGTGTGGAATACCGTTATAATATTAAATGTGCCGAGACCAGAAATCAAAATATTGTTACCAGGGAGTTAATGCGACTGGATCTTTTACACCAATTCACCTCTCGTTACACGCTTGTAGTCCGTAACTTGGTTGGTGCCACTTCGTGCTTGGAGCATATCTTTCGTCTTTCCACAAGTCTTAAGTTCTCCAGTAGCGTGAATAGTTCATCTTGCAGACACGGGTGGCACACAGTTAGGTGGCAGATGTCATTGGATACCTCTTGATGTTGTGTCGGTCCTCATTTTGTCGAGTGTAGTGCAGCAACTCGAGATGACAAGGATTCAACAAGACTTGGAAGTCCGATGCAGCAACAGTGAGCCATGCTGCGTCCGTAGCCGTCTATAATTGCTACAGTGATGCTAATGCTCGATTTTGTGCACGAATTGACACCTGTATTATGTCCCATAAATATTATATAGTATTCATGCTGGGAGATCTGGGTAACCAAACCATTTGCTTTAATTTTCCAGAATGTTCTTCAACCAATCGCGAACACTTGTGGCTCGGTGACTCGGCGCTTCGTTGCTTGGGTACATGAGGTTCATAAATGGCTGAAAATGGTCTCCACGTAGTTGAACACAACCATTCCGTCAATGATAAGGCTCCATTGGACCAGAGGACCCTCTCCATTCCAAATACACACATTCCCCACCATTACGGAGCAACCACCACACTGCCTTGTTGACAACTTGTTTGCTTTGCGTGGTATGCGCCACACTTGAACCGTACCATCTGCTCTTACCAGCTGAAATCGGTACTCAGCTGACCAGACCACGGATTACCAGTCGTTTATTGTCAGAATCGATAGCAAACCAACACGACAACCGTATTTCATGTATACATGCCAATTTTTCTAGCTGATAATGAAGGGATGGAAAAATCGTATGACGACTGCTGAACAGGTAGTTTAGTACGTTAAGTGAGAAACAAATCTAATAACTGTGAGGAATTGACTGTAGTTGTAGGGGTTCAGCTAGTAATAACGAATACTCTGTCTAAGAATCACAAGAGGACGAGGTATAATTGGAAAAGAACATTATGCTCATGCAGAGATTCAGAAATCAGGTACTGGATTGTTAGGCGTACCCGAAAGCAGCTAAAGATTCAGATCTCAGTCTACTAGTGATCAAGAGTTGGCTGAAGTTCAAAAACCTAATCAGGAAGAATCAATGCGCAAAGAAATGGGCTATGGAAATACTAAGTAATAAAGAGATACGTTTGAAGTTCTCTAAGTCTTGCATACTGCGATAAGGAAGAGCTCAGAAGCTAGTTCAGCTGAAGAGGTATGGACATCTCTAAAAAGTGCAATCACAGAAGTTGGAAAGATAAACAAGGGTACAAAGAAGGTAAGTGCTAACAAAACATGCGTAAGTGGAGAAACACTTCAGTTGATCGGTGAAGGAAAGAAGTACAAAAAAGTTCAGGGAAATTCAGGAATACAGATACACAAGTCGCGGCAGGAAGGGCATGGAAGCTAAGACAAAATAGCTGCACGAAAAATGTGAAGAAATTGAAAAAGAAATGACTTTTGGAAACACTGATACTTATTTTTCATTTATCCTTAACTTTTTTCGACGAAAACATGAGAACATGGATTTTCTTGAATTACAGCGCCAACTACCAAGAATCGAAACAAATGTTTAAGACAAAATGTACGTAGTTTTCTCTGTAGAATCTGAATCCGCAATAAAAAATGGGGACTCCCATTTGAAATTTTAAAGTGCTTCCCACCCCACCCCCAAGGTGTTGAGCGGCGGTCTAATTTTAGCACCAGCAGATGTCCCCATCGAAAATAATCAACTTTGGATGCTACACATTTTTTTCGTGTGAAGCTTATTTTTCGAGTTATTCTGGGATGTCAACTTAAAATTTATATCCGGTAGATAGGAAACTATGAAGGAAACTACAGGAAAAAATCGTTGACGAACCATCGTACTTAAAGCAAGTGCCAGAGTTCGGTACATTGGTACGATACAGAGAAACTGTGGTTTACAGAGGAGACTATTTACAAAATACTACTGCAATCCATTCTTGAAAGAATAGGACTAACAGGAAATATTTAGCTTATTCAAGGAAGAACAGTACACATGATTACGGGTGTGTCTGTCATTGCAGAGCGTCACAGGAAAATCTCAACTGGTAGACACTTCTGAGATACGTCAAGCATATCGCGGAAGACTATAAAGTTTAGAGAACAACTACTAAGTGAGAAATACAGAAATTTGTCGCAGTCCTCTAGGTATCGCTCCAGTATGAACGGCGAACTCGATAATAATTTACACTGCACACCGAAATACTGTAGCGTTTGTCCTGCGCTCCATATGTGGATGCCACAAGTATGAAACTTTAATGTGAATGCCACAGTATGAAACTTTAGTATGTGGTGCAATGGATTTTACCGTTTGCGATGCACCACACAGTCAATTGATGAGTGCAGATGTAGACGTGGTTGAAATGTGGCAGAAATGAAATTTTCGAAGCCAACAATTGTTTAGTGCCACAGGGAGAATAGAATAACAAAGGTGTGATTTAAATCTGAAGACGTTCTTCGTTTTGTCGTAGCATGAAGACAAATATCGAATACGTACTCACCAGTAAGTAAAGGGACTCGTCATAGCAAAAATACAATAAAATATTTGCACTTTTTCCAAAGTTTTTATGTCAAACGCAACATGTTACAATCACACATCCTTAGCAGTAGTGATGTCTTTACCTATAGTATAGTGTTCTTGTAAGTACAGTCTTGGGAGACAAAAGACAAGCTCTATTTGCTTACTAGAAGAAAACTATCACTTAGATGGAAACAGTACTCGACGGACCTGGTTAATGTTTTGAAAGCGATGACACTTGTAAAGAAAGCTTTATTTTCCACATGCATGTCGTTATAATGGGATTAATTCCCTTTCTGCATGACTACACTTTCCCGCTAGAATGACACTGTTAGCAAATCTATCACATAGTTTCACAGCACGATACTCAACGTAAAAAAACAGTAAAGGTCTCGTGATGTTGTTGGTTCGGATATACCACATCGAGGGTTTAGCCGCCTAACAAAAACATGTTCTCCCTCCCCGTACATTGCCCCTTTCTTTCCGGATATGCGACTGGTGTGTAGCATGAAGGTAAGTTTGCAAGATTAAATTGACAAAATCATCGAAAACTGCCTAGCGAAAGACCTGAGGACTGAGGGTGAACGCAGTACTACAATAAACATTGAAAAAACAAATTTGTGTTGCCTCCAATTTCTTGATAAAGGTCGATGAATTTTGCGAACTTCTAAGTACGAATGCACATCTCTGCTCTTACCATATCGGCATCAATCTGTCTCTAGCGTCAGGCCATAAATGATTCATATGATCCACGACTTTTGCCACATACGCATTGCTGCATGGAACCGTCATTATGCTTTTGATGATTTTTTTTATGTTAGACGTTTCATCTCCCTTCATAACGTACACCACAAAAAGTAGTAGACACACACTGATTCCAAACTTTTATGCAGTATACAGATCTCTTCTTCATTACCCACTATCATTAACGCTTGTATGTATTTTTCATAACTAAGACTTACTTTCCTACATCCAAGTAACTGAAATTCTTAAAAGGAGAGTTTTTGTATAGTCAATCTAAGTTTTATGATAACCTTCGGCTCTTTGGTACGCAACGAGAGTTTTATCTTATACCGTACAGTATTGGACAAATAAGTGTTCCAGACGAGTGGATACGAGTTTGAAACCATTGGTGGCAGTATTAAAGGTGCAGGAATAGACCTACCGTTACTTCCAACAGCCGCGCGGGGTTAGCCGCGCTGTCAGAGGCGTCTTGCCACGGTCCGCACGGCTCCCCACGTCGGAGGTTCGAGTCCTCCCTCGGGCATGGCTGTGTGTGTTGCCCTTAGCGTAAGTTAGTTTAGGTTAGATTAAATAGTGGGTAAGCTTAGGGACCCATGACCTCAGCAGTTTGCTCCCATAAGACCTTACCACATATTTCGATATTTCCATACTGCCAACAGGATGGAGTAACTACCCCTGCAGTCGGTCGAAACTTGGAGCACATTTACACAATCTTCACGCCTGACAGAACTGTCAGCAGAGGTCAGTGTGGTCACGGTCCTAACTGGCCACCCGTGCCACTTCATCTGTCAGTGTGCGATGTGTTGGGAGCACTCAAGTCTAAGGTGTATCGCAAAAACCCTCACAATCCTCAAGAACTGCCGCAGAACATTTCGGATGAGATCACAGCAACTCCATCCTGCTGACCAGGACCAAAATGTGCCTAAAGATGAATGCTGGTCACTTTCACCATTGTTAAATTTGTCTAGTACTGTGTATCCATTCATTTGCTGTGTTTCTTTTTACCCTGGAAATCTGTTATTTGGGTCACTTTCATTTGCGCCAATTTGTATTTCCCCTCAATCTCATTTAGGTTTAACATTTCTTGGTTAGCTTTTAATCGGAAAATCAATCGTACTTACGTGATTCAGTATCTTCATTTAATGTGCCTGTGATATTATTCTACAAATTTTAAGTATTTGGACTGCAGAAATTTCATAAATTTATGATATTAATGAATGATACACAAAATAAATGTAGCACTCTAGCCGTCCACTTCCTTAATTAGGACAAAAACCTAATAAGTTTATTGCACTCATTCGTACTCATTTGGCCGAAATATGTTTTGATCGCCTTCCAATCAAGCAAAAAGCCTTTCCATATCTGGCATTTTGTTGCCAATCAAACTGTTATGACACTGTTGTGTTGTTGTTGAGATCAGTCCTGAGACTGGTTTGATGCAGCTCTCCACGCTACTCTATCCTGTGCAAGCTTCTTCATCTCCCAGTACCTACTGCAACCTACATCCTTCTGAATCTGCTTAGTGTATTCATCTCTTGGTCTCCCTCTACGATTTTTACCCTCCACGCTGCCCTCCAATACTAAATTGGTGATCCCTTGATGCCTCAGAACATGTCCTACCAACCGATCCCTTCTTCTGGTCAAGTTGTGCCACAAACTTCTCTTCTCCCCAATCCTATTCAATACTTCCTCATTAGTTATGTGATCTACCCATCTAATCTTTAGCATTCTTCTGTAGCACCACATTTCGAAAGCTTCTATTCTCTTCTTGTCCAAACTATTTATCGTCCATGTTTCACTTCCATACATGGCTACACTCCATACGAATACTTTCAGAAATGACTTCCTGACACTTAAATCAATACTGGATGTTAACAAATTTCTCTTCTTCAGAAACGCTTTCCTTGCCATTGCCAGCCTACATTTTATATCCTCTCTACTTCGACCATCATCAGTTATTTTGCTCCCCAAATAGCAAAACTCCTTTACTACTTTAAGTGCCTCATTTCCTAATCTAATTCCCTCAGCATCACCCGACTTAATTAGACTACATTCCATTATCCTTGTTTTGCTTTTGTTGATGTTCATCTTATATCTTCCTTTCAAGACACTGTCCATTCCATTCAACTGCTCTTCCAAGTCCTTTGCTGTCTCTGACAGAATTACAATGTCATCAGCGAACCTCAAAGTTTTTATTTCTTCTCCATGAATTTTAATACCTACTCCGAATTTTTCTTTTGTTTCCTTTACTGCTTGCTCAATATACAGATTGAACAACATCGGGGAGAGGCTACAACCCTGTCTTACTCCCTTCCCAACTACTGCTTCCCTTTCATGCCCCTCGACTCTTATAACTGCCATCTGGTTTCTGTACAAATTGTAAATAGCCTTTCGCTCCCTGTATTTTACCCCTGCCACCTTTAGAATTTGAAAGAGAGTATTCCAGTCAACATTGTCAAAAGCTTTCTCTAAGTCTACAAATGCTAGAAACGTAGGTTTGCCTTTCCTTAATCTTTCTTCTAAGATATGTCGTAAGGTCAGTATTGCTTCACGTGTTCCAGTGTTTCTACGGAATCCAAACTGATCTTCCCCGAGGTTGGCTTCTACTAGTTTTTCCATTCGTCTGTAAAGAATTCGTGTTAGTATTTTGCAGCTGTGACTTATTAAGCTGATAGTTCGGTAATTTTCACATCTGTCAACACCTGCTTTCTTTGGGATTGGAATTATTATATTCTTCTTGAAGTCTGAGGGTATTTCGCCTGTTTCATACATCTTGCTCACCAGATGGTAGAGTTTTGTCAGTACTGGCTCTCCCACGGCCGTCAGTAGTTCCAATGGAATATTGTCTACTCCGGGGGCCTTGTTTCGACTCAGGTCTTTCAGTGCTCTGTCAAACTCTATGGCACTACAATCTTAATTAAAAAATGCAAAGCATTCTTTAAGCACATCTACTCTTTTGCACTGATAGGACATACGCCAGGAACCTTTAGCACAAGACTTTCGACGTCGTAAGAAAATAATTTCATGTAATGTTCAAGACATGGGAATGGCACTTAGCTTTACTGGTTCACACTTTGTAACTTCTGAAGCACCAAGAAGAACATTAGTAAGCTTCAAACGGAGTTTACCTAATGCTTTGATAATCGTACTCATAGCAGACTCTCATGTATCATGTGGTTCTTAGTAAAAATCTAATAGGTAATTTACTACTCCCTTTCCGTCATCAAAGAAAGTTGTTACAAGTGGGAAAAATTTTCTTTTTCTTTACTGGGAACGGCAGTAGGCAATCAAAATAGATTGTTTTGATGTTCAGTTTCTTTTACAGCAGATTCTGTAGAACATTATACCAAAACATAACTCGTGGCAGTCTCCGTTTTTGTTCTACCTTACTGCACCTTTGAAGCCTAGTCATTCATTATGGATTACGGAATCTAATTTATTGCCATAGTTGGAGACATTATAACTGTGTCCATGTTTCACCGCATAACAGAATTTAGTGGCTGCAATTATTGCAATTTTGTGTTCTAAATCATCAGATGGTGGACCAAGAAATTGACTAATGCGGCTTGAAATACCTTTTCGGTCGCACCGATGAAATGTGTTTACCATTCCTGTACGAAATAACAGCATTCGCCCTTTCACTATTTACACTAAAAGCAGGTGAACAAACGGCACATCTGGCCTGGTGTTTGTCGTATGCTCGACTAACCTAAGTGAGGATCTTTCATTCTATAGCCAATCCCCTGCAAAAGTACAAGAATCATGAAGACTTCATGTTAATCTGAGCGGAGAACCCATATTTTATGTTAAATACATAATACTGTTTTAAATACGTAATATTCTTTCCAACATTTCTGTAACAATCGCAATGCTAGCACGTAATGTACCACAACAACAAGTGTCAATTGCGATAGATTCGCTTAAAGAAATTGTTGGCCTTCAAGCAAGGGTTACATACAAATATTTTTTTAAATATTATTTATTGTGCATATGTGGTACAAAGCTGAATCACGTTTCAACACAATCTCCACCACGCGCAATGCAAGTCCTCCAGCGCTTATAAAGTGCTTAAATTCCTTTAGAAAAAAATTCTTTTGGTAGTCCGCGCAACCACTCATGCACCGCGTGGCGTACCTCTTCATCAGAACGGAACTTCATTCCTCCCATTGCGCCTTTGAGCGGTCCAAACATATGGAAATCACTCGGGGCGGTATCTGGTGATATGGTGGATGAGGAAGACACTTAAAATGCAGGTCTGTCATTGTTGCAACTGTTGTACGGGCAGTGTGGGGCCTTGTATTGTCATGTTGCAAAAGGACACCTGCTGACAGCAATCCACGTCGCTTTGATTTGATTGCAGGCCGCAGATGATTTTTTAGGAGATCTGTGTATGATGCACTGGTGACAGTGGTCCCTCTAGGCATGTAATGCCCCAAAATGACGCTTTCTTCGTCCCAATAGAGAGTCAGCATAAGCTTCCCTGCTGATGGTTCTGTTCGAAACTTCTTTGATTTTGGTGATGAGAAATGGCGCCATTCCTTGCTCGCTCTCTTCGTTTCCGGTTGGTGGAAGTGAACCCAGGTTTCGTCCCCAGTAATGGTTCTTGCAAGGAAGCCATCACCTTCTCGTTCAAAGCGCTGAAGAAGTTCTTCACTAGCATCAACACGTCGTTGTCTCATTTCAGGAGTCACCTGCCGTGGCACCTGTGGTGTCACCGCCAGACACCACACTTGCTAGGTGGTAGCTTAAATCGGCCGCGGTCCATTTAGTACATGTCGGACCCGCGTGTCGCCACTGTGTAATCGCAGACCTAGCGCCACCACCAAGGCAGGTCTAGTGATACGAGAGAGCACTCGCCCCAGTTGTACGAGAACCTAGCTACCGACCAGATGTACGAAGCCTTTCTCTCTCATTAGCCGAGAGACAGAATAGCCATCAGCTAAGTTAATGGCTACGAACTAGCAAGGCGCCATTAGCCATACAGTGATTGTACTTAAAGTCTCCTGTGTATCGTCAAGATCGATGTACCACCATGATTGAGTAAAGTTAAGTATTAAACCTGCTCCGTACTTTTCTTCCTAACATTAATTACGTATCCTGTTCCAGTACTTCACGCCCGTCTGCGTTAGTCTAGCTTGCCTTTTCAGCCATCTCAACTTCACGGTGTCGGCCCAGCTACCGACACAACATTGGCGACGAGGGAAAAGAGTTCTTTCTGATTGCTTACATTTAATTGTGTCATGGCTTCGCCACATTCTCCAGATGTACTGTCCGAATTTTATCGCTTGCAGAATCAGCAGACGCAGGCGTTATTGGATGCCCTTGGACAGCTCGTCCAGGGTCAACGTGCGCTGCACACCGATGCGGCCGCCGCCGCTTCTTCGCTACCGCTGCCACTAAACGCTGTTGCACCTCCCTTTCGACCATACGTGGCAGCCGATGAGACCTGGCACGAGTGGTCTCGCCAGTTCAACTTTCATCTAGCAGCCTACAGAATTCAAGGTAAAGAGCGGCAGCCGTTTTTGCTTTCTTGTGTCGGTGTGTCCACATACCGTGTGATAGTGAAATTGTTTCCCCGACGCGACGTAGCAACTCTGTCCTACGAGGAAATTTTGTCTGCATTAGATGCCTATTTCAAAGAAACAGTTAATGTGGTTGCAAAACGGTATACGTTCTTTCGTACAAAACGTACGGCCGGTCAAACTAATAGGGAGTGGGTAGCAACATTGCAAGGACTTACTAGGGACTGTGCCTTTGAATGTGACTGTGGTCTTTCTTATTCAGATACAATGGTGCGTGATGCAATTGCACAGAACGTTTCTGATGTTCGCATACGGGAGCAAATTTTGAAACTAGTTAATCCCTCCCTTCAACAAGTGATAGACATATTGGATAGACAGGACACACTTGACTGTGCTCAGGAATCTTTTGAAACTTCGCCAGCCGTGTGTAACATTAACCGGCCCGCTGGACGCGCTGCGCAGCCCGGTAACCGGGCCTCGCGCACGTCCGCACAGCTGCCGCCGCGCGCTACGCCACGTGTGCCGCGCCAGCCCACAAATGTAGTGAAATCGTGCCCGCGGTGTGCTACTAGACATTCGCGTGAACATTGCCCGTCACGCCAAGCTATTTGCTTTTTCTGCAATAAGAAAGGACATGTTCAAAGTGTTTGCCAGAAAAAGCTCAGATCAGACAATCACAATCATTCCAGGCCCTTTGCTTCGCGCCGGAATCGAACCAAGGACACTCAGGCTCGTGGACCTTCGCCTATGGACATTCATGTCGTTAATTCCGCTTCGTCCAGTGACACTTTCTCTAATAGTAACTGTGTTCGTCCCACAAAAACTGTGCGTCGACGTCGCCGGCAATCACGTCAATTAGCAAGTGATTCTCTACCAGTGTCTGATCCAATTGCACAAAACAGTCGCTCTTGTCGTCAGCAGAACAATAAATTTTTTGTGGACTTAGACTTTGAAGGCAAAGTGATACCATTCCAGCTCGATACCGGAGCTGCAGTTTCATTGCTCAATCACGACACATACAAACAACTGGGCAAACCTCCATTGCGTTCTGCAAATGTTAAGCTAACTACATATTCCGGACAGAAAATTCCTGTGTTAGGACAGTGCAGCCTTCTTGCAACATACAAGGGACAAACAAAACTTGTGTCATTTTACGTTCTTCGTTCTTCTTCTGCAGTGAACTTGTTTGGTCTAGATTTGTTTCAGTTGTTTAACATGTCTATTGTAAATCAGGTGCTATCAGTGAATCAAACTGTGCCTTCAGACAGTGTTTCTAGTGTATGTGAAGAATTTGCAGACATTTTTGCACCGGGCTTAGGTTGCGCTAAAAACTATGAAGCACATTTGGAACTGGAAGGAAACGCGCAACCGAAATTTTTCAGAGCGCGCAATGTTCCCCACGCATTGCGTCAGGAGGTCGCAAGAACATTGAACAATGTAGAATCACAAGGTGTGAGTGAATGTGCGCAATGCCTCTTTCATTTCAGCTCCGCTTCATCGCTTACGCCGTACAGGTGTTCCGTTTCTCTGGACGACGGAATGCGAACGCGCCTTTCGCCAGTTGAAATCGGCGTTGCTTTCTAATACTTGCCTTACGCCATTCGATCCCCAGACACCCCTTTTGTTGATGGTAGATACATCGGATTTCGGGATCGGTGCTGTGCTTGCGCACAAAGTTGGCTCCCATGATTGCCCTATTGCCTTTGCGTCCAAATTGCTCTCGTCTGCGCAAAGAAATTATTCACAGATAGAGAAAGAAGCTTTGGCTCTCGTGTTTGGTGTTACTAAGTTCCATGATTTCTTGTATGGTCGTCACTTTACCATCATCACAGACCACAAACCTTTGACATCGCTTTTTCATCCGACCAAGCCTGTACCTCCACGTACATCGCAGAAATTCATTCGCTGGTCTATTTTCCTCTCGCAGTACCGCTACGATATATTGTATCGGTCCACTGCTAAGCACGGAAACGCCGATGCGTTGTCCCGTTTGCCTGTTGCTGAGGATAAAGCATTCGATTCTTCCGAACTTGCTTGCATGTTCATTGATTCGGAAACCGATGAAGTGGTCGAATCGTTTCCGATTGATTTTCGTCGTGTCGCTACAGCCACAGCTGCTGACCCTGTCCTTGCTACTGTTTTACGTTTTGTTGCTACGCAATGGCCTTTGTCAAAGTCTCGGATCGAGGATCCGTTGGTTCGCCGATTTTTTGCTCACAAGGAGAGACTTTTTGTTCGACGTGGTGTTTTGTTGTTGCGTTCTGATAATGATCAGTCCAGAGTCGTGGTCCCACGTTCGTTACAGTCCTCTGTTTTACGGCTTCTTCACCAAGGACATTGGGGTATAGTGCGAACGAAACAACTTGCTCGTCAGCACTGTACTTGGTTCGGAATCGATGCTGCGATTACGAATATGTGTTCTTCGTGCCCGGCGTGTGCCGAACACCAGTCCGCACCGCCGCGGAAAGTCTTTGCGTGGCCAAAAGCCACTTCCCCTTGGCAACGCTTGCACATTGATTTTGCTGGTCCATTCTGGAATGCTCGATGGTTGGTTCTGGTCGACGCCTTCAGTAATTTTCCTTTTGTTGTCCGGATGTCTTCCACGACGTCCTCCGCCACCATCCAAGCGTTGTCTGCTATCTTTTGCATTGAAGGTCTTCCGCAGACTATTGTTTCCGACAATGGCCCACAATTCATGTCCGCAGAATTTCAGTCATTCTGCCAGGCCAATGGTATTCAACATCTGACATCCGCGCCGTTTTCGCCTCAGTCCAACGGTGCCGCTGAACGATTGGTCCGGACTTTCAAGTCACAGATGTTGAAATTGAAAGAGTCGCATTCTCGGGAGGACGCATTGTTGCTCTTTTTGTCTTCGTATCGCTCTCAGCCCCGAGATGGTCGCTCGCCGGCTGAGTTGCTCCACGGTCGTCCTCATCGCACCTTGATGTCTTTGCTGCATCCGCCGCATCAGGTTCCTGTGCAGCGGCAGACTCCTGCTTTTGCTCCAGGCGACGTTGTATTTTATCGCAACTATCGAGGTTCACGGCGTTGGCTCGCAGGGCGCATTCTTCGCTGCCTCGGCCGCGCGATGTATTTGGTTTTGGGGGCCTCTGGTGAGGTGCGTCGGCATCTCAATCAGCTGCGCCTCTGTCGTCGCTCGGGTTCTGCCGCTCCCCGTCTGCTTTCAGCGACGGTGCCGTCCGGTCAGCGCCCTGGGGACCCATCTACTGGCTCGCCTCATCCCCAGGTGTTACCGACGATGCCTTCCATTTTGCCCCATGGCGACGCGCCGCCGCCGCCGCAGCAGCAGCAGCCGCCGCCGCCGCCGCTTGTTCTCCCGCCGGCGCCGCCCGCATTCGACGCTTCGTTGCAGCCGCCAAGCGCCTCCCAGGGTCACGCGCCGCCGATCGCTTCCCGTGACCAGCTGTCCTCCGCCATGGAACTCCCGCCCGCTCCGGACCACATGACGTCATCGCGCGTCGGCTACCCCGACGCAATGGAGGTTGATCCTTCGGTCCCTCCTGTCTCTTTACGGGCGCATACACCGCATGTTGACGTGCACCCTGGACTAGTTTTTCAGGCGTTTCCTAGCTCCCCTCGGACCGAATGGCCGGGTGCGGGTGGCACAGCCTCGCCTGTTGTTAGGCTCCCCACCTCATCGCATACGTCAACATGTGGTCCTCCCCACGGCGGGCGGAAGCCTTATCACACAACCGTTCGCCGATTTGCGGGGGAGGAATGTGGTGTCACCGCCAGACACCACACTTGCTAGGTGGTAGCTTAAATCGGCCGCGGTCCATTTAGTACATGTCGGACCCGCGTGTCGCCACTGTGTAATCGCAGACCTAGCGCCACCACCAAGGCAGGTCTAGTCATACGAGAGAGCACTCGCCCCAGTTGTACGAGAACCTAGCTACCGACCAGATGTACGAAGCCTTTCTCTCTCATTAGCCGAGAGACAGAATAGCCATCAGCTAAGTTAATGGCTACGAACTAGCAAGGCGCCATTAGCCATACAGTGATTGTACTTAAAGTCTCCTGTGTATCGTCAAGATCGATGTACCACCATGATTGAGTAAAGTTAAGTATTAAACCTGCTCCGTACTTTTCTTCCTAACATTAATTACGTATCCTGTTCCAGTACTTCACGCCCGTCTGCGTTAGTCTAGCTTGCCTTTTCAGCCATCTCAACTTCACGGTGTCGGCCCAGCTACCGACACAACAGCACCCATCTTGCAGACACTTTCTGAAACTGGAGCACATCATGCACAACGTGGTGTGCTGACCCATGACTAATCTGTAAACATGCTGCAGTGTCATTCAGTGTAAATCGGCGGTTTTCCTTCACTATGGCTTCAACTGCTGCAATATTCTGTGGAGTCACAACTCGTTGTGCCTGACCTGGACGAGGAGCATCTTCCACTGAAGTCATACCATTTGCAAACTTCCTACTCCATTCGTAGACTTTCTGCTGTGGAAAACAAGCATCACCGTACGGAACTTTCTTTCGTCGATGAATTTCAATAGGTTTCACACCTTCACTACACAAAAACCGAATAACAGAACGCTGTTCTTCCCTGGTGCAAGTTGCAAGTAGGGCGGCCATCTTTATACTGACACTGCGACAGTATGTGTGCATCTGCACTATGCTGCCGCCTACATGCCAATCTGCACGCTGTTTGTAACACGCTTACCAACTTACACGATAACGGCGCGATATTTCGATTTGTTATTACTAATATAAGGTTTTCATTTGACTCACCCTCGTACAATTAAGGTACTCTTGTTGTTGTTGTGGTCTTCAGTCCTGAGACTGGTTTGATGCAGCTCTCCATGCTACTCTATCCTGTGAAAGCCTCTTCATATTCCAGTACCTACTGCAGCCTACATCCTTCTGAATCTGCTTAGTGTATTCATCTCTTGGTCTCCCTCTACGATTTTTACCCTCCATGCTGCCCTCCAGTACTGAATTGGCGATCCCTTGATGACCCAGAACATGTCCTACCAATCGATCCCTTCGTCTAGTCAAGTTGTGCCACAAACTCCTCCCCAATTCTATTCAATACCTCCTCATTAGTTATGTGATCTACCCATCTAATCTTCAGCATTCTTCTGTAGCACCACATTTCGAAAGCTTCTTCAGAAACGCTTTCCTTGCCATTGCCAGTCTACATTTTATATTCTCTCTACTTCGACTATCATCAGTTATTTTGCTCCCCAAATAGCAAAACTTCTTTACTACTTTAAGTGTTTCATTTCCTAATCTAATTCCCTCAGCATCACCCGATTTAATTCGACTACTTTCCATTATCCTCGTTTTGCTTTTGTTGATGTTCATCTTATACCCTCCTTTCACGACACAGTCCATTACGTTCAACTGCTCTTCCAAGTCTTTTGCTGTCTCTCACAGAATTACAATGTCATCGCGAACCTCAAAATGTTTATTTCTTCTCCATGGATTTTAATACCTACTCCAAACTTTTATTTCGTTTCCTTCACTGCTTGCTCAATATACAGATTGAATAGCAGCTACAACCCTGTCTCACTCCCTTCCCAATCACTGCTTCCCTTTCATGTCCCTCGACTCTTATAACTGCCATCTGGTTTCTGTACAAATTGTAAATAGCCTTTCGCTCCCTGTATTTTACCCCTGCCACCTTCAGAATTTGAAAGAGAGTATTGCAATCAACATTGTCAAAAGCTTTCTCTAAGTCTACAAAGTTTAAAATCTTGCTATAAATGTAGGTTTCTCTTTCCTTAATCTATCTTCTAAGTTAAGTCGTGGGGTCAGTATTGTCTCCCGTGTTCCAACATTTCTACGGAATCGAAACTGATCTTCCCCGAGGTCGGCTTCTATCAGTTTTTCCATTCGTCTGTAAAGAATTCGCGTTAGTATTTTGCAGCTGTGACTTATTAAACTGATAGTTCGGTAATTTTCACATCTGTCAACACCTGCTTTCCTTGGGATTGGATAACACACTAATATGAACTTACCAACCAGTAGATATCTATCTTTATATTTTATTTCATCAAGTCACAAATGGGTCAGTTGCGCATACGAAACACCGCAAACAGTGAAGTCAAATCGTGTTTCAACTCAGGTTCAACTGATTAGCAGATGCGCGGCGTAGGCTGGTGGAAGTGGGTGGCGTCAGCTGAGTACAGAGCAGGAGAGAGACGCACGGCGATCGGTCAAGGAGGAGGAGGAGGAGTAGGAGGGACTGTGATTCACGACCCGTCGATCAAGTAGGTCATTAGAGACGCAGCACAAGCTCGGATTAGGAAAGGATGGTGAAGGAAATCGGCCGCGCCCTTTCAAAGGAACCATCCCGGCATTTGCCTGAAACGATATTCGATCAGTAAGGGCCGCGACTGCATACAACTGACGGACCCCATCAAAAGTGTCGCACGATACCGCGGAGAGGCTCCGAATTTAATCAAGGACATGACGTAAAGACTTTATGCCACCATTACTGCTCTTCTCACCGGCCAAATAATCTGAGCGAAATTTCGTCCATCACCAGGATTCAAACAGACTTACTTTCGAGTCGAGCGCCACCGTTCATGCGTGTTTCTGCTACTGGAGGCAGGCACTTTATACACGAGAAACTTAGCAGAATGACTGTGTAAGCTTAATTTTCTGCGTTTGAAAGCGACAAACTTTTTGTAAGTGGACACTATTCATTCACGTGTACTGACACAAGCGTATGACAACAAAGTTCAGCTTGTCAAGGATAAAACAAGTTCCACGGAAAGTTTTCAACACAGAAAAACATTTCGCTTATTTAAATGCTTTAATCACATTGTCAAACAATATTCATTAGAGTTACGGTATTTTACGTAATTAAAAGGATAATGTATGTATTGAAAACGATATTTTGCGGAGTAATAGACCCTTAATTAAACGTGTAACTGGCGGTAATTAATTGTGATAGCCTTGCAGCGGTCGCTCTTTAATGGTCCTCCCACACCATCACCAATTGTCACTAAAGTAAAGCAAACATTTACGTTCTCACCACTACGTTTATATTTCGGTGTACATATTTCATATCTCCATCTATCCACCCATACCGATGAAACGATAATTTTATACAAATCGGCGAACTGCCTATATTTTCGTCATTGTAGCTATTGTTGTCCAAATTCTCTTTTTCACTCAGCAATGGGGGCACGTTCTTATTACAGCGTCCTGTTAGATTTAATATGGGTGCCAGCAGGGAAATCGAACTTCGGACTTGGCGTTCTGGAGTACTAGTACAGCAGGAGAGATTCTGCAACCATACATTATTATCTTTATGAATTTCCTTAAACACAATTAATTTTTAAAAATTGAAGTATGGTGTTATCCTTTTGGACACACTCAAGTCAGTAAAACTTTTCCTGTTACTTCAAGGAGAAGGCGCAAACAAATGAAAGAGGCACGAATTTGCGTAAAACACCCAGTATTTGCGATACAGACTAGGCGAATCTTCCGTCAGTCGGGATCTGGTACATCTCCTCAACCTGCCTCTTTCGCGTTATGTAACCAATTGTACATGTTCGGCCTCCGTATGTCATAAGTAAATACGAGGCCTGTTCAGAAAGTAAGCTCCGATTGATTGCCAAATTGAAACCACAGTGAACATCAGAAATGTTTTACTTGTAACAATTAGCTACACCTTTCAGCTACTTCTCTACGTAGTCGCCGTTCTGACTTAGACTTTTGTCATAGCGTTGTACCAACTTTTCAATAGCCTCATCATAGAAGGCAGCCGCCAGTGCTTTCCGCCAATTCTCCACGCTGGCCTACACCTCGTTGTCTGTGTCAAAATGTTGTCTTCAAAGACAGCGGTTCATGTGACCAGAGATGAAACTCAGGGGGAGACTATTACGGACTGTATTGTGGGTAATCTCACATTTCCATTTGAAAACGATGCAGGAGCATCTTCATTGCCCCTGCAGAATGCGGCTGAGAATTGTCTTGAAGAAGAAACAGCACGACAGTTATGTAATGTTAGCTGCATAGCTTCAGGCGAAATTTCTCACCAGGCCCTCGTACTTGGCGGCAGACTCTATTTTCTAGACATCTTTACGCACTCACTGCGAGCTCAGAAATGAGAAGAGCGACGTGATGCTAACTGGGGTTATACTAGAGACACTACCCAACACATCTGTGCAAAGCTTTATCGGATTTTCATAGTCGTTTCCATTTCGCGACCGATCGGAGCTTACTTTCTGAACGCCCCTCGTATCTACTGCAAGCAGATAACAAAACCTCTCCGAGTACACAGCAAACATTCTAAAATTGAATTTTTTAAGCTGGAAGTTCATATCTTTTATTGTTTGCTAATGTATGTTTCCACTTCTGTATCTAGATCTGGTCTTTGTAAATAACAGATAAATGCATCGGAGAGGGTCAGTTTTAGTGTAACACGTGCTAGTGCTTCCCCTGAAGATTTTCGTGTGTGAAGCGGCAGAAGAGTTGCTGCTTGAATACCTGTCTGCCCTTTGTAATTAGTAGAATCTTGTGTTTGCTGTCCCTGTGGGAGGGAGACATGCAGGTGTAGAATATTCCTGTATGCCCCACTGAACGTTGTTTTTGAAACATTGGAAGTTTTGTGTAATATTTGACGTCTGTCCTTTCAAGCTTATCAACAATTTCGTGACGCTCTGTCGAGAGACAATGAGTCGCGCTGCTCTTCTACAGTAGTGGAAATCAGTATAGAGGTATGGGAGGAAAATTAACATTTGGAATAGTTGCGCACAGTGTATATTCAGTAGTATGCGATCCAGTATACTGAGCAATGCAGTCAAATGGTATCGTATGTGATGTTGGTTGTTTTTTTCTGTCAACAACTAGGAGGCATCAGCTGGTAAGGTGATGGCGACAGATTTCTCGCACTTACCTGCCCTTGTGATCTTCGGAACTGTGTGCTGATATTTATCCGAAAGTCAGATGAGATGTCTCCTGACGTAATGAAATTGGAAGTGAATTAATTTGATAGTATAATCTCCAATGATTTTACAAATTCCGAGGAAGTGTGACCAGTGCCTTCAGCTTTATTTGATTCGAGTGTTCCATGTTGTTGTTGTGGTCTACAGTTCAGAGACTGGTTTGATGCAGCTCTCCATGCTACTCTATCCTGTGCAAACTTCTTCATCTCCCAGTACTTACTGCAATCTACATCCTTCTGAATCTGTTTACTGTATTGGTCTCTTGGTCTCCCTTTACGATTTTTACCCTCCACTCTGCCCTCCAGTACTAAATTGGTGATCCCTTGATGCCTCAGAATATACCCTACCAACCGATCCCTTCTTCTAGTCAAAATGTACCACAAATTTCTCTTCTCTCCAATTCTATTCAATACCTCTTCATTAGTTATGTGCTCTACCCATCTAATCTTCAGCATTCTTCTGTATCACCACATTTAGAAAACTTCTATTCTCTTCTTATTTAAACCATCTATCGTCCACGTTTCACTTCCATGCATGGCTACACTCGATACAAATACTTTCAGAAACGACTTCCTGACACTTAAATCTATACTCGATGTTAACAAATTACTCTTCTTCAGAAACGCTTTCCCTGCCATTGCCAGTCTACATTTTATATCCTCTCTACTTCGACCATCATCAGTTATTTTGCTCCCTAAATAGCAGCATCACCCGATTTAATACGACTACAGTCCATTATCCTCGTTTTGCTTCTGTTGATGTTCATCTTATATCCTCCTTTTAAGACACTGTCCATTCCGTTCAACTGCTCTTCCAGGTCCTTTCCTGTCTCTGACAGAATTACAGTGTGATCGGCGAACCTCAAAGTTTTTATTTCTTCTCCATGGATTTTAATTCCTGCTCCGAATTTTTCTTTTGTTTTCTTTAGTGCTTGCTCAATATACAGATTGAATAGCATCGGGGAGAGGCTACAACCCCGTCTCACTCCCTTCCCAACCACTGTTTCCTTTTCATGTCCCTCGACTCTTATAACTGCCGTCTGCTTTCTGTACAAATCGTAAATAGTCTTTCGCTCCCTGTATTTTACCCCAGCCACTTTCGTAATTTGAAACAGAGTATTCCAGTCAACATTGTCAAAAGCTTTCTCAAAGTCTACAAATGCTAGAAACGTTGGTTTACCTTTCCTTAATCTATTTTCTAAGACAAGCCGTAGGGTCAGTATTGCCTCACGTGTTCCAATATTTCTACGGAATCCAAACTGATCTTCCCCGAGGTTGGCTTTTACCAGTTTTTCCATTCTTCTGTAAAGAATTCGTGTTAGTATTTTGCAGAAAGTCTTCCATAACTCTATAAAACTTTGACTCTGGATACCCTCTGTCGTCGTTGTCAACTCCCAGTTTTCTTCTGCCACGGGATCAGTCCATCTACCCCGTAGAAGACTTCAACGTATTCTTCGTCCCATCCGGTGTCACCCTCTGCGTTTAGCAGTTGAATTCTTCTTCCACTGTCATTATTAATGTATTTGATTTAAATTTCTCCGAGGATTGTTACGACATTTCTACACGCTGAATCTGTCCATTCAACGACCATTGATTTTTTTCAATTACTTCGCATTTGCCCTGCATTCATTCCGCCGCGCAGCAGTTGGTAGCGACTGGTTTGAAGAACATTCTGAGCAATTCGAATCCCACCGAACATTTATGGTAAACAATCGAGACTTTAGTTCGTGCACGAAATACTTCACCGACAACACCTTCGCAATTCCGGACTGACCGACACTCTATTAGCAGGTATCACATGACTTCTTTAAGTCAATGTATACCTCACTACTACTCATGCTTCATACTCTGTCACGCGTTGTGCCTGCAGTAGCTGAAATGTTTGATTCTTCAGCTGCAATTGCAGTAGGGGCCGCAGAAACGATTAATCCGTTCAGATGCGTCTAATACGTAAGGAATACGCAATTCTTGTAACAAATGTGTGCCCTAATCTAAACGCAGTGTTTATAGAAAATGTAAAATCACAGACAATACCCATTAACTGTGCTACACGAAGTTAGAAATGCCCAGGGGCCGAGAGAATCTTTTCATTATAAGATGGGTTCCATTGCATATTAAGGGGTGCCGATGTTTCTTTGTCCAATGTCTGTAAACTGTGTAAGACTGTATTCTTCAAATCAGATGTATATAATGTGTCCTCATTAAGAGCGAAAACTAAAACCAATGAAAGTATACAATAGTGGAAGCAGGAAATTTGCAGTATACATGGGTCCGCCAATAAGCCGTTGACGAGATAAAAGCCTATGTGTGATCACGACCCGCTACTGACTTCAGCAAGAAATAGTGCTCTACAATTGGCCTCAAATTTCGCCTATATTTCAGGAATTATGTTTGTGGTACATGTTTGATGGAGCAATGGATAGACTGACTGGAGCCGGTACCTCCAACATAAGCTTACCTCAGTCATTTGAGTTCATCTGTCAGGAGTCACCTCAAATGAGAAATTGTATTTCTGATAAGGTTGAAGAGCAGGAGCGGCGAATATTACAGTCTGTCCAGTTTTACGAGATATTAATCGCATACAGTTGATGTCCCTGAGATATACTGAGTCTCACCTTTAAACACGATAATGATGTAGGCCGAAGCAATGGATATAAAATAAATTTGTACCAGCGCCAGGATTCGAAGCTGTGTATCATACTTACTAGGCGCTATAGCTTTTAGGGGGAAATGTCTGTGCAGCCACCACCCCTGCACAATTACCTATGTAAGCCTTCTTGTTGGATGCAGATTCCAACTCACGACTCAGTCCATTGCTATGCAGCTTCTAAAGTCGCTTTAGTGTTGCTGGGATCTCCAGTATTGGAATACCATCTTAGCAATGAGCGAAATTGCGTTAAGCGTGCCTCTATCTCAGGCGTAGGTGGTAATCACATACGATTGATATTCCTGAGACATTAACATTATAGCGGATAAAGGTGAGACTCAATTAGTACAAAGACGTATTAGGGGAATCCTTTCAAATTTTGTAGCTACACTGCCAGTGTGGTGCAACAACTATATCAGATAAACAGGAAACAGGCATTCGAATACCGGCGCTGCTACAAATTTTATTTCAGAGCTTCAGCCGACATCATTGTCATAGACAAAGGTGAGGAACATGAGCTGTATATGATTAATAATTCACTCATGCCTCAGGTACACTCAGGATCAACCCCACGTCGCTGACTTGTAAGGTGCTATTCCAGTATATGAGAGCCTTGTCAACACACATTCGGGTAGAACAGGTAACAACAACAGGCTAAGGCGTGAGTTAGAATTTGTATCATGGAATGATACGTATTCAGGTAACCTGTCCAGATGTGATAGCTGCAGTGCCAATGTGGTGTAACGGCTACCGCATCCGTCTAGTAAACAGGAGACTCGTGTTCGAATCGCAGTGCTGGGACAAAATTTAATTCATTGCTTTGACATGCATCTTTTAGTAGATAGTTCATGGGTGCTGATGAAACGTTAACTCGCCATTGAAGCGCATGCAGTACTAACTGTAACGAGAGTACGATACGTGGAACACCGCCTTTAATAGGTACGAGTACTCAGCAAATTTGTACGTCCATACTCAGCAACCTGTGCATGTCAGAGGCTACTCCCAGCTGTTTCAGTTATCGAGTCATTTCCTTCAGTTCATTTAGGAGCGTGGGAGGATTGATCTCTTGAAAGCTTTTGTACTCTCTCTACTTAATTTAACCTTGTCCTCGCGGTCCATACGGGAACAGTTCTTTGCGCTAGACTCCTCAGTTACAGCTCATTTTGAAACTTACTAAGTAAGCTTTCTTGGAATAATTTGCTTCTATTTCAAGCGCTCGGTCATGTTGCAACATCTCTGTGACGCTCTCGGCCTGGTGAAAGAAACTTGTAAGCATGGGCCTCCACTTTCGTTAAAACAAATCTTCTGTTAGTCCTATATGGTGTAATATGGTATGTCTGCTTCTGCTTTACCTACGACTGAACCTGTGCAATCGTTTCGTTTCATGTCTCAAAAAATTTCTACAGCCAGGCATCTCTTTTGTTTGTATCGCTACAGTTCTCTCATATGGTATTCTACTCATAGGATACTACATTGACGCCCCAAAGAAACTGGTATAGGTTTCCGTATTCTATCATAGCGCTGCGGCGCTGCGGTCGGCTATTCCTGTATAAGAAAACAAGTATCTGGCACAGTTGTTAAATCGGTTAGCAATATTTAAGTTAGTTTTAACGTTGTGTTATAGCCGGCGCACGAGCGATTGGACACAGCATCTCCGAGATAGCGGAGAAGTGGTGAATTTCCCGTGCGACCATTTCACGAGTGTACCGTGAATATCAAAAATCCAGTACAAAATCAGAGCTACGACATCGGTGCGGCCGGGAAAAGATTCTGCAAGAACGGGACCAAGGACGTCTGAAGAGAATCGTTCAACGTGATAGAAGTGCAATCCTTCCGCAAATTGCTGCAGATTTCAATGCTGGGCCATCAACAAGTGTCAGCGTGCGAACCATTCAACGAAAAACACCATTGATACGGCCTTTCGGAGCTGAAGTCCCACTCGTGTACCCCTGATGACACAATTCTTTACCCCTCGGCCGGGCCCGCCAACACCGACACTGCCCGGTTGAAGATTGGATACATGTAGCCTCGTCGGGCGAGTATCATTTTACATTTTATCTAGCGGATGGACGCGTACGGGTATGGAGATTACCTCATGAATCCATGTCAGCAGGGGACTGTTCAGGCTGGTGGAGGCTCTGCAATGGTGTGGGGCGGGTCCAGTTGCAGAGATATGGGAACCCTCATTCTTCTAAATACGACTGACAGGTGACACGTACGTAAGCATCCTCTCAGATCACCTACATTCGTTCACGTCCATTTTGCATTCTTCGGACTTGGGCAATTACGGCAACAATGCGACACTCCACACGTCCAGAACTGCTACAGAGTGGCTCCAGGATCACTCTTCTGAGTTTAAACACTTCCGCTTGTAATCTCCTCTGCCCTATCTGATTCTAGTTATTGTGCACAAGAAGCAAACCCTTTTATGTAAAAATTTGAGAGGAGCGAAGGTTAAAATAAACTTTCTAGTTTACGCAGCTTTTCGTGTAGAGTTGGCTCCAGTTCTTCCTGTCTAGATGTCTAGTTCTTGAATATAAGATTCTCACATTTTAGGTCCTCGTGGATGAATTGATCTAAATAAATCTGAAGATTGTTGTTGCAGAATTTTTGTTGTTACGTTAGTATATTTTGTCTTTTGAATTTTCCCATTAACAAAGCCGAAATGACGTTCTTCGCACAAAATAAAAATATATGTCAGACCACATCAGGGTCATGCTTACTACTACTACACTCTGCGGTAACAATCGCATTCCAAAGGGTATACAATTTTTGTTCACAAATAAATGTTGGCTTCAAATATAACATATTGTGTATAAAATTCCAGAATGAGATTTTCATTCTGCAGCGGAGTGTGCGCTGATATGAAACTTCCTGGCAGATTAAAACTGTGTACCCGACCGAGACTCGAACTCGGGACCTTTGCCTTTCGCGGGCAAGTGCTCTACCATCTGAGTTACCGAAGCACGACTCATGCCCGGTACTCACAGCTTTACTTCTGCCAGTATCTCGTCTCCTACCTTCCAAACTTTGCAGAGGCTCTCCTGTGTATAACATTACTTGAAAGTTTTCGAAAAGGTAGCTGAGATAATAATGATCTATCTAAAATTCGATAAATAATAGTGGTATCGACAACTACTGTTGAGCAAAAGTAATGCTGCAGGAGATTGTTCCGTTACACGCTGGCAACCGAACTCCCCACACATGCATATCATCGAGCATTTCTAGGATGCCTTGCAAAGTACCCGCAGCCGTCCAGGATCCATGGTGTCACTTCCCTCCCTCACTACTTCAGATGTTAGTCGAGTCCATGCCACGTCGTGTTGCGGCACTTCGGCGTGCTCCCGGGGGCCCTACACGATACGAGGCAGTTGTACCAGTTTCTTTGGCTCTTTAGTGTATAATTTTGCTTCCAGCCAAGTACAAAATTTTAGATTTCTGAACATCTGAAGGAAGACGCAAATCTCTGCTCCACATCGATATTTAATGAAGGTATAACTGAATCTTCCTTCAGACAGATCTTCATAAGAATTAACTACTTCATTTGCGACATCGTGAGTGAAGTACAGTCGCCTACGTGCTGCTTACTTATTTAGGCGAACTACGAAATCTCTGGCTAGTTGAGCAAATTACAAGCATAGTGTGATCCATCCTGTGTGTATGTCTCCAAAATGCTTATAAAAAAGTAATGCCCATAAAATCATTATGGCGTACACGTCGTCTGTTTGATACTTGGAAATAATTTGATTCGGCATTACTACAATTTAGTGCTTTCTGCTCAGAAGAAATATTGTTAACAAAAATACGAACTTGCCACTAATGTGCCCACCACCCTCATGTCATTTCAAGCATGTGTGTCAATTTGTACCTCTCTGTCTACATTATTCCGTGATTTATTCAGTTTTCAAATTTATACTGACTTTTGGATCACCCGGTATATTTAAGCCTTGCTTCAGTGAAATACGAGGGTTACTCGGAAAGTAAGGAACGATCGGTCTCAAAATGGAAAATACGGTGAAAATCTGATAAAGCTTTGAACAGATGCGTTGGGCACTGCGTCTAGTACGCCCGTCGATCGCATCATGTCGCTTTTTTCAGTTCTGAGCTCACAGTGAGAACGTTATGATGGCTAGAAATTAGCGTCTCCCGCCAAGTATAAGCGCCTGGCGAAAGATTTCGCCTGACGCTATGTAATCCACATAACATAACTTTTATACCGTTCGTTCTATACGACAATTCTCGGCCGCACTCTGCAGGGGCCATAAAGATGCTCCTGCAGCGCTCTCGATGGGAAGTGTCTGATCACCCACAATACAGCCCGCAATTGGCAACCCTTGAGGTTCATCACTGTTCAAATGAACCGCTGCCTATGAAGGCAATATTGTGACACAGTCCAGAGTACAAAATTATCGAAAAGCACTGGCGGCTGTCTTCTATAACGATGGAAATGTTGGTACGACGCTAGGACAGATGTTCAAGTCTGAGCGGCGACTGTGTAGAGCAGTAGCTGGAAAGTGTATTTAACCGTTGCAAATAAAACAGATTTTATTTTCACTCTGGTTTCCATTTCGCGACCTATCGTTCCTTACTTTCCGAATAGCCCTCGTATCTACTATTTCTCTACGAAAATGCTGGAATTTGCTAATCCGCGAAAGCGAAAATCACGTGTGCAATGTCCAGATAATATTGACTCATTTACTATGTAATAAAGTTTGTGTCACTGAAACAAATTAATTCCTAATTTTCAGTCAGTGGAACTCGAATATATGCTAATAAGATTGAGAACCACAGGCGATAGCACTGAAATCCTGATTGTTTACTATCGAAATTTTCCCAGCACTATGACCCATTTTGAAGAGCTCCTAAATAACATACATATCACATAATAACACGTACAGACAGCTGGTTAGACCACTAAACTGACAGCACCAAGATTTTTTGGGAGAGTAAATGAAAAGGAAAGGTTGATGAAACATTTAGATGATGTAATTGTAGCAATAGACAAGAAAGTCACCTCCACCGAGAATGAAATTTGCAGCTGCATTTGGCATCGTTAGAGCAAGACTGATTACCCCCGAATGACACTAACCTAACACGGATTCTTCGTCTAATACAAGACTCACCATCTAACGCAACCAGTAAAAAAATGGTTCAAATGGCTCTGAGCACTATGGGACTTAACATCTGTGTCATCATACCCTAGAACATAGAACTACTTAAACCTAACTAACCTAAGGACATCACACAGATCCATGCCCGAGGCAGGATTCTAACCTGCGACCGTAGCGGTCACGCGGTTCCAGACTGAAGCGCCTAGAACTGCACGGCTACACCGGCCGGAGCAACCAATAACTTTAGAAAAAATTAATTTCAAGTTACGAAGTTCCTAGACTATAGTGTAATCGTCGGAGGACACTTCTAACATCCCACAACAAATTGTGCTCATTACAATTCCTTTAGTGGTGCTCGTAACAAAACATCCAGCGAAACGTTACTGAATACCTCTATGGCAACTACCTAGAGCAGACAATTAGATACCCTGCTCATGATGGGAATGTTCTGGATTTAACGGCAATGAATTGAAAGACTGTTTGAGGATGTCCACATTGAAAATGGTATCAGTGACTGTGAGACAGTTGCAGCAACAGTGATCACAAAAGCACAAAGGGTTTGCAGAAAACCTGCATTGACTCGCTAAATAGCGATCACGTACAGCACAAATAGTCTGCAAACGACGCGCTGAGAGCCAAGGACATATGCATTCAGCTATATGAAGTATTTCTAGATTTGCGATACCCATTTGACTCAGTACAACACACACGCATCGCTCTTGAAGAGATCGCGAGAACACAGATAATGTAATTTCACCGCGCAGAGAAGCCGTTAACACACAATTCTTGAACACCCATATGTAAATGGGACAAGAAAAACCCCAGTACGTGGTACAGTGGTTTGCAGAGTACGGATATAGATAGATGTCGATGGAGATGTATGGCTGGCGTACGTTATACATAAATTGCGCTCCAGTGGCGATCTGTTTCATTCTATTGGGATTTTTTGCTCATATACTCCATTCCTACAATAAAGTAGTAGTAAGAATGTATTTCTAGATGGTCAACGTATCCGAAAAAGAAGTGAAGAAAATAGATTTTTGGAAAAAGGAGAGACATGATTGGACACAACAGTTATTGCACAAATCCAAAATGATTTACTCATAAGCATGCGACACGATTTGAGTCTATGCGACTCTAACGAGACATTACGAATGCCTGGCAGACCCTCCCTTTAGACCTCGACTGAGTTTTTCGCTCATAGACTGCGTCTTGATCATCGTCCCTCCCTACTTTTCACTTTACTCAGACTGCAATTGTCATAGAATATAACAGATACGTGTCTTAATGACGTCAGTGTCAACAATAAGTTCGGGCACAAATCCAACCGATCCGTTGCGTAGCATCAGTCTCATTGACACAACTTCCGAAGAAAGAGTCGAATTCGAAGTGCGCTTTCTAGGAAGTCTGTTTCGCATCCTTCGGGCTGTGAGAAGAAGTTGAGAAGAAGTGAGGAGGTAGGTGATCACCGTCTTTAAAAGTATTCTGCATCCGCAGACAACGGGTCAGGGACTTTTGTCTGTTTTCGCGAAGTACTATAATGATGCAAGCCGACAGCGGATCAGAGTCTGGAAGACAAATGCTTTGATTTTGTCTACTTTCGCGAAGTACTACGGTTGTGCAAGTCGAGAGGTGCAGAAATCATTTGCTTTTTCCGAAGCGCTTGCTACACAACTGTAGTTTCAATTTGTCGCCTTCTGGCTCATGCCATCATTTGTCCCAAACGAAGTTAGTTTTTTTTTTTTAGACAAACATACGTTTTCTTTTCGTGCATCTCATGACGACGGGAAAGAATCATTCTAATCAATCTTTAGAAGTTCCGGAGAGAAATTTGTGGTTGTTCTATAGAATTTTCCTCCTACAAATACATTTTATAGCAAATGAAGACCATATGTCTTGACATTTCATAACCTAACCTGTGACTCCCAAAAATACCCTTCACAGAAACATCTGATTTTGTCCTTGCCGTACAATACAAATCTGTAAACGTATCTTGCTACAAATATCGAAAATTCGTCAACTGAAGTTAAACACTATTACTTTTCAGTGTTAACGAAATGGTTTCAGAAAATTCAAAAAAGTTTTAAGTCATTACATTAATCTAACTTATCCTTTTAAAGACAACAAATTTTTTATGATTGTGATAAGGGCTGGTGTATGTTACATTTGGTGCGAAGTGTAGTATGGGACTGAATTGTTTGTTTAGGCCAAACCGCTTTCTCAATAAGCCAGATTTCACATTACCATTTTCCTCTCAGTGATCATTGTGTTTACCGAAGACTGCTTGTTTTACGTTTCCAGATGTTTTCGCGATTGAAGTCGCTGTTGGGCTCGCCAGCTGCCAGCCAGGGGTGTCCCAGGCTGGTCGACGAGCCGCCAACACCTGCGCCTCTACGCCGCCTTCGGCCATCTCGACCAAAGCCGAATGAGAAGAAGGTGGAGTCCACCACCACCGACTGCGAAGAGGCCGCTGCTGATAAGCCACAGCTTCGGCCAATTCATGTAAGCAGCAGGAGCAACATTGTACAATAATTACTGTCAGAGTGTTGTAAGAACAAAGAAATGAATTCCAGTAATGTTACGCAGACATATTTATTGATATGAATTTTTCTTTTCACAGTTTGGTCCGAGACCACGAATTGTGCATTTTGACTTGTCTGACGTTGGAGATGAAGAGGAGGAAGTCTCTGGCTCTTACTACCCTCCTGGAGTTCCAGTTCCACCCAGTCAGCTGCAGATCTTCGCCAACAGACCGCGCAGACGGAAGATTATCCGAGAGCCACCGTCGCAGGAAGTGCAGACTGCGATGGCACATCTAAGAGCTGAGATACAAGCAATGGTAAGTTACCCGTGTAGTTGTTAAACACGCAGCATAACTTTAGAAATACAAACGTAGATTTATTTTTTTAATTTTCTGCATCAGGCTCTTGTAATGGATGTAAAACTAGAATTAATTTAAATCTACACCCACATCCAAACTCTGTAAGGCACTATAATATGATGATAAGGGATAGCTAGACAATCCTGAAGCCAATCAGAATACTTTGATTGAGGATAGGTTGAAACGAAAAAAGACCGTCTTCAGATTGTAAAACTTATACTAATCCATTGAGTGGAATGTTTGTAGACTGGAGATATTGTCAATATGAAGATTCAGCTAAACCATGTCCATGTTACACCTCTATTGTTTCATTACTTGCTAAACATTGTCACCCCATTGTTAGCGATCGTTTGTAGGCTGTAATACCTTAAGTGCTAGATATAATGTTGCTCAAGGAAGCAGTTTAATAGAAATAATTCTTTTTGTCATTTTCAGGAGAACCCACCACCTACAACATGGATTGGGCTTCTAGTGGAGACTCTAGTGGACCTGTATCGAAACCAGAGAGATTACCGGCGGAACCATGGGTTGGCAGAGAAACCAGGGTTCGTCATCGGGATGAAGGGAAGATTCGCACCTGTTCGCGAGACAGTGAGGAAACTTCTGCATCTGAAGAAGAAGGCGGACAGGAGGCAGCTGCCGACGGGGATAGATTCAACTCTGCGTGATTACTTTCTACATTGTGAACACCCTGACCCTAATTACCCGCCGATTGTTCCATTAACACCACAGCTACTTGAAACCGCGCTGTGAGCGGACTGTAAGAATCAGTCTGGTTTGGCTTGAAATAAAACACCTTAAAGCCTGTTTCACTGTGTTTTTTATTGCATAATTAATTTTAAATTTTTTCTACACACACTATACCCTTGTGAGAGTGAAACCTGATCGCTAGTGTGAAGAATGAATATGTATTTTTCCCGTAGGAACCTCTGATGTAAATTGCTTCGAAGGAAATTCATCAGACTTAAACTGGCAAGCTGAATTGAAGCAGTTGGCGTTGCAGTTAAGTTTACTAAGGTTATGATTGGCTCGAATCAGATTACTGTGGTCAAACTCGCCTAATCAGGCAACAGTTTCAGAGGCGCTACTCGTCAATCAGATTTAACTTAGACGATTCAACCGCTCAGATCTTTGTAAACTTTTGACAACCGCGTCCAGACAACCCAAGGTTCACATTCAGTCGAAGAGATAAGCAAAGTGCCAGATATCCTCAGTTGCAGGGTGAAAGAAAAGCTGAGAGTGTACTTCTGATAGGCAGTTTTGATTTGACACAGTGTCAGAATTAATGAAAGACTTTCTTGGTATTCAATTATTTATAACCGTTTGCTAATAAGTCAAGCGTATTGCTCAGCATTGTGAATTGCGATTTTAAGAATGTGGTGAAGAATATTCATAAAGACGAGGTACTACAGATTATTTTATATACAACTTAATTTTTAGAGCATTATCTTAACTCCGGAATTGAGGGATGATGTCAGAAACATCACTGAAAATGATTCTTACGCTAAGGCGAATATTGTTTCATTCTTTAAATAATACGATAGCCTTTAGAGCCTCGGTATTCTTTCAACCAACAGTGCTAGTTATGTACGTGCTTGATTGATGCATCCCACCTCACAAACTCGTCCAACATACACCATGGTCTACATCTGAATGTTTTCTTTAAGAGATTGCTTGCGTTACTAATTCCCAGATGCAGTCTGCGTCACAGAATTCTATCAGATAATCCCAGTGATTTCCAGTAATTTCAGCAAACATTAAGTACTTCCGAAAAACGGCTACCAAGCAGCTAAAAAAAGGGCGATGAGTAGTAGGAAATATAGAACGGTAGGGAATTTACAGCTACATATAAAAATGCTATTAAAGATGAACTTCTCATGTCATACAAGGAATCTGAAAACTCAAAAAATATTTCTGCAGGTGTCCTTGGCTAGGGTAATTGAGTACCTTCTGAAATTGACAGAAACTGCAGAGGTACCTAGGTGGATACAAGTTAATATCATTTTGCTGTAGACATCACAAGAGGAAAGACAGATAAAATATGGAATAAGGTGCCAAGATTGGCGTAAAGGAGAACAATAATAAACAGTTCTTTCAGTGCTATGCTGCAGTGATAGAGCTGAGAACACACAGCATAATGGTTTTGTCGTGTACAGGCTCCAATAGAGAAACGCTTTATGCTTCGTTTGACTGTTACAGAGCATGCAAGTCAGACAGTCGTAATAACTACGAAGTCACCCTAATCTGTGAAGATTTCGATGTTTATTTAACGTAGGACAGAGAAGATTCATGGCTACTGGAGACACTGAATTTTGGTATGTCCCCAATAAGGCGTTCCTAGGACACGTATAAGTATAAGGTCGCTTATAATTTCTAAATTCCGCTGTCTTTCATGAGAAAAGTGAGCCCTGTAATAACTTGTTGATCTGACCAGTAATGACAAACGACAGCAACAAATATTTCACATCAGTCATATTTATTTAAGTAAGACCACTTCCAATTTGTTTTGCTCTACTATAGTACAGAAACTGCCGCAGAGGAATTCAAGAGAATCTCGTGCTACAATCTGCCACAAATAAAGCACACAGCTAGCACAGCCAAGACTGGAAGTAAACTACAAATAACACTTCCCATCTATTCTCAACATATTCAGACGGGCGAGAATCATTCGCTGTACACATGAACTGAAAACTTCGAGAAAGAAAACAAAGGCCTTTATGAGACTTATTTAGCGCTGAATGACTAAACTTTTTCAGGCAAGTGAAATTCAGTTCTGAAATGACAGCAAGTGGGAACAGATTATATTAAATTCAAATTGTTTACCCATAAATCCTAAGATTTTCTAATAGTGCCTAAAAACCATATTATATCAAATGATTTACGGAGCAAACACATTAGATTTCCTTAGAAAGAAATAACAGACTATACTAATAAACAGATATCTTACGTTTCTCAACCTGTAACTCACCTAATGATAATGATATTTCAAATAAATGACTGTAATTGCCTACTCACTTCTATATGCCATCCTTGATTAAACTTTGTAATCAGTTAATGACGCATACTTCCTAGAAGAGTGATACATGTAGATCTAACAGTCATTTGAAATTGTGGAAACAAGATGGTGACTTCTTATTAGAAATCTTGACATCCATTCTGAAAATAATATTTTAACAGGTCAGTTGACCGTATTAATAAACCAGTCACTTTCTGTTATAAAAATGCAGTCCTAGTATTGTGAAACAAATGAAAAGTCATCCTTTTGGCAATTTGTGGTCTTGTTAACATCTTTGATTGCGTGGATCAAGATATTTTGCTAGCAAAACTATAATGGTTGGGAGTTGAACGCTGTCTACTTGTACGAAAAAGGGCGTCAGTTTGGCAAATGAAACGACAAATCTCAAACGAAATTCAGACTGGGGAACGATTACACGTCGTACCGGCAAGGTACACTGCTTCGCTTCTCCTGAACTTGACCACAAATCATTTTTCAAGAAAATTTATGTCTTTTCAAAGACAGTGACACGTTCTAATGACACAAGTGTACCGGTAAGTGCCCAGAGACAACCGTAACAGGCTTGCAATTCGTTCGCAGTGAAAAATTAAGCCTATATGTTTCGAAGACTTGAACTTTTTATTCCATAATTGCTTATAGATACAAGACAATTGGTCAATGCACCCACTACATGGAACGTAAAGTGTATATAGTTCTAAGGTATTGCAGGCATACGACAATTATTTAATCCATATTATCGTTTCCAGAATGAAATTTACACTCTGCAGCGTAGTGTGCGCTGATAGGAAACTTCCTGGCAGATTAAAACTGCCTACCCGACCGAGACTCGAACTCGGGACGTTTGCTTTTCGCGGGCAAGTGCACTACCATCTGAGCTACCGAAGCACGACTCAAACCTGGTCCTCACAGCTATACTTCTGCCAGTATCTCGTCTCCTACCTTCCAAACGTTACAGCAGCTCTCCTGCGAACCTTGCAGAACCAACACTCCTGAAAGAAAGGATATTGCGCAGACATGGTTTAGCCACAGCCTGGGGGATGTTTGCAGAATGAGATTTTCACTCTGCAGCGGAGTGTGCGCTGATATGAAACTTCCTAGCTTCTGTAAAGTTTGGAAGGTAGGAGACGAGATACTGGCAGGAGTAAAGCTGTGAGGACCGCGCGTGAGTCGTGCTTCGGTAGCTCAGGTGGTAGAGCACTTGCCCGCGAGAGGCAAAGATTCCGAGTTCGAATCTCGGTCGGGCACACAGTTTTCATCTGTCAGGAAGTTTCGGTACTGTGTTTGTCGTTGCTCCCCAAGCCAAAATGAAATACTTGTAGCCGGGGATATGAACGACGAGATAAAATACTGATTGGAAGATTGGCAAAACCAGATGTAAGACGTCCTCTAAAAATAGCCGAAGAGTATATTATGAACAGTTACTTCCAAGCACAAAAATTAATTCTTAATCATCAGACTATTAGGGTGCAATGTGTTACTACTGTCACAACGGTATAAGAATAGTGAGCATAGAAAAAGAAACCTCAGCTACACTGCAAGCTTACAAAAGTCATGCGATACCTTCTAACTGTGTGTCGGACCTCACTTTGCCCGTCGTACTGCAGGATTTCGACGTGGAGTTGCTCTACAAACCGCTGGAAGTCCCCTGCGGAAATCTAGTGCCACGCTGTCTCTATAGCAGTCTATAATTGCGAAACTTTGCGGCGGCGCGGTTCTTTCCGTCCCTTTACGACGAACCTGCACCTACCTGTTGACATTGTCTCAGCGGATCATCAGTAGGAAAGCCGAGTGAAACCTACCGTACTTCGACGTGAACCAGGCTGCAAAAGTCACTAATCTACGTTTTGGGAGAAACACGAATTGAAAGGTTGGAAATATTGTCCTCAATTAATATATTCTGAAACTTAGGTGAATAAGTATCACTGCCAAGCCCGTGCTAGTCTTAACACAGTCACTCACAATATTTAATTTAGTTAACTTAGACTATATCTATCGATCTTTTAAGACATGAGAATGCGAAATAAAGGAATTAAGACCGCTCTCTTGTCACATCCAGTAGGCATCAGCAGACTCTTATGTCATTCGTTGTTCTAGAAGGACGTAATATTTTGTGTGGCTCCACAGTTAGCCATATTGATATTTATTTGCAGAAAAGAGGCGCAGAATTAATAAGTGGCTCTCATTTGTGACTTATCTGCAATTATTTACTTAGAATTTTACGTAAGTGTCATTCATATCGTAATGTATATGTTAAAATGAATATATGTTTTATTTAATCGTATGCTTTTCTCTGTTTTAGTAGTTTTAGTCACTCCATTTTCATGATTGAAGCTGAGATCAGATATCAGACTTTGTCTACCAAAAAAAAAAATATATTGAGCCCTGGCTACGTTCCGTACATCTTCGGACGTGCGAAGCTCGATAAATTCACGGCGTAAATTTTAATCTCTCAATTACTTACTCAACCAAACAAACAATAATTATTATTACAAATTATAATATTATTATTATATATTATTATTATGTTATTTTATTGTTTTATTTTAATTTGTTAAAGACTCATTCCGGTAGATCTTGGACTCTAAATCGTTTACTCTAGTTGTAAGAATGTTCTTCAAAATAATCGTGAAAAACTGTGACCAGACGACAATTCACATTGTCGTCTATAAAAATTGGATCGTTGTTTGGGAACACGAAGTATATGAATGGGTGCAATAGGTCACCAAGTAGGGGACTCAGTCTCAAAAAAATGGTTCAAATGGCTCTGAGCACTATGCGACTCAACTGCTGAGGTCATCAGTCGCCTAGAACTTAGAACTAGTTAAACCTAACTAACCTAAGGACAGCACACAACACCCAGCCATCACGAGGCAGAGAAAATCCCTGACCCCGCCGGGAATCGAACCCGGGAACCCGGGCGTGGGAGGCGAGAACGCTACCGCACGACCACGAGATGCGGGCGACTCAGTCTCTTCCATGTAAACTTATCCCACACCATTATGAAGCCATCACCAGCTTGGACATTGCCTTGTTGACAACTGGTGTCCACGACTTCGTGGGTTCTACGCCAAAGTCTCTATCCGTACCATCAGCTCTAACCAACTGTAATCAGGACTCATATGACAAGGTCACAGGTTTTCAGTTGTCTAAAGTCGGGCCAGTAGTGGTCCTGAGCCAAGGAGATGCAGTAAAGGCGATGACATACTGTTTACAAACGCGTCGCTCGTCTCCTGCCACAGCCCACCAACACCACACTGCCGCCCGCATCTCATGGTCGTGCGGTAGCGTTCTCGCTTCCCACGCCCGGGTTCCCGGGTTCGATTCCCGGCGGGGTCAGGGATTTTCTCTGCCTCGTGATGGGTGGGTGTTGTGTGCTGTCCTTAGGTTAGTTAGGTTTAAGTAGTTCTAAGTTCTAGGGGACTGATGACCATAGCTGTTAAGTCCCATAGTGCTCAGAGCCATTTGAACCACACTGCCCTGTCCTAACGGATACGTCCGTCATTGCTGCGTTGTTGTTCGTGTTGAGAAGTAATGTCTCAAATTTGGTATTCTCGGCACAGTTTTGACACTTTTGATATCGGAAAAGAGAATTTCCTAACTGTTTCCGAAATGGAATGTCCCCTGCATTTAGTTCCAACTACCGTTCTGCGTTCAAACTCTGTTTATTCCCATGGTACGGCCATAATCACGACGGAAAGCTTTCCACATGAGTCACCTGAGCACAAAATTAATGACAGCTCCTACAACGCACTGCCTTTTCTACCCTGTGTCCATACTTCCGCCATCTGCATACGTGCACCTCCCTGTTTTATGGTTTTCGTGACGTGATTGTAATTGGTATCATACTTTGACACCACATGAACACATGGTCAGTCACTTGGAGGTACAAGAATGATCTTGTCTACAAGAAGTCCATTAAGTAATCGTGACAGAGTGCATACCAAATATGTACTACATGAAATTTCTAAATTTAGCATTTCAGATCAAGCTGTTGAATGCATAACGCACTACGAAAAGTCTACACCATTAAAACGTCGCATTAAGACTTCGTATGTTCTGAGTGAACTTTGTATCAGTAGCATATGATTGTAGCCTGTAGAAATCGAGCCGAGAATTTCGTTTTTGGACAGCTAGTCAGAACTTTCATGAAGGTTGTTAGTAAACAGCTACAATCTTCTTCCTCTTCTTCCTTTGCCTTTTCCAGTTCCTCTCGGTGTCGCCGTTATTGTATGAGACTGGCCGGCTCACCACGCCCATCTTTAAATTGTCAGGCTTATTCGGTATGTGGCGGGCTTGCGTCTCTGGAAACCAGATGCGGCGCGTTAACATTCTCACCTACCGAGGTGAGTCGATAAACTGTCCAGATAGCTATCGATACACTCTCCTTGAATAGTCTATATATAGCTCTAATTACAGTATTTGAAACAGGAAAACATCATACCACAGGTAAAAATTTATAAACATCACTTATAGCCGAAGAAGACCTCAGGACTATGTAACAATCACAGTCATTCAAATGTGTAAATTACTTGCGTAACTGAATTTTCAAAATACTTTCAGGTTCATAGTCGTCAGACACAACGATGAGACAGTCGTAGGGAAGGTGTTCGAAGAACAGGTACAGGAAAGCCCAGACGACGTTGGAATTTTACAAATATATTTACTCTTCATTTAATAACTTCACAACTAACGAACTCTTAATGACATCCAATTATTACAAAGGTAATTGTTATGTTATATTTCGTAAGAGAAAGCATAGAAGAGAACGTTCATTTCACCAAGGATGGGGGCGTGGCAAAACATCTGCTGACAAGTCTGCAGCTTCAGCCAGGTCAGTAACCCGCGGTTCTCAGGAATCCACCTCGAGCCTGTGTCAGTCGCCGTACCAACCAATCAGCAAAGAGAAGTGACATTGTGCTGTTACGCTGGCGGTGCTC
The DNA here is from genome assembly GCF_023864345.2 of Schistocerca serialis cubense. Taxonomy (NCBI): domain Eukaryota; kingdom Metazoa; phylum Arthropoda; class Insecta; order Orthoptera; family Acrididae; genus Schistocerca; species Schistocerca serialis. Next base: position 1,263,387,735 of record NC_064638.1, on the reverse strand, counting down.
TTGGCGTGTGTAGTCTGTTGCTTGCACCCCCTTACTCACACACGCCAAAATATGGCAGTGTTGCTTGGAGATACTTATGACAGCACATACTCATAGTTTCCAGCTGCAGTTCATGCTAATAAATAGCAGAACAATGAGTGCATTGGAAAAGTCGCCGTCCAGGTACTTGCTGAAATGTATAAAACATATCATAGGATAAATAACAGCTCAGTAATAGTGAACCACAACTGAAATTTCACTGCGGCTACCGACACAGTATATTAAAAGTGTCACGGCTTCCAAACACAAAATTAATCGACATACGACATGCACAAATGCACTCAGAGAAACACGCCATCTTCTCGCTCATTTTGCGTATTAATATTCTAAATAGTGAGTTAAAAAAACTAAATTTTTAAATGCATCCATAATATAACCCACAATGCTGTTCTCTCGTTCCTGTAGTGGTCTCTTGGTTACTTTATCTTCCACGTCATTACCAAAGTTGTATTCAACATCTTGGGTTGTGTAGAACTCTGTTCAGCACTCCCAGCAATTCTTCCACTGACTCGTGCAACTCAAAAGGAATTGTACTGAACTACTGAACTGGTGGAATTTTTCATTGTGCTTCAAATTTCCTTAACTGCTATTCCTGTCAAGAGTTTGACCTAACTCGACGTATTTAAAGTGTAGCAGTAAGCTTTAAACATTTTTCGATTCGTCTCTGTAAGGTAGAAGAACGTGGCTTACGCAGCGGCATCATTTGCTATGTGAACCGATCCACCTGTCTTAATTATATCGTGAAGTGGGTTAAAATATGGACTATCTGACTAGTGTTTAATATTATTACTCCTTGTTGAGGAAACATGATAAAACTGCATATCTAAACAACTCATGTCCTATCGCCTCTAAAAGACACATACCAAACCCGGTCGGTTTGAGAATAAGTGTGAATAACATTTTATATCTTCCGGCAATTTCGTCTTTACAACAGAGGACAGTACAATAACTTTTCAACATTAATTGTTAGTCTCTTTCTCCTTGAAAGAAAAATAAAATGCTTTGATGTATGGTTCCCATCTCATGCCATGACTTGATTAACATTACATTCCACTGGTCTGTCCACAAAGTCTTCTCAGCAAAGTTTTGTTAAAATACTCTACCCATTTCCGTCATTTACCTGCAGGTACATACAAAATGACAACATACTTCACTGATCTCGTTTGTCAAAAAAAAAAAAAAAAAAAAAAAAAAAAAAACACCTCTGTGTTTAAGGTTTTTCAATCAAAAGATTATGTTTCAAGTCTTCTTCACGATTGTTTGTGTGAACGTTTACGAAGGTACTTTCTCGACCAGTGTAGTCTTCTGGACGCTTCGCGTCTTTTTTTTTTGTCAGTCACTGTAGTTGTTGCCACCTAACAAGGCGGTCGCCGGTCCAAATCGTGCATATATTTTAGTAAAAGATGCAACTGTAATTCTGAAACTAAAGTTTTCACTAAGTCAATTGAGTGTCTTTACTAACACTTTTGTAACAAAACTGTTTCAAGGAATCTACTGATCACTATAGTATTAATTTTGCTCTTTACTAGGGGGTCTTCCCCTATGAACCATGGACCTTGCCGTTGGTGGGGAGGCTTGTGTGCCTCAGCGATACAGATAGCCGTACCGTAGGTGCATCCACAACGGAGGGGTATCTCTTGAGAGGCCAGACAAACGTGTGGTTCCTGAAGAGGGGCAGCATCCTTTTCAATAGTTGCAGGGGCAACAGTCTGGATGATTGACTGATCTGGCCTTGTAACACTAACCAAAACAGCCTTGCTGTGCTGGTACTGCGAACGGCTGAAAGCAAAGAGAAACTACAGCCGTAATTCTTCCCGAGGGCATGCAGCTTTACTGTATGGTTAAAGATGATGGAGTCCTCTTGGGTAAAGTATTCCAGAGGTAAAATAGTCCCCCATTCGGATCTCCGGGCGGGGACTATTCAAGAAGACGTCGTTATCAGGAGAAAGAAAACTGGCGTTCTACGGATCGGAGCGTGGAATGTCAGATTCCTTAATCGGGCAGGTAGATTAGAAAATTTAAAAAGGGAAATGGATAGGTTAAAGTTAGATATAGTGGGAATTAGTGAAGTTCGGTGGCAGCAGGAACAAGACTTTTGGTCAGGTGAATACTGGATTATAAAGACAAAATCAGATAGGCATAATGCAGGAGTAGGTTTAATAATGAATAAAAAAATAGGAGTGTGGGTAAGCTACAACAAACAGCATAGTGAACGCATTATCGTGGCCAAGATAGACACGAAGCCCACGCCTACTACAGTAGTACAAGTTTATATGCCAACTAGCTCTGCAGATGATGAAGAAATTGATGAAATGTATGATGAGATAAAAGAAATTATTCAGGTGGTGAAGGGAGACGAAAATTTAATAGTCATTGGTGACTGGAATTCGAGGGTAGGAAAAGGGAGAGAAGAAAACATAGTAGCTGAATATGGATTGGGGGTAAGAAATGAAAGAGGAAGCCGTCAGGTAGAATTATGCACAGAGCGTAACTTAATCATAGCCAACACTTGGTTCAAGAAGCATCATAGAAGAAGTTTGTATACATGGAAGAACCCTGGCGATACTAAAAGGTATCAGATAGATTATATAATAGCAAGACAGAGATCTAGGAACCAGGTTTTAAATTGTAAGACAATTCCAGGGGCAGATGTGGACTCTGACCACAATCTATTGGTTACGAACTGTAGACTAAACCTGAAGAAACTGCAAAAAGGTGGGAATTTAAGGAGATGGGACCTTGATAAACTAACTAAACCAGAGGTTGTACAGAGTTTCAGGGAGAGCATAAGGGAACAATTGACAGTAATGAGGGAAAGAAATACAATTGAAGAAGAATGGGTAGCTTTGAGGCATGAAATAGTGAAGGCAGCAGAGGATCAAATTGGTAAAAAGACGAGGGCTAGTAGAAACCCTTGGGTGACAGAAGAAATATTGAAATTGATTAATGAAAGGAGAAAATATAAAAATGTAGTAAATGAAGCAGGAAAAAAGGAATACAAACGTCTAAAAAATGAGATCGACAGGAAGTGCAAAATGGCTAAGCAGGGATGGCTAGAGGACAAATGTAAGCATGTAGAGGCTTACCTCACTGGGGCTAAGATAGATACTGCCTACAGGAAAATTAAAGAGACCTTTGGAGAGAAGAGAACTACTTGCATGGATACCAAGAGCTCAGATGGAAACCCAGTTCCAAGCAAAGAAGGGAAAGCAGAAAGGTGGAAGGAGTATATAGAGGGTTTATACAAGGGCGATGTACTTGAGGACAATACTATGGAAATGGAAGAGGATGTAGATAAAGATGAAATGGGAGATACGATACTGCGTGAAGAGTTTGACAGAGCACTGAAAGACCTGAGTCGAAACAAAACCCCCGGAGTAGACAACATTCCATTAGTACTACTGACAGCCTTAGGAGAGCCAGTCCTGATAAAACCCTACCATCTGGTGAGCAAGATGTATGAGACAGGCGAAATACCCTCAGACTTCAAGAAGAATATAATACTTCCAATGCTAAAGAAAGCAGGTGTTGACAGATGTGAAAATTACCGAGCTATCAGTTTAATAAGCCACGGCTGCAGAAAACTAACGCTTATTCCTTACAGACGAATGGAAAAACTGATAGAAGCCGACCTCGGGGAAGATCAGTTTCAATTCCGTAGAAAAGCTGGAACACGTGAGGTAATTCTGACCCTATGACTTATCTTAGAGTAAAGATTAAGGAAAGGCAAACCTACGTTTCTAGCATTTGTAGACCTAGAGAAAGCTTTTGACAATGTTGACTGGAATACTCTCTTTCCAATTCTGAAGGTGGCAGGGGTAGAATACAGGGAGAGAAAGGCTATTTACAATTTGTACAGAAACCAGATGGCAGTTATAAGACTCGAGGGGTATGAAAGGGAAGCAGTGGTTGGGAAGGGAGTGAGACAGGGTTGTAGCCTATCCCCGACGTTACTCGATCTGTATATTGAGCAAGCAATAAAGGAAATAAAAGAAAAGTTCGGAGTAGGTATTAAAATCCACGGAGAAGAAATAAAAACTTTGAGGTTAGCCGATGACATTGTAATTCTGGCAGAGACAGCAAAGGACTTGGAAGAGCAGTTGAACGGAATGGACTTTGTCGTGAAAGGAGGGTATAAGATGAACATCAACAAAAGCAAACGGGGATAACGGAATGTAGTCGAATTACGTCGGGTGATGCTGAGGGTATTAGATTAGGAAATGAGACATTTAAAGTAGTAAAGGAGTTTTGCTATTTGGGGATGTGATAAAACTTTTGCATTTCCTTTATGTTTTCGTCTACCTTAAAGGCAAAGAGACAAGATGAAGCGGTAGCCCATCATAGAGCCTATGCCTACCGTCATGTATTTTTTGACTTTCAGTTGTTAATAAACAGAGGATTTTTTCTGGTACTGGTAGGAGGAAGGAGGGATTCGCGCTCAGCTAGTGAAAGAGTGAGAAGCACGTCAATTTTTTAGCGAGTAATTGTAGACCGCCATTTTGGGGCCGCTATGAATAAGTGAGGAGTGTGGATTTCATATGTGCACCGTTTAGAAAAATACAGTATTGTTTTATTAACAGAAAGGTCGTGTGAGTTGTTATTTCAAATAGTACAATAATTACAATAACTGAAGCCCACCTGTGTACTTTGGAAAATTACGAAGATCCGATAAGCTTAATAGGAACACGGTCAAGACTTCAAAGGTGAACGCGGCGACCAAACGTAGTATTATAAAGAATGGTAAGCACAAATCTACAGCGGATAAAGAAACTACTCCGCCCTGCAAAGTAATATGAACTAATACGGACTTATTTCCAGGCATAGCTCAGCTTATTGTGCTTGTCATTCACGCCGAAAAATTAATCTCATTAATTCAATACATTTTAAAAAGCCACGCATTTTATTATCATCTATTCCATTATTTTATTATACTATAGGGAGCAAAATAAGTGATGATGGTTGAAGTAGAGAGGATGTAAAATGTAGACCGGCAATGGCAAGGAAAGCGTTTCTGAAGAAGAAAAATTTGCTAACATCGACTATAGATTTAAATGTCAGGAAGTCGTTTCTGAAAATATTTGTGTGGAGTGTAGCCACGTATAGTGGTGAAACGTGGAAGATAAATAGTTTAGGCAAGAAGAGAATAGAAGCTTTCGAAATGTGGTGCTACAGAAGAATGCTGAAGATTAGATGGGTAGATCACATAACTAATGAGGAGGTATTTAGTAGAATTGTGGAGAAGAGGAGCATGTGGCACAACTTGAGTAGAATAACGGACCGGTTGGCAGGACATGTTCTGAGTCATCGTGGGATCACCAATTTAGGAGGGCAGCGTGGAGGGTAAAAATCGTAGAGGGAGACCAAGAGGTGAATACACTAAGCAGATTCAGAAGGATGTAGTCTGCAGTAGGTACTGGGATATGAAGATGCTTGCACAGGATAGAGTAGCATGGAGAGCTGCTTCAAACCAGTCTCAGGACTTAAGACCACAACAACAACAACATTTTAAGATTCGGACGAGAATGCTATCACGTCTAACACGATTTGTACGAGATGGCAGTCTGAATTCTTATGTAAGTTAATTTGCGTCAGTACCTTCTCAAAAGAACATAGAATAAATACTAGTACTTGCATTTTTACGAATCTACTGAAACGGTATTTTGCATCCTATTAATTGTGCGAAGCACTGCGATGACTTCGGTGCGTGCTACGCAGCCGAAGGGTCAGCTCTTAAATGGCTTACACGTGGCTCTTCTTCCAGTTAACAATTACTGTTTGGAGTAATTTCTGCATTTTACATGTTTAAAAGTAGAAACCACATCATTTCGGGACAGTCATTCTTAGGAACTGAATATAATTTAGCCTCTCACCCACACCGGAAATGTAACCTTTGATGGCAGACGACCGACTTGTGCTTAGCTCTTTGTCGGGGCGCTCTTCTCGTACTCACCATGTTTCGCTTCGGCGCTCTTGCCTCCCTAACATAGAGGTAAATCCCTTCATCTTCTCCTATTCTATCGTCACCATTTTATCGATCATATAAACGGACCAGTAAACTATAAAATATTTAAGACGTTACTATGCAGTGATAGGAAGGTCCACATTTGGTACAAAATCGCAAGTCAACATAAATGCACAAAATAACTGTAAAACCCTATTTATGAATAACTGAAAATTGTAAATGACGCGAAGAGGTGGTGTTAAATTGAACATCAGACTCGATGAACAACATGACCTTCAGGAGCGATCTTGTAAAATCCTTGTGTAGGTTCGCCCAGGTCCGTTGGCACTGGACTGAGGTAACTCATTAGCCTCTTTGTGCATTTCAGACACACACTGAACACACGGTGTGTTTCAGCTTCTTTTCGTGGACATTGTAAATCGAGCTCGCTTTCTTCCTGGTTACACTCCAGTGGCTACAGGGATGCAGAATTATTATCTACAAAGTGTGGCCAAAAATATTGGGGACACCAAAAACACCTTACAATACCTAATACGGTGCAGGAAGTCAGTTAGCATTCCAACACAGCTTCCAGCCATCTATGCATGGTTAAATACTGGTCCTGTATGGTTTTCAAGGGAATCGTATACCATTCTTCCTGCAAAATAGTGTCAAGGTAGGAAACGATGATCGAGGTGGAAGTCGATCGTGCACCCTTCTCTGCATAGTGGACTGTAAATGCTCAATAATTTTGAGATCGGATGACCGTAGCGGCCAGGTGAGTTGCGAAAAATCATCCTTAATCCACTTCATGGCGATGCGACCCGTATGGAAAGGCGTCTTGTCGTCTTGGAACACAGCATCGGCGGTGTGAAACAGTCATTGTACCATGGGATGGACCTGACAGCCGAAATAGTCACATAATTCTGGTAAGTAACGCCAGCTTGCAGAGTAAGCTCAAGTCCAACGGAAAAGCATGATATTTGTCCCAAAACAATCACCGAAACCCCTCCATGTTTATCCCCTGGGGCGTTAACTAGGCCGAACAAATGAGTTTCTTCCATTACACAGCATTCCTGGTTTTATCCCTTCGTTACCATATTTTCCTGTTACAGGTACGCTATTGCATCAGTGATGAATGGTTTTAGAACTATAGATTTCCCTGTAATATCCTGCTTATGAAGCTCACTTGGTGTTGTTTTGGAACTGACAGCGTTCGCCAGTGTGGCATTCAGTTCTACAGTGACTTTTTCTGCTCTCATCTTCTTATTTTGCGTCGCAATCCTTGTCAATTACCGCCCGTCACGATCACTCAAAACATTCTTCCGTTCGCACTATGACTTAGCGGATGATGTCATCAACTTTCCCCGTGTGTGGTGTGAGTCTTCGACCGTTGCCTCTTGAAACAACAAAATCTCGGTTTACATTGATTACGGAAGCACTCACCACAAGAGCAGAAACAGTCTGAGCGCGTTCGAGTGCACTGAGCTTCGACGTAACCCACTCACAGCTACACAGAGCACTATTCTGATCATGACTGAGATTTGAAACAAATTGATGATGTGGCAAAGGAGCAGTCCGTGCTCAAATACTACCTGTAGTATATATGTTTTTGGATGGGGTCCGCCTTTAGCAAAAGACAATTTTGTTTTTTGTCCCATACAGGTTCCACTGCATTTGCAGCATCTTAATTAGTTCTGTACGGAAGGTTGTATGTAAGTGTTTGTCTGTGACTATTTACATTACGTTTCACTCACGTTTTCTTTTTTCCCATCTTCTTCACTGTGAAGCACTATATATTGAGCTGTCACTGTGACTGTTTCACTGTTTAACGGCTGTAAAAAGAAACATGGTGAACAGTGGAAGAGCTGAATGTGTTAAAACAAGATGGCTGACGGTGGAACAGTTGAAGGTGTTTCTGTAGGTTATTCTGAATCTTTCGGAGGTGTCTGTGCATTGTGTGTGCGTGTGTATGAGTGTCTGTGTGTGTGTGTGTGTGTGTGTGAAAGAGAGAGAGAGAGAGAGAGAGTAAGACTAGGTTTGAGGCCCTTTTATTTGTGTGTGTGGGTGAGGGGGGGGGGGGGGGAGGGGGGAAAGGGAAATGTTAATGCAAACACGGGAAAAAGGAGCTTCAAACACAAGATGATTACAACCTGCATGTTTGGCTATCTGTATTTTATGTTAAAGCATGTATTTCTCAATATGTTTCCATACTTCTGAGGCAACGAACATAATTGTTTTTGCCTGAGCTAAACATTGTTAGACAGCAAAGCTGTTGCTGAAACCTGGGTCATGGTTAACCACGCACACTAGTGGCCACCCAAGCCAGACGAACTTTTCAGTCTCAGGAGAGAATCATCAGCTGTGATACGTGTGACGTGAGTAACTGACTGGGATGCCCTGAAGGATACGGAAGGGACGTGTTGGTTTGGAAGAAGACCAGCTCCTGCGAATCCAAAACCACACCGGAGGTCTTGGGAAGGCACAATGAGCATCTGCTACCATTTACTTGCAGACGACTTAAGAATGAATTTTATAATTACTGTTGTTTAAAAATAAAACTATGTAACGTTTCTTGCCAGATGTCTTCTTGGGTAAGGGGGCATTAGGTCTGAAAGTCGTCAATACTTGAACATACATTCATTACCTGTGGCTTCATCTAATTTTGGTGTCTGCATCTGAATAAATATACAGTTTTTCCTTTGATTAGTCATCACGTCTAACCCCCCTCCCCCTTTATATCAAATCGCTTATGATCTATAACAACATTCCTCGGAGAGAGATTGACGACGCAGCAAAATCAGTTCTGGGAAAGGGACTTAATTTTGCACCAACAATCACTACCACGCCTGTTGCAGATTTCATCAGTGGTAGCCTATAGAACGAGTAATTTTCACTTTCCCTAGTGACGATGCGGAAGAGATACTTCGGTAAATTTACAGAGCGCTGACAAGAGCCGTCCCACCGAGAACGAATATCACGTAACCGGAAAGAGCCGCCATTCGGGAACTACGGAACTATCTTCAAATATCCATTCTCTCTGGGGACAAAGGAAATGCCATTGTTCCACTACCGCTGTCAGAGTACATTCGCAATATGTCTCGCCTAACAGAGAAACCAGCATAAAGAAAATTAAAAGGAAGACCCTACCAAAAGAGTGAAGAAGAAGACTATTGATCTTCTGCGCCAGTCGCTGCCGAAGGTTCAAATGTGTGTGAAACCTTATGGGACTTAAATGCTAAGGTTATCAGTCCCTAAGCTTACACACAACTTAAACTAAATTATCCTAAGGACAAACACACACACCCATGCCCGACGAAGGACTCGAACCTCCGCCGGAACCACCCCCACAGTCCATGACTGTAGCGCCTCTGACCGCTCGGTTAACCCCGCGCGGCCCCTGCCGAAGGAAAAAAAAGGCAAAAAGCTTCGGCCACAAGCTGCTGCACGAATAAGGTTCTATGACTTACCAAAGGTTCATAAACGGTGTGTTCCTCTACGTCTTGTTGTGAGCAACATAGGGTCACCAACGAACTAGCTGGCCAAACATATAACGGAAGCATTAAAGTCCTACGTCGTTCAATGTCAGTACCGCATCAGGAACTTTCTTGCAGATTCTCTGCTCTCTCTTCGGTACGGTCGTTTGACTACACAGTTGGTTACTGTGAGAGATGCTCTGTATGGCTATCATTCCAGATGAAAACTAATATCACGACAATTCAAATTCGGAAAACGCGTTACAAGATGTGACACAACCACCACGCTTGGAAACTGAAATTTGTTACGGTAAATAACATTTAAAAAAACAAGTGTCAACTTGAAATTATTTTACGAATATTTTTGTATTGGACTGGGACCCGGCACTCTTATCCAGTGATTACTTCTCCTGTTAACTAATTACGAAAGACCTTAAGTACGTTTACAGTAACAAGCAACATAGTGTGCACAGGTTTAAAATTGAAATGACAAGGCATAAAGTTTTGTGTTGGATGGGGTTTCAAACCCAGCATCCAATTGGATTGTTAGCTAAGCACAATTAAGTGTTAGAAATCGTAATTTTTCACCAATACCGAACTAACTAAAACTGAAATTTAAAACTAGAACTCCATCCGAACAGGACTTGAAAAGCCCAACGGGACCGACCGGCAGCCGTATCATCCTCAGCCCACAGGCGTCACTGGAGGCGGATATGGTGGGGCATGTGGTCAGCACACCGCTCTCCCGGCCGTATTTCAGTGAAACCGAAATCACGAGACGAAATTTTTTCCACCTATTAGGGTTCGAACCCATTACTTATCCACCTTCACTTCGTGTGACGAATACACGTTACAAATCGGTTTACTTCACCAATAGCGAGATGTGCACATGTCTCAACTGGAAATAACGTAACTTAAAGTTCTGTGCTGACTGAGAGTCGAACTGTGGAGTTATCATCGTCGATGACTATACAGGAAGAGACGTCGACTATCGAAATATATTTCACCAATAAGTAAGAGCGTCATGTTTAAACCTGACATGATACGACGAAAAGTTCTGTGCCTGTCTGGGAGCTGAAACCGGTATCAACCGATGTTGTTGAAAAAGCACAGAGATGTGTTAAAAAGTCAGAACCATTTTCATCTATAGTTTGGTGTACGCATGCAACAGCTTGAACTGATACAATGGTAATTTTTGTGCCAAATAAGGATTCGAACCGAGGGACGCGCTTTATGGTGATCTTGAGGAGTTCGGATTCTTGGGGAAACAATGGGACGACGGAACTGCATCGTCTTAAGGCATCAAACCCACCTAAAGGAGAGATCTGATTTCGAATCCGTGTCCAGCATTAACAACTTCAGTATCTCAAATTCAGATACAATAAGATCGTACATAACTCGCTCATTATTAAAAAAAGAAAAATCGTGTAGGAAAGCAAACTCCGGACACAGTTTCTACCTGGAGTAGCTACCGTCTCTGTTGCGGCCCAACCCATACCGACTCTTCTAAAGTAGGTGCCGAAGGGACGTCATGTTTAATGTGGATTTAGAACGACGGTGCATACCCTAGATTGTTGAACTCGCGCTACCAGAGATATGAGGATATTTTTGTGCTCGTTAAAAATATTTTCCTAATGTGTGAATCGAAACCGGATTTTTAGGCATCATTCCAGCAGACCACTGATTTACAGAGAGGCTTGGTTCTTGATTGTGCCGTAAAGAAGGTTGGTCCATACTGAAAGACATTTCTGATTTTCTGCGGACTGACTACAACCTGCTCGATACTCATTTCCTTGTTCGTCCAGTATTCCCTAGTTGTTTATTCAACGCGTGCTTTTGACTTGATATTTTAACTACTGAAATAAACTCATATGGCAGATAGCTGCAAGCACTGGCAATACGGTAGCTTGCGGTAATTCCTGCTGTAAGTGTAGGTTTCCACTTGTGATTTTGAGCTGTTGTACGTGTTTATTGTCTGCTCACAAACATATCGCACTGTGAATGAAGGCCAAATGTCGATCACACTCTAATCTTTGCGTCCTTAAAGCGCATTCCGTCTTGTATGATACGTAAAGGTGTAGTAAACAATTCTCATGCAGCGTATTATGAGAAGAGAACTAATGTATGTAGTACACCAGGGCAAAGTTTACCTAAATAACTTTACAAGTGCGAGTAAAGTGCGTTCTGAGGGTTCCGTTTGAGCTTAATTATATTTATAGATAATAATAATAATAATAATAAAATACCATGGAACAGTAGGCCTCTTCCCAGGTCACAAAAGAACTTCAAAAAATGGAGAAAGGCTTATAGAGGTATGTAGGCATTTCAACTTGAAAATAATGACAACACATTTCAAAAAGCTGAGCCGAAAAACTAAAACATGGAGATCACCAAATCCACTTCTCGGAGAATTCCAAATTGACCATGTGGCTATCTCACTTCATTGTCAAGAAGAAATTCAAAACACTAAAGTGCTGAAAAGCCTTGATGTTGATTCAGACCACTATTTGACTACGATTAAATTCAGACCACTCCCATTTCGAAAAGAGAAGAAAACCTTTTACAAAATTCCAAAATATAACACAGAAACGTTAAAAAATGAAGAAATTAAACAACGGTTTCAAAGAGCATTGCACAAAGATAGCGATGGCATATCCACAATAAATAAGGAAGCGGGATGGGAGGAGATCAAAAACGAAATAGCTGAAATAGCAAAAGAAAATTGTCTCGTGAAAAGAGTAAGAAGACATCCATGGTGGGACAATGAATGTGATGAGAACCTGGAGAAGAGACAGAAATTGTGGCAGAAATGGAACTCCACAAAAGATCCTCAAGATCTTGACAATTTTAAAATCCAGAGAAGAGAAACAGCCAAGCTTTTCCGTAATAAAAAAAGAAGACAATTTCAGGATAACCTAGAACAGATTGAGGAAGACTTTAAAAGAAATAATTCTAGAGATTTCTACAAAACTTTTAGAAAACAGCTAACCAAATACCAATCCCCAAATTTATGTTTTAAAGATGAAGAGAACAAGCTAGGTTTGACAAACAAGACTAATTGTGAAATATTATCAAAATATTTCGAGAATCTACTAAATTGTGAACCACCCAAAGATAAAATGAGTTTTGAAAACCACCGAAATACTAATACCGAGTCAAAACCTCCAGACGCTGAAGAAATAAAACACATAATACACAGTCTAAAAAACAATAAAGCCCCAGGTGAAGACTCCATAGTACCAGAAATCCTAAAAATAATGGATACCAACCTCCCACAAGTTTTGGAACATATGTTTAAGAAGATCTGGGACGAAGAAAGAATTCCTGAAGACTGGCAGTGTGCCCTGATACACCCACTACACAAAAAGGGGGATAAGATGAATGTTAATAATTATAGAGGGATCTCGCTACTACCAGTAGGATACAAAATTTTGTCAAGGAAATTACTTCAAATCGTGGAGCCAGTTCTGGATAAAAAAATAGGTGAATATCAAGCAGGTTTTAGACAAGGTAGATCCTGTGTTGAACAAATATTTAACCTGAAAACACTAATTCGTTACAGAATCTCAAGAGGCCAGAGATTTGCAATAGTATTTGTAGATTTCAAAAAAGCATACGACTCGGTAGATAGAGAAACATTACTGAAAGTATTGGAAGAATTTGGGGTCGATAAGAAAACAATTCAAATTATCAAACAGACGCTAACAAACAGTAAGGCCAAAGTTAAATTTATGGATGAAATTTCAAGGAAGTTCGAAATTAAAACAGGTGTTAGACAAGGTGATGGTTTATCCCCAATCCTCTTCAACTGCGTACTGGAAAAGATATTGAGAATATGGAAAGAAGAACTCAAAGGCACCAAGAATGACATCAGAATTGGAACAAAAAAAGAAAAAATAGAAGTGGACTGTTTAGCTTTTGCAGACGATCTGGCAATAGTTACAGAAAACGAAGAAATAGCTCAGAACTACCTGGAGAAACTACAAGAAGTTTCGGCCAGAGCTGGACTGCAGATTTCATTTGAAAAAACCGTGTATATGTCTAATCATAGAAATAACAAGAAAAATCTTATTACTAAATACGGCAATATTAAGAGAGTAGAAAAATTTAAGTATTTAGGTGAAATAATTCAAGTGAATGGTTTAGACAAGAGTGCAAACCAGGCGAGAGCAAGGAAAATGGAATTTGCTTTTCAAAAAACCAAAGACATATATAACAAAAAAAAAACAATTCGATTCAAGCTAAATTAAGACATTATAAAACTGTCATTAGACCAGAATGCCTGTATGCATCGGAGTGCCTAACTCTTAACAAAAAGGGGGAAATAGAAAACATGGAAAAGAAAGAAAGGAAAATTTTGAGAAAAATATTAGGACCGAGAAAGATTGGAGAAGAGTACAAGCTAAAGAGTAATAAGGAAATATACAAAACTATTGAGAAAGTGAGTGAGGCAATGCGTAAACGCAGACTAACGTTTTATGGTCACCTGTCGAGGATGGATGGAAACAGACTAACAAGAAAAGTGTTTGAACGTAGTAACAGGAACGAAAAAACCAACAATAAATGGATACAGATGGTGAAAAAGGATTTGGCCTATTTTAATGTCACCCGTGAGTCAATCAGGGACAGGGAAAAGTTTAGACAAATAGTGAACGAAATTAAGTGTTTTCCAGAAGAAACGAAACTAAAGAATAACAGGAAATGGTCGGAAGAGCGGAGGAGGAACCACTCGAAAATGATGAGGAAATATTGGGAAGAGAGAAAAAAAGATCAAAAAGCCGGGCAAGTGAATTGTTGAACGTGGTCCAAAGATGGCCGAAATCGAAAGAAGAAGAAGAAGAATAATAATTTCATGTGGTTCAATGCCCCGGGGTTAGTCTTTCTATTTGTTTTTCTTTCATTAGTTTTTTTGTGTATTTTGTTTGTTTACGTGACTCTCTCCTCCCCCTGAATCCTTTCTTACGCTTGCCGTAAGCACCTTCATCGGTGTGGCTTCGTCGCCTTTATTATCATTCTTATGTTGAAAGCAGGAGTGTTCTGAATGAAGTGAGGAAATGAGTTCTTCCTTACAGAGAACGAAACATAAACGTCTACTGCTTCATAAAATAAAAATTATTTCTTGAAAACGTAAATAAGTATACTTTTTCAATATCACTTTGGCGACTTGCTTGTCCCTGACCTCTCCAGTTATCCAGACGGGCAAAAGGGACCTTCAGTCTTACTCAAGTAAATGCCGGATTGTTTCTTGCAGTTATAACCACGCCCAACCAGATGTCCCATCCCAGTCAAACTGGACCTGTAAATTTGTAAATTCTCTTGCATATAAATTGTGTTATTTTCTTGCTCTTACACTGTAATATCATGGCATGTACAATGTTGTTGTAAATGTGCTCCAAGGATGAATAAAACTGCAACTACTTGTACATCGTGCGAAAGACGACTGTGATAGAATTCTGTAACGCAAGTAAAAACTTTGCTTTAGCGGGTATCACTCTTTAGAGTGAATGGCAGGTTGTCGTAAGGTTCTTGAAATAAGCAAATTTACAAACCCATCAGTGACTGCTTTACTTGTCCTCTGACAACCGACCGCACGTGACGTGACAGGTAAGTTGACGAGTTGAACTGTTACAATACTGGCCTACGTACACTTGGTGTCGACAAACCCTGGCGCGCCTCCGTGAAAAATCATAGCCAACCCTCCTAATTGTGAACGTACCAGTTTCTTGCTGTAGGCTGCAAATGTGGTATGTGGTGGACAGAGGCGATATGGAAAACGTTTTCGGTAAATGCATTTTTCAGCTCCACCAGTACCACCATACTGTGGTATGGGAGATTTGAAAATTATATGATTTTCAAACTTATTCCATATGAAACAGTAAATTTCGGAACACGGTTTTTCTATCAAGTTTTTTGTGGTAGATCCCTTATACAATATCAAGGAGTCAGTCATGGAAATTGTGAAACACCCTGTAGAAGATGTGCACACGTCACTAACCAATTAATAACTATAGCATGATGAAGAGGACTGTTTGCAACGTTCACTTATAAGCATCATGATGACGCAGACACGTACTCTGGAGCATATTATTCACATTGAGAATGGCCACGGAAGCAAGTGGTCGCATATGGTTTAGGATAACGTTATAGCTATCGCAGTAGCTTCAGAAGTTCGGGTTCAGGGTTATAAAACTGGTTGTATATGTGTACTGTAGGTGTTGAAAAGGTTAAGGAAGTCTAGGCATAACTCTTTCTTTTTATTGCTGTCTCATCACCCTCGACACATGGGTGGTTAGGCAAATGGAATAGGATAACTTGTCAACATTAAAAGCACCGTTGTCCTTAAGGCAATTGTTTTGAATTACGCTTAAAGGAGAAACAAAACACTGATACTATGAAGTACTACCACACGCTATTAAAAATTCATAAAAATGAAAGCAATTGCTAATATTTAACTTTTCCTCGTTTTTCGTTAAATTAAGGAAAATAAAAGGTTAATTAAAATTAAGATAATGGTACTTAATAACTTGCCCCCCTTCTAACATCCGTGTATCACAAGTCCCTAGAGGAACGGAAGGTTCCAAATGATTGGAAAAGAGCACAGATAGTTACAGTTTTCAAGAAGGGTCGTCGACCAGATGTGCAAAACTATAGGACTATATCTCTGACATCGATCTGTTGTAGAATTTTGGAAGAAATTTTTGCTCGCGTATCCTGTCGTTTCTGGAAACCCAGAATCAACATGGATTCCGGAAACAGCGATCGTGTGAGACCCAACTCGCTTTATGTGTTCATGAGACCCAGAAAATATTAGATTCAGGCTTCCAGGTAGATGCTATTTTTCTTAACTTCCTGAAGGCGTTCGATACAGTTCGGCACTGTCGCCTGATAAACAAAGTAAGAGCCTACGGAATATCAGACCAGCTGTGTGGCTGGATTGAAGGGTTTTTAGCAAACAGAACACATCATGTTGTTATCAATGGAGAGACGTCTACAGACGTTAAAGTAACCTCTGGCGTGCCACAGGGGAGTGTTACGGGACCATTGCTTTTCACAATATATATAAATGACCTAGTAGATAGTGTCGGAATTTCCATGCGGCTTTTCGCGGATGATGCTGTAGTATACAGAGAAGTTGCAGCATTAGAAAATTGCAGTGAAATGCAGGAAGATCTGCAGCGGACAGGCACTTGGTGCAGGGAGTGGCAACTGACCATTAACATAGACAAATATAATGTATTGCGAATACATAGAAAGAAGGATCCTTTATTGTATGATTATATGATAGCGGAACAAACACTGGTAGCAGTTACTTCTGTAAAATATCTGAGAGTATGCGTAAGGGACGATTTGAAGTTGAATGATCATATAAAATTAACTGTTGGTAAGGCGGGTGCCAAGTTGAGATTCATTGGGAGAGTACTTAGAAAATGTAGTCCATCAACAAAGGAGGTGGCTTAAAAAACACTCGTTCGAACTATACTTGAGTATTGCTCATCAGTGTGGGTTGACGGAGGAGATAGAGAAGATCCAAAGAAGAGGGGTCCGTTTCGTCGCAGGGTTATTTGGTAAGCGTGATAGCGTTACGGAGCCGTTTAGCAAACTCAAGTGGCAGACTCTGCAAGAGAGGCGATCTGCATCGCGGTGTAGCTTGCTGTCCAGGTTTCGAGTGGGTGCGTTTCTGGATGAGGTATCGAATATATTGCCTCCCCCTATTTATATCTAACGAGGAGATCACAAATGTAAAGTTAGAGAGATTCGAGTGCGCAAGGAGTCTTTCTGGCAATCGTTCTTCCCGCGAACCATACGCGACTGGAACAGGAAAGGGAGGTAATGACAGTGGTACGTAAAGTGCCCTCCACCACACACCGCTGGGTGCCTTGATGAGTATAAATGTAGATGTAGATGTAGATTCGTTGCAGATAGATGAGCGACAAGAATAACTATGTGCTTTCACAAAACGCTGGAAAAGCATATATTTAGTGCTGAGAAACCTTATGTGTTCTGTTGGTTTGTAAGATTGGAATATAAGTGTAGCGGGTCCCTGTGATGTAAAACTGGGTGTTGGGTGGCTGATGAGAAGACAGCGAGACAGCAGGGGATTGGAGTGTGAGCTGGTCAGTCTTATGTAGAGAAAGGGATTTTCTTATTTATTCTTCATTACAGCCTATTGTCAGGGAAGCTGTGATGAGCCATATGGCTATATATTCCAGTAGCTTACGTTACGAAAGAAACGAAAAAGTTAATACTACGACATGCTTATTACAGCTACGTTCTACGACTACAGAACTAATGAATACATCTTAACCAATGAACCAAAGTTATTTTATTATTACTACTATATATATAGTTCTGTTTACGTTCATCAAAACTGATGACCGTTGTTTACACAAATGGATCCGCTCTCACACTATTCCGGCCAAAGCCGTTATCTAATGGAACCCTTGGTTCTAGGGCGGCACTTTAGCAGTGTTTTCATCACAAGAAGCTACATCATGTGATATTCGCTATTTTTGGCTTCATTAAGGCAGAAAATAGTTAACATTTTCACCCAGAAGGCGAATACTTGTTTATAAATAATGATTAATGTGTAATAAGGCGTCGCATAGCAACGGTGGAATTTCCTAAATAATTTAATTCGTTGTCTTTAGGCGGCAATATAAACAGAAGAATACGGATCGATATGCGATCATTCACTATGTTGTTCGCTGGAGAACAAATGAAGCCCTGAGCGCTAAACACTTGTACTGTTTTCCTAAAGGAAGACGGCCGAAGATATGTGGCGATCTGATCTAAACTTTATTAAATGTATAAAAACGTGCTCCGTCCAAGTGAAGTGTAAAAAGAAGAACTGTTATAACTTATAACTTAACGCATGAGCGACTCAAGAGGACAATGGCTATATAAAAGGGTGCTCAATGGACATGAAACGGACATAAAAATCTACCGTAGTTGTTATACTAAGCATGAGATACGATATATGTTTTAGTTAAAATAAATATTTGTTCTGTAAATATGGTATCATTTAACAGTGATCATTTCTATCATCTCCTCAGTATTATTTTCATTTTAATTATGCGCTTTGCTAAGATTACAGACACCAAGGTCAGCAATCCAATGCGCGTGTTACATTGAAAAAAAACCGTTTTGTCAGCTTTAATACTGAATTCTCCTTATGTGTGATGTTACAGTTGTTGTAGCTACGAAAAAAATGTGTCAAATGCGTGTGAAATCTTATGGAACTTAACTGCTAAGGTCATCAGACCCTAAGCTTACACACTACTTAACCTAAACTATCCTAAGGACAAACACACACACCCATGCCCGAGGGAGGACCCGAACCTGCGCCGGGACCAGCCGCACAGTTCATGACTGCAGCGCCTGAGATCGCTCGGCTAATCCTGCACGGCGTAGCTACGATCAGTAATTGCAGACCGAGCGCCGCCACACGGCAGGTCTAGAGAGACTTACTAGCACTCGCCGCAGTTGTACAGCCGACGTTGCTAGCCATGGTTCACTGAGAATTACGCTCTCAATTGCCGAGACGTTAGTTAACATAGCCTTCAGCTACGTCAATTGCTACGACCTAGTAAGGCGCCAATTATCCTTTGCTATGTATCTAATGACGCATATACTGTATCAACAAGACCAATGTACACCAATTGTGGATTAAAGTTAAGTATTCCAGCAGGTACGTACTTTTCTTTATAGCATTCATTACGTATCCTGTTTCAGACCTCACGCCAGCCTGCGTCAGTTTAAGCGCGTGTCTTTCGGTTACCCGTCACTGTGGATTGGCTGTCTTGCCAGTCCACAACATACAACATCACTTTTATTTTATTACATCACAACGTCGTGGAATGCACACTTCTGTGATCTCTTGTTTCAGCGCGATGTACAGTTCTGAAAACCTTTTTTCGTTCAGTGGTTGCCGATCTCAGTAACCTCTTCTCTCTATCTGTAGAGTATATTGTATAGCCTGGATGGTAGCCACCTGACTTGATGCTGAAAATCTCCTTAACTCTTCCTTGGTGTTCGCAGAAACTGCAATTGCAGTATTGCCCAAGAAGCGCCAGGTTGCCTCGTTCCGCAGTGCTACTTTGGCAACGACCATAGGTGAAGCCGGACGAGAGTTACCCGATACCTCCTTGTAAAGAGGACAGATGGATTGCCAAACTATTAAATGATCTGTCTTCTGATTTGGTACAGATACGTAGCACAGTGACCAAGACCAGTAAGTTAAGGTTTCAGTCTTATGGACGGGTGAATGAGTGTCATTTTTAGTTCCTCTGAAGAAAGGCAGAGGGCAAGAGAAAGGGGGATGGGTTCCATGCATACTTTTAGAGTATAGGATGTAAAGAAGAGGATAGACAGCAGGTAAGATTGTGTGTGTTAACATTCTTCATTAGGTGAACGAGCACAGCGCCTCACCTACTGCCGCACCTCGGCAAATTCTTCCGCAGTAGTGGGCGGCAGAAGTTGTGGTGAGGGAACAGCAGCCACGCCGAGAGTAAGTGGCGGCGACGCGGGGGAAACGAAGTTAGGGGAGCTGCCGGGTGCACAGTGCCCAGCTGTCAGCCGACGTCGCAGACCCGGAGCGTAGGCGACGCGTAGGCGACACGGAAATGCCATTTCACAGCCTCGTATGCACCTTTAGAGGGTCGCTAGGTGCTACAGGCTGTACTCAGGCAGCGAGAAGTGAAAACATAAAAAATGATCTGCAAAAAGTCTGGATTTCAGAAGAGTTGCTCAAATGAAGATAACATTGATACACAGAAATTTTAGAAGTACTACATCTACATCTACACGGATACTCTTTAGATCACATTTAAGTGCCTGGCAGAGGGCTCATAGAACCACCTTCACAATTCTCTATTATTCCAATCTCTTACAGCGCGCGGAAAGAATGAACACCTACATGTTTCCGTACTAGCTCCGATTTCCCTTATTTTATCATGGTGATCGCTCCGCCCTATGTAGGTCGGTGTCAACAAAATATTTTCGCATTCGGAAGAAATAGTTGGTGATTGGAATTTCGTGAGAAGATTCCGTCACAACGAGAAACGCCTTTCTTTTAATGATTCCCAGCTCAAATCCTGTATCATTTCTGTGGCACACACTCCCATATTTCGCTATAATACAAAACGTGCAGCCTTTCTTTGACATTTTTCCATGTACTCCGTCAGTCCTGCCTGGTAAGGATCCCACATTGCGCAGCAGTATTCTAGAAGAGGACGGACAAGCGTAGTGTAGGCAGCCTCCTTAGTAGGTCTGTTACATTTTCTAAGTGTATGAAACGTCCCCTTTTGAAAAATTATATACGTGACTGGGCTTATATTGACACACAATATTTTTTAGCGCAACGCAATCTGACTTTCAATAATCCCTACAAAAGAATGGCCCTGACTAACACTAACCTATGCGTTTCACAAATCACTTACCTCACAAAAATCTTGGTTACTCGAACTACCGCAATACAGCGAGCGCCACTACTGCCAGCTAAATAAAAGTTTCAAAGTACGGAAGGCACTAACTACTGATACGCATAGTTAGCAAATGAAAGATTTTAATAGAGAACAAACAATGTATTTACCTTAATAGTGGTGAAAAATCGTAATATACATAGAAGTTCATGACACCCAGTCTTACAAATTTCCAAACTCCGCCATTTCTCTCCCCACATCCACCACTGCTGGTGGCTCACCTCCAACTGCGCAACGCTACGCGCTGTTAACAGCCAGCTGCCGCTGCCCAACACTACAATGGCAGGCAACAATGCAAACTGGCCACAGACTGCGCACAGCACAGCCAGTGATTTTCATACAGAGCGCTACGTAACGTTGCCAATAAGAAAACATAAACAGCCTACTTACATAGCCCCCATGCTCCCCACAAAAAAATTTACAAATTGTTTTGGGCAGTGGCCAATAACGATTTGATAAAATTTTTCATAATTACAATAACAAAGATATCAAATGCACCCACTTATTGATACAATGTTGGTCAAAAGCTAAAATTTTCTCACATTCCATAAATACAGTCCTGATCACTCATCACAGTAACATTGCAGTGTTTTTCTCAAAGTCTGAGCAGTAAAAGAAAATGGACACAGAAGTAGTGGATTTCCATGCAATCTTGAAGAAGTAGTGTTGTCCTTCCAACGGAAAGACAGTGCTGACTCTTGACATGCCGACAGGTATTGGTCCACAACAGAGCAAACCCACAGCAGAGTCAGTCGAAATTTTGAAGAATATTGGTATGTAGGTCATCACAGAGCAGACCCACTGTAGTCCTGGTAGAGATTACGGTATTGGTGGGCCACCAGAGGTACAGACCCACTGCAGTCCTTGTAGAAATAGTGGTACTGGTGAGTCAGCGGAGGTGTAGACCCACTGTAGTCCTTGTAGAAATGGCCAGCAGCCATCTGTTGTGAGTGTGCAGGTGCACAATCACCATTGAAGAGTCTTGTGCACTCACAAAGTTTTTGGAATTATCCTTAGAACCAGAAAAACTGTCATCCAGTCCCTTGCTGAATTATTAACACATGTGCAAACACTAACAGTCCCTACTTCTCATATATTGTCCATATACTATGACCAACAGAAACGTGTGCAGTGAAATGTAACTTACAAGTTAATAATACAGGGTGATTCAAAAAGAATACCACAACTTTAGGAATTTAAAACTCTGAAACGACAAAAGGCAGAGCTAAGCACTATCTGTCGGCGAATTAAGGGAGCTATAAAGTTTCATTTAGATGTACATTTGTTCACTTGAGGCGCTGTTGACTAGGCGCTAGCGTCAGTTGATGCTAAGATGGCGACCGCTCAACAAAGAGCTTTTTGTGTTATTGAGTACGGCAGAAGTGAATCGACGACAGTTGTTCAGCGTGCATTTCGAACGAAGTATGGTGTTACACCTCCTGATAGGTGGTGTATTAAACGTTGGTATAAACAGTTTACAGAGATTGTGTGTTTGTGCACCGCCAGGCAGCCCGTGACAGAGCACTTCATCACTGGCCTCCAAGAAGCCCTGATCTTATCCCCTGCGATTTTTTCTTATGGGGGTATGTTAAGGATATGGTGTTTCGGCCACCTCTCCCAGCCACCATTGATGATTTGAAACGAGAAAAAACAGCAGCTATCCAAATTGTTACGCCTGATATGCTACAGAGAGTGTGGAACGAGTTGGAGTATCAGGTTGATATTGCTTGAGTGTCTGGAGGGGGCCATATTGAACATCTCTGAACTTGTTTTTGAGTGAAAAAAACCTTTTTAAATACTCTTTGTAATGATGTATAACAGAAGGTTATATTATGTTTCTTTCATTAAATACACATTTTTAAAGTTGTGGTATTCTTTTTGAATCACCCTGTATGATGAACTGGAAACAATTACAATTTTATAACATAAGAATACAATAACAACGCTACAAAATACATCATTAAAAACATAATAATACAGATAACATTTGTAGTAATAGGGGCTTTACAAAAGAATAGAAATAAACATACACATCAGTGTTACAGGAATTATGACATAATTAAATACATAAAAGATCAGAGTAACTTTCGAAACATCAACTTCACACATGAGCATTAAAACAGAACAGAATTAATAATGTCTAACATCTTTACAAAGTAAATAATATATTATTAATGCAAATTATGTTTGAGGATAACAGTATTCCTCATCATAGTTCATGTAGCTGAGTATTAGAAAAATTCTACAACATAAGTCTTATCAGATAAACATTTAAAGACAGGACTAACATAAATACACAAGGGTACACAAACACATAGTGGGATAACACTAGAGGAAAGGACAGGGTTTGTTTTACTGCAGTATTTTGGATGGAGATCTCCCTTCGTTCATCATTATTCCCAAAAGTCCTATCTAAGCCTGCTTTCTGTATTCTGTTCACATCCTCTTTCAAAAATAGTTTTTCTCCACTGTACACTACCTTTTTTTTTGGCCAAACCATTTTCTTATAGCTTCTCAATGCATTTCTTCCAATTCATCATAGTTAGTTTCGTATATAGTCTACCCCCTCTTAAGCTATCTTAAATCTACTGAGCTCAGATGCTAAACTAAGGAACGAGGCAATGCAGCAGCACAAAACAATTAACACAAACAGCAATGATAAAAAATACAAATGGCAAAGCAAGCAGCATAAATTAGCAAAGCAAATGCAATATTGCAACAAACAAGAAAAATAAATCAGTAGTAAAACTAGCTTAACAGAGTAATACAAAGTGAAATTTAGTAGCACTATGCCTGGCAAACAGCAGTAGCAAATGCTATAACTTATATCTAACATGAAAAAGCTCAAGCAGAAAAAAATATTACACTAAAGATGGCCATTTCTAATACCTATGTCACATCTTAACACTAGAGTGATGCATCACAATTTATTCTACAAAAGAAATTACCAAGTACTTGAAAATTCTGTATGCAATTCCTGTGAAGGGAAACGTCTTTTTGTGCTCCTTCGTTTTTTTGAAGTACATAATAAAGTTATTCTTTACTGGGTCTGTAGGCATAAAATATTTATATTAGTACATCTGTAAAATTTTATTTTAACCAATGCTGCAGGGCCGCTAGATACTAGATATTAAACAAATTGAGCAATCTCTCAACTAGAAAGACAATAGATCTAAAAATGTTTCTCATCATTTCATTAGGCATTTTAGTAAATATCATAAATTGAGAGCTCCACAGTGTAATCATATGTTATCAAGTTTGGGCGTGCTGTATTTGCAATGCTTTCGACAAAGAAATGACAATAGCGAGGATAATGGCCTCTTTTTTTTCTACCTGTGCCTCTGAAAAGGCACACACTAATGGCTTTTTCTCAAGGCGCCTGACACAGCTGGCCGCTCAAGACGCATTACGTCAAGGTCACTTCGCTTTCTTACCGAAATATTTATGACACCAGTTTGCACTACAGTGACAGTCTCATATAAAAACTTCACAGGTCTAGAATTTGCGTTACAAATCTGCAGAAACAAAATCCTGTAAATATAACAGTGTCCAAAAAATTTTCGTCGGCATTGTGGTACATTCACGCATTTACACACATTTCATAACTCTTAAAGTACGATTCTTGGTTTCCAACATTCTTTTTCACAAGTCAGAGTCCCTAACCACTACTCATTATTCCTTACCTTATTACACATATAAATATTCGTCGACACTTCTTCAATATTTTATCATAATAAATACGTAGCATAATCAAGTTCCTCATATAGCATCAGCTTATTGATCATAACCATACCTCAGCAGCATAATACACATGGTCATCGTAATAATAAGATCATTACACCTCAGTCAAATCTCAAAATCGTTGTAGCTTCCTCCAATGATTTCAAAACCTAAAAAAAATTCTCTGCTCATTTCAATAGTGTCATCTACCTCAATCGTACTTTAAAAATAGTGATCCCATACCAAATATATCATTCAAAGCTCTCATAATACCACAATGGTTCCGAAAAAATTTGAACAGTTCACAAAGTACAGACAAAATACAATTTCGTAAGTGTGAAGTTATCCAACAGTGTAATTACGTAAACATGTGTCACTGATGTAGTAAAATAAATGTTTGTGTCTCTCAGTTAAATGATCAGATAGCTGTGCAATTTATGTGTTAGAGAAATATGGTACCGATGTGTAAAGTTGTATAAGCAAACACCATATTAGCTAGGGCTCCTTGAGCTTGCCAGACACATGGTACACAAAGTAAGCGTGTACCCCCCTGAGGATTAATGTAATTATACCCTCAGGTGTTACAGATTACAGCAATGTTTTAAGTAAGAAATTAATCACTCAAATACGTGTGCTGTAGCGCTAAACTGTGCATCATGTTGTAAGATAATCTCTGTGGAAGTCTCGAAGTTATCGTCCTCCGAAAGCTAAGTTCTGCGTGATGAAGAAAGTACTGTACAGTAACGTATTGTTGTGCCACGAAAAAGGCTGTCTCATTGTTGCTATACCACAAAAGTTACTACTAAAACGTGTTTTACTTTCCAGAATAATGCAGAAAAACTGTGCAGATATAAAACAGAAACACCGCAAAGGCAACATTGTAAATTGTCACTCATTAGTAGCGTCGTGATAAAACCGTGTAGTTGTCACATAAACTAACCACTGTGTCGTCTGGTATCTCACAGAAAGTACTTTAAATCCAGAATGTATTTTCAAGTAAACCAAAATGTTGCATTAAAATCTCATTAGCAGTACTGGTAAATGTTCTAAGTATGTGAGCCTTATAGTCATTACGTAATCGTGCAACTAACAAGCAAGAATGTACACACACAATAACACTGTGTCGTCTGTTCACAATAACAATGCATTCGTAATTTCTGTTTAAATAAGTTCTATTGGTTCTTGACTGGATATTTAAGTTCAAACATTGTTGTATATTAACAGATTCTTAAGTCTGACAAAGCATACTAGATATGTGAAGTGAAAAATTTTATGGCAAAGACTAAGTTAAAAAGCAGATTATCTTTCAATAAACGGTTTTACATGTGAAATGTGGTGTAAACCCTTGC
This sequence comes from Schistocerca serialis cubense, assembly GCF_023864345.2. Lineage (NCBI taxonomy): Eukaryota > Metazoa > Arthropoda > Insecta > Orthoptera > Acrididae > Schistocerca > Schistocerca serialis. The sequence continues at coordinate 1,263,361,730 of NC_064638.1, read as the reverse complement.
TCTTCCTAGTACACAGAGTTTCAACTTGAACAGAATTATCATGCGGTATACGTCGGTGAGGAATGCTAAAATTTTTCTCAAGTTTAGCGTCTATGTTAGTTTTCTCTGAGCCAGCCAGCGCACGCAGCTGCCTGCAGTTCGAGTCATTGTCTGTTCCTTTGTTGGCGCGCGTCGTTATTGGGATTAGGAGTCCTAACTTCTACAAATTCACCTTGTCGAGAGTTCCTTGCTCTGTTTGAATCTCGCCAGTTCTGATGCAATTCAGGTCTGTGGTTACCATCATGTCATGTGTCGTCATGTCGGTAGATTCCATAGGTTCTTTCTTGTCAGTCACGTGGTGGAGAATTTCTCCCTGAATCGTAACTGCACGCTGGACCGTTGCGACTGAAGTTATTCTGTCTCCCGTAATAATAATTGTTTTGGTTCCCATATTGTCTGTTTCTATGGTAGTCTCTGTGATAGTCATTACTGCGGAGAGGTGATCTTTCCCTGTAATTATTACTACTCTGCCAACGGTAATCATACAGGTGGTGTCTGTTTTGGTCACGATTTGTGTTGTGAGAATAGCCTTGTCATGTCCAGTTATTATTTCTTTCATCGCGGAATTGCGACGGATGTGACCTGTAATTGTTGTGTTCCTGTTTTCGCGTTCCGCGATTGTCTGTGTCAATTTCTAATTCTTGTAAGAGTCCCTGAAAAGCTTCAATGTCGTCTTTGCAACGTCCTGCCAAAATAATATGTCGTAAATGTTCAGGTAATTTGATTAAGCAAATGCGGATGAGTTCTGAGGGGCTGTATGGGTTTGACAGGTACTGATTCCTGTGCAACATGTCTTCAAAATATTTCACAATACGGAAAAATTCAGATTGTTCGAAATGTTTCATCATTATGATGCTATGTTTTACTCGGTCTTGTGTAGCTTGAGACCAATATGATGAGAGGAAGGCATGGTAAAATTCTCCTTCACTGTGACAATCGTGAATGATCGATCGCATTCTTACAGCTGGTTCATTCTCTAAATAGCCACACATAAATTCTAATCTGTGCCCTAATGACCAGTTGGGAGGAAAACAATGAGAGAATTGATGGAGCCATGCTTGTGGATGAATGTCGTTGCCAGAATTCTTAAATGTTTTGAATTTACGTGTAGTAATGAACAGCTTATAGTCAAAATCATCATGTCGGCGAGTCGCATTTCAGTCATTGTTACGTCGTTTTGGCGGTTCCATCTCAAAATTCGGTGTACCTTGCCAATTTCTTTCATAATTTCCGAAGTGCCCTGAGTTATTATTTTGTGGTTGTTCCGTATTTCTAAGTCCCTCATCCCGTGTAGGAGTGCGAGTGTCCTCTGAAATTTGTAATTTTTGTATTACTTGTGTCATCTGATCTTGTACTTCCCGGATTTCTCTTTGGTGTTGCGTATTAATTTGATTCTGATTTTGTTTGAATTTCCTAATTTGTTCACACTCTTGTGTGTCATTAAAGACTACCGGTTTTGTGTCATTCAGATTATCATCTACCATTGTAGATAAATTATTTAGCTGATCCGAAAGTTCACCTACTTTCTCTGATAATGACTAATTTCCTCCATGTGTCTTTCTACTGTGTCCTTTAAGTTTTCCTGAGTTTTTGCAAGTTGTGTAACCGAATCGGTAGATGCAACTAAGTCAATTTTACCTTGCAAGGTCTCATGATTTTCATGAACAATAATTTGCAGTTCTTTTATGGCTGCTTCGTGATTCTGTAATGCATTTTCATGCCGCAAAAAAATAGGTTGAAAATGCTCACAAATTTGTGTTTTTACGTCGTTACGGACTTTTTGACATTTCGATTCGATTTTATGTAACTCAGTAGTTAAATCTTCACGTGTTTGTTCAAGCGTGGTGTGAAGATTTTGTTCCATTGCGTCTAACTGTTGCTGTGTTTGGCTCAGGTTTTGTTCCATTGTGTCTAACATTTGAAGATTTTGTTCCATTATGTCTAACTTTTGAAGCTTTTGCTGTGTTTGTCTCTGGTGTTGTTCCATTGTGTCTAACTATTGAAGCTTTTGCTGTGTTTGTCTCTTATTTTGTTCCATTTGTTGCATTAGCTGTAATAACAATGCATTAGTGTCTGGAATCTGTTCCTCTACGCTTTTCGGCAGTGCATTTGCACCGGCAACATTCACATTTTGACAAGCAGAAAATATGTCTTGACTTATTTGAGAAAACGGTGAGGACGCAAAACCTGAATCTACAGTATTTGCAAAATTGTGTCCTGTCATTTCGGATTCCTGAGGCGAGCTATTGCCGACCGATCGATCGATAATGCTTCCCTGTTCACTAATTGTTTAACTGCCTACGCCATTGTTTGCCGCCTGCTCCATTTCCCTATGCACAGTTACCAAATTACTATGTTGAACATTAGTTAATTCATTACATGGTGGCGCTAACACACTGCTTTAGTCTTCACTGTCATTTCTCAGTTTACTTTGGAGCCTAGTATTACGTTTTTCACACGCCATCATTGTTACAATATTTCACACAACAACACAGAAAAACACAATTTTAAGAGCAAAAATAAGAGAACACATTAACATAGCACTGAAAATAATATCTAGTTAATTGCAAGCGCAGCTGCGAAATACTTGCTGCAAATCTACATGCATGCCACAACTTTTTCACTGTACAACAATGAAAAACTACAACTACAAAGGAAATTCTCTCTATAATTATGCGCTACCAATAAACAAAAGCTACACTAACTACACAAACTACAAGAAAAAATCAGAAGATTCCTGTGAGGTATCCTCGGCTAAGGATCGACATATGATACGTCCCCTTTTGAAAATTTATATACGTGACTGGTCTTAAACTGACACACAATATTTTTTAGCGCAACGCAATCTGACTTTCAATAATCCCTACAAAAGAATGGCCCTGACTAACATTAACCTATGTGTTTCACAAATCACTTACCTCACAAAAATCTTGGTTACTTGAACTACTGCAATGCAGCGAGCGCCACTACTGCCAGCTAAATAAAAGATTAAAACTACGGAGGGCACTAACTACTGATAATGAAAGATATTAATAGAGAACAAACAATGTATTTACCTTAATAGTGCTGAAAAATCATAATATACATAGCAGTTCATGACATCCAGTCTTACAAATTTCCAAACTCCGCCATTTCTCTCCCCACATCCACCACTGCTTGCGGCTCACCTCCAACTGCGCAACGCTACGTGCTGTTATAGTTCAATTCTTTTATCTTGGCGGCTCGTGTATGCCCGCCCAGACGCGGGAGATTGCTGCGTTGCCAGTTGCACACTACGCATGCGCCAATAGAAGTAGCGCCATAGTATAGCATAGTTCGCAAGCTTACGTGTAGGGGGGGCGCGCAGTTCATGAAGTAAAGCCACCACGGCCGCATTAACCCTTTCGCTGCTACAAAGACGTGCTCCCTGCATTCCGCGCTGTGCGCGATTTTGTCACTGCACTGCTCGCCTGTGCAGACACATGGTGTTCCGACTGCTTTGACACTCTTATCAATCGATTCCACAAAAACTATTTGGCCCAAAAATTAGGTTTTTACACATCTTCTTGACTGATACCTTCCCCCCATAAATGACTTAATTTTGTTTCGATGTTCAACGCAGTTATTATGCAGCATTAAATATAGTAAACCATTGCACGAAATTTTGAAGAGTTTGGAGAGGTAAAAGTCCATAGAGTATTCTTTCCGTATAGTCGATTTTAGTTGCCACAATGTTGAGAATGAAATGTGGACAAGATACCTAAATGTCATATAAAATATGCTGTATAACAATAGCTCATTTAAGTACCACATAGGTGTCGTATGTAATATTGAGAAATATTCCGCCTTTCGCGACTGTAACAAAAGTTTTATTTACACTGAGCACGTTTGGCTTTATTGTAAAGCACTTCAATCAATCAAAAGGAAGTAGACAAAATACATTAAACAAAACTGTGGACTTACAAAAACATTAGGACTTGAATATACCGTCTATCAGTGAAGTGCTCTGAGCTATGTCAAATATAATTTTTGTGTGTGGCACACACAAACACCATTTATTTGCGAAAACACTGATCTTCCATCACAAACGTTGAATATTGTGTTACCGCAGCACAAAACTACGAAAGGTGACTTGGCAATGGAGAAGACAAAATACTGTCCACTGAAGATGCTTCAAAAGAGAGAAACGTGTCTGGTCTAAATAAGTCCCTTATTACAGTTGCAGAAGAGGAATATATTTCAATACCATTGGTAAAACCGTGACTGTGGAACAAAAACGAGAAAGAGAACATGAGTACCATTGTGTATGTGCCATACCTTTCCTTGATTGAAGTGCTTTAAAATAAAGCCTAACGCATCCGGTGTAAATAATACTTTTATTACAGTCGCGAAAGACGGAATATTTCTCAATATTATATACGACACCTATGTCGTACTTAAATTAAATGAGATATTGTTATACAGTAAATATTATGTGGAGTTTAGGTATCTTATCCACATTTCATTCTCAAAGTACTATAAATTTCAAAAAATTGCATTCAAACGAATATAATTCGTGAAGTAAGGCACTTCGATATTGTTTTTAAATGATGAAAATATTAAGCATCGCACAAGGTTTGAACTCATAACGTTTCGCATAGCAGCAAAACACCTTAACCGTTACACTAACGTACCTCGTCTGACTTCATAACGCTATGAGAAGTACAACACGTCACGCAAAATACTGACAAACACTGTTGGTATGACTGAATTACTCATGCTTCGTCGAAGTACAATAGCAAATAAACAATTACTGGTGTTCTTTATTGCGAAAAAGCGGTTCATGAGAGTGATACAAACACCTTTCGTTGCTATCACGTGAATTAGGAGTCTTATTGCTTGTTTGGTTTAATTAATTAATACAATATGAAGCAATTGGTATACAGAATGCTTTTTCCAAACTTTCTATAAAAGAATGTCTCCTATCAAGACATTGCTTATGTTCTATTACTTTATTTATGACTGAACGTTCCTAAAACTGAAGACACTCGTCCATGCTCTGCACTGCAGTCGAGATGTGGCAACATCGTTCTCTGTTCATTGTCTGACTGTGTTTTGTGACGTCAGTTGCGCAGAACTAACCTAAACTCGGCCGCCAACATAAATGATGCGCACTTTAACAGCCAGCTGCCGCTGCCCAACACTACAATGGCAGACAACAATGCAAACTGGCCACAGATTGCACACAGCACAGCCAGTGATTTTCATACAGAGCGCTACCTAACGTTGCCAATAAGAAAACACAAACAGCCTACTTACAAGTGGCCTGCAAATAAGACGCAGCTTTTGGTTAGCCTTCCCCACAACATTTTCTATGTGTTCATTCCAATTTAAGTTGTTCGTAATTGTAATACCTAGGTATTTAGTTGATTTACGGCTTTTAGATTAGACTGACTTATAGTGAAACCGAAGTTCAACGAGTTCCTTTTAGCACTCATTTGCATGATCTCACACTTTTCGTTATTTAGGGTCAACTGCCACCTTTCGAACCATTCAGATATTTTTTCAAAATCGATTCGCAGTTTGTTTTGATTTTCTGATGACTTTATTAGTCTACAAGCGACAGCATCATCTGCAAACAACCAAAGATGGCTGTTCAGATTGTCTCCCAAATCGTTTATATAGACAAGGAACAGCAAAGGTCCTATAACACTAGCTTGAAGAACGCCTAAATCACTTCTGTTTTACTTGATGACTTTCCGTCAGTTACTACAAACTGGGTCCTCTCTGACAGGAAATCGCAAATCCACTCACATAACTGAGACGATATTCCATAAGCACGCAATTTTACTACGAGCCGCTTTTGTGGTACAATGTCAAAAGCCTTCCGCATATCCAGGAACAGGGAATCGTTCTGAAATCCATTGTCAATAGCACTCAGCACTTCATGTGAATAAGAGAATATCACCAGCTGATTTTTCCTGTGAGCTATTTAAACCATTCGATGATGGGAGTAATAATATTCCCCATCATAAACTGAGGTTTTGTGGATCTGGTAGTATAGCCAACCAGTGAATAAAGTCGTATAGAAACTAAAGGGGGATTTCTCCTGAATGGGAAGAAATCGCTTATGGGACGTCACAAGGCTCAGTCTTAGGTCCACTGTTCTATCTTATAAATGTATACGACTTTCAATGTGACAAACAACGTGCAGAATTAGTTGATTTTATGGCGCCACTAGTGTGTAACCACCCGACCGCACAAAAATCAAAAGAACAAATTATAAACAATGTTCTTACAAGTATTACTGAGTGGCATTCTGCGAACTGTCTCAATCCCGATTTATAAAAGTCAGAAAATACTCGGTTCTCTACACCTGTAGCTACTGCAAGAATGATAAGTGTTACACATGGCAAGAAAAAAAAAATAAGTCTGGTGGTAAATTCATAAATTTTAGGAGTACATATTAATGAGAGTTTAAACTGAAAAAAACACGTTTTAGAACTTATAAATACAATTTAGTTCAGCCATTTTTGCAATGTGTCTTGAAAGGAGGATATAAGATGAACATCAACAAAAGCAAAACGAGGATAATGGAATGTAGTCAAATTAAATCGGGTGATGCTGAGGGGATTAGATTAGGAAATGAGACACTTAAGGTAGTAAAGGAGTTTTTCTATTTAGGGAGTAAAATAACTGATGATGGTCGAAGTAGAGAGGATATAAAATGTAGACTGGCAATGGCAAGGAAAGCGTTTCTGAAGAAGGGAAATTTGTTAACATCGAGTATAGATTTAAGTGTCAGGAAGTCGTTTCTGAAAGTATTTGTATGGAGTGTAGCCATGTATGGAAGTGAAACATGGACGATAACCAGTTTGGACAAGAAGAGAATAGAAGCTTTCGAAATGTGGTGCTACAGAAGAATGCTGAAGATAAGGTGGGTAGATCACGTAACTAATGAGGAGGTATTGAATAGGATTGGGGAGAAGAGAAGTTTGTGGCACAACTTGACTAGAAGAAGGGATCGGTTGGTAGGACATGTTTTGAGGCATCAAGGGATCACAAATTTAGCATTGGAGGGCAGCGTGGAGGGTAAAAATCGTAGAGGGAGACCAAGAGATCAATACACTAAGCAGATTCAGAAGGATGTAGGTTGCAGTAGGTACTGGGAAATGAAGAAGCTTGCACAGCATAGAGTAGCATGGAGAGCTGCATCAAACTAGTCTCAGGACTGAAGACCACAACAACAACATTTTTGCAATTCGAATCATTGAAAATGTTGAGAAGAAAAAAATCAGTAAGGTGACATACTCAGCGCATGTTCATTTAATAATGTCACAAGAAATAATGTTCTGGGTGACACGTTACTAGTCATAAACAGTTATTTCAATGATTTAATATGAATTCAAAACAAAAAAGCGAAGCTGACAACCAGATGGTGTTACGAGTGTTGTCTTCCGCAATACGTACGGCTCAGCACGGTCATACAGCCAATGCTTCGTACGGAGTTCGGCGTGAAACTGAAAATGCGACATTCTCGCGAAACGGAAATTGCCCTGCACCAAAAACTTTCAAAAGTGACCAAACCTTTTTTTTTTTTTTTTTTTTTTGGCTTAGCTTGCGTGAAAATCCTGCAAGATACAAACAAAATGAGCGGTCCAAGTATCTCAGGGACGCATAGCGTAACACGTCATGAAAAGTAACCACTGAACACGACAACAGTTCGGTCAGCGATGTCCACTAACAACGTGCCGTCGACGCCTCTAGTCTAGCCGCGATCTCCTGAAAACTCACCACAGAAATTAAAAATCATGTAAAGGTGACAGAGTTTTTGTAAGAAATAAAATGCAGAATAATGTTAACTTCATACTACATTAACACAACCCAATTATCATTTAGGTAATCATCTTTACAATGAGCGCAGAAAAATGGCATCCATACCTTACGACAGCGAGACAACGAAAGATAAAACTCACAAGAGATAACACATCATCCGAAGTACAAAAATATCGGACGAACTAAATTAGTCCAGCGAGGTGTAAGGAGTCAATACGCTGACTTTCATGCGTAAATTCAAAATAGGGTTAATTCCACAAACAGCTCACACACAAAACACGATGAAATACAAAGTAATATTTTGCCCCTCCCAGGATTGATGTTATATAAAACACCGAATACCTTCGAGTCTTCCACCAACGTTTGGGTAAAAGCGGTTGTACAATGGACTGCCATATTTTCATTTCACAAAGTATTTCAATACGTAAGTTGGTACACAAGTTAAGTATACATATACCGTAAGAAATTCAGAGTGTATTAATATAGTAGAATCAGATGTTGACTTCCATTTATTTAGTTGCGTATGTGACAGTTATTTCGGTAAATTATAGTTCAAATTGAATCTTTAGGTATTTGAATCTTCACAAGTGATACACGGATCCATATACTGCGATAAATTCAAAAGATTAAAATTTTCCATAGAATTACCATGTTTTACAAATCAGAAATTTCACATAGTATAGTAGATTCCAACGATTTCATGTCGTACATTTACGGAGCATAAATTTTGGTATCACCGTGCCTCAGATCACTACTATTTTCTAAAAATTTGGCTCTGTACAATGCTGTGTAGATACGATGTCTTCACATATCGGCTGTCAACAATGGACCAAAGGAAGGTTGAACTTCTACAAACACAATGTAGACTCAATGAATGGGCCAGGAATTTCGTTTTACGAAAAGTGAATTTATATAAACACAAAGGAGACTCATAGTCTTCCGATGAGGGTTAAAGTAGAAAAGTACACCGGTAATGAAATTGTAGAAAATAGTATAGAAAAAAAAGCATATTCGTGGTCTTCTGGTGATGAGTGTTGAAGAAAATGTCCTAATTGTAAGGAATCTATAGATATAAAAGTAGACTCGAGGACATCTTATGTTCAATAACGTCTGGTAAAATGAAAATATACATAAGCAAAGTAGACTCGTGGTCATCTGACAGTGGATTATAAAGTTGTTTAAATCATATGAACTCAAGGTAGACTTGTTTTTGATATTTTCTTCCTGCGCATCAGCAGAAGAGCGCTTTTTATATGAGGGGGAGGGGACAGAGAGAACAGGCTCCCCCCTCAGGTTGACAGCCGCAGACATCCCCCTCCACTGACACCGTCATCGCGATGGCGGCATGCAGGAACCCGAGCCTAGACAGCGCAGGCGAATGGTGGTAGGCTCAGCAAGTGTTTTCAACTATTGGCTCAGTACTTCACAGTGTTCATGAAACGAATTCAAATTCCAGCATCACTGCTTAATAACGACATGTTCACTTATTGCTGTCAACGCTATATTCTGAACTTAATCCTCAAGCACTTACTGCTTCTATGCAAAACTTTGGTCATGATCCGCTTCACTGGGGACTCGCTTTAAATACATTGTCTGTAAGTTGGTAGTATACGCTCTGTCTGCGCACTCAAAACTTCCTAGTGTTCAAAAAATTTACTCCTAAGCAAACTGTCTCACAGAGGAGAAATGTCTCTTAAATTCACATTTATGGTAAAATGACATCAGACGCACGGCTGGAGTATCCATCTATGTTATACACTTAAAATCTTGCTTCCATAGTAGACAGCTTTAAAGTTCAGTGATTCACATGCCTTCACAGGGATCGGATTTACGGCTGAGTCTTTGTCTGACGGCTACAGCGCACTTCCATGTGACTAGAGTTCTCGTGCTATTAAATTAACCCTACACATGTTTATTCCGTGATAGTGTTTGTGAAGAGAGCACTACTTGCAGGGTCACAGGATTACTGTATCCGAGGGATTCACGATACCTCAGTACGGTACCCGATCTAGGCTGGGCAGGGGTGAGTGAACACCACTACTATACACATTCATTTGTTTCATGTTTATCGACCTCTCAGGGAGATTAGAAGTTTTGCTTCGCCAAAGCGTTTGCGATTTTTTTCAGTTCACAGTGTGTCCATGCAACATTATTTGTCACACGAGTAACTTGTGCACAAGAACGGTGCGTAATATTTGCGCTACTGACCCACGATCATGACAACAGTCTTTTTAATATAAATTTTCATAAGAGCGTACTTTCTAATAAATTACAAATGGTCAGTCAGAAAGTGGTTAATGATTCTCAAACACGAAGGGTAAGTAAGAGTCGGTTGTATTTTCCAAGTTTGGAACTTATTAGTCAATCGGACACTTGCGAATTGCCCAGGGCCTAACAAATAGAAGAATATAGATAAAAAGTTGGGACATCGAAGCAAAACGTCCAAGGCCAGAAAAGGAACATGGCTCGCTAACCCCAATGCCAACACGGCAGTACGACAGAAGCTAACCTCACATGACGCACTTTAAACAGCTACCCAATAATTCACGGCATGATGTTCAGGACACAGACAATGTATACATACATGTGTCCACTCAGAGCACAAACAAAATTACATATGAGAAAAACTTATCATGTAATACATTAAAGTAGACACAGAAATCATAGAATTCGAGATTTGTTTACTAATCAGGCACTTAGGAATTAGTTTCGCTAACGTATTCAGTTTAGGAAGCTTCAAACTACTATATAATGGTTCTAATGATCTTTGTCTTATAGAAAATTACGAATAGCGAATAGTGCTAAGTTCATTTTTGCTAACGTTAGTAGTCTAGGTAATGGAGCGGCTATGAATGTTCTTATTAGACGCGCTCGAGGCACAAACTACTTCCTCACGCAGATAATTACAATGACATTTCACTCACTAGTGACACATTTAACGGGAGGATACACATCCTCATTGATTAAATTCTAGAGTACTATCTAGATAACTATTTACATTACATAAAAGAACACATATAAATGACAGGATAAAAACTATTAGCTTGAATTCACTTAAATTACTAAAATTTTTTAGTACAGAAGGCACTAACTAGTGTGTGGAGGACACTGTCCACAAAACGTGAATCAACATTACAATACTCCATAGGTTGTCATAAAATTTGACATCGTTTTTAGTGAACAGTTAACTGCTTGCACAAGCCCCATTTGCATTCGGTATTTCGAGCTACAAGTTCAACCATTCACGCATTATTTTAGAAAATGTCAAGTCCTCATACTCATTTTACACAGATATGCTCACTCACACAAATTACAAGATAAAAATACATTATAAATAATACAATTACAGATATAAGTATATCCAATAACGAAAAAAGCAAAAGCCTACTTTATGAATTTTCTTATGTCCTGTGGTGATAAAGCCCTTAGATTTTACACAAGTTAGGATACGCTGAGACGAAGAACCTGTTATGTAGAATTTTCACTATTTGGTATGGACCAGTGTACAATAACTGCCGCTTCCTGTTTCTTTCCTTTAGAAGCAATGGCTTAGGATGGGGCCTGAGTAGCACCATCTTATCGAGGTCAAACGACAGGATTCGGCAAGCTTTTCATACATACCCTCTTGCATGTCAGAGTGCTGGCATTCAATGACAGAAGCACTTTGCATGATTTCTCTTTCCATGAGACGTCACGTCTCGGGTCGAGTGGAAACGGAGTCACCTATTAATTTTTCTCGACTTTGTTTAGCGTAATTCCATTTCCTGCGTGCCTGTGCAAATATGCGGAACATCGCTCTTTGTCTCCTCAACGAGGGTGATAAAATCAACCCAGTTTGTCTTTTTATGTGGTGTATAGGTCTGAATAAAAAGGATGAATCCTTCGAAAATTCTTGCTGTTCAGTTACTCTCTGGATTTTAACTTGAAATCAGAATTTGTTTGCTGTTATGCAGACGTAGAAATGAGCGCCAATTTTGACCAGTATAATCTGATGTATTATCAGGTAATATAGTTTCTGGCTTTCTGAAGCGAAGGAAACAGGCATCCCTCAACGTCTTAGCTACTTATGAAGCATGAATCGTGTATTTCAATCAGATATTTTACACATTCCCTTCCCTGAGGGTATGGTCGAGCAATGTCATCGGAAGTGGTTCTTCCTAGTTTAATTTTTCAGAACTGGATGCAAGGGAATTTACTAGCTGGGTTCATGCATTTAGTCTTCTGACAGACAATGAACGTTCTCAATAAACGATGCACGTGCCTCTGCAGGTTCGGCAAGTAACAGTATGTGGCAATTTTCCATTTACACTTCTGAATCCCATAATATCCCCAGCCCGTATATATAGACCAGATCAGGTGATCCTGGTGTGGGTGGCGTTTACACACACATTAGAAGTCACTGTCCGTATTACTTCTATGGAACAATACATCATTATGCAAGGTGTAATACTGACTCAGTCTGTGATTTGACTGAAGTACCAAAACATGTTTAATTTTTTACCACTTAGGATCAGCATCCTGCAGTAAAATGGTTCAAATGGCTCTGAGCACTATGGGACTTAACTTCTGAGGTCATCAGCCCCCTAGAACTTAGAACTACTTAAACCTAACTAACCTAAGGACATCACACACATCCACTCCCGAGGCTGGATTGGAACCTGCGACCGTAGCCGTCGCGCGGTTCCAGACTGTAGCGCCTAGAACCGCTCGGCCACCGCGGCCGGCCATCCTGCAGTACTCTCATGTTTTTACATGTGAAATGAGCCGCCTAAGAATGGAGTCAGCCGTGCGGGATTAGCCGAGCGGTCTTAGGCGCTGCACTCATGGACTGTGCGGATGGTCCAGGCGGCGGTTCGAGTCCTCCCTCGGGCACGGGTGTGTTTGTCGTTAGGATAGTTTAGGTTAAGTAATGTGTAATCTTAGGGACTGATGACCTTAGCAGTTAAGTCCCATAAAATTTCACAGACATTTTTAAAAAATTGAGTTACGACCAGAAACTCTTTCAGCTCTTTTCGTGATGTTGGTGGTGAACATTTGACTATAGCTTGTATCTTTACCGGATCAAATTCAGTACCTGCAGGAGGTATGACATGTCCTAAAACGCTGATCTGTTGTTTACCAAATTTCGATTTCTCCAAGTTCGTAGTCACCCCTGTCTCTGAAAATCGTTGCATAACTTGCCCTTACAGCTTTATGTGCTCCTCCCGAGACGCTGTGGCTATTAACAAACCATCAGCATAGATAGTAGCTCTGTGTGACAAACCTGGCCCATGGAAGTTGTCAAGGGCCGCCAGAGCTGACATTCAGACCAAACTGTAGCACCTTAAACTAATACGACCGTCCAGCGAAGACAGAAGCAGTATATTTCCTAGAATCCTCTGACAACGGGGATGGGCTTGTACGGGCACGATTATTTTGTTTCTTTTACGTTCGTAGAGTACTAAACGCACTCCAACTCCTTGCATCACTATGGCTTACAACGGATTGTAGGAGTAATGTGCCACGCGAGCATCTTGCGATTCTTGTTTGACCAGCTGCGTCATGGCCACAGGATGCCGTTGATTTGGTTAGGGTAAATGTCATGGGAAGCACCATTCATGTGATAGACGTATACTTTCATAATACCAAGTTTCTTAGGAAAAATACGTACATACTTTATCAATAAGTGCATAAGTTCGTTCTCTTGCTGTACATCAAAACATTCAGATTCCTATGCTTTGGCGCAAATTTTGTTTTCATCGGGTGGATTATCATTCGCATTGACTGACACTGGTTCTGCTTCACTGTTGGTAAAATTTCCGTCTGGCCCCAGTACATTTACGCCTACTAAATTGATTGACAGGTACTGGCAAAATCTGTCCTGATGTTCCTTGGTGCGAATTAATTATAATTTCACCAAATTCTCATTAATAAGTAGCATACAGGTTTCACATTGGAGGTTGGTACAAGCAATCTCTCTGCCTTACGAACTCCATCTCCACCAAGAAAGGTACGTTTAGACTCTTAGTTACTGAGTTGGTGCACTCAACGGCTCCGCTCTCAAATTCTATTAAAACCAGTACCTGCTTCTCTACGTTCTGTGTGCGGGTGCCAGCAGCTTTCGACACAACACGATTATGTACTAGCAACTTCGTCTGGTGAAACAAGTGCTGTATCATTTGAGAGATGCAGAGGCGAGTGAATGTACCGGGGCTTACCCCACAAGGGGTCGCCACGACGTTTGGAACGCGGATTTACTACAAACTTCGTACACTCGTAATACTCCATGAGGACAACAAAATGTGTAAGTAGTAGCGCGTACTTCTCAAGCGTTATTGAGAAAATCGCAAGGTAATTTCGGTCGTCAAATATATACCTGCGCGTGGCAATTTTTACGATAAAGAGGCGGCCGCCGAGTGGTTAGCGTTCAAGCCCCGTAATCGCTGGATCGAGTCACATTCGTCAGTTTCTTTTTTTTATTTTCAACACAGACATTTTCTTTACTATTTATATTACAGCTAATATAATGGAAAAAATACGTGTAATCTGACGAACTTTCATTAAATTTACAGTGTTATTTGTATGTCTACAAATTTTTATTATCACAAATAATATAGTATTCATAACTATCGACTAGCAAACTAGTGATACTGAAAATGTACGCTTGTCCGTGATTTGAGAAATCCCGAATACCTGGAATGAGCCAGAAACTACCTGTTACCTGCTAGTTTTGACCGGCACACACGGCTTTCGAAAGATATACAATTAATCGTCGCTTTCGACATTACGAGTACTAGTTGCAGGATGGTATTTTTCGTCAAAACATAGAAAACATAAAGTTATTAATATTACATTATTTGTGATAGTAAAAATTTGTAGACTCCAAAATAACATTGTAAATTTAAAAATGTTCATCCAATTACAAGTATTTTTCCCATTATATCAATTGTAATATAAACAGTAAAGAAAACGACTGTGTTGAAAATAAAAAAAAACTGACGATTGGGACTCGATCCAGCGATACAGCGATTACGGTGCTTGAACGCTAACCACTTTTTTTTATTCCACAAAAACAGTAACAAAAATGGCTACAATGAAATGACATAAATAAGGTGACAGATAACTGCAGTCATAAATTACAGCATTCAAAGAATGTGCTACTGCTAGTAGCACAATTTAGCATCTTCACTGTCACCTTCAACTGGTGGCGGATCAGCATGCACATTTTCTTCTTCTGCAGCCAGTTCCTCATCATCATTTCCCAGACCCAAATTAATCATTCAGTAAATCCTTTATGTGTGTTCCTTCCAGGGTAAATTACGTCCCGAACAGCGACATCGCAAAATACTTCACTGCCTTGTTATTTTTGTCAGTTCCAGCTTTCTAAACGCATCCATAGGGAGTTCAAGATCTTCCTTTATATCAGACACCAGATGTTTGTCGCCATATTCGTGTCTCTGCTGTACTACTGATTTATTTTTCATGTGTGACTTGCAGGTGAGGTTAGGGTCGGGAATGTGACTCAACCCATTCCCTCTCTACTAGGAGTCCAGTTCCAAACCTATACCCAGTCTGCTGAAGACAATTCGGAGCATGTTACCATATTTCTTATTGTGATTCTGATATTTAAGTGTTTTCTCGAATTCATTTTCCATATACATCTTGTATTCAATGTGTTCACAACTCCCAATATTGTTAAAAACATAACTGGTATATTTGCCCATCAACCAAATCACTGCGTTATTTTTTGCCTGAGGGTAGTAACTTTCCTCAGGTCCGAAGAAAATGTTAGTCGGTACATTTTTTGCTGAAGTTCTTGTTATTTGAGCAATTTTCCCCTGGTCCACCTCCAGCTGATAATCCGATCTCCACATGTGTAACGATGAGGCACACCACTCGGCTGCCGCCGCTTCATGGTAAAAATGGCCAAGCAAAGGTATATTGCGAAATTATCTTGCGATTTCCTCAATAACGCTTGAGAAGTACGAGCTACTGCTTACACACTTTGTTGTCCTAATGGAGTACTACGAGTGTACGAAGTTTGCAGTGAACCTGCGTCCCACACGTCGTGGCCTCCCCTTGCCAGTTCACTGATATTAGCGTCATATCATCATAACGCGCCTGTGCTTAGCATACAAAGTATTGTGCTATAATCTAAGGATGAAACTAATAATTAATGTAGCCTTTCCAATCTTTGTCAACACATGCTTCAGTATATTAATGTTTAATTTGTTAAATGTCAGAGTGATCAGATGAATAAGTTTCAGTAAATATATGGTTTTAAATAAAAACATGTTAATGATGCATTTAAAAAAAAAAACTTAATTTTCTTTTAAAACTGAATAAGTAGAATACTAGTACGCACCATCGGAGAGAAGATCGCGCATTTTTGCATGTCGTTAGTCGATTGATTTTGCGTTTGGCAGCCTTGCCATTTTTAATTATACTGTGTCGGTAGCCACAGTGAACTTTCAGTTGTGGTTCACTATTATTGATTTGTTGTTTATCCTGTGATTTGTTTTATACGTTTCAGCAAGTACCTGGACAGCGACGTCGGCACTGCACTCGTTGTTGTGCTATTTATTAACACGAACTGCAGCTGGAACCTATATGTTTGTGTTATCATAGTCATCTGCAAGCAACACTGCCGCATTTTTGCGTGTGTGAGTAAGGGGGTGCAAGCAACAGACTTCTATTGTGGACTGGTACGGCAACTGACGAAGTACTCGAGGTCAATTCCCGACAAACACGGGCTGCTGACCTAGCTGAAGCTGCAGACTTGTCGGCAGCCGTTTTGCCAAGCCCCCGTCCTCGGTGACATGAACGTTCTCCACAATGCTTCCTCTTACGAAATACAACAACATAATTACCCATATAATAAATAAATGTCATTAAGAATTCTTTAGTACTGCAGTTATTAAATGGAGAGTAACTATATTTTTCAAATACCGACGTCATCTGTGCATTACCATATCTGTTCTTCTACCACCTTCCGTATGTCTGTCACATCGTTGTGTCTCACGACTGTGAACGTGAAAGTATTTTGAAAATATATTTACGATAATAATTCGCACATTTGAAAGCCTGTGATAGTTAAATACTCCTGAGGTTGTCTTCCACTATGTATGTTGTTTAGATATGTTTACCTCTCGTACGATATCTTCATGTATCGTATGCTGTAGTTAGATTAATCACGTCGAGTATATCGATTGGTATCTTGACAGTTTATCGACCTATCTGGGTAAGTGTGAATGTTAACGCGCCGCATCTGGGATTCAGAGAGGCTATCCTAGCACACACCGAATCGGTCTGACTGTTTAAAGACGAGGGTGGCGAGCCGGCCACTCCTGACATTGCTTTTAGGCGGTTATCCCACATACAGCCAGCCAAGCACCGGCCTGCTACCAACTTACCGCCTCAGATATACGCTACGTAAACTTTCAGAAGACGTTCCCAAGCTTGAGTGTGACATTTACTCTAGACGCAAACAAACGGAGCCCATAAACTGAGTACCTGGGGGGAGGAGGGGGGGAGTGGTAGCTTCACAGGGGCATCCGGCCACAGACTGTCACTACCATTGCCAAAACTCATACAACAACGCCGACCCCGTAGAGGAACTGGAAAAGACAAAAGAAGGAAAAGAAAATGATGATCGTAGCGGTTTATTAACAACCTGCCTGAAAGTTCTGACTAGCAGACCAAAAACGATATTCTCGGCTAGATTCTTCAGGCTACGATCTTATGCTACTGAGATAAAGTTTGCTCTGAACATATGATATCGTTAGGCGACGTTTTAATGGTGTAAGACTTTTGGGGGTATGTCATGCATTCAACAGCTTGATCTGAAACTGTCAAATTAGACGTTTCATGTACCACATATTTCGTATGTACTCTGTATTGCTTACTTAATGATCTTATAATTAAATATTTCCCTGAGGCATTTAAGTCTCCTTTTAATATCTACGATAATTATCGAAGCAGATAAAATGAATTAAAGTTTGTGCTGTAGCCTAGTCTCAAAGCGGGTCTTTTTGCTTGCTAGGCAGAAGTGCTAACAATTACACCACCATAGTACGAAAGTCAACAGTGCTCCACGTAAAATGTAAGCTCAATGCCCTCTCCAACACAAACTTCCGATTCATTTTTCCCTTACTTAATGGGTTTGTTGTAGATAAGATTATTCTCGTACCTCCAAGTAACTGACCATGTGTTCATGTGGTATCAAAGTGTGATATCAAATACAGTAACGTCACAAAGCTCACGAAACAGCGAGGTGCACGTATGCAGATACCGATAGAGCGGATGCAGGGTAGGAGCTGTCATTAATTTTGTACTCAGGTGATTAATTTGGAAAAGTTTCCAGCGTCATTATGGGCAAGACGGGAATTGACACACTTTGAACGCAGAATGATAGTTGCAACTAGATGCACGGGACTCTCAGTTTCGGAAACCGTTAGGGAACCCTGTATTCCGACATCCAGAGTGGCAAAATTGTCCGCTCCCGGTAGCTGAGTGGTCTGCGCGACAGGGCCGGGATTCGACTCCCCACTGGATCGGAGATTTTCTCCGTTCAGTGACTGAGTTTTGTGTTGTCCTAATCATCATCATTTCACCCCCATCGACGCACAGGTCGCCAAAGTGGCGTCAAATTGAAAGACTTGCACCGGGCGAACGGTCTACCGGATGGGGGCACTAATCACGCAACATTTACATTTTATTTAAAGGCAAACTTGTGCCGAGAATATCAAGTTTCAGACTTTACCTCTCAACTTGGACAACTCAGTGGCCGATGGCAAACATTGTACAACGAACATGTTCTTCAGGACATCGCGGCGAAACGTGATGTTAATGGACTACGGCAGCAGACGAGCAACGCGAGTGCCTTTGTTAACAGTATTACATTGCCTTCACTGCATCTCCTAGGATCATGACCATTACTGGTTGGACTTCAGACAACTTAAAACCTGTAGCCTTGTCATATGAGTCCTGATTTCAGTTGGTACGAGCTGATGGTACGCATCGAATGTGGCGCAGACCTCACGAAGTTGTGGACATAAGTTGTCAACAAGGCAGTGTCCATGGTGGAGATAGCTTCATAATGGTGTGGGATAAGTTTACGTGGAAGGGACTGAGTCCTCTGGTCCAATTGAACAAATTATTGACTAGGAATGGTTATGTTCGGCTACCTGTACGCCATTTGCAGCTATTCATGGACTTCTTGTTAGCAAACAATGGTGGAATTCTTACAGATGTTTCCCTTCGTCTCTTTTCTATTTGTTTTTTTTCCTATTATTACTATTATTCGCGTAACTACTAATGTATGAGACAAAATATGTTACTACGAAAAGAGACCCGAAATACCTTTTGGTGATGCTGTGCTATGCCTACCTTTGGAGCATTAATTTTCAACAAAACCGAATATATTGTGTTCTTATTGTTCTGGATCTGGCTTTCTATTAAAGGAACATTTTTTCGTCACTGTAACTCGCCATAAAGTTCAACATATCTTCCTTACTTTATAGTTATTGAAAAGGTTAATCAAAATTACTTCGTTTTCAATACTGATGTTACAGTACGCAATGATTGTTCAACATCTTACTTTTGCAGTGGATTTTTAACAGTAAAACAACAATAAGTACCACGACTAACACGAGAACATGAGAGAAGAGAGCGGCCTGTGCTGGCGAGGCGAGCGCATCGCTGCTGTTGCGCGCTTCGCTTACTCGGCCGTTGAGAGCTCGTGAAGAGGTTTTCTGTGCTGTGGGCGCCGCGGAGAGCAAATTGTCGTGCGTTGTTCTCACAACGCGTGCAAATTGTCGTGTTCCGCGCCTCGCAGCATGGGAAAGAAGGGTGCGCAGAGGAAACCTGCCGCTACGAAGGGTCCTTCGGTTGTGCAACTCACCTAGTCTGCCGACTGTGCAAGGAACTCCCGTGAAGACAGGTCGCGGCCTGTCCCTCCTTTGTACGTCAAGTGCAAAGGCGGGTGGACAGCGCTGTTCGACACCATGACGAATTGCGCACGGAACGAGGTGGTCTACGAGTCTGTCGATACAGACTCGCTGATCTGCGTTCGAGCCGCAAACGTGGCCGACCACAGGGCGATCAAGGTCGCAGTGGCCGACCACATCGTCGACGCGCCGCCGGCGCGTGAGAAGGCACCTTCCGTAGGAAGGAAGAAGACGACTATGGCACTCCTCAGGGGGTTGCCTTGGTGCTGTGACGAGGCAGCGGTCCGGGAAGGGCTGCTGCGAGCCGGGTTCGGTAATGCAGCCGCAAGGTTGCACAACCGGACCAACAGGAAGAGGGCGCCGCTCTATGCCGTGACCGTGCAAACGGTCGACGGCGGGAGCGACATCTTCGACTTGCGGAAGTTGCTGGGCCTCTCGGTTACGACGGAGGCTCTCCCGACCGCCATGGATCCTCAGCCCCAGTGCTTCAGGTGCCAGGGCGAGGGCCACGTTGCGAAGTATTGCCGCAACGCGGCGCGGTGCGTCAAGTGCTCAGGTGAGCACGACAGCCGCGCCTGCGACCGCGGCAGCAACGTTCTGCCGACTTGTGTCCGGTGTGGCGGCCCGCACGTCGCCAGTTAGCTCGGTTGTGCGGCTTTCTCTAGCCGCAACCGTGCCGGGGGCGGCGAAGCGGCCGCGGCCGCACCGACGCAGCAGCAGAAGAGAAGACGCCGTCGGAAACGGCGTAGGGCGGAGAACAGCCCGGTGCAGCTGAGGGACGGCGCAGCAGCAGATCCACCTGTCAGGGGCGGGGACGGCCGCTCGGAAACGAGCAGCCAGGACGCAGCTCGCCCTCCCGCGAAGAGATGTGACCTCGAACTCGGCATCGCCGTGAAGGAGGCCACAGCAGCCCTCAAAGCCGTCATGGCGGCGGAGAGGGCTGCCTTCGCAGCCGCCGTGGCTGCAGAGAAGGAAGAGGCCTTGAGGCAACTGCGAGCAGTCTTCGCCCAAGGCCCCAGTGCAGTCGTACCTGCGAACACTCCTGCGACCTCGCAGAAGGGCGTTCGCGCGCCTGTCCCAGCGGATGCCCCAGCAGCACCGCAGGTGAAGGGCGCAAAGAAGAAAACCGCCAGGGCAGTCTTCATCGCGCAAGCGTCGCCGCGCTGCCGCGCCGAACTTTTATGTTACAGGGAGTAAGCCACTGCGGCCGGCCCAGGAGACAACGAGGGTGCCCAGCCGCGGCACCGGACTGACCCAGCGAACGACCACGCAGTACATAGGTAACGTTGCACGATACCTCACGCTAACCCCCCTCACCTTGCATGCTCTGTCGCAGCTAGCAAACCGCTACTGCTCTTACTACCCGTCCTACTGTCACAGAGGTTTTTTTCCCTTGGCGCTGGCCTTGGCACTTTTTTTCCTCTGCTCTTACAACCGCTACCCTTCGATCGTTTTCGACCACTTCTATCTCCTGAAGGACCATGTTAATGAGTAGTCTTACCCAGACGCATGGACAACATCACAGCCTGCATCCTGTGACGCCTGATTCAAAACTAACATGCATACGGAGGTGACAGTAGAACTTTTGTGTTGGTCACCACGTTGGTGCGGGCGTGGAGGGGCCCCATCCTTTGTTGTTGTGAGAACATGAGACTATTATCGGAGATAAAAGCTGTTTTTACTATAAGGTTGCCAGACCAGAACTACGCACAGCAAGATTTCTTTTATGTGACGAAAGTAAATTATCTTTTTGCGCTGTTAGTAATATATTATCAGCAGCCCGCATCAACCTGTAAAACGCATCATAAAATCTGCTGCTCTGCTCTGCAATTCAGAAAGCTGAAAGAAATAATTTTGCTTCACTATTACCTGCCCGCTTCTTTGCGGTATGATAGATTTCATTTAATGCAATTTGAATGCGCCGCGGCAACGGCTCGTTCGTTCGTAGCGCAGCTCTGCACCGCGAATAATATTTAAATAACTGAAAATGTCTTAAAGGGATGGGATAAAATACCAGGCAAGCTTATTACAAATCATAATGCAAGGTTTCACTAAGTAACTCTATTCAAAACATTTAAACAATTTGATTAATTACACACCTTTTCAAAACCTTACTTAATGGCGTCCCTCTTACAAACTTGACAAAAGAATGCTACGCTAGCGTACAATATAACGTCACAGGCTATCCTACTCACGTAACTCCTAGAAGACGACAGAGAAATTAATGTTCGTTCTGTATTATTTATACTAGTCACATATTCTCATCTTTGTTTGATATTTAATAAGTATCGTCTGTGGCGGTTTCAGTACTCGCCGACACAGATATTATCTAAAATGAATAATAAAAAAAGTACATAATTTTATACAAGAACAAAACTTGATACACAATGTTTTCTCTTTATTACATTATATGCCTTTGGCTAAGAGACGTTGCAGACGACAATGCGCCGTGTTATTGGGCCACAATTGTTCACGATTGACTTCATGAGGATTCTGTACAATTCGAGCGTACGATTTGGCAACCCAGATCTCCCGGTGTGAGTCACATCGAACATTTATAGTCCACAGTCGAGAGGTCAGTTCATGGACAAAATCCTGCACAGGAAGGAGTCCCGCAATTATAGAGGGCTATAGAGGCGGCGTGGCTCTGTACTTCCGCAGGGGACTTACAGCGATTTGTTGGGACCTACAGCGATTTGTAGAGCCAACTCCACGTCGAGTTGCTGCACTACATCTACATCTACATGCATACTCCGTGAATCTCATTTAAGTGCCTGGCAGAGGGTTGATCGAACCACCTTCACAATTCTCTATTGTTACAATCTCGTATAGCGCGCAGGAAGAATGAACACCTATATCTTTCCGTACGAGCTCTGAATTTCCATATTTTATGGTCGTGATCGTTCCTCCCAATGTAAGTCGGAGTCAACAAAATACATTCGCATTCGGAGGAGAAAGTTGGTGATTGGAATTTCGTCAGAATATTACGTCGCAACGAAAAACGCCTTCCTTTTAATGATGTTCATCCCAAATCCTGTATCATTTCTGTGACACTCTCTCCCATATTTCGCGATAATAGAATACGTGCTGCCCTTCTTTGAACTTTTTAGATGTACTCAGTCAGTCCTATCTGGTAAGGATCCCACACCGCGCAACAGTATTCTAAAAGTGGATGGACAAGCGTAGTGTAGGCAGTCTCCTTGGTAGGTCTGTTACATTTTCTAAATGTCCTGCCAATAAAAGGCAGTCTTTGGTTAGCCTTCCCCCACAACATTTTCTGTGTGTTCCTTCCAATTTAAATTGTTCGTAATTGTAATACCTAGCTATTTAGTTGAATTTACGGCTTTTAGATTAGACTGATTTATCGTGTAACCGAAGTTTAACGCGTTCCTTTTAGCACTCATGTGGATGACCTCACTTTTCGTTTTTTAAGGTCAACTGCCACTTTTCACACCATTCCCATATCTTTTCTAAACCGTTTGACAGTTCGTTTTGATCTTCTGATGACTTTATAAACCACAGCGTTATCTGCAAACAACCGAAGACGACTGTTCAGATTGTCTCCCACATCGTTTATATAGACAAGGAACAGCAAAGGCCTATAACACTACCTTGGGGAACGCCAGAAATCACTTCTGTTTTACTCGATGACTTTCCGCCAATTACAACGAACTGTGACCTCTCTGACAGGAAATCACAGATCCAGTCACATAACTGAGACGATATTCCGTAAGCCCACAATTTCACTACGAGCCGCTTGTGTGGTACGGTGTCAAAAGGCTTCTGGAAATCCAGAAATACGGAATCGATCTGAAATCCCTTGTCAACAGCACTCAGTACTTCATGTGTTTCACAGGAACTACTTCGGGCAAAAGGAAGTCCGACACGATTTTAGGAGGTAAAGCATTACTTTTGTCACATTACTGTGTAGTTGAGGTTTCTTTATCTATTATCACTATTCTTACAGTATTGTGCCAGTATTAATATACCGCACCCTCGGTTGATGTAAACTAATAGACTGATGATCAAGAATTTATTTTTGTGCTTGGCAGTAACTGTTCACCTATATTTTGATGATATCCTACATCTCATATTGCCAATCTTGCACTTAGTATTTTATCTCGTCGTTCATATCCCCCGCTTTTCATTTCGGCTTGGGGTGCAACATGAGTAGAAAGGTATTTGTTATCGTTGAGAATACCATTGGTTAACCGACTCGCTCGCGTATTTCCGTGATCCGTAGCGCACACTTGTTACGTAAAGGCAGCTGCTATCATTCGCAAAATATGCGATACCTTTACATTTACATCAAAATTAATTGCGTTTTTACTGTCACATAGAATTATGTTATGGTTGTTGTTGTATCCTTAAGAAAATCCATGTTTCTATATGTCAATAAGCAAACGAGTATATGGTTTTACTAACCATGGTGTGCTTACAATACCTTGGAACTATACACTTGAAGTACCAGGTGGTGGGTGTCCATTGATCATTATTTCTGGTATCTATTAGCAGTTATGGAATAAGGAAATGTAAGTCTTTGAAACACATGGGATTAAGGTTCCACTGTGAACTATTTGCAAGAGTGGTATGGTTCTCTTTGGACACTTATGTGTACACTCGGTCATCAAAACGTGTAACAGTTAAAAAAAAACAACACTCATTTCCTTGGAAAATGATTCATGGTCAATATCAGGACAAGCTAAGCAATGTATCTGGTGTGGTACCACATTTAATCATTCCGAACTGTGTATGTCGTTTGGTAGTTACGTAACATTTGCCATTCCGATACTATTTTTTGTGTGATTAACATAGACACCGACCATACAAGTAGAATGAGTTCAACTACAAACCATTGTAGCTTTCCTAGTAGAATATCTTGATCTACTCAATCAAAGACTTTAGCAAGATCACAGAAAGAACAGAAAGGATAACTTCGTTGGTTTGACAGTACCAGGACTGCATTTTTATAACAGAAACTGATTCTTTTGTTAATAAGGCCAGCTGATCTGTTGTCAAAAGATTATTATCAGAATGGATGTCAAGGTTTCTAACAGGAAGTCACAGCCTTTTCTCCAACATTTGAAATGAGTGTTACAGCTACATAAATCAGTCTTCCAGGAAGTATACATCAATGACAAGAGTGGCATATAGAAGTGAGTACATAATTTTAGTCATTTATTTGCAATACCATTACAATTAGGCGATCTGCATGCTGAGTAACTTAAAGATTTTTGTTTGTTAGTACAGTTTGTTAGTTTTGTCTAAATAAATGTAATGTATTTGCTTTCGTAAATCAGTTGCTCCAGTATCGTTTTTAGGTACTGTCAGAGAGTCTTAGGATTTATTGGTAAATAATTTGAATTTAATATAATCTGTTCACACCTGCTGTTTGTTTAGTGCTGAATGTCATCTGCCTGAACATGTTAGGTCATTCGGTGCCAAATAAATCTCGTAAAGGCCTTTGATTTCTATCGGGAAGGTTGCAGTTCTTGTGCACAGGGAATGACTTTAGCCTTTCTGGAGATGCTGAGAATAGACGTGAAATATTATCTGTAGTGTACTTCCAGTCTTGGTTGTGCTAGCCGTGTGTTTTATTTGAGGCACTTTGTAGCAAAGATGCTCTTGAATTCCTCTGTGGCATTTGTAAGCTCTAGTAAAGCTAAAGTATATTGAAACTGGTGTTACATAAGTAAATCTGACTGATGTGAAGCATTTATTGCGGCCGTTTGCCGTTATTGGTCAGATCAAGCAGTTATGATAGGGCTCACGATTTTATCATGAAAGAGAGAGGGATTTAGATACTGATTATCAGCCACTGTGTCCTTCTGCTTATCCTGGGAGTGTTTTAGTTGGAAAGTTGTCGAAACTGGTCATCAGTAGCTCCAGGTGCTGCCAATATTTACTGTCCGACATCAAAAAAGTATCAAAATACTCACATATTTGGGTGACTTCATAGCTAATACCACTGTCTGACTTTTATCCTTTCTAATAGTTAAATGAAGTACAAAAATTTCCCTGTTGGAACCTATACACTAACAAAACCATTATGTTATGTTTTCTCAACTCTATCACTGAAACATAGCACTGAATGAGCTGTTAAATATTTTACTCCATTACACCGGTCCTGACACCTTATTGCACATTTAATCTGTCTTTCCTCTTGTGATGGTTCAAAAAATGGCTCTGAGCACTATGGGACTTAACATCTTACGTCATCAGTCCCCTAGAACTTAGAACTACTTAAACCTAACTAACCTAAGGACATCACACAACACCCAGCCATAACGAGGCAGAGAAAATCCCTGACCCCGCCGGGAATCGAACCCGGGAACCCGGGCGTGGGAAGCGAGAACGCTACCGCACGACCACGAGATGCGGGCTTGTGATGTCTACAGCAACATATTAATAACCTGTGTCCATCTCGGTATCCCTTCAATGTCGGTCACTTTCAAAAGGTATTGTATTATCATAGCCAAGCACACTTTCAGATATATCTTTTGGTTTTTCAGTTTCCTTGTATGATACGAGGAGTTCATCTGTAATAGTATTATTATGTGTAGCTGTAAATTCCCTAACGTTCTATTTTTTCTACTATCCAATCACCCTATTGTAGCTCTCCGCTTAACTGCTGCTACCGTGCGTACAGTGAGTTCCTAGATCTGTTTTTCGGTAACATGTAACGTTTCTGAAATCATTGGAAATCACTGGGATTAGCTGACAGAATTCTGTCACGCACACTGCGTCTGGGAATTAGTAATGCAAGTAATCTCTTAAAGAAAACATTGAGTTTATACATGTTTGTCACAGTTAGTTGAACGAATCCCGGTGCTCTAAAGAATATTGTAAAACTCAAAAAAAGACAAACTATTCGCCTTAGTGAAAGAATCATTGTCAGTGATATTCCTGACATAATCCCTAAATCGTAGGGTTAAGGTTACGCCCTAAAAATTTACTTGTACCAACAATAATCAGTAGGTTTCCTTGTATATGAATCGTCGTCGTCGGCTTATACTCGTATCCGAATTTTCATTTCTCTCCTGAGATTTCCTTTGTCACGGTTCAGGCGTAGAAGTGTCGTTGATGGCTTAGCAATCCAATCCTAGCGTGGAACAGCCAGCTGATGGAAGGTGGAGGACGTGGCTGAGCCTGGAGGAGTTCAGGTCTCCGGCATTTGTCACTCTCCATTCTTCGACGTACCAGCTCAAAGTTTTGAAGAGCATTTGAGGTAACTGAGCGCCAGCGACTTCTATCTTCTGCTATTGTGGACCAGTTACTCGGATCGATGTTCAAGTTTTTCAGATTTTTCTTGTACTGATCCTTATAACGTTTGAGAGGGGCACCTCGTGGCCTTTTACCTGTGCTCACTTCGCTGTACAGCATTTGGCGTGGAAGTCTGTTGTTTTGCATCCGCTGGACATGTCAGACCCATGTGAGTTGATGCCCAATGATGAGAGCTTCCATGCTATACATTTTTGCTTTCTCAAGAACAGCCGTGTTTGATATGAAGTCATCCCATTTCAGGTTCATGATACATCTTAGCTTCTGTTGGCTGAGGCGTTCTAGTTTCTTCAAATCACAGCAATATAACGTCCAGGTTTCGCAACCATATAGCAGGGTGGAAATGACTACAGCTTTGTACACCATCAGTTTGTTGTACAGTGTTAGGTCTTTTTTCAGGAAGACACGCTTTATATTCTATGCCTCGTGATGACTGGGTGTTGTGTGCTGTCCTTAGGTTAGTTAGGTTTAAGTAGTTTTAAGTTCTAGGGGACTGATTACCATAGATGTTAAGTCCCATAGTGCTCAGAGCCACTTGGACCATTTGAACACGCTTTATAAGACGTCCAAATGCTACATGGGCAGCACATAATATATCAGCACATAATATATTCCCCACATCTTTTCCAGATGAGCAATTAGATGACAGTATGCTTCCTAGGTAGAGGAAATGGTCCACTCCTGCCAAGGGTCTATCATAAATGGATATGCTAAAATCAGGAACGGAGGAGACAGGAGTTGGCTGCGCCATCACCCCCGTCTTTGGAATATTGATGGAGAGACCAAATCGTTAGTACGCCCTGCTGAAGGAATCAACTGACAGCGGCAACTTTGCAGGTGAATGAGCAGGAGACGCATTGTCATCAGCATACTGCAGCTCTGTCACACGAGTGGTACTGGTGAACATTTTTGAATGGAGTCTGGACTGGTTGAATAATCCTCCATCGAACCTGTACTTTAGTTCTATTCCTGCATTGTTTACGGATGTCTGGTAAAGCATAACTGCCAGAAGAATGCAAATAAAGTTGGTGCAAGAACGCATCCTGGTTTAAGCCCACTTGTTATTGGGAATTCACCAGTCATTTCATTCTGGCAGAGGACCTGTCCAGTCATATCAACGTGGAGAGCTTCAATCAGGTCAACAAAATGTTTAGGGCAGCCGAAGCGTTTTAAGACCATGGCTTCTCTGGGAACTGTATCAAAGGCATTTTCTAGATCGTAGAAAACAAGAACAAGTACTAAAGGCTTTTGCTGTTCTCTGCACTTCTCCTGTAGTTGTCGTGCACAGAAAATCATGTCGATTGTCCCTCTTGAAAGTCGACACCCGCATTGAGACGCAAGTAGTATAGTCTCTGAAAGCGTCTGGAGGCGATTTAAAAGGATTCTTGCAAAAATTTTGCCAGTGACAGAGAGTAGAGATATACCCCGGTAATTACCACGAGCTCTTCTGTCGCCCTTCTTGAAGATGGCGGCAATTGTGGAGTTCTACAAGTCAGCTGGTACATTGCGGGTTTCCCACATTAACAGAATGAGTGAGAAGAGTCTAGATTTTAGAGGCAAGCCGCCACCCTCAATAAGCTCCATCGGGATGCTGTCAGGTCCAGGAGGCTTCCCAGGTTTCACACTCTTGAGTGACTTGCAAAATTCTTGAAAAGTTGTAGGATCAGCCATCCAGGGTTGTGGTGGGTTCTGTGGGACATTTTTGAGAAAATCTCCAGCGGCACTAGAAGGGCGGTTTAACAGTGAGCTGAAGTGCTCTCTCCAACGATTTAAGATGTCCTGACTTTCAGTAAGAATGGTGGAGTTGTCAGCAACTTTCAGTGTTCCTGATAAGGAGCGGATAGGTCCATACAGCTCTTTAATACCAGCGTAGAAGCCACGCAGGTTCCTTGCATCGGAAAGATGTTGGAGTTCTGTGGCTTTATGTTGCCACCATTTGTTCTTGATTGCTCGTATTTCACTTTGACATTTTTGCTTGAGTTCTTGAAAGTGTGCTTTCTTTTCTGCGCAGGACAGATATTGAGCAAGGGATAGGTAAGCATCCCGCTTTGCATTGATGATGGCTTGGATTTCTCCATGGTTGTCATCAAACCAGTCACTTCTTTTCCGTGTACAAAAACCAACAACATTCTCAGCAGTTTCTTTGATGATGTTCTTTAATGTGGTCCATTCTTGTTCGACATCATCTGTGGATGCTGGAGCTTTGTTAAGTTGTTCAGGCAGTATGTCTTGGATGTGTGAGCGAACGTTTTTGTTGTTCAGGTTGCTTATGTTGAACTTTCTGCCTGGTGGGTTTGAAAAGTGGGATCGTGGTTCAAATGGCTCTGAGCACTATGGGACTTAACTGCTGAGGTCATCAGTACCCTAGAACTTAGAACTACTTTAACCTAACTAACCTAAGTACATCACACACATCCGTGCCCGAGGCAGGATTCGAACCTGTGACCGTAGCGGTCGCGTGGTTCCAGACTGTAGCGCCCAGAACCGCTCGGCCACACTGGCCGGCTGTGGGATCGTGGCTTGCGATACTTTGGTACTCTGAAACGGCTGACTAAAGTCTATGGCCAGTCCAATACTCATCGATGTTTATTGCTGCTTTTGTGATGAGAATGTCTTTCTGGTCATGCTGTCGAGTAGTAACGTAGTCTATAAGATGCCAATGTTTGGAGCGTGGGTGCATCCATGTGGTCTTACAGCGGTTAGGCGTGAATATCCTTCGCCATATACCATGAATCACAAGTTACGTTACTATGAAGTACGCTTGACTTAAAGGCAGTCGGTTATATATTCTTGTCTACCCAGAGAATTCTTCATTAATGCAGACATTGTGTCTAAATAAAACTGCCTACCAGAAGTACCCTCTCAACCTTTCTTTCACTCTATAATTAGCAATCACTTACACTTTTCCTTACTTCTTCGTCGGAATGTGAATTCTGGGTTGTCTGGAGCGGTTGTCCACCGTTTAGAAAGATCTGAGCGACTGAACAGTGTATTGTGTCTAAACACCGTTGCCTGATTTGGTCAGTTTGACCACAGCAAACTGATTTCAGCCACCCATAAATCTTAGTGAAGTTAACTGCAGCGCCAATCGCTTCAGTACACCTTATGCTTCGGACAAGTTTTGAAGAGTTGCCTTCCAAGCAGGTTACTTCAGAGGTTCCTACGGAAAAAATACACACGCCGTCTTCACAGTGTCTACAATTTTTCATTTTCATACTGTGTCTAGAAAGTTTTTAAAAATTTGCTATGCAATAAAAAACACAAACAGGCTTTAAGGTGTTTTATTTCAAGCCAAAGCGGACTACTTTCTACAGACCCATCACAACGCGGTTTCAAGTAGCTGTGGTGTTAATGGAATAATAGGCGGGTAATTAGGGTCAGGGTGTTCACAATGAAGAAAGTAATCACACAGAGTTGAATCAATGCCTGTGGGCAGCTGTCTCTTGTCCGCCTTCTTCTTCAGATGCAGAAATCTTCTCACTGCATCACGAACAGGTACGAGTCTTCCCTTCATTCGAATGATGAACCCTGGTTTCTCTGCCAATCCATGGTTCCTCCGGTAATCTCTGTTGTTCCGATACAGGTCGACTAGGCACTCCACTAAAAGCCCAGCCCATGTTGAAGGTGGTGGGTTCTCCTGCGAATGACAAAAACATTTATTTTTATTATACTGCTTCCCTCAGCAATACTACATCTAGCACTTAAGGTGTTACAATCTACAAACGATCGTAATAGTGGGGTGACTATGACTTTTACAAGTAATGAGAAATAAAGTAGAGGTATAACATGAAACCCCGATTTAACAGAATCTTCATACTGACAATATCACCTCTCCATAAACATTCCACTCAATGAATTGAGACAAGTGTTCATATATATGCCCATTCTACTTTAGAATATTCTGAAGATGATCTTTTTTCGTTTACACCTGTTCTCAAAAAACGTATTGCGTTTGGCTTCAGGATTACCTTCTCATTCCTAATAATCACAAGTGTTATACAGAGTATGGATGGGGGTGTAGATTGAAATTAATTCTAGATTTACATCCATTACAAGAGTCCGATGCAGAAAAATTAAAAGAAGAAATCTACGTTTGTATTTCTAATGTTATGCTGTAACGTTTAACAACTACACGGGTAACTTACCATTGCTTGTATCTCTGCTCTTAGATGTGCCATCGCAGTCTGCACTTCCTGCGACGGTGGCTCTCGGATTATCTTCCGTTGGCGCGGTCTGTTGGCAAAGATCTGCAGCCGACTGGGTGGAACTGGAACTCCAGGAGGATAGTAAGAGCCAGAGACTTCCTCCTCTTCATCTCCAACGTCAGACAAGTCAAAATGCACAATTCTTGGTCTTGGACCAAACTGTGGAAAGAAAAACTCATGTCAATAAATGTGTCTGCGTAACATTACTGGGATTCATTTCTTTGTTCTTAGAACACTCTGACAGTAGTTATTATGCAATGGTGCTGCTGCTGCTTACATGAATTGGCTGAATCTCTGGTTTATCAGCGGCGGCCTCTTCGCAGTCGGTGTTGGTGGACTCGACCTCCTTCTCATTCGGCTTTGGTCGAGGTGGCCGAAGGCGGCGTAGAGGCGCCGGTGTTGACGGCTCGTCGACCAGCCTGGGACACCCCTGGCTGGCAGCTGGCGAGCCGAACAGCGACTTCAATCGTGAAAACATCTGGAAACGTAAAAGAAACAGTCTTTAATAACCACAGTGTTTACTGAGACGAAAATAGTAATGTGAAATCTGGCTTATTGACGAAGAGGTTTGTCCTAAACAAACATTTCAGTCTGATGTGATACTTTGCACCATATGTAACATACGCCAGCCCTGATCACAATCATAAGGAATTAACTTTAAGTAAGGCTGTGCTTTAGATTGAAACACCAATTAAAGTGAACAAAAAACTGATTAATCTTTAAAAGAAAACAAATATTTCTCGAAAGAAAACAATTATTGAGAATATTGGAGTTACTAAATAGGTTAACGATACACTACCATGTGAATGATACACAGTGAGCAGAATTGATAAGTGTGATAATGGTGACGATCATCTTTTCGGTTAATTGAAATTCTTCAACCACATTATTTCGTTTTCTATGTTCAAATTATTTATGAAACCTTCTGACGCAATGAGAACTAATCGTTTTCCACGTGTTCAGTGAATTTTACTCCTCGGCTATTTTTCTGGACTAAGAGGAGTGCATGCAGGCAATTAATAAACAGAGAAGTTAAAATATGATGTAGAATGTAGGGCAAAATATGCCATTTGAGCAACTATCTCAGCTACTGATAATGAAAGAGATATAAAGGTAATTGCTTTTGTTGCCGAGTAATATCTTTGACTCAATACTCAAGTCAGCAGAACATTTGATTTAGTTATTTGTTAAAATTGATGTGTGAACATTAATAGTAATACAATATACTACTCCCGAAAGTGACCAGTCTTTGTAACAACAGGTTCCCAAACCTCATCTACTAATACAGCACATCAAAAACACCATTCCAGTGCTGACATCCACATATCAAAACATTAAATTACTAAACACAGAACTCAAAAATACAAAAAAAAATCTGAACTAAAGAGCACCACATCCAAGTATCGCTTCAGATATATGTATCCAGAAACGCTTTTATAAAAATGTTGTAACATTTAGTATACATTTATATCCTGCATGACAGAAACGATTCGAAATGAACATTAACGTTAAAGGCATTATATCATGTGCAATCATTCGTAAAATAATAGCTAGTTGTTTTTGTCATTAATGACATCATTGCAGCTCAAATTAACACAGCCTGCATATTTTTGCTGTAGATCTGCAGTTTCTTCTGCATTGTCAACGAAACTAATACAAGTTGCACCAACTCTGCCCCCCCCCCCCCCCCCCCCCCGGCCCAACACCATTCCACAATCTTAAAAACCTTCCATAAATCAACGTACTGAAGATATACAAAACATTATTTCGTGTCTACACTTCCAGATTCTAGGCGAGCAGGACTTGTACAGATGCAAATCCCTGTCAAAATTACCGACCTGTCTACACATCATAACTTGCTTTGTCGTATTTTGCCCCCCACACGGTAACGAATCTTTGTAGTGCATCAACATCTGCTATGTTTCTTTGTGGTCATACCTTTCGGGTTCTGGCAACTGGAGTTCCCAGATACCGAACATTTATCGTGTCGTACCAGTATAGCTTATGTTATTAGCACAAACACGAGCAATGTGCATCTATTTAATCTGGAACTCTATTTATTGATCGACCACAGAAGACATTTATAACCCAATTAATAATTTTTTCCCGTTTTGCATTATTCACCGAGCTATGTTACGATCTGACTGTTTTATAGATTCTTCTATACTGTTTTACGCTTCTATACCGTTCTGGAACTATTGACACACTATCTGAAAATGCAATAGTTTTTTATGACTGCTTATAGACAATGATGGATAAATGACATGAAAGAAATGTTAATAACCTGAATTTTGTTTGTTGTTTTTAAACGGATAAAGTAGTTAAACGTAATTACGTAAAACGTTACTGAATTAGTTAATAGCAGTGATTGCCAGTAGATGTCTTCAATCACACGCTGAATGCTGAAAAGTAATAGTAGTTGACTTGAGTGACGAGTTTCCGATATTTTTAGTAATTAAGATTTGGTTATGGATTTGTATTTTACGTCAAGGTCAAAATCAGATTTTTTGTGAAGCACATCATTGGAAACCGTAGGCTTCGGTGAGACAAATGCTGCCATGAGCCAGAAAATGACAAATTGAAAGGTACAGTTACGTAGCAAGCGCTTCGGAAGGAGCAAATGAATTTCTGCTCCTCTCGGCTTGCATCATTATAGTACTTCGCGACAATAGACAAAAGTCTGTGATCCGTTGTCTGGGATGCAGAATAATTTGAAAGACGGTGATCACCTACCTCCTCACTTCTTCTCAACTTCTTCTCACAGCCCGAAGTATGCGAAAGAGACTTCCTAGAAAGCGCACTTCGAAATCGACTCTTTCTTCGGAAGTTTTGTCAATGAGACTGATGCTGCGCAACGGTTCGGTTGGTTTTGTGCCCGAAGTCATTGTTGACACTGACGTCACAGACACGCATCTGTTCATTCATTGACAATCGGAGTCTGTGTAAAGCGAAACGAAGACAGCGATGATGATCGAGAGGCAGTACGTGAGGGGAAAACTTGGTCGCGATTTGAAGGGAGGTACTTCCAGGGGTTCAGAACGTCTCGCTACAGTCGCATACATTCGAGTCGTTACGCATCCATAAGGAGTAAATAATTTTGAATTACTTGAATAACGACTGAGTGCAACCATGTCTCTCCGTTTCTATAAAGTCTGTTCTCTTTATTTCCTTTTCCGATAGGTTGAACATCTAGAAATACATCCTTATTATGAGTTTATTCAAGTAAAAGGAATATAAGTAACTAATACCAATAGAAAGTAAGAGATTCCCACTGGAAAAAAATTTATGAACAACGCACGCCAGCTATACATCTCCATCGACATATATAGCTACAGGGTGGCGCACGAAATGTGTTTCCATTTTGTTTTTGAATATGAACTTTATTGTCAATACAATCTGAAAGGAACATGTACTACAATGAAGAGCCGTCCATGGAGATCTGATCTAACTCAGCACGTGCTCAATATGTCCACCATTTCGTTTCCTAACTTCCTTCAAAGGAACACTGAAGTTAGTGATTACCCTACGGCACACGTCTTCCGTAATTTCACTGCAAGCTTGAAGAACAAGTCCTCTGAGTTCCATTAAATCACGTGGACGTTTCGGGAAAATTGTTTCCTTTAGGTACCCCCAAAGAGAAAAGTCACATGGATTGAGATCTGGACTATTGGGGGGCCAATTTTGTCCGTCATTTAAGCGCAAACCTGAGTGAAATGATCCGCATGTCGAAATGATAGTGTAAAAACTCCAACAAAGTGTTGGCAGTATGTGGCCTTGCTCCATCTTGCATGAACCACTGCGTGTTGAAGGGCAAGGCAGTACCAAAAAGCTGTCCAATGATGCTATTGCGAAGCATGATCAAATTACGCTCGCTGTTCACAGTTTCTTCAAAGAAAAAGAGTCCAGTAAGTCCGTGACAGGAAATTTGCTGCCCATGCTGTAATCCTCGGAGCATAATGTTGTCGTTCATGAGGCACCTGTGGGTTTTCAGTGGCCCAAAAGCGTACATTTTGTTTGTTAACCACACCGTCTAAGTGAAAATGCGCCTCGTCTGAAAACCAAACGTTGTTGAGAGTTTCTTCCCTATCCTCTGCCCACTGAGCAAACAGTAGGTCTTGTGTTCTTCAGTGAGCTTCTGTACACAGGTCACCTTGTATGGGTATATATGGAGGTCACTTTTAAGAATGCGTTGAACGGAGCGTCTGGAGATTCCCAGTTGCACTGCTGCCTTTCTACACGATTTCCCGGGGCTTCCCTGTACAGCAACTCATACCGCTTCAATATTCTCCGGCGAACAAGGAGGATTAGGCCGAGGTCGCTTCGCTTCCAATACTGTTCCTTCCTGTACAAATTTATCGTACAACCTGTGGATGGTCTTCTTGCAAGGGACCCATCGTGTGTTAAACTGTTGTCGAAATCGCCTCTGAGTCACAACAAGGCTTTTCGTTTCATGACAAAGTAACACAATTGCCGGTCGTTGCTGTGTCGTCAGTCTTCCATTGTCAGCCATTGCTGCTTACTAGTCTCCTAGCGGCAGTATCGTGAATTACACGTCATTTCGAAAGTCATGTGTTTTTCCAAGCTCTGCTGGTACTGCTGTAGAGATCCCAGCGGGATATCTAATGTGCGTCGTAAATTGTGAAAGAAACCATTGGTAACACATATCGTGCGCCACCCTGTATACTGTGCAAACCATTATAAAGTGCATGGAAGTGGATACTTCCCATTGTACCACGTAATGGGGCATTTTCACATTCCATTTACATATGGGAAGCGAGTATGATTGATTAACCGCCTCTCAGGGCGGTCAAATTAGGTTATGTGTGTCTTCGCGATCCCTACGAGTGCGATGCGTGCTTGTTGTACTGAGTCAAACGGCTATCGGAAATCAAGAAGTACTCCATCCAGCTCAATTTATGGTTCCATGGTTTTCAGCCTGATGCAGACAATATAGGTTGCACGTAATCGCTGTTCATCGAGTCAATGCAGGTTTTCATGAAGGACGTCAAGCTGTGCCAGACACACTATTAAATTTCAGTTGAGAACAAATTTGCTAAGACTGTGTAACGATGAGCACCTGTCAGTGAGATTGGACAGTGGTTTTGTGGTTCAGCTTTGCTGCCCTCCTTGTGGAGGAATCTGATCTGCCACTGCGTCATATCATTTGGCACAGTTTCTTGTCCGTGGGATGTTCAATATGTTATGGTTAAATGAGGCGTTACTCAGCCGGATGTTCGGTATAGAATCTAGTACGGATTCCATCAGGCTCTGGAGCTTTGCTTGACATTAACGATCTCAGCTGTTTCTCAAAGTCACTGATTCATCTCTACAGTTGTACGAGGATTAAACTGGATCATCATTGCTCACCTTTTCTTTGCAAATGGATGTTTCAAAATTGAAATAATTATTTCTGCTTTTAGTGTGATAAACTTAATATTATTCCCCGCCTCGCCCACAAGCGCCAATAGCAGCCTTTCTGTGCGACTGATATTTTATCCGGTTTTGTGAGACATATTTCGATAATATTCTTCTGCGGTACTCTTTGAAGACTTCCTGTGCCACTGTCTGAGAGACACGTTCCATTCAACATCAAGCTACAGCCCTTTACTGGGGCATTGAGTAGTATCTTTTTCCTTTATTAGTTTCTCTACAGTGCCGTATACTATGAAGTGTCCATCCTGTCGTGAAGTCTTGTAGTAGGTACCTATCTAACGAATGCATGCTCAACTGTTCTTTTAAACCTGAGCCACAGTATGCTTACATCTACACGCTGCTGTCATGGACTGCAGCATTTGAGTTATTTATTGGAATTGGGCGATACTGACTGTTTATATAGCTTACCGAACATACAAGAATTTCAGTTTTGCTCTAATTGCCTTTTGTGCTTTGGTGATCGTTGTTGCTGCAACTGCCTCA
The DNA here is from genome assembly GCF_023864345.2 of Schistocerca serialis cubense. Taxonomy (NCBI): domain Eukaryota; kingdom Metazoa; phylum Arthropoda; class Insecta; order Orthoptera; family Acrididae; genus Schistocerca; species Schistocerca serialis. The sequence continues at coordinate 1,263,324,568 of NC_064638.1, read as the reverse complement.
TAGTCACTGGTACCATTTTCAGTGTGGACATCTTCAAATAGTCTACTTCTATTCACTGCCATTAAATCCAAAATATTCCCATCATGAATGGGGCTTCAGACTATCTGGTTTTGGTACTTTCCAGAGTATATTCAGTAACGTTTCGCTGGATGTTTTGTTACGAGCATCTCTAGGAGAACTGTTTTTAGCTCAGTTTATTGTTCGATGACAGAAGTCCCCTGCGATGATTACAGTATAATTCTAGAACTTCGCAAAGTCAAATTTGTTTTGTCTAAATTTATTGGTATCATCATATGGTGAGTCTTCTGTTATGTAGAAGGATCCATGTTAGGTTAGCGCCCATCCCAGTTACTGAGTCTGGCCCAAACGATGCCGCATGGAGCTGCATATTCCTATCTCCGTGAAGGTGACTGTCTTGTGTATTGCTACAATTACATCATCTACATCTCTCATCACCGTATCCTTTTCATTTACTCTCTCAAAAAATCTTAGTGTTGACAGTTTAATAATTTAACCAGCTTTCTGCTACCTACTATTATGTGAAATGTACAGTTACTTAGGAGCTCTTCAAAGTCGGTTACATTATTGCGGATGTGTCGGCATCAGGATTTTAGTACTACCGCACCTGGTTCTCAAAATTGTTACGCCTATATTCGTGTTATGTTAACTGAAAGTCGGGAACTAATTTCTTGCAGAAACATAAAATTTATTACCTAGTAAAGGAGTCAATATTATCTGGACGTTGCACACAAGATTTTCGTTATCGTGGATTGGGAAATGGTAGATACTTCGTTCAAGCAAGACTTACACTACTGGCCATTAAAATTGCTACACCACGAAGACGATGTACTACAGACGCGAAATTTAACCGACAGGAAGAAGATGCTGTGATATGCAAATGATTAGCTCTTCAGAGCATTCACACAAGGTTGGCGCCGGTGGAGACAACTACAACGTGCTGACATGAGGAAAGTTTCCAACTGATTTCTCATACACAAACAGCTGTTGACCGGCGTTCTCTGGTGAAACGTTGTTGTGATGCCGCGTGTAAGGAGGAGAAATGCGTACCATCACGTTTCCGACTTTGATAAAGGTCCGATTGTAGCCTATCGCGATTGCGGTTTATCGTATCGCGACATTGCTGCACGCGTTGGTCGAGATCCAATGAACGTTAGCAGAATATGGAATTGGTGGGCTCAAGTGGGTAATACGGAACGCCGTGCTGGATCCCAACAGCCTCATATCACTAGCAGTCGAGATGACAGGCATCTTATCCGCATGGCTATAACGGATCGTGCAGCCACGTCTCTATCCCTGAGTCAACAGATGGGGACGGTTGCAAGACAACAACCATCTGCACGAACATTTCGACGACGTTTGCAGGAGCATGGACAATCAGCTCGGAGACCATGGCTGCGGTTACCCTTGACGCTGCATCACAGACAGGATCCCCTGCGATGGTGTACTCAATGACGAACCTGGGTGCACGAATGGCAAAACGTCATTTTTTCGGATGAATCCAGGTTCTATTTAGAGCATTATGATGGTCGCATCCGTGTTTGGCAACATCGCGGTGAACGCACACTGGAAGCGTGTATTCGTGATCGCAGATACTACCGTATCTCCCGGCTTGATGGTGTGGGGTGCCATTGGTTACACGTCTCGGTCACCTCTTGTTCGCATTGACGGCACTTTGAATAGTGGACGTTACATTTCAGATGTGTTACGACCCGTGGCTCTACCCTTCATTCGCTCCCTGCGAAACCCTACATTTCAGCGCGATAATGCACTCCCGCATGTTGCAGGTCCTGAAAAGGCCTTTCTGTATACAGAAAATGTTCGACTGCTGCCATGGCCAGCACATTCTCCAGATTTCTCACCAATTGAAAACGTCTGGTTGATGGTGGCCGAGCAATTGGATCGTCTCAATACGCCAGTCACTACACTTGATGAACTGTGGTATCGTGTTGAAGCTGAATGGTCAGTTGTACCTTTACACATCATTCAAGTTTTGTTTGACTCAATGCCCAGGCGTATCAAGGCCGTTATTATGGCCAGAGGTGGTTGTTCTGAGTACTGATTTCTCAGGATCTGTCCACTGAAATTACGTGAAAATTTAATGATATGTCAGTTCTAGTATAATATATATGTCCAATGAATACCCGTTTATCATCTACATTTCTTCTTGGTGTAGCAATTTTAATGGCCAGTCCTGTAAATATATCTACGTACAAACGAGAATTTACGTTTACAGTTAATAATTGATGATATCCTTAAGACATGTACTTGTAGGTAATCATGACGTATAGTATTTCTGAACTATGTAAGAACATCTAAGGCACGTTCCGAACTAGAGCGTCAATGACCATTCGGTCGTGCGTCCGTTATCGTACTGAGAATATTTCAGTACTATTAGTGTAAGTAATTGATGTAGTGGGCGTATTACTTGCAAGGTCATATTTTTGTTACTAACACTTTTTTCTCAGCAGAAAATAGCTAATTGTAGTAATGCCGTATCAAATTTCCTCCAAGTATCAATCGGATGACGTGTACGCCACATTGATTTTAAGGGCATTACTTTTTGGAGATATTCCCACAGGACGAATCACACTATGACTGTAATTCACTCAAGTCGCCAGCGATTTCGTATTTTTACTGAATGAGGAGACTGTACGTAGGAGACTGTGCTTTACACACGATGTCGCAAATGATGTAGTTAGCTCTTATGAAGTCCTGACTGAAAAAAAGATGGACGTTCAGATATACAAAAGTCTGTACTTGACTGAAAGCAAATTTATACACTGAAGAGCCGAAGCAGCTGGTACACCTTCCTAATATCATGTAAGGCCCCAATGAGCACGCAAAAGTGCTGCAACAGGACGTGGCATGGACTAGACTAATGTCTGAATTAATGCTGGAGGGAAATAACACCACGAATGCTGCAGGGCTGTCCATAAATCCGTAAGAGTACGAGGGGGTGGGGATCTCTTCCGAACAGCAGATTGCAAGGCACCTCACATATGCTCAATAATGTTCACGACTGGGGAGTTTGGTGGCCAGAGGAAGCGTTGAAACTCAGAAGAGTGTTCCTGGAGCCACTCTGTAGCAATTCTGGATGTGTGGGATGTCGCATTGTCCTGCTGGAACTGCCCAACTCCGTGGTAATGCATAATGGACATGAACGGATGCAGGTTATCAGACAGTATGCTTACATACGTGTCACCTGTCTGAGTCGTATCTAGATGTATCAGGGGTCCCACATCACTCCAACTGCATACGTACCACACAATTACAGAGCTTGAACATTCCCTTGCTTACATGCAGGGTCCATGAATTCATGAAGTTCTCTCCATACCCGTGCAAGTCCATCCTCTTAATACAATTTGAAACGAGACTCGTCCGACCAGGCAACATGTTTCCAGTCATCAACAGTCCAATATAGATGTTCACGGGCCTAGGCGTGGCGTAAAGGTTTGGGTTGTGCAGTGATCAAGGGTACACGAGTGGGCCTTCGGCTCCGAAAACCAATACCGATGATCTTTTGATGAATGGTTCGCACTCTGACACTTGTTGATGGTCCAGCAATTTGCTGCACTTCTGTCACGTTGAACGATTCTCTTCAGCCATCGTTATTCCCATTCTTGCAGGATGTTTTTGCAGTCGCAGTGATATCGGAGTATTGATGTTTCGCCGGCTTCTGGTATTCACGGTACACTCGTGTAATGGTCGTACTGGCAAATCATCACTTCATCGCTTTCCTGGATATACTTTGCCCCATCGCTCGTACGCCGAGTATTACACCACGTTCAAACTGACGTAAACTTTCATAACCTGCTATTGTATGTAGAAGAAGTAGCTGGTCTAACAACTACGTGAGATACATGTTTTCTTGTATAGGCGTTGCCGAACGCAGCGCCATGTTCTGCCTGTTTACATATCCACGTTTTGAATAAGCATACCTATACCAGATTCTTTGGCGTGTCCACGTAGTATCCTATCATTAGAATATCGTACCGACAAAACCTCTAGCGATACAAACAAAAGAAATGCCTGACTCTAGGAATTTGTGGGGATATGAAATGAAATGATCACACAGGTTCAGGCATATGTAAACCAATTGTCAGACATTACCATATCATACCTTATAGGATTAACAGGAGAATGGTTTTAACGAATACGTAAAAAGGTAGACGCATACATACAACTTTATTTCGCCAATCGGAGAGCGTCATAGAAATGTTGCAACTTGTATGAGCCCATAAAAATAGAAGCAAATTACTCCATGAATGCTTACTTTGCAAGTTTCCAAACCAGCCTTAAATTAAGAGTATAGGAATATACCACAATCCCGTGTTCCCGTCAAGACCGCGAAGACGAGGTTAAACTAACAAGGGGAGGCCACGACGTTTGGAACGCGGATTTACTGCAAACTCCGTACACTCTTAGTACCCCATGAGGACAACAAAATGTGTAATCAGTAGCACGTACTTCTCAAGCGCTATTGAGAAAATTGCAAGATAATTTCCGTCGTCAAATATATACCTGTGCGTGACCATTTTTATCATGAAGCGGCGGCAGCCGAGGCTCTCGTGCGAGACCTGACGCTACACGACACGTGGCGTCTCCTTCAGGGGGATCGCCGTGCCTATACATATTTCACCGACCACTCTGACAGCCGCCTCGACCGGATATACTGGGTGATCAAAAAGTCAGTATAAATTTGAAAACTGATTAAACCACGGAATAATGTAGATAGGGAGGTACAAATTGACACAAATGCTTGGAATAACATTGGGTTTCATTAGAACAAAAAAAAATACAAAAGTTCAAAAAATGTACGACAGATGGCGCTTCATCTGATCAGAATAGCAATAATTAGCATAACAAAGTAAGACAAGGCAAAGATGATGTTCTTTACAGGAAATGCTCAATATGTCGACCATCATTCCTCAATAATAGCTGTAGTCGAGGAACAATGTTGTGAACAGCACTGTAAAGCATGTCCGGAGTTATGGTGAGGCATTGGCGTCGGATGTTGTCTTTCAGCATCCCTAGAGATGTCGGTCGATCACGATACACTTGCGACTTCAGGTAACCCCAAAGCCAATAATCGCACGGGAGGCCAAGCATGACGAAAGTGGCAGCTGAGCACACGATCATCACCAAACGACGCGCACAAGAGATCTTTCACGCGTCTAGCAATATGGGGTGGAGCGCCATCCTGCGTAAACATCGTACGTTCCAGCAGGTGTTTATCAGCCAGGCTGGGGATGATGCGATTCTGTAACATATCGGCGTACCTGTCACCCGTCACGGTAGCAGTTACAAGACCTGAACCACGCGTTACCTCGAAGAAAAAAGGCCCGATAACGGTAGACGTGGTAAATCCAACCCATACCGTGACTTTCTCGTCGTGCAATGCAGTTTTCACGACAGTTCTAGGATTTTCATTAGCCCAAATTCTGCAGTTGTGTGCGTTGACAGACACTCAGAGCTTGAAACGAGCTTCGTCGGTCCACAACGCGTTACTCAACCAATCGTCATCTTCCGCCATCTTTTGAAACGCCCACACCGCAAATGTCCTCCGCTTCACTAAATAGCCAGGTAACAGTTTATGATGCCGATGAATTTTGTACGGATAGCATTGGAGGGTACGCCTAACTGCCAACCAAAGAGTAGTGTATGGAATGCCGGTGCGCCGTACGAGTGCACGAGAGCTGACTTCCCCGTGCATAGACGAATCCGCTACAGTCTCCATTTCTTCCTGAACTGTTTCAGCGGCGTTACGCCTTGTGCTCGGTAGGCCACTACGGGGTCTATCGTCTAAACAAACCGTGGCTTCGAACTTCGAAATCATTCTCGCCACAGCTGCATTAGTCAACGGATCTTTACTCGTTCGAATCCCCTTCCTATGACGATAGGATCGTAACGCTGAATTAGCACATTCCCCATTCTGATAATACAGCTTCACTAAAAGCGCCTTTTCAGGTAACGTCAACATGCTGCGACTGCTGGCGCATCTGATTCTCTCTCTCATTACAGTTCCTCCTATACACGATTGTCATGCGCAGTCCACTGACGTTTCGCTGTCCAGTGCCATCTGTCAGACATTTTGGGAACTTTGTTTTTTTTTCTAATAAAACCCCATGTCATTCCCAGCATATGTGTCAATTTTTACCTCTCTTTCTACCTTATTCCGTGGTTTATTAAGTTTTCAAATTTGTACTGACTTCTTGATCACCCGGTACGTCTCACGAGGACTTCGCGCCGCGACGAGGCACGCGAAACTGTGGCCGACAGCCTTCACCGACCATTTGGCATACATCTGCTTTGGCGCAATCCGTCGACAGCTCACATACCGCAGCCGTGGTCCATGGACGTTGAACATTTCCTATTTGTACTACTAGGAAGATCGCTGCTAGATGGGACCGCTGCCTCCGGAGATTGCATACTCATCCTTCCACCTTACATTGGTGGCTCGACCGCCCCAAAACGGCCCTCCGACGGATACTCATGGGATGTGGCCGTGACAGAGCGTGCTGGCGTCGGGCGACGTCGGAGTTTTGTTCCACTGCACTGAGAGAACTCATGACCCAGCCGCCATCACGCGAACGGCAGACAGCGGCTAATCGTCTCAAAACTCGGCTACTCCGTCTCACCGCAGGACAGCCTGATGGAGGTGTCAGGGAATGGGTGCAGGACACCATCCCCACCGAAATGGCATCCGTATATCACGTTATCAGAGAGACACGCCACCGCAAGCGCCACCTTATAACATCAGTGGAGACAGTAGAGGGTGAGCTCGTCAACTCGCAGTGTGCCATTGCTGCGGCTTTCGTCCAACATTAGAGGTCGCTTTACGCCGAGGACCCACAGACTGTTGGCGAGTACGAAGACAAGCTGTGCGGTCTGGCTGACCCCCGAGTAGTGCCCCAGGACGTCGCACTGCGGACTCCCGTGATTGCTGAAGACTTAACAGCGGCCTTGGCACGCAGCGCAACCAACAAATCGCCGGGCCCAGACGGCTTACCGAACGAATTCTACCGCGCCTTCTACCCCCTGATGGGCGCTCAGTGGATTCATATGTTTCAAGACCTCCTCCGCGTCGATTTTACCGTCCCCATTGATTTCCTCGAAGGCATCATGATACCAGTTCCCATACCGAGCGGTATTCATCGATGTTACGACTATCGTCCTCTTACACTACTTGTAACACCGAAAATGCAGGATGCATGGCAGCAGCTATATATATATATATATATATATATATATATATATATATATATATATATATATAATTTAAATGTTTTCTTTTAATAAGTGAGGACATTGCTTCACTGTATGTGTACATTTAGGTAGAAGTCTGTTGACGTTTCATTGTATTAATCTGTGTTTTACTGTGAAACTTATAAGCTCTGGGAAAAAGCCAAAAGAAGTGTTATGGGCTTCGACTCGCAAAGATAATAGCAGTGCTTGTGCGTTGTAATATCTTTGGGTAGGGAGTTGTTGCAAGGAAACGTTAGCGACAGCTCGGGTCATTTGCACAAGCCCCGCCCATTTACCCCCTCCACACCTACCCCCCGCCACACTTCCCGGTACCCTACCACGGTGGTTTGGTGGCTCCGCTGTGCGAAGCCCCGGCTGCGACGTGTTATCCGGCAATATAGTCGCGACGTCGCCCACTGGAAACGTAGCACGTTGGCTTTCTATCAGCAGTGTCTCACTGACGCCCTGACTCTTCCTGCTGACAGGTACGATCAGCTCCGCATGCGCCTCAACAAACTTAAAGCGCAAATCCTTCGCTTCTCTCGGGAGAAAGCCGACGGTATGGTGGTGCGGTGTCGTTCTGCATCTCTGATTGAAGGCGAGGAGCCATCCCTTTATCACCTTGCCTCTGAACGAACTCGTGCCAAGAAGAACACCATTCTGCGCCTTAAGACAGACGATGGTGCGCGTATCACGGACAACCGTGACGTCCTCCAACACCTGACGGACCATTTCACACACCTCTTCCAGGATGTTGAGGTCGACGTCGCCGCCCAATGTGCACTTGTCAGTGGGGTGCCAACTTCTTTGGATCGTCATGACCGCGACTCTTTAACTGAGCCCCTGACACTCGCTGACCTCACATCTGTCCTCCGTACCTGTCCGGGACGCAAATCACCTGGCCCCGACGGTCTCCCTTATGAGTTCTACCAACAATTTTGGGACCTGCTCGGCGACCGTTTCTGCAAAATGTGCGAGGAGATTTTTGCTGGATGTGACTTACCCGCCGACTTTTTATCTGGACGTATTGCCCTTATTCCAAAGGTGACTGGTCACTGTCGAGCTCAAGACCTGCGTCCTATCACTGTCCTTAACACTGACTATAAGTTGGTGGCACGATGCGTGGCCTCTCGTCTCAAACAGGCGATGACTAAGGTACTTTGCCCCACTCAATCCTGTGGCGTTTCGCGTCGGAACATCTTCACCGCCGCTTCCCTGTACCGCGATGTTGTCTTCCTCACCGCTGACACTCGCACCCCGGCTGCCATTCTTTCCTTGGACTTCGCCGGTGCTTTTGACAGGGTCTCGCACCCTTACCTGCTGGGCGTTATGTCGCGGATGGGTTTTGGGGAGCGCTTCATACGCATCATCCGGCATTTCTTGGATGGGGCGAATTCCACTATCGTGGTGAACGGTTGCCGGTCGCGCCCCATTCCCATCAGACGGTCAGTTCGACAGGGGTGTCCCTTGTCGATGTATTTGTTTGCCTTAGCGCTGGACCCCTTGCTGCGTGACATAGGCCGGTTGGTCGACGGTGTCGCTCTCCCAGGCGTCACCTTCCGCTGTGCGGCCTACGCCGATGACGTTGGTGTGTTCGTTGCTAACGCCAGGGACATCGATTCCGTTCGCCGCGTTCTCGACGTTTATGAACGGGCCTCCGGTGCTCAGTTAAATCCCAACAAGACCGTGTTGCTTCCGCTAGGGCCACGATCATTGACCGTCGAACGCCCCTGGTACCGAGTTGTGGGGGAACAGCGTATATTGGGTCTTGAGGTGACTGCCTGTCCGCAGCGTATGTTAACCCTCACGTGGCGGCGGCTTCTCACACGCATCAGGGGACTTTGCGTGAGCCACGCTGATCGGCGGCTCGACCTCCATCAACGCATCCAGCTGATTAATGGTTATCTCCTCTCACGAGCATGGTATGTCGCCCAACTCCTTACGCTGCCGAAGCAGATCGGCCGAGCCATCTCACAAGCAGAATATTGGCTCTTGTGGCGGCATGCGCTGTTCAAGGTTGATGCGCTGACCTGTACACTGCCGAAGGTCGATGGCGGCCTCGGCCTCATTGACTTTTCCCGGAAATGTGCGGCCCTTCTGATTCACCGTGTCGCCGCTTTGCGCGACGCCGACCCCGGTGGGACTACAGCGGTCCTCTTCGACCGTTATCGTCCACACTCGGCGCGTGCACCGGTCTGTTTGACACATATTCCGTTCCGGCTGACGACGGTCAGAGACTATTACTTCCACCGCAGTTATGTCCTCACAGTGGCCACTGACAAGGCAAGAACGTCGAAGCGCCTTTACCAGGCACTCCGAGGCCAGCCCACGCCACATAAATTAGAGGACAGACGACCATCGGTCATCTGGCACCAAGTTTGGGCTAATATTAACAACCCAGCCCTTCCCACGGCAGTTTCGGCGCTTTGGTACCGTGTCGTCAACAATTTAATCCCCACTAACCATCGCCTGGCGGCCATCCGCCTACGGCCCTCGGCTGCTTGCGGCCGCTGTGGTGACGTCGACACCAGGGAGCATCGCCTCCTCTGCCCCCACGTCACAGAAGTGTGGGCCCTTGCACGTGTGCTCATAGCGCTGATAGGTGGGACGACACCAGCAAATGTGTCCACAGACTGGTTCATTACCCCTGATCTTCAAACACAACCCCGACCAAGACGTAACGCAATGGTGTGGCTCTTGGGCCACACCATTTTCACGATCTACGACCTTTCCCTCACCGATGCTGTCTCTTTCATGGACTACCTGTGGAGCCAGCATCGCGTGGCGGAGTCTGCTCCAAACTATACGACCACTTTTGCCCGGTTTTTGAAAGTTGCAATGATCCATGGATGTCAAACGGTGTTCCAGGTTGCCTAGGGCACCTTATCCAGGCATTGCCTGGGCTTGCCCCTGGTTCTTTGCACCAATCCTTGACTTGACTTGACTCACCTCAGATTCGCAATTGGAACAATTATTGCAAAAACTTTATTGGAAAAATAGGAATCACGCCATCAATCTTAGAAGCTTATTTCTTCGTTAATTCTCTGGGCGATGGGATTATCTCGCCAGTTTCATTTTCACCTGTGTGTGCTGCCGTCCCTGTTTTTAATTTCCTTTCATTTCTATCTTTCTTTCTTTCTTCCTTTTGGTTCTCAAATCACTATTTCTTCACACCTGCAGAGCGAGGTGTCTATCTGAGTCAAGTGTCGTCGCCCATTGCGGCATAGCAGAGTATGCCCCTCGCTTTTAATTTGGTTCCTGGCAACAAGTCTTGCTACTCAATGCACCCTGCTGTACGTGCTGCGTCGACACTCTAGGATGGCGGCAAATTTGGAGAGGACAAGGTAGGGCTGTAGGGGAGGAAGGAGCCCCCAAAAAAAAAAAAAAAAAAAAAAAAAACCAAGAGCATATCAATAAGATCTTTGGTAGTCCTCGTCTCTGCTGTGTTTTTGTTCGTCGTTTTTTGTTTTACCGCGGTTGTTCATACTAGCAGTGTTGTGCTGTTAGTACTTCTTAGCAGTTTGTGTAATACTGTCAAAATGAAACATAGATACGCACTCTCAATAAAGTTATCATACACAAGGTACCTAATCTTGACTGTTGTGGCCAACTGCTGTCAAAACTGATATCTAACAGTCATTAAAGTACGATAAGATGTGTTGGAATGACACTGGCGAAATTATGTACATATGTTTAACAATAGGCAGCTCTAAAGCTCTCAAACACTGAAGAAGAACTGAAGGTAATCTCGTGTCTGCTATAAGCAAGCAGTCATAAGAGTTCACAAGTAAAAATTCACCCATTACTCAGGCAAATTTTAATGAAGAATGTCACTGTATAATTATCTGACTGCTTGCATTACGCATTTTTACATTATCCCACTCTTTATTCTTTAGTCTTAATGAAGTAATCAGAAACAAACCAAGACATCGACTTTGCGTTGATTATGCACAACATTGACTTTAGACAATCGAGAAAATGGACAGCATCCTTGGCGATACTACCAATTAATATTTCCCAATAGAATTTCTTACACTTCGCGATGTGACGGAAATTTGCGCTCACTGCAGTTAAAAAATATCAGATTTTTTTAATATAGTGCGGATGAAAGCTCATGAAATAAAAAAGACGGGGTGGATACCTTTTTTTTTTTTTTACTTTCTTATTGATAATATTTCAACTCGCATATTAATGAGCATATTTCTATTTCTTTTCACAATGGTACTGGAAAAACTGTATTTCATACAATCTACTGATTTTCTCCCTTGTTATGACTGGCATATCTGTGATACGAACAACTTTGATGTTGGAACATGCGGCAGACCACGGGCGAAGCTTAGGATATAGATCGGTGTGGAGGGGGGTGATTGGGCGGGACTTGTGCACCGTCCGGAGCTATTGCTAACGTTACGTGTAGTTGCACAGAGCGAGCGGAGAAAGCGGGAGACGGGTTCCAGCGCTTGTAGTGTGCGGAAGTGTGGTGTTAACGCTCTCGCAGTAGAGAGTACCATTGTCGGCGGCATCATGTACACGCGCCGGCCAGATGACTAGTAGCAGGAGGAAGGACAGTGGACGGGTGGAAGAGGCTGTGTTAATTACGATTGCCCGTTCCTGTAATTAGCTGCGGCCCCACAAGATGCTAGCGTCTTCAACAACAGTTCCAGCAACAAAGATTCGTCGTCGGCTCCGAGTTTCGTCGCATGTACAGCACTAAAGTAAGACTAATCATCGGTAGAAAGTATTAACGGCTGACCCAGCAGCACAACTGAATGTGATTTGGTTAATGAACTTTATTTAAGTAATAATCAGTTAAACTCAGGACGATTGTGTCCTCATTGCCCCCAGACATTGTTACCAAGCAAGGTCCTTGTTCCCCGTTTTTCCTTATATGCTAACCGAAGTTTGAGGATCTATCACTGGAAAACTTCCAAAACTAAAGAAAATGCACAAATTAAGAGTGTGGAAATTTTATTTATTTTACATATAGCCTGGAGCACATGGCTGTTTGGATTGGTAAGTGAAGTATTTAATTCTGTTCAAGTCAGTAAATAAGGCTCAGTTGTTCAGACAATAATATGAATCCAATTTGCAAATTAAGTAACTACAAAGTAACAAGTGCTTGCCTTTCTCTAAATTTCTTTGATGACGTTATGTTGAGGTCACTGAACGTCATTGTTCACGTAACGAAGTCCAGTAGTAACATGGATACTTTCAAATAATTACTCGATTGCCTTTTTCAAAATGTAATGACAAACTTATCGTAAAAGTGACTTCTCGGTTCTCTTTGTCATTACACGCTCACTTAAAATTAGTTTCAAAAAACGTGACAACCTTCAGTTGCCACCTCAGTGTTTAATAATGAATGTTTTTCTTTCCCATTATCTTGTACAGAATTTCTGATATAAATCGCCCTAGTGGTCTGACGACCGCAATTAATTACTTCTTCGGGAAAGATATCCTTCTCCAGCTATAAAAATTCCATTAGGTATACACGCAATCCATGGTCATATTTTATATCGCAAGCAGGATAGACCGATTAGAAAGATGGAGGTTACATACTTAACGCGGATTATAAACTTTTCGCCCGCAATCTCCGCACCCACCTTCAGACCACCATCGGACACATGGTCCATCCTGACCAGACATGTTTAGGAGGAGACAACAACATCCACAGGGCACTTTGCGCCTACCGTGACGTCACGGCGCTGACGGCGGCCTGCCGCCTGCGAGGTGCTCTTGTCGCCGTCGATTTTGATAGCGCCTTTGATCGTATCGGCCACACTTTCCTTCGCGCCGTGCTCGAACGCATGTGCCTCTCGCAGGCGTCAGCAAGGGTGATCTTACGCTGAATCCACGGGGCGCGCTCCCTGATAATGATCAACGGACACCAGACTTAACACATCACTTGGACGGTCGGTGCGACAGGGATGTTCTTTATCAGGAATCTTATTCGCGGAGGTCCTCGAACCCACACTGCACGGTCTTCGCCGACTGGAAGGCAGCAGCATTCCAGACGTGACCTTCCGATGTGCTGCCTTCGCAGACGACGTGGTGCTCTTGGTGCGGTCGAGCGAAGAAATCCACGTAACGCTTCAGAGGTTGTCCCGCTACGGCACGCTATCGGGCAGCGTTGTGAACATGCGCAAGACGACATACACGGATGTCGGGAGAGGCCTTCTACACCCGACAGCGATCCCCTTTCAAAAGGTTGCCTCACTGAACGCATGGGGGATACAATTCTCCAGTACAGTTCGCCGAATTGCCACAGCCACATAGCACCGGGTACTACAAAGGACACGGGCGGTGCTCTGTGTTAGCAGATACCGCAAAATGGATATGATTCTCAGAACGCGTTGTGTCAACACTTACCTAGCGTCCAAACTTAGCAATCCGCTGTGTTTACTCTTTTCAGTGGTTCTACGGCCCTGTGGCCTCCAGTCTACTTCGCAACAGCTGGTAAGCGTAACCTACTGTCAACAGGCCGCGCCTGGCGTAACGTGTACGCTCAGAAATATTGCACCGAATTTAAATTTTTCCTATCTTAAACGGTGGTGCTGCTACAGTAGATTTATTTCGAGCGCTGGACAAAATTACGTAGTGGAACGCTCTCTATGTGGGCAATAAATTGACGACAATAGGAACGTGAGAAGAACGTTGTGCGTTATGTTATGGACGCACATAAAAACAGAATTTTAACGTGTATCAGCAGCGAGAATATGGCTCGTTCCTCTGAATGCGCTTGTGCATTCATATGGATTAATTTTACGTTCGGCAGTCTTGACACTTTTAAATATACTTGAGAAACGCTGTGATGTATTATTTGTAGTATAGCGCCAGTGTTGGTTGTTTTAGCAGAGTGTAATATATAAAAAAAATGGTTCAAATGGCTCTGAGCACTATGGGACTTAACTTCTGAGGTCATCAGTCCCCTAGAACTTAGAACTACTTAAACCTAACTAACCTAAGGACATCATACACATCCATGTCCTAGGCAGGATTCGAACCTGCGCCGTTGCGGTCGCGCGGTTCCAGACTGAAGCGCCTAGAACCACGTGGCCACACTGGCCGGCTGTAATATAGCATTTTGTGGAACAAGATTCTCTGGAATTCCACTATAATTATCTCTGAGCTCTAGTAAAACAAAACTCTATTGATAGTGGTCGTACTTAAATTTATCTGACTGGTGTATAATCTTTTTTGCTGTCATTTTCCATAGAAGGTCATATATAGCAGTTATTATAGTGCTCGCCTTTTTTCATGAAAGTCACCGGGATTTAGATACTGATTGTCAGCCACTGTGTCCTTCTGCTAATCCTAGGAGTGTTTTAGTTGGAAAAATGTCGAAAGTCGTTATCAGTAACTCCAGGTGCCGTCAATCTTTACTGTCCTACATCAAATAAGTATCGAAATCCGCCGCGCTGGATAGCCGCGCTTTCTGACGCGGGTTGTCACGATTCGCGCGGCTGCTCCTGTCAGAAGTTCGAGTCCACCCTCGAAAATGGTTCAAATGGCTCTGAGCACTATGGGACTCAACTGCTGTGGTCATAAGTCCCCTAGAACTACTTAAACCTAACTAACCTAAGGACAGCACACAACACCCAGCCATCACGAGGCAGAGAAAATCCCTGACCCCGCCGGGAATCGAACCCGGGAACCCGGGCGTGGGAAGCGAGAACGCTACCGCACGACCACGAGATGCGGGCAGTCCACCCTCGGACATGGGTGTGTGTGTTGTCCTTAAAGTTACGCTAAGTTAGGCTAAGTTACTGTGTAAGCTTAGGGACCGATAAGCTCAGCAATTTGGTCTCATAGGATCTTACCACATATTTCCAAATTACCGAAATCCTCTAAGATTTTGGCGACTTTGCACCTATTACCACTGTCTGACTCATATCCTCTCTAACAGTTAAATTATGTGTAGAACATTTCCTGTTGGTGCCAGTATACTGACAAAGCCAGTATGTTCTATGATCACAACTCCATCACTGAAGTACATCACTTGAAGAGCTATTTTATACTGTACTGGTTCACTTCTGGCTTGGCGCCTCATTCCATCCATTTTCCCTCTTGTGATGTCTACAGCAATTTGATATTAACCTGTATCCACCTAGATATATCTCTTTAATTGCTGTGACTTTCTGAAGGTGTTGTGTTATCCTAGCCAAGCACACCTGAAGAAATATCTTTTGACTTTTCAGTTTGCTTTCGCGATACAAGTACTTCACATTAAATAGTATTGTTTTCTGTAGCCGAAAATACCATTTTTTTAAATTTTTGTTGTATCCAGTCACCGTATTTTACCTTGTCGCTTAACTGCTGCTTGTTCTGTTGATAGCTCTGCAAATATTTGCCGCGTCTCATTCCATCCATTTTCCCTCTTGTGATGTCTACAGCAATTTGATATTAACGTGTATCCACCTAGATATATCTCTTTAATTGCTGTGACTTTCTGAAGGTGTTGTGTTATCCTAGCCAAGCACACCTGAAGAAATATCTTTTGACTTTTCAGTTTGCTTTCGCGATACAAGTACTTCACATTAAATAGTATTGTTTTCTGTAGCCGAAAATACCATTTTTTTAAATTTTTGTTGTATCCAGTCACCGTATTTTACCTTGTCGCTTAACTGCTGCTTGTTCTGTTGATAGCTCTGCAAATATTTGCCATTTATTGAACTTATTGCAAATCACTGGGATTAGCTGTCAGAGGTCTGTCATGCAGACAGCCTCTGACCATTGGGAATCCAAGTAATCTCTTAAAGCATTGAGATATAAGCTACGTCGCATGTTGTGTGACAGTGTGAGGTGCCATTCATCAGTCACGTACATAAATGACAGGCATAACTGGTTGAATTCCGAGGCTTTAAGACCTGTCGTGTTATTCAAAGATTGGCACAAACTTCACCTTAATGAAAGAAGGATTCTCAGCGGTGTTCCTGATATCATCCAAAGATATAATGTTACGCTCTAAAAACTTGCCTTTGTCCACATTAATGAGTACATATTCTTCTTTACGAATATCCCTCGTACATTCCTCATATCACGAGATACATAGCTGAGTCCTACGCTTGACTTAATACTAGTTGCTCTAAAGTGCTGACTAACCAGGAAGTTCTCCATTAATTCCGACATTTCATACCATCAAAAATTGCCTCTCAGAAGTATCCTCTCAGCCTATTTTTCGCTCTTCAGTTAACCAAAGTTGCACTTTTCCTTACTTGTCCGACTCTATCTGAGCTCTTTGGGTTGTCTGGAGGCGGTTTCCACAGTCTGCAAAGCTCTAAAGCGATTGGAAAGTTGTAGAAGAAATCTGGCTGACTTGTAGCGTCTCTGAACGTTGTTACCGGGTTTGTTAAGTTTGACCGCACTAAATTGATTTGCCCCATTCAAAACCTTAGTGACGATAACTCTAGTGCCAAGTGCTCCAGTTCAGCTTATGCTTGCCAGGTTATCTCTGATGTATTTCCTACCAAGTAGGTTATTTAAGAGGCTCCTACTGACACTATAGATCATTTTTCACTTTACTCTAGTTCAATGTGTGTAGAAAGTTTTAAAAATTTGCTATGGAATGAAAAGCACAAGTAAATAGGCTTTAAGATGTTTTATTTCAAGCCAAACCAGACTGATTTTTTACAGTCCCTTCACAGCGCGGTTTCAAGTAGCTGTGGTGTTAACAGAATAATCGGAGGGTAATTAGGGTCAGGGTGTTCACAATGAAGAAAGTAATCACGCAGAGTTGAATCTATGCCTGTGGGCAGCTGTCTCTTGTCCGCCTTCTTCTTCAGATGCAGAAATCTTCTCACTGCCTCACGAACAGGTACGAGTCTTCCCTTCATTCGAATGATGAACCCTGGTCTCTCTGCCAATCCATGGTTCCTCCGGTAATCCCTCTTCTTTCGATACAGGTCGACTAGACTCTCCACTAAAAGCCCAGTCCAAGTTGTAGCTGCCGGTTTCTCCTGCGAATGACAAAAAGAATTATTTTTATTATGCTGCTTGCTTGAGCAAGCTACTTCTAGCACTTAAGGTATGACAGTCTACATACAATCTCTAACAATGAGATGACTATGAGTTTTGCAAGTAATGGAAAAAATTAGATTTATAATTGAATCTTCATATTAACAATATCACCTCTCCATAAACATTCCGTTCAAGGAATTAACACAAGCGTTCATAATTATATATATGCCCATTATTTTTTAGATCAATCTGATGACAATCTTTTTTCTTTACCACCTATTCTGAAACAATGTATTGTGTTTGGCTTCAGGATTACCTTATCATTCCTCCTCATCATATCATAGTGTTTTACAGAGTTTGGATGTGGGTGTCGATTTAAATTAATTCTAGATTTACATCCATTACAAGAGTCCGATGCAGAAAAATTAGAAAAAGAAATCTAAGTTTCGATTGATAATGTTATGCTGTGCGTTTAACAACTACACGGGTAACTTACCATTGCTTGTATCTCAGCTCTTAGATGTTCCATCGCAGTCTGCACTTCCTGCGACGGTGGCTCTCGGATAATCTTCCGTCTGCGCGGTCTGTTGGCGAAGATCTGCAGCCGACTGGGTGGAACTGGAACTCCAGGAGGATAGTAAGAGCCAGAGACTTCCTCCTCTTCATCTCCAACGTCAGGCAAGTCAAAATGCACAATTCTCGGTCTCGGACCAAACTGTGAAGAGAAAAATTTATGTCATTAAATATGTCTGCGTAACATTACTGCAATTCATTTCCTTGTTCTTAGAACCATCTGAGAGTAATTATTATACAATGTTGCTCCTGCTGCTTACATGAATTGGCTGAATCTCTGGCTTATCAGCAGCGGCCTCTTCGCTGTCGGTGGTGGTGGACTCCACCTCCTTCTCATTCGGCTTTGGTCGAGGTGGCCGAAGGCGGCGCAGAGGCGCAGGTGTTGGCGGCTCGTCGACCAGCCTGGGACACCCCTGGCTGGCAGCTGGCGAGCCGAACAGCGACTTCACTCGCGAAAACATCTGGAAACGTAAAAGAAACAGTCTTTAGTAACCACAGTGTCACCTGATACGAAAATAGTCACGTGAAATCTGGCTTCAAGGAGAATTTCCCTAAACAAAGAATTCAGTTTCATGTAATACTTTGCACCATATGTAACACTCGCCAGAGCTTATCACAACCATAAAAGTGCTGTATTGTAGACTGAAACACCTATGAAACTGAACAAAAAACCTGATTGATCATAATTCCTTTTTTTGCAGCACCCAAACAATTGTTGAGAATAATGGAGTCACTTAGTAAGTTAAAGGTACACTAAAACGTTAATGATAGGCAGTGTGCACTGTACATTTGATTATGTATTGTAAAACCTTACTAACGAGTCAAATCAAATTAATCTGCAAAAATTCTGAAGAATGTTGGAGAGTTGATAAATTTGGTAATCATGATTATCGCCTTTTGGCTAACTGAAATACTTGATCAACATTAGTTCATTCTGCGTGTGCAAACTATTTATGTAAACCTCATGATGTTACGAGTACAAATCGTTTTCCACATTATCAGTAAATTGCATTCCCAATCCCAGGCCAAATTTCTGGGCTATGAGCAGTGCAATGCAACCATTCAACAAATAGAGAAGTTTATCAAAAATGCAGAATGTAGGGCAGAAGATACTAATTTAGGAATAATCTCACCTACTGATACTGAACCGTTGATAATGTTAATCGCTTTTGTTGCTTAGTAATTGTTATTACTCACCAGTCACGTCAGCAGAGCATTTGATTTAGTTGTTTACATCTACATCTTCATGTACATAGTTACTCTGCAATTAACACTTAAGTGCCACGAATTCCTTTCCTGTGCTAACCTCTTCATCTCAGAGTAGCACTTGCAACCTACGTCCTCAATTTTTCGTACTACTTCTCTACCGTTCCACTCTCGAATGGCGCGTGGTAAAAAGGAACACATCAGTCTTACCGTTAGAGCTCTGACTACTCTTATTTTATTATGATGATCATTTCTCCTTACGTAGGTGTGTGTCAACAAAATATTCACGCATTCGGAAGAGAAATTTGGTGATTGAAATTTCGTAAATAGAACTCGACGCAAAGAAAACCGCCTTTGTTTCAGTGACTGCCACCCCAACTCGCGTATCACATCAGTGACACTCTCACCCCTATTGCGCGATAACACGAAACGAGCAGCCCTTCTTTGCACTTTTTCGATGTCCTCCGTTTAATGGTTGAAATGGATTTCTGTACGTTAAAAGTAATAATATCTCAATGTAGTACTTCCGAAAGTGACGAGGCACTGTAACCTTTTCCCTTAACTCATCTACTCATCCAGCACATCGAAGAAAACCAGTCCACTGCTGAGATCCACATACAACAACATTAAATTACTAAGTATGCGAATAACAAATATTTAAAAAAAATATCAAGACTAAAAAGCACATATACAAATAACGCTTTAGAGGTATGTCTGGAAACGCTTTTATAAAAACGGAGTAGCACTTACTGTTCAGTTAAATAATGCTTTAGAATACCTGAAGCAAGATGGACATTATAGTCAGAGTCATCAGATCAAGTGTTCGTGTACGACCATTACTAAAATAGAGCTAGATTTCTCGTTCATTAACGGCGTCATTGCATCCCACATGAACACAGCCTAATTGTTTGTGTAATAGATCTGAAGTTTCTTCTGCATAGTCACTGACACGTATATGAGTCGCCCCAGTTCTGTCCCTTCGTCACTACCCCCCCCCCCCCCACCCCTCCAAAACACACCACCTACGCCTTGTCCGCAAACAGATCACAGGTAGGGTCTTGTTTCAAAAGCTTCTAATTGTTTTATTTCTGTCTTCCTTACTGTTCTTTTTTTCTTCCACATTCATAGAAAGTTATACTTTAGATAGAGCCTTTCATAAATCTTATTCAGACATCTGTAGTGGCAATGAAAAACTATGCATCAGAGCTTTGCTGCTTCTGAACGGTTGTAGCACTTCCTCAGTGACGATTATATACCAATCTTCATCGCATAAACTGTGTAGTCGTTATTGCAGTGCCTAAGAAAAAAAAATCACTCCATTAAAACATTTTCAAAATCCTTCCATCAATGTACGAAATGATGATACACAGAACATTATTTCACAACTGAAGTTAAAGTTTCTAGGTGAGCAGGACTTCTACAGATACAAACCACCTGTCGAAATTACTGACCTGCCTACACATCATAACATACTTTGTCGTCTTTTGCCGCACATACAGTGACGATTTTTCGTAGTTCATCAATATCAGCTATGTTCTGTTTTGGACATAGCAAATTTCACATGCGCTTTCGGCTTCTGGCAATTATAATTCGTCGATACCAAAAATTTATCGTGTCTTGCCAGTATAGCCTTTGTTATTAGCAGAAACTCGAACCGCAGACGTAAATTTAATCTGAAACCCTATTTTCTGATGGGCCACAGAAGAAATTTCTAACAGAAGTTAACAATTTTGCTTTCCACTTTTGCATTATTCACCGAGTTACGTTATAGTCTGTCAATTTTATAAATCCTCCTAAACTGTTTTGAGTTGCGATGGTACTAGAAGTATTGACACATACGAGAATGAAATAGTATTTTATTGCTATTTATAGAGAGGTAACGATTACTAAGCGACTTGGAAGTGAAGTTATTAACCTGGATGTCGCTTGTAGGTACTCATACATTTTCAAACTGCTAAATTAGTTTTATGTAATTACGTAAAACGTTACTGAATTTTCGTAAACCAATAGTCAGTAGTAGTGACTGCTACTTGATGTCTTCATTCACACGCTGAACACGGAAAAGAATTAGTATTTGACTTGAGATGACGAGTTTCCGATATTTGTAGAAAGTAAGTTATGATTATGGGTATCTATTATACGTCAAGTTCAAAATCAGATATTTTCTGTGAATCACATTTTTGGAAATCGCAGGCTAAGCGCTGAAATGTAGAGACAGCTGGCTTTAATTTGCTATAGGAATAAGTTTTGGAGGAAAACTCAGTAGAACAACCACATATTCCGCGGAAGATCTTTCAAAAAATAATTAGAATGATGTTTTTCTGTCATCATGAGATGCACAAATAGAAAACGTATGTCTGTGTACATAGGACCTAATTTCGATTGAGGCACGTGCTGCATTCAGCCAGAAGACGACAAACTGAAACTACAATTACGTGGCAAGCGCTTTGGAAATAGCAAATGAATTTATGCTCCTCTCGGCTTGCAGCATTATAGCAATATGCGAACGTAGATAAAACACAAAATATTTGTCTTCCAGTATTGATCCGCTGTCTGCAACTGCAGAATAGTTTAAAAGTCGGTGATCACCTACCTCCTCACTTCTTCTCAACTTCCTCTCACAGCCCGAAGGATGCGAAATAGACTTCCTAGAAAGCGCTCTTTGAAATCGACTCTTTCTTCGGAAGTTTTGTCAATGAGACTGATGCTACGCAACGGTTCGGTTGGTTTTGTGCCCGAACTCATTGTTGACACTGACAGTGAAGACACGTATTTGTTTCTTCGTTGACAACAGCAATCTGTGTAAAATCAGCTGAAGAGAATGATGATAATCAAGATCCAATCTGTGACGCAATCACTCGGACGCGATGTAATGGGAGGGAATGCCACGGGCGCACATTGTCTCGTTACAATCGCGTATACTTTACGTGTTTCGCGCCTTTAAGGAGCAAATCATTTTGGATTTGCAGAAAAACGATTGAATCCAATCATGTCTCTCCTTGTTGCGATAGTGTATTCTCTTTAATCACATTTCCGATAGGTGGACCATCTAGAGATAAATCCTTCCTGATAGTGTATCGAACGAGAAAGTATACAACTAACAAATCCCAATAGCAAGAGACAGATCGCCACTGGACTGAAATTTATGAATAGCGTACGCCAGCTACATATCTCCATCGATATATGTTCCACGGCTTTCGTGAAGATGATTTGGGTTTCGCGTGTTCGCTGTTTACCGAATCAATGTAGGTTTTCAGGAAATACGTCAATCTGTGCAAGATTCCCTATTAATATTCTGAATTGCTTCCTAGCAATGTAATTATACAGTTTAGCAAAATTTCATTCTGATGAAGACAACCCTAGCAGCTGCCGAAACCTAGGTCAATATACCAATCAATTATGTGCAACCGGATGACTGTATATTCCTATGTTGAAACTAGTGTACTGTTGCAGAGTAACAGTCATGCTCAAAACTGTAATACCCGAAAGAATTTCAGCTGAGAATATTTACTCAGACCGTATAATAATGACAGAGTGTCAGCCATATTGGATAGTGGTTTTGTGGCTCACTTGTGCTGCTATTCTTGTGGAGGAGTCTTTTCTGTGCTTGTGTCCTATAATTTGGTACAGTTTCTTATCCGTGGGATCATGCTGCATATTATGGGTAAAAGAGGTGTTGGCCCGATATTCGGTATAGAATCCATAGGTATTCCATAAAGCCTGGAGCTTTGTTTCTCATTAACGATCTCAGCTGTTTCTCAACGCTATTGATAAACCTTTTTAGTTGTACTAGAATTGAACTGGATCAACATTGCCCACCTTTGCTTTGTAAACGGCTGTTTGGAAACGGAGATAACCATTTCTGCTTTAAGTCTGCTAAACTTAACATCAGTCCCTGCCTCGTCCATTAGAGCCTAGACACCAACTTTCGCGAAACTGACAGCCTTCCTATACGATTGAAAGTTTGTCAGTTTTTCTGAGAGATTTTTCAGCAATATTCTTCAACGGCACTTGTTGAAGGCCTCCTATGCTCTTGACTGCCAAACTCGTTTCAAAGATGTTCAAATGTGTGTGAAATCTTATGGGACTACACTGCTAAGGTCATCCGTCCATAAGCTTACACACTACGTAACCTAAATTATCCTAAGGACAACACACACACCCATGCCCGAGGGAGGACTCTAACCTCCACCGGGACCAGCCGCACAGTCCATGACTGCAGCGCCTGAGACCGCCAAACTCGTGTCATTCGACATATGTCTATATCTCTATACTGTGTTTTGCATTTACTATTGAGTACTATCTGTTCCTTTAGAAGTGTCTGTATAGTGATCATATACCATCAAGTGTCTGTGATGCCATGAACACCTCTAATAGAAACATTTTTAACGAGCGCACGGTTAACTGATCATTCATACTTGAGCCATAGTAGGCATACCTCAACATGATCCTGTTCTGAGCTAAGTGTTTCAAGTTCCTCTTTGGGATATGATGCTACTGATTCTTATCCCGTGTAATGAACCTATAACAATTTCTATTTCTTCTGGTCTACGTCTCCTTCCCTGCCACAAATTCCAACACATACCCCGGCCTATTGCAGTTCCTCTGCGAAATTCTCTTGAGTATTTCCAAGAGTCCCCAATATTGGAACAGCAGCTAAGCAAAGAGAGAAGTGGGGTTAAGCCGGCCTGTACCTCAGGCATAGGTGATCAAATGCAGCTGATGTTCCTAAAATATACGGAGTCTCGCCTTTATCTATGTTAACTATGTAGGCTGAAGCAATGAAATAAAATTTGTAGCACCGCCGCGTTTCGAACGTAGATTTCATACTTTATAGACAGACGCCTTTGTCGTTACCACACTGGGTTTGCAGCTGCAAAAGCTGCTTGGGTTATACTTATACATATCTAACAACTTGATCATCACTTTCATATCCTACACTGAAGCGCCGAAAAAACTTGTATAGAACTGCGTATACAGATATGCAAACAGTCAAAATACGGCGTTACGGTCGGCAACACCTATATAAGACAAGTGTCTGCAACAGTTGTTAGATCGGTTACTCCTGCTACAATTGTGGGCTATCAAGATTTAAGTCAGTTAGAACGTGGTGTTATAGTCGGCGCACGGTCGATTGGACACGGCATCTCCGAGGTAGCGCTAAAGTGGGGAATTTGCCGTACGTCTATGTCACGAGTGTACAGTGAATAGCAGGAATCCGGTAAAACATCAAATCTCCGACATCGCTGCGGCTGGACAAAATCCTGCAAGAACGGGACAAACGACGACTTGAAGAGAATCGTTCAACGTGATAGAAGTGCAACTTGTAACACTACCGCCCTGCTCGGACGTACGTTAGCTCTATAAAGCCTGTACTGCAATAAGTTCACGGGCTTCACCTAATAAACAAGGATTTTAGTACATTAGTTGACCGCGTGTACCTAATAGAAGCAAGATCGGACTTATAGTCAGTCAATAACTACAGTGATGCATCAAGCAAATGTAAAGTATAATTACTCTTTCGCATGGACAAGAAGTACACACAGTAGATGCTACCTATAATTAATAATTCGGTCGCCAGCCTACTTAGGCAATGAGTGAGTTTTCCCTTGTACAAGTGGGTGCTTGTACAAGCATAGTAACACGTAGTAATGATGCGTTATATGGCAAAGTTTGGAACCAGAAAAATCCACTGAACTAAAGTTTTCTCTTTTTTGTACTAATTTGGACGAGCTAAATTTATACAACACCACACAGCAATGATTACTACAAACTGCATTTTGTATATTGATCAGACTGAAATCGGGCATAGATTGCCCTAGCATTGACAATCTTGAAAACACACACACAATGTCACTATTAAGGATGGAAAAACATTAAAACTGTTATGGTCGTTAAACTGAAACTATTAAGTACTGAAGGCAAATTAACCCTCAACATTATCAATCTATGAATAACTACTCTTTTGTCTTACTTCTAAATAATTTAACTGTCATTATTTCTGTCTCAAATTAATAAAATAATATCGCTAACTCAATCCAAAAAAAACTCTCTTTCAATTTAGTCATACTTTTGTTCTTTACCAACATTTGCAATAACACACTGAACTTTAGACTTCTTTATTGCATCGATTAATCTGCTGATAATTTTCGTTAACACTAACATTAAACTTTCAGTTCAGGATACTCGGGTTGCACAATACGAGGTAACGATCCTGTCTAGGTCAGTGATCAGGATAAGTCACGACTAAGGCAATTCTGGTAAAAGTCACGTTATTATTGAACAGTTAGAAACATTTTCGACACTGGTCCACACAGATACACTTCTAAAGATGAAATAAATGTTTGACCTGTGCAAGTCGGGGCGACGGATGGTGGGCAGCGAGATAGCGGGCAGCACAGCACACATACAAGCACGGCTAAGGCTCACACAACATCGGCACTTTCCATCTTGTTAGCGTCGTAACCTTTCCAATTTTGTGCCTCAGAATATAGCCATGCCAAGTAGTCGTCGGAATCGGTTCATCAGAGGCTCAATGGAATCCACTTTTCCTGGGTAGCCTCCTCGGTACAGTACGTGTTCCTCTGACCGATTCCCAACTCCGACTGTTTCTCGCCTCCGACTGTAATACTGTGCCCGTTGTGCCGAACCGCGCCAGTGTGCGTTTTCCCGCCTCGCCTGCCTCCACCTTTTCCCGCTCCCCTACAGGTAGGGTATTCACCACAGGTTTTCTACTACACATATCCTAATGCATTACCTACGTATGGACCAAGTGTATAAATTACAATTTTCACATCTTACAATCGTTTTAACATTAAATACACTTTCCTTTGATTACCACATTATTTGAAATCTAACATAAATAATAATATTCATTTCAAAAGTTGCTCACAGTCTCTTTAACATAACGATACGAACCGAAAAAAAAATTCAAACCATTGCTTACATTAATTTATCTAAATTCATAAAGAAAAAAAATTATTATATGTACAGTTGTCGTTACAAACTCTTCCGCAAATTGAAGCAGATTACAGTGCTAGGCCATCAGCAAGTGTCAGCGTGCGAACCATTCATCGAAACATCATCGATATGGGCTTTCGGAGCTGAAGGCCCACTCGTGCACCATTGGTGACTGCATGACACAAAGCTTTACGCCTCGCCTGGGGCCATCAGCGCTGACATTGGACTGTTCAAAATGGAAATGCCGTGTGGCTAGGGCCACCCGTCGGTTAAACTATTGGATTGCTGATGACTGGAAACATGTTGCCTGTTCGGATGACTGTCGTTTCAAATTACATCGATCGGATGGACGTGTACGGGTATGGAGAAACCTTCATGAATCCATGGACCCTGCATGTCAGCAAGGGACTGTTCAAGCTGGTGGAGACTCTGCAATGATGTGGAGCGTATGGAGCTGGAGTGGTCTGGGACCCCTGATAAGTCCACATATGACAGACGGGAGAGACGTACGTAACCATCCTCTCTGATCAACTGCATCTATTCATGTCCATTGTGCATTCCGACGGACTTGGACAATTCCGGAAGGACAATGCGACACCCCAGACGTCCATAATTGCTACAGAGTGGCTCCAGGAACACTCTTCCTAGTTTAAACACTTCCGCTGGAGACCAAAATCCCCAGGCATGATCATTATTGAGCATATTTAGGATGCCTTGCAATGTGCTGTTCAGAGGAGATCTCCCTCCGCTCGCACTCTTACGGATTTATAGAAAGTCCTGCATGATTCATGGTGTCAATTCCCTCCAGCACTACTTTGGACATTAGTCGTGTCCATGCAACGTCATGTTGCGGCCACACTCTTCCTAGTTTAAACACTTCCGCTGGAGACCAAAATCCCCAGACATGATCATTATTGAGCATATTTAGGATGCCTTGCAATGTGCTGTTCAGAGGAGATCTCCCTCCGCTCGTACTCTTACGGATTTATAGAAAGTCCTGCATGATTCATGGTGTCAATTCCCTCCAGCACTACTTTGGACATTAGTCGTGTCCATGCAACGTCATGTTGCGGCCACACTCTTCCTAGTTTAAACACTTCCGCTGGAGACCAAAATCCCCAGACATGATCATTATTGAGCATATTTAGGATGCCTTGCAATGTGCTGTTCAGAGGAGATCTCCCTCCGCTCGTACTCTTACGGATTTATAGAAAGTCCTGCATGATTCATGGTGTCAATTCCCTCCAGCACTACTTTGGACATTAGTCGTGTCCATGCAACGTCATGTTGCGGCCACACTCTTCCTAGTTTAAACACTTCCGCTGGAGACCAAAATCCCCAGACATGATCATTATTGAGCATATTTAGGATGCCTTGCAATGTGCTGTTCAGAGGAGATCTCCCTCCGCTCGCACTCTTACGGATTTATAGAAAGTCCTGCATGATTCATGGTGTCAATTCCCTCCAGCACTACTTTGGACATTAGTCGTGTCCATGCAACGTCATGTTGCGGCCACACTCTTCCTAGTTTAAACACTTCCGCTGGAGACCAAAATCCCCAGACATGATCATTATTGAGCATATTTAGGATGCCTTGCAATGTGCTGTTCAGAGGAGATCTCCCTCCGCTCGCACTCTTACGGATTTATAGAAAGTCCTGCATGATTCATGGTGTCAATTCCCTCCAGCACTACTTTGGACATTAGTCGTGTCCATGCCACGTCATGTTGCGGCCCTTCTGCGTGCTCGCGGGGACCCTACAGGATATTAGGCAGGTGTACCAGTTTCTTTGGCTCTACGGTGTGTAAAGATATTGTCTCAGGAATATCAACTGCATATGATAAATAGGCCACCTAAGTATGAAGTACAGGCAGTATTAACGCAATTTCCCTAATTGCTAAGTGCTATTCCATTGCCGGAGAGCCTCAACAACACTGAAGCGAACTTACAATGTGATTAGCAGTAGACTGAGGCATGAGTCGCAATCTGCATCGGGCAGAAAGACGTACAAAGGTAATCGTGAAAACGTGGCAGCTGCATTGACACTATTCTATAATAGATTCTACGCCAGAAGCTGGTTCAAATGTGGAAATCAAAGCTTCGGCCTACAACAGTATTGTAGATAACGGTGAGACTCATATACATCATCTGTGTACGATTGATATCTCGTAAATCTTGACCAGACTATACAATTCGCTGCCCAAGGTCTTGAGTCTTATCAACAAGAGAATTTCAAGTTTGAGGTTACTCTTGACACAATAACCCAGCCGACTGAGGTAAGGTAATCTTGGAGGTCAATCTATAGAATCCTCACAGTTTATCCAGTCCTTCATGAAGCATATACCACAACCTCCAGCTCTTAATAGTAGGCGAAATTTAAGCCGACTTACACAGCAACATTCCCTTCTGAAGTCAGTGGCGGATCTCAATCAAACATACGCAGATATCTCGTCAACGACTTGTTGGCGGACCCATTCATACTGCAGATTTCTTGTTTCTATTATTGTATACTTCCCTCAGTTTTTGTTATTAATTACAAACAACGTCAGCACCTCTTAATACGCAGTAGGTCCCAACTCCTGCTGAAAAGCTTCCCTTAGCCCCTGAGCTATTTTAACAGTTAATAAGAACTGTTTGTGCTTTTACATCTTGTATAAACACTGTCTTGAGATTAGAGCACCAAATTGTTGAGTTATTTACGTATTCACAATATTTTAGACGCATCTCAACAGCTCTAGAGCTACTGCTGCTCCTACTGCAATTGCAGCTGAAGCATTAAACATTTCATTTAGTGCAGTTGCAACGTACGACTCAGTACCCACCATGAAAGCAGCACAGTACTAATGTACGCAAAGACGTGGCTGAAGTAATGTCATACCTCCAAATAGATTGTCGGACCTCATTATGCCCGGTGTAATGAAGCAACTTCACGTGGTGTGGTCTCAGCAAGGGGTTGGAAATCCCCTGCAGAAACACTGAGCCTTCTGCCTCCATAGCCGTCCATAATTGAGAACGTGTTGCCCGTGCAGTATTTCGTGGACAACTGACTTCTCGTTTGTGTCCCATAAATTTTCGATGGAATTCGTTTTTTAATTATTTATTTACTCGTCAAGTTCCGTAGGACCAAATTGAGGAGCAAATCTCCAAGGTCATGGAACGTGTCAGTACATGCAATACAACATAAACGTAATAACAGATAAAAATAAAAGTTCATGAACCTTAAAAAAGTCAGGCCATAAGTTTAAGTAAACGCCATCAGCAATACAATAAAAATCAGCTTAATTTTTCAAGGAACTCCTCGACAGAATAGAAGTAGTGACCCATGAGGAAACTCTTCAGTTTCGAATTGAGAGCGCGTGGATTACTGCTAAGATTTTTGAATTCGAGTGGCAGCTTATTGAAAATGGATGCAGCAGTATACTGCAGACCTTTTTTGCACAAGAGTTAGGGAAGTCCGATCCAGATGTAGGTTTGATTTCTACCGAGTATTAACCGAGTGAAAGTCGCTTATTCTTGGGAATAAACTAATATTGGTAACAAGAAACGACAATAAGGAATATACGTATTGGGAGGCCAATGTCAAAATACCCAGACTCGTGAACAGAGGTCGAAAAGAGGTTGGTGAACTAACACCACCTATTGCCCGAACCGCCCGTTTCTGAGCCCAAAATATCCATTTAGAATGAGAAGAGTTACCCCAAAATATAATACCATACGACAATAGCCAATGAAAATAAATAAAATAGACTAACATTTGTGTGGAACGATCACTTACTTCTGATACCGTTAGAATAGCAAAAATGGCAGTATTAAGTCTTTTAAGAGGATCCTGAACGTGGGCCTCCCACGACAGCTTACTATCTAGCTGAACAACTAGAAATTTCAACTGTTCAGTTTCATTAATCATATGCCCGTTCTGTGAAATTAAAATGTCAGGTTTTGTTGAATTGTGCGTTAGAAACTGTAAAAACTGAGTCTTACTGTGATTTAGCGGTAGTTTATTTTCTACAAGCCATGTACTCCACACTATTAGAAACCGAGCCATTGTTGCACACAACATCCTTTACTGCCAAGCTAGTGTCATCACCAAATCGAAATATTTTAGAGTTACCCGTAATACTAGAGGGCATACCATTTATATAAATAAGTAACAGGAGCGGCCCCAACACTGATCCCTGGGGCACCCCCCACTTGATAGTAGCCCACTCAGATCCCATATCACAGCCGTTATCAGCATTGTGAATAATGACCTTTTGCTGCCTGTTGCTAAAGTAAGAGGTGAGCTAGTTGTGAGCTACTCCACGTATTCCGTAATGGTCCAACTTCTGGAGAAATATTTTGTGATCAACACATACAAATGCCTTAGTTAAATCAAAAAATATGCCAAGCGTTCGATACGTTTTGTTTAACTCATCCAGTACCTCACAGAGAAAAGAGAATATAGCATTTTCAGTTGTTAAACGACTTCTAAAGCCGAACTGTACATTTGATAGCAAATCGTGTGATATAAAATGATCAATTAACCTTACATACACAGCCTTTTCGATAACTTTTGCAAACACTGATAGCATAGAAATGGTCTAAAATTATCTGCATTATCACTTTCTCCCTTTTTATAAAGCGGTTTTACTACTGAGTACTTTAATCGCTCAGGAAACTGACAATTCCTAAAGGAAACAATACAAATATGGCTAAATACAGCGCTAACATTTGCAGCACAGTACTTTAATATTCTGCTAGACACTCCGTCATAACCATGAGAGTCCTTAGTCTTCAGTGATCTAATTATTGACTCGATCTACCTCTTGTCTGTACCACAGAGGAGTATTTCAGACATCAATCTCGGCAAGGCATTTGCCAAGAATGTTATATGATTTCCAGCAGAAACTAAATTTTTATTTAATTCACCAGCAATGCTCAGAAAATGATTGTTAAATACTGCACATACATCTGATTTATCAGTAAGAGAAATATTTTTACTGCTAAAAGACTTCATATGGTCGAACTCGTGCTGCTGACCAGACACTTCCTTCACAACAGACCATATGGTTTTTATTTTATCCTGTGAATTAGCTATTCTGTTTGCGTACCACAGACTCTTTGCCTTCCTGGTAACATTTTTAAGTACCTTACTATACTGATCGTAATGGGCTACTGTAGCTTGATTGTCTGGCGATATGGATGGAGATATCAGTAGACAGCATTGTCCAGAATCGTCTTGAAACCGGTCGCGACCAATTGCGGCGCGGCGATTTCTCTGGCAATATGAAGTCCATGGATGGCTGAAAACGGTCTACAAGAAGCCGAACACAGACATTTTCAGTCAGTGCCCGGTTCGCTTGGTCCATGTAAACACAGGTCACGCTGTTACGGAGCCAACACCAACTACCATCAGTTATTACCAACTGAATACGGGACTCGTCTAACCAGGGTACGGTTACGGGGTCGTCTATGGTTGAAACTGTGTGGTTACGAGACCAGGAAAAGCGATGCAGGCGATGTCGCCCTGTCAGCAAAGGCACTCGCGGCGGTCATATGCTGCCATAGACCAAGAGGATCCTAAAGAATACGTTGGTCGCACGTCCCACATTGACTTCTGCCGTTGTTTCACGCGGTGTTGCTTGTCTCTTAGCATTCACAAACCTACGCAAACGCCGCTGCTTTCGGTCGTTGCGTTGTTTTTGGTGAGAAGTATTGCCTGAAATTTGGTATTCTCGACACGCTCTTGACACTGTGGATGACGGAATATTGAATTCCCTAACTGTTTCCGAAGTGGACTGTCCGATGTGCCTAGCCTCAGGTAACATTCCGAGTTCGAAGTCTGTTCATTCAATTCGTGCTGCCGAAATTACATCGGACACCTTTTCACTTCAATGTTGTATTGTTGTGGTCTTCAGTCCTGAGACTGGTTTGATGCAGCTCTCCATGCTACTCTATCCAGTGCAAGCTTCTTCATCTCCCAGTACCTACTGCAACCTACATCCTTCTGAATCTGTTTAGTGTATTCATCTCTTGGTTTCTCTCTGCGATTTTTACCCTCCGCGATGCCCTCCAATACTAAATTTGTGATCCTCTGATGCCTCATAATATGTCCTACCAACCGATCACTTCTTATGTCAAGTTGAGCCACAAATTTCTCTTCTCTCCAATCCTATTCAATACCTCCTCATTAGTTATGTGATCTACCCATCTAACCTTCAGCATTCTTCTGTAGCACCACATTTCGAAAGCTTCTATTATCTTTTTGTCTAAACCATTTATCGTCCACGTTTCACTTCCATACATGGCTACACTCCATACAAATACTTTCAGAAACGACTTCCTGACACATAAATCTATACTCGATGTTAACAAATTTCTCGTCTTCAGAAACGCTTTCCTTGCCATTGCCAGTCTACATTTTATATCCTCTCTATTTCGATCATCATCAGTTATTTTGCTCCCCAAATAGCAAAACCCCTTTACTACTTTAAGTGTCTCATTTCCTAATCTATTCCTTCAGCATCACCCGATTTAATTAGACTAAACTCAATTATCCTCGTTTTGCTTTGTTGATGTACATCTTTTATCCTCCTTTCAAGACACTCTCCATTCCGTTCAACCGCTCTTCCAAGTCCTTTGCTGTCTCTGACAGAATTACAATGTCATAGGCGAACCTCAAAGTCTCAATTTCTTCTCCATGAATTTTAATTCCTACTCGAAATTTTTCTTTTGTTTCCTTTACTGCTTGCTCAATATACAGACTGAACAGCATCGGGGATAGGCTACGACCCTGTCTCATCCCCTTCCCAACCACTGCTTCCCTTTCATGCTCCTCCACTCTTATAAGTGCTATCTGGTTTCTGTACAAATTGTAAATAGCCTTTCGCTCCTTGTATTTTACCCCTGCCACCTTCAGGATTTGATTTGAATACATGAGTACAAATCACAGTTCCGCCATGGAGCTGTCCATTTATACCTTGTGCACGCGATACTGCAGTCACCTGTATATGTGCGTATCGCAATCCCACGTCTTTTGTCAGCTCAGTATATAGCAGTACTACAACAGTACTTACACAGTTCCAGTGGTCTTTCCTTCTACTGTTTTCATTTTTATTATTGTTGGTATTACCTGTGCCTTCGACACAGTATTGAGTTGCTAGGAGCCGGCCGATGTGACCGAGCGGTTCTAGGCGCTTCATTCCGGAACCGTGCTGCTGCTCCTGTCGCAGGCTCGAATCCCGCCTCGGGGATGGCTTTGTGTGTTGTTCTTAGGTTAGTTGGGTTTAAGTAGGTCTAAGTCTAGGGGAGTGATGACGTCATATGGTAAATCCCATAGTGATTAGAGCCAATTTTTTGAGTTGCTTGGACTGTGCACTAGATCCCACTGCAAATTTTCCGGTAACCGCCTTTTCACATCGTAATTTCAGTAAGCACTCCCAACGGAGTTTCACATCCATTAATCTCGCAAGTTGACGTTTGCAAAATTCTCGCATCGACCCGTTCCCGTATAGAAATGTTGGCCGGTTAGAAAGTCATTTTGGAGTGGCATTTGCTTCGCTTCACATCAGAACTTGTTCAGGAAACTGCTTTCAAATATTTCGTAGGCTATAAACGTATCACGGTGTGTATATATTCCCACAATTGCGTCTCACCTTCCAAATGTCTTTTCACTTGTTGTATCTTCGCCTCGTCGGACATTCCCCTTATAAAACCATCCCTGCATCCTATTAGAAAATTTACTGGGTGATATTTCCCGTCGTCTGCAAAACATTTGACCGATCCCGAGTTCATCCACGGAACACTGATCACTGTAGAGGTTTGATGTGCAGCTAAAGAATTCAGTTCGCTTTTTATTTCCTTGATTTGCTTTCGAACTTCACTATTTTAAAATTTAATGCCAGATTCTACTTGTTCCTTTATTTTATCTACTTTTTTCTCCACTTTACCTATACGAACGGATAAGTTGCTAATAGCCTCTATCGCCTCAGCCATTAGGGCATTTTGCTTACTCGTACCATTTCTTACGTTGCCTCCCAGGTCTGCCTGCAACTTCTCCACCTTACCACTTAAATTTTTCTCCACTTGATCTACCTTAGAGTCAAGTATCCCAACATCATCAGAAATTTTTCCCATTTCATCTGGAATGGTTTTTAATTTTCCGTCTATCAATTCCTCGATGCCACTAGCCATTTTACCTACTTCGCCTTTCACAACCGAAGATATTTCGGATTGAACAGAGTTAATTTTTAAATTTACGTCACCCATATCGATTCTAACAAAATCAATTTTGGATCCCATGTTTTTTTTTTTTTTTTTTTTTTTTTTTTTTTTTTTTTTTTTTTTTTTTGTCATCAGTCTACTGACTGGTTAGATGCGGCCCGCCACGAATTCCTTTCCTGTGCTAACCTCTTCATCTCAGAGTAGCACTTGCAACCTACGTCCTCAATTATTTGCTTGACGTATTCCAATCTCTGTCTTCCTCTACAGTTTTTGCCCTCTGCAGCTCCCTCTAGTACCATGGAAGTCATTCCCTCATGTCTTAGCAGATGTCCTATCATCCCATCCCTTCTCCTTATCCTCCTTTCCTCTCCGATTCTGCGTAGAACCTCCTCATTCCTTACCCTATCAGTCCACCTAATTTTCAACATTCGTCTATAGCACCACATCTCAAATGCTTCGATTCTCTTCTGTTCCGGTCTTCCCACAGTCCATGTTTCACTACCATACAATGCTGTACTCCAGACGTACATCCTCAGAAATTTCTTCCTCAAATTAAGGCCGGTATTTGATATTAGTAGACTTCTCTTGGCCAGAAATGCCTTTCTTGCCATAGCGAGTCTGCTTTTGATGTCCTCCTTGCTCCGTCCGTCATTGGTTATTTTACTGCCTAGGTAGCAGAATTCCTTAACTTCGTTGACTTCGTGACCATCAATCCTGATGTTAAGTTTCTCGCTGTTCTAATTTCTGCTACTTTTCGTTACCTTCGTCTTTCTCCGATTTACTCTCAAACCATACTGTGTACTCATTAGACTGTTCATTCCATTCAGCAGATCATTTAATTCTTCTTCACTTTCACTCAGGATAGCAATGTCTTCAGCGAATCGTATCATTGATATCCTTTCACCTTGTATTTTAATTCGACTCCTGAACCTTTCTTTTATTTCCATCATTGCTTCCTCGATGTACAGATTGAAGAGTAGGGGCGAAAGGCTACAGCCTTGTCTTACACCCTTCTTAATACGAGCACTTCGTTCTTGATCGTCCACTCTTATTATTCCTTCTTGGTTGTTGTACATATTGTATACGACCCGTCTCTCCCTATAGCTTACCCCTACTTTTTTCAGAATCTAGAAGAGCTTGCACCATTTTATATTGTTGAACGCCTTTTCCAGGTCGACAAATCCTACGAAAGTGACTTGATTTTTCTTTAGCCTTGCTTCCATTATTAGCCGTAACGTCAGAATTGCCTCTCTCGTCCCTTTACTTTTCCTAAAGCCAAACTGATCGTCACCTTGCGCATTGTCAATTTTCTTTTCCATCCTTTTGTATATTATTCTTGCAAGCAGCTTCGATGCATGAGCTGTTAAGCTGATTGTGCGATAATTCTCGCACTTGTCAGCTCTTGCCGTCTTCGGAATTGTGTGGATGATGCTTTTCCGAAAGTCAGATGGTATGTCGCCAGACTCATATATTCTACACACCAACGTGAATAGTCGATTTGTTGCCACTTCCCCCTAATGATTTTAGCAATTCTGATGGAATGTTATCTATCCCTTCTGCCTCATTTAACCGTAAGTCCTCCAAAGCTCTTTTAAATTCTGATTCTAATACTGGATCCCCTATCTCTTCTAAGTCGACTCCTGTTTCTTCTTCTATCACATCAGACAAATGTTCACCCTCATAGAGGCTTTCAATGTATTCTTTCCACCTATCTGCTCTCTCTTCTGCATTTAACAGTGGAATTCCCGTTGCACTCTTAATGTTACCACCGTTGCTTTTAATGTCACCAAAGGTTGTTTTGACTTTCCTGTATGCTGAGTTTGTCCTTCCGACAATCATATCTTTTTCGATGTCTTCACATTTTTCCTGCAGCCATTTCGTCTTAGCTTCCCTGCACTTCCTATTTATTTCATTCCTCAGCAACTTGTATTTCTGTATTCTTGATTTTCCGGAACATGTTTGTACTTCCTCCTTTCATCAATCAACTGAAGTATTTCTTCTGTTACCCATGGTTTCTTCGCAGCTACCTTCTTTGTACCTATGTTTTCCTTCCCAACTTCTGTGATGGCCCTTTTTAGAGATGTCCATTCCTCTTCGACTGTACTGGCTACTGCGCTATTCCTTATTGCTGTATCTATAGCGTTAGAGAACTTCGAACGTATCTCGTCATTCCTTAGTACTTCAGTATCCCACTTCTTTGCGTATTGATTCTTCCTGACTAATGTCTTGAACTTCAGCCTACTCTTCATCATTACTATATTGTGATCTGAGTCTATATCTGCTCCTGGGTACGCCTTACCGTCCAGTATCTGATTTCGGAATCTCTGTCTGACCATGATGTAATCTAATTGAAATCTTCCCGTATCTCCCGGCCTTTTCCAAGTATGCCTCCTCCTCTTGTATTAGCTATTACTAGCTGAAACTTGTTACACAACTCAATTAGTCTTTCTCCTCTTTCATTCCTTGTCCCAAGCCCATATTATCCTGTAACCTTTTCTTCTGCTCCTTCCCCTACAACTACATTCCAGTCGCCCATGACTATTAGATTTTCG
This sequence comes from Schistocerca serialis cubense, assembly GCF_023864345.2. Lineage (NCBI taxonomy): Eukaryota > Metazoa > Arthropoda > Insecta > Orthoptera > Acrididae > Schistocerca > Schistocerca serialis. Next base: position 1,263,287,852 of record NC_064638.1, on the reverse strand, counting down.
TCCCCCTTTACATACTGCATTACCCTTTCAATATCCTCATACACTTTCTCTATCTGTTCACCTTCAGCATGCAACGTCGGCATGTATACCTGAACTATCGTTGTCGGTGTTGGTATGCTGTCGATTCTGATTAGAAGAACCCGGTCACTGAACTGTTCACAGTAACACACCCTCTGCCCTACCTTCCTATTCATAACGAATCCTACACCTGTTATACCATTTTCTGCTGCTGTTGATATTACCCGATACTCATCTGACCAGAAATCCTTGTCTTCCTTCCACTTCACTTCACTGACACCTACTATATCTAGATTGAGCCTTTGCATTTCCCTTTTCAGATTTTCTAGTTTCCCTACCACGTTCAAGCTTCTGACATTCCACGCCCCGACTCGTAGAACGTTATCCTTTCGTTGATTATTCAATCTTTTTCTCATGGTAACCTCCCCCTTGGCAGGCCCCTCCCGGAGATCCGAATGGGGGACTATTCGGAATCTTTTGCCAATGGAGAGATCATCATGACACTTCTTCAAATACAGGCCACTTGTCCTGTGGATACACGTTACGTGTCTTTAATGCAGTGGTTTCCATTGCCTTCTGCTTCCTCATGTCGTTGATCATTGCTGATTCTTCCGCCATTAGGGGCAATTTCCCACCCCTAGCACAAGAGAGTGCCCTGAACCACTATCCGCTCCTCCGCCCTCTTTGACAAGGCCGTTGGCAGAATGAGGCTGACTTCTTATGCCGGAAGTCTTCGGCCGCCAATGCTGATTATTTATCAAAATTTAGGCAGTGGCGGGGATCGAACCCGGGACCGAAGATGTTTTGATTATGAATCAAAGACGCTACCCCCAGATCACGGGTACATTACGTTGGTTTTAACAGAATCAATTTCCGATCCCAATCCTCTTATCGTTTGCATTAATTGCCACATCATGTCTACCCAAATGCATCTCCCTTGCCTGGTTTCCGACTATTTGCCCTACTAAATTCACCACCGATCACGCTCTCCCGTCCCGATTTCGGGCTAAGCGGCTCGCTAGTATTTACGGACCCACGCAAGCTGGCCGACTGCTTAATATTAGCGACGTCTATTAATGGCGATTGAACTACAGAATCACACATAATCAGTTACGGAAAAAAATTTAGGGAGCGATATTAGAACATGAAAGGCGTTCTCTTACGCCACTCCAGAAAGTCCGAATACTGGATACATATGTTTTGTGCAAAGCTTATTACCTGGCCAAAGTTTATCCGTTTTCCTGGATGATAGCGAAGAAACTATAGAAACTGACTTGTCGTTTCTTATGGAAAAGACATATCTTTGGTTTACGGTGTGAGGTGGTCACGAAGCCTCGTTACTGTGGGGCGTTGGGGCTGGCTGACATACGAAAGAAAATGCAGATGCTATATGTGCGACGTACTGTTTCGATGATACCTCAAGAAACACACATTCACGTTTCGTTTATTTCTGGATGTCCGTCCAGCTAGTCTTGACCACCCTGTTGGTGTTGGTCGCATAAATTATAAGTTAAAACACATTCGTGACGTGTATCCTGCGGTGAGCTATTTCGGGACTGTCATTTTATGGAGACTCATCCTCACCACGTAATTGGAAAGCAGTCCCTTGCCCAAACCTCGTAGAAACATGATCGCCGCAAACAAACTGGACGGCAGTCTTCCAATATTGCCGAAGTGCGTGGCATCCTCTTGGTATAAGGAAGTAAAAATCTTGATTCCAACGAACGAGCGACTTTTCCGTATTGGGCTTAGTGCCACGGATTTATGTAGTCGTACGTTTACAGGTAAGATACGATATCGCTATACTTATAGAGGTCATATGACAAATTGGTCTTGGACTAGGACGCAATTGGCCTTCATTACCCGATATTTTGAGATGTTATACACTACGGACATCATGTTGCGACCAGTTCTTCCTTCTTTCCACGGTCGAAAACCCATACAGTTATGTGGTTACTGGGACACTTTGTTCATTATAATGTAGAAGCCAATGGGTAAGATCACATGAACTTCATGCGGTACATGATCACTACCTGTTGGGCATGCCTCGATATTAATTTCATTTATGTATGCTTCCCATCTGATTTGCTTCTGTTTGTTCTCTCCTAGTTTACCTCCTCGTTACGTTTAGTGTTTTGACTATCGCTCCAGTTCTATTGTAAAATGTGTAAAATGTGTATAGATGAAGTATATGTAAACATGAGCGTGTATAATAATTGGAATTTTTCTTAGTTTGCTATTTAAAAAGAATAATATGATTCGTTAATCAAAATATCCACGGGTGTGCTGCCGGTCTATAGTGTCCAAACCGAGCGAGGTGGCGCAGTGGTTAGCACACTGGACTCGCATTCGGGAGGACGACGGTTCAATCCCGCGTCCGGCCATCCTGATTTAGGTTTTCCGTGATTTCCCTAAATCGCTCCAGGCAAATGCTGGGATGGTTCCTCTGAAAGGGCACGGCCGACTTCCTTCCCTGTCCTTCCCTAATCCGATGAGACCGATGACCTCGCTGTTTGGTCTCTTCCCCCCAAAAAAATCAATCAATATAGTGTCCAACGGGCACAATATTTCGGCGGTCATACATGTCGCCATCATCAGGTGAACTGACGGACTGAGCTCCTGTGAACGTGCCGGCACGGAGATCCGTACGCTATGGCTGCTCAGAGGGAACTGGGTTCGGTCGCGGCGGCGGCCGATTTAAATACCCTCCGCCCACGGCGCGCTCCCTCCGCCGTCCGCTCCCCGCGCCACGGTCGCGCGGTGGAACAGATTGCGACGGCGTCTGAGATGACGTCGGTGTGATGGCTCTGTCCGCCGTGGTCGTCACAACTATACGTTTGCTCGATTTACTCTTGATTAATCCGATCGCTGGTTCCCAAGCCTTGCTAAGGTTATAGCCACAGTCACGGTTTATGAGGTCGTCATTGGTGCGAATTTCGATGGCCTCTCTAACAACGCTGTCCCAGTATCTCGACGTCTGTACCAGAATCCTCGTGCGGTCGTACTCCATGGCGTGATTTTCCGACAAACAATGTTCAGCGACCGCCGACTTGCTCGGATACATCAGTCGAGTGTGCCTCTGGTGTTCACGGCATCGATCCTCGACGGTACGCATCGTCTGACCAATATACGACTTGCCACATTGACACGGAATCTGGTTCACGCCGGCCTTCCTCAAACCGAGGTCATCTTTGGAGCTCCCCACCAGTGCACGAGTTTTATTTGGAGGACAAAACACAGTTCCGACCCGGTGTTTCTTCAGAATGCGGGCGATTTTCCCCGAGAGTGCGCCTGTGTATGGAATAAATGCAGTGCCTACCTCCTCCCTCGTGACTTCATCCATCTCAACAGGTTGTGCTGCAGTGGTTGGGTGGAGAGCACGTTGAATCTGCCACTCTGAGTACCCATTTTTTCGAAATATAGCTCTCAGATGTTCCAGTTCCTGGGGGATAGTGCGCGCCCTATGTACTACAGTTTTAAGTACCCCATTCCTCTGTGAAGGGTTGTGGCAGCTGTCTGCGTGCAAATGCAGATCAGTGTGCGTTGTCTTCCGATACACCCCATGACCTAGGGTGCCGTCAGCCCTTCTCTTGACCAGGACGTCAAAGAAAGGTAATTTACCCTCCGTTTCAGTCTCCATAGTGAATTTGATGTTGGGGTGTATGGAGTTTAGATGTGTAAGGAAGTCAAGGAGTTTATCCATACCATGTGGCCAGAGGACGAAAGTGTCGTCCACGTAACGGAAAAATCAAGTGGGTTTCCATAAGGATGACGACAGGGATTCCTCCTCGAAGTTCTCCATGTACAAATTCCCTACCACCGGTGAGAGTGGGCTACCCATGGCGACTCCCTCCGTTTGTTCGTAGTGTTCTCCATTAAAAAGAAAATACGTGGAAGTCAAGACATGCCTAAAAAGTTCAGTGGACTTCTCGTCAAACTTCTGACTAATCAATTCTACTGACTCTCGCAGGGGTACCCTCGTAAACAAGGAAACGACGTCAAAACTCACCATGATATCTGACTCATCCAACCTGAAGCTATCAAGGGGTTTAACAAAATCCACGGAATTACGGATGTGATGAGGGCATTTACCCACATAAGGACTTAATATTCCCGTCAAGTATTTGGGCAACAAATATGTAGGTGCCCTGATGTTGCTGACAATGGGGCGTAATGGTACCCCCTCATTGTGAACTTTTGGGAGTCCTTATAGTCTAGGCGGTACCGGACCTTGGGGTAACAATTTCTTAGCGTCACCCTCCGGTAAATCTGCGTCCTTGAGAAGCGCCCTCGTCTTGTTCTCCACCTTCTTTGTAGAGTCAACGCTGATCTTCCGGTAGGAATCGTCATTTAGCAGGCTCTGCATCTTATCAGTGTAGTCCTTATGGGAGACAACAACTGTAACATTGCCTTTGTCAGCCGGTAAGACAACAACTTCAGAGCGCTTCCTCAGATCACGAATGGCCGCCCTCTCTTTACTGCTGATATTTGACTTCATCGGCTTGGATTTCGTCAACGCACGACAAGTTTCACGACGTATTTCCTCGGCTGATTCTGGCGGAAGTCGAGCTGCAACCTGTTCAACAGCACTAACAATTTCTGCGACCGGAGTGAACTTGGGGGTGGGAGCGAAGTTGAGACCTTACTGCAAAACCAAGACCGCATCATCACTCAACACCATGCCACTCAAATTGATGACAGTCTTGCACGGAACCTGCAGGGATGGTTTGTCAAGGAGACGTGAGAACTTAGCTGTTTGACGTCCCGTTGCCTTCTTATGGGCGGAATCAGCTGACACCCAGGTGACACCATCAATGGATTGATGATGGCGACATGTATGATCGCCGAAATATTGTGCCCGTTGGACAGTATAGACCGGCAGCACACCCGTGGATATTTTGATTATCAAATACGCCGGGAGAAACTCAAGAATCAATATGATTCGTTGTCTTCTGCTTTTTGTTTATATATATATATATATATATATATATATATATATATATATATATATATATATATATATATATAGGGTGGTCCACTGACACTGACTGGGCCAAATATCTCACGAAATAAGCATCAACCGAAAAAACTACAAAGAACGAAACTCGTCTAACTTGAAGGGGGAAAGCAGATGGCGCTTTGATTGGCCTGCGTTTCTTTTTTTAAATAGGAACCCCCTTTTTTATTACATATCCGTGTAGTACGTAAAGAAATATGAATGTTTTAGTTGGACCACTTTTTTGTTTTGTAATAAAAATGGGGATTCCTATTTAAAAAAAAACGCAGTTGATATCCGTTTGACCTATGGCACCGCCACCTAGCGGGCCAACCATAGCGCCATCTGGTTTCCCCCTTCAAGCTAGACAAGTTTCGTTCTTTGTAGATTTGAATAAATATAAAAACTATAAAAAACTGTTTATACATATCAATAGGTCTTGGTGATGCTTTGTCGGCTATGTTCTCTTTTTTTCTTTATTTTATTATTGTTTTGTTATAATTAATTTTAACTCCCATTTGCAGATTATATTACATGATGGTTTGACTATGACCTTCTGAAGTTTCACGATAGTACCAGGGCACTCTGATAATAAGCAAAACAAGAAAAAAAAGAAAAATGTCAGAAATGGTTAACGTTCGATGAAGTGACGGTTCGAATCCCGTTTGCTTTTTCAGTGTATATTTCTTTGATTACAGGTCACATTATTTACATTATATGGCATTTGAAAGGAAACATAATGAAAAAAACCACTGGCATTTTCATGAAGTTGTCGTGAATTTCATATTTTATTTGACTATTTACTATTTATTATTAGATTGTTAGGGACGACGTACAGGCTTGGAAAATCCAAGTCAAACCTCGACAAACAATGGTGCGAATGACATTTTTCACAGTCAGTAATACAATAGGTCACAATGTGCCACACCACAAGAGTAATGCCCAGTTACTCCTCGGATGTACTCACGAAATATCGCGTTGCTGGATGGTATTTGTCATACAGACATGGAGAACATAAACTGAAAGGGCATGTAATACATCGAATGAATACAGTTTTGCCGCACTTACATGGAATCTTCAGAGTTAGTAAGTGAAAACACACTTCGTTGACGTTTTGGAAAATTTCTCTTTCTTCCGATAGTCAAACCATGCGTAACGCAACATTTTGGCAAATATAGGTGCAGACGATTGGTGATGTACGATGGAATGGATTTTAATAGTACCTTCCCGAGAAACAATTTCTTGTTCGTTATCGATCAGAAATAAACAGTTATGAAGGACCTTGATTAAGTATTTCACCTGCCGATAGAGAAAAACAGCGAATGGTTGCCAAATCGGAGTACATTATCTCGTTATGACTAACTGTGCAAGCTGGAAGACCTCCTTCACCGGTAAAGATGTCATCGTATAAATCAGAATGCATTTCTTCATTTACTTGTCGACACTTATAAATATGTGTGTCCTAAGAGCTAAACTTAAATAAAAATATTAAGTAGTCAAGTAACAAGAAATTCACCAAAACTTCAAGAAAAATGCTTGTCGTATTTTAACATTTATTACCCCTCAAATGTCACATAAATTAAATAATATGACCAGAGATGAATGAGGTAATAGACTAATAGTCTGAGTGGGATTCGAACCGTCGCCTTATACTCGTTGGTCTCACGACTTTCGAACTGTAATTACTTGACCACTATGAACTATAACGTCCGGCATCTGTGTACAGAGACGTAAGCAACACAACAGAAGTGTAAAATTTGTCGTGGAATTTTCTCGAAATTGCCACAGTAGTGCATGTTAGTACTAGCACATTAGTTTGCTTTAATGGCTTACTAAAAGTGTGCAAAGTTTGATGTAAATCTTTGATCCCAACGTCGTGGTCTCTCCTTGTTAGTTAATAATCTAATCACGTGCTGGGTTCGAGTCCCTGTCACAAAACATTACTTCATGGCACTTCATTTTAAACACGTGCATACTTCGTATCTTTAAATTATGTTAAACGTTTCTGTTGGCTACTTAACAGGAAGATAAAATTCTTGACAGAGTTCCAGGCAAAGCACAAAAATTTTCAAGTTCAGACTTGCTAACTGATACTGGTGGAAACTCCGTTATTTCTGGACTCTTTTTGTGTCTAGTCACCAGTGACGAACGTTTACTATGATGGAGTCTGGATCAGACAAGAAAGCTTTGCTGTATTGCAGTGGCTACAGGTGTTTGGTTTCAATATGGATCCAGAACAAAATAATTCGCCATGCCGCTTAAAGTTGTAACATGAGCAAAAATAATTGCTCAGTCATGAATACAGAGAAATTGCTGTTGATGCGATGTTATTTTTGCGGCTGCCATAGAGAGCATGCCATTGTTAATCGCGTTGGTTTTAATTGATTAGTTCAACATCCAGTTTAGGACAAACCACTCGTATCAGGAACGATGTTTCACAGATGTGAGAAAACTTAGTAAGAATTAAAAATACTTCAAATTGTCACAGAACGTCAGGAGTAATATTGTCTCAAAATCTCTTCTTCATAAAAATATTTAATTTCGCTTAAAGATTGATGAATGACTTATGTGACGGAGTTCATTAACTCAAATTCTAGTGAGTGTGGTAGTGATTTTGAAATGTCACTTACTATAGCAAGACTGAGTTTACAAGCGTCGAGGGCTGTCTCATTTCTAATGATGCATTTCCTATAGTTTACAACGTCGCCATGTTGATTTACATCTGGACTGATTGCCTTAAATAGCGGTGTTCTCTAGTGATTCATTGTGATATCTATTTTGTATAATCAAACGACCGTACTACAAAGAGAGTAGAGGATCTGAAAGACAGCTACGTTATTGGGGCTGCATGCAGATCAAATGAGACGCAATTCAGGTGGTTCGGATTCTTTTGGGTTTCATAGTACATCTAGTAATGTTACAAGATCCAATGATGAAAACATAGATCTGTCTGAACCGGTCATAGTGACAAAAATAATTGCTAGCGATATTTAGCAAACTTGATTCTTAAAGAAGAATAGAAACACTTTAACACACTACACACTTCTCCCGCTACGGTCGCAGGTTTCGCAAACTTGATTCTTAAAGAAGAATAGAAACACTTTAACACACAATACACACTTCTCCCGCTACGGTCGCAGGTTCGAATCCTGCCTCGGGCATGGATGTGTGTGATGTCCTTAGGTTAGTTAGGTTTAAGTAGTTCTAAGTTCTAGGGGACTGATGACCTCAGAAGTTAAGTCCCATAGTGCTCAGAGCCATTTGAACACACTTTTCCACAGTAAGACATTATGATGTCAGCTACTTGTTGCCACATCAATTATCTGTTTCCTGTCTTAAAGATTTTGCGATGTCGTTTATATTTCAGAGCAACATTAAATTTATTTCGATCGGCCATAACAAAAGGCTTATGCCATGCCCGTACCGTCCTTTATTTGTAAACCCTGAAACCTCTAGCTGAGGCCGAGTGTAGTGGTCGCGTGGTTTGAGGCGCCTTGTCACGGATTGCGCCGCCTCTCCCGCCTGAGGTTCGAGTCCTCCCTCGGGTGTGTTGTTGTTCTTAGTATAAGTTAGTTTAAGTAGTGTGTAAGTCTAGGGACCGATGACCTCGGCAGTTTGGTATCTTATCAATTCATACACATTTGAACATTTCTCTAATTGAAAGGTTGTCAGTAGAAGATTTGATACGACTACTGAATTTTTATGAGCATTTATAATAGTTTCTTTTTCTTTTTTGTAAAGTGTTGGAAAAAGGATCAAATACACATTTTTCAGTAACCAGGTAACCAGGGAAGCACTAGACGTCTAGTGTAGTTTATAGATGGCGAATGGCCACAAAAAAGAGTGCTATTTAGACTCCTCAACACAAATATAGGGTGATATTCTTTTAAATTCCGTAATTATCTCTCATTTCGACATAGAAGTTAAGCTTTGACTCAGAGGTGTCTACAACCTTTCTCTTTAACGGTGCAAAGGGTGGCAACCTGCGACGGCACCTTCGGGCTCGGCCACACTTGAAGCAGAAAGGTATCGACAGATGGGACAGAAAGGCCAGAGATCACTTCATGTGACGGGTAAGGTGGTTAGTGTTGTAGCACTGGCCCCAAACTTCATCACAGTTTTTTGTCCAAAGCCACTGCGAAAGTGTCGCATGATGAGAGGGTCGTCACATCTCCTCTTACCCACATTTCATCCCTTCTATTGACAACTCTGCCATGGTGGAACCGAATGTCCAGCGTTCAGATAACGCTGTTTTCTAATGGGTGGCTGATAACAAACGGACCCGAACTTTTCGACTTTGTAAGTGCAGAACAGGGAATCAGTGATCACAAGGCCGTTGCAGCATCCCTGAATATGGAAGTTAATAGGAATATAAAAAAGGGAGGAAGATTTATCTGTTTAACAAGAGTAATAGAAGGCAGATTTCAGACTACCTAACAGATCAAAACGAAAATTTCTGTTCCGACACTGACAATGTTGAGTGTTTACGGAAAAAGTTCAAGGCAATCGTAAAATGCGTTTTACACAGGTACGTACCGAATAAAACTGTGAGGGACGGGAAAAACCCACCGTGGTTCAACAACAAAGTTAGGAAACTACTGCGAAAGCAAAGAGAGCTTCACTCCAAGTGTAAACGCAGCCTAAACCTTTCAGACAAACAGAAGCTAAACGATCTCAAAGTTAGCGTAAGGAGGGCTATGCGTGAAGGATTCAGTGAATTCGAAAGTAAAATTCTATGTACCGACTTGACAGAAAATCCTAGGAAGTTCTGGTCTTACGTTAAATCAGTAAGTGGCTCCAAACAGCATATCCAGACACTCCGGGATGATGATGGCATTGAAACAGAGGATGACACGCGTAAAGCTGAAATACTAAACACCTTTTTCCAAAGCTGTTTCACAGAGGAAGACCGCACTGCAGTTCCTTCTCTAAATCCTCGCCAAACGAAAAAATGGCTGACATCGAAATAAGTGTCCAAGGAATAGAAAAGCAACTGGAATCACTCAACAGAGGAAAGTCCACTGGACCTGACGGGATACCAATTCGATTCTACACAGAGTACGCGAAAGAACTTGCCTCCCTTCTAACAGCCGTGTACCGCAAGTCTCTAGAGGAACGGAAGGTTCCAAATGATTGGAAAAGAGCACAGATAAACCCAGTCTTCAAGAACGGTCGTCGAGCAGATGCGCAAAACTATAGACCTATATCTCTGACGTCGATCTGTTGTAGAATTTTAGAACATGTTTTTTGCTCGCGTATCATGCCGTTTTTGGAAACCCAGAATCTACTCTGTAGGAATCAACATGGATTCCGGAAACAGCGATCGTGTGAGACCCAACTCGCTTTATTTGTTCATGAGACCCAGAAAATATTATATACAGGCTCCCAGGTAGATGCTATTTTCCTTGACTTCCGGAAGTCATACGATACAGTTTCGCACTGTCGCCTGATAAACAAAGTAAGAGCCTACGGAATATCAGACCAGCTGTGTGGCTGGATTGAAGGGTTTTTAGCAAACAGAACACAGCATGTTGTTATCAATGGGGAGACGTCTACAGACGTTAAAGTAACCTCTGGCGTGCCACAGGGGAGTGTTATGGGACCATTGCTTTTCACAATATATATAAATGACCTAGTAGATAGTGTCGGAAGTTCCATGCGGCTTTTCGCGGAAGATGCTGTAGTATACAGAGAAGTTGCAGCATTAGAAAATTGTAGCGAAATGCAGGAAGATCTGCAGCGGATAGGCACTTGGTGCAGGGAGTGGCAACTGACCCTTAACATAGACAAATGTAATGTATTGCGAATACATAGAAAGAAGGATCCTTTATTGTATGATTATATGATAGCGGAACAAACACTGGTAGCAGTTACTTCTGTAAAATATCTGGGAGAATGCGTGCGGAGCGATTTGAAGTGGAATGATCATATAAATTTAATTGTTGGTAACGCGGGTGCCAGGTTGAGATTCATTGGGAGAGTCCTTAGAAGATGTAGTCCATCAACAAAGGAGGTGCATTACAAAACACTCGTTCGACCTATACTTAAGTATTGCTCGTCAGTGTGGGATCCGTACCAGATCGGGTTGACGGAGGAGATAGAGAAGATCCAAAGACGAGCGGCGCGTTTCGTCACAGGGTTATTTGGTAACCGTGATAGCGTTACGGAGATGTTTAACAAACTCAAGTGGCCGACTCTGCGAGAGAGGCGCTCTGCATCGCGGTGTAGCTTGCTCGCCAGGTTTCGAGAGGGTGCGTTTCTGGATGAGGTATCGAATATATTGCTTCCCCCTACTTTACCTCCCGAGGAGATCACGAATGTAAAATTAGAGAGATTCGAGCGCGTATGGAGGCTTTCAGACAGTCGTTATTCCCGCGAACCATACGCGACTGGAACAGAAAAGGGAGGTGTTGACCGTGGCACGTAAAGTGCCCTTCGCCACACACCGTTGGGTGGCTTGCGGAGTATAAATGTAGATGTAGATGTAAAGCATTTTAGACACACCGCTGCTCAGAACTACTCACCGTTCTGCGAATTGTCGATTTCCACTGCGAAATGTGTGGCAGTCAGCGCCACGAGGGAAGGTGTGGTTTCGTCGATACTCTTTATGCCTCCTTGTCAGGCTCTGTCGTGTCGGAAACGTTTTCCTCGGTCACCCATAAGAAATCCGCTTGATTTCATCGCAGAGCATCGCAGTTGTGACGTCCATCGCAGAGGCGTCCATAGAAATGGTGAAATGTGGGTAACAATGGTGTGTGGCGAACTTCCGATGGTGGAACACGTCCAATGCGACGTTGGTCAGAATTTGATGCCAATATGAGATGCTTGACTTACCTTACATCTCATATGGACTTCTGAAATATGACGTTATTTACGCATGACTAGACGCCTTGCTGTTTGGAGCACTGCCGAACCCCAGGGTGGTGTCAGCAAATGCTGCGCTTTCGCAACCTTGTAGAGGAAGATTGTAGGCATCTTTGAGATACATTTCAACCTTCTGCGTGGCAGTGGAGACTTTTAAATCTGTAATGAACACGGCAGTGTATCGTGAGCAGCACTTTATAGATGTGATGCGGCTGTGCCAGAGGATATTTTTTGTCTTACAAGGTGACCGTGAGTACTCATCATCACCAACTTCGTCCCGATGTATAATATCCGCAGTCCTTGGAGAGACCTGGAAGCGACAGAAGTTGGAGAAGCAGATGGCCAGCATTTAGAACAAGATAGAATTTTAGCGCGGGCCGGGCGAGGCATGTACCATTTATGTTACAGTATGTTCCAGGCAGGGTCTGGTGCAGCGGATAGAGCACAGAATCTACATCTACATCATTACTCTGCAATTCACATTTAAGTGCTTGGCAGAGGGTTCATCGAACCACAATCATACTATCTCCCCTATCTCCCTACCATTCCACTCCGGAACAGCGCGCGGGAAAAACCAACACCTAAACCTTTCTGTTCGAGCTCTGATTTCTCTTATTTTATTTTGATGATCATCCCTACCTATGTAAGTTGGGCTCAACAAAATATTTTCGCATTCGGAAGAGAAATATGATGACTGAAATTTCGTAAATAGATCTCGCCGCGACGAAAAACGTCTTTGCTTTAATGACTTCCATCCCAACTCGCGTATCATATCTGCCACACTCTCTCCCCTATTACGTGATAATACAAAACGAGCTGCCCTTTTTTTTGCACCCTTTCGATGTCCTCCGTCAATCCCACCTGGTAAGGATCCCACACCGCGCAGCAATATTCTAACAGAGGATGAACGAGTGTAGTGTAAGCTGTCTCTTTAGTGAAATTGTTGCATCTTCTAAGTGTCCTGCCAATGAAACGGTCGTGGGATCGACTCCCCATGTGGAAACTGTTTTATTTTAAATTTTTTCATTACTTACCCTGCAAATGAATAGAAATACTGCTCAAAATATTGTATTTGTTAAAATTTTTAATTTGGAAACCAAATAAAAGAAATTAGGGATTACAAATAAATTTCGATAAAGGCATTCTACTTAAACCTTCCACGAAAGCTTTCTGAGAATGGTTGAAATGGCTCTGAGCACTATGAGACTTAACAGCGGAGGTCATCAGTGCCCTAGAACTTAGAACTACTTAAACCTAACTAACCTGAGGACATCAGACACAACCATCCCCGAGGGAGGATTCGAACCTGCGACCGTAGCAGTCGCGCAGATCCGGACTGTAATCCCTAGAACCGCTCGCCCTCAGCGGCCGGCCTTTCTGGGATTGGACTATAGTTAAATAGTCCAATCTATCAGGTAAGTCGAGGATTGCCATTCGTCGAAGTCAATCAAATTGCTGTTGTTAACATCTCGTAGAATAAAATATTTATTTTCGCACGTTCTCTTTCCGTGTTTCCGGGACCAATCGACTTATAACCGAACTGTAAAACATGGAGGGGCAAAAGTTTTTCTAGTGAAACGACGGGATCCGAACAAAGTACACTACTCGTATAGAGTGCATAATGATGTAACACTTAATGAAATTCGGTAAATAGTTCAACAATACCTAAAGGATAGTAGTGGCTCATTTCACTCGAGGAATATAAAACCAGATGTATGAGCACGCAGCTGAATATGGGAATCTCGTCATAAAGTATTCAAAATCTGGAAAATTTACCTAGCCCAAATACAAAAATTTGCTGAATAATCATTTCAACATATTCTTTCGCTTTTTTCATATGTTGTTGTTGTAGTCTTCATTCCTGAGACTGCTTTGATGCAGCTCTCCATGCTACTCTATCCTGTGCAAGCTTCTTCATCTCCCAGTACCTACTGCAACCTACATCCTTCTGAATCTGCTTAGTGTATTGATCTCTTGGTCTCCCTCTACGATTATTACCCTCCACGCTGCCCTCCAATGCTAAATTTGTGATCCCTTGATGCCTCAGAACATGTCCTACCAATCGATCCCTTCTTCTAGTCAAGTTGTGCCACAAACTTCTCTTCTCCCCAATCCTATTCAATACCTCCTCATTAGTTACGTGATCTACCCACCTTATCTTCAGCATTCTTCTGTAGCACCACATTTCGAAAGCTTCTATTCTCTTCTTGTCCAAACTGGTTATCGTCCATGTTTCACTTCCATACATGGCTACACTCCATACAAATACTTTCAGAAACGACTTCCTGACACTTAAATCTATACTCGATGTTAACAAATTTCTCTTCTTCAGAAACGATTTCCTTGCCATTGCCAGTCTACATTTTATATCCTCTCTACTTCGACCATCATCAGTTATTTTACTCCCTAAATAGCAAAACCCCTTTACTACTTTAAGTGTCTCATTTCCTAATCTAATCCCCTCAGCACCACCCGATTTAATTTGACTACATTCCATTATCCTCGTTTTGCTTTTGTTGATGTTCATCATATATCCTCCTTTCAAGATACTGTCCATTCCGTTCAACTGCTCTTCCAAGTCCTTTGCTGTCTCTGACAGAATTACAATGTCATCGGCGAACCTCAAAATTGTTATTTCTTCTCCATGGATTGTAATACCCACTCCGAATTTTTCTTTTGTTTCCTTTACTGCTTGCTCAATATACAGATTGAATAACATCGGGGAGAGGCTACAACCCTGTCTCACTCCTTTCCCAACCACTGCTTCCCTTTCATGCCCCTCGACTCTTATAACTGCCATCTGGTTTCTGTACAAATTGTAAATAACCTTTCGCTCCCTGTATTTTACCCCTGCCACCTTCAGAAATTGAAAGCGAGTATTCCAGTTAACGTTGGCAAAAGCTTTCTCTCAGTCTACAAATGCTAGAAACGTAGGTTTGCCTTTTCTTAATCTTTCTTCTAAGATAAGTCGTAAGGTTAGAATTGCCTCACGTGTTCCAACATTTCTACGGAATCCAAACTGATCTTCCCCGAGGTCCGCTTCTACCAGTTTTTCCATTCGTCTGTAAAGAATTCGCGTTAGTATTTTGCAGCTGTGACTTATTAAACTGATAGTTCGGTAATTTTCACATCTGTCAACACATGCTTTCTTTGGGATTGGAATTATTATATTCTTCATGAAGTCTGTGGGTATTTCGCCTGTCTCATACATCTTTCTCACCAGATGGTAGAGTTTTGTCATGACTGGCTCTCCCAAGGCCATCAGTAATTCTAATGGAATGTTGTCTACTCCCGGGGCCTTGTTTCGACTCAGGTCTTTCAGTGTTCTGTCAAACTCTTCACGCTATATCTTATCTCCCATTTCAACTTCATCTACATCCTCTTCCATTTCCATAATATTGTCCTCAAGTACATCGCCCTTGTATAAACCCTCTATATACTCCTTCCACCTTTCTGCCTTCCCTTCTTTGCTTAGAACTGGGTTTCCATCTGAGCTCTTGATATTCATACAAGTGGTTCTCTTCTCTCCAAAGGTCTCTTTAATTTTCCTGTAGACAGTATCTATCTTACCCCTAGTGAGACAAGCCTCTACATCCTTACATTTGTTCTCTAGCCATCCCTGCTTAGCCATTTGCACTTCCTGTCGATCTCATTTTTGAGACGTTTGTATTCCTTTTTGCCTGCTTCATTTACTGCATTTTTATATTTTCTCCTTTCATCAATTAAATTCAATATTTCTTCTGTTACCCAAGGATTTCTATTAGCCCTCGTCTTTTTACCTACTTGATCCTCTGCTGCCTTCACTACTTCGTCCCTCACAGCTACCCATTCATCTTCTACTGTATTTCTTTCCCCCATTCCTGTCAATTGTTCCCTTATGCTCTCCCTGAAACTCTGTACAACCTCTGGTTCTTTCAGTTTATCCAGGTCCCATCTCCTTAAATTCCCGTATTTTTGCAGTTTCTTCAGTTTCAATCTGCAGTTCATAACCAATAGATTGTGGTCAGAATCCACATCTGCCCCTGGAAATGTCTTACAATTTAAAACCTGGTTCCTAAATCTCTGTCTTACCATTATGTAATCTATCTGATACCTTTTAGTATCTCCAGGATTCTTCCAGGTATACAACCTTCTTTCATGATTCTTGAACCAAGTGTTAGCTATGATTAAGTTATGCTCTGTGCAAAATTCTACAAGGCGGCTTCCTCTTTCATTTCTTCCCCCCAATCCATATTCACCTACTATGTTTCCTTCTCTTCCTTTTCCTACTGACGAATTCCAGTCACCCATGACTATTAAATTTTCGTCTCCCTTCACTACCTGAATAATTTCTTTTATCTCGTCATACATTTCACCAATTTCTTCATCATCTGCAGAGCTAGTTGGCATATAAACTTGTACTACTGTAGTAGGCATGGGCTTTGTGTCTATCTTTTTCATATATACATTACAAAACTCTGATTTTCTTGCCATAGATCAAGGAGTTTACACAACACAGAATATACAATTCATAAATTGCAAATACACAGTTACCTATAGTAACTCTACTCATAAACCATATAAGTGTTACACTGTGCTATTTCGACCGCTACTTTTAACATTACTGCGATTAGTCGAAAGAGAGAGTGGGCCGAATCCCACGACAGAAATCGTGCGCTGTATGTATGTCATACAGTTCCGTGGCACAGTGAGGAAATTCCAGGCAGCCGTAGGCGTTCAGTCCTCTACAGAACACACGGCCGTTTCGGCGAGTTTCCCCTGGCCTGACAAGCTAATTAAACAGCCACTTCTGAAATTACGGCCCCGGCCAGTGTGCAAATTGTGGGTCAGCTTTGTGCCGTATCAGATTCATAAGCAAATTACAGCTGCGCGAACTGTTGATGCTGCGAGTGCTTCGCTGGCAAGGAATGCAGGAGAGCCGAAGCACGGTGCTTGTCTGAGGTCAACAGCGTTGTAATTGGAGAAGAGGTTCGTGGAACATACTGGGCCGATTACAGCGTAGGGTCCGAAATTCCATCAGCTCGTTTCTGCTTCAAACTTAGCATAATCAAGATACAAGTCGCGACCGTTTCGCTCTTTAGGAACAGTTGCACTGCCAACATCACAAGATGACGGCATTTTAAAGCAATTTCCAGTATTCATTCACAGAAGACGGTATTTCCGGAGGAAATTACAGTGACTCGAAACAGAAAGAGACAGTGAATGAGAAATGTGGAGACTGTAATGTGACTCTTCAGTGTCGCATACTTTAAGATTGCAAAATGTTTTACTGAGATTCAACAACAATTTGCGTGTCTGTAACTCCTCATACTTTCGCTGCACTTAGTAAATCATGCCAGGAGAAAGTCATCACTTGGTTCTTATTTGCCAGAACTTAACGCATTTCCTCAATTCGTGTTTGTCCTGTACCTGTTTTACACACACACACACACACACACACACACACACACACACACACACATATGTTGATTTACTATCTGTGTTTCCTCCACCTTCCCCACATTTGATTGTGATGTTTCAGTGTTGTGCTTGTGTCGTTTCCCATTCGTACCTTCTTTGAATGATAGATTCACTGAGTGCGTCTGTACATTGGGTTTTCGTCGTGTTTGATAACGAGTAAACTTCTTGTCTGCTATTTTCGCAGTTTAGCCAACTCTTGCGTAGGTGTAGAGTGAGGCAAAGAGGTTTCGTTTTTCCTTGTCGAGTTTCCATTGTGCTTAAGTTGGCAGGGAGCGGAAAGGGTTTCTTCCGACCACTTCCGCTTGGCGCTTGACTTGGATATTCTTCACTCGTATCTCGGATTTTGATGAAAGAAGCTGCTACTGGGAACTCGATTGAAGTAGTGAGCATGGTAACTGGGCTTGTGTAATTTTTCACAGCTTCATGAAAAATATTTCATTCTAAATGGGAGTTGATGGAAATACCTAACTTCTATCTAACTGGTAGTCACTTTTTTTCAGCCAGACCTTACAAATATGGGAGAGTATGGTGCGAACTGTGCTTAGTCTCAGTTAGAATTGGTGTTCCTGTTTCTCAGTCTGAATGTACGCGTAGTTGTGTTTCTTATATTATTTATTCTTCTGTTTCGTTAACTTCGTCGTAATATTTCCATCCGTTTGTACGTATATCTTCGATCGTTCAGTGCTACGTGTTCGTCATCATTTTCAAATTTTCAAGAATCTTCCGTTCTCAGAATCTATTTAATTCTCCAATTATTCCGCCATAATTTACTTACGTTGGTAAGCCCTTACACATTTACCGACTTTCCGAAATTATATACATATGCGTCTACAACAGTAGTCCAAGTCTATATGCCAACTAGCTATGCAGATGACGAAGAAATTGAAGAAATGTATGATGAGATAAAAGAAATTATTCAAATTGTGTAGGGAGACGAAAATTCAATAGTCATGGGTGACTGGAATTCGATAGTAGGAAAAGGGAGAGAAGGAAACGTAGTAGGTGAATATGGATTGGGGTTAAGAAATAAGAGAGGAAGCCGCCTGGTAGAATTTTGCACAGAGCACAACTTAATCATAGCTAACACTTGGTTCAAGAATCATAAAAGAAGGTTGTATACGTGGAACAATTCTGGAGATACTAGAAGGTATCAGACAGTTTATATAATGGTAAGACAGAGATTTAGGAACCAGGTTTTAAATTGTAAGACATTTCCAGGGGCAGATGTGGACTCTGACCATAATCTATTGGTTATGAACTGTAGATTAAAACTGAAGAAACTGCAAAAAGGTGGGAATTTAAGGAGATGGGACCTTGATAAACTGACTAAACCAGAGGTTGTACAGAGTT
This sequence comes from Schistocerca serialis cubense, assembly GCF_023864345.2. Classification (NCBI taxonomy): domain Eukaryota; kingdom Metazoa; phylum Arthropoda; class Insecta; order Orthoptera; family Acrididae; genus Schistocerca; species Schistocerca serialis. The sequence continues at coordinate 1,263,269,164 of NC_064638.1, read as the reverse complement.
TCAAGGAGAGCATAAGGGAACAATAGACAGGAATGGGGGAAAGAAATACAGTAGAAAAAGAATGGGTAGCTCTGAGGGATGAAATAGTGACGGCTGCAGAGTATCAAGTAGGTAAAAAGACGAGTGCTAGTAGAAATCCTTGGGTAACAGAAGAAATATTGAATTTAATTGATGAAAGGAGAAAATATAAAAGCGCAGTAAATGAAGCAGGAAAAGGGAATACAAACGTCTCAAAAATGAGATCGTCAGGAAGTGCAAAATGGCTAAGCAGGGATGGCTAGAGGACAAATGTAAGGATGTAGAGGCTTATCTCACTAGTGGTAAGATAGATACTGCCTACAGGAAAATTAAAGAAACCTTCGGAGAAAAGAGAGCCACTTGTGTGAATATCAAGAGCTCAGATGGAAACCCAGTTCTAAGCAAAGAAGGGAAAGCAGAAAGGTGGAAGGAGTATCTAGAGGGTTTATACAAGGGCAATGTACTTGAGGACAATATTATGGAAATGGAGGAGGATGTAGATGAAGATGAAATGGGAGACACGATGCTGCGTGAAGAGTTTGACAGAGCACTGAAAAACCTAAGTGAAACAAGGCCCCGGTGGTAGACAACAATCCATTAGAACTATTGACAGCCTTGGGAGAGCCAGTCCTGACAAAACTCTGCCATTTGGTGAGCAAAATGTATAAGACAGGCGAAATACCCTCAGACTTCAAGAAGAATATAATAATTCCAATCCCAAAGAAAGCAGGCGATGACAGATGTGAAAATAACCGAACTATCAGTTTAATAAGTCACAGCTGCAAAATACTAACGTAAATTCTTTACAGACAAATGGAAAAACTGGTAGAAGCCAACCTCGGGGAAGATCAGTTTGGATTCCATAGAAATGTTGGAACACGTGAGGCAATACTAACCTTACGACTTATCTTAGAAGAAAGGTTAAGAAAAGGCAAACCTACGTTTCTAGCATTTGTAGACTTAGAAAAAGCTTTTGACAATATTAACTGGAATGCTCTCTTTCAAATTCTGAAGGTGGCAGAGGTAAGATACAGGGAGCGAAAGGCTATTTACAATTTGTACAGAAACCAGATGGCAGTTATAAGAGTCGAGGGGCATGAAAGGGAAGCAGTGATTGGGAAGGGAGTGAGACAGGGTTGTAGCCTCTCCCCGATGTTATTCAATCTGTATATTGAGCAAGTAGTAAAGGAAACAAAAGAAAAATTCGGACTAGGTATTAAAGTCCATGGAGAAGAAATAAAAATGTTGAGGTTCGCCGATGACATTGTAATTCTGTCAGAGACAGCAAAGGACTTGGAAGAGCAGTTGAACGGAATGGACAGTGTCTTGAAAGGAGGATATAAGATGAACATCAACAAAAGCAAAACGAGGATAATGGAATGTAGTCGAATTAAGTCGGATGATGCTGAGGGAATTAGATAAGGAAATGAGGCACTTAAAGTAGTAAAGGAGTTTTGCTATTTGGGGAGCAAAATAACTGATGACGGTCGAAGTAGAGAGGATATAAAATGCAGACTGGCTATGGCAAGGAAAGCGTTTCTGAAGAAGAGATATTTGTTAACATCGAGTATAGATTTAAGTGTCAGGAAATCGTTTCTGAAAGTATTTGTATGGAGTGTAGCCATGTATGAAAGTGAAACATGGATGATAAGTAGTTTGGACAAGAAGAGAATAGAAGCTTTCGAAATGTGGTGCTACAGAAGAATGCTGAAGATTAGATGGGTAGATCACATAACTAATGAGGAGGTATTGAGTAGAATTGGGAAGAAGAGGAGTTTGTGGCACATCTTGACAAGGAGAAGAGACCGGTTGGTAGGACATGTTCTGAGGCATCAAGGGATCACAAATTTAGCATTGGTGGGCAGCATGGAGGGTAAAAATCGTAGAGGGAGACCAAGAGATGAATACACTAAGCAGATTCAGAAGGATGTAGTTTGCAGTAAGTAATGGGAGACGAAGAAGCTTGCACAGGATAGAGTACCATGGAGAGCTGCATCAAACCAGTCTCAGGACTGAAGACAATGATATATATATATATATATATATATATATATATATATATATATATATATATATATATATAGTTGGCGTCTTTCTTTACTGCATCTATCCATACTACAGTTTTTTCAGCTTACTAACTTAATTAAAAATTTTCTTTGTAACCCGTGTTTCTTCCATTCTTTTCAAATGTCCATAAAAATTTTTAGCCATATCTTTCTCATGGTATCTATGATCTTTTCCGTATTTTTGTGTAAGTCTTAATTTCTCCTTTGAATCCACCTGCTTTCCATGTTTTTCTCAGGACCTAGAATTTTTCGTAGTATTTTTCTCTCTCTTTTTTTCTAGTTCTCTTAATTCGCCTTTCTTATTCAGTGTTAGGCTCTCTGATCCATACGTTGCCTGTGTCCTAATGACTGAATTATAATCTTCACTTGTCTGCATATTGATTTCTTATTGTAGTAGTTTTGTGTCAATTTATATGCTAATTCTAACTTTCTTATTGTTTCTTTATTTGTTGTATTATCCAGTCCATTGGCTTGAATCCACTCCCCCAGGTATTTGAATCAATCAACTCTTTCAAGTTTTCCATACTTTGTTTTCATAAACTTTTCTGAATTATGTTTGTGTTTTATATACTCGGTTTTTTCATTTTTAGCCCAGTCTTTTCATCAATCTCTTGTAACAGATCAAGCTTAACTGTTGCGTCTGTACGGTTTTCAGTTATCAGTGCCATATCATCCACAAAGGCTTAACATTTCCCTTCAAATTTGTTCTTTCCTTGCCCCTTGCATATACCCTTTGTGCCTTTGTTTTTTAATGTGCTTTCCCACGTTTTTTTTATTTTATCTAAAACCAAGTTAAAGAGAATTGGGGACAGTCCATCTGCTGGTTGAACTCCTGTTTTGCTTTTGAATGGTTCAGAAATTTCGCCTTGAAACTCAATTCTTGATGATGTATCTCTGAGCGTTTGTTCGACAAGTCTTCTGGTGTTTTCATCCATCCCCGATTCATAAAGTATCTGGAACAGTGTTTGTCGGTCAACTGAGTCGTAGGCCTTTTTGAGGTCTATGAAAGTAACTACTGTATTTTTATTTTGTGTAGCTCTTACTCTCAAAACTGTTTTAAAATTAATAATCTGTTCTGCACATCTATCTTTTCTAAATCCTGCTTGATCATCTCCTATATTAGGTACTGCTGGTTCCTCTATTCTATTTAAAAGTGCTTTAGAAAGTATTTTGTATGTCACTGGTAACAAGCATATGCCCCTGTAGTTGTCGATGTCTGTTTTACCTTCTTCATCTACATCTACATCTACATCCATACTCAGCAAGCCACCTGACGGTGTGTGGCGGAGGGTACCCTGAGTACCTCTATCGGTTCTCCCTTCTATTCCAGTCTCGTATTGTTCGTGGAAAGAGGGATTGTCGGTATGCTTCTGTGTGGGCTCTCATCTCTCTGATTTTATCCTCATGGTCTCTTCGCGAGATATACGTAGGAGGGAGCAATATACTGCTTGACTCTTCGGTGAAGGTATGTTCTCGAAACTGTAACAAAAGCCCGTACCGAGCTACTGAGCGTCTCTCCTGCAGAGTCTTCCACTGGAGTTTATCTATCATCTCCGTAACGCTTTCGCCATTACTAAATGATCCTGTAACGAAGCGCGCTGCTCTCCGTTGGATCTTCTCTATCTCTTCTATCAACCCTATCTCGTACGGATCCCACACTGCTGAGCAGTATTCAAGCAGCGGGCGAACAAGCGTACTGTACCCTACTTCCTTTGTTTTCGGATTGCATTTCCTTAGGATTCTTCCAATGAATCTGTCTGGCATCTGCTTTACCGACGATCAACGTTATATGATCATTCCATTTTAAATCACTCTTAATGCGTACTCCTAGACAATTTATGGAATTAACTGCTTCCAGTTGCTTACCTGCTATTTTGTAGCTAAATGATAAGGGATCTATCTTTCTATGTATTCGCAGCACATTACACTTGTCTACATTGAGATTCAATTGCCATTCCCTGCACCATGCGTCAATTCGCTGCAGATCCTCCTGCATTTCAGTACAATTTTCCATTGTTACAACCTCTCGATACACCACAGCATCATCTCCAAAAAGCCTCAGTGAACTTCCGATGTCATCCACCAGGTCTTTTATGTATATTGTGAATAGCAACGGTCCTATGACACTCCCCTGCGGCACACCTGAAATCACTCTTACTTCGGAAGACTTCTCTCCATTGAGAATGACAAGCTGCGTTCTGTTATCTAGGAACTCCTCAATCCAATCACACAATTGGTCTGATAGTCCCTATGCTCTTACTTTGTTCATTAAACGACCGTGGGGAACTGTATCGAACGCTTTGCGGAAGTCAAGAAACACGGCATCTACCTGTGAACCCGTGTCTATGGCCCTCTGAGTCTCGTGGACGAATACCGCGAGCTGGGTTTCACATGACCGTCTTTTTCGAAACCCATGCTGATTCCTACAGAGTATATTTCTAGTCTCCAGAAAAGTCATTATACTCGAACATAATACGTGTTCCAAAATTCTACAACTGATCGACGTTAGAGATATAGGTCTATAGTTTTGCACATCTGTTCGACGTCCCTTCTTGAAAACGGGGATGACCTGTGCCCTTTTCCAATCCTTTGGAACGCTACGCTCTTCCAGAGACCTACGATACACCGCTGCAAGAAGGGGGGCAAGTTCCTTCGCGTACTCTGTGTAAAATCGAACTGGTATCCCACTAGGTCCAGCGGCCTTTCCTCTGTTGAGCGATTTTTTTACGGAGTGGATGGCTCAATGGTTGTTTCCAGTCACTGGATATGATTCCTTTAGTCCAAATGTCTTTAACTATTTTGTGAATTTTCTGCCATGCGGATAAGCCCCAAAGTTTTCACATTTCTGACACCCCTAAAAAATTACGTTTTTCATATAAGGTGCATTGTGCTGCCACCTAAAGCCAGGTACTCCGTATCAGCTACCTCAGTAGTCATTAGATATCGTGAGAGAGCAGAATGAAGCGCTTCTCGGAACATGCGGACTTCGAAGGTGGTCAGGTGACTGGGTGTCACTTGTGTCACACGTCTGTACGCGAGATTTCCACACCCCTCAATATCTCTCAGTCCACTGTTGCTGACGTGATAGTGAAGTGGAAATGTGAAGGGACACAAAAGCGTACAGGCCGACCTCGTCTGTTGACTAACAGAGACCGCCCACTGTTGAAGAGGGTCGTATTGTGTAATATGCAGACATATATCCATACCATCACACAGCAATTACCAACTGCATCAGGATCCACTGCAAGTACGATAACCGTTAGGCGGGAGGTGGATATCATGGTCGAGTGGCTGTTCATAAGCCACACATCACGCCGGTAAATGTCAAACGACTCCCTTGTGTAAAGAGCGGGACGATCAAAGAGTCGGAAAACGTTGTGTAGAGTGACAAATCAAGGTACACAATGTGGCGATCCGATGGCAGAGCTTGGGTAAGGCGAATTCTCTGTGAACGTCATCTGCCAGCGTGTGTAGGGCTAACAGTAAAATTCGGAGGCGGTGGTGTTATGGTGTGGTCGTGTTTTGCACTAAGGGTTCTTGCAACCCTTGTTGCTTTGTATGGTACTATCACAGCACACGCCTAACTGATGTTTTAAGCACTTTCTTGCTTCCCACTGTTGAAGAGCACCTGATCTTAACGCACGGCCTTTGGCGGAGTAGTTACACGACAATAACATCCCTGTAATGGGCTGGCCTGTACAGAGTCCTGACCTAAATCCTATAGAACATCTTTGGGATGTTTAGAAACGCCGAGTTCCTGCCAGGCCTCACCGGCCGACATCGATACCTCTCTTCAGTTAAGCACTCCGTGAAGAATGGCCTGTCATTCCCCAAGAAACATTTCAGCACCTGGCTGAACGTATGTGTGCGAGAGTGGAAGCTGTCATCAAGGCTAAGGGTGGACCAACACCATATTGAATTCCAGCATGACCGATGGAGGGTGCAACGAACTTGTAAATCGTATTCGGCCAGATGTCCGGATACTTTTAATCACGTAATATATTCTTTTTCCGGCTTTGTGTGGCTCGGACCACTTGCTTCTAAGACAACTCGTTGATTTCAGGTCTTGTTCTGCGCTGGTAGGTCTTAAATTACTTTACCTTCACGTATGTGTTGCGCCTACACGCATTTCCGACCTGATATGAATTTCAGATCCTAATTCTCGATCAGCTCCAATGCTTGATTTGTGCGGCTTTCAGGTGTGACATCAGCCTGATGCTGTACTACAAGGCAAAGTGTGAGCAGACAAACTAGTCGTTAAGGTTTCGTAACGGGAATTCCACTGTTAAATGCAGAAGAGAGAGCAGATAGGTGGAAAGAATACATTGAAAGCCTCTATGAGGGTGAAGATTTGTCTGATGTGATAGAAGAAGAAACAGGAGTCGATTTAGAAGAGATAGGGGATCCAGTATTAGAATCAGAATTTAAAACAGCTTTGGAAGACTTACGGTCAAATGAGGCAGAAGGGATAGATAACATTCCATCAGAATTGCTAAAATCATTAGGGGGAAGTGGCAACAAAACGACTATTCACGTTGGTGTGTAGAATATATGAGTCTGGCGATATACCATCTGACTTTCGGAAAAGCATCATCCACACAATTCCGAAGACAGCAAGAGCTGACAGTGCGAGAATTATCGCACAATCAGCTTAACAGCTCATGCATCGAAGCTGTTTACAAGAATAATATACAGAAGAATGGAAAAGAAAATTGAGAATGCGCTAGGTGACGATCAGTTTGGCTTTAGGAAAAGTAAAGGGACGATAGAGGCAATTCTGACGTTACGGCTAATAATGGAAGCAAGGCTAAAGAAAAATCAAGACATTTTCATAGGATTTGTCGACCTGGAAAAAGCGTTCGACAATATAAAATAGTGCAAGCTGTTCGAGATTCTGCGAAAAGTAGGGTTAAGCTATAGGGAGAGACGGGTCATATACAATATGTACAACAACCGAGAGGGAATAATAAGAGTGGACGATCAAGAACGAAGTGCTCGTATTAAGAAGGGTGTAAGACAAGGCTGTAGCCTTTCGCCCCTACTCTTCAATCTGTACATCGAGGAAGCAATGATGGAAATAAAAGAAAGGTTCAGGAGTCGAATTAAAATACAAGGTGAAAGGATATCAATGATACGATTCGCTGAAAACATTGCTATCCTGAGTGAAAGTGAAGAAGAATTAAATGATCTGCTGAACGGAATGAACAGTCTAATGAGTACACAGTATGGTTTGAGAGTAAATCGGAGAAAGACGAAGGTAATGAGAAGTAAAAGAAATGAGAACAGCGAGAAACTTAACATCGGGATTGATGGCCACGAAGTCAATAAAGTTAAGGAATTCTGCTACCTAGGCAGTAAAATAACCAATGACGGACGGAGCAAGGAGGAAATCAAAAGCAGACTCGCTATGGCAAAAAAAGGCATTTCTGGCCAAGAGAAGTCTACTAATATCAAATACCGGCCTTAATTTGAGGAAGAAATTTCTGAGGATGTACATCTGGAGTACAGCATTGTATGGTAGTGAAACATGGACTGTGGGAAAACCGGAATAGAAGAGAATCGAAGCATTTGAGATGTGGTGCTATAGACGAATGTTGGAAATTAGGTGGACTGATAAGGTAAGGAAAGAGGAGGCTCTACGCAGAATCGGAGAGGAAAGGAATATGTGGAAAACACTGATAAGGGGAAGGGACAGGATGATAGGACATCTGCTAAGACATGAGGGAATGACTTCCATGGTACTAGAGGGAGCTGTAGAGGGCAAAAACTGTAGAGGAAGGCAGAGATTGGAATACGTCAAGCAAATAATTGAGGACGTAGGTTGCAAGTGCTAGCACAGGAAAGGAATTCATGGCGGGCCGCATCAAACCAGTCAGTAGACTGATGACCAAAAAAAAAAAAAAAGGTTTCGGTCAACCACGTCAGTCCGTCTGTATGGCACACGGGAGGACCGCCATACCACGCTCCAAGCAGCGCACTGTAACTACTTAAACCTAACTAACCTAAGAACATCACACACATGCATGCCCGAGGCAGGATTCGAACATGCAACCGTAGCAGCAGCGCGGTTCCGAACTGACGCACCTAGAACCGCTCGGACACTGCAGCCGGCACTACGCATATTGTTTATGTCAACTACTGTCAGTGAAAGTGTGCTAAAAGTTTGTGAGGCCATATGAATCAGCTCGGTATTAGAATGCCTTCCTCAGCCGACGACAGAGTCTTACATTTTTCTGTAAAATCTGAATCCGGACCAAATTTTCCTCAGGCAGTAGGATCTATAGACGAAAATGTACAGTGCTAGTATATTCTAACTTGCAGCGCGAGTTTTCAGGGTATCAAACCCTGATTTCTATTGATCACGGAGATAAGAAGTCATGTGTTCCGTGTAGTTCTTGGCATAGTGACCATTTGCAAATCCTACATTACACGGTCACAAATTCAAGATTAGGCACATAATCCAGACCAGGCAAATGGAGCAAATCGGTTGGTTCTTTTGAATTAGGTCTCATAAAGTGGCTCGTAAAAGCGTCTCATAAAAGCACTATTTGTTCATGTGTGTTTCTTGGGAAAACCCTGAAAAAGCTTGACTTTCGTGTATGAACAGTAAAAACTGTGGGGCTGGCTACTACACTTACTGGTAATTGTAGATCGACAAAATTTTGACCACACATTCTTACAGTGAGAAGCCAAAACATTATGACCACCAGCTTAATAGCTTGTTTGTCCGCGTTTGGTAGGAAAAACATCATTGATTCAGCGTAACAGGGATCCGACAGTTTGTTGGTCGGTTTGTAGAGTTATGAGGCATTATATGTCTACCCACAGGTCATGTAATTCACGTAAATAACGCGCCGCTGGTTTGCATACTCGTTGATGTTGACCCATAGAGACCCAGACGGGTTCCATAGGACTTACATCAGGTGAGTTTCGTCGACAAGACATGAATGTGAGTACACTATATAGCCCCTGAAACCACTGTATCAGTGAGACACAGACAGTTATACTACTGGGAGGTGACATCGACGTCGGGGAAGACATGAAGCATGAAGGGATGTCGTTGAGTCAACGTGTGAACACGCAAGAGTGTTCTGCTGCGAGCTCTATGTCCAACAATGTACGATGCACGGTGTGCTCCGAAACACTTTTGCGTGCACCAGCCTTATGTTCGTTTGGCAAAGATGCCACAGATCACCATCTATCCTACTTATCACAGCAGCCAAGCTTCCGAAGCCCACGTTCTCTGAAGCATCGTGGGCAGAAATTTGAGACACGTGGGTATGGGGAAGAAAAGTTGTTGCAATCGGTACGTTGTCGTTTATATTTCACTGCAGACATAGGCAGCCGCCTATCCAGCATCCACCGCGGCTATTGGCCAGTGCGTTCTTGCCCTTAATTGGATATGTCTGGAATAACATCGCTCATGTACACATTATTGTGTATATGGTATCACCAGCAGCATTGTCATTTATTGACACTGGTGCTCTGTATGTATGTATGTATTAAACCGGGGACATATACCCCTCAGTGGTTCACAACCCCACAACAGGCCAGAGCAGTCCACCCACCCCACCGCCGCCCGACACCGAACCCAGGTTTATTGTGTGGTTCGGTTCCAGTGGACCCCCTCCCCCCCTCTCCTCCCTCCCCCCCCCCTCGCGGAAAAATCTGATACCAGACGAGTGTAACCCCAAATGTTTGCGTGGTAGAGAAATTATGGCGTACACGAACGTGGAAACGGTGTTTGCGCAGCAATCGCCGACACAGTGTAACTGAGGCGGAATAAGGGGAACCAGAGCACATTCGCCGAGGTAGATGGAAAACAGGCTGGCCGGCACACCGGACCTGGACACTAATACGCCGGAAGGATTCGTTCCGGGGACAGGCACGCATTCCCGCTCGGAAAGCAGCGCATCGGACTGCGTGGCTAGCTGGGTGAGCACTGTATATGTAAGTGCTGTACTGCATTTTTTCGTGTCGTTACAGATATCTAATATTAAGTTACAGCAACGACAACGGTAGGATTTTCTCCTCTTTTTCTTGTTAACAGTAGCGATGTGATGTCTGAATGCACCTTACAAGTAGAGTTTTCGTGTTTGCAGCAGGCGCTTTACGTGAAAAATAAAAGAAGATATGATTCAGATATGATACAGTAAAAGGTGAGTGTGAAGAATTACTAATAGAAAGAGCTCAAAAATGGAGAAAATGGAGATGTTCAAAAAAGAGGAATACCTTGAACAATTCAGACAACAAAGGAAAGAAACATCAAAAATAATCCGGAAAATCAAAAGAAACTGCGAAAATTCTCAGCTTATTAGAATAGAAGAAAATTTCACCAAAAATAATAATAGAAATTTTTTCCAATCTTTTAAATGCATACTTCAAGGATATCAGTCACCAAGTACTTGTTTCAGAGATGAAAATGGCAAAATGGGATTAAATAACAAAGAAAATTCTGAAAATTTTGCAAAATATTTTTGAAAAGCTGTTAAATTGTCCAGTTCCAACAGATAAATTACAATTTCTAGTGACACCTCAAAACCTAGAGGAAGATTTCCCACCAACAGAGTTAGAAATTCATGAAGCCATCGAAACACTCAAAAAAAATGAAGCAACTGGTGAAGACTCCATTACAGTAGAATTACTCAAATGGTCAGAACCAAAAATCATAAAGGATCTACAGCGGCTTTTTGAGAACATTGGGAAGACTGAAAACATTCCAGTAGAGTGGAAAACAGCATTAATCCACCCATCTACATAAAAAGGGAGACAAACAAAATGTCAATAATTACAGAGGAGTGTCACTTCCACCAGTGGCGTACAAAATATTATTAAAAATTCTCCTGGACAGAGTGGTAGATACTTTAGACAAACCACTGGGAGAATATCAGGGTGGTTTTCGAAACGGAAGATCCTGTGTAGAACAAATTTTTATCTTAAAGTCAATAAATCACCATAGAATGTTAACCAGTAAACTAATAAGTGTCATTTACTGTTTTCAAGAAATCATTTCATTGTATAGACAGAGCAACAATAGATAAGGTCATTAGAGTCTTTGGTGTTAAATCAAAATTAGCAAATATAATTCGTGAAACACTAACAGGTACAATATCTAAAGTCAAATTTATAGGAGAAGTATCTCAGCCATTTCAAATAAAAACTGGTGTTGGACAAGGTGATGGTTTATGACCTTTACTGTTTGTGTTCTAGGAAATATTGTAAGGATCTGTAATTCGAAACCAGGAAATGACAAAATTGAACCAATAACTCTGGGAGGGAAAACAAATGGAATTAAGGTAAACTGCTTGGCTTCTGCGGATGATTTTGCAATACTTTCAGAAAACCTGACAGAAGATGTTGTTCAGATAAATCTTCTGGATAAAATAGCAAACAGAACTGGTCTCAAAATTTCAACCGAAAAAAGCAAAATTCATTACAAATATAAAAAATGCGCCAAAATTCATGGAAACACAAATAGGTAAAATAAAGTGAGTAAATAAATTTAAATATCTTGGGGGGACTGTGCAACAGAATGGACTAGAAAAATCTGCAATACATGTAAGAATTAAGAAAATGGAAAGATCATATGGTTTGACCAAAAATTTTTACAACAAGAAATGTATACATAGTAAAACAAAACTAGAACATTACATTACACCACAGTGATACGACCAGAATGTTTACATGCACCTGAATGCCTAACGATGAACTGTAAGATGGACAGACGAGAGGTACTGGAAAGAAGGATTATTAGAAAAATAATGGGTGCAATAAAAACTGCAAATGGTTGGAAAATAAGGAGTCATGAGGAGATCTACAAATATGTAGAGAAAATATCTGAAGTAATGGCCAAACGAAGATTAACCTTCTTTGGACACCTCTACCGAATGGATGGAAATAGACTAACATAACAGATACTCCTATATTTCTGGAAGAAGAAATCGACAATGGCATGGATTACAGAAGTAAGGAAAGATCTAGAAAGAAACAACATCAAAGAAACACAAATAGCAGAAAGAAACCGTTTTAAAAATAAAATACTAAATTTGGAAGGCTTTAAAAGAAGAAGAAATAAAAAATCGGAAACAACATGGACAGAAGAAAGGAAGAGAGAAAATAAGAGAATACTGGAAAAATGGGAAACAACAATAAAGGAAGAAGAGGAACTGAAGTTGTTAACGTGATCCCAGTTGGTCAATACGATAGTGAAAAGAGAAGATCAACATTGAAAGAGTACAAGGCTGAGAACAGACTCTACTGGTAAGAGTCTGTGAGCACTTGCAGTGTACCTACATGTTTAGTTTGACGTTGATGCCATATCAGAATATTTTATGATCTAAAAATTGCTGTAGCCGAAACCGGTCATAGTGAAATGTAAAAATTTATGTGACCAAGACGGACATGTAAAATAAAGTCCCAGAAATATGATCATGGACTCATTTTCAGACTTTATGTCTTCAATTGATCTACTGGTAAGTTCACATTTTTCGGACCACCAGCAACACAATGTGTGATATGCTGTATGATCGGCAACTGGGGGCGGAAGGGAACGAGGAGGGGTGTTTCCTGCTCCCCACCTCAAGCCTAGCAGATAGTATTTTGACTTGCCGTAGCACGTGAATCAGATTCTTTCGTTACTTTCGTTTTGGCATCGACTCTATTGTAAAAAGTACTTCGTCATTAACTAGAAATTTACATTTATAGGTGCAATTTATTAGCAGATTGTAGTAACTTTCCACAACGAACGATAAGTTTCAACTGTACCTTCCTAACAAACGACCACAAAAAGCAGTGAGTGGTGTAAAGCCTATCTGCACATATGCGAGGGGGTGCAGGCAAGTAATATCTCCTAGCTTAAAGCTTTTTAAATAAAAGAAATTTTATTAACATTTTGCATATATTTTGTGCATGTTTGTTCCTCAGTAAAATCACCCAAGTGAAGAAGACGTACCTGCCAACAAGGGACCAGTTTGTTGATACCGTCATTTTAGAATACTTTTAGTTGTTGACGGAGCCGCAAAATCACTTCTGCTTGCAACATTTCATCACTATCAAAGTAAAGTACTCGAATGTGCTATCTTTTTCTTCTTTTTTCTTTGTTTAAGAAACAGATGATGAAAATTGGATAGGGCCAAGCCGAGACTGTACGGAGGGTGATAGACGACAACCGAAGGCGTCGGATTTTTTTCAATTGTAGCGGCGCTCGTTTGTGGACCGGCGCTGTCATACGGAAAGAGAAGTTGGTCCATATGTGGACGGCCTCTTTGAATTCGTTTCTCGCAGTATAACGGCATAGTTCCGTTACACATGGCCATGTTACAGGCTACAATTCAGACCTCTCTGGCGGAGGAGGTTTGCAAACTTTCTTCAACGAAGTTAGCCGGCCGAAGTGGCCGTGCGGTTAAAGGCGCTGGAGTCTGGAACCGCGAGACCGCTACGGTCGCAGGTTCGAATCCTGCCTCGGGCATGGATGTTTGTAATGTTCTTAGGTTAGTTAGGGTTAACTAGTTCTAAGTTCTAGGGGACTAATGACCTCAGCAGTTGAGTCCCATAGTACTCAGAGCCATTTGAACCATTTTTCAACGAAGTTGGAAAGTCGATCGATTAATGTGGATGAAATTTAATACCTCATCCAATATTTTAAACAGAACAAAAAAATTGGAAGCATTACTTTTCAGCACCCCCTTGTACATAATATCAAGTTGTGTAAGGGTGCCTGTCTGTTCATCAGTAACACTGTCATATTTTAATGTTAAGCTTAAATTAGGTCTGTTTTTATTTTTTTACAATATATCGGCTTTCCAAGCGTACCATGCGTGTACAAGAGAAATATCACAGGGAGCATCAGCTACCAGGCAGACAATGCATTGGATGTGAAAGAAATGTAAGTCACTTTAGAATATTTCTCTGTATCTCCACAACCACACGCACAGATGTAACCATGATTGTCACCAGTCTGCCAAGTAGTAACAAACATTAATACAGTGTGTTTGAATATTATCGGTAACCACGAAAGGACAACAATCAAACAAGGAAATAAGAGTAAGAAACACAGGTCTGGAAATCTGTGGTTTCCCCAATAGGAGTTATTCCGAATGAGCATATGAATACATAACAGATTTCGTGAGGATACAAACTGTAGAAATCCATTTCAGGATGAATACATTAGAACCACTGTTCCAGGTGGCCACTTTTCATGTGAAGGAAGGTTTCACGCATCTAATCATCAGTGCGCAGTCTTCTGACTGGTTTTACACGGCCCACCACGTTGAAGCTTCCCCTTTGTATGTAGAAAAATGACAGTGCTGGAAAAACTCTTACGTTATTTGATTTTCAAACAGCTGATCAAACCTGATCGTACTCAGACAGTTCTCTCTTTACTTATTCTGTTCATCACTAAACTGACATACAATATTTTTAGCACAACGCAATCTGACTTTCAATAATCCCCACAAAAGAATGACCCTGAGTAACAATAACATATACCACCATTTATTTCACAAAAATCTTCGTTACTCGAACTACTGCAATACAGCGAGCGCCAATACTGCCAGCCAAATAAAAGTTTCTAACTACTGAAGGCAATAAGTGCTGATAGGCATAGTTAGCAAATGAAAGATTTTGATAGAGAACAAACACTGTATTTACCTCAGTAGTGTTCAAAAGTCGTAATATATATATACGGACACACGTCCAGATCGTCCGCTCATATAATCTCTCAAAACTCCGGCATCTCTCTCCACAATCCACCACTGCTGGTGGCTCACCTCCAACAGCCCATCGCTACACGCTGTTCACATCCAACTGCCTAACGCTACACTAGTGAATAAACCGAAATTGAGTCCAACCAGCCACAGACTGCACACAGCGCGATTTTCATACAGAGCACTTCGTGGCGTTACCAACATAAAAACCTTAACAGCCTACTTACAACTTATTCCTCTCCGGTGCCAACCTCTTCACCTTAGTATAGCACTTGCAAACTACGCCCTCAAGTATTTGCTGGATGTTTTCCAATCTCTGTCTTCCTTTACAGCTCCCTCTAATACCATGGTAGTCATTCCATGATGTCTTATCAAATGTCCTATCATCCTTTACTCTCCCATTCTGCGGAGAACCTACTCATTCCTTACGTTATCAGTCCTCGTAAGTTTCAAAAATCGTCTGTAGCATCATATCTCAAATGCTTCTATTCTCTTCTGTTACGGTTTTCTCACGGTCCGTGTTTCACTACCATACAGTTCTGTACTTCTTCCTCAAATTAAGGCCTATGTTTGATACTAGCATACTTCTATTGGCCAGGAATGCCCTTTTTGCCACTAGCAGTCTGCTTTTGAAGTCTTCCTTGCTCCGTCCATTATTGCTTAGTTTATTGCCTAGGTGTCAGAATTCTTTTACTTCATCTACTTCGTGACCATAAATCCTGATGTTAAATTTCTTTCTTCGATACAAATACACGATCAAAAGTCCCAGGCCTGTTTCGAATGCCTTCTCGAAGTTCATAGACACTGTGAACAGAGCTGAAGTACATCATATCTTTTGAGTATTCCGCACAAAAGAATTCAGAGGTATGGTAGCAGCAACCTGGTTGTAACAAAATTTCGCTTTAGCCATGTTTCGTCACCGACTATGGGTGCCTTCTTCAGAAAATTCACAGTTCCGTAAAAAGATTATAAATAATTATGAACATAGCAAGAAACTAAGGAATAGACAGTTTTCGTTCCGAACAAAATTATAAGACGACTATAATCACATGTACTAACTGAAGAATAAATTGAAGAGCAATAATATTTTCGCCACATAAAATATTACAAAATAAAATCAAAGACAATTAAACTAACATAAAGCTGGTAACTAGAAGTAAAATTGGCTTAGCACGATACACGCCGCTAAGGACTGGAAGTTGCATCAGACTAAAAGAGTCACACGCCTACATTGCCACAAAGTGGTCATGAAACAAGTTGTGCCATCTAGTAGCGATCGAAGATACCAATTGCTTAATTTACGGAAACCATTTGAAAACAGCATGTAAATTTCCTTCTCACATATCAATAGCCAGTATTATGCAAAATGAACATTATATAGCACACTGGAACAGCTAATATTAGATACATGCCGAGCGGTTCTAGGCGCTACAGTCTGGAACCGCGCGACCACTACGGTCGCAGGCTCGAATCCTGCCTCGGGCATGGATGTGTGTGATGTCCTTAGGTTAGTTATGGTTACGTAGTTCTAAGTTCTAGGGGACTGATGACCTCAGATGTTTAGTCCCATAGTGCTCAGAGCCATTTGAACCGTTTGATTAGATACATGTTTGTTCGAAACGATTGTAGTATATTAAATCAACAAGAGAGAGAGGAAGAAGGGAGGCAACTAGCTGAAGGCCTTATACCACTGGAAATGAGTTTATTAAGTTAATGGAACTGTTCTATAAGAATAAAAACAGAACGGTGTTTGATAATTTATAACAGTTCAAGATTATTAAATCTGAAGCCTTTCTTCGCTATGTGTAGGTTAATGACGTCATCAGCTTCTTTAGGCTTATCGTCTGTTGTTAAAAAATAGTCGGAAAAGATGAGTTATACACGTTTAGTGCCTTTTTTTTCCTAAGAGGTGTCCTTTGTATCTAAATGAAATTACTTGTCCTGGACCCGTATCACAATTAAATTATTGACAAGTTGGTTTTGTAAAGGTAATTGGCAGATTTCAAATCATGAATAAACTTTTTAAGTTGTCATTAGTAAAAATGCTACATTTCGATCATATTTGTTTTGGAGCAGACACCTAATCCCTTGATACAGGTCCTAAGAAAGCTATAGAGTTTTTTTCCCTTCTCATTACGTTCGTTAGAAGTGCTGACAGTGGTAATTCTGTTACTGGTTTTATTGTTGAAAATATCATACGCTGCGGCTGGCTCGTATCCATTACTGAGCGCAACAGTTTCAGTCAAATTAATCTCAGCTTCGAGATTTTCACTAGATAAAGAAGAACACAATACTGTGGTTGGAAGAAACAGAAAAGGCTGTTTTTTGAAAATGAGGATGTGTTGAACAGGATAGCATTATATGATCAGTGCAGGTATCTTTGCGAAATATATTGACAGAAATTTTGACATTGTTAATGTTTTATCAAAATACTTCAATTGACGGAATTCGTGCTCTCATGTGAAGGTGATTTTTCTCGTGAGTGTCGTTGATAATTTCCAACTTGTCTTGATATTTTAAGGGGAAGAAAGCATACATACAAGAAGTCATCCACGTTAATCGATCTAGAGTGAAAATTTGGGCTATAGTTCTGATAGTATGTAGTTATGACCTTCTGAATGTACAGCCCTTAAATTTCACTTGCTCCGTGACACTGCGGCCGTTTAGGCTACGTCCGCTGGAGCGTGTTTTCCACGGGCGTTTACGCCGGAATTCAGGAAGCACGTGCGCCATGCCAGTGCTTTTCTCACGCAGAGTGAATCCCATGGAAATCCCATCAGTAGAGCATCGGTGCAAGCTGCGGAAGCATTTTCTGTCTGCACGTCTTGTTAATACCAACTATGAGAGGATTTTCGTTAAATATGGATGCTTTCCTTGCATTGTGCGCTGCAATAGTTGTCCACTGGCGTCGGCTAATCTTTAAAAACAACGTGCTATTTTTAATTAGTGATCGCTCTTTATATAGAGGTCTGCCACTAACTCTATGTAAAGGTCAATATTTAATTAAATGCTGCGCGTTTTTATACATTACAGGAAAGGTAACAGGACAATGCACCACTTCACAAGTATTGTAAACATCCCGAATAAATTGCTTAGTACACAGACAATGGGAAGAATTTCCCGAAATATATGAATGTAGGCAAAAAGAAAATTCGCAGTCTATCACCAACAATTTCTAAAGGAGCGAATCACAAAAAAAATGGCTCTGAGCACTATGGGAATTAACATCTGAGCTCATCAGTCCCCTAGAACTTAGAACTACTTAAACCTAACTAACCTAAGGACATCACACACATCCATGCCCGAGGCAGGATTCGAACCTGCGACCGTAGCGGTCTCGCGATTCCAAACTGACGCGCCTAGAACCGCTCGGCCACACTGGCCGGCAGCAAATAACATTTTACAGGTTTTTGAGACAGGAAATTCGATATGTTCTCTACATTTTGAGGTTTTTTTTTATTTTTTATTTTTGGTGAGCTACAATTTCTGGCATTATGGGAGGTACATTACGCTCATATGGCGGACGCTTTTATTTTATTTTGTAGTTTTTTTAATCTTCAGTCTTCTGACACATTTTATGCGTCCCGCCACGAATTCCTCTCCTGTGCCAACCTATTCATCTCAGACAAACTCTTTCAGGCCACGTCCTCAATTGTTTGCTGTATATACCCCAGTCTCTGTCTTGCTCTACAGTTTTTACCCTCTACAGTTCTCTCTAGTACTGTGGAAGTCGTTCCCTGATGTCTTAACGGATGTACTGTCCCTTCTTCTAGTCAAAGTTTTCCACACATTCCTTCCCTTGCCGATTTTGGCGAGAATCTCTTCATTACTCACCTTTTCAGTCCACCTTATTCTCAGCATTCTTCTGTAGCATCTCATTTTAAATTCTTCGATTTTCCTCTGGTCCACTTTCCGCGCAGTCAGTGTCTAACACGTAGAATACCGTACTCCAAGCGTACGCTTTCAGAAATGTCTTCCTCAAATTAAGGACTATGTTTGCATGCTATTAGCATCGCCTTCGCCAGTAGCAGCCTGCTTTTTCTATCCTCCTTGCTCCGTCCCTCTTGGATTATTCTTCTGCCTAAGTAGTAGAATTTCTTAACCTGATCTTACTCGTGATCTCCGGTCCTGATCATTCTGTACTCATTTCTACTACTTCTCATTACTTTTGTCGTTCTCCGATTTATCTCAATCCATATTCTGGCTCATTAGGCTGTTCACTCCATTCACCGGAGTGAATTTAAACTTTGATAGTCTTTCACCCTTCTGTAACTTCTGTCATTGCAGATGCTGAAAGAGGAATAACGGAAACCACCGCCCACAGAAGAGTGGAAGAATATCAGCGACCAGTATGGGAAGACAGAAGACTTCCGTCACTGTGAGGGATCCATAGATCGAAAACACTTTAGCAGCTTTAAAATAAGATGGTCCAAATGGCTCTGAGGACTATGCGACTTAACTTCTGAAGTCATCAGTCGCCTAGAACTTACATCTAATTAAAGCAAACTAACCAAAGGACATCACACGCATCCATGCCCGAGGCAGGATTCGAACCTGCGACCGTAGCGGTCGCTCGCTTCCAGACCAAAATAAGATCAATCAGCGATTATTATAATTACAATAACTAATTTCCTATGGTACTAATAACCACACAGTAATTCTTGTTTCAGATTAATAAACGGAAGGGCATTTGGTCATTAAGGAGACTGTAGCGTAACTGAACTAGGTAAAAAGTTCACAATTATATCTGAATGTTCCAGATGCAGCATCACTCCCAAATGATCCTTGAGGACTGAAAATCTCTTACTTATTTCTAGCTGACGGAGCTTCTGCAGTGAGTGACAATTTAATCAGACCAAACAGTGCATAAAACTTGACTAATAAGCAAAAATTCTTTAACTCAAGACTATCAGAAGCAGGACTTTATGTGGCATGGGCACTTGGCATTTTATCTAATAAATGGGGAATTTTCCACGGCCCAGTCGATGTTAATACGGATGTGGTAGATGCTGCCATACAACAATGTAGTGTACTTTTATAACATGACGGCAACAATTTTGATGGTGCTCAAAATGGTTCAAATGGCTCTGAGCACTATGGGACTTAACATCTGTGGTCTTCAGTCCTCTAGAACTTAGAACTACTTAAACCTAATTAACCTAAGGACATCACACACATCCATGCCCAAGGCAGGATTCGAACCTGCGACCGTAGCGGTCACGCGGTTCCAGACTGAAGCGCCTAGAACCGCACGGCCACACCGGCCAGCTTTTAATGGTGCAATGACATGGATAATCGGAAGTATTCCTGCACATTAGACAAAGGAATTTTGCTGATTACCACTGTCTCTCTCAAGGATCTGTACCATGGTGACATCGTTATCTATCATCCTCTCGGAGTAGCCGCGGGGTTTGAGGCACCATGTCGCGGACTGCGTGGTCCCTACCGCCGGAGGTTGCAGTCCTCCCTCGGGCATGGGTGTGTGTGTTGTTCGTAGCATAAGTTTGTTTAAGTAGTGTGTAAGCCTAGGGAACGATGACCTCAGCAGTTTGGTCCCACACATTTGAACATTTTTTTTAACATTCTCGAATTAGGACTGGTATTTTTAGTCTAAAAATTTGCTTGTTGACATTTTATTCATGAATATATATCGTAGTACACTGCATATAAATATTAATGAAATATTTTACTGTCAGCGCCAACCAAGATATGATTTCTGCTTATCATCCATTTCATCCGATATCCCCAGACGGTTGCTGTAACTCCTCGCCATGATTCTCTCATTTTGTATTTGTTATTGTATTCTTCGCCCCCTGTGCTCTACTGCCGTGGATGTCTCTGCACTTTCATAATTATTACTTCGCCGTCCAGACGTAACATCTGACCACAGAAGTAATATTTGCATACAGATTATTCCTCTGACTTATACCGACTCTTCCGCAGTGGACTCATCACATCAGTGGCTCCATATTGCGCAGGCGCGCTTCGAGAGTGTTAATTTTTCACTAACGAGTCCAACTGCACGAAACACAGAAATTTGTAACTTGTCTAAACAACACCGGAAACGCACACGAACAGAGTTTAGGTAAATCACCGGTCGCTGCACTGTTCTGCTGTGTTGGATGTAATAGATTAGTAGCCTCCTTTCTTCCTAGAAGGCCGCTTCCTCCAGACGATTCAAAACGCAGCACATTTCCCGTGCGTGAGAAACACGCACATCGAATGCATCCCAGCGCGTTCGCACCGCGTGAATGCAGAATTCCAAGGGTGCACAGCTTGCTAAAACACGTCGTGTGGCCAATCACGCTCAACAAACAGTGGTCTTTAATGTTGGAGCGAATTCCCGCGCACACGCGCGTGAAAAACACGGTCGCTAATGCCCGAACGCTAAGTACTGCACAGTGGAATGAGTAAGAGGCTTGTGAAATACTGCTGTCACACAGGCAACATGCTTTGTTCATTACGCCAGAGTGCGCGGTTTCTAGCATGAGCCTTGTAAAAGAGATCACTTTGCTTTGAACATTGTTATGTCGCGCTTTACAAATGCAGTGTAAATGAATGAAGCGAGTGAGCGTATCACTAAAGAAGTAACGGAGCGCTATTCTATTATTAATCCCATTGTTGTGCGCTGGATTACATTTATATTAGATTAATTATTCATTCCATAGACCCATAAAAGAGGGAATCCTCCTGGGTGTGGAACATGTCAGATAAACACATTACAAAATTGTGATTAGAAAAACTTGAGTTTCATTAATTTTAATGATCCTCAGTCAATAAACAAACAGTAAAATTATTAGCATGAATTAAATTTAAACTTCTAATATTTACAGGTTTAATACTTACATCTGCTTTCATGAAATCCATCATTGAGACATTTGCTAGTTTCTTGGCTATTACGACCAAGTATTGTCAAAAATTAAAGTAAATTATTCATTTCAGTAATCCTCAGTTAAGAACAGTCAGATGATGTGCAAGATTTAAAATTAAACTTACACTATTTACAAACTTAAGACTTATATCTGCTTTCCATACAACCATCATTCACACAGTAGGTAGTTACTGGGCTGTTACAACCAAGTATTCTCAACCAAGTATTGGTCTTAAAAGCTGAAAGTGTTGAAGTATGATTGCAGGAGATGCCATATTCTTCAACGTGACTGACACGGCTACACTTTATAGCGAAGAATCACTAATTTCACTACACACTGAGTCTTCAGTTGCTCAGCTTTCCTCATTTTGCTTTTAAAACTTTCAGTCACGTAAGACGTAACAATCCTTTTATTTCGTGAACTGTTAAACAGGCAGTTTTCTGTAAATACTAGAGCGTCTAGACGCACGTATGTTTTCATTTGGTTAACGGTTTTAGCGGGGGCATCAACTGAAATATTAAAGTAAGTACGTTTTTTTTTTTTAAAAAAATGGAACAGGATACGCTTTACAATTATATTCGTTGGCTCTGGAAGACAATTATAGTGGTGTAGCGTTTGTTAATGTTGGCGTTGAACCCTGTGGTAAAAGAAATTCGAGAAATGTCCTAGAACGTCAGAGCACGGTGGCTGGAAACTGTATTTTCGCTGCAAACACTGCCAAGCAGCCGCCTCGGACCAGTCTGCGTGGTTGTACACCGTGAGGTAGGCCGGCGGTATGAGAATAAAGCATAATTTCCCCTTCAATCAATATGCGACCTTGATGCACGTTGACCTATGAATGTTGTAAGTATAAATACGACATAGCTTAGTATCTAGTGCATCACAGAGTGCTTAGGAAAGCCGTTTCACATTTGTGTATCCTGCCTGATTTACGTGAGCTGAAACATAAAAGTCATCTGTTCATTCTTCAAAGATAAAGATGCGTTATACGCTGCAAAAAGCAACTACCGCATTAAATATCTAAATGTTGGAAGGAGAATTTGACCTCTTTTCCTGTACGTGGTTGTGTGCTTCTTAGAACTAAAATACATGTTGTTGGACAACTGTATCTACCTACGTTGCTTTAAATTATATCATATGGCATACATTCGCTGAACTAAACAGTTTAATAAAATTCTTTGGTAACCACCCGTACATAGCAAAATAAATATTCTTCTCAACGAAACGTCGTTTCATGCTGAATAACAGTGTTACCAACTACAAGTATGTGCAACACACGCTGTCAATTTATTTGGCACTGCAGTGCAGTTTCGTACATACGTAAATAAAGTAAACAATTTACTAACAATGATTTGGTAACCACCAAATGGTTCAAATGGCTCTGAGCACTATGCGACTTAACTTCTCAGGTCATCAGTCGCCTAGAACTTAGAACTAATTAAACCTAACTAACCTAAGGACACTACACACATCCAAGCCCGAGGCAGGATTCGAACCTGCGACCGTAGCGGTCGCTCGGTTCCAGACTGTAGCACCTAGAACCGCACGGCCACTCCGGCCGGCAGTAACCACCCATACCACTTAACATAAATTACGTCTTAAAAAATACGATGAAATGAAAAGAAATTTATCCTTTATGTAAGCATTTGTTCAATCTATTGATCACGGAGTGAAAGGCACATTTGCAATCGCCGTTCGAAAGAACAATGGACAGATGTAATTACAGCGGATGATGCACGGGCGATTAGACAACACATATCCTTTGACGTAGTTGGGGCTTCGTCATAAACGCATTTTTGAGTGCTCCCCAAAGAAGAAAATCAAGAATAACCAAATCGGGGCACCTCGCAGTCCATTTTACAATAGAATTTCGTCCTATCCAACGTCCAGGAAAGTTTCCATTCAGTACCTGCGTCGCAACATGGAACGAGTGAGCTGGAAAAGTGTCGTATTTTAGCCACATACACTGTTGAATATCCAGTGGTACCTCTTCTAGAGGAACCGGTAGAATGTCCGTCAGAAAGTGTGCATACGAATGTTCATTTAGAACGCCTGAGATGAAGTAAGGTCCTACAATGCGATATCCTATGATGTCGCACCATATGTTTAGGCTCCACGGCCGCTGATGATACACCTGACGAAGCAAGGAGGTTTGGTTGCCCAATAGTGTATATTATGCAAATTTACGTTGGCGTGGTTAGTACTCGTTGCTTTATCGTCAAAGAGCACACGCTAGAAAATAGTAGTTCATCTCCCAGTTGCTGAAGGCCCATTCGTTCCTTTTAATGTGTGTCAGAGCGCTGATGACCTCGAAGTTCAGCGCCCATAAGCCCCAACACACATACACACACACACACACACACACACACACACACACACACACACACACACACACGCTGAAGGGCAAACCGTCAAAATTTTGCACGACGTCCGGAATCACTGTCGTAGAGCGCCTGATGTAGTGACAGATGATACGGACGCCAAACCTGTCGATGCAGGATGCGACTGTCACTCCTGTGGCTACTTCCACATTCCTTGGCAATATGTCTCGAACCACTGTGTGGGCTCATTAGCGTCGTAGCCAGAATAGCTTGTTTGTGTTCCCTGACAGTTGCTGTCTTCTTTCTTGTCCTGTTTTTGACGTTCAAGCAACCTGTCGTCACTAGGGTCTTCGTCATTCGTGTAACTGCTTGGCGAGTTGGACATTGGTAACCCTGATACATAAGTACATGCCGTCGCATTGTTTCTACGGCATTTCTTTTATTTTCACCATATATAAGTAGAGAATCCAATTTGTCCTCGTTGGTATACATGTCTGCACGTAACGAATGTTGAAGCAGAAATGAGCGGCCTGCAGCGCAAGGAAGTAAACGAGCAAATGTGTTGACATTCTGACACAGCGTAGCCCGAGAGATCTGCTTGGCGGTGTTTGCACCACTAATGCTTATTGCGGCCATCATGCTCTCAAATTATAGAAAATTTTTCGAATTTTTTACAAGTGTTCAACGTCAACATTAACAAGCGCTATATCGCTATAATTATATTCTCAACAGCTATCGGATGCAATTAAAAAAAGGATACAGTCCAGTTTTTCAAAAAGGTACTTTCTTCGATATCTCCGATGATACCAGCGCTAAAACCATTAACCAAACAAAAAAATACGTGTCTATTGACGCTCTAACATTTGCCTAAAACCTCGTTCCGATATGTGTAACCGTTCACGAAATAAAAGGGGTGTTACGGACTCACCCGGTATCGCTGCAGAATATCGATATGAGATCAGTGTTCAATATTATTGAACGCTTTTGTGCGTGAGGTTGACATTTGATTTGCCCACACTACTTATAGTTTTCAAATAGAAATAGATTGTTGTTGAATACTATAGAACCTATATGTTTGTGAGGTTGACATTTTATGTACCCATTTTACTAACTTTTTTTCGTATAGAAAAAAGTGTATTCGCGGACAATATTTAATAAAACGTTGGGCAAATGTGTCTACCTCTCCCCTCCATCTCCTTCGCCATCAAAGTCCAACAAATAGGAGGGAACTGGTTATCAGTCGGCTGTACAGTGTTTAGCAGTTGGGCATTAGGTGGCTGTAGTGGGACGGAGCGAATGACGGAGAACCAGTGAGCGCTAAATTAAAATAACACTACATTCATAAGATCATAACTGGGTATTATCGAAATTGCGGCCAAAATTTTCGCGCAGGATATATTGTTTGGGCTGATAAATTGTGAGTGTACTTTTTCCTCCTTAAAATAAAAGGTCAAGTTGTTGATGTTTACCTTCTTAGTTCAAATGGCTCTGAGCACTATGGGACTTAACTTCTGAGGTCATCAGTCCCCTAGAACTTGCAACTACTTAAACCTAACTAACCTAAGGACCTCACACACATCCATGCCCGTGGCTGGATTGGAACCTGCGACCGCAGCGGTCGCACGGTTCCAGACTGTAGCGCCTAGAACCACTCGGCCACTCCGGTCGGCTTACCTTCTTAGTCTGACTGTGACTGTTACCTCTTGCATTCTTTAGCGGCTTGCATTCTGTAAGCCACGAAGCTGTAATTTTAATGGCAGTTACCAATTTTATGTCGATTTCAGGGTCTTTAAGTTTATTTGGTTTTATATAACGTCTAAGTGAAATATTTTATGTGACGATAGCATTATTGCTTTTAAATTAGTTCGACATTTTCTACATGTGACTGCAGTCTCCTTATGAGTCTGCTCGGAATAAAAACTGTCCTCTCAATAGTTTCTCTCTGTGTTAATTTTTATTCATAATCTTTTTAGGTAATTGTAGATTTTCAGATGAAGACACCGGTATTAGAGGTAGAAACCGATAGAAGTAAAATTTTTTTGCAACATTTTGGCTGGTTTATATCTTGTACAGTTACTGTCTCTCAGGCTTATTTAAAAATGTTAAGAGTGCAACGGGTTAAAGTTGGGGAATCTGAGAGCCAAGTCCGACACCTTGTTGTCGAAGATTTATGCTACACATATCCGAGCAGTGACATGAAAGTGTGCCTGTGTACTCTCATGCATCTACCACATACGCATCCTTTCACCATAAACAGCAGCAGTATCGCAGCCATTGAGATTAACAGTGTTGCAATATTGGCATGACTGCACTTATTCATACGTTGTATCAGAGAAAAAAATCGTTTATGGGCCTATAGTTGATAGGATTATTTGCTTGTTTCATTGTCCTCTGCTCGCACCCATTGTCGTTTCTGTAATAGTCAAGTACTCCGCAATTTCATTAATTAGGATTATTTGTAGTTCACCGTCTTCTAAGATACCCCGTTCTATGACCTATCTGTGGTAAATCATCGGAATTTCAGCCAATGAGTTGAACATTAATGTCAGTTATTTCATAAAATTTTTACATGTCATTCCATTTCCACTCTTTCTTACATTTCCAAGTGACTGACAATAATCAGGGAAGATGTTATACAAAAAGCCATCGCCTTCAGTTATTTTTACGTGTCAGTATTTCCTGCCCTCGTCTCCAAACATAGGCATTAAATTGATTTGGGACTGTCAAAAAACTAAGTAGTGACCACGAAAACTACGCTTCGACAGTTCGTTGTCTCTTATTTTTGCACTTTGCCCCTCCATTTCCCCGCTCCACCCTTAAAGCGGATAGGAATGTATGCCAATATCGATTTTTTTCAGATGTTACTTCATATACAGGGTGGTCATAAACAGTCTAAAAAGTTTGTAAAGGTGCTGAGAAATAATTGTTAAGAGAAAGTCGATTCATGACCACGTTTCAGAGTTCATTAGCGTTGAAGTTAGCCAATCAGAGCGTTGTATGAGCAAATCAAGCGGGACGCCATAGCCGCTATCGGCAAACGCGTTCTTCGTTTGGTTTCCTAAAACCGAACACGAGAGTGGTATAAGAATTAGATATGGAACGGTAGTAAGGTTCAAATCAGATCCAAAGGCTGAGAAGTCCCCAGTGCTATCATCTACGGCATGAGAACAAGTACCTTATTTTAAAGACTATAAGAGGCACTTTTTTCTACGAAAAATTGCCTCCAAAATTAAGGTGTGTCTTTTAAAACATCCAGTTTTTTATTTAAAATTCCAAGCAGTCTTAAAATTGGCCATACATTCGATGCCGCGGCAAACATATCTATATCTGGCAACATTGGATTCAACTGGTAGCGGCAGTGCAGCGATGCGACGGACATGAGTTGCGAGGATTCACAAGCTTGCTAACACTGTCTTCACTTAAGACTTCCGGGCTGATAGGCCGTGGTCGAAGTATAAAACTGTCTCCTGACGTTTCGTCTCCGACTGCGGGAGACATCCTCCAAGGTACAGCGGCGAACTGCAGAGACAACACGAGGCACCGCTGGTTATATAGGCAGTACAGAGGGCGCTACTGTCCATCACGTGGCGTCGGCTACAAGACTGCCTCTGGTAGTGCCAACATTCTCGATTCAAAGTAATCGAACGTCATGCTTCCGGTGCAACGCTAACATCCAAATTTTATCCAGTTTAACACTTTCCTCTTTCCTGTTGATATTATTACGGTGTCTATCAATCTCGATAGCATCTCTATACATGTGCGCGTAATAATGCTAGGTTTTAGATGTGACGCTCGTCTCGCTGAATTTTATTTCATGATTACCTTCCTAGTAAACATGTTCTGTTACGGTCGATTTATCCCTGTGACCCAGGTGGCAATTCGTCTTTTTTTCAACAAGACGGCTGTTAACCCTTGTCTTTGTGGTACCGATGTGAACCTGTCCAATAACTACAAGGAATATTATATATGCCCCGTGTAGCCAAAGGACGCCGTGCACTTTTGGCCGATCTTAAATATTCTTTTATTTTCCTGGTGGGTCTGAAAATAGTTTTAGGACTAGCTTCATCTACATGATTACTCTGCAAATCACAACTAAGTGGTTGGCACGGGGTTCATTTAACAACCTTCATGCTATTTCTGTTCCTGTTTTAATGAGTGCCACCCTAATTCACGTACCATATCTGTGACATCTCTTCTTTTTCACGATAATACAAAATGAGCTGCTCCTCTTTGATCTTTTTTGAGATCCTTTGTCAATCTTATCTGATGGGGGTCCCACACTGCACAGTAATACTTATAACAATATTGTCATAGAAGCAGATGAGTAGCACAATGGTGTAGTGGTTATGTTAGTAAACTGTTCCATGGAGGGTTGTGAGTTCAAGTCTCATCTGGACTGTGCAATTTTAATTTCTATATTAGGTTTGAGTATATTCTATAAGTATCCACAAATGTCAAGAATCATTTTACTGGAATGTTCTGCAGCTGTATATATACCGTATGTGTTCTGGTCGGAGGCAGTTCGCCCCGCTCTCTTATATGTGCAAGTGCTGAATAAACCTTCGTTAAGTGACGTTAGTGTTCGTCATTGATCTAATTATACTTTCTTCTACGTGTCATTATTCTGGTGGAGGCGCCCGGTATTGGAACTTGTGATAGCGCACATTATCTATGACACAATGGCTCCCATCAGGCCAAGACAGAGCCGCCGTTTACGTGGCGAGAAACTCGAGTTCGAGCCATATTCAACAGACCACAATCTATCGGAGACAGAAGAAGAAGAGGACATTACCATGACAGCAACTGTGTGTCACCACATGAGACAGCCCTCCGGGTTATCTGATGACGATGGCCAAGATCCAAACAAGTGGCTGAAGGTATACAAGCATATAGCCAAATTTAACAAATGGGATGACACCTTGTGTTTAGTTATTGTATTTTTCTACTTGAACAGCTTGCCAAGCAATGGTATCGGAACAGCCCATACTTACTTAACACTTTCCCAACGCGATCTGTGACCTTACTAATGGACGGAAGAGAAAACTTGCCGTTGGGCGGCTGTTGTTTGTCGATGCACCTGATTCTCTGCTTAGAGCGAAGTGTTCGATCAATCTCCTTGCTACAATAGCCATTCTTCACGAAAGTCGACCGTAGGTGTTCAATCTCATTTTTTAAAGAAACAGGTTCACAAATTTCGTACACCTTATCTACCAAGATTTTTATTTTTCGTCTAGGGTGCTGGTTTGAATCTTTACGCATATAACGATCACTGTGTGTGCCCTTTCCATACACCTCATGCCCCACGTTCCGTCCCATCGTTTAGTCACAGACACATCAAGAAAATTAAGTTGCCCATTACTCTCCGTCTCCATAGTAAATTTGATGGACAGTGGCTCCCGGTGTAACGCCTATATAATCAGCGCTTCCTAGAGTTCTCTTTGCAGTTCGCCGCTTTACCTCGGAGACTGCCTTCCGCAGACGGAGACGAAACGTCAGGGGCGAGTTTTATAGAGTGACCACAGCCTATCTAATATTCTGCGTGGCGTCTGTTTGCTCTAAGTCGTGTCTCCCTACCACATTCGCGCAACGACGCTCTGAGCGTGTTTTTTTTGGGAATTGACTAGTTTGAACCTGGGACCTTTGCTGGTAAGGAGACGCCAGACCACACATGACATGTAGAGTTCAGAAGATTTCAGTGAGACTAGCGATGACATAATCAAATACTTAATGATTTCAGCGTCAGCTCCGCTGCAGTCCCTGTAAAAGAATCTTAATACTAACTAAGTTTAATGGAAGGGATGCAAGGCTTTCCTATTTTTAGATAGCTGGTAAAATAACGTCAATAAAGCAGTTAAGTTTACCATTGGAATTTTTATTCGACTCACAAAACATTCTTTATAAATTGCACTTCTTATAAAAGGATATATTTCAATACAGGATGATAAAAACCAACTGCGTTCAACAAAAATGTGAACGAATATTCCCTTAATGGGTTTCCAAGTTCTCATATGGATCGAAGGATGACCTATGCCGTATCACATCTATAATCTAGGTTTAAGTTAAGTTTCATGAAAGAAAAACTATCAAAATGGTCTACAGTGACCCTCAATTATCTTTAATTACTTATTTAACTTGTGGTAAAGTACAGCGGCTGATGTGGCCTCTCAAAAATTGTATAACAGAAAAATCATCGCGTTTCAGATTTTTACTCCAAGTAGCAAATGTGAACACCATGAGATTTAATTGACGATCGACACTAGTAATACGTAAAAAGGGGATGTAACAGATGAGACTTCTGCAGTTCTGAGTGAAGCCTTATGCGCTCGCATCGCGTGAGTTCATTACCTTGTCAGTGTTTAGGCAGCGTCAGGGGGCAGAGGGGCGGCACAGCTCCACACACCTCGCCGTCTCGCAAGCAACTCCTTCTAACTTCTCCTTACAACAATTTACCGAGGTTGGTTTTAGAAAAGCTATCTGGCAGTGTTTTCAACTGACCAATCAAGGTCTCAAGCTCTGCCTACAAAAATTCTGTCTATCCAATGAGGAACGTTATATTTTTTGTGGTGGGGCAATGTTTTTAATGTTTGCAACGTAAAAGAGACGCGTATAGTCCCACGCTAAAACTTTCAGCTGGTGTGGCCCCTTTAACGTTATCATAAGATCTATACTGTTCTTCTGGAGAGCTCTATCTTTTAACATGGGCTGGGGGGTGGTCTTGGCGGTCGGATGGCGACGTGGGGGTCCGTCCCTTATCGTCGGGCCTCGTAGCCTTCACGACTCTTCTCTCGGCTTTTGTTCTCGTTTCTCCCCTCGGAACTGCGTCTGTTTATGGTGGGAAGGTATGATATGCATTTAGGCGTTCTTGTGTTAGTCTGTGGTATTCCATTTGCTCACTCGTTGATCGTATTACTTTGGTTAATTTAATGTCAGGATTTATTCGGAACTATGTGACATACTGTCGGATTTGCTATCATGTCAGGGTTTTCATGGAAGGTGTTGGATTTTCCTGACACCTTACACCTATCAGCCTGGAAGTTTTAAGTGAAGACAGTACCGCCCATCGAAGCCTACATTGCTAACACTGTGCCCTCCCGCCCTGCCATCACAAACCCAGAACACTGTCTAGGATATGATACGCCATTGGAGTCTACGGTGCCACTGAACTTGAAAGTGATTTGTGTGATCAGTAAGAGAACCATAATTTTGTTAGTAGCTAGTTTCGTAACGGAAAAAAAGGAAGGTATTCATACGATGTTGGCTATAAATTGAATGTAATATCATGAAAACAGAGCAGCTGCGCGGCATTTCGGCACTCCACCAACAGAAAAAAACCGTTCGCTGGTAAACAAGAACTGAACAAAATGAGGAAGACTAAATGGGCAAATAGAGGACTGAATTCAAAATGGGCAAAACTAGAAGACGAAGTATTGAAATTGATTAAGGACACCGTCAAAATGTCATTGGAATTATTACAAAAACGATTCAAATACACGCTCCTAAGTTACCACTACGTGGAACATGACAGACTTTAAGGGTGGAGTTGGCTGTTGCTACAGGTTTATGACCCGTCATGGACTTAGCAAGCGAACCAAAACCAAAATATCTCAGGAAATTCCACAAGGCTATGAAGAGAAAATACTATCTTCCCATCGATTTATTATTCAACCATGAAAGAAAATCAATGTGGAACTAAGCCAAATTGCGAACAAGGACGAAACTCCTCTGACGTTTAATGTACCGTCGAAATAATCATCTTGGGGCTGAAGCTCTTTTCTCCGTGTTTGCTTTAACAATACCATGTGGTAACAAGATAAAAATAAAAGCCCACTGAAGATGTTGCAACTGCAGTGGAACATGTTAGGGTTAAAAAACAAAATTGTGTTTTGCTAAAGGCGGACCCTATCCAAAAACCTACGTATTAGATGTAACGGGTAACAGAACTGTTACCATGAAAGATGATAAAACTACTATAAAAAGAAGTGGACATTAAAAAAATGTATTACACTCTTGTGCTGACAGCAGTACACCGAAACCTTCTGAAATACCGCCAGATGATGTTGTTCACGTACATGACAAGGGATGGAGGGACGAGGCTGGTATGAAATTACATTAACTTAGTGTGGGAGAGAAGAAAAGGCACCTCATAGAAGAAGAGTTGTCATCTTGTGCAAGTACTAATTTGAAAACTTCTGTGGGAGAGAAACTGAGACAGGGAATTACAGAGCTTGCTGTTATTCCGGGGGGACTTACTTCAAACTCCAACCTCTTGATGTCTCGTTAGATAAACCATTTAAAGTTTGTATGAGAGGGGAATGGAACAAACCGATGATGTATGAAGCCCAACATGAATTCATGCCGAAGGCAGCTTTAAAGCGACCTTCACTCAAACAAGTGTGTCGGTCGATAAAACAGTCGTGGTGTAGAGTGACAGAAGACATTATTGTTAAATGTTTCAAAAAGTGCGGGATAAGTAACGCTCCCGATGACAGTGGACACCATCTTATATACGAAGAAGACAACGATGACGACGAAGAGGAAGAAGAAGAAGGAAGATGAAGAAGAAGAAGAATGTTCAGATGATGATTCCCAGGTATTTTAAAAGTTAGTTCCGTTTTATAAACTTAAAATATTTTTAATCTGGCTAGTAATAAAAATGGTAAAAGTGTAATTTTTTTAAATTGCTTAAAATTTAAGGTGCGACTTATTGTCTGTAGCGTCTTAAAGTCCGCAAGACACGGGAACACTTAACTACATGTGGCGTGTCGCTTGAACTTTTGTGTCATAATGACCTGATTGGCTAACTTCATGCTAACACGAAACAGCGCAAGGTATCGAAGTTGTTTGTTAACAACTATTTCTCAACAAAAACTATCCTTAACCACCACTTCTATCTTTTCAGACTGTTTCTGACTACCCTACATGAATCGATTTGGCTGTAATTTGTAAGAGTGTTTCACAGTTTCTCAGAACTGTGGAGATCGTCGGACAGTGGGCTGAAGATGGCATAGTATAGCGCCGAAAATGGTAGCCCAGTGAAATTACTGTTTAGAAATTAGACGGCTGAGAGGTCTTTGATTTGAAATTCTGCATTGAACAGGCGAGGTTAACACCAGAGCTCTAAGGCTCTATTAATTTATTTAGCCCTTTTGTTTTATTTAACATTTTGTAGTTCAACTGCTATAAATATTATTTGACTGTGTCGATACCATAAGAGTGTTTACTTTTTTATTTGTAAAAACTTTGATTTCCTGGTAAAAATATATGCCGTGTACTGTCTTTATTAGTTAAACACTTTGCCTCACTTGGAGGGAACAAAAATTATTATATGTAACTGAAAATTTGTTCAGATAATTTTATGTTGAACTATCAGTATGTGCAAATGATATGCCTTGTTTAAAATATCTTGTAGCTACCCTGTATTTGTTGATCCTCACTTAGGGTCCTTAGTTATTTATATGTATAGAAAGTGTTGTGGTTCCCCTCGGGAACGGAATTATGCAGCGTGCTCAAAATATGGTTGGCATGAATAGAAAGGTGGAACCAAGAGTTAGTCGAGACGAGCTGCTTAACCTCCAACAGCTCATGTAACAACAGTGGATTATGTACTGCTGCCGTGAGAGGCTTTTTGTGCCGTTTTGCAATGTGCCAAAGCCTCGGATGGATGTATTTGTAAGCTAGCTCTGTTTTGGAAATGGTATCTATCATCGCCAGCAAGAAATGACAGAACTTTATCATTATCAACTGCTCATCCGCCTGCCAGGACGTACTGGCCACCACATTGCGCGATCACTGTAACGGAATGGAGGAATTGTAGATATGTAAAGTGAAGGATCAGCTCATTGGATTTGTTAGTGTGCTCAAATATAAGGTAACTTATAACTGAATTTATGTACCTACCTTGATTTTTTCCTCATCACAACACCTCTCAGGTTCCTATACGTTTGAACTATGACTGTCAAGTGTCCTTGTTGTGGAAAAATTGAAGCCTCAAAGCCAAACAGTTAATTAAGTAATGTTGTTTGATATTTAGTAAGAAGGGAGTATTCAGATTTACTGTGGGTTTGGTAAAATTGTGAGAGGTAGTAAATGTAGCTTTGTGAAAGCCTTCCAGTCATTGAAACAATCCAATTTAAAGTTTTGTGGACTTTCAAAGTTAACTATTTAATCATTGACTTGAAAGTAGAAGACTGGTAATAAAGACAAGCAATATACATCTTGAGGTTAGATCCAAAAGTAAATATTGCTAATGTTTGGCATGAAATGTTCTTCTTAGTAAACAATTTGCTGTTACTTTTAAAAATTAAAAGTTTTTTAAACTAAGGCGTATAAAGTTTTGCTTAGTTAATGATCATAGTGCTGCCTGTTGTAAATTGCAAAAGGTGAGTCAGTATCTCACAAATATGTCAATTTTGTGTCTCACTGCCGTGAAAATCGAGAACTGCAATTGTGGAAAGTTATATACTCATGCTTGCTAAGTGCTTGTTCCTCTTGTGTATTGAAAATGCATAGTAACAGTGTAACAGGATTCACAGTTTGTCTATCGTGTTCATGCTAATAAAAAGTAACAGAAAGACCACTATCTATGAAAACAGCAACTTTTTCTATTCAGAGGACAGTGAGAAATAGTTTGCTTGTGAAATTTTTTTTATTCCCATGTCAGATAGAAAAGTAATTGGTAAAAGAGAGACTAAAGCTATGCACAATTTATAATTTTTCAGTGAACTTTATTCACATTTCATGTCAGATAGAGAAGTGTTTGAAAAGTGATACTAAATCTATGTACAATTCATAATTTTATAGTAAATATTAATAGTAATATTATTGAAAGCATTCAGTTTGACTAAGCCCTGAAGACAATAGTGTGTGTCATGATCTGTTGTACTTATACAAGTAGCGTTGTTCTTCTACAACTGTTAGCACATTCTTTAACGTCAGCATATGTTAGTCACACTCTCGTGTGATAAAGTATAGGCTGTGTCTGTCCATTAAAGTTACTCATATTTAGTTTCTTGAACAAAATTGTTACTTATTCTTATGTCTAATTAGGCTGGCGACCGTTTTCTTTATCATTTGGACAGTGTGGATAGGCAAAATGTTGTTTATTACTGGTTAAATATTTATGAAATTCTGACTTTCACTATAGATGTGCCACCTCCGTTAGGTACATCACGGTCAAGGTAAGAAAATTCCTTTCAGAGGGTAGCACTGCTCTGCTTCTTTATACTGTAATTGCTTTGATAAAAATAATTTCACAATACGAACAGCCTCCAGCTTTGAGGTTATAGTATAACAGTAGCGGACGGTAGTGTTATAAGTCCTTCAACCATATCTGAAAAGATGGAAATACAGAGACTCAAAGAGTATTTGACGGTGACACTCTTGTTTGAATGGTAGCAGAAGTACCAAAACCAGAAAAATCTAGACTGGTAGACAGTCAAAGAACGATATGAATTATCATGCAATATAGTGTACAGTATTTTTAAAATCTACTTATCACCTCGGATTCTCCAACGATTTTTGAAGCTAGAATCTCTGGCTTATATAGGCACATTAAGTTTAGTAACACCCATCACTCTGATGCAATAGAAGTCATTGTTTCCTTGTGTAATAAGTGCATGGAATTTAAAAAGGAATGTAATACAAAAAATAATATCCTTCAACACCATTCAATTGTTAAAAAAAAAGTAACCGCAGGACTCCCTGATTCCCATTGTCAAAGAGCATGGATATGCAGACGGCGATTAAGGGCTATCTCTTGTCCTTGAGTTCGGAAACTGCTGCTAAGAGGCGGAAGAACTAGCAGTGTTCACCGGCATTAGGATGCAGAAGGTAATGGAAACTACCGCATTAAGTCAATGTGTATCTACAGACATGTGGCATGTAAATTCAAAACTATCGTAACGACCTTCCTTCTGTAAAAATATTAGGGAATAGTCGCCCATTCTGGTCTTATTACCAGCAATCCTCATTACTTTCGCCTTTCTTCGGTTAATTCTCACTAGAATGTACCTTACATTCAGTTGGTCCTGCAATTTATCCTCAGTTTCACTGAGAACATAAATTTCATCAGTGAATCTTACCACTGACGTCCTTTCATCCCGAATTTTAATTCCACTTTGAGTATTTTCTTTCATTCTGCCAATGCTTCTGCGAAGTATAAATTTAACCGCAGGGGTGAAAGACTACATCTCTTCTCTTCGTTCTTGGTCTTTCATTATCAGGTTTCCCCTCTAGAATTACAAGCATATACAGACATGATTTTGTACGAAGGTCAGTAGAATACGGCCGAAAGTCGCGTCGGCGACACGGGAATTTGTGACAGAGCGCTAGTTGGTTTACGGAAGCATTAGTAAAGAAATGAACAGTGTCTTTGAAGGGACACATCTCGGCATTCATTAACGATTTAGCGAAATCACGAAAAACCTATATCTGGGAGGCTGGACTGAAACTTGAACCGTCGTTCTCCCAAATATATTCGCCTTATCA
The DNA here is from genome assembly GCF_023864345.2 of Schistocerca serialis cubense. Lineage (NCBI taxonomy): Eukaryota > Metazoa > Arthropoda > Insecta > Orthoptera > Acrididae > Schistocerca > Schistocerca serialis. The sequence continues at coordinate 1,263,232,697 of NC_064638.1, read as the reverse complement.
GTCGGTGACACAGTTTCGGGTGCAACATGAGACGTTCGACTAGATGCAAGCAGTTGTTTTTTGAGTGTCCTTCTAGTAAGAAGTTCCCCTTTAGAAAATGAAGACCTTGAGGATTTATACTGCAGCACTCCGTAGCTTCCGCTCAGAGGCTGCACTTGGTACTACATGGGTTTGATACTGCTAGATGTTAGAGGGTCTGCCACAACAACCGTTCCTTAAAACGCGTTTAACGAAAAAACTCAGTGCCGGCAACAGAGACCTTGGGTAGGGTACTCAAAGCTTTGTGCCGTCTAGTTCGGAACCTCTCCCCTCGCTTTTTATTGCGGCGTGATAGCATGCAGCTCTGTTGCTAACGAGACGAGGAGAGCCATTTGTTTTTAACTGCGTTACGAAGCCGCAAAGGAGAAAGAACTCTTGGTGAATAATGCCTTTCCTTCCCACTGAAGAACAGAAGAATGGTCACTGCTACAAGAGAGCATCTCTTATCATACTAAACTGAACCTTGTGGGGCGGCGAGTAAGTTACGCCCCTGGTTTTAAAGGTTTGATGCCGTCTTTAATCACGTGATCCTGGAAACTAATTTGGTGGTCAGCCAGAAAGCGAAGGAAAACATACTGACCTTAGTTTCCAGTCTGCAAGGCCACATTCCGGTCCAGCCCACTGAAAGAAAAGTATCTATTTCCCATTTCTTTGCGGGATCAGACTATGACTTCAATAAATGTTTAAAGTTCCAATCATGATTTAATTAAATTAAAGTTTCTCACAAACAACACTTAAAATTGCGTTATGTTCAATTGAAAACAAGTCTTTCTAATCTAACAGCACCTTTAGCAGCTCAGACGCGACCTCTAGGGTAACTTCCTACCAGAGTGTTTTTCGCCCTGACTAACATCACTCAATTGAAAGTTCGCAATAAATGTTCAAAAATTGAATGCTCGCCATAAAAGCGGAAATAAATTCACCACTTGCCACGCGGAATTGAAGTTCACACGGACGGCAGACTAACAGTTATTTTACCGAATTCTAAACGATCGAGAATGGTGTACAGCCCTCGCGAGTTCACTATCCGTTTTCACTGCCAAATACGCGCTTGTCACAGCTCGGCTGTGACGTCATCCGAGGCAGAGCGCGACCAGACGTTTAACAGGCTTGGACCTCACAGTGTCTGAGAGCGAAGTGAACCTTACTACTGCTTCAGGGGCTGTATTTATAATGTGCCGGCGCGGACTGCCGAGAAATCATCTGTTGTCTCTATTTGCATACGGCGGCAGTCTATAAATGACCGCTATCTCGGGCAGATAATCTTTAATAATATAGTTACCAATTACTTCAGAAACTTCTTAACTTTTGCTGGTATGCAGATAAACAGTTTGAAAGCACGTAGAAAGTCTCAGCTCGCTAGAATGAAAACTTTGCTTAACAGAATTTATTTAGTGGAACTAATGGTAGATTGTTACCTCTGAACCATACCTTTGCTAAGACTTATATCAGTTGCTATTTATGTTACAAGTCTTAAACTTGGTGTAGCTCTTATTTGATATATTTGATCATCTGGTTTCACCAAAATTCTCTAACATCAAAATTTCAAGTACGTAATCTACGACACTTAGGTACATTTTAGTTACAAAATTAGTTTTTATTTAATTTCTCAAAAACTATAAGAGGTAGATTAACGTGGACTCTCTGTTATTATTTTTGGGGTGTACTGAAGCATAAAACAAATTTTCAAGTTTCTAAGTCCATTATCTAGCGCCTCTGATTTTTCCGAGAAACGTGGACTCTGGCGTTAATTTTTGTTTTATGGTTTCGGAAACCATCATCACTTATTTATAACTTGTAACTGCACCTTCTGACCAAATTCTGCCTTCCTTGCGTCATTATTTAGCGCCTCTGATTTTCTCTTAAAACGGCATTTTTACGTAAACTATTGAGATTAGAACATCAAGATTTGGTACTTGGAACATTATTATACTAATCTATAATTTACCGAAGTTTTAAACATAAATTTTGATTTTTAATTTCATACTAAATTGTGGTGCAATACTTGTGCGCTACATAGACGCGTTAAGGTGACGTGGCGCTACTAGCAGTGAACTGGGGTAAGTCCCGGGGCACTCTCTCGCCTCTGTATCTCACACATGATACAGCGCTCGGTTTGTTCAACCTCCATTCAAAATGTCACTGTGGTCAACCGTAAGCCAGTGTCATTAGTCTCAGAAGAAGAAGTAGTCACTTCTAACTGTACCACATACGTCTGTGCTCTACAAGAAGCCCCACGGTACATGGGGGGGGGGGGGGGGGGGGAGGGGGGAGGTCGAGTGGGGGGGGGGGGAAGGTACATGGCGTATCACAATTGGTTGTCGAACATGTATGGATTAGTCGAAACTTATTTAATTTTGGCAACAAGATCATTATCCACAAAGCTAACAATTCGTCGTGTGGGAAAAGTAGCTGAACCTAAATGTAGGTTTATATAATGCAAATAAACAAATCAGTCTGTTCAGAATGGTTCAAATGGCTCTGAGCACTATGGGACTTAACGTCTGAGGTCATCAGTCCCCTAGAACTTAGGACTACTTAAACCTAACTAACCTAAGGACAGCACACACATCCATGCCTGAGGCAGGATTCGAACCTGCGACCGTAGCGATCGCGTGTTTCCAGAGTGAAGCGCGTAGAACCGCTCAGCCACAACGGTCTGCAATTTCAACCTGTAACATTACTGAATCGTAGAAATAGCCTTGTGATGGTGGTGGTGGACGAGTTGTATGCTTGAACTATAAAAATGGTTCAAATGGCTCTGAGCACTATGGGACTCAACTGCTGAGGTCATTAGTCCCCTAGAACTTAGAACTAGTTAAACGTAACTAACCTAAGGACATCACACACATCCATGCCCGAGGCAGGATTCGAACCTGCGACCGTAGCGGTCTCGCGGTTCCAGACTGCAGCGCCAGAACCGCGCGGCCACTTCGGCCGGCGCTTGAACTATAGCTGATCTTAATAGTGGCTCCATTTAATAACGATCCCATACGAGTAAGCACGTTATTCTTTTTCAGGTGGTAATGAGTATCTTAATATTCCTCTTGTTGAACCTGATATAAAACATTAACCGGTATTTACAGCGCAAAATACTCCACAACGCCTCCTCTGCAATATTCTTCTTACCTCGGATTGCAGACAAGCCTTCCTTTACGATAGCACATTCTACAGTACTCTGCAACGGTAAAAATCACCTTTGACGCAAAACAAACACAACTCAGTGTTTTACTGAAATACAACTTTCCTGTGGTTGGACGATTAACTGCCCACAGTAAGGACTTTGCACTGCCAGCATGCTCACTTGATGTCACTTTAGTGAAAGCAACCTGCAGCCGTGTCCTTGTTCCTGTACACCCTGGCGCGCATGCTAATTTTCCGTGCCTTCATTATCAGTTCTTGCCAACCACAGAACTACATGAGAATCGATACTATCAAGGTAAAATTCTACGTCAATCTTTACAATGTTCTGTTCTTTGTTAGATCGCTAAACGATTTCTGTTAATGCAAACACAACATCAAACTTATTTCGTATGTCCAAAAGAACAGACAGCACACATTTACTGTATATGCGACATACGCTACAAATCATTCGCTGCATATGCACTCTTCATCCGACCTCTAGCGGAAATTAGCACGAGGTTGCAAGCAGTGAGCGTAAATGGACAGGAGACGCTACGTATGTAATTTGTGACAACTTCCTGGCAGATTAAAACTGCGTGCCGGACCGAGACTCGAGCTCGGGACCTTTGCCTTTCGCAGGCAAGTGCTCTACCATCTGAGCTACCCAAGCACGACTCACGCACCGTCCTCACAGCTCTACTTCTGCCAGTATCTCGCCTCCTACCTTCCAAACTTTACAGAAACTCTCCTGCGAATCTTGCAGAACTAGCACTCCTGAAAGAAAGGATATTGCGGAGACATGGCTAAGCCACAGCCTGGGTGATGTTTCCAGAATGAGATTTTCACTCTGCAGCGGAGTGTGCGCTGATATGAAACTTCCTGTCAGATTAAAACTATGTGCCGGACCGAGACTCGAGTTCGGGACCTTTGCCTTTCGCAGGCAAGTGCTCTACCATCTGAGCTACCCAAGCACGACTCACGCCCCGTCCTACAGGAGAGCTTCTGTAAAGTTTGAAGGTAGGAGACGAGATACAGGCAGAAGTAAAGCTGTGAGGACGGGGCGTGAGTCGTGCTTGGGTAGCTCAGTTGGTAGAGTACTTGCCCGCGAAAGGCAAAAGTCCCGAGCTCGAGTGTCGGTCCGGCACACAGTTTTAAACTGCCAGGAAGTTTCATATCAGCGCACACTCCGATACAGAGTGAAAATCTCATTCTGGAATTTGTGACAAGTTGGGGATTTGAGTTTAACGCGAAGCGTGCTAGGATAGTCGAAGCGTTTAAGGCGACCGCTCGTTTAAAGCGGAAAATGCGGCTTCCAATTCTGGTCAGGCACGAATTTACGCTCGTTCGCGACAGGATTTATTTCAGTGCCCGATTGCGGCTTATGTCGTAATTTATATTTCGTCACAAAATGTCGAACGCTTGCAAATAATTTGAAGATTACTTCAAATAACTTGAGCAAAAATTCATTTAGGAAAATATGCACGAAATATTTAAACAGATATTGTGGTTTTAAATAATGAATTAGTATAAATCCGTTACAAGGTGAATGTCCCCGTAGCATAATACAGTACTGACTAGCCTGCGTCCGTTGCGCAGTGCGTGTTCCAGTCATGCAGCTAGTAATGGCGTATGCGGCCATAGCAATCGACCTAGTGTAACAAGAAATGTGATTCATTCGATCAGGCGACGCGTTTCAGTTGACTCATGGTCTGATCTCGATGTTTCCAGGCCCACTGTATCATTAATGATGGTGCCGTCCGATGAGCATGGAGATATCTGGGTGTTACCTGCAGTGGAGTCTCGTGTTCAACGATGTCCACCCCCGAAATACTTGTACTGGCACCACCGTTGTTATCTGTCATCACATCTGCTACAGATCGTCGCCTTTCATTTATATCTACATCATACTCCGCAAGCCACCTAATGGTCTGTGGCGGAGTGTACTTTCGATCTGATCCCTACAACCCTGTTCCATTCGCAAACAGTGCATGGGAAGAATGATTGGCGATAAGGCTCTGTACTGGCTCTAATTTCTCGAATTTTGTCCTCGTGGTCAATACGCGAAATGTATGTCGGGGAAAGTAATATGTTGTCCGACTCCTGAAAAGTGTTGTCAAGAAATTTCAATAGTAAATCTCTAACTGCTGAGACATTCTGAAATTTGTATTCTGTCACCATTGCTCACAAAATACAGCTTCCTTTCTAAGGATTCCTTGTAGGACCCGTCGTCATAGGTGCTGTTACAGCCTTACGATCACTGATACCTTCCTCTGCGTTAACTGATTCGATAAGTTCAGGTCTGTTTGTCGCCGGGAGGTCTAAGACGTTATCCTCACGGGTTGGTTCTTTAGCTATGTGCTCAAGGTAATTTTCGGACAAGACATTCAGAACAATGCCACACGTATCCCTGTCTCCGGCACCAGTTACCGAGCGAGGTGGCGCAGTGATTAGCACACTGGACTCGCATTTGGGAGGACGACGGTTCAATCCCGTCTCCGGCCATCCTGATTTAGGTTTTCCGTGATTTCCCTAAATCGCTTCAGGCAAATGCCGGGATGGTTCCCTTGAAAGGGCACGGCCGATTTCCTTCCCCATCCTTCCCTTACCCGAGCTTGCGCTCCGTCTCTAATGACGACGGGACGTTAAACACTAATCTCCTCCTCCTCCTCCTCTGGCACCAGTTTTGATGGTATAAAACTCCCAATCTATACCTGGCAAGTTGAAGTCACCCCCTGTTACAGCGGCATGCTCAGGAATAATGATATTCAGCAATTTCTGTCTGAAGCGCTCTGCAACTACAGATCATGACCCAGATGATCTATAAAAGCATCCGGTCACCATTTTTGACCGTTCTTTGATAGTTTCACCTAGATTAAATCTTATTCGGAATCCCTGATCATGTCGCTAGATTTTATCGATTTTTTTTCTGCAATAAACACGCCGGTACCGTTGGCGACTAACCTATCCTTACGATAAACATTGCAATCTGAACTTAGGATTTCGTTGTCATTGACATCTGGTTTCAACCAGTTTTCTGTTCCCAATAGCCGCGCGGTATTAGCCGAGCGGTCTAGGGCGCTGCAGTCATGGACTGTGCGGCTGGTCCCGGCGGAGGTTCGAGTCCTCCCTCAGGCATGGGTGTGTGTGTTCGTCCTTAGGATAATTTAGGTTAAGAAGTGTGTAAGCTTAGGCACTGATGACCTTAGCTGTTAAGTCCCATAAGGTTTCACTTCTGTTCCCAATACTCTCTGTGCAGTAAGCGATACTAATTCTGGGGCATTTCCTTAGATGCTCCTGCAGTTTACTAAATTCATATTAATCTTTTCTATCTCTGATCTGCGAGGATCAAGATTCTCTGAGGTCACTCTGGCTGATTTAACAGGCAAATCGTCTTTGATCGCAAGGGAAGGGTTCTCTAACCTAAAGAAGCCCATGTACACGCCACACGTACTCCGCTACCCTAGTAGCCGCTTCCTGCGTGTAGTGCACGCCCAACCTATTAAGGGGAACCCTACAATTCTGCACCCGATAGCGGAGGTCGAGAAATTCGCATCCGATAACGTCGCAAAGTGCTGTGAGCTTTTGGTTTAGACCTTCCACCCTTCTCCAAACTAGAGGACCGCGTTCAACCCTGGGTACAATGCTACAGATAGACAGCTTAGCCAGCACCCTCTGTGCGTTTTTAGCTGCCTTCACCAAATCAGCTAGTCGCGGTAAGGAGCCGAGGGCAGCCTCAGAACCGAAGCGGCAGCTCTTTCTTTCTCTAAAGAGCTGGAAAGCCTCTGATTTCGACGTTTCTTGATAAGGCGTGGACTTCCAACATCTTGATCGCTTTCCACACACATTCACGTCAGTAGCACGAGAATAGTCAGGCAGCTTCGCCTTTTCCAAGTTACTTGGTCCTATGACCAAATAATAGGCAAATTTTAGAAAAATTTGGAGGAAATGAAAAGACTAGAAGGGATACGTTTAGGCACTGTGACTGATCATACGTTGAACTTTCTTTCAAGTTTTCAGTAGAAAAAACGAAATGGCGCCCGTAATTATGCTTTAATCAAGGGCCCGGGAGTGTGAAGTACGCAGCCTGCTTGTAATGTAGCCCCTTAGGAATTGTCAAAAATAGATGACATCGGTAGATCCTACATTAGATTCATGGGATCCCAGACCTAACCACACTGAAAAATGGCTCTGAGCACTATGGGACTTAACTTCTGAGGTAATCAGTCCCCTAGAACTTAGAACTATTTAAACCTAACTAACCTAAGGACATCACACACATCTATGCCCGAGGCAGGATTCGAACCTGCGACCGTCGCGGTCACGCGGCCCTAGACTGTAGCGCCTAGAACCGTTCGGCCACTCCGGCCGGCACACTGAAATAACCTTAAATTCAAGATATGTTGCTAACTCGAGCTTTGCGATCGATTTCTTCACTCTTTATGGCTTTACAAAAAATATATGATATTGACAACCTTCAACCAAGAAAAAGTGGTTATTTCTCAGGAGTCAAAGACAGAAGTTAATACGTTGAACGGTTATTATTTTATGCTGCACGCAGTTTTGAAATATAGTTTCTGCAGGGAAACTTGTTTAATGTTTAGGGAAATCTTTTATATGTATTGTTAGTGCTTGGCGAGAAAAGGCGATATGTCTGAGCTGAATATGCTGCGTTCAGCAGCCTGCACACGTTATTCATCAGATATTCCGGAGAAGGTGTTTGCATGCACACTGCAGTACAAATCGTTGTGTGAACGTGCGTCACGGCACGTCGTGTTTTCTACCTGAGTCGAACGTCTCTGGCTGAGAGCGTTCCACGGCGGCCATGACACTACTTCAAAGAAAGGGCTATAGAAACTTTTGAAAGACAGACATTAAAAAAACTATCGCCCCAACGCTGTACACACATATACCTTTCAAAAAATGCAATAAAAATCGAATATTTGACCATTTCGAACGAGAGCCTGGCCTTAAGTTAGTGGAATTTCTCGTATGCCGTCCGTATTGTCACTAAACGGATCACACACCCGTCTCTGTTTCGCTTTTATGCTATCCTACGAGGTGCATTCAAGTTCTAAGGCCTCCGGTTTTTTTCTAATTAACTACTCACCCGAAATCTATGAAACTGGCATCACTTCTCGATGTAATTGCCCTGCAGACGTACACATTTTTCACAACGCTGACAGCATGATCCCATGGCAGCGGCGAAGGCTTCTTTAGGAGTCTGTTTTGACCACTGGAAAATCGCTGAGGCAATAGCAGCACGGCTGGTGAATGTGCGGCCACGGAGAGTCTGTTTCATTGTTGGAAAAAGCCAAAAATCACTAGGAGCCAGGTCAGGTGAGTAGGGAGCATGAGGAATCACTTGAAAGTTGTTATCTCGAAGAAGCTGTTGCGTAACGTTAGCTCGATGTGCGGGTGCGTTGTCTTGGTGAAACAGCACACGCGCAGCCCTTCCCGGACGTTTTTGTGGCAGTGCAGGAAGGAATTTGTTCTTCAAAACATTTTCGTAGGATGCACCTGTTACCGTAGTGCCCTTTGGAACGCAATGGGTAAGGATTACGCCCTCGCGTTCCCAGAACAGGGACACCATCATTTTTTCAGCACTGGCGGTTACCCGAAATTTTTTTGGTGGCGGTGAATCTGTGTGCTTCCATTGAGCTGACTGGCGCTTTGTTTCTGGATTGAAAAATGGCATCCACGTCTCATCCATTGTCACAACCGACGAAAAGGAAGTCCCATTCATGCTGTCGTTGTGCGTGAACATTGCTTGGCAACATGCCACACGGGCAGCCATGTGGTCGTCCGTTTGCATTCGTGGCACCCACCTGGATGACACTTTTCGCATTTTCAGGTCGTCATGCAGGATTGCGTGCACAGAACCCACAGAAATGCCAACTCTGGAGGCGATCTGTTCAACAGTCATTCGGCGATCCCCCAAAACAATTCTCTCCACTTTCTCGATTATGTCGTCAGACCGGCTTGTGCGAGCCCGAGGTTGTTTCTGTTTGTTGTCACACGATGTTCTGCCTTCGTTAAACTGTCGCACCCACGAACGCACTTTCGACACATCCATAACTCCATCACCACATGTCTCCTTCAACTGGCGATGAATTTCAATTGGTTTCACACCACGCAAATTCAGAAAACGAATGATTGCACGCTGTTCAAGTAAGGAAAACGTCGCCATTTCAAGTATTTAAAACAGTTCTCATTCTCGCCGCTGGCGGTAAAATTCCATCTGCCGTACGGTGCTGCCATCTCTGGGACGTATTGACAATGAACGCGGCCTCATTTTAAAACAATGCGCATGTTTCTATCTCTTTCCAGTCCGGAGAAAAAAAGTCGGAGGCCTTAGAACTTGAACGCACCTCGTACTTGAGTCTCGTCGTTGTTCAAATATGTAGTAATACAATCAGTAGTAGTGAGACTACCGCTGTTACGTGACAATAGGACTGCTGTGATATCAGCTGAGGTGAGGCGCCCCACTATTACGGAGACACAGTGGCATCAAGGTAACCTGGCAGAGGGGTCCCTCCGCTGTGTGCTGGTAAGCCCGCGGATTATCTCAGACCAGCGTCCGCTAAAGCGCGTCATACGATCCGGCGAGTACTAGACCCACTCCGCGTAATTGAATCTCGCCGCTATTGAACGGTCACGTAAACACACACAGCTACCTGATACGGTATGCACGTGGCGTCCCACTGCATTACAGGTACACTTGCCACAAATGCTTGGCAGCAAGGGAATTAAGCATTATAGAAGTGCAAGTGTGAAAACTTGTCAAAATGAAAGTTGCAGGTTATGAGAAAGTTTTTGTCAGTGTTGACTGGAATACCCTCTTTGAAATTCTGGAGGCAGAGTCGATAAAATACAGAGGGCGAAAAGTTATTCTCAGATTTTAAAGACAGCTATCCGTAGTTATAAGAATCGAAGGACATGAAGAGAGTGAGACAGTTTTGTAGACTATCCCACATCTTATTCACTTTGTACACTGAGCAAGCAGAAACGAATAAGAGGGATTATTTTTAAAAAGGAAATTAAAGTTTAGGAAGGAGAAATATAATTTTGAGGATTACTGATGACTTTGTATTTCTGTCAGAGACAGCACAAGGCTTTAAAGAGCAGTTGAACGGAATGATTAGTATCTATAAAAGAGGCTGTAAGATGTTTATACATCTACATCTGAGTGATTACTCTGCTTTTCACAATAAAGTGCCTGGCAGAGGGTTCAGTGAACCACCTTCAAGCTGTCTACCATTCCAATCTCGAACGGCACGAGGGAGAAGCGAGCCCTTAAATTTTTCCGTGTGAGCCCAATTTCTCTTATTTTATCGTGATGATCATTTCCCCCTATGTAGGTGGGCGCCAACAGAATGTTTTCGCATTCGGAGGAGATAACGGGTGATTGAAATTTCATGAGAAGGTTAATGGAGAGGAATCAAATTGAACCAGTCTCCTCATGGAATTACTTTAGGAAATGAGACATAGCTATTTATAAGGGAGACACATAGAAGCACACTGCCTCATGTATAGACTTTTAGGTAACAGGGAAGGCCTGATGGAAAAAAAGGTAGTCGTACAATGACAGAGAGCGCATACAAGGGCAAAGGTAGACATTACTGTTGTCGTACATATGTGATTAACTGTCTATTTGTAACCTCCCCCCTCACTTATCGACCTTAATGACAGTGGAAAATTAAACCGCGTGTACCTAATGGAAATTTGGGAAAAGCAATCGTCACCGAAGTTAATCTATCGGTAAAGAGGGAGGAAAGGGTTACATCTAAATGAAAGGAAAAATGCAAATGAAACTGGTGGAAATTAATTTCGAAAAGGGATAAAGTTAATAAAGAAAGTAAATGTGCGGCCGTTACGTTAACAATTAACTAGCGGTAATTAGATATTTGAGATTTGGAGGAAATCACGGTCGCCAGTCCTAAGGACAATTACTATAGTAACTGAAAAAGTAAGGTTATTACACATATAATTAGCACTAGAAGCGTGGCAACTGAAGGTTGACACGTGTAGTGTGAAAACTGAAAGTTTGTCAGAAGTAATAAATTTCGCTACACTCTGACTTCATTTAGCAGAAGAATTAATAAAACCGGAAAATCGAAAGTTAATTTAGTGACTGAAGTTAATAGTGAGCTTTCTTTCTGAAGCACATCGAAATCCAGTAAAATACGGTTAGTCTTGGACTACCTCAACAATCATTTCAAAAGCAACTTGACTCTACGCAATTTAGAAACAAGAGATTTAACTTTGAACTTGAATTAAATGATTCTGAACTATTAACAATAGTAAAATTTAGTACGTACCAAGCTGAGCTGCAGTCACAGGTAAGCTAAAACATGCTAACAAAACTCGCACTCTAAATTTGTGCTCGTGTAACCTAAATATTGTAGCCAGCTACTGAACTTTGAAATTAAAGCAGTGAAATCTAATTATATTATTTTAATGCTGGCGTTTGAATTTCAACGACACTCGGGTTCATTTCGGAAAAGGAAGGGACCCTGCTTGGCAATACAATCGGGACAATGAGCAACAAAGGTTCATGCTAAGTTGCTGTAATTTTGCGAGGCAAATGGAACAATTTGAAAAGCTGAGGTCTGCCATACAGTTCTGAAACTTTACGTGCTTTTAGTCTTCCTTGTTGGTTGATTGAAGGTTTGAAGCCGTCGATCGAGGAGGTGGCGACAGTCACTCATTGTCGGCCGTCGCTGTTGCAGAAGCTGGATGTTGGCGCGCCTTCTTCTCGACACGGTCACCAGGCGAAACGGGCTCTTGATGTGCGCTAGCTAATGCTTTCCGTCCGCGACACCATGTCAGAAACTATCATCGCGAGTCGAGCGCAATTACATGCTGCCAAACTCCGAAAGCGCGGCAACTCGCGGGAGCGTCACACAACACACCTGCTCCACTCGCTACTCCCGCCAGACCCCCACTGTTCTGCCCGCGCTCCACGCGGCAGAGTTAACACTACCAAAGATCCTACACACTTTGATTCGTCACACGACCTATCGACGTAATCGTTCGATAGCAGTTTTCCCTAGGCAAGACCCAGCGTAAAAATACAAATAATATTTACGAAACAAACCAATTATACATCGACATGAGTGCATAAATATATACATACAAACAGTAAAACAATTACAATATATAAAGAGACAGAAATGTCATATCTTGAGGTAACAAAACAAGGAAAAAAAATAATAGTACAATAGATGGAAATAGGAGTATATGCATTTTCGGCGTTACACGTGCCCCACATTGTCTGAGGATGTTCGTGTAACGTAAACAGACTCAGAAAATGTCCCAAAAAAGAAACAGCGGAAATGCATATGCTCAAAACATCAACAAAATTTAGCATTCGTCTAATTAATCATAAATCAATTTTTAGACCATAATAATTGAGTGGGGACACTCCTAATCTTATTCCACTCTGTCATCTTGCACAAAATAAAACAGGTTGACAACATATTAAAATTCATAGAAGATATAGAAAATGGTTTAGCTATTCCAAAATCATTAAAATTCGTAACACTATGAGAAATGGAATACTATTTGCAAAATTAATCAGAGTACATGGTCATAAAAACAGGTAGATCAAAATACGCAAATTAATAATTAATTACATAGAATACACATTTTTACATAACCTTTTCATAATTAATATCTCGTCATGAGATTCCACTTAACGCTAAACAAGAAAATAATATTCAGTAGATCGAAAAAAACATAAATATTGACAGCAGAATTCTTTCACATCAGCTGTCCGGGAAGAAAAACTATTCCGCCTTTCGTACTCGCAAGTACAAAGAATGCCGACAGCGGCACAAGAGCCAACAGCGGCACAAGAGCCGACAGCGGCTCGCCTCGCCAGTATTGTTGCGCCCGCGTGTGCGGCACGCTTGATCTCACTCGCCCTTGTGACGGCGTTTCCAGAACGTCCGTTTCACTGAATTCTTTAGGAAAAACTCACTCCCGAGTAATCTCAAGGAGTCCCTTAATACTATCACAGTGGATAACTCAACACTGTCCATCATCACACTCATGTACTAGCCTGAAACTTAAAACAGCGTCTAAGTACATCGGCAATGACTAGTAAAACACATATTCATGAAATCTTACAGCTAGTTACAAAATCATATTTACGTTGCTTAATCTACTGTGACGCAGCTGAAAACTTAAATTAGCAGCTTGGATTTTTCAATTGATAAATAATCACTCTCTCTTAAATCATTTAGTCAAAATTAATTACTTATTAATTACAACTTCTTTAATGTCCTCTTGGTCAGTCAAAAGCATGGCAATCTAGCAAACCTTAAATCTTACACTCTATATTTACATATTGTACAAATTACCCATTGTGTGGTATTAATCGATCCTAGGTTGGTACAATTTCAAATCTATTATATTTCGTATACCTAATAGCTTTCCAGAGCTTGGATACTCTAAGCAATAAGCATTTGTGTGAGGTATACCAATGACTTTATATGGTCCATTATAAACAAACTTAAATTTAGAGATTTCATTGTCTATCTCGCTCGATTTCTCATGAGCTTTTACAAGTACTAAGTCTCCGATCGCAAACTTAGCAAAACGCGCTTTAGCGTCATGACGACGTATGCGAGCATCGGCTTTAAGCTTCATTACTTCTCGCAAACGATCTTTTTTCACACCAATACTAATGTCAATCCGTGGAGGGAATTTGATTATCTCTTCCACTAAACTTTTACTTCTGTCATCCAACAGGATTTCCTCTGGAGAAAATCCCGTCGATTCATGTCTCAAGGTGTTCATAATTCTCTCAAATACTGCTACATATTTGCCCCATGCCCTATGGTTGTGATGGCAATAGGTACGGCACAGTCGGCCTAGCTCGCGCATATACCTCTCAGCGGGATTCCCAGCCGGACAATAAGCTGAAATATGGATCACCTCGACCCCATTACTTTCCAAGCCTTCATTCCACAACTTAGAAGTAAATTGTGCCCCATTGTCTGATAGAATCGCCTTGGGCTTACCAATATGAACAAAATAATCGTTCACAAGCTTGCTATAGACCGCTTTGGCTGTAGCTTTCCTAATCGGGTATAGTTTGATGAACTTGGAAAAAGCTTCTAGCACTACTAAAATGTAGGCAAAGTTTCCTGATGACTTGGGCAAAGGTCCGTACAAGTCCACGCACAGTAACTCAAAGGTGTCGTTAGGCCTTATACTTTGCATAGGACCACGACTCGTACAGTTGGTAACCTTCACCTTCTGACATAAATCGCAAGTTTTCACTCTGTCAGTAACTCGTTTTAACATGTTGTTGAAATGCACTACTTCACTCAGCTTTTCCGTACATTTCTTTGGTCCACAGTGACCATACGCCAAATGGTAGTAGTCTATTATTTCCCTGACGTATTTGCTGGGCCAGCATACCCGCCAAATATTACTATCTTCACCCTTACGTATGTACAAGATATGATCGTATATCTTGTAATACTTCCTTAATTTCTCTCCTTCTGGACTCTTTTCATCATATCGGGTTTTCACCATATTTAAACAACCATCCTCGTTCTGATGACGACGTAGATTCTTACAGATGTTCATTATTAATTTACGTCCCTCAACTTCTTTAAAATAGTACAATTTGACCACTCCATCTGCCTCATCTTTCAATAGACCTTGATTAGACTCGGGCAACCGTGACAGCGCATCCGCTACGCAATTGTCGGTCCCTTTTACGTAACAGATGTCATAGTTAAATTGCTGTAAATACAGCGACCACCTAGTCAGTCTTTCGTGAAGTAGTTTACAATCCTTCAGATAAGTGAGCGCCTTATGGTCCGTATGAATAATCACCTTACGGTCCCATAGGTAACCCTTGAACTTCTTGGATCCCCACACGATAGCGAGACACTCTTTCTCAGAAATCGTGTAGTTTCGCTCACTTTTTGATAAAGTTCGACTCGCGAACGCTATCGTCCGGTGTTCCTTATCCTCTCCTTTACCAACTTCTTGGAACAGTTCTACCCCCACCCCGTAATTCGACGAATCCGTTCCCAGATGGAAGGGTAGCGATAAATCAGGATGAAATAGTATGTTAGATCTTAACAACTCGTCTTTTAATCTCTCGAAAGCGGTCTGACACCCGTCAGTCCACACAAACGGAACATTTTTGCGTAAGAGGTTATTCAAATTTTCATCATTAAACACTTGTCCTTTTACAAATTTACGGTAAAATCCTGTGAGCCCTAGAAAACTCTTTAACTGTTTCCTAGACTTGGGTGGAGGACAATTCCTTATTGCCTCTAGTTTCTCTGGGTCTTTCGTAATACCAGCAGTGGTAATTACATGCCCTAAAAATTTCAGTTCCTGCTTCACAAATTCGCATTTCTTTAGCTTTAGAGTCATTCCGCCACGGCGCAATGCTCTAAAAACTTCATCTAATAGGTCACAATGGTCATGCCAAGTGGCATTGGCCAACAATAGGTCGTCAACATATACAGTTAATCTTGAACTCAAAGCCGGTCCTAGCACTTTATCTAGGGCCCTGATGAACACGGACACAGATATATTAAGTCCAAACGGCAGTACTCTATACTGATAACACCTGCCCGCAAACAAGAAGGCGGTGTATGGCCTAGATTCTTCTTCGAGTTCTATTTGCCAGTAACTAGCTGTCAGATCGAGGCTAGTCATGAACTTAACGTCATGAAAACGTTGCAAAATCTCCTCCATACTCTCTGGTCTGTCTGTTTCACGTTGAACGACCCTATTCAACGTGCGTGCGTCAATCACAATACGCACACTACCATCCCGTTTTGCTACAATGACCAAACCGTTATTGTATGGACTTGTACTTCTTTCAATCACTCCCCATTCGATCATCTTATCTATCTCCCGTTGCACTGCTTCCTTTTTGGACAGCGGTATAGCATACGGTCTCACGAAGAATGGTTCGTGCGGAATTACATGCAACTTGCATTTATATCCTTCCACAAGACCCGGTTTGTCTGAAAACACACTCTTATTCCTCATTATTACTTCATACAGGCCTCGTCTTTGTTCGTGTGTTACGTTTGACACACCGTCTACAATACTTTCCAATTCACTTTCTACACTATTGTCAATGCCGAGATTCCTCACATTACAGTAGTTCAAATTCATACCTACGTCAATACCATTCGGCCAGTTAACAATGTGTATAGGCTGGTATTGCCTATGCACACCGTCTCCTGCCTCGTCAAAACTAACTACTATTGTTTTATCTTGGGACGTACATGTCAACGTTTTGCTTTCGCAGTTAATCACTGCACGGTACTTTAACAGCCAATCTAACCCGATAATTACTTCCGTAGTTAAGTCTGGCACGACGACAAACTCTTGTTCAAATCGTGCCCCACATATCTCGAAGTTGACAAAAATCTGTTTTGTGACCGGTTTACTGGCCTTCCCAGTAGCACCGATAATTTTCACTCCTGTTACTGACATAACTACGATGCCAGGTCTGTCTTTCAGTAACTCAAATATTTTCCCAGATACAGCACTCAATTCTGCACCGGTGTCAATCAACACGTTTAGTTGTAGGTCGTGCATATTAACAGACACTACTATCTGTCTACACTTGTCCTCGACTGTTTCTTTATTTTCCCACAGTAAATCCTCGTCTATATCCAGGTCATTCCAGAAAAAACCATCCGGCTTTGATCCCAAATCCGGTTTATCTGGCGGCTTTTTGAGCCTCTGTTCACATACAGTTTTAATTTCAACACGTCTGTCCTGGGGCTTAGTCTGTAGCTTCGCCTCCAATACCGAAACCTTTTCCTGTAACTCGTCAACTAGTGAGTGTTGCATTGCTATCAATTCACTAATTGTCACCCTCGTTGATTCCTCTTTAGTCAGATTGATCTCATCTGCCAATCTACCTGGAGAAATGTGCCCAGTAGCATCTGCAATTACTTCCTCTAGATCTGCGCAACCCACACTGTTATCGTCTGACCGTATAACGTCAGCTCTAACCTCATACACACTGTAATCTACGTGGTTTTTTACCAATCGTGTCCGGCTATCACTAAAATTTTCGTAATCTTTCTCCTTAATACTCTCGCAATGTTTAAACTGGATGTTCGCGTCGGATGGGTCGGCTACTTCTACCATTACAACTTTCGGTAAAGTCTGCCGGTTAGGGCCAGAACTTTCCGTTACTACTTCAACATTCAACTCCTGCGGGACGAAACACGACGAATCTTGCTCGTGCTCCCCATTAACATCAACTATTTCTGGTAAAGTCTGCCGGTTAGGGCCAGAACTTTCCAACACTTTACAAATACTATCTTCCTGTGGGACGAGACGCGGCAAATTCTACCCGCGCTCTCCATAAATACTTCTCCCGTACAGGCCCCTATAATCTCTTAGTTCGTCGTATAAGCGACCGAACTGCCTTAACCAGACCTCATCCCTCTCTGCATCCCCTCGCTCGATGACGGACGTTTTATCCGACATCTGATCTTCTCTCAACAATTGCGAATCATTCTTAAACTGAATCTCCAGTTCCGCTGTGGGTATTACAGCTGGCACCTTATAATCGATTTCCGGAACACTACTTAAATTGTTCTCACAGACAGTGAATGTACCTTCTACTGCCGTGTATACAGCTGATCTACTACTTGTGGGCGCACTCCTTTCTCTTAACACTGGCACACTCTCCCGCCGTTGATTATTCCATACGGAATTTTCATAACGACGACACCTGGGTTTTCTCCTGTTATTGGGCCGCCAAAATTTCTCCACGCCCGGTCGGCCCCTCACCGGCGCGGCTAATGGTTTCCCTGTCTCGTCCCAGCAGATACGCTCCCCGGATACTGCTGAGGCGGCTGGTCACACCCTCTGGCGTTATTACTATTCTGTGAAGCCCGTATCACGTTAGTGTGATACTGGTTTCCGTCATTCCTGTTATTATTTGCATTGTACCGATTGTTATTACGGTCCGAACCATTTTTGTTATTGCTGCCATGGTTGCGGTATGCATTATTCCCATTGTTATCGTTGTTGTGGTTGCTGTGGTACCCGTTGCTGTTACCACGGCCTCTGCCACTGTCGCGATTATTGCGCCAATTGTCCTCGTCCTCCACTCTTTCCAGGAAATCATTGATTGTCCTGTAATTGCTTCCTACGTATCGTTTTGTATCATCTGGAAGCTTCTTGTAGAGTTCCCAGACTATTTCGGATTCCGAGCGGCGGTCACGCAAATATTCCAACTTAGCGGATCCAGCCCTCACAAAACTCCTTCATCGAACCGCGCGAATTCGCATCGAAAGGCCTCGATACGACAAATTCGCGCCAGACACTTTGCTGTTTTTGCTCTGACCAGTATTCAGCCAGAAACAAATTTTTAAATTCGTCAAAAGTCAGGTTCGTAATTTTGAGGTTTAAGCCCCACGCTTGGCATCACCAGCCAACACATCAATAATCGCATTAATTTTTCTCTCATCAGTCCATGATCTGGGTAAAACTCTTTCACAATTTTTAATGAAATCCGTCGGGTGTATACCGCCTTTTTTCAAGGGGTCGAACCGCTCCTCTTTCGTCAACAACTCCGAACTATGTGCACAGATTGGCACATAGCTCTGTTTTTCGTCAAGTTTCCTTTCTAATTCCGACACCCTCGTAATCACTTGGCAAGTGGTTGTCGCAAGCGTTTCCACTTCCCTCTTTTTCTCTTCGCAGGTATTAGCCTGCTTCGTCACTTTGGTATCTACTTCGGATACTAAAGCCTTTAAAGTTTCCACCTTCTTTTGATCCTCTTTTTTCACTAATTGAATTTGTTCCGTCACCTTATTCTCGATGATCGGAGCAACTGCGTCTCCTACACTTTTCTCGATTCTGCTAATTTCAGAATTAAAACGAGTATTTATGCTCGCAATTTCCGCCTGAACGCCTATCATTTCCTGTTTAAGATTACCGATTTCGGTATTAATTACAACAATATCTTCTTTGATTTTATCAACTTTTGTGTTAACAACTCCAACATTGTTGTTAACAACGTTAATAGCTTTGTTCTGATTGTCTAGCATCCGTTCAAATTTTTCAGACTGAGCTTCTTGCTTGACCGATTGACTCTTGATTTCGTTAATCAAAACGTTCAATAAATCAGTTAAAATCCCGGAAACTACCGGTTTTACTTCCGTAGCGGCTTCCTCTTTAATTGTCCCCCCGTATTCGTCATCAAGGGATTCAGATTTGATTTTCACTTCTGATTCCGAAACATTTTCTAAAGTTTGGAATTCCATTTCTGCTCTTTGTTGCGTTTCGCCGGTCGCGTCTTTCATGCTAGCCGCCTGCCCCTGAACAATGGGTACCGCGGTGCGCGTCTCCCACTGTTCGACCGATTGTTCCGTATCCAAGTCTACCAAATTTTGGCAATTGTTGCCTTCACTCATTTTAATAATTTTCAATATAACTGCCAAATCTCAACTATAATTAGGATTACTTCCACTACTTATTCTCGCTGACGTAACGGCCTGTACGTAACCAGTACTTTGTTACGAGATTTGCACCATACAAAATTCGTGTCCAGAACAACCTCAAAACTGAAGATTGTCCTGTCACCAGGTCGCCACGTGTAACCTCCCCCCTCACTTATCGACCTTAATGACAGTGGAAAATTAAACCGCGTGTACCTAATGGAAATTTGGGAAAAGCAATCGTCACCGAAGTTAATCTATCGGTAAAGAGGGAGGAAAGGGTTACATCTAAATGAAAGGAAAAATGCAAATGAAACTGGTGGAAATTAATTTCGAAAAGGGATAAAGTTAATAAAGAAAGTAAATGTGCGGCCGTTACGTTAACAATTAACTAGCGGTAATTAGATATTTGAGATTTGGAGGAAATCACGGTCGCCAGTCCTAAGGACAATTACTATAGTAACTGAAAAAGTAAGGTTATTACACATATAATTAGCACTAGAAGCGTGGCAACTGAAGGTTGACACGTGTAGTGTGAAAACTGAAAGTTTGTCAGAAGTAATAAATTTCGCTACACTCTGACTTCATTTAGCAGAAGAATTAATAAAACCGGAAAATCGAAAGTTAATTTAGTGACTGAAGTTAATAGTGAGCTTTCTTTCTGAAGCACATCGAAATCCAGTAAAATACGGTTAGTCTTGGACTACCTCAACAATCATTTCAAAAGCAACTTGACTCTACGCAATTTAGAAACAAGAGATTTAACTTTGAACTTGAATTAAATGATTCTGAACTATTAACAATAGTAAAATTTAGTACGTACCAAGCTGAGCTGCAGTCACAGGTAAGCTAAAACATGCTAACAAAACTCGCACTCTAAATTTGTGCTCGTGTAACCTAAATATTGTAGGCAGCTACTGAACTTTGAAATTAAAGCAGTGAAATCTAATTATATTATTTTAATGCTGGCGTTTGAATTTCAACGACACTCGGGTTCATTTCGGAAAAGGAAGGGACCCTGCTTGGCAATGCAATCGGGACAATGAGCAACAAAGGTTCATGCTAAGTTGCTGTAATTTTGCGAGGCAAATGGAACAATTTGAAAAGCTGAGGTCTGCCATACAGTTCTGAAACTTTACGTGCTTTTAGTCTTCCTTGTTGGTTGATTGAAGGTTTGAAGCCGTCGATCGAGGAGGTGGCGACAGTCACTCATTGTCGGCCGTCGCTGTTGCAGAAGCTGGATGTTGGCGCGCCTTCTTCTCGACACGGTCACCAGGCGAAACGGGCTCTTGATGTGCGCTAGCTAATGCTTCCCGTCCGCGACACCATGTCAGAAACTATCATCGCGAGTCGAGCGCAATTACATGCTGCCAAACTCCGAAAGCGCGGCAACTCGCGGGAGCGTCACACAACACACCTGCTCCACTCGCTACTCCCGCCAGACCCCCACTGTTCTGCCCGCGCTCCACGCGGCAGAGTTAACACTACCAAAGATCCTACACACTTTGATTCGTCACACGACCTATCGACGTAATCGTTCGATAGCAGTTTTCCCTAGGCAAGACCCAGCGTAAAAATACAAATAATATTTACGAAACAAACCAATTATACATCGACATGAGTGCATAAATATATACATACAAACAGTAAAACAATTACAATATATAAAGAGACAGAAATGTCATATCTTGAGGTAACAAAACAAGGAAAAAAAATAATAGTACAATAGATGGAAATAGGAGTATATGCATTTTCGACGTTACATATTGAGGCGGGAGTTGAAAATATTTCGCTCTGGTCGGGACGGCTGCTTATGGTACGTCGTTCAGGTAAGAGCGTTAAGGTAGAGCAGGTACAGTGTATAGACATCTCTACGCTCGTTTATACGTAGCTAGGATACATGCGGATAAGAGACAGACATATCACCAGCCGAACAGCACAGACAAGCGACTTATGGTTTCCTGAGAAGGGTCTGACAAGATAACCTGAAAGTACACGAATTTGTAAAAGTTATTTTTTCCTGTCAAAAGGCGAGAAATTTTTATTTTTGCAGCGCATGTTTGAAGACAGATCGAATAACTAAGTACTGAATCGAATTGTGGAAGAGAGACATTTATTGCAAAACGTAACTTAAATAGGAGATCAATCAGGAAATCTCCTTGGGCACCAATGGATCTTAAATAGAGAGAATAGAAATACGTTGCATATGTAGAGGTACTTGAACAACTAGAGAAAAAAGAGAAAAAATACTGAGAAAAATACTAGGTCCCAAATGAGGTGGAGAGAGGTGGATGCGAAGACCTAGGGAATAATTGTACCGGAACATGAGAACAATATCCTGGGAAATCAGACTCAAAAGGGCAAGGTTTGCTGGGCATGTAGTTAGGATGAGTATGGGCAGAATGACGAAGAGTGTGGGAAACAACAGGGAGGACAAGGGGAAAGACAGGAACCAAGTGGATTGTTGAACTTCGGAAGGAGGAAGGACTGGTTGGAATTGGAGATAAAGGTCGAAGGAAAGGAAAGGAAAATTAGAGGCACAAATATACGCCGACAAATATGCCGGAGGCCAATGACAGAAGAATACAGGAAAAGACTAGAATGTCACCAGTGGAGCCGCGAGGAGAAACGGAAACTGAAGATCTCAGAAGAAGAGTGGGTGAGGAGAAGGGAAAGAATGAAGAGGTTCTGGGAGAAGAAGAGGAAAATGCAGTCCACAAAGGGGCTACCTGTGGTCTTACAGAGGCTGTAACGCAAGAAGAAGAAGAGGAAGAGAAGAAGAAGGTACTTGAACAAATAAGCAGGTTAAAATGAATGTAGGTTGCAGTAGTTATGCGGAGAAGGAGACTTGTGGAGGATTGATTAGCGCCGACTATTCTCCGGACTAAAGACATCACCATGGCGTAGCTGAGAATGTGGGTATATCGCAAGAAAGTGTACAGTATGTACTACACAAAAAAATTAAATTTGCGCAGGCTTCAAAGGATTAGCTAGTTAGTTAATTTCATATTCCATGGATCATTTTTAAGATAAATCGTAATGAGGTGGAATGAGTCGTGTTACATTTACATTGCAAATTAATTTGTAAATATGGATACATGTTGAACATTTATAAGTTTCTTCGTTTTCTTTTACTTCATTATTAATGTTATAAAATACACAGATGTGACTTAATTAATTCAAGATGATGGAAAACAGCAATTAGTTGTCCTTTTCTTTTAGGCTCTATTACAGCAAATCTAAATTTCGGCTAGCAACTAGCCATTATCAATGCAGTATTTCAGAGTTTTAATACATGCCCTAGTACTTCAATCCCACATTGTTCGGGCTACTGTCACAGTTCATTCAAGACTATTGAAGCTTTGAAAGGACTGTGACAGGTTTCCGAACAACAGGTGATCATTTAGAAAGTCATATCACAGCCTTTTAGTGGGTTCCGCATTTCTAACGCAAGGTAACTTGGCTTAATTAATTCCTACCCACCACCTTTTTAATACATTGGGAAAATATAAATTCTTATGCGAAATAGAAGGAGTTCCAAGGAGAAAGTTTTTCAGTTTGTTTTTATAAGTAACTTTCCACTCTGTCGTACATTTTATACCACTCTGCAAGTTATCCAAAATTTCAATTGCAGCAATGTGCTCCAATTTTTGTGCTAAAGACAACCTTAAAGTGGGGAATGAATGTAATTTTTACTTCCGGTATTCTAATTATCTACATCAAAGTACCTTTTGAACTGCAGCGGATTTCACAACGAGCTCCATGAGGGAATAAATTCACTGTCAAGCAAACTGATCTGCTTAATCAAATGTTTACACGTCGACCGTGGATGAGCACCACATATTATTCTTACAGCACGTTTCTGAGTGATGAAGACTTTCTTTGTTGAAGGTGAGTACCCCCAAAACATTTTTCCATACGTTGTTATGGAATGAAAATAAACAAAATATGTCAGCTTACAGATTTCTCTGTCCCCAAGATAGGCAATGATTCTAAGTGCAAATCTGGCTGAATTAAGGTATTTCATGATTTACAAAATGTGTTTTTTGCCATTTTAAATTCTCATCAACACGGAGCCATATGAATTTAGAAATTTCCTCAATGTTTATTATTTTCTGGTTATTCGTAAACTTGTTATTTACCAGTTCGTAGATTATTTGCGAGTCATGTATCTAAATAGCGTGGAGCATGTGCTTACATGTCACGTAAAAAAGATTTTCTTCTTTCTGTGGATGCCCACAAACCACTCACACCACTAAACAGTACAGTGGCTTAGATATCAGACTAACATATTATTCTCTGTTTCGATTGATGTTACAAGTGAAACATAAGTTATAACGTAAAGTAAGTATATATGTACTCCACTAGCTGTCGATGTTTATTTAGTAATTTTTATACAGAATAAAACTGGCTAAGCGATTTCGAAAATAATGTTTTCAAACTTATTACAAACCGCGTTTTTGCACAAAAAAAAAAAAAAAAAAAAAAAATTAGCAGAGTATGCCAACAATCAATGATGCGATGCTAGTAACAGGTTTGGAGGGAGGATAAAGAATTGCTGGACTACACCCTCTACTGTCAAGAACAGTGTAGTGTGTAAGGAAAATTTGGATCCTCTGTAATTAAGTAAACTTGGCATTGTTTCTCACAAACCTGTGGGTGTAGGAATTGCATCCTCAATATATCGAAGACTCTTTGACAAACACCTGTATGAGACTGTGGTCATTATTTGTGTTTTGTAAATAAAACGGTATAGATTGCTCCGCTTTATATATATATATATATATATATATATATATATATATATATATATGTCTTTATTTATTGAGTAGTTAAGGCTGCTTCCATCATTAGATCAAACCTCAGAACGTGTATAACAAGTTTCAGTGCCAGTATCAATAAAATCTGCGCCTAATCCAGTCAAAGGTTTTATTGATAGTGACACTGAACCATGTTGTACAAGTTCTAGGTTTTGATATGATGATGGCAGTAACTTTAATTTCGTAGAAATTAAAACGTTGTAATAAATAATGACGTACATGAAGCGATCTAGAACTTTTACTTACAAGATATTTCTAAGAGTCTCCGTTGAAGAAATGTGAGGTGAACAATGTCAAAAAGCGTTACACAGATATGGATAGTTTAATAACTACCTCCAGTAGTTATGGCGTTATTAAACAGACGTGCATAAACGGTTTGGCACTTTGGGTTATCCCAAAGACAACAAATACAACAACACTTCCAACAATGAAATGAAAGTAGGTTTACTATAATATGAAATATCTAGGGATATTATTACGAAATTCAGAGGACTAAAACATAAAATAATCGCTCTCGAAAGTGAAACAGATGCGTAATGGAAATCAGCTAAGAAATTAATCGTTGATGATTATCGAAAATGTGAATGTTGATAAATAGACCGTTCAGTTTACTTCAATCCAAGTAACTTGCAGTTGAAGCGATAAAATGATGTAAATTAGCATTACCAATAAAAGTCAATAAACACTGCATTTTTGTTGGTATTTTCAGCCTATGCCCAAGAAGGTGGAGGGGAAGGTGCATGTCTCAAAAAGGAAGGTGGGCTAGCGAGGGAGATGAGTGGAAGAGGAGGTAGTAAGGGAAGGGAAAGGGAACTAGGAAGGGCAGTGCAGAAGAAGATGTGAGCGGTGAAGGACGACGGGGCTGACCGAGATGTATGACCAAGGTCAAACCTGATCCGAAGTCTCCTCTGGGGTCTTGCTCTTTGATTCTCCTAGTGAATAAACGATATGTTTTCAAACGACATGTACAGAAATATTATTACAATCTTCACTGCTAACAACTTGGTACATTAACTTCCTTAACGGATGCTGTATGAAGACTATGGAGCGTAAAACAACATACGGTAACAGTTAATTCATGATTCACACCATTAAACATACTTTTTGCTACCATAAATCCATTTTATACCTGGGTCTGCACTTAAGACCGTTTTAAAATTCACGTAATACATGAAAAATTGAACCACACAGAAATCAGTTACCTCATCGCCGTGAATTGCTATCCATCGATTAAAGTTTTGAAGATGACGTAAATGTTGTATCTGCAGAAGTGACCAATTTTTGATGGGCAGTTTATTTATTCCTGACAACATTCCTTGACTGGGCATAGATAACTCATGTTAACACCCAGCTGTGAACACTGTCAGGTACGTAAAGTAATGTGTGCATTTACTTTGATTGTGACTCTTTCGCCAATATTCTTGATCATTCAACATTGCACATCTGGATTCGTGTAACGTATGTGTCACAAGGCTTTCCACTTCTCTGTCTCACTATTTATCCTCTTCATTTCTGCATGCATGCAGGAGTAAATCATGAGTGATTGGCCTTATATATTTACGTCTAGTCCTAGCATGATGATCGTTTCCTTCCACCGCTCTTTCAGCTACTGTGATTAGCAACTTTTCACGTTTTGAAGTGATCGTAACAGCTCTGTCCGTTCAGTGGACTTTATTTTTATTATATATTTTTGTATTTTTCTCTTGATGGGACTTCCAGAACTGTAGATATACATCGTCGGCGATAAAATCCGCGACAGTTCTAAAAAGATTATTTCTAAAAAGGAAAGCACAACCCGATTTCAGAATTTGTATCTCATCTTCAGGTGCATCTGCAAAATAATAAATCAATAATGAAACTTATCCACGTTGCCAACATAAGAAAAACTGAACAGAACCAACAGAAGTTGTTAGAAAAATCTCTGTACGTACTTCACAATATGAGCCCAATAAAGGAAGCATAACTGAGGGTAAAATAGGTTAAAATACGTTAAAACAGTGAATCCGTGTTACATGGTGTGAAACAGGACATCGTCTTCAATCCTAGGTCTGACAGGAAACCTCTCGCATAGGAAGACCTACGTAAAAGGACACAGGTCCCCAATCAAAAGAGGGGAACCTCCGAAATTGAAACCTAACATAAATTATTAATCAAAATCCCCGATTTTAAAGCCGAGCCACACATGAATCTGAACAAAGGTAGACCGGCAGTCTTCTCAACACTGAACGTCCGAAGAAGCGGTTCTATAGACTATGTACCTGCTGGCATATGTGAAAACACAATGTGACCCCATGTGTAAAGTTTGCAACCCTTCCGTGCTGCATACAAACCCATCAGACCCGTACCAATCAGAACCAAAAGTTGAAATTACCGGGGGGTGGGGGCATCCATGTACCGCGTACTGGACAACTTCATTCCTTGCTTAACCAATGTAACTGATTTTGAACTGTCTCCTCTAACATCTTTTTCAAATGCCTCCAATCTACTCTTTTCTGTCTTGCTCTTTGTAAATGTTTTGCATCCCTACGCAGCTTTGCTGCAAACATAGCTTTTCATGAATATATGGTCTGAAACTCATACTTGTTGTGTCCTGTTTCTTATTACAGAAACACATTTCACCTCACACAGTCATCCACATCGTCGTGAATAACTTGTCCAAGTTTAACATTTAACGATCCAGCAAGTCCATCAACTGCGCTCCTCATTTCTTTCATATTCTTGTTGTTTTTGTGCACACGATAGTCATCAGATAGTAAGTATACTATCCAATTCAGTAAGCACCCAACCCACTACCTATCCACTTTCAACAATCTCCCCTTTGTCTTCATCAAATCACATCCTATCGATTTTCTATGTGTTACAAATTACTGCTGTATCAAAAAGACCTTTACTTCTCTCATTTCCTATTCGTGGAATATATATATATATATATATATATATATATATATATATATATATATATATATATATATATATATATATATCCATTCAGAAAGGGTAAGCTAAAAGATCGTTAACTGCTGTTTAATTCTTCTAATAAACTGTAATTGTAGCCTAGATATGGCGTTGGCTGACTCAATGCGACAGTTTAGAAGGCTACCATTACAAAGCAAAAATCTCCTCAGCGTTAATGCGCATTTAGATGTTAACTGCCTGGCACTTTTCGCTAGATCTGCTGCATCAAATGGCTCTCTGATTACAAGCGCTGTGAAACTGTAGGAACATTTTCTCGCTGCTATCGATTCACTAGAATGGAGGCTACGGAAATGCAGACGTTTCAGACCTTACGAGTGTAAATAATACTGTTGTGCAACTTCATATTATAGTTCACTGTGTTGCTTGCTTAGCGTTACACCTACTACCCAAGCAGTTTATTTGTATTTATTGTGTGTTTATTTGTATTTATGTAAATCAGAGAAAAATATAGATTATTTGCGTTTGTAGACAGTAACTGCAACTTTTTCCCCCACTTGTCTCCGGGACATCTGAAGAAGCCAATCACTCTCGGCTATTCTGTGTTACTGTCTGTAGGCGCCCAGTATTGCTGTCTTGTGAAACAAAATACTGAAAAGGGTAATTATGAGCTTCCGACCTTTTAAACATCAGCTGTTCAGCAAATAAATCACCGTTCGGCGCCCTGAGCTCGGGATTTAGCCTCATGATCAGATCTGAAGTAAAGTCTGTAGCTTGAATTATTACTACTTAGTGTCAGATCGTAACCAGTGCAAACCATTTTATCAAGTTTATTTTGAGAGTTTTTTAACCGCAACATAAAATGAATGTAAGAAAGCGGAGTCAGTATGATTGAACAAAGCAGACGACTCGTAGTTTACAGTTTGAGACAAAATATTCATTTAAAAACAGACATGTTTTTTGTGGCTAAATGCTGTTGGCATAGCAACGCAAGCGGGCAGCTAATGCGCAAAAGTGCTTCACTAATACCCCAGTAAACTTGTTGATAAGTAGAAATCTGAAGTAATTATGGTTTAATGTAGTGATCGTTCTACGAGTCAGTTGAATATTTGCAAATGGCAGTAATGAATTGAATACTGTATTAATTCCAGACAAAAATCAGGCACATTTGGCAGCACGCAATGACTGGAAGCTCAGAGTAGCGGTGTTACGATATGACATCACACCTACAAACATTGAAATTCTTCTCATGCTTCGCTACAAATAAGATGTTTCTGATTCAATATACTGCCTACCTTTAGCACACGTTCTAACACCGGTTAATATTTATCATTTGTATTTATTTTAAAAACATTTGCCAGAAGATCTAAAACGAAGAGCTGACATTTTAGATATTTTAAGTGATCATTCCTTTAACAAACCAAATAACATATTCAGCCTGAAAATATTTCGGAATAGATATAACATTTCAGTGCCAGGACTAAATGCAATAGTTGTTACAGACCTGTTATTTATTTGCTCGTGCTAAAAACAGTCACGCATGAAGAGCAGCAGAGAAACCGTGTTAGCATCCCTATTGCTGGCTCTGCTGTCACTGAAGACTTGTTACGGCACCCAGTTAAATGTTAACAGCTGGTCGTAGTTGCAGGGTGCAAAAAACTGTTTTGTACTCTGCAGAGATATTATCATTTCAAATGGTGAGCCCCTCATCCACAGTCGTAATTTAACTCAATTGGGGAGGTTGTTTCTCCTCCCCTTATAGCCCACATCCTTCTATTGAGCGTACACTTCACGTGGCTACACAACTGACATTTCGACTGCCAGAAACAAATTCTGATAACGTGACTACTGATTTACATTACTAGCGGAATAACGAGTCGATTGATACCAAACACGAACCTGATTAATTTAAAACTCCTTAATTCCGTCATTCTAGTTGGCATTAAGGCTAATTTTCTCCCACCATCAAATCACATCGACAGACCATCGGGTGGAAGGGGCTAACTATTTTTCCCGGCCACCGACTAATTAACATTAAAATCCCTCAAGATGCCTAACTGTCTTCGAGTTAGTATCCTTTAAGTTCATATATGACTACAAAGAAAGCGGTTGCGCAGGGACACTAGTTCCTCACCTCCTTCGGAGGTATGGACCTCAAAAGGTTCCTACAACCTAATCTTCAAACGCCGAGCCATGCCTCCAGAAATGTAAGTCACAACTACTCCCGTGGTTTGCTTTCACTGGTACTCAGGTAGCGTTCTCGAACATATTCTCTCTCTCTCTAGGGATTAGCTCTCAATTTAATTGCTTCCCTGAATTTCACAAATACTTGTCTTGTACGTTTCCTGGCCTTCAACAGGATGGAAGCCAGCCATTTACGCCAATAATCTTGATGATACCGTCATAGCTTTAGTAACATTGCTGCCTTAAATTGTAGCTCTTTGATAACAGTATATTTTCTAATCATCGCCTGAAAAGTCTTTCATTTGTTCTACCTTTCGCCTGTTCGCTTTCTATTAATTCCATTCAACATCAAGCAACAACACCCTCTGACAATAAAAGAATCGTTGGACTATACGGTCGGCGGGAAGCAGGGCTATTATCAATGGGTGAGTGACAATATCTCTGTCTTGGAGGGAACAGGTGCGAGGTCGTTTATGAAACTTTAATCCCTGCCGTCACAGATCCGTCGATTGTTTCGATCACTGTGACACAGCGTTACGTAGGAATGACTAAACTCAAATTCCGTATCGAGATACCGCCCAGCTCCATGTCCGCACAACATTTCTCTCTCTCTCTCTCTCTCTCTCTCTCTCTCGCTCTCTCTCTCCCTCCCTCTCTCTCTCTCTCTCTCTCTCTCTCTCTCTCTCTCTCCTGTCTCAGTACCAAACCGAGTAACGTATGCTTCGTGATCAGATCAATATTAATGTACAGCAACGTCGATCGTTCAATAATCAGTTGTGAAATAATTTTTTGTAGCCATAGCGCAGAGTTAATAAAGTTGTTAAATAGCAAAGGAAAGTTGTGATTAGGCTACTGCTCACACAACAGGTACATGTGAATCACTCTTTAAGTAAGTGGTTATATTACTCCTTTCATTATAATTCATACTGGAACTACTGTTTTTAAGGAGAAAAACATCAACGAAGAAGGCGGAAACTCAGATTCGCATCTCTATGACTCAAGATCAAATAACAAAGTGAGGTTGGTTCCCAATTCAACGAAACCGTACAACAAAGGTATTAAATATATGAGAGTATAATTATACGTTCATCACCAAACACCAATAAAAACTATAGCCCATAGGAATTTTAGTCAGTAAAAGATTACTTCAAATAAAGTATTTATTTTACAGCATACATGAAGTTTCCTTGAGATATCGAGCGATTGAAAGCCAAAAAATTATTCAGATTAGCAGCAGTGTGTCTGAAAAACATAAGGCACATGCGTATGAGATTTGATCCACTCACTCGGTATAAGCAAAATTGTGAGTAAACAAACAAGTGAATCTGAATTTTATCTTTGTATATCATACAGTCTGTAACCTACTAGAATGTAATATGGATGCTGTCAGCAGAGTTAACGCATTCCATAGACTTTTTTTCTAAATATCTGTTATTCATCTACGTCTTGAATTATTTGGAATGTATTTTGTCTTAGATAATACCCATTATGGGAAGCAATATAATCATCACACCACATCTCATATCCTACCATCACATCACCTGCTCTAAGCTGTCCTGTATATTGATGTGCTTTCTGTATCGTATATTATCTACAGGACCAATAAAAAATACTTTACAATGCAATACCTGCCACTGTAAGTTTTCAAGAGTCTTCTTTTTGTGTCTTTCCCACTAATCTGTGCATGGTTATTAACTGATTTGGCATGATAATTAATTTATAGTATGGCCTATCACCACGCCGTTACCACCCCCCCCCCCCCATGCCCCACCCCTCCAGAGACGGAAAATGTGTACTCACAACTGGTTGCCTATTGTGTCCTTTATGTGAAGTGAGGGGAACTTTCTTTTTTCTTATAAATGGTTGCGAATAGTGTAGCTAAAGCGGGAGTAGGATATCATCCCAGTATTCGCCCAGAACCAACATCCATGGCGGCCGGCACACGCCGGGCGACTTCTGTCTGGAGCCGGTGCACCTCCCCGTCCCGGTAGCGGTGATTTAACGTGCACTGCCATCGGTGTGGGTTTCTGTAGGTACCGAAGAGTGATAACAGACATATGAACCCGAATTATTTTCTCGCTGTATTATTGAGTGTACTGTCTGAGATATGTTAGGAAATCTCAGAGGATGCCCTGTAATTCTATTCCGCGTCACAAGATACGAATATTTTGTGGAAGAGTAGAACAAACATTGAAGAGAGTCTACTGCCCGCTGTAACACTAGCGATGCGGTCCATCACAGACAGAAAGAGCCAGTTGGGGTGGTCATGAATAATTCAGGGCTGCCAACGGCGTGAAAACAGCGAAAGAATGTTTCTCCTTGCTCTGCCCGTATTCAGTTAGTCCATAGAGCACAAAGACCACGGGACGTAGGGCTGAAAGCTTCTGAGGCGGCAGACAACCTTTGTTCACTTAAGTCCAGTCTTTTGTCCATGGGGCTGTGGAATTCATGAAACATTTCTCTACATGGTTCAGAAGTCTCTCATCTCCAGAAAAGCTCTATATAAAAATAAGTTGCTGGAAGTAAAATTACCGAAGTTACTAATTTTTACGCTACCTCAAATTAGACCCGTGGGTTTACACAAAATCTGTCTAAATGATAGAAATAAATGAGGGTGGATTCTACTTAACGGTACAGATATACATAATAGACGAACTATTTTCATTATTTAGTATCTTTAATTTTCTCGTTACAACCACCTAAGGCCAATGTACCAGTCTCAGTTCCTTCCCATGTGGTGAATTTGTTTCCTCCAGTTTTCAGTCATCATCTTACTTCTTTCGCTTCTAATTCGAAATAGTAATTTAATCCTTTACCTCTTAAAATATTTCTTTCTACGTTTTCTCGTTATTTTGGGTGTATCTAAAGAATTTGCTGGTTTTCGGGCAGCGCTTCCTAATTCCTTTTCCTAGCACTATTCAATCATTCTCTTTCTTCTCCGATTGACATTTACCTTTTATCAAAATAACATACTGTTCTTCCTACGTATTGTTTTGAGTCAGTTGATATTTAAACGTTACCGAGCTTTTGCTGCTGACGTTGGTGGATCATCGATTTGAGAATGAAAATCTGATCTGCTGAATACCAGACACGTCGTCATCCATCATATCCATCTAACTATCAATTTAATCGTTTGTATTCAGTTTTTTCAGTTCTGTTCGTCACTAGTTTTCAAAGTATATTCTGGTGAATTGGTGGAAGCGATATTCCTCTGTAATTGTTCACATCTATCTAGTCACATTTCTAGTATAATGAGAGTATAAAATGCCTTACTCAGTTACTGTGAAATATTTTCTCTTTTTCCTTTAATTATTCGTACATTATTTTCTGATATTTTAGAGCTTTGTCAGTATTAGTTCAAAGATGCAGCAGTCAAATTAAACTCTATAAACTTACAACACCTCTGAGATAAATTCTTTGTTGTTGTTGTTGTTGTTATTGTGGTCTTCGGTCCTGAGACTGGTAGGATGCAGCTCTCCATGCTACTCTATCCTGTGCAAGCTTCTTCATCTCCCAGTACCTACTGCAACCTACATCCTTCTGAATCTGTTTAATGTAGTCATCTCTTTGTCTCCCTCTACGATTTTTACCCTTCACGCTTCCCTCCAATACTAAATTAGTGATCCCTTGATGCCTCAGAACATGTCCTACCAACCGATCCCTTCTTCTAGTCAAGTTATGCCACAAACATCTCGTCTCCCCAGTCCTATTCAGTACCTCCTTATTAGTAATATGATCTACCCATCTAATCTTCAGCATTATTCTGTACCACCACATTTCGGATGCTACTATTCTCTGCTTATCGTCCATGTTTCACTTCCATACATGGCTACACTCTATACAAATACTTTCAGAAACGACTTCCTGACACCTAAATCAATACTCGGTGTTAACAAATTTCTCTTCTTCAGAAACGCTTTCCTTGCCATTGCCAGTCTACATTTTATATCCTCTCTACTTCGACCATCATCACTTATTTTGATCCCCAAATAGCAAAACTCCTTTCCTACTTTAAGTGTCTCATTTCCTAATCTAATTCCCTCAGCATCACCCGACTTAATTCGACTACATTCCATTATCCTCGTTTTGCTTTTATTGATGTTCATCTTATACCCTCCTTTCATGACAATGTCCATTCGGGCTCTTCCAAGTCCTTTGCTGTCTCTGACAGAATTACAATGACATCGGCGACCCTCAAAGATTTTATTTCTTCTCCATGGATTTCAATACCTACTCCGAATTTTTCTCTTGTTTCCTTTACTGCTTGCTCAATATACAGATTGAATAACATCGGGGAGAGGCTACAACCCTGTCTCACTCCCTTCCCAACGACTGCTTCCCTTTCATGTCCCTCGACTCTTATAACTGCCATCTGGTTTCTGTACTAATTGTAAATAGCCTTTCGCTCCCTGTGTTTTACCCCTGCCACCTTCAGAATCTGAAAGAGAGTATTCCAGTCAACTTTGTTAAAAGCTTTCTCTAAGTCTACAAATGCTAGAAACGTAGGTTTGCCTTTCCTTAATCTTGCTTCTAAGATAAGTTGTAAGATCAGTATTGCCTCACGTGTTCCGATATTTCTACGGAATCCAAACTGTTCTTCCCCGAGGTCGGCTTCTGCCAGTTTTTCCATTCGTCTGTAAGGAATTCTTGTTAGTATTTAGGAGCTGTGACTTATTAAACTAATAGTTCGGTAATTTTCACATCTGTGAACACCTGCTTTCTTTGGGATTGGAATTATTATATTCTTCTTGAAGTCTGAGGGTATTTCACCTGTTTCATACATCTTGCTCACTAGATCGTAGAATTTTGTCAGGACTGGCTCTCCCAAGGCTGTCAGTAGTTCTATTGGAATGTTGTCTACTCCCAGGGCCTTGTTTCGAATCAGGTCTTTCAGTGCTCTGTCAAACTCTTCACGCAGTACCATATCTCCCATCTCATCTTCATCTACATCCTCTTCCATTTCCATGATATTGTCCTCAAGTACGTCGCCATTGTATAGACCCTCTATACACTCCATCCACCTTTCTGCTTTCCCTTCTTTGCTTAGAACTGGGTTTCCTTCTGAGCTCTTGATATTCATACAAGTGGTTCTCTTTTCTCCAAAGGTCTCTTTAATTTTCCTGTAGACAGTATCTATCTTACCCCTAGTGAGATAAGCCTCTACATCTTTACATTTGTCCTCTAGTCATCCCTGCTTAGCCATTTTGCACTTCCTGTCGATCGCATTTTTGAGACGATTGTACTCCTTTCTGCCTGCTTCATTTACTGCAATTTTATATTTTCTCCTTTCATCAATTCAATTCAATATTTCTTTTGTTACCCAAGGATATCTACTAGCCCTCGTCTTTTTACCTACTTGATCCTCTTCTGCCTTCACTACTTCATCTCTCAAAGCTTCTCATTCTTCTTCTACTGTATTTCTTTCCCCCATTCCTGTCAATTGTTCCCTTATGCTCTCCCTGAAACTCTGTACAACCTCTGGTTTAGTCATTTTATCCAGGTTCCATCTCCTTAAATTCCCACCTTTTTGCAGTTTCTTCAGTTTTAATCTACAGTTCATACCCAATAGATTGTGGTCAGAGTCCACATCTGCGCCTGGAAATGTCTTACAATTTAAAACCTGGTTCCTAAATCTCTGTCTTACCATTATATAATCTATCTGAAACCTGTCAGTATCTCCAGGCTTCTTCCATGTATACAACCTTCTTTTATGTTTGTTGAACCAAGTTTTAGCTATGATTAAGTTGTGCTCTGTGCAAAATTCTACCAGGCGGCTTCCTGTTTCATTTCTTATCCCCAATCCAAATTCACCTACTACGTTTCCTTCTCTCCCTTTTCCTACTACCGAATTCCAGTCACCCATGACTATTAAATTTTCGTCTCCCTTCACTATCTTTTATTTCATCATACATTTCTTAAATTTCTTCGTCATCTGCAGAGCTAGTTGGCATATAAACTTGTAATACTGTAGTCGGCGTGGGCTTCGTGTCTATCTTGCCCACAATAATGCGTTCACTATGCTGTTTGTAGTAGCTTACCCGCACTCCTATTTTGTTAATCATTATCAAACCGACTCCTGCTTTATCCCTGTTTGATTTTGTATTTATAACCCTGTATTCGCCTGACCAAAAGTCTTGTTCGTGCTGCCACCGAACGTCACTAATTCCTACTATATCTAACTTTAACCTATCCGTTTCCCTCTTTAAATTTTCTAACCTACCTGCTCGATTAAGGGATCTGACATTCCACTCTCCGATCCGTGGAACGCCAGTTTTCTTTCTCCAGATAACGACCCCTCCTGAGTAGTCCCCGTCCGGAGGCCCGAATGGGGGATTATTTTACCTCCGCAATATTTTACCCAAGAGGACGCCATCATCATTTAACCATACAGTAAAGCTGCATGCCCTCGGGAAAAATTACGGCTGTAGTTTCCCTTTGCTTTCAGCCGTTCGCAGTACCAGCATAGTAAGGCCGTTTCAGTCAATCATCCAGACTGTTGCCCCTGAAACTACTGAAAAGGCTGCTGCCTCTCTTCAGGAACCACGCGTTTGTCTGGCCTCTCAACAGATATCCCTCTGTTGTGGTTGCAACTACGGTACGGCTATCTGTATCGTTGAAGCACGCAAGCCTCCCCACCAACGGCAAGGTCCATGGTTCTTGGGGGCGGGGGGGAAATTCTTTGTAGTGTGCTTTATTCATTAATTGTTGTATCACCTTGACTGTTACAGGAATATCATACTTCTAATTTGGGAACTGGTTCTGGACAATTTAGAAATTTATCAAACCTTTTTTCTAGCATTTCATTATTTCCCGTATTAACTCAGCGAAATTCAAAATTTTTCATATCAAAATCAAATACTTCCTTGGTAGAAATTCAATTTAATCTTGAAGCTGTGATAGAATACTTGGTAACGTTTTGTTGCATTTTAGGCCCCAAAGTTTTAATTACGGAATGATTCCTTTACCTGCAGCGCATGATGCCATGTTTTGATAATTTCTTTAAATCTCCTTTACTATATTTCCTATTCCTTTTATTTGCTGTTCAAATCATTAAAAGGCTACAGGCTATAACATTTCCATGTATCCACTTTTTAACATTATGTTTTCGTAATTTTGATTTTTAAAATTTTCAAATTTTCCTTGTCCATAAAAGTATTCCACTTACTAAATACATGCTGGCAAATGAACACCACACGGCTGACTACATTCACACAGACTACTGCATTTCCCTGCACCCTAAATGTATTACTATTATTACTGTACATTCCTCCAGCTTTAGGAGTACTAGTTTTTCTTAGGAACGCCATCTTCACTATAGACTGACCACCAAAGGCTGCATATACACGCCTGCGGAATGACAAAAGTCTTTGACAAACTGTTTCAGTAAATATTCCCTGTTCTACCCTTAAAGCGATCAAAGTGAAAAATGATACTCAATGATCGTTCAGGCAAGCGTTGTACTTGTAGGTAAAATTCTCTTGCTGTACGTGCCTCCTCCAAATCTAGATATTGTGGTTACTTAAACAGCTTCAGGAAGATACCTGTGCAAATACAGCTATTGCGTTTGTTTTCAGTTATTGATCGCCGGTGTTGATCCTAATTTATACAATTTTTGAGACTACCCATCGATTTAATTTGAATTTACTTATTTACAAGAGTATTTTTAAATTACACATCAGTTTTTGATATGTTAACTACAATATAACTTAAAATGTTACTTGGCACCTAGAGAATTACGTAATGTAAAACAAATCCCACCTGTGGCGTGCAGGAAATAGATTGCTGCTGGGAAAAAAAAATCCTACATGTTCGGCAGAGAAGCCAGCTCAGGCCTCAGTATAAGAAATAAATAACATTTTCTAGGAAGTGGTTAGCTTTTAGGTCCCTATAAATTGCTAGTAACTACCCTTTCCAAAAATTCCTGCATTGTTGTATAGAGTGTTTCAGAAGTGATGCTCAATAATTTTCACATGGAAAGTACAGGCCCAGTAGCTAAAAAGCTCTCACAAAATTGGGTTCGCAAATCAACCGTTGTCGAGGTATCGCATGAATTGAAGTGTGGGAACCAACTGTAAACGCCCCTGGAAATCACGGCATTTACGCTGGGAGCTAAATGTTTGGAATCGGCTATCTGTTTGTCTACGTATACACAATTACCTCCCTTTTCCCCTCCGTGCACTGTACCGTTACGATTGTGAAGGCGCCATGAACAGAGGTTGTTCAAGACACCATTTGCTGTTATTCCGGTCCATAGAGAATTCCTCCTTTTTCCACTGTGAATGTACTGTAAACAACAATATGAAGTTAACTGTGGAATAGGAAGTAAATGATGAAACATTAAAATAGGGTAAAGCTAGCATCAACAGAAAAGCAGGTTTCAACAACACGGTACATTACTTGGAATGGTCCTCTTGGAGTTGCTATGTCTATCTTCGCCTGACTTTTGTGGAGAAATTCTGTCATAACGCTGAAAGCATAATCAGTTTTAAATGATGATGATGATGATGATGATGATGATGATGATGAGTCATAGGGGCGCTTAAAGTTTTGTTGAATCCTGCCTTGACGCCAAATACGTAGGGTCCAGGAAACCTGCCTTCTCGGATCGCTAGACAACATTCAGACAAATCGTATTAATGAGTTCTGTTACGAAATGAACAGTGACACTCCTTAAGTTTGACAATAACAAGGTTTAGTATTCACTATGAAACACAGTGCAACTTAGCATTTTGAAACCTCTGCCTTAAAATTGTATGATTCTGTTACTGGCACAAGAACTAAAATTGGTTTTCTGGGGAACTACCATGCAGAAACATTCTCACAGCGGAAAAATATAAAGTTAATCTAAAACGTCCCCTTAGAAAAATTTATGAATTACTGTGCTGATAAAACTCTTACGCTATTTGATTTTCAAACCGCTGAGCGAAACTGAACGTACTCAGACATTTCACTCTTTACCTATTCTGATCAACACTAAACTGACACACAATATTTTTAGCGCAAAGCAATCTGACTTTCAATAATCCCCACAAAATAATGGCTCTGGCTAACATTAACCTATACCTTTCACAAATCACTTACCTCACAAAAATCTTGGTTACTCGAACTACTACAATACAGCGAGGGCCACTACTGCCAGCTAAATATAAGATTCAAACTACTGAAGGCACTAACTACTGATACGCATAGTTAACAAATAGAAGATTTTGATAGAGAACAAGCAATGTATTTACCTTAATAGTGTTCAAAAGTCATAAAATATATATCAGTTCATGACATCCAGTCTTACAAATTTACTGTCTCTGATGGACACACGTCCAGATCATCCGCTCTCAAAACTCCGCCATCTCTTTCCCCACATCTACCACTGCTGGCGGCTCACCTCCAACTGCGCAACGCTACGCGCTGTTAACAGCCAACTGCTCAACACTACAATAGCAAACAACAATGCAAAGCAGTCACATACTGCATGTGTGCACAACCAGTGATTTTCATACAGAGCGCTACGTGGCGTTACCGATAAAAAAAACCTAAACAACCTACTTACATAGTTCCCATGCTCCCCATAAAAAGATTTACAAATTGTTTTGGGCACTGGCCAATACATATTTGTTAAATTTTTTTTTTATATTAACGCTAACAAATATATCAAATGCACACACTTATTGATACACTGTTGGTCAAAAGCTAAAATTTTCTCACAGTCCATAAAGACAGTCCTGATCATTCATCGCAGTAAAATTGCGGTGTTTTTTCTTTCTCAAAGTCTGAGCAGTAAAAGAAAATGCACACGGAAGTAGTGGATTTCCATGCAGGGCGCTACGTGGCGCTACCAATAAAAAAACCTGAACAGCCTACTTACAAATCTTCAGAAATATATGAATTATAAGTAAACGCTGAAAGTGTAGTACAAAATGTATTTCGAAGCACCCAAAGAGCATTTTACACATTCTACTTTTGCACGAAACATAATCAAACAAACAGAAATCAACATTGGCGTGAAGATGGTTTGTTGAGAACCATGGAACCATACTGCTTATTAAACCAATTTTTAATCAACTGAATAGCATACACAAAGTGAACATGCGATATTTACAGAAAGTGCAGTGGCAATGTTGAACGAAAACCTCGCTCACATATGTAGACCACAGCACAGCACGGCCACCAAACGAGAGCGCAGGATGCACACTAAGAAGATCCGTCTGATTGAGGATTTTAAGCAATTCGAAACCAGTGGTGATTAAATGTCAATCAGTTTCTTATGCCACGTATGAGACTGGTTTATGTAGTCGAGTTACAAACAACAGTTCTCACCGCATTTCTCATCACATTTGTTTTCTACAAGGCAGGCATATTTCATTTAAGATTAATATAAAGAATGGAAAGTATTTTACAGAGATCATGTACGAGAAATTTAGAAAATACGTCTCTTTCAAGATAAGCATGAAAAGCAAAACATAATTTACGTCTGTAGTTGTTGTGTTGGAAGCGCAAGGAAGCCTAATACCACAACAGACGCTGAGGTCCGACGTTAGTCCATGCCTCCACTGTATCCCGGCGGCTTCCGCTTCTGCCATCTGCCAGCCCACACGAATGGTTTCAAATTCCTTCAGCGCAGCGTGTTTTTCGAGAGAGTGCTGCCTAATGCAAAGTCGATACCGCACAGCGCCGGCAAAAAAGTACTGGGGGCAGGCAGTGCAGGCTTCGACTGGCTCCACCCACCGAAGGCATTCTGGAATTTCGACGACACAGGAGTTTTGGGGGAAAGTGTGAGAGCTGCTAGACAAGTCCTGGTAGAATATTATCTACTGTCCCTGTAGGGAAGCAGCATACTCACGCTGTAGTAAATTCAGATCAGTCTTTCCATTGTGTGCCAGCCAGTCCGCTGTAACTAGCTCTGACGTCATAAATATTGCGCAATACATTAAAAATCAAGCAAATAACCTAAAACATTTCTAGCATGTCAGGAGTAATACTAAATTAATGTGTGTTGAATATCAGTTCGATAACTTTACCCATTTTCGAAATTTGGACATTTTCCTGTAAAAATCATTGGCGCTACAGAGAAGAGCTTGGGAGTTAAAAATTTATAATTAGATTAATTTTTGATAATTATTTAATAAAAACAGTCTTCTGGATCTCACAAATTAAGATTTTAGTGGAAATTCATGATTTTCTGGTTTTTGTCTCAAAACTTAAGGAAGCAAGATAGATTAAGTAGGCTAATAAATAAGGCTAGGGTGTTTATATTTAAGTATAATGGAGATCCACTATCACTATAAGGATGTGAGAAGTTTCATTTGAATACCTATAAAACTATAGCGATAGCGTATCTCCAAAGGGCCAGTTCAGAGTTCGTCTACTGCGTGCAGTGTAATTAAATTAATTCTCTCGTCCAAAATATTTAACTTAGCCACATCAAAATTTTATTATGATTACTTACCTGTGTGCTGAATGCACATTTAAATTGAGAGCTTCTTCGGCCATCAGCAAAAGAAGCTATGATTTATTCGGTAACTTAAAGTGGTGCGTTACTAGCCCAGCGGCTAGTCGGGAGAGCCGATTTGATCAGGCGTTCTCTTAGTCGTCCGCACCGCGGCTTTATATATAAGAACGCTGCGCGAGGAAGCAAGGCCCCAGTTCTCTCCAGACGCCGAATAGCACGTCATCTGTGTCGGGAGTCGCGTCGCGTCGGTATCATTGCTACAAACAGCCTCGGATCCCGTATTAAGTTACTCGAGATACGCGTAACCATGAAATCATTTTCGAGTGAAGTGTTAATTCTGGGATAACTTTAATTATCGATCTTCAGTTTGCGTATGTCGTATTTTCACGTGCCGCCGCGGGACAGACATTCTACCAATTATTTAGCGTGGCGTTTGATGAACCTAATCATCAAATTATGGCGAGCATTCATTTAAACATTTAATTTGGACATTTATAGTTGCATCAGCGCATTAGACTCTGAACTGCTGTGTTAGTTAGATTGTGTGGATTCTTCTGTTTTCATCTGTGACTTTCAGAATACAGAACGTTTTTTTTAGGAAATCGTTTTTGATTATAAATCCCGGACAATCTTCTAATTCCTCAGGAATTCTAATTACAGGCTTCACGTTTTGCTAATCACTTTCTGGTAGCCAATATTGTAGTTAGAGAGCCAGTGTTGAGAACGGCGAAAGACAGCATAAACAACAGCATAAATAATAGGAACATTTTTAACAACAATAATTCCACCCGCCGCCCCACATCCCGTCAGTCAATCAGTCGCATGTAATATGCATCTCGCTACTCTTCCAGTGCATTTCATCTTACTCTCTACGTCTCTTATTCAATCTCCTACAATTTCTCTCACACTTTTCCGAGTTACTGTATCACCTTCTCATATTCTTCCCTTCAGGCACTAGAGAAACTTAAGGTACAGTATCGTCCAGCTACCCCTCACAGGTAATAATTACAGATTCCAAAATGGGGTATTTCCACAATGAAGACAGTCTGGTAAAATTTTTAAAACTAATTGTGTATGCGACATTGTTCCCATTTAAGAAAACACAATGTTTTCATCTTGAAAAACCAAGATATATATGTTGTTTCCTTCGTTAAAAAGAACCGTTTCTGTGTTGCAACAAACTCTACGCTAGTATGTTGCAGAATTAACAACGTAACAAAATGGCTGTGAGCACTATGCGACTTAACTTCTGAGGTCATTAGTCGCCAAGAACCTAGAACTAATTAGACCAACTAACCTAAGGACATCACACACATCCATGCCCGAGGCAGGATTCGAAACTGCGACCGTAGCGGTCGCACGGCTCCAGACTGCAGCGCCTAGAACCGCACGGCCACTCCGGCCGGCAACAACGTAACGCTGTCGTTGAACCACGCGACTGTTAACGACGGTACTAGCATACGGAATAGGTTTCCATATATGTAAGTGGCTACAAGACTTCTTAGGTAATAGAATCCAGTATGTTTTCCTCGACGATGAGTCTTCTTCAGAGACAAGGGTATCGTCAGGAGCGCCCCAGCGTGCCTACAGATTGGAAAATTGCGCAGGTGGCACCAATGTTTAAGAAGGGTAGTAGGAGTAATCCATCAAACTACAGACCTATATCATTGACGTCGGTTTGCAGTAGGGTTTTGGAGCATATACTGTGTAGTGGACTGACAAGACAGTCAGTCCACAGTGACGGGTAACCGAAAGGCACGCGCTTAAACTCACGCAGGCTGGCGTGAGGTCTGAAACAGGATACGTAATGAATGCTATAAAGAAAAGTACGTACCTTCTGGAATACTTAACTTTAATCCACAATTGGTGAACATTGGTCTTGTTGATACAGTATATGCGTCATTAGATACATAGCAAAGGATAATTGGCGCCTTGCTAGGTCGTAGCAATTGACTTAGCTGAAGGTTATGCTAACTATCGTCTCGGCAATTGAGAGCGTAATTCTCGGTGAACCATGGCTAGCAACGTCGGCTGTACAACTGGGGCGAGTGTTAGTAAGTCTCTCTAGACCTGCCGTGTGGCCGCGCTCGGTCTGCAATCACTGATAGTGGCGACACGCGGGTCCGACGATTTAAAAACTACCACCTAGCAAGTGTGGTGTCTGGTGGTGACACCACATACTGTATTCAAACATTATGAATCGCCTCGAAGGGAACGCTCTATTGATACGCAATCAGCATGGTTTCAGAAAATATCGTTCTTGTGTAACGCAGCTAGTTCTTTATTCGCACGTAGTAATGGCTGCTATCGACAGGGGATCTGAGGTTGATTCCGTGTTTCTGGATTTCCGGAAGGCTTTTGACACCGTTCCTCACAAGCGACTTCTAATCAAGCTGCGCGCCTGTGGGCTATCGTCTCAGTTGTGCGACTGAATTCGTGATTTCTACATCTACATCTACATCTACATTTATACTCCGCAAGCCACCCAACGGTGTGTGGCGGAGGGCACTTTACGTGCCACTGTCATTACCTCCCTTTCCTGTTCCAGTCGCGTATGGTTCGCGGGAAGAACGACTGTCTGAAAGCCTCCGTGCGCGCTCTAATCTCTCTAATTTTACATTCGTGATCTCCTCGGGAGGTATAAGTAGGGGGGAAGCAATATATACGATACCTCATCCAGAAACGCACCCTCTCGAAACCTGGCGAGCAAGCTACACCGCGACGCAGAGCGCCTCTCTTGCAGAGTCTGCCACTTGAGTTTATTAAACATCTCCGTAACGCTATCACGGTTACCAAATAACCCTGTGACGAAACGCGCCGCTCTTCTTTGGATCTTCTCTATCTCCTCCGCCAAACCGATCTGGTACGGATCCCACACTGATGAGCAATACTCAAGTATAGGTCGAACGAGTGTTTTGTAAGCCATCTCCTTTGTTGATGGACTACATTTTCTAAGGACTCTCCCAATGAATCTCAACCTGGTACCCGCCTTACCAACAATTAATTTTATATGATCATTCCACTTCAAATCGTTCCGCACGCACACTCCCAGATATTTTACAGAAGTAACTGCTACCAGTGTTTGTTCCGCTATCATATAATCATACAATAAAGGATCCTTCTTTCTATGTATTCGCAATACATTACACTTGTCTATGTTAAGGGACTGTTGCCACTCCCTGCACAGAGTGTCTATCCGCTGCAAATCTTCCTGCATTTCGCTACAATTTTCTAATGCTGCAACTTCTCTGTATACTACAGCATCTTCCGCGAAAAGCCGCATGGAACTTCCGACACTATCTACTAGGTCATTTATATATATTGTGAAAAGCAATGGTCCCATAACACTCCCCTGTGGCACGCCAGAGGTTACTTTAACGTATGTAGACGTCTCTCCATTGATAACTACATGCTGTGTTCTGTTTGCTAAAAACTCTTCAATCCAGCCACACAGCTGGTCTGATATTCCGTAGGCTCTTACTTTGTTTATCAGGCGACAGTGCGGAACTGTATCGAACGCCTTCCGGAAGTCAAGAAAAGTAGCGTCTACCTGGGAGCCTGTATATAATATTTTCTAGGTCTCATGAACAAATAAAGCGAGTTGGGTCTCACACGATCGCTGTTTCCGGAATCCATGTTGATTCCTACATAGTAGATTCTGGGTTTCCAAAAGCGACATGATACTCGAGCAAAAAACATGTTCTAAAATTCTACAACAGATCGACGTCAGAGATATAGGTCTATAGTTTTGCGCATCTGCTCGACGACCCTTC
Source organism: Schistocerca serialis cubense (assembly GCF_023864345.2). NCBI lineage: Eukaryota > Metazoa > Arthropoda > Insecta > Orthoptera > Acrididae > Schistocerca > Schistocerca serialis. The sequence goes on along the minus strand of NC_064638.1, from coordinate 1,263,187,942 downwards.
TTGAAGACTGGGACTACCTGTGCTCTTTTCCAATCATTTGGAACCCTCCGTTCCTCTAGAGACTTGCGGTACACGGCTGTTAGAATGGGGGCAAGTTCTTTCGCGTACTCTGTGTAGAATGGAATTGGTATCCCGTCAGGTCCAGTGGACTTTCCTCTATTGAGTGATTCCAGTTGCTTTTCTATTCCTTGGACACTTATTTCGATGTCAGCCATTTTTTCGTTTGTGTGAGGATTTAGAGAAGGAACTGCAGTGCGGTCTTCCTCTGTGAAACAGCTTTGGAAAAAGGTGTTCAGTATTTCAGCTTTACGCGTGTCATCCTCTGTTTCAATGCCATCATTATCCCGGAGTGTCTGGATATGCTGTTTCGAGCCACTTACTGATTTAACGTAAGACCAGAACTTCCTAGGATTTTCTGTCAAGTCGGTACATAAAATATTACTTTCGAATTCTTTGAACGCTTCACGCATAGCCCTCCTTCCGCTAACTTTGACATCGTTTAGCTTCTGTTTGTCTGAGAGGTTTTGGCTGCGTTTGAACTTGGAGTGATGCTCTCTTTGCTATCGCAGTAGTTTCCTAACTTTGTTGTTGTACCACGGTGGGTTTTTCCCGTCCCTCACAGTTTAACTCGGCACGTACCTGTCTAAAACGCATTTTACGATTGCCTTGAACTTTTCCCATAAACACTCAACATTGTCAGTGTCGGAACAGAAATTTTCGTTTTGATCTGTTAGGTAGTCTGAAATCTGCCTTCTATTACTCTTGCTAAACAGATAAACCTTCCTCCCTTTTTTTATATTCCTATTAACTTCCATATTCAGGGATGCTGCAACGGCCTTATGACCACTGATTTCCTGTTCTGCACTTAAAGAGTCGAAAAGTTCGGGTCTGTTTGTTATCAGTAGGTCCAAGATGGTATCTCCACGAGTCGGTTCTCTGTTTAATTGCTTTTCCTGTCAGGAAGCTCGCAGTTCGTAGTAATAGACGGCAAATCATCGAGTAAAACTGAAGTGATATCAGGTGTTCCCCAGGGAAGCGTCCTGGGGTCTCTGCTGTTCCTGATCTATATAAATGACCTGGGTGACTATCTGAGCAGTTCTCTCAGGTTGGTCGCAGATGATGCTGTAATTTACCGTCTAGTAAGGTCATCCGAAGACCAGTATCAGTTGCACAGCGATTTAGGAAAGATTGCTGTATGGTGTGGCAGGTGGCAGTTGACGCTAAATAACGAAAAGTGTCAGGTGATCCACATGAGTTCCAAAAGAAATCCGTTGGAATTCGATTACTCGATAAATAGTACAATTCTCAAGGCCGTCAACTCAACTAAGTACCTGGGCGTTAAAATTACGAACAACTTCAGTTGGAAAGACCACATAGATAATATTGCGGGGAAGGCGATCCAAAAGTTGTGATTCATTGACAGGACACTTAGAAGACGCAACAAGTCCACTAATGAGACAGTTTACACTACACTCGTTCGTCCTCTGTCAGAAAATTGCTCCGCGGTCTGGGATCCTTACCAGGTGGGATTGATGGAGGACATCGAAAGGGTGCAAAAAAGGGCAGCTCGTTTTGTATTATCACGTAATAGGGGAGAGAGTGTGGCAAATATGATACACGAGTTGGGATGGAAGTCATTAAAGCAAAGACGTTTTTCGTCGCGGCGAGATCTGTTTACGAAATTTCAGTCACCAACTTTCTCCTCCGAATGCGGAAATATTTTTTTGAGCTCAACCTACATGGGTAGGAATGATCATCAAAATAAAATAAGAGAAATCAGAGCTCGAACATAAATGTTTAGTTGTTCGTTTTTCCCGCGCGCTGTTCGGGAGTGGAATGGTAGAGTGATAGTATGATTGTGGTGTGATGAAAACTCTGCCAAGCACTTAAATGTTAATTTGCAGGGTAATCATGTAGATGTAGATGTAGATGTAAATAAGACCACCATTATTTCCTTTACACGTAAATGACCTGGCTGAATGGGTGGGCAACAATCTGCGGTAGTTTGTTGAGGATGCTGTGGTGTACGTGAACGTAAAGAAGTTGAGTGACTGTATGAGGATAGATGAAGACTTAGACAATATTTCTCGTTGGTGTAATGAATGACAGCCTAGCTCTAAAACTAGAGAAGTGAAAGTTACTGCGGATGAGTAAGAAAAACGAAACCCTCACATTCGATCGCAGGATTAGTAGCGTCCTGCTAATCAGAGTCACGACGTTTAAATATCTGGGGGATAACATTAAGAAGCGATATGAAACGAAACGAGAATGTGAGGATTGCAGTAGGCAAGGCGGATGGTCGACTTCGGTATATTGGGAGAAATTTAGGAAAGTGTGTTCAATATATAAAGGACACCATTTATGGGAAGCTAATGCGACCTGTTCATAAATACTACAGGACTGTTTGGGATTAAAGGATGACATCGAACCAATTCAGAGGCGAGCTGCTAGATCTGTTACTGGTAGGCGCGTTACGCAGATGCTTCGAACTCATGTGAGAATCCCTGAAGGGAAGGTGACGTTCCTTCCGATGAACACAACTGACTAAATTGAGAGGACCGGCATTTGAAGCTGACTGCTGAGCGATTGTATTTCAGAAGTGTGGCCCAATTATACAATCTCCCAGCAGTGCTGCCGAGACGTTCAACGAATAGCGCTGCTGGTGCCGTGGTAAGTCTCTTCCATTAGGATTGACATCGGTCCAAATGTGACAGCTATATTAGTTAAAAATACTATCACTAGTAATTCGAGCCTCATACGTGAACACAATACTGCTTACCAACAGGGGATTCCCTAGGAGGGAAGTCTGCATTGTTGAGGGCCTGCACTTGCTGGAGATGATATGGATAGAGTACTGGCCTATGTAAAATCCGCCACATATAACTCAGGACACGCTTTTTGGTAGCAAACTAACTTTACATTTTTCCGTTGTGAGAAGGCTTCTGCGCAGTACTTCGTAAGAAATTAATGGTCATACGGAGGCATACAAATAGTCTTTTTTCCCTCGCTCTGTTTACGAAAGAAACGGAAAAGGAAATGACTATTAGTGGTATAGGGTACATTCCGCCACGCACCGTACTTTGGCTTGCTGAGTATGTACATGTAGATGTAGATGAAGAGCAACAAAACCTCTGATTACATTTTTGGAACAGACTTTTAGACAACAAAATCAATACGCAATGTAACGGAACTAAAACTGAGCATTCAAAACAGCTACAACTACAGTTGTCAAAGGAGAACGAAGTAAAGTAGTAATTAATTCCAGTCTTTGAGTTCACAGTGTTTTAGAATTTATGGTCATAGAGTGCCGTGCCATTACGGAGATTTTGTGTGTCTAGCCAGATACCGGGTGAAAATGGTTCAAATGGCTCTGAGCACTATGCGACTTAACTTCTGAGGTCATCAGTCGCCTATAACTTAGAACTAATTAAACCTAACTAACCTAAGGACATCACACACATCCTTGCCCGAGGCAGGATTCGAACCTGCGACCGTAGCGGTCGCTCGGCTGCAGACTGTAGCGCCTAGAACCGCTCGGCCACTCCGGCCGGCATACCGGGTGAGATACGTACCTTCACTTTCATCCATGGCGTTGAAAGACACTTCTTACTTACGAGACAGTCAGTTGAAATCTTAGCACTTATACTGAATCCTAATAGTTTTTTGTTCTGACAGTTACGAACATAATTTTGGAGCACCTCTCATTAACGCAAATATGTACTGTCTCGAAATGGCATACTAAAATACATAACTCGGAAGAAAATAATTTAAATGTGTCAAAAAAATCATAGAACTAAATGGAAATATACAAAATTTACGGGGCAAATGCAAATTCTGGATAAACATAGTAACAAAGAAATATGGTAAATGTTTAATGCATTCAGGAAGAAGGAGGAAAGAAGTTTAATAACGTTACTGGGGCATCGAGTACATTTAAGAGCAGTATAGTGAATAAATGATAATTAATTGAACTCTCAGCTGCCGACAGGTGTTGTAGATATACCTCGATGGGTACAGCTGAAAATGTGTGTCTCGACCGGGACTCGAACCCGGGGTCTCCTGCTTACATGGGAGACGCTCTATCCATCTGCCCCATCGAGGACACAGATGAGTAGCATGACTGCAGGGACATACGTAATGTACCTAATAGATGTAGATTGTGGACATTTGGGAATGAGGGTCTGACGAGAAGCGTGCAAGGGATAAGTCCCTGCAGTCGCGCTATTCATCTGTGTCCCCCGTGTCTCAGATGGAGCCGGCACGGTAGCTCAGCGTTTTCGGTCAGAGGGCTATGTGCTCTCTGTAATAAATAAAAAAAACTGAGTCAAGGAATGAACGATCAACTTGAAGGGATGTCTTGTGACGTCCACCCAGACCGAACGCAACGAACTATGGCGAACAAAATTAATAGAAAAAAAAAGATGGAGAGAGCGTCTGCCATGTAAGCAGGAGATCCCGGGTTCGAGTCCCAGTCGGGGCACAGATTTTCAGCTGTCCCCATCGAGGTATATCAACAACACCTGTCGGCAGCTGGGGGTTCAATTAATTATCATTTATTCTAGAGAAGCTGCACGGTCGTCAATGATATCTGTTCTTTCGAGAACAGTTACATTTTCATATATATAGTATAGAGAAAGCTTGGAAGATACACACATTGTACTAATGTCTTAAACAAGACGAGTTCAAAGTATGAAACATTCGAAGTAAAAACGCAATTTAGAAACATTTAAAAACTTATAAATTTTACGATGTTTGAAATTTCATAAATTTCTGTCCATCATTGTTTGACATTTCTCAGTTTTTAGTCACTAAGTAAAGTAAAGAAAATTGCCATCCCACCATTTTGTCATTTGTTTGTTTCGATTATATTCTTTTCGCGTTGCATGTCTCTTTTCCTTCTTTTGACTTGCGGCTACAGTTTGAAGCTCTCTTAAATCACCACCATATATCGTGTTCAGACTAAACACGCCTTTGTAAATATATGGGTGCGAAGATGTGTCACTTTTCTACGAGGGGAATAGGTTACCTAGCATGTTTTTAGTGCATCGTAAAGACGATAAGGTTTGATTATGTCCCGCCTTGAGCGGGCTGGCGAAGAGCCAGTAGCGTGTCGGCCCAAGCTGGTGAAGTTTGCGCTTGGTAATGAGGCAATCTATATACATGGCAGGAAGCGAACCGCAGGATGCCCGCCCGATATCGCGACCACTGTATAGAATCCGATTAATTTCACTGCAAGTCACGAATGATCTTAAAATACTTAGCTGTGGGATACTTCTATAAATTACTTATGGCACAAGGCACTCCCTTGAAATAATTTTCCTATTATTAACTCACTGATTTGATCTTCTGGTCTGCTGAAGTTCTATAGACGCTGTTTATTTTATCCCATTGTGTGGTAATGCTTTAATTACTGTCTACTGACTGAACACTAATTTCTTAGCAATGTCTATATCTACATCCACATGTACATCTACATCTACATGGATATTCTACAAATCACATTTAAGTGCCTGGCAGAGGGTTCCCAGAACCGCCTTCACAATTCTCTATTATTCCAATCTCGTATAGCCCGCGAAAAGAAACTAACACCTGTATTATTCCATGCTACCTCTAATATCCCTTATTTCATTGGTGATCGTTTCTCCCTATGTAAGTCGGCGTCAGCAAAATATTTTCACATTCGGAGGAGAAAGTTAGTGATAGAAATTGCGTGAGAAGGTCCCGCCGCAACGAAAAATGCCTTTGTTGTAATGATGTCCACCCAAAACCTTGTATCATTTCGGTGATACTCTCTCCCCTACTTCACAATAATACAATCGTGTTGCCGTTCTTTGAACTTTTTTCATATTTTTAGGTATTTAGTTGAATTTGCGGCCTTAATATTAGACTGATTTATCGTGTAACCAAAGTTTAACGGATTCCTTTTGACACTCGTGTAGATGAGTTCACACTTTTCATTAATTAGGGTCAATTCCCAATTTTCACACCATTCAGATATACTTTCTACATCGTTTTGCAATTTGTTTTGATCTTCTGATCAGTTTACTAGACGATAAATGACAGCATCATCTGAAAACTACCTAAGACGGCTGCTCAGATTGTCTTCTAAATCGTTTATATAGATAAGTAACAGCAGAGGGCTTCTAACTCTACCTTGGGGAAAGAATGAATCACATTTGATTTACTCGATGAATTTCCGTCAATTAATTTCTCTTTCGTCAAGTATATTATATTTCAACAGCCAACACAGTACGTATGTGGAATACTTACTAAGGTCTCAGTTCTGTCACCCGAATGTGCTGTAACGCTGAATCTCCTGCTGTAGCTCACCAGAAGTTTGCAGCAGGCGCCGCACAGAGGCGCTGAGGTGTGTAGGGGCAGCAGCCGGACTCTCCCAAGAGGACCGCCGTCTGCTCCTGCTTCTGTGTAAACACTGACTCAGCCACTCTGAGAGGGAGTTCTATGTAAATACCTCGCCACTCCCTCTTCTCTTGGTAATATGCTTGAAGCAAAGGAGCTCTAGGACTGACAAATTTACCTAGCCAATGTTGAATGATCTAACATTGTGCCTTAATTGCAATTCTCTCTATTAGCTATGCCATCGAGACGTAGTTATGCAAATCTCAAAGTTTTGACTCACGTACACCTACATACCGAAAACGTAGTCTATTTTGGCAGTTCGCTCTCTCTTAAATGAACAATAAAGTAGAGATATTGCAAGATAAAGAAATACACTTTGCTTTGTTTGTGATAAAACACAGATGATAATATTTGTAGCCGGCCGGGGTGACCGAGCGGTTCTAGTCGCTACAGTCCGGAACCGCGCTACAGCTACGGTCGCAGGTTCGAATACTGCCTCGGGCATGGATGTGTATAACGTCCTTAGGTTAGTTAGGTTTAAGCAGTTCTAAGTTCTAGGGCACTGATGCCCTTAGAAGTTAAGTCCCATAGTGCTCAGAGCCATTGGAACAAATATTTGCTGGTGAATACACAGGGTAGTTATACACTACTGAACATTAAAATTGATACACCAAGAAGAAATGCAAATGATAAACGGGTATTCATTAGACATATATACACTCCTGGAAATGGAAAAAAGAACACATTGACACCGGTGTGTCAGACCCACCATACTTGCTCCGGACACTGCGAGAGGGCTGTACAAGCAATGATCACACGCACGGCACAGCGGACACACCAGGAACCGCGGTGTTGGCCGTCGAATGGCGCTAGCTGCGCAGCATTTGTGCACCGCCGCCGTCAGTGTCAGCCAGTTTGCCGTGGCATACGGAGCTCCATCGCAGTCTTTAACACTGGTAGCATGCCGCGACAGCGTGGACGTGAACCGTATGTGCTGTTGACGGACTTTGAGCGAGGGCGTATAGTGGGCATGTGGGAGGCCGGGTGGACGTACCGCCGAATTGCTCAACACGTGGGGCGTGAGGTCTCCACAGTACATCGATGTTGTCGCCAGTGGTCGGCGGAAGGTGCACGCGCCCGTCGACCTGGGACCGGACCGCAGCGACGCACGGATGCACGCCAAGACCGTAGGATCCTACGCAGTGCCGTAGGGGACCGCACCGCCACTTCCCAGCAAATTAGGGACACTGTTGCTCCTGGGGTATCGGCGAGGACCATTCGCAACCGTCTCCATGAAGCTGGGCTACGGTCCCGCACACCGTTAGGCCGTCTTCCGCTCACGCCCCAACATCGTGCAGCCCGCCTCCAGTGGTGTCGCGACAGGCGTGAATGGAGGGACGAATGGAGACGTGTCGTCTTCAGCGATGAGAGTCGCTTCTGCCTTGGTGCCAATGATGGTCGTATGCGTGTTTGGCGCCGTGCAGGTGAGCGCCACAATCAGGACTGCATACGACCGAGGCACACAGGGCCAACACCCGGCATCATGGTGTGGGGAGCGATCTCCTACACTGGCCGTACACCACTGGTGATCGTCGAGGGGACACTGAATAGTGCACGGTACATCCAAACCGTCATCGAACCCATCGTTCTACCATTCCTAGACCGGCAAGGGAATTTGCGGTTCCAACAGGACAATGCACGTCCGCATGTATCCCGTGCCACCCAACGTGCTCTAGAAGGTGTAAGTCAACTACCCTGGCCAGCAAGATCTCCGGATCTGTCCCCCATTGAGCATATTTGGGACTGGATGAAGCGTCGTCTCAAGCGGTCTGCACGTCCAGCACCAACGCTGGTCCAACTGAGGCGCCAGGTGGAAATGGCATGGCAAGCCGTTCCACAGGACTACATCCAGCATCTCTACGATCGTCTCCATGGGAGAATAGCAGCCTGCATTGCTGCGAAAGGTGGATGTACACTGTACTAGTGCCGACATTGTGCATGCTCTGTTGCCTGTGTCTATGTGCCTGTGGTTCTGTCAGTGTGATCATGTGATGTATCTGACCCCAGGAATGTGTCAATAAAGTTTCCCCTTCCTGGGACAATGAATTCACGGTGTTCTTATTTCAATTTCCAGGAGTGTATTATACTAGGACTGACATGAGATTACATTTTCACGGAATTTGGGTGCATAGATCCTGCGAAATCAGTACGCAGAACAACCACCTCTTGCCGTAATAACGGCCTTGATACGCCTGCGCATTGGGTCAATCAGAGCTTGGATGGCGTGTACAGGTAAGGTTACCCATGCAGCTTCAACAGATACCACAGTTCATCAAGAGTAGTGACTGGCGTATTGTGACGACCCAGTTGCTCGGCCACTATTGACAAGAAGTTTTCAGTTGGTGAGAGAATGTGCTGGCCAGGGCAGCAGTCGAACATTTTCTGTATGCAGAAAGGCCCGTATACGACGTGCAACATGCGGCCGTGCATTATCATGCTGAAATGTAGGGTTTCGAAGGGATCGACTGAAAGGTGGAGCCGCAGGTCGTAACACTTCTGAAATGTAACGTCCACTGTTCAAAGTGCCGTCAATGTGAACAAAAGATGACCGCGACGTGTAACCAATGGCACCCCATACCATCACGCCGGGTGATACGCCAGTATGGCGATGACGAATAAACGCTTCCAACGTGCGTTCAAGACGATGTCGCCAAACACGGATGCGACCATCATGATGCTGTAAACAGAACCTGGATTCATCAAAAAAAATGACGTTTTGCCATTCGTGCACCCAGGTTCGTCGTTGAGTAAACCATCGCAGGCGCTACTGTCTGTGATGCAGCGTCAAGGGTAACCGCAGCCATGGTCTCCGAGCTGATAGTCCGTGCTGCTGCAAACGTTGTCGAGCTGTTCGTGCAGATGGTTGTTGCCTCGCAAACGTCCTCATCTGCTGACTCAGGGATCGAGACGTGGCTGCACGATCCGTTACAGCCATGCGGATAAGATGCCTGTCATCTCGATTGCTAGTGATACCAGGGCGTTGGGATCCAGCACGGCGTTCCGTATTACCCTCCTAAACCCACCGATTCCATATTCTGCTAACAGTCATTGGATCCCGACCAACGTGAGCAGCAATGTCGCCATACGATAAACCGCAATCGCGATAGGCGATCCGACCTTTATCAAAGTCGGAAACGTGATGGTACGCATTTCTCCTCCTTACACGAGGCACCACAACATTTTCACCAGGCAACGCCGGTCAACTGCTGTTTGTGTACGAGAAATCGGTTGGAAACTTTCCTGATGTCAGCACGTTGTAGGTGTCGCCACCGGCGCCAACCTTGTGTGAATGCTCTGAAAAGCGAATCATTTGCATGTCATAGCATCCTCGTCCTGTCGGCTAAATTTCGCCTATGTGGCGAAGCAATTTTAATGGCCGGTAGTGTAATTAAACTTTCCCTATTTAACACGTTATAGCACGGAAACTAATTACCGTAGCAGTACCAAATACGGCAGCATTAATTTCCAGAGTATGGGGTGCATGATTTCCATACTTAACAGCGCCACCGTCCACTTCTAAGGCCAGTAGGTTCGGTTACCGGTCATCGTGGTTCATGATCTCACACACCTGACCAGCCGCAGTGCGCTTATTGATGTGTCAACGTAGGCTTGGACAAAAGGAGAAGGGCATTATTGGTGAATATTATCAAAAGAACAGTAATGTTGCAGCTGCACTTCGAGAATATCGTCTGCTGAAAGGATTACGGAAAGGTCCTCGTTCTCCACCTGCTGTGCGGAGCATGATGAACAAGTTTGAATCAACTGCAGAACTAGGCGTCGCTCCGTGAAGAGGCCGACGACCGATTACACCACAGGTGGTTGACGAAACCGCTCTTGCTATGGCAGACAACGCTGCTCGCAATTCCCCAGCGTCAGGCAACGCGCGTGCTGTGTCACGACAGTTGAACATCCCCTGATCCACAGTACGGAAGTTGCTTCGAATAATTTTCAAGCGATATCGTTACAATATCCATATCGTGCAGAAGATTGCACCACAGGACGCACAACGACGTGTTGACTTTGCTCTCCACTTTCTCGAAAGGATTGTAGTTGATTGTCCATCCTATGGACAGACGAAGCTTATTTTTCTGTGACGGGTGAGGTGAATACGCAGAATTGCCGAGTGTAGGGATATTCACCTCCAGTCACTAGCATGAAGTTCCTCTGCATGGTGACCATGTCACCGTATGGTGCGGCTTCACGGATACTTTCATCTTTGGTCCATCCTTTTTTGGACAGGTTGGAGCTCAAGGATCAAAGACGTCAGTGTGGCGGGCCAGCGTTAGTGCCTTATGCTTCGCCAGCATGTCATACCCGGTCTACAGAAGAGTGACACATTGAACTCAACAGTTTTCATGCAAGATGGGGCACTACCGCACATCGCTCTTGAGGATGACCTGCTTCTCCGAAATACATTTTGAAAATAACGGATTTTCAGCCGATCGTTTCCAAATGGTTGGCCGGCACTATAACCTGAGCTCACTCACTGTGATTTCTGGTTGTGGAGCTACCTGAAGGACAGGGTTTAACAGCGGAAAATTCACACGTGTGCTGATCTGAAGCGCAGCATGTCAAGAGAGGTAGCCACCATACCTACGGACGTGCTCGGTTCTCCTGCGCAGAATGCAATGCTGCACATTCTGACTCTTCTGGACACTGATAGGCGCCATATGGAGCCCCTTTAGTAGCAGTACTCATACGAGTGTGTAATGGTATGGTGTACCGTAGCAGCACATTAAAAGTACTTTAATTGAATTGATTCTGCATTATTTCTCTTCCACAGTTTGCTGACATTAATGCTTCCAAGTTTAGTACTCGTACAGTAATTTGTTTCCGTGTTATAACGCTTCAGACATGGAAAGTTTAATGATAACCACCCAGTATATGGGCGTGGTCTATGAAACTGTTTTGTTCCGTGTAATTTGTCCAGAGGTGTATTCAACATCTTCACAGGTGCTGCTGGTCCTCTGAATTGTGCCGGGCGGTAGAACTGATAAAAATCTGCGGAACCAGGGAGAACCTACGAAGACGTTAAACAAAGTTCTGCATGAAGCATCAGGAACAAAAAGTTTCATCGGTCACGACCATACGGCCAGAAATATTCACTAGCAAATAATACACTGCCGGGAAAAAGGATCAGTACACCTGGATTTTGATCCGATGACGGCGTACGCTGCGTGGGATATAGTATATGTACTTATGGTGGTTTCAGCGTCGTCCGCCAACAGGTAGCGCAGAGGCATCGCTACCAGAGCGTCATATATGTCTACGCTTTAATGGGGAATGCTCACAGCCAGAAGGCTATGTGCGGTGCAAACATGTGAAGCAAGCAGACCCCCATGCCACGCAGATGCACTCGTGTTTCCTATAGCCAAGTGAGCTAGCGTGCAATGGGTCAAATTGCGGCCTCCCGAATGGTGGGGCAATTCTTTTGGAGAAATGCCACACGAGCTTGAAATGTTGCATCACTTATGTAACGATGCATGGTGTCAGTGGTCACGTGAACATTCTCACATCCATAGACGAGGTCCCCGACGTTCACACAGTACAGACGCCAGCCAGGATCGTCACACTGCAAGTGCCAGATCGTAATGCTGCCACAGCTCACATAAGAAGCACACACACCACTAGGCTGTCTTCCACTCACGTCACAGCATCGACGTGCGACGCTAGGCTGGTACCGCCAGAGGATCACTTGGGAGGTGGAATGGTGCGCCGTGGTCTTCAGCGAAGAAAGCAGATTCTGCCTGCACACAAGTGATGGTCGTTTGCACCTACCACACAGATATGGTGTTCTCTGTCTCGTAGAATGCATTCGACCAAGCTGCACTGGTCTCACCCTGGTCCTTATGATCTACACCTCTCGTTCACCTTTTACGTCCCTTGGGGGGATGCTAACCAGGACTATGTGTATGCAAAATGTTATTAGGCCTGTTCTTTTGCAATTCTTGCAACAGGAAGGTGATGCGTTGCTCCAACACGATAATGCTCGCCCTTACAATGCAGTGAAAGTCAACGAGCTCTGCAAGACGTGCAGCCGCTTCCCCGGTCAACACGGTCTCCAGACGCGTTTTCATTCGATCACTTGTGGAATATGATGGGACGAGAAAGGACTCCTGCGAATCGTCAAACAACAACTCTTACAGATGTACGTGAACAGGTTGAGCAGGTGTGCATATGTACCCCAGGACAGTATTCTCCATCTCTACGATTCACTGGATGTCAGAATCAGCGCCTCCATTGCCACCTGTGGAGGCTACACTACGTACTAATACGCGTGTTTTAGCATGGATCGATACTTGTGCTGTTGATCTATAGATGTGATCCTCTCATGTTCTCACTATTCACTGTTGGAGGAACAAGTCTTTAATGAACTGAAAATCTCTAAAAGTGTATACTAATTTTTTTCCGGCACCGCACAACTGGTCGTGAAAGCCCTGGTTGTGTGATCTTGGTGGAGTGTAATTTTATCTTTTTGTAGATGTTTCCGACGATAATATTTTTCTTAATGAATCTACTCACTCTCGCGCAAAAGTTAGTCCAAGGCATGGAGAAATGAGATAATTTGAGTGGTACGTATTTCCAAGGAAAAGTTAATTTGATTTTTTTCTTCACTCTTACCGTCGAAATGTTGTGAAAATAACTACTTCCTAAGATGAATATGCCGATGTCCCAAATATCTGTACTTCTTTGTAGGCCTATACCTAATTAACAGGAAAAGTAGTAAAATTCTTAGATATTCAAGCGACACTGATATTACTGGTCTTATTCCAAGTTCTGTTGACTTACGTTATGGCTGTCGACGTCGAACTACCTAGTAATGTATTCCCGTAAACATTAGAATGAGTTAGCGTCTTTAGCTACGATGGAAGCAACTTTTCTTAAAAGCAATAAAAACGCTTGTAAAAATCTGAAGAAAGTTACAGCTGTCTACAGTAACTCCTCTATATTACCAATAGCAGTCTGTAATATAAGCTAGTGTGTGTTTGTACTTTTTTATCCAATTTATATTATTGCATGTGCCTAGGTAACATAATCATTTGGAAAAGGGTAAATATGTGTGATTAGGCGTACTGTATATTTTACAAAGTTTTCAGTGGCGGATTTGTAGATAAACATTTTTTTCTGAGTCATCACTTGCCTGACTGGTTTGATGCCGCCCGCCATGAATGCCTCTCGTGTTAAGATCTCCTCTCGGAGTAGAGTTTCCAGCTTACACCGTCAGTTATTTACTGGATGTATTCGAACGTCTGCCTGCCGATGTCTGATACTTCTCTTGGCCAGGAATGCCCTTTTTGATAGTGCTACTCTGCTTTAGATGCCTTCCTTGCTCCGCCAGTCATTCGTTACTTTGCTGCGTAGGTAGTAGAACTTCTTAATTTCGTCTACCTTGAGACCATCAGTCTTTATGTTACGTTTTCGCCGTTCTCATTTCTGCTACTTCTCATTACTTTCGCCTCTCTTCTATTTACTCTCAATCCATTTTCTGTAGTCGTTAGACTTTTCCTTCCAATCAACAACTCCTGCAGTTCTCTTTCACTTTTACTGACGAGAGCAATGTCATCAGTAAGTATTGTCATTGATATCCTTTCGCTTTGAATTCTTGTCCCACTCTTGAATCGTTTTGTTTTTTCATTTCCGTCATTGTTTGTACCATGATAGGTTCAACAACATCCGCTACGATGGCTGAGTGGACGCCGGCACGGTAGCTCAGCGTGTTCGGTCACAGGGGCGATTGTCTTCTGTAATACAAAAACTGACTACAAGAATCAACGATACACTTGAATGTATGTCATGTGACATCCACCCAGACCAACTGAAACGAACAATACCGAACAAAATGATGTAGTTGTTGTTGTGGTCTTCGGTCATGAGACTGGTTTGATGCAGCTCTCCATGCTACTCTATTCTGCGCAAGCTTCTGCACCTCCCAGTACCTACTGCAACCTAAATCCTTCTGAATCTGTTTAGTGTATTCATCTCTTGGTCTCCATCTAAGATTTTTACCCTCCACGCTGCCCTACAATTCTAAATTGGTAATCCCTTGATGCCTCAGAGTATGCCCTACCAAGCGATCCCATCTTCTAGTCATGTTGTGCCACAAATTTCTCTTGTCTCCAATTCTATTCAATGCCTCCTCATTAGTAATGTGATATACACATCTAATCCTTAACATTCTTCTGTAGCACCACATTTCGAAAGCTTCTATTCTCTTCTTGTCTAAACTATTTATCGTCCATGTTTCACTTCCATACATGGCTACACTCCATACAAATACTTTCAGAAACGACTTCCTGACACATAAATCTATACTCGATGTTAACAAATTTCTCTTCTTCAGAAATACTTTCCTTGCCATTGCAAGTCTACATTTTATATCCTCTCTACTTCGACCACCATCAGTTATTTTGCTCCCCAAATAGCAAAACTCCTTTACTACTTTAAGTGTCTCATTTCCTGATCTAATTCCCTCAGCATCACCCGACTTAATTCGACTACATCCTCGTTTTGCTTTTGTTGATGTTCATCTTATATCCTCCTTTCAAGACACTGGCCATTCCATTCAACTGCTCTTCCAAGTCCTTTGCTGTCTCTGACAGAATTACAATGTCATCGGCGAACCTCAGAGTTTTTATTTCTTCTCCATGGATTTTAATACCTACTCCAAATTTTTCTTTTGTTTCCTTTACTGCTTGCTCAATATAGAGATTGAATAACATCGGGGAGAGGCTACAACCCTGTCTTACTCCCTTCCCAACCACTGCTTCCCTTTCATGTCTCTCAACTCTTATAACTGCCATCTGGTTTCTGTACAAATTGTAAATAACCTTTTGCTCCCTGTGTTTTACCCCTGCCACCTTCAGAATTTGAAAGAGAGTATTCCAGTCAACATTGTCAAAATCTTTCTCTAAGTCTACAAATGCTAGAAACGTAGGTTTGCCTTTCCCTAATCTTTCTTCTAAGATATGTCGTAAGGTCAGTATTGCCTCACGTGTTCCAAAATTTTTTCGGAATCCAAACTGATCTTCCCCGTGGTCGGCTTCTACCAGTTTTTGCATTCGTCTGTAAAGAATTCGCGTTAGTATTTTGTAGCTGTGACGTATTAAACTAATAGTTCGGTAATTTTCACATCTGTTAACACTTGCTTTCTTTGGGATTGGAATTATTATATTCATCTTGAAGTCTGAGGGTATTTCGCCTGTCTCATACATAATTATGTAAATAAATAAAAAAACTTGACTGCCCGGGTTCGATTCCCGGCTAGGTGGGAGATTTTCTCCGCTCAGGGACTGGATGTCTGTGTTGTCTTCATCATAATTTCATATTCATCGACGATCAAGTCGCTAGAATGGCGCCACATCCAAAGACTAGCACCAGACGATAGGGTCTACCAGCCGAGAGGTCCTCGCCACACGATATTTCAGTTGATTTTCAATCTCAGAGCGAAAGTCTACATTATCTTACAACTTTTATAATCCGGGAACCTCTCTCTTTGCTTTCGAATCTTACCTGTCTCTCAGGCTTCTTGTACGTCTTGTATATTATCCGAATATCCCTATAGGTTACTCCTATTTTTCTCAGAATCTCGAACATCTTGCACCATTTTACGTCGTCGAACGCTTTTCCACGCGCTTCTGGGCTTTTTTTCAGTCTTGCTTCCATTACCAACCACAGATCAGAACTGTCACTCTGCGCCGGCCGTTGTGGCCGAGCGGTTCTAGGCGGTTCAGTCTGGAACCGCGCGACAGCTACAGTCGGAGGTTCGAATTCTGCCTCGGGCATGGATGTGTATGATGTCCTTAGGTTAGTTAGGATTAAGTAGTTCTACGTTCTAGGGGTAGTCAAATTAAGTCGGGTGATGCCGAGGGAATTAGTTTAGGAAATGAGACACTTAAAGTAGTAAAGGAGTTTTGCTATTTGGGGAGCAAAATAACTGATGATGGTCGAAGCAGAGAGGATATAAAATGTAGACTTGCAATGGCAAGGAAAGCATTTCTGAAGAAGAGAAATTTTTTAACATCGAGTATTGATTTAAGTGTCAGGAAGTCGTTTCTGAAAGTATTTGTATGGAGTGTAGCCATGTATGGAAGTGAAACATGGACGATAAATAGTTTAGACAAAAAGAGAATAGAAGCTTTCGAAATGTGGTGCTACAGAAGAATGCTGAAGATTAGATGGGTAGATCACATGACTAACGAAGAGGTATTGAATAGAATTAGGGAGAAGAGGAGTTTGTGGCACGACTAGAAGAAGGGATCAGTTGGTAGGACATATTCTGAGGCATCAAGGGATCACCAATTTGGTACTGGATGGCAGCGTGAAGGGTAAAAGTCGTAGAGGGAGACCAAGAGATGAATACACTAAGCAGATTCAGAAGGATGTAGGCTGCAGTAGGTACTGGGAGATGAAGAAACTTGCACAGGATAGAGTTGCATGGAGAGCTGCATCAAACCAGTCTCAGGACTGAAGACCACAACAACAACAACGTTCTAGGGGACTGATGATCTAAGATGTTAAGTCCCATAGTGCTCAGAGCCATTTGAACCATTTTTGTCACTCTGCCGCCTTTACCTATCACAAAGCCAAACTGGTTGTCATTTAACAGATCCTAAATTTTATTTCCCATTCTTCTGTACACAATTGTTGTCAGCAACTTGGATGTAAGAGGAATGAAGCTGACGGTGCTGTAATTCTCACACTGGTCGGCTCTTGCTGGGTAGTAGTAAACAGGTTGAGGAACAGAAAATAGGTCACATTGTTGAATAATATTTAAACTGCACCGCCAGTCAGTGACACAGTCAGTCATTTTTGTTGTGAAACATGCTGACGGTGACAAGTTGTTGCCTTTTAGATCAATGAATTTAGTCCAGCTTCTTCCAGGCTGTGAATTTGACACTTGTTGGTCGGTTAGTTGATTTAGAGGAGGGACCAAACAGCGAGATCATCGGTCCCATCGTATAAGGGACGGATAGGGAAAGAAATCGACCGTGCCCTTTGAAAGAAACCATCCCGTCAATTGCCTGAAGCGATTTATGGAAATCACGGAAAACCTACATCAGGATGGCCGGACACAGGTTGAAACCGACGTCATACTGAGATGTAATATTGAAATGTGTGCAATGTACTTATCATCTGTTACAGTGATACCATCATTGGGTCATAATGTCTTTAACCACTAATTGCTTTTTTTATAGCATTAGGAGAAAGCAAAACAATGACTGATTTGGAGTAAAGGGTGGATTTTCTAACAATTTAAACCCTGTATTTCCCTGCTTAAGCTATCTCCAAAGCCGAGTGGCAGCGTAGATGGCTGCTATGTGGAGGACCTGGGTTCGCTTCCTGATATTGCCAAGGTTTTTCTTTATGCGGAGGCTGATACTGGGTGCGCTCGGCCTCGTGGTGTCGATTGAGGAGATACTGGACCAGGTAGTAGCGGCTCCAGGGCCTGGAAACATTTGCAAAATGGCCAGGAGGGACTTGTGCTCACCACATGGCCCTCTATACGGCATCCGGAAGAAGCCACAAGGCAGAGGATGACACGGCGGCCTGCTGACGTCTCTCGGTCCTTCAAGGCCTGACGAAGAGCTTTGTCTCCTTAGCTGGTCTCGTAACACAATGCATCACAGCTGTATTATCCTGAAACGGTATGACAATTTTTCCGTTTGTAAAACAAGTCTCTTTTTTCGTCTTCGCAAAATGTTTCAAATCACTCTAAGTACTATGGGACTAAATATCTGAGGTCATCAGTCCCCTCGACTTAGCTCTACTTAAACCTAACTAACCTAAGGACATCACATACATCCATGCCCGAGGCAGGATTCGAACCTGCGACCGTAGCAGTCGCACGGTTCCGGACTGCGCGCCTAGAACCGCGCGATCACCGCGGCCGGCACCGTAGCAGCAGTGCGGGTCTGGACTGAAGCGCCTAGAACCTCTCGGCCACAGCTTTTCGCCTCCCATCTGGCCCAGCAGATCTTGATACTATCTACCAGTCGTTATTTTATTCGTAACAAGTTAATCAAGAATTTCTCATCTTTTCGTATTTCACAAAAGTGTGGGCCGTGAATTTCAAATAAATGAAGTCCTCCGTATCTTTCCGGGATAACAGTAAGACCTTTTCTACGTTCAAGGAAATAAATAAATTAACAAGATCTTTCAGACTAAGAACATGAGTCGTAGAAGACGAAAATGGCACACCTCTGAACTATATACAACTAGATTCGATCAAGTTAAAAGAAATGTAGGTAGCAATAAGAGTTCAACAGGAATTCCACTGTTAAATACAGAGGAGAGAGCGAATACGTGGAAAGAGTACTTTGAAGGCTTCTTTGAGCGGGAGGACTTATCTGATGACGTGCTGGAAGACAGAACAGGAGCCGTCTGGAAAGTAATAGGGGTCTAGTATCAAATCAGAATCTAAAGGAGCTTTTGACAACTTGAGATCAAATAAACGTAAGCGATAGCTCACATTTCATCGGAATTTCTAATATCATTGGGGGAAGTAGCAACAAAACGACTATTCACGTTCGTTCGTAGTGTGTATGAGACTTGAGATATACCATAAGCCTTTCGGAAAAACATCGATAAAATTCCGAAGAGAGCAAGAGCAAGAAGGACAGCATGGTATGGCATCCCTTGAGACATAAGGGAATAACTACCATGGTACCATAGTGACCTGTAGAGGGTAAAAACTGTAGGAAACTATAGAGGAAGACAGAGACTCGAATACAACCAACATATATTTGAGGACGTTTGTTGCAGCTGCCACTCTCAGATGGAAAGGTTCGCAGAGGAGAAGAATTTGTGGCTGGTCCCATGGAACCGGTCGGAAGAGAGAAAAAGAAAGAAAGATCTTCTACTAAAGCGCTTCTCGGCCAAAACCCGTATCCTCGAAAACATAGGGTTTTGTCCAAATTGTGTGCGTCTGAGTAAACGTATCGGTGGCAATGCACGTTTTGTGATTTCGAGTGGAGGTTTATTAGCTGCGACAAGAAGAGCATTCCTATTGATTGACCACAGACCACCCACGCAGCATCTGATAGCTTTATACTGGAATCTGTGTAGCGTTTGTAGGGCATAGTCAGTGGCCGAGCCATAGCAAAGGCAATTAGGCCCTACTGTAGAACATACACGGCGGGAAGAACATAGAACAGAGAAGTACTCTTGAACCGGCAATCAACCAACACATGTATTGGAATGTATCATATAAATTCCCATTTTTTTTTTTAGATGCATTTAATATGTGGAGACCAAGTGGACTTCGGGCCAATTTACAGGCCAAGGTATTTGGCTAAGCAAAATTGAAACAAATGAGCCTTCAGTCACAATAATTTTTGTCTTATTGACCAGGTTTCAACACTTCTGAGAGTGCCTTCATCAGAATTAAAACAATTAAAATGGCCTATAACTTAGCTACAAATTTATAGGAAAAGACATTTTTATATAAAAAGTGTAAGTAGTAGGGTACTAGTAGAGGGGTATGTGGGCGCACGACAGCAAGGTCTTCAGCGCCCGTTCAGTATCATAGTGAGACGGGTGTCAAGAAAAATACCTCAGAACATTGACATAAAACGGAACATAAAACACGGGGAACAATCACTGAAAAATATGTGCTCACCCACACCGAAGCGTGGGATGAAGCAGGGCGTCAGCAGTAAAACATGGACAACACAGGAAGAAAATGGTAGAGGGAGCTAAAACAATGTAGCAGATGGAAGTGGCTGGCTGATCGCAAGGAAAAAAGGGAGGAGTCAGCCACTCTGCAACACACTAAAACCTCCAGCCTAAAAGTTTAGGCCAGAGTCCAGACACATCACAAAACTTAAAAACCCTAGACACACACGTCTCATTGTTAGCTAAAACACAAGGCAGATCCCCATCAACTTGTGCTTCTGCCCGTGCATCACGGTATAAAATGCAGTCTGTTAAAATGTGCCGGACAGAGATGTGCACACCACAAGCATCACAAAACGGAGGATCCTCCCGCCGTAATAAAAAGCTATGTGTGAGAGGACAGTGCCCGATTCGAAGACGTGTGAGGGCCACATCTTCCCGCCTGAGCAACCGGCAGGAGGAACGCCGCGGCCGAGTGGTTGACTTTACCGACCACAGTTTATTGGCCGTCACCGCCAGCCATTCGTCCTCCCACAACTCCATGCACTTCCTGTGGAGTGCAGCGATGACTGACTGCAAGGGGATAGGACACTGGACCACAGCCTGCTCTCTGCAGGCCTCCTTGGCAGCCCGATCGGCCTGTTCATTGCCCCATATGCCGACATGACCAGGCACCCAGCAGAAGGATACCTCTTTACCCCGTTGTTGGAGCAAGTACAGTTGGTCATGTATCAGCTGGACCATCTCCTCAGTCGGGTATAGGTTCTGCAGTGATTGTAAGGCACTAAGAGAATCGGAGCAGAGAAGAAATCGATCGCCCCGAACACGATGCATCTGCTCCAGTGCCTTCAGGATCGCGTGGAGCTCCGCTGCGAAAACGGTATATTCAGCAGGGAGGCGAATCCGGGTCGCATGATCAGGGAACACCACAGAACAGCCAAGGAAATTCTCCTGTTTGAAGCCATCAGTGTATACGACAGTGAAACCGTGATGCACATCTAAAATGTTAAAAAACAGTGACTGGAATGTAAAATCTGGCGTGCCATCCTTCTTAAAACGAGTCAAATCTAAAATAAGTTTGGGTCGCCGGAGGAGCCATGGTGGAGATCTGCTCCAACCGCGACGTAAAACACGAAGACCAGCCATAGACATCGCAGCGAGGCAATCCTGTGCGCGAATCCCATAGGGCTGCGTCGAACGTTGCCGATTATGAAATAACCGTGCCAGAGGAGGCTGAGCAACGGTATGATATGCAGGTGTGTCTGGCGTGGACAAAGTTTTATACGCCTGGCGTACCGTAAGTAGCCGTCGCCGCATATGAAGTAGCGGTTCACCTGCCTCTGCACAGAGGCTTGGTATGGGGCTAGTTCGGAATGCCCCAGTGGCCAACCGAAGCCCTTCATGGTGGACAACGTCCAAAATCTTTAAGTACGAAGGCCTCGCAGACCCATACACCGTGCACCCATTTTCGAGCCGATATCGCACAAACGCCCTGTGAAACTGGAGCAGACAAGTCCTGTCGGCTCCCCATGTACTGTGGCTAAGACATTTTAAAATACTTAAAGCCTGAAGCGACCGCCGTTTCAGGTCTTTAAGATGAGGTAACCACGTGAGCCTCAAGTCAAAAATGAGCCCCAGAAATCTCACCGTGTCTTTAAAAGTAAGAATAGTGTCCCTCAACCGCAACTCAGGAAAGGTGAAAATCGAACGAGAACTGTTGAAAAGAACACATACAGACTTCTCGGTGGAAAACTTAAATCCACTCTTCTGCGCCCAGACATCCAAACGCCTAATCCTGACTAACAATGAAAGACAGGGGCAGGACTTACATGTCACATATAAAATAATTAACAGGCCAGACGGGCTTTAGACACTAAATAAATAAAAGAGAATGCGTGCAAGCGAGCCACTAAGGGCCTGTACAGGTACTTTTTATACAAAAAATGTCTTTTCCTATAAATTTGCAACTATGTTGTAGGCCACTTTAATTGCTTTAATTCTGATGAAGGCACTCTTAGAAGTGTTGAAACCTTGTGAATAAGATTAAAAATACCGAGGGCTCATTTGTCTCAATTTTAATTTAGAAACGGTCACTGAACCAAGCAGCCATGTTCAAAAAAATTTGGCAACGTGTTTGACTGGAATACGAAAAGGATCCAATAACTTCGTTCTTCGTTATTGTCCTCTGCGTCGGGGCAAAATGGATCCTCAGATTAGGCTGGAGATATTTCGAAGGAATTACGATGGAGTCAGGCTACAACTTCGTATATTCTGCATTGAGCTCGCTATTATGTCTATTGCTTTTATTATTATCCGACCGAATTGATAAATTAGTCTATTTATCTTGAAACCATTTTACGTTTTTCTTTAATTTCTTTTTCAGTAATGGTTTAAAGATTTTATTAACTTTATTTGCTTAGGGAAATTTTTAAAAGCCAGAAAGTGAGGCTCTCGTTTGTAGTATAGAAGAATAGGAGATTTTTGTAGTGTATCGCCTTGACATTTTCCTGTAGAAGTGAATGTAGATCTGCATCGTACAGATTAAATAATAGCGGTGATAATGTCATACACGGTAACAACCGTTTTCCCGTGTCTCGCGCTGCACGTACTCCGCATATTGATGTGTGATTAATGTTATGCTGATCGGTGTGTGCAAGATTTGTAGACAAACAGGAAGTTAAATAATTTGTTGGACCGATGGTTTCAGATGTAGATTTGGAGAAAAGGTTGTAGTGGCCTTCAAACATGTGCTGTCGTTGGTTGCAGACTGTTGAGACCGGCGTCGAATTTATTGTTGATCAGTTAGAGAGTAAAATCCTCTGTTATACGATTAAGAGGCACTAATTTAAAATTGTAGTCTTCCTAACTCTCCGTCTTCGCCATAGTAGTTGACCTTTTGGAAGGGTCGCCGTTCCTCTCCTACAGCCCTGCAGTTCCGTCACGCAATGCCAGTAGATAATGGACGATATTTTAGGAGCGCTCTGGGAGCCATAACCATACTGGGTTATGGCAGCAGGTGGGAGGAAGTCAAAAACTCCGTACCGCTTCCGCTTCGCTGACGCCCCCCGCCCCCTCCCCCGCCCCCCACAGTATATGAGGAGATAGCTATGAGGGTAAGGTTCTCTTTGAGACTAAGTTGCACGGGGTGATAATCTAACGTTATTAGATTAATACAACGCCTCTCTTTCTCTATCCTATGTTAAAGATCATTTAATCACCTACTTGGAGTTTGTAAAAGCGGCATCTCGGTTTTTGCCTACGATCACCTAACTCACTTTAGTGGAGAATCTCTGGTCTGAAAGAAAGCTGAGAAAGACAGGGGCAACGATTAGACAATAACTGCTCTGCATACAGTACCTAGAAGTGTAATGATTTGTGCAAGATAGGAACATATGGCGGACATCGTAAAACCAGTCGGACGACTGATAATTTGTAAGGAAATAGTTTCAATGTTTGGACACGGAGAATGTATAAGAGGCGACCATAAATGTTTTCGTTCGAAAGTCACTCTAACTTCTGCCTAAATGTCTGTGATTCTATACCCGCATAGGAGTCGCGCTTTGTTGCATATACGCTGCAGCAACGCGTGCAAGCACAAAATTTTTTGATCACGTTTTGCAACAGACTATGGATAGAATGCTGACCAGGCGAGAAGTGGTATCCAGAAGCTTCATTGTTTGAACGTACTGCCAAGAAAAGTGCGCTCAGAAACGGAAAGAGCTGGGTTCAGGTCCATTTACTGCGATTCAGAAATACACAGGTGAGCCAGTAGTTGAAGGCCACTTTCCACCGAGAGATTGAATGCTGCCTGGGGGCGCTGCGGTCACGTGATGTGATTATGAAAATTTGTAAGGGGCGAAGAGACGAGTGAGGAATCCATACGATACGGACTGAAGATGGCGGATCCCTTAAGATTAGGGAAATTAAAAAAAGAACAGGTTGTTATTGTTCGACACCTGGGAACGTGAATATCAGATACGGCGAAGCTGATTGATCTTGTGATTCTGACTTGAGGAACTACGAAAAGTCGTTGAATTACTGTGAAGCCACGAGTGTGTGACTTGGTGCTGTACGTCCACACCTCATCGTAGAACATGGAAGATCGGGGCTTACCCGCTCGGCACAGCAGGATAGGCATATCTGGCGAGTGAGTGCGAAATTGGTGCTGACACACGTGTTTCAGAGCACACCTATTCAGCGTAAATTGCCGACATGGGTCTCGCAGCAGACGATCTCTGAATGTTTTCATGTTGGCCCAACAGCATCGTCAATTACGATTACAGTTGGCATCGAGACGGGGCAACGGATCAATGGGTACATACTGTATAATCGGATGAATGTTGTTCCTTGTTACAACAGCGTGTGCATGCACCCTCATCCAGGTGAACGGCTGCGTCGAGCTAGAGTTAGTATCATGCTATGGGGAACATTAATTTGGGTATCCATGGACATGTAATAGTAATTGTACTATGACATCCGTGGATTAAGTGAATGTTAATGTGAACCGCATGCATCTCTTCAAGCTTCGTGTCTTCCACGACAGTAACTTCCAGTAGGATAATTCGCAGTGTGAGATGGCCATAATCATGCTATAGTGGTTCGGAAGCAAGGTAGTGAACTTGTGATGATTTCTTGCCCATCAAATTCACTTGGTCTGAATACGTTGGAACACATCTGGGAAGCCATTGAGTGCCAACTCCAGGTCCACAAATTACCGTAATTTACGGAAATTTGCCACATACTGCCAAGTTCATGCCACGCATGATCCATGCTGTATTGCGTTCCAAAGGTGAACCACCTTGGTGTAATGTTTTGGCTCGTAATGTTTTGGCTCGTAATGTTTTGGCTCCTCAGTGCAGGAAGTCAACGAAGTTGTGAGAGCATTCGCCAGATCGTCTGAAGTTATGATTCTTCTCTCAGATGAACTAGACGCGGCAGACATATCACTATTGACCCATGTGAGAAGAACAAAAAAACAAGAGCCTGCTCTAAAATCGTGAGACATGATGGTAACAATGTCACGTTCGGCATCCAGTTCTACTTTCTCATACTCTGGCCCTTAGCTCTCGGAATTTTTTGTGTCTACAATAACCATGTTTTCCTTATGCTTGGCTGGTTCACTATCGATAATATTACATTCTCTAATCGCAGTAATGAAGTAACATGTTGCTTTCGTTTCATTGGAAGAGTGGTTCCCATGGTGCAAGAAATACTTCGTCTTACTTCTTTCCAATACTCACGACTCCAGTCTATTAGATTTCAGAACCTGAAAAATTATGATTACGGAATTATTAATCATTTTTAGTTGTACTTTATACACTTACAAGGCAAGCATCGTCAACCAACATAATTGTTCCATTACTTAAATATGACACATGAGCAGGCACAGTAGTTGACGTCAAGCGACCGAAATGGGTGCCGACAGATTGCTCGACTTATTAATTTCGGAACACGATACCTGGTATATTTTAAATCTTCCGTTTATATTGCACATCTTAGACTCTTTATTTAACAGCAACTTTCCATTTCGTCTTTTCTTTATTATATTTAGAACTGATTATGTCTCACAACAGGAAGAAACAATTGATCATTTTAAATTCATACAATGCGTTCAAGACACTTGTGAATCTAAAACATAGATAGTTGTTTGTTTTATTAATACGGTAGGAAGAAAATTTTGGTGATTCCTTTCGGAAGGAAAAGGATAGTTCGTTTCCACGTCCTTTTCCAATCTAGATTATGCTCTGTTTCTGATGATCTAGTCGACGGAACTTAAAACTATCATCCTCCTTCTTTCCTGCATACCATCCATTCTTCTATGGAAGTTGTGCATAAATAGTAAGATGAAATGCCAAGTGTGAAATAGCTGTTAAATCTGTCTTCGTTAAATGACCAAACGACAGTTGCAGAACTGAGTGTTAATCATTTCCCTCTAGAACCAGTGCATTCTTGTGCCGTTTCGGCGCTGCAAGATTACAGCACTTGTGCACGTGCGTACGTCCAGATTTCGACCCACTGCTCCGGCCCAGAGTAGGGACATGCACGTGTTTGCGGTGCATTCCAATATTCCGAATCTGTAAACATTTCAAATTTCAATATGCGTGTCAACGTCATTGATGACGTAACTAGTGTGAATTTTAATATTTTCGTACATCTCATGCCTGAAACTGCCCTGGAGAGACGGTACAGTAATCGGCACTAAGCAATCGGGCAGCACCGGGGGACTCGCTGTGTTCGATAGCTTAGTGTGCAAACGGATACAGCTTCAGGATTATCTGGAAACAAGGGCTACATAAAACTGCACCAGAAGCGAGATATAGCTGAAGTTTGATCCGTGTTTAATACCATATGCTTTTCATGGACAGATAATCCCTGACTCACGTATTTTCTAACATTAGGTACTATTCTAGTTGGTTCGAAGAAAATACTGTCACTTTTTTCTAGTAATTGTTCCCTTGACATAATTAGTTTCTGTATAATTTTAGACGTTCCTCCAAATGTGGAATAAGACGTTATACACCTTAAGCAGGTATAGGTGGTGAGGAATGAAAGAACAGGCTCTAATAACCACACACCAAATTACTTTAATGAAAGTTCGTGTTCAGAAGAACTTCGGTGAGTATTCATATTTATCGTAACAGCTAAGCCATTATTAGTAGAACAAACGAACAACAATGACATAACGGTGGGAGGACCACACACCAAGTCTAAGGTTGATAAAGGTACTTTCTAAATTAAAGGTATTTCCACATACCTGCTTGCGACCCATGGTTTCAAAAGTTTTTCTGGGACTTAAGGCAGATGTTGGGATTGAGTATCCTACACCAAACTTTCCCACCTGAGATCCTCTAGGCCACAATTCCTAATTGATGATAACTGGCTAGTGATTTCCGAAATATTCATTAGCCCAAGAATCCAATGAGCCCACTTTCTCCCCATAAGAAAGGATTAAAACAAGGGTAAAGGGATTCGAAGTTAGTGTACCGATAATACTGCCGTTAAATTTGGATAAGGCTAATCAAACAATACGACAATGTTGAATGCCATGATTAAAGGAGAAATCAGTCGTGGAAGGTACGAAATATAGCGAAGACATAGTGGTAGAATTATGTTATGCACTACAGATATTCGGTGCTACTTGGTGATTAGGGCAGAGGTTTTACTCAACAAACGAGTTGCGTAGCAATTAAAAACTAGAAAGATGTAAAAATAAGCATTCTGATGCTGTTTTTTCGTGCTAAAGAGAGTCTTACGTAGCTAGGAAATCTCATGAGACTGCAAAATTTTTTGCTGTATCATGCTCTCCTGTAGCGTATGGAAACAAAATTCGGAAGCGTTGAGCGGTAAAGTCATAGAAGGCAGCGCGGGGAAACTCTTACAAAGAGGAATGACTGGTTATGTGGACATGCTCTGATGAGCCAGTGGATGGAACAGTAGGCAAGATCATCAGTGTAGGCACATAAAAAAAATCATATGTAGGAAAGGACTGTCGATGTCAGTAGGAAGATACGAAGGGATACAAATATTAATCCGGTATGAGTAGTGGTCGTGAATGGCCTCATAGGAGCCAGAAGGTTGAAGATTGTAGTAAGCTATATTAATAAGGACGCTTAGTAGACAGTATATAGCGACGGAACGTTTCCAATCGTGGTAGCGGAGAACTTAGTATGATACACCGTATTTGAAGACGTATTAGCGGTCGGAAGTTTTTACCGCTTACATTTGTTGCATTGCACCCAATCATAATATGCTGTCTGTGAGTTGTTGTAATGTCTTGTATTGTGCAGAACATCGCTATACTACATGAAACGACACCCAGCAGACTGAAGATAGAGCATTCTAGCAATAGCCTCAGAGGTCTGGCGTTTATTTCTTTATTCTTCCACTTTAAAGGGTTTCGACACTAGAGCGCTAGCTCAGTAACTACATTTTTGCTGTACAATTACTGCAGATGTAGTGCTGTAGTAGGTACACCACCTCTCTCGAACAGAAACAGTGCTATATCCTTTTAATCTTATAATCTTATTAATTTTAAAATGTGCTTCACAAGTCCATGAATGAAATCAGAAGTGATCAGCACGTGAGGACTAATGTGGGTTCCGTCTGACTTCCGAATAAACTATTATTCTCTTTGTATCTTCTATGTGATTTGATGCGGCCCACCATGTCATTTTCTCCTTCAGTTGATACTACCCTCTGCTCATCAGACCAGTAATCTTTGTCTTTCCATTTCACTTCATTGACCACACAATATCTATATTGAGTCCCTTAGTATCTCCATTTTCAGATTTTCTCACTTCGCTATCACGTTCAAGTATCTGAAATTCCACGTCCCGACTCATAGAATGTTATCCTTTCGTCAGTTATTCAATCTTTTTCTCATGGTCACCTCCCATTTGGCAGTCCCCTTCCGGTGATTCGAATGGGGGACAAGTCCAGCACCTTGTGCCAATGGAGAGGTCATCATGAAACCTTTTCTACATTTCCTATGGATACACATCTTTGCGTCAATGGTTTCCATTGCCTTGTGCACCCTCATGCCGTTGATATTGCTGACTCATCCGCCTTTAGGGGCAGTTTCCACCCCAAGGGCAAGCGTGTGCCCTGAATCTCTGTCCGCTCCTCGGCCCTCTTTGACAAGGCCTTTGGCAGTATGATGGTGACTTCCGCCGGGAGTCTTCAGCCATCATTGCTGAAGATTTTTATTCAGATTTTAAGCGGTGGCGCGGATCGATCGAGTGACCAAAGACGTTTCGATTACTAATCTAAGACATTATCGCTAGACTACGGCTGATATCTACTAGTTCAAATACCGGCCCAGCAATAATTTAATGAACAAATTTCTTGGTGTGGAATTTGGAGCACAGCATAGAACATGAAGTCCAGAAATCGAAAGAGAAGAGAAGAGAATCGAAGCGTGTGAGATATGCTGCTGGCAGGACTTTGAAAATCATGTTAACTCAGAAGATAAGAAAAGAGGACGTTTTCTGCAGAATGGGATAGAAAATTAATGTGAAAAACAAGAAAGAGAGAAAGATTAATAGGTCTTCTGTTAAGTCACTATGGAGTAATTTCCATAGTACTAGAGGAAATTGTTGAGGGCAAAGGCTGTAGAGGAAAATAGAGATTTGATTATATCCGTAAACTATTAGAGAACTATTCGTCCATCTGGTACTCCAAGATGTAAAGGTTGTCACAGGAGGGTAGGAAGGTAGAGCAGAGAGTGAGCAACTGGGAACGGTTCAGTGATAAGGTTGTTCTCAGATGAATTGACAGCAAACCGAGAACGTCGCAGGCTGAAAATAAATTGGTAGAGAAAGCGTATGAGGATACTGAACGGGTAACTCAGTAAGTAGAGGGAGATGAAAATCTAATGGTCGTGGGGGATTGGAATACAGTTGTAGGGGAAGGAATAGAAGAAAGGGTTGCAAAAGAATATGGGCTAGATAATGGTGAAGAGAGAGGAGGAAGATTGAGGTTTGCAAAAAAGTATCAGCCAGTAATAGCGAGTACTCTGTTCAAGAATCACAAGAGGAGACAGTATACTTGAAAAAGGCCGGGCGATAAGGTAAGATTTCACTGAAGATAAACCATGGTCAGGCAGAGATCAGAAATGAGACACTGGATTGTTAAACGTACTCAGATGCAGATATTGACTCAGATCACACTTTAGTAACGGCGGAGAGTAGGAGAAATTCAAGGGAGTAGTCAGGAAGAATCAGCGCGCAAAGAAGCGGGATATGGAAATACTAGGGACTGAAAAGATATGCTTGAAGTTCTTTGAGGCTATAGATATTGTGATACGGAATAGCTCAGTACCCATTAGGAAGTGGAGGAGTGCACGTCTCTAAAAAGGGCACTCAGAGAAGTTGGAATGAAAAACGTAGGTACAAAGAAGGTGCAGAAACCATGGGCAACATAAGAAATACTTCAGTTGATCGATGAAGGAAGAAAGTAGAAAAATGTTGAGGGAAATTCAGGAATACAGAAATACAAGGCACTTAGGAATTAAATAAGTAGGAAGAGGAGCGATGGTAAGGTGAAATAGTTAGATGACAAAATGTGAAGAAATCGCGAAAGAAATGATTGTAGGAGGGGGTGCCTCAGCATATAGAAAAGTCAAAATAGCCATCAATGAAATTAAAAGCAAGGAACGTATCATTATGAATATAATGCGATTTCCGCTGATAAAAGAAGAGCAGACAGCGGATACGTGGAAAGACCACATGGCCTCTATGAAGGGCTGATAGAAGAAGAAACAGGAGCCGATATAGGCTAGATAGGGCATCCAGTAATATGCATGGGGGCTTAATTAAATATAATGCGAATAATTTTTAATTTTAGTAGCTGACTGTCCGCTTACGCAGTCTCGTAACCGGTTGGCCCTGACTAGTATTCGTACGCAATCTGACTGCATGGAATAACAACAAAGAATGAAAGGAAATTTCCGTTAACACAATTAATTAATTAAGTCCCCAGCAACTATAAAAGCTTCGAAACAAAAACTAGGAAACAACAAAGCACAAGTGTAACTGTTCTGTGTGTGGAAGTGTGATTCAACGTACACATCTGGCACGGTTCTTCCTCAATAAGACAAGGTATTTTAAGCACAATTTGCACTGAAGTAATTAAAAAAAACAGAAATACTATAATTGCACATAGAAACCAGAATTAAACTCTAATACATGAACACAAGCCAGATGGTTTGTTGACTGAACCTGTGACCAAGAGACATTGTTAGTTAGGAAATTTGAAATAAAAAAATGTTTTTTTACCTTCATATATATTGACGAAATATACACTCTGATCATTACAACATCCCCAATCGAACAGCATCGGCTGTCTAACCCATCAGAACAACTGCACACGACATGCTCACAACTGGTACTGCTATCGACATCCTCTCAACAAACAATGACTACGGCAACCTCAGAACTACGACTGCCCACAGCAACTTCTGAACAAGCACTGCCAGTGGAGGCGGCGGAATAAAACTCTTTGGCGCAATCTCTGGCGCTGTGACTCAGTGTAGCCACCTTTCAAATAGAATCAGGATTTTAAAGAGCTTTGGAAGATTTAATGTCGTATAAAGCAGATGATAATCTGAGCAGCTTCCTTAGATTGTTTACAAATGACGCTGTCACTTACGGTCTAGCAAAATCATCAGACGATCAATTCCAATTACAAAATGATCTAGAGAGAATTTCTGTGCGGTGCGAAAAGTGGCAATTGGCACTAAACAAAGAAAAGTGTGAGGTCATCAACATGGGTACTAAAACAAATCCGATAAATTTTGGGTATACGATAAATCGCACAAATCGAAGTGCTGTCAATTCGACTAAATACCTAGGAACTACAATTACGAGCAACATAAATTGGAAAGACCACATATGTAATACTGTGGGAAAGGCGAAACAAAGACTGCGCTTTGTTGGCAGTACACTTATAAGATGCGACAAACCCACTAAAGAGACAGCCTACATTACACTTGTCCGTCCTCTGCTGGAATATTGCTGCGCGGTGTGGGATCCTTAACAGGTAGGATTCACGGAGGACATCGAAAAAGTGCAAAGAAGGGCAGCTCGTTTCGTGTTATAGCGCAATAGGGGTGAGAGTGTCACTGATATGATACGCGAGTTGGGGTGGCAGTCACTGAAACAAAGGCGATTTTCTTTGTGGAGAGATCTATTTACGAAATTTCAATCATCAACTTTCTCTTCCGAATGCGAAAAGATTTTGTTGACACCCACCTACGTACGGATAAATGATCATCATAATAAAATAAATCAAAGCTCGAGTAGAAAGATTTAGGCGTTCTTTTTTCCCACGCGCCATTCGAGAGTGGAATGGTAGAGAAGTAGTATGAAAATAGTTCGATGAACCCTCTGCAAGGCACGTAAGTGTGTATTGCAGAATAACCATGTAGATGTAAACGCAGAGAGGATAGATAACACTCCATCAAAATTTATAAAATCATTGTGGGAAGTAGCAACAAAACGACTATTACTTTGGCGTGTACAATATATGAATCTGGCGGTATGCCATTGGGCCTTCGGAAAAAAAATGATCCACATAATTCCGGAAATTGCAAGATCTGATAGCTCGAGAATTATTGTAGAATCAGCTTAAAAGCTCATGCATTCAAGATGCAGATGAGAATAATATACAGAAGAACGGAAAACAAAGTTGAGGTTGTGTTAGATGACGATGAGTTTGGCTTTAGGAAAAGTAAAGGTACCGGAGAAGCAGTTATAACGTTGAAGTTGTTAACGAGAGCGAGACTGAAGAAAAATAAAGAAACCTTCATAGGATTTATAGACCTAGAAAAAACGTTCGACATTGGAAAATGATGCAAGATGTTCGAAATTCTGAGAAAAATAGGGGTTAGCTGTTGGGACAGACTCATAATATACAATATGTTCAAAACAAGGAGGATACAATCAAGACTAGATTATCAAGAACAAAGTTCTCGTATTAAAAATGGTATTACGCGGGGATGTAGTCACTAACCACAATTGTTCTATGTATACATCGCAGAAGGAATGAAGGAAAGAAAAGGAAGTGTCAAGAGTGGCATTAAATTTCGAGATGAAGGGATATCAGTGATAATATTTGCTGAAGACATTGCTGTCCTGAGTGACAGCGAAGAAAAATTACAGGATGAGCTCCCAAGTGCTGTAGCAAAAATAAATGATTAATTAAAGCAAGAAACACAATGTTCTTAGGCTTTCCAGTGAGTGGTTCAATATCATATTATTGGCTTCATCACTGTCGACGTCACATTTAACCCTAAGTTAAGATAGTCACAAGTTTATTGAAATTGCAGGCAGAATTTGAGGTGAAATAACATTGACTGCTTGCTTTTATCATACTGACTTTACTCGAGAGAAAAACAAACGAAGTATCTTTTCCTACTCTTCGCCATAGTTTGTTATAAATGATTAGATTAGATTAGATTAGATTAATACTTCTTCCATAGATCGTGAATACGACGCTTCGTAATGATGTGGAACGTGTCAGGTTAATAAAAGATGTCTGTACAAGATATTACATTACACAAAATAGTGCATGACACTAATGTTTAAGTTGGTTTTTTTCCCTCCCTTAATTTATATCTAAAAATTCAGCCAATGAGTAGAAGGAGTTGTCATCTAGAAATTCTTTTAATTTATTTTTAAATGTTGGTTGGCTATCTGTCAGGCTTTTGATGCTGTTTGGTAGGTGACCAAAGACTTCTGCGGCAGCATAATTTACCCCTTTCTGTGCCAAAGTCAGATATCAACCTGCATAGTGAAGATCATCCTTTCTCCTGGTGTTATAGCTATGCACACTGCTATTACTTTTGAACTGGGTTGGATTATTAACAACAAATTTCATAAGTGAATATATATACTGTGAGGTTACTGTGAGGATCCCTAGATCCTTAAATAGATGTCTGCAGGATGACCGTGGGTGGGCTCCAGCAATTATTCTTATTACACGTTTTTGAGCAATGAATACTTTTCTACTCAACGATGAATTACCCCAGAATATGATGCTATTCGAAAGCAGTGAATGAAAGTAGGCATAGTAAGCTAATTTACTGAGATTCTTATCACCAAAATTTGCAATAACCCTAATAGCATACGTAGCTGAACTCAGACGTTTCAGCAGACCATCAATGTGTTGCTTCCAGTTTTACCTCTCGTCAGTGGACACACCTAAAAATTTGGAAAATTATACCTTACCTACAGACATCTGTTCAAAGTCTATATTTGTTGCTGGAGTTGTGCCATTTACTGTACGGGACTGTATATACTGTGTTTTATCAAAATTTAATGAGAGTCCGTCTGCTCAGAACCACATAATAATTTTGTGAAAAACATCATTTACAATTACATCACTTAGTTCTTGGTTTTTGGATATTATTACTATACTTGTATCATCAGCAAATAATAATTATCCGTGTGAGAACTTTAGTAGATCAACTAAAATCACGTGTTTGCTCGAGCTTCAGCAAAGTCACGAAAATTATTCAATGTGCTTCAGTACACAGCTAAGGTGAAGTTCTATAATCGCAAACTAACGATATTTTTAACTGCTGATCACCATCAGTGATATCTGTTAAACAGATATTTAGACAAAGTCTCCTTACCTTACAGTATTTTGATACGAAACGCTAAACAATGTTTTCAAACTCTTTTCGATCGAGGGTCGTTAAATATTTACTGTCCAAAACAACCGTTCACACAACTTGAATTTCTTCCAAGCACAAACAAGATAAAATCGCCACGCACGAAACTTTCATAAGTACCGACCGAATACCTAGAAAAGATATTTGTTAAAAAAACGAGGTGACTTCCAGCCACATCTACGAATTGTCTGTACACAAGCTCGCTTCCAGTGCCCATCGAAATCTGTCTCGCACGAAAACGGCTGCCGATACAGTTCACAACGAATGTGAGTGAAACTAAAATATTTTCTAATTTAGAAAATATGTAATTTATAAATTCAATGTTATCTGGTCATACTACACATGAATTCAGTCGTAAATTTCATCAGATTTTCAATGCTGGTCTTAGTTTTTCTATAGTTTTAATGTTTTTCACAAGAACGTGTTTTCGATTATATGGGCGTTACCTTATGTCGTTGTATCACTAATAATTTCTAACCGATTGAAATAAAGTCGTACATCCCTAATTACCTCTACTTACAAATGTTACCGCTACTTTTACTACATGTTTTATTTGCCAGAAAATTCACTTTTTCATGCGCAGAATATACATTACGACCTGTAGTTTGAGACATGAAATACAGAAAACTGTCAAAACTATCAGATAACGCTCAATGTGCCCCATCCATTGATACTATGTTTGCCTGAATCACGTAAGGCCTTAGCGAGTTATTAATTTATAAAGATCGTTCTATGTCGAAACTTTTCTGCATTTAATATCACCTAAACTAAATCTGGTAGCGAGGATGCGTCTAAATTCGCGCTGCATTTAACTGATGTTCCTTGAAGAGACCAATTTTCACGTAGGCATTCAGCTATCTTCTGTAAGAATCTGGAATTTCCTCCATATTAACCACGTGGAACGTAAATTTGTTAACCTAGCACTTGTGAATTAACTCTCTTTTTTTTTTCTTCTTTGGCATCAGATTTCGCTGCTGAACCATCCGTTCTCCAGGAGAACGGGCTTTCCAAACTGAATGAAAATATTATTGGCATAGTGTGTCGGCTCTGACCGATGTACAAAGTCCTTTTCATCGTAGCTTGATATATCTGTCCTTTGAGAGTAGAAAAAATACGCTTTAACTAAAAACTGCCTATATAACCGGCTGATTCATTATTTTCTGTGTACGGAGGACATACTTTTGTGTAATAAGGAGACCACGTAACATGTACCATTTTAGTCGCTCCTCCAAATTTCACATTTACACAAAAAGTGGCCCATACGACCAGTGTAGTATTCCACTGAGGAATTCACAAACTTGTAGAATGCATACCGCAGCAGTACATACGGGAGATGATGTTTTCAATACTCAGTAGATATGTCTAAGTATAGTGTATACACAAGGAAAACCGATTGCCTTATGGTACTCATGTGTACTGAACCTTAATCCCTAATATTGTTATTTATAAATACAGAACAAATATAAAACATGGCTGGAGGATACTATAATGTAACAAGGCAATTTTTGATTCTTCGTCGTCTCATCTTTTTGTAGAAAGACAAATGCTGTCTGCTACACAATTACGGCTCTATGATGCGCAGATTTTTCTTTCACAGTTATATTGTCTCGCAGAGCTGTAAAAACACTCCCTCATCAGACACTGGTCAGTATAGGCGGACCAGGTTTTACTGTTGGAGCGCTTCAGGTCTCTCTCTCCTACTAAGAAAAGCAAGAGGAGGATATCCGGTCCTCGACAGAGACGGACGGTGGGAGCTGCGTCGACAGTTCCCTGGAGAAAAACGTGCGCGGAAACGGCCAGAGACACTGGGGCCCCACTCCACACGGCGTCGTTATGGTGCAGGGGCAGATGAAAGGCACTGCGCGGCGAAGGAAGGGGGCGGTGACAGAATGGCGACCGCCCCAGGACTGTATTTTAGGGAGGAGGTGTCAGTGTGTTGAGAGAAGATGGGGCACCCTGTTAGCAGCAGGTGTAAAGTCTCCACTACTGAGTTCGATTACATACAGTCAGGGAGAGTAATTTATAAGGAAGCAGAATGATAATTGTAATTTGCATTTGGAATTTGCAGTTGACAGATGAAGGTGTTTATCTTCTTCTGATTTCAGTTTATACTTGTGGGAAATCAAGTGTACATCCTAGTTCACTCCTCCCTTATTTTAGACATACATTCAGCCACTCTGTTCGTAGTCAGCGCCGAGAGCTTAGCGGTGACTTCACAGCGTGTACTGAATTCGTTATGCAGGCGCTATAGAAACCTTGCGAAGTAATATACTACTGGCCATTAAAATTGCTACACCTAGAAGAAATGCAAATGATAAACAGGTATTCATTCGACAAATATATTGTACTAGAACTGTAATTAGATTACATTTACACGCAATTTGGGTGCATAGATCCTGAGAGATCAGTAAGAGATCAGTACCCAGAACGACCACCTCTGGCCGTAATAACGGCCGTGATGCGCCTAGGCATTGAGTCAGACAGAGCTTGAATGGCGTGTACAGGTACAGCTGCCCATGCAACTTCAACACGATACCACAGTTCATCAAGAGTAGTGACTGGCGTATTGTGACGAGCCAGTTGCTCGGCCGCCATTGACCAGGCGTTTTCAGTTGGTGAGAGATCTGGAGAATGTGCTGGC
Organism: Schistocerca serialis cubense; assembly: GCF_023864345.2. NCBI lineage: Eukaryota > Metazoa > Arthropoda > Insecta > Orthoptera > Acrididae > Schistocerca > Schistocerca serialis. Next base: position 1,263,151,094 of record NC_064638.1, on the reverse strand, counting down.
CAGAGCAGCAGTCAAAGATTTTCTGTATCCAGAAAGGCCCGTACAGGACGTGCAGCATGCGGTCGTGCATTATCCTGTTGAAATGTAGGGTTTCGCAGGGATCGAACGAAGGGTAGAGCCACAGGTCATAACACATCTGAAATCTAACATACACTGTTCAAAGTGCCGTCAATGCAAACAAGAGGAGACCGAGACGTGTAACCAGTGGCACCCCATACCATCACGCCGGGTGATACGCCAGTATGGCGATGACGAATACACGCTTCCAATATGCATTCACCGCGATGTCGCCAAACACGGATGCGACCATCGTGATGCTGTAAACAGAACCTGGATTCATCCGAAAAAATGACGTTTTGCCATTCGTGCACCCAGCTTCGTCGTTGAGTACACCATCGCAGGCGCTCCTGTCTGTGATGCAGCGTCAAGGGTAACCGCAGGTGATAGTCCATGCTGCTGCAAACGTCGTCGAACTTTTCGTGGAGATGGCTGTTGTCTTGCAAACGTTCCCATTCGTTGACTCAGGGATCGAGACGTGTCTGCACTATCCGTTACTGCCTTGCGGATAAGATGCGTGTCATCTCGACTACTAGTGATACGAGGCAATTGAGATCCAACACGGCGTTTCGTATTACCCTCCTAAACTCACCGATTCCATGTTCAGCTAACAGTCATTGGATCTCGACCAACGCGAGCAGCAATGTCACGATACGATAAACCGCAATCGCGATAGGCTATAATCCGACCTTTATCAAAGTCGGAAACGTGATGGTACGCATTTCTCCTCCTTACACGAGGAATCACAACAACGTTTCACCAGGCAACGCCAGTCAACTGCTGTTTGTGTATGAGAAAGCGGTTGAAAACTTCCCTCATGTCAGCACGTTGTAGGTGTCACCCCCGGCGTCAACCTTGTGTGAATATTCTCTAAAACTTAATCAATTGCATATCACAGCGTCTTCTTCCGGTCGGTTAAATTTCGTGTCTGTAGCACGTCATCTTCGTGGCGTAGAAATTTTAATGGCCAGTAGTGTATATATATTTCGTATACAAAATTTATGTTTGCTAAAGAATGGCGTTACATAGCTATAATTCGTGAGTAATGTCAATTTTGTATACAGCAAGCATCCCGTTTTGAAATATCTTTCAATGTGTTCACGTTGTTCAGAAATTAATGATATCACTAAATGTCGTAAAACATATTTAGATTAATTACCTTGATTGTTGCTCCCTGAGCTCAGATGTTTTGTTATTCGTAGTGCCGTGTGGTATTAGAGCAACCTAATGTTATTACTCGTTCAGAAATGAAGTCCTTATGAACTTTCACAGAGCCCACAGCCAACCATACAGCGTCGATAATAAATTCGTGTCACTTTGTTTTGCAAACTAGAGCTATACTTTCCACTGGCTTTTATTCAGGAAAAGATCACGGAATGTTGAAAAAATAACAAGCCCCTGCAGAGGCGCGAGTGCCCCACATCAAATGTAAATCGTCCTTGGTATCTTGGAAAATGGCTACAGAATGGAGTTTGCGTCCGAGGTGGTCCCACACATGTACTATCTGGGACAGATCTGAGGATCTTGCTGCCCACAGAGTGCCTCAACATCACGCTAACAGATCATAGAGACACGTGTCATGTGAGGGCGAGAATTGCAATATAGAAAAATGGCATCACGATACTGTCATATAACAGGTAATACATGAGAACGTACTGTTGTGTCTTATTCCTTTTTTTGTCATAAGTGTTCTTCGTGAAGAGTTTGACAGGGCACCGAAAGACCTAAATCGAAACAACGCCCCAGCAGTAGACAACATTCCATTAGAACTACTGACAGCCTCGGGAGAGCCCGGCCTAACAAAACCCTACCATCTCGTAAGCAAGATGTATGAGACAGGTGAAATATCCTCAGACTTCAAGAAGAATTCCAACCCCTAAGAAAGCAGATGTTGACAGATGTGAAAATTACCGAACTATCCGTTTAATAAGCCATGGCTGCAAAATACTAAAGCGAATTCTTAACAGATGAATGCAAAAACTGGTAGAAGCCGACCTTGGGGAAGATCAGTTTGGATTCTGTAGAAATGTTGGAACACGTGAGGCAAAACTAACCTTACGACTTATCTTAGAAGAAAGATTACGAAAAGGCAAACCTACGTTTCTAGCATTTGTAGACTTAGAGAAAGCTTTTGACATTGTTAACTGGAATACTCTCTTTCAAATTCTGAAGGTGGCAGGGGTCAAATACAGGGAGCGAAAGGCTATTTACAATTTGTACAGAAACCAGATGGCAGTTATAAGAGCCAAGGGGCATGAAAGGGAAGCAGTGGTTGGGAAAGGAGTGAGACAGTGTTGTAGCCTCTCCCCGATGTTATTCCATCTGTATATTGAGCAAGCAGTAAAGGAAACAAAAGAAAATTCGGAGTTGGAATTAAAATCCATGGAGAAGAAATAAACCCTTTGAGGTTCGCCGATGACATTGTAATTCTGTCAGAGACAGCAAAGGACTTGGAAGAGCAGCTGAACGGAATGGACCGTGTCTTGAAAGGAGGATATAAGATGAACATCAACAAAAGCAAAACGAGGATAATGGAATGTAGTCCAATTAAGTCGGGTGATTCTGCGGTAATTAGATTAGGAAATGAGACACTTAAAGTAGTAAAGGAATTTTGCTATTTGGCTAGCAAAATAACTGATGATGGTCGAAGTAGAGAGGATATAAAATGTAGACTGGCAATGGCAAGGAAAGCGTTTCTGAAGAAGAGAAATTTGTTAACATCGAGTATAGATTTAAGTGTCACGAAGTCTTTTCTAAAAGTATTTGTATGGAGTGTAGCCATGTATGGAAGTGAAACGTAGACGATGAATAGTTTAGACAAGAAGAGGACAGAAGCTTTCGAAATGTGTTGCTCCATAAGAATGCTGAAGATTCGATGAGTAGATCAGATAACTAATGAGGAGGTATTGAATAGAATTGGGGAGAAGAGGAGTTTGTGGCACAACTTGACTAGAAGAAGGGATCGGTTGGTAGGGCATATTCTGAGGCATCAAGGGATCACCAACGTAGTATTGGAGGGCTGCGTGAAGGTAAAAATCGTAAAGGGAGACCAAGAGAGGAATACACTAAACAGATTCAGAAGCACGCAGGTTGCAGTAGGTACTGGTAGATGAAGATCGTTGCACAGGATAGATTAGCATGGAGAGCTGCATCAAACCAGGCTCTGGACAGAAGACCACAGCAACAACAACAACATCAACAACAAGTCTTCTGACTGGTTTGATGCGGCCCGTCACTAATTTCTCTCCGATGCCGACCTCTTAATCTCAGAGTAGCACTTGCAACCTACGTCTTCAATTATTTGCTGGATACATTCCAATGTTTGTCTTCGTCTACAGTTTATGATCTCAACAGCTCGCTCTAGTAACATGGAAGCCATTTTCTGATATCTTAAAAGATGTCTTATCAACCTGACCCTTCTCTTTGTCAGTGTTTTTTTATATATGCCTTTCCTCTCCGATTACAAGCAGAACCTCTTCATTCCTCACCTTATTAGTGCACCTAATTTTCAACATTCGCCTTTAGTAACACATCTAAAATGCTTAGATACTCTTCCGTTCCCGTTTTCCGACAATCCGTGTTTCACTACCACAAAATGCTGTGCTCCAGACGTACATTCTGAGACATTTATTCCTCAAATTAACCCTATCAGTAATGATGTCGTCATATAAAAACACACTAAATAAACGCTTAGTGTATTAAAATTCGTTATATTTTGTCATTTGTCATTTTTGTCCTCATATTTTCACAAGAAGAGAGTTTATTTGAGAGCAGTGAAGACACTCCCTGTCAATCTGTGGTAGCACAAAACAAAACTGAATGTGCACACTCTTAAGGACGCTTCCCAATAATCTTTGTACCTCCCATCAGCTGGTTAATATCTTCTGAGTGGAGGCAAAAAAAAAAATTATATGTGAATAGAAAGGTGCACTCTTGAAGGTGAAAACTAAAGGTGTCTTTCAGAACGACAGGTAAGTGACACATTTATAACTTTATACATGTCTCCAAATGAGGACATTGTGATTGAAAAGTTATAATAGCGTAGAAATTTAGGACATTATTTGGCTGTCTTTTTAGTCATCGTGCGGTGATTTCACAATGCCCCGAGCCTAAGATAGACGAAGGCCACTTACAGAAGAAGAAGTTTTATAGCTCATTAATTAATCTGAGATTGACGATCTATCCGATGATCGTGGCGATAATTTTGAACGAGAGGATAATGATGGAGGTAATGTTAGACGTTTTATATCATACGGCTTATTAAAAGCTGAGTAAACTAGACGCAAAAGCCGTCAACTGCATGATAAGTGACACTGAGATAATCACGAAACACTCGTCCCATCCAAACGACAATGCGTTTTCAGCGAGAATGTTAGTGTTGCGTACGAATTTGTTAAGCGCAGCCAACCTAAAGCTCAATAAGACAAATATCTATTCTGATAGTAACAGACTGAAAGATATCTTTGAATGTCCAGATTGGTAACTCTGATGTCTGTTCACGTGCTTTGCATCCGGACATGGCAGGATGAGAGCCACGGCTATTGGGCATTTAGCGGTCTTTGCACCCGAAGACAACATACAGTTAGCTACTTTTGAAATTGAACACGATTTTCGAGAGCCATTTTCGACGATTTATAGGCGGTTTTGCAACCTGAAACTATTCCATCAAGTAGGCGCTGAAAACAATCTATAGGGCCGTTTGCCCATCTCAAAATCGACATAAAATGAATTTTTCAATGTCAACAAACTTCACCAACAGCCGTATACTTTAAGAAATTTTATTTTACTCTGAAAGCAACCAGTTTCAGCAATTCATTTTGCCATCTTCAGGCCCCATACGCTCCTATCCAAATAAATGAACTCACCGTATAAGGCCACAAAACACTGGATATCGTGAAGTCCAATCGTTATGCAAATGCTTCATTTGTGTAATTTATGCATTTCGGTGAATTAAAATCAAATAAAATTCTTTGACTTTCAGACTTACTTTGCATTCACTTGAACACAATGTCCTCATTTGGGGACGCGTTGTATCTCCGCTTGGGGGGCACCTCGGAATATTTTGTACATCTGAAAAAGCATAATTTAATTCGAAGAACTGGATATTTTTTCAGGAAGAAAACTAATTCTTGACGGAAAGGGTTAAGGCCTGTGTTTGATACTAATAGACTTCTCTTGGACAGGAATACCCTTTTTACAAGGGCTAGTCTGCAGGCTACCAACTGTGAGATGAGTCTTACCCGATGGCTCGCCCCACCCTAATACCGGGAGTAACGCCATTGTTCCTGTCCAAATATTGGAAGGAAGGGACCTCTGCCTACGTCACCACCGTCCTTGCCGACGCTAATCGTGGAGGGGTGCCTCAGAACGGCACAGCGCAGCACAATTTATCACCAGTCCATGCTGACCAGTTGGAGCTCCTAACTCTGCAGTCTCTGTTCTGGTGTTAACGGCATGCTATGCATCGGACGGTAATTTTCTAGTCTGACTGCTGCGTATCTCCGACCAATGTTGCCAGATGAGACAGAATGTTACAGAAAATGATTTACTGTTCTGCGGGCGGCAAGCACACATGTGAAGAGGGTAGGATGATCCTTGCGCACAATAACCATTAAGACGAGTATTCCAACCCTCGCACCCCCATGTTGTCGATCATTGGGGCACTGTCGCATCCAGATTCCGCAAAAATCTAGATATTGCATGATTCGATCAGCCTGCCAACTGGATAAGCACAGTGGTTCACCTTCGAAATTGTGTCACGTGTTCATTACGCTGTTTCACAATGGCATGCGGCATCTTCGAGTCTTTCATAGTGAGCATGCATCATCTAACGCTGCTCCCGCCCCTTACACAATGTCTGTTCAAGAAATTCCGGAGCATTCGTAATTTCGCGCCAACTGTTTGTCGGAGTAAAATGCGTTTGGCATCCCTGCGTACGCTTGTGTTTAATGTGTAACTGCTGGGTGTGCCATTGTTGTATGGCTGTTTGTTATTGTTCAGTATTGTATTAAGTAGAACATTGCGTCTCACAGTTTCCATATTTCCAGAAGGCAGACTTACAGGAGCACAGCCTCTGCATTTGAATTTGCTTGAAACTGAAGAAAGCCTCTACAGAGACACACCAAATGATGCAGGAAGTCTACAGTGATGAGTGCTTAAGCCGCATTCGGTGTTACGAAACATTCGCACGGTTTAAAAATATCCGGACGGAAGTTTAAGGTGGCCCTCTCTCAGGACGCCCTTAGACGTCTACTGACGGCGCTCATTTCAGGAACAATATCGAAAGTGAGCTGTATCAATCAAAGACAGACTGTCCGAGAGAATGTAGAAGAGTTTATCATTTCCGTTGGCTCATGAATGAAATCCTGACACAGCATCTTGGAATGCTTCTTGTTGCAAGCAAATTTGTCCCTAGGCTCATGAGCTCTCGCGTGATTTGTGATACTATAAAATATTTTTCTCATTCTTTCTATATGAATATCGTTATTACGTAGTGGGCTTCCCTCAAAATTAATTGCTAATTTGGTTATTAGTGTAATTTTGATTTTTCTTTGATTTGAATTAAATCGCTCTTTGTAAGATGGTTTGTTCAGTGAAAGTTCATCCTTAGCGAAATCATTAATCACGTTAATAACTCTAAATACCCTGTCCTTGTAACACGTTACATATAAGTTTAAAAATGAAATTTTTTAGGTTCTTTCCTCGGCTAAACGTTTCCGCTAAAACATGAGATCTCTGATTATTATTTGCATTTGCCCACACACGCGCGAGAGAATAACTTCCTACCATTTTCTTTCGTAATGCATTGTAGTCTGAGTCGTGGCTCTGGATCTCGGCTGTTAAACTGAAGGTAAAAATCTTAAAGCTGTGTCTTCCGTTGCAGCGGCTAGCGGCTGTGGAAAAATGTGTATTATAACTGAAGCGGGCGAACAATTCGCTTCCGCTAATTTCATAAATTAAAATTGCCACGTAATGGCGGCTCTGGCTGCAACGGCGGCTGCTATTGTTGCGCTGAAAATAACTTGAATTACGGATATTCAAAGGAAGCGGACATGAGATAGGGTTCACCTCTTACAATTAAAAGTAAATAATAGCATGAAATTGAAATATTATCTGATTACAAGTACATTACATTGAACAGTACTCGCCAAAATGTCCGGCTACTCGCATCGAAGACAAGACAACGGATAAAAGATGACAAAAAGATGGTTCCTTTTCATCTATGTAGTTCATTGTTATTATAGTCCTTTTATTTATTCTTTGCACTCGAAAAGAACGCACAGAATTTTATACGATAATGATAATAATACACATGAGAGAAAATTACATATCGCATGAGCGGTTAATTTTCACGTGTAATCCAATATTTTTTGTTGTTGTCAATGTAGGAAACCCCTTTCAAAGAACTAAGATTTGCAACGATAGATGAGATAAAAGAATATTTGCAGACGGCGCCTCGCGCGTTCCAGCGAGGGGTATGAAGAGTAGAATCAGCAGTGGCAACCATGTATCAATTGTGAAGCAGAGTATTTCGAAAGAGACCATGCCCAATAAGTAAACTGTAAGCGTAGAAAAATTTTCTGCGCAAAGTTCCGGAAGTTTTTCAAGAGACTTCGTAAATGGAAACAACACCAAATAGGAGTAAATCTTACGTACTCTGCCAGGCAGCGTATTTCGGCTGTTTCGTACAACAGCGAACGTATGGGACAAATATGGTAATAGTGAAGCAAAGTCACACCATAACATGGGTCAAATGGTCCAAATGGCTCTGAGCACTGTGCGACTTAACTTCTAAGGTCATCAGTCGCCTAGAACTTAGAACTAATTAAACCTAACTAATCTAAGGACATCACACACATCCGTGTCCGAGGCAGGATTCGAACCTGCTACCTGAGCGGTCGCTCGGCTCCAGACTGTAGCGCCTAGAACCGCACGGCCACTCCACCATAACATGAAACCATTTTTTTCTGTATAATTGAATGTGGTTTAATCTAGAAAGAAAGTAACATAAACATGCCTAAAATATTTATACGCAAATGAATATTACCATTAAAGAACGAAGTCTTGAATTCCTTACCTTATTAACAACTTTCTCGTACTTGTAATATTAATACATTCTACTGAAGCACGTGACGAGCAAAACACCATGAGGCGCATGGCAGAGGGTACGTCCCATTGTAACTTTTTAGGGTTTCTTCCCATTCCATTCACGTATGGAGTGAGCGAAAATGATTGTTTCAATTCCTCTGCGCGTGCAGATATTATTCCAGTATTATTCTCACGAACCCAATATGAGCGATAGATATTGGGTTGTAATATAATCCTAGCCATCATTTAAAGTTGATTCTTGAAAGTCTGTTAATACACTTTCTCGGGATCGTTTGCGTCTATCTTCAAGAGTCTACCACTTCAATTTCTTCAGTATCCCGCGACATTTTCCCAAGGCTCAAACGAACTCTCTTCTTTGCATACGTTCAACAACATTCGTTCGTCCTATTTGGGTCCTACACACTTCTGCACAATTCTAGAACCAGTCGCACGAGTGATTTGTAAGCTTTGTAGACTGACTGCACTTCCTCAGTATTCTCCCAATAAAGCGAAGTCTATCACCTGCTTTGATCATTGAATTTCATATCCCTACAAAGTGCTACAACCAGGTATTTGTATGAGATTGCCGATTGCAACAGTCATAGTGTACAACGATTTTTGATTTCGTGCAGTGCACAGTTCTACATTTAAAGCAATTTGCCAATCTTTACATCAATTTGCTATCTTATCAAGATCAGACTGAATATTCAGCTTCTTTCAGACAGTACTTCATCACCGATAATTGAATAAACTGCTAAAAAGTCTGAGGTTACTATTAACAATGTCTAAAAGGTCATTTATATATAACAAAAACAGCAACGGTCCGAACACACTTTCATGGGTCCCACCTGAAGTTGCTTCTACACCTGACGATGACTCTCCATCCAGACAACATGCTCCGTCTTCCCTACCAAAAAGTCGTCAATTCAGTCACATATTTTGCTTGATACCCCATATGATCGTATTTTTGAAAGTAAGCGTAGGTATGGTTCTGAATCAAAAGCCTTTCGGAAATCAAGAAATACTGCATCTACCCGACTGCCTCGATCCAAAGCTTTCAATAGGTCATGAGTGAAAAATGCGAGTCGTGTTTCACATGATCGATGTTTTCGGAATCCATGCTGGTTGCCATTTAGGAGATCATTCTGTTCTAGATACTCATTATGTTTGAGATCAGAATATGTTATAAGAATCCACAACAAATTGATGTGAAGGATAATGGACGGTAATTTTGTAAATTACATCTACTACCCTTCTTGTATACAAGTGTGACTTGTGCTTTTCTCCAAGAACTTTTTGTTAGAGGGGTCTACAATACATTAAAGATGGAAGAGAACCTAACGCAGACGCAAATTCAGTATAAAATTTGATAGGGATTTCATCGGACCCAGAAGCTTTGTTCAGTTTTAATGATTTCAGTTATTTTTTAACACCAGTAACACTGATACTTACTTCAGTCATCTTTTCAGTGGCACGACGATTATATTGGGGACAGTTCTGGATTTTCCCTCGTAAAGGAACATTTGAAAATGGAGTTAAGCATTTCGGCTTTTGCTTTGCTATCCTCAGTTTCAGTTCTTATCTTATTTACTATGGACTGGACACTAATTTTCGTGTCATTAACAGTCTTTACATACCACCAAAATATATTTGGATTTTGTGAAATATTATTTGACACCATTCTGCTACGGTAGTAAGTGAAGGCATCACACACCGCTCTCTTGACCGCGGAAAGGGTTTCATTCAGCAGCTCTCTATTTCTAGCCCTATGCTTTGCTTTAGACTTCTTCAGCGGTAATATCTGTTTCTGTAGAAGTTCCTTTACAGTGACCGTATACAACAGATGTTCCCTCCCATTATGAACTGTTCTACTGGGTACATATCCACCTTGTGAATTGTCAGCTATTCTTTTAAACATGTGCCATTGTTCCTGTCCTGTCCTGAAAGATTCGAGTTCTTCATTCAAATATAGCACTACTAATTTTTTATCTAGTTTACTAAGATACAAACCTTTCTGCCTGTTTTAATTGTCCTTTGTAACTTGGTAATCATTGTTGCCACAACCGCGCCATGGTCACTGATACCAGTTTCGATTTGGACATCCTCAAGGAGGTCAGGTCTATTTGTTGCCATTAGATCTAATATATTCTCATCCCGAGTGGGGTTCCGAACTATCTGTTCTACGGAGCTTTCAGTGATGGCATTTAAGCAGTGTTTCACAGGATGTCTTACCACGCGCACCACTAACAAAATTGTAGTTTTCGCAGTTGATTGATGGATTATTACAATCTACATCGATGATTACATTATGATTGAGGAACCTACGTACAAGTGCACTGCAATTTTCTCTAAAGTTCTCGGTTACATCAGGAGATGTCTCTGGTGGGCGATAGAAAGATCCCCTTATTAGAGCACAATTAGTAAATAGAATACATTGTGGTAACGCTTCCTATTTGAACACAGTTACCAGCGGCATAATAACCAGAAAACAAACTTCGTTAAGGCGATGTGTACATTAAGAAACCTGAACGTCTAGTTTATTTTATATATATATATATATATATATATATATATATATATATATATATATATATATATATATATATAATATATGACGGTAGTATCTGTTCCCGAAAGAACAGTAACCGTGGATGACCATGCAGCTTTGCTAGATATGAAATGATAATTAAATGGACACCCTAGCTGCAAACAGGCGTTGATGTACTTCATTGGGGACATGTTGAAGGCCATTGACCTTCTTGTGCGAACGCACGCGCTATGCCCGAACTCGTACGGGACTTGGTAGATTAATCTGCCACGAGTAATGAGTATGATGGGCAAACATCTATTAGGCGCACTACGAATGTAGTGGTGTGGACATGTTGGGAATGTGGATCTCACGGGGAGCGTGCAAGGGATAAGTCCCTGCAGACGCACTATCCTCTGTGCCCGCGCTGGCTCAGATAGATAGAGCGTCTGCTATGTAAGCAGGAGATCCCGGGTTCGAGTCCGGGTCGGAGCACACATTTTCAACATGTCCCCAATGAAGTACATCAACGCCTGTTTGCAGCTAGGGTGTCCATTTACTTACAATGTATCACTGTTTATCAGAGCTTCTTGAACTTTTACGACGACTCTTAATGTAGACAAGTATTCGATACGTCCCGTGTACTCCCCCCCCCTCTTCCCCCTCCCCCCCCCCCCAAGTGATAGGAACTGCAGCCTGCCTAACTGTCCGTAAGTAGAGGCATTTAGTGAGTATTCACGACTCGCGGCATTTCGCGGGCAGCTCCACGGAGAGTTCGCCGACCGCAGAGAGGCTTGTTTATTAAGATGCAAATTGGTTTTCGGTTCAATCTCGGTCCGGCACCGGCCACAAACGTTCAGCGAGATCCACTTAAAGCTGAACTGCTGATAAGCAACCGACATTCGTCGACTGCATCACGTGCTACTAAGCACAGAATGGTAAACAGTACTGCCACCGACGACTACCAATGTAAAAGACATAAAAACAAAAGATAGTTCAAATGCTACAAACAATTCACATCAGTAACTATATTTCCTGGTCTAACCTACAGAGACTTAAAATCACTGCACTCAAAACCGTCTAACTTACACATGTCTTTTCATTCGACGAATTTAACAACTGTTATGAAACATTTTCGAGTAAACTTCGAAGAAAAAATTAACTGCTTCATGAAATCTGGAAAACACTTAACAGGACTCAACAAGATACTGAAGCACAAACCTAATACAGCGCTTACTTGCTTCGACCAACCTACACGCATTCTGATTTATTATCGTCTGTCTTCGGACTGATTGGGTATGTTGATCCATTTCGCTCCTTCGTGACAAATTTTCGTCTTCATCTGAGTACTGCGTCGAATATGTTTAATTATCTGGCGGTGAACGAGATCGGTGCCTCGTCAAATACTGCAACGCAATTGAGAATCTCAACAGATGAAACAGATCGTAGTTTTTCAACTGCAGCCTTTTATACCAGAGATAAAATCTGGATACTTTTTAGAAAAACAACTGAACGTCATCCCGGTCAAGGTATTTTATCATCAAAAGAGATGTTGCTATAAGTGCTGTGCAAGCAGAATAAAAGCTCTATGGTGTGCATACAAGGGACTCTTCGTAGCTCACGTAGAGGTCTAGACCTAACAGACCGCATATTGCCCTCAAAAACATGGAAGTGGTACCTTCTTCCTACTGATTTTACAGATCCTGTCAACAGACATCATTGCGGCTGCAGATATTTAAATCTTAACTGTGGAAATAGAAGGCTGCAAAATCACTTTGAGATACAAACCATCGAGCACTGATTTCGATGTCTAAATTCTTGCTAGCTTTGAAAGCGAACATGCACAATTTCCTTTTCTTTATTGTCACTTCATTCCGCTGGCGCCATATGGGCGGGGGATAGGCAGTCAGAGGGTACAGGTCAGCGCTCTTCAGCCGTATGAGAGTGAAAGTTGTAAAACATGTTATGAAACCGGCCACGGTGGTAAACAAAAGTGAATGTTTAACATAAGAGAAAGACATATATACAGTTGCATAATTTAAAATATGAAAGTTGGATTTGTTGATTAATGAAAATATTGACACAGGTGAAATGGCAAATGAATGTGTCGCAAATGATAAAAGACAAAATGGGAGCTGCATGAGTTAAAAAACTAAAAAGACGTTATCTTGACTGATTAAGCTGAAAAATAGACGAGGTAACCGACGAGTGGGCCGAGACTGCCAGGAACAGACGTATCTTGGAACATAGCTGTTGTGAAGAGGAAGGGAGGTCTGACCAGAAATACAGGGTGATTTCTTTTAGATCTGGTAGGAAGGAGATATATCAGGGCGGTTTTCTTGTTCGGATAAGGAATGGTGATTAAAGATTCGTTGGGAGAGGACTTAGAGAGTGCGGAGTTGTAGCACTGGGGGAATGTGATGGGAGAGGCGCGGCAGAGAATCAGGAACAGTGACCAGGGGGGGGGCGGGGGGAAACAGGGGGGGGGGGTAGTGCCCAATTTACGTGAAACTAGGAAATTTGGGGGTGTTCCAAGATGGAGGAGGTGGTAGGGGAGTTTTATGAGTTGCTACAGGATGTGGGTGGGTGAGGCTAATCTCTTCATCTCAGAGTAGTACTTGCAGCCCACCTCCACTTCTCTGATGCCTTAACATATCTTCTTGTCGGTGCTTTCCACATATTCCTTTTCTTTTCTATTCTGTGCTGTCCTTGTAAGTCCACCTGTTTTGCAACATTCGTCTGTAGCACCATATCTCAAATGCTTGGATTGTCTTCTGTACCGGTTTTCCCACAATCCTTATTTCACTACCGTACAATGCTGTGAGGCAGAAGTACTTTCTCAGAAATATTTTTCTCAAGTTAAGGCCTATGTTTCATACTAGTAGACACCTATTGGGTAGTAATGATGATATTGTAAGTATAGTTTGCTTTGATGTCTCCATTGCCCGGTCCGTCATGGGTTATTTTGCTGTCTAGGTAGCAAAATTCCATAATTTCATCTGCTTCATGACCATCAATCCTGATGTTCAGTTTGTCGCAATTCTCAAGTCTGCTACTTCTCCTTAGTTTCGTCTTTCTTCGATTTTCTCTAATCTCTTTCTGTGCTCAGTAGTGACTGCTTGTTCTATTCAACAGACCCTGTAACTCTTCTTCATTTGCACTGAGAATAGCAATGTGATCAGCGAATCTCAGCATTGATATCCTTCCACATTCAATTTGAATTCCACTCTTTGGTCCATCTTTTATTTTCCTCATTGCTTCTTCGATATGTAGTTTGAGCAGTACGGGTGAAAAACTACATTCCTGTCTTACACCCTTTCAATACGAGCATTTGGTTCTTGGTCTTCCATTATTATTATTATTCCCTCTTCACTCTTCTGTATGTTGTATATTACCCCTCCCTCTCTACAGCTTACCCCTGTTTTTTCTTCCAGGTAAACAGATCCTATGAACATATCGTGATTTTTCTTTAGTCACGCTCCAATTATCAAATCCAACATCGGGACTGCCTCTCTGGCTACTTTACCTTTCCTAAAGCCAAATTCATAGTCAATTTTCGTTTCCACCCTTGTGTGTGTAATTATTGTTAGCAACTTGGATGCATGAGCTGTTAAGCCGACTGTGTAATAATTGTCGCATTTGTCAGCTCTTGAAGTCTTCGGAATTGTGTGGATGGTATTTTTACGCAAGTCAGTTGCTATATTGCCAGATTTATAAATTTTACACACTAGTGTGAATAGTCATTTTGTAGCTATTTCCCCTCATGATTTTAGATATTCTGATGGAAGTTTACTTATCTCTCCTGCCTTGTTCGATCCTGTCTTCCATTGCTCTTTATAATTGTGATTGTAATACTGGATACCCTATTTCTTCTGTATCGATTCCTGTTTATTCCTCTATCATATCAGACAAGTCTTGTCCGTCATGGAGTCCTTGAATGTACTCTTTTTGCCTATCCGCTCTCTGCTCTGCATTTAACATTGGAACTTCCGTTGCATACTTAATGTCACCACCCTTTCTTTTAACTTCGCAGAAGATTGTTTTGACCTTCCAATACGGTGAGTAGGTGCTTGCAGCAGCCATTTCTATATCAGTTCTTCATATTGTTCGTGCAGCCATTTCGCCGTAACTTTCTTGCATTTCCTTTTGTTTACATTCCAAAGGGGCTTACATTTCTGTATTCTTGAATCTCCCTGAATTTTTTTGTATTTCCTTCTTTCATCCATCAGCTGAAGTGTTTCTTCAATTACCCATTGTTTCTTCGCAGTTACCTTCTTTGTACCTATTTTTTTCTTTCGAACTTGAATGATGCTATTTTTAGAGATGTTCGTTCATCTTCAAATGAGTGTTTGCTGAGCTGTCCCTTAGCGTATTATCTATAGCTTTAGACAACTATAAGAGTATCTCTTCATTTTTTAGTACTTCCGCATCCCACTTCTTTGAGTATTGATTCATCCTGACTAGTCTTTTAAACTTTAGCCTACCCTTCATCACTACTAAACTATAGTATGCCTTAGAATCCAGTATTTGACTTCGGAATCCCTTCCTCACCATGATGTAATCTAACTAAGGTCTTCCTGTAACTCCCGGCCTTTTCCATATATACCTCCTCCTTCTGCGATTTTTGAAAATAGTATTCGCTATTACTAGCTGAAATTTATTGCTGAACTCAATTAGTCTTTCTCCTCTCTCGTTCATATTATCAAGCCCATGTTCTCCTGCAACTCTTTCTTCTACTCCTTCCCCTAAAACCGCATTCCAGTCTCCCATGACTAAATTTAGAATATAATCTCCCTTTACATTCTGCATTACCCGGTCGGTATCCTCGTACACTTCCTCCATCCCTTCAACTTCAGCTTACGACGTCGGCATGTGTACCTGAACTATCGTTGTCGGTGTTGGTTTGCTGTCGATTCTCATGAGAAGTCCGCCCCCGTTAGCTGAGAGGTCAGCGCGGTGGAATGCCCTGCCAAGGGCCCGAGTTTGATTCCCAGCTGGGGCAGGAGATTCGCTCAGGGACTGGGTGTTGTGTTGCACTCATCATTATTTCATCCCCAGCTCCGACGCGCAAGTCGTCCAATGTGGCTTCGAATGCAATAAGTGGCCGAATTTCCCCCAAGAAGGGGCTCCCAGCTCACAATGCCGTACGCTCATTTCCACCTTTTCTCATGAGAAAAGCCTGTCACGGAACTGTTCACATAGCACGCTCTCTGCCCTGCCTTCCATAATGCTACTCCTGTTATATCATTTTCTGATGTTGTTGATATTACTCTGTCCTGATCTGACCAGAAAGACTTTTCTCTCCCACTACATCTAGATCGAGCCTCTGCATTTCCATTTTCTGGCTTCCCCACCATGTTCATACTTCCGTAATTCCAAACCCCGACTCTTAGAATGTTATCCTTTCGTTGGTTACTCAATCTTTTTCTCATGGCCACCTCCCACTTGGCAGTCCCCCTCTCGGAGATCCGAATTGGGGACTATTCAGGAATCTTTTCTAGTGCAAAGATCATCATGACACTTTCCTCAGTTACAGACCACATGCCCTGTTCATTCACATTGTTGTTGTTGTTGTTGTTGTGGTCTTCAGTCCTGAGTCTGGTTTGATGCAGCTCTCCATGCTACTCTATCCTGTGCAAGCTTCTTCATCTCCCAGTACCTACTGCAACCTACATCCTTCTGAATCTGCTTAGTGTATTCACCTCTTGGTCTCGCCCTATGATTTTTACCCTCCACGCTGCCCTCCAATACTAAATTGGTGATCACTTGATGCCTCAGAACATGTCCTACCAACCGATCCCTTCTTCTGGTCAAGTTGTGCCACAAACTTCCCTTCTCCCCAATCCTATTCAATACTTCCTCTTTAGTTATGTGATCTACCCATCTAATCTTCAGCATTCTTCTATAGCACCACATTTCAAAAGCTTCTATTCTCTTCTTGTCCAAACTATTTACCGTCCATGTTTCACTTCCATACATGGCTACACTCCATACAAATACTTCCAGAAATAACTTCCTGACATTTAAACCTATACGCGATGTTAACAAATTTCTCTTCTTCAGAAACGCTTTCCTTGCCATTGCCAGTCTACATTTTATATCCTCTCTACTTCGTCCATCATCAGTTATTTTGCTCCCAAAATAGAAAAACTCCTTTACTACTTTCAGTGTCTCATTTCCTAATCTAATACCCTCAGCATCATCCTACTTAATTCGACTACATTCCATTATGCTCGTTTTGCATTTGTTGATGTTCATCTTATATGCCCCCTTCAAGACACCATCCATTCCGTTCAACTGCTCTTCCAAGTCCTTTGCTGTCTCTGACAGCATTCAAATTATGTGTCTTTAAAGCAGTGGTTTCCATTGCCTTCTGCATCCTCATGCCATTGATAATTGCTGATTCTTGCGCCTGAAGGGCCTGATAAAAGAGGATGGGTCGGATAAGGGGCTTTTGTAGATGCGGAAGGGATTGTGGAAGGGTGCAGTCCCGATCTTCTGCCGGTTAGAACAGTGATTCACAATTTTAGCTGCTAAAGCTGACAAGGGGATATGAGCGTGATAATGAGAATGGCACTGTACGGCAAGAATGGAGTGAAGATAATAATATAAACACTGTACGAGGGATGTGCACCATGTAATGCAACCCATTTTTTTTCTCGGCCAGTGTCAGTCGGAAAACTGTGGAATTTTTTGTGGAACATTCATGGGACGTTCCAGCTTTAGCACCTATAGTTTCATGAAGTTTCAGTGGTGGTAGCGCTATATGTAGCCTTCAGTATTGGGTCTGTAACAGAGTTTCGTTTCAAGCAGGTAGCTCGTGTTGAGTTTCAGGGCATTGTAGACATTCACGGGCACTTACACAATGTCTGTGGAGACCTGGCAGTGAATAAAAGCATAGCGGCTCGTTGGGCGAGGAGTCTGTAAACGCAACAAGGTCACACGAACCTGTCCGGTCTCCCCCTTGGCGGCCAGTCGCACACAGTTGTGACTCGTGCAGTATTGGAACGTGCCAACACTCTCACTGAAGGTGATGGACCGGTCACAATCAAACACGTCGCTGCACAACTGGACGTCCCTGTTCGTAGTGGTGACACACTGCTCCACCAGCTGGATACTCAAAGGGGTGTGACCGCTATGTCATTTAACAGTGGTACACGGAAACGTGACTATCCACAAGGTGAGCGAAGTACGTGTGATATCAAAAATTTTAAATGCACTTTAAGAAAGGCAACCTAACTAACATTATATGTATCTGTTACGGATGACGTATGTTGAATTGCTTACATTAAATATTTTCGAGGTCGCCTTTCTAATGGTTCAAATGGCTCTAAGCACTATGGGACTTAACTTCTGAGGTCATCAGTCCCCTAGAACTTAGAACTACTTAAACCTAAGTAACCTAAGGACATCACACACATCCATACCCGCGGCAGGATTCGAAGCTGCGACCGTAGAAGCAGCGAAGTTTCGGACTGAAGCGCCCAAAACCACTCGGCCACAGCGGACTGCAGGTCGGCTTTAGTTTGCCCACGCCATATTAGACACGGCTAAATTAAACTAATCCCAGTTTAATGCTGCGGCACCTACATTGTTTTTCGGTATTTCACACAGTTATTGTCTGAATTTAAAATTGTAAAATATGTGCCTTCATGTGTAGCTACATAAATACATTCTAATAAATTACACTTTATGCATGGAAAATATTTTTTTAAATTTTTATTTATTAGCAGTATGTACTGCATAAGCATCAAAAGTGACAATGACGATACGGTCTCTCAGTGTAAGCAGTATAAACGGCTCAGTTCTTAGTCGTAGTACATCGATTTCTCAAATGCATTTAGCCACGTGTACAATCAGTTGTGCATTCTAAAATAGATTATATCAAGGAATCAGTGTGGCAGCTGTAGCTGCACAAGAACAGAACGACATATAGAGGCGTACTTGACTATTGAGTAAAGAAACGTGCGGGCATAGCTTCAGAATTGTAACGCAATGACGACTGGTTTCAGAGCAACACGAATGTCATTTACTGAAGTCCCCCTATATGTAACTATCGAACGATGTTCATACACACGTCAGGGTACGTTACGGACCCGTGCTCTGTATATAATCTTTCTTTCAAAGGTGAATAATTAATAGAAGCTTGATTTTAAAGCGCAATGAAGAGGAACTCAAAATTTGTACACACATTTTCAGCTGTCGGTTGAAGCTATAGTAGAATATGACTAACATTCAATAATAAATTCAACTGGGAGGAGCACACCACAGAACTGCTGAAGCGTCTTAACAAATCTCTGTTTGCAATGCGAATTTTGTCAGACATAGGGGATATAAAAATGAAAAAGCTGGCATACTATGCTTACTTTCATTCCATAATGTCATATGGGATTATTTTCTGGGGTAATTCATCAAGCCAAGCTAAAGTTTTCCGGGCACAAAAACGTGCAGTAAGAATTATATGTGGTGTGAACTCAAGAACATCCTGCAGAAGCCTGTTTGGGGAACTAGGGATACTAACTACAGCTTCCCAGTATATTTATTCCTTAATGAAATTTGTCATTAAAAATATATCACTTTTTCAAACCAACAGCTCAATTCATGGAATCAATACTAGAAATAAGAATAATCTTCACAAGGATTTAAAGTCACTTAGTCTTGTACAAAAAGGTGTGCATTATTCAGGAACACACATTTTCAATAACTTGCCAGCAGCCATAAAAAGCTTAACAACCAATGAAATTCAGTTTAAGAGAAGCCTAAAGGATTTATTGGTGGCCAACTCCTTCTACTCCATTGATGAATTTCTGAGGAAAACCAACTGATTTGTATATAAGTACAACATAACTTCTGCACAATTTCAGTGCAGTAATGTGTTCACTGAAAATTTGTGTGTGTGTGTGTGTGTGTGTGTGTGTGTGTGTGTGTGTAAGTATAATCTAACTTCTGCACCATTTCAGTGCAGTAATGTGTTCATTGTAAATAAGTATTACAGTAGTTGTATTACATGTTTCTTACCTTATAAATAAATATAAAACTTTTTTATTTTAAATTCAGTGCAATAGTATTTGTAAAATGACTCTTAGTGTTCATTAAAAAATGACGATCATTCCACTTGGGACCTGTGGAATGGTACATTAGCTTATTTGTTTTAGTTTAAATATTTGTCATGTATTGTTGTTTTTCTGACATGTTCCACATCCTGGAGGACCTCCTCACTACGGATCAATTGGAATGAAAGTAAATCTAATCTAATAATCTAAAGTATCTTGCGTGGAGGCCTGTATGTCCACTGAGAAAGACGTGATGTATGTACGCGCTACTAGCGCCATCCCAGTGCCGTTGTGGGAACCAGTGTATTGATGACGAACGCCAATCAGCACGATAGATGGCAGCACTGCTCTCCCGGAATACGACGTCGGTGGCGCGGAAAATTCATCAATGTTCAATAGAATCATGCGTATTTTTCATAGTAGTGAAACATTATATCTCTGTTTCAGCTGGAAATCGATAATGTTGATAGCACAAAATGTCGACTCCTGTGAGCTACTGTATCGAGAATGCACCGTTTTAGGCACGGGAGCTCAATTTTATCTCAGTTATTTATGAGATACTTTCATTAGGCCTCCTGTACGAGTTGCGTTCATTATTCTGAGTACTGTCGCTGCATATTTTCCAGCCCAGTTTTGCTGATATATAAGAATCAAAGTTTGAAAACACGTACACGGTCGAATTTTTTGTGTAGAACGTTTTAATTAAAAGACATGCAGTTACATGACGTTTTGCTATAGCTCGTATGTAAAAACCTTGCTTCATTGATTTCGTGACTGGTTCTTCACCGATGAAGTAAAATTAACGTGGTGTGGCAGGGAACAGCTGCATACAAATTGCATTGTTGAGCTATATTAAAATTTAAACACTAAAGTCAGTGAAACGACCAAATTTAGAACACGTGTCCTCTTAGAAATTACGTGCTACAGAACTTCATCCTTATTCAAAGTTTACTAATGTCTCTATTTGTCACTAAATAGCACGTTAGTCTTTGAGATACTACACTCAACTGTAACAAGACTGTAGGATTAGTGGCTGGTGGGAATAGTGAGGTAGAAGAAAGTGAGTGTCGTTTCCTTGCCAACAACGGCAAACCAAGGAGAGTGAAGTATCCTTGCAACCATAGCGGCACAAAAAAGGGAAGATGGTGCCTCAGAAATACGCTGTACGTGTGTCAGATGCCCCATAACGTTTACAGACTTTTGTTTACATGGAGTTTGTTTACGACTGAATTTTGTTTGTAATTTATGTCGTATGCACGTAACAATTGTTGTAAATAGTAAATATTAAATGGCTTACGCTAATAACACAGCGTCAGGAAAGTATTTTCAAATTTTTTGGTCGTAAATGTGCTTTTGATTCAGTAATTTGACGAATTTGCTCTCTTCAATGTAACATTCCTGTTTGGTAATACATTTCAGATAACCAATAACAGAAGTACGTGATGTGAAAACAATGCATTCGTAATTCATTTAAACTACGTTTGCGTCAAGACTGATGAAATTAGAATTCCGAAGGCAATGATTGTTTGCTAACAGCTATTGACTTAAATTTTCCACTTTCAGATCAATACACAACACGTTTAATTTTCACATTTGCAAAAAATTTACCTAAGGTTTCTTTGCTAGCGCATAAATGTGTGTAATGAGGAAAGAAGTAAGCAAGGCATGCTATCATGACTTGTAGGTATCAACAAAGTGAAACATTCTCGAAATGTCGAGGGAGTGGAGCTGCATGGAAGGATACCAGAACCGAATTCTTGTTTTATTAGACTGTCAGTGTGTCAGTGTCATTGTAGTTTACACATCTTCTCAGTTTGAGTTCTCATATATAAACTGTCATTCAGTGTTTGGTAAATAATAGCAAGAAATACATTTTTTAAAGCATATTCCAGCAACTTTCAGTTCAATAAATGTCACCAGCATGCAGTGTTGATGGTATTAATGAGCATTTAAAATGATACGTCTTATATTAATTACAGTAAAGGACCACATCCTGAATAAAGGAATTGTCTCAATAGCCTAGACCTGTAAAACTGATTTTTTTACTCTTCTTTCAGTAATGATAGGCTAAACTCTGTAACACGTAAACGCTTCTTAAACAGGTTTTTCAAATATATTTTAATAAATATTTCATTAACAGTATGTAGTTTCATATTGTCTTTTACACTGGACTAATTTATTTTATTTTTTTAACAGCAGGCTAATTTCTTCATTTCTCAGAACACTTCTTGCCAGGACTTCTCTGTTTCAGTTTTTCTGGAATAATCTGCTTCATTTTATTTTTTAATTTAATTTTGAGATTTTTTAGAACACAATCATCAGAAAGTTTTGTGATAAATCAGTAATAATGCTAGGATGCTATCCGACTTCTGTTTTTACTTATTCATTCACCCATCAAGCAGGGAATCAAATTTGGTTCCATGTTCTTGTCAGATACGATTATGAAAAGAAGTGTGCATAATAAGAAACATTATGTGTATGTGAAAGGTATATGGGAATAACGATCTTGGTTCATCAAAATTTAAAGCTTAGTTCACAATGCCATCCTATAAGTATTATACTGTGGCAAGTGCTAGAAGATCTGTGCTAAAGTTTTGTTGGGTTTGATAAAAACGAAAAATGTCCACTCACTGCTGAGAAAGATCGACGAAGATCCATTTTCTACTCAGAGCTTGTCCTTTTATGTTTCATCTAATGATGCTATAGCTTCATGTTACTCGCTTTCCAACAGTACTTCTACCAATATTTATCACCACGAGACCATGTGTTTCTATAGTACTTTCCAGTTTGGACTCTCACGTTGTTTGCTAAAAAAGCAAAGAGAAATATAAACTTGTCAACACTGTGCATCCAGAGTAGGTTGTAACAAAAGTTTTTCTCGATAAGTTCAGCAGAAACGTTCATACGTTACTGTTACAGAGATTGTGAATAAAGTTATTTCTTAAGTGAAATGAATTCATCAGAAATGACGGAAAATGAAGATCAACATTCCAGTACAGAAGAGAATAAAAAGGCATATTTCTGATTCTGCAAAAACATTAAGGGCCATGGGTTATGTTACAGATTATGATTCTACGTGCTTGTGACCTAGAGGTTTTCAGAATGTTCCATTTAAAGGAAGGTAAAGATTAATAAAGAAATTCAATCAAAAGGCGTCCCATGATACAAAAATCTCACCTAACTGGACTTACCTGTGCAAATCTTGTGACGCAAGAAATACCAAAGAAAAGTCCAGATGAAGCTCCATGTTGTTATTTCTCCTATAAGGTGCGTATTAATACAGCTGGACAAACACAGGACGTTCAGATATCTCGATCAGCATTCTTGAAATTGAAAGGCGTCACCAGCAGACGTCTTATTACACTGAAATGCGCGAAACGCATTTAAAGACTAGAGGAAAATGTAAGCTAGATCAAAGAACCTTAATGTAGAAACTGTATCGAAAGTGCTTCAACATATACAGTCGCTGAGTCGCGTTGAAGAAATCATGATATCAAACGGTTATAATGACCAGAAGAACTTAATGCTCGAAAATTACTCCTGTGGTATTCAGAGGAAAATCCTCCAAACCCTGTGTCTTACGGACAGTATCGTCTGATTTTTGTGACCAACTGCCTTGTAGGTTTTGTGTACTCCAGAGCTCACATATGTTCAGTGTGTGTGACAGACTTAGAACCGATTGATCCAAAAGTAATTTACAGAAAAACAACGAGAGAGACGCAAATCAGATAGGCTACAGTCTTTGAATAAGCAGAAACATCTAAGGAATTAAAATGAACTGCATAAGATGAAAACAGCCACGTTTCACGAAAGCAAACATTACAGACCGTTGAAGTCCAGAAAGTTTGTGATTAAGAGATCTTTCTCAATAGATTACGAGAAAAATTTTGCGTTCCCTAACATTTCGAGAAATATAGCATATTACCGCACGCAGTTTTTATTCATTCAATATTCATTTTCTTTGCTGTTGGAAATCTGTATTTTATCCATATAAAGAAATGACCTAATGCTTTGTGTTCAATGTTGTGGCATTTTTGTTCGAAAATTTTGTATAACTTTGTGCGTCAAATCAGTGTATTCTGTTATTCCTGTTGTAGACGGTGTAATAACAGCTGAAGGCAGAACTAAGATGGCGGACAACAATCACCGCAATATCGTGTGTATCCGACATTCAGATCACCCTATTTAACGACGTAGACCGCGTGTGTAGCAGGCTATCAACGTGTATGTTGTAGTAATCACAATGTGTCTACGTTTCTCAGGAAACCGGTTGCATATCACGGTTCAGCATTTAATTTATTTTCAGTTTTGGTGAAATGAATATGTGATCTGTTTATTCCCATTGCTGAGTCGTTGATACTCGTAATATGTGATAGACAACCTTTAGAAGAGTTGACAATGGTTTGTACAACTGGTGCAGCAAACGCCGCTACACAAGTACAGAAACGAAATGTGATGTGCCTAATCTTGAGCATGTACTCCTACTTACAGCTGTATGTCTGACAAAATGTGAAATAGAAATGAAAATACGGCATAGAAATTTTGTTGGGTTCATTTCATTTTTGTGCCTCTTTCGAGAAACAAAATATAAACAGACATTCCATTGGGAAAAAACTGTTGATCTGGTACCAAATCAGGGACGAAAGGTAGTAGGAACTCAAAAAATCACCTAACAGAAACTTTGGATCGGTTGACATCTCTTCTATTGTGTAGTTAACCCTATATTATTAATTTTCATATTGTCAGCAATACAAGCGTTGACTTATAAGGGCTTACCTCTTTATATTCCTTTAATGTTAAGGTTTACGTAGGTATCTCAGACGGAATTTTCCAATTCATGGAGTATTCTGCGCCCATTGTGGCTAACGATCACACAAAGTGTATTTTAGCTGACTACAATTTTCAACAGACCCTCTCGCTAACCAACCTCGCTTAGGATATCTGATGTGTCTCGAAACATTTGCTTTCAAGTCTTTTTTTTTTTTTTTTTTGCTTCATATAACGATCTTAATTTTCCCATTTTCTTGCCTATATTTTTATTTTCGTTGAAGGGATTATTACAGTCTCGCCAGTATCATCATATTGCACTGAAGCGTTAAAGAAACTGGTATCGACATGCGTATTCAAATACTGAGATATGTAAACAGGCTGAACACAGCGCTACGGTCGGCAAGCCTATATAAGACAACAAAACTCTGGCGAAGTTGATAGATCGGTTAGTGCTGCTAAAAAGGTGGGTTATCAAGATTTAAGTGAGTTTGAACGTGATGTTATAGTCGGCGCAAGGGCAATGGTACGCAACATCTCCAAGGTATTGATGAAGTAGAGATTTTCTCGTACCACCATTTCATGAGTGTACCGTGAATACCAGGAATCCGGTAAAACATCAAGTCTCCGACATCTCTGCGGCCGGAAAAAGATCCTGCAAGAACGAGACCAACGATTACTGAAGAGAATCGTTCAACGTTACAGAAGAGCAACCCTGCCGCAGACTTCTGTAGATTTCAATATTGGGCCATCAAAAAGTGTCATCGTGCGAACCATTCAACGAAACATCAACGATATTGGCTTTCCGAGCCGAAGGTCAACTTGTGTACCCTTGATGACTGCACGACACAAAGCATTATGCCTCGCCGGGGCCTATCAACACAGATATTGGACTGTTGATGACTAGAAACATTTCGCCTGGTCAAATGAGTCCCGATTCAAATTGTATCGAGCGGATGGACGTGTACGGGTGTGGAGAAAACTCCTGAATCCATGTAGCCTCCATGTCAGCAGTGGACTGTTAAAGCTGGTGGAGGCTCTGTAATGGTGTGGGGCACGTGCAGTTTGAGAGATATGGGACCCCTGATACGTCTAGATACGACTCTGACAGGTGACACGTACTTCAGCATTCTGTCTGATCACCTGCATCCATTGATGTCCACTGTGCATTCCGATGGACTCCGGCAGTTCCAGTAGGACAATGCGACACACCGCACGTACAGAATTGCTACAGACTGTCTCCAGGAACACTCTTCTGAGTTTAAACACTTACGCTGGCCACCAGACTCCTAAAAAATGAACACTATTGAGCATATCTCTGTTGCGTTGCAATGTTCTGTTCAGAAGAGATTCCGCCACCCCCCCCCCCCCCCCTCCACCGTAATCTTACGGATTTATGGGTAACCCTGTAGATTAATGGTGTCAGTTCCCTCTAGCACTACTTCAAACATTAGTCGAGTCCATGCTACGGCATGCTGTGACACTTCTGCGTTCTCTCTGGGGCCCTGCACGATGTTAGACAGGTGTACCAGTTTCTTCGGCTCTTCAGTGTACAAAAGGTTTTGAGAACAGTGACGCAAAAATCAGAAAAAATATAGTTTGTTAATTTCTCAGAAGCTACAACGATGTTAGGCAAAGTTTTTAACCGAACATCTCGTGTAACAATCTCCAAGGGCATTGACACTCTTGCCCTCATAAGTCAAGAAATCTACTCTGCAGTGATATTTGTAACAATAAATGTGAATCACTAGAATTATTAAATTCGTAACCAAGCTAATAGAAGTAAATCAGACTAATCGTCCATTATTTCGGCACTTGGAAAGTTAAGCTTTTGTTATGAAATACTTAACAGGTTGTAGACCTTCTTGGAAATAGGAGACACCCAAATATTAAAAAATAAAGTGAAATGTCTCCTTCTTAGGAACTACCGAAATTTATCTGAATATTTTGAACCGAAGATGTCAATTCCATACTAAAAAAGACTTTGACATCTGTCATATACGTACAAAAGACATTATTCTACGAAGCCTGTTTAATTTCAAACAGTGTTTTCCAAATATGCTGCTTTCCTCATTATATGCAGTCTCTGCATCTGCCTATTAATGCATAACATGGCTCTTTCCGAATCGTTGAAGGCTTACCTCGATGATGGGATGCATCGACCACAATATGCAACTGACTGATTGCTGTTCAAATAACCGAAATGTTGTATCGGCTCAAGTTTGAATTTGCCAATTCCAGCGATTTTCTTTGCAAATCACTCCATCTTTGTTTTACTAGTCAATACTTTAAAATTGTATTGAGTCACACAAAATGCCGTCGATATGCTGCTTCTGTAAGAACCTTTCCTGTTCTTAGTATTACGAATACACTTCGTATAAAAAAAAGCGATGACGAAAGATGTTCCGTTACAAATTGTAAACGGACAGAAAAAGAGATAAGAGTTTTCTGTGAAATGAAATCGCCACCAGTGCAATATTTCTTTTCGGCCGTTTCATCTTCAAGCTTCGGATCCCCTGGCAGAGGGAACTGCTGTATTGGCAGGGGACGAGCACGGACGGGACAGAGCTAGCTAGTGTCTGCTAGACGGAAGCCGTCGCACTAATGGCAGCGGCGCGAGTAATCATCTGAGTAAACTCCGCCGCGTAATCAGAGCGCGGTTTAGGCTGCGACGGAGCCCGACTGCAGGCAAAGAGCAGGGGAGGGGCGCTGCTGGATTACAAAGGCAACACCGCGGCGAGCGGGGGAGGGGAGAAATGTTTTACGAGCGGTGGGGAAGCGAAAGCGGATTCAGGGTACCGGAGAGATGGAGGATTCATTTCAATCGCTTGCTCCGCGCTGATACTCAGCTCGGATTAATTCTGTTAGTCTCGGCGGTGCAGAACTCATTTTACCTGGGGCTTTCGTCAGCAAAGCGATCTGCAATAAGACTTCGCACCTTTCGTTTTCCATACGGCTATACGCCTGACGAGTTTAGCATTTTTAGATACTCTAATTGTGAACTAAGTTTATATTTACACGTTTGCGCGTCACTATGAAATTTAGGGAACAGGATACTTATAATTATGTCAGATCTGTCGGGGAAACAAAGTCTGCCTATCCATAATGTACCCATAACGAATAACTGTACTGAGGGAGCCCTTTCCGCATAGGTGTAGGAGACAACACGAGAAATTTTTATTTTATGTAACGTTTAATTTTTGTACATTCCGAATTATGTCATCAACTCTGTCCATCATTTCTTATACACTGTCCTGTGTGACTACCTGTCAAAAGCCTAAATAATCACGACCCAGAAAGATGCTTCGAACTATTGTACGACAAGAAATTAAATTGGTAAATACAGTATAGCAGCTACGATAGCCAAGTTTAATGCAGCTTCCAACAATAGCGGCACTGCTGGGAGGTGTGTGGAGTACCAAAGGCACTACACACATTAAAAAAGTTTTGCATCTTGCATCAACCCGGTTCCAAGAATTCGTAGAGATAGATGTTGACTGAAGATATTGCATCAAAGAGTCCCTTTGACTGTTCAGAGATGTCACTAAACCTGCCCAAAGATGTAAACAACCATGCATTAGCAGCGTCTATTAGACGGAAGGGGTACGACAGCCGATCAGTTCCAGTCATTTCACCAGGAAGGAGGTACACGGCTAGTGTTATCTGTAGTACAACCATGCCTAGACAGTCAATATGGGTCGATCGCGTCCGCATTGTTACTTTGTGCCAAGAAGGGCCCTCAACAAGGGAAGTGTCCAGGCGTCTAGAAGTGAACCACAGCGATGTTCGGACGTGGAGGAGATACAGAGAGACTTTAACGGTCGATGACATTCCTCGCTCAGGCCGTCCAAGGGCTACTACTGCAGTGGATGACAGCTACCTACGGATTATGGCTCGGAGGAAGCCTGATAGCAACGCCACCGTGTTGAATAATGCTTTTCGTGCAGCCACAGTACGTCGAGTGCAGCAAGGTGGAGGTTCCCTGTTGTTTTGGGGTGGCATTATGTGAGACTGACGTACGCCGCTTGTGGTGATGGAAGGCGCCGTAACGGCTGTACGATGCGTGAATGCCATCCTGTGACCGATAGTGCAACCTTATCAGCAATATATTGGTGAGGCATTCGTCTTCATGAACAACAATTCGCGCCCGCATCGTGTACATCTTGTGAATGACTTCTTCATCATAAAGACTTCGCTCGGCTAGAGTGGCCAACATGTTCTCCAGACATGAACCCTATCGAACATGCTTGGGATAGATTGAAAAGGACTGTTTATGGACCACGTCACCCACCAACCACTCTGAGGAACCTAGGCCGAATCGCCGTTGAGGAGTGGGACAATATGGTGCCTTGATGAACTTGTGGATCGCATGCCACGACGAATACAGGCATGCATCAGTGTAAGAGGACGTGCTAATGGGTATTTGAGGTACCGGTGTGTACAGCAATCTAGACCACCATATCGGAAGGTATCGCTGTATGGTGATACAATATGCAATGTGTGGTTTTCATGAGCAATAAGAACGGCGGAAATGATGTTTATGTTGATTTCTATTCCAATTTTCGGTATATGTTAGGGAACTCTCGCAACCGAGGTGATGAAAACTTTTTTTTGATGTGTGTACATTGAGGGAGATTAGTTGTCCAACGCTCCAGACAAGCTAGTTTCTTTCTTTCGCCACAGGTCATATACTTTCCTAACAGACCTCGTACATCGGAAACAAACAGTAAACAGTATAAGAAAGAGGGAAGGCAGGAAGAGACTCAGTCAGGTCCTGGAAGGTACTGACATGGTTGTGGAGCCATGCCGAATCCTGTGCGGTGGCAAGTTGAGGCAGGTTTCCTGGCTGAGGATCTATGACGCGAACTGCCTATTCAAAGTGGTCCCACAGATTTTCGACTGGGCTTAAATCTGGAGAGTATGGTGGCCAGGGGAGTACGGTAAATTGAGCCTGGTGCTCCACGCATGTACACTGCGAGCTGTGACATGTTGCAATACCTACGGTTATATGCCATTGCGCAGAGGAGAATCAAACTGCAAGGAGGGGTGGCCATGGTCCCCGAGGATAGATGCACACTTGTCTTCATCCATATGGCTCCCAGAATGACGACAACACGCAGGAAACGCCACGAAATTAGTCCCTAGACCATAGGGAGTGTGGTAAATAGTCAGATGGCGCACTTTTTATATCAAAATGATATGCTAGTTAATTAAATTGGTCAATTGAACCACCACTCTCCCTTTCCCTTTAACCTATTGTTATGCTTATTGTTTTCTGACCCCTGGGGGTTATCTTTCCTTCTGAGAAACCACTACCCCTCCTCTCAGGGAAATCCTCAGCCCTCCTCCCCCCCTCCCCGAATTGGTGGGATATTCAAATGATGGTAGTAAATTTGAAATTCGCAGTAAATTCTATGGTAATTACATTGCATTGCACTGCAGAGAATGTAATAATAATAATAATAATACCCATGGAGGCCCAGAAAAAGAATAGGCCTCCGGTATGTTCTGCCAGTCGTAAAAAGCGACGAAAAGAACAAACCACTAATAGGGCCAACCCCCTTTTAGTGTGATTAGTTGGTTCAGGACAGAACTAATGAAGCCTCGGACAAGCGCTGTCATGGTCGGGGACGACGCTTGAACCCTATGCCCGTCCACAATGGTAACGACACTGATAGCCACACAGAATGATTTAAATCAAAATAGAGGTGTTTTGCAGGATATGCTTGCTGCAACCACTCTAGAATGAAAACAAAGACAGAGGATGAAATGGTCAGATCAAGTTAACCGAAACCTCATGTTCTGTTATTACCAAGCAAAAAACTTAGGACCCAACACAAATGGGTATAGATCACAAGTACACACAACATTTATTTCCAGATATCCAGAATTAAAATTTTTAACAGAACAACGACTAGCTGATCAGATCCGTGTAATAAACAAAAATAACTGGATACCCCAGTCAGAATTAGAAAACATCAAACAAGGAGTACAACAAATACTGGAACAAAATAATGTGCAATCAGAAGAAGAAGAAAATACAGTAATGGACTCAAACATCCCAGACCAAACATACACAGAACAACACGCATAAATTAAACAATCAGAGGAAAATGAAATATTAAGACAGCCACCAGAACAAGCACAAATAGAACACAAACTGGCACACATGTTAGATATAGAAGAAAAATTTCAGCTGACATATATAGAATACAAAGACACAAATACAGACATTAGACCATTCTTGCATAGACCACCAAATAACCCATAAGTCGAAAGAAAAATAACAACTATCAACACAATCATACACAAAAAAATAAATGAAAATACAACTATGGAAGAGATACAACTACTCGTTTATATAGGAGCACTCACTACACTAAATATACACACTAGGCAGAGATCAGAACCAACCAACACACAGAAGAAACCCACAAAACCAGCATGGCAACACAGGCTACAGATCAGAATAGAAAAACTGAGATAAGACATCGGACAACTAACACAATTTATAAGAAATGAAATATCAGACAAAAAACGAAAAAGTTAGGTAAAATGTCACAACAAGAAGCGATAGAGCAACTAGATGGAAAGAAGCAGAAATTACAAGCATTGGCCAAACGACTTAGAAGATACAAAAAAAGTGAAAATAGAAGGAAACAAAACCAAACATTCAACACAAACCAAAGAAATTTTACCAGACAATAGATAACACATACATTAGAATAGACAATCCACGAAACGTAACAGACATGGAACACTTCTGGAGCAACATATGGTCAAACCCGGTACAACATAACAGACATGCACGCTGGATACAAGCAGAAACAGACACATACAAGATGATACCACAAATGCCTGAGGTGATAATTTTATGACATGAAGTCACCCAAACAATTAATCCTATGCACAATTGGAAAGCCTCTGGAAAAGATAAAATAGCAAATTTCTGGCTAAAGAAGTTCACCTCAATACATTCACATCTAACTAAATTATTTAACAGTTACATTGCAGACCCATACACAGTCCCTGATACAATTACACAAGGAATAACTTATCTGAAACCTAAAGATCAAGCAGACACAGCAAACCCAGCAAAATATTGCCCCATAACATGCCAACCAACAATATACAAAATATTAACTTCAGTCATTACACAGAAATTAATGACACATACAACACAGAACAAAATTATAAATGAAGAACAAAAAGGCTGCTGCAAAGGAGCACGAGGATGTAAAGAGCAACCGATAATAGATGCAGAGGTAAGATATCAAGCTAAAATCAAACAAAGTTCGCTACACTATGCATACATTGATTACCAAAAAACTTTTGATAGTGTACCCCACTCATGGTTACTACAAATATTGGAAATATACAAAGTAGATCCTAAATTGATACAATTCCTAAACATATTAATGAAAAATTGGAAAACCAGACTTAATTTTCAAACAAATTCAAATAATTGCCACTTCACATCCAATACAGATAAGTCTGGAATATACCAAGGAGACTCATTATGTCCTTTCTGGTTCTGCCTTGCTCTGAACCCACTATCCAACACGGTAAATAATACAAATTATGGATATAATATTACTGGAACATACCAAACACAAAATCACACATTTGCTATACATGGATGATCTAAAACTACTGGCAGCAAGAAATCAACAACTCAACAAATTACTAAAGATAACAGAAGTATTCAGCAATGATATAAATATGGCCTTTGGAACAGACAAATGTAAGAAAACTGGCATAGTCAAGGGAAAACACCCTGCATAGAAGTGATGGAAAAAACAGATGCCTATAAATATCTAGGATACAGACAAGAAATAGGAATAGATAATACAAATATTAAAGAAGAACTAAAAGAAAAATATAGACAAAGACTAACGAAAATACTGAAAACAGAATTGACAGCAACAAACAAGACAAAAGCTAGAAATACTTATGCTATACGAATATTGACCTACTACATCTACATCTATATCTACATCCATACTCCGCAAGCCACTTGACGGTGTGTGGCGGAGGGTACCTTGAGTACCTCTATCGGTTCTCCCTTCTATTCCAGTCTCGTATTGTTCGTGGAAAGAAGGATTGTCGGTATGCCTCTGTGTGGGCTCTATCTCTCTGATTTTATCCTCATGGTCTCTTCGCGAGTTATATGTAGGAGTAGTGAAATGGAGTAACACTGACCTAGAAGCACTCAATACACTTACACGATCACAATGCCACAAATATAGAATAGATCACATACATTCAGCAACAGAAAGATTCACATTAAGCAGAAAGGAAGGAGGAAGGGCATTTATCGACATAAAAGTCCTACATTATGGACAGGTAGATAATTTAAGAAAATTCTTTATAGAACGAGCAGAAACTAGCAAAATACACAAAGCAATCACTCATATAAATACATCAGCTACACCACTGCAATTTCATAACCACTTCTACAACCCTTTAGATCACGTAACATCAACAGATACGAAGAAAGTAAATTGGAAAAAGAAAACACTACATGGCAAGCACTCGTATCATCTAACACAGCCACAGATCGATCAGGACGCATCCAACACATGGCTAAGAAAAGGCAATATACACAGTGAGACGGAAGGATTCATGATTGCAATACAGGATCAAACAATAAACACCAGATATTACAGCAAGCATATTATTAAAGATCCCAATACCACAACAGATAAATGCAGACTTTGCAAACAACAAATAGAAACAGTAGATCACATCACAAACGGATGTACAATACTAGCGAATACAGAATACCCCAGAAGACATGACAATGTAGCAAAAATAATACATCAACAACTTGCCATACAACATAAACTAATAAAACAACACGTTCCCACATACAAGTATGCACCACAAAATGTACTAGAGAATGATGAATACAAATTATACTGGAACAGAACCATTATAACAGATGAAACAACACCACATAACAAACCTGACATCATACTCACCAATAAAAAGAAGAAATTAACACAACTAATCGAAATATCGATACCCAAAACAACAAATATACAGAAGAAAACAATAGAAAATATTGATAAATACATCCTACTGGCCGAGGAAGTCAAGGACATGTGGCATCAGGATAAAGTCGACATTGTACCAATTATACATCAACTACAGGAGTCATACCACGCAATATCCACCAGTACATCAATGCAATATAGCTACATGCAAACATATATATACAACTAGTGAAATCTGTAATTATTGATACATGTTTAATTACCCGGAAGTTCCTAAGTGCAGTGTAACATATACCACACAGTTAAAAGGAAGTCACGCTTGATCAAGGTCCGCGCCACTTTCCATTTTTACCAGACATAACGTCTGAGGAAGGAAAGAAAGAAACAATAATAATGATAATAATAAATAATTATTTATCTATAAAAATGCAATTTGCATATCGCTGGAGTGGAACAATGTGAGGTACTTCCTCTCTTTCATCAACCTTGGAACACTGATGAAGTCTAACTATGACATCACAATCCATACAGCCGACCCAGAATACTGGTGAAGTCTAACTCTCTTTGTCCTATTGGTGATAAATTAAAAAATTGCGGAGAAACTCCAAAATGTTTCCTCTGGCTGCGAAATATGTGAGTTGGTGGGATGTAGCTGCCATTGGTCGAGCGCTAGACAGCAGCTCTAGTCAGTCGCGTCAATAACTGCTGGATGTGAAGGGGGGAGCGATTTTCAATGGTAGTCTAGCACTAGAGAGTTGCTCCAGCCAATCTAGCCAATAGCCCCGTGTAGGAAGGATGGGTAACAATAATAGAACAGCAAAGTACCATTGAAGTACAGGGGAGCAGCCTACTGCTGATCTACTACTGAATAGATTTTGGGACAGACATTCTTTCGTTCATTTTTTTTTTTTTTTTTTTTTTGAGGCAGTCCTCTGACTGATTTAATGCGGCCGAAACGAATACCCATCCTGTGGCAACCTCTTCATCTCAGAATTGCATTTGCAGCCTACGACCTCAATAATTTCCTGGATGTATCCCAATCTCTGTCTTTCACTACAGTTTTCACCCTCTACATCTCTATATAGTAACATGGGACTTATTTCCTGATGTCTTAACATACGTCATATCATCCTATCCCCTCTTCTTGTGAGTTAACGAGCATTACGCTCTCATTTAAATGCATAGCCGAAAGAGTCAGCCTACAGGAATTGTGAAACGAACCTTGTTGTCCAGGACCGGGTGCCACTAAGGGCGCAGATTCACCACGAGATGGGGAATCTCACAGCCGTCTATTGTCTATTGAGGCCTTAGCGCTGTAGTGTGCGAGTGAGACGGACGAGAACCTAAGTCATAGCGAAACCCAGTGGAAGCCGTTTGTGGCCAAGGAGATGAAGTAGCTTTAAATATGGCTGAGCTAAGATCGGCCATAAAGGGAAACATTTACGAAAACTATTCTGCAATAATTCAGGATATGAAGTCACAGTAATTGTAATCTGCCTTCCTCCATAAATTTTCATGGTGATCCCAATAAAACTTGGATATTGATAATATCTATAATAGTTTAGGATTTACTGTTAAAGCAAAACTCATAAGTTTTGTAACAAAGACCTGAATGCTAATATCTGAACGCTTTGGTCGATCTTAACGATCGATATTTCAAATAGAAGCGCATCATTAAAATAACAAACGTTCTAAATACCAAGTCTGTAGCTTTATTTCTTTAAGAGATATAGTAAATTTAAATTATCAGTATTTTCAGTTAAGCATCAGATTATCATTTCCTCCACACAAAACAAATTGGACGATGACAGCATGACACCTTATTGAATTATAAGGTAAGAGAATATTTGTTGTAAAGTTTAGTACATAATAGTTACTTTTTTCTTTAAATTTTTTTATTTCTTTTTCATTTTGAGAAAACACGTTGGTACAAGGTCACTGGCCGTGACATTTAAAGTTAAGAAGGAAATTGTATTGGTTATACGTAAAAGAATTTAACAATGGATATTATTGTTACTTTATTTATAACGTGAAAGTGATCAAGCTTTGAATATTTAAATGTGCTGTAATGCAAAATAATGTAGAATAAGCTGTAGCCCTACAGGTGGACGACTTCGGGAAAGGGAACTGCCCTAGTCAGTTGAGCGAGGATATTCGGCACGCGGGAAACGCGGCCGGGGACGGGCAGAGGGACAGTGCTGGAGCAGAAGCGAAAGCTGGAGACACCAAAGGGTAATGTTCGGGCTGAGACGCGAAAGCAGACAGTCGGTCCTTAGGCAGCTTGGAGATGAAACGACTTAGAAAATTTTGCGTTGTGTGGTATCGCGGGACCTAGTCTCTGAGCGGTGAGCAGTCGCGCGCCTGGTGTGAATTCTAACATTTCGTGTAAATATCGAAGTGAAGTATTGGACCTGTGTTTCAATGTGAGGTTGTGAATGATTGAACTGTGTCAAATGTATATGCACTCCAATGTAATAGTAATTCTATATATGACCACTTTCCCCGTCAATTTTGTTTCTGAAAAAAGATTATCTAACCAAATCGCAACTGTGTGGCCTACATCATTTATGGGTCGTTAATTTAGTTCCCGATTTTATTATTACTGTAATTATATGTTTTATTAACTTTGTATTTCGCCAACTTGCCATCAGCCAGACAATTTAACCAAAGGGTCACAAGTGTCTAATTTAGGGCGTGTAATGCGACACGTGCGGTTCAACCCGCAGACGAGTTTGAGCCAAGACATTCCGATGAAGGGGAACTGCATGTGAGCCGGAACATCTTTGGGATGATATCTCGAATTCTTCTCAATATATTCTCTTCCTCTCCGATTCTATGAAAATCCTGATCCCGTATCTTCTCAGTGCACCTAATTTTCAACATTCGTCTATAGCACCACAACTCAAATGCTTCGATTCTCTTCTCCTGCGGTTTTCACACAGTCCATGTTTCATACCATACAATGCTGTACCCCAAAAGTAGATAGTCCGAAATGTCTTCTTTAAATTAAGAGCTATGTTTGATAGTAGTAGACTTTCCTTTGCTAAGAATGACCATTTTGCCAGTGATAGCCAGCTTTTAATGTCCTCCAAGCTACAGCTGACACAGGATATTTTGCTGCCTACGTAGCAGAATTTTTTAACTGCATTTACTTTGAGACCATCAATCCTGATAAGTTTCTCGTTGTTCTCATTTCCACTACTTCTCACTACTTGCACCATTCTTCGATTAGCGTCAATTCACATTCTGTACGCATTAGACTGTTCATTCCATTCAGAAGATCCTGTAATTCTTCACTTTGACTGAGGATAGCAATGTCATCAGAAGATCTTATCACTGATGTTCTTTCATCTTGAATTTTAATTTAACCCTTGAACATTTCTTTCATTTCCATAATTTTTTTTCCGATGTATAGATTGAACAGTATGGATGAAACACAACATACTTGTCTTACACCCATTTTATTCCGAGTATTTCGTTCTTGATCTTGCACTCTTATCATTCCCTCTTGTCTCTCTATGTTATTGTATATGACCTGTGGCTCCTTATAGTTTACCCTATTTTCCTCAGAATTCCGAACTTATTAGACCATTACGCATTGTCGAATGCTATTTCAAGGTCGGCAAAGCCTATGAACGTGTCTTGGTTTTTCTTCTGTCTTGCTTCCATTATCAACCACAACGCTAGAATTACCTTCCTTAAGCCAAACTGATCAATTTTCTATTCCATTCTTTTAAATTCTTATTCTAACACTGGATCCCCTTCCTCTTCTATATCGACTCCTCTTTCGCCTCCTGTCACATCAGACAAGTCTTCCCACTTAAAGCGGCCTTCAATGTACTCTTTCCACGTACCCGCTCTCTCCTCGGCATTTAAGAGTAGAATTCCCATGGCACTCTTAGTGTTACCACCCTTGCTTTTTGTTTCTCCCAAAGTTGTTTTGAATTTTCTATATGCTGAGCCTGTCCTTCGGAAAATCATTTCTTTTTCGATTTCTCCACATTTTTCATGCAGCCATTTCGCCGTAAGTTCATTGCAGTTCATATTTATTTCATAACTAAGCGGCTTGTATGTCCGTATTCCTGAATCCCCCTTTACATCTTTGTATTTCCTTCTTTGCTCGATCAGCTGAAGCATTATTTCGTCTCAGTTACCTTCTTTGTAACTATGTTTATCTTTATAACTTCTGTGCTTACTCATTTTGAATATGTCAACTTCTCTTCATCTGAACTGTCTACTGATATATTCCGTATCACAGTACCTATAGCTTTAGAGAACTTGAAGAGTAGCTCTTCGTTCCTTAGTATTTCCGTATCCCACTGCCGGCCGTTGTAGCCGAGTGGTTCTAGGCGCTACAGTCTGGAACCGCGCGACCGTTACGGTCGCACGTTCGAATCCTGCCTCGGGCATGGATGTGTGTGGTGTCCTTAGGTTAGTTAGGTTTAATTAGTTCTAAGTTCTAGGGGATTGATGACCTCAGATGTTAAGTCCCATAGTGCTCAGAGCTATTTGAACCATTTCCCACTTCTTTGCGGATTGTTTCTTCTTAACTTGTCTCTTGAACTCCAGTGTACTCTACATCAGTACAGCATTGTGGTCTGATCCTGTATCTGCTAATGAGTACGCCTTACAAATCCAGTATCTCGTTTCGCAATCTCTGCCTGACTATGATGTTATCTAGCTGAAATCTTCCTGTATTTCCAGGATTTTCCCAACTACAAGTCCCTCCCTTGTGATTCTTGAACAGAGTATTTGCTATTAATAGCTGAAATTTATTACAGAACTCAATTAGTCTTTCTCCTCTGTTATTCCTAGTGCCAAGCCCACATTCTCTCCTAACCCTTTCTTCTACTCCTTCCCCTACAACCACATTCCTGCCCCCATGTATATTATATTTTCCTCTCTCTCTACGAACTGAATTACCCGTTCAGTATCCTCATATTTTTTTCTGTATCTCATCGTCTTGCGCGTGCGACGTCGACATGTATACCTTAAGTATCGTTGTTGGTGTTGGTTTGCTGTCGATTCTGATGAGAAGAATTCTGTCACCGAATTTTCACAATAAGACACTGTCTACACTATCTTCCTATTCATAACGAATCATACTCCTATGACATCATTTTCAGCTGCTGTTGATATTATCCTGTACCTATCTGACCAGGAATCCTAGTCTTCGTTCCATTTCACTTTCCTGAACCCGTGGCAGACCCTCCAGGAGACCAGAATGGAGGACTATTCCAGAATCGTTTGCCAATGCAGTGATCATTATGACTTTTTTTTTCAATTACGGGCCACATGTGCTGTGGATACACATTATGTGTCTTTCATGGAAGGGTTCCTATTGGCTGCTGCATCCTCATGCCGTTGATCATTACTGATTCTCCGCCTTGAGGGGCAATTTCCTACCTCAATAGCATGTGGGAACCCTGAACCTCTGTCCGCTGCTCCGCCCTCCCTGATAGTGCCATTGGCAGAATGAGGGTGGCTTCGTATTCCAAGAGGCTTTGTCCGTCAATGCTTATGATTGTTAGTATTTGAGCGGTGGCGAGGTTCTGATCTGGGATTAGCAATCAAAGACGCTAGCCCTAGAAGGTGGGTGCGTCACGGAGGGAGATAACGTACGATAATAATATTTAGGTAGCGATCCACTGTCTCAGTGATGCTATTTCTTTTCTTTTCTGTTATTTCATCCCGCTTGGCCCATATGGGCGAGAGTGGGGGTGGCTGTCATGAGAAAACATAAACAAAATTTGGGAGTGCTTTCTATTTCAAAGTAAAAATTAAACGCGGAGAGTTGATAGACGAATATACATCCTTTTTGAAAACACATCACAGGAGGCTAAATTCTTTTCAATACTCAATATCTGAAGGACCTGCCCTAGTTAGAAATAATGACGGAGGTTTGAGGGTTGTGAGTAGACAAGGGTCTCTTATGTAGGAAATCTATGGAGATGAGAGGTAGGTGGTGAGATGGATACTGGGACATGCAGTCGGTGGGAAAGACAGAGTGTGTGAAATAGTGTGAAGTGTGAGGAGTAGCGCGTCGTGTGGTTAGGACAGTGGTTACAGTGAAAAAAGTGATGGGGATGGATGCAGAGGGAAACGAGGATGGAGCTCTGATGGGGAGTGAGAGAGGTAGTGAAGAGTTAGAGTTGGTAGGAGGAATAAATATCCGGTCGGAACTCAGCGTCTGGGAGAGGGAGTTGGTTGAAGTTGCACTGGAATCGAACGTGTGTATGTTTAGGAGCAGAGCGATATGTTTGCGAAGGCACGGGAGCATACTAGCGATCAGAGGCGAGTTCAAATACACGTCCGCCCATCCACATTTTGGTTTTCCGTGATTTTCCTAACCGTCTCCAGAAAAATGCTGAGTTGGTTGGTTGAAAGGGGACGGTCAGTTTACTTCCCCATCCTCGAATCAATTAGAGATTGTGCTCCGTCGCCAGTAACCTCGTTGTCGATGGTGTGTTAAACCATAATCTCACCTTCCTTTCTTTCTTCGTTCTAACGATATCTGACTCGAAAAATATCTGTGAAGTAACTGCACAGCGCTCACTTCCATACAGTCTAGCGAAACGGAAGTAATATGGGCATGCATTTCATAAATTAATATAGACCACATAGTAGCTTCGTGAAAGAAACAGCGAGTCATAAAATGTGTTGGCCTCTCAAGTATACCGATCAACTGTGCTGTTCCCCTTGTTACTTAGCCATTAGTTCAGAGCGCAGAAATTTGTTAATTATATGAAACATCATTTAATAGAAGGCACGAATGGAGATTAGAGTTTAACATCACATCAAAAACTCCGTCGTTAGAGACGGAGTGGGGAAGGACGGGAAGGAAATTGGCGGTGCCCCTTTAAATGACTCATCCCGGCATTCGCCTTAAGCGGTATAAAGAAATCGCGAAAACCTAAGTGTAGATGATTTTGCTAGAACCTGAACCGTCGTTCTCATTTAATAGAGCTTCAGCATCTTTCGTACGTAAAAATGGTACAGTTCAATGACACAATGCTGCAACATGTATCGTACCACCACTCAGTAATACAGCAACGTCTTACATTAAATCAAATAACTCTAAGCACTATGGGACTTAACATCTGTGGTCATCAGTCCCCTAGACTTGGAACTACTTAAACATAAGTAACCTAAGGACATCAAACACATCCATGCCCGAGGCAGGTTTCGAACCTGCGACCGTAGCAGACGCGTGGTTCCGGACTGAAGCGTCTAGAGCCGCTCGACCACAGCGGCCGGCTCTTACATTATTTAATCCAGAAAAATAGGTAGCATGTGAAACGTACTTAATATCAAGCTCCAACCATCGCTCTTTAGCCGTAAAATCATTTTTATTTAGTTTCTGATAAATGCGATAACCATCAATGCAGGATAGCAACAACAACCACTCTGAAAGGGTACAACCAATTTCACAAACGCTTGGACCAGTTAGACAAGAGGAAGGATTACAAGTTGCAGTGATTGCATCAGGGCGTAAACTCATGGTTACCTGTAGTCTATCAAATCAAACTGCAAGACTAGTGTAGTCTTGCAGTAGTATTGACGAAAATTTGAGAAAAAGTTCCTGTAATGACGTGTTCGGAAGACAAAATCTTTTGAAATAAGAACCAGTCAGTCCGTCTGTTATATATAAATGGACTCTATAGGCAGCACTGCACGTAGTTACCAGTCGAAATGACACACTTTTCATCCCTTCTTGACACTGAACCGCGCACTCTATGAAATATACCGGGCTCCATTGAGACAGCGTCTTATACATTGGTCACACGCTGTTGCACAGTGTCGATGGGTTGGGCATACATCGAACATCGATGTATGCTCCCGCGTGTTGCGTGCAGTGGA
Organism: Schistocerca serialis cubense; assembly: GCF_023864345.2. NCBI lineage: Eukaryota > Metazoa > Arthropoda > Insecta > Orthoptera > Acrididae > Schistocerca > Schistocerca serialis. The sequence continues at coordinate 1,263,109,743 of NC_064638.1, read as the reverse complement.
ATATACTTGGAGAAGCTGCGATTAATAAGGACCTGGAGATGCTTGCGCTTACTGCATCGCTTTGTACTTGATTTCATTCTTCGGTGCATTTAATTTTCCAATGTTAAATATTCAAAGAGTCCATGAACGTTTTTGTATGTCTGATTCTGTATTACTTTTGCCTGGATAGAATCTTCGTTTGGTAATGAGTAATTTAGACAGAATTATCACCACCAGATTATAAACTGTGTACATGTTCTTAACAGCGAATATAGCAATTACTAATAACGTTTGTTGCGATCTAATTCACAAGAAACATACTTCTCTTTATTCATTCTTTATTTATTTTAGATGACGCCCGCTTGTGGTTTGATATAAAGTAACCACTGAAGTGGAAGTCACTCTCAAGATTAAATTTACGGCACTCACAAGTATAAATGAAGAACCCGATTAACCCGACTAACAGCTAATAATACGAAGTAGCTCACTGAAAGAACATGGAATACCAGCGATAAAGATTTAGGTTTCCGTAAATCGCGAATACTGAGATGGTTCCTTTGAAAGGACACGGCCGGTTTCCTTCCTTACGCAATCAGAGATTGTGTTCGGCCTGTAATGACTTTGTCCTCGAAGGACGGTAAACTAATTTTTTCGAAACTGCTCGTAACTGACTGACAACAATATTACTGTGAAAGAAGGTATTTGCTGCAAGGTACCGATTCAGATTTGTATATGTTCGCTAGAGAAACTCGAAAAGCAAAGTTCTGTATGTCCTCATGCTGCGTTTCACGCGGCATCGAAGAAGTCGTCGAATGAATATCGGCCAGTATAAAGTCTTCACTTTCTCAGTTGCCATACACTGCTTAGGAAAGCGCCTGCAAAACAGGAGAGAAGGGGCAGTGAAAGAGAGAGAGAAAGCGAAAGCGCAAGTGCAGGAAAACGCTCATGCTTTGTGTTATTACAGCGATATTTCTAGTAAATGGTTCATACATCAGCCGTGCCTTGCCATTATGGTGCCCATCTAATTACTAGAGATTTAAGGCAAGTGTTTTGTATGGAACGGAGAGGTTGCTATGAATAATGCAAGAGCATTATGGCAGAGAGGCAGCAAATACTAACTAGTTCTACAGAGACACGTTTAACTATATGTCATTGAAGGAGGTGATCTAGATGTAGCATCTGGCATTCAGTCTTCTTTTAGAAGTAAGAAGGAAATAATTTCTTTTAACAAAATAGACCTTACAAGCTTTGCACTCTTAATACCTTTCTAGGTACTTCATTGTACTACCTAACGAGGTAATGTGTTCTCAAACACAACTTTTTGTATCGTAAGGTGAGAATGAATTAGGAACAGCCTACAGAATTAGATCGGCATTTTCCTTCGTCGATAGTCAACTTACACTATCATTCATTTAGAACTGATAAGCGGTGCAAAGTTTCCTTATCGTTATCTGGTCAAGAGAAATGAGTGGGCGTTTTAACAGCAAAGCTTCATGTATATGCAGAAATCTCACTGACGACACCCTCGTCACAAACATGTATCCTCATTTACAGATGGTCTTTCCTTTCATTCAGCTTTGAAATAGAATAACTGACAAGCAAAACTCTTGCTGAGAGTTTCTCTTCTAGCCTTGAGGAGTAGCTAAGTACGTCGAAAGCTATAAAAAGGCTACAGTATGATATTTTCTTTTATTCGCCACTGAGCCTTTTATCGACTCATGTAAGGATTATCGATAGACGCCTTCACTCTACGCTCTATTTGAGCCTCGTTAATGAACAACGAGTACTATGACTATCGCTAGAGGCTGCAGCAGGCCCTGCTGGCCGGTGTTAAAAGCGCTGCATCCGCAATAGACTTGTAAAGTAGGCTAACATAGATAGTGTTAAGTAAGCGTAAACTACGGTAGTTCTCCTAGTACCTGTGCTCAGTTAAGGTCATATGCGCGTTAACTGAATGTTAGGTGGGTTGCATACCTATAGGGCGTCACCTTCAACGATCGCTTTGTTTGCTTATGCGATCAGTGTCTTACTACATTACTGGCCACTAAAGTAGCAACTCCAAGAAGAAATGCAAATGATAAACGGGTATTCATTTGACAAATATATTATACTAGAACTGACATGTGATTACATTTTCACGTAATTTGGGTCCGTAGACCCTAGAAATCAGTACCCACAACAAACACCTCTGGCCGTAATAACGGCCTTGATACGCCTGGGCATTGAGTCAAACAGAGCTTGGATGGCGTGTACAGGTACAGCTGCCCATGCAGCTTCAACACGATACCACAGTTCATCAAGAGTAGTTACTGGCGTATTGTGACGAGCCAGTTGCTCGGCCACCATTGACCAGACGTTTTCAATTGGTGAGAGATCTGGAGAATGTGCTGGCCAGGGCAACAGTTGAACATTTTCTGTAGCCAGAAAGGCCCGTACAGGACCTGCAACATGCGGTCGTGCATTATCCTCCTGAAATGTAGGGTTTCGCAGGGATCGAATGAAGAGTAGAGCCACGGGTCGTAACACATCAGAAATGTAACGTCCACTGTTCAGAGTGCCGTCAATGCGAACAAGATGTGACCGTGACGTGTAACCAATGGCACCCCATACCATCAAGCCGGGTGATACGCCAGTATGGCGATGACGAATACACGCTTCCAATGTGCGCTCACCTCGATGTCGCGAAACACGAATGCGACCATCATGATGCTGTAAACAGAAGTTGAATTCATCCGAGAAAATGACGTTTTGCCATTCGTGCATCCAGCTTCGTCGTTGAGTACACCATCACAGGCGTTCCTGTCTGTGATGCTGCGTCAAGGCTAACCGCAACCATGGCCTCCGAGCTGATAGTCCATGCTAGTGCAAACGTCGTCGAAGTGCTCGTGCAGATGGTTGCTGTCTTGCAAACGTCCCCATCTGTTGACTCAGTCATCTCGACTGCTGGTGATACGAGGCCGTTGGGATCCAGCACGGCGTTGCGTATTACCCTCCTGAACCCATCGATTCCATATTCTGCTAACAGTCATTGGATCTCGACCAATGCGAGCAGCAATGGCGCGATACGATAAACCACAATCGCGATAGGCTACAATCCGTTTATCAAAGTCGAAAACCGGATGGTACGCATTTATCCAGCTAGCACGAGGCATCACAACAACGTTTCACCAGGCAACGCCGGTCAACTTCTGTTTATGTGTGAGAAATCGGTTGGAAACATTCCTCATGTGAGCACGTTGTAGGTGTCGCTACCGGCGCCAACCTTGTGTGAATGCTCTGAAAAGCTAATCATTTGCATATCACAGCATCTTCTTCCTGTCGGTTGAATTTCGCGTCTGTAGCATGTCATCTTTGTGGTGTAGCGATTTTAATGGCCAGTAGTGTAGATTCCTCTAACAATTGGAAGCAGTGAACCGTTTAGAAACTGATTGAGGATATATAAAAGGCTGAGTAATCTATGGAACATTTTTGTTCCAAGTACTCATCCCTCATGTTACTTAAAAGTAAGCAATATTTACAGTAAAATTGAAAACGTCAAAATTTAATACAGGTTTTATACGAAACTTGTTGATTTGTAACGTGAAACGGATGGATGTTGTACTTAAAGTAAAGAACAGAATCCATATTTATCACATAACGCTGCAAAACGCTATTTAATCAAGGAAAAGGTACAATAAAAATGCCGCATAACAATAATATATCAAACATTGCTTCAGCACTTCGTGGAATGTAAAACATGTTTCTGTTATTCATAGCTTTCACATTTATCAATAATAAGAGGAAACTCTTACCTTTTATCGCGATAAAGAACGTGCTATTGAGTACAAAAATAGGTGTGATTGTGTGTGTGTGTGTGTGTGTGTGTGTGTGTGTGTGTGTGTGTGTGTGTGTGTGTGTGTACATTGAAATTGCTTGTGCATAGATAGTAATTGCATTCTGTTGTATCCTGTTAGTTGTTAAAGGTGGGGTGTCTAGGAAACCTGCCTCTCGGATCGCTAGACAACAATTCAAGCAAATCGTATTGCTCACTCCTTCTATTCTGTCGAGGAGCTCCTGGAACATCTAAAAAATTAAGCAAATTCCAGTGTTACATTGTTGATTTTCTTTATTTCAACTTATTTGTCACCTGAATGTGTTTTTTATATTTCATTTTATGTGTTTCTAATATCGTGTTACAATTTCATGTATTGACTTGTTCCATGACCATGGAGACTTTTCCTTAATTTGGTCACACGGAACAATAAATAAATAAATAAATAAAATAAGAGTTTTATTTCAGGAAATAAATGACAATACTTAGGTTTGAGGAATACAGATGTGTTGCAAGCAAAGGGGGACATGCAAAGTAACAAATCTTTTCAGTATAGACAATGCTACGTACTAGGAACGAAATGACTAATCTCGATGCTATTCTTGATTACTCTGCTGTAGAACGTCTAGAACTCGAAAAACTGGCCAGTCGTGTGCGGTGTTTATGTCCTCCTCCCGAAGAGGGCGCTGCCATCGCGTTGTCCTAGAGAGAGGGGTCGGTCAGCGTGCCATTGGCCTCTCTGCTCTAACGTTACCGACCACCGTGCCGGTGCTTCACTTTACGCCGAAATACTTTCATTGCATTAAAGGGCAGAAGATACGTGATAACTAGTTTTTATTGCTTATGAAATGCAATTTGTTTTCATGGCAATAAAATACACAAGGAATCAACACTGAAAGACGTGCGCTTCGAATTAATTGTAAAACAAAGAACTGAAATTACCGCTCTTAGCACCTCTAATAACGAACATAGTGAAAAGAAAAAATTGCTCAGCTTTTTAGGACCTGTATCTTACAGGATGCAGCGATTCTTCCAAAACAAATAGGACTTTCTGTTAGTAATAACTTCAAATGTAATCTTATTCATAATTTGAAACCAGTGCATTCTTCCTTAAGAAACTCAAGTCTATAAAAGTAGCTGTGACACATCTCTCCTGCCTATTATGTAGTATTACAAATATGACTAGCCATTGCTGTTAAATCTAAAGAAGACATCTCTTTCGTATATACATAATATCATCCTTTAATGATCGTTTATGAATTTTAGGCTGTAAGCCTAAAGAAGTTCATGAAGTATAGCCTTCACACAGAGAAGAAGGGCTTCAGACTTAATATCTTGAAGAGTTAGAAATTTTCAGTCCCATTTCTGTTATTAATCGTTCTGAATGTACAGTTGCAGATACATAATAAAAATTTCTTCAATGGTATAAAGTCCCTACTTAGGAACGCCTAAAACTAATCCCACTTTTTTCTTAGAGTAGACTGTGAAATATCGTCCCCCCCCCCCCCTCGCCATCTCCTTTCTATTATCATGACTTTCTATTATTACGAGTATTATTATGTTTAAATGTGTGTCAAATCTTATGGGAATTAACTGCTAAGGTCATCAGTCCCTATGCTTACACACTACTTAACCTAAATTATCCTAAGGACAAACACACACCCATGCCGGGGGGACGACTCGAACCTCCGCCGGGACCAGCCGCACAGTCCAGGACCGCAGCGCCCTTGACCGCTCGGCTAATCCCGCGCGGCATATTACTATTACGACTTGGCGTCATAGAATCTTAGCTTATTTTTTGCCATCGGCGAAGGTCGACCACTTTCCACTTCAGGAACCAGCCTACAATCGCCATTCGATTTTTCCACTGCAGAAATGGGACTACAACAAGCTCTATCTGTTTCTTCGATAATGCCTCAATTAGTTATCCAATAAATTTCGTTGCACCAAGCATTATGCATGCTTACCCCTTCTGATAAAAAGGTTTAAAAAAGGATGATCAGGTTAGATTTTTAACACGCACTCAACTCCTTCAGTGATATCCGATTGGCCACTAAACGCTTATCTACTCTGTGATGATGCTGCCGCTAATTAGTTTCTCTCAATGCTATTTAACTCACTTAATTCTTTACAGTTTTCCTTAACTAAAGTTACCATTTCACCTAATTCATGTAGTTCTTTTCAAATTTTTCTCTCCAACTAGTCAGATACTCTTCTTTGTGTGCGACTAACTGCCACTTAATCAATTTAATACAAATTTGTTTATTCTTAATAGACAGGCACATTATCTCTCTAGCCACATCCAAGGTGACTCCATAACTCATTATCCAATCCAAAACTAACAGCCACTACACGCATCGATTACTGAATGCAACACGCGCTGTATTGAAAAATTCTCTAGTAGATACATACTTTTTTGTAAATATTTGGTTAAAGCTACAGCAATTAGGATCCTCTGAAATTACAAACACTTCTTTTCACACAACCTACCCTCACAAGGACAGTTCAACCAAATTAAACAGAGAAATGTATCGCTCAGAGTTCGTTGGTTGTAGTTTTCTTCTGCTAGCCTCTCGGATTGTAGATAGTGTGGGTGGTTGTGTCCAGGTGTGTCGTCGCTGAGCAATGGCAGACTTGAATGAGAATGAGAATTTCACTCTGCAGCGGAGTGTGCGCTGATATGAAACTTCCTGGCGGATTAAAACTGTGTGCCGGACCGAAACTGGAACTCGGGACCTTTGCCTTTCGCGGGCAAGTGCACTAGAGCCCGCGAAAGGCAAAGGTTCCGAGTTCGAGTCTCAGTTCGGCACATAGTTTTAATCTGCCACGAAGCTTCAATGGCAGACTTGGTCCCGCTCGACTGCTACTGTTTCAGCTCCTGGACGAACTTATAACTACGCCTTAGCCTACAAAATTAGTTACATTACAAAATTGCAATTTCTGGCATATCTACAAAGTATAAAATATTATTTCACTTAACGCAATATATCTGACGACAACAGGTAAACCGACTGTGCACTATAGTTCTGTACCTACAACAGAACGATCCAAGTTACTAAAGCTTATCCTCCAGTTACATTTGACCTTTCAGCATGTATTTTTTTAACTCTCTACATTCTGGAAACACATGGTCCTTAGTCTCTCTAACATGCTGTTTTATGCCGGCCGGAGTGGCCGAGCGGTTAAAGACGCTATAGTCTGGAACCGCAAGACCGCTACGGTCGCAGGTTCGAATCCTGCGTCGGGCATGGATGTGTGTGATGTCCTTAGGTTAGTTAGGTTTAAGTAGTTCTAAGTTCTAGGGAACTTATGACCACAGCAGTTGAGTCCCATAGTGCTCAGAGCCATTTGAACCATGCTGTTTTATGTATTTCCTATTAGAGATCGTGGGCGATAGCAGTTAAGTGACTTTACTTAAAAGAAGCAATCAACTAGAAGGAATGACCCTGTAAGCTGAGTTCTTACTATCTCCACTTATCGGCACGGATTCTCTAAACGCGCAATCAAAGACCTAGTACTCGTCCGACTGCGCTCAAAATATTCATGTAAGACCGATAGGCTTTGGGTTTCTTTGGAATCACACGCACGTTTATGGGTTACAGCAATTTGGATTTACCGATATGGTCCTGGGATGGTGAAGCAACATTGAGTTACACTTGCTCTTATTTAGACCGAACACTGTTTAAACAGTTGTATGAAGCAGTTAGGTCTACTACTTTTAATACCATGATAATCGCGTTACCCAGAAGTCGTGTATAAGAAAGTACAGTTCACTTCAGAAATGAGATTTTATTAATATTTAGAGATCCTTCAGATACTAATCGGTACAATTATATATTTACTTTGCGCGCAATAACTGAATTCTGTTTTCCTGAGTAATAGATTGCTAACCCTTTTCGGTATCTCTTTCTCTTACATTGCCTACAGTTGGGATATCAGTAATCCCACAATCTCTTCAAACACATGGCTGACTTCAATCGTTTCCCGTAAGCACATTATTAATCGTTTGGATAAATCACCACTTCCTTTGAAGTCAAAATGTGATACAACTAAATACACAAAACTGTATAATATTGCGAAAAACTTACGTAAAATCAAAATCGCGAAGGTAGCGACGCTGCTTTTGTTTTCAAATCAGGGATTAACGAGAGGAAAGATTGTTCTGAGGATAAATTCAGCGAAGGTCACTATTAATTAATATTTGTTACAATTTTAAACAGACTAATTAGTATTTTTTCTCTTTCATCAGATTAAATCTCGAACTGGAATTAAAAATCTTTGCTCTCGTGTTAACTATCGGTTTATCTGAGTAATTCCTCTCCCAAAGCAAATATTAAAATAATCACTTCATAATTACGTTGCAACTGTTTCGGTTTAATCAGAACCCGTAAATTCGATCAGATATTTATTTCATATTTTTCGTTCCATTCTATCGCTATTAGATTCTTTTCCAATTAACCGCTTTTGATCTTTTAACATTCAGCAGATTGTCTTTTCTGCAGCCAGTAGTGAGTTTTCTTAATAATAATGTTTTGAAAATGGCTGTGATCAGAAACAGTAATTAATTAGAATGTCACAAATTTCCAGCCAACCGGTTGCAAATGGAATTAAAAATTCTTTACCTAGTTTTCTACGCCTACTAGGGGCGCCTTCTTCAGAAGAAAAGGTTACCTTACATATGGTTAAAAGGAAATTTGAGCGACATAGCTCTAGTCAAAACATTAAAACCACAATTAAAACATTTTCCACCTCAATACATAAGAGCCACTTTAAAATCATTTACAATATCTTCCTCTAAAGTACCACTTTCTCAACATCAGAGGTAGAGTTGAACGGAATAGGCGTACATTTCTCTTCCAGTTTACACACGAGCGTTTCTTTTTATTCGTTTCTTCAAATAGGATACACAACGTGTCGCTTTTGTACAAGTGCCTGTTAACCCTGTAAAGAAACTCACAACGAAATCTGGACTCTAGAAAGAATGCCTGCATCGCCAGCAACATTTTGAGCCTTAAACCTAAGAAACTGTGCAAAGCTATACCTCTTCAGGTGTTACTACTATTCAGAAACTCTCTCTTCAACTAACCAAGTATATGTGACTCACTCGTCTCGATATTCGCAAGGTGTCATAATTCTGATTAATCGTTCCAACAGGCATAAAGTTCGGTCACGAAAACTGACAGCGCCCGGTAGAGCGGTGTGCTGAGCTAACGCCCTTCCGCATTCGCATCCGGTGATGCCTACGGCCTGAGGGTGACATAGGCAGCCAATCGGTAACATTGAGTTTTCACGGCCTGCTTTGACGGTCTTTATTGTTTTGATTGTTTCAAAGATACTAAAACTCTAAATTAAGGAAATTAAGTATTTTAAACCTGAGTTTTGCAAAATTAATCACATTACGGCCTGTGTTCAATGGAACCAGTGACGCATTCACTGCTCACCACAAATCCACACCAACAATTAACTACTGAGACAGTAACTGCCTAATGATGCACTCCACAAATCATCAATCTAGAATACCCACTTCTTTCCGGAGCATTAACCACACAGAACCCCCCCCCCCCCCAATCAATCATGGACCTTGCCGTTGGTGGGGAGGCTTGCGTGCCTTAGCGATACAGATAGCCGTACCGTAGGTGCAACCACAACGGAGGTTGTTGAGAGGCCAGAGAAACATGTGGTTCCTGAAGAGGGGCAGCAGCCTTTTCAGTAGTTGCAGGGGCAACAGTCTGGATGATTGACTGATCTGGCCCTGTAACACTAACCAAAACGGCCTTGCTGTTGTTACTGCGAACGGCTGAAAGCAAGGGGAAACTACAGCCGTAATTTTTCCCGACGGCATGCAGCTTTACAGTATGATTGAATGATAATGACGTCCCCTTGGGTAAAATATTCCGGAGGTAAAATGGTCGCCCCTTCTGATCTCCGGGCGGGGACTATTCAAGAGGGCGTCGTTATCAGGAGAAAAAAAAATGGCGTTCTATGGATCGGAGCGTGGAATGTCAGATCCCTTAATCGGGCAGGTAGGTTAGAAAATTTAAAAAGGGAAATGGATTGGTTAATGTTATATATAGTGGGAATTAGTGAAGTTCGGTGGCAGGAGGAACAAGACACTTGGTCAGGTGAATACAGGGTTATAAATACAAAATCAAATAGGGGTAATGCAGGAGTAGGTTTAATAATGAATAAAGAAATAGGAGTGCGGGTAAGCTACTACAAACAGCGTAGTGAACGCATTTTTGTGGCCACGATAGACATGAACACCACACCTACTACAGTAGTACAAGTTTATATGCCAACTAGCTCTGCAGATGATGAAGAAATTGATGAAATGTATGATGAGATAAAAGAAATTATTCAGGTAGTGAAGGGAGACGAAAAGTTAATAGTCATGGGTGACTGGAATTCGGCAGTAGGAAAAGGATTAGAAGGAAACGTAGTAGGTGAATATAGATTGAGGCTAAGAAATCAAAGAGGACGCCGCTTGGTAGAATTTTGCACAGAGCATATCACAGCTAACACTTGGTTCAAGAGTTATAAAAGAAGGTTGTATACATGGAAGAAGCCTGGAGATACTGACGGGTTTCAGATACATTATATAATGGTAATACAGAGATTTAGGAACCAGGATGTAAATTGTAAGACATTTCCAGGCGCAGATGTGGACTCTGACCACAATCTATTGGTTATGAACTGTAGATTAAAACTGAAGAAACTGCAAAAAGGTGGGAATTTAAAGAGATGGGCCCTGGATAAACTACCTAAACCAGAGGTTGTACAGAGTTTCAGGGAGAGCATAAGGGAAAAAGTGACAGAAATGGGGGAAAGAAATACAGTAGAAGAAGAATGGGAAGCTTTGAGAGATGAAGTAGTGAAGGCAGCAGAGGATCAAGTGGGTAAAAAGACGAGGGCTGGTAGAAATCCTTGGGTAACAGAAGAGATACTGAATTTAATTGAAGAAAGGAGAAAATACAAGAACGCAGTAAGTGAAGCAGGCAAAAAGGAATACAAACGTCTAAAAAATGAGATCGACAGTAAGTGCAAAATGGCTAAGCAGGGATGGCTAGAGGACAAATGTAAGGATGTAGTGGCTTATCTCACGAGGGGTAAGATAGATACTGCCTACAGGAAAATTAAAGAGACCTTTGCAGAAAAGAGAAGCACTTGCATGAATATCAATAGCACAGATGGAAACCCAGTTTTAAGCAAAGAAGGGAAAGCAGAAAGGTGGAAGGAGTATATAGAGTGTCTATACAGGGGCAATGTTCTTGAGGACAATATTATGGAAATGAAAGAGGAGGTAGATGAAGATGAAATGGGAGATACGATACTGCGTGAAGAGTTTGACAGAGCACTGAAAGTCCTGTGTCGAAACAAGGCCCCGAGTGTACACAAGATTCCATTAGAACTACTGACCGCCTTGGGAGAGCCAGTCCTGAAAAAACTCTACCATCTGGTGAACAAGATGTATGAGACAGGCGAAATTCCCTCAGACATCAAGAACTATACAATAATTCCATTTCCAAAGAAAGCAGGCGCTGACAGATGTGAAAATTACTGAACTATCAGTTTAATAAGTCACATCTGCAAAATACTAACGCGAATTCTTTACAGACGAATGGAAAAACAGGTAGAAGCAGACTTCGGGGAAGATCAATTTGGATTCCGTAGAAATGTTGGAACATGTGAGGCAAATACTGACCCTACGACGCCTCATGATGACTGGGTGTTGTGTGCTGTCCTTAGGTTAGTTAGGTTTAACTAATTCTAAGTTCTAGTGGACTGATGACCATAGATGTTAAGTCCCATAGTGCTCAGAGCCATTTGAGCCATTTGAACCATACGACCTGTCTTAGAAGAAAGATTAAGAAAAGGCAAACCTACGTTTCTAGCATTTGTAGACTTAGAGAAAGCTTTTGACATTGTTGACTGGAATACTCTCTTTCAAATTCTCAAGGAGGCAGGGGTAAAACACGGGGAGCGAAAGGCTATTTACAATTTGTACAGAAACCAGATGGTAGTTATAAGAGTCGAGTGACATGAAAGGGAAGAAGTGGTTGGGAAGGGAGTGAGACAGGGTTGTAGCCTTTCCCCGACGCTATTCGATCTATATATTGAGCAAGCGGTAAAGGAAACAAAAGAAAAATTTGGAGTAGGTATTAAAATTCATGGAGAAGAAACAAAAACTTTGAGGTTCGCCGATGACATTGTAATTCTGTCAGAAACAGCAAAGGACTTGGAAGAGCAGTTGAACGGAATGGACAGTGACTTGAAAGGAGGGTATAAGATGAATGTCAACAAAAGCAAAAGGAGGATAATGGAATGTAGTGGAATGAAGTCGGATGAATTAGATTAGGAAATGAGACATTTAAAGTAGTAAATGAGTTTTGCTATTTGGGGAGCAAAATAACTGATGATGGTCGAAGTAAAGAGGATATAAAATGTAAACTGGCAATGGCAAGGAAAGCGTTCCTGAAGAAGAGAAATTTGTTAACATCGAGTATAGATTTAAGTGTCAGTAAGTCTTTTCTGAAAGTATTTGTATGGAGTGTAGCCATGTATGGAAGTGAAACATGGACGATAAATAGTTTAGATAAGAAGAGAATAGAAGCTTTCGAAATGTGGTGCTACAGAAGAATGCTGAAGATTGGATGGGTAGATCACATAACTAATGAGGAGGTGTTGAATAGAATGGGGGAGGAGATTAGTTTGTGACACAACTTGACTAGAAGAAGGGATCGGTTGGTAGGACATGTTCTGAGGAATCAATAGATCACCAATGTAGTACTGGTGGGCAGCGTGGAGGGTAAAAATCGTAGAGGGAGACCAAGAGATGAATATACTAAGCAGATTCAGAAGGATGTAGGCTGCAGTAGGTACTGGGAGATTAAGAAGCTTGCACAGGACAGAGTTGCATGGAGAGCTGCATCAAACCAGTTTCAGGACTGAAGAAAACAACACGACAACAAACCACACAGAACCACAGATTATTCAACTGGATGTCGATCAGTATTACGCAGATCAAAACTAGTCTCCTAAACAAAGCAACTATTCCCACAATCCTGGTCACAATACACACTACCAGTGAACAATCTGAAACGAACTTCACAAAAAACATTTTCCTGCACTGTCCAAGATCTCCTTTCATCGTGAATATCTCTTCATTCGCCTCTACCTCCAAGGAGTCTAAAATTCTTGCTGCAATCGCAACATATTTAGAACAATTAAGCGGCCGATGACCACGACATCAATTTGAGAACTTAGTCACAATCAGATGAGAACCCAACCACAACGTTATGAGAAGTACATGAGAACCTACCTATTAGATTTAAGTAGGTCCCTTTTGGAACCATTAAAATAAATAAAAGAACGGTTATAGCTTCACTTTTCAGAACGTAGCTGCTATTGCAGATTCCAGCTGCCATCTGCGATGTGGTGGGTACACGTTGCCGCTTCCACGATTGGTTGGCTGGAGATGAGACGTACTTTGGAGCTACAGACGCAGTTTAGTTGGCGTGGTCCTGATGCCCAATGACAGCACCGCGCTTAATTCTCCTTACTTCTAGAACATTTAACAACAAAATGTAAGGCACACATGTTACTAAAAAGCACAACATTTTAAGATCCATTACCATGGGTAGATCGATTCACATATAATTTGAGATGATGGCTTGCTTTATTCATACTAGAAATCAGTCCTTTTGGACGTTGCAAGGAGTAGGAAAAAAGTCCACAGTGGTTCACTTCTTATCTGAAAAGCAGGGAGCAGAAAGTAATCCTCTAGCATCAAGAAACAGGAATGAGATTTTAATCTGACTGATGTCATGTGAAGTGGGAATTGACACGGGCGTCTGTTTTCGTTCTATTTCTTTACCCAACAGGATGTCCTGTTTATTATAACCAACACTTTTTCTCCAAAAGCTAGAGAGAAAAAAATCTATCAAAACAAATGTATACATATATATATATATATATATATATATATATATATATATATATATATCAAATATCTGTGCCAGTATGGGCTCAGTAATGACAAACATCTTTTTTAAACATAAGAACATTCACCGGTATACTTGGGAAGGCAGGGGAACCAGTTCTGTCATTGACTATATAATAACAGGCTGTGAGGGACACAAGTGTATTCAGGGGATTCTATGATGACACTGATCACTATTTAATCTGCAGTGAAACTGGTATAATGAGGCCGAAAGTGCAGGAGGTCAGGTCCATATGTAGGAGGATAAGAGTGGAGAAACTTCAGGATTAGGAAATCAGGCACAAGTACATAACAGTGATCTCAGAAAGGTACCAGTTAGTTGAACGTAGTCAATTAGAGTCAATGGAAAAGGAATGGACAAGGTACGGGGACACAGTACTAGAAGTGGCTAAAGAATGTCTTGGAACAGTAGTGGGTAAAGGTAGGATGAAGCAAACAGCTTGGTGGAATGACACAGTCCAGGCGGCCTGTAAAAGGAAAAAGAAGGCGTATCAGAATTGCTACATACTAGAACTCAGGTAGACAGAGAAAGTTATGTTGAAAAAAGAAACAAAGCAAAACAGATAATTGCAGCATCCAAGAAGAAATCTTGGGAAGGCTTTGGAAACAGGTTGGAGACTTTGGGTGAAGCTACTGGAAAACCATTCTGGAGTGTAATTAGCAGTCTTCGAAAGGGAGGTAAGAAGGAAATGACAAGTATTTTGGACAGGTTAGGAAAACTGCTGGTGAATCCTGTTGATGGAAATGATGGAAATAGGATCACATTTGAGGAAGTGGAGAAAATGGTCAATAGACTGCAGTACAATGGGGTGGATGAAATTGAGTCGGAACTCATAAAATACAGTGGAATGTCAGGTCTTCAATGGCTACACAGGATAATTAAAATGGCGTGGGAGTCAGGACAGGTTCTATCAGAATGGACAAAAGGAGTAATCACACCAACCTTTAAACATGGAAGCAGAAAAGATTGTAACAACTACAGAGGTATCTCTTTAATCAGCGTTGTGGGTAAAATCTTCTAAGGTATTGTTGAAAGGAAAGTGCGAGTATTAGTTGAGGACAAACTGGATGAAAATCAGTGTGCGTTTAGGCCTCTTAGAGGTTGTCAGGACCAGATCTTTAGCTTACGGCAAATAATGGAGAAGTGTTACGAGTGGAACAGGGAATTGTATCTATGTTTTATAGATCTAGAAAAGGCATATGACCGGGTTCCTAGGAGGAAGTTATTGTCTGTTCTACGAGATTATGGAATAGGAAGCAAACTTTTGCAAGCAATTAAAGGTCCTTACATAGATACTCAGGCAGCAGTTAGAGTTGACGGTAAATTGAGTTCATGGTTCCGAGTAGTTTCAGGGGTAAGACCAGGCTGCAACCTATCCCCACTGTTGTTCATATTATTTATGGATCATATGTTGAAAACAATAGACTGGCTGGATGAGATTAAGATACGTGAACATAAAATAAGCAGTGTCGCATATGTGGATGACTTAGTTGTGTTGCCAGATTCGATTGAAAGTCTGCAAAGTAATTTTTCAGAGCTAGACCAGAAATGTAAGGACTATGGTATGAAGATTAGCATCTCCAAAACGAAAGTAACGTCAGTGGGAAACAGATATAAACGGATTGAGTGCCAAATATGAGGAACAAATTTAGAACAGGTGGACGGTTTCAAGTACTTAGGATGCATATTCTCACAGGATGGCAACATAGTGAAAGAACTGGAAGCGAGGTGTAGCAAAGCTAATGCAGTGAGCGCTCAGCTACGATCTACTCTCTTCTGCAAGAAGGAAGTCAGTACTAAGACTATGTTATCTGTGCACCGTTCAATCTTTCGACCAACGTTGTTGTATGGGAGCGAAAGTTGGGTGGATTCAGGTTACCTTGTCAATAAGGTTGAGGTTACGGATATGAAAGTAGCTAGGATGATTGCAGGTACTAGTAGATGGGAACAATGGCAGGAGGGTGTCCACAATGAGGAAATCAAAGAAAAACTTGGAATGAATTCTATGGATGTAGCAGTCAGGGCGAAAAGGCTTAGATGGTGGGGTCATGTTACACGCATGGGAGAAGCAAGATTACCCAAGAGACTCATGGGTTCAGCAGTAGAGGGTAGGAGGAGTTGGGGTAGACCAAGGAGAAGGTACCTGGATTCGGTTAAGAATGATTTTGAAGTAATAGGCTTAACATCAGAAGAGGCACCAATGTTAGCACTGAATAGGGGATCATGGAGGAATTTTATGAGGGGGACTATGCTCAAGAGGGAACGCTGAAAGGCATAATCAGTCTTAACTGGTGATGATGATGATGATGATGATGATGATGATATATCAAATATCTGCAACAAAAATTACTCTGTTTGCAACTGACAGAAGTGTCGTAATGAAAGACTTGGAACTTCGGATAAAAGAAAAACTTAACAGATTGGTCAGTAATGTATACACATGGCTTTCAGAGAACAGATTATTGTTCAACTGTAACAACACCCAATCCATACAGTTTCTGACACGGAATTGTTGTACTCGTAAAAGCGAAATTTTACTATCTGAAGCTGGTCGAACTGTCAGTGAATCGAACATTTTAAATTCTTAGGCGTTAGGGTGGATGAAAAATTTCCTCGGAAGTTTCAAGATCGTATGCAGAAATTGAACGCTGCTACCTTCACTATAATTATAATCTCTACTGACGCTGAAACACGAAGGCTTGTTTACTTTCCTGAGTTTCATTGTATTCTCTCATGCGGTTCCACATAGTAGTTGGGAATTTCTCACTGTAAAGTGTTATTTATATGTATATTCTGTTTTCTCGTGATCTGTTCATGCCTCAAATGTTTGTTTAAAATATTTGTAATCAGCATTCTGCAATCTACGTAGTATTTCGCATGGTTCCACGGAACTTGATGAGTCAATAAATGAAATAAATAAATAGTTGTGGAAATTGAAATGTAACTCTGACATCCGGCATCATCCATCGCGTACTGCGACGCTTGTGGTGAAGCTATGAGGTATCACGTCCTACTGCGATACCTGGCACTTGGCGGTGCCGCGTGCCATTAGCGGTTTCTCGGTGATAATTAGCACTGATTGGCCATACATCACTGCCACAAAGGCTTGTGGCCAGAAGCGCCCATACGTCATGGAGCTAGAATCTGTCAGGGACTGGGCGTGCCAATATCCGCCCCCACACAACTCATCAAACGTAACCTTCGGACTGCACCTATGCAGCATGGTAGAGTGAGACACCTACCAGGAGTTTCCACACCAATTACACGAGCAGTTTCTGTGATGTCGGCTGTAAATAGCGTCTGTGTCTCATGGTATAGAAGATTACTTTCCGGCCTTAACGATCTGTCTCACACGAAGTGCTGTATTAAGAATTTGACCGCTTAAGGTTTTAGGGGAATCACCAAAAACCATTAAATGAGCACATTCGTGACACTTATTTATTTATTTAATCGTATGGTGATTTTATACAATATACAGTTGATATAAGGCAGATAATTTTATACGATATACATATGATATTAGACAAGATTAAAACTTAAAGTCCATGTTTTTCAACCAGTTAATTAAGCTGAGTGTGAGAGTGAACAAGTCATCGGGAATTCCAGGGTATAAATGAAGTGGATAGCGTTAGACTAAATGTTCAATTGTCTGCTCTTCTTGATGACATTCACAAATTGGTGAACTATCCAGCCCCATTTGTACCTGAAGTACCTACAACAACCATGTCCAGTCCTTAACACTGGTTCAAGTCGATAAATGACAATAATGCACTTTATAGGGTACTCTATTTTTGTCCGAAAGCCAGATAGAAAAAAATTCTAGTATCAAGTAAACGTTCTTATCTACTGTGGGGACATTAACCACTTATTTATCTTGTAACTTTCCCCGTTACATGGTTCAGCAGTACATCATTTTTAAACAGTGCTATGTTCTTTAATCTGTATTCCACTTCGCGTGACCTGTTAAAAAACGTGTCAAAGTGTTCAACTCACGTAAATGTCACGTTATTAAAAACATAGCATTAAATCTATTTTTACTCCCTGAACCAGCAAACATCACAGGTATCTGGGGTAATTGTAACCAGCATTGTATCAGGGAATTATATCACATTCGCAAAGGCACAGAGAAGTTCACGTCATCTGAGGTCTTGTGAATGAGTCATGGATCAACGTACAAGTGAATGCATGTGCTAAATAACTTCTCTGAGTGATGTAGCGCAACTAGTAAATTAAAGTCACTGACCGTTGCTATGTGACACTAGGAGTCATTGCTCTTATCGATCTAACAGTGAGAAACCTTAAAATCAAAAACATTAATATTGTATTTAAATTTTTTATGTCCAATTTGTTAATTTGCATAGGGTTAGTATGTTTACCAAAATAGTTATTAACGGAAAAAGACTTGTAGATGTATTGAGAGAGTCAAAAATTGGACTTTGAAAAGGTTTCTTTTACTTAGATGGACAGCAGGACGTAGAGTTAATGATTGCATGGATCATAGTCGGCTTATTATAGACGGTAAGACAATGTTCACAGTAACAGTTTGAAGCAGTAAGATCTAAGATTTTCAGTCAATGATACACAGATGATTAAATTGTCCTTGAAATCAGATGAAATCAAAAAAGACAAAGAGATTTTTTTCCAGAGCCAATGATTTTAATAACAATGAAGCTGACCTTTTGTTTCATAAGTTTCAACAGTCGAACGACGCTCTTGTAATTCCCAATCATAAATTTACGAAAATGGCATACATGGGCATGGCATTTGATGAAATTAATAAATTGCTCAAAGACACAGAACTGACCATAGCCTTCACTACAACAATCTTTTATAGAATAGACTGAAACACACAACTGGTAAATGCAACATTAATTATTTAACTTCCAGTGTTTACGTAATATTCCGTGACGACAGTGGTATACAGTATATTGAATAAACATGCCAAAATTAGCATTCTCGTTTTGAAGAAACAAACATCAGGCACTTCTCGTAATAAATCGGTGTTTAGCCAGCATATAACGCATCAGAATCGTTCTGAAGTATCTATTATGAATAATTTGAAAGTTCTGCACGGTACATGGAGAGGAGTTTTCCTGAATACCTTCGAAGGGATAGAAATTCATGCTCATTACAAAAATAAACTTTCATGTCTATTGAACAAGCAGTTAGACTTTAGAAATTGCTTCGAGCTCTTCGATGACTTACTATACAATGTAATTTATGGATTCTTCCGTCGCTTCTTTATAGAACAACTCCATATTGAGGGTTGAATAACACTTAAGCGGTTTTTTGTTCTACTGATTTTTATTTGTATGAACTGGTTTTCGACTGATTAGGCAACCTTCACATAACTACTGGCTATTGTTTACAAGGGGCTTGTGTTCTTACAACCAAACATTCTGGACTAAGATACAACGCACTTACATACGATCTTTAGTTGTGGTATTATTTAAAATACATTAATATATACCAAATTTAGTATATATTAATGCAAAATTTATTATTATGCACAACACCAAATTTATATATTAATGAAAAATATATTATTAAGCACAGTACCAAATTTGGTATATATTAATGCACTATTTTCTAATAAGAAAATGTAAGCGCCAAAGAAAACATGCTGTTGTACAGCCAACTATTAATGTCCAGTGCAACTGTTCATAACAAATACCAAAAAATTGTAAATTTGTAGTCATGTGTATTCTAAATAATTCTAATTGTTGTCACACATGGTACTGGCAAACCATAAAATGTAATTTTTTTATGTTAAAGAACAGTTTCACAGAACAAAAACTCTAAAAACCCGTTTGACAATTCCAAAGACAATACCACAACTAAAGATCGTATATAACTGCGTTGTATCTTATTCCAGAATGTTTGGTTCGTAAGAACACAAGGTACTTGTAAACAATAGCCAGTAGTTATCTGAAGATGGCCTAATAAGCCGTATACTAGTTCATACAAATAAAAATCAGTAGAACAAAAAACCGCCCACGTGTTATTCAACCCTCAATACTATACAATGCTTTTGTTCTGTTGTTTCTGTGTGTCAATAACTAATTATATTTTTTACTTTACTTGTAGCTCTTTAATTTTTATTTCGCTCTTCTTATGTTTTTCAACTATTTTAACTTGTATGCTACTTTGGATTAGGGACGGGAAATGTCACTGTCCATATCATTTTCACCAGTTATTTTATAACTTGAGGTATTTGGGCTGTTTTTATGCCTCCCTGGTACTTCTACGGCAATCTATCGATCGACACTGCTAACTGCTACATAATACACTGCTTATATCTAAACTTATGTATGCTTTTGTTTACCAGTCGGCATAGTGCTGCGAATATATTTGTAACACATTGGTTAGTACCTAATATTATATACGATTATTTCGCCAGTCATTAAGATAGTACTTCACAACGTTCTTCAGAGGTTTTTACGCACATCAACAGCTTTTATTGCCTGCATGCTGGGATACTGTGGCGGCCAGTTGCTTTCGTATCTTTTACATTATCTTCCGCCACCCCTGGATTGAGCATGTCGATATCTTCATGACATCAACATGGGAAACAATAACATGACATAGCATTGTTTTTGCTATGATTACGTTCAACTGCTTTCTTCAAATGTCCATGGAGGGCCAAACTATGTACTTGCAGCTGACTGAAACTGGTTATTCTCCTGCATTTACGTAAATGTGTTTTGAAACTTGCTTTATACAGCAGCTGCTTATGTGAAAGTATCTAACTTCTTATTAATTATTGCGAAATTGTTTCACGTGTATGTTATTTTAACAAGACGCCTTAAGTTCTGTGTGCCTGACTGGCTGTTACTGACGAAGTGCGATTAGAGATGGGCGGAGCATCTGGTACTTAACGCATAGTCCCTCTACTCTAATCAGCGGCTGACTTGCGTACATACATGATACATGTTCCATTCACCGTGCCCGCCAGCCACTATTTTAATTTCGGTCATATTTTACCTATTTTAAAGTACCTGTTATTATTAGATTCCCCTCGAAATCTATATTGCATTCAAATTTCAGTGCATATGGTCCGAGGATGGTCGCTGTATAACTGAAATCGGTCACCATTTCTCAAAAAATTTTCTACTAAGATCAAGACTGTTCTAATATTAATCTCAAAATTTTTCATGAAGATCGCTGCTCTTGGAAATTCTGTAATTTTTGGTAAGTTCCTATGGGACTAAACTGCTGAGGTCAATCGTCATCGCTGTTCTAATGCAGTCAGTAACTAACAACAAAACCATTTAACCATTTGAAATATCGACATATGTCACCTTCTATTGTATACTACAACTTAATCATAGTATGGTTATTATATAAGTAACTGATGTTATTTTAGAATACTTGTGCAATGATAACATCACACAGCTGCACTGGCTGTGGGCAGTATAGAAGCACTCTTGTGCTCACACTCAACATAGTTTGGTGGTGCGCGAAAGTTGGAGAGCGCCTTATGTTTTTAGTAAGTAGGGTAGTGAACACTAAATTTGCTTTCTCGCAGGAAGGCAGGTTCAAGAGGTATTTAACTTCTGTTGGTGTCAATCAGACATTCACATAAGCAAAACACAACCATTTATGAAATATTAAAAGATGATAGAGAGATATGCATCGTGACACCAATATTTAGATTCACTCTGTTTTACTTAGCACGAGGAAATAAATTATATTGAAGTAACATGTTTTTGAAATAACTGTGCCGTCAAATCAAGTACAGTGTGGTCAAACAGCGCTTGACTTGTGCCACTGGATTGCGTAGCGTACCATATCCTTAACCTAAAGAAATTTCCCAAGTTTAATAGTTCACTCAAGGTTATCTGAATAACAAATCCACCAAAAGTCTACTGCAAATTGGTGGAGAGTTATGGTTAAATCCAAAGCAACTGCACAATACGCTAACATTCAACAAAAGTCGCTTACAGGTGAAACGTCCTCTTTGAACAATTATACAGGACTGTGCTCAAACTGACACACAATATTTTGTTAGCGCAACGCAATCTGACTTTCAAAATTCCCTACAAAAGAATGGCCCCGACTAACATTAAACTATACCTTTCACAAATCACTTACCTCACAAAAATCTTCGCTGCTCAAGCTACTGCAATACAGCGAGCGCCACTACTGCCAGCTAAGTAAAAGATTCAAACTACGGAAGGCACTAACTACTGATAGGGATAGTTAGCAAATGAAAGATATTAATAGAGAACAAACAATGTATTTACCTTGATATCATCATATATAAATATAGCAGTTCATGACAAATTACAAATCTCCGCCATCTCTCTCCCCACATCCACCACTGCTGGCAGCTCACCTCCAACTGCGCAACGCTACGCGCTGTTCACATCCAGCTGCCGCTGCCCAACACTACAATGGCAGACAACAATGCAAACTAGACACAGACTGCACGCAGCACAGCCAGTGATTTTCATACAGAGGTGGCGTCACCAATAAAAAAACCTAAACAGCCTACTTACATAGCCCCCATGCTCCCCACAAAAAATTTTACGAATTGGTTTGGGCAGTGGCCAATACAGATTTGAAAAAATTTTTCATAATTACAATAACAAAGAAAGTCCGATTGCGTTGCGCTAACAAAATATAGTGTATCAGCTTAAGGACAGTCGTGTATAAATTGCTCGAAGGGGACGTTTCATATGGCGACCCTTAGCCGAGGATACCTCACTGGAATCTTCTGATTTTTTTCTTGTAGTTTGTGTAATTAGTGTAGATTTTGTTTATTGCTAGCGCGTAATTGTAGAGAAAATCTCCTTTGTAGTTGTAGTTTTTCATTGTTGTACAGTAAAACAGTTGTGACATGCATGTAGATTTGCACCAAGTATTTCGCAGCTGCTGTGGCAATTAAGTAGACATTATTTCCATTGCTATGTTATTTTATTTTGCTCTTCAAATTGTGCTTTTCTGTGTTATCGTGTGAAATATTGTGACATTTATGGCGTGTGAAAAACGTAATACTAGGCTCCAAAGTAAACTGAGAAATGACAGTGAAGACGAAGGCAGTGTGTTAGCGCCGCAGAGTAATGAATTAACTAATGTTCAAAGTACTAATTTGGTAATTGCACATAGGGAAATGGAGCGGGCGGCAAACAATGGTGTAGACAGTGAAACAGGTAGTGAACAGGGAAGCGTTATCGATCGATTGGTCGGCAACAGCTCGCCTCAGGAATCGGGAATGACAGAACACAATATTGCAAATACTGCAGACTCAGGTTTTGGGTTCTCACCGTTTTCTCAAATGAGTCAAGACACATTTTCCGCTTGTCAAAATGTGAATGTTGCCGGTGCAACTTCACTGCCGAAAAGCACTGAGGAACATGTTTCAGACACCAGTGCATTGTTATTACAATTAATGCAACAAATGGGACAAAAGCTTGAAAAGTTAGACACAATGGAACAACACCAGAGACAAACACAACAACAGTTAGACACAGTG
Organism: Schistocerca serialis cubense; assembly: GCF_023864345.2. Taxonomy (NCBI): domain Eukaryota; kingdom Metazoa; phylum Arthropoda; class Insecta; order Orthoptera; family Acrididae; genus Schistocerca; species Schistocerca serialis. The sequence continues at coordinate 1,263,086,474 of NC_064638.1, read as the reverse complement.
GAACAAAATCTCAAAAAGTCAGACACAATGGAACAACACCAGAGACAAACACAGCAACAGTTAGACACAGTGGAACAAAATCTCAAAAAGTTAGACACAATGGAACAAAATCAGAGACAAACACAGCAACAGTTAGACACACTGGAACAAAATCACAGACTGCACACAGCACAGCCAGTGATTTTCATACAGAGGTGGCGTCACCAATAAAAAAACCTAAACAGCCTACTTACACAGGTCGCACGAGACCTTACCACCTTATCCTACGAAGAACAGCGACCTACAGACCAGGGCACATACTCTGCTTGCTCCTTCCTCAACACATTGATCAAAAGGGTACTTACATGCCTCACCACCACTGCCCAAGACACAAGTCTCTTACATATGTTAAATATTCCATATACATTATATGCTTGAACAGTTGCACACAGATATCATTTCAATACAGTTAGATACTGCTGTATCAACAAATTTAAGTAACATTTTGTACGTCTCATGACCGGAACGGCAACCGCTAGTCAAATATTCCATTTTATTTTCTCTTCCCGATTCTGCAATTTGCTGTTCATGTAACTTCCTTACAAATATTAATTCACAATTCTTAATTAAACACGAAACGCAATTTAAAAAAGGTACAAATAATTCGTGCAGAGGCTAAAATTTTCGTGGAATTTGCGATAACTGTGTTTTGGTACTCAATAATAACAATGCGATGTTTCATTCATAATAAATTATTCTGTTCGTCGTATGGTCAATTATACTCATTTTAAATCTGATATAATTTATGCATATATTTGTTTTTACACATGAATCTCAATGATTTTCGTACTATTTGTTGTATAAATTTGGAACTATTTTTTTTATTGATTTCAAGTCCTTAATGTTGTTTCAGTGCTGCCATCAGATTTTCCGTAGATTTTGATAAGTAAATTTCTGTGTTTTTAGCGAATGCATGAGTTATACTTATGACACAGTCATAATCTCGCGATCCTGCGATCTCCATAACAACGAGGTTGCTCCGCCTTCCCATTTAATCTCCAAGTGGAAATATACCAACAAACTAAACAGTACCAACCAGACTAAATCAAAACTGGTGAAAAATATTTGCAGCTAGAGAATTCAAAATATAACATGCAAGTACTATTTTTTTAAAAAAAAAGTCGTGATTCCAATTATATCAACAAGGATAACCAGCACTACAAAACTCAGAGTAACGCCATTCCATATTAACGTATCTTTTGAGACGTCTCCTCTAGGGAGCCCTGTATCAGACATTTTCTTATTTCAGTTTGAAATGATATTTTCACTATTTATATGTTGCAATTTGTTTCTGAAAGTACAAGAATTACTCTGGAAGAGTGAAATTGACAATTTTGTACATTGGAACTTTTTTCAAATGTGAAACAATTTCCTCATACAACATTGTCATTTACAAAGATCAGATATTATCTTGAAAGCTGGAAGTGCTACAATCAATAAAATGTCACCAACACTGTATTTCATACTCTGTTTGTTACACTAGAACTCTATTGCACTCTAACAGTCAGTAAATGAAATCAAATTAGGTGGAATATTATAAAAAGGAGTTGAAAGTTAAATACAATTGGAAATGCAAGCTGAGGTAAACTTACACAAATTTCTGTTTTCAGTTTTCAAGGTAGGTAGAATTGTTGGTACTTTAAAGAAACTCAGTTCATTTGCAAACATCACATGTTTCATGGTAGGGTGATCAAAGAAATGTTGCTTAATTGTCCACATTTTATTTAATTGTTTCATTTTAAAAATAAAACATCTTCTCACCATAAAACTTCACACCCAAAAATTGACTGATATCTTCCACACCGCTTCAATGTATTATACTACAATTATGTAGACCACAACAAATACTTGGCAATACGCTTACTCCACTCTCACAATAACAAGGTGGACCCATGTTACATAACTAGCTTTACAATTCTCCTTACTGCCTTATGTAACAATATTATTTACAGCTATTGACAGTTACATCATAAATTTTGTAAATTTCATATAGACATTGGGTGATATGAAGTGTTCCCTTAATATTCTTCACAGGAACTCATACATTGCATAAATAAAATAAACCGTGTGTCAACAAGAATCATGCGATTATAAAATATCGTACCTATTATGTTATTTGAGATATGAGCGTCAACACCATACTGTTGGAAAGAGAAAACTCTCGAGTTTCACATGGTTCCCGCTAGGCAGCAGCAGTGTGCGCCCCCTTCAGTCCTAGTAAAAATGGCGTAGAGGCAACAGAAAGCGTTTTGTGTTCTACGTTTTACGCAGTGCGGGTCAGTAATAACTATTCAGCATGACCGTACTAGGTACGGTGTGGATCCTCCTACGGCACAGAGCATTAGACGATGCCACGAACTATTCCGAGAAACAGGTTGTTTGTGTAAAGTCAAATCGTCGGGCCGTCCCCGAGTGTCTGACACAGACTTCGAACGCATCCGCCATAGTGTCACAAGGAGTCCGCAGAAATCCGTTCTCCGTGTAGATAGACAACTCAGCATGTCCCCGATGTCCGTCTGGTGTCTGTTGAGTCGACGTTTACACATGAAAACATACAAAATTCAACTACTACAAGCTCTTCATGAAGGTGACAAACAACAACGTCTGAATTTCTGTAATTTCATCCTTGCCAAGATGGAGGATGACAGTTTTCGTCCACGCTCACTGTTTAGCGACGAGACAACATTCCATTTCAAAGGAAACGTGAATCGTCATAATGTGAGAGTATGGCGTATGGAACAACCACATGAAGTTGTACAACATGACAGGGATCTCCAAAATTTAATGTGTTTAGTGCAGTTTCACAGGAGAAGTTTTATGGTAAATTTTTCTTTTCCGAGAACACTGTTTCAGGGACCACTTATCTCGACATGCTTGAGAACTTTCTTTTCCCACAGTTGGAGACTGATTCGAACGACTTCATTTACCAACAGTATGGGGCACCGCCACACTGGCATCTGGAAGTGCTGGAATTATTAAATCAGAGGATTACTGACGGATTGATCGGTCGCACTGGAGCAAATAATTCAGCCTTATATTACTGGCCTCCAAAGTCAACGGACCTGACTGTATGTGATTATGTCTTGTGGGGATTTATAAAATACTCAGTTTATGTACCTGCGTTATCAATAACAATGAATGAACTCAGACATCACATAACAGCATCTGTCGAAGTTTTAACTCAAGACTTGCTTGCTGCAGTGTGGGAACAACCTGAATACCGCACTGACATGTGCCGTGAACCAAGGGTGGCATATTAAACACCTATGAAAGGAATGAGAAAAGTCTTTTTGAGTTTCCCGTTCATCAAAGAACAAAAGTCACTGTAAATGTTTATTACTTTCAGAAATATAGACGTGCCAAATCGGATGAATCTTTTTGATACTCCCTGTATTTTATCGTTATTTTAGTGTAAGCTAATTGCTGTTCGTGTTAGTAGGGAAATCTTCGACACTAGTTACCGACATTGGAAAATAATCAGGTTGTATTTGTACTGCCTCACGTTTAGAAGTCGTTTTTATCCATGACAAAAACTTCAGATATATATATACAGATAAATAAGAAAGAATTAGATTCATGTAAAATTCTATGGTAAGGTCATATTAAGAAATTTTTTTATAGATTCTATGATTCCTTCTCTACATAATGTGATGACATCTAGGCTTGGAGGTTACATGAGCTAAAATGTTATGGCAGTATGTTGTGATTATACACAGATGTAGCTACATTAGTGGTTTATAGCTGTGTAATGCTAGGTAGCGTAACGAAATTATAATACCACACTAAAATATCTCATACATAAATGGGTGAATTGTTGCTTTAGAAATAAAACTAAGAGGTCATGAGAATAAATGTTGCCTTTGTTATACTATTCTGTTCATTTATTTCAAACAATATTGTACAAAACTTGCGATGTGCGCTGATAATACAATTTAAAAATATAAAAAGTGTGGAAAACTTTTCTTAGATTGCATTTAAATACTATAAATGTGATATATACATTGCATTGCAGAACGCAGTGTACGATCGTGGTATCACGAGAATAGCTAGGAAGAAGCAGTTTCCGAGATATAACATGTTGCAATGTTTGGTATAAGGATCAAGGAATTGATAAATGTGAAAAAATCCTGTGATCTAACACACAAAAAGGTCTTATAATTTTTATTCTCTGTTTACAAACTGAACACAGCGCTCTTATGAGACAATAATGATACACCTATTTTAGTAGAATCAATGTTGATTAACTGCCTTTGAATTTGGGCCCACAGTGTTAATCCGCTAACATGTTACTAAGTCATTTAGGATGTGATACTACTTTTGACTATTGTTGCACTATCTCTGCTCTGATAGTTCCGGAACCTGTATACAAAATAGGAATAGAGATCAACAAAAAACATTATTTCCGCACTTTTTATTGCGCATGAAAACCACACATTGCATGTTGAACCACCATACAGCGAGACCTTCCGCGGTGGTGGTCCAGATTAATGTACACACCAGTACCTCTAATACCCAGTAGCACGTCCTCTTGCATTGACGCATGCCTGTGTTCGTCGTGGCATACTATACAAAAGTTCATCAAGGCACTGTTGGTCCAGATTGTCCCACTCAACCCAGGCATGTTCGACAGTGCTCATGTCCAGAGAATACGCTGGCCGCTCTAGTCAAGCGATGTCATTAACCTGAAGGAAGTCATTCACAAGATGTGCACGATGGGGGCGCGCATTGTCGTCCATGAAGACGAATGCCTTGCCAGTACGCTGGCGATATGGTTGCACTATCGGTCGAAGGATTGCACTCAGGTATCGCACAGTCGTTACGGCGCCTATCATAACCACCAGCGGCGTACATCTGCCCGACATAATGCCACCCCAAAACAGCAGGGAACCTCCACCTTGCTGCATTCGCTGGGCAGTGTGTCTAAGGCGTTCAGCCTGACTGGGTCGCTTCCAAACACATCTCCGCCAATTTTCTGGTTGAAGGCATATGCGACACTCATCGGTGAAGAGAACGTGACGTCAGCCCTGAGTGGACCATTTGTCATGTTGCTGGGCTCATCTGTACCGCACTGCATGGTGTCGTGGTTGCAGAGATGGACCTCGCCATGGATGTCGGGAGTGAAGTTGCGCATCATGCAGCCCACCACGCACAGTTTGAGCAATAACACGACGTCCTGTGGCTGCACGGAAAGTACTATTCAACATTTTGGCGTTGCTGTCACGGTTCCTTCAAGGCACAATCCGTAGGTAGCGGTCATCCACTGCAGCAGGAGCTCTTGGGCGGCCTGAGCAAGGCATGTCATACACAGTTCCTGTCTCTCTGCATCTCCTCCATGTCCGAACAACATCGCTTTGCTTCACTCCGAGACGCCTGGTCATTTCCCCTGTTGAGAGCCTTTCCTGGCATAAAGTAACAATGCGGACGCGATGGAACCTCGGTATTGACCGTCTAGGCATGGTTGAACTACAGACAACACGAGCAGTGTACCTCCTTCCTGGTGGAATGACTGGAACTGATGGGCTGTCGGACACCCACCGTCTTATTAGCACTGCTCATGTATGGTTGTTTACATCTTTGTGCGGGTTTAGTGACATCTCTGAACAGTGAAAGGGACTGCGTCTGTGATACAATACCCACAGTCAACGTCTATCTTCAGGAGTTCAGGGAACCGGGATGTTGCAAAACATTTTTAGTGTCTGTAGTTCAACCACGATCCACATCGGAAATAATGTTTCAGAGCTTGCATGTCACTAGAGGCAGTTGCCGGCACTAACTGTTCAGAGCAGGGTGTAGCTTATCATATTCACACCCATGAACTTATTTCGTTCATGGATTTGTTCTGCGCTCACCGCTAGAGGGTGAGACGCTTGTGTTAGGCGACGCCGTCGAGACAGCTTTCCACGACCTGTCTAGGGTGTGAGAGAACTTTAATAAATCATCAGAAAGGATCGTATAGGACGTCGATCTCAGGTGTTGTCAAAATAGAGTAAGGAATTTGCGAAATTCTTGTTGGCCGCGGGAGGACCTGTCACTCTAAAGCAGAGTAAGCAGAGTAAGCGCTGATTTAAAACTTCCAGGCGTGCAGAACCGCGACTCGAACCTGGAACCTTTGCCTTTCGTGAAGAAGTGCTTGTAACATGCGCTTTGTGCACACGATACTCATTAAAGCCTGTACTATGGTAAGCTGACGGGCTGCACCTTATGAGAAAGGATTTTTGTATAGAAATTGACCGCGTGTACCTGAATGGAGGCAAATCAGACTTACACCCACTCTGTAATAACAATGATACGTCAAGCAAGTCCGAAATGCCACTACACGTCAGGACGGACAAGAAACAACACACAAGATGCTACCAATTTGTTAATAATACGGTCGCCAGCCTAATTAGGCCTTAACTGAGTTTCTTCCCTGTACAAGTTGATGTACGTTCAAGCAAAACAACACGTAGTAACACAGCATAATATGGTAAATTTTAGAACCAGAAAATCTATTGAACTGATAATTTCACTTTCTGTACTGATAGGGATAAACCATAAATACATAACACTACACTATAATGTTTACTACAAAACTTCGTACTGTCTATTGATCTGATTAAAATCGGGCATACGTTACCCTTGAAATAGCACTTTCGAATCACACACACACAATGTCAATTTTGATAAAGGTAAAACACTCATAAATTTTGGTTTTTTATATTGACTTTAACTTTGCTGATCAAATCAGTCCAGAACACTTCAGAATTCAAATGAATAAAAAACGGGGGGGGGGGCTGAGACTGTTACGATCACTATAATAAAAAAATTCGATTACTGAAATCATTATGTGCTCAAGATTTCCAATGTATTAGTTACTACTCTTTTCATTTTTATTGCCTGCTCATTTAAATACCATTATATCTGTCTCGAAATGATTAAACTTCACTACTAAATCAATATCAAAATTATCTTCCAAATTTGTCAGACCTTTGTTATTCGTCTATTAGATCATTAACAAAAAAGTTCTTTAAACATCATTCTAACATAGCTAGGTCTGCAGGTAATTATTATTAACATAAACTTTAATTCTTCATTTCGGGACACTCGGATTGCACAACATTTGGAAAGGACCCTGGCTAGGTTAGTTGTGAGGATAATTAAATGATAGGACAGTTCTGGTAAAATTTAAGTTGTTATTGAACAGTATGGAACGAAATTAACACTGGTCCACACGAATACAGTACTAAAAGTTTCAACCTGTTCGTATCGATGCGGCAGTTGGCGGGCGGCGAGATGGCGAGGCACAGAGCACACATACAACTACAGCAATGGCTCTTGACGTATCGGCACTTTACTTCTTCTTAGCGTCGCAATACTTTTCCATTTAGTGCCTATGGAATTTTGCCATGCTGTATAGGCGTCGGAACGGCATATCCGAGGCTCAATGAAACTACGTCTTCCAGGAGAGCCTCCTCGATCCAGAAAGTGTTGCTCAGACCAATGCCCAACTCCGACTACTACTGCTGAGCCCGTTATGCCGTACAGCGCCCGCGTGCATTTTCCCGCGCTCGCCTGCCATCCACCTTTTACCGCTCCCCTACAGACAGGATATTCACCAGAGGTTTTGCATTCTACATATCCTAACACATTGCCTACGTATGGACCAGACGCACAATTACAATTTTAAACATGTTACAATAGATTCAACGTTTGTTACACTTCAATTCTATTACAATATTGCTTGAAATTTTACATAAACATTAATATTCACACTGAAAATTGTTTACAGTTTCTTTAACATAATGGCATGAAACAAAAAAAAGAAATGAAATCGGAACATCGATGACACTAATTTATCGAAAAATCAGAAAAAAATATTATTTGTATAATAGTACAGCGTTGTTGTTGTTACATGCTCTAAAGACTAAACCACTAGTTTCCAACCAGGGGCTATTACCCCTGATGTAATCACATGTCAGGTACTACCGCTGCCCTCCTACCCTTCATCAACATTGTCGTCTAAGTAAACTTAAAAATGAATATAATTTCCTTCGAACACTTTCGTTTTTAAAAGGACAAAACATACTTTATTAAATCACGAACTAATGAATCATTGAAACAACTCCTACTGTTTATGTCTACAAGTCGTTTTTGTAGAATGATGATACAATCCTCGGTGCATCATGAGTGCTATCTGCAACTGCTCCTTAGAAATAAAAGCTAGCTGTCGTCATTGAATACAGACTCTTCTTACAAAACATGCTTCCTCGGCATCAATCACCCTCCTAGCGATATCTGCTTCAATTAAAAATTCATTTCAAATCGACCGAATTAAAATCTGTGGACAATACCTAGATCTACTGTTTATAAACCACTTGACTGCTGGTCTCCTTATTTCTGAATTAGCAGGAATTAAAAGAATTTGTGTCTCATCATTAGCACTAATAATAATACCAACAACAAAATAATCATAATAATACAGTGTAGGCCCTACAGCAGTCTTGTAGCCATTAAATACTTGATGTTCTGTTTTCCTTTCATTTACACTCATGGAAAAAAATCGCAACGTAAAAAAATAATAATTTATGTAGAGCAACGAAATTTAGGGAATGTAACTGCCTAGGTAACGTTTTCAGTGATTAACATTGAACGATTAGAGATTAATTTAAGCGCGGAGTAAGCTACTCCAAATGTTAATTCCTGATGCATTAGTAATCGCTGTAATTGCCAAAATGTTGAGTACAAGTTTGTTTGCGTGCATATATTGTGTTGCACGGATGCCGGATGTCACTTTGTGGAATGGAACTCGATGTCTGTTGCACTTGGTCGGTGAATATGGTGACGGTTATTGCTCGTTGTGGATGAAGATGAAGTTGTACTATGATGTCTCTTATGTGTTCGATTGGAGAGAGCTCTGGTCATCGAGTGGACCAAGGCAAATTGTCTTCGTCCTTAGAGCATGTTGGATTACAACAGCGGTATGTAGGCGAGCGTTGCCGGCCGGAGCGGCCGAGCGGTTCTAGGTGCTACAGTCTGGAACCGCGTGATCGCTACGGTCGCAGGTTCGAATCCTGCCTCAGGCATGGATGTGTGTGATGTCCTTAGATTAGTTAGGTTTAAGTAGTTCTAAGTTCTAGGGGACTGATGACCTCAGAAGTTAAGTGCCATAGTGCTAAGAGCCATTTGAACCGTATTAGGCGAGCGTTATACTTTTGGAAAACACTCCTTAGACCGCTGTTCATAAACGGTAACATAACAGATCGAATCACTAGAGTGAGGTACAGTTTTGCAGTCAGGGTGCGTGGGGCAACGAAGAGAGTGCTCCTGATGTCATACGAAATCGCACCCCAGGCTATACTCCCGTGTTTCTTGCACGCAGATAGGTTGATTGCAGGCTCTCAGCCGGCCTCCTTCTATCCAACAGTCATCACTGGCACCGAGGCAGAAACAGCTTTCATCAGAAAGCACGACACACCTCCACCCTGTCCTGCAGTGAGCTCTCGCTTGACACCACTGAAGTCACAAAAGGCTGTTGTTTGACGGAGGAGGAAGTCAGTGTTTAACGCACTGTGGACAACGTGGTCATTAGAGACGGAGTATAAGCTCGTATTAAGGAAAAACGGAGAAGGAAATCGGTCGTGCCCTTTCAAAGTAATCATCCCAGCATTTGCCGGAAGCGATTCAGGGAAACCGTGGAAAATCTTAATCAGGACGCGTTGACAGGTGTTTGAACCGTCTTCCTCCCGAATGCGAATCCAGTGGTGGTTCGGGGTCAGTGTAACTCACGTTAAAGGGCTTCTGGCTCAGAGCTGTCCTTGAAGTAACCGATTTGTAGCAGTTCTTTGTGTCACTGAGCGGCCAACTGGCCAACTGGTGCTCAGACCGCTGTTTCTTTCCTCTCGGTGTGCCACAGGGCCGTCCGGAACACGGTCTTTTTGCGACCGTACATCCCTGGGACCACCGCTGCCAGCAGTCATGCGCAGTAGCTACATTCCTGCTACCTCTTTCTGCAGTACCACTGAAGCAACACCCAGCTTCTCGTAGCCTTATTACACGACCTCGTTCAAACTCCATGAGGTATTGATATTGGCGCCTCACAAGCATACTTGACTAACGCCAGCTCACCACGTCCACTCTCAAAGGAAAAGAACGCTGACGACCATTACTGCGTGTATTTAAAGCAAACTCGATCTGCACCGTCTTAATGGTACTGCCAGCGTCACTCTTATAGAATCGGAGCGAAATTTTCTTAGAAATCGTCTTTGAGATGTAGAAACACGCCTAACAACTCCTTCTTGGTGCTGCGATTTTTTTCCCCCTCAGTATAGTTTGTTTACTGTTAGCAAATAAATAACGAAGGCATTTCAGGTGTGTTGTGGGAAATTAGTACAAATTGGCATTTTCACGGGGTATTTAAGCATAAGTAATGTATACAGGGTGTTGCGAAAGTGATTATCAATATTCAGGGATGCTGCGATTTTTTTCCCCCTCAGTATAGTTTGTTTACTGTTAGCAAATAAATAACGAAGGCATTTCAGGTGTGTTGTGGGAAATTAGTACAAATTGGAATTTTCACGGGGTATTTAAGCATAAGTAATGTATACAGGGTGTTGCGAAAGTGATTATCAATATTCAGGGATATGACAGGTGTGTTCATTCCAAACAAAAAAGTCAAGTAAACATGGACTCTAAAATGTATACCTTAAGAGCTATAAGCAGTTCTTGGTTTTCGGTACTGTTAAACAAATATCTTCTGGGGCGAGCTCTTTGCTTTTCTTATTTTGGGAAGTGGTAGTATGGACCAAAACAAGAAAACGTGTCCAGTAAAAATGGTTCAAATGGCTCTGAGCACTATGGGACTTAACTGCTGGGGTCATCAGTCTACTAGAACTTAGAACTACTTAAACCTAACTAACCTAAGAACATCACACACATCCATGCCCGAGGCAGGATTCGAACCTGAGACGTAGCAGTCGCGTAGTTCCGGACTGAAGCGCCTAGAACCGCTCGGCCACCACGGCCGGCTCGTGTCCAGTAAACATGTGCTCTAAAACGCATACTTTAAGATCTATGAGCACTCGTTCATCTTCACTACTTTGGTGTACAACTCTTCTAATGAAGAAGTGCTCCTAACTTTTAAGGTATGCATTTTAAAGCAGATGTTTACTGGAAATTTTTTTCTTCTTTTAGTTCGCGTTGCAACTTCCCAAAATATGGAAAGCAAAGAGCTTGTAGTAGAAGAGATTTGTTTCACACTATCTAAAACCAAAAATAGGTCTTAGCTATCAATGTAGGCACTTTAAACCCCATGTTTACTTGACTTTTTTGCTTGGAATGATCATTCCTGTCATGGCCCTGAATATTGACCATCATTTCTGAAACACCCTGTACATCTCAATTTTACTGTTAGAGATCCATCGTACTAAGTAAAATGTATGTATGTAAGAGTGGACTAGGTGAAGAAGACGTTATTCACACATTCGTTTCACAACTGCCCCCCCCCCCAATCCCCCTGAACCCCCCCCCCCTCCCGCCCCTACTAAGTTGTGTCACTTTGAAGAAAAAAACCATTCCAAAAATGGCTACAAGCACTATGGGGCTTAGCATCTGAGGTCATCGGTCAGCTGGACTTAGAACTACTTAAACCTGATTAACCTAAGAACATCACACACATTCATGTCCGAGGCAGGATTCGAACCTGCGACAGTAGCAGCAGCGCAGTCCGGACTGAAGCTCCTAAAACTGCTGGGCCACAGTGGCCGGCAAAACCGAATTCCTGCCAACTTTTGTAATCAGTTTACAGTATTACCAAACAATGGTCTTTGAAAAATTGGGTCGTTTCACAGGAAATATAACTTTTGTTTCTACCCTTCGGAAAACCTTATCTTACCCCCATGTTGGGGAACCACTAGACTGAAGCAATGCGAAAAAGGGTCATGACCTATCCTCCCAGCTTTACTTCTGCCAGCACCTACGTTCCAGTCGTCACAGAGGTTCTCCTGCTTTCCTTTTGCAACTAGCTCTGATGGAAGAGAACATATTGTGGAGGCATGTATTGGGAGGGGGGGGGGGGGGGGGGCGGCATCGTTTCCAGAATGATCTTTCACCTGGCAGTTGAGTGTGCGCAGTCTTAACGTTTAAGCTGTTTGCTGCTCTGGGACTCGACCTGGGCACTGTTTTCCATAACGTGGTCCGTGGAATGTGGAGGGTTTTGCGTGTGCTGAATTGTGTCTAATTAGTCTGTTTCTTTCTATGGCGAGCCACATTAATGACTGAACTCCAAAGACAGAAAATTGCCAGGAAGCGTTTTCGTGTTACATAAACTGAGATGTTTACCAGTGCTTTACAGAAACTTTAATTCAGTTATAAAAACGGTGAGTGTACAATGCTTGGTCGTCGTAAATGTGACAAAACTGTATCAAGAACATAAGCTACTTTTATCATGAACCATGGACCTTGCCGTTGGTGGGGAGGCTTGCGTGCCTCAGCGATACAGATGGCCGTACCGTAGGTGCAACCACAACGGAGGGGTACCTGTTGAGACGCCAGGCAAACGTGTGGTTCCTGAAGAGGGGCAGCAGCCTTTTCAGTAGTTGCAGGGGCAACAGTCTGGATGATTGACTGATCTGGCCTTGTAACATTAACCAAAACGGCCTTGCTGTGCTGGTACTGTGAACGACTGAAAGCAAGGGGGAACTACAGCCGTAATTTTTCCCGAGGACATGCACCTTTACTGTATGATTAAATGATGATGGCGTCCTCTTGGGTAAAATATTCCGGAGGTCAAATAGTCCCCCATTTGGATCTCCGGGCGGGGACTACTCAAGAGGACGTCGTTATCAGGAGAAAGAAAACTGGCGTTCTACGGATCGGAGCGTGGAATGTCAGATCCCTTAATCGGGCAGGTAGGTTAGAAAATTTAAAAAGGGAAATGGATAGGTTAAAGTTATATATAGTGGGAATTAGTGAAGTTCGGTGGCAGGAGGAACAAGACTTTTGGTCAGGTGATTACAGGGTTATAAATACAAAATCAAATAGGGGTAATGCAGGAGTAGGTTTAATAATGAATAAAAAAAAAGGAGTGCGGGTAAGCTACTACAAACAGCATAGTGAACGCATTATTGTGGCCAAGATAGACACAAAGCCCATGCCTACTACAGTAGTACAAGTTTATATGCCAACTAGCTCTGCAGATGATGAAGAAATTGATGAAATGTATGACGAGATAAAAGAAATTGTTCAGATAGTGAAGGGAGATGAAAAGTTAATACTCATGGGTGACTGTAATTCGGTAGTAGGAAAAGGGAGAGAAGGAAACGTAGTAGGTGAATATGGATTGGGGGTAAGACACGAAAGAGGAATCCGCCTGGTAGAATTTTGCACAGAGCATAACTCAATCATAGCTAACACTTGGTTCAAGAATCATAAAAGAAGGTTGTATACCTGGAAGAATCCTGGAGATACTAAAAGGTATCAGATAGATTATATAATGGTAAGACAGAGATTTAGGAACCAGGTTTTAAATTGTAAGACATTTCCAGGGGCAGATGTGGATTCTGACCACAATCTATTGATTATGAACTGCAGATTGAAACTGAAGAAACTGCAAAAAGGTGGGAATTTAAGGAGATGGGACCTGGATAAACTGAAAGAACCAGAGGTTGTAGAGAGTTTGCGGGAGAGCATAAGGGTACAATTGACAGGAATGGGGGAAAGAAATACAGTAGAAGAAGAACGGGTAGCTCTGAGGGATGAAGTAGCGAAGGCAGCAGACGATCAATTAGGTAAAAAGACGAGGGCTAATAGAAATCCTTGGGTAACAGAAGAATTTAATTGATGAAAGGAGAAAATATAAAAATGCAGTAAATGAAGCAGGCAAAAAGTAATACAAACGTCTCAAAAATGAGTTCGACAGGAAGTGCAAAATGGCTAAGCAGGGATGGCTAGAGGACAAATGTAAGGATGTAGAGGCTTATCTCATTAGGGGTAAGATAGATACTGCCTACAGGAAAATTAAAGAGACCTTTGGAGAGAAGAGAACCACTTGTATGAATATCAAGAGCTCAGATGGCAACCCAGTTCTAAGCAAAGAAGGGAAGGCAGAAAGGTGGAAGGAGTATATAGAGGGTTTATACAAGGGCGATGTACTTGAGGACAATATTATGGAAATGGAAGAGGATGTAGATGAAGACGAAATGGGAGATAAGATACTGCGTGAAGAGTTTGGCAGAGCACTGAAAGAGCTGAGTCGAAACAAGGCCCAGGGAATAGACAACATTCCATTAGAACTACTGATGGCCTTGGGAGAGCCATTCATGACAAAACTCTACCATCTGGTGAGCAAGATGTATGAGACAGGCGAAATACCCTCAGACTTCAAGAAGAATATAATAATTCCAATCCCATAGAAAGCAGGTGTTGACAGATGTGAAAATTACCGAACTATCAGTTTAATAAGTCACAGCTGCAAAATACTAACGCGAATTCTTTTCAGACGAATGGAAAAACTGATAGACTTATTTTAGAAGAAAGATTAAGAAAAGGCAAACCTACGTTTCTAGCATTTGTAGACTTAGAGAAAGCTTTTGACAATGTTAACTGGAATACTCTCTTTCAAATTCTGAATGTGGCAGGGGTAAAATACAGGGAGCGAAAGGCTATTTACAATTTGTACAGAAACCAGATGGCAGTTATAAGAGAGTCGAGGGGCATGAAAGAGAAGCAGTGGTTGGGAAAGGAGTGAGACAGGGTTGTAGCCTGTCCCCGATGTTATTCAATCTGTATATTGAGCAAGCAGTAAAGGAAACAAAAGAAAAATTCGGAGTAGGTATTAAAATTCATGGAGAAGAAGTAAAAACTTTGAGGTTCGCCGATGACATTGTAATTCTGTCAGAGACAGCAAAGGACTTGGAAGAGCAGTTGAACGGAATGAACAGTGTCTTGAAAGGAGGATATAAGATGAACATCAACAAAAGCAAAACAAGGATAATGGAATGTAGTCAAATTAAATCGGGTGATGCTGAGGAAATTAGATTAGGAAATGAGACACTTAAAGTAGTAAAGGAGTTTTGCTATTTAGGGAGTAAAATAACTGATGATGGTCGAAGTAGAGAGGATATAAAATGTAGACTGGCAATGGCAAGGAAAGCGTTTCTGAAGAAGAGAAATTTGTTAACATCGAGTATAGATTTAAGTGTCAGGAAGTCGTTTCTGAAAGTATTTGTATGGAGTGTAGCCATGTATGGTTCAAATGGTTCAAATGGCTCTGAGCACTATGGTACTTAACTGCTACGGTCATCAGTCCCCGAGAACTTAGAACTACTTAAACCCAACTAACCTAAGGACAGCACACAACACCCAGCCATCACGAGGCAGAGAAAATCCCTGACCCCGCCGGGAATCGAACCCGGGAACCCGGGCGTGGGAAGCGAGAACGCTACCGCACGACCACGAGATGCGGGCGCCATGTATGGAAGTGAAACATGGACGATAACTAGTTTGGACAAGAAGAGAATGGAAGCTTTCGAAATGTGGTGCTACAGAAGAATGCTGAAGATAAGGTGGGTAGATCACGTAACTAATGAGGAGGTATTGAATAGGATTGGGGAGAAGAGAAGTTTGTGGCACAACTTGACTAGAAGTTGGGGTCGGTTGGTAGGACATGTTTTGAGGCATCAAGGGATCAAGGGATCACAAATTTAGCATTGGAGGGGAGCGTGGAGGGTAAAAATCGTAGAGGGAGACCAAGAGATGAATACACTAAGCAGATTCAGAAGGATATAGGTTGCAGTAGGTATTGGGAGATGAAGAAGCTTGCACAGGATAGAGTAGCATCTTAGGACTGAAGACCACAACAACAACATCAAAGATTAATTTCCCAACATTCAATTGACAGTACTAATTCATTTCCTAGTATGAACATATTACTCAGTTGCTGCGACAAGGAAGTTGCAATTTTCACACAGGATACTTGAGAGAAACCTACCACGTGATGTTGTGTGGACACACTGTTTGTTCCAACATTTTTCGGGTGCTATTGGCAGTTGTATGTACTACTAGTGTAAAGTTAGAAGCAAGCGAAATGTGGTAGCTAAATAATTTCACAGCTGTGAGCATCACAAGGCAGAAAACTGGGCCATAAACTGTATCGTCGTTACCAAAATCTCCGACTAAAGCACGTTATTTCATTCTGCCTTCTGTTTCAGCTTTGCGTCCTGCACAGAAGTAGGCTTTGAATGTTCTTTAGGTTTTCTATTTTCGGCCATCCATGCATAATTACCCGGATATGTGGCTACTCTAAGTTACTTGATATGTGTACTCAACTATTTCACTTTTGTATTCTTTGAGTTGACGCTCCGGACACGAACAGGGACAGTAGAGTGCTCTCTGTCGGATGGTGTAAACACTAATGCCAGTTATGTGTCCTTTATTAGATGTTAGGCTGATGTCAGCGCACTGTGAACCATCAATGATTACAAAATGTTGTATGGCGTCACTCTGATTGGAAACAGTTTATACTAGACACTGAACCACATTGCTTTTCATATTTCTACGATTGATATTCCTTCTGTTAAAACTTCCAGACTGGCAGGCCGTGGTCGATGTATAAAACTGTCCCTAAAGTTTCGTACACATTTGCGGGAGACGGCTTAGAAGATAAAACTCAGCGGCAAACTTCGGAAACTGCGTACTGCTGTCAGAGACGAAAGTTTTGTGGAGTAACTTTATACATCGAACACGGTCTCTGTGGACGAACGTTTTAATTAAAATAAACACCGGCCGTGAAAGCCTACACTGTTTGTTGAAAGAGTGTTGTAATATTATTAAAAAAAAATATCCGTTTGCATAGGCACCGGCCTTGGGCGTGACATTCATCCAACTTTTTATCAAAAACTATTACTGAGAATCTTAAAAGATTTCCAGTATTATTTGACACTATGTACGGAAGGCAACCTTGCCAGTGTGAATTGTTTGTGGAATGTTTTACAAGAATTCCTTACAATTTAACTGGGCCAAAGAAGAGCCCAATTTTACAGTCCCTGTAAAGATTATAGTGTGTGGAATGCCCGTATATCAACGCTTGTAGTAAAATCAAATTAATTTCTTATTAAAACCATGTCACTCGGAAAGTTACTGTCGTGAAATTATGCTCCACATGGTGAAATGTCTTAAAACGTGTGTCAGTGGGGGAACTTGAAGAGCATGAGGAGCACATAAGTGAAAATTGTGCTACTTCTAACTTCGTTAGTTCTTCTGGAGTCACAAGAGGGAAACTGTGCAGAAATTTATGTTATTTACTTTTCCTCCTGCAGAGGTGCTCCTGCATACCATCAACTGGTTTTGAAGTAGCCTTTAGGGGTGCTTGATATGTTGTTGTTCATTGCTCTGGTAAGACTGTTCCATGTATAAAAGAGGTGGGTTGAGTATACAGCTGAACAGAACTGAAATTACGCCGTCTTTTCGAATCGGACCACGTCCTCTCAAAGCTTTCAGAGTAGAAGGCTTTCAGCGCTCCGGTAGCGGTGTTAATTGCTGACACAGCATTTCTGCTGCAGACAGTTTTTCTGTTTTCGTCACTTGTCCCATATGGAAAGAATCTGGATGAGATCAGAACCATGAACGTTTATTTTTACTCTCATTCACTCCCTCTCTCTCTCTCTCTCTCTCTGTCTCATTTTATATTTATCCATTTCTCTCTTTTTCACTGTGCACACGCCACTCCCTGTCCTTCCCCGACGCGGGGGTGTTTGTGCCGGCGTGCGCCTGTGCCAAAGAGAGCGAGAAAGAGCACGAAGAGCGAATTCTCTCGCTGAATTCCCGCAGTGAGGCTCTTAGCTGACGTATTCTCGGCGCTTTGCAAGCAATTACATCCAGTGAGAAAAAAAATATCCCCCGAAACCTGTAAGTGGAGTGGTCTGTTTTTTGGTTTCTCTCTGCCCCTTTATTCGCCTTTTCGGTAGTGCACAGTGCGTTCACGCGGCGGGCGGTCACCACATGCCCTGGCTCCGGCAAACGTGCGCAATTAACGGCGTTTATGTCAGCGTCGCTAACGAGGCGCCGGCCGCTAACATAATCACGCCCCACACCCCTCAGCCGTGGCTCTCCACAGCTTCACATGCAGAGCGGCAGCTGACCGTCGTTCCACTGCGAGATGTGACCTCCCATGAAACTACTCCACACTGCTCAAGAGCGGGTGAACTACGCACTTTGAAAATGTCTATTAACACCACCCCGCTTACAGTGATTATCACAGACAGGTGACGTACATGAAATAAGAACAAGAAAGTAGTTTGGAAACTGAACCGTAATCAACAGCACGGATATATTATTATAACATGAGAGGGTTGGAACTTCAATGGTGGCAACTACTTATTTACAGCTCGTAAAAAATAGATACTTGTTTCGAAGTTTTAGTGACCTTCACATTAGTCACAAGTATTGTATATCACCCTTTGCCAACGATGTGGAAGTCGTAGGATACTCTTAGCAGTGCCACTTGTGTTGACAGTTCGAGCGGCGCGCTCTATTGCCCGACGAATTTGTTGTAGTTCTGATGCAAATGCCATGAAGTGTTTCCTTTGAAACGTCCCCTTACAAAAATTTATGAATGACTCTGCTGATAAACCTCTTATGTTATTTAATTTTCAAACGGCTGAGCAGAACTGAACGTACTCAGACATTTCTCTCTCTACTTATTCTGATCAACACTAAACTAACACACAATATTTTTAGCGCAAACCTGACTTTCAGTAATTCCTACAAAAGAATGGCCCTGACTAACATTAACCTACACCTTTCATGAATCACTTACCCCACAGAAATCTCCGTTACTCGAGTTACTGCCAGCTAAATACTGAAGGCACTAACTACTGATAGGCATAGTTAGCAAATGAAAGATTTTGATAGAGAACAAACAATGTATTTACCTTAATAATATTCAAAAGCCATATATATATATATATATATATATATATATATACATATATATATAATCTCAGCTCATGATATACAGTATTACAAATTTACTCTTTCTGGCGGACACACGTCCAGATCGTCCGACCTTAAAATTCTGCCATCTCTCTCCCGACATCCACCATAGCTGGCGGCCCACCTCCAACTACCCAACACTACAATAGCGAATGTTCCAACAATGCCAAACAGCCACAGCACAGCCAGTGATGTTCATACAGAGCGCTACGTGGCGTTACCAGCATAAAAACCTAAACAGCCTACTTACCCCTTCAGTTTAGAAATCGACTTGAAGTTACGAGGGCTTAAGTCAGGGGAGTGAAGCAGGTGGTGTAGCAGTCAGCAGCCCCATCAGTCAAACAAAACAGTAACAGCTCGCACCATACACGCTGGAGCATTGTCCTGCACCATGATGGTCAGGTCCTGCAGAAAGTGTCAACACTTCTTTCTCTATGCTATTCATTTTCGGAACACAACTTACGACCTGGTTTTTGCAAAAGATTCAACCGGACTTACCCGACCGAGTACTTTTTACAGAGGAGGGTAAGTTCAGCAGCTACAATCAACATCTGTGGCCACGGTAAAATCCTCACACCCCCTTTGTTCGTAGTCACCAAGATCACATCGATGTCTGCATCTGGGCCGGCCTGGTAGTCACTAATCTGGTCGGTCCAAACATGCTCCCCCTGCAACTGAACGCAAACTGATGCTTAATCTTCTTTGGAAGAAACTCTGCCAGATGTGTTGGAACACATTCCACTCAACGTGCTGTAACGTTCCCTGGCAACACACACACTATTAATAAACTAAAATTTAATTGTACTATATACGCCGCTATGAAGCAATTTGTATATACTGTAATTATTTAACAAAAAATATTATTTAATTTTGTATAAAGCACATTCGTTATTATTGTAATACGAGGGCAATTCAATATGTAATGCAACACATTTTTTTTCTCGGCCAATTTTGGTTGAAAAAACCGCAAATTTCTTCTGGAATATTTTCAAACATTCCCGCTTCGTCTCGTATAGTTTCATTGACTTCCGACAGGTGGCAGCGCTGTACGGAGCTGTTAAAATGGCGTCTGTAACGGATGTGCGTTGCAAAGAACGGACAGTGATCGAGTTTCTTTTGGCGGAAAACCAGGGCATCTCAGATATTCATAGAAGCTTGCAGAATGTCTACGGTGATCTGGCAGTGGACAAAAGCACGGTGAGTCGTTGGGCAAAGCGTGTGTCATCATCGCCGCAAGGTCAAGCAAGACTGTCAAATCTCCCACGTGCGGGCCGGCCGTGCACTGCTGTGACTCCTGCAATGGCGGAGCGTGCGAACACACTCGTTCGAGATGGTCGACGGATCACCATCAAACAACTCAGTGCTCAACTTGACATCTCTGTTGGTAGTGCTGTCACAATTGTTCACCAGTTGGGATATTCAAAGGTTTGTTCCCGCTGGGTCTCTCGTTGTCTAACCGAACACCATAAAGAGCAAAGGAGAACCATCTGTGCGGAATTGCTTGCTCGTCATGAGGCTGAGGGTGACAATTTCTTGTCAAAGATTGTTACAGGCGATGAAACATGGGTTCATCACTTCGAACCTGAAACAAAACGGCAATAAATGGAGTGGCGCCACACCCACTTCCCTACCAAGAAAAAGTTTAAAGCCATACCCTCAGCCGGTAAAGTCATGGTTACAGTCTTCTGGGACGCTGAAGGGGTTATTCTGTTCGATGTCCTTCCCCATGGTCAAACGATCAACTCTGAAGTGTATTGTGCTACTCTTCAGAAATTGAAGAAACCAGCGTGTTTGTAGGCACAATAATCTGAACGAACTTCTCCATCTTCATGACAACGCAAGACCTCACACAAGTCTTCGCACCCGAGAGGAGCTCACATATCTTCAGTGGGCTGTTCTTCCCCATGCACCCTACAGCCCCGATCTCGCACCGTCGGATTTCTATATGTTTGGCCCAATGAAGGACGCAACCCGTGGGAGGCACTACGCGGATGATGAAGAAGTTATTGATGCAGTACGACGTTGGCTCCGACATCGACCAGTGGAATGGTACCGTGCAGGCATACAGGCCCTCATTTCAAGGTGGCGTAAGGCCGTAGCATTGAATGGAGATTACGTTGAAAAATAGTGTTGTGTAGCTAAAAGATTGGGGAATAACCTGGTGGATTTCAATGCTGAATAAAACAACCCCTGTTTCAGAAAAAAAATGTGTTGCATTACTTATTGAACTGCCCTCGTATTTTCTGTAATAATATTCTCGGTGTATTTATGATTGTAATATTTCTATACTCATAATGTAATTACGAAATGTGTCAATATCTGCGGTAACAAAAATGCAAAATACAGCCGCAGATTGCAAAGAGACATTAACGGTTGATAGTGATATAAATAGGAATACATAGTGTGCATTCTTTGTCTTCTTCCTCGAGAGCTGAGAGAGAGTGGAACCTGTGACGTAGCATTTTATGAATGGGTAGAATTCATTTGTCTGCATCTAGATTTAGCCGCCATTAGAGGAGAAATTACAAACTAATGTAAGTTGAATTATTGTTGTGGTCTAAATACATTATAATTTATCAAAAGTGTGTATTACTAATGTAAATTAGCTTGCCCATGTCATCTATAATATTTCTTTAAAGAATTTTCAGCATTTTTAGCAATTATCGCTGGTGTTGCTGGGCTGTGCCGCGACCGAACGATTTGAAGCGGCGTCACATTTAAAAAATTGTTCCGCTAAGAAAAATTTAACCAAACCCGTAAATCGGGAGCAGATAAAAATCAGCAGTGAATTAAGAAAATGTTTTTTCTTTTACAGCGATCCTGAGACTGACGGAATTTATTACTAGTTTCACATTTGTGCATTCATAGGCGGATAGTTAACGTTGAAATTTAACAATTTGTTGGTTCTTTCAAATAACTTAAATGTATAGTGAAGTGTGTTTTATCAATGATAATTAAACGTCGGCTTGGCAATATTTAACCATTTTTTGCTAATAGAGACAGTCTTGTGTTCCATAGCTAACGCCGGGAAAGAATTCAGTAAATATTTAAAAAAAACACTGCATTTAGAAAATGTGTGCCAAGGCCGAAATATGTAAAAGATTTAATTCTCAACTAAATATTCTTAATCAGTTAAAATGAATTTATCAGCATGAGAGGGTTGACTAAGCTCAAATAATTTTAAATGTACTTAGTTCTGCCTAAAATAATTTTTATTACCACACGTAATTAAGGGGTTCTACAACAAAGTTCGTACTGACTGAAAGAAAGATAAAATAACAAAAAACAATTTAAATAATGTAACTATTTATTTTTTTAATTTTTTTTTAATTTCATTAAAGTGAGAAAAAGGATGTCGTACCAACACGATGGTGCACTACGCACTTCGTAAAAGCATTGAGAATGCATTTGGATGATGAAAACTGGATGGGTCGCGGTGAGCCGGTGACATTTCCTGCACGTTCCCCCTTCTTGACGCCAATTACTTTTTTCTTCAGAGTGGCACATGAAACCTGTTATCTATGAAACACCCTGCAAGGCCCGCTAAATCACCCAGTGCTAACAGGTAATTAGGATTGTGGAAAGGGCCAAGGGAGTTGCCGTATACATATATGAGATCAGCATGCGGAGCGGCTGAATGCCGCCGGATTAAACCTACAAAATTACAAATATGCTATGATAATTACTGAAGGCAGAAGCCCACAATGTTTTAAGATGCTAACACTGCTGATGGCCCACAAGGTGCACAGAAAGAGATAAACAAACGTAATAAGATGGATGAAGGCCGGAACATAAAATTCTGCAAATTAGATAAATATATCTACATCTACATCTACATTTATACTCCGCGAGCCACCCAACGGTGTGTGATGGAGGGCACTTTACATGCCACTCTCATTACCTCCCTTTTCTGTTCCAGTCGCGTATGGTTCGCGGGAAGAACGACTGTCTGAAAGCCTCCGTGCGCGCTCGAATCTCTCTAATTTTACATTCGTGATCTCCTCGGGAGGTATAAGTAGGGAGACGCAATATATTCGATACTTCATCCAGAAACGCACCCTCTCGGAACCTGGACAGCAAGCTACACCGCGATGCAGAGCGCCTCTCTTGCAGAGTCTGCCACTTAAGTTTGCTAAACATCTCCGTAACGCAATCGCGGCTACCAAATAACCCAGTGACGAAACGCGCCGCTCTTCTTTGGATCTTCTCTATCTCCTCCGTCAACCCGATCTGGTACGGATCCCACACTGATGAGCAATTCTCAAGTATAGGTCGAACGAGTGTTTTGTAAGCCACCTCCTTTGTTGATGGACTACATTTTCTAAGGACTCTCCCAATGAATTTCAACCTGGTACCCGCCTTACCAACAATTAATTTTACTTCAAATCGTTCCGCACGCATACTCCCAGATATTTTACAGAAGTAACTGCTGCCAGTGTTTGTTCCGCTATCATATAATCATACAATAAAGGATCCTTCTTTCTATGTATTCGCAATACATTTCATTTATCTATGTTAAGGGTCAGTTGCCACTCCCTGCACCAAGTACCTATCCGCTGCAGATCTTCCTGCATTTCGCTACAATTTTCTAATGCTGCAACTTCTCTGTATACTACAGCATCATCCGCGAAAAGCCGCATGGAACTTCCGACACTATCTACTAGGTCATTTATATATATTGTGAAAAGCAATGGTCCCATAACACTCTCCTGTGGCACGCCAGAGGTTACCTTAACGTCTGTAGACGTCTCTCCATTGATAACAACATGCTGTGTTCTGTTTGCTAAAAACTCTTCAATCCAGCCACACAGCTGGTCTGATATTCCGTAGGCTCTTACTTTGTTTATCAGGCGACAGTGCGGAACTGTATCGAACGCCTTCCGGAAGTCAAGAAAAATAGTATCTACCTGGGAGCCTGTATCTAATGTTTTCTGGGTCTCATGAACAAATAAAGCGAGTTGGGTCTCACACGATCGCTGTTTGCGGAATCCATGTTGATTCCTACAGAGTAGATTCTGGGATTCCAAAACGACATGATACGCGAGCAAAAAACATGTTCTAAAATTCTACAACAGAGCGACGTCAGATATATAGGACTATAGTTTTGCGCATCTGCTCGACGACACTTCTTGAAGACTGGGACTACCTGTGCTCTTTTCCAATCATTTGGAACCTTCTGTTCCTCTAGAGACTTGCGGTACACGGCTGTTAGAAGGGGGGCAAGTTCTTTCGCGAACTCTGTGTAGAATCGAATTGGTATCCCGTCAGGTCCAGTGGACTTTCCTCTGTTGAGTGATTGCAGTTTCTTTTCTATTCCTTGGACACTTATTTCGATGTCAGCCATTTTTTCGTTTGTGCGAGGATTTAGAGAAGGAACTGCAGTGCGGTCTTCCTCTGTGAAACAGCTTTGGAAAAACACGTTTAGTATTTCAACTTCACGCGTGTCATCCTCTGTTTCAATGCCATCATCATCCCGGAGTGTCTGGATATGCTGTTTCGAGCCACTTACTGATTTAACGTAAGACCAGAACTTCCTAGGATTTTCTGTCAAGTCGGTACATAGAATTTTACTTTCGAATTCACTGAACGCTTCACGCATAGCCCTCCTTACGCTAACTTTGACATCGTTTAGCTTCTGTTTGTCTGAGAGGTTTTGGCTGCGTTTAAACTTGGAGTGGAGCTCTCTTTGCTTTCGCAGTAGTTTCCTAACTTTGTTGTTGTACCACGGTGGGTTTTTCCCGTCCCTCACAGTTTTACTCATCACGTACCTGTCTAAAACGCATTTTACGATTGCCTTGAACTTTTTCCATAAACACTCAACATTGTCAGTGTCGAAACAGAAATTTTCGTTTTGATCTGTTAGGTAGTCTGAAATCTACCTTCTATTACTCTTGCTAAACAGATAAACCTTCCTCCCTTTTTTTATATTCCTGTTAACTTCCATATTCAGGGATGCTGCAACGGCCTTATGATCACTGATTCCCTGTTCTGTACATACAGATTCGAAAAGTTCGGGTCTGTTTGTTCTCAGTAGGTCCAATATGTTATCTCCACGAGTCGGTTCTCTGTTTAATTGCTCGAGGTAATTTTCGGATAGTGCACTCAGTATAATATCACTCGATGCTCTGTCCCTACCACCCGTCCTAAACATCTGAGTGTCCCAGTTCTATATCTGGTAAATTGAAATCTCCACCTAAGACTATAACATGCTGAGAAAATTTATGTGAAATGTATTCCAAATATATTGCAACAATCAGTAAAACAATACATTAAGTTTAAAATTTCCTTTTTGCAGCACCAACGGCGGAAGGCCCACAATAACTTGTACAATCTTTCAGAGGAAATTACAATAACGTTTTAAGAGCAGAAGGCGATAATGTTTGGACTTGAAGGAAACTCTGAGAACATGTTTCCCGGGCTTAAGGCCCACAACTAACCTCGCCAAATTAAAAATATAAATTACAACGATAACACTGCCAAAAAGATCATTAAGAGAACGGCACTCAGGAGTGTGCAGTGGATCTGTCTTCTCTCGTTCACTTAGGCGAGACAGGTGGTGAGTCCAACTACACTTAAGTCGTGGGAACCCAACCGAGGGACAGTCACGGACCGGCCGGCCAACCGTTTACTTGCACACGACGGAGTACACGATAATTCAAGTACACCCAAAAAAATTACAAGTATCACTTTCCCCAAAGAAACACATATGTGAACCGAGCTGCCAAAACTACACACCAAATTGGGCAGCAACGACAGGTGAGGAAAAGATACTGGCTAAAATCTACGTTAGCGCCCAGAGCAGGTAACCAGAACACTAACGGCCACAAGGCAGAAAATTCCGCTGGTGCACTTGACTGTGGATAAATTGATTTGATCAATTCCATCTGACGGCGGTTATCTAGAACACTTCATTCGTTGTTGCTCACACGAAAACCGCCACAACAGCAACGCTCAAACCACTCAACCTTCATGTCCTGGGTTGGCGAGCGATGATACTCGTACCGGTCAGACAGCTGAAAACAGACTCCGACACTGCACAGAGACCACCAACGGGCTCCAGTCGACTACGCCGCACGGAGATGTCCTCGGACCAACCGACCGACCAACAATCCACCAAAAGTCAGGCCCGGTTTAAGTGGCAACGATCGGGCGGGCGATGTCCACGCAGGGACCACTGCTGCTGCAAGCCGGCGACTGGCTGGCCCGGGCTGCGCTCCAGACGCGTTGAGACTGACTGCCAGGGCCCAACTCACGACCCGAACTGCCGCCGTGATCTCTCCTCCTAGCGCGTTCCGACTCACGCCGCGACAGATGACAGCCGGAAAGTAATAGCATATGTGCAAAGATCCTATCAGAGGGGATATATCGATACGCGATACTAGCGCCGATGACGGTCAGGCAAAACAGCAACTCAGTAACGCCAGTAATTTAAATCAATGTGGTGAGATGGAAATATGTTAAAACAGGGTGTAAAATACCAAATCGCGGGACGGCGAGCCATACACGGCTCACACCCATTGAGGCTGGTGAAGAGCTGATAGCGCGCATTATGGCAGCCTCCGATGCCATTTCCACGTTGCCAGGAGTGTTTCAAAGAGTGCGATAGTCACTCCACTGTTGTCGCACGGCATGTGTGTGAAGCAGGGGGGCGTAAATTCGAGCACTTTTTGTAACTTTTTTCAAATAAAGGTTCATAAACTTCACCCCGACTTCTCATTCACCTTGACGCCAGAAATACAAGGGTTGCCCAGAAACTAATGAACTGCACTTTTCTTCTTCAACAATTCATTATTGAACATAATGAGAGTTACACACGAAAGAATGGAGTTTCATCTACCCATCCCATTTTTCCACGTAATTTCTATCCCGTTCTGTGGCCTCCGTCCAGTGCGAAACAGGGGCGTGTATGTCCTTTCGGTAGCAATCCTGGTCCTGGTGGCGGAGCCACTGCTTCGCTGTATGTATCGCCTCCTCATCGTCCTTAAGATGTCTTCCATGAATGGCACCCTTCAATGGCTCAAACAAGTGGAAGTCCGAGGGGGCTCGGCCAGGGCTAGCCGTGGATGGTCTCCCTGACCACTGAAAACCGTGGAGCTCCTCCGAACCATCTTCTGGTGATCTCACCCATCGTGCCCAGCGACTAACTGTACTTCTGTTGACAGCAGATGCTAAACAGACTTTGCACAAGCGTTCGTGAGTATTCCCCACAGTTCTTTCTCTGCAGTGAGAAATTCAATGACGGCACGTTGCTTCTAATGAATATCACCACATCGTGGTCCCGAAGTGGGGCTGAGGCAGTTTCAGATCAATTTTTATAATCTGACTATAATTTATAGATTTGTAGTTTTAGCTTGATGATGTCCACTCTGGACAAACGGTAGTTACTTTTATTCTGAAAACGGTTGGGTTATCCTGATTAAAACCTAGGTAATTCCAGATGAACTTTGCAACTGAGGCTATTCGTTTTGAAAATTAATATTTATACAGTTGCTGACAGGGCCACTAAATGTGAAAATACCTACAGAAGCCATTTTGAAAGTGTCCTGCTGCTACACAACCTGTTGGAAGTGACAGACTTGGCACGCTCCGTCGGGAGACTTCAGATAATAATGTTTCACTTTAGTAGCATTGTTTTTGGCTGAGAAAAAAATGCGATGCGCTACTTTCTGGGCAACCATCATACATTGAAAATGTTTACCTGCGAACCTGCTACCGTGGCGGGTCGATGACGTGCTGCGTGCCTTGGCAGCCCGCGACACTGATCAACAAAGCCTAGCTCCGTATGCTAAGGGATGCGGACATGGATTGCTATCTGAAATATGCTTGTTATGATCCACTCTACTATCCGTTTCATTTTCTACATTTATTTCAAGATACAGCCTGTGTACGCACCGGAATATCCACCTTGCTCTTTTAATCTGTAGCAGATGATATAGTCTGATTTTAGTTCAGCCTCCACAGGAGAAAAGTACTCCCATTCTGTTAATGAGCTATGCACCAGTAATTTGAAGTTAGTTCTTGAGTATCAGGATGTCTTTCTTACCCACAAAATAAACACCAACTACTGACTGGGCGCTTGGAAAGGAATGAAATAAGATTGTTGTTTAATAATCCTTGGACGTCGAGGTCATGAAAAATGAAACACATACCCCCATGTCAAAACAGTGTAGACGGAAAATGGACACCTCAATTCCAAAGTAACGATTAGCATATTTGCCTTAATCGATTTAGAGAAGAAGAACCTAAAACAGAAAACCCACTCCTCGCTAACGCGAAATCTCTGCCTTCAGCAATATGTCACCACATTCGCAATCATTAATCGACATAATTATTTTCATTTCAGCTGGGTAACAATATCCACCTGAACCACTGGCAAGATGATCGCCGAACGTTCTTCTCCGCTTCCTTACTACATATCGTTCTGCTATGTTGAACATTTAACACTTTCCCTACAGTTACTCTTACTTGTCTTAAACTATCCTTCCTCTGTTCGTTTGTATGCTTTAACAGTGCCATTTACGCTACTAGACATCTATAAGCTGACAAACCAGTGGATATGCCTGTACTGTCTACTATGGTCTCTCACATACTGACTATATCGATCCGTGTGTGACGTACGCAAGTCTTATATTTTGTAATAATTACCTTCCAGAACGTCGGTAAATCGCTACTGGTTTTCACCTATACTTAACTTTAGCCCTGAGCTGATGTTGACTTCACTTTACAAATAATTATACTTAGTTAAATAAATGATACGTATTATTACTTAGTTAACATTATAAACATTTGTTAATTACATAGAAACAATAAACTTCACGCAGTCAAAGAATATTGTCTTCTGCAGACCCTCTTATACACTGCATACTGTACAAATCTCATTCTCTGCTTCATTAGTGCAAAGCCTTTCGACTCTAAAAAGGTCGATTTACAGTAGGTCTGGTAGAATTTATGTGAAAATATTTATCTCAGCCGCAAGAGTAATGGGAAGGTCAGCGCTGTCTTTGTGTGGTAGCAGCGCACAACCTTCAGCTCTAACAAGACGTGAACGCCGGTGCCCTCTGTCTTCTCGTACAATAAGCAGTAGCAGGTGGCGGAGCCCAGACGTCCCCTTCTCCCAGCAGGTTCTTCCCGCTGCAGCAGCTGTCGCACCTCCTCCTCGCGACTTCTGATCAGAGTCTATTGGCGACACTGTTCCGCGCACCCCACTGAATATGGAACGCACCCGGGAGCCCTACCGACATCTCGATATTTATTACATTCCAGCCACTTTACCAACTACGATCATGTAAAGGATGCTGGTACGGCGAGCTTCTAGCGAGAGGAACGCTTGTAATACGAATAAAGTGCCGTTCTTCTCGGAATATGGTGCAGCGGATGGGAACGATTTATTTCGGACGCGCTTTGTAAAATATAGATTACTGGTGTTACAGTACGTCCATGTAAAAATGGCCCCACATCAACCTTCACTCGTAGAATAATACCTTTTTTTTTAAATCGAAAAATTCGTTTAAGAACGTGGCCCGCACATCTATCAATTTATTTTTGTTCTTTAAGCAGAACTGTAACATTCATTGTTTCAATACTCCGGTAACTGTTTTTCCCTATTGATCTACCGTTTTAAAGTTCTAAAAGAATGCTTCATCCTGTAAGTATAGCCACGGTCACAGATAAAACAAAGGTCTGGTGAAGAAGTAGTCAACATCTACATCTGTACTCAACAAGCCACGTTTCGGTGTGTGGCGGAGTGCACTTGTGTACCAGAGTCATTTCTACCTTTTCCTATTCGAGTCGCGAATGGATCGATGGGAAGAAAGGTTACTGGTCAGCGTACATGTCATTCGAGTCGCGAATGGATCGATGGGAAGAAAGGTTACTGGTCAGCGTACATGTCATCTCGAATCTCTCTGATTTTACCTTCATGCTCTCCTCGCGAGATTTATGCAGGATGGAGGAATATATTTGTTGACCCTTCTAGGAACATACGCTCTCGGAACTACTAACGACTTTGTGAGATGTTGTTTAGGCAGTCAGTGGTTTGGTGTTCTAGAAAGTCATAAATATCGGCCCAGGTACAAGAAACACTTCCGTTCGTCCAGTTTTGAAGAGGATATCACATAATTGGGAAGAGATTAGTTATGCTTTCCTCTGTGACCACTCTCACGGTTCATATTTTCTGTAGCCCATAATATCAGTCGGCGGTAGATTAATCTCTTATCATTATTTTCGTTTTGAGTCATTAGTCTTCTGACTGATTTGATGCGGCCCGCCATGATTTCCTATTCTGTGGCAACCTCTTCATCTCAGAGTAGCACTCGCAAGCAACGCCCTTAATTATTTGCTGGATGTATTCCTATCTCTGTACAAAGTTTTGGTCTCTACAGCTCCCTCTATCATTATTATAATTGCTATTATTATTGCCATTTTAGAAATACAGTGCATCGAATCAGAATGGAAAAAAGAGAACATAATTTCTTCGAAAAAGATGAGTGCCTTTTTACTGCTCCTTTTAACGATCCGAACATTTTACGTACAATATCCGATAGCAGCTTTCCTTTCCACAGATCAGGAAACAAATAATTCCACTATATCGATAAATTTAGTTATCCCAGTACTGTATCGATGAAAGGAAGAGTAGGCGGGTTAGGCTACTCTGTGTTATTGTTGAGCTGAGGCAAGCTTCCAGCCGTTGTAAGTCTATGAATTAACTCTCAGATGATACTGACAACACTGTTACTGTCGTAATGAGAATGACTGACGAATAACTTTTTTAAACACTTCTTTAAGCTTTTAAGATGTCTTACAGTAATAACAAGACTGTGTATCAGTCGAAGTGCTTCGCACAGATAAATATGCTTTGTACTCGAAGCTGCTCTTCCAAATGTCACATCTGATCATCTTTATTGAACCTTCAATCAATCTCATTCAGAAAAACATCAAGAATTTCAAACACTTCTTTCATAATTCTTCGTTCATATGAATATGTTTCTGGATTGATCATGTTTCCGTATGTTTCAATTTCGCTAGAAATTTTCTTGTTTGGGTCTTGCATCACAGCAAGTTTCAAAAAACTGCATCCGTTATGTGATGTCACGCTAACTATGAAAGACGTCTCAAATATAATAATGGAATCCGCTAAAAGGGAAAACGTCTACCAGCAAACCATGAACAAACTCAACCGTGAAACTGAGGCTTTGCTGGAGTAGCACTAGATTTCTTGAATCGCTCAGTATTAAGATCGTGTTTGCTTATCCTTGAGTGTGAAACTGGGGAATCGTAACGACGGTACGGGCCGCAAATGGCGAAATCCCCTGAGAAAGGGCAGGTCGTTACGAGCCGGCGACTGGGAATGAGAATGTCTAAGACTGTGAAGTTCGTCGGCAGTTCGCATGCTACTGTCGTGAGCATCTGGCTTATTTGAAGTAGTAGAAGGACAGGAAACAACGAGTAGATGGCTTGCTTGCTATGTGAGGTAGAACAGATGAAAATAGGTTGCGCATCTGACAGAGAGTACCCTACTAGTGGAGGAATAAGTCTTTCGCAGCACACGATTCAGCGCACACAGTTGAACATGTAAGTCTCCAACAATGACCCCTACATGTACCCATATTTTGATCCAACTAAATCGTCAGTTACGATTGTAGCGGGCACAGGTTCATCGAGATTTAACCGTGGATCAGTTGAAATAGTTTTTTTCTGGTCGGATAAGTCAGATTTCTTGTTACGTAAGTTTGAAGATCATTAATCGCAATACAGGTGAAACGCTATCCAAAACAAGACTGTAGCATGGATTCAGGCCGGTGGGGCAAGTATTAGGCTTTTTTTTCGAGCGATCAGTCTTCTGACTGTCCACCGTGAATTACACTCTACCACCAACCACTTCATCTCAGAGTAAAACTTGCGTCCCACGTCCTTAATTATTTGCCAGATATATTCCAATCTCTGTCTTGCCACGCAGTTTCTACCCTCTACGGCTTCTTCTGACACCATGAAAGTTACTCCCCGGTTCATCCTGTCTCTTCACGATTGCAGTATTTTCCCTATGTTCCTTTCTTTTCCGATTCTGCGGAGAATCACTGCATTACGTACCTTCTCAGCCCACCTACATTTATCTCCTTCTACAGCACCATATCTTAATCTCCGATTCTCCTATTTTGCGGTTTTGACACATTGACAGCCTTCGTTTTATGTCCATCTTGCTTCTACCACCATCTTTTACTTTGCTTCAATGGTAGCAGCATTCCTTAACTGCACGGTGCGTAGCAATCGCTAAACCTTTTCCTATCACTCCTTGCTGTTTTCGTCATTCTTCAGTTTATTCTAAATCCACATTCACTGCTCCTTAGACTGTTCATTCCACTCAACAAGTCTTGTAATTCTACAGTTTCATGGAGGACAGCAATGTCATTAGTGAATAATTATTGATATCCAGAAATCCTGATCTTAATGCCACTCTTGAATCTTTCTTCTATTTCCGTCGTTGTTTCTTCTACGTATGGATTGAACAGTATGGGTGAAACACTGAATCCCTCTCTTACACATATTTTTATCCGAATTTCTTGGTACTCAGGCTGTTTAGACTTTTATTATTCAAATGGTTCTGAGCACTATGGGACTCAACTGCTGAGGTCATTAGTCCCCTAGAACTTAGAACTAGTTAAACCTAACTAACCTAAGGACATCACAAACATCCATGCCCGCGGCAGGATTCGAACGTGCGACCGTAGCGGTCTTGCGGTTCCAGACTGCAGCGCCTTTAACCGCACGGCCACTTCGGCCGGCCTTTTATTCTCTGCGAGGCAGTCACCTTAGTTTTCGTGGAACCTGTAGTAGTGATCAAAGGCAAAATGACAGCTGTTGACCACGTGGTCATTACTGGGAACCACCTACGTACCTTCATGTCTGATGTCTTCCCTGACGGCTATGGCATCTTCCAGTAGGCTAACAGTCCGTGTAACAAAGTCATAATCGTGCTAAAACTGTTTCAGGAGTGTGAACGTACGTTGATATCTCAGCCAGCAAATGATCACGAACAGAACCCGATGGAAAACATCTGTTATGGTACCGGGTGCCAGATCTGCTCCCACTCACATTCAGTATGATCTGTTCGAGGATGTCTGCTGTCATATACTTCGGGAAATCTATCAAGGACTTGTAGAATTCGTGCGAAGCAGGATCGCTGCTATTTTAGGTTCCAAAAGAGACCCAACCAACGAGCTATTACTCAGGTGGTCACAATGTTTTGGTCATCAGTGCATAATTATAATACAGATTATGAAAAGACTAGTTGTTGGTAAGTTTTCGGTTTCTACCGACGCTCGCTAACATAAGGCTGATGCAATACGGAATCAGAAGTTAATGACAATTCCGTGATATTTGCAAAACTTTGGTGGTGAAGTCTAAGTTAGAGCGGGCAAAGCGCCTGTACCCATTACGACTTACCGAGCACTGTGTCAAAATAAGTAGCAGTATATGTGACATAAAAAGAACGTGAAGTGTGAAGTAACAAATTGTTGCTGTAGGGAGACTTCACTGGTCCGTATTATTTTGGCGAAAAGTGTTGTCAAATCAGAAAGGGATACGCCTTACCATACCATCAACATTTCTGTACCAATTTCAGTCAGATTTAGCCATTAGTCTTCAAAGAAATTACGTATCCTAAAAGCAGCATTATATGCAATGAAAATCGTAACTTGTATGTAGCAAAACTGCGATGCAATCAATAAAATCTCCAAATAAAAGTTGGTGAGGCTACGTTTGTCGATAGGGTAAAGACAATATCGGACTGTCTTAAGCATGACCAATGCAGAAACCGAATAAATGGACTCGCTCTTTTAATACTTTTACTGAAACAGTCATCCAGTCAAGCTCCTTTCAGAGTATGTTGGTACAATAGCTCCATACTTAACAGTCATATAGAACCGCTTGCTCGTCGAAAGACCTTATCTAAGGGTTGTGCAAGTTGTACAAATAACACCAGTATCCAGGAATGGTACTACGACTACCATTACAGACCCATATCGCTAGCGTCGATTTGCAGTAGGATTCCGGAAGATATACTGTGCTCGAACAATATGAATTAACACGAAAAAAAGATTTGTTGATAAAGAGCCAATACGGGTTTTAAAGTATACTTCTTAAGAAACACAACCATCACTTTATTCTCACGAAGTAACGAGTGCTATCGAAATGAGGTACTGAACTGATTCCATATTTTTAGTTTTTCAGAAGGCCTTTGACACCGTTCCTCGCAAGCGACTTCTTATCAAATTGCGTGCCTATCTTATTTGAGCCAGTGATTCGTGATTTTCTGTTACAAAGGTCATAGTTTCTAGTAATTGACGGAAAGTCATCGAGTAGAACAGTGATATCAGGCGTTCCTCATGGAAGTGTTATAGGTTCTCTGCTGTGTCTGCTTTAGGAGACAGTCTGAGCAGTCCATTTATATAGTTTTCAGATAATGTTGTAATTTACCGTCTTATAAAGTCGTCAGACGCTCAAACCAAGTCGCAGAATAGTGGTGAGAAATGTGGCAGTTGGTTCTAAATAATGAAAAGTATGAAGTCATCCACTTGAATACTAAACGCAATGCGCTGCACGATGAACCACACAAATCTAAAGGGTGCAAATTCAACTAAGTACTTAGCGACTACAATTGTGAATAACTGAAATTGGGAGTATCACATAGATAACGTTGTAGGGAAATAAAACCAAAGACTCCGACTTATTCGCAGGACACTTAGAAAATGCAACACGGTTATTAAAAAGACTGATTGTACTACGCTTGTCTGCCCTCTTTTAGAATACTGCTGTGTGATCTGTATCAGTTATGACTAACGGAGGACACTGAAAAAGTGCAAAGAAGGGCAGGTCGTTTCGTATTTCCATGAAACAGAGGATAGAATGCACCGGATATGATCCACGAATTGACATGGTAATCGTTAAAACAAAGGCATTTTACGTTACGGCAGCGCCTTCTCATGAAATTTCAGTCTCGTCAGAGTGTGAAAATATTCTGTTGTAGCCCACCTACATATGGAGAAGTGCTCATCATAACAAAATAAGAGAAGAGCGTTCGTTTTCCCGCGTGCTATTCGAGAGTGGAACAATTGCTTGCAGGTTGTTCGGTGCACCCTCTGACAGGTTCTTAAGTGTGAATAGAACCTTTATCATGTAGATATGGATATGAAGTGAATATTGAACAATGGATACTTCAGAGGAAGAGAAATTAAGTATATTTGAAATGTGAGACAACCGAGGACTACTAGAAATTAGACAATAAACGAGTATTGAGGTGAGTAGATGAAGAACGAAGTCTGCTATGTCATCGAGAACCTTACTTGCAGGTGGAAGAAAAAGATTAAGATTAAACCTGTGGGACAAGAATGGATGGAAAGAATAGATTACGATTTTACATCCAGCTGACAATGAGGACATTATAGACGGAGCAAAAGCTTGGATTATGTAAGGGGTCAACAGCCCCTCACGTAAAGTTAAATGCAGTTTTGCATCACACATATGGAGGTAGGCTAGACATCGATAGTCGAGCACTACGAGCGCCAGCTGTATACAGCAATTCTTAATAGGAAGATTTGTAAGCAGTGTGCACAGAAGTGGCTAAGAGAGCTTTAAGCGAGCAGGACGTGGTGCAATGGAGGTAGGCTGCCCGTAATTCATATTGTCGACTCAGCGTGTCCCCGATGATGCGAGTTGACCCGCAGAAATTTACCAATCGTGACAACAGAGTTTATTTTGAAGTGAAACTTCCTGTCAGATTAAAAATATGTGCCGGGTCGAGACTCGATCTCGGGAATTATGCTTTTTGCAGACAAGCGCTTCACCAACTGAGCTACCCAAGCTTCAATTCTGCCACCGTCTCCGACCTTCCAAACAATTCTTTATTTTGAAATATTTATTTAAGTGTCTGCATCGTTAGGTGATTGCGCATTTCGAGTCAACCGCGCCGGCCCCCTACAGTTGATTTGCAGTGAGGATTGTATTGTTTGTGCTACTTTTGCAATAGCTTGTGAACATATCAAAGAGCGATATATGATGGGTATAACCATCATTAAATTGTAAGGCGAATGGAGTTACAGCCTGACATTTGTGTAAAATCATGAATATAACGCTTAATTACAGTGGAACACCGTAGTGATTATTGATTGTGTTAATGCATTATTCAGCAACCGAAACACTGATACGTATCAACTCCCGCAGCAGTATTAGCCGATAAGCCCTCTATCCTTAGGACATGGTCAATATAACTCATTTATTAGGCTGTTATTTGTTGATTAATAATATCGAAACCAATACGGAATGTTTCAATCAGGAAGGCAAGTAATATTATCTTTCCAAACGAAACAGCCCGCCATTTGCTTTAATTCGTTCTGGGAGGAAAAGGAATACCTTCATTATAGATGGCTGGACGGGAACGTGAATTCCCGTCTTACTCCACACTTTTCAGTATCTAACCTCTGCGCCATCTCATTCAGTAAGTGAAAGACTGTACGACATGCAAAGCAACTAATGAAATGCTTTGTCGTTATGCGGACGTCCCACCAGACAGCGTCTCGAATTTACGACCAGTGACACAACTAATGAAACGAAGGTTACCACCGGAAAATGTACATAGTGAAGAGGAAATATTTTTCCCAGTAAATATAAATGTCGTGTGTCTAGGGTAGGGCCTCCCGTCGGGTAGAACGTTCGCCGGGTGCAAGTCTTTCGATTTGACGCCACTTCTGCGACTTGCGCGTCGTTGGGGATGAAATGATTATGATTAGAACAACACAACACCCAGTCTCTGAGCGGAGATAATCTTCGACCCAGCCGGGAATCGAACCCGGGCCCTTAGGATTGACATTCTGTCGCGCTGATCACTTTTTTTTTAATCTCATTTTGTTCGCTTTTGTTCGTTGCATCTGCTCGAGGCGGACGTCGTAAGACATCGGGGGTAGTTCGTCGGTGATCGATTAACTCAGTTTTTTTTGTTACAGAAGGCACGTAGCCCACTGACCGAACACGCTGAGCTACCGTGCCGGCATTCACTCAGCTACCGGAGAGGTTACACTCCATACAAAGGCTTCCTGGCACTTAAACCGAAACATGATGTTAACAAATCTCTGTTCTTCACAAGCGCTTTCCTTGCCATCGCATATGATTTCCGCCACTAGCTCAGTTTGATGGGCTCTCTGAATGTGCGTGATCTGTCGCGGAACCCTGAGGCAGCCATCTTTTGTCATGACTAAAATGTCGTGCTTGATATTGACAACTGAACTATTTCCAGTGTCGCTTCCATTGTGATACCTTAGACTTCGAGCATTAAGCCGCCCACGTCTCTCGTGATTCACGGTTGTGCACAGAAATATGTCCAGCCCCTTCGTTTTATGCGCTGTCCAGCAGCACATGCCACTTTTATGTCGCTTTTATTGACCTTTTTTAAAGAATTTGATTTAGTGAGCAGAAATAGGTTATCAAGTTGTTGCAGAAGATTTTGTGCCCTCTTAAGCTGTTACAAGTTAGTGTGTGTCGACGAGGAAACGCAAGCAACAATCTGCATCAATATTAAAACATAAGGAGCAGTCCCTATTAGCAGCGATGTGTGTTAACTCCTATTCTGTTTGGGGTCTTCGTTTCATTTCTGCTGAGATTTTACTTTGAATGCTGTGAAGGAGGGAATGTATTCACATAATAGGTCTGATGGAAATCTTTTCAACATTGCCCGAAGTTAAGACTGCTGTTATTCTTGAGTTATTAGATGCAGACAATGCAGATCTGTTAGCAAACACAGAAGATGAGCAGCAGTATATAATTAATAAATTATCACATGTAAAAAGTTTGCTCTTAACGTCAGTCTCGAAAAGACTAAGATCGTGGCGCAGAGCACCATTAGCCTTCCATCCATTAGCATTGACAGCACTACTCTCCAGGTCATTGAAGACTTTTCCTAGATGACGTTTCCTATTTGGGGTGTACGAGGGGTGTTTGTAAAGTCCGTGCAAAGTCCGAGAGATGCCACCACCGGCGCGTAGCAAGGTCATGTTTAGTGAGTAGCATCTTTGGAAAGGCCGGCCGAAGTGGCCGTGCGGTTAAAGGCGCTGCAGTCTGGAACCGCAAGACCGCTACGGTCGCAGGTTCGAATCCTGCCTCGGGCATGGATGTTTGTGATGTCCTTAGGTTAGTTAGGTTTAACTAGTTCTAAGTTCTAGGGGACTAATGACCTCAGCAGTTGAGTCCCATAGTGCTCAGAGCCATTTGAACCATCTTTGGAAAGAAGGCACACCAAGTTTCAGCCATATTGGTCTATTTCTTTGTGTTTGGTATTCGTGTGAATGAAGGAAGTCGAGTGATTATCAAAAAATGCACGAAAAAGGATTTAGTGTGGTGATTAAACATTACTTTATGAAAGGCAAAACGCCTCAGGAGACTAAAGAGAAGCTTCAGGAGACTAACTAGAAGCTTCATAAACATTACAGTGACTCTGCACCTTTGTTCAGAACACATTATAACTGGTTCAAAATTTTCGGAGTGGCTATATAGGGACAAGTGATGCTGAACGTTCTGGACGCCCTGTGGACGTTACTACTCCAGAAATCATTGACAAAATCCATGATATGGTGATGGATGACAGAAGAGTTAAGGTGCGTGAGATTGCTAGTGCTGTGGGCATCTCGAATGAACGGGTACATAATATTTTGCATAAATATTTAGACATGAGAAAGCTATTCGCAAGATGGGTTCCACGGTTGCCCACACTTGACCAAAAACAGAATCGTGTGAAGTAGTGCAAGGATGGTTTGCAGCTGTTCAGGAAGAGTCGTCGCTTCGTAACTGTGGATGAAACATGGATACATTACTATACTACTGCACCAAAAAATGGCGAAGGCCATTCCTTTGGCCGGAAAGGTTATGGCGACTGTCTCTTGGGATTCGCAAGCAATAATCCTCATCGACTATCTGGGAAAAGGTAAAACTATTACAGGTGAATATTATTCACAGCTATTGGACAGTTTGAAAACTGAGCTGCAAGAAAAACGCGATAGTAGAAACAGATAAAATGAAATATAAATAACGTATTCAGGCGACAATTCGTAAGTTTAAATAAAGAAAATCAACAAT
Source organism: Schistocerca serialis cubense (assembly GCF_023864345.2). Classification (NCBI taxonomy): domain Eukaryota; kingdom Metazoa; phylum Arthropoda; class Insecta; order Orthoptera; family Acrididae; genus Schistocerca; species Schistocerca serialis. Next base: position 1,263,047,354 of record NC_064638.1, on the reverse strand, counting down.
GTAACACTGGAACTTGCTTAATTTTTCAGCTATTCCAGGAGCTCCTCAACAGAATAGAAGGAGTGAGCCATGAGGAAACTCTTCAGTTTGGACTTAAAAGTGTTTGGGCAATTGCCAAGATTTTTGAGTTCTTGTGGTAGCTTATTGAAAATGGATGCAGCAGAATAGTGCTAACCTTTCTGCACAAGAGTCAAGGAAGTGCATTCCACATGCAGATTTGATTTCTGCCTAGTATTAACTGAGTGAAAGCTGTTAATTCTTAAGAACAAGCTAATATTGCTAACAACAAACGACATTAAAGAAAATACATACTGTGATGGCAATGCAAGAATTGCCAGACTATTGAATAGGCAGCCGGCCGGTGTGGCCGTGCGGTTCTAGGCGCTTAAGTCTGGAACCCCGTGCCCGCTACGGTCGCAGGTTCGAATCCTGCCTCGGGCATGGATGTGTGTGATGTCCTTAGGTTAGTTAGGTTTAAGAAGTTCTAAGTTCTAGGGGACTGATGACCACAGATGTTAAGTCCCATAGTGCTCAGAGCCAACCATTGAATAGGGGTCGACAAGAGGTTCTTGAACTTACACCACATATTCCTCGAACAGCCCGTTTTTGAGCCAAAAATACCCTGTTTGAATCAGAAAAATTACCCAAAAAAATAATACCATATGACATAAGCGTATGAAAAAATGCGAAGAAGACTGCTTTTCGTGTTGAACTGTCACTTATTTCATATACTGTTCTAATGGTAAATAAAGCAGCATTTAGTTTCTGAACTTGATCTTGAATGTGGGCTTTCCACAACAGCTTACTATCTATCCGAACGCTTACGAACTTGAACTGTTCCGTCTCGCTTATAATATCCCCATTCTGTCTGATCAAAATATCAGTTCTTGTTGAATTGTGAGTTAGAAACTGTAAAAACTGAGTCTTACAGTTATTTAGCATCAAAGCCTCGAAGTTATTTCATGAAATACATTATTTGATAATGTTTCAATATTACATACAAGATCCTTCACTACCAAGCTGGTGTCATCAGCAAACAGAAATATTTTTGAATCACCTGTAATACTAGAAGACATATCATTTATATAAATAAGAAACAGCAGTGGCCCCAGCACCGACCCTTGAGGAACACCCCACTTAACAGTGCCCCATTGGGACTGAACATCACTACCACTCTCAATATTGCGGAGAATTACCTTCTGCTTTCTGTTATTAAAGTAAGAGGCGAACCAATTGTAAGCTATTCCCCTTACTCCATAATGGTCCTATTTCTGCAATAATATTTTGTGTCAGCACAGTCAAAAGCCTTCATTAAATCAAAGAAAACACATAGCGTTCGCAACCTTTTATTTAATCCGCCCAAAACCTCACAGAGAAAAGAGAATATACCATTTTCAGTTGTTAAACCATTCCTAAAACTAAACTGTACATTTCACAGCAAATTATGTGAATTTAAATGCTCCAGTAACCTTGTATATACAACCTCCTCGATAGCTTTAGCAAACACCGATGGCATAGAAATAGGTCTGTAATTGTCGACATTATCCCTGTCTCCCTTTTTATAAAGTGGCTTCACTACCGAGTACTTTAATTGGTCAGGAAACCAACCACTCCTAAAGGAAAAGTTACAGATATAGGTAAGTACCGGGCTAACATACATAGAACAATACTTCAGAATTCTGCTATATACCCCGTCATATCCATGAGAGTTCTTGGTCTTTAGTGATTTAATTATTAACTCAATCTCCCTCTTGTCAGTTTCATGGAGGAGCATTCCAGGCAACAGTCTCGGAACACTTTTTTCTAAGAGCGCTATATGATTCCCTGTTGGGACTAGGTTTGTATTTAGTTCACCTGCTATATTCAGAAAGTGATTATTAAATACTGTACATATATGCGACTTATCAGTAACACGGACATTCTCATTACACACTGATTCTGTATCCTCTACCCATCTCTGCAGACCAGCCACTTCCTGTACGACTGAACATATGGTTTTAATTTTATCGTGAGACTTAGCTATTGTATCTGCATACCACATACTTTTTGCCTTCCTAATAACTTTTTAAGCACCTTACTATACCGTTTGTATTGGGCTGCTGCATTTAGATTTTGACTGTTTGTAACGTTTTGATATAATTGCCACTTTGTTCTACAGGATATTCTTATCCCTCTAGTCAGCCACCCAGGCTGCCTGTTTGTGCTAGTACCCTGTTGTGAACGTTCTAACAGAAAGAAACTTTCAAAGAGCACGAGAAAAGTCTTGAGGAAAGCATTACATTTATTGTCTACTGTATCAGCACTATAAACATCTTGCCACCCTTGTTCCTTGATAAGGATTACAAAGGTCTCTACAGCAACTGGATCAGCTTACCTAAAAAGTTGATAACTATATTTAACATGTGTTGCAGAACAAAAATCTTTTAGAGTTAAAACTTGTGAATCGTGACCTGAGAGGCCATTCACCTTTTTGCTAACAGAATGCCGTTCTAGTAATGAGGAATGAAGAAAAATGTTGTCAATGGTTGTTCTACTGTTCCCTTGCACTCTCGTTGGAAAGAATACGGTTTGCATAAGATTATATGAATTAAGGAGGTCTACCAGCATCCTTTTCCTTGCACAATCACTCATACAATTAATATTGAAGTCACCACATGCAACTAACTTTTTGTATTTCCTATAAAGTGAACCAAGAACCTCCTCTAGCTTTGGCAAAAATGTTGTGAAATCGGAGTCTGGGGATCTATAATGAACAACAGTTAGGAGTTAAACTCCACTAAATTTAACGACACCTGTACAACATTCAAACACCTTTTCAGTGCAGTACTTTGGAACATCAATTGACTCAAATGTGATACCGTTTTTCACATACCTGGCTACTCCCCCACACCGCAAAGAGCTCCTAGAAAAGCTGCCAGCCAACTTGTGTCCTGGTAAAGGAAGCCTCTGAATTATCTCCTTATTTAAGAAGTGTTCAGATATACTAATAGTTTCAGAGTCAACATCTATAAGCAGTTCACTAACTTTATCTCTAATACCTTGTATATTTTGATGAAATATACTAATTCCCTCATTACTCGGATACCTAATCTTTGGCTAAAGTGGTTTCTTTGTTAGAGAGACTTCCCTTAAGCAGGAATACCTATCAGCTGACTTCAGTCTAAAAAAGGTGCAGCTCTAACACCCACCAGTACAGGCATTTTCCCATGAGTGATCCCACCACCCGCACCTATGTTGTCACCTATAAGCTTTGCAAACCTCCCCTTTCCATACCTGTTGAGGTGCAGGCCACATCTAGTGAAACCTGTCCTGCTGATAGACTCCACCGACACCACTGAAATGTGACTCATGCCTTCTGTCATCAGCGCACCCGTAAGTCTCATGTTATTACGCTTGATGGCTGTATTAAAATGAGGCCGATCGTAACGCTGAAACAGTTCCACGAAATGCACATTCGTGTTGCCAGTCTGAGTGGCTATCTTTTGCAGGTCACCATCTATGTCATACTCCCCATCCCTATCAATACTATTACCAGCCCCTCCCACAATCACTACCGGATCCTCTTTAGTAAAATCCCTACATAACTCCCATATGTTAACAGTCACCTGAGCCAATCCTGCATTAGGCTTCACAATGCTGGTGACCTGGTACTCACTCCCCAACACTTCCTGCAACTGCTGGCCTACACCCAACAGCAGAACTTTCTTCTTTCTCCTAGACTTTCCAACTGTCCTAGCCACCGTGACTGCTGAGGTCTGCTGCATACTTTCTACATCTACTTCTACTAGAGATTCCTCTCCACTAGACTCTGACAATTGATGATATCTATTGCAAACATCAATAGTAAAACTATCTGAAAATCTACTTCTCCTAGCAGATCTCTTGCCAACAGCCAGCTTCCATTCCCAAACCCCCTTCTCCCTCCTCATCCTATCTAGCTCCTCCTGCGCGTTTTTCAACTGCACCTGAAGGGCACATATCTTACGCTCCTGCTCCTCTATCAACTTACTCTTGCTACATAACCTGCAGTTCCAGGAGAGGATCTCACCAGAATCTGGCTTCCCCACTGCATTCCCCCCAGTGAAAATACTTCGAACGTGTCTCACACCGCAATCCACTACTCACGAACCTACGGAAAAGCTCACACTTCTCACTCATGGTGAAATTTTACAGTTATTGAAACAAGAAAACTACTTTATCTAAGTTTCGCTACTACAATAAGAAGATGTTAAAAATTGACTACAATAGTCACAATCTTACTCTAGAAGGGAAGTAACTACTATTATTAACAGTATTATTCAATAGAAAATGAAAATATAACAAAAGACTAACACAGAAAGAAAATCAAACGTCTAATGACACATTAACGAAACTGAAAACAGTTCCCAAAAATTTTTTCTGAAATTATTTCACCAGAAAACACCAAAAACACTGGTTGAAGACTACTAAAGTTCCTAAATAAACCACTATACACAAACAATTAATTAGTACTTGGCTTTCGATGCAACTGGTCAGCGCGGAATTCAAACACAGGTAAGAGGTTAAGTTGCTCGATACGAAACACTCACAAATATCAGATCACAACACAAGAAAGGCGCAGGTGAATGGAGAAACCACTAATAAGTCACTTATATAGTAAATATTATCACAAAAACCGTTAAAATATATATCTGAAACCTAAAAATATATAAAAACTTAGAGAGCGGTCTCACACGCAGTCACGCTCTTGTGACGTCACACCACACTTGAAAGTCGCTTTCCCGGTGTCGACGGATAAATACAACATTGCAGTGCATGTGTTATTCCGAGCTATGATGCAAAGTTTCTTTTGACATCATTTATGTCCGAAGGAACTTTGCTTCGTAATTCAGAATAGCACAGTCACTGCAATGTCGCATAGTAGCTTTCATACAGTCCTGAGCCACCACCGTCTAAGGTGGCTGGGACATGTCAGGCGCATGGATTCTGTGCGAAAACCGAAAAAACCTGAAGTGTGAATAACTTAAGGAGCGTTTGAGGCCAGTGGGAAGACCGCAGCTTCCCTTCAAGGACGTCTGTAAGAGACATCTGAGCAAGGCCACTATTAATCCAAGTATCTCCGAAGGTACTGCTGATCATCGTGTCAAGTGACAACCAATAATGCGAAATGGAGTCAAACTTGTAAGGGACGAACGCATACAAGAACAAATCAGGAAGAGGACAAGACGTCAACGGAGAGTGGCTTCTGTTCGAAGTCCCTCAGGTTCCGCATGCCCAAACTACGATTACAATAGGGACTTCCACTCCGAGTGAATTTTTCAGCCAAAGCGTACATTGCAGACTCTGAGCCAAGTATGCTACACCACTGTCCTTTGAGCGCAGAAGAACGCTATATATGATGGTGCGTTGTTATCATACATTTTCACCAATTCAGTGTGGTATGTTGGAATTTTTTTTTCCACCGTCAAATGCTGAAACTGTATTTGCGCAAGATACTCCAATTTTCCAATGAGCTACCACCTTCTGCTTTGGCTCGTTTAGGTGCGTGATACAGTGGCAAGGGGATTTCAGTATGTGCTACTATTGGAGACATGTACCTGCAAGCAAACAGAAATGTAGATACGTTAGTATATATTATCAAGGACTTGAGTCAGCATTTTAATACCTCTCGTACTTATTATTGGTATTCAAATGTGGATTTGATCAACCACTCTTCAGAATACCCGAAACAGTAAACAAATTTTTCAATAATCACGTTTTATCTTGTAAGGTGGCTATAATATCTCACCTTACAAGCACCTATCCACATACTTTGTTGCGATCTACAAACACAATTAGGTATCATGTAATAGGTTATACATCGTATATACGAATATACAGGGTGAGTCACCTAACATTACCGCTGGATATATTTCGTAAACCACATCAAATACTGACGAATCGATTCCACAGACCGAACGTGAGGAGAGGGGCTAGTGTAACTGGTTAATACAAACCATAAAAAATGCACGGAAGTATGTTTTTTAACACAAACCTACGTTTTTTTTAAATGGAACCCCGTTAGTTTTGTTAGCACATCTGAACATATAAACAAATACGTAATCAGTGCCGTTTGTTGCTTTGTAAACTGTTAATTACATGCGGAGATATTGTAACCTAAAGTTGACGCTTGAGTACCACTCCTCCGCTGTTCGAGAGTGTGTATCGGAGAGCACCGAATTACGTAGGGATCCAAAGGGAACGGTGATGGACCTTAGGTACAGAAGAGTCTGGAACAGCACATTACGTCCACATGCTAACACCTTTTTATTGGTTTTTTTCACTGACGCACATGTACATTACCATGAGGGGTGAGGTACACGTTCGACGAGCGTTTCATAGGACGTGGAGGACGCATAAATTGGCCAGCCCGTTCGCCTGATCTTACACCTCTGGACTTCTTTCTGTGGGGTACGTTAAAGGAGAATGTGTACCGTGATGTGCCTACAACCCCAGAGGATATGAAACAACGTATTGTGGCAGCCTGCGGTGGCATTACACCAGATGTACTGCGGCGTGTACGACATTCATTACGCCAGAGATTGCAACTGTGTGCAGCAAATGATGGCCACCACATTGAACATCTATTGGCCTGACATGTCGGGACACACTCTATCCCACTCCGTAATTGAAAACGGAAACCACGTGTGTACGTGTACCTCACCCTTCATGGTAATGTACATGTGCGTCAGTGAAAAAGACCAATAAAAAGGTGTTAGCATGTGGACGTAATGTGCTGTTCCAGTCTCTTCTGTACCTAAGGTCCATCACCGTTCTCTTTGGATCCCTACGTAATTCGGTGCTCTCCGATACACACTCGCGAACAGCGGAGGAGTGGTACTCAAGCGTCAACTTTAGGTTACAATATCTCCGGATGTAATTAACAGTTTATAATGCAACAAACGGTACTGATTACGTATTTGTTTATATGTTCAGATGTGCTAACAAAACTAACGGGGTTCCATTTAAAACAACGTCGGTTTGTGTTAAAAAACTTACTTCCATGCATTTTTTTATGGTTCGAATTAACCAATTACACTAGCCCCTCTCCTCACGTTCGGTCTGTGGAATCGATTCGTCATTATTTGATGTGGTTTACGAAATATATCCAGCGGTAACGTTAGGTGACTCACCCTGTATAATGGAGACTGACATTGTCACAAACGCTTTGTAAATAATTATTAACGCCTATTGCATGAAAGGTGACGGAGTGTCTTTATTATCATACTATGAGACGTTGGAGCAACAGTGGAAATGAAACGGCAGGCGGAACTTAAGCCCTGGGTGGAAGGCCCACACAGGTGTGTTGGTCCTGCTTAAACACAGGAAGTACCAAGGCGGACGTTGGGACACCTGAGTGCTGGGGCACAATATACAGTCGCGACCGGCCTGTATTGTAGCCAGATGGGAAGGATTATTCTTCGGAAACTACAAAACTCTTTGAGCAGCTAAGAGGAACGAGGAAGCGTCACCTCGGAAGCCACGCAGGCTGCGTATTTCCAAGGATTTTTACTCAGAAGCGTACCATTGTACGAGTATAGGTTTTTGCTCGCAAACGTTCCGCGCTGGACGACAAAAGACTGAAATATGGTTGGTCGGCGTTCGGAAGAATCTGTAGAGACGGAGAATATTCCGTGGTTTCGGGAATATGATTCGTTTTCGGGATTACGATGGTGGGGAACTGAGCCTCGCTGGGAAGCCATCGATGGAGAGATGAAGTCTTCCGTTGTGAGCGCCCGTGTGTGACGGTCGCTCGATATCAGCTTTGTTGGTGCAGGCGCACTTGCTGCCTTTGCTCGCAGGAGAGTTTATAGTTAGAACAGTCAGGCACTGTACTGTTGCGGACCTATACGACTCTGGACTTCACCTCCGAGTTTGAAGTCGTCGTTGAGTACGCAGCGTTCAGTAATTGAGAGCACCTCTTCCTCCTATACTTACGGTGAGACGTTATCTGAACTCCGTCCTTGTGGCTGGGAGTTCGCGTTCCTCGTCTGCAGAACACAGAGATGAAAAAACAGTATTAGAGCATATTAGTCAGAGGACCGCCTTCTGCAGTCCTAGTGTTGGAAAGAGTTTATTTGTGGCTGGAGTTCTTCCATCGTCGCAGACTAGTTCGAGAACCATCACTTTGACACACCGGACGCTGTACACATGGTGATATCGCAGACTGATTCAGCTTATTAGGGCTATAAAAGCTTAACAGCTGTGATCACGTTAGTGTATTTCCACTGAGGTTCCACACCACCGTTGATCATCTTTGAAAGTAGTGTCTTCTAGTGTTTGGTACGTAGATGATGTCAGTCATTTCGTGCTACTCATATTAAATCGCGCAGTCATAATAAGTGGCAGAGTTAGGCAATTTATTAGTAATTTTACTTAGGAAATGTAAACATCGTAATATAATTTTTTTTAATCTACAATAAATATATAAGTAGGAACAGTGTTCATCGTTTAGTGGGATTAGTTGCCTTCATCATTCATTTATGTTTAGATTGTAATTTATAGAACTAAGAGATCCTAAGATCTGCTTCAGGGGGTAGTCAGACAGGGCCAAATCTTCATTTTAGCGTTTATTATTTTCCGTTGCGCACATTCATTTTACACCTGCCTGGAGTAGCATCATGGAATCTACTAGTGGCCATCAATATTAGAGCAAGATTTGTAGACATTTAAGTTACACACGCTTCTGTTTCTAATAAATTTATGCTGCCATTCTATCAGTGTTCCAGGAGTTTTCATGTTTCAGTCGTTGTACCATTTCGCAGTGGTTCATTACAATAGCTTCGAAAGAGGTTTCCCAGTACGAGCGCTCGGCTCATGGCAAACCGTTCCGTCTCATTACGCGAAGACCAGTGCAACGTTTCTGGTGTCTGTAGGGCCATTTCGATGTAAAACGCTCGGCGGGTGCTTTGGGTTTATCTCGCTGAATCTGCACCACTAAACGGCTCTGGGATTAGCAGAGGGGCCGAATTAACCAGCAGCAGAAATCTCGGCCAGAAGAGACGAGGGCCGGGCTTAAAGAGCTGAGCTAACTCTGTTTCAGTGAAGCGGACCTTGTAGCACATTTACGCGTTAAGTAGGCCTCCTTTTAGGGACGGAACGTATCTATGTAGATGGTTCTCGTAAATGAGGTTGCACATGATACAGAGTACGCATTTGGTGCTGTCAGAAGCTTATAAGGTATAATTAGCAGGCACTGATGCTCTTGAAAAGAACTACTCCACGAAATTGTTCACAGCGAGGAATAACATTTGTTACGTAGCTACTGATTACGCAGAATATACTGTATTTTAGATTTAGCGATATAGGATAATTTTACTAAGGAAATGTTATTAGCTGATTAAAGTTCTTGGAGCTTAGATATTCTGTCGTATCCGCTGTGTGCCAACAGTATGTGACGAGATATGGAGAGATTAAAAATTTTAGGGTTCTAGATTTCTAATTTCGCTACTATTAAGTCAAATGGCTTATTTAGAGATCATTAATGCAAAAATAGTATCCGAGTATACTTCTATAATTCAAATTGCTACATACGCGGAAGCAAAGAAATACTACGACGACTTTCAGTGGCGTATCTTGGATGACCATTTTCCAATAAATGGCTTTGAGTGACTGTCCGTTTACAGGCAGCTATACATAAAATTCAATTTTCCTCAACCGTTGACAGAATGCTTTCTTTTTAAGTAATTCTGGTTACAGAAGGTCCTTCTGGATCATCTTCGCTATCGAGGTATTCACTGGCAGTGAGTCAGACTTCGTTCACAAAACGTGCTCCGTCACATCATACTGGAGCCACATAAAATGCAGCTTATACTTTTATTAAAAATTAAGGATAATCAAGGAAGATGGGAAATATGCAAACAGAATTTTCGCGCTATCGAAAGAAAGCTAATATGATACAGTTCTATAGTCACCGTCTTACATCGCAATGATGATTATCTACTCCGGCAATGTACTGTTTACTGGCCCCCAGTTTGTTCAATAATAACTTTCCTAAATAAAGTATCATGTAAAGAGACTGCCTTAAATGCTCAGAGAAGCTCAGAATGTGTTGTTAAAAACCTTAATGTTTGTGAAAATGGTTTTCCCAATTAACATCTACATCATTAGTACACAATTTCCAACACCCAACTTGAAGCTACATTTCCACCTTTACAGCCTCGAACAGCACGAGGGAAAAACTAACAGTTAAACCTTTCCGTGCGATCTCTGACTTCTCTTATTATGATGAACATTTCTCCCTAAGTAAGTGAGCGCCAAAAAAAAACGCTGAGGAAAAAATTGGTGACTGAAATTTGTAGATGAACCTGTCGCAGTGGAAATCGCCTTTGTTTAATGATTCCCACTCAAATTCACGCGTATGATATCCGTGTCACTCTCTCCCATACGTAGCGATAATACGGAACGAGCTACCCTCCTCTGAATGTTTCTGGTGTCCTCCGTCAATCATATCTGAAGCGGATCCCACACCGCACAGCAACACCACAGAAGATGGCGGAGAAGCGTATTGTAAATCGTCTCTTTAGTAGATCTGTTGTATTTTCTAAGTGTTCCGCCAATACATCGCAATGAAGTTGAATTTACAGCTTTTACATGTAAGTGATTTATCGAGTAACTTAAATTTAGCGGATTCGTTTCTTACTCATGTGGTGGATTTCACACTTTTCATTATTTAGACCCTGCAGTCAATTGTCAGTTTTTGCGCCATACAAACATCTTGTCCAAACAATTCTGCAATTGATTTTGATCATCTTATTACTCAACTAAAAGGTAAACAACAGCATTCTCTGCATAGAGTCTAAAAGGCCTGCTCGAACAGTCAACTAAATCGCCTATGTAGAGGAGGAACAGCAGAGTTCCTATATCACTTCCTTGGGGAACGCCAGACATCACTTCTGTTTTACTTGATGATTTTCCGTCAGTTACTACGAACTGAGATCTGACATCACGTTTACAATCGCACAACTGAGACGGTAGTCCACAAGCATACAATTTGATTACAAATCGCTTATGAGCAACTGTATCAGAGGCCTTCTGGAAAATATGGAATTAATTTGTCATCCCCTTCGAGGGTACTCGTTCCTTCGTAAGAATAAAGAGCTAACTTCGATACAAAAGAGCGATATTTTCCCTACCCGTGTTCACTGTTTGTCAATAAATCGTTTTCTTCGAGGTAAATCATAGTGTTGGAACGCAATATATGTTGAAAAAAAGCACAATATATGTTCCACAAACCTACCGCCAACGGCCAATCAGCGTTAGTGATGTTTGTTGTTGTTGTGGTCTTCAGTCCTGAGACTGGTTTGATGCATCTCTCCATGCCACTCTATCCTGTGCAAGCTTCTTCATCTCCCAGTACCTACTGCAACCTACATCCTTCTGCATTTGCTTAGTGTATTCATCTCTTGGTATCCCACTACGATTTTTACCCTCCACGCTGCCCTCCAATGCTAAATTTGTGACGTCCTACCAACCGGTTCCTTCTTCTTGTCAAGTTGAGCCACAAGTTCCTCTTCTCCCCAATTCTATTCAATACCTCCTCATTAGTTATGTGGTCTACCCATCTAATCTTCAGCATTCTTCTGTAGCACCACATTTCGAAAGCTTCTATTCTCTTCTTGTCCAAACTATTTATCGTCCATGTTTCACTTCCATACATGGCTACACTCTGTACAAACACATTCAGAAACGACTTCCTGACACTTAAATCTATACTCGATGTTAACAAAATCCTCTTCTTCAGAAACGCTTTCCTTACCATTGCCAGTCTACATTTTATATCCTCTCTTCTTCGACCATCATCAGTCATTTTACTCCCCAAATAGCAAAACTCCTTTACTACTTTAAGTGTCTCATTTCCTAATCCAATTCCCTCAGCATCACCCCACTTAATTTGACTACATTCCGTTATCATCGTTTTTCTTTTGTTGATGTTAATCTCATATTCTCCTTTCAAGACACTGTCCATTCCGTTCAACTGCTCTTCCAAGTCCTTTGCTGTCACTGACAGAATTGCATTGTCATCGGCGAACCTAAAAGTTTTTATTTCTTTTCCATGGATTTTAATACCTACTCCGAATTTTTCTTTTGTTTCCTTTACTGCTTGCTCTATAAACAGATTGAATAACATCAGGGAGAGGCTACAATCCTGTCTCACTCCCTTCCCAACCGTTGCTTCCCTTTGATGCCCCTCGACTCTCTTACAACTGCCATCTCATTTCTGTACAAATTGTAAATAGCATTTCGCTCCCTGCATTTTACCCGTGTCACCCTTCGTATTTGAAAGAGAGTATTGCAGTCAACATTGTCAAAAGCTTTCTCTAAGTCTACAAATGCTAGAAGCGTAGGTTTGCCTTTCCTTAATCTATTTTCTAAGAGAAGTCGTAGGGCCAGTATTGCCTCACGCATTCCAACATTTCTACGGAATCCAAACTGATTTTCTCCAAGGTCGGCTTCTACCAGTTTTTCCATTCGTCTGTAAAGAATTCGTGTGTGTATTTTGCAGCTGTGACTTATTAAACTGATAGTTCGGTAATTTTCACATATGTCAACGCCTGCTTTCTATGGGATTGGGATTATTATATTCTTCTTGAAGTCTGAGGGTATTTCGTCTGTCTCATACATCTTGCTCGCCAGATGGTATAGTTTCTTCAAGACTGGCTCTCCCAAGGCCGTCAGTAGTTCCAATGGAACGATATGGGTCTGTAATTTAGAGGAATACAATTGCTAGGTACTGAGCTAATATGTCAGTGTGCTCGGGGATATGTACACTCGACAGCAAAAAAAGTGGGTCACGCCTTAATTCCAATGTGTAGGCTGCACCTGAATGTATGCAACCAACATAGCATATCTGTGTTTCACATCGTCGCAACCCTTCACAGTACAGTCGTTGTAAGATACACAATGGGTACCGCTAGAGACTACTAGAGAACACCGGTCTTTATGAGAGTCCGTCCAGATGTAAAGTTACACCACGATAGTACAGTCCTTATCGTTTGGAAACTAAACTTAATTACAATAAGTGACATTTCAAACGTTATGGGACAACTAATTTTGTCATATATATCATTCAGTAATCCTTAGGCAAAATTAAATATTTGAGACAGTATATGGATTTATAAAGTTGTATAGCGATTGGAAACAAGTTCTTTGTTGTCTAAAACGTTTACCCAACCACGCTGAACGTCGTTCAACCTTCAACGGGGAGTGGTTGCGCATCAACTTTATGTAATACTAAGCAGTTAAAAGAAAACGTGATTAACGGTGGCAAGCACTCTACGGAAATCCCAACATTAACAGCGAATCAACAGAAATATCATTGTTCACATTACTCATCAACAGTTATTTGTACACAAAGTTGTACTTTAAATGCCATGACCAGCGTCTTCGTTCTGGATCCGGATGCAAACCAAGAACGTAAAGCCATTGTTAACCAAGCAAAACGTTGTGCCTTATCGAGACTCGATTACTAGTCAGAAAGAGACGTCAAATATTGACGTTTGCACCATTATCAGTTATCAATTCTCAACCTGAAAGTAAATAACGATAATGTTTGTACGAAATCAGGAACGCTAACATGGCAATTACCTTCTTGGTAATTAACCTCAAAAGTCGTTGTATATTGTTGCATTGTCAAGGAACAAAGGATTCACATGTTTAAAATTGAAATGCCATCATGTAATGCTGGTGACAAGGATGCGAACCCAGCACCTAATCGGATTGTTGAATAAGTGCGTAAAATCAGAATGTAGATATCACAGATTGTCACCAGTAGTGGGGTTGGAACCTTAAATGACGACTGAAGTTGTATTGCCTGACCGGGATTCGAGCCCGGCGCCTACCGCCGTCGTTGTCTAACCAGGAACAGACGAGAAATGTCCAATGTTGGTCCACCATTAGTGAGATGTGCGCAAGTTTAACTAGAAATAAGGCGACGAAAACGTCTGTGCTGACTGAGAGTCGAACGCCGCACACATGGTTATGAAGACACGTTAATAATCAAGTTCTTATTCAGTAGTAGCTAGGACTAGCATGTTTAGTTGCAAACCTTAAGGTCTTTCTCATCCCTATTAACGTGTTGTCTAATATCTTCGATATCATGGTGTTAATTTACAAATATATTGACTGACGTAAAGAGCAGTGTTCTCTAGTAGTCGTGTATCATTGAGATCTAAATGAAGTGCCTCAGCGGTAAGTAATTTCCGTCGTGCAGCACGTATTGTTTCAGAGACACTGAGTACATGTTATAAGTGCACAAAACTTGTATTATACACTACGTATATACTATTATTTGGAGAAGCTGCCGCCAAATCTGTTTACTTTTACATTCCGCTTCAAGGGGTGATCGTGGCCTTGCGGCCCGGGTCTGCACTGGCCGCGGCTCGCGAGCTACGGGCCAGCCAGGCTGGCCGAGGCGAGACGGAAGTGAGCGAGCTGGCGGTGGCGTTGGTGGGCCAACAGCCCGGGACGAGCCACCACGGCTGCGCCGCATGCCTCAGCCTCTGCCGCTCCGTTTGATGTTTCTGTTACCTGCTGGGGTTGGATTTCTGCGAGAGGGGTGAGAATTCTTCAAAGGATAGAAGGAACTCTGGAGAGCGTGCAGTATGCCCACATATTGGAAAATGCGATGCTTCCATCAGTGCAAATGCTGTACGCAGAAGGGGACGTCATATTGGAAGTGGACCATTCTCCCGTTCACAAGTCTGCATTTGTTCAGCAGCGGCTCTCCAAGATTGGCGTCAATGTCATGGACTGGCCGCCACGGACGGCTGATATGAGCCCCATGGAAAACATGTGGGCTGACAACTGGCCATGAAACCAACCAACTACTGTGGACGCTCTTTGGGACTGCGTCCTGGAAGCCTGGGAGGTAGTTGCTTCTTCAGGCTGTTACGTCCGACGGCTTATACATTCTATGCCAAGACGCATGATAGAGGTAAAAAATAATGAAGGATTCTGGATAAAATATTAAAGTCCTTAAAATGTTTTGTTTTCGTTTTCGTCATTTTTCCTCAATGGGAGCTAGTGGAAGATCGGGTGGCAACAGAAAAGATACACTATGGGTTAGTTTTCTTTTGAGTTGCCTTTTTAATTCAATTGGGTTTCTTTTGAACATACTGTTCGTTAAATATTCTTTCTTGATTTCATTTATACCCTGTTTAGATACTTACAAACTAATCAGCGTAGATGTACTCTGTCACAGTAGCACAGTAAGTTTTGTTATTTCAAATACATCTCTCTCTTCCCCTCCATCCATGAACACAACCTCCGTCCTCCACACAATACGCAAACGATTTCATATTGTGTTTTCTCGTTGTTAATATCTCCTCTATTCTCTCTCACACACTCTCTCTCTCTCTCTCTCTCTCTGACACTAACGCCACAAGTGCCCTTCTATTCGATTCTACCAAAACTTTGTAAGCAAATCTAGTGGCTTCCACTGATGCTACATTTTCTCTTTTAATTGCTGCTGTCTTTACTCTCTATCATTCCTCTCAACACCTATAAAACCGTATTCTTTGATCTCTCCTTCCCTATAACCCATTCTTCGTTCTGAAAACAGTCCTTCCTTAACTACCGGTCCAAAGATAAAACGAACTGTGGCACACATCTAAGTGAGCAATACTTTGCAAGCATTTCACGCTTATATTTTGCACTTGTGCACTTCTATCCATTCCCAGATCCCGCCCTCCTTCCTGTTACCCGTCCCTTGACATCTGCATCTACATCTAAATGAATACTCTGCAATTCATAATTATGTGCATGGCAGGGGGTTCTGTGGTCTGGTAGAGTAATCTTGTATTGATGTGTAAAGCGCGGTGGTCTAGCGGTTCTAGGCGCTCAGTCCGGAGCCGCGCGACTGCTACGGTCGCAGGTTCGAATCCTGCCTCGGGCATGGATGTGTATGATGTCCTTAGGTTAGTTAGGTTTAAGTAGTTCTAAGTTCTAGGGGATTGATGACCATAGATGTTAAATCCCATAGTGCTCAGAGCTATTTGAACTTTTTTTTTTTTTTTTTTTTTTTTTTTGTAGAACATGTAGGTTCACATCTCACGTCAGGCGTAGATTTTTAACACACACAAGTAGCTCTCCTTCACCCCTAGTAACGCCAAGTGCAGAGCGCCAGTAAGCTCCGTAGTTCAATATCCGCAGTAAAGATAACATGCCTTCGCTGCCGACTGGGCATTCGTTTGAGCTGTGACAGATGGAGAAACCCCGTAAGGCAGAGACTCTGTCAGCAGGAAGCAGTCGTTAACTAGAAAACGTATTTCATTTAATGAACCAATGGCCATGTAAGTTCACAAGGCTCTTGCTTGATTTGAAACTGAGACGTTGAAAATTGTGGTGCTGGACTGGGATTCGAATTCGATTTCACTGTGTTCCCCAAGATTGCAAACTTTTCTAGGCCTCCTCGAAAGGCACCTATCTGGTTTCGAATCCCGATCAGCACAAAATATTCATTATTTCATTTCAAGCCCTAGCATGTGCACTCCGAACTACTAGTGAAAAATAGTTGCACTTTCAACGTCTCTTCGTACGTCGCCAGTTGTAACGCGTTCGTTTCAACTCACAGTCACATGATGAGCTTTTTATCACATCATTACAAGATCAAAGTTTCCTTACATCTTTTCAAGTTCAAACATTCCTATCCATGCTACTGGCGAAAACGGATTTGGGTTTGACGTTGTGTTCGCTGTGATCACCAACGACGATGTGTTGTGGATTCAACTTCTAGCCAGCAGAGTATTTTCCATCACATCATTGAAAGTACAAACATGCCACTCCTAGCTGTTATTGGATCAAATTTGATAGTGTGTTCATGACCACGTGCGAGGGGTTGGAATTCCATTCAGCACAGAACTTTTCGTCACCTGATGTCTAGCTAAACATGTGCACACTCGCTACTGGTGAACAAACAATAGCTATTTATCGTCTGTTCCTGCCTAGAAAACGACGGCGCTAGATGCTGGGTTCGAATCCCAGTCAGGCAAAAACAATTCTACCGTCATTTAAGGTTCCAACATCTCGCTGTTGGTGAAAATATTTGATATTTAACTTCTGATTTTACGTACTTCATTAACAATCCTATTAGGTGCTGGGTTCGCATCCCGGCCACAAGCTTTACATGATGTCATTTCAATTTTAAACATGAGCATACCGTGTTCCTTGTGAATGACACCATATTAAACGCCGTTGGGGGTATTTCCCAGGAAGGCAACTGTTATGGCAGGATTCCCAATTCAGTACAAATATTTTCATCATTTCTTTTCGGGATCTGAACTGATAACTGATGCTGGTGTAAATACTTCACGTCTCATTATGCCTAGTGATCGGGTCTCAATAAGGCACACACAAAGTTTGGCTTAGTTGGCAATGGCTATAGGTGCTGGGTTTGAATCCAGGTCCAGAAAGACGACGTTGGTCATGTCATTTAAAGTTCGAATTTGTGTACACGTAGCTGTTGATATGTTACGAGAACAATGATATTACTGGTGACTCGCTGTTAATGTTGAGATTTCCGTAGTGCTTGTTGGCGTTAATCGCGTTTTTTTTTTTTTTTTATTGATTCGTCCAATATCCAGTTTCCAGACCCACTCGCCGTTGAGCGAAGTTCAACACGTGGATAGAAAACCTTTTTGAGAGCGAAAAACTTTTTGCAATTGCTGTACAGCTTTGTAACTCCATATATTGTCTCAACTATTTGGATTACTGTACGATATATGTAAAGTAATCCGTTTTCTCAGAACTTTTGGAACTCACTTGTTGTAATTAAGGTTAGTTTATTAGTTTTATGGGATGTCTCATCGCTAAGAACGTGTTTTGTAATACGTTTTGTATGACGATATTAGTTGACATTTCGACTGGCTGTCATAAAGAGCTTTGGTCTCTAGTAGTCTCTTACGGTACCCAGTGTGTGTAGTCAAGCGACTGTACCCCACGGGGTTTTGGTGTTTAGAGGACCTGCAACACAGCTACGTTATGTTGGTTGTATTCGGCAGTGACACACCTTTTTTGCTGTCAAGTGTACTTTTAAGCTACTCATGTTGGCAGTTGTTCTTGATTCAAATTCTTGAATTTACTTCGTCTTTTTTGATGAAGGAATTTCGAAAAACTTTGTTTACCAGTTCTGCTATAGTGGCACTGTCGTCAGTAATACCGCCATTGTAATCGCGTATGGAAGGTATTGACTAAGTCTTTCCTCTAGTTCATTTTACATGCGACCACAATCTGTGGATTTTCCGGCACATTTCGAGACAGAGTTTCGTTGTGGAAAACGTTTAAAACATATCGCGTTAAAGCTCGCACTAAATTTCGAGCTTCTGCAAACTTTCCCAGTCTTCGACGCTTTCTGTAGTTTTAAATTTGGCATCCTTTTTTGTTGTTTCTGCAACGAAGCTCTAACTGTTTTGTGTACCATGGGCGATCAGTACCATGTCTAATTAATTTATTTCGTATATATCTCTCAATTGCCGTCAATACAATTTTTGTGAATGCTAACCACATGTAATCTACACTTACACTATCAGAGAAAAGAAATGGAGACTATCTCTTAGGGAGGCGCCCAGCGAATTTTAATCTGTTTTTGTAAATAGATATATTTTTGATTATTTTTGGTGATCTTGGATGTTATAGCATTTACTGTAGTTTCGCTACAACGACCTTATGGTTACTAATCCTTGTATTCGTCAGGTTACTGCCTATTTAATCAGGGTTATTCGTTGCTAAGAAATGTTTCCGCAACCATTTGCACTTTGAGTGGGCTCCTGGACTACTTGCTCAAAGTAATTTTCTGAGAAAGCATTCAGTTCTTTTTCTGACGATGTTTTACGACTTTAAACACGTATTTTGGCCAACAAATCGAGGTTAGATTGAAGTCACCAACAAATATAGTTGTTTGAGTTAGGGACCTACTTGCAAAGAGACTCGAGTTATCTTTGGCCTGTTCAGCAACTTTATTATCTAAGTCGGGGAGTCAGTAAAAGGAAGGAATTGTTAATCTACTCCAGTTGCTAAGTGTAAACTCTAACGGTACTAACTGAAGTAACAATTGCTACGTACATACTGCTGGAAGTACAAAGGAAAAAAAGTTGCTGATCAACCAAGTCGCGTTCCAGAAATTCTGAGGTGTTTCGAAAGAATGGGAGACACGCCGTCCAGTCACATTAATGTGGCCACCACCTATGCTCGACGTCAATGTACAATAATCATTCTAAGATGACAGGTTGCTGAACCAGCAGTGGAGGAGATAAAAATGGTTCAAATGGCTCTGAGCACTATGGGACTTAACATCTGAGGTCATCAGTCCCCTAGAACTTAGAACTACTTAAACCTAACTAACCTAAGAACAACACACACATCCATGCCCGAGGCAGGATTCGAACCTGCGACCGTAGCTGTCGCGCGGGTCCAGACTGAAGGGCCTAGAACCGCTGGGCCACAGCGGCCGGCGGAGGAGATATAAATTGTGTCTGTGGACGTGGAAAACAGTGCAGACGTTGCGTACTGCGGAAACGGAGCGATTTATCTGAGGTCAAAAAGGGTAGGACGTTTGGCTTTTTGGCAAAGGGTAGAAACATTTTCGAAACAGTAAGTTTTTAAATCTCTCGCGTTCCACCGAGATTAAAATATTCCATGCTTGGCAAAAAGATGCTATCCAAAACAGGCACCGGGGCAACGGTGATTTACCACGTGTCAAAGACGAGAGGAGTGCTGTGATCAGTCCTGCTTTTCCTCGATGGCCAGTGAAGACGTGACTGAAGACGTGACGGAGATCTGAGATGCAGTTTCATCTCATTTCAGGACCCCGTGGCTTCCTCAGCGCCACCCTTACGGCACAACAGAATGTCGACGATATTCTGTGCTCCGTTTTTTTGCCCTTCATGGCAAGCCGTCACGAGGTTACATGTCAACAACATAATGCCCACCCGCACACAGCTATGTGTTCGTGCCAGTGAAACCATACCTTGGCCAAAAAGTCCTCGCATCCCTCCATAGCTGAGAACGTGTGGACAATTATGGGTAGGACCCTGCAACCAGTTCCGGATTCTGATGAGCTAACTCGCCAATTGCACAGTACTTAGTATGACATCTCTTAGGAGGATATCCAAAAATTTTGTCAATCAATTCCAAATCGAATAACTGCTTGTGTAGGCGCCAGCGGTGGTTCAACGCGATATTGACTTGCTCAATTCGTGAAGCCCACCCATTCTCCTCAACATATGATCAATTCTTTTAAAACTGTAATAATTTGTATGTCTGTACATGTACATCACATTTACCGATTTTCGTCCACTTTAATAACTTTGAAAAGTCTTGACCACACATTTTACTGTCTTCAAAATCGCCTTCTGCGTTTAGACTTTCTGTCATTTTCAAAAGCTGTAAAATACAACTCAAAACTGGTATCAGAAGATTTGAAAATGTCTCACATTTCACCATGGATTAGAAACACACTATAATAAGTAGAGCATGGGTTTCTGGAGTACCAGTGTGATCTCACTCATTTAAAGTTGTTCATTACATACATTGTATCTCGTCATTATCCTCAAACACGAAACAAGTGCAGATTGCTACAAAGGGACAAATTGGAAACCAACTGGACTAAATTGGCAGGCGATCCTAGATACTCGGTACAGCTTCATTTGTTCGTTAACAACTCCACTTTTATCGTTAATACGTATGAAAGAATTTCATCAGCAGACAATTCACGTATATCGCTTTACAGTGTTCTATAAAAAGGATATTTCTTTATAAAACAATGTGAAACACCTTTAGAGAGGTCAAAAACAATATATTGGTACAGCATGAGGAATGATGCTAGGGACAAGAGGCCAATTGTCTGTTGAGAAACTGTTTTTGGGAACTTACTGCGTATAAATTATTAGCGTCATTAAAGGTTCATAAGTACTATTTTATAAGAATTTACAAAGTCTAGAAATACCAGTTGAGGCAAGTACCACTATTTTCTGACCAACAGGTGACACTCATGCATGCACTACTACTTCTGCCAATGGGAGCCAATGCTTATATACAGGAAACTCAGTTTGAAAAGGCGCAGTCTTGGAATCAAATACATCAATTCCGTCAATAGTATATGGCAACCATCCTTAACTCCTAAGAAGGAGTGGAAGAAAGGTCACAGGAGAATATGGGCTTGGGACAAGAAGTGAGAGAGGAGAAAGAATAACTGAGTTCTGTAATAAATATCAGCTAGTAATAGCGAACACCATGTTCAATAAATACAAAATTAGAAGGTATATTTGGGAAAAGGCCGGGTAATACGAGGAGATTACTGTTAGATTACATAATGGTCAGACAGAGACTCTGAAATTAGATACTAGATTGTAAGGCGTACCCAGGAGCAGATATAGACCCAGATCTCGATTTAGTAGTGATGAAGAATAGGCTGAAGTTTAAGACATTAGTCAGGAGGAATCAATACGCAAAGAAGTGGGATACGGAAGTACTAATGAATGACGAGATACGCTTGAAATTCTTTAAGACTATAGATACAGCATTAAGCAATAATTCAGTAAGCAGTACAGATGAAGAGGAATGGATTTCTCTAAAAAGGGCCATCTCGGGAGACGGAAAGAAAAACATTGGTACAAAGAAGGTAACTTCGAGGAAACCATGGGTAATAGAAGAAATACTTCAGTTGATCGATGAAAGGAGGATACACAAAAATGTTCCTGTAAATTCAGGAATACAGAAATAAAAGACGCTGGGGAATGGAACAAATAGGAAGTGTAAGGAAGCTAAGACGAAATGGCTGCATGGAAAATGTGAAGAAACCGAAAAACAAATGATTGTCGGAAGTATTGACTCAGAGTACAGAAAAGACAAAAGAACCTTCGGTGACATTAAAAGCAAGTGTGGTAACATTAAGAGTGCAACCGGAATTCCACTGCTACTTGCAGACGAGAGAGCGCATAGGTGGAAAGAATACATTGAAAGCCTCTCCAAGGATGAAGATTTGTCTGATGAGAGTGAATAAGAAACAGGAGTCGATTTAGAAGACATAGGGGACCTGGTATTAAAATCAGAATTTAAGAGAGCTTTGGAGGACTTAAGGTCAAATAAGGAGAAAGAGAAAGATAAAATCCCATAGAATTTCTAAAATCATTGGGAGAAGTGACGTCTATTTACGTTGGTGTGTAGAATGTATGAGTATAGCGACATACCACCTGTCTTCCGAAAATTATCTTCCATACAATTCCGTAGACTGCAAGAGATGGCAATTGCGAGAATTATCGCACAATCAGATTAACAGCCTATACCTCCAAGTTGTTGACAAGAATAATATACAGAAGGCTGGAAAAGAAAATTTGGCATGTGTTAGATGACTATCAGTTTGGCTTTAGAAAAACTAAAGGCACCACAGAGGCAATTCTGACGTTGCAGTTGATAATGGAAGCAAAACGACAGAAAAATCAAGAACCAGTCCTAGGATTTGTCGACCTGAAAAAAGCGTTCGACAATGTCAAATAGTGCAAGACGTTAGAATTTGTGAGCAAAATTCGGGTAAGCCGTTCTGTAGATATTCCCAAGAGGGAACAATAAGAGTGGACGATCAGGAACGAGGTGCTCGTATTAAAAAGGGTGTAAGACAAGGATTTAGTCTTTCGCCCCTACTGGTCAATCTGTACATCCAAGAAGCAATGGTGGAAATAAAAGGAAGGCTCAGGAGTGGAATAAAACTCGAAGTGAAAGGATATCAATTAAACAATTCGCTGATGACATTGCTATTCCGAGTGAAAGTGGAGAAGAATTACATGATCTGCTGAATGGAATTAACAATTTAATCAGTACAGAATATGGAATGAGAGTAAATCGAAGAAAGATAAAAGTAATGAGAAGTATCAGAAATGAGAACAGCGAGAAACTTAACATCAGGATTGACGTTTACGAAGCAGATGAAGTTAAGAAATTCTCGTACCTAGGCAGCAAATAACTAATGACGGACGGGTCAAGGAGAACATAAAAAGCAGACTAGCGATGTTAAAAAGGGCATTGCTGTCCAAGAGAAATCTACTAGTATCAAACATAGGCATTCATGTGAGGAAGAAATTTCTGAGAATGTACATCTGGAGTAAAGCATTGTGTGGTAGTGAAACATGGACTTTGGGGAAAGCACAATAGCAGAGAAAGGAAGCATCGGAAATGTAGCGCTAGAGACGAATGTTGAAAATTAGGAAGTCCAATTAAATCACGTGCCGCGCAGGGTTTGGTGTCAGGAAATGAGGAACTAAAACTAACAGATAACTCGCAATTTTAAACATGGCTGACAGCAGCAATCGTAAATAAATTTTCATTATCTAAAGCTTACAGCCAACCGGTTGTATACGTTTAAAGTAAAAACCTGAACCAGGTTTCGATACCAGTGAGGGTATTTCTTCTGAAGAAAGTTATGTAATTTATGCGAGTTCCCTCTGAAGAAGATAATGTAAGTGTATAAAAACATAATTGAAATTCTTACGTTAAACTTAGGCAAATGGTTGGCTGTAAACTTTATATATTCTAGAGTAACAGATGACATTTGCTATTCGGGCAGCAAAATAACTGATGGTGGCCCAGGAAAAGACAATATAAAATGGCGAATCGCTTTAGTACGGAAAG
Organism: Schistocerca serialis cubense; assembly: GCF_023864345.2. Taxonomy (NCBI): domain Eukaryota; kingdom Metazoa; phylum Arthropoda; class Insecta; order Orthoptera; family Acrididae; genus Schistocerca; species Schistocerca serialis. Next base: position 1,263,023,717 of record NC_064638.1, on the reverse strand, counting down.
AATTTCTGAAAAAGAGGATCTGTTAACATCTAATATAGATTTTTTGTTTAGAAAGCCTTCTCTGAAATCATTTGTCTGGAATGTAGACATATAGTGGATGAAAAACAGTTGCGACAAGAAGAGAATAGAAACTTTGGAATTGTGGTGCTGTAGAAGAATGCTGAAGATTTGGTACGTAAAGCGCGTAATGAATGAGGAGGTACTGCAACTAAATGGGAAAAAACAAATTTTTGGCATAGCTTAACTAAAGAAGCGATCGGTTGATAGGACATATTCTGTGGCATCAAGGAATTCTTAGCCTGGTACTGAAGGCAAGTGTGGAGGGAAATATTCGTAGTGGGTGACAGGGGTAACAGAGTAAGAAGGTTCATTTGGATGTAGGTTGCAGCAGTTATTCTGTGACGAAGAGGCTTTCACGGGATACACTAGCTTGGAGAGCTGTATCTACATCTAAATCTACATCTACATGGATACTCTGAAAATCACATTTAAGTGCCTGGCACAGGGTTCATCGAACCACCTTCACAATTCTCTATTATTCCAATCTCGTATTGCGCGCGGAAATAACTATCACCTATATCTTCCCCTACTAGCTCTGATTTCTCTTATTTTATCGTTGTGACCGTTTCTCCCTATGGAGGTCGGTACCAACAAAATATTTTCCAATTCAGTGGAGAAAGATGATGATTGGAATTTCGTGAGAAGCTTCCGTCGCAACGAAAAACGTCTTTCTTTTAATGATGTCCACCTCAAATCCTGTATCATTTCAGTGACATTCTCTCCCATATTTCGCGATAATTCAAAAAATGCTGCCTCTCTTTGAACTTTATTGATGTACTCCGACAGTCCTACCTGGTAAGGAGCCCACGCCGCACAGAAGTACTCTAAAAGAGGATGGACAAGCGTAGTGTAGGCAGTCTCCCCTAGTAGATCTGTTACATTTTTTAAGTGTCCTGCCAATAAAAGGCAGTCTTTGCTTAGCCTTCCCCCACAACATTTTTATTTGTTCCTTCCAATTTAAATTGTTCGTAATTGTAGTTCCTAGGTATATAGTTGAATTATGGGCTTTAGATTTGACTGATTTATTGTGTAACACAAGTTCGGACTCATGTGGATGACCTCACACATTTCGTTATTTAGGGTCGACTGCCAATTTCCTCACCATCAGATATGTTTTCTAAATCATTTTGCGTTTTCTTTGGTCTTCTCATAACATTATTAGTCGATAAACGACAACGTCATCTGAAAAACAACCTAAGACGGCTGCTCAGATTGTTTCCCAAATCGTTTATATAGATAAGGAAGAACGAAGAGCCTGTAACACTACTTTGGGGAACGCCAGATATCACTTCTGTTTTACTCGATGACTTTCCGTCAATGACTAAGAACTGTGGCCTGTCTGACAGGAAGTCACAAGTCCAGTCGCATAAATGAGGCGACATTCCATAGGCACGCATTTCACTACAAGTCGCTTGCGTGGTACCGTGCCAAAAGCCTACCGGAAGTCCAGAAATACGGAATCTATCTCAAGTCCCTTGTCAATAGAACTCAACACTTCATGCGAATAAGGAGCTAATTGTGTTTCACACGAAAATCAAATGGTTCAAATGGCGCTGAGCACTATGGGACTCAACTACTGGGGTCATAAGTCCCCTAGAACTTAGAACTACTTAAACCTAACTAACCTAAGGACAACACACACATCCATGCCCGAGGCAGGATTCGAACCTGCGACCGTAGCGGTCGCGCGGTTCCAGACTGTAGCGCCAGAACCGCTCGGCCACCAGCGGCCGGCGTTTCACAAGAACGGTGTTTTCTAAACACGTGTTGACTGTGTGTCAATGGATCGTTTTCTTCGAGGTAATTCATAATTGTCGAACACAATAAATGTTCCAGAATCCTGGTGCATATCGACGTTAATGATATGGGCCTGTAATTAAGTGAAATATTCCTACTACCTTTCTTGAATATTGGTGTTACGTGTGGAACTTTCCAGTCTTTGGGTACGGTTCTTTCGCCGAGAGAACGGTTTTATATGAGCTAATGCATTAGAATACTCTGAAAGGAACTTAATTGGCATACAGTCTGGACCAGAGGACATGTTTTATTAAGTGATTTAAGTTGCTTCACTACTCCGAGGATATTTACTTCTACGTCATTCATGTTGGCAGCTACTCTTGATTCGAATTCTGGAATATTTACTTCGACATCATTTGTGAAGGCATTTGGGTAGGCTTTGTTTAGTAACTCTCCTTTGACAGCACTGTCTTCGATGGAATCTCCATTGCTATCGCGCAGAGAAGGCATTGGTTGTTTCTTGCCGTTAACATACTTCACATACCACCATAATCTCTTTGGATTTTCTACGAGGTCTCGAGAGAGAGATTCGTTGTGGAAACTATTTAAGTATCACGCATTAAGTCTGCGCAAAATTTCGATCTTCTGTAAAAGATCGCCGATCTTGGGGATTTTGCTTGTTTAAATTTGGCATGTTTGTTTCGTTGTTTCCGCAAAAGTGTTCTGAGCTGTTTTGTGTACCAAGGAGGATCAGCTCCGTCGATTGTTAATTTATTTGGTATAAGTCTCTCAATTGCTACCGATACTATTTCTTTGAATTCAAACCACATCTGGTCTACACTTATATTATTAATTTGGAAGGAGTTTAGATTATCTCTCAGAAGGCATAAATTGAATATTTATCTGCTTTTTTGAATAGGTATATTTTTCGTTTATTTTTGGAGGATTTCGGGGTTACAATATTCAGTCTCGCTTCGGCAACCCCGTGTTCACTAATCCCTGCATCCGTTTTGATGCTCGTTATTAACTCAGGATTATTTATTACTAAGAGGTCACGTGTGTTTTCATAACTGTTTAGTATTCGCGCGGGCTCATGAACTTACTGCTCGAAATTATTTTCAGAGAATGCGTTGAACACAATTTCGGATGATGTTTTATGCGTACCTCCGGAATTAAATATGTATTTTCGCCAAGATATCGACGGTAAATTAAAATCACCACCAACTATAATAGTATGAAACGGGTACGTGTTTGAAATCAAACTGAAGTGTTCTTTGAAACTTTCATCAACTGTATCATCTGAACTGGGAGGTCGGTAAAAGGATCAAATTATTATTTTATTCCGGTTGCCACAATGACCTTTACCCATAATAACTCACAGGAACTATCTACTTAAATTTCGCGACAAGGTAAACTACTGCTAACAGGAACAAACAAACCACTGGCAACCGTGTTTAGCCTCTCCTTTCGGAACACCATTAGGTTCTTCTCAAACATTTCGGCTGAGATTATATCCGGCTTTAGCCAGCTTTCAGTGCCTATGAAATCAGACCACATCAACAAGAATTTAAGTTTTTGCCATAACGATCATGAGATTAAATCTGAAGTATTACATGTTGTGGCAAGTGTGATACATCTTGCCTCGTTTCCTAAGTTGGCACTACCTCCAGCTGGTGTGCTTCTGCCGAGCGACGCCTGACCCTCTGATTGAGGGAACGTTCGACTGCGGGCGCAGATGTCCGAGAGCATTTATAGTCAACACTTTTGTGACTAGTTTGATGCGCCACGCCATGCCACCAATTCCTCCCCTGTGACAGCCTTTCCAGCTCAGAGAAGCACTTGCATCCTATGTCTTCCATTATTTGCTTGACTTATTCCAATCTCTGGCTTCATTTACAGTTTTTATCCTCTGCAGATCCCTCTGCTACCATGGAAGTTATTCCTTGAAGTCGAAACAGATGTTGTAGCACCCTGCTATGTATTCCATATATTCCTTTCCTCACCCATCCTGCGACGAATTTGTCCTTTTGGTACCTTATCAGTCCACTTAATTCTTCTGTAGTACCAAATCTCAAATGCTTCGATTATCTTCTGTTGCGGTTTCCCCAGAGAACATGTTTCGCTATCATACGTGGTGTACTCCAAACGTATATTCTCAGAAAGTTCTTCCTCACATTTGGGCATGTGTTAGATCTAGTAGATTTCTCTTGGCCGGGAATGCACTTTTTTTCCGGTGCTAGTCTGCGTTTTGTGTCCGTCACGAGCTACTTTGCTGGCTAAGTTTCTCGGTGTTGTCATTTCTGCTACGTTCGTAAGTTTCGTCTTTCTTCGAATCGCAATCAGTCGGTATGCTGCAGTATTAGACTGTTAATTCCATTCAACAGGTACTGTAATTCTTCTTCACTCTCACTGAGGATAGCAATATCATCAACGATATTTATCGTTGATATCATTTCACATTGAATTTTAATACTACTCCTGAATCTTTTGTCATTGGTCCTACGATGTACAGATTGAATAGTAGGCTAAAAATTGAAATGAGCGTATGGCATCGTTGGCCAGGAGGTCCCTATTCGGGGAAGTTGGGCCGCCTAGTGCAAGTCTTTCTTCATTCGACGCCACATTGGGCGACTTGCGCGCTGGTGATGACAACACAACATCCAGTCCACGAGTGGAGAAAATCTCCAACCCTGCCGGGAATCGAACCCGGACCCGCTAGCATGGTAGGCAAAGCATGGTACCACACACCTAAGCAGGCGGACAGTAGGGTAAAAGACTGCGTTCCAGTCTTGCACCCTTCCTAATGCGAGTACGTACGCCAGTGACTGAGTGCCGGCTGAGTTGAGCAGGCTTGAGCCGTTTTTAACCTGTTACAGTGGGTCGATATTCCTTCTGTTTCAGACACACAAGATATCTGGCAATTGTTGTGTATGTGGCTAGTTTCGATGGTGAGCATTATCTTCTCAACAGACACTGTAATACGCTTCTTATTAAACTGTAGCTATCCGACAGCTATTGGTAAACAGTGGGTCGCTACACTGTGTTTACAAAATATTCAATTGTTCAAATGTGTGTGAAATCTTATGGGACTTAACCGCTAAGGTCATCAGTCCCTAAGCTTACACACTACTTAACCTAAACTATCCTAAGGACAAGCACACACACCCATGCCCGAGGGAGGACTCGAACCTCCGCCGGGACCAGCCGCACAGTCCGTGACTGCAGCGCCTAAGACCGCTCGGCTAATCCCGCGAGGCTGTGTTTACAACCGACATTAATTTCGTTGCCGACTATGTGCTACGCTCGTTGTCCATTGATCAGCCACAACATTATGCCAACCAACCTGCTATCGATAAAAACCCGTCTAGGCGGCAGCTCGTCATCTGGCGAGCAATGACTGCTACACAGACCCATGCACAGTCCATGTAACATCAGGGAGCGAGCTGTCAGTTCGTAGAATGAGGAAGGAGCGCAATCTGAGTTCGACAGAGGGCAGATTGTGATGGCGGGAGAGGTTCGGCACGAGCATTTCGGAAACTGCACGACTGTTCGGGTGTTGGAGGATGGTGTGTTGAGTGTCTTCAACCTGTGGTGAAACCAAGGCGAATCAAAGTCCAGACGTCGTGGTATTGGACAGCCAACCCTCATTGTAGGTGTCGGACATCGTAAGCTGAACAGAGTGATAAAACAAGACAGACGGTCGACTGTGGCGGAACTAACATCAGACTTTAATGTTGGGCAGGGTACAAGTGTGTCTGAACACACAGTGCACCGAATACTCCTACCGATGGACCTCCGCAGCCGAGACCCTCAATGTTGGCACCATCTATCGGCCACTACAAGTGAAGTGATGCAGTGACAATCGGCACTGGACTTTGGCGCAGTGTCAGAGCGTTGTATAGTCTGGTGAATTTCGATACTTTCTTGATCATGCCGATGGGAGGGCGTAAATCCGTCATCTTGCAGGGGAACAGCTTCTTCACGTCTGTACTGAGGGAAATAGACTAACTGGTAGCGGCTCCATTACGCTCCGAGCAACATTCACTTGAGTATCCATGGGTCCAGTGGAGCTCGTTCAGAACACCATGCAGCCCACGTACACCCCTTCATGACGATCATGTTTCCCGAGGGCAATGGCAATTTCCATCAAGATAATGCACCACGTCCTGTGTCCAGGAGTGTGATGGAGTGGTTTCGAGGAACACAGTGGCGAGTTCAAATTGAAGTGGTGGCCCCAAAAATTGACAGATATGAACCCAATCGATCACATCTAGAATGTGATTGGACGTAGTGTCAGAGCTCGTCACTGGCACCTAGCCTGCATTTACTGGAATCAGGTGACTTGTGTGTGCAGATGTGGTGCCAGCTCCCTCCAGCGACCTACCGAGGCCTCACTGCTTCCATGCCACGACGCATCGCCGCTGTTACCCGTGCCATAAGTGGACATACCTGTCATTAGGTGGGTGATTCAATTTCATTGAGTAGGTGGTCACAATGTTGTGGCTGATCAGTGTATGTGATGCAAATGTTGTAATTCTTGTGTGTGAATGGCTATATATCGTTCACGTTGTGATAACGTTACTATGAGACTGGTTGTGGGTACCCAAGTACCAAGCGTTTTTAATAGAATAGGAAAATATTCTTTCCTTTTTCTAATACCGAACTGTTTGAGGTTAGTCTGTGACATTTAGTTTTATTTGTAAGTGCTGAGGTGGACTAATGTTCACATACAAACTTACATGTTGATGGACGGATGCAATGGCAGAGGGCTATGAACTACACAAGGAAAGCCATGTTGTCTTGATGATTCCAATCTATATAAAAACTCAGATCGTTACCAACTTGATTTGCACCGACTTCATTCATCTTTGTGATTTTCAATCGTGTTTTAAAATCATTAAAATTGAAATTTAATTGAGCCTTAAGGGAATAACTGATTCCGACTTTAATTGAATTGGTTATTGTATTGGTGTTAAGTACTTTATTTATAATTTCAGTATAAATTGGAAACTGTCCGTTTCAATTCTTTTTTTTATGCTTGCCTATATTTTATTATGGCACTAAATTAATATGGCTTTATTGAATTGAGTTTTTACTAACAAAGGCAGTGCTATGCTGAATTACGATTCCAGTTATTTGGACAGGCTGTTCGATTAAGTGAATCTAAATCTCTTTGTTTAAATTATCAACAACTGTATAAATATTGAACTGATAATGCAAACTCAGTCAATCTATTCCTCTTTTTCATCCTTGGGCTCCTGTCACGTGTAACAGTACGCAGATCTAATTACCATAATGAGAATTAATGCCATCACTTACGCATTATTGAATTGCTTCAATAAAAAAAAACATTCATACATGGAAGTTAAGCTTTATTTACTCTCACTCAGGTACAACCATTCCATTACGTACACGTCTACATTGTTGCTTTGCTTCAATAAAACATGAGCTGTTTTCAATATACTGTAAACATTCATACGTGGCATTTAATCTTTATTTACCCTCACTCAGATACGACCATTGCGAGGGTTCAGAAACATTGTTACACGCAGATTACTGGGTACAGATAGATGACATCGTGGCTCAAAAGTTCATTTGACTCTCCTTCAGATTCCTGTGATAACAACGTCTGCTTAGCGAACAGCTCCACCTTAACTAGTATTTAACATGTAACAAATTATCTACCTTTAGTCACAAAAAAATTACTGGTGACTAAATGACCGCTGTATAAAATGTGTACTGAATCAAAAGGTTAAGGGTGGTTTCCTCCGCGCAGACTCTGTACCTCTGTCTTCTTCTTACAAGGGGAGGCCGCCAATTGTGAAATTCAGATTCGATTCATAGTGCGCATAATAAAAGCTTATGGCCACAGGTGTAATGTGACAAAGCACCAAGATGCACTTCTCAGTCGTTGTCGAGAAAATAGACAGTTAAAAGAAACCGTTGCGGTGAAATACTGGCGCAGCGGTAAGCTCTCGGATTCGTAATCCGAAGGTCGCCGGATCGAGCTCGCGCCATGCAATTTTTTTATTATTAGTTTTTTGTAATTCATATATATATATAAAAAAAACAATAATAAAAAAATTGCATGGCGCGAGATTCGATCCGACGACGCTCGGAATATATATATATATATATATATATATATATATATATATATATATATATATATATATATATTAATGAATTGCTTATGCATGTTGGTGAAGTGCGGATCGCTCTCCAATTGTACCGCCTCCATTTTTCCGTTTTTTTAACAGGGTTTACCAAAGCTCTCCCGTCCGCACTGATTTTCGACGATTTTATAAGTTGCGCTAGGGACCGCATCTACCTTCTTTCGAAGTTAGCAGGCAACTACGCTGTTATGCGGCGGCTCGGTTCGACCCATTCAACATCTGTCCCTCAAGTGTAACGAGCGAGTAACGGAGTTTATATTTCATACCTGCCACAGCAAGTTTGTGTTCGTGGGGTCTCTATTCTAATTCGAACGTTTGACTTACGCTATACCTATTCGTTTCGGAATACCGTTTCTACGTCTTCCGTTAACCATACGTGGTTAACATTATGAAGACAATTAATAACATTTGTGAAATGCTGCTTTGTTTGCGGAAAACATAATGATGTTCGAAGTCGCCAGTTTTTCCACGACAACTTTCAACAACTTATTATATGCATAATTGTCGCAACTGATTGCCGGGAATTATATATATACATTAGAATTACAAAAAAAAAAAAACAAATACTAAAAAAAAGGGTGCGTGGCGCGAGATTCGATCCGGCGACCTTCGAATAACGAACCCGCGCGCTTACCGCTGCGCCACGATGCCGCAGAAACTTATTAATCGTAGAGAGTATTTCACCGCAACGGTTTCTTTTAACTGTCTATTGTCTCGACAACGGCTGAGAAGTGCATCTCGGTGCTTTGCCACATTACACCTCTGGCCATGAGCTTTTATTATGCGCAGTATGAATCGAATCTGAATTTCACAATTGGCGGCCTCCCATTGTTAGCCCAAGTGTATCTTTCAGTGTCCTTTTCTCACTATGTTACGTGTATTCATACTAGTCCAATACACAAAATATTACTCTTATGTTGTACATGTGGGTGTTCACTAATGAAAATCCTGCTGCCGCTGAAGAAGACTAATACAGGTGTCCTGGTGGACCGAATGCGTGAGTTCTAGGGAGCACACACACACACACACACACACACACACACACACACACACACAATAAAGTGACACAGAGTAGTGAATAGTAAAATACACTCCTGGAAATGGAAAAAAGAACACATTGACACCGGTGTGTCAGACCCACCATACTTGCTCCGGACACTGCGAGAGGGCTGTACAAGCAATGATCACACGCACGGCACAGCGGACACACCAGGAACCGCGGTGTTGGCCGTCGAATGGCGCTAGCTGCGCAGCATTTGTGCACCGCCGCCGTCAGTGTCAGCCAGTTTGCCGTGGCATACGGAGCTCCATCGCAGTCTTTAACACTGGTAGCATGCCGCGACAGCGTGGACGTGAACCGTATGTGCAGTTGACGGACTTTGAGCGAGGGCGTATAGTGGGCATGCGGGAGGCCGGGTGGACGTACCGTCGAATTGCTCAACACGTGGGGCGTGAGGTCTCCATAGTACATCGATGTTGTCGCCAGTGGTCGGCGGAAGGTGCACGTGCCCGTCGACCTGGGACCGGACCGCAGCGACGCACGGATGCACGCCAAGACCGTAGGATCCTACGCAGTGCCGTAGGGGACCGCACCGCCACTTCCCAGCAAATCAGGGACACTGTTGCTCCTGGGGTATCGGCGAGGACCATTCGCAACCGTCTCCATGAAGCTGGGCTACGGTCCCGCACACCGTTAGGCCGTCTTCCGCTCACGACCCAACATCGTGCAGCCCGCCTCCAGTGGTGTCGCGACAGGCGTGAATGGAGGGACGAATGGAGACGGTCGTCTTCAGCGATGAGAGTCGCTTCTGCCTTGGTGCCAATGATGGTCGTATGCGTGTTTGGCGCCGTGCAGGTGAGCGCCACAATCAGGACTGCATACGACCGAGGCACACAGGGCCAACACCCGGCATCATGGTGTGGGGAGCGATCTCCTACACTGGCCGTACACCACTGGTGATCGTCGATGGGACACTGAATAGTGCACGGTACATCCAAACCGTCATCGAACCCATCGTTCTACCATTCCTAGACCGGCAAGGGAACTTGCTGTTCCAACAGGACAATGCACGTCCGCATGTATCCCGTGCCACCCAACGTGCTCTAGAAGGTGTAAGTCAACTACCCTGGCCAGCAAGATCTCCGGATCTGTCCCCAATTGAGCATGTTTGGGACTTGATGAAGCGTCGTCTCACGCGGTCTGCACGTCCAGCACGAACGCTGGTCCAATTGAGGCGCCAGGTGGAGATGGCGTGGCAAGCCGTTCCACAGGACTACATCCAGCATCTCTACGATCGTCTCCATGGGAGAATAGCAGCCTGCATTGCTGCGAAAGGTGGATATACACTGTACTAGTGCAGACATTGTGCATGCTCTGTTGCCTGTGTCTATGTGCCTGTGGTTCTGTCAGTGTGATCATGTGATGTATCTGACCCCAGGAATGTGTCAATAAAGTTTCCCCTTCCTGGGACAATGAATTCACGGTGTTCTTATTTCAATTTCCAGGAGTGTACGAGTATATTACTCAATTTGGTAACACTGGTTGACTACAGATACATAACAACTGTTCTCTGAACTTAAGACGGAAGAAAAGTAATCTTCTGCCTTGATGTACTATTCGACGAACAGTTCCAAACTAACAGTACATAGTTAAATCTGTAGCCTGGCGGTCCTTGTCCATACCCGTTACTTCTATTCACTGTTCTGTTTCTATTGAGGACTAACCGCTGTCTGTTTATTGGGCACTGTTTCCCTTTCACTCGACTAATTGAAGACATGACGAACGTTCTGTAGGACTCCCTAGTAAGACTCGTACTGACTTCACAACTCGCTACTGACAATCACTGCTCGCGCACGGTGGCGCTTCTGCTCCAGGAAGCGTGATTCTCGCGGGAAGCACGAGTGGTTTGCTCCCATCGATGTTACTGCTACTGACGGACGTCTACGGTACTTCTGGTACCAACTGTCGCAAACTCTTCTTGTGTGGTATCTCAGTATACCAAATCTAACATCAAGATTCCTAAAATGTGACTAAAATCTGCTAAGGGCTAATTTAAGAAATACAGCAATCAGAAACATTTTTATGTCTTGGCCTTTATGCCAATACTCGTTTCCGGTTTTCATCTATGTTTGGATGGCCCAAAGATATCTAACCTCCAGTTAGTACATCGCTTAAAACATCGATTTCTATTCGTATAATGCAGCTGCCTTCCTGGTCTGTGGTGTGTCAACATGGTGGATGCTGCTCTGTTTTTTGTGCAGTATGTTAATTAAAAGTTTTACCACTGCGATTATAAATGCGAAAAATTGGAGCAGCAATCCAAACTGAAGTCCATGTTTTTAGCAGGGTTCTTCCTGAAGAATAAATGTATATCAGGCCAATTGAAGATGGTTGAAAACCCGAAACTGGTATTGCCATAGATAAAATATAGAAAAAATTGGCTGCTTGCTGTGGTTCTTAAAATAATCCGCAGCTATGTATCTCAACGACCAATGAAATGGATAAAGTTTCTGTTATCAGAGTAGCAATGTGAAAGACAGACTACTCTTATAATGTGCACTTCTATCCCTTCGTTTTACAGCTTTAGTGATTGCATTTTGACTTTTTTGCGAACATATTTTCTGTAAGCAAACTGTCCTTACAAGGTAGCGTAGGGCGTAATTCACTGGGAGAATAAAAACAAAATCATATGAACTGATATTGCCGGATGAAGGAAGAACGTATGACAATAGAGCAACTTATAAAATGGCTCTGAGCACTATGGGACTTAACTTCTGTGGTCATCAGTCCCCTAGAACTTAGAACTACTTAAACCTAACTAACCTAAGGACATCACACACATCCATGCCCGAGGCAGGATTCGAACCTGCGACCGTAGCAGTCGCGCGGTTCCAGACTGAGCGCCATAACCGCGAGACCACCGCGGCCGGCGAGCAACTTATATATGGGGAATTGTGACTGTGTAACTATGCATATCAATCATTTACTGTTTCAGGAAAATGTATTTGTGTCGAATAGTGCTTTTATGACTGTTATGCATCAAATTCATCTTCAAGTGCTAATGTTTATATCAAAGGTAATGATTGTATCTGGTTACACTAATATTTTTGAACATTCTATAGCAGTCTGTTCAGAAACCTTGGTACAATGGTAACTGTTCCAAAATAGGATCATTTATTAAAATCTGTTTTTTATCTCTGTTCTGTTCTCTTATCAAATAGTGCAAAGCATATGTATAATAACAAGACCAAAAAAGTAACTTTACCAAGAGTTGAAGAGCTTTAAAATATGTCAGAAAGAGATCCCAAGTGTGAATCAAGGATATTCAAGTAAGGTACACTCTGCTGTCCAACTCTTACTGATCCAGTGAGGAGTAACTTCAAACACACTCTTAGAACTAAGCTATTATACACTTGTTACTAGTACCGCAACACATACTCTTCGATAAAGGTAAGTCATTTCATTCTGTTAAACAAACTGTACATCACTGACATCTTTCTACATCAGAGAGACTCCTGTCTGTCTAAGCCGAGATACACAATTCATCTAATATAATGCCAAATCTCGTAAATGAACAGCAACTGCTGAATCAAATTTATTTACTGTGAAGCACACAAAATTCAACTCGTTTGTTTACGAAACGCACAATGGATCTAATTAGCAAATCTCTCGTTTTAAACTTGCTTTCCAGATAGTCTGCACTGCTCGTCGATACAAATCGAGAGACAGCCTCTCCAGCCCAGTGAGTTATTCCATTAGGCTGCGTTCATTAAAATTTGTTACTTGCAAGTTTTGTCTCGATGAGAAACTGAAAAGCGCGGCTGACTTCCATCTAGGTCGATGCTTTTACGACGTCGTTCGTCCCTCAGCTCCCCTCTCCCATTCCTTCCCACCCCCCCCCCCCCCCCACATCCGACAGCAGCACTGCTGCGACGTTGCGGCAGAGAGTGTAACGAGAACCGATGACGACCAGGGCACAGAGTATCTAACACCAGGGGTGGCATCGCAGTCATGTGTCACTCGTGGCTCAAGATAATTTGAACTAATAACAAAGTTGATTTAGTACTTAACCTTGTGTCTCCTAAAACTAATGATTTATCGTAACTGGAATCGTTAGTAATAACATGGGAAGTTACATGTATTACGACGTTAAAATGCAATGCATCGTATCTGCGATGGGCATTCATACTGTTTTTTTACTATCACCTCCAAAAAATAAAGTTACTTCATTTTTCTATTACATATCTGCATCCCTTGTATACATAGTCAATATTCAGGGATTGGCAGAAAGAATCATTCAGAGGGAAAAAGTCTAGTAAATATGGGCCCTAAAATGCGTACCTTCGAAGGTAGGAGCACTTTCTCGTCTTCGATACTGTGAAACAAATATTTTCCACTGATAATGTGTTCATAACTCTTAACGTATGCATTTCGTAAGGGGGGGGGGGGGGGGCGTCAAACGGGCCGACTTTGAGCAGGAGAGGCATCACAGGACATTATAATTTCCAGTGTCTATACTTTTACAAATAAAGTCATAAAACATTGTCAGCATCACCAGGAAGGATTCAGGATTCAGACTCATTTCAGTAGAAATTAGAAAACATAAAATAATTTTTTTTACATGTGAAATTTCATCTTTTTTCACTTACTTATGGCTGTTGCTATAGGTACACTTTTCTTCATAAGTTAGAGAGATTATTCGATGAATTTTGCACAGCGTACATACCAGACTTGCAGGTGTATGAAACTCTAGAATTTATTTAATTTATGATAAAGCGAATGAGCTGTTATATTTTAAACTTTATGTTTAGAAAAAACACAAATTTTATAGTTAATTACCTCAATTATTACCACTGTTTTTAATAGATGTGGAAAATTCTAGAGTTTCATACACCTTTAAGCATGGTTTGTATGCTGTGCAAAAGTCATCGAAGAATCTATCTTACTTATGAAGAAAAGTCTACCTATAGTAACAAATGCTCCCAATAGTAAGTGAAAAAAATTGTGAAATTTCACACGTAAAGAAAATTATTTCGTTATGTTTTCGAACTTCCACTGCTATGAGTGTGAATTCTGAATCCTTCCTGGTCATCCTGACAAAGTTTTATGATTTTATTTGTAAAAGTATAGACACTGGAAGTTAAAATGTCCTGTGGTGCCTCTCGTGCTCCAAGTCTGCCCTTTTGACGTCCTACCATTAAGAGCCCTTGCTTATTATGCTAATTTTGCTTCGAATAATTCTGTCGAAACCCTTAATATTGACCATACCTCCTCGGACACTGTGTATATAGAAGTCCTCGCATCTCAGAAGCGTAGCTCGGCCCAAGGGGTGCCGAAACACAAAGTTCATCCCTTTGACTAAGTGAAGTACCGAGTGGTAATTCATTTTCTGGTTTTGCACTGGAATAACGCTTAGAAGCTTAAAAAAATCTGAGATGAGTTGGTAGACGTGTATACACCATCTGTTTAAGTGGTAGAGATGGGGTCAAACTTGTGTGCTTGCCCCCCACTGTCCAGAGGGACAGTCACGTGAGTAGTTGTGGCCTGGTGTCCGATGACCGGCCTATCACACTCGAGGTGACAGTGGAAGAAGTGAAAATCAGTTCCGGATAAGTTTTCGACAGTTAGAAAGAGATCTGGAACATGACAACCGTCGCTGTCCGCTCGGTTCCGCGACTGCTAACAACCATTCAAAAAGCCTGTTGAAACTCGGCAGTATTGGAAACTCTACATACGTGTCAGGCCGATTCAAATGACTTCTTTATATGTCAAATCATACTGAAGAGTACTGGGTGTACGAGGGCTATTCGGAAAGTGAGGAACGATCGGTAGCGAAATGGAAACCACTGTGAAAATCCAACGAGGCTTTCTACACACTTTTGGGCAGTGTCTCTAGTATGCCCGTCGATCGCATCAAGACGCTCTTTCCGGTTGTGAGCGCACTGCGAGCGAGTAAAGGTGCCTAGAACAACGATGTCTCCCGCCAAGTAGGAGGGCACGCCAACAGGTTTCGCCTTAATGAATGCAGCCCACCTAACACAACTGCCGAGCACTCCCTTCTTCAGGGCAATTCTCAGCCACACTCTGCTCAGGCAGTAAAGACGCTCCTGCAGCCTTTTCTATGGGAAATATTCGATAGCCCACAACACAGTCCTAATAGGCCCGTCCTGAATATCATCTCTGTTCAAATGAAACGCTACATATGAAGACAACCCTTGGGTGCAGGCTACGCACTATAGACCAGCGTAGAGAACTATCGGAAAGCATGGGCGGCTGTCTTCCATGTCGATGGTGTTGGAAATTTGGTATCACGTTCCGAGAAGTGTCTAAGTCGGAGCGGCGACTATGTAGAGAATTACCTGGAAGGCGTAGCTAAATGTGCAGAGAAGACAGTTTTGATTTTCACTGTAGTTTCCATTTCACGATCGATCGTTCCTTACTTTCCGAACGACCCTCGTATCACAATGACACCGAGACATAAGGGCAAATCAAGCTGTAGTAACATGTGGACGCAGGCGAAGACCGAACCATCGTAGGCCAAGGTGATGCCGAGCGCTTTTGTGTGTTTCTTATGGTGCGGTGCTATCAATTTATGCTCTTAAGAGACTACCCGTCAAAAGAGCATACTGCTAAATGCCAATACCCACTTCAGGGATCCCATATCAGTCCAACTGCACACGCCCCACGGCATTACAGAGCCTCCACCAGCTTGAACCGTCTCCTGCTGGCACGCAGGGTCCATGGATTCATGAAGTTTTCTCCATACAGGGACACATCCACCCTCTCGATGCAATGCGGAACGAGACTCGTCCGACCAGGCAACATGTTTCCAGTCATCAACAGTCCAACGTCGGTGTTGACGGGTGCAGGCGAGGTGTAAAAACTTGTGTCGTGCAGTCATCAAGTGCGCACGAGCGTGCCTTAGGCTCCGAAAGCCCATATCGATGATGTTTCGTTGAATAGTTCACACGCTGATACATTTTGAAGGCCCAGCATTGAACTCTGCAACAATTTGCGTAAGAGTTGCCCTTGTGTCACGTTGAACGACTGCCTTCAAATGTCGTTGGTCCCGTTCTCGCAAGATCTTTCTCCGGTCGCCGTGATGTCGGAGATTTGATGTTTTACCACTTCATCGCTGTTTCGGAGATGCTGCGTCCCATCGCTCGTACAGCGACTACACCACTTTCAAACTCCTTTAAACCTCCATAGCCTGTCATTTTACCGATCTCACAACTGCGCCAGGCACTTGTTGTCTTACATAGGCGTTGCCGACCGCAGCACCGTATTCTGCCTCTGTAGATATCTCCTTTTGAATACGCATGCCGGTATCAGTTTCTTTGGCGCTTCAGTGTATATGAATATAAAACTATTTTTGTTGTAATTACTTCGCAAACTAATCATTACTGATGACAAAACGGATTGCGATGAATTGCTTTATCGAATTTTAGTACCCTGTCTGCAGCATAGTTTGCGTAGACTAGATATGGTTTCACTGGTTTTTTTGTGCCAGTTTGTGGTTTATAAATTCAACAGTATACAGGTTTTTGGGAAATGGCTGTGGTAATTTACGCAGAAGATTTGAAGCAGATCGTTTGCTAGATCCCGAGAAAATACGTAATTTGTACGAGAAAATAAAAATTTTGGGAATCGGGCAACAAAGTTTGGATTACCTTTTTGGCCCATCCTGGTCAATAGGATGAATTACCTTCATCTTCTGCAAATTCCTCCTCCAGCTTCCTCTCTGTCCTCCTTTTTTATTCTGGCTAGTATTTCTAGGATATTTACAGCAATGTCAGCAGCCCAAAGATGTTCCTTGTCTAAAGCAAGCATCGTTCATTCCCATATTTCGAAATACTTCGCACTTTACGACTTTGCCATCTTTGAAAGTAGCAACAGCATCATACTCGCCAAAGTGAAGTGTTTCTGTTCCAACAAACAGAGTATTAGGGATCCTTGACCACATAGCACTATTTACACTATCACTGAGGTTTCGAGCTTATCCAAGAACACATTTTTTAACAGTTCAGGTGCTGTTAAGTCTCTGAAAATAGGTTTCATCACCTCAATTACCGCATCAGGCAGAGTATGTTTATGGGTTTACACTTCAGTAGTCAGCTGTCCCTTTTTGTACTTACACCAACTGCTTTCTGCTTTGGGACATAAATAATGATGGGGAGTCTCATTGGTTGAAAAAGTATCTAAATGGTAAAGTCAGAACAGCCTTCTTCATTTCATCGAGTCTGTATGTGTTTCGCCTTGTAGGTATTGCATAATAGTTTTGTAGTTTGTCAGCTACACTGTCAGTTAACCTTTCCTTCCCATCCAACCCTTTACCATCACTGCGTTTTTGTTATTGTACGAAGCTTTCAGTCGCCGACGTCTTCATTCCATTCGTTTCTGTATATGTCCAATACACTTAAATTTCTGCATTGCAACGTTATCACCATAGGGCTTCAGTTCTTCAGTATGTTTGAAACTGTTAGAATCACCGTCACGAAGGCTATTCATATATCTCACTTTATCACACACAATGTAAAAGTATTTTAGCAACACCAGCCACTTCCATTTCTCCACTACTGCCACTTTACTTACCTGAGCAATTATTTTAATGTGTACCTTCATTTTTTGTGCGCGCCTATAATATTTCGATGTAACTGCTACATCTAAAACTTCCCCTGTATCAATACTAATGGCAGATATTACACCACGAAGTGATGTGTGTCCCTCTTTATGCAAGGTACCATCGAATGATGCAGTAAGGGCTCTGTTACCACTATTTTCTGTTACTGCGTTTCTACAGCTTTCTTCACAGATTCTATACAGACATCATCCACTTTAGATCCTAAAAATCTATTATAGGTCGTAAACATGGTTGGGGAATTTGGAAAATTCATCATGCCACGGAAACCTGCACCTACAGTAGCAACTTTACTGACTGTACGGAAGGCATAAACAAATCTAATGTTGTGTTCATAGATTTTGCTACCATTTTCTTCATTTGGAGTTACTGCAACACTGTTCCCAAAGGTGGTCATGTATCAACACTTACCACACTTTTTTCATTTCACTGGAAAGTCCTACATGACCTTTCTATAAAGCGTTATAATATTTTTTTTTATAGAGCGTTGCTGTCAACTTCACTACATTGGATGGTTCTTACACAGTTTGCAAAAAATCCATTGAGAATTGACCAATCAGATATTTCATTCACGTCCGATTCGCCTATAAAACATTCATAATTTTCAGTAACTGAACCAAGCTTACCCTGCGAAGTACTTTCTCACTTTCACTTCAATACCCAGGTGTACCAGTAACATTAGGTTCACACACTTGCTTATCGTCTTCATTGTTTACGGTAATAACATCTACCTTTGACTTTCCAACATTTCTCCTTTTCTTAAAAGCCTTTAGAGGATTTATAATCACTTTACGTTTATCCGTGATTATCCTTCAATAGAATAGAGACTTCAATGAACAGAATTCACTACGAATATTTTATTGTTTACAAAAGAGTAAATAAACATGAAACACAGACAATCGAGCGAACGGTGTATATCGAACAATTACAAGTTAGCAACAACATTTAATGACATGATGAGCGTGTAGGTTCATGGGTACAACATTTGACAGCAGTTTAACAGCGCCACCGTGGGTCACGCCCATGCAGAACATATTTCAAAAATATTTTAAAAACAGTTGTAGTGTTTTGAACTGAATAAATTAAATATGAATTGAAACGGGAAAGTGTGTAGACTGTAAAAATGCGAAAACCTTCCCGGAGCCCATTAAAGAAAAATATGGAAAAATGTATGCAGACCATACAGTCTACGCGAGCTAGGGAAACAGCAGGCACTAAGATAGTAAAATATAAAAATACATAAAAACGTTCTTGTCTAAAGTAAACGAACTTCAAGATTCACAATCCTAGCTTTATACATTTCTCAATTAGGATTCGTGTTACAAGCTGATTAGAGTAAGAACTCGTATCCTTCCAAACAGAAGGTACTGGACAAAACTTCCGTATACTACTTACACTGATAAGAATAAAATTTGAAGTGCAGATATGTAAATATGAACATAAAATCTTTTCGTGTTTCACGTTGAACCACCTGAATTTGAACTCACTGTTAGAACAGAAAATATATCAACTAACGAAATATTGCACACGTAGCTGATCTGTCGTAAGTAAATATATAAAAGACCAACAACTTGAACAATGCGCTTAATGGGCGCTGTCATTGAAACACATCCGTCACGATCTCCATTTCTGAAGAATGAGCAGTGTAAATACATTGTTGGCTTAGTTGGTGACCGTAAAATTATTGAAAAGTAGTTTACTACAAACCATTGAAGAAATGGCGTTCCTTATACAACATGTATGAATTTGTTAGGAATATATTCAGGGAACTTGCATGCAAGCATTTGGAAGACGAAACTTGCCTCAATGTTTTTAAGATCAGTAGATATTGCTTGATTCCAGCCAGTAATCTTATTTGTGGACCTAGCAATCCATTGTACTGAAAGAGATATTTCTCTTTCTTAGATGTATAATTATCTGGTATAATTTTCCATTTCCTTTCACTCTTGGTGAGTGTTAAGTTGCATGATATTATTTATGAATATGAAGCCCAAGCCCTTACATCTAACGTAGAAATCGTTTTAATTTTGTAACTGATTCGTAAGTAAATGAATGTTGAGTAACATGAATGATGTTTTTTTCTAAACTTCTCAACTGAATTTCCAATTGGTTAGTTAGTATTATTCTTACAAATAAATCCACCACTGAGGGTCACTAAATCATGTATCCTCTTGTGTGTGTGATTGATGCGAATGACAGTATTAATGTGGAGTTACCAGTCGTTTCATTATGCTTTAGCTAATATTAATTTCTGTCATTTGAACAGAAATAGTCAGTACTGAAGAGGAAATTTCTGTAATTAGTGACATTATGATGTGTCGATGACAAATGCGCTGAAAAGCGTTTTGAATTAAATCTCAATATAGGAGATAATTTGTTGTTTATTGTACAGAATTTCCAAAATAAACATCCCCAGTTTTGAAGTTTGCTGTCATTTGAAAGGTTATAATCCTGTGACAGCGATTCCTTTGTTTAGACATTCACTTCACGCGCTTAAATTGTAACTGGAGTACCTACAGTGTAAAAGTCGCATACACTGCAGAAAATGTCTCTGATTTTATTGAAAGTCGTATTATTTATCATTGGATACGGGATTGAAAAGATACTGCACCAATATTTAGGTAAAATTATGCAATTGAATACAAATATGCAACGAGTTTCGCAGTTTGTAAGAGAAAGACCTTTAGATTGCATTACCTCAGTTTGTCCACGTTTAGAATTACTTTTCGTCTTCTTTTTCTCGGTTTTTCGTCTAAATACTTTTTTGTAAAATGAATCGTTTACCAATGACGTTATCCTGATGGTAGGTATGCGTAAAGTACTGATTTGTTTTTTTAATTGTGACTTTCAGTGCTACGTAATTTAAGATAACTTCAACCTTAAGAATTCACTTGGCCCGGCAGATCGAACGCTGCGTCGTCGTTTATCGCCTTCTCCTCTTGCTCTGCTGCCTGTAACAGCCATTGATTTCCTGCAGTTCTCCTCAAGTTGTACAATTACCAAAGTTGATGGACCAATTCCGAGAAAGTTACGCAGGCGCCGCCGTCGTTTTCTGGGATGTCCTACATCTCACAGACTGTAGATTACTTTCGTAATTATTGGAAGCAGAACCACCCTCCACTTAAAAGTATCGAATGACTGTGTCGGACGTTCTCCTGTGGATTTAACTGGGAATCGTAACGTCAAACGCAGCAGCCAATGACAATTCAAGTGGCACTTAATTTTGGCGTTGTTCTTGCCGAAGAGTGTTTTCCTAAATTTAATTCGAAGTTACAGGCCTCAAAGAATAAATTGTGCCCCAAAACAGAGATACGTCAACACAGAATTACACATGAATGTTTCAGTACTAAGGGTGGCGATGGCTTGCGGCAGACACCAATGACACTGATTCTGTAATGGCGTAGTGGGTTGTGGAAATGAAGTAATGGAGAAGTAATGTTTCACCAAAAACGTTCTTAAGGATTACAGTAACAGTTTAATTGTCCTAGTAGTTTTACTGAGTCACGTTCTAATTATAACCACACCAACATTACTGACACAACCTTTTCTATTTGAATGAAAGTTCATTTACATTTTTCGGTACACGGCCATCTTCGTCTCATTTTCCCAAATATAATTATTTATATTACTCTGCCCAGTAAACCCTAACATTATACAAGTCAGTGTCATGTACCATTACGGCACTCAATAGTTAGACGATGCTGAACTGTGAGTACTCAAACTAAATACAGCACTGGTCGTCAAATTGTTTTGCTCAAGAGAGAATCCGGACATTGTGGGGCTGCACCCCCGACCATATATGTACCTAACCTCTTATTAATTTGTAACCTACATCAATTTCTATTTCATGAGCCAAAGCCGCCACCCTCTTCCCCCCCCCCCCCCTTTTCCCAGACTAGCTGAAGTACGGAAGCGTAAGTCCCCCTCCGGCACCCAAGTACATATCGCTAAAACCTCAGCACCTTCGTGTTGACCGTTCTCCGTTACAGCTTGCTGTCTGCATCCCTCAGCAACACTAAAGTATGATTTTGTGTTTTTGTGCTGTATTAATTAGTGCCGTATTGGTTAATTTTGTGTTGGTTAATTTTGTGTTGGTTAATTTTGTGTTGGTTAATTTTGTGTTGGTTAATTTTGTGTTGGTTAATTTTGTGTTGGTTAATTTTGTGTTGGTTAATTTTGTGTTGGTTAATTTTGTGTTGGTTAATAACAGTAACTGAACTTATATTTAAATGCATTACGCAATATGAGACCCGATCACAAATTTTAGCCGAATGTTTTCAGTGACATTTTTCTTCTACTCTTTGCGTTGATTTCAACAGCCTTAGAATAATAGGGGAATTCGGGGCGGAAGCAGATAATGTTTAACAAATTCTATAAAATAAGGGAAAACAAGGAAGCACTTCTTAAAGTGATAAAAAAACACCTTGGAGTGTAACCGAATGTACCTTATTTTAAAATCAGTTAAAACAATAGATTTTTGCATTTTTTACAATTTTTCAAAGAAACTCTTCCGTATTTCCCGTTCCGCCCCACCCACGGGGCAGAATGGGATAAGGGTATTTTTTGTTTTTGTTAAATTATTGCATAAACGTTGAATTTCAATTACGAATATCGTATTAAACTATGACAAAATGTTGTATAACAGGCAATTGAGACCAAGGGATGTGTAATTTAAACAATTAAAAAGTCCTTCTTCAAAATAAGAAAATATTTTAATGTCATTCTGAAAAATGTACAATGCTTAATAACCACCAAACCACTAACTACTAGCCCTTTCGACAATAGTCACACGTCAGTATTTCCTCTTCATCTTCACTGTCTATGCCAACACATGAATTGTGTGCCCACTCTGGCAGGCGACCCAGCCCTCATTAGAAACGGAGCAGAAGTCCCCACAGTAGAGACGCTCAACATTCTCCCTCTCCGAATCTCTCTTCTCCATCATCTTCTTCCTTTTATTTTTCTTAAGGTCTTCGATGTCCTCTGTTTTGGTTTTTTTGGGTGTACAGTTTGATATTTTTGCCTTAAGTTGCATTGCACCTGACGTCTCTGTCCTGACATTGTTTACATTTTTGCACCCTCCTCCTTTCGGTAGGCCTACTTTGCGTGCGACAGCATACTGCAGTTCCTTCATATAAGGAGAACCTGTTAATAAGACAGTTTTTCCTTTTCGTCTTGTAGTCCGCCGAGTATTTTGACAGATTAGTGGGATTGGAATGACAGCCTCGGGCGATATCTGGAAAGCTGAGTTGGTCGGCGAACATAGCTGGCTGGGAGAGTCTGGCATCCATGAACATTCAGGCTGGGTTTGCTTTCTACTTGCATCAAAATATGACGGGGCAGAACGGGACACTATCCCATTCTGCCCCGCCCCGTTCCGCCCCAAGAGCACTTTTGAGTTTAACAACTGTTATGGAGTGTAATAACTGACGTACTTAAACGCATTAAATAACTGAAGTATAACAAATGCCATGCACGTTAAGGGAATGGGTCATTTTATGGTATACATTTATCAATAAACAGCTTACCTGGCGTTGAATTTCACCAAACGTTAGAACAACGCAAGCGGTAACGTGACGGACAACAATTCACTTAGATCTCTCACTTCCCTTCCATTCGGAGAAATAGTTACATGCCCATACAACAGGTTGCAACACTGTCCAGTCTAGAAACTTGCAACTTCCCACTGTGCCTCACTATCCCATTCTGCCCCGAGTTCCCCTATCATATTTCTTGCTACATACAGGGTGACAATTATTTAACTACATTTAAAAAAACCTGAATTACTTACAAAGTATGGCGTGCACACGTTATAGAAATTATTATGTAAACGTCACTAAAGATATTCGTATTCAGGTTAAGACACGTCCGATATGCCTGCCGTCATTGGCGGTGATGTAACGCAGACAAATAGTGAAATTCTGTATGACCCGCTGATGTGTCGGAACATCGATGTTGTCGATTACCTACTGAATGACTGTTTTGAGCTCAGCAGTGGTTTTGGGGGTTGTTGCTTTACAGCTTATCTTTAATATGGCCCCACAAAAAGAAATCGCATGGGTTCAGATCCGGAGAATATCGGCCAGTGGATACGCTGGAGCCGGAATGTGGTCCCCGGAAAGCTCCTCCAACACATCAGAGGCTCTCCTGCTGCGATGGGATCGAGCTCCTCTTGCGTGAACCACATCTTATCGATATCACGGGCACTTTGGATAACGGGGATAAAATCATCTTCGGAAACCTTCACTTACCGTCCGGTACTCACTGTGCCACCAAGGAATATCACACCAATTATTCCGTTACTTGACTCTGCACACCACACGGTCACCCGTTGAGGATGAATAGACTGCTCGATTGCGGAATGCAGATTCTCAGTCCCCAAAATGCGCCAATTTTGCTTATTGACGACCCCATCCAAATGAAAGTGGGCTTCATCGACAAAACCAAATCCTAATACGCACAGCAAGTGAATTATGCGGTCATCTTTGCTCACTATTAGATCACTGACAAATTTATCAACGTCAGTTAAAATGAACGATATCTTAAAAATTGCTGCCTCTAGAGGTATTTTTGTTTGTTACTGAGCAGGAAAAGTACACTAGGAAGAGGCTTTCATCCGTGGCTGACAGTCCGGATTCGTATGTTAGCTACTAGTTGGGTATTATTATTTAAAAAAAATGTCTGTGAACCGCGGGCCGCACGGACATGATTCGAT
The DNA here is from genome assembly GCF_023864345.2 of Schistocerca serialis cubense. Lineage (NCBI taxonomy): Eukaryota > Metazoa > Arthropoda > Insecta > Orthoptera > Acrididae > Schistocerca > Schistocerca serialis. The sequence goes on along the minus strand of NC_064638.1, from coordinate 1,262,999,391 downwards.
CCTCATGCGGCCGTGGACAGCAGTTTGACAATGTCTGTTCTAAAGGGAGATGGTCCTGGTCACTGAGAGTTAGCCGTGTAACCAAATTACATCAGCACTGATGAAAACGGAAAGTTTACGGTATGAACACCTTGAACGAACACTACTAAACCGATACTGGAATGTTTGCATGCCCTTAGGATATGCTGGTCAAAAGTGTACTATTGGCAAGCTTATTTTCAGAAAGCAAATGTTACAGATGAGAAATGGTGTGAATACATGATCGCTGTTATATATTTATAACGTTAATGAAACGTTTCAGGTGTCCATCACAAAACAGCCTGCCCAGACGACACGTGTTTACAAAATACAGCCTTCTTTCAGAGACTAGGAAAGGTCGAATCAATGGTGTGAGAGACCATCGTACCGACAGATCGCAAAGACAGCTGTCGTGCAATGACTTCCCATGTTGTAGTAATGTGATTGTTCCAGGACAGTGTGCAAGAAAAGGAGACACGCGTGATTACAGAACGACTACGCCAGGAGAGGACTATCCAAAGCCGTATTGCAGTTGGATAGTGCAAGACTCCACTCACAGCTGACACGGTGATCGCGTTCATAAATGTGAGAACACAATTCGATCCCTGTTTGGATTTTCGATGCCCTGATCTGTCCCTCATGGAGCATGTCTGGGATACAATGAAGAGATCTGTATTTTTATATAATCCAACGACCACAAAGAAAACAAAACTTCATTCGTGTGTACGTGGGTCGCGCACAACACATATTGGTGTTGATCAAGGATGCATGTTCCGAAGGAAACACCAACGTGTAGACGGAAGAAAACTGAACACTTGGACCGAGCGTTCTGTTTTTACAAACATCGGATATTCTAGTATATATTACGGCATTTTTAATGCCCAGTTGGCCGCGAAATGGAAACCATACTAAGACTCAAAAGTCTGCAGCGACAGTTTCCAGCTTTTTCCCTACGTAGACGCCTCTACAACTCAAATATTGGTCTTAGCGTGGTAGGAACTTTCAGACAACCTCGTCTGAGGCGGGATCCCCGCCTGCGGACTTAGCATTTCTCTGCGCTGGTCTGCATCTCGTTATCTGTACCAAACTGCTACCTCCATAGTCAGAGTTTCATGTGAGCAATCAGTGGGAGCAACGTCCTGACTGTATGGGTGATCAGAACTTCCCCATCGAAAGCACTCCAGGAGCGTTTTGTTCTAGCTGCGGTGTGCGGCCGAGCACTGTTACGAAGGAGGACAGTACCTGATGACATTCTTCTCGTTTTGCTCTGAATTAGCCTTTGTAGACGATTATCTCTAATCTGTTGATCCACTCGCCGAAGAAGATTATTTGTCGACACTGCGCTCAGAACCGAAAAGAAAGACGTAACGGTATCGACAGGCCTGCCCTGCTTTAGACAGTGCTCAACACATTACCGCAATCGTATTCTCGCCGTTGTTCAGATTTCACGTCCTATCGCACCTTTAAAAAAAAAAAAAAAAAAAAAAAAAAAAAAAAAAAAAAAAAAAAAGCGTGTGTGGGAATTCCTTCGGTTAAAATTACGAACATAAGAAATTTCGAGAACCTTTCAGAGATGATAAATGCCAAATAACAGACAGTTGATGGGTTGTCGTGTTTCAACTGGTGAACTGCAGCACCCTGTTCAGTGAGGCTAACAGCTACCCTACCCCCCCCCCCCCCCTGCACGCTCCACTAATCCCTACAGTATTCATGCAGAGAAAAGGCAATTAAGTTATCATCTATAAAAGACTGAAATTTCCGGTAAGATTATCGTACATTATGACTACCAGTAAGGCATATTCCAATGACGTGGGGACAATTTAAAACAATCGTGTTTCTCAGACGAACATCTATATTTCGCATATTCACGTGTCGTACAATAATTTTTCGTCTTTTCACGAAAAAGCAAATCACAAAATTTCGTTAACAACAAAATACTTTGCACAGATGTAAATGAGATCTTATATTAACATTTTTTTCCAGTTCACAAAGACAATAAAAAATGAGCGAGGGAAGTGATCTCTTTCCTGCTAGTAAGACAGAAAAAATAGAAACAGTGCAATCTGAAACTAGAGTGAGAGCTAAGAGTTTCGTACCCTCACACGAGGGTCGTCTGCGCACCGCAGGCAACGGCATCGGTCAACACATTATTGGATTCCTGCGCTTCCACCACGTTTGCGCCTGTGGCACTTGCCGCCTGGAATGTACGCTGACCCGCCGTGCACACACGCACACACTGTCGCAGAGCCAAAGTGCAAAATCATCTGGGCCGTTGTTCAATACAACAGTTACTCAGAACCATAAGAAACTTGTCGGCGAATGGTTTATCATCCGTTGATACCTTGCCAACAGAAGGAACTGGAGCATGGCCAGGTGTAACAATATTCATATATCTAAGCCACGTCTACTAAAATGTCCGCTATGAAAAAAATAAATTTATTCCAATGAAATGATACGATGATGATGATGATGGGGTTGTGGGGCGCTCAACGGCGTGGTTATCAGCGCCCGTACAATTAACCAATCTTTGCTCAGTCCAATTTCGCCACTTTCCTGGATGATGATGAAATGATGAGGACAACACAAACACCCAGTCATCTCGAGGCAGGTGAAAATCCCTGACCCCGCCGGGAATCGAACCCGGGACCCCGTGCTCGGGAAGCGAGAACGCTACCGCGAGACCACGAGCGGCGGACGAAATGATACGCATGGATCTTGTAACATGATACGGACTCATACACATCGTCGAGAGCTCCTTCTCAGGTACCGACGTTGGAAGTTTTTGCTATTACCCGTTACGATATGATATTAAGAACAGGGTGAAATATATCGGAAAGTCGTGCCCAGTTCAGGACTACCCAGCGGCACAGGAGAATAAAAATTCTTGACATTGTGAGCGAGGGCAGTAAGACAACAGGCTCACTCTCCGAGAATTACTCATTAATTCATAGGAAAACTGTCAACATCTTAGGCGTTTAGCTCGTAAAAAAAAGATAAAGAAAAGAAACGCTCTGCATATCTCATTTGCAGCATAAGCCAGCAACGCTAATATGCTGCTAAAATAAACTTACTATGAAATACCATCTAGCAGACACGAAATATTCGGCAACAACACCCTTTCGCCTATAATGGATCTATTTTAAAACAGCACTTTTCACGTTACCAACATTTTGACTAACATTGTTGTTAACAAGGACCAGGAACGTACAGAAGTAAATTAATCGCTTCATATGGAGTCTCTCACAGAATGCTAGTTCTTTTCGTATGAAGCCATTATTTACAGTAATTAGATTGAATTCGGTTTGCAAGGGGAGGACCAAATGGGCGATATTTAAAAACCGAAGGAGCTGTAGAAATAGTTTGCTGATGTATGCACCACGAACGTTTCTGACACTAAAACGTAAGGACATAATTCAGGCAGCAATGTGGCTATACTAGTTAATACAGTTTTGCCTAAAATGTAAGGGCATTTGATTACTTCTACTTGACGCGTCAAGGCTAACATCGCTTGACAGTCTAATAGCTGTGGCCGGGTCACCAGATAAATGTCACCGAATACAATCAGAAAGATTTACCATTGGTATTATATAGCATGCAGTAGAAATTTAACGTGCGCTACAAAATAATTATAATTTGCTGTAGTGATATCATGCAGCAGAACTATTTTCTATAACCTCCTACTGATTATGGCAATTATATCGTATGTTCCAATGATAATACGTGCCCCAAACCTGTGATACATCAAGTTCAATCATCGCGATTAGTAGGGTGTGCCATGGATGTATTTATGGTTGTACCTGTAAAAATCGTGGATTGAAGAACTAATTATACCTAGTCGCAGAGGTCTCTTTCCAAACACCAAATAGTTTTCATTCAGACCAACCTAATTTGTAAGCAGGAGTCCAAGCCCCTTCCTTCTCAATGCGTATATGGTTCTTGTCTTACAGCAGTTGACGCATTTTCAGATGTAGATGTCAAATTACGTTCATTAGATTTTGTGCACTTAATAATATGCTACGTTATCTGTTTGCTCAAATATGTGTAGTTTATGAAACCAAATGCGTGAACAGACGCGTTCGACGCCAAAATCAGTACCGGGTGCAGCAGCTGTTCCGGCAACGCAGTCCCCAACTCCGACGTAACGGAGATTGTAGGTCCAGAGGCAACTGGAGGCTGCGTTTGTGATACGGACGGGATTTTGCGGTGCGCTATCGTCTCTGTGTTGGACAGTATGAAGTTCCGAGAAGCAACATGAATTTTTTGGGGTCCATGCATATCAAAAGGCATGAGCTTGGCTTCTCGGTGTGACAGTGCAGGGATGGAAGAAAAATTTAAATTTGTAATGCAGTTCTGATCTTGGACAGGAGCCACTGCTGCTTACGATATACGAAAAAGACCTCGCTGTTCACTTATACACCTTATCTATATTATTAACATAGTATGTACCTCTGTGAAGCTGTTCACACACGATGTATATCTATACAGAAAAGTGATATCGCTTGGAATATGTTACCAAATGTGGAGAGACTGGAAAACCTTATATGACTGGAACCTGGAGTAGAGGCTGACAGCTGACTCAGATAATAAATAAATGTAATACGCACAAGTAAATGAAAAGAGACGACGTCGTTTGACCAACCGATCGGCGGGTCAGACACAACCTTCAAGTGTCTATGTGATTTAAAATGGAAGGATCCACAAATCGAGCCCTAGAAAATGTATCCAGCTCTAGAAACGATAGAAAAGGTGCCTACCAGACTTATTTATTGGAAGAAATCCTTGGATGTGTCAATCACGCATGAAAGTGATCGCAACAGTTCGTGAGTAGAACGTGTGGATAAAAATCCTAAGTGAAGTTAGCTAAAAATTCTTTTTTGATTACTAGTTTCAGCTCATTGACGAGTAATCTTCAGGCCAATAAGAATTATTATTTAATTCGGTGTGTATTAGCCGCCAGACATTACATACACATTGTCATGATCTGTTGAGCTGAACCGCTCTCGTCGTCATGTACACACTAAAGTCAGTCGTCATGGTTACATAATGTACAACGTTAGTCATATATACGTCCAGTGCTTTTATTGCCACACTTGTGTTTAACTGGGAAGTGACTGACAGTGGTAACTGTGATACAGTCCATGTGTAGATATAAAGATTGTGTATAATTCCCAAAGCTACAGGGAGAAGGAAGTGCGTTTAAGAATATCGGTAGCAAGTGGAACAATAAATATCGAGTGGAATGACAAGGAAAGAGGTAAGGTTTTGGTGGCACGATTTTTCTAAGGGCAGAAAAGATATGCGAGACCATGAAATGTTAGGGAGACACAAAGACTTCCTTTGACACCTTGAGCCGTGTCGAAGGGTTGAAGAAAGCCGATCTTTGCATTCATGTGAGGCAGACTGCACAGAAACTCTGCACCACTGTTAGCAGCTGACAGCGTGCTTAACACATTGGACTATCGGGGGGACGCGTTCTCGCAGAACACCGTAGCTACTCTATGTTATGAACAATCCCAGGCGAAAAGGGTTGTCTCTCACGCACTTAATATGTTATCAGATGGAAGGTGTACCATTCCTTTGCCGTATAGTCACAGTGGACCGATTGTGAGGGTGATACGTCGTGTTATGGGAAAACATAACCAAAACGCAAGCTAAGCAGAGCTCAAAGGCTGCAGAAAGTGAAAGCGTACACCCAAATGAGTTTAAAGTTTCAAATACAATTTAATTTTATTAAACATTAAAAAAACAACACACACACACACACCACAAAAAACAATTAAAAATTTTAAACTCCAGGCCTGAAGGGCCACTGAATATTCACAACAATAATGTCAGACTGACAACCTTAAGATTCAAGCATAAGACATAATCACGGTCTGAATGACCCAACACTTTTGATTAATTATTGACCAATACAATAAGTTACTGAAATGAATGTCTTATCATTCAGCCAGAAGGGCCAATCAAATATAACCACAAATGCTGTTTTGATAATGCTACAAGAATGCAAAACCAACAATTAATTTATTCCGTCCAAAGGAGCAGTAAAGACGAAAAAACAAATTCATATACCAAATTTTTTTTTAATGAAACAAGCTAACAAGATAAAATTAATAACTAAAAGAGAGTAGTGACGTCACCACTCGGCCTGAAGGGCCTGAATATCAGTAGTAATGAATATTTGAGAATGGTTGAAGTTAGTGAGTTAGCACTTAAAACCAGCCCGTGCTCCACACCACTAGAAAAAATTTACAATCAGCTGTGCTAGGACTGCCTGCTTTAGCAATATGGCACAGACCAGCAGAACAACCAGATACTTCACCAAAGTGGCGAATCGTCGACATATGGCATAACAGCAACACTCTATAACACATAAAATGAAAATTACTGAACGCTGAAACACATGGTTGAAAATATAGCGTCTATCTAGGCAGGAACTGTTAATGACGCCCACTGGCCTTCGTAAATTTTCGACTTATTTGTTATTTATTTATTGTTCCGTGGGACAAAATTATGGAGAAGTCTCCAAGGTCATGGAACAAGTCAATACATGAAATTATAACACGATAGTAGAAACCGATCAAATGAAATATAAAAAACATATTCAGGCGATAAGTCGTAAGTTTAAATAAAGAAATTCAACAATGTAACACTGGAATTTGCTTAAATTTTTAGCTCTTCCAAGAGCTCCTCGACAGAATAGAAGGAGTGAGCCATGAGAAAACTCTTCAGTTTAGACTTAAGAGTTCGGGCTACTGCTAAGATTTTTGAGTTCTTGTAGTAGCTTATTGAAAATGGATGCAGCAGAATACTGCACTCCTTTCTGCACAAGAGTCAAGGAAGTGCATTCCACATGCAGATTTGATTTCTGCCTAGTATTAACTGAGTGAAAGCTGCTAACTTTTGGGAATAGGCTAATATTGCTAACAACAAACGACATTAAAGAAAATATATACTGTGAGGGCAATGTCAGAATTCCCAGACTATTGAATAGGGGTCGACAAGAGGTTCTTGAACTTACACCAAATATAGCTCGGACAGCCCGATTTTGAGACAAAAATACCCTTTTTGAATCAGAAGAATTACCCCAAAAAATAATACCATGCTACATAAGCGAATGAAAATATGCGAAGTAGACTACTTTCCGTGTTGAAGTGACTTATTTCAGATACTCTTCTAATGGTAAATACAGCAGCATTTAGTTTCTGAACAAGATCCTGGACATGGGATTTCCACAACAACTTACTATCTATCCGAACACCTAGGAACATGAACTGTTCCGTCTCGCTTATAATATGCCAATTCTGTCTGATCAAAATATCGGTTCTTGTTGAATTGTGAGTTAGAAACTGTAAAAACTGAGTCTTAATGTGATTTAGCATCAAATTATTTTCCACAAGCCATGAACTTATTTCATGTACTAAATTATTTGACACTGTTTCAATATTACACACAAGATCCTTCACTACCAAGCTGGTGTCATCAGCAAACAGAAATATTTTTGAATCACCTGTAATACTAGAAGGCATATCATTTATATAAAAAAGAAACAGCAGTGGCCCCAGCACTGATCCTTGGGGAACGCCCCATTTAACAGTGCCCCATTGGGACTGAACATCACTACCACTCTCAATATTGCGGAGAATTACCTTCTGCTTTCTGTTCTTAAAGTAAGAGGCGAACCTATTGTAAGCTACTCCCCTTAGTCCATAATGGTCCAACTTCTGCAGTAATATTTTGTGGTTAACACAGTCAAAAGCCTTCGTTAAATCAAAGAAAACACCTAGCGTTCGCAACCTTTTATTTAATCCGTCGAAAACCTCACAGAGAAAAGAGAATATAGCATTTTGAGTTGTTAAACCACTTCTAAAACCAAACTGAGCATTTGACTGTAAATTATGTGAATTTAATAATCCAGTAACCTTGTATATACAACCTTCTCGATAACTTTAGCAAACACCGATGGCATAGAAATAGGTCTAAAATTGTCAACATTATCCCTGTCTCCTTTTTTATAAAGTGGCTTCACTACCGAGTACTTTAATTAGTCAGGAAACCGACCACTCCTAATGGAAAAGTTACAGATATGGCTAAGTACTGGGCTAACATACATTGAACAATACTTCAGTATTCTGCTAGATATCCCGTCATATCCATGAGAGTTCTTGGTCTTTAGTGATTTGATTATTAACTCAATCTCCCTCTTGTCAGTATCATGGAGGAGCATTCCAGGTAACAGTCTCGGAACACTTTTTTCTAAGAGCGCTATATGATTCCCTGTTGGGACTAGGTTTCTATTTAGTTCACCTGCTATATTCAGAAAGTGATTATTAAATACTGTACATACATGCGACTTATCAGTAACACGGACATTCCCACTACGCACTGATTCTATATCCTCGACCTGTCTCTGCAGACCAGCAACTTCCTTTATGACTGACCATATGGTTTTAATTTTATCCTGAGACTTAGCTATTCTATCTGCATACCACATACTTTTTGCCTTCCTAATAACATTTTTAAGCACCTTACAATACTGTTTGTAATGGGCTGCTGCATTTAGATTTTGACTGTTTCTAACGTTATGATATAATTGCCACTTTGTTCTACAAGATATTCTTATCCCTCTAGTCAGCCACCCAGGGTGCCTATTTGTGCTCGTACCCTGTTTTGAACATTCTAACGGAAAGCAACTTTCAAAGAGCACGAGAAAAGTCTTGAGAAAAGCATTATATTTATCACCTACTGTATCAGCGCTACAAATATCTTGCCACTCTTTTTCCTTGATAAGGTTTACAAAGGTCTCTACAGCAACTGGATAAGCTTTCCTAAACAGTTGATAACTATATTTAACATGTGTCGCAGCACAAAAATCTTTTAGAGTTAAAATTTGTGCATGGTGACCTGAAAGGCCATTCACCTTTTTGCTAACAGGATGCCCTTCTAGTAATGAGGAATGAACAAAAATGTTGTCTATGGTTGTTCTACTGTTCCCTTGCACTCTCGTTGGAAAGAATACGGTTTGCATAAGATTATATGAATTAAGGAGGTCTACCAGCATCCTTTTCCTTGCACAATCACTTATACAATTAATGTTGAAGTCACCACATATAACTAACTTTTACTATTTCCTATAAAGTGAACCAAGAAACTCCTCTAGCTTTAGCAAAAATGTTGTGAAATCGGAGTCTGGGGATCTATAAATAACAACAGTTAGAAGTTCAGCTCTGCTAAATTTAACCACACCTGCACAACATTCAAACACCTTTTCACTCCAGTACTTTGAAACATCAATTGACTCAAATGGGATGCCATTTTTCACATACATGGCTACTCCCCCACACCGCAAAGAGCTCCTAGAAAAGCTGCCAGCCAACCTGTATCACGGTAAAGGAAGCCTCTGAATTATCTCCTTATTTAAGAAGTGTTCAGATATACCAATAATTTCAGAGTCAACATCTATAAGCAGTTCACTAATTTTATCTCTAATACCTTGTATATTTCGATGAAATATACTAATTCCCTCATTACTCGGATACCTAAGCTTTGTCAAAAGTGGTTCCTTTGTTAAAGAGACTTCCCTTAAGCAGGAATACCTATCGGCTGACTTGAATCTAAAAAAGGTGCAGCTCTAACACCCACTACTGCAGGAATTTTCCCATGAGTGTTCCCACCTATGCTGTCACCTATAAGCTTTGCCAACCTTCCTTTCCCATACCATTTGAGGTGCAGGCCATTTCTAGTGAACCCCGTCCTGCTGATAGACTCCACCGACACCACTGAAATGTGACCCATGCTTTCTGTCATCAGCGCATCCCCACGTCTCATGTTATTACACCTGACGGCTGTATTAAGATGAGACCGATCGTGACGCTGAAACAGTTCCACGAAATGCACATTCGTGTTGCCAGTCTGAGTAGCTATCTTTTCCAGGTCACCATCTACGTCATACTCCCCATCCCTATCAATACTATTATCAGCCCCACCCACAATCACTACCTGATCCTCTTTAGTAAAATCCCTAGATAACCCTCCTATGTTAACAGTCACCTGAGCCAATCCTGCATTGGGCTTCACAATGCTGGTGACCTAGTACTCAATCCCCAATACTTCCTGCAGCTGCTGGCCTACACCTCTGCCACGAGAACTACCTAACAGCAGAACCTTCTTCTTCCTCTTCGACTTTGCAACTGTCCTAGCCACCGTAACTGCTGAGGTCTGCTGCATACTTCCTACATCTACAGCTACTAGAGATTCCTCTCCACTAGACTGACAGTTGGTCATATCTATTATGGACACCAATAGTAAAACTATCTGAAAATCATCTCCTCCTAGCTGATCTCTTGCCAACAACCGGCTCCCATTCCCCAACCCCCTTCTCCCTCCTCATCCTATCTAGCTCCTTTGCGTTTTTCAACTGCACCTGAAGGGCACAGATCTTACGCTCCTGCTCCTCTATCAACTTACTCTTGCTACATAACCTGCAGTTCCAGGAGCGGAGCTCACCAGGATGCCCACTGGATTCCCCACTGTATTCCCCCCAGTGAAAATACTTCGAACAAGTCTCACACCGCAGTCCACTACTCACGAACCTACGGCAAAGCTCACACTTCTCACTCATGGTAAATTTTTATAGTTATTGAAACAAGAAAACAACTTTATCTATGTTCCGCTACTACAATAAGATGTTTAAAACCTGACTACAATAATTACAAACTCACTCTAGAAGGGAAGTAACTACTATTATTAACAGTATTAATCAACAACAAATGAGAATATAACAAAAGACTAATACAGAAAGAGAACCAAACGTCTAATGACACAGTAACGAAACTGAAAACAGTTCCCAAAAGGTTCTTCTGAAATTATTTCACCAGAAAACGCCAAGAACACCGGTTGAAGACTACTAAAGTTCCTAAATAAACCACTATACACACACAATTAATTAGTACTTAGCTTTCAACGCGTCGCTACAACTGCAACTGGTCAGCGCGGAATGTAAACACAGGTAAGAGGTTAAGTTTCTCGATACGAAACACTCACAAATATCAGGTAAATGTGACGACCAGTACTGAATGATAATACCACTCAACAAATTGTAAAATACAAGATCGTTATTGCACTTGGGTCACAATAAAAATTTCAACCACAGATAATATTTTATGTTCAGTGATATTTACACTTGACAATATATCAGCAGATCATTGACTCGTGATTTCGGGCACGCCTGAGCCTACTAAAATTGCGAAACACCATGGCACACGACCTTAGAGCAAAACACACCCGACGACACGGGCAGAAATTGAGTGAGACACGTCAAGAAATTGTCACCGTTAGTCCAGAAGGCAGACAAGCATTCGCCGACAGGTTGCAACCAGCACCAACTCGAGTTATGTCAATCGCCCCCGTTCCGCCATAGCAACGCGGATACGCCGCGTCCACAGTTGCCACGCCGAGCTTCTTTATCACACAGCCCGTGCAGAACGACTGCCGCCGTCCGGAGTACACACACGCTCGTAGCAATCACGTGCGTTCACAGGAAGTTATACCACCTTTCCCACAACATTGCGCTGCCACACGACCGGAAAATAAACTCCCCGTCTCACTCTGGCAGCAGCACTCGATACTCCCGTCGTCAGCAGGTCTCTATACAGAACGAAGCGCCCTCCGAAATTTAAAAGCAAACGGACCAATCGTGGCTGAGCAAAGCCAAGGCTCCGGAAGACGACACACCACACCTAGGCAAAAACGAAAGATGATACGGTTCAGAGGGCATCGTGTAGCGCCCGAGACAACGAAAGCAACATTACCATACGTCGTCTTTAAGGCCACATTCCCCATTGCTGTCGTACCCGCGAAGGAAGTTACGATCACAGTCGTTTGCGACACGAAGGATGTGCTGCTGATTGATTTCCACATACATGAGAACCTTGAACTGTGCCAGTAATTACGCCACTCAGGAACGTCTGGGAAGGTGATTCGGAGGAACTGTTGTTGTTGGACAATAATATCCCACTATAGCAGTATACAGCCTCTGTAAAGCAAGATATTGTCCAACGTTTCGGATGTAGTTTATAAGAAAATCCTATTCACACCCAGATCTCTTCACGATATTAGCACCGTTGTTATCTCGAGATAATTTCACTGTTTTCATTTCTTTTCTTATATCCTATGAGGCTGCCGCAAAGGTGATAAACATCATAGCTGCCAATTTTTCTTTTCAGCATCTCCCTCCACTCTGACATTCTCCGCCTCAACGACTGCAAGTAGCCCTTCCATACAGGACTGACACACTGCCTTCTTTGAGAATGCCCTTCGTTATAGTTTCTACAGCTCGTAATTTGTTACTAATTGTCACACTCTCATGGAAAACTTCTTACGCGTAATGGTAGGAAGAGGGAAGAGGTACTCCTCCGCATTTACTAGCTTTACCTTCCTTTGGAATAGTATTTTTCAAAGCTATAGCGAACCTCGTCGTCAGCTCCACTACCAAGGTTCAAAATATTGAGGGATTATGAAACTTCCTGGCAGATTAAATCTGTGTGCCCGACCGAGACTCGAACTCGGGACCTTTGCATTTCGCGGGCAAGTGCTCTACCATCTGAGCTACCGAAGCACGACTCACGCCCGGTACCCACAGCTTTACTTCTGCCAGTACCTCGTCTCCTACCTTCCAAACTTTACAGAAGCTCTCCTGCGAACCTGCACGATTGCTTCTGTAAAGTTTGGAAGGTAGGAGACGAGGTACTGGCAGAAGTAAAGCTGTGGGTACCGGGCGTGAGACGTGCTTCGGTAGCTCAGATGGTAGAGCACTTGCCCGCGAAAGGCAAAGATCCCTAATTCGAGTCTTGGTCGGGCACACAGTTTTAATCTGCCAGGAAGTTTCATATCAGCGCACACTCCGCTGCAGAGTGAAAATCTCATTCTGGAAACATCCCCCAGGCTGTGGCTAACCCATGTCTCCGCAGTATCCTTTCTTTCAGGAGTGCTAGTTCTGCAAGGTTCCAGGAGAGCTTCTGTAAAGTTTGGAAGGTAGGAGACGAGATACTGGCAGAAGTAAAGCTGTGAGGACCGGGCGTGAGTCGTGCTTCGGTAGCTCAGTTGGTAGAGCACTTGCCCGCGAAAGGCAAAGGTCCCGAGTTCGAGTCTCGGTCGGGCACACAGTTTTAATCTGCCAGGAAGTTTCATATCAACGCATACTCCACTGCAGAGTGAAAATCTCATTCTGGAAATCGAGGGATTATGTTACACCGGGAAATGCGGTCTGTATCTGGAAACAGACGTTCCAGAATCTTGTTTGCGAGGAAAACCAATTGTGTAGAGGCACCAAGGAATAACATCCAAAGTACTAGAGGAAGCTATATAGAGGAAAAACTGTAGGGGAAGATAGAGACTGGAATAAACTATAAGACAGAAAAAGATGGACCATGAAGGAATTATCCAACTGAGACAGGTAGCGGTAGGTGTGGTGTGCATGAACACACAAACAAATCATCGCATGATTTATTCAAGAGAAACAGCTTTACTAAGTGAGTTAGTCAATAACTTGTTAGGCGTCCCTCATGCTTAGCACTGATTGACTGAGTTGTTGCACGCCCTCCTAAGATATATTGTGCCAAATTCTGTTGAACTGCCACATTAGATCGTCAAAACCACGAGCTGCCCATAATACTCCAAACTTTCTCAGCTCGAAAGAGATGTGGCGATCTTGCTGGCTGCGGTAGTTTGGCAGGTACGAAGACAAGCAGTAGAAACTCTCGCCGCGGGCAGGCGGGCATTATTTTGCTGAAATGTATGCCCAAGACGGCTTGCTGTGAGGGGAAACAAAACGGGGCATAGAATATCATCGACGTACCACTGTGTTGCAAGGGTTCCGTGGATGAGAACCAAAGGGGTCCCATTACAAACTGAAATCGCACTCCAGACCATCACTCATGGCTGTCGAGCCATACGGCGTGCGACAATGATGTTGGTATACCACCGGTGTCTGGGGCTTCGCTGGTCATCGATGCAAAATTCGAAGCACGACTCATCACTGAGGACAATTCTACTCCAGTCAGTACATTAAATGAGATTCCAGGCGGAATGTGCCCGACACAATAACAAATGGGCTTAGTGTACACATTCTTCAGAACTTTTGAAGAATTGTTATGACTCACTTCTTCTGATGTGCCAGTGGCCTCGCCGCAGTGGTAACACAGGTTCCCGTCAGATCACCGATGTTAAGCACTGTCGGGCTGGGCTACCACTTGGACGGGTGACCGTCCAGTCTGCTGAGCGCTGTTCGCAAGCGGGATGCACTCAGCCCTTGTGAGGCAAACAGAGAAGCTACTTGATTGTGAAGTAGCGGCTCCGGTCTCGGAAACTGACATACGACCAGGAGAGCGGTGTGCTGACCACATGCCCCTCCGTATCCTCATCCAGTGACGCCTATGAGCTGGGGATGACAAGGCGCTCCCCTCCTCCCCCCCCCCCCCCCCCACACACACACACACTACTTGTCATATTTTTTCAGAGTTGATTGAGTAATTATCATCTTGACTGTGATTAAACAACTTGAAGTCAAATACGAAACAATTTCACTTTATTCCAATGAAATTGTTTGGGTTGTTCTTGATAAAAGATTTATGTTCCATGGGAGTTGTGAATTTAAGCTTAGTCACAATCTCTCTCCCCTGATCCTACGCTGCCAAATACCTGAAATATTTGTCATCTGGCAGCGTAGGAACATCTCACGGATTGTTGGGCATTCCAAATAGCAGTCACCAGGGGTTTCAGTTTAGGCGCCTTTCGTGTGGTATCTGACCTGGGTCGATGGCAAAACCTTACTGCACCTGGAACTGATAGGTCGTTTAGAGCACTCTAGATCATTCACCAAGAAAAATTAAGGGCCACACGATAGCAAATTCACCACAAATTCCGACCTACATTATGTAACGTTTAAAAAGGAAGAAGATAAACTCGCATCAGTACACGAAAATGCACTAGCACTCAAGTGTTTGTCTCTCAGCGCATTCAGTATCATAACGGCAAAATGTGATGTAGAAAGGCCACCTGCTTAAACATGAGTATTCACATAGTTTTAACTTTTCCTACACTGTCATCTCAAGCAGGAAAACCAAAATGATTATACAGAGAAAAATACGACAGCCACTGCCTCTTTTTCCACGAATCCGAAATTTTCAGCCTAGACTGGAATATATCTATCCAGGCTAAAATATATGCCACGTATGGAGGCAACTTCTTGGTACAAGATGTAAGAGCAGCAAATCATGCACGTATTCTGAAATTAAAGTTGATCCTTGACGAAATGATTGTCATGTATTGAGCACAGGATCCATTAGGAGTACAACAACGATTGAAATGAATGTGGTATACGTATAGCATAGAAACTCTAACCGCTATCCATAGAAAGAGGATAATATTACTGGTATTGAACTTCCACTGGAGACTAAAATAGAATACTTAATCATTCAGGAGCAAATATGGCGCCATTGCAGATCAACTTAGTAATTTAAGGTGAGAATGAAGAAGACCGTATCATTTTCATTCCTGTCACACCTGCGAACTACCGTATATTTTTTGATTGACCTAGTTCTGGGTTTCAGTGTGACCATGAAAATAATTTTTAATGGAACGTCGATATTCTGATGGCTTTGATGGGGCTCTCCACGAATTCCTCTCACATGAAAAAGTGAAAACATATGGGAGGGTGGTAAAAGAGCCCCTGATGTAGCTCAGTATATGGCCAAAACAATGTTCCAAACATTACTGAATCTCAATCATATTCATAACTTTCAAGTAACTATATGTCAATGCGAAATGAAGTCACACCAATGGTTGGTCATAAAAACAATAAAGTTGATTCCATGAATATTGTCATGATGGAGTTCATCCTTTTATATACATTCAGCCTTCGATGTGATACATTTCTTCCCAACGATGGAAAACTTAGCGGTGACTTTGCATGTGGTATGTATTTATCCGTTTTAAGAAGTGTTCCCCTTTGAAATTTATCTTTTCCTCTTACTGCATGCGTGTGGCGCAAGATTTCCAGTATCTTCACGGGGACTTGGTCTGATACTTCTTTCTTCGTCATTCAGAGCTTTTGACCACATTTGAAACACGTGCATCAACTAAGCGCAGTGTCACATAATCAGATATTGTTACCATAAACTCTCACCAATTCATATAGTGCAAACTTTCACAGTCGATATTTGCGATGTTGTTGATGTTTGTTTTACGGACATTAAGCCGTGATACAAGCCAGAATTCTCTGTATAACGTTTTGTCTTACAATGTGGGAGAGATGATGAGAGGCTTTAATGACCCACAAAGCAGTTACAGAATCAAACAACATCAGCAAGACGAAATCCTTGTTTTTGTGCAAGCAACAGTCTGTTCGTCACGACATCACTCTGCAGCATCGCTGAGTCACGTAGACGTACGCTACGAAGCTTGTTGTGGGGAACAAGTTACATTGTTTTGCTTAGGAGTAGAGCCTGCAGCTTGTCTAATTTCAGTCCTTCTTTTCTGTTGAAACTGTTTATGTGCTTTTGATTTCTTATAGCGACTCTGTACATCAAATATCACTATCCTATCCAGTCACATTAAAGTGATCACTTCCCAAAAGCCGGGATAACCATCGTTTGCTGCTAGACGTGGAGGAAGAGAATCAGTGAGATTCTGGAAGGTAGTAACAGGTATGTGGAGCCAGGCGGCCTCCAGTGCCGTAGGCTGAGAGTCCATGGCGCGAACACCCTGATCGGCATGATCACACAGATTCCTTATTGTGTTTCAATCTGGTGAGTTTGGTGCCCAGGGGGATACGGTGCTCTTCGCACTACGCATGTACTGCAGCTGTGTGACACGTTGAACTGTCCTGTGGCAGATGCCACCGCGCTGAGGAAATATACACTGCGTGTAAAGGTACACGTGGTCCCAAAGGGTAGGTGTATACTCGTGTTGATCCAGTGTGCTAACAGAATGACGAGATCGTACTGGGAATAATACAAACACTTTACTCAGACCCTTAGGCCCTCTCCTCCGGCATGCACCCTTCTGACGATTATTGCAACGTGTTTACTTTCAAACGTTTCACGCATACACGTCAACGGCAACCTGTCATCTGAAAAGGGTCCATGCCACTATCCAGTGGACATTGTGAAGATAACACTACCGACTGACATACATTTTTTTTCCTGTTGCTAGATTTCCTTTTACTTCTTTTCTGCTTTACTTTCATCATACATGTGCCTGACCGAGACTCGAACTCAGGACCTTTGCCCGCGAAAGGCAAAGGTCCTGTGTTCGAGTCTCGGTCGGGCACACAGTTTTAATCTGCCAGGAAGTTTCATATCAGCGCACACTCCGCTGCAGAGTGAAAATCTCATTCTGGAAACATCCCCCAGGCTGTGGCTAACCCATGTCTCCGCTATATCCTTTTTTTCAGGAGTGCTAGTTCTGCAAGGTTCGCAGGAGAGCTTCTGTAAAGTTTGGAAGGTAGGAGACGAGATACTGGCAGAAGTAGGGCTGTGAGTACCGGGCGTGATTCGTGCTTCGGTAGCTCAGATGGTAGAGCACTTGCCCGCGAAAGGCAAAGGTCCTGAGTTCGAGTCGCGGTCGGGCACACAGTTTAATCTGCCAGGAAGTTTCATATCAGCGCACACTCCGCTGCAGAGTGAAAATCTCATTCTGGAAACATCCCCCAGGCTGTGGCTAAGCCTTGTCTCCGCTATATCCTTTCTTTCAGGAGTGCTAGTTCTGCAAGGTTCGCAGGAGAGCTTCTGTAAAGTTTGGAAGGTCGGAGACGAGATACTGGCAGAAGTAAAGCTGTGAGTACCGGGCGTGATTCGTGCTTCGGTAGCTCAGATGGTAGAGCACTTGCCCGCGAAAGGCAAAGGTCCTGAGTTCGAGTCTCGGTCGGGCACACAGTTTTAATCTGCCAGGAAGTTTCATATCAGCGCACACTGCGCTGCAGAGTGAAAATCTCATTCTGGAAACATCCCCCAGGCTGTGGCTAACGCATGTCTCCGCTATATCCTTTTTTTCAGGAGTGCTAGTTCTGCAAGGTTCGCAGGAGAGCTTCTGTAAAGTTTGGAAGGTAGGAGACGAGATACTGGCAGAAGTAGAGCTGTGAGTACCGGGCGTGATTCGTGTTTCGGTAGCTCAGATGGTAGAGCACTTGCCCGCGAAAGGCAAAGGTCCTGAGTTCGAGTCTCGGTCGGGCACACAGTTTTAATCTGCCAGGAAGTGTCATATCAGCGCACACTCCGCTGCAGAGTGAAAATCTCATTCTGGAAACATCCCCCAGGCTGTGGCTAACCCATGTCTCCGCTATATCCTTTCTTTCAGGAGTGCTAGTTCTGCAAGGTTCGCAGGAGAGCTTCTGTAAAGTTTGGAAGGTAGGAGACGAGATACTGGCAGAAGTAGAGCTGTGAGTACCGGGCGTGATTCGTGCTTCGGTAGCTCAGATGGTAGAGCACTTGCCCGCGAAAGGCAAAGGTCCTGAGTTCGAGTCTCGGTCGGGCACACAGTTTTAATCTGCCAGGAAGTTTCATATCAGCGCACACTCCGCTGCAGAGTGAAAATCTCATTCTGGAAACATCCTCCAGGCTGTGGCTAAGCCATGTCTCCGCTATATCCTTTCTTTCAGGAGTGCTAGTTCTGCAAGGTTCGCAGGAGTGGTTCTGTAAAGTTTGGAAGGTAGGAGACGAGATACTGGCAGAAGTAGAGCTGTGAGTACCGGGCGTGATTCGTGCTTCGGTAGCTCAGATGGTAGAGCACTTGCCCGCGAAAGGCAAAGGCCCTGAGTTCGAGTCTCGGTCGGGCACACAGTTTTAATCTGCCAGGAAGTTTCATATCAGCGCACACTCCCCTGCAGAGTGAAAATCTTATTCTGGAATTATGGTTCTGTTTACAAAATGTAGTTATTACGAACGTGATTGCCATTTTCAGTTATTGTGATGGTCTACGCTTTCATATTTGTTAAAATGTTATTTCAATTAAATTTCTGTGGATAGTCTGATATGATATTGTGATTCTGTATAAAACTATAAATCAGTCTAATCAGAATCTTCGAAAGAATTATGTGAAGCGAGGTATATGAGCTGTGTAAAATCATATTCGAGAGGTCGAAAGAGAAGACATCAAAAAAGAGTTTGCAGAGAGAAAAATAGAGTCGATGTGATGATAGTGCTGCGTGTGTACTGCTACACATTGTGCTCGTAGCCAGTGAAAAATGAACATGTTTGGACAGCGTTACATTTACGATCTCTGTGTGTACCACGATTAAAGGACTGGTGACTGTATGTGTCACGTTGCTCATTTGCGGGAACTGTGTTTTGACTCATTAAACATGAAATGTTGATATGCAGACTGGTAAGCTATGTGCACGCCGTAAAGATACTGTTTCCGATCACAGGCAGCACAGACGCTCTAGTGTTTACCTCGGGCTGTGGAATGAAACAGAATCTATGTTTACACATTTTCGTGTCGAATACTCATACAAGGAACTTAAACTATGAATATATGCTGTGATAATCGCCGCGTAATTGTACTGATTACGTAGACTTCTTGCATGGTTCTTATTGTTCTGTTTAAACAGATTTACAGCACAATTAACTTTATTTACTCTTGTAGAGCAGACGAATATACCGTGAGAATTGCCGTGCAGCAGTCGCAAACTATGGATATGAAAACTGTGGCTGATGTGTGCAACAAATATTGTGACGTCAGATTCTTCACGAATTAATGGAAAGTAGCGTGTCGTATGTTCGTCGATGCATGCAGAGACGCAGAGTGGAATTAATTCTGCGAACATCGTGCTTTCCTGTTAGATTTGTAACAGACACCCCCTATCAAGGAACTCAGCGACACAATGCCAGTTATTGGATTACACGCTTAACGATCACGGACTAACGAGGATGACGTCGACAACTCGCCGACAGCATCGGCTAAATGGAAACCGGT
The DNA here is from genome assembly GCF_023864345.2 of Schistocerca serialis cubense. Classification (NCBI taxonomy): domain Eukaryota; kingdom Metazoa; phylum Arthropoda; class Insecta; order Orthoptera; family Acrididae; genus Schistocerca; species Schistocerca serialis. The sequence continues at coordinate 1,262,979,402 of NC_064638.1, read as the reverse complement.
TTGAAGGAACATTTCCACTAAGAGACATCGTGAACTATATCGTTCTACTCAGTGTTGCAAAAGTTCATATGCACCAGCAAGAGCAACTTATTACAGTTCTTAATTTCACTTGATTGTAAATTATCATATTGCAATGCTGTTTTGACTTCTTTTCAGCAATAACCTCCAGAATATTAGTTAAAAACTGGTTTCGTCCATCAACATAATTCTTTCTATAATCATAATAAAACTTCGACTCATTGATTAATGACGTAGTCTGTATTATTGCATGCAGTTGCTGCCGGTACTAACGAAGTAAAAGTCAAACAGTTCTGTTTCACTTCATCTGCTTTTATCTGCCTAGGCTTCTTTGTCTGTGAATGTTGTAAGCGTTTATCTGAATTTGCGTCTTTTATTGTTCTGCATCTAACACGACGAATTTTACGCTTTCATGCGTTAACCACCATTGCATTAGCAGATAGAAACCCGTCACGGGTTGTTCAGTTTGCTTAGGATAATATTTTTAAGTCGTAACCTGTTTGATTTAGGCTAATGTGTGATCATTCATAATATTAAAGTTTTTGGGCAATTATTACATGTAGGAATGTAATGTTAAGCCAAACTGAAGAATAGTAGAGTATTCCTGGTTCCAGTTACCTTAAAATTTCCGAGCATGGTAAATTCAAGGGAGACAGATCGGAGTATTGTCAGTACGAGTAGCACAACAACATCGGTTCTACCACAGTCGAGATTCGAGGAGTTGCTGTTTCCGATGAAACAGTTGCATTTTGATACCTTCTAATCCACTATCGCCTCAACGTCCAGTTGCGGTATTGCTGTGCAGATTCCAGTCTTAGTGACCAATGAACCGTGGCCAGTATGGCTGCACAATCCAGGCGCCTGATGTGCATGCCCATATGCAGCAACGTTCACTGAACGATTGTTGAGAAGACACTATTGGTAGCCACTAGATTCATCTAGGCGGTAAGGTGCTTAATTCTTGCACATCTGTTCACTCATACACCTGTCTGCAGCACTTTGCCCATAAGCCAGTTATCATGCCCTCTTGGAGGCCAGATAAATTGTCCCATTTCTGCATTACGACAACGACTGCACAGCTTTCCCACGTCATCCCGACACGCTTAACATACCCTACACTGCTAGTGCTGCCATGTTCCATCTCTGATTGGTTATTGCACGTTCATTTCGAACGTAGGCGCTGGTTACATTTATGTGACTTGACTGTGTGTTAGATCTTGCTGAAAGCACAGTGACAGAAAATGCATGTTGTTTGTTGTGGTCTTCAGTCCTGAGACTGGTTTGATGCAGCTCTCCATGCTACTCTATCCTGTGCAAGCTTCTTCGTCTCCCAGTACCTACTGCAACCTACATCCTTCTGAACCTGCTTAGTGTATTCATCTCTTGGTCTCCCTCTACGATTTTTACCCTCCACGCTGCCCTCCAATGCTAAATTTGTGATCCCTTGATGCCTCAGAAGATGTCCTACCAACCGATCCCTTCTTCTAGTCAAGTTGTGCCACAAACTTCTCTTCTCCCCAATCCTATTCAATACCTCCTCATTAGTTACGTGATCTACCCACCCTATCTTCAGCATTCTTCTGTTGCACCACGTTTCGAAAGCTTCTATTCTCTTCTTGTCCAAACTGGTTATCGTCCATATTTCACTTCCATACATGGCTACACTCCATACAAATACTTTCAGAAACGACTTCCTGACACTTAAATCTATACTCGATGTTAACAAATTTCTCTTCTTCAGAAACGCTTTCCTTGCCATTGCCAGTCGACATTTTATATCCTCTCTACTTCGACCATTATCAGTTATTTTACTCCCTAAATAGCAAAACTCCATTACTACTTTAAGTGTTTCATTTCCTAATCTAATCCCCTCAGCATCACCCAATTTAATTTGACTACATTCCATTATCCTCGTTTTGCTTTTGTTGATGTTCATCTTATATCCTCCTTTCAAGACACTGTCCATTCCGTTTAACTGCTCTTTCAAGTCCTTTGCTGTCTCTGACAGAATTTCAATGTCATCGGTGAAACTCAAAGTTTTTATTTCTTCTCCATGGATTTTAATACCTACTCCGAATTTTTCTTTTGTTTCCTTTACTGCTTGCTCAATATACAGATTGAATAACATCGGGGAGAGGCTACAACCCTGTCTCACTCCTTTCCCAACCACTGCTTCCCTTTCATGTCCCTCGAGTCTTATAAATGTCATCTGGTTTCTGTACAAATTGTAAATAGCTTTTCGCCCCCTCTATTTTACCCCTGCCACCTTCAGAATTTGAAAGAGAGTATTGCAGTCAACATTGTCAAAAGCTTTCTCTATGTCTACAAACGCTAGAAACTTAGGTTTGCCTTTTCTTAATCTAGCTTCTAAGATAAGCCGTAGGGTCAGTATTGCCTCACGTGTTCCAACATTTCTATGGAATCCAAACTCATCTTCCCTGAGGTCGGCTTCTACGACTTTTTCCATTCGTCTGTAAAGAATTCGCGTTAGTATTTTGCATCCGTGACTTGTTAAACTGATACTTCGATAATTTTCACATCTGTCAACACCTGCTTTCTTTGGGATTGGAATTATTATTTTCTTCTTGAAGTCTGAGTGTATTTCGCCTGTCTCATACATTTTGCTCACCAGATGGTAAAGATTTATCAGGACTGGCTCTCCCAACGCTGTCAGTAGTTCCAATGGAATGTTGTCTACTCCCAGGGCCTTGTTTGACTTAGGTCTTTCAGTGCTCTGTCAAACTCTTCACGCAGTATCATATCTCCCATTCCATCTTCATCTACATCCTCTTCCATTTCCATAATATTGCCTTCAAGTACATCTCCCTTATATAGACCCTCGATATACTCCATCCACCTTTCTGCTTTCCCTTCTTTGCTTAGAGTTGGGTTTCCATCTGAGCTCTTGATATTCATACAAGTGGTTCTCTTTCCTCCAAAGGTCTCCTTAATTTTCCTGTAGTCAGTATCTATCTTACCCCTAGTGAGATAAGCCTCTACATCCTTACATTTATCCTCGAGCCATCCCTGCTTAGCCATATTGCACTTCCTGTCGATCTCATTTTTGAGACGTTTGTATTCCTTTTTGCATGCTTCATTTACTGCATTTTTATATTTTCTCCTTTCATCAATTAAATTCAATATTTCTTCTGTTACCCAAGGATTTCTATTAGCCCTCGTCTTTTTACCTACTTGATCGTCTGCTGCCTTCACTACTTCATCCCTCAGAGCTACCCATTCTTCTTCTACTGTATTTCTTTCCCCCATTCCTTTCAATTGTTCCCTTATGCTCTCCCTGAAGCTCTGTACAACCTCTGGTTCTTTCAGTTTATCCAGGTCCCATCTCCTTAAATTTCCACCTTTTTGCAGTTTCTTCAGTTTTAATCTACAGTTCATAACCAACAGATTGTGGTCAGAGTCCACATCTGCCCCTGGAAATGTCTTACAATTTAAAACCTGGTTCCTAAATCTCTGTCTTACCATTATATAATCTATCTGATACCTTTTAGTATCTCCAGGGTTCTTCCAGGTATACAACCTTCTATCATGATTCTTAAACCAAGTGTTAGCTATGATTAAGTTGTGCTCTGTGCAAAATTCTATCAGGCGGCTTCCTCTTTCATTTCTTAGCCCCAATCCATATTCACCTACTACGTTTCCTTCTCTCCCTTTTCCTACACTCGAATTCCAGTCACCCATGACTATTAAATTTTCGTCTTCCTTCACTACCTGAATAATTTCTTTTATCTCGTCATACATTTCATCAATTTCTTCATCATCTGCAGAGCTAGTTGGCATATAAACTTGTACTACTGTAGTAGGCATGGGCTTTGTGTCTATCTTGGCCACAATAATGCGTTCGCTATGCTGTTTGTAGTAGCTAACCCTCACTCCTATTTTTTATTCATTATTAAACCTACTCCTGCATTACCCCTACTTGATTTTGTATTTATAACCCTGTAATCACCTGACCAAAAGTCTTGCTCCTCCTGCCACCGAACTTCACTAATTCCCACTATATCTAACTTTAACCTATCCATTTCCCTTTTTAAATTTTCTAACCTACCTGCCCGATTAAGGGATCTGACATTCCACGCTCCGATCCATAGAATGCCAGTTTTCTTTCTCCTGATAAGAAAAATGCATATGATGTTATTTATATACATTTGACGATGCTGGTGCTGATTTTGCATTTAACATTTGATGATGCCACAATGGCTGCAGTACATTTCGAATTTGTTTTTATAAAACAGGTATGCCTCTTTATACTTAATGAACACAAACACATATATATGTCAGTAGTACTTTTCATTATGGTCTATTTGTAGCTTTCAAGCTGTAGACAATCTGCGAGTGTATTCATGGTTTTTTCCATTTTTTTGCTGCAGATCTGATGATGGTCTTATAGATCGAAACCGGAAATCTGTTAACAAAAGGTTTGTGACCATAGACGTAAATTGAAGGAAACTTTTTGTATAAGGGTCACTGTTTTATTCGCGACAATGCCGTAGCTTGTGAGAATTCGGTGGTTTCTCGGGCGTCACTGCTACTGCAGATTTATCCATCTCACCCACGCGACAATTGCTCTGGTGTTCCTTGAGGCGGTTGTTAATGCTTCTTTTCATAGTACCTATATATACTTGGTCGCAAGTGCTAGGAATTTTATAAAATACTGCAGTGGTAAACGGTATGTGCATGTCCTCAAGTGTTGAAATACTCGTGCATCTTTCTTGTTGGTTCAAACAAACTACCAATATAGTTTTTTTTTCTGAGTCCTATGCTGAAGCAATTTGTGACAGTTTTTAGAAATGAATAGAAAACTTTTCCTTTAGTTGGGTCTTTCTTTTGTGGTAAGTTCTATGGATCAAACTGCTGAGGTTATCAGTCCCTAGGCCTACACAGTACTTAATCTAACTTAAACTAACTTATGCTGAGGACAACACATACTCCCATTCCCGAGGGAGAACTCGAACCTCCGATAGCCTCTGATTATGTCTTCTCCATTGGAAGACGAAAGATTTGGCAAAAAATTATGCCGTGAACACCATCAATTGCTCATGTACATCCACATCCACATCTACATCTAAATGATTACTCTGCTGTTCACAATAAAGCGCCTGGCAGAGGGTTCAATGAACGAACTTCGAGCTCTCTCTCTACTGTTCCACTCGCGAACGGCGCGCGGGAAAAACGAGCACTTACATTGTTCTGTGTGAACCCTGATTTCTCTTATTTTTGGTGATGATCATTTCTCCCTATGTAGATGGGTGCCAACAGAATGTTTTTGCAATCAGAAGAGAAAATGGTGATTGAAATTTCATGAGAACATCCCATCGCAACGAAAAATGCCTTTGTTTTAATGATTTCCACTCCAATTTATCTATCGTATCTGTTATAAAGTGTATATCACAAATATCAGCATAGATTGCTGCAGCGTTATTCTTCTTCACACAGAAAAATGAATTGTCACAGATACTCCAGCTTCTCAATAGGCAGCTGCGCCATTTGCTTTTGGCTCGACTTGTGGCTTAATACAGTAATTTGTTGGATCACGTCTTCAAACATGCGTTTTGTAAACAGCCAATGAAAACACTTGCGTATCTTTAATTTTCTACATGATAATTAAGCTGTTTCATAATACCTCATTCTGGACATTTTGTTCATCTTTATATCTCTTCAAGATACCATCCTTGATGGCAGTTGTGTTAAATTAACTGGTAGTCATAAAATGAACATACGACACAACATCCCACGAAAGGTCACTACCTAATTAAGCCAATTTTATCTGTTTTCCGTCTTTCCCTTAGTTGCTCTAAATACGTGGAGGTATGTACTGTCTATGCATCTAAATGAAGGAAGTTTCTTTATTTCCATACGCGTTTCGCTTGATTTATTTGGGAAGCATCATCAGTGGCCTGAAATACGTGTTTCTTTTTATACATTCAATAAACGTATCAGATATTACATTTTGTCGTGTTTTCTCTTGCTTTTTAGGTTAAGAGCAACTTTTGTGGCCCAAGTTCCGTCTTGTGACTGTGTGAATGTATCGTTCGATGTTACTTACGATTTCCAGCATTGTTAACACATGTAAGTGTTTCAGGAGATGTATTTGTTGGTCTTCATACACCAGCTGGCCGATTTCTGCCGTTGTTTATACACATTCGTCACATCGCATGCTCCATATTCACATCCATTTGCTGATAAACATATGCGTGTTTTGGGTGTGTAGTGGTGCCAACTGTTGTTGTGTGTTTGTCTGCCTTTTGTTTCCGTTGTGTTTGATGTTTTTCATTTGTTGTGTGTTTGTGTATGTGTGTGTGTGTGTGTGTGTGTGTGTGTGTGTGTGTGTGTGTGTGTGTGTGTGTGTGTGTTTCTGTTTGTATTTCCTGTGTGTAATTCTTTCTTGAGGGGCCTATTTTTATATATGCATATGTATTTTTTGGGAAGGAAAACATAGGTACAAAGAAGGTAGCTGCGAAGAAACCATGGGTAGCAGAAGAAATACTTCAGTTGATTGATGAAAGGAGGAAGTACAAACACGTTCCGGAAATATCAGTAATACAGAAATACAAGTCGCTGAGGAATGAAATAAATAGGAAAGCAGGGAAGCTAAGACGAAATGGCTGCAGGAAAAATGTGAAGACATCGAAAAAGATATGATTGTCGGAAGGACAGACTGAGCATACAGGAAAGTGAAAACAACCTTTGGTGACATTAAAAGCAACGGTGGTAACATTAAGAGTGCAACGGGAATTCCACTGTTAAATGCAGAGGAGAGAGCAGATAGGTGCAAAGAATACATTGAAAGCCTCTATGAGGGTGAAGATTTGTCTGATGTGATAGAAGAAGAAACAGGAGTCGATTTAGAAGAGATAGGGGATCCAGTATTAGAATCGGAATTTAGAAGAGCTTTGGAGGACTTACCGTCAAATAAGGCAAAAGGGATAGATAACATTCAATCAGAATTTCTAAAATCATTGGGGGAAGTGGCAACAAAACGACTATTCACGTTGGTGTGTAGAATATATGACTCTGGCGACATACCATATGACTTTCGGAAAAGCATCATCCACACAATTCCGAAGACGGCAAGAGCTGACAAGTGCGAGAATTATCGCACAATCAGCTTAACAGCTCATGCATCGAAGCTGCTTACAGGAATAATATACAGAAGAATGGAAAAGAAAATTGAGAATGCGCTAGGTGACGATCAGTTTGGCTTTAGGAAAAGTAAAGGGACGAGAGGGGCAATTCTGACGTTATAGCTAATAATGGAAGCAAGGTTAAAGAAAAATCAAGACACTTTCATAGGGTTTGTCGACCTGGAAAAAGCGTTCGACAATATAAAATGGTGCAAGCTGTTCGAGATTCTGAAAAAAGTAGGAGTAAGCTATAGGGAGAGTCGGGTCATATACAATATGTACAACTACCAAGAGTGAATAATAAGAGTGGACGATCAAGAACGAAGTGCTCGTATTAAGAAGGGTGTAGAACAAGGCTGTAGCCTTTCGCCCCTACTCTTCAATCTGTACATCGAGGAAGCAATGATGGAAATAAAATAAAGGTTCAGGAGTGGGATTAAAATACAAGGTGAAAGGATATCAATCTGTACATCGAGGAAGCAATGATGGAAATAAAATAAAGGTTCAGGAGTGGGATTAAAGTACAAGGTGAAAGGATATCAATGATACGATTCGCTGATGACATTACTATCCTGAGTGAAAGTGAAGAAGAATTAAATGATCTGCTGAACGGAATGAACAGTTTAATGAGTACACAGTATGGTTTGAGAGTAAATCGGAGAAAGACGAAGGTAATGAGAAGTAGTAGAAATGAGAACAGCGAGAAACTTAACATCAGGATTGATGGTCACGAAGTCAATGAAGTTAAATAATTCTGCTACCGAGGCAGTAAAATAACCAAGTCGGATGGAGAAAGGAGGACATCAAACCAGACTCGCTATGGCAAAAAAGGCATTTCTGGCTAAGAGAAGTCTACTAATATCAAATACCAGCCTTAATTTGAGGAAGAAATTTCTGAGGATGTACGTCTGGAGTACAGCATTGTATGGTAGTGAAACATGGACTGTGGGAAAACTGGAACAGAAGAGAATCGAAGCATTTGAGATGGTGCTATAGACGAATGTTGAAAATTAGGTGGACTGATAAGGTAAGGAATGAGGAGGTTCTACGCAGAATCGGAGAGGAAAGGAATATGTGGAAAACATTGATAAGGAGAAGGGACAGGATGATAGGACATCTGCTAAGACATGAGGGAATGACTTCCATGGTACTAGAGGGAGCTGTAGAGGGCAAAAACTGTAGAGAAAGACAGAGATTGGAATACGTCAAGCAAATAATTGAGGACGTAGGTTGCAAGTGCTACTCTGAGATGAAGAGGTTAGCACAGGAAAGGAATTCGTGGCGGGCCGCAGCAAACCAGTCAGTAGACTGATGACAAAAAAAATGTATTTTTATCGTTGTTTGTGTGTGTGTGAGTGTGTGTGTGTGTGTGTGTGTGTGTGTGTGTGTGCGTGTGTGTCTGTGTGCGTGTGTAATTTGCTGTGTACAAATATATTTTTTTGTAAATGTGAGTTTGTGTGTGTGTGTGTGTGTGTGTGTGTTTGCGTGTGTGTGTGTGTATTTTCCTGTGTGCAAATCGTCCCCCCCCCCCTCCCCACTGCACACACACACACACCCACACACACAGACTCATACACAAAAACTCATACTTATTAATAAAAATAATCATTTTCACACAGAAAAATACACCCAACCAACCACCCTCCCACGCACACACACACACACACACACACACACACACACACACACAGACACACACAACTCATATTTACTTTTCAAAAAAAGTACCATGTGAATGCACAAACACACACACACACGCAGACACACACACACACACACACACACACACACACACACACAACAAATGGAAAACATCAAACACATCAGAATCAAAAGACAGACAAACACACAACAGCTGGCAACACTACATACCGAAAACACACGTATGTTGATCATCAAATGGAAGTGAAAGTCGAACATGCGATGTGACAAATGTGTATAAACAACGCCACAAATCGGGCAGCTGGAATCTGACGACCAACAAATACATCTCCAGAAATACATACATGTGTTAAAAGCGCTGGAAATCGTAAGTAACACCGAACGATACATTCACAATACGGAACATGTGTTGCAAAAGTTGCTTCTAACCTAAAACGCAAGAGAAAAACGCGACAAATTGTAATGTATCAGCACATTATATCTATCACGTGATACGTTTATTGTATGTGTAGAAAGAAACATGTATTTCAGGCCATTGATGATGCTTAGCAAATAAATGAATCGAAATGCGTATGGCAACAAACTGCCTTCATTTTGTTGCATAGACGGTACATACCTCCACGAACTTAATTGTTTCGTTCGCCTGTAAGAGAGCGTGCACCATTTTATGCATGTTCGGCCGATTGTGGGACTGCAGCATCATTTGCAACGAATTTTTCCCGTCTAAAGTGCAGAGAAGATGATTAAAGAAACGTTTCAGAATAAAAACTCTTTTTTTTTATCTTACGTGAGATGCGAATAACGTAGCCAGAACTCGCACACTGTACGTACCTTTGCCAGGCGCATTCGCGCAGTAATTGCAGTGTCTTCAAAGTTGTTTCTCTTCCGAAAGCTCCGCCGCCTCTCGTCACGGCGGTAAACGAACCGGAGCGAACGAGTGTATGCAGAGGACGCGCTTTATATTCGGCAGGCGCTCCGCTCCACCCCTTTTCCTCCCTTCCCTTCAACGCTCAGTGAATTTGAGGAAGTTGGCTGGCAGAGGAGAGACGAGTAAACGGGGAAACTTCGCCGCAGAGTGTGGACAACCTGAATGCGCCTGTTGCAAGTCAAAGGGGCATCCCCCACCGACGCTACCAACTGTTCCTCTTTTATTACCTCGCTCGGGGCAGGAAAAGCACCGCCACAGCTGAGAATTGCGGTTGTTGACGGAAGGCTGGAGGAAGAAGGAAAATCTTGAGGAGAAGAGTAAGCGTATGTGTCTCATTTAACAAGTATCAGCACCTCATCTTCTATCGTCACTTGCCAATATACGTAAAAAAAAAAAAATCACGGTACTGATGCTATTAAATCACGTGACCTTTGCACTAGTTTCCAGACTTCCCTTCACCGGAGAACTTGAGATGTGGGTGCCTAAGAAGTTATGTAAGGAACTTTAAATGTGAAATTATTCACGAGAAGCAAAATGATGATAGACTAGGGACATGTCTTTACGCTACTGAGAGCTGGAAAAGTAAACATCAGATATAGATTCAAGGCAGTGCAGTTCCCTGCGATGGCACTTTCGTAGTAAACTGAAGTATTGTTACCTAACCAAACGAACATCTTTATCTATTTGTTTCGATTCTACTTTGTTATCCGCGGTTAGACGCATGGTAATGCGGAAGAGCTACTACAATAAGTAATGTTATCACGTGGCCAAGATACACACAAAACCAAAACAACGAAAGTGTAGTAGTGCTATATGTCCCCTAGATCTGCACATGAAGAGACTGAAAGGAGGTACGACGAAATAAAAAAAAGTTACAGATGATTTGTTTATTACGGGGCCTGGAGATCGACAGTAGAAAATGAAACACGGACTGTAGGGGAAACCAGTAATAGAAGAAACCATCTAATAGGATTTTTCTTTTCTGATACTTAGTTTAAAATTAGTGAAAGAATTACATGTACGTGGAAGAGACCTGGATACACAGGAAGGTTTCCTATTGATTGTATAACGGTACGATAGAGATTGGGTGCTTTAAAAAGTCCAACAGGAGAGTGCGACACATCACACGTCCAGAATTGCTAGAGTGTGGCTCCAGGAACACTCTTCTGAGTTCACCGAGCGAGGTGGCTCAGTGGTCAGCCCACTGGACTCGCATTCGGGAGGACGACGGTTCAATCCCGCGTCCAGCCATCCTGATTTAGGTTTTCCGTGATTTCCCTAAATCGCTCCAGGCAAATGCCGGGATGGTTCATTTGAAAGGGCACGGCCGACATTCTTCCCTAATCCAATGAGATCGATGACCTCGCTGTTTGGTCTCTTCCCCCAAACGACCCAACCCCAACGCTTGTGCGTTTAAACACTTCCGCTGGCTACCAAACTCCATAGACATGGGCTTTATTGAGCACATCTGGGATGCCTTGCAACGTGCTATTCAGAAGAGATCTCTACCCGCTCGTACTCTTACGGATTTGTAGACATCCCTGCAGGATTCATGGTGCCAGTTCCCTGCAGCACTACTTCGGACGTTTGTCGAGTCCATGCCAGGTGGTGTTGCCACATTTGTGCGAGCTCGCGGGAGCCCTACACGATGTTAGGCAGGTGTACCAGTTTCTTAGGCTCTTCAGTGTGCATCTCTTCTGCATTATTTGATCTTTTTTAAAGGTGTTTTTAATTTGGATTCTAATATTCGATACTCTTTATCGACTTTTGCGTTATCTTGTATCACATCAGACTAATCTTCCGCCTCATGGAAGCCTTCAACGTACCCTTTCCACCTACCGCATCTCCTCTCGGCATTTAACAGTAAAACTGCCATTTCACTTCTTATGTTACCACCCTTGCTTTTAATTTAACCGAAGGTTTTATTAAATTTTCTGTAATCTGAGTCATTTCTTCAATCATTTCTTTTTAGATTTCTTGTCTTAGCTTCACTGCATTTCCTATTTATTTCATTTGTCAGTTACTTGCACTTTTGTGAATTTCCCTGAACATTTTTGTAGTTCTTTCTTTCATCGATTAGCTGAAGTATATGTTCTGTTACCCATAGTCTGTTCGCTGGTACCTTCTTCCTACGTATGTTTTTCTTTCCAACTACTGTGGTTGTCCTTTTTAGATATGTCTGCTCCTTTTCAACCGAACTGCCTACTGAGCTATTCTTTATCGAAATATCTATAGCTACAGTGTCTCTGTATGTCCATCTTCCCACAGGTGGTTGCTGGACTCGGCTATTCGCTACAGGATTTCAGCCGTCTATTTTCCAAACTTATTTTATTTTGTTACCATTTTCGGCGATTTATTACGCCATCTTCAGTCGGAAGATGATGGTTGAAGTTATCGCTGTAGCAAGCAGAAATCTATAGATATCAGTATTTGAATGCTAGTACCCTTTTGAAGATGGCGCAGTAAGTTTGGAAATCAGACGGCTGAAAAGCGTTTGGTTTGACACCCTGTAACTTCAAGTGTATCATTTCTTCCTTAGTACTTCCATGTCCCTTTTCTTTGTGCATTGATTCATCCTGACTAGTCTCTTAAACTCCAGCCTACTCGTCATCACTACTAAATTGTGGTCTTGTGATCCGAGTCTTTCTCCGATCCTCGGTACGTCTTACAATCCAGTATCGTATTTTGGAATCTCTGTCTGACTTGGGTGTAATCTAAATGGAATCTTCTCGTATTTCCCTGCCTTTTCCTAATATACCTCCTCCTCTTGTGATTCTCTAGCAGAGGACTATCTATTACTAACTGTAATTTATTGCAAGACTCAATTGGTGCTTCTCCTCTCCCATTTCCAGTACCAACCCCATATTTTCCCACAGCTATTTCTTCTACTCCTTCCCCTAAAACCGCATTCCTGTCCCCTATGACTATTAGACTTTCATCTTTCTTTATGTACTGATTTACCCGCTCAATATTCTCATACATTTTCTGGTCTCCTCGTCTTCAGCTTGCGATGTTGGCATATAGACCTGAACTATCGTTGTCGGCGTTGTTTTTCTCACGATTCTCATGAGAAAAACCTTATCACTGAACTGTTCGCAGTAACACTCTCTCTCTCTGCTCTAGCTTTCTATTCATAACGAATCCAACTCACGTTATAGCCTACCATTTCCTGCTACTGTTGATATTACCCTATAGTTATCTAATCGGAAATCCTTGTTTTCTTTGCATTTCACTTCAGTGAGCCCTACTATATCTAAATTGAGCCTTTTCAGATTCTATAGCTTCCCTGACGCTGGGCAGTGTCCTCCTGGAGATCCTAATGGGGGACTATTTCGGAATCTTCTGGCAGTGAAGACATGTTCATGACACTGCTTCTTTTCAATTACAGACCGTATGACCTGTGGATACACGTTATGTGTTTTTAATGTAGTGGGCGGCTTTAGTGCGAGAAAAATAAGTTCCAAGAACGAGTTGCAGGAATCGTAGAACGGTGTGGGTAGCTATTACTCAAAAAACAATCGAGGTATGTTCCTGAAAGCAAATGCGTTTCAGAACTTGTTGATTGTTCATAGCCAGGGAAACGTGAATATTTATTTAAGCAGATATACGATGTATAGCCGTGTTCGTTACCGTAGTTTACGTGAATTTCTGTGACAGGTTGAAGGTAGAAATTTTAACACCCATCTTTTACAATGTTTACACTTTCTACTAAAATGCTTACTAAAATTAATTTTCATTGTACTCAATCATGAATTAATTTTTGTGGTTTTTATATTTTATTATTGTAGAAACTGTTAATGCAAATCTTAGTATCTAAATCTGATAAAATTGGAATGTCTCTCTATTTGTATTTTTCAACGATTTCACATTAACGTTTCGTTGATTTTCCCAGCAAGTAAACAGTGGTAAATCAATACTAACCCTTGTTAAGTGCACTGAGTTTGTAAGTAAACGAAGTTAAGGGCCCATTGATGAAAGTTTTAAGGCTAGAATTACCCATTTCCAGAATATATTGTTTTTGTAGATATATTTGAAAACAGTAACTTATCCATATATAAAAACCACGTTGCTTGTGCTTGAAATACCTTAGTAACGTGATTTGAGTGAAACTTTACCTCACTGTGTCTCAAAACAACATACTTGTACCCCACCATTGATTGGTTCAAATGGCTCTGAGCACTATGGGACTCAACAGCTGTGGTCATCAGTCCGCTAAAACTTAGAACTACTTAAACCTAACTAACCTAAGGACATCACACACATCCATGCCCGAGGCAGGATTCGAACCTGCGACCGTAGCAGTCGCACGGTTCCGGACTGCGCGCCTAGAACCGCGAGACCACCGCGGCCGGCGCCATTGAGTGGGGCCTTGGTGTTCAATAATAACTATACTAAAACTATCTCGTTCCTAAAGGCGTAAAAATTTAATGAATACTATAGGATTTCAGAACAGGGAACGCACACCGCTTCCGTGCAGAGCTGTTTTAAATAAATGTTTTCTAATTTCTGCATATTTGTTGGCATGTGGCATCCGATAAAAGCACGTATACACTAGTGATTCATTTCAATCGTCAGTGAGCCATCTGAGAAATGGTATAAAAATGTTCGCGGAAATGCTGTGGCAGTTTGCTCGTATATCGGGTTGCGGACAAGAGAAGACTTTAGTCGTGACTGTTTTCAGAGGGACGGCGAGTACACAACGGAGAAAGACTCCGCGTCGCTGGTTTGTTGACGTTGTAAACACCGGCAGAAATTACTGTTTGCCTTTCTGCGAGTCTGCCGCAGTAATCGGCCTACAAAGTGTGCCTGCTATCCACAGAGAGAAAGGCGTTCTTCTCTCTGGGCAGTTATTTCAGTTCAAGAAACGTCGAGGGGTACTTTGCGTTTGAAATGCGGTAATTGTCTTCGGATACTACTCACAGCTGTATGCGACCGTCTTGTAATTACAAATTTAGTGCAAATAACTCTCAGGTGGTGATTAGAGACTGCTATGTCATAATTGTTTGTTAGCTAGCTTAAATTATTGTGAAACTACATGCATCGAAGTGTGATCTGAATCTCAAAAATTGACATAGATTAAAATTTAAGATAATCAGCAGTACTCTCTACTATCACGGCCACCGTCATTTTAATTCCCTGTATGATGTTGAACCAACATTGGAAAGTAAACCCGATGAAAAGTGCATAGGCCGACCCAGTGATGAAATTTGGAACTGGATACGTTACACAGAGGACTCGTAAAATATTTAGCTTCGGATACATTGTCATAAGTCTAGTATAGTTTCACGCTCGTACACCAGAATGAATTTACCCTGCGCAACGCATCCTGCGAGTCTCAAGGCAATGGAACCGATGGGGAGTGTTTCTCATCTCCTCCCGTTGTCATAGTACCCTACTAGCATTGCAAGAGGTGTATTCAGCATAGAAATTGATACAAGCAGTTCAGGACAGTCGGCTTGTTCTTCGACAGCAACGGAAGCATATACCATTCTGCTGAGAGCCGGATCATGTGGGAATTGAACGAACCGTATCATGTGGGAATTGAACAGACAGAAGAAGATGGGAAGGAGGCCTTTTGGAAACACGACTCAATGTGCCATTCCGTTGCAAGCTGTCTTTTCGTTGTCAGAGATTCATGCATTTATGAGAGGAGGAGTGACTGGCAATTAGGGAGAAGGACACGGTAAGAACTGAGAACGCGAAAGAAATAAATGGTAAACACTGGCAAGAAGAACAGGCAGGACTGTAATACATATGTTGCTATTTTCATGGTACTAGAAGGAAATATAGAAGGTAAAAACTGTACGGATAGACGGAGATTGGGATGCATCCAACAGATAAATGGTGACACCGTTTATAAATGATACCCTGAGATGAAGCGGTCGGCACGCGGGATAAAGTCGCGACAAGCCGCATCAAACGAGTCAGAGGACTGATGACCGAAAGAAGAGAAAGAGTGGTCTTTGTATTACGATAAAGGTGTAGAAGCAAAAGTATGTTACAAAATGCCTTTCGTTTTGGCACATGCGGAGTCGAGTATGGTGAAGGTTGTAACATCTAGCGAAGTGTCTGAATTTCAGCAAAATCTTTTAGGCTGGAGGTGTTAGTGTGTTGCCGGCCGGAGTGGCCCTGAGATTCAAGGCGCTACAGTCTGGAACCGAGCGACCGCGACGGTCGCAGGTTCGAATCCTGCCTCGGGCACGGATGTGTGTGATGTTCTTACGTTAGTTAGGTTTAATTAGTTCTAAGTTCTAGGGGACTGATGACCTCAGAAGTTAAGTCGCATAGTGCTCAGAACCATTTGAACCATTTTGTTAGTGTGTTGCAGAGTAGATATGTCAACAATCAGCCAGCCACATCTATCTGCTGCAGTGTCTTAAATCTCTCCACTCGTCGGCCGTTGTGGCCGAGCGGTTCTACGCGCTTCAGCGTGGAACCGAGTGACCGGTACGGTCACAGGTTCGAATCCTGCCTCGGGCATGGATGTGTGTGATGTCCTTAGGTTAGTTAGGTTTAAGTAGTTCTAAGTTCTAGGGGACTGATGACCTCACATGTTGAGTCCCATAGTGCTCAGAGCCATTTTTCTCTCCACTCATTTCTCCTCTTTGCTGTTAGTTTTTCGTCTGAAGAAATAGCTACTTGATTTAAGTACTTTTGTATGTGTAATTGTATGTGCATGTGTGCGTGTGTGTGTTTGTGTGTGTGTGTGTGTGTGAGTGTGTGTGTCTGTCTGTCTGTCTTTGTGTCTTCATATTTTCTAGT
Organism: Schistocerca serialis cubense; assembly: GCF_023864345.2. Classification (NCBI taxonomy): domain Eukaryota; kingdom Metazoa; phylum Arthropoda; class Insecta; order Orthoptera; family Acrididae; genus Schistocerca; species Schistocerca serialis. Next base: position 1,262,962,890 of record NC_064638.1, on the reverse strand, counting down.
CTTTTTTTATTTGTGATTAATAAGATGGCTGAGGATCATGCTCTCTAGCCATCAAAGCATCATTCATCATCATCACCATTATCACGCTATGCAGTGGAGCGTGCGCTGATTTTTAACTCTCTGGCAGACTAAAACTGTGTGCCCTATAGGAATTCGAATATGGTACTACTGCCTTTCGCAAACCAGTGCTCTAACGGCTAAACTAGCAAAGCAGATCACGCTACCGATTCTTACACCTAGAAATCCACCAGTACCTTTTGTCCTACCTTCCAAACTTCACAGACGTTCTCCTGCAAACCTTTCGCGTCTAGTACTCCTGGAAAAAAAGGAGATTGTGAAGAAATGTCTTCGCCACGGACTAGAGAATGTTTTCAGAACGACCTTTAAATCAACTGATCTGAAACTCCCTGGGATATTAATGTTACATAACTTGCATATATTCATTCTCAAATGTTTACAGGATAATGTTTTCAACTGACTATATACTTAGAAAATATATATTCATTGCAGAATGACATAATATCTAGGGTTCACAGAAACAAGTCTTGGGAGAGTGTTACCGAGTAATTGGGACTATTATTAACAAATAACAGAGCCTTAATTCATATTTGACATTTCTGGTGCACTAATGTTAAGTGTAACTTAATAAACGAAGAACACAGGCGGGAGAGTAATAAAAGAGACACTCCTTAAATTTCAGAAAACCCTGACTCTTCTTGTTGTAATGTATGGAAACGAAACGATACGCTAATAATCCAGATTTAGGTGTAACTTCCAGTCTCGCAGGAGCACGCGCTTTCTTGTGTGTGTGTGTGTGTGTGTGTGTGTGTGTGTGTGTGTGCGTGCGTGCATGCGTGTATGTCTGCTATTATGCAGTGTAGCAAGAAAATGAGATAAATACTGCTTCTCACTTTTTGTGTCCAGGTAATATTACTGCCAACTTGCAGGCAAGGAAACCCATTACCTGCGGAATTTCTCAATTATGTTGAGATTACGTTCTCTGCTACTATAAAATTGCGCTACACTGCTCAAAGCGTTTCCTTCAACGAAAAAATTTTAACGTAGCCTCATGAAAAGAAAAAAAAATGGAATATGGTGAGCACTATAAACCTACATGCAACGCGTATAAGACAATAAGCATCGCACACTTTTTCCTCAAGAAATTATTTAACACGCACTGCAGAAAACTTGTAGCTCTTAACCGTCTTCATAGTCCAGGCAGAGCGAATCGAGAACAGAGCTATATTTCAAAAATCTGTACCCGCCTTATCTGCCATTGTGTGAGGTTCCTCCTCTTTTGGTATAGCATTTTATTTTCTAAATTTTACATTCTTGGGATGCTGCAGCTAAAATAAGGGTTTGGTTCCATAATGCGACACTGTAGAATACATGAGTAGCGAGGGAGGAGGTGTTGGCCACTCAGGCACCGAAAATGGAGGAGCCATAAGGCACAACTGTGAATCTTTGGGTCGAGGAAAGGTATGCGAGGGAAGAGAATGGTTCAAATGGTTCTGAACACTATGGGACTTAACTTCTGAGGTCATCAGTCCCCTAGAACTTAGAACTACTTAAACCTAACTAACCTAAGGACATCACACACATCCATGCCCGAGGCAGGATTCGAACCTGCGACCGCAGCGGTCGCACGGTTCCAGACTGTAGCCCCTAGAACCGCTCGGCCACTTCGGCCGGCCTGGAAGACAAAGGATAGTGTTTGGCGATCTATGCGTAGCGAAATCACATAAATTTAGGCGTGATATTCAGAATTTTCTATATTAAATACACTATATGATAAAAAGTATCCGGACACCTGGCTGGACATGACTTTAATCGGTAACGTTGGAATTAAATGTGGTGTTGGCCCAGCCTTAGCCTTGATGACAGCTTCCATTCTGGCAGGCATACGTTCAGTCAGGTGCTGGAAGGTTTCTTGGGGAATAGCAGCCCATTCTTTACGGAATGCTGCACCGAGGAATGGTATCTATGTCGGTCGGTGAGGCCTGGCACGAAGTCGATGTTCCAAAACATCCCAAAGGTGTTCTATAGGATTCAGGTCAGGACTCTGTGCAGACCAATCCATCACAGGGATGTTACTGTCGTGTAACCATTCCGCCACAGGGCGTGACTTATGAACAGGTGCTCGATAGTGTTGAAAGATGCAGTCGCCATCCCCGAGTTGCTCTTCAACAGTGGGAAGCAAGAAGGTGCTTAAAACATTAGTGAAGCCCTGCGCAGTGATAGTGCCACGAAAAACAACAAGGGGTGCAAGCTACTCTACACACGCTGGCAGATGACGTTCATCGGCCATTCGCCATACCCACACCCAGCCATCGGATCGCCACATTGTGTACCGTAATTCGTCACTCCACACCACGTTTTCCCACTGTTCAATCGTCCAATGTTTACGCTCCTTACACCAAGGGAGGCGTCGTTTGGTGTTCACCGGCGTGATGTGTGGCTTATGAGCAGCCGCTCGACCATGAAATCCAAGTTTTCTCACCTCCCGTCTAACTGTCATAGTACTTGCAATGGATCCTGATGCAGTTTGGAATTCCTGTGTGATGGTCTGTATAGGTGTCTGCCTATTACACATTACGATGCTCTTCAACTGTCGGCGGTCTCTGTCAGTAAACTGACGAGGTCGGTTTGAATGCTTTTGTGCTTTACGTGTCCCTTCACGTTTCCACTTCACTATCACAGTGGATCTAGAGATGTTTAGGAGTGGGAATATCTCGCGTCCAGACGTATGACACAAGTGCACCCAATCACCTGACCACGTTCGAAGTTCGTGAATTCCGCAGAGCGCCCCATTCTGCTCTCTCACGATGTCTGATGAGTACTGAGGTCGGGATATGCAGTACCTGGCTGAAGGTGGCAGCACAATGCACATAATATCAAAAATGTATGTTTTTGGGGTGTCCCGATATTTTTCATCACATAATATATTGGTTACCAAAGTCCTCTCTCCTAGGAGGAGCCCACGTGTCGTCATAACACACAATACCCCTGTGAAGTAAACAAATAAAAATAGTAAACAGATTAATATTGCTAAATACCTGATGATATACAACAAGCTACGAATTTTTGCAAAGTATAAAAGAGATTTCGGCTGCGGAGAAGTAATCAGAGCATATTCTTTTCCGTCGGCGGCTATGGCGTGTAACGTGAGTCTGTTTTCTGTACTAGTCGTCTTAACGATGCTCTTGATTTTTAGTAACTTCATTCGATAAACTGTTTCAACTACCTCATTGTAAAATGTTTGAGGTAGATTAGCTGTCCGCTCTTCCACTGCGAGCCACACGTCGACTCCTTGCTTCTAACGAATCCCATATGATTCAAGAACTGTTTACAGTGACAACATTAAAGAGAGATTCACCGAAAACAGGTAGGAGGAAACCATACTCACCAGTTCATTAAGGTAACCCAAAAAAGAGTCATGCTAACTTACGCTGCAGCGAGCGGGAAGGTATGACCAGTTCTACTGTATGTTATGTAAACTGAATGTGGCGAGAAAGGAAAGGAAAGGAAAGGGAAGGAATGGAAAGGAAAGGAAAGATCCCGTCGTAGGTCGAATGTAACTGTGCATCTGCACTGATGGTTAGAGATTCATAGCCCTCGAGGGGCATCTGTTATATAACTGAGTGGTGTTTGTGCTTTCAGACATATCCAAAAGAACATACATCACCCATTCATATAATGTATAGCACCGCTACCGCTTTCTGTAGTCTGGAGGGTAAAAACGAAGGAAACTTTATCGATGTTTGGAACCACATGGAGATCCTGCAAGTGGCATTTCCATGTGGTGAAATGTTTTAAAAATTTGTGTTGAGGATACGGAACGCACATGGCAGATCTTCCACACCCACCCTTTGTACTGGAAAGAACTATTTTGCTGAAAAATCTATGATAAGGTTAGAAGGTGCAATTCGACACAACGTGAATTGGAAGGAGAAGCTGGGAAGTGAAGTATGAATTATGAACGGTTTGCGGTTTGCAGGTAGCAAGTCGAATTAGAAATGTGGGAGCATCGCATCGCGGAAAATGCTCCACAAACCGTAAGGCGTTCGCGTCGTAGAAAGTTTAAAGCCCATCTAAGAATTACGAACGTTGCGCGAGTTAATTATAACTAACGGCCATCAAAGACATCAGGGGGAAGAAGAAAGACGACAGCGGCAACATGCATGGAGAGGACAGCCACTTAACCAGAGAAAGCGCCGCTGCGTGTAGGGAGTACACGGAACACATTCCAAGTCACAGCAGTACGGGGTGCACTGGGCGTGCACATGCAGAAATCGACTAGCAGGCGAGGCATAGGCACAATCTACAAACAGGTGCGTTGTCTGGAGAGGGCAGAAATTTGCATAAAGGAAGTCGACGTTCACGTTAGCTGTGTTAGTTCCAATTAGTAATCATACATTGTTGTGCAGATTGCTTTTGAGTTCAGTCAAAATAGTGGCGGATATGATAGGTTGTTGTTGTGGTCTTCAGTCCTGAGACTGGTTTGATGCAGCTCTCCATGCTACTCTATCCTGTGCAAGCTTTTTCATCTCCCAGTACCTACTGCAACCTACATCTTTCTGAATCTGCTTAGTATATTCATCTCTTGGTCTCCCTCTACGATTTTTACCCTCCACGCTGCCCTCCAATACTAAATTGGTGATCCCTTGATGCCTCAGAATATGATAGGTAGTATACATAAAATAGAAGAACTGGAATTGGTTCAAGTAAATACTGACTGAACAGGTAACACTGCGGAGGGCAATAAAATGGTTCAAATGGCTCTGAGCACTATGGGACTTAACATCTGAGGTCATCAGTCCCCGAGAACTTAGAACTACTTAAACCTAACTAACCTAAGGACATCACACACATCCATGCTCGAGGCAGGATTCGAACCTGCGACCGTAGCGGTCGCGCGGTTCCAGGCTGTAGCGCCTAGAACCGCTCGGCCACTGCAGCCGGCGCGGAGGGCAATACTCAGGCAGTTATTAAAGAGGATATACCCCAAAGAAACGGAAATTTAGACTTCAGTGTACATGAAATGTTATTAGCCAGGATGAATAAATTAGACCAAATCAACGAGTTTTCAAAGTCGTAAGGAATAAGAAGTCAACAACAACAACACTTAAAAATCTTATAGGAATACTAACCTGAAATTAGATGACTTAATGAAAGTCTTCCAGGAAACTAACAACACAATAGACTAATATGCTAGGAATTCTAACAAGCAATAGGAAAACATAAATGAAAAGGAGACAGTTAATTACCCAGTGGAAGATGTTGATAATGAGACTGGGGAATGCAAAAAGTCAATCTCTGGTGTAAATAGCAACGCAGTCACCGTCGAGCATACCCAGTAAATACTAATTGTTATGTTAAGAAACTTGATGACAGTAATGCAGAGGAAGTGTCTGATAAAAGTAGCTGATATATTCAGCATGAGATCAGTGGTGCCGGCCGGTGTGGCCGACCGGTTCTAAGCGCTTCAGTCTGGAATCGCGCGACCACTACGGTCTCAGGTTCGAATCCTGCCTCGAGCATGGATGTGTGTGCTGTCCTTAGGTTAGTCAGGTTTAAGTAGTTCTAAGCTGTAGGGGACTGATGAGCTCAGATGTTAAGTGCCTGATTCTTGTATGTTGTAGTTGCGAACACAGTTTAGTCAGTATCTCACACAATTAAAGTAAGTGCACATAGCTCAACCAAATATATGCAGAGCTGACTTGACACCAATGGAGTACAGCCGGCAGAAACAAAATCCAATGAAGTTCAGAAGTGTAGCCAGCTGTTGTCGTAGTATAAATAGACGGTGTGCGAATGTTTCCATAGTCGCGATCCCAGCAGAAAGCACCGCTCCGAACCGGAAAGCTTCATTCCACACATTGGGCGATGACAAGGTCCCGCGACGTGTTGTGACATGTAGTTCAGGGCGGTGGAATATGTTGGTACAGCATCTTGTGGTGAATTTGTGGGGTCCTGCCCAGTCGGCCCTTTCAGGGTCCTTAAAAGATGCTGCTTTCTCGGATAGCTAAACAACAATTCAAGCCAATCACATTAATGGTTTCTATTAGAATAAACTACACTCATGCTCATAAATTGAGGATAACTGCAGAATGAGGTGCCACACAACGTGGCACTACACAAAACTCGCGCTAATAGCATAGGCACATAGGGAACACACACGACACAGATCTGTAACTCCACGGTATTGGTAATAAGTTGAGAAAACCGTCCTGACACACATGTGCCACAAAACGCCACTGTTTCCTGCGTATGTACCCAGACATCAACATGGGATATGATCGCCATGCACACGTACACAGGCCGCACCACGGGTTGGCATACTCTGGATCAGGTAGTCGAGCAGCTGCTGGCTTATAGCCTCCCATTCTTGCACCAGTGCCTGTCGGAGCTCCTGAAGTGTCGTAGGGGTTTGAAGACGTGCAGCGATACGTCGACCGAGAGCAGAATGGTCGCACAGCCAGCCACGTATACGTCGACGGAGAGCATCCCAGACGTGCTCGATGGGTTCCAGGTCTGGAGGTCAGGCAGGCCACTCAATTTGCCTGATATTTTCTGTTTCAAGGTACTCCTCTACGATGGCAGCTCGATGGGGCCGTGCGTTATCATCCATCAGGAGGAAGGTGGGACCCACTGCACGCCTGAAAAGGCGGACATACTGGTGCAAAATGACGTCCTGATACACCTGACCTGTTACAGTTCCTCTGTCAAAGACATGCAGGGGTGTACATGCACCAATCATAATCCCTCCCCTCACCACCAAAGCACGACCTCCATACAGGTCCCTTTCAAGGACATTAAGTGGTTGCTATCTGTTTCTTGGTTAACGCCAGATGAAAACCCGGCGAGAATCACTGTTCAGACTATACCTGGGCCCGTCTTTGAACATAACCTGGGACCACTGTTCCAATGACTGCTGTTCTTGACACTAGGCTTTACGGGCTCTCCTGTGACCAGGGTCAGTAGAATGCATCTTGCAGGTGTCCGGGCGAAGAAGTCATGTCTGTTCAGTCGTCTATAGACAGTGAGTCTCGGGACAACTGTTCCAGTGGCTGCAGTAAGGTCCCTAGCAAGGCTACCCGCAGTACTCCGTGGCCGTCTGCGGGCACTGATGGTAAGATATCGGTCTTCTTGGGGTGTTGTGCACAGTGGACGTCCCGTTCTGCACCTCCTGGACACGGTTCCTGTCTGCTGGAAACGTTGCCACAATCTTGAGATCACACGTTGTGGCACACGGAGGGCCCGTTCTATGACCTGCTGTTCTTGACCAGCCTCCAGTCACCCTAGTATTCTACCCCTCATAACGTCATCAATATGTGTCCTTTGAGCTATTTTCAACACACAGTCACCATTATTTTCATTATTCAGAGTCCTTTCTGCCAAGTAGAGTGTAGCCGTTAACATTGTGTGGCAGTAGGTTTCCTTAAGTTTTTTTTATAGTAAAGCAGGTAATAGCTAGATGGATAGGGACTGTGTCTGTTGTGTGTGGATGCAGAAGGAGTTGTCGACAGTCCAAAAGCAGCTGGAAGATTTGTTGACCACAGTCAACGAGCTTGAGGTGCGGTGGTGATGGGGTGCCTTGGGCAGCCTCTGTTGTACTAGTTGTGCAGGGGGGGGGGGGGGGGTGTCACAGCTCTCTGTCACTGAGCTGACCTCAGGTGCGACTGAGCCAGGTGGCCCACTCTCACTTCAGTGTGGGTGGCGGACGATGTCGAGGTCTCGAGCCTCAAGGCGAAGGCTGCATGGGAGACGCAGGCTCATACCAAATCTCATGCACTTTGCTAATATATTCAGTGTGCTATCTGATGCTTGGGGGGAGGCGTACCCGGATCAGAATGGACCTTCTGCCCGGATGGTGGCTGTTCCTTCAGCAAGGTCCGGACAGGCACGTGGGGGTTTGGGTTTTCTAGTTATTGGGAGCTCCAATGTTAGGCTGGTCATGGAGCCCCTCAGGAACATAGCGGCTAGGGCGGGGAAGAAGTCCAACGTTCACTCGGTGTGCTTGCCGCGGAGCCTTGTCCAGGATGTGAAGAGAATCTTCCAGCGGCTATCGAGTGTGCGGGTTGAAGTCAGCTGCAGATTTTTGCGCATGTCGGGGTTCCGAGGAAATCCTTGCGTCCTTTCGACGGCTGGCTAAATTGGCGAAGGCGGCTTCCATCTCTCGAGGAGTGGAAGCCAAGCTGACGATCCGCAGCATCGTAACCAGGGTGGACCTGGGTCCTCTAGTTTGGAGTCGAGTGGAGAATGTAAACCAGAGGCTACGTCGACCCTGTGACGAAATTGGTTGTTGGTTCCTCGACCTACGCTATGGGGTGGAAAGTTGTAGGGCGCACCTTGATAGATCAGGAATGCAATACACACAGGAAGCAGCTACATGGGTAGCACAGTACTTGTACCGTGCACATGTTTTTTTTTTTTTTTTTTTTAGATTAGGTTCCTGCCCACGGGAAACAAACCGTTGGCCTGAAAAATTACCAGTTCGTGTCACTGATGTGGGTGTGTCGACTGTAAAAATGGTTGGTTCTCCTAAACAGCATATTCCAAAGGATTTAAATATGCTTAATCTCATGTTAGTAAATTGTCGAAGTGTCTGTAGCAAGATCCCCAAGTTACTATCCGAATTAAACAGTAGCAATGCTAATATTGTATTAGTTACCGATAGTTGGTTGAAACCAGACATAAAAATCAGTGAAATTTCGAACTCGTATTGGACAATGTTTAGGAAGGATAGGACTGATGCTAGGGGAAGTGGTGTGTTCATTGCAGTTAAAAGCTGTTTAAACGCAGTTGAGATCGATACTGGGTCGGACTGTGAAATAGTCTGGATAAAGCTGCCAATCAGACAAGGATTGACCATTACATTAGGATGTTTTTATAGACCACCAGAATCCGCAACAAACGTCGCAGAACGTTTCAGGGAAAGTCCTGAGTACATAGGAAGTAAATATCCAAATTATCCATTAGTTATAGGTGGAGACTTCAATCTGGCATCCATTAACTGGGAAAATTACACGTTTATCACGGGGGCAGAAGCAAAGATTCGTGTGAAGTTATTCTAGAAGCGCTCTCAACATGCAACCTTGAGCAATGGTTAGAAAACCAACTCGAGATGGGAACGTATTAGATATCTTGGCGACAAACAGACCTGATCTTTTTGAGGAAGTTAATCTAGAAGAAGGTATTAGCGACCATAATGTCGTTGTGGCTTCTATATCAATGGAAGTTTCAAAAAAAAAAAAACACAAAGAAACAGCGTAGAGGTTTCGTTTTTGGGAAAGCAAATAAAAGTGTCATTAATGAATGTCTTCAAAGTCACCTCCAAGCATTCACCACGGGTCACATTGATATTGAGCATCTTTGGTCGGAATTTAAAGGTATTGTCCACCACATGCTAGAGAAGTATGTGCCTAGCAAAAATATATAGAAGGGAAAAGATCCACCTTGGTACAACAAACATATTAGGTGGTTGTTGAGAAAGCAGAGAATTTTGCATAGTCGTTTTAAACGTAATCACTGCCCCACTGACCAACATAAATTATGAGAAATGAAAGCAGATGTCAGCAGGACTATGAGAGATTCTTTTAACGAATTTGAAAGCAATAATTTATCTGCATATTCTAATAATAACCCAAAAAATGTTGGTCGTAAATAAAATCTATGAACGCTACAAATATTTCAGTACCTTCGTTTGCTGTCAGTACGGGTAATGTAACTGATGATGATAAACAAAGGCCGAAATTCTAAACCTAGCTTTTAAAAACTCGTTTAGTGTATAGAACTGGAGCACCATTCCCCCTTTCAATTATCGGACAAATGCAAAGACGTCTAACAAAGTGTTTAGTGTATCTGGGATTGTGAAACAGTTAAGATGCTTAGAAACCAGGAAGGCACTTTCTCCAGACGGTATCCCCGTAAGATTATATGTTGACTATGATACAAATATAGTACCATTCTTATCCATTATCTATCAGAGATCATTGAAACAGTGGAAAGTTCCACGGGACTGGAAGGAGGCCCAGGTCATAGCAATCTATAAAAAGGGTAAAAAATCGGTTACACATAATTACCGGCAAATTTCAGTGATATCGATTTGTTGTAGAATCATGGAACATATTTTGTGTTCAGGCATAACGACCTTTCTAGACTCTGAGAAGCTCATCTGCAGAAACCAGCACGGTTTTAGGAAAGAACGGTCATGCGAAACACAGCTGGCCCTCTTTGCGCATGATATACAGCAGGCTCTAGATACCGGCTCCCAGGTTGATGCCATACTTGTCGACTTTCGAAAGGCGTTCGACTCAGTTCCGCACTGTCGCTTGCTACAAGAAGTGCGCGCTTACGGTCTATCCGATGACATATGCGGTCGGCTAGAAAGTTTTCTAACAGACAGGGAGCAGTATGTCGTCCTGAATGGGGTGACTTCAACAGAAACAAGCGTGACTTCAGGTGTGCTCCAGGGCAGCGTAATAGGTCCGCTGCTTTTTACGATTTACATAAACGATTCGGTTGATGGAATTGACAACGGCCTGAGACTGTTTGCCTATGATGCTGTAGTCTACAGGAAAGTAGTATCACACGAAAGTTGTGAACAAATCAATCAGGATTTGCAGAAAATATATGCGTGGTGTAATGGCTGGCAGTTGTCTCTCAATATTAGTAAGTGTAGCCTACTGCGTATAACAAGTCGAAAATCCCCATAGCAGATAGACGGCGTGCTAAACGGAAGGGGCTGCTCACTAAATTCCGAAATCCGATCTTCACCGAGGATGTAGAGCATATATTATTGCCACCAACTTCCAAATCGCGCAATGATCACCATTCAAAGATAAGGGAAACATGGAAACATGCAAACAATCAATGTCTTTCGCTATTTACAATGTCCATGCAAGTAATGGATATGGATGACAAGTCCGTGTCTACCACTGTCCGTCTTCTACTGTCCGGCCGAGGATGGCCGGATTGGCGCTTATATTCTCTTCTGCTAGAGGCCACCCCTGTCGTGGTGCGGTCCTAGTCAGTGGGCTATTGGCTAACGTCGTCTCACAGCCTTCTCTGCTCGTGCGTTCTTCATGTTCGTGCCGGCGCCTTCGTTACGCCGGAACAGAATTCGCATTGACTGCGGCGGAACCTGGGGTGAGGGCTCTGGGCTGTAGGTGATGTCTGACATCTATGATGATTGTGTATCACTGTTGGCTGCAGTTGCAGCACTGCTCTCACAAACTAACCACTTATGCGCCTTTCCTGCAGATAGCGAAACCTCATCCCACTCCCTCCCTAGATGACAAGCTATCCGCACGTCGTCTTTCTACTGCTTCCAGTTGCTGACCTGCCATATTGTAACTAAATGATAAAGGATCTTTCTTTCTATGTATTCGCAGCTCATTACACTTGACTACATTGAAATTCAGTTGCTATTCCCTACACCATGCGTCAATTCGTTGCAGATCCTCCTGCATTTTAGTACAATTTTCCATTATTACAACCTCTCTATGTACTACAGCATCATCCGCAAAAAGCCTCAGTGAATTTCCGATGTCATCCACAAGGTCATTTATATATAATGGGAATAGCAACGGTCCTACGACACTCCCCTGCATTACGCCTGAAGTCACTCTTACTTCGGAAGACTTCTCTCCGTTGAGAATAGAGTTCCTAGACTCTTCAATCCAATCACACAATAGGTCTGATAGTCCATATGCTCTTACTTATTTCATTAAGCGACTGTGGGAAACAAAACCCAAGCTGATTCCTACAGAGTAGATTTCTAGTCTCCAGAAAAGTCATTATATTCGACCTTAATACCTGTTCCAAAATTCTGTAATTGATCGACGTTAGAGAGGTAGGCCTATAGTTCTGCACATCTTTTCGACGTCCCTCCTTGAAAACTGGGATGACCTGTGACTTTTTTTCAATCTTTTGGAACGCTGCGCTCTTCTAGAGACGTACGGTACACCACTGCAAGAAGGGGTGCAAGTTTCTTCGCACACACTGTGTAAAATCGAACTGGTATCTCATCAGGTCCAGCGGCTTTTCCTCTTTTGAGCGATTTTAATTGTTTTTCTATTCCTCTGTCATCTACACTCCTGGAAATGGAAAAAGGAACACATTGACACCGGTGTGTCAGACCCACCATACTTGCTCCGGACACTGCGAGAGGGCTGTACAAGCAATGATCACACGCACGGCACAGCGGACACACCAGGAACCGCGGTGTTGGCCGTCGAATGGCGCTAGCTGCGCAGCATTTGTGCACCGCCGCCGTCAGTGTCAGCCAGTTTGCCGTGGCATACGGAGCTCCATCGCAGTCTTTAACACTGGTAGCATGCCGCGACAGCGTAGACGTGAACCGTATTTGCAGTTGACGGACTTTGAGCGAGGGCGTATAGTGGGCATGTGGGAGGCCGGGTGGACGTACCGCCGAATTGCTCAACACGTGGGGCGTGAGGTCTCCACAGTACATCGATGTTGTCGCCAGTGGTCGGCGGAAGGTGCACGTGCCCGTCGACCTGGGACCGGACCGCAGCGACGCACGGATGCACGCCAAGACCGTAGGATCCTACGCAGTGCCGTAGGGGACCGCACCGCCACTTCCCAGCAAATTAGGGACACTGTTGCTCCTGGGGTATCGGCGAGGACCATTCGCAACCGTCTCCATGAAGCTGGGCTACGGTCCCGCACACCGTTAGGCCGTCTTCCGCTCACGCCCCAACATCGTGCAGCCCGCCTCCAGTGGTGTCGCGACAGGCGTGAATGGAGGGACGAATGGAGACGTGTCGTCTTCAGCGATGAGAGTCGCTTCTGCCTTGGTGCCAATGATGGTCGTATGCGTGTTTGGCGGCGTGCAGGTGAGCGCCACAATCAGGACTGCATACGACCGAGGCACACAGGGCCAACACCCGGCATCATGGTGTGGGGAGCGACCTCCTACAGTGGCCGTACACCACTGGTGATCGTCGAGGGGACACTGAATAGTGCACGGTACATCCAAACCGTCATCGAACCCATCGTTCTACCATTCCTAGACCGGCAAGGGAACTTGCTGTTCCAACAGGACAATGCACGTCCGCATGTATCCCGTGCCACCCAACGTGCTCTAGAAGGTGTAAGTCAACTACCCTGGCCAGCAAGATCTCCGGATCTGTCCCCCATTGAGCATGCTTGGGACTGGATGAAGCGTCGTCTCACGCGGTCTGCACGTGCAGCACGAACGCTGGTCCAACTGAGGCGCCAGGTGGAAATGGCATGGCAAGCCGTTCCACAGGACTACATCCAGCATCTCTACGATCGTCTCCATGGGAGAATAGCAGCCTGCATTGCTGCGAAAGGTGGATATACACTGTACTAGTGCCCACATTGTGCATGCTCTGTTGCCTGTGTCTATGTGCCTGTGGTTCTGTCAGTGTGATCATGTGATGTATCTGACCCCAGGAATGTGTCAATAAAGTTTCCCCTTCCTGGGACAATGAATTCACGGTGTTCTTATTTCAATTTCCAGGAGTGTATTTCGATATCTACCATTTTGTCATTTGTGCGACAATCTAGAGAAGGAAGTACAGTTCAGTCTTCCTCTATGAAACAGCTTTGGAAAATGACATTTAGTATTTCGGCTTTTAGTCTGTCATCCTGTTTCAGTACCATTTTGGTCACAGAGTGTCTGGACATTTTGTTTTGATCCACCTACCGGTTTGACATAAGACCAAAATTTCTTAGGATTTCTGCCTAGTCAGTACATAGAACTTTACTTTCGAATTCGTTGAACGCCTCTCGCATAGCCCTCCTCACACTACATTTCGCTTCGCGTAATTTTTCTTTGTGTGCCAGGCTTTGGCTATGTTTATGTTTGCTGTGAAATTCCCTTTGCTTCCGTAACAGTTTTCTAACTCGGTTGTTGTACCACAGTTGCTCTTTTCCATCTCTTACGTTCTTGCTTGGCACATTATCATCTAATGCATATTGTACGATGCCTTTGAACTTTGTCCACTGATCCTCAAAACTATCTGTACTTGAGACAAAACTTTTGTGTTGAGCCGTCAAGCACTCTGAAATCTGCCTTGTCACTTTTGCTAAAAAGAAAAATCTTCCTACCTTCTTCAATATTTCTATTTACGACTGAAATCACTGATGCTGTAACCGCTTTATGATCGATGATCGCTGATACCCTGTTCTGTGTTAACTGTTTCAAATACACTCCTGGAAATTGAAATAAGAACACCGTGAATTCATTGTCCCAGGAAGGGGAAACTTTACTGACACATTCCTGGGGTCAGATACATCACATGATCACACTGACAGAACCACAGGCACATAGACACAGGCAACAGAGCATGCACAAATGTCGGCACTAGTACAGTGTATATCCACCTTTCGCAGCAATACAGGCTGCTATTCTCCCATGGAGACGATCGTAGAGATGCTGGATGTAGTCCTGTGGAACGGCTTGCCATGCCATTTCCACCTGGCGCCTCAGTTGGACCAGCGTTCGTGCTGGACGTGCAGACCGCGTGAGACGACGCTTCATCCAGTCCCAAACATGCTCAATGGGGGACAGATCCGGAGATCTTGCTGGCCAGGGTAGTTGACTTACACCTTCTAGAGCACGTTGGGTGGCACGGGATACATGCGGACGTGCATTGTCCTGTTGGAACAGCAAGTTCCCTTGCCGGTCTAGGAATGGTAGAACGATGGGTTCGATGACGGTTTGGATGTACCGTGCACTATTCAGTGTCCCCTCGATGATCACCAGTGGTGTACGGCCAGTGTAGGAGATCGCTCCACACACCATGATACCGGGTGTTGGCCCTGTGTGCCTCGGTCGTATGCAGTCCTGATTGTGGCGCTCACCTGCACGGCGCCAAACACGCATACGACCATCATTGGCACCAAGGCAGAAGCGACTCTCATCGCTGAAGACGACACGTCTCCATTCGTCCCTCCATTCACGCCTGTCGCGACACCACTGGAGGCGGGCTGCACGATGTTGGGGCGTGAACGGAAGACGGCCTAACGGTGTGCGGGACTGTAGCCCAGCTTCATGGAGACGGTTGCGAATGGTCCTCGCCGATACCCCAGGAGCAACAGTGTCCCTAATTTGCTGGGAACTGGCGGTGCGGTCCCCTACGGCACTGCGTAGGGTCCTACGGTCTTGGCGTGCATCCGTGCATCGCTGCGGTCCGGTCCCAGGTCGACGGGCACGTGCACCTTCCGCCGACCACTGGCGACAACATCGATGTACTGTGGAGACCTCACGCCCCACGTGTTGAGCAATTCGGTGGTACGTCCACCCGTCCTCCCGCATGCCCACTATACGCCCTCGCTCAAAGTCCGTCAACTGCACATACGGTTCACGTCCACGCTGTCGCGGCATGCTACCAGTGTTAAAGACTGCGATGGAGCTCCGTATACCACGGCAAACTGGCTGACACTGACGGCGGCGGTGCACAAATGCTGCGCAGCTAGCGCCATTCGACGGCCAACACCGCGGTTCCTGGTGTGTCCGCTGTGCCGTGCGTGTGATCATTGCTTGTACAGCCCTCTCGCAGTGTCTGGATCAAGTATGGTGGGTCTGACACACCGGTGTCAATGTGTTCTTTTTTCCATTTCCAGGAGTGTAGTTTGGGTCTGTTTCTCAACATGTTATCGCCACGAGTCTTTGATCTTGAGTCCAACGGAGATGGGTAAGGTTAAGCAGTATAAATATCTGTAATCTTACGAACTGCCAGATGGAGTACCGTTTTTCCCAGTACCCATGGTTTGCCAGAGTTTAGTACGTGAACGGCTAAGCTGCGTTTAGCATTAATCTGAATAGCACGCAGAGAACTGCTCCTGTTTTGTACGGCGACAGGGCATGGAGTAGCAAGCCCGGGAGAGCGGTTGGTACCTGCAATGCTTCTCATATAGTAAAACCTCGAAACACTTAACAATTTAATAACATGGCGTGGCAGCCGCTGGCCTCTGGCGTACATTATGTAAGGCGACTCTGCCACAGAGCGCGCGGTCTACATCTCGTTGTTTATGCACGTGGACCAGAGTAACATTTACCGTGAACAAAGAATTCTCTGTATAGGGTAACATTCGCATAGTTCAGATCACTTTGCTCGAAGCAACATAAAACGCCAGTGCAACTGTGGTAGCTACCCTTATTTTCCGTTAATTAGAGCAATATTATTATTTTTTTAACTATACATGATTAAGTCCGCCCCGATAGCTGAGTGGTCAGCGCGGCGGTGCGTCATGCCAAGGAGCCCGGGTTAGATTCCCGGCTGGGTCGGAGATTTTCTCCGCTCAGGGACTGGGGTGTTGTGTTATTATCATTTCATCATCATCAGTGGAAGGCAACGGGAAACCACCACTGGAATCACTTCCCTAGACGCTCATGCGGTGGACCTCTGTGACGAGCCTTCCCCCATGACAAGGCCTGCCGTAAGGCAGAACAAAATGTTTCATACATCATTAAAAAGAATTATCAGCAACCCGACGGTTGACTTGAACACCAGTTTGCTTTAGTGGGCATAGTCGTATGCGCTTCTCTCCTCTGACATCTAAACTGGCTTGCACAGTCAGTTGCTGGGGGACACTGAACGATGTTGGGACTTGGAATTTTCCACTTTGACGAACATTGCCAAAGCTGAAAAAATGGTGACTATTTCATTACTGTTATTATTATTTCTCTTTCCTGTCTCAGACGTTATGTCTGGTAAAAATGGAAGGTGACGCAGACCTTGATCAAGCGTGACTTCCTTTTAACTGTATGGTATATGTTACATTGCATTTAGGATCTTTCAGGTAATTGAACAAGTATCAATAATTACAGATTTCTGTAGTTGCATATATAAGTTTGGATGTAGCTGTATTGCGTTGATGTACTGGTGGATATTGTGTGGTATGACTCCTGCAGTTGATAGAATAATCGGTATAATGTCAACTTTATCCTGATGCCACATGTCCTTGACTTCCTCAGCCAGTTGGATGTATTTTTCAATTTTTTCTCCTGTTTCCTTCTGTATATTTGTTGTATTGGGTATGGATATTTCGATTAGTTGTGTTAATTTCTTCTTTTTATTGGTGAGTATGATGTCAGGTTTGTTATGTGGTGTTGTTTTATCTGTTATAATGGTTCTGTTCCAGTATAATTTGTATTCATCATTCTCTAGTACATTCTGTGGTGCATACTTGAATGTCGGAACGTGTTGTTTTATTAGTTTATGTTGTATGGCAAGTTGTTGATGTATTATTTTTGCTGCAGTGTCATGTCTTCTGGGGTATTCTGTATTTGCTAGTATTGTACATCCGCTTGTGATGTGATCTACTGTTTCTATTTGTTGTTTGCAAAGTTTGCATTTATCTGTTGTGGTATTGGGATCTTTGATAACATGCTTGCTGTAATATCTGGTGTTTATTGTTTGATCCTGTATTGCAATCATGAATCCTTCCATCTCACTGTATATATTGCCTTTTCTTAGCCATGTGTTGGATGTGCCTTGATCGATGTGTGGCTGTGTTAGATGATACGGTTGCTTGCCATGTAGTGTTTTCTTTTTCCAATTTAGTTTCTTTGTATCTGTTGATGTTATGTGATCTAAAGGGTTGTAGAAGTGGTTATGAAATTGCAATGGTGTAGCCTATGTATTTATATGAGTGATTGCTTTGTGTATTTTGCTAGTTTCTGCTCGTTCTATAAAGAATTTTCTTAACTTGTCTACCTGTCCATAATGTAGGTTTTTTATGTCGATAAATTCCCTTCCTCCTTCCTTTCTGCTTAATGTGAATCTTTCTGTTGCCGAATGTATATGATGTATTCTATATTTGTGGCATTGTGATCGTGTAAGTGTATTGAGTGCTTCTAGGTCTGAGTTGCTCCATTTCACTACTCTAAATGAGTAGGTCAATATTGGTATAGCGTAAGTATTTATAGCTTGTCTTGTTTCTTGCTGTCAAGTCTGTTTTCAGTATTTTTGTTAGTCTTTGTCTATATTTTCTTTTAGTTCTTCTTTAATATTTGTATTATCTGTTCCTATTTTTTGTCTGTATCCTAGATATTTATAGGCATCTGTTTTTTCCATCGCTGCTATGCAGTTGCTGTGGTTATTTGATATGTAATCTTCTTGTTTAGGGTGTTTTTCCTTGACTATGCTATTTTTCGTACATTTGTCTGTTCCAAAAGCCATATTTATATCATTGCTGAATACTTCTGTTATATTTAGTAATTGGTTGAGTTGTTGATTTGTTGCTGCCAGTAGTTTTAGATCATTGATGTATAGCAAATGTGTGATTTTGTGTTGGTATGTTCCAGTAATATTGTATCCATAATTTGTATTATTTAGCATGTTTGATAGTGGGTTCAGAGCAAGGCAGAACCAGAAAGGACTTAATGAGTCTCCTTGGTATATTCCACACTTAATCTGTATTGGCTGTGATGTGATATTATTTGAATTTGTTTCGATATTAAGTGTGGTTTTCCAATTTTTCATTACTATGTTTAGGAACTGTATCAATTTAGGATCTACTTTGTATATTTCCAATATTTGTAGTAACTATGAGTGGGGTACACTATCAAAAGCTTTTTGGTAATCAATGTATGCATAATGTAGCGACCTTCGTTTAGTTTTAGCTTGATATGTCACCTCTGCGTCTATTATCAGTTGCTCTTTACATCCTCGTGCTCCTTTGCAACAGTCTTTTTGTTCTTCATTTGTAATTTTGTTCTGTGTTGTATGTGTTATTAATTTCTGTGTAATGACCGAAGTTAATATTTTGTATATTGTTGGTAGGCATGTTATGGGGCGATATTTAGCTGGGTTTCCTGTGTCTGCTTGATCTTTAGGTTTCAGATACGTTATTCCATGTGTAAGTGTATCAGGGAATGTGTATGGGTCTGAAATGTAACTGTTAAATAATTTAGTTAGATGTGAATGTGTTGAGGTGAACTTCTTTAGCCAGAAATTTGCTATTTTATCTTTTCCAGGGGCTTGCCAATTGTGAATAGAATTAATTGCTTGGGTGACTTCATGTTGCAAAATTATCACTTCAGGCGTTTGTGGTATCATCTTGTATGTGTCTGTTTCTGCATGTATCCACCGTGCATGGCTGTTTTGCTGTACCGGGTTTGACCTTATGTTGCTCCAGAAGAATTTCATGTCTGTTATGTTTGGTGGATTGTCTATTTTAATGTGTGTGTTATCTATTGTCTGGTAAAATTACTTTTGGTTTGTGTTGAATGTTTGGTTTTGTTTCCTTCTATTTTCACCTTTTTTGTATCTTCTAAGTCGTTTGGCCAATGCTTGTAATTTTCTGCTTATTTTCATCTAACTGCTCTATAGCTTCTTGTTGTGAGATTTTACCTAACCATTTTCGTTTTTTGTCTGATATTTCATTTCTTAGAAATTGTGTTAGCTGTCATGTCTTTTCTCATTTTTTCTATTCTGATCTGTAGCCCGTGTTGCCATGCTGGTTTTGTGGGTTTCTTCTGTGTTGGTTATGATCTCTGCCTAGTGTGTATATTTAGTGTAGTGAGTGCTCCTATATAAATGAGTAGTTGTACTCTTCCATAGTTGTATTTTCATTTATTTTATTGTGTATGATTGTGTTGATAGTTGTTATTTTTGTTTCGACTTATGGGTTATTTGGTGGTCTATGCAAGAATGGTCTAATGTCTGTATTTGTGTCTTTGTATTCTATATATGTCAGCTGAAATTTTTCTTCTATATCTAACATGTGTGTCAGTTCGTGTTCTATTTGTGCTTGTTCTGGTGGCTGTCTTAATATTTCATTTTCCTCTGATTGTTTAATTCATGCGTGTTGTTCTGTGTTTGTTTGCTCTGAGATGTTTGAGTCCATTACTGTATTTTCTTCCTCTTCTGATTGCAGATTATTTTGTTCTAGTATTTGTTGTACTTGTGTTTGATGTTTTCTAATTCTGACTGGGGTATCCTGTTATTATTGATTATTACACAGATCTGATCAGCTAGCCGTTCTTCTGTTAAAAATTTTAATTCTGGTTATCTGGTAATAAATGTTGTGTATACTTGAGATCTGTATCCAGTTGTGTTTGTTCCTAAGTTTGTTGCTCGGTAATAACAGAACATGAGGTGTCAGTTAACTTCATCTGACCATCTCATCCTCTGTCTTTGTTTTCCTTCTAGAGTGGTTGCAGAAAGCGTACCCTGCAAAACACCTCGATTTGGATTTAAATCATTTTCTGTGTGGCTAGCTGTGTCGTTACCATTGTGGACGGGAATAGGGTTCAAGCGTCATCCCAGACCATGACAGCGCATGTCCGAGGCTTCATTATTTCTGTCCTGAACCAACTAATAACACTAAAAGTGGGGTTAGCCCTATTAATAGTTTGTTCTTTTCGTCGCCTTTTACGACTAACAGAACATACCGGAGACCTATTCTTTATTATTATTATTATTATTACCGTTGTTTGATTAACATACTTCATTAATTGACTAGTACGACATTCGTTATTTCACTTATCTACTTCTTTCGTTCTATTTTTATTTATTTATTGTTCCGTGGAACCAAATTAAGGAGAAGTCTCCATGGTCATGGAACGAGTCAATACATGTAATTATAACACGATATTAGAAACAGATAAAATGAAATATATAATAACATATTCAGGTGGCAACTCGTAAGTTTTGATAAAGAAAATCAACAATGTAACACTGGAATTTGCTTAATTTTTTAGCTCTTCCAGGAGCTCCTCGACAAAATAGAAGGGGTGAGCCATGAGGAAACTCTTCAGTTTGGACTTAAAAGAGTTTGGGTTACTGCTAAGATTTTTGAGTTCTTGTGGTAGCTTATTGAAAATGGATGCAGCAGAATACTGCACTCCTTTCTGCACAAGAGTCAAGCAAGTTCATTCCACATGCAGATTAGAATTCTGCCTAGTATTAACTGAGTCAAAGCTGCTAACTCTTGGGAATTGGCTAATATTGCTAACAACAAACGACATTAAAGAAAATATATACTGTGAGGGCAATGTCAGAATTCCCAGACTATTGAATAGGGGTCGACAAGAGGTTTTCGAACTTACACCACATATAGCTCGAACAGCCCGTTTTTGAGCGAAAAATACCCTTTTTGAATCAGAAGAATTACCCCAAAAAATAATACCATACGACAAAAGCATATGAAAATATGCGAAGTAGACTACTTTTCGTATTGAAGTGTCACTTATTTCAGATACTGTTCTAATGGTAAGTAAAGCAGCATTTAGTTTCTGAACAAGATCCAGGACATGGGCTTTCCACAACAGCTTACTATGTATCCAAACGCCTATGAACTTGAACTGTTTCGTCTCGCTTAAAATATGCCCATTCTGTCTGATCCAAATATCGGCTCTTGTTGAATTGTGCGTTAGAAACGGTAAAAACTGAGTCTTACTGTGATTTAGCATCAAATTATTTTCCACAAGCCAAGAACTAATTTCATGAACTACATTATTTGATACTGTTTCAATATTACACACAAGATCCTTCACTACCAAGCTGGTGTCATTAGCAAACAGAAATATTTTTGAATCACCTGTAATACTAGAAGGCATATTATTTATATAAACAAGAAACAGAGTGGCCCCAGCACCAAACCTTGGGGAAGGCCTACTTAACAGTGTCCCATTGGGACTGAACATCACTACCACTCTCAATATTGCGGAGAATTACCTTCTGCTTTCTGTTC
Source organism: Schistocerca serialis cubense (assembly GCF_023864345.2). Taxonomy (NCBI): domain Eukaryota; kingdom Metazoa; phylum Arthropoda; class Insecta; order Orthoptera; family Acrididae; genus Schistocerca; species Schistocerca serialis. Next base: position 1,262,941,191 of record NC_064638.1, on the reverse strand, counting down.
TTAAAGTAAGAGGTGGACCAATTGTAAGCTACTCCTCTTACTCCATAATGGTCCAACTTCTGCAGTAATATTTTGTGGTCAACACAGTCAAAAGCCTTCCTTAAATCAAAGAAAAAACCTAGCGTTCGCAACCTTTTATTTAATCCGTCCGAAACCTCACAGAGAAAAGAGAATATAGCATTTTCAGTTGTTAAACCATTTCTAAAACCAAACTGAACATTTGACTGTAAATTATGTGAATTTAAATGCTGCAGTAACTTTAGCAAACACTTATGGCACAGAAATAGGTCTAAAATTGTCAACATTATCAATGTCTCCCTTTTTATAAAGTGGCTTCACTACCGAGTACCTTAATCGGCCAGGAAACTGACCACTCCTAAAGGAAAAGTTACAGATGTGGCTAAGTACTGGGCTAACATACATAGAACAATACTCCAGTATTCTGCTATATACCCCGTCATATCCATGAGAGTTCTTGGTCTTTATAGATTTAATTATTAACTCAATCCCCTCTTGTCAATATCATGGAGGAGCATTTCAGGTAAAAGTCTCAGAACACTTTTTTCTAAGAGCGCTATATGATTCCCTGTTGGGACTAGGTTTCTATTTAGTTCACCTGCTATATTCAGAAAGTGATTATTAAATACTGTACATATATGCGACTTATCAGTAACACAGACATTCCCACTACGTACTGATTCTATATCCTCGACCTGTCTCTGCAGACCAGCCACTTCCTTTACGACTGACAATATGATTTTAATTTTATCCTGAGACTTAGCTATTCTATCTGCGTACCACATACTTTTCGCCTTCCTAATAACATTTTAAGGACCTTACAATACTGTTTGTAATGGGCTACTGCATTTAGATTTTGCCTGTTTCTAACGTTTTGATGTAATTTCCACTTTGTTCTACAATATATTCTTATCCCTCTAGTCAGCCACCAAGGCTGCCTATTTGTGCTAGTACCCTGTTTTGAACGTTCTAACGGAAATAACGGAAAGCAACTTTCAAAGAGCACGAGAAAAGTTTTGAGAAAAGCATTACATTTCTCGTCTACTGTATCAGCGCTATAAACATCTTGCCACTCTTGTTCCTTGATAAGGTTTACAAAGGTCTCTACAGCAACTGGATCAGCTTTCCTAAACAGCTGATGACTATATTTAACATGTGTTGCAGCACAAAAATCTTTTAGAGTTAAAATTTGTGCATCATGATCTGAAAGGCCATTCACCTTTTTGCTAACAGAATGCCCTTCTAGTAATGATGAATGAACAAAAATGTTGACTATGATTGGTTTACTGTTCCCGTGTACTCTCGTTGGAAAGAATACGGTTAGCATAAGATTATATGAATTAAGGAGGTCTACCAGCATCCTCCTCCTTGTACAATCACTTATTCAATTAATATTGAAGTCACCACATATAACTAACTTTTTGTATTTCCTATAAAGTGAACCAAGTACCTCCTCTAGCTTCAGCAAAAATATTGTGAAATCGGAGTCTGGGGATCTGTAAATAATTCTAGACACAGAAACAATTTTTTAAACATCTCATGATTTCTCTTACAATAGTTATTGCCTTAAAATTAGTTCAGAGTTGCTTTTGAAATCGTCAACCGCCTTGCCGCAGTGGTAATGCGGGTTTCCATCATATCACCGAGAGCTGTTTGCAAGTGGGGAGCACTCGGCCCTTGTAAGGCAAACTGAGCCGCTACTTAAATGAGAAGTAGCGGCTCCGGTCTCGTAAACCGACATAGGGCCGGGAGAGCGGTATACTGACCTCTTGCTCCATATCAGCATCCAGTATGCCTGTGGGCTGAGGATGACACGGCGGCCGGTCTGTACCGTTGGGCCTTCATGGCTGTTCGGGCGCACTTTAGTTTAGTTCTTGTTTTGTTTTGAAATGGGAGGTTGGAATTCTTCCATTAGGAAACTGACTAGTTATAAAAAAAATTTTATAAGTCTTTTAAAATGAGTTCTACCACTTCATTCATCCTAGTGGGTCTGTTTCCGCCTTTCATTATAAACCATTCCTGTCCTGTCCAACATGCTACATTCCAGTAACTTGTGGTCCACAATCTAGCTACCTCCAGTGCATAGACACATGGCGTCGTTCGTTATTCTGAATCGACTGAAGTAAACTTTCAGTTTTCAGTGCCGAATCAACATCGCCGTGAAATTACGAAAGATCGATAATCTCATCGCCAGTCTTTTGGTGAACCGTTGGAAAATATTGTGTTCAAGAATCACAAGAGGAGGAGGTATACTTAGAAAAGGCCGCGAGATACGTGAATATTTCAATTAGATTACATCATGGTCAGACAGAGATTCCGAAATCAGATACTGGACTGTAAGGCGTACCCAGGAGCAGATATAGACTCAGATCACAATATAGTAGTGATGAAGAGTAAGCTGAAGTTCAAGACATTAGTCAGGAAGAATCAATACGCAAAGAAGTGGGATACGGAAGTACTAAGGAATGACGAGATTACGTTTGAAGTTCTCTAACGCTATAGATACAGCAATAAGGAATAGCGCAGTAGACAGTACAGTTGAAGAGGAATGGACATCTCTAAAAAGGGTCATCACAGAAGTTGGGAAGGAAAACATAGGTACAAAGAAGGTAGCTGCGAAGAAACCGTGGGTAACACAAGAAATACTTCAGTTGATTGATGAAAGGAGGAAATACAAACATGTTCCGGGAAATCAGGAATACAGAAATACAAGTCGCTGAGTAATGAAATGAATAGGAAGTGCTGGAAAGCTGAGTTGAAATGGCTGCAGGAAAAATGTGAAGACATCGAATAAGATATGATTGTCGGAAGAACAGACTCAGCATACAGGAAAGTGAAAACAACCTTTGGTGACATTAAAAGCAACGGTGGTAACATTAAGAGTGCAACGGGAATTCCACTTTTAAATGCAGAGGAGAGAGCAGATAGGTGGAAAGAATACACTGAAAGCCTCTATGAGGGTGAAGATTTGTCTGATGTGATAGAAGATGAAACAGGAGTCGATTTAGAAGAGATAGGGGATCCAGTATTAGAATCGGAATTTAAAAGAGCTTTGGATACTTGCGGTCAAATAAGGCAGAAGGGATAGATAACATTCCATCAGAATTTCTAAAATCATTGGGGGAAGTGGCAATAAAACGACTATTCACGTTGGTGTGTAGAATATATGAGTCTGGCGACATACCATCTGACTTTCGGAAAAGCATCATCCACTCAATTCCGAAGACGGCAAGAGCTGACAAGTGAGAGAATTATCGCACAATCAGCTTAACAGCTCATGCATCAAAGCTGCTTACAAGAATAATATACAGAAGAGTGGAAAAGAAAATTGAGAATGCGCTAGGTGAAGATCAGTTTGGCTTTAGGAAAAGTAAAGGGACGAGAGAGGCAATTCTGACGTTACGGCTAATAATGGAAGCAAGGCTAAAGAAAAATCAAGACACCTTCATAGGATTTGTCGACCTGGAAAATGCGTTCGACAATATAAAATGGTGCAAGCTGTTCGAGATTCTGAAAAAAGTAGGGGTAAGCTATAGGGAGAGACAGGTCATATACAATACGTACAACAACCAAGAGGGAATAATAAGAGTGGGCGATCAAGAACGAAGTGCTCGTATTAAGAAGGGTGTAAGACAAGGCTGTAGCCTTTCGCCCCTACTCTTCAATCTGTACATCGAGGAAGCAATCATGGAAATAAAAGAAAGGTTCAGGAGTGGAATTAAAGTACAAGGTGAAAGGAAATCAATGATACGATTCGCTGATGACATTGCTATCCTGAGTGAAAGTGAAGTAGAATTAAATGATCTGCTGAACGGAATGAACAGTCTAATGAGTACACAGTATGGTTTGAGAGTAAATCAGAGAAAGACGAAGGTAATGAAAAGTAGTAGAATTGAGAACAGCGAGAAACTTAACATCAGGATTGATGGTCACGAAGTCAATGAAGTTAAGGAATTCTTCTACCTAGGCAGTAAAATAACCAATGACGGACGGAGCAAGGAGGACATCAAAAGCAGACTCGCTATGGCAAAAAAGGCATTTCTGGCCAAGAGAAGTCTACTAATATCAAATACCGGCCTTAATTTGAGGAAGAAATTTCTGAGGATGTACGTCTGGAGTACAGCATTGTATGGTAGTGAAACATGGACTGTGGGAAAACCGGAACAGAAGAGAATCGAAGCATTTGAGATGTGGTGCTATACACGAATGTTGAAAATTAGGTGGACTGATAAGGTAAGGAATGAGGAGGTTCTACGCAAAATCGGAGAGGAAAGGAATATGTGGAAAACACTGATAAGGAAAAGGGACAGGATGATAGGACATCTGCTAAGACATGAGGTAGTTCCTTCCATGGTACTAGAGGGAGCTGTAGAGGGCAAAAACTGTAGAGGAAGACAGAGATTGGAATACGTCAAGCAAATAATTGAGGACGTAGGTTGCAAGTGCTACTCTGAGATGAAGAGGTTAGCACAGGAAAGGAATTCGTGGCGGGCCGCATCGAACCCGTCAGTAGACTGATGACCAAAAGAAAAAAAGATTCGTATGGCCAGAGCCTCTGACTCACCCGTGTACTTACTGGTGGTGATAGGGCGGGCTAATCAGTTACTACACTGAGATCGACCAACACGTAACTGGCTTTCGCTTCGCGCCATGCTCTAAGTTAGGTGGGAGTAGTTGTTTCGGTCATCCGCTTTGGTTTCGCATTTATCCGTGCCAGTCTCTAGGTGGTGTTCGGACTCGGTGTTCCTCGATAGATTTCTCCTCTTTAGGGGTACAGCACCCGTCCAGAAACAATAACAACAGCTGCAGCAGAAGCAGATGCAGGAGCTGCTGAAACAGAATGCGGAATAGATCCACTCTTATGCCGCATTGGTGGTGAGCCAGGTGTCTGCAAAGTATCCTTCTCTCCGCCACCTCCGAAACTGTTCGCCGGTTTCCACAATATACGTAAACGTGGGAGAACTACCTGTGCCTGACCGAGCTACACTACTACCTAAACGTATTGTCGATCCAGCTAATAAGTCCGAGTTATTATTGTCTAGAAGTGTGGGATTGTGCGAAATCGTGCAAAATTTAGAGCATTGCACTGAGCCCCAAAAAACTTTGAGGAGCTCTGTCAGTTGATTACGCAGTGTTTTGAACGTCAGGCCCATGTGGTGTCAGGGCGACTGCAGTTTAAGCACCCTGGGCAGTCTTGCGTGGCCTGGATTGCCACTTGCAAAGTCTCTCGCGAAAATATCGATTTGAATGCCCCGAATGTCTTACATCCTATGTGGACTCGCTGATTAGCGACGTGATTGATTAGCACCTGACCCCGAGGTCCAAACTCGGACACACCCATTGACCGACCCTTAAAGTTTCCCAGACTGCTGAATCACATGAACGTATTGTAGTGGCAAAAAATGGTTCAAATGGCTCTGAGCACTATGGGACTTAACATCTGAGGTCATCAGTCCCCTAGAACGTAGAACTACGTAAACCTAACTAGCCTAAGGACATCACACACATCCATGCCCGAGGCAGCATTCGAACCTGCGACCGTAGTGGTCGCGCGTTTCCAGACTGAAGCGCCTAGAACTACTCGGCCACAGCGACCAGCCGGTAGTGGCAATGAAAGTACTCCCCGACAACTAGCAGGTGGCACAGTAAACATTCCCTGGTGGTCTAATTGGGAGGCAGCCTTCCCTTCCGCTGAACCACCGTGTGTTGACGCCATTGACGATTTGAGGTCGGTGTCGTCACCACCCTGACTATCTTCGCTCGCAAGGTATATGTGACTCAAAGAGTCGTGATTGCCACTCGCAATGTTTTTCGGGCTCTCGCAGCCGCCTTGCTTCTACAACTGTTTTCTTTCAATGGGAAAGTCGACAGATCCGCCCTGATTGTCATTTGGGGCATACACTCCTGGAAATGGAAAAAAGAACACATTGACACCGGTGTGTCAGACCCACCATACTTGCTCCGGACACTGCGAGAGGGCTGTACAAGCAATGATCACACGCACGGCACAGTGGACACACCAGGAACCGCGGTGTTGGCCGTCGAATGGCGCTAGCTGCGCAGCATTTGTGCACAGCCGCCGTCAGTGTCAGCCAGTTTGCCGTGGCATACGGAGCTCCATCGCAGTCTTTAACACTGGTAGCATGCCGCGACAGCGTGGACGTGAACCGTATGTGCAGTTGACGGACTTTGAGCGAGGGCGTATAGTGGGCATGCGGGAGGCCGGGTGGACGTACCGCCGAATTGCTCAACACGTGGGGCGTGAGGTCTCCACAGTACATCGATGTTGTCGCCAGTGGTCGGCGGAAGGTGCACGTGCCCGTCGACCTGGAACCGGACCGCAGCGACGCACGGATGCACGCCAAGACCGTAGGATCCTACGCAGTGCCGTAGGGGACCGCACCGCCACTTCCCAGCAAATTAGGGACACTGTTGCTCCTGGGGTATCGGCGAGGACCATTCGCAACCGTCTCCATGAAGCTGGGCTACGGTCCCGCACACCATTAGGCCGTCTTCCGCTCACGCCCCAACATCGTGCAGCCCGCCTCCAGTGGTGTCGCGACAGGCGTGAATGGAGGGACGAATGGAGACGTGTCGTCTTCAGCGATGAGAGTCGCTTCTGCCTTGGTGCCAATGATGGTCGTATGCGTGTTTGGCGCCGTGCAGGTGAGCGCCACAATCAGGACTGCATACGACCGAGGCACACAGGGCCAACACCCGGCATCATGGTGTGGGGAGCGATCTCCTACACTGGCCGTACACCACTGGTGATCGTCGAGGGGACACTGAATAGTGCACGGTACATCCAAACCGTCATCGAACCCATCGTTCTACCATTCCTAGACCGGCAAGGGAACTTGCTGTTCCAACAGGACAATGCACGTCCGCATGTATCCCGTGCCACCCAACGTGCTCTAGAAGGTGTAAGTCAACTACCCTGGCCAGCAAGATCTCCAGATCTGTCCCCCATTGAGCATGTTTGGGACTGGATGAAGCGTCGTCTCACGCGGTCTGCACGTCCAGCACGAACGCTGGTCCAACTGAGGCGCCAGGTGGAAATGGCATGGCAAGCCGTTCCACAGGACTACATCCAGCATCTCTACGATCGTCTCCATGGGAGAATAGCAGCCTGCATTGCTGCGAAAGGTGGATATACACTGTACTAGTGCCGACATTGTGCATGCTCTGTTGCCTGTGTCTATGTGCCTGTGGTTCTGTCAGTGTGATCATGTGATGTATCTGACCCCAGGAATGTGTCAATAAAGTTTCCCCTTCCTGGGACAATGAATTCACGGTGTTCTTATTTCAATTTCCAGGAGTGTATTTTGTAGAACTGCCCGCACTTAGACGTCAATTGCGTGACATACCGAAGAGTACACTACTTGGCAGCACCTTGTCGCAGTCTGCGAGATGCAGGGATAGTCGTCGGAGGGCCAGTGTTCTTCCTGGACCATTTAGCTCTCTCCGACGCTACACAAGTTTCGCCCTAGCATATTCTACTACCGTACGGCGACAGGTTGAGCGTCAGGTACACATTGGGACAACGGTCAGCTTAATATGAGCTACTTAGATATGTGCAGGCTCTTTGGCAGCCCTTCGTTGCAACGACAGCTGCGTAAGTTGTATCTTATAGTAAACAGCGTATTCCATTGAGGAGGTAATTCTCCTTCTCAGAACGTTGTAAGAATGTGGAACAGGAATTTAAGTTGATAGTGGTTAACTGACTTTTGGTGCAAAACAATTTTTTGCTAGATGGATTTTCCGTATTTGGATTCCATATAGTTGACATAGTCCATTTAGTGTCCCAATCGGTCCTCTTTAAAGACCTGGACCCTTTAATAAGATTATACGATCAGCTGTTTGAGAATACCTTCAGTTGAGCAGCAAATGTCTAGCCCATGTCCCTTCAGCTATCAGCAATGCCTCGTAGATTATGTCGGCCCCACCCATTTCCCTTTGCAATGCGCGACAAGGTCTACACCTACATGGATACTCTGCAAATCACATTTAAATGCCTGGCAGAGGGTTCATCGAACCACCTTCCAAATTCTCTATTATTCCAATCTCGTACAGCGCACGGAAAAAATGAACACCTGTATCTTTCCGTACGAGCTCTGATTTCCCTTATTTTATATTTGTGATCGTTCCGCCCTATGTAGGTCGGTGTTAATAAAATATTCTCGCATTCGGAGGAGAAAGTTGGTAATTGGAATTTCGTGAGAAGATTCCGTCGCAACGAAAAACGCCTTTCTTTTAATGATGTCCAGCCCAAATCCTCTATCATTTCTGTGACACTCTCTCCCATATTTCGCGACAATACAAAACGTGATGCCTTTCTTTGAACTTTTTCGTTGTAATCCGTCAGTCCTATCTGGAAAGGATACCACACCGTGCAGCAGTAATCTAAAAGAGGACAGACAAGCGTAGTGTGGGCAGGCTCCTTAGTAGGTCTGTTACATTTTCTAAGTGTCCTGCCAATAAAACGCAGGTCAAAGCTGAGTTGCCGTGTTCGCAGTAACTCAGCGTCATTTCTCGTCCTTCATTTAGTCAGTAGGCCACCTGATAGTGGTTGAGAATCTAAATGGTGCTGTGTGTTTAGTGACGATTTTAAAGAGACAGTGTATAGACAATGTGTAAAGCACTCGTACCTCATTACATGTTTGGAGGAGTTGTTGGCGACATTTTCATGGGCCCTCGTATTTGGAGCGTTTGATCAAGGACATTCCCTGTTGTGTCAGGTACCCTGATGCTACCCGGGTCACGGGCTCCACGTAAGAGGATCTTTTACGAGCTCTTCAGCCAGATTTGCAACGATTTTTCGAGCGTACCCTTGATTGTAGATTGGAAAACTAAAGTTCTTTGTCATGTGGTTAGCAAAAATGGTCTTGTGCCCATGAATGAGCACTTCAGGATCAACCTGCTGGCGCCCAAGAATATGAAGGAGGCCAAATCATTTTGGGAAAATTTTTTTATTGTGCTAAGCTTATTTCCCAACTAAAACATATCTGCCATCCTCTTAACCATCTACCTCAAGAAGGGTATCGAGTCATATTGTCTGCGGACTTTTAACAGACTTCACAATCCTCAAGCTGTCTCTGTGCTCCAGTGTCTGTTTAGTTTCTTTTACAATGGGTATGCCACAAACACTGCCCATTGAAATGTCCCACTCTGGAACTGATTCGTTCCTGTTGGATCTGAAGCCAGGTGGTACTGAGCGGTTCAATGCTTATAGGCTACATCGAAGTCGCTTTCAGCTTCGCCAAGTAGCTAGTTGCATATGTATGAGTAGGTGCTGGCTATCATTTCCAGCATTAATAAGTTCCCTTTTTCTTTTTCCTTTTTTTTTTTTTTTTGCATGAATTAAAGTTCTTACTCATCCCCGATCACAAGCTACTGATAGCATTAATCAGCTATCGTTCTCAGCTACCCATCTGTTTCAGAGATGAGAGCTCTTTCTCAGCAATTGTTTTTGTAAGATTCGTTACACGTCCGTCGACCAGCAGACTAATGGAGATGCATTATCGCTGTTACCAGCGGGACTCCATGCGTAGTCCGACCGACAGGAGGCTCTCGTTTCTACACTGGGCGATAACATGCAGCACGCATTGCTGGATTTTCCTTTGATGACATGTGAAGTAGCACCACTAAGAGGATCCAAAACAGGTTGCTTTAAATAGAGGCTGTTTCGGTTGTGAGCGTTAGTTGCCTTAGAGATTGCATGCGGTGAGTCAGTTCAGAGTGCCTTTAAGGCGACAAAGATGCCATTATCAGTACCTCCCTGACTTAGAAGAAGGTCATGTAATAGGATTATGACAAGCTGGACGTTCATTCTGCGATATTAGAGGAAGACTTGACAGAAATGTAACCACTGCACTTGCTTGCACTCAGCGGCATCGCGACACTGTACAGTCGCAAGAACACCGGGCCCCGAAGGGTGACGTACCGCTACCGAGAGGGAAGACCATCGTGTCTTGCATATGGCATTGGCCTGCAGCAGCTATTTAACCAGCAGTTGGCACCACAGTGACAAAGGGAACTGTTACAGATCGGTTACTTCAAGGACAGATCCCAGCCAGTCGCCCTTTTAGCGTGCATTCCACTGACCTCCAACAGCCGCCTTTTGCGACTTCAGTTGTGTCAAGGGAGAGCTCACTCGAGGGCAGGATGGAAGGTCTGTTGTATAAGCGTCCGCAGCTCGTGGTCGTGCGGCAGCGTTCTCGCTTCCCACGCCCGGGTTCCCGGGTTCGATTCCCGGCGGGGTCAGAGAATTTCTCTGCCTCGTGATGACATCTACATCTACATTTATACTCCGCAAGCCACCCAACGGTGTGTGGCGGAGGGCACTTTACGTGCCACTGTCATTACCTCTCTTTCCTGTTCCAGTCGCGTATGGTTTGCGGGAAGAACGACTGTCTGAAAGCCTCCGTGCGCGCTCTAATCTCTCTAATTTTACATTCGTGATCATCTCGCGAGATATAAGTAGAGGGAAGCAATATATTCAATACCTCATCCAGAAACGCACCCTCTCGAAACCTGGCGAGCAAGCTACACCGCGATGCAGAGCGCCTCTCTTGCAGATTCTGCCACTTGAGTTTATTAAACATCTCCGTAACGCTATCACGGTTCCCAAGTAACCCTGTGACGAAACACGCCGCTCTTATTTGGTTCTTTTCTATCTCCTCCGTCAACCCGATCTGGTACGGATCCCATACTGATGAGCAATACTCAAGTATAGGTCGAACGAGTGTTTTGTAAGCCACCTCCTTTGTTGATGGACTACATTTTCTAAGGACTCTCCCAATGAATCTCAACCTGGTACCCGCCTTACCAACAATTAATTTTATATGATCATTCCACTTCAAATCGTTCCGCACGCATACTCCCAGATATTTTACAGAAGTAACTGCTACCAGTGTTTGTTCCGCTATCATATAATCATACAATAAAAGATCCTTCTTTCTATGTATTCGCAATACATTACATTTGTCTATGTTAAGGGTCAGTTGTCACTCCCTGCACCAAGTGCCTATCCCCTGCAGATCTTCCTGCATTTCGCTACAATTTTCTAATGCTGCAACTTCTCTGTATACTACAGCATCATCCGCGAAAAGCCGCATGGAACTTCCGACACTATCTACTAGGTCATTTATATATATATTGTGAAAAGCAATGGTCCCATAACACTCCCCTGTGGCACGCCAGAGGTTACTTTAACGTCTGTAGACGTCTCTCCATTGATAACAACATGCTGTGTTCTGTTTGCTAAAAACTCTTCAATCCAGCCACACAGCTGGTCTGATATTCCGTAGGCTCTTACTTTGTTTATCAGGCGACAGTGCGGAACTGTATCGAACGCCTTCCGGAAGTCAAGAAAAATAGCATCTACCTGGGAGCCTGCATCTAATATTTTCTGGGTCTCATGAACAAATAAAGCGAGTTGGGTCTCACACGATCACTGTTTCCGGAATCCATGTTGATTCCTACATAGTAGATTCTGAGTTTCCAAAAACGACATGATACTCGAGCAAAAAACATGTTCTAATATTCAGATCGACGTCAGAGATATAGGTCTATAGTGTTGCGCATCTGCTCGACGACCCTTCTTGAAGACTGGGACTACCTGCGCTCTTTTCCAATCATTTGGAACCCTCTGCTCCTCTAGAGACTTGCGGTACACGGCTGTTAGAAGCGGGGCAAGTTCTTTCGCGTACTCTGTGTAGAATCGAATTGGTATCCCGTCAGGTCCAGTGGACTTTCCTCTGTTGAGTGATTCCAGATGCCTTTTTATTTCTTGGACACTTATTTCGATGTCAGCCATTTTTTCGTTTGTGCAAGGATTTAGAGAAGGAACTGCAGTGCGGTCTTCCTCTGTGAAACAGCTTTGGAAAAAGGTGTTTAGTATTTCAGCTTTACGCGTGTCATCCTCTGTTTCAATGCCATCATCATCCCGGAGTGTCTGGATACGCTGTTTCGAGCCACTTACTGATTTAACGTAAGACCAGAACTTCCTAGGATTTTCTGTCAAGTCGGTACATAGAATTTTACTTTCGAATTCACTGAACGCTTCACGCATAGCCCTCCTTACGCTAACTTTGACATCGTTTAGCTTCTGTTTGTCTGAGAGGTTTTGGCTGCGTTTAAACTTGGAGTGAAGCTCTCTTTGCTTTCGCAGTAGTTTCCTAACTTTGTTGTTGAACCACGGTGGGTTTTTCCCGTCCCTCACAGTTTTACTCGACGCGTACCTGTCTAAAACGCATTTTACGATTGCCTTGAACTTTTTCCATAAACACTCAACATTGTCAGGGTCGGAACAGAAATTTTCGTTATGATCTGTTGGGTAGTTTGAAATCTGCCTTCTATTACTGTTGCTAAACGGATAAACCTTCCTCCCTTTTTTTATATTCCTATTAACTTTCATATTCAGGGATGCTGCAACGGCCTTATGATCACTGATTCCCTGTTCTGAACATTCAGAGTCGAAAAGTTCGGGTCTTTTTGTTATCAGTAGGTCCAAGATGTTATCCCCACGAGTCGGTTCTCTGTTTAATTGCTCGAGGTAATTTGCGGATAGTGCACTCAGTATAATGTCACTCGATGATCTGTCCCTACCACCCGTCCTAAATATCTGAGTGTCCCAGTCTATATCTGGTAAATTGAAATCTCCACCTAAGACTATAACATGCTGAGAAAATTTATGTGAAATGTATTCCAAATTTTCTCTCAGTTGCTCTGCCACTAAGCATGACTGGGAGTTGTGTGCTGTCCTTAGGTTAGTTAGGTTTAAGCATTTCTAAGTTTTAGGGCACTGATGACCATAGATGTTAAGTCCCATAGTGCTCAGAGCCATTTGTTGTATAAGGGGTGCTGGAGGCATAATTGCAGAAACCAGTACCTGTATGGTAGAAGTATTGACCCTGCCTGATCAGACACTTGTGACAGTAGGCAGTGAATGGCTGTCTCATAAAATTCCCGGAGCTGTGATGTTAAGCAGTTCCGCACGTAAAGCTGGACGTCATCATCCGAGGTGATGCTTTTACCCCTCAGAGTCTTTCTAAGCGGACCAAAAACGGCGTAAGAGAGGTCCGGACTGAATGGAGGGTGGTCTACAACCTCCCATTTGTTTTGCAATCTGTGTTGGCTTTATGAGGTTTTGCCTTGTCGTGGAGCAGAATGATCCAATGGGTGAGATTGCCTGGTCGTTTTGATTTGGTCGCTTGGCGAAGGGTGGTCAAGGTTTGCGAGTAACGCTGGGCATTCACTGCTCTCCCGTGTTGCAGGAAGCGAATCAGAAGAGGGCCATCTTGGTCAAATATGAACGTCAGCATAATTTTTCCTGCACTCGTGTGGATGGCCTTGGCTTTTTTTTTCTGGTGGTAGTGACCATGGATGCTTTCACTGGAGACTTTCTTGTTTTGATTCTCGTTCGAAGTGATGACAGAATGACTCATTTCCTGCCACCACTCCTGCCAAGGACGCGTAGCCTTCCCGAGCACAGCACTGTAGATGAGCAAGACAGTGGGCCATTCGACGTGGTTCCTGGTGTGATTCAAGACTGTGGGGCACTCATTGGACACACACTTTGCGCATGTGCAGTCGTTCCTTCGTGATGGTGTGAACGCTTCCGACGGTCAATCCGACCACGGCGGCTATGGCTTTCACTGTCACCAGGCGGACCTGGGTAATGAGTGCCTCCACCAGATGGACGATGTCATTGGTAACGCAGTGTGGCATGGACTAACGACACACGTCCTTTCCTGCAACGCTTGTGCCACCCCTTGACCCTAGCAAGGGACATGCAGTGTTCAGTGTACACTTGTGACATTCGTCGATGAATGTCCGTTCTTCCTACCCCTTCCACTGTCACAAAACGAACAACACCTCTTTGCTGTTCTGTTAGCGCCTCCATGTCACTGTTTGCAATGCGACTGGCAGCGTTGGACGATTGATGCATATTGCTGCTAGCTCTGTATAGTCACATGACGTGCGCGCGTGCCCTCTAGCGACGGGCTGTGAACTTTCACGCTCTGTTCGCAACCACACCTCGTTAAACACCCCACGATATTACTCTCCCGTCACCGGTTTGCGCATTATACTTTCTGAAGAAAGCTGGTTCTACCTCGGTAAGAGTGATGGAAATATGTTGGTTAGAAGGGAGACAATTGAGAGTCTGCAACCAATCTCTCTGCGTGCTAGGCGCACCGAACCAACGCCTGGAGCTATGGTCTGAGGTGCGATTTTGTATGACAGCAGGCGCACTCTCATGGTTATACCACGCACTCTGACTGCAAATGTGTAATTGAATCTGGTGATTCGAAAAATTCAAATGGCTCTGAGCAGTATGGGACTTAACATCTGAGGTCAGCAGTCCCCTAGAACTTAGAACTACTTACACCTAACTAACCTAAGGACATCACACTCATCCATGCCCGACGCAGGTTTCGAACCTGCGACCAGAGCCGCAGCGCGGTCCCGGACTGAAGCGCCTAGAACCACTCGGCCACAGCGGCCGGCTGGTGATTCGATCTATTGTGCTGCCACTCATGAACAGCACACCAGGTTGTGTTTTCTAAAAGTTGTTATAATCTGCCATACTCTACAGAGTGTCTACAAGCTGCCTTCGTCTAGATCACCAGATACATCTCCAGTCGAGCACATATGGCACATCATGGGAAGTGAATTCCAGCGTTATCCACATCCAGCATTAACCGTCCTTGTGTGAACGACCAAGTGCAACAGGCATTGAACGCCGACCCACTAATTGACATCCGACGCCTCTGCAACACAACGCATGCACGTTTACATGCATGCATTCGACATTTTGCTGATTACAGCAACTATTAATGTACCAGAATTTCTCATTTACATTTATCTCGCTCTTACATTAACCTGTGGTATTGAAATATTAATGACATAGAAAATTGTTAAGGCTTACGTGGCGTCTGGAACGGCTGTAACGGTATGTCACATAAATTGACATTTGGATAAAGCGAAAAGAAATTTTTGGTATGAGATGTGTGAAAGATAAATTATCTAAAGTCTAAGTACGTCTGCGCGATGTACAACAAATAGTAAACATTGTAAATTATTGTCATAAAAACGCAAATATCGATGTAATTAACAAAACACAAATTTTTTGGTATAATCTCTGTGTAACATAGGCCGTGAAGATCAGAGACAATGCTTTGATTGAACAATGTCTCCTGTTTTATTTCGTCTAGCGGTAGGCCGCCATTGTAGCGCTGGATAATATGTAAGTTTGGTTGTAATTTAGTAAAATATACTTATAATTGTTATTAGAAAGTGCGTATTATTGACTTGTCACCTCTCATGACCTCAACCATTAATTATGATTAACAAGATTTTTACAGAACTTCGTAGTGCAGGGAGCGCATCTCCCCTAGTAGGATTTAGTCGGCCATTACGCTGACAATTCATGTTATTAAACGCAAATGCGAGAGACTTCTCAATTTTGCTCTTTCATTAATTTTAAAGTTAAAAGTGTAGTAATAAATTTAAGTTACTAAAATCCACAGCACTGAATGAGTTCAGTATGTTTCAATTTGACTGCCTAACGGCAGACGAGATTCTCTCCAGTTTTGCCTTGCAAATAATGAATAAGAAATATTCAAAATCAGTATATTCAAAATGCTCCGCAATACCTCAGTTAATCTCTGTGATAGTTGGTACATAAATAACCAGTAGCCCCTGAGACCCATATTAATAATTACAGTTTGCGTAAGAATACGCATATTATCTTTTCTAAATAGCAGCGCTCACGTAAACTATTTATTAGAAGGCGGTGAGTCGCGCACTGTGTTTATAGAATATTATATATCGTACGTACTTCGGGGCAGTCGATGTCTGTGGGAGTGTTATCGCCATTTAAGTTAATTATGTCTTATGCTAGCCCACAATATTTAAAGCCACCCCAACCAAAATCATAGAAAATATAATTATAAAAATATCCCATGATAAAGTGGCCAAATACACACATATACACTTACACTGTGATCCCGCGCGACCGCTATGGTCACAGGTTTGAATCCTGCCTTGGGCATGGATGTGTGTGATGTCCTTAGATTAGTTAGGTTTAAGTAGTTCTAAGTTCTAGGGGACTGATGACCTCAGATGTTAAGTCCCACAGTGCTCAGAGCCATCTGAGCTTATGGGACCACGTGTTGACAAACTCCTGTTGGCTTGCCGGCCGGGGTGGCCGAGTGGTTCAATGCATTACAGTCTGGAACCGCGCTGTAGGGAAGCAGCATACTCATGCCGTATAAAATTCACATCAGTCTTTCCATTGTGTGCCAGCCAGTCCGCTGTAACTAGCTCTGACGTTGCACAAAGTTGCACAATACTTTAAAAATGAAGTAAATAACCTGAAACGTTTCTAGCATGTCAGGAGTAACACTAAATCAATATGTGTTGAATATCAGTTCAATAACTTTAACTATTTTCGAAATTTTGACGTTTTTCTGTAAAAATAATTGGCGCAACAGAAAAGAGCTACAAACTTAAAAATTTATATTTAGATTCCTTTTTCACAGTAATTTAGTAGAAACAGTATTCTAGATCTCACAAATTAAAATTTTAGTTGAAATTCATGATTTTCTG
Organism: Schistocerca serialis cubense; assembly: GCF_023864345.2. Taxonomy (NCBI): domain Eukaryota; kingdom Metazoa; phylum Arthropoda; class Insecta; order Orthoptera; family Acrididae; genus Schistocerca; species Schistocerca serialis. The sequence continues at coordinate 1,262,924,559 of NC_064638.1, read as the reverse complement.
GTTTTTGTCTTAAAAATTAAGGATGCAAGATAGATTAAAAAGGCGAATAAATATAGCTAGGATGTTTAAATTTAAGTAGATAATCTTAATCATAAAGATGTGAGGAATTTCAACTGAATAACTATAAGACTATAGCGATAGCGTATCTCCAAAGGGCAAGTTCAGAGCTCGTCTACTGCGTGTAGTGTAATTAAATTAATTCTCTCGCCCAAAATATTTGACTTAGCCACATCAGACGTTTATTATGATTACTTACCTGTGTGCTGATTGCACATTTAAATTGAGAGCTTCATCGGCCATCAGCAAAGAAAGCAATGATTTATTCAATAACTTAAAGTGGTGCATTACTAGCCCAGCGGCTAGTCGGGAGAGCGGATTTGATCAGGTGTTCCCTCAGCCGTCCGCACCACGGCTTTATATATAAGAATGCTGCGCGAGAGAGAAAGGCTCCAGTTCTCTCCAGATGCACCACCTGTACCGGGAGTCGCGTCGCATCAGTATCATTGCAATAAACAGCCTCGGATGCCATAATAAGTTACTCGGGATACGCGTAACCATGAAATCGTTTTCGAAGGAAGTGTTAATTCTGGGATGACTTTAATGATCTATCTTCAGTTTGTGTATGTCCTTATTTTCACGTGCCGCCGCGGGACAGACATTCTACCATTATTTAGCGTGGCGTTTGATGAACATTATCATCACATTATGCAGAGCATTCACTTAAACTTTTAATTTGAACAGTTATAGTTGCATCAGCGCATTAGACTCTGAACTGCTCTCGTAGTTGGATTGTGTGGATTCCTTTTGGTCTGTGACTTTCTGAATATAGTGAACATTTTAGGGAAATCGTTTTTGATTATGAAACCCAAACAATTCCTCTGAGCTATAAGCTGTACCTATAAATGTGTTTCTCAGATGAAGTGGGCACTAGGAATTTTAATTACACGCTTCACGTTTTGCTAATCACTTTCTGGTTGCCAATATTGTAGTTAGAGAGCCAGTGTTGAGAACGTCAAACAACAGCATTAAATAAATAGTATTAACATTTTATAATAATAATTCCACCCGCTGCCCCACATATGTTTCCAATCGTCTGTGAAATGCATTTTTTCTGCATTACATTCATTAATAACAATTATTCCACTCGCCGCCCCACATATGGTGCCAATCGGCCGGGAAAGAAACTGAGTAAAAGTGAAAGTCATTTTTAAATATTCGGATTCGGGAGTGAAATGCGACACGCAACTGAGTAATAGAAGAGTGAAAGTGTTGCGTGTGCATGTGGACGACGCAATTGGATTAACAACGCATCTGGATTGACGGAGCTGGCATGAGTCTAGCGGCGCTGCCGGCATCGCGAAAAGCCAGTTTCGCCTCACCGCAGTCGTCCGCTGGAGCGACTGGAGCCGCGCCTGCAGTTGCGGGCCACGCAAACACACAGCAGCCGTCGAAGTGCCGTCTGCAGTTCAACGCGCTGCGTCGCATCAGTAATCCTGGTACGCCGCGTCGGCAACACCATACGTCATGCAGAACGATCGAAGTTAAGTGAAAAGCTGTTAAAATTTTTACTAACCTACACTAAAAGACTGTCGGCGATGGAACCGCAAGAAGAAACTGAGGTTAAACTTAAATCAGAACTTATGTCTGTTGAAGGAACTGTAAATCCAGACAACTGGTCGAGTGTAAATATGCATGAAAATAGCAATGTTAAAGTGAAATATGAAGTATTGTCTCCTGACAGTAGTGTGAAAAGGGGCAATGATTCAATAATAGAGACCCTTGTAGTAAAGCAGAAATCAGAAATTTGTTAATTTATTGGATGATAGTTTCTCTGATGAATTAAAAATGAAACAGTCATCAGAGAAGGTAGAGTTTAAGAAGGAGAGGTTAGATATGACTGATCAATCAGAAGTTTCATTTAGTTTTGATGAGTCTGGTGTTGGAGCTAGTTTTTCGTCACCTGAGTGTGATAAAAAGCCAGTTAGTGAGCAACCCAAAGAAACTGGGGCTATTGATTTAAATGTTATATTACAAGCAATAGCTACCAGTAATAGTGAATTAAAATCTGATATAATTGAGGTAAATAACAGGATTGTGGCCAGTCAAACTAATTTTAATAAATGGTTTGAGGAAATGGACAATAAATTAGAATCCAATTAAGCTGAATTAGAAACTTTCTTCAAGACGGGCTGCAATAAGTTGAAAGAGGGTCTGGACAGTTTGAATTATAAAATTGATTAAAATCATGAGGATATTAAGAAAAACGTTGCTCAACAATTTTCTGAAATGTATAAAGCAGTAAAATCCGAAGTTGCTGAGGTTCGCAAAGACTTCCAAATGGAAGATGCGAAGCTGGAGCACAAGTTAACAGAAAAGATTGAGGCGGAATCTGAACTGTGCTCGGATAGGTTTAAAGATATTAATATAAAAGTAAACGTTTGTCAAGCAGAAGTAGATGCAATCAAAACTGATACTACTCATATTGTGCAAAGAGTAGATAATGTTGAAATGAGAGTGGAAAATATTAGTACTACCATTGCTGACATTGAGAGTAAAGTAGCTTGAGTAACTTCTGGTAATGGTAGTATGCAACAAGTTGTAGCTGCAAGCGCCGCTTTTATCGGGTGTCGGCAGTTCTTGCGGTTAGATCCAGATAAAAATATCCACCCGTTAGATTTCTGGAACGAATTGAAGATGTGATTCCAACAACTTGGTCTGAACGAGAGAAAATCTCATTTATTAGAAGCCATTTAGCAGGTGACGCCATGCGTTGGTCAGCTGATGTTATGTTGAAGTGTAAAACATTAGCGGAATTTAAAACAGCTTTCATTAATGAGTATTGGTCTAGCAATAAGCAAAATGAAGTGTTGAGAGAAATTTGGAGTGGAAAACGCTTCAGTGCAGGCAAGGAATCTATTAAAGAGTTTGCTAGGTCATGGATTTCACGTTTGTCACATTTGGCCGAAAAGCTAAAACCTGAAATGATAAAACAAGGTCTTGAAGCCAAACTGCCGTGGTATTGGTAAACTAGAATTATATCTGCCCCTAGAGACAATCTGGATCGTTTCATTGAATATTTGGAACGTGTAGAGCGTGCTGCTGCCAATGAGGAGCAAGCACGTAATAACAGAAATGGTAATAACATTAGTAGTAATTTTAAGAACGAGCAGAATGGCATTGTAAACATCAGAACAGTAGCTGTTCGCCATCCTAAGAGAGGTAGGAATTGGAGAAATAATTATCAGAACCAACAATGGCATCCAAATGATAGTAATTTTGTTCCAAACAAAATTATGCAGGTAAACAACAGTGCGGAAAGCAATGCTGTGCCAGTTAACTATAATGGAAATAAAGGAAACAGTAGTAGCCCGAGGCAGGAAAACTAGTTCCCGTCTATGAGGACACTGGCGCTCACCAGGCGGTTACTTTCCCTAAGCCAGTAATTACAGTAATTGGTAAGACAGATCAGAATACTCAGACTGAAAATGTGGATGACCGCACGACTGCTACGGTCGCAGATTCGAATCCTGCCTCGGACATGGATGTGTGTGATTATGAATCCCAGACAGTCTCCTAATTCCTCAGAGCTATAAGCTCTACCTATAAATGTATTTCTCAGATGAAGTGGGCACTAGGAATTCTAACTACAGGCTTCACGTTTTGCTAATCACTTTCTGGTTGCCAATATTGTAGTTAGAGAGCCAGTGTTGAGAACGGCAAACAACAGCATTAAATAAATAGTAGGAATATTTTATAACAATAATTCCACCCGCCGCCCCACAGCGCGACCGCTACGGTCGCAGGTTCGAATCCTGCCTCGGGCATGGACGTGTGTGATGTCCTTAGGTTAGTTAGGTTTAAGTAGTTCTAAGTTCTAGGGGACTGATGACCTCAGCAGTGAAGTCCCATACTGCTCAGAGCCATTTTTTTTCCTGTTGGCTTCTATCTCGGGTTCTTCTGCCACATTCATCTCATAATTTTTCTGACGTTTCTCCTGCACGAGTGGTTGGCGGTCAAAGCTTCATCTCCCATTCCAGGCAGTGAACTGGAGCCGGGCTCGCGGTCGCAGACTATATGTACCCGGCGCGTCAACGTCAAAGGGCTTCTCCGCCGTCATTTCCGGTGCAGTTTTCCTCTTGCTACCTGCAGCGCGTGTTCGCCACAGCACGGGAACCCAAGATTCTTTTGTCTTCAGGCTTTCTATTTTCTTGTTGAAGCTATTCTTGTGTTTCTGTATTTCTATAGCTTCTCTCAACGAGCGGGCGCGATTGCTCTTATATGCAGCCAGAACATCCGCGTCGGCGAATTTTACTGTTTGGTCGGTCCCACACAGCGCGTGATCTGCCACGGCTGATTTCTCCACCTGCCCCAGCCTGCAAGGTCGCTTATGCTCTGTAATCCTGGTGTTGACTAATCGTCCATTCATTCCAACATAAACTTATCCGCATGTGCATGGTGTGCGGTATATTCCCGACATAGCGAGTGGGTCTCTGTTTTCCTTTAACGATCTGAGACACACTTTGACGTTTTTTGTAGTTTTGTAAATAGTCTTTACGCCGTGTTTGCGCAATATACGGCCGATTCTGACCGTCGCTCTGGGAATGTTATGATGATTATGTCCTACATTCCTAGACAGAGCGTAGTTGACGATGCGGGAGACCCGCACCGCCGTCCTAGGCAAGGTCCTAGCGCAGGTGGTTTGCCATTGCCTTCTTCCGACTTTGGGAATGTATGGCAGGAAGAACCTATCCGAGATTTCTTTTCTGATGTGTGACTTCGCTGCGTGTTTCACTTTGTTATATTTCTAATATTGTGTTCAGACCAGTTAGCTTCTGCAATAAGAATGTCGTCTACATACGTTGTGATTCTGTCTTTCATGCAAAAGTGTGTATCGGACTGTTGGAGTACCCATTGCTCCTTAGAACACCTTCCGGGTGTTGCATTTCGCGTCTAAGGCACTGCGGCTCACATGCGCGTCTTGCTCGCGCTACGAGCGTTTTAATCATGCCTCTTTTCGGGCTCGTGTGATGATTTGACAGTCTGTGCAGGTATCGGCGCGTGTGTGTTCGTTTTCGGTACAAGCTATGTCTCAGCTTTTTACCATCCCTTGTGACCAGCCCATCTATAAATGGTAGTTTTTTGTTATTTTCTACCTTCGTGGTAAATTTTATGTTGGCAGATAGGCTGTCCAAGGAGCTTAGGTAGTCATCCAGCTCTTCCAATTCGCCACCGCCCAAGGTCATCGTATCTACGACAGAATAAAACGAGCTTTTCTTCGTGAACGAATTCATACAACACAGAGATACTTGGCAAGAACTGATGTGAAACGTTTGTAAATTTTCTGTCAACTAAGTTGTAGAATGTAGCGAGAAGACTGAGGCAAGATCGACAACATCACTCGCAGGAGCATGCAGAACGAACTCAAGCGTTAGACTGACTGACAGAAGAAAAAGTTTGGACGATGCCGGAAGCAGACTGACAGGGAGATTCCCGACATATCACGCACTGTGATCACCTCACTGAACGGCAGTTGACCGAAGAGGAAGAGTCTGTCCTTCATAAAGGAGGGAATTTCGCTATCATCCCGAGAATTACAACTAGGAAGACATCATTGCTAACACCGAAGCGGCAATTCCGACCCTTCCTTGTGAAAGAGCAGAGGAAATACGCACTGAAACAGCCAGGACATTGCGCCTAGCAAAACTACCAGCTTGTAACCTGTAGAAAGAGGAGGTGCAAGCTATCAAGAATCTTAACGGTGACAAGAGTATATTGGTACTGCCTGCCGATAATGGTAATACGACCGTCGCAACGCAGACCGAAGATTATGAGCAGAACATCCGGGACCTATTAGATCAGATGACGCATCGAAAACTAAGCGCAGATCCAACGCAGCGTATCACATGAAAGACGAATCGGTTAATCAATTCGTCTTCTCTGCCGGCGGACATACAGAGGAACCTGAGCAACACAGAATCCCTACCACCTCGACTGTTTGGATTACCAAAGGTCCATAAAAACAGCGTTCAACTAAGACCAATCGTTAGCACTCCTTTGTTCATCGATCTATAATCTGGGTTCTCTGCTCCAGCCGCTCGTGGGGAATCCTGACACTCACATAAAGGACTCAGGATATTTCACTGAGAAGCAGAAGAAACTGAAACTTGCACCAAACGACATCCGGGTCAACTTTAATGTTATTTCTTTCTATACGAAAGCTGGAGCACATCGGTTCCATTGTCCCACGAACCATCACCTAGCTTTTTCATGCATGTCTCACCACGAGCTATTTCACGTGGGATGGCATTTCCTATGAACACCTGAAAGACGTCGCCATGGGTAGTCCTCTTAGTCCAGTGGTGGCCAACTTCTTCATGGAACATTTCGAAGCACAGGCACTGGACTTGACACCTTTTAAACCTATGCTGTGGTACAGATACGTCGATGATACATTCTTTGTGTGGAGCTATGATGAGGAACAGCTCGCTAACTTCCTAAGTCACTTGAACATCCTCTATGCCAACATAAAATTTACAACGGAAGAAGAAGAGGACAAAAACTACCATTTTTGGATGTACTGGTCCCAATGGATGGTGAAAATCTGTGATACAGCGTGTAGCGAAAACCGACACACACGGACCGATACCTGCACAAATTGCCAAATCACTACAGGAGCTAGAAAAGAGGCTTGATTAATACACTCGTAATGCGTACAAGACGAATATGTTAGCTGCAGCACCTCACACGCGAAATGCAACACCTCTAATGTGTTCTGAGGATCAATGGCTACTCCACAAGTTATATTAGAACAGGGTCAAACAGTAGGCGAAATGGCAGATCAGAAAAGGAAATGTCAGGTACGTCCTTTCTGCCATACATTCCCAGAGTGACGGACAGAATCGGCCGTATATTGCGCAAACACGGCATAAAGACTATTTACAAACTAACAAAGAAGATCAAAGTGCATGTCAGATCGGCAAAGGAGAAAAGGGCCCCTCTTGCGATGTCGGGAATATACCGCATACCACGCTGGAATAACTGGACGATAAATCAACACCAGGATCAAAGAACATAAGCGACATTGCAGGTTGGGGCAAGTGGACAAATCGGCCGTTTCAGAGCACGCGCTGAGTGAGACCGACCACATGGTAAACTTCACCGACACGGATGTTCTAGCTGTAGAGATGAGATATCACACGCGCTTGTTGAGAGAAGGTATAGATATACACAAACACAAGAACAGCTTTAAAAAGAAAGAAGAAAGCCTCGAGGTAAACGGATCCTGGCTCCCTGTGTTGCAGGGAACGACCGTTGCAAGTAGCAAGAGGACAACCGAATCGGAAATGACCGCGGGGAAGAGCCAGGTACCCGTACCCATAGCTCAGCTCCAGTTTGAACTGTGAATTTACTTTCAAAACATTTTCTTAAAAGAATTTACTTTATTTACTAGCGATTCATCAAGAACATTAACACATTTAACCACATTATGTGAGCGTGGAAGTAGTTGCCAGTGGGTGACTGATGAAAACAATTTTCTTTCAAGAAAAGGAAATTTTATTCCTAAAAGCCCTCTTTTTTTTAAACAAATTTAAAATTATAATCAGAAAGCACCCTCTAAATATCAAGTTACAATTTATTCAGAGGCAGAAGGAAGAATTTTTGACAGTATGAGCTTTCGGGCTGAGAACCTTGCCGCTAGCTTTTGATACGGCCGTAGTCACGACCGCTCACAACAACCTCTGAAAGACAACACTGGTGCAAACCTGCAACACACCAGATTACTTTAAACTAAAAATTTTAACAACTCACACAAGCACATAGACTATGCACCCCGTAGGAGGGATGGAAATGGTACAAACACTAACATTAAAAGATTAACTTACTACCGAAGGTGCAACTTGATAAAAAGAACTCTTACGGTGGAAGGGTGGCAACTTTATATACTAAAATAACCATGTAAATACACTACTAGCCATTAAAATTGCTACACCAAGAAGAAATGCAGATGATAAACGTGTATCCATTGGACAAATACATTATACTAGAACTGACATGTGATTACATTTTCACGCAATTTGGGTGCATAGATGCTGACAAATCTGTACCCAGAACAACCACCTCTGGCCGTAATAACGGCCTAGGTACGCCTGGGCATTGAGTCAAACAGAGCTTAGATGGCATGTACAGGTACAGCTGCCCATGAAGCTTGAACACGGTACCACAGTTCATCAAGAGTAGTGACTGGCGTATTGTGACGAGCCAGTTGCGCGGCCATCATTGACCAGACGTTTTCAATTGGTGAGAGATCTGGAGAATGTGCTGGCCAGGGCAGCAGTCGAACATTTTCTGTATCCAGAAAGGCCCGTACAGGACCTGCCACATACGGTCGCGCATTATCCTAATGAAATGTAAGGTTTCACAGGGATCGAAAGAAGGGTAGAGACACGGGTCGTAACACATCTGAAATGTAACGTCCACTGTTCAAAGTGCCGTAAATGCGAACAAGAGGTGACCGAGACGTGCAACCAATGGCACCCCATACCGTCATGCCGGGTGATACGCCAGTATGGCGATGACGAATACACCCTTCAAACGTGCGTTCACCGCGATGTCGCGAAACACAGATGCGACCATCGTGATGCTGTAAACAGAAAAAATGACGTTTTGCCATTCGTGCACCCAGGTTCATCGTTGAGTACACCATCGCAGGCGCTCTTGTCTGTGATGCAGCGTCAAGGGTAACCGCAGCCATGGTCTCCGAGCTGATAGTCCATGCTGCTGCAAACGTCGTCGAACTGTCCGTGCAGATGGTTGTTGTCTTGCAAACGTCCCCATCTGTTGACTCAGGGATCGAGACGTGGCTGCACGATCGTTACAGCCATGCGCATAAAATGCCTGTCATCTCGACTGCTAATGATACGAGGCCGTTGGGATCCAGCACGGCGTTCCGTATTACGCTCCTGAACCCACCGATTCCCTATTCTGCTAACAGTCATTGGATCTCGACCAACGCGAGCAGCAATGTCGCGATACGATAAACCGCAATCGCGATAGGCTACAATCCGACCTTTATCAAAGTCGGAATCGTGATGGCACGCATTTCTCCTCCTTACACGAGGCATCACAACAACGTTTCACCAGGCAACGCCGGTCAACTTCTGTTTATGTGTGAGAAATCGGTTGGAAACATTCCTCATGTGAGCACGTTGTAGGTGTCGCCACCGGCGCCAACCTTGTGTGAATGCTCTGAAAAGCTAATCATTTGCATATCACATCATCTTCTTCCTGTCGGTTAAATTTCGTGTCTGTAGCACGTCATCTTCGTGGTGTAGCAATTTTAATGGCCAGTAGTGCAAAAACTCATAAAATGCTGTCTTACATAAAATATACAAGGTTAGCCAAAAATTCTCTACATTACACATATACCGCCTCTCAAGATGATAGGCAAGATAAAAGGATATTTCAGGAATGCGGCCGTTACACTTGAAGCAATCAATTCGTTAACACTGAATCCGACAAACATGACAGAACAGCTACTAACGTATGGCAGATTGACAGGGAGATTACTGAACAACCCGAACTGCAGGTTTTTCCACAAGGGAAAAACGGATCACCCAATTCATAAATAACCACCTTCCTGTGGGTGAGCAAACGGAGAAGAATGGTGGTACGATCCCAAAACCTCACCAAGAAAAGAAGTAGAATTTCATAAATAAATGAAACAACATATCTCCAATCACTTAACTTCTAATAAACTGCGATATCTGGCGAAGACCTGGCGCAGCGCCCCCAACGCTCTCCCGAACCGTCCGCTGCCTGACGCTTCAACGGACGCAAGAAGGCGCACGACCTCCCGTCTCACGGAGTCGCAGCTCGCACCGGCTAGACCGATGTCGTGGGTTGACTCCTGTTGCGCTCGTCTCGGACGCCAATGACCATTGCCTGATCAAACTCGAGCAGACTGGCGGCCTAACACATACCAGCACTCCGGACAACAGACAGATACTGACTACCCCACACTGACCCGGTTGACCAATTGACCGACTCGCGAGCTCATAGCCCCCTTAAATGCACGTGAACAAGCAACCTTTCCCCTTTCTCACCAGAGGGAGACACCAAAGCTGCGATTGCCACAGCGGCGCCGCCGCCAGAAAGGGAGGGCGACTGTTTCACACTACGCGCTGCGGCGCGCTCTTCGAAACAGCAATTTTTACCACGGTAACAGTTCACCACCAGCAATTGAGGGTTAAGCTTTAACAATGCTAGCCTCCCGTACCGGCGAAAAGTCAGAAAAATCATCAGATAAATGTATTGCCGAAATTTCATTACACAACACAATTAATTTTCGAAGCTGTTATTTTTTCCGTCGATGCATTTTCTCAACTGGGATAAGCTTGGTTGCAATTGTTTTGTGATGCCCGGGATGAAGGATGAGGCACCTGATGCCTAGAGCGTTACCTGTGGCGAGAAACCCATTTGTCAGTCCAACCTGGACACACATCTACATTCTGTAGAAAACCTTGGTGTGTGTGAGTATGTGTACGTTTGTGTATAAGTTTGCTTTTGTGTGCCTAATCATAATTTTAGGGCCAGATCCAACCATTTCTATTGTAAATGAGACAATCAGCAAATCATGGTTCTGCAGTTTCTGAATACCTTTCTTCTTTCATTTCATTTTATATATTGCATTTCAAGTCTTGTAGATGAATTTCAGCAGCTTGAAACGCCTATAAATACACAGGCCTCTTCAAGTGTTTTTGCAAGATAAAAACTATTGTGAATAACACTGCCTGTTGCTTTTCGCAAGATGTTGAATGTGTGGACGCCTTGAAATAAAATTAATGTCATCTACGTATCTACAGTAATAACGTTTGTTACAACCGGACACTCTAATTTTGTCTGGATGGGCCAAATCTAAAATAGATACGGTCCACTCACCTTGGAATAATTAATTATTTTGTTGTTGTGGTCTTCAGTCCTAAGACAGGTTTGATGCAGTTTTCCACGCTACTCTATCCTGTGCAAGCTTCTTCATCTCCCAGTACCTACCGCGACCTACATCCCTATGAATCTGCTTAGGGTATTCATCTCTTGGCCTCCCTCTACGATTTTTACCCTCCACGCTGACCTCCAATACTAAATTGGTGATCACTTGATGCCTCAGAACATGTCTTACCAACCGATCCCTTCTTCTAGTCAAGTTGTGCCACAAATTTTTCTCCCCAATTCTGTTCAATACCTCCTCATTAGTTACGCGATCTACCCATCTAATCTCCAGCATTCTTCTGCAGCCCCACATTTCGAAAGCTTCTATTCTCTTCTTGTCCAAGCTATTTATCGTCCATGTTTCACTTTCATACATGGTTACACTTCATACAAATACTTTCAGAGAAGGCTTTCTGACAGTTAAATCTATACTCGATGTTAACAAATTTCTCTCTTCAGAAACGATTTCCTTGCCATTGCCAGTATACATTTTATATCCTTTCAACTTCGACCATCGTTAGTTATTTAGCTTCCCAAGTAGCAAAACTCATTTACTGCTTTAAGTGTCTCATTTCCTATTTAATTCCGTCGACATCACCCGACTTAATTCGACTACATTCCATTATCCTCGTTTTGCTTTTGTTGATGTTCATCTTATACCCTCCCTTCAAGACACTGTCCATTCCATTCAACTGGTCTTCCAAGTCCTTTGCTGTCTCTGACAGAATTACAACCTCATCGGTGAACCTCAAAGTTTTTACTTATTCTCCATGGATTTTAATTCCTACTCCGAATTTTTCTTTTGTGTCCTTTACTGTTGATCAATACACAGGTTTAATAACATCGGGGAGAGGCTACAACCCTGTCTCACTTCCTTCCCAACCACTGCTACCCTTTCATGCACCTCGACTCCTTGTAACTGCCATCTGGTTTCTGTGCAATTTTAAATAGCCTTTCCCTCGCTATATTTTACCCTCCCACCTTCAGAAATTGAAAGAGGATATTCCAGTCAACATTGTCAAAAGCTTTCTCTAAGTCTACAAATGCTAGAAACGTAGGTTTGCCTTTCCTTAATCTATCTTCTAATATGAGTCGTAGGGTCAGTATATCCTCACGTGTTCCAACATTTCTACGGTATCCAAACTAATCTCACCAGTTTTTCCATTCGTCTGTAAATAATTCGCGTTAGTGTTCTGCGTCCGTGACTTATTAAATTTTCACACCTGTCAACACCTGCTTCCTTTGGGTTTGGAATTATTATATTCTAATTGAAGTATAAGGGTATTTCGCCTGTCTCATACATCTTGCTCAGCAGATGGTAGAATTAACACACACACACACACACACATTTTATATATATATATATATATATATATATATATATATATATATATATATATATATATATATATATCAGACACGAAAATATAATATAATAAACTTCTCAGATCTCGAAATCACAAGAAGTGACACACACTCAACGTCTCCCCCTAAAAAGACAACCACAGACTGTGGAATTCGCAATAGCTCTTTTCATCCAAAGTCACCTAAAGAAGCTTATATATTTGTAGTATCTGCAAGGTGCAGAGCATTACATTTTTCTCACATTTTCATCTATTGTAACGCTGTACTAACAATTTTCGTGTAATCTTCACCACGACAAAAATATTTTCTCTAATTGCAGTATCCTCTTTAGTGTTAGCAGTACACTGCAGCAGATGGCAGTAATCAAATGGAACATAAAATGAAATCTTTATTTTTCAATAATTCACTCCAAATTATATCTACTTCCATTCATTCATATATTGACTGTCATAAAACGTGTACGAAATATATATGTGTCTCACTTCATACCCTGTAAAATAAAGTTCAGTCTGAATGCACCTCTTTTCTTTTTATTTCGTTTCGGCCTACTAGGGACCACGGGGTTCGTCTTAACTCCCACGTAGGGTCTTCTGCTTTTTCTTGGCGCGGTATGCCTTCATCTTCTGGCTGAGAGGCTGCTTCCTCTCGACCGTCCACTCAGGCTTGGTGGCGCCTGTACACTTCTTGCTTTTGAGAGACAATGGGAAGACTCCCGGCAGAATGGCCTGCCGGTACTGAGTTCGGTTCTAGGTTCTGCAGTTCCTCTAAGTCTGATTTAACAGATGTGATCCACTTAGCTTTGGACGCCTTTCCGCTACTTGTCACTGTGAGGAATCTGTCGGTGAGCCTGGCAGATCATGTGCCCACAGAAGGTCAGTCGCCTTTTTCTCATACATGTTACTAAGTATTTCTGGAGTTCGTCGAGCTCGTTATTCTCCTCAGGATCTTCCTCTCTTTGAGTTTTAGTTTCCTGAGCGGGCCCTTTCGATTCATCAAGAGGCACTGAGAGGCATAGAGTGCAGAGGGTCTTACTACCGAACTGTAGTGCTTCAGCTTTATGTTCCTTGATAGGTATTTGGAGGCACAGATGTTCTTACAGGAATAATATGCCCTCTCTAACTTGGTGCACCTGGCGTCTATAGTTAAGGTTTCGCTTTCGCTTGCTGAGATCCATTCTCCCAAGTTCCTGACTGCTGGAACTTTACAGATAGTATTGTTTCCTAGTGGAATTGTGGAAGAAACCTGCTTGATATTGGTGATGAACTCAGTCTTCTGTATGTTGACCCTCAAGCTGGTTTCTGTCGCAATATTGTAGAGGCCCTGTAGTTGGTGAGTAGCCTCCTCCAAGAAGTTGGTCAATAGAGTGAGATCATCAGCAAAGGCTATAAAGGATACATTTAGTTTGCCTTTCTTGTACCCAAGCTTCAGTCCTGCTTCTGGTGAAAATGCAGAAGTCCATTCTCAGGCAATAGTTGAAGAGGATTCAAGAGAGGCAATCCCATTCCTGGCTGGATGGGAAAGCTCAAAGATTTCACCCCTGAGCTTGACTTTGGAGGTGGTGTTCTTCAGGGTAGTTTGGACAAGTCTGTTGATCTTCCCATATAGGACTAGTTCCTACAGGGTAGAGAAGAGGGTCTGTTGGTCTATTGAGTCACATTCCTTTTGGAAGTCTACCATAATGGCTACCCAGGGGTGTCGCCCTGGGATCCTATACGAGAGGATAGTCTTGAGGTTTTGAATCTGTTCTGTGCAGGACCTACTTGCGCAGGAACCAGCGTAGTATTCACCTAGTTGGGAGTCTAGCTGTTTGGTGACTATTTTTCAGGACTGTAAAAACGGTTATAAACAACAAGGAGATGACTCTGTAGTCGTTGAGGTCGGTCTTACTTCGTTTCTTGTGTAGTGGATGGATCATGGCTGAGGTCCATCCCTCTGGGAAAATCTCCGTTCTCCAAATGTCGTGAATGATCTGGGAGATACTCTGCAGGGACTTGTCATCTACGTGCTTCCACATTTCCGCCACTACACCACCCTCACCTGAGGCCTTGTTAAGGTCTTTGATGATCTTCCTTATTTCTTCCCCGTTGGGTGGTATAGAGTCCTGGTTCCTGACAGTGGGTTCGGCAAAAGCAAGTCTCTCTCTCGGTTGTTCTGCATTGAGGATTTTCTGGGAGTATTCTGCAAAGGTTTTTGTGCAGCCTCTGTTATTCATTCACAGTTTCCAATCTGCCCCTCTGAGGTGTAGGGTTGGGGCCGTGTATGAAGTAGTCTGTTTCTTGAGTCGCTTGTAGAGATCACTTGAATTGTTTATCTTCAAGTCCTCTTCTGCCTGTAGTATTTGAGACCCGCGGTAGTGCCTGTTGGTTTTGCGGATGATACTCGTTGTTGTTTTCCTTTGCGCCATGAAAGCCTGATGTTTGGGCTGATTCCACTTAATCCAGGCTCTATGCCTTTCCTCTGTAGCTTTATCACATTCTGTTGTCCACTACGGGTGCTTGCCTTCGTTCGATGAAGCAGGTATAGTTCGGGGGAGTTGCTAGTCTCTTACCAAGCGCCTCCCCAGGTGGCAAATAGGGGAATGCTCACCAGATATGGTGGGTACCTGATAAATAAGATACCCAGGGTGGACCAAAACTAGTACCGAGCGCACGGTGATTCCACATGTCATTTTTTATTTTCATTCCATTCAAACTCTCCGTTTAGTCTCAATCCTCAGTTAAATTCTTTGACTTCAATCCTAGCACACTGTACAGTTGTCTAGCACCTCAACAATTACTATCTGTCTTTCTACCGGCGAGCATCCATTTCCCTTAGGATCACCAGCCATAGTACTGTCTGGACAGGAACAGTGCTCTAAACAACACGCGAGCGTGGAGCACGGTCACACGGCGGTTAAGACACTGCACATTTTTTTCTGGATGGTCGGCCCCGTCCACCCATTATGATTTAAGTTTGCCAGGGGTATTTCGTTCATCGCGTAAGGCGAATGGTGGGATGGTCCCTTTCAAATGGACTTCGAATTTTTTTTCTGTCGTTCTCCAACCCGAGCTTGTTTTCCAGCTATAACGTCGTCCCCGTCGACGGGCTGTTAATCCATAACCTTCCGTCATTCCTTCCATATTACACTGGAGTTTTCCCTGCGACGCACAGGTTCCTGCAACACTAATTAACAGCCGCTCCTCAGCTCAATTAACGACAACTCTTACGTGGTCCCAACATAACTTTCATCAGTTCGAAAACTGATCATAGTAGTAGCACACAGTGATGGAAAACAATAAAATGTAAATGCAAGCTTAGAATTGGTACCTGTACAACTGCGTTACTTTTCAGCTACACTGTTCTGTATTGGACTACAAATCCGACGGTTCACCAGCCGTTCAAAGTCAATCGTAACATTTCTTTCTGTCACATACTGCTTATTTCAGGTCTGGCAACGAATACTGTATCTGAAAAATACCACGGAACACGTGATAAGAAGTCTACATTAAAAACCCTATAACTAGTTGCATAAGTCTGTAACCTCCCCCTCACTTATCGACCTTAATGACAGTGAAAAATTAAACTGCGTGTACCTAATGGAAATTTGGGAAAAGCAATCGTCACCGAAGTTAATCTGTCGGTAAAGAGGGAGGAAAGGGTTACATCTAAATGAAAGTAAAAAAGCAAATGAAATTGGTGGAAATTAATTTTGAAAAGGGGTAAAGTTAATAAAGAAAGTAAATGTGCGGCCGTTACGTTAACAATTAACTAGCGGTAATTAGATATTTGAGATTTGGGGGAAATTACGGTCGCCAGTCCTAAGGAAAATTACTATAGTAACTGAAAAAGAAAGGTTATTACACATATAATTAGCACTAGAAGCGTGGCAACTGGAGGTTGACACGTGTAGTGTGAAAACTGAAAGTTTGTCAGAAGTAATAAATTTCACTACACTCTGACTTAATTTAGCAAAAGAATTAACAAAACCGGAAAATCGAAAGTTAATTTAGTGATTGAAGTTAATAGTGAGCTTTCTTTCTGAAGCACATCGAAATTCAGTAAAATACGGTTAGTCTTGGACTACCTCAACAATCATTTCAAAAGCTACTTGAATCTACGTAATTTAGAAATAAGAGATTTAACTTTGAACTTGAATTAAATGATTCTGAACAATTAACAATAGAAAAATTTAGTACATACCAAGCTGAGCTGCAGTCACAGGTAAGCTAAAATATGGTAACAAAACTAGCACTCTTAATTTGTGCTTGTGTGATCTAAGTATTGTAGCCAGCTATGAATACTTTAACTGAACTTTGAAATTAAAGCAGTGAAATGGAATTATTCTCGCGTTTGAATTTCAACGACACTCGGGTTCATTTCGGAAAAGGAAGGGACCCTGCTTGGTAATGCAATTGGGACAATGAGCAACAAAGGTTCATGCTAAGTAGCTGTAATTTTGTGATGCAACAATTTTAAAAGTTTGAAAAGCTGAGGTCTGCCATACAGTTCTAAAACTTTACGTGCTTCCAGTCTTCCTTGTTGGTTGATTGAAGGTTTGAAGCCGTCGATCGAGGATGTGGCGACAGTCACTCATTGTCGGCCGTTGCTGTTGCAGAAGCTGGATGTTGGCGTGCCTTCTTCTCGACACGGTCACCAGATGAAACGGGCTTTTGATGTGCGCCAGCTAATGCTTCCCGTCCGTGACACCATGTGAGAAACTATCATCGCAAGTCGAGCGCAATTACATGCTGCCAAACCCCGAAAGCGCGGCAACTCGCGGGAGCGTCACACAACACACCTGCTCCACTCGCTACCCCAGCCAGACTCTCCCTGCCCTGCCCGCGCTCCACGCGGCAGAGTTAACAGTACCAAAGATCCTACACACTTTGATTCTTCACACGACCTATCGATGTAATCGTTCGATAGCAGTTTTCCCTAGGCAAGACCCAGCGTAAAATACAAATAATAATTACGAAACAAACCAATTATACATCGATATAAATGCATAAATATATATATACAAATAGTAAAACAATTACAGTATGTAAAGACACAGAAATGTCATATATTCAGGTAACAAAAATAAGGAAAACAAATTATAGTACAATAGATGGAAATAGGAGGATATGCATTTCCGGCGTTACAAGTCTATGCACAGTCTATGCACAGCGAAACCATTTACTACGAAACATAGTGAAATTGAAGGCTCCCCTTCCAACAGGTACTCTGGTTTTATTTTCTCATGCCGATCCCGGCCGGCCGGAGTGGCCGAGAGGTTCTAGGCGCTACAGTCTGGGACCGCGCGACTGCAACGGTCGCAGGTTCGAATCCTGCCTCGGCCATGGATGTGTGTGATGTCCTTAGGTTAGTTAGGTTTATGTAGTTCTAAGTTCTAGGGGACTGATGACCTCAGAAGTTAAGTCCCATAGTGCTCAGAGCCATTTGAATCATTTGAACCATGCTGATCCGAAAGTAGACAAAACCGTTTTTTATTAGATTTTCTTTACCGGTTTCGATCATTCGTACATTACTTCGGCTCACACACAATCTCTGTTATTCACTTTCCTGCTTCACAGAGACTTTCACACGCAACATCTCTCCTACTCGTTCATAGTCCTAAAAAAATTAAGTACTACATCAAAACTAATTAAAATCCTGTATGAATAACCCCACTATCACTCTAGTAATTAAGAGAATTTCTTGTGAACAATTTTGTTTCGTAATTCAGTTTCTTGACTGAGACATGAAACTATAAAAAAAATTAGGCTGAGGCTCCCCAGTGTCAGACTGTGTTGGATAAATACGACAGTCATTTTTTAATCTCCGGCTTAATTCCGGCGGAAAATAACAGAATATTGTTTTAAGTAGACGTACTCTGTTTAATAGGTTCACTTTACATAAGCGTACCACGAAACAGCTGCAGTTTTCAACATTCGCGTGACGTAAAGTGGTTCGCCATTTAACAGCCCACTCTTCTTTTTAAAAGCTGCAATGCGGAGCTACAACTAATCAAATTTACTGAGTGCTTTATTGTACAAAAAAGAGAGAGGCAGACTCAATTTATCAAAGGCCACCAAAAAACACAAAGCGCGAACAGAGTACCAGGAAAACGACACACAGGGGGCTGAAACCCTGGCGCTGCTGATATGTTATAAAATTGAGGACGACGACGAGGAAATGCATTAGAAACAACGACGCTCCCATCCCACGCGCACGTGAATGCCGTTTGCTGAAGAATAGAACGACTGACAGAATAGGATGTAGATAGAAGCCGACCGCGCGGAACATCAGTTTTGATTTAGGAGAGATGTAGAAGAACTGTATGACCGCTCGACACAGTACTGATCCCACATTTTGTCTTAGATGTTACGTTCAGGAAGGACAGGCCTATATTTATAGCTGAACCGTTGCGTGATCGACAGCTCGCTCTACGTCTTTCTCGTAAAGGGGGCGTGGCACTTTTTGCCGTGAGTGGACTTCAGGCTGTTTTCCGTGAGACGCTGTCAGTATAGCCGCAGGGACAACACAGATGAGCGGAGCAATGGGCCAAATGGTTGTTTTACCGCCCGAGTGACTTCCAAGTTCGTCTGGCTGAGTATTTTCCGGACACGAGGGACGTCCATCGAAAACTGGAGAGGACGCATCATTCGTTTGGCCGACGAGGTCTGGAGGCGAGCGGTGGGTCATCGTCATCCACACATCTCCAGGCGGCTCCAAGTTTTTCCACTTTCTGTCGTACAGTGGCTTTGTAGGCTCGATGACTTGGTTTTAGTTCGCTGTTTCGGTGCCGGGACGACACGGCATTCTTAAAGACTGGTCTTCCTCCCCACTGTGAGCTAGACATCTGTGACTGGTTCGCTTCCTGTGCTTGTTTGGGTCCTTCTGCTTCTACAGATTGCTCCATTTATCTTGACAACCATAAATAACTGTTTGTCCAGATGCAAATTACAAAATGTTTCAGGCAAATGTTATTTAGCCGTCAGGGGAACATAAATCAGCATGATTGCCTTCGTTGTAGCTTTATATTTTACAAAGATATAGACAGCGGTATGACTTTTTTAAATGTCACCCGGAATTTTTTTTTGGTAATTAATGTCCTCACCAAAAGACCTATTCAAAAATCTATCACTGAAACACAACGTTGTTAATTATGTAACACAACACTGAATTTGAGTCCTGATCACAAACTCGTCCACAGTCAGAAAACAAATGAAAAGCAAATAAAAACTTTAAAAGAAAGGTCAGCGTTGGCCGTACTATTGATGTTTTATTGATAGCAGAATCGATATTCGTTCACATAGTTACCATCTTCAGTGCTGAAGAAATAAAAACTTTGAGGTTCACCGATGACGTTGTAATTCTGTCAGAGACAGCAAAGGACTTGGAAGACCAGTTGAATGGAATGGACAGTGTCTTGAAATGAGGGTATAAGATGAACATCAACAAAAGCAAAACGAGGATAAAGGAATGTAGTCGAATTAAGTCGGGTGACGCTAAGGGAATTAAATTAGGAAATGGGACACTTAAAGTAGTAAACGAGTTTTGCTATTTGGGGAGCAAAATAACTGATGATGGTACAAGTAGGGAGGATACAAAATGTAGAATGGCAATGGCAAGGAAAGCGTTTCTGAAGAAGAGAAATTTGTTAACATCGAGTATAGATTTAAGTGTCAGGAAGTCGTTTCTGAAAGTATTTGTATGGAGTGTAGCCATGTATGGAACTGAAACATGGACGATAAATAGTTTAGACAAGAAGAGAATAGAAGCTTTGGAAGTGTAGTGCTACAAAAGAATGCTGAAGATTAGATGGGTAGATCACGTAACTAATGATGAGGTATTGAATAGAACTGGGGAGAAAAGGAGTTTGTGGCACAACTTGACAAGAAGAAGGAACCGGTTGGTAGGACATGTTCTGAGGCATCAAGGGATCACCAATTTAGTACTGGAGGGCAGCGTGGAGGGTAAAAATCGTAGAGGGAGACCAAGAGATGAATACACTAAGCAGATTCAGAAGGATGTATGCTGCAGTAGGCATTGGGAGATGAAGAAGCTTGCACAGGATAGAGTAGCATGGAGAGCTGCATCAAACCAGTCTCAGGATTGAAGACCACAACAACAAAAACATCTACTTCGCGACCAACAATCCCGATGTTAAGTTTCTCGCTCTTTTCATTCCTGCTCTTTCTCATTACTTTCGCCTTTCTTCGACTTGCTCTCAATCCATATTCTGTACTCATTAGACTGTTAATTCCGTTCAGCAGATCATGTAATTTTTCTTTACTTTCACTCAGGATAGCAATGTCATCAGCGAATCGTATCATTGATATCCTTTCACCATGAGTTTTAATTCCACCCCTGATTATTTTTATCAGGTTTTCGAACACCATGCACCATATTACAACGTCGAAAGATTTTTCCAGGTCGACAAACTGAAGCGATATCGATCGTCATCTAACAGATTCTCAATTTTGTTTTTCATTCTTCTGTATATTATTCATGTCTGCATCTTGGATCCACGAGCTGTTAAGCTCATTGTGCCATAATTCTTGCACTTGTTAGATATTGCAGTCCTTGGAATTGTATGGATGATATTTTTCCGAATATCGCCAGACTTATACATTCTACACACCAACGCGAATAATCGTTTTGTTGTCACTTCCCTCAATGATATTAGAAATTCCGATGGAATGTTATCTATTCCTTCTGCCTTATTTGATCTTAAGTCCTCCAAAGCCTTGCTACATTCTGATTCTAATACTCGATCCCCCATTTCTTCTAAATCGGCTCCTGTTTCTTCCTCCATCACGTCCCAAAATCTTTCCCCTCATAGGGGCCTTCACTATACTCTCTTCACCTATCCGCTCTCCCCTCTGCAATTAACAGTGGAATTCCGGTTGCACCCTTAATGTTATCACCCTTGCTTTTAATTTCACCGAATGTCATTTTGACTTTCCTATGTGCTGAGTCAATCCTTCCGCAATCATTTCTTTTTCTACTTCTTCACATTCTTCATGCAGCCATTTGGTCTTAGTTTCCCTGCACTTCCTATTAATTTCATTTTTCAGCGACTTCTATTTCTGCATTCCTAAATTCCAAAGAACATATTTGTGCTTTCTTCATTCATCGGACAACTGAAGTATTTCTTCAGTCACCGTTGGTTTCATTGAAGTTACCTTCTTTGTACCTAAGTTTCTCTTTCCAACTTCTGTGATTGTCTTATTTAGAGATATCGATTCCTCTTCAATTGTACTAGCTACTGAGCTATCCTCATTGCTGTATTTACCCTCTTAGAGAACTTCAAGTGTATCTCGTCATTCCTTAGTACTTCCGTAACCCACTTCATTGCATATTGGTTCTTCCTAACTAATCTCTTAAACTTTAACCTACTCTTCATCATTACTGAATTGTGATCTGAGTATATATCTACTCCTGGGTAAGCCTTACAGTCCAGTTTCTGATTTCGGAATTTCTGCCTAACCGTGAAGTAATCTAAGTGAGGGACACAATCTTTACGCCAGTGACTGTTATAAGTTTTTATTACACTGTTGCAATTTCGGTCTTAGGCCATTATCAAGTGCCGCTGAAAAATACAGAATGTTTAAGAAAACTATTTTACAGATGAATTATGCATCTCGACGTTATGCCGATTATACAAAACATTTTATCTGTGTAGCCATGTTACTTACATGTTATGGCTTTAAGCCATGTCAACGTAATGGTAGCTGAGACATTTATGTGTCGTTGTCAGTCATGTTAAATACATTCGTGTCCTTGCTACACAGTGCAAGCACACGTATACAAACATCGTAAAAAACATAATCTGTAAATTAACATGTTCATTAGCCCGTCACCAGTCACACATGTATTAGCCCACAGCTGCAGACTACTGTTTGCAGGCTACTAATAACCGTTTTGGCACGTAAACGGATTGCAGATATTGTTTTACTATGTGTGGAGTGCCATTGCAGAACAACGACTGTACTAGGAAGCAAAGAGTTTGCCCTCGTTGCACAATTATGAAGTCTGCTATAAAATCTTACGTGACTTATTCTTAAATCCATCATAGATAAACGTGAGGATTATACATCAAATTACATAAATAAGGGTTACACATCATTACACATAAAATCTTGTGTGACTTATTTTTAAAACATCATGAATAAACGCGAGGATTATACGTCGAATTACACACATAAAAGTTGAACATCGTTATACAAAACTGTAGTTATTCTTTTGCCCACTCTTGCTGTAAAATTTTTACAGAACGAAAGTAAATAAAAATACAATACAAGACTTCTTCACTATGTCAATCATATAAAACCCGCTACCGGCTCGAAGAGTAAAATAATAAATCGTAAGAAAAAATCGCACAATGTCATTTTGACGTGTATTCGTCATTTTATAAAATTCATACTACACTGCATTAATATTCGTCGTTGCATAAAAATCATAATACACTGAATTAATACGTTAACCTGAGCCTGAGTCTGAGCTATTACCAGCGTGTGCATCGTAAGATCGAGTAAAAATTATCTAAGAATCGTTTGTTTCTCAAGTCGGTATGATCATTTAAAAGATCACCAGGACCATTTTTGAGATGTTTGTATATTTCCATGTCTTCGAGGTCGCTCATAACTCTTCCTTTAGGTACAGCTTGTAATATTATCAGGGCTGTATCGATGTTACTAACATTATGATTATTTGCTAAACGTAGAGGTGATATTTTCCGTTTGTATATGAATGCAGTCTCGCGGCGATAACATTGAATAAAATTTTCTCGGGTTTCCAACCGCGTCAATTGTTTAAAACTACACGAGCTTTCGGCCAAGCGCTCCTTGGCCATTGTCAAGTGTTATGACCGCCAGTGGGCTGTCGGTGCGCCCTTATACAGGGTGAGTCACCTAACGTTACCGCTGGATATATTTCGTAAACCACATCAAATACTGACGAACCGATTCCACAGATCGAACGTGAGGAGAGGGGCTGGTGTAATTGTTTAATACAAACCATACAAAAATGCACGTAAGTATGTTTTTTAACACAAACTTACGATTTTTTTTAAATGGAACCACGCTAGTTTTGTTAGCACATCTGAACATATAAACAAATACGTAATCAGTGCCGTTTGTTGCATCGTAAAATGTTAATTACACCCGGAGATATTGTAACCTAAAGTTGACGCTTGAAACATTGTCCTCACTTCATTGCAGGGGCCCAAACAGCTGCAACATACATCGCGTTTCTACAGAATGATCTGCCTACGTTGCTCGAAAATCTCCCACTGGAAACGCGTCGACGTATGTGGTATCAGCATGGTGGTGCACCTACATATTCCGCAATTAACACTAGGCTGACCCTTGACAGGATGTTCGACGGGGGTTTCATAGGACGTGGAGGACGCATAAATTGGCCAGCCCGTTCTCCTGATCTTACACCTCTGGACTTCTTTCTGTGGGGTACGTTAAAGGAGAATGTGTACCGTGATGTACCTACAACCCCAGAGGATATGAAACAACGTATTGTAGCAGCCTGCGGCGACATTACACCAGACGTACTGCGGCGTGTACGACATTCATTATGCCAGAGATTGCAATTGTGTGCAGCAAATGATGGCCACCACATTGAACATCTATTGGCCTGACATGTCGGGACACACTCTGTTCCACTCCGTAATTGAAAACGGAAACCACATGTGTACGTGTACCTCACCCCTCATGGTAATGTACATGTGCGTCAGTGAAAAAGACCAATAAAAAGGTGTTAGCATGTGGACGTAATGTGCTGTTCCAGTCTCTTCTGTACCTAAGGTCCATCACCGTTCCCTTTGGATCCCTACGTAATTCGGTGCTCTCCGATACACACGATCAAACAGCGGAGGAGTGGTACTCAAGCGTCAACTTTAGGTTACAATATCTCCGGATGTAATTAACATTTTACAATGCAACAAACGGCACTGATTACGTATTTGTTTATATGTTCAGATGTGCTAACAAAACTAACGGGGTTTCATTTTAAAAAACGTAGTTTTATGTTAAAAAACATACTTCCGTGCATTTTTTTATGGTTTATAGTAACCAGTTACACTAGCCCCTCTCCTCACGTTCGGTCTGTGGAATCGATTCGTCAGTATTTGATATGGTTTACGAAATATATCCAGCGGTAATGTTAGGTGACTCACCCTGTATACGCTAGCTGCCGGCTGTGACGTCATTCGTGCACGTGACATTGCCATATATGGGCATGTTTTGAGTAGCCGTTCGATGTGCCCATTTACATTCGTGATTTTGAGGTCTAAGAAATTTTTGCTTTTATTATTTTCTGTTTCTTTTGTAAACGTTATGTTTGGGTGTAGGCTGTTTAGTAGGTTATGCGTTATGCTTAAATCGCGTGTAGAGCCTTCAGAAATTACGAAAGTGTCATCTATATATCTTTTGGAGTATCGAATTTTATCGTTTGTCTGTTCAAATTCTGTAAAAAATCTAGTTTCTAAAGTGTTTATAAAAATGTCAGTTAGGGTTACTGCTAGACAATTACCCACGGCGAGACCTTCCTGATATTTCATTTTGGAACATAAAGTAGTTTTGAGAGGTAACGAATTCCAACAAATCCCTAAATTCGTACGCTTCTCGCAGGTTAATCTTTTGGTGTTTCAATAAATTTTTCCGTATTATTTCAGTTGTTTCCTTTACTGTAATATTTGTGTACATGTTTTCAATATCAAAGGATACAAACATTCCATCCTCTGGGATTTGGATATCCTTTAGGTCGTTAGCTATTTCTTATGAAGTGCGCGCTGTATACTGGTTATCAAAAGTATAATACTCTTTGAGTAGGGTGTTTAGTTTTTTACTGATATTGTAGGTTGGGCTATCGATACAGTTAACGATGGGACGTAGCGGTACTGGCTCATCCCTATTCGAGTTCCTGATGTAATTTCACGACTGTTCGCGACATTTTATTCTAAAAGTACTTAAAAAATATCGCTGAAGCCCGTTCAGGCACAGTGAAATAAAGTGTCTACATCAAGATAGATCCACAAATCCAACAATTTCCGCGAGTACAGATCAGCCAGAAGAAGCACGATACCGTACAACGAGATAGGATTTAGTTTTCCATCTTTGGATATTGTGTAAATGTTACTGGCGACGTGATTTACATTCACATGTAATGCCTGGGTTGTTTATATCACAGAGTATACAATTTCGGTTCTAAATTTGATAATGTAGCTATACAGTACCCAAATTTTTATGAAGATTATCAATTTCATATAATTAGATAATTACGCATGTTATCGCCAAATGTGCCAGGCATACTCTAATAAATCAGTATCTAGAATGTAAGTTCTATAACATGCAAAAATACCACCCAAATTAACTTGTACGAAACGCAATAGCCTAGAGATAGTTGTATTTCAAAAGAGACTTTATTTGTACCACAGTACAGCTGATAACGGTTTTTGTGGGCGACACATTTTCTCTAGCGGGAGCTTGAGCCAATACATATTTATAGTTACACGTTTCAATATACTAAAGCTAGAGAACGGAGAAGTTCTTGCTCAATATGGTTGGTGTCGCTGCACCACTATGCATATTAGAGAAATTGCAATAGGGACACAAAAGGAGAGGTTTTGATTAAACGTCCGTATAGAAATAAAATAATTTAGCCCTCAGTCCGTTACTTTTAAGGAGTATTATTCAAACGACACACTGGGCAGGCGCATTTCCTTCAAATGGTCTTACTATTTTTCTTTCCTAAACATTGAATTGACGCATCCTTTCCTCTTTATAAGAGCGCAATTAAAGTTCTTTACGGTTGTAATTATCTAAGAAGTCACGCAAACAAATTACATCTCCTCTTACAAATCATCGTAACATTGTTGCAAAACAAATACTTCTAGCAGAACTCAATTACTTGTTGTTTCTTTAGCCAGCTACCGTATCGTGTCACTGAGGTTGCCATATCATGGTACTTAGTGTTTCGTTGTCTTTACAGTAAGAACATTTTAGTTTGGACATGACTGTTCCCTAGATGAAAAACTGAACGGGACAGATCCTGTCAGGGAAGTGTCTAGTAGAGAACATACAAGGAAAACGAGAAATTTGCATGTTTCTTTATTTCTGTTATTGAATTGGAAACTTCTGCTCCGGTCGTACATCGGGACACAAGTCGTCTCGACGAGATTGGATGAGGTTTACACAAGATTATCTTTTGATACAGAGCACAGATGTACAGTACTACAGGCTTCACATTCCGTCACAGACTTCGCGATCGCCAGGAGCGATTAAAGAGCGAATCGTAGCTAAGCTACAGTCGCTGCAGAGAGGATCTCGTTAGCAGCAGGAAATGGCGTACCAGGTCCTTTACTGCACATCTCTCTGTGTCGTGCCGCCACAAAAACGTTTCGCCACGAGCAGTACGTCTAAAGTTTCAGAGGTGCGTTAGCCAAACGGCTGCCGCTGCACAGTCGAAGCAGCTCCGTAATATCCGGCCCTGAGCGATACTGAACATGAGAGGGCGCAGCTGCGCGACGTTACAGAAGCCAGCTCTGTCGTCTCTCTATCAAAACGTAGAGGCTTCTCCACCGTGATCCAGCCCTTCAGTGTCTGTGTTCATGTCGTAATAGAAGAAAGAGTTTTCTCGCTAACCTGTGACAGAATCGTCAATTTTTATCTGCAGCTATTTGTGATGCACACTCAACGGACTGCGTTTGCTGCATGGAGAGATAAGTTTTCGGATAGAAATTTATACAGAATGCAGATGAAAAGAATTGTATGAGCAAAGTAATCGAGGTTCCGTAAGTGATTGTTTTCCTTTGTCGAAGTACCCCATCTTCGGTCCGTTGAAAAGAGCGATAAACTGAACCGTGTAACATGGGTAATATAACACCATCTATCATAGTTTATTACTTATATATCTTGACACAGATAGTGACATTAATTTCAGCGGCTAGTCCCAGCCTGAGATCCAAAGAAACTTTTAAAGACTCTTAAATAAGGTAGCCCGTCCTAGCAGTTTTTATAAAAAAACTTATTTTACTGTATTACGTTTGGTGGCACGACTGATAAATGACAAAAAAAAAAGAGTCCACGTTTATGTTTGCCTTCTTCCAACTCCTTCATGGAGACAGCTAAACAGCGCGAGCTACAAATACGTTAACATGAATAAATTAGCCGAATTGATAAAAGAAACGTAAAGAAGAACATATATTTTACCTAGAATGACCATTAGTTAATATTTCTACTGCTAGAATATACACACGCATTACAAGGTTTCACTGGAAAAAAAACGTAGTTTCATCCAGATTACAAATGAATAATAAAAACATAATTGGGACTGTTAACAGCTGTAGGAGAGCTACGTGTGCTTTATTACCATTGTACAAGCAAAGTCATATAAATTTAAAGGGCAAGTATTGTACAGATGGAATACACTAATGGTCAATTACATGTCCGAGGCAGAGGTGTTTACACCACTTTGCAAGACGATCCTGGGAGAGACACAGAAAATGTCCCTGTCATAGGCTGGGGTCCATTTTTGTGGTGTATCAGATACCGTAGCGAATGCATTGCTTTGAGAGCAGCAACAGGACAAGTTGGTGAATGGCAGTCACATGTTTTCCAAGAGTCTGTTGTTTCACATTATGTTATGCTCCACACCTTAGTAGTACAAATTCATATAAATCACCAACAAGTTGACAGAAAAAAAAATTACCCGAAAATAGATTCGACTAATTCGTCATCACTGGTTTGATATTAATGCCTAAAATGTTATATGCCGCGTCACCATGGTTGAAAAGCATGTTCAATACACTGCCCGACAAAAACCGTGGAGCACCAAGAAGACATTGTAAGGGTATGGTCATATCGCTGGATTGGTTGTGGAGTATCTTCGCGGGCAGCGCGTTTGCAGAGTCGAGCGCAGGACACGGAACTGTTGTGTTGTGGGTAGCTCTGCATGTGAGAGGCATTGTTAGTATGGAAGTTGTAGTGTTGCTACAAGTGCTATTACAGTAAAGTGATGAAATATGGAAGTGATTCAGAGGAAAGTGCGTCAAGATGTAATTAAAAATTAGCAGTGCCGCCGATAACCTATTTCTGCATCCTCTCGTTGCGTGTCGTACCGTACAGTAGTAATCATCCGCGCCGTGTTCGGTCTTCGAGAATGAACAAATGTAATCAGTACAAATTATTTACCACAAAAGAGTGCAATCGTGTGCCAGTGTCTTGTAGCGAGCGTGAGAAAGTGCGTTCCGTCATCGAGTTTCCACATTATCAACAATCAGCCGCGTCATGACGGTTACGCGCACGCTCGTACAAGTCAGAACTGAGAACTGATTAATTAACTCTATAAACAGTATTATATCATTGCTAGTGTCAAGAAGGACTGGTACCAAAAGAAATCTGTGTATGCGTGGCGAGCGTAAGAACTTTCGTTCGATTATTCGGCTTCCGCATTATCAACAATCACCCGCGTCGTGTCGATTACGTTTACGCTCGTCCAAGTGACATTGTGGGCAGATAATCATCAATATGTTAATTGGCATAGTCACTTATGACTTATAGAGAGTGAACCGTGCAACTTGTGATTTTCATATCGTCTCAGACTATAGACGTTCATACCAGACGTAGGACAGTGTTGTGCTTAACGTTGAGTGGCACTCCTAAACCCACATGCATATTTAAATAGATAATTTCAGGCAATCCAGCCAGCAGTGTGGAGCAGAACAATACGACCGCCGCGGGATTATCAGGTTCGCGGTGTGGACAGGGGCCACGGTCCGAAGTGAGAAACCAGTTTAAGGGTCCCGCCCTACCATTCGAACCCCCGAGCGTGTTACAACATGCTCGACATACTCGTCACTGGTCGGCGGATATGTAAATGATTATTGCCGGCCGAGGTGGCCGTGCGGTCAAAGGCGCTGCAGTCTGGAACCGCAAGACCGCTACGGTCGCTGGTTCGAATCCTGCCTCGGGCATGGATGTTTGTGATGTCCTTAGGTTAGTTAGGTTTAACTAGTTCTAAGTTCTAGGGGACTAATGACCTCAGCAGTTGAGTCCCATAGTGCTCAGAGCCATTTGATCCATTTTTTTTTTTTTTTTTGATTATTCAGTTGACTGTGACAGGTAGAACGGCAACCAAAGTTTATTGGTGTTATACGTGTTTAGCGTTGTTGCAGGCCTTGTATGGAATAAAAGGGGCTTGAGAAGCGTCAGAAGTTGTGTGATGAAAGCGAAGAACACGCAGATGCCACGAACTTGTATGAGACAGAGTAAGGGCGGAGTTTCAAAAGGGGGTGTCCATTTGGCCGATTGGTCGAATCGAGTAATATCCAGGTTTTTCGAGCACTCGGATATGACAGTACTCTGTTGATGTACTGCATGGGAACCTGAGGGCAGATACAGACGTCCTCCAGGTTCTGGTCGACCAGGCATGACCACCACAAGAGACGATCGCCGTATTGTGCACCAAGCACATCTTAACCTTTGCACATTTGTACATGCCAACCGAAAACAAATAATGGGCTCGTTCCAACATTCTGTGTCATCTCACACCATTAATCAGAGACTAGCAGCAGCCATAGTAGAAATTTAAAGCACCATGCATAGGCTGCTGTTACCACCACAACACAAAAGGCTGCGTTTGACACGGTGCATTGACCTGGAAGGATGGGATGTTGATGAATGGCGTCGCATTGTGTTCCGCGATGAATCGCGCTTCTGCACTACCATCATCTGCGAATATGGCAGTGACATCCAGAGAGGTCCCATTTTTGCAATATTTTCGACAGGCACAAACGTGTTACTCCTGGCGTCATGGAGTGACAGGTCATGGGCTGCGACATCAGGTCACAGCTGGTAGTGATAGTGGGAACTCTGAAGGCACAATGATACGTCATGGACTTCATGCGTCCCTATGTGCTACCACTCATGTGACAGTCTGGTGGTGCCATTTGCCTGCGGGGTAATACTCATCCACATACGGCATGTGTCTCTATAACATGCTTGCGTGATTCTTGTAACGCCGGAAATGCATATCCACCTGTTTCCATCTATTGTACTATAAATTATTTCCTTATTTTGTTACCTGAAGATATGACATTTCTGTGTCTTTATGTATTGCAAATGTTTTACTATTTGTATATATATGTTTATGCATTTATGTCGATGTATTATTGGTTTGTTTTGTAAATACTATTTGTATTTTTATGCTGGGTCTTGCCTAGGGAAAACTATGCTATCGAACGAATACATCGATAGGTCGTGTGGAGAACCAAAGTGTTTAGGATCTTTGGTAGTGTTAACTCTGCCGCATGGAGCGCGGGCACAGAGGGTCACTTGGCTGGAGTAGGGCGGTGGAGTAGGTCTGTCGAGTGACGGTCCCGCGAGTTTCCGCGCTTTCAGGGTCTGGCAGCATGTAATTGCGCTCGTCTTGCTATGATAGTTTCTGGCACGGTGTCGCGGACGAGAAACATTAGCTGGCACACATCAAGAGCCCGTTCCGCCTGGAGACCGTGTCGAGAAGAAGGCGCGCCAGCATCCAGCTTCTGCAACAGCGACGGCCGACATAAGTGACTGTCGCCACCTCCTCGATCGACGACTTCAAACCTTCAATCAACCAACAAGGAAGACTGAAAGCACGTAAAGTTTTAGAACTGTATGACAGACCTCAGCTTTTCAAACTATTCCATTAGCATCACTAAAAAACAGCAGCTTAGCATGAACCTTTGTTGCTCATTGTCCCAATTGCATTACCAAGCAGGATGCCTTCCTTTTCCGAAATGAACCCGAGTGTCTTTGGAATTCAAACGCCAGCATTAAAGTAATATCATTCCATTTCACTGCTTTAATTATAAAGTTCAGTTAAGGTATTCATAGCTGGCTACAATATTTAGATTACACAAGCACAAATTAAGAGTGCGAGTTTTGTTACCATATTTTAGCTTTCCTGTGACTGCAGCTCAGCTTGGTACGTACTAAATTTTACTATTGTTAATTGTTCAGAATCGTTTAATTCAAGTTCAAAGTTAAATCTCTTATTTCTAAATTGCGTAGATTCAAGTAGCTTTTGAAACGTTTGTTGAGGTAGCCCAAGAATAACCTTATTTTATTGAATTTCGTAGTGCTTCAGAAACAAAGTTCACTAGTAATTTCAGTCACTAAATTAACTTTCAGTTTTCCGGTTTTAATAATTCTTTTGCTAAATTAAGTCAGAGTGTTGTGAAATTTATTACGTCTATCAAACATTCAGTTTTCACACAACACGTGTCAACCTTCAATTGCCACGCTTTTAGTGCTAATTATTTGTGCAATAACCTTTCTTTTTCAATTATTATAGTGGTTGTCCATGGGACTGGTGACGTGACCGCAATTTTCCCCAAATCTCAAATATCTAATTAACGCCAGTCAATTGTTAACGTAACGACCACACATATACTTTCTTTATTAACTTCACCCCTTTTCAAAATTAATTTCTATTAGTTTCATTTGCATTTTTCCTTTCATTTCGATCCAACCCTTTTCTCCCTCTTTACCGACAGATAAACGTCGGTGACGATTGCATTTCCCAAAATTCCATTAGGTACACGCTGTTTAGTTTTACTGTCATTAAGGTTGATAAGTGATGGGGAGGTTACATGCTGTCGTTGGTTCTGTTCCCAATAAAACTTTAATGGTACCATCTCGGAAGCCAGTATGCAGGATATCAAGTACCCGTTATAACAGTTCCAGGTAAGGTTGTTTCAGGAGAAGATAAGCTGGTTCTATGGAAACATTCACAATCGAATCAGTGCCTGAGTCCAGGACGGAGCTGGTACAAAGTCATCGTCATAAGTGGGCTTGGACCGCCAAGTGCTTTGTAAATTTGAGGTGATATTGTAAAATAATATCCCCCTAAATTAATATAACACATGCTCTCTCAAAGCATATAGTTTGATATTGTTTCGTTCTCCCCTTATGGGTGCTTCATGCTTTTTCAGGCAGTCTATATATGAGGGTTGGAACTTCAATAGTGGCAACTATTTATTTACAGCTCGTACAAATTAAACTGCTTCAAGGTTTTAGTGATCTTCAAAGTAGTCATCAGCATTATGTATAACCCGTTGCCAGCGATGTGGAAGTCGTAGAATACTCTTAGCAGTGACAGTAGTGTTGACGGTTCGAGCGGCGCGGTCTATTGCCCGACGAATTTGTAGCAGTTCTGAAGCTGGTAGTAGGTTGTGTTCCAAAAATGAACAGCGCAGAGGCAGAAGTGATGACACTTTCTGCGGGACCAGACCATCATTTTGCAGGGAATGCTCAAACACGAACAGTACAAGCTGTTTCTGATTTGCTTGACAGATGGGGCTGTTAAGTGCTACACAACCTACTGCACACCTCGGACTTAAGCCCTCGTAAGTTCAACTCGATTTCCAAACTGAAAGAAATAATTCACGGCATTCGCTTCGGAACTGCTACAAATTCGTCGGGCAATAGACCGCGCCGCTCGAACTGTCAACACAACTGGAACTGCTAAGAGTGTCCTACGACTTCCACATCGCTGGCCACGGATTATAGACAATACTCATCACCACTTTGAAGATCAGTAAAACTTTGAAAAACGTATCTGTTTTGTACGACCTGTAAATAATAGGTGCCACTATTAAAGTTCCAACACTCGTAGATGGGAAGAGTAATTCCGCCTTATGCAAGACACCTTTTTTCTGTTTTATTTCACCCAGATACGTTTCAGTATATTTTGTGTTGTCTCCAGTGGGTTCTCTTACTTACAGTACAAAATACTGTATCGGTACAGATATGTAGATGACGTAATTTGCTTAATAGATGAAACACAGCCTCGCATAAAAGAACTTCATGAGAAAACAACATGTAATGGTGGCGAAAACTCTGCCTATGTTTGGAAAAAATCGGAGAGTGTGCAGTGTCAAGCGACCATAGGTCACGAAATCTGCCAATTCACTTCGCCAGCAGCGTATGAGAAAGCACCACAATATAAAAACCGTACATTATACGCGAGAAACGTGGTATATATGTTTATTTCCGTTTGTATACGCATAATACACAGAAAAAAATTACGTTTTGCTATTTTGCAGATATGTTGTAGCTTGTATAGGAGAATAGCTACCAAAATAAATGTCCAATTGTATCATGTAAGGGAGACGAAGTGAGACGAAAATTTAATAGTCATGGGTGATTCGAATTCGAGAGTAGGAAAAGGGAGAGAAGGAAACATAGTAGGTGAATATGGATTGGGGGGTAAGAAATGAAAGAGGAAGCCGCCTGGTAGAGTTTTGCACAGACCATAACATAATCATAGCTAACACTTGGTTCAAGAATCATGAAAGAAGGTTGTATACATGGAAGAGTCCTGGAGATACTAGAAGGTATCAGACAGATTATATAATGGTCAGACAGAGATTTAGGAACCAGGTTTAAAATTGTAAGACATTTCCAGGGGCAGATGTGGACTCTGACCACAATCTATTGGTTATGAACTGAAGATTAAAAATGAAAAAACTGCAAAAAGGTGGGAATTTAAGGAGATGGGACCTCGATAATCTGACTTAACCAGCGGTTGTACAGAGTTTCAGGGAGAGCGTAAGGGAACAATTGACAGGAATGGGGGAAAGAAGTACAGTAGAAGAAGAATGGATAGCTCTTAGGGATGAACTAGTGAAGGCAGCAGAGGATCAAGTAGGTAAAAACAGGAGGGCTAGTAGATATCCTTGGGTAACAGGAGAAATATTGAATTTAATTGATGAAAGAAGAAAATATAAAAATGCAGTAAATGAAGCAGGCAAAAGGGAATACAAACGTCTCAGAAATAAGATCAACAGGAAGGGCAAAATGGCTAAGCAGCGATGGCTAGCGGACAAATGTAAGGATATGGAGGCTCATCTCACTAGGGGTAAGATAGATACTGCCTACAGGAAAATTAGAGAGACCTTTGGAGAAAACAGAATCACGTGTAGGAATATCAAGAGCTTAGATGGAAATCCAGTTCTAAGCAAAGAAGGGAAAGCAGAAAGGTGGAAGGAGTATATAGAGAGTCTATACAAGGGCGATGTACTTGGGGATAATATTATGGAAATGTAGATGAAGATGGAATAGGAGATACGATACTGCGTGCAGAGTTTGACAGAGCACTGAAAGGTCTAAGTCGAAACAAGGCCCCAGGAGTAGACAACATTCCATTAGA
Source organism: Schistocerca serialis cubense (assembly GCF_023864345.2). NCBI lineage: Eukaryota > Metazoa > Arthropoda > Insecta > Orthoptera > Acrididae > Schistocerca > Schistocerca serialis. Next base: position 1,262,890,035 of record NC_064638.1, on the reverse strand, counting down.
ACTACTGACAACCTTGGGAGAGCCAGTCCTGACAAAACTCTACCATCTGGTGAGCAGGATGTATGAGACATGCGAAATACCCTCTGACTTCAAGAAGAATATAATAATTCCAATCCCAAAGAAAGCAGGTGTTGACAGATGTGAAAATTACCGAACTATCAGTTTAATAAGTCACAGCTGCAAAATACTAACACGAATTCTTTACAGATGAATGGAGAAAATGGTAGAAGCCGACCTCGGGGAAGATCAGTTTGGATTCCGTATAAATATTGGAACACGTGAGGCAATACTGACCTTATGACTTATCTTAGAAGCTAGATTAAGGAGAGGAAAACCTACGTTTCTAGCATTCGCAGACTTAGAGAAAGCTTTTGACAATGTTGACTGGAATACTTTCCTTCAAATTCTAAAGGTGGCAGGGGTAAAATACAGGGAGTGAAAGGCTATTTCCAATTTGCACAGAAACGAGATGGCAGTTATAAGAGCCGATGGGCATGAAAGGGAACCATTGGTTGGGAAGGGAGTGAGACAGGGTTGTAGCCTCTCCCCGATGTTATTCAATCTGTATAGTGAGCAAGCAGAAAAGGAAGCAAAAGAAAAATTCGGAGTAGGTATTAAAATCCATGGAGAAGAAATAAAAACTTTGAGGTTCGCCGATGACATTGTAATTCTATCAGAGAGAGCCAAGGGTTTGGAAGAGCAGTTGAACGGAATGGACAGTGTCTTGAAAGGAGGATATAAGATGAACATCAACAAAAGCAAAACGAGGATAATGGAATGTATTCGAATTAAGTCGGGTGATGCTGAGGGAATTAGATTAGTAAATGACACACTTAAAGTAGTGAAGGAGTTTTGCTATTTGGGTAGCAAAATAACTGATGGTGGTCGAGGTAGAGAGGATATAAAATGTAGACTGGCAATGGCAAGGAAAGCGTTTCTGAAGAAGAGAAATTTGTTAACATCGAGTATAGATTTAAGTGTCAGGAAGTCGTTTCTGAAAGTATTTGTACGGACTGTAGCCATGTATGGAAGTGAAACATGGATGATAAATAGTTTGGACAAGAAAAGAATAGAAGCTTTCGAAATGTGGTGCTACAGAAGAATGCTGAAGGTTAGATGGGTAGATCACATAACTAATGATGAAGTATTGAATACATTTGGGGAGAAGAGGAGTTTGTGGCACAACTTGACAAAGAGAACGGACCGGTTAGTAGGACATGTTTTCAGGCATCAAGGAATTACAAATTTAGCATTGGAGGGCAGCGTGGAGGGTAAAAATCGTAGAGTGAGACCAAGAGATGAATACACTAAACAGATTCAGAAGGATGTAAGTTGCAGTAAGTACTGGGAGATGAAGAAGCTTGCACAGGATAGGGTAGAATGGAGAGCTGCAACAAACCAGTCTCAGGACTGAAGACCATAACAACAACAACATCACGTAAGGTATGTAAACTAATGCATACATCCACTCTTGTTGCCAATTAGCTGTAAACAGAACTATGACGTAGTTTTATAAGGAACAAATAGTATATGAGGTCGTTAATAAATATCTCAACCGTGAACTACGGACAAATGACGTACAATAATTTACAACAATTATTTATTCACAATTCTAAATATTATGTACCAAAAGTTTCGTTAAATGTTAACTTGTAACAACAGTTTTGCCGCTAAAAAATAAAAAAGAACCCACTGAAGGTAACATAAAATGTGCTGAAACATGCCTGGGTGAAACAAAACAGAAAAAAAAATGCCTTGCATAAGGCGGAACTCCCCATCCCATTTTGTATCAACCACCAACATAACAAGAAGAACTGCAACAACACAAGATGAGTGTATATAGAACTACTGCGGAACCAATGGGTGTGGTGGATACCACGACATCATGGATGCGGCATGATGAAGTACCATAAACAAGGCTGACTTGCTTTCAAAGCATTTACCTTATTTTTAACTTACAAATCATTTCAAAAGCATTCATCACATATCACAGTGGTACAGTATCTCTTACATCATTGATGATAAGCAGTTGTATTCCAGTTTGACTTAAACGCCGAAAACTTTGCTATCCTTGACGCAGCTAGCGCGCCGGTTACAAATGAGTTGCAGTTGAAGAACGTGATTGTCGTCGAAAGTACGGAATCGAGAGTACAGAACTGCGCTTCATCCTCGAGCAGTATCAAGTCACTTGCTGTTTGTGAGAGTATTTCTCAGCAGCCTTAGGCCACGTTCGCGAATATTTCTCAGCAGCCTTAGGCCACAACCACGACATGCTTAGCGATGCTGATGCAACAGCTCCATACTTGACGATCATATATAGTAACTCACAAAACATTTTTTCGGCCGGTTCTAGAATATTTCTCAGCAGCCTTAGGCCACGTTCGCGAATATTTCTCAGCAGCCTTAGGCCACAACCAGGACATGCTTAGCGATGCTGATGCAACAGCTCCATAGTTGACGATCATATATAGCCGTTCGCTCGTTGAAAGATCCGTTCCCAAAGACTGGAAAGATGCACAGGTCACACCAATATTTAAGAAAGTAGTAGGGGTAATCCACTAAATTACAGGCCCATCCATTTTGTATCAACCACCAACATAACAAGAAGAACTGCAACAACACAAGATGAGTGTATATAGAGCTACTGCGGAACCAATGGGTGTGGTGGATACTACGACATCATGGATGCGGCATGATGAAGTACCATAAACAAGGTGACTTGCTTTCAAAGCATTTACCTTATTTTTAACTTACAAATCATGTCAAAAGCATTCATCACATATCACAGTGGTACAGTATCTCTTACATCATTGATGATAAGCAGTTGTAGTCCAGTTTGACTTAAACGCCGAAAACTTTGCTATCCTTGACGCAGCTAGAGCGCCGGTTACAAATGAGTTGCAGTTGAAGAACGCGATTGTCGTCGAAAGTACGGAACCGAGAGTACGGAACTGCGCTTCATCCTCGAGCAGTATCAAGTCACTTGCTGTTTGTGACACGTACTCGTTCGACGTGCACAGCACATTAAACAAGGAAATCTACTTATTCCAGCTGCGAGATGGCCACTCCCCGTTGTAAGTCTGGTATGTATTAGACATTTTTTTTCCAGTTTATATAGGATTTATTGCTTCTCCCTCCATGACGGTGGTAGAGAACAACGCGTGAAGCTTGAGACGGTACACCCCAGAAACTTCAAAAACAGGAGCGGCAGTGCTCGGGAGTTCTGTTTTTGATGAGAGAAAGCCACTGCCGAGTGGGCGCGAGTACTATGACAGCTGAGGAGACGTTGGGACTGACCTGGGCAGAGCTCAGTAGCTCCACTGACCTCGCGATGTACTAGCAGAGCCCCCGTGATTGCTAAACTCTCTTATCAGAATTACGAAAATTGCAGATCAGGTACACCCGTTATCCGGCCGCATGGTGGATAAACCCGACCGTTGACGTGAAATGTGGAGTAGCATACAGAACAAATATCAAATAAGACTAAATCCAATAAAACCTGTAGTAGCCAGTGACATGGTTACAAAGGTCAAGTTAAGACGAGTGCGAGGGTGAAATCTCACGCTTGGTACAGAGTGTAATTTTTTAAAGTTACTTCACGTTAAATGTCTTATGAATAGAATGAAATTTAAAAATTAATATCTACATAACGCTGCAAGCGATTTCCGCAAAGTGTCTATGGATGCGTACCAATGAACTCTATCAGACTATCACATTACATTTTTCGTAAATGTGTGGGTTGTATGTTTATGGGTTAGGGGCGTTCCTGTGCGAACATTTTCATATCAGAGAAGCACTTGCAAATAATTTTCTGGATGTATTCCAGTCTATGACTTCCTGTACAGATTTTACGCTATATAGCGTCCTCTAGTGCCATGAAAGTTACTTCTTAAAGTCTTAACACATGCTCCATTATTCTCATCCTTCTTCTTCTCAGTGTTTTCTATATATTACTTTCTCGCCAACTTTGCGAAGAATCTCCTCATGGACTATCAGCTCGGAGACCATGGCTGCGGTTACCCTTGACGCTGCATCACAGACAGGAGAGCATGCGATGGTGTACTCAACGACGAACCTGGGCGCATGAATGTCAAAACGTCATTTTTTCGGATGAATCCGGGTTCTGTTTACAGCATCATGATGGTCGCATCCGTTTTGGCGACATCGCGGTGAACGCACATTGAAGCGTGTATTCGCCATCGCCATACTGGCTATCACCTGGCGTGATGGTATGGGGAGCCATTGGTTACACGTCTCGGTCACATCTTGTCCGCATTGACGGCACTTTGAACAGTGGACGTTACATTTCAGATGTGTTACGACCCGTGGCTCTACCCTTCATTCGATCCCTGCGAAACCCTACACTTCGGCAGAATAATGCACGACCGCATGTTGCAGATCATGTACGGGCCTTTTGGATACAGAAAATGTTCGACTGCTGCCCTGGCCAGCACATTCTCCAAATATCTCACCAATTGAAAACGTCTGGTCAATGGTGGCCGAGCAACTGGCACGTCACAATACACCAGTCACTACTCTTGATGAACTGTGGTATCGTGTTGAAGCTGCATGGGCAGCTCTCCTGTACATGCCATCCAAGCTCTGTTTGATTTAATGCCCAGGTTTTTTTTCTTTATTGTTAATTTCACACCTGATACAGGTAGGCCAGTAGCGGCATACTACGCCCCTCTTTGGCCACAGATAAAACTAATCATACAAAAGAAGACAATCGCAGAACAGACATGGTTGATATACAAACTTAGACATCCAAAATTAAAACACACGGAGCCATTCACGGGCGCAGAGTCCAAGATAAAAATGTTCAGATATGTGGATACGCGAACGTTGGAGCACAAACGACGAAACACTGGAACACTTGAACGCGATCATGACGACACACACAAACACTAGGCAATGATCTCTGGCGCGCGAAAGTTCACTATACATGTACGAGTCCAGGGTCCTAGCAACAGGGGAAAAAGGGGAGAGGAGGGAGAGGGAAGGGTGTACATGGCAGTGGCATAGGAGATTTGAGGGGGAGGAAAGAAGGTAGGGGGGTAGGGGAAGCCCAGGGAAGGAGGGAGGGAGGAAGGGAGGAGGGAGAGAAGGGAGAGAGGGCGCCCTCTGGAAGGAAAAAACTCAGGAGGAGTAGATGGAGGGGATGAGGGCATCATCAGGAAGGGGGAGTTAGTGGAAGCCTACTTGAGCGAGGGTATGGAGAGTGGAGAGATGGAGAGCAGGTGGGATGTGGGAATGAAGGCGCAGCAGCAGACAGGGGAGGGAGAGGATGGGAGATAGCATTTATTGCATTAATGTGGTATTTACAGGTAATCACGCTGTAATAGCATGCGTTCTCAAAAATGATAAGTTTACAAAGGTACATGTATCACACTGGAACAACTGAAATAAAATGTTCAAACGTACCTACGTTCTGTATTTTAATTTTAAAAACCTACCTGTTACCAACTGTTCGTCTAAAATTGTGAGCTATATGTTTGTGACTATTACAGTGCCATCTATCACAAAGCGAAGAAAGTGTTCCAACTAAAACATACATATTTCTTTACATACTACACGAATAGGCACTCAAAATAGGGGTTCCTATTTTTAAAAAAAACGGAGTTGATATCCGTTTGACCTATGGCAGCGCCATCTAGCGGGCCAACCATAGCACCATCTGGTTTCCCCTTTCAATCTAGACAAGTTTCGTTCTTTGTAGTTTTTTCGTTTCACGCTTATTTCGTTACATACACTCCTGAAAATGGAAAAACGAACACATTTACACCGGTGTGTCAGACCCACCATACTTGCTCCGGACACTGCGAGAGGGCTGTACAAGCAATGATCACACGCACGGCACAGCGGACACACCAGGAGCCGCGGTGTTGGCCGTCGAATGGCGCTAGCTGCGCAGCATTTGTGCACCGCCGCCGTCAGTGTCAGCCAGTTTGCCGTGGCATACGGAGCTCCATCGCAGTCTTTAACACTGGTAGCATGCCGCGATAGCGTGGACGTGAACCGTATGTGCAGTTGACGGACTTTGAGCGAGGGCGTATAGTGGGCATGCGGGAGGCCGGGTGGACGTACCGCCGAATTGCTCAACACGTGGGGCATGAGGTCTCCACAGTACATCGATGTTGTCGCCAGTGGTCGGCGGAAGGTGCACGTGCCCGTCGACCTGGGACCGGACCGCAGCGACGCACGGATGCACGCCAAGACCGTAGGATCCTACGCAGTGCCATAGGGGACCGCACCGCCACTTCCCAGCAAATTAGGGACACTGTTGCTCCTGGGGTATCGGCGAGGACCATTCGCAACCGTCTCCATGAAGCTGGGCTACGGTCCCGCACACCGTTAGGCCGTCTTCCGCTCACGCCCCAACATCGTGCAGCCCGCCTCCAGTGGTGTCTCGACAGGCGTGAATGGTGGGACGAATGGAGACGTGTCGTCTTCAGCGATGAGAGTCGCTTCTGCCTTGGTGCCAATGATGGTCGTATGCGTGTTTGGCGCCGTGCAGGTGACCGCCACAATCAGGACTGCATACGACCGAGGCACACAGGGCCAACACCCGGCATCATGGTGTGGGGAGCGATCTCCTACACTGGCCGTACACCACTGGTGATCGTCGAGGGGACACTGAATAGTGCACGGTACATCCAAACCGTCATCGAACCCATCGTTCTACCATTCCTAGACCGGCAAGGGAACTTGCTGTTCCAACAGGACAATGCACGTCCGCATGTATCCCGTGCCACCCAACGTGCTCTAGAAGGTGTAAGTCAACTACCCAGGCCAGCAAGATCTCCGGATCTGTCCCCCATTGAGCATGTTTGGGACTGGATGAAGCGTCGTCTCACGCGGTCTGCACGTCCAGCACGAACGCTGGTCCAACTGCGGCGCCAGGTGGAAATGGCATGGCAAGCCGTTCCACAGGACTACATCCAGCATCTCTACGATCGTCTCCATGGGAGAATAGCAGCCTGCATTGCTGCGAAAGGTGGATATACACTGTACTAGTGCCGACATTGTGCATGCTCTGTCGCCTGTGTCTATGTGCCTGTGGTTCTGTCAGTGTGATCATGTGATGTATCTGACCCCAGGAATGTGTCAATAAAGTTTCCCCTTCCTGGGACAATGAATTCAGGGTGTTCTTATTTCAATTTCCAGGAGTGTATTTGGCCCGGTGACGATCAGTGGACCACCCTGTATACTAGTAACCTGATATTCCTGGAGCACCCAGCTTTAAAAATCGTAGTTAGCCAGCTGATGTGGGGACATCATTTGTAGCGCAAGTAGCAGATGCAAGAGACAAAAGATTAATCACTGGTTTTGTGATTCGTTCATTATTATTTATATTTACATTGGTTCCAACTTTGTGCAATAAAGTTACCTATATGGTAATCACTGTGTCGGAAAATTTATAAAGTGGTTATTCTTGTCGTCAAATCGCCTACAAGCTTTTGGAAGTTTTTTTCCAAATACAGGTTGATATTCTCTGTTCTCTAATAAGTGATGTTTCAGTAATTGTGGGAAAAGTATTGAATTGAAAGTTTTGATTCAAAAGAACAGAGTTTATCATTGTGTACAATGCTGAGCTGAAGTAACACTTCATAAAAGAAAAAACAAAGCCTCTTTACACGCCTCGGCCGTCAACGCGCTTAGTCCGAGGTCGGAGGGGATCCAGCCTCAGATCAATCCATTCGATGAAGGGACCCGGAAGTCAAAAATACGTCAAAAATTGATTTCAACTGTCTGATAATGTATGGAACAGCAAGACTGCCTTCCTGAAAAAACATAGTTATTTTTCTATTTGTAACGTATTGCTCAGGACTTTTGAATGGTTTCGTAGCGAAACGATGTAATACGTTTACTTGAATTGTCATCTTCCACAGCAGATGCTAAGAATAGATAATTATTGTTTTAAATTCATTAAGCTTTCTGCAGTTAAAGAGAGTGTTATCATCAGACGTATTTTTCTTTCATTTACAAATTTACATTTATTGGTTTTCCGTCACATGTTTTCTACAATTTAAAAGCAGATTGTCGCCAGAATCGTCAACCATAAACTTGCAAAGCATCTTACGTGATTTTTGATCTATCTACCTCTTCCTCACTAATTTTTAACTTCCGCTGTTTTCTGCTTTTCTTGTTAGCGGAGGTGGTAGTGGAAGAAAAACATGTTTGCACAAGTGCTTAGTGTTGACCAGGTGGACCTATAGATCGATTTCTATCAAAACAACTTTTATGAAGCTTACAAAAGTGATGTGAAGTGCAAAGTCTCCCAAAAGGAAAAACGCGTTCGTAATAGCCGAGAAATTGATAGAGGTAAATGTGGTACCATGTTTTCGTCGACTCCAACCTCTGCTAGCAACGAAGAAAAAAGAACAGTAGACTTAAAAACATGTAAACGAGAGGAGAAAACTCCAGTGAACGCAGAAGAGTCTTTGTAAATATAAGCGAAAACCATGTAGTAAATCACATTAATAACTGTAGATGATGAATTGATTGTCTTCACACCTCATATACATTCTCCATTCAAATATCCCATCTGATGAAAACTGACAGAAATCTATGGAAGGCCTTTATTATAAATTTAGTGAATTCCCTTTCGTCTATAAGGTAAGTGTGCTTCAACCAGTATCTTCAGGTGCTATCATGCTTCAAATTACAGGTTACTAACAAGAATTTCAATGCACTAGGTCGACTAGTTACAGGGAGAGACAGTCTTCCTATTCTTAATGCTCACATTGAGTAGATTTAGATTGTTATTTTTGTTGTAGTCTATACTTCGCTTTGGAACGAACAATTTTCATTCAATGTCTTCTTCATTACTGAAACACCTTCCACTGCATGGGCAAGAAATTACGTGTCTGTAACAAGCCACAGCGATTGAGAAGTTGCAGCTTTCATAATTAGAGCTGCACAGCATCTGGCTGCAATTTCAGTCACAAGGCACGCAGCTCGTGGTCGTGCGGTAGCGTTCTCGCTTCCCACGCCCGGGTTCCCGGGTTCGATTCCCGGCGGGGTCGGGGATTTTCTCTGCCTCGTGATGACTGGGTGTTGTGTGGTGTAGTTAGGTTTAAGTAGTTCTAAGTTCTAGGAGACTGATGACCATAGATGTTAAGTCCCATAGCGCTCAGAGCCATTTGAACCATTTTTCAGTCACAGGTCCCATTTAAAGCTAGTATTTAAGCATTGTGTCATTCAAGGCCGAGTGCCATCTGTTGACCAACGTTCGTATATTGTTCTAACAGCTTTGTGTCTCACGCAGTGAACGTATAACCTACCTAGGGTTGGAGAAGTCAACCGGGAACCTCATTTGTTACCTAGCAGCAACACTGATATATTTGGCTGGAGTATGAAGTGTTATGCCGGACATGCACTCCGCCAACCCCCCCCCCCCCTCCTCACTGATGAACTTGGAAAGAATTTAAAGCCAAGAGCACTTAGGCCGCCCAGACTATACTGCCACTCTTAAGTACACAATTATGGCTTTTCACTGAGACCTATTATTACTGCTAGCGCCTCTCCTACACACAGGCTGGAAAAGTACTTAGCTAAACTATTGGCACCTACAGTAGTCTGCCATTGTAGACATCATATTAAAAACTAACAAATGATTGTAGGTACAATATAGCAGGTGAGGATAGAGTGTCGACGTGGTCTCACTGTTTACCAGTGGAAGACACATTAAAACTATTGGTCACTCATTTCTCTCCTGATTTTCTGAAATCATTTCGGCACTCTTTGAAGACCAGTTAATTATTGTACGGTGGAAATTATTATGAAATCGCTGATGCAACAGCCATAAGTTCACCACTGTCACCAGCCGTAGCTAACTTTTTCATGGACGATTTTGAAGATCGAGCGGTGAATAGTGCCTCCTTCCCGCCATCTTGCTTCTTTACATATGTTGACGATGCATTTTGAATCTTTCCGCACGGCAGTGAATAGCTGTGGCAGTTCGTTGATCTATTGATTGATATACATCCAAACATAAGATTTACAGTGGAGTTAGAGAAGAATTGGAAGTTACCTTTCTTAGATGTACTGACAGAGGGGAAGATGGACAACTCGACCGTTCTGTGTGTAGGAAACCGACGAATACGGATAATGTACCTGAGCGGACGTAGGTTTTACAGCCCCGCTGAGAAGGGATCTGTGCTGGACAGCATAGTACACAGAGCAAGAACTATTTGGACAAGGACAACATCGCCTCCGAGATAAATCATCTACGACAGTGTTCATAAGCAACAGGTGTTCTGCCTGTGTTATTAGATCAACGCTGTCGAGGAAACCAAGACGCGATGCCAAGCAACACATAACGCGGCTTCCATTCTGCAGTGCAACAATTAGCAAGTTAGGTAGTCCTAAAAAGCAAGGAATCAAATCAGTCTTCGAGCTACGCAGAAAAATGAAAGCAATATTGCAACTTTTTAAAGATAACTCTGCCTGAGAACGCCGGAAATTTATAACATTTATGGCGAATGAGACAAATGCAATATAGTAGTAGTAGTAGTAGGTATTCTGCTTTACGGCAGGTCTTGTCATGGTTTAAGCCTCTTCCCCTTTTGTCAGTCCATAGCCAGTCTTTTCATTTCTGAATATTTATCTCCTTGGATATTGTCGAGCATTTGATGTCTTCTTTTTCCTGTTCCCTTTTTTCCCTCCACCATTCCTTCTACTCCTTCCTTCAATAAACAGTCCCTCCTCAAAAAATTTCCAATCCAGTTTCGTTTTCTCTTTCTAATGACTTTCAGCATGCTTCTTTAGACTCCAACTCTTCTTAATACTTCTTCCTTCCTTTCTTGGTCTTCCCATTTCACTTTTTCCATTCTTCTCCATATCCACATCTCTAGTGCCTCCCATCATCTTTCACCTTCCTTCTTCAGTGTCCAGGTCTCCGCACTATACAGTTCCAGGCTCCACATGTAACACTTGGCAAGTCTTTTCCTCAGATCTTTGTTTAGTGGTTCGCAAAGTAATTTCTGTTTCCTCTTCAATCCTTCTTTTTCCATTGCAATTCTTTTCCTAATTTCTGTTGAGCAATTCATATCATCCATTTTTACACTTCCCAAGTAACTAAAGTTATTCACTTCCTCTATTGCCTATCCCCCTATTTTCCCACGGCATTTTATCCCCTTTTCCTCCAGTTACCATTCTTTTTGTTTTCTTCTTGATAATCTTCATTCCATACTCTTCTCATTTTGTGTTTGGATCACCTACCATTTGTTCCATCTCTCTTACACTCTCTGTGTGTCAGAGTTTATGTGAGTCAGTCTATAAGCACCGTTGCCGAACGCTGCATCAAGCATCATCGTCATCTTAAATATACGTATCCGAAAAAACCAGCGATGGCGGAGCGCAGCCTGTTAAACAAGCAGAAGATTTTCTTTGAAGAAACGAGTGAACTTGCTCACGCATCAACTTCTTTAGAGACACCGGCTATGCAGTTAGCAGTGCATGGAAGCGTGCACTTGATAAAGAAAAAACACAGAGCAATACTTCTCGCAGTTTACCAGCTGGTTCGAGGGATGGCGCTGTAAGCAACGCTGGTTGGAGACTTCAAACGAAATGTATGGACATAAAGGGTGCCACCTTAGTACGCGCCATTTCCGTTTTGTCATCATGCCATAATATATCAGACGCCGCCCTGTAGTATAAAGTTGGGAGCCAAGGCAGTCCGTCTTAACCCTTCGATGATGATCATGAAAACCATAAACGAAAGTTGAGAATTACATTCGAATTTCAAGCGACAAATAAATCGAGAACTTTTTACATCTATACCAGTTAGTAGCTATTGACAAACTTAAGTAACCTTCAGGTCTTAGAAGCACAAAAGTCCAATTGATTATCCTGATACGCACGAACTGACACTAACCTTCCGCAAGCAATGTAATCACTCACCTTACTACCCAACCCATATTCAGCAACACTCACTCGTAAATGTTCGTGCATTACGCCGTTGACTTGGTACACTAGTTTTCCTCTCCATCATGGAAAGTGATAGTTACGAAGCTCCTAGTAATGCCAAACTGCTTCTACGTCCGTTATATTCTCACCGGCACAAAGGGAATGGCATTGTGAATATTGCACAACGTTACTACTAAACTGACAGGGCCTAAAACAGCAAACAGCAAGGAACTTTATATACGACAGGCAGATATAGAACGAAGATATACGAGCTAATTCTAATTCATCCCCGCAAGCTGATCATACAAGATCTGCTGCCACAATAGTCCACATCGAAGTTTTCTTGTAGACAGTGCCACAAACAAGCTCTGATCTGGGACGAAAATTATACTCTCTCCCAATCTCACTCTAATCACTCACTCTGTATCCAATAGGTTACCTATATTTGGCAGCATGGTGTTGTAAATGGGATAGCATAAATTCGACATTCACTAATATTAGACAAAATCAATCCACAATAACCCTCGTTACAATTAAAAACGTAAGGAAATAAAAAGTATTTACTTCTTTTCCTCACATGTCACTCAACTCCAGCCAGATGTATTGATTATTCACAGCTGCTGTTGCAAAAATTTCATCATATAAAAGTTCATGGCACTAACAGATATCTATTGGTAACCCCGTCACTTCCACTCACGTCAGGTTCGATGCTGCCCACAGAAAAACTTCTTCTCCTTCTCTACACCGATAGGGCGTGCGGGCGATGTGTCGGACAGAAGATAGAGTCCCTGGTTTTTGTTAGGCATTGCGGTAGTTTTATTGTTTCTATGTGAAGCCTTTAGTGCAGCGATATTCGGATCTTTATTACACGATGTCATATTCTCTTTCTCGACTTGCTGTTCGTACTACAGGTCACCTATGACTATCTTAATTTCTAATGATTTCGAACTGTATTCCTCCTAAAATCGCTAATACATCAACACTCTACACTAGCAGTGTGCTCTTTACGCAGCCACAGTTACAAGAACAATAGGGCTTCGCTGCTTCATCGTTGATTATGAAATCTTATATTTACGTGACCGACAGTAAAGTACCGATTAAAGATGATTTCTGCATTCTGTGCTTCAGTCTCTCGCCCCTGACGAGTGACAACGGCCAGGTAACAGTCCAACATTCCGCTCGTCACGCAAAATATTAAACTACAATACAGGATATAAAAACTAAGACCTGGTCGCGAAGAAAACAGTGACCAGAATATAGAATAAATTTCCTTTACTTTACGTCTACGGTCACAAATTTTTTGCCATCAGACAACCGGACTCGGCCTATAATGACCATCTTCAGATGTGTTTTATAAAAACATGTCCTAATGTAATGCAGGTATAGTGGCATCATCAAATGTTCAAATGGTTCAAATGGCTCTGAGCACTATGGGACTTAACTTCTGAGGTCATCAGTTCCCTAGAACTTAGAACTACTTAAACCTAACTAACATAAGGAAATGACACACATCCACGCCCGAGCATCATATGTTAAACACAAAATCAGCTCTAGAATCGTCAAATATATAAAATAACAGCATTTGAAACAGTCATCTTGTCAGCAGTACCACTCATGTTTTTATAAAACACATCTGAAGGCGGCCGTTATAGACCGAAACCGGTTGTCTGATAAACAAACAATTTGTGACCATAGACGTAAAGGAATTTTAAACTAAAAAGTTGTCGAATACTTACAACAGTTTTAAAACTATTATAATGATAATGTTACAGATAATTGAAAATCTCACATAGTTACAGTTATCTCTGTGAAACTTGGTGGTGGTGAAGGATTTTTAAAGAACAGCTGTACTGCACTACGTATGAGGGATCTGCACCAGATATTGGGATACTCAAAGTGGGGCTGTTGATGGATTCTGTGGCCATACTATAGCATCAGTTGTTTGAGAGTGTAATGGTGTATTTAATAAATTAAATGTGTTGGAGAGATGGAGAGGGTTGTATAGGAGCACGACGGCAAGGTCTTCAGGGCCCGCTCAGTAACAGATTGAGACCGGTGTCAGGAAAAGACTCAGAACAGTAAGATAAAACAGAAAGTAAAAGACAGGTAACAAGCTTGGAAAAATATGTGCCTACCCACACCGAAGCGTGGGACGAAGCATGCCGCCAGCAGTAAAACATGGACAACACACGAAGAAAGTGGTAGAGAGAGCCAAAACAATATAGCAGATGGAAGTGGCTGGCTGACCGCAATGAAAAAAGGGAGCCGGCCGGAGTGGCCGAGCGGTTCTGCGCGCTACAGTCTGGAACCGCGTGACCGCTACGATCGCAGGTTCGAATCCTGCCTCGGGCATGGATGTGTGTGATGTCCTTAGGTTAGTTAGGTTTAAGTAGTTCTAAGTTCTAGGGGACTGATGAGCTCAGATGTTAAGTCCCATAGTGCTAATTAAACCTAACTAACCTAAGGACATCACACACATCCATGCCCTAGGCAGGATTCGAACCTGCGACAGGAGCGGGCGCTCGGCTCCAGACTGTAGCGCCTAGAACCGCACGGCCACTCCGGCCGGCGATGGTCACTTCCTTACTCCGCAATTGGAACGAGTACAGTTGGTGATATATCAGCTGGACCATCTCCTCAGTTGGGTACAGATGCTGCAGTGATTGTAAGGCACTCAGAGAATCGGAGCAGAGGAGAAATCGATTGTCCCGAACACGATTCATCCGCTCCACTGCCTTCAGGATCGCGTGGACCTCCGCTGCGAAAACGGTATATTCATCAGGGAGGCGAATCCAGGTAAGAAAATCAGGGAACAATACAGAACAGCCAAGGAAATTCTCCTGTTTGGAGCCATCACTGTAAACGACGGTAAAACCGTGATGCACATCTAAAATGTTAAAAAACAGAGATTGGAATGTAAAATATGGCGTACTATCTTTCTTAAAATTAGTCAAATCTAAAATAAGTCTGGGTCTCCGGAGTAGCCAACCGCGACGGAACACATGAAGACCAGCCATAGACATCGCAGCGAGGCAATCCTGTGCACGAATCCCATAGGGCCGCGTCGCTCGTTGCCGGTTATGAAATAGCCGTGCCAGAGGAAGCTGAGCAACGGTATGGTATGCAGGTGTGTTATGGTGTGGACAAAGTTTTATAGCCTGGCGCACCGTAAGTAGCCACCGCCGCAAATGAAGTGGTGGTTTACCAACCTCTACACAGAGGCTTGGTATGGGGCTAGTTCTGAATGCCCCAGTGGCCAACCACAGCCCTTCATGGTGTACAATGTTCAACATCTTTAAGTAAGAAGGACTCGCAGACCCATACATCGTGCACCCATAATCGAGCCGAGATCGCACAAACGCCCTGTGAAAGTGGAGCAGAGAAGTCCTGTCGGCTCCCCATGTACTGTGGCTAAGACATTTTAAAATACTCAAAGCCTTAAGTGACCGTCGTTTCAGGTCTTTAAGATGAGGTAACCATGTCAGCTTCGAGTCAAAAATGAGCCCCAGAAATCTCACCGTATCTTTAAAAGCAAGGACAGTATCTCTCATCGTCAACTCAGGAAATATTAAGATCGAACTAGAACGGTGAAAAGGAACACATACGGACTTCTCGGCGGAAAACTTAAAGCCTCTCTTCTGCGTCCAGTCATCCAAACGTCTAAGAGTAAGTTGCAACTGACGCTTTGTCGCTGCAAGGCTTGAAGAAGAGCAAAACAAAGAGAAATCATCCACAAACAAGGAACATTGGACAGAACTTTTAACTATGTACGTAATGCTATTAATAGCGATGGCAAAGACAGTCACACTTAAATCGCTACCCTGAGGGACAACGTTATCCTGCTCAAAGTGGTCAGACAGGACGTCACCAATTCGGTATCTAAAATACGGTGGCGAGAGGAAAGACTGAATAAAAAGAGGAAGACAACCACGAAAACCCCATTCGTGAAGCTGCTCCTGGTTGAGACGCCTCCAAGTGGTATTGTAGGCCTTCGCGATGTCAAGAAATACACATAGATGGAGACGACGGCGCAGGAAAGCTTGTTGTACAGCCGTCTCCAGGAGGGCAAGATCATCGAAGGTGGAACGAAACCTCCTGAACCCACACTGAAAGCGACTAACGAGTTGCCGGGATTCTAACACCAGACAAGGCGGTGGTTGACCATCCGCTCCAATGTGCAACTAGTGATATCAACACTACGGTAGCTACTCGGGCTTGTGCTGTCTTCCCAGGTTTTAAAAAAGGATATTAAAACCGACTAATGCCACGAGTCAGGAAAGCGACCTGACGCCCAAATGGCATTAAAAAGTGCGAGGAGGATTTCTTTGTAGCGCCTTGTGAGGTGCCGTAGCATACTGTAATGGATCCTGTCGTGACCAGGGGATGTGTCACGAGCTGCAGACAATGCAGAATCCAGAGTGAGTGTAGAGAGGAAGGATTCCATGCCAAGTGAATAGGAAGGACAGGATGGAAAAAAAGAAAACAGAGAGGGATATCCTGATGTGCGTAAAGAAGAGAAGATACAGTTGGCGCTAGGCAGAGACGCCGGAGGCTCACTTTCAAATAAGAGACTGGAACACGTTTGAAGTTGCATCCTTGTCAGAGTTGATATTGCCATCCAGGACTTTAAAGATATCGATTTTAAATACTTCTTGATATTTTAGATGCTGCTGCTCAATCCAACTGCGCTTGCATATCAGAAGTTTCGTTAAAACGAGTTAGGCTGAATAAGTAAGCTACTGTACATGCAATAAGTGATCTGCGCTCAGCTGTCTGCCTGTTCAGGTAAGCGTAGCCTGTGATGTGCTACCTGCTCTCCCCCATCCCCTCCCCCTACCAGGCTGTTCCAATGCACGATGCGTGGGCATGCGCAGCGACGATGCCGAGCAGTGCATACAGAGGTGCGGGGGGAGGATCATGCATTAATGCATCACGCTACTGAAGTAGTTATACATTATACAACGTGTACATTATGCAACAAACAGCACCGAAGTAAGGATTAAACTCACTGAAGATTGTATAAGCATCGTATTCATTAAAGATTGCATAAGCATTGCATTCATTATCTTGAGTCGCATCACGTAGCACATATGAACCAATAAGAACGTTTTCACAAAGATAATACAGATGGAAAGCCTAAGAGTAAACACCTTTTACAAAAAGAGTAAGTATTTTCCCTAATTCGCGTAATGTTCTTCAGTCGGTAAGTAGCTTGTACTACACACTTTCTAAAGTAGACTACGTTCTTTTTCAAGGTTCAAGTTATCTACATACCAGCCCGCCCGGCTAGCCATGTGGTCTAATTCATTGCTCTCCGGGTGGGAAGGCGCGCCGGGGACCGGCACGAATCCGCCCGGCGCATTAGCGTCGAGGTTCGGTGTGCCGGCCAGCCTGTGGATGGTATTTAAGGCAGTTTTCCATCTGCCTCGGCGAATGCCGGCTGGTTCCCCTTATTCCGCCTCAGTTACACTATGTCGGCAATTCCTGTGCAAACATTCTTGTCCATTACAATTATCCGGGCTGTTATGCCGTGGTCGGTTGATGAATTCTGAGGTGATTCCCAACGTTTCGTCTCCGACTGCGGGCGACATCTTCAAGGGGGTCCGTAGCTTGATGGAAGATCCAACACACACACTGGCTCGCTCAGTAGCGAGCCAGTGTGTGTGTTGGACCTTCCATCAAGCTACGGACACCCTTGAAGATGTCTCCCGCAGTCGGAGACGAAACGTTGGGAATCACCTCAGAACTCATCAACCGACCACGGCATAACAGCCCGAATAATTATAATGGACATGATATTTCCGGCCGTGAAAGTTTACATTTTAGTAGCAAACATTCTTTCCACGTACGTGTACACCATAATTACTCTACCACGCAAACATTGGGGTTGCACTTGTCTGGAATGAAACGTTCCCGGGAAGGGAGTAGGGGGGATGAAGGAGGGGGGGGGGGGGGGAAGGAGGTCCAATGGGGGCCGAACTGCACAATAACCCTCGGTTCGGTATTGGGCAGCTGCGGAGTGAGTGGACTGCTGTAGCCTCTTGTGGGGTTGTGTACCCGTGTGGGCTACGACGGGGACGAAGCCTCTCCGTCGTTTCTAGGTCCACAGTTCTATACATACATACGTACCAAATTCCATCGAAATCGGTTCAGCGGGTTAGTCGTGAAAACTTAACACACAGAGTCATTTTCAAATTTATAATATTAGCGTGGACAGAACTTTCAGTTACGACACCATTTTTTTCCGTGGTACCACTTAGATTATACAAACCCTGCCTGGTCATTCAAGCTGTGCTCAATTCACCTAAGAAAACCTCATAAAAATTTGTTTAATAGCCTTGGAGAAGGATATACAATGTAGACTGCCAATGGCAAGGGAAGCGTTTCTCAAGAAGAGAAATTTTTTAACATCGAGTATAGATTTAAGTGTCCGGAAGTCGTTTCTGAAAGTATTTGTATGGAGTGTAGCCATGTATGGAAGTGAAACATGGGTGTTAAATAGTTTGTACAAGAAGAGAATAGAAGCTTTCGAAATGTGTTGCTACAGAAGAAAGCTGAAGATTAGATGGGTAGATCACATAACTAATGAGTAGGTATTGAATAGGATTGGGGAGAAGAGGAGTTTGTGGCACAACTTGACTAGAAGAAGGGATCGGTTGGTAGGACATGTTCTGCGGTATCAAGGGATCACCAATTTAGTATTGGAGGGCAGCGTGGAGGGTAAAAGATCGTAGAGGGAGACCAAGAGATGAATACACTAAGCAGATTCAGAAGGATGTACGCTGCAGTACGTACTTGGAGATTAAGAAGCTTGCACAGGATAGAGTAGCAATGAGACTTGCATCAAACCAGTCTCTAGACTGTAGACCACAACAACAAAAACAGAGTATGTAATGAAAAATAACGTTTCTTGTGGTGTTATAACGTGCGATACATTTAATTTCTTTGTTATTCGAGTCAGCTGTGATACTGTAGACAAAGCGATCGCCAGCTGTGCATCATCTGAATTTCACAAGAAATTACTGTTGACAGAAACTTTGTAAGTAGAGTGGGTATAGCGAGTGAAAATGTTCCAAAGTACTGTACATGGATCACACTATGAAGCAGATATTGGACTGTCTACGGAACTTGTCGGGCGGCGAGTAAGTTTCTTCACTGTTTTAAAGTTTTGATGCCGTCTCTAATCACGTGAGCCTGGCAACTAATTTGGTGGTCAGCCAGAAAGCGAAGGGAAACATACCGACCTTAGTTTCCAGTCTGCACGGCCACATTCCGGTTCAGCCCACTGAAAGAAAAGTGTGTATTTCCCAGTTCTTTGCGGGATCAGGACTATGACTGCAGTAAAAGTTCAAAGTTATAATCAAGATTTAATTAAATTAAAGTTACTCACAAACAACACTTAAAATTGCGTTATGTTCAAATGAAAACAACTCTTTCTAATCTAACAGCACATTTAGCAGTTTAGAGGCGACCTCTACGATAACTTCCTACCAGATTGTTTTTCGCCCTGACTAACATCACTCAATTGGAAGTTCGCAATAAATGTTCAGAAATTAATGTTCGCCATAAAATCGGAAATAAATTCACCACTTGCCACGCGGAATTGAAGTTCACACGGACGGCAGACTAACAGTTATTTTACCGAATTCCAAACGATCCAGGACGGTGTGCAGTCCTCGCGAGTTCACTATCCGTTTTCACTGCCAAATACGCGCTTGTCAGAACTCGGCTCTGACGTCATCCGAGGCAGAACGCGACCAGACGTTTAACTGGCGTGAACCTCACAGTGTCTGGGAGTGAAGTGAACCTTCCTACTGCTTCAGGGGCTGTATTTATGATGTGCCGGTGCGGACTGCCGAGAAAACATCTGTTTGTCTATTTGCATACGGTGGCAGTCTACAAACGACCGCTATCTCGGGCACATAATCTTTAATAATGCAGGGTGATTCAAAAAGAATACCACAACTTTAAAAATGTGTATTTAATGAAAGAAACATAATATAACCTTCTGTTATACATCATTACAAAGAGTATTTAAAAAGGTTTTTTTTCACTCAAAAACAAGTTCAGAGATGTTCAATATGGCCCCCTCCAGACACTCGAGCAATATCAACCCGATACTCCAACTCGTTCCCCACTCTCCGTAGCATATCAGGCGTAACAGTTTGGATAGCTGCTGTTATTTCTCGTTTCAAATCATCAATGGTGGCTGGGAGAGGTGGCCGAAACACCATATCCTTAACATACCCCCATAAGAAAAAATCGCAGGGGGGAAGATCAGGGCTTCTTGGAGGCCAGTGACGAAGTGCTGTCACCCATTCTCTGTAAACTGTTTATACCAACGTTTAATACACCACCTATCAGGAGGTTTAACACCATACTTTGTTCGAAATGCACGCTCAACAACTGTCGTCGATTCACTTCTGCGGTACTCAATAACACAAAAAGCTTTCTGTTGAGCGGTCGCCATCTTAGCATCAACTGTCGCTGACGCCTAGTCAACAGCGCCTCAAGCGAACAAATGTACAACTAAATTAAACTTTATAGCTCCCTTAATTCGCCGACAGATAGTGCTTAGCTCTGCCTTTATCGTTGCAGAGTTTTAAATTCCTAAAGTTGTGGTATTCTTTTTGAATCACCCTGTATAGTTACCAATTACTTCATAAACTTCTTAACTTTTGCTGGTATGCAGATAAGCAGTTTGAAA
Organism: Schistocerca serialis cubense; assembly: GCF_023864345.2. Taxonomy (NCBI): domain Eukaryota; kingdom Metazoa; phylum Arthropoda; class Insecta; order Orthoptera; family Acrididae; genus Schistocerca; species Schistocerca serialis. Next base: position 1,262,869,415 of record NC_064638.1, on the reverse strand, counting down.
GCACGTAGAAAGTTTCAGCTCGCTAGAATGAAAACTTTGCTTAATAGAATTTATTTAGTGGAACTAATGGTTGATTGTTACCTCTGAACCTTACCTTTGCTAAGACATATATATCAGTTGTTATTTATGTTACAAGTTTTAAACTTGGTGTAGCTCTATTATTTGATATGTTTGATCATTTGGTTTAACCAAAATCCTCTATCGTTAAAATTTTAAGTACTTAATCTACAACACTTAGGTGCATTTTAGTTACAAAATTAGTTTTTATTTCATTACTCAAAAACTATCAGAGGTAGATTAACGTGAACTCTCTGTTGTTATTTTTGGTGTGTGTTGAAGCATAAAACAAATTTTCAAGTTTCTAAGTCTATTATTTAGCGCCTCTAATTTTTCCGAAAAACGTGGATTCTGGCGTTAATTTTTGTTTTATGGTTTTGGAAACCAGCATCACTTATTTATAACTTCTAACTGCACCTTCTGACCAATTTCTGGCTTCCTAGCATCATTATTTAGCGCCTATGATTTTTTTCTTAAAACGGTATTTTTCCGTAAACTATTAAGTTTAGAACATCAAGATTTGGTACTTGGAACATTATTACACTAAACTATAATTTAACAAAGTTTTAAACATAAATTTCGATTTTTAATTTCATACTAAATTGTGGTGCAATACTTGTGCGCTACATGCAGACGCGTTAAGGTGACGTGGCGCTACTAGCAGTGAACTGGGGTAAGTCCCGGCGCACTCGCTGGCCTCTGTATCTCACACATGATACTGCACTTGGTTTACTTCAAACTGTCCCTTCGTTGTGTAAACCAGTCCTCGAATGTAGCACTTAAGGAGGAGGAGGAGACATCCAAAGGCTTCGTTTGAGAACTGAAAAAAATAATAAACAGCGGCATACTGTTAGAGAAGTGAAAGCGGGTACCAGATCTGACTTATCGTTAACATTAGTGCTGCAGCATTATATGAAGTACAGTTTTTACGCAGTCGTGTGGAGAATCAGTGTCGGGTTATTTCAGTGGAGCCGCTGCAGGTGTACACTGTGGTCCAGACACGAGTGTGGTGAAGTGCTGGCGGCGACCGCAGAGGGGAGGGGGCGGCGTACGGTAACAGCTGTCCGTGCCGGCTACGGCCCCTTGCGGTGGCCGTTCTCTCCACTGGTCTGCCGAGGCGGCGATTCAATAAAAGAGTCTGCGGCCGCGCAGCCCGCGGGATTCAATTTCCTACGTGGCCAGCTGCGCGATATGCTCCTCCCCATAAACCCCCCCCCCCCTATCCTACCGCAGCCGCTCCCCTCTCCCCCCCCCCCCGCTCTTCATCTGCCCCCTCCCCTTTACCACACTACCATCTCCACTCTCTCTCAGACAAAGAGAACACACAACTGCTGCCAACTGCACCACACTCCCGTACAAATTTACTTGCTACGCAAGTCCCCTTCCTTTTTTTGATCTAATTTTTTTTTGTTTTTCTTTTTTTTTTTTTTTTGTTTTGTTTGGAAAAGTTTCATCGCAACATCAAGGCAAAGTGACAATTTGGCACATGTTGCATGTAAAAATGAATTACATGACGGTTGTTGTTCTAATTATCAGTGGTAATATCGGTTTGTTGATGAGCAAAGGAAACAGGGATACCTTTGCAGAAAAGAAAACCACTTGCATGAATATCAAGAGCCCAGATGGAAACCCAGTTCTAAGCAAAGAAGGGAAAGCAGAAAGGTGGAAGGAGTATACGGGGTGTTACATAAAAGGTACGGCCAAACTTTCAGGAAACATTCCTTACACACAAAGAAAGAAAATATGTTATGTGGACATGTGTCAGGAAACGCTTACTTTCCATGTTAGAGCTCATTTTATTACTTCTCTTCAAATCACATTAATCATTGAATGGAAACACACAGCAACAGAACGTACCAGCGTGACTTCAAACACTTTGTTATAGAAAATGTTCAAAACGTCCTCTGTTAGCGAGGATACATGCATCCACCCTCCGTCGCATGGAATCCCTGATGCGCTGATGCAGCCCTGGAGAACTGCGTATTGTATCACAGCCGTCCACAATACGAGCACGAAGAGTCTCTACATTTGGTACCGGGGTTGCGTAGACAAGAGCTTTCAAATGCCCCCATAAATGAAAGTCAAGAGGGTTGAAGTCAGGAGAGCGTGGAGGCCATGGAATGGGTCCACCTCTACCAATCCATCGGTCACCGAATCTGTTCTTGAGAAGCGTACGAACACTTCGACTGAAATGTGCAGGCGCTCCATTGCACATAAATGACATGTTGTGTCGTACTTGTAAAGGCACATGCTCTAGCAGCACTGGTAGAGTATCCCGTAGAGTATCCCGTATGAAATCATGATAACGTGCTCCATTGAACGTAGGTGGACGAAACTAAAATGAGCTCTAACATGGAAATTAAGCGTTTCCGGACACATGTCCACATAACATCTTTTCTTTATTTCTGTGAGAGGAATGTTTCCTGAAAGTTTGGCCGTACATTTTTGTAACACCCTGGATAGAGGGTCTATACAGGGGTGATGTTCTTGAGGACAATATCATGGAAATGGAAGAGGATGTAGATGAAGAAGAAATGGGAGATATGATACTGCGTGAACAGTTTGACACAGCACTGAAAGACCTGAGTCGAAACAAGGCCCCCGGAGTAGACAACATTCCATTAGAACTACTGACGGCCTTGGGAGAGCCAGTCCTGACAAAACTCTACCACCTGCTGAGCAAGATGTATGAGACAGGCGAAATTACCTCAGACTTCGAGAAAAATATAATAATTCCAATCCCAAAGAAAGCAGGTGTTGAAAATTACCGAACTATCAGTTTAAAAAGTCCCAGATGCAAAATACTAACGTGAATTCCTTACAGACGAATGGAAAAACTGGTAGAAGCCGACCTCGGGAAGATCAGTTTGGATTCCGTAGAAATGTGAGGCAATACTGACCCTACGACTTATCTTAGAAGAAAGATTAAGGAAAGGCAAACCTACGTTTCTAGCATTTGCAGACTTAGAGAAAGCTTTTGACAAAGTTGACTGGAATTCTCTCTTTCAAACTCTGAAGATGGCAGGGGTAAAATACAGGGAGCAAAGGCTATTTACAATTTGTACAGAAACCAGATTGCAGTTTGAAGAGTCCAAGGGCATGAAAGGGAAGCAGTGTTTGGGAAGGGGGTGAGACAGGGTTCTAGCCCCTCCCTGATGTTATTCAATCTGTATATTGAGCAAGCAGTAAAGGAAACAAAAGAAAATTACGAGGTAGTTTTAAAAATCCATGGAGAAGAAATGCAAACTTTAAGGTTCGCCGATGACATTGTAATTCTGTCAGAGACAGCAAAGGACTTGGAACAGCAGTTGAACGGAATGGACAGTGTCTTGAAAGGAGGTTATAAGATGAACATCAAAAAAAGCATAACGATGATAATGGAATGCAGTCGAATCAAATCGAGTGATGCTGTGGGTATTAGATTAGGAAATGAGACGCTTAAAGAAGTAAACGAGTTTTTCTATTTGGGGAGAAAAATAACTGATGATGGTCGAAGTAGAGAGAATATATAATGTAGAGTGGCAATGGCAAGGAAAGCGTTTCTGAAGCAGAGAAATTTGTTAACTTCGAGTATAGAATTAAATGTCAGGAAGTCGTTTCTGAAAGTATTTGTATGGAGTGTAGCCATGTATGGAAGTGAAACGTGGACGATAAATAGTTTAGACAAGAAGAGAATAGAAGCTTTCGAAATGTGGTGCTACAGAAGAATGCTGAAGATTAGATGGGTAGATCACATAACTAATGAGGAGGTATTGAATAGAATTGGGGAGAAGAGAAATTTGTGTCAAAACTTGACCAGAAGATGGGATCGGTTGGTAGGACATATCCTGAAGCACCAAGGGATTACCAGTTTAGTATTGGAGGGCAGCGTGGAGGGTAAAAATCGTAGAGGAAGACCAAGAGATGAATACACTAAGCAGATTCAGAAGGATGTAGGTTGCAGTAAGTACTGGGAGATGAAGAAGCTTGCACAGGATAGAGTAGCATGGAGAGTTGCATCAAACCAGTCTCGGGACTGAAGACCACAACAACAGCGGGAAGCACACTATAGATTTTGATTCAGTGACGTAACTGACCGTATCTTTTGACTGAAGTTTGAAGTTTGATTAAAAGTTTTCCACCTCAAAGAGACAAATTTCTACTCTGTACGTCTACTCGTTCCTCAGTTAACAGTGAGACAGACAACAAAGCTATCCTGTAAGGGTTCCATTTTACAGATTGAGGCACGGAACCATAAAATTCATTCTCATATTTTTACCCGTCTTCCTCATACTTTGATTATATTCAGATACCCATTATATACTGCATACGGCCAAATATTCACTTATACCATACTCATTACCATGTAACCGTGTGAGAGGTAACTTCCGTTGATTTTCTCTTAAGGAGGCCCTAGAGATAGGATGCATCTTTTGCCTGACAAAACAAGTGGGTGAATGGAATTCCCGAGCAAAATAAAAAGTGAGCTTTCTTCATTAATATTGTTTAAGAGTTAATATGACATAGAGGATGGATCGCTATTTCATATACTGCCTGATAGACAGTTAACCGAAAAGCTCTAGCCGCCGTCACACGCGACCCAACGTGTGACTTTGTACAAAGTGAGGTGTCGTAGTTCCATAAATAACCAAATCGTGGTAGCAAGCTCTCAGGAGCTTTCACACAGCAACAAGAATGTTCGTAATCGTAAGCTGAACGTTGTAACTACATTCAGTGTACAGAATCAAACCGTTTTCTATTTTCGTTGTCTGTAACATATTGATGGGCCTGAATACTAGATAGTATGAAAACTGGTATATTATATTTTATCCACACAAAATACTTCCTGACTTCTTTAACAAATAAAACGTATTGTACTTGGATATGCCGACGCATAAACTTTTACTTGTCTCTGGATGAACAGACATTAATGGCGATTGACAGCTGTCCGAAATTAATTCGAAATAGATTCGTTAAATGCAAATATCTTGGCATCAGCTGTGACAGATATACTTTACGGCTAAACGCACTCAAGAGCCACACACGGGACGTTTTTCGAAGTCTTTGGACAAGAATACCCTGTATCCTCCTTGTCTGACGGTACTGGCAAGCTGGATGTTGCTTATTCTGAGGTTGAGCTATTGCGCAAAATGTATACTTAGCTCAGGGACAACCTGCTGTGTAGATGCTGGCATGATTAATTCTCTTGGAACCTTGAACTGCTCGCCGTAAAGTAAATTTGTGCGGGAGCATTGAATATCCTCCTTCACTCTCGTTCTTGATCCGAACAGAACTCGACATAGTACTTCGGACCACGATGATGAGCTACACATTAGGGCAGTAATGGCATGTGGTGAAACAGTCCTACAATTCCGATGCTGGCTGGATGATAGCTTGTAGTGCGGCGGAGTTGGATGCACCCACACTTCGATTGTGCAGAAACGTTGCCGGCAGCATCGGGAAGTGAACAGTAGGTATGAAGTGATGCCTGTTGATCTCATTACGCTGGCATGTGCCCATGAGCGACACTCTTTTTTGCACTCTGGACCACACGACTTCGGCAGAGATTCTCTTGGCTGTGTCTCGGATTCTCGGGTGTGCTAGGTTACGCATTGCATAGAAAACCTCACGACTATATTGCTCTGGTATGTAGGGTCGCTGCTTCCCTTTTGTTACGTCACACCAAATTCAGTCCAGCGCATTTGGGGCTGACACAAATCTGTGCTGCGGCACTGTTCGCTACTCTTGCATGAAGGCGCAAGAGAGGATCCCGTTGCTTCGATGTTAATTCCATCCGGTGAATGGCATTTAAAATGAAACAGTTTCAGATTAGCAAGTCAGCGACCAGGTTGTCTTTCCGTGCTGTATGACGGCCATCATTTGTGGACTCTTTGATATACTCGATCTGCCTGCATTGACATTGTGAACTGAGGTCTGTGTATCTCTGAAAATTACCTGTTAGCAGCTTGAAGTCCCCAAAAATTGCGAAATATCTCAGTTCGACAGAAGGGTTGAAGTGCTTGATAACTAAGTAAATAGCATCAACTCGCGATCAATTGGATTCCATTTCTGCTGCTGTTGAATCAGGTCTTAGATAAAAAGTGATCATCTGCCATTTGCTCTCAAAATTTTGTTGCAGAGCTGCTCCCATGGCCGTTGGCTAGCATCTACCATAAGCACAAAATATACCCTCCATCTTGGGTGTCCCAGCACTTTCGCCTGTGATAGATGCTTCGTAAGCTCATGGAAAGCAACTTCAGCACCTGGAGTCCATAGTATATTACAACTTCCATAGTATTTTGGCCGACGAGTAATGCTGTCAGTGGCTCTTGGACGCCATAATGTTTAGGCAAGTGACGTTCGTAGTAGTGGAGCCTCTTGTAAGTTGTGGAAAGGGCATCTATTGCACTGCTTTTTCAGTCAATGGCGATGGGCCTGCCGCAGAGGCCAAAAATCTCATTACCTTTTCCTGAATGCACACATCTTTTTGTTAATAATTATTAATTATGCCATACTGTCATAGGCAGCGGAAAAGCTGCCACAGGTGTGTGATACAATGATCTACTGAATTGGAAATTACTAGAAAGTCGTCCATATCTCAAAATACTAACGGTAGGTTCACAGCAACTCGTGCATAAATCACTACTAGATTCATCCATCGTTATGAGGGCAAATAGCATAAAACGGTGCTCCAACAAGCCAAACGGTGTAATATTTACTGTTTTTATGTCAGATGGAGAAGTTGAATTTTAGATAAACACCTTGATGCAGTGTAACCCAATGAATATTTTGGCGTTGCTAATGCTACTATTAAAATCAGTCTCTTTGGGTATGAGGTAGTGGTCTGCCCTACAGTCTCTACATACCTTCCACGAATTATCTTCCTTCCGAATCATGTAGTCTGGGGAAGCCCATGGGCCTTCAGATCTGGCCGCAATACCTGCTTTCTGAAGTCAGTCGGACTCTGCTCTGCAAGTAGCTCCTCTGTAGGCAGAATCCGAGGGCAGAATGAAACAGATTGACCTTGTGCCATGTAGATGTGGTATTGAGTATTATATGAATATTTCGTGGAGGCACAGGCAATTTTGATTCCTCAAGCAACACCATTATATTGCCTACAGTACACAAATCGTTATCATTGACTGGATTATTCTTGAAAAATGCGCATTATGCGCACCACATTGTTGCAGGCATGGAACTGAATAAAATTACCCCAATGCAGGTGACATGGTAATGTTCCCGGATATCTTCATGTGGAAACCCTAGGGCATATCACATTGCACTAGAACCAATGCGGAGATTTGATAGGCAGCCCTCTTTTTGGGTGCTGGAACCAGTCACCAGTTGACCATGTCGAGCTTAAGTCCATGCTTAGAGACATATTCTGCTTCACTGGGTACATCCGAAACTATAAAAGTCCATGTCCAGTGAAAGTTTCAACCAGGTGTAATGCTAACTGCTTTTCACTGTAGGAAGGGGTTCTAGAGTTGTTGGTCTCAGTAAGCACATGTTGCTTTGTTCCCATCGGTGTACCTGGTTTTCTGGGTAGACGTTGCCTTCTGCACCTGTGTCAAAAATAATATCTTCACCTGACATTTGTATACATGGCGTTTGCACACATTAGTACCATGTTCTGGTCTGGGTGCCTGTCCTGCTGCTAACGGACATCGGCGCCCTGTAATACCCGTCTTTCAAGATTGATTAGTTGTGGGGCTGAGTTCATTGACGGGCAGAGTTTCTGGAGCGCCTATGGTACCAGCACTGTAATTCAGGGAAGTTCTAAAGGATGTCGTTTCTCCGTTCTGTCCAGCTGCGACGTCATAGCTGCTGTTGGTGTGTAACTGCATCCACACTGAGTTTTGCCACTGCGACTTTATCACGATTGATCGTTCGATACATGTAGCTGGTCAGCGGCTTTCATGCATGTTTTGAGGTTCAGTGACGTCTGCTTCCACAACCATACACGTTCTGGAGTCTCCGTTGCACGCCGTTGTTGTTCATTCTTGCACACGCGGACGCTTCACATTACCTGTTGGCAGTGGTGTCTGCTTCTTAGGCTAAGAGTGGCAATACCAATTCTGTTTGCGGCGTAATGACGGCACAAATGTTTGCTGGAAGATTACGAAGGCATAATTCCTTTAAAGATTGTTCAGGCAAGACTTCCCGGCCTGCTAATTGTACAAAGAGCTTTGAGTACACGCGACAGATTCTTGTCAGCGATACTTTCATCTTCAAAATATTTTTTTTTAATTATAGCTCGGACAAATGTGCACTTGTGGTCTAGGGTAGCGTCTTTGATTATTAATCGAAAGCTCATCGGCCCCGGATTCGAACCCAACCCTCATCTAAATTTTGATTAATAAATAGCACTGGTGGCAGACGATTTCCGGCATGAGAAGTCACTTTCTTTCTCCCAACGGCCATGTCAAAGAGGGTGGAGGAGTGGACAGAAGTTCAGGGCACTCTCTTGTCCTTGGTGTGGGAAACTGGCGATTATCAACGGTCTGACGAAGCTGATAGCTATGGAAACCATTGCAATAAAGACACATATGTGTATCCACAGGATATGTCGCCTGTAACTGAAAAAGTGTCATGATGATCTGTCCATTGGCAAAAGATCTCCGGAGGGAACTGGCAAGGAAGGAGGTAACCGTGAGAAAAAGATTGAATAATCAACGACAAGATAACGTTCTACGAGCGGAGACGTGGAAAGTCTGAAGTTTGAACGTAGTAGGGAAGCTAGAAAATCTGAAAAGGGAAATGCCAAGGCTCAATCTAGATGCAGGAAGGGTCAGTGAAGTTAAATGGAAACAAGACTAAGACTTCTAATTTGATGAGTATAGGGTAATATCAACAGCAGGAATAGAAAGGTAGGGCAGAGAGTTAATGTAAACGGTTCAGGGATAATGTTGTTTTTGTCAGAATTGACAGCAAATCAACACTGACAACGATACCTCAGGTATACATGTCGACGTGATATGCTGAAGATGAAGAGATAGAGGAAGTATATGAGGATATTGAAGAGGTAATACAGTACATGAAGGAGAAGAAAATCTAAGAGACATGGGGCACTGGAATGAATTTGTGGCGGAAGGAGTAGAAGAAAAGGTTACAAGAGAATGTGGGATTGCGACAAGAAGCGAGACAGAGCAAGGATTAATTGCGTTCTGTAATAAGTTTCAGCTAGTAATAGCGAATATTCTGTTTAAGAATCACAAGAGGAGCAGGTGCAATTGCAAATGGTCGTGTGATAGGGGAAGATTTCAGTTAAATTACTTCATGGTCAGGCAGAGATTCCGAAATCAGATACTGGATTGTAAGGCGTACCCAGCAACAGACATAGACTCAGATCACAATTTAGTAGTGATAAATAAACGGTTGAAAGTTTAAGAGCTTAGTCACGGGCAATCAATATACAAGGAAGAGCAATACGGAAGTACTAAGAAATGAGAATATATGCTTGAAGTTCTCTAAGGCTGTAGATACAGCAGTGAGGAATAGCTCGATCAGCAGTACAGTTGAAGAGGAATGAACATCTCTACAGAGGGCGTTCACAGAAGTTGGAGAGAAAAAAATAGGTACAAAAAAGGTACCTGCGAAGAAACCATGGTTAAAACAAGAAAAACACAAGAAATAAGTTGGTTTATCGATGAAGAAGTTCAGGGAAATTTAGGAATACAGAAAAATGATATAAACAGGAAATGCAGGGAAGCTAAGACGAAATCGCCGCATGGAAACTGAGAAGAAACCAAAAAAGAAATGATTGTCGGAAGGACTGACTCCGGTGAAATAAAAACAAGAGCGGTAATACTAACAGTGCAACGGGAATTCCACTGTTAAACGCAGGCGAGGGCGGATAGGTGGAAACAATGAATCGAAGGCCTCTACGATGGGGAGATCTGTCTGATATGATAGAAGAAGAAACAGGAGTGGATTTAGAAGCAATAGAGGATCCTGTATTAGAATCAGAATTTAAGACAGCTTCAGAGGGGTTAAGATAAAATAAGGCAGAAGAGAAAGATGAAATTTCATCAGAATTTCTAGAATCATTGGAGTAATTGGCAACAAAACGACTATTCACGTCCCAAGACTGCATGAGCTGACAAGTGCGAGAATTATCGCACAGTCAGCTTAAAATCTGATGCATTCAAGTTCCTGGCAAGAATAATATACAGAAGAATGGAAAAGAAACTTGAACATGTGTTACAAGACGATCAGTTTGGTTTTAGGAAAGGTAAAGGTACCAGAAAGGCAATTCTGACGCTGGTGTTAATAACGGAAGCAATACTAAAGGAAAATCAAGACACCGTTTATAGACTTAGTCGACCTGGAAAAACAGTAGAACAATCTGCAATTGTGCGAGGTGTTCGAAATGTTGAGAAAATTGGGAGTAACCTGTAGGGAGATTGGATAATACACAATATGTACAAGAGCCAAGAGGGAGTAATAAGAGTGGACGACCAATAATGAAGTGCGTGGTTAAAAAGTGCGAAGACAGAAATGCAGTCTTTCGCCCCTATTGTTCAATCTACACATCGAAGAAGCAATGATGGAAATAAAAGTATGGTTCAGTAGTGAAATTAAAATTCAAGGTGAAAGCATGTAAGTGATAAGATTCGCTAATGACATTGCCATCCTGAGTGAAAACGAATAAGAGTTACATGATATGATGAATAGAATGAACAGTTATAATGCGTACAGAATATAAAATGAGAGTAAATCGAAGGAAGGTAAATGTAATGAGAAGAAGCAGAAATGAGCTTAACACCAGGACTGATGGTCACGAAGTAGATGAAGTTAAGGATTCTACTACCTACGCAGGAAAATGATCAATGACGCACAGAGCCAGGAGGACATCAAAAGCAGACTAACACTGCTAAAAAGGCTATTCCTGGCCAAGAGAAGTCTACTAGTATCAAACATAGGCCTTAATCTGCGGAAGAAATTTCTGAGAATGTACGTTTAGAGCACAGCATTGTATGGTAGTGAAACACTGACTGCAGGAAAACCGGAACAGAAGAGAATCGAAGCAATTGAGATGTGGTGCTACAGACGAAAATTAAGTGGACTGATAAGGTAGGGAACGAGGAGGTTCTACAGAGAATCGGAGGAAAGAAGGAATATGCAGAGAACACTGACAAGGAGGACAGAATGATACGACATCTGTTAAGACATCAGGGAATGACTTCCATGGTACAAGAGGAGGCTGTAGAGAGCAGAAACTGTAGAAGAAGACAGAGATTGGAATGTATCTAACAAATAACTCAGGACGTACGTTGCAAGTGCGAGGTTGACACAGAAGAAGAATTCCTGGCGGGGCGCATCAAACCAGTCAGAAGACCGACGAAAGAAAAGAAAAGAAGCTTCCTTTAATGCTGTGTAATTTGGTTGTGACAAGGTTCCTTCTAATTCCTTTATCACTTCTAAATCCAGAGGTGAAACCACAATATTAAATGTATCAGTGTTACTGGACACCCATCTCAGTTCAAATATATACTCAATTGGCTTGAACCAGAATTGAGCTCGTGTCGGTCAGAACGTGGGACTCTTTAACACCTCCACATCGTGCGTATGTACACCTATCTTATTCATTTTCATGTAAGGTTCCGACTTGAAGCGGATTAACATTTCTGGATGGTGATCCTATGTCAAACTTTAATTAATATTCCCTCTTGATTCCAAGTTCCGGTTCATGTGTCAACAAATTCATTATTTCTGGTGAGCCATTCACATTTCTATTATTTGTTTTTCATTTCTGGGGTCGTCATTAAGGCAGCTGATGTATTATATTTTATCCATATAAAATAACTTCTCAGACGTTCATTGTACTCCTGTAGAATAGAGTGTAAACTACTGCAAATAACTGTGACCATCCCGACAGCGAAAAACGTACTTTCGTATAGTTAGTCATGGATTTGCTCACTCATTGTGATGAAGTGGATGAGTGATGCTACATCAGAACATACACATGTGTGTTAACTGTAAAATGTAAGAGCAAGGGTTAGATTACTTGCTCTCTCTGTTACACTGTTTCTGTCTGTTGCCTTTCCAGCTGCATGTATAATCTGTAATTGATAATTCAATATATGATTCTGGAGAGTTGAATATTTGTACATTGATGTACAAGCTCGGAACGTAAATGTCTTGTTATTGTCAATAATGAAAATTTTGCGAGATTTATTTATTGTGGTTGCTGATAGTAAGAAAAGTAGAAAGAGGCTGAATTCATTTTTTGGAGGAAATTGTTTTTTTAGTTGTTCGTGTAGCGAAAGATGTGTATAAGTCCGTCATATTTGTCCATTAGTTGCAGTATAAGGTCACCAGCAGCATAAAAACCGTGGTGTCGCCGCCAGACACCACACTTGCTAGGTGGTAGCCTTTAAATCGGCCGCGGTCCGCTAATATACGTCGGACCCGCGTGTCGCCACTATCGGTGATTGCAGACCGAGAGCCGCCACACGGCAGATCTAGGCTAGAGAGACTCCCTAGCACTCGCCCCAGTTGTACAGCCGACTTTGCTAGCGATGGTTCACTGTCTACATACGCTCTCATTTGCAGAGACGACAGTTTAGCATAGCGTTCAGCTACGTCATTTGCTACGACCTAGCAAGGCGCCATATTCAGTTACTATGTATCCTGAACAGATAATTTGTGAATCATGTACCGTCAAGAGCGACGTTCATCATTAATGGATTAAAGTTAAGTATCCAACTAATTACGTCCGCTTTCTGAATTCTAATCCCTTGTCATGTTCCAGACCTCTCGTCAGTATAGTTCTTCCCTCCTCACGCCAGCCTGCGTGAGCTGAAACGCGTGCGTTTCGGTCTCCTCTAGTAACACGGTGTTATCTCTTCTGCCAACACAACATAAACGATAATGAATAGTGAATTACCAGTGCTTACGCTTTTGTTACATTCATCCAGTCTTAAGAAACAAAAGATGTAAGTACCAAGCAGAGATAGTTATCAATGCGATATTTTATTTGTTTGTTTACTTTCTTGTTAACTGGAAAGCCAAATGCAAATTTTACTTTCACTTTCCAGTCGTTTCCATTGACTAAGCAGAAATAAGGTATTAATTTAAGTTGGTATTTTATATGTTCCCCGTCGTTCCGTAGTTGCTCTTGCTTCTACATTCTTGGATATGTGTTGTGTTTCTGCAACTAAGTGATAGGCAGCTATTTGTACCACACATGTTTTTGCTTCCTTTATTTGTAAAGCGCCTGTTTGTTAATTGCACAATCGGCGAATTTACACTCCTGGAAATTGAAATAAGAACACCGTGAATTCATTGTCCCAGGAAGGGGAAACTTTATTGACACATTCCTGGGGTCAGATACATCACATGATCACACTGACAGAACCACAGGCACATAGACACAGGCAACAGAGCATGCACAATGTCGGCACTAGTACAGTGTATATCCACCTTTCGCAGCAATGCAGGCTGCTATTCTCCCATGGAGACGATCGTAGAGATGCTGGATGTAGTCCTGTGGAACGGCTTGCCATGCCATTTCCACCTGGCGCCTCAGTTGGACCAGCGTTCGTGCTGGACGTGCAGACCGCGTGAGACGGCGCTTCATCCAGTCCCAAACATGCTCAATGGGGGACAGATCCGGAGATCTTGCTGGCCAGGGTAGTTGACTTACACCTTCTAGAGCACGTTGGGTGGCACGGGATACATGCGGACGTGCATTGTCCTGTTGGAACAGCAAGTTCCCTTGCCGGTCTAGGAATGGTAGAACGATGGGTTCGATGACGGTTTGGATGTACCGTGCACTATTCAGTGTCCCCTCGACGATCACCAGTGGTGTACGGCCAGTGTAGGAGATCGCTCCCCACACCATGATGCCGGGTGTTGGCCCTGTGTGCCTCGGTCGTATGCAGTCCTGATTGTGGCGCTCACCTGCGCGGCGCCAAACACCCATACGACCATCATTGGCACCAAGGCAGAAGCGACTCTCATCGCTGCAGACGACACGTCTCCATTCGTCCCCCCATTCACGCCTGTCGCGACACCACTGGAGGCGGGCTGCACGATGTTGGGGCGTGAGCGGAAGACGGCCTAACGGTGTGCGGGACCGTAGCCCAGCTTCATGGAGACGGTTGCGAATGGTCCTCGCCGATACCCCAGGAGCAACAGTGTCCCTAATTTGCTGGGAAGTGGCGGTGCGGTCCCCTACGGCACTGCGTAGGATCCTACGGTCTTGGCGTGCATCCGTGCGTCGCTGCGGTCCGGTCCCAGGTCGAAGGGCACGTGCACTTTCCGCCGACCACTGGCGACAACATCGATGTACTGTGGAGACCTCACGCCCCACGTGTTGAGCAATTCGGCGGTACGTCCACCCGGCCTCCCGCATGCCCACTATACGCCCTCGCTCAAAGTCCGTCAACTGCACATACGGTTCACGTCCACGCTGTCGCGGCATGCTACCAGTGTTAAAGACTGCGATGGAGCTCCGTATGCCACGGCAAACTGGTTGACACTGACGGCGGCGGTGCACAAATGCTACGCAGCTAGCGCCATTCGACGGCCAACACCGCGGTTCGTGGTGTGTCCGCTGTGCCGTGCGTGTGATCATTGCTTGTACAGCCCTCTCGCAGTGTCCGGAGCAAGTATGGTGGGTCTGACACACCGGTGTCAATGTGTTCTTTTTTCCATTTCCAGGAGTGTAGATATTTAAGTCTTAAACTCTTAAAATAAAAACATACCAACGTGAAATAACTGCAGTATATGTATATAATTTGTAAATATTACAACATGTACCAACAATCGTGTTACTGAGGTGGCGTAAGCCGTTTCCTCTACTTACATGTGATTAACAATCTGATAATTGGTCATATTTGACGTTGCATATAAATCAAATTACTGTTCCATATATGAAGACACATTTAACATAGCCAATATGGAACGTAATATCTTAATAGAAACCATGTCCTTGTGTTGGAGGATCACATGACAACAAATGTTAGCTGTGCCCTGTCACGACAGGAGCTGACAGTTATAGTCAGCTGTTCATTAATGTTGACATTAATGTAACAGACCGATAGAATCGCCGACTATCGACTACGACACGTCAGGGTGCTTAATAGTCTTTGCTAGCGTACCAGAAAGTGTCAAAATAACATACATCCAAATTATAAAACGAACCGATGAATTTTGAAGGGGTAATTTATCCTCCTTTATTGTTACAAAGCATAGATCGGAATTATACTCCTGTCTCGAAGCTGGTGATATAAATGTTCCTTTATCCTTTCCTTCGAAAAACGAATATCAGTTATTGTCTTTTGTCAATTTGCAACGGCTTCATCATTTTTCCTATACTTACATTGAGTAGGGTGACTGTTAAATTCTCAGAGGTATAGGGCGAGGTTTTGTGATATGACGATGACATGAGGGGGCCAAGAGATATCTGGAGGTTTGTAATTATTAAATACTGTTACATTAGATTAGATTAGGTTCAGTTTCTGTTCCACATACCCAAAAATGAGATGAGTCTCGTGGGTGTGGAACGTGCCATAAAGTATAACATAAATAACATAGAACATCTGAGTGTAATACTCACTACCCCTATCATTTGTCAGGGGACTGCAACTACAAATATACACAGAATTAATACACTGCAGAATGAAAGATAGTTATGCACTTACTATAAATTTAATATATACAAAATACCTAATCTTGACTGTTGCGAGCAAGTGCTTTCAAAACTGAAATCTAACGGACATTTTTACTTAAGCAGTCCCTGTTAAGATATTCACCTACACAGAAGGAGGAATTGCCTACCAAAACGTTTTTCTAACTCCATTTAAACTATACGTGATCTGAAACCAAGTAGCTAATGGTTGCTGATAATTTAGCGAAAATGTGTGCTCCTGGTAACTGGACACATTTTTGGACCTATATAAGTGGGTTTATGTCTTTATGAAGATTGTTCTTATTTCTAATATAATGTGAAGTTAGTTCTAGATCTTATACTATAAGTTTGTGGATGTCATTGAGAGTAAATGGCGAGCACAGATAGGCATTCATAATTCACGATAGTGCGTAACTTGCCGCTCCATGCGCACGATGGCACGATGCTCATGTTGTTGTTGTTGTGGTCTTCAGTCCTGAAACTGGTTTGATGCAGCTCTGCATGCTACTCTATCCTGTGCAAGCTTCTTCATCTCCCAGTACCTACTGCAACCTACACCCTTCTGAATCTGCTTAGTGTATTCATCTCTTGGTCTCCCTCTACGATTTTTACCCTATATGCTGCCCTCCAGTACTAAATTGGTGATCCCTTGGTGCCTCAGAACATGTCCTACCAAGCGATCCCTTCTTCTAGTCACGTTGTGCCAGAAACTCCTCTTCTCCCCAATTCTATTCAGTACCTCCTCATTAGTTATGTGATCTACCCATCTAATCTCCGGCATTCTTCTGTAGCACCACATTTCTAAAGCTTCTATTCTCTTCTTGTCTGAACTATTTATCGTCCACGTTTCACTTCCATACATGGCTAAACTCCATACAAATACTTTCAGAAACGACTTCCCAACACTTAAATCAATACTCGATGTTAACAAATTTCTCTTCTTCAGAAACGCTTCCCTTGCCATTGCAAGTCTACATTTTATATCCTCTCTACTTCGACCGTCATCAGTTATTTTGCTCCCCAAACAGCAAAACTCCTTGTACTACTTTAAGTGTCTCATTTCCTAATCTAATTCCTGCAGCATCACCCGGCTTAATTCGACAACATTCCATTATCCTCGTTTTGCTTTTGTTGATGTTCATCTTACATCCTCCTTTCAAGACACTGTCCATTCCGTTCAACAGCACTTCCAAGTCCTTTGCTGTTTCTGACAGAATTACAATGTCATCGGTGAACCTCAAAGTTTTTATTTCTTCTCCATGGATTTTAATACCCACTCCGAACTTTTCTTTTGTGTCCTTTACTGCTTGCTCAATATACAGACTGAATAGCATCGGGAGAGGCTACAACCCTGTCTCACGCCCTTCCCAACCATTGCTTCCCTTTCATGTCCCTCGACTCTTATAACTGCCATCTGGTATCTGTACAAATTGTAAATAGCCTTTTGTTCCCTGTTCAAATGGCGCTGAGCACTATGGGACATAACATCTATGGTCATCAGTCCCCTAGAACTTAGAACTACTTAAAACTAACTAACCTAAGGACACTACACAACACCCAGTCATCACGAGGCAGAGAAAACCCCTGACTCCGCCGGGAATCGAACCTGGGAATCCGGGCGTGGGAAGCGAGAATGCTACCGCACGACCACGAGCTGCAGACTTGTTCCCTGTATTTTAGCCCTGCCACCTTCGTAATTTGAAAGAGAGTATTCCAGTCAACATTATCAAAAGCTTTCTCTAAGTCTACAAAAGCTAGAAACGTAGGTTTGCCTTTCCTTAATCTTTCTTCTAAGATAAGTCGTACAGTCAGTATTGCCTCATGTGTTCCAACATTTCTACGGATCCCAAACTGATCTTCCCCGAGGTCGGCATCTACCAGTTTTTCCATTCGTCTGTAAAGAATTCGTGATGGTATTTTTCAGCTGTGACTTATTAAACTGATAGTTCGTTAATTTTCACATCTGTAAACACCTGCTTTTTTGGGATTAGAATTATTATATTCTTCTTGAAGTCTGAGGGTATTTCGCCTGTCTCATACAAAATTATATAAATAAATAAAAAAAGTGGACTTTCTTTTTGTCTGCTTCACTTACTGCATTTTTGTATGTTCTCCTTTCTTCAATTAAATTCAGTGTCTCTTTTGTTACCCAAGAATTTCCACTAGCTCTCGCTGTTTTACCTACTTGATTCTCTGCTGCCTTCACTACTTCATTCCTCAAAGCTACCCACTCGTCTTCTACTGTATTTCTTTCCCCCATTCCTGTCAATTGTTCCCTTATGCTCTCCCTGAAACTCTGTACAAACTCTGGCTTAGTCAGTTTATCCAGGTCCCATTTCCTTAAATTCCCACCTTTTTGCAGTTTCTTCACTTTTAATCTACAGTTCATAACCAATAGATTGTGGCCAGAGTCCACATCTGCCCCTGGAAATGTCTTACAATTTAATACCTGGTTCCTAAGTCTCTGTCTTACCATTATATAATCTATCTGATACCTTTTAGTATCTCCAGGGTTCTTCCATGTATACAACCTTCTTTCATGATTCTTGAACCAAGTGTTAGCTATGATTAAGGTATGCTGTGAGCAAAATTCTACCAGGCGGTTTCCTCTTTCATTTCTTAGCCCCAATCCATATTCACCTACTACATTTCCTCCTCTTCCTTTTCCTACTGTCGACTTCCAGTCACCCATGACTATTAAATTTTCGTCTCCCTTTACTACCTGAATAATTTCTTTTATCTCATCATACATTTCATCAATTTCTTCATCATCTGCAGAGCTAGTTGGCATATAAACTTGTACTACTGTACTAGGCGTGGGCTTCATGTCTATCTTGGCCACAATAATGCGTTCACTATGCTGTTTGTAGTAGCTTACCTGCACTCCTATTTTTTTATTCATTATTAAACCTACTCCTGCATTACCCCTATTTGATTCTGTACTTATAAACCTGTATTCACCTGACCGAAAGTCTTGTTCCTCCTGCCACCGAGCTTCACTGTCGTCTCCCGGAGATCCGAATGAGGGATTATTTTACCTCCAGCATATTTTACCCAAGAGGATGCCATCATCATTTAATCATACAGTAAAGCTGCATGCCCTTGGGAAAAATAATGGCTGTAGTTTCTCCTTGCTCATAGTAAGTCGAAGTCAGGAACTTTAGCTCTCTGATTGATATTCATTTTCAGTATGTGTTTCATGACCAGTAACATCAAAGACTTCATATTTTGATAAAATCTTCCATTAGATTTGAAATTTTAATTGATTATGCGATCAATATTTATCTTCGAATCCTAACGACAGGTACAATATTTATAGATGAGAATGTTATTTTAAACTGCGACAATTGCTAAAGTCACGATCGGATTCACATGAACTGAAACCACATCTTGGTGTGATCTGTGCAAATAACAATGAAAAACTCTTTTACAAAGAATCCTTGACCATCATCTAAAGGGTAAGGGGATACTGAAGAGTTGTAGTTTGTTATAAATAATCTACCGTAGTTCAAAAGGAACAATGATGAACATAATTATAATTCCAGAAGAAAACAACTGCATTCGTTACTCCACACTAAAGGTTGCTTTAACACACAAAACCACTGCATAATGTTGCAAATAAAATTCTTTGTCACTTATCCCGTGAAAGACGGTAAAGTAAAATTTTGAAACAAATTGAGAAAGTTTCTCCTTAGCAACGCTTTCTATTCTGTAGAGGAATTTCTATTATTGTAATGTGTAAAAGTTCATGGATAGGTTTTACTAAGTCAAATCTGCATATTAAAACAAAATCTTATAACAATATACTAACGCGAATTTTTTACAAACGAATGGAAAAACTGGTATAAGCCGACCTTGGGGAAGATCAGTTTCGGTTCCGTGGAAATATTGGAACACGTGAGGCAATTCTGAACTTACGACTTAGCTTAGAAGAAAGATTAAGGAAAGGCAAACCCACGTGTCTAGCACTTGTAGACTTGGAGAAAGCTTTTGACACTGTTAGCTGGAATACCCTCTTTCAAATTCTGAAGGTGGCAGGGGTAAAACACAGGGAGCGAAAGGCTATTTACAATTAGTACAGGAACCGGATGGCACTTATAACAGTCGAGGGGTATGAAAGGCAAGCAGCGGTTGGGAATGGAGTGAGACAGGGTTGTAGCCAGTCCCCGATGTTATTCAATCTGTATATTGAGCAAGCAATGAAGGAAACAAAAGAAAAATTCGGAGTAGGTATAAAAATCCATGGAGAAGAAATAAAAACTTTGAGGTTCACCGATGACATTGTAATTCTATCAGAGACAGCAGAGGACTTGGAAGTGCAGTTGAACGGAATGGACAGTGTCTTGAAAGGAGGATGTAAGATGAACATCAACAAAAACAAAACGAGGATAATGGAATGTAGTCGAATTAAGTCGGGTGATGCTGAGGGAATTAGATTAGGAAATGAGACACTTAAAGTAGTAAAAGGAGTTTTGCTGTTTGGGGAGCAAAATAACTGATGATGGTCGAAGTAGAGAGGATATAAAATGTCGACTGGCATTGGAAAGGAAAGCGTTTCTGAAGAAGAGAAATTTGTTAACATCGAGTATAGATTTAAGTGTCAGGAAGTCGTTTCTGAAAGTATTTGTATGGAGTGTAGCCATGTATGGAAGTGAAAGATGGACGATAAGTAGTTTAGACAAGATGAGAATAGAAGCTTTCGAAATGTGGTGCTACAGAAGAATGCTGAGATTAGATGGGTAGATCACATAAGTAATGAGGAGGTATTGAATAGAATTGGGGAGAAAAGAAGTTTGTGGCACAACGTGACTAGAAGAAGGGATCGGTTGGTAGGACATGTTCTGAGGCATCAAGGGATCATAAAATTAGCATTGAAGGGCAGCGTGGAGGGTAAAAATCGTAGAGGGAGACCAAGAGATGAATACACTATGCAGATTCAGAAGGATGTAGGTTGCAGTTAGTACTGGGAGATGAAGAAGCTTGCACAGGATAGAGTAGAATGGAGAGCTGTATCAAATCAGTCCAGGACTGAAGACGACAACAACAACAACATAACATGTTCCGCATGTAGCCATATTTACAAAATTAATTTACGGTGTAAATGTAAATTAACCCATTTCACATCATTATGATTTATTGTGCAAAATAATCCATGGAAGATTAAACTAGCTATGATCCTTGCTGATCTCTTCTTTCCTGCAGGTATTTTTATTAGTAAATTTTCTTTAGTAACTGATACCCTGCCCTTCTTTTAATATGCATAAATGTAAAAAAAGAAAAGCCCATACATCTGAGAAAATGTTGTATTCATTCGACGCTAGGTTACAGGGGAAGTAATTACATTTAAGCATTTTTGCATATCGATTCACATTCGCTGAAAATGTCTTAATGGAACCAGTTCTTTATTGTAATATCACACTTTATTGTTTTTCGAAGCCAGCTAAATATGCCTATGGGCACTGTGCTCCTTTTCTGACCACAGTTAAGTAGTATTACTACGTTACGGTAGCGGCCTTATGAGCTGCTTGCGCTGTTTATTCGTTCCTACATCCTATTGTTATAATCTGGATGCAAATTATCTTGGCTTTTTGTTAACTTAAACGAATGTATTATTGAGCGTACCGAAATCGACCCCATATACGTTGTCATTATTGGTTCTGGAGTTCTTATGCAAGAGAAGCAGCAAATGTTTCATCGCGAGGTGGATGGTGAAGCTAAATGGAAGTACTTACGCCTGTTTATTTAATTATACCATTTATCCGTGTTTCAGATATTCGTCATTGTGGAAGTGATGGGGATGTTGGAAGATCGCGAGTGAACCTGCAGGCGACCGGAAATATCATCCGACTTCAATATGTGGGCGCTTCCGACCACTCATTTTTTATTCATTTGATCGCTAAATTCAGTTCTTTATATCAGCTTAGAGTTGTGAGTAAATAATTATTTTAAAGACTTGACGCAAACAGTAAATTCAGACTAACTGAACTTGATGTCAAGAGTGTGGAGGAGGGGAGCAATTTTGCTACATTTCTTGACGTAAATAATTTTTCTGTATAGTTTGTTTTGTTATTTTAAAATTATTGCTTTGCTTCATTTCTGAGAAGTTAACTGGTTACTCCACACTAGGCATTATCAAGCTCCAGCATCATACAAATTGTTATGGTTACAGCCTGTTATAATCAACACATTAGTGTGGGGAGAAAGCAATAGGTGATGTTGTTCCTAAAGCGAGTTTCGCACAGCCATAGTATGTACATGCACAGTTACCCAGGATGTGAAGTCCAAAGGTAGAAGCGAGAGAATATGGGTTTTGTCGCACCTTAAAATTCCATAGTATAGATATTATAGTAAAAAAACACACATAGGGTCGTCGACGCTATAAAAAACAGCCTAAGCAGGAAAATCACTTCATTTAAAAGATTTAAAAATACAGGCGTTGTTCTGTTGCATTATAAAACACAGTGCGTCTATCACAACCTCACATTAGGTTCTCCATTGTACACAATAAACTGTAATCGGGAACACAAAGTACTACAAGATTGTCTCTGACAGCTGATACCGACGTGTTGAATATCATAAACTTCCAAACGGCTGAGGAGATGCGAAAGCGTTGTAGACGTTACTCGAAATGGTGGGATCGAGGTGCTTAATGTGTCTGCGCGACTGCAATAATTCTCTATGAATATTCAGCGGCCTCCATATTCATGGCTCAGCAGGTGGAGAACAACCCGGAAAGAGACCCTCGCCAGAGGCGGCCCGCGCATCGTCCCCAGATTCCGTCAGCCTCACCACCCCACCGGCCACGGCGGCCTTGGAGTTATCGTATGAGAAACTGTGTTATATTCCGGGCATCCACAGATATTGAGAGGCATGATGTTAGGAAGGACTCCGCTAATAGCTAGTAAAATTATTGTTTATTGAAACACAACCTGTTTCGCAGCTTCAAGCCGCATCATCAGGAGCAACCTACATGGTGAAAAGCAATGTACAGTGTCACCACAGATTTTTTTGCAGACTACCACACCTGTGTGCATTATCCAAACAAATTAGGAAACGTCTGAGACTTAAAAACATTATTCAAGCTACGATTACGTTGGAAGCTGAAGAAGTGAATTGAAATTTATGTTGCGGCCGGGACTCGAACCCAAGTCTTCTTGCTTACTATGCAGATATGCTGACCATTACACCACCACAGCATTATGGCTCTCAGCACTGCACGAACTACCCAAGTCTAACCCCTCCCCCCCCCCCTCAACACAAACTCCAAGGCAAATTTGCTGACCATTACACCACCACAGCATTATGGTCTACAGAGCTGCACGAACTACCCAAGACAAATACCCTCCCCAACACAAACTCCAAAATTCATATCTCCCCTTATATTGACACTATTACCAGGGCTCCCGACGTTGGAATGGCACCCCAGCATTGGACGTAATAAGGCAGTGCTGTACTACATGTGATCGTATAGATCTTAAATTAAATGTTTCCTGAGACATTTAAGTCTCCAAATTATCTACGATAACGTTGGAGAATTTAATTTAAGATCTATACGATCACATGTAGTACGTCACTTCCCCAATACGTCCAATGCTGGGGTGCTATTCCACTGACGGAAAGCCCTGGTAATAGTGACAATATAAGGGGAGATGTGAATTGGAGTTTGTGTTGGGGAGGGTACTTGACTTGCTTAGCTAGTGCAGCTATGTTTATCATAATGCTGTGGTGGTGTAATGGTCAACCAATCTGCTTCGTAAGCGAAAAGACCTGGGTTCAAGTCTCAGCCGCAGCACAATCTTAATTAACTTTTTCAGCTTCCAACGTTATCGTAGATAAATTAGAGACTTAAATGTTGCAGGGAAAATTTGATTTAAGATTATTCAAGCTGTTTCGCATTTTCGGATCTAAGTAGAAAACTCAGGCACAAGGAAAATCTTGTGGTAAACAAATGTAATGAAGCGGGTGTGTACTGCACTACATGCAATAATTCCCCAAAGAAATATATAGAGAAAACATGTAGGTCATTTCGAATAAGATTTCAGGAATACCGCAAATAAACAACTATCTGCATTAATAGAGCACGTATGGAAGAGGGGCACAGCATCAGAAGCCCTTCAGAAAATTTAAAAATGATTCATAAAAAAGCCATTTTTTTAATACATTGGAGCAAGTATAAATTTTTAGATATAAAAACGACAACGCATAGTTCGCTTTGAATACCCAATCGGAAAAAAAGCACCATAGCATTCTGGCTAATTCTAATTGTATATATGTTTAGGTGTTAGATGCGTATGTAGGCTGTTTATGTGTTTGTATGTTGGCAGCGCTATGTAGCGCTCTGCATTAATATCTCTGACAGCACTGTGCGCCCTCTGTAAGAGACTCTCTGCGGCTGGTTGGATTCGCACTTTGCGGTGGACGGCCAGCAATGATGGAAGTTGAGTGTGAGTAGTCAACTGTGATGGAGGTTGGAAGTTAATAATTAGCAGTGTTGGAGGTTTGCAATATTAGCGGACGGTCTGAATGTGTTTCCTACATGGAGATTTATTACTGATGATTATTTTTTTTTTTTTTGAACCGGTTTTCACTTGATTAAGACAAAATCCGATAAATACATTGTTTGTTCTGCAACAAAATCTTTGCTTTGCTAGCCACATGCCTATTAGTAGTTAGAGCCTTCAGTAGCTAGAATATTTTATTTAGTTGGCAGTATTGGTGCTTGCGGCACTGCTGTAGTTCGTGTATTGATTTTCTGTGAGGTAAATGGCTTATGAAATTATGGGTTATTGTTAGGATTTCTTCTAATTCAGTGCCATTCTTTTGTATTGATTATTTCAAGTCAGGTTATCATTTTTGAGCAGTCAGATTGCGTTGCGCCAGGATAGCGTGGGTCAGTTTTGAAATGATAAGAATAAGTAAAAAGGAAGTTGGCTCAGTACGTTCAGTTTCACTCAGCAGTCTCACTATCAAATACTGTAGAAGTTTCACCTTCCCAGTTATTTCAGTGACGCGCAAGTCGCCGAAGTGGCGTCAAATCGAAAGACTTGCACCAGGCGAACGGTCTATCCGACGGGAGGCCGTCGTCACACGACATTTTTTTTAGTTACTTCAGTCCAAGTAAGTAAAATTATGCTAGCAAGTTTCAGAACGTAACAAAATTCTGTATTATTCTCGCGTGTAAGGGTAGCGACCCAGCGCTCCTTGTCTTGAGTATATGACGTCACTCTTTCCACATGGGTAGCTTCCGTTATTTCAGCTAGCTAGTCTCTCTTTGTCGTTGAAGCGTGCCGCTTTTGCTTTGCCCTGCACTGAGTAGCCCTGGCGCCACAACGCTAAGACACTGCCACCAGATAAATTCCATAGAGCCATTTGCATAATGCCGCGACTAATCATGTTAGCACTGACATTTTTTATGGCCAGTACAGCCACATTTTTAAAAGTTTTAGGGTGAGCTCACTATAAAAAGAATTTCTTTTTTCTTTTTAGATGCAGGCAAATTTTATAGAATGGAGCACATCTTCTGTACTTCTCGCTTGCCACAGTATTAACGATATTCACTGAACAGTACATTTTCACTAGGAGCTATGGGTATGACTATGATCTTTTAACGTTGTGAGTATATTTTATAAAAAGGGTTCAAATGCCTCTGAGCAGTATGGGACTTAACATCTGAACATCTTAACAGCTGAGGTCATCAGTCACCTAGACTTCGAACTACTTAAACGTAACTAACCTAAGGACGTCACACACATCCATGTCTGAGGCAGGATTCGAACCTGCGGCCACACCAACAGCGCGGTTCCGGACTGAAGCGCCTAGAACTACTTGGCCACAACTGCATGCGAGTATATTTTAGACATTCCTTTATTAATTTTAGTATCCACAAAAGGTGTTGACATTATACTTTGCTTATTACCATGTAGGTTGCACCTGATATGGCTTTAGGCCACGAAACCGGTAGTGTTTTAATAAACAACAATTTTACCAACTGTTTATGGAGTTCCTTCTAAGATTGTCGTATGAAGCCTGCCCACTAAATGTAGGCTGTTCTAGAGATAGCTCCCAGTAGCCATGAGGAGCTGACGTGGAGTAAACATGCAGGCAAGGAAGACGTTTACTAAGTGATAGGGACTCTTGGAATTGCACGCGCGGCTGTGTAGCAGCAGCCGCCAAGAGAACTCGCAGCAGCGCCGCTAGTAGCACTTGTCTGATAAACAGTAAATCTAATTTAGTCTTTGTTTTTTGTTCACATGCTTCTGCAAATAAGTGAACTATACGTATGTATTTTACTGTGTAGACTAGTGGTTAGAAAATTAATCGTAGTTGCTTTAACCGCGATCGGAACGGTCTCGGGGTTGCCGTGGAGGAAAGCGCGTCGGGACTCACGTAGCGGCCCGCGAAGACCAACACAAACGCGAAAGGACGGACATGAGCAACGAAGGACAACCGAGCGAGACATTACGAACAACAACACGCAAAATGAAACGGAAACACAAGAAAACCCCAAGAATCAACGACGCCCTCTCGTACACGGACCAAAGTTAGGTAAACAAGCTGTCTGTGGGCGAGATGTCGATAGACGCACGCGAAGATCAGATTGGCAGGCTGAGCTTTTTCTTTTCTTTATTGTGATTTCATTCCCGTGCCCCATATGGGAGGGCTGTCAGCGGCACAATACGCCGCTCTTCAACCGAGTGACATGACAACTAAGACAAGGATAAAATGTTACTATATAAGGCAATAAAAAAGGGGAACATAAAACAGAGTAATGGGAGATAATAGAGGTAAAAATACACCACACAGAGACGTTCAAGGGGGACAATTAAAAAAGTTGTCATAAAGTTAAAAAACACAGTTGGCGATTCTTAAAACACTAAGAAGTCACTGCACAGGTTAAAAGTCGACCACGGTATTAAAAACACTTCAGAACAACACACTTAAAACCCACATGGAGCACACACAATGAAGATTAAAACTGCCAGGTGGGACCTGCCGAGGGAGAGGCTAGAGAGGATGGAAAAGGAGGGGAGGCAAGGGGCAGTAGGGGAGGCAGTGGGGTGAAGGGAGTAGGGGCATCAGCAGGTACACGAAGAGGCAGGAGACTGGCGGGGCAGGAGATGAAGAGGGAAGACAGGGCAGGAGGGAGCACAGAGATACTGAAGGGGACCTCAAGAGAGGGAGGGAGAGTACCAGGGGAAAGCCGCTTAGGAGAAGGGAGGGGGGAGGAGGGGGAGCCCTGAGGAGGAGGCAGGAAGAAGATGGGGTTAGAGCTGGTAGCAAGGGTAGATGTCAGGGCGAAGCTCATCATCCGGGAAGCATAGATGGTGAAAGTTGCGTTGGGAAAGGAGGCAGAGGTTGTAGAGGTGGAGAGAGGGCGGGACGCAATGGTAAAGGTGCGGCAATGGGCTGGGGGTGGAGAGGAAAGGAGACACCAGGGGATGAGGGTGATCAATGTGGCGGACAATATATAGTGTGCAGATGTGTTCAAGGAAAAGGAGAAGGTGTAGGAAGGGGATGTGGTCATAGAGGATGCACGTGGGGGACTTAAGGTGGATGTGGAAGGCAAGACAGAGTGCATGGCACTCGAGGATTTGGAGGGATTTATAGAACCTGGGAGGGGCAGAAATCTAAGCCACGCTGGCATAACAGAGGTTGGGGCAGATCAAGGATTTGTAGGTGTGAAGGGTGGTGGAAGGATACAGACCCCATGTCTGGCCGGACAGGAGTTTTAGGAGGCGGAGTCTGTTATGAGCTTTGTGTTGGATGGTACGGAGATGCGGAGTCTAAGTCAGGTGCCGTAAGAGGGTGAGGCCAAGGTATTACAGCCTGAGTGAGAGGCAGGCGCTGAAATACATGATCCGGGACATTGCTATTGGTGCTGCGATCACTGTGGCGCCCTCACATTATACATGGGCCAGAAGGCGCGCCGCCACAACTTGCGACGCGACAGTGCAGAGACCTCTAGTGGTTTTCGACGTCCATGCTGTCTGGCGCGGATTCTAAACCTGTGGCGCGTAGTACCAGTGTGGTTTTCTTTTTGCGTAAGTCTTGTGAAGATCCTAGTGTAGGCTGGCTTCCTAGTGTAATTTTTACCGACGCCAGATACTCCGTCAGGCCACTAAGTTTCAATTTTTTGCTAACAGATAGCATACAGCTCAGATCAGTGATTTCTAGTTTGAATATTAACCCCAGGCAGTAACGTTCCGGTGAACTGGGTTTCTAATGACACCATTCTGTAAAAACAGCAACTTCAGTAAAGAAATTTATTTCTGTTTAGTAGCTTGCCGTCTCAGAGTACAGTGAGAATTCTATATAGCAATCTTTAGTGTTACTTTATTCTCCTTTAGCATATTTTTAATACATTTAAAACTCAGTAGTATCATTTGAAAACTTATATATACCCAGAATGAGATTTTCACTCTGCAGCGGAGTGTGCGCTGATATGAAACTTCCTGGCAGATTAAAACTGAGTGCCCGACCGATAGTCGAACTCGGGATCTTTGCCTTTCGCGGGCAAGTGCTCTACCATCTGAGCTACCGAAGCACGACTCACGCCCGGTCCTCACAGCTTTACTTCTGCCAGTATCTCGTCTCCTACCTTCCAAACTTTACAGAAGCTCTCCTGCGAACCTTGCAGAACTAGCGCTCCTGAAAGAAAGGATACTGCGGAGACATGGCTTAGCCACAGCCTAGGGGATGTTTCCAGAATGAGATTTTCACTCTGCAGCGGAGTGTGCACTGATATGAAACTTCCTGGCAGATTAAAACTGTGTGCCCGACCGAGACTCGAACTCGAGACCTTTGCCTTTCGCGGGCAAGTGCTCTACCATCTGAGCTACCGAAACACGACTCACGCCTGCCAGGAAGTTTCAACTTATATCTATTTTATACACATACGATATGGCTAGGGGCTGTGCTTGTTGTGACCTTACAGAAAGAGAGTTGCGTGCTGTCCATAAACAGCTGGAAGCTGGGTTGGCTATCGTCGACAAGCTTCTAGCTAATGCTCAAAGTTGCTGTGACGTCGGAGCGCCAATGACGAGACCTGTGATACCTTTGGTGCCACTGAAATCACCTGGTGTCCCAGACGTTGCTGCAGCTTCTGATATGTAACATGTAACCAGTCCATCCTCACTCCATAGTGGGTGGCAGGCAGTGATGGGTTCGTGTGTCACTGGGCTGAAGGTGACAGGGGGAGCAGGCCGTGCGGCTGGCTCCCTATGTCTTACCAAAAAGTACAAGGTGCTACCCAGTGTTGTTGACAGTTCTGAGCCAGCACGGGAGGCCACGCCTGTTGGCCCAGGGGTCTATTTCCCTGCCCTGTCTGGACAAGTACAGAAAGTTGGTATGCTTGTCACTGGGAGCTCCAATGTTAGGCGGGTGATGGAACCCCTCAGGGAGATCGCAGGCATGGTGGGAAAGAATTCCAGTGCACATTAAGTATGGATGCCTGGAGGTATCGTCTGTAACCAGCTGCATGTAGTGACAAATTTCGGCACGAATGACGCCTGTCGCTTGGGTTCTGAGGCCACCGTCGGCTCCTTTTGGCTGCTGGCTGATTCGGTGAAGGCAAATGGCAACACAGCCAGGGTACAGGCTAAACTATCTGTTTGTAGCATTGAACCCATGCTTAATCGCGGTCCTCTGGCGTGGAGCACGGTGGTAGGTATAAACCATAGGCTCAGACGAATCTGCCACGGTACTGGATGCGAATTTCTCGACATACTGGGCAGCGAAGTGCGTGTGGCGTGCACATGGGGCTTTCTTAGGTAAGAGAACCCCACCTTAGGGACCATAGACGATTTGCCTGTTAAATCAGCTACAGTGACCTCAGAGAATCCTGTCCCCGCAGATCTGAGATAGAAAAGGTTAATATGATTCCAGTAAACTGCAGGAGCACCCAAGGAAAGATTCCGGAATTAGTATCCCATACGGAAGGTTATAATGCACAGATGGTATTGGGAACAGAAAGCTGGCTTGAACCGGACGTCAGTGACAACGTAATCCTAAGTTTGTTTAATTGTTTGTTTAATTGGAATGTTTATTGTAAGGACAGGTTAGTCGCCAGTGGTGGCCGTGCGCTTATTGCAGTAAAAAATTCCATAAAATCTATCGAGGTTATCACAGATTGCTAATGTTAATTAATCTGCGTGAAATCGAGTATGAAACAACTGTCGAAAATGGTGATCGGATGCTTTTATAGACCACATGGATCAGGGTCTGTAGTTGTAGAGCACTTCAGACAGAATTTGTAGATCATTAACAATTTTCCTGATCATACCGTTGTAATAGGGGGTGAATTCGACTTGCCAGGTATGGATTGGGAGTGCTATGCCATCGAAACTGTTGCCAGAGTAAAGGATTCTTGTGGCATTGCTCTGGATGTCTTGTCCGAAACTTACCTTCAGCAGATATATAGAGATCCCAATCGTGAGGGTAGCGTCTTAGACCTCCTGGCAACAAACAGGCCTGAACTCATCGAATCAGTTAATGTAGAGAAAGGTGTCAGTGATCATGAGGCTGTGACAACATCAATGATGACGGGTCCTACAAGGAATGTTAAGAAAGGTAGGAAGATATATTTGCTCAGCAAGGGTGACAGGTCACAAATTTCTGAATATCTCAGCAGTCAGCATCAAATAATCGGTGATGAGGAAGAAGATGTGGAGAACAAACGGAAAAAAATTCAAAGGCATTGTTCGATATGCCCTAGACAAGTGTGATCCAAGGAAGGGTCAAAGGGATGGGAAAGATCCATCATGTTTAATAGCCGTGTTAGAAAAGCGCTACGTAAGCAAAGAGCACATCATTTCAGATTCAAGAGAAGTAAGAACTTAGCTGACAAACAAAAGCTGAACGAAGCGAAAATGAGCGTAAGAAGAGCATTGAGAGAAGTGTTCAATGATTTTGAAAGTAAAACGTTGTCAATCGACAAAGTGGGTCAACATTATCTATTCATTCTCTCAGCGACCACACCGGCACCGAAACGCAAGATAACGGAGAGAATGCCGAAATACTGAATTCCGTCTTCCGATGTTGTTTCACCACAGAAGATCGTAACACTGTCCCTCCTTTCAATCGTCGTACGAACGTCGAAATGGCAGATACTGAGGTAACCGATCACGAAACTGAAAAGCAGCTACAATCGCTTGGCAGTGGAGGGGCTTCAAGACCAGATGAGGTTCCTATAAGATTGTATAAAGGTTATGCGTAAGAACTAGCTCCGCTTCTAGCAGTAATGTATCGTAGATCGTTTGAGCAACGAAAGGTACCTAATGACCGAAAGAAAGCTGAGGTTACTCCTATTTTTAAGAAAGGCCTTAAGAAATACACACAATTATGACGTATATCGTTGACGTCAATCTGTTCTACAATTGTGAAACACGTTTTATGCCAAGAATATTGACGTTTTTGGAAAATTAACATCTCCTATATAAAAATCAACATGGATTTCGCAAACAAAGACCCTGCGAAACTCAGCTCGCTCTGGTCCTCGTTGAGATACACAGCGCAGTGGACAACGGCACTCTCGTTGATGTCGTGTTCCTCGATTTCAGTAAGGCATTTGACACCATCCCGCATTGCCGTTTAATGAGAAAAAGTACGAGCTTACAGAGTAACGAGCAGATTTGCGATTGGTTTCAAGGCTTTCTTGCAGATAGAACCACAGGCAAGTGTGGTAGGACCGTTGCTGTTTAAATGGCTATTCGCAGATGACGCAGTTGTCTACACCAAAGTAACAACGCCACAAGATAGTAAGAATTTTCAGAACGACCTGCAGAGAACTGATGAATGGTGCAGGCTCTGGCAGTTGATCCTGAATGTAAATTAATGTAGCACACTTCACATACATAGGAAAAGATATCCTCTAGTGTACAACTACACTATTGATGACAAACAGCTGGAGACAGCATCTGTGTAAAATATCTAGGCGTAACTATCCAGAGCGACCTTAAGTGGAATGGCAGGTAGTGGTATAAGCAGAAACCAGACTCAGATCCATTGGAAGAATCTTAAGGAAATGTAACTCATCCACGAAGGAAGTGGCTTATAAGACGCTTGTTTGCCCTTTTCTTGCGTATTGTTGATCTAACAGGAAGTAGTGGGACAAAGCAGACGCCACCTCACTCTCTATTTTTGCCAGATATATCCAAGATGGCGGTGATGACGTCATCCAACATGACGGCCTGTAGACTTGGCAACACCCCATGACATCATCCTGGATGGCGCTCATGCCGTCAGCTTATGATGCGAGTACCATTACCCAAATGGAAGAATTGGCAGGAAAGTGCCACGCCACCCTGACGTGTAGCTTGAATTTTGACGGGAAATTGAATTATGTGCTTCTGCGGAGCACCAGGCAGTACCCCGCCCCCTCTTTCCGACTTTCCACATGATGGCGCGTCATCGTCTTGGAAAATGGACGGGAATTTCGAATTCTGGAGGGAATTTTGCTCTAAGAGTTTACTCCTACAGCTGATGGGGCTAGTATGATGTTGCCCATACTACAGACCGCTCATAATGTCATTCTATTCGAATATAATTTTTTACATTTGTTTAAATTTGTATAAATTTGTTTGAATTTGTTGAAATTTGTTTAAATTTGTCTACCTACAACAGTAGTGGCTTAGTGTGGTGTTACCACTGCAACAGACTGAAATATCAGTGGTTGTTCAGCTGTTGGTGTGGAAGGAGCATGTGTTCTATCGAAGAGCTATTGGTGTCTGACTGGGAGTAGTTTAACAGCCATGTTTCCTGTAAACAAACAGCTGAGGAGTGCATCCACAGCTCATTGCATGAAGAATGGAAGTGAGCATTAATGCTTGAACATATGAAGAGGAAGAATACGGTCCCGCAAATAAATGCTTTGCATCGAGATGCATTAAAGATGCATTACACAATGCATGGGAACATCTGTCCCTGCTGGAACTGTCCGTCATTTCTAAAACCTACGTATAAGCTCCTACCTCACAATGGACAACTGCTTCCGATCCAGCAGACCAAAGAACTGAGCTAGTCCACGACTTCACCCCTAGAGGGCGCCATGATAGGTCACATGATCGTGCAGTTTACTCAATAGAAGCACAGCCTCATGATGATGTCACATTTTTTCACCAGCTGCATGTGTGCTCCAGCGTACCCTAATTCCGAATTATGGCAGGAATTTCGAATTTTGGAAGGGATTTCCTTGTCCCAGGACTGTGCTGATGTGCCCGTCCCACCTAGGTATTGGCAGGAAAGGAATCAGCCTATTCTGAGCTGCTGGAGAGAGGAAGGAGTTTGTTTATTTTTGGAACAATTTATTTAGGGACTGATTTCACGTAGTTTAATTATTACACTGACACAAAACACTCGCCCTGAAGTTTGCAGACCTACAAACTACTCATAAATAATGCAGTATACTGATGTACAGACACGAAAGCAACTCTTAAATTACCGAAATAATGCATTGCACAGCATACAGACATGCAAAATACTCCTAGATCAGCGAAATAATGCACGTGTAACGCTATTGGAACACGCTCACAATGCGTAAACACCCAAAAATAATGTAGATCACAAACTCTAAGCGGACATAAAAAACGCAACGTATCAGCGAATCGAACCCTGATCCTACTGGATGGAAAGCCCAAGTGCACCTACTAACACATGGAAACTGTCCAGATGCGAGAGAGGCTAGATTGTTCTTCACTTCAAACACGCTATAATGCTAGATCGTTGGGTTTTCAACCTATTAGTCGTATGGAATGCAACACTGTTACTAACCCAATGTAAGAAATGTATTTCCAGTGCATGACATACCGTCTCCTTGCAGGTTTCCCTATGATAAACTAAGGTGATTAACTCTAAAATGAAAAACTACTTCCTTAAAACATCAATTCCTTGTAATTCACATACAATATAGCTTTCCAGAGGTGTATAGCCCTCACTATTCACATCGAATGACTGTTCTGAAACCACACTTTTTTCCGGAGAGTGCCTCTTACAAGGAAAGAGACAAACACATAGCAGCGGTGTTTGATATGTGAAATTACATTTCATGCCACCACTAACTCCGTAAACATGACACCTGTCAAGCAGATGTATGCCTGGGGATTGTAGTACCTCACAAACACATGTCGCTAACTTAGAATCACCTTAGTTACGAAACTGAAGACTCGATTTTATGCCCAAGATGCTCCGGCAGGGGGATGGAGTGCCTCGCAAAAATCTTCATTCGTCTAGAGGAATGTGTCGAAAGGGGATGAAAGTCCTCTGATGACTGAGAGGTTTGCTGTTAACGGTCGCAAGTAGGCAGTGCTCTAAGTCACACACAGAACTCGCAGTTATACGCTCGTCGAACCCAGGTTATGTCGCACAACTGACATCGGAAAAAATGGCCGAGTGCCCTAAAGCGACATGTGCTTCTCTCTCTAGAATGCATCATCAGTCTTCCATTTCACCCTATCACTCCATACACTCTCCGTCATCCTTTAACGCATATGCAAGTAAGTTTAGAGGCAAATGGTTCCTTTTTTTCCAGGAAAGCATCGAAGACAGCAGTCAACTCGCGCATGTCACTATTACCTCAGTAGACATATAGTAGAATGTTGCCTCAGTGAAATATAAAACACTGTATCCCTGGTTCCCGGTGCTTCCATCTCGCCGTCTTCCCGCATTCCTGTTGCTGTCAAATATTCGTTCCCATGTACAAGAATTGTTCTGCACCAATCAGAAGACATGCAAGTACTCCCTCGATTCCCCCGCATTTCGGCGTATTTTCCCTCAATTTATGTGTATTTGACGTCATTTTATTGATTTCATCCACTTCTATCCATGCGATCACATTACTTATCATTCTGGTTTCCAAAATTGTTTGTAAATGTAGTACAGCTGTCAACACCTTGGGCAAATACATTATTTTTGTTTCTACCAACTTGTGGTGTGGTAGCTGTATAGTTTATGACATGCGACGTTCAGTTTTATGTGAGAGACAGAGGATCAAAACATGTTAATATCAGTTTAGCACCAGCTGACACGCTCTAAGTCATGGTCGAAAAAAAAAAAAAAAAAAAAAAGTGTATCGAGGTTTGCATTTGAAACGTCCCCTTTGAACAATTACAAATGACTGTCCTTAACCTGACACACAATATTTTGTTAGCGCAACGCAATCTGACTATCAAAGATCCCTACAAAAGAATGGCCCTGACTAACATTAAACTATACCTTTCACAAATCACTAAATCACTTACCTCACAATAATCTTCGTTTCTCCCACTACTGCAATACAGCAAGCGCCACTACTCCCAGCTAAATAAAAGATTCAAACTACTAAAGGCACTAACTACTGATAGGGATAGTTAGCAAATGAAAGATATTAATAGAGAACAAACAATGTATTTACCTTGATATGATCATATATAAATATATCAGTTCATGAAAAATTACAAAACTCCGCCATCTCTCTCCCCACATCCACCACTGCTGGCGGCTCACCTCCAACTGCGCAACGCTACGCGCTGTTCACATCCAGCTGCCGCTGCCCAACACTACAATGGCAGACAACAATGCAAACTAGCGACAGACTGCACACAGCACAGCCAGTGATTTCATTTTGAGCGCTACGTAACGTTGCCAAAACGAAAACATAAACAGCCTACTTACACATTGATTGGGGGTGTTACAACCGAAAAAAACTGTATTGAACTGCTTATGAAGGAGCAGTACTAGAACCCTCTCTTGTGATTGATAGTCTGCTGGATATGGTAATCCTACAGTACAGGTGATGAAACTTTACATCAGTCTGTGGAAGCGACTTCGATCACGAACCACCTGCTCCAATGAATCAATACCTGTGTATTTAATAGTATCGCCAAATATGTTTCGGTGATAGACATGAATGCCCACTGAGAGACACAGATGTCCTTTGGGCTAACTGTATGTAGTTTGGAGATGTGTCGCAAAATCTTCGTCCTGCCATGTATGATATGTAGTCTTTCTAATTCGCCCAACAAGAAACACCACCGTAACTGCTCGTACTATCTCTCCTGCTACCTCGTGTTGCTGGGGAAAGCTTCGTTTGGCGCTGGTCTCGCACAGTGCACATGGCTGGCTGACATATCGCACCATATTCCCATACACACCGAGTGGTCCTGTCACATTAACTCAGCTCGTTCTGTTATCCTACATGATGCAGAAGGTCTTAGATATAGTGCTTTCCGAATTCCGTACAGGTCAGACTTAAATTGGGACGATCACATGTACTAAGCTGCAGGGATGGCGGGGCAGAGACTTAGGGGCAGTTACAAGATGCAGAGGGACTGTCTGAAAAACAGTACTGGAGTTTCTGTTGTATGGGATCCTTAGCAGATAGTTTCGAGAAATGTGACCCATTTCGAGATATGAGAGTGCCACGAATGTGATTCACCAGTGGATGTAATCATTAAAGGATTTCATTACAGGATCCAACGCAAGTAAGTGGTTGAATGGATAGACTTGATTCCAAATCGCTGGCAGTATTTCTACCAGAAAGCGTAACACTATCAGAAGCTCGTGTGTGTATCTGGTGACTCAAGACCGCTTTTTATGCATGGTGACGGTAACGTAGTGGCGACGATCGTGTTTTTCATAGCATGGTCCTTACGCGAAATGTATGTTGTGGGCTGTAGAATCCCTCTATGGTCAGCTTCAGATGTCATTTCCTCGAAAAGAACATTGTGTTCCCTCCACGGATTCCCATTTGACCTACGTGGTGAGTGTAATTTGACTACAGAAAACATAGAAACAAAAATTTACTCACCATTCAAAGTTACTCTCATGATCAATTTAATTTCGAAATAACCAGGACATTTTGCAGTGATATGATTTGCGCATGAACATAATCGAAGTTCTTTTTCACGCAGGGTGGGTATGTTTCTGCTGCCAATTTGTGATCGGTGGCGGTACACTTCACTTGACATCACAAAATCATGAGATGCGATTGCAGTCGAAAGTATAAAACTACACCAATTTTTTCCATAAAACTACACTCCTGGAAATTGAAATAAGAACACCGTGAATTCATTGTCCCAGAAAGGGGAAACTTTATTGACACATTCCTGGGGTCAGATACATCACATGATCACACTGACAGAACCACAGGCACATAGACACAGGCAACAGAGCATGCACAATGTCGGCACTAGTACAGTGTATATCCACCTTTCGCAGCAATGCAGGCTGCTATTCTCCCATGGAGACGATCGTAGAGATGCTGGATGTAGTCCTGTGGAACGGCTTGCCATGCCATTTCCACCTGGCGCCTCAGTTGGACCAGCGTTCGTGCTGGACGTGCAGACCGAGTGAGACGACGCTTCATCCAGTCCCAAACATGCTCAATGGGGGACAGATCCGGAGATCTTGCTGGCCAGGGTAGTTGACTTACACCTTCTAGAGCACGTTGGGTGGCACGGGATACATGCGGACGTGCATTGTCCTGTTGGAACAGCAACTTCCCTTGCCGGTCTAGGAATGGTAGAACGATGGGTTCGATGACGGTTTGGATGTACTGTGCACTATTCAGTGTCCCCTCGACGATCACCAGTGGTGTACGGCCAGTGTAGGAGATCGCTCCCCACACCATGATGCCGGGTGTTGGCCCTGTGTGCCTCGGTCGTATGCAGTCCTGATTGTGGCGCTCACCTGCACACGCATACGACCATCATTGGCACCAAGGCAGAAGCGACTCTCATCGCTGAAGACGACACGTCTCCATTCGTCCCTCCATTCACGCCTGTCGCGACACCACTGGAGGCGGGCTGCACGATGTTGGGGCGTGAGCGGAAGACGGCCTAACGGTGTGCGGGACCGTAGCCCAGCTTCATGGAGACGGTTGCGAATGGTCCTCGCCGATACCCCAGGAGCAACAGTCTCCCTAATTTGGTGGGAAGTGGCGGTGCGGTCCCCTACGGCACTGCGTAGGATCCTACGGTCTTGGCGTGCATCCGTGCGTCGCTGCGGTCCGGTCCCAGGTCGACGGGCACGTGCGCCTTCCGCCGACCACTGGCGACAACATCGATGTACTGTGGAGACCTCACGCCCCACGTGTTGAGCAATTCGGCGGTACGTCCACCCGGCCTCCCGCATGCCCACTATACGCCCTCGCTCAAAGTCCGTCAACTGCACATACGGTTCACGTCCACGCTGTCGCGGCATGCTACCAGTGTTAAAGACTGCGATGGAGCTCCGTATGCCACGGCAAACTGGCTGACACTGACGGCGGCGGTGCACAAATGCTGCGCAGCTAGCGCCATTCGACGGCCAACACCGCGGTTCCTGGTGTGTCCGCTGTGCCGTGCGTGTGATCATTGCTTGTACAGCCCTCTCGCAGTGTCCGGAGCAAGTATGGTGGGTCTGACACACCGGTGTCAATGTGTTCTTTTTTCCATTTCCAGGAGTGTAAATGAAAATGGACTCTATTTTCGTGGAAAGAGGACATTTATTATCGTCGGGAATGTTTTCTCTTTCCTTTTTTAAATAGTTGCTTTAATGTAGGAGTCGAGTTGATATTAAATAGTCCAGCACAGAACAACGGTGAGTTCTCTAAGTGACCGCTGTTCTCGCCCGGTCCCAGCTGGAGCGTCCTACGAACGAGAGGCCTATTGGAGGCGTTGAGGACCTGTGTAGTCTGTTACAGCTCATAGCTACAGCTGCGCCCCCTAACCATTAGGGGCAGCTGTGTCACTACACTTCAGACGACCAACATGCATTTGGGAATGCTCCCTTTTATCTCCTATTGTTTAGTCAACTATACCTGCATTTGTGGTGGTGAAGGACCATCATCTCAAGGCAGACAGTGGCCAGCACTTGTCACGAGTCTGCTAGTGGAGTAGCTCCCTCCCTCTGTCCATCTGTCCCGTAGGTGGTTGGAGGGTAGAGGGTAGAGGGTAGAGGGCCTCGATATTTGGCAGTTTGTGATTGTACGCAGAGGAAAACGCACATTCAACTCCCACCCCCTCTGCAGTCTGTTAGGACGACGATTTTCTCCAGTATATGTGCTGCATTATAATCCTTTCAATATGAGTGCTGGGTTTTTAAAGAAAATTTCGAGGTGTAATGAGAATTGTGATGCATTTTTCCAT
The DNA here is from genome assembly GCF_023864345.2 of Schistocerca serialis cubense. Classification (NCBI taxonomy): domain Eukaryota; kingdom Metazoa; phylum Arthropoda; class Insecta; order Orthoptera; family Acrididae; genus Schistocerca; species Schistocerca serialis. The sequence goes on along the minus strand of NC_064638.1, from coordinate 1,262,830,640 downwards.
TGGCTGTGATAGCGTGTATTGGCTTCAGTTAGCTGTACAGTAGGGTGATTTTTTGTTAGTGTCTGTAGTGAACTTTGATGTCAGATGCCAGCCACTATGTCCGAGAGGTTCTAGGCGCTTCAGTCTGGAACTGCGCTGCTGCTACGGTCGCAGGTTTGAATCCTTCCTCGGGCATGGATGTGTGTGATATCCTTAGGTTAGTTAGGTTTTAGTAGTTCTAAGTCTAGGGCACTGATGACCTCAGATGTTAAGTCCCATAGTGTTTAGAACCGTTTGAACCATTTTTTTATGTCAGACAGTGATAGATGCTGTATGCCTCCAGGTAATATACTTTTTAAACTCCTCTCTGTCCAACACCAGCATCTAGGCAGTAGAACGTATTTACCTCCAAAAAGAATGAAGATAGAACTTTACACCCAAGCCTTTTTTCCACATAGCTTGCAGGTCGAGAGTAGAGTTTGAGTGTTTCTGTCACTGGTTTCGAGTGGATCTAAACACTGTGGGACTTAACATCTGAGGTCATCAGCCTCCTAGACTTAGAACTACTAAAACCTAACTAACCTAAGGACATCACACACATCCATGCCCAAGGGAGGATTCGAACCTGCGACCGTAGCAGCAATGCAGGTCTGGATTGAAGCGCCTACAACCACTCGACCACAGCGTTTCGACTGGTATTGGGAATTTTTCTTTTCCCAGCAGGATAACACCAGATGTATGGTATCGTAAGTTTTTGTGGCGTATTGCGTTTTTTCTTTTTTTTTGTTTTTTTGTTTTTTTTTTTTTTTTGTCATCCTTGTGTAACGCTATACATATAGTTGCGTTATTATGACCAAGCTTTGTGATTAATTATGAAATAAGAATAGATATTTGAGTCAGTTTCCTGACCAAATTAAATAAAGTACACTAACCTAACCTTCCTCTCTCACATCTGGACAGTTTCCATGTCTTAGTGGATGCACTTGGGCCGTCCATCCAGTAGAATCAGGTTTCGAGCCACTGATACGTGCGTTTTTTACATGCACTGAGTGTTTGTGCAGTGCATAATTTTTCTGGTGTTTAAGCGTTGTGAGAGTGTTTGCATAGCGTTAAAAATGCATTATTTCGCTGATCTAAGAGTAGTTTACAAGTCTGTATGCTGTGCAATGCATTACTTCGGCAATTAACGAATTGTTTTCGTGTCTGTACATCAGTACACTGCATCAGTGTAGTGTATTGCTGGGCTGCAAACTGTACATTGTGACCCCAAGCATGTCAGTGCGAGTGTTCTGTGCCAGTGTAGTAAATAAACTACATGAAATGTGTCCCTAAACAAATTTCCCCAAAAGTAAATAAAGTACACTCCTCAATCTCTCCAGCAGCGCTGAACAGGCTGATTTCTTTTCCCACCAATTCCCAGGTGGGGTGGGTACATCAGCACAGGCCTGGGACCAAGAAATTCCTGCCAAAATTCGAAATTCCTGCCAAAATTCGAAATTGCTGCCAATTGGTTAGGCAGGAGCACACGTGCAGCTGGGAAAACCACGTCACTTCGTCATGATGCTGTGCTCCCCTTGACTGAGCTGAACGATCACGTGACCTACCATGGCGCTCTCTAGCGGTGAACTCGCATACTGGATCAGTACTTTGGTCTGCTGGATTGGAGGCAGTTGTCTATTGTGGGGTGGGAGTTTACATGTAGGTTTCAGAAATGAAAGGTACTCCCAGCGGAGACAGATGTTTCCATGCACTGTGCAATGCATCTTTAATGCATTTCAACGTAAATCATTTATTTGCAGCATCGTGTTCTTCCTCTTCATATGTTCAAGCATTAATGCTCACTTCCACTTTTCATGCAGTGAGCTGTGGATGCACTCCTTAGCTGTATGTTTACAGGCTGTTAAACCCAGTGAAACACCAATAGCTTCCACACTGACAGCTCAACAAGCACTGATATCTCAGCCTCTTGTTGTGGAAAAACCACACTACTGCTGCAAGTGGATAATAAATTAATAAATTTAAAATTTTTCAACAACTTTTTACAACTTTATACAAATTTATACAAATTTAAACAAATTAAATTTCTACTGAATGACATCATGAGCAGTCTTTAGTGGGGACAACACATACCAACCCCCCTCAGCTGCAGGAGTAACCTCTTAGAGCAAAATTCACTCCAAAATTCGAAATTCCTACCCATTTTCCAAGAGGATGATGCGCTATCATGCAAAAATTCGGAATTGGGTGGCGGGGGGACTGCCGGGTGACCCGCAGAAGCACATAATTCAATTTCCCGCCAAAATTCAAATTTTCTGATAGGGATGGCATGGCACTTTCACGCCAAAGGCCGCCATCCTGGATAACAGTACTCAGATCATCACCTGATGTCACGACCGCCATCTTCGATGATGTCATGTGCTGTTGCCAAGTCTACAGGCCGCCATCTTCGATGATGTCATTGCCGCCATCATAGATGCATCTGGTAACAATGGAGAGTGGCGTGGTGCCTTCTTTGGCTCACTACTACTGGGATCCCTATCAGGTAGATCTGGTAGAGGAGATACAGAAGATCCAACGAAGAGTAGTGTGTTTCATCACAGAATCATGTAGCTGACGAAAGAGGGTTACAGAGATGCAAAACAAACTCCACTGGCAGACATTACAAGAAAGGCATTGTGCATCACGAAGAGATATACTATTGACATTTTGGGGCAGAACTTTACAGGAGGAGTGGGACAACCTACTATTTCTCCCGTGCAAGCGGGGTGCACTCAGTCCTTCAGTCCTAGTGAGGCAAACTGAGGAGCTATCTGATTGAGAAGTAGCGGCTCCGGTCTCGTAAACTGACATACGGCAGGGAGAGCGGTGTGCTGATCATAAGCCCCTCCTTAGCCGCATCCAGTGACGCCTGTGGGCTGATGACGACACGTTGGCCAGTCGGTACCGTTGGGCCTTCATGACGTCTTCGGGCGGAGTTTAGCTTAGTTTTATGAGTTTCAAGGAAGCTGATTGTCTACCGTCTTGTTTGGTGAGTTTGTTTTGGTACAGGGAGACGATTCTGAGCTTCGTGTCCATGCGAGGTCATGTAGAACAGAACTCCGATCAATTTTTTTAAGACTGTTTGAGATTTGTTTCATGAAGTATAGTGTTAAACGGTAAAAGTTTGTGATCAGTCGTGGATGTCGTCTCCGGAAATTCTGAACTACTGATAAGAAATGAGACATTCTTTTCATTTATATATATACATATATATTCCACGTAGAGTGCTGTGATATAATAATCGTGATCTTTCCGAGTTGTACAGCGTGATGATAAACTGAATAGTATTTGTACGATCACTGAACAGCGTTAAGCATCGTGCATTGTGACATATAGCTTATTAACCCCCCCCCCCCCCCCCTCTTGAACCATGGACCTTGCCTTTGGTGGGAAGGCTTGCGTGCCTCAGCGATACAGATGACCGTACTGTAGGTGATCCACAACAGAGGGGTATCTGTTGAGAGGCCAGACAAACGTGTGGTTCCTGAAGAGGGGCAGCAGCCTTTTCAGTAGTTGCAGGGGCAACAGTCTCGATGATTGACTTATCTGGCCTTGTAACCCTAACCAAAACGGCCTTGCTGTGCTGGTACTGTGAACGGCTGAAAGCAAGGGGAAACTACAGCCATAATTTTTCCCGAGGGCATGCAGCTTTACTGTATGGTTAAATGATGATGGCGTCCTCTTGGGTAAAATATTCCCGAGGTAAAATAGTCCCCCATTCGGATCTCCGGGCAGGGACTACTCAAGAGGACGTCGTTATCAGGAGAAATAAAACTGGCGTTCTGCAGATCGGAGCGTGGAATGTCAGATCCCTTAATCGGGCAGGTAGGTTAGAAAACTTAAAAACTACTACAATAGTACAAGTTTATATGCCAACTAGCTCTGCAGATGATGAAGAAATTGATGAAATGTATGATGAGATAAAAGAAATTATTCAGGTAGTGAAGGGAGACGAAAGTTTAATAGTCATGGGTGACTGGAATTCGAGAGTAGGAAAAGGGAGAGAAGGAAACATAGTAGGTGAATATGGATTGGGGGAAAGAAATGAATGGACCGAGCGAGGTGGCGCAGTGGTTAGACACTGGACTCGCATTCGGGAGGACGACGGTTCAATCCCGCGTCCGGCCATCCTGGTTTAGGTTTTCTGTGATTTCCCTAAATCACTCCAGGCAAATGCCGGGATGGTTCCTCTGAAAGGGCACGGCCGATATCCTTCCCCATACTTCCCTAATCCGATGAGACCGAGGACCACGCTGTCTGGTCTCCTTCCCCAAACCAACCAACCAACCAAAGAAATGAAAGAAGAAGCCGTCTGGTAGAATTTTGCACAGAGCATAACTTAATCATAGCTAACACTTGGTCCAAGCATCATAAAAGAAGGTTGTACACATAGAAGAATCCTGGAAATATTAGAAGGTATCAGATTGATTATACATTGGTAAGACAGAGATTTAGGAACCATGTATTAAATTCTAGGACATTTCTAGGGGCAGATGTGGACTCTGACCACAATCTATTGGTTATGAGGTGTAGATTAAAACTGAAGACACTGCAAAACGGTGGGAATTTAAGGAGATGGGATGTGGACAAACTGATTAAACCAGAGGTTGTACGGAGTTTCAGGAAGAGAATAAGGGAACAATTGTCACAAATGGGGGAAAGAAATACAGTAGAAAAAGAAAGGGTAGCTCTGAGGGATGAAGTAGTGAAGGCAGCAGAGGATCAAGTAGGTAAAATGACGAGGGCTAGTAGAAATTCTTGGGTAACAGAAGAAATATTGAATTTAATTGACGAAAGGAGAAACTATAAAAGTGCAGTAAATGGAGCAGGCAAAAAGGAATACAAACGTCTCAAAAATGAGATCGACAGGAAGTGCAAAATGGCTAAGCAGGCATGGCTAGAGGACAAATGTAAGGATGTAGAGGCTTATCTCACTAGGGGTAAGATAGATACTGCCTACATAAACATTTAAGAGACCTTTGGAGAAAAGAGAACCACTTGTATGAATATCAAGAGCTCAGATGGAAACCCAGTTCTAAGCAAAGAAGGGAAAGCAGAAAGGTGGAAGGAGTATATAGAGTGTATACAAGGGCGACGTACTTGAGAACAATATTCTGGAAATGGAAGAGAATGTATATGAAGACGATATGTGAGATACAATACTGCGTGAAGAGTTTGACAGAGCACTGAAAGACCTGAAAAAAGGCCCCAGGAATAGACAACATTCCATTAGAACTACTGACGGCCTTGGGAGAGCCAGTCCTGACAAAACTCTACCATCTGGTGAGCAAGATGTATGAGACACGAGAAGAGTGTATTAATTCCCATCCCAAAGATAGCAAGTGGTGACACTTGTGAAAATCACCGAACTATCAGTTTCGTAAGTCGCGGCTGCAAAATACTGTACAGACGAATGGTAAAATTGGTAGAAGCCGACCTCGGGGAAGATCAGTCTGGATTCCGTAGAAATGTTGGAACACGTGAGGCAATACTGACCCTACGACTTATCTTAGAAGAAAGATTAAGAAAAGGCAGACCTACTTTTCTAGCATTTGTAGACTTAGAGAAAGCTTTTGACAATGTTGACTGGAATACTCTCTTTAAAATTCTAAAGGTGGCAGGGGTAAAATACAGGGAGCGAAAGGCTATTTACAAATTGTACAGAAACCAGATGGCAGTTACAAGAGTCGAGGGACATGAAAGGGAACCAGCGGTTGGGATGGGAGTGAGACAGGGCTGTAGCCTCTCCCCGATGTTATTCAATCTGTATATTGAGCAAGCAGTAAAGGAAACAAAAGAAAAATTCGGAGTAAGTATTAAAATCCATGGAGAAGAAATAAAAACTTTGAGGTTCGCCGATGACATTGTAATTCTGTCAGAGACAGCAAAGGACTTGGAAGTGCAGTTGAATGGAATGGACAGTGTCTTGAAAGGAGTATATAAGATGAACATCTACAAAAGCACAACGAGGATAATGAAATGTCGTCGAATTAAGTCAGGTGATGGTGAGGGAATTAGATTATGAAATGAGACACTTAAAGTAGTATAGGAGTTTTGCTATTTGGGAAGCAAGATAACTGATGATGGTCGAAGTAGAGAGGATATAAAATGTAAACTGGCAATGGCAAGAAAAGCGTTTCTGAAGAAGGGAAATTTGTTAACATCGAGTATAGATTTAAGTGTCAGGAAGTCGTTTCTCAAAGTATTTGTATGGAGTGTAGCCATGTATGGAAGTGAAACATGGACGATAAATAGTTTGGACAAGAAGAGAATAGAAGCTTTCGAAATGTGGTGCCTCAGAAGAATGCTGAAGATTAGATGGGTAGATCACATAACTAATGAGGAGGTGTTGAATTGAATTGGGGAGAAGAGGAGTTTGCGGCACAACTTGACAAGCAGAAGGGACCGGTTGGTAGGACATGTTCTGAGGCATCAAAGGATCATAAATTTATCATTGGAGGGCAGCGTGGAGGGTAAAAATCATAGAGGGAGACCAAGAGATGAATACAGTAAGCAGATTCAGAAGGATGTAGGTTGCAGTAAGTACTGGGAGATGATGAAGCTTGCACAAGATAGAGTAGCATGGAGAGCTACATCAGACCAGTCCCAGCACTGAAGACCACAACAACAACAGATTATTAACTGTAAAAAAATGTGACGTGTTGAATAATAAGCCACGAGTTAAAATATTAAGCTGGTTACCAGACAGAGGGAGAGACAGAGAGAACTGTAAGTGATTATTTTCTTACTTACATTTCTGGAACTGTGTCCTAATAGCGACTTGGCATAAAAATTTATATATTGGAAGAGGTAACAAATTTTCTTCGTTTAGTTTGATCACTTAATCATAGGGGAATTAGTCAATGAATTCCGTTTTGTTGACTTGCGTAGTGTAGCTACTTTTTCCACATTCTTTATCTAATGAAAAACATTATATTTCACTTCAGAGCAGGGCGTGCTTCTGAAGAGCTAACCAAGGTGATTTAGTCCGATGTAAGAAGACTATTTCTATTTGACCACAACTTGTGGTCAAAACTTGGATGTCAGGTAAAAAGGGCAGTTTCAGCCCATTTATGATTCTAAGGGTCTCATTCCACCCATCACTGTGTCAGTTGCGACGGCGACTCATATAACGTCGTATCGACGCTCTTTGTTTTAAGTTACACCCCCCGAAACCTCAGTTTACGACAGTGGGACTTGAAGAAAACTTTTTTGTTTGTTCTTTCTATATTAGCGCTTCGCGACACTTGTGGTGCCTACTGTGTGATGAAGCCGGCGAGACAGGTCGGAGCGGCTGCGAGTGGAGTCGATTGTGAGCCTACAAACAGAAGAACCGGAAGTGATGCTAAACTGACCCTGGGAGTTGGCAGCCTGTGGTCTCCGAGTGTTACTGTACGATATATGAAGTGACTGAGGACAGTCGCGTCACTGTCAACAATGGTACCTGCCCCAGATAATTGGTTTTCGTCTATCCTGGAATTTTAATTAGCAACCGGCACAATGAATGTTCGAAACTAAGTTTCTAAGCGAATCCATGGCACGTCATTTTGTGAGTACTCGAATTTCTAGGAAGGAATGGTTGTGGGCAGATGCACTCTTCTCAACGAAATATGCAGTGCAAGCGGTACCTTCTCACTGTTATCTGCTTGGGATACCTTAACTGTAGACTGTGTTTCAGATAGGTGAGTTCCTTGGAAGTGCCATTGTGTTCTGATAGTTCGTCTCTATTAATATTTAATTTAAACAAGTGCTTGGTTACGTTATTAATTACATGTTACAGGTTGTATGTTATATGACGTTGTGTTGAGGACTTGAGCGTTAAGTGGATCTCCACGAGATAATAATTTTAGGTAGTGTTATTTTGTTTTGCTCCTCTATGCCATTTATACTTTAAACTCTGACGTAAGAGGGTGTTGTTTAAACACATGGTCTTCTGCACACGCTCTTAACTTTCTGTAGTATTACTTGGTTGATAACTAGCGTGAAGTCTTCTCTTAAGACTCTAATCCTGGAATGTAAGGTATGAACCATTTTAATCATGTGGATAGAATAAGTTTAAACGTCACGCCTGAGAAGGCAGTAGGGTCTGCAGATTATAGCTCTTTGTCTTGGCCTTATCCTAAGGTGATTTATTTAATAGATCATCAGAGTATCCATTGTATATAAGATTTTGTACATGGTTGCGAACTCCCTTATGTATTGACTGACTGTAAGCAATAGAAGAAGATTCCTCCAAAGGAGTGAAACAACCTATTCCTGTAAACTGTATAATGTTTAATTTTCATGTCAAATAATTATTTAAATTTTATCATTGTAATTTTTAATTAATGCCAGGCAGTGAGTCAGCACTTTATCAACACAATTCTCGGTATCAGTAACGTTCTGTGGTACAAAAGTTATACAGATATACTTTTAGATTCTTTCTTAGTTTAGTACTCTTGTTGGCAATAACTAGTTTTTTTCATATTATGAAGGAAAGAAAGGTAAGGAACAAAGTAAACACAGTGAATGTTCTTTAACTGCAATTTAACTAGAAGAAATTCACAATTTTAGTCACGTAATATGTAGCATAGATTGATAAAATTATTGAGTTTGAATGTTTTGAACTAGAACTGAACTAAACTCAAATGAACTTGTTTCCTACCTTTAACTTGGTGTATTACGTGCTGAACAATGCAAGTGGTGTAATTAAGGAAACGATAGTGATAAGGATGACTCACCACAACTATCTGAAACTGTATAACTGCATTTGAATTATCATTTTCGCAACCAATTAGTTGGCTCTAAGAAATATGGGACTTCACAGCTGAGGTCATCAGTCCCCTAGAACTTAGAACTACTTAAACCTAAGTAATCTAAGGACATCATAACTATCCATGCCCGAGGCAGGACTCGAACCTGCGACCGTAGCGGTCTCTCGGCTCCAGACTGACGCGCCTAGAACCGGAAGGCCACACCGGCCGGCCAAACAAATTAGAAAACGTAAATCTTTATGTTAAATAATTTGACTTGTGGAAATCTATATTGTGCATCACGGTGAGCAGTGCTACAACACGTTACATCGCAATACGTGGCTTGCAATTACAGCCCACAAAACTAACAGAATAAAAAATGCTTCAAGAAATTAAAAAATGAATTTTGAAAGAATAAATAACCAAACATTTTACCGAAAAACGTTCTGTGATTCTACGTAAGCAGTATTACGAACACTACATGATTACATGATGCACACTCGAATGTAACACAGCACAGTAAAATAAGACTGTCTGTATATGTAATGAAATGTGAGATGAACCTTACCTGAACTGAACCCGATAACAATTTTGAAATTCAAAGCTAACTGTAAATGATCTTGCTGTGTTCTAATGGTGATGTTAAACTGGCTCTACCTAATTTCCATGGCTTCTCTGTAGCAACAGAAACTCCGTACTGCTCGCAAGTGATGTACGTTAACGCAGACCACTGTAGAAAAGCCAGAAAAATAAAAGAAAACCTTGCGCAGTGAAATACACCGATGTGAAATTATGCTAATCAGATTTTACTTCACTTTTAAGTAGCTATTTTCCACTCAGTGCAATGCGGCGACACACATACTTAAAAAAAGAAATTGGTGAGAAGACGATGGAGGATACTGCATTTACTAAATGATTAAGCAGGGACTAGCATTCAAAACTATACTGTGAATAATGAAACTCATTCTTTGACTATTACAATCATCTTTACGAATTTACTGCTTATTAAGAAATACGATTTTGGCATGAAATCAATTGCTGAAATAGTAAAGGATAAGTAGATCTATAACTTCTGTGTGAAAACCATATAAAAGACAGCTTTACTTATTCACGTCTAATAATGAAAGAAAAAAACTCAAACAAATAAAAATGTCTCACTGAAACAATCTGTTTTCCAAACACATCATAAATTACCTGCAGGTAAGCAGAGCAGTATCCGCATTACCTGAGAATCTCCACACTTCTCACATTAATCTTTACCATATCATATTTCTAAAACTGAATATCCACTGTATCTTTATCTCTCTGCTCTGCAAGCTACTTCCAGACCGTTGAGTAGTACGGCCAACACGACAACGACAATTCTACTTGCAACCAAACATCACTTTGCTTGTACTCAGAACCTGTGTGGCGTAATATATCGATTATTGAAGATTACTGTTTGAAATATGTCCAGAGCACCAATATGAACTACATGGGATGGAAATATAGACCTTACATAACATTCCTTTAATGCCAAAAATACACTATAAATCTTATAAACGATCGATTTAGAATGCAAGCACATTCACCTTGAGCTGTATAGTCTAGGAAAAGGAAGCTAAGAAATACGGACAAGCGAATTATACGATAAAAACGTTAACAGCACCATACCAAATTTTGAAGCTCGTATCATCTGTGACCCAAAAGTTGCCTGACAGCCTGTTGTAAAGTGTAAATGATTTTGTTGTAGACATGCACATTGTAACATTTGACTCCAAAGATATTTTCATAATTCGTAATTCCGTAATTTGTTGTGAGTATGGTCGCAATACTATTGAAGGCTCAAATGCATTGAAATTTTGACTGACGCCTTTTGTCCATTTCAGAGTAGTGAATCAGTTAAGAGATAGTGACGCCTGCCAAATCTGCCCTGTAATAGAAGCTCTTCTGCACCTCAGTTCGTCACTGAAAGGCAGTGTTACGATGTGTTGCTAATCACTCTCAACTACCCCGGTCGTAGGTGATCGAACAGCCGTTCATATCTAGTATGTCTCGTTACGAAGTCATGGACGCTCACACATACAATCACGCATATAAACGCACAGTAATTAGCTGAGTAGCCGGGTGTCCATTACACGCCCCTCTGCCTGCTTGACGGACACCCACGTACAGTCGCTGACTAATCATGGCTCCTAGTGCATAAGGACTGTTAGTTCGAATAATAATAGGCTCCTTCTCCTCTGACATACGCATTCCCTGTCTGCTTGCTTGCTCAGTGGCCTACAGTACACATTTTGCACTACTACCACGACTTCTACTACTTGCAGTAAAGCGTTTTGCAATATGTATATTAGTCTCATACCGTTTGGTTAAAAACTCGTGTTACAAGTTCATCAAGGATAACATTGATGACCACAGGATGCGAAGTTAAAAAGCTATTTATTTTGGGAGGAATAGTAAATATTTTGGTCATAATACTATAGGTCAAGCCGACAAAATCACTCCACAGGAGTCCAACTTTTCCTGTTCACAGAGATAAAGCTGGCTACAGAGATAAGATCTCAATTCTGACGTTGGTACTCCAGCTCATGTGGGTTTATTTATCGAGTGTCATTTTTCTATTGAAGTTCAAGTTGTGAAGTTGTCCTTGCGTTTACATAATTCAGTTAATTAACTGGTGATAAAATGTTCTTAGTGAGCATATACTTATTTAGTTCATCTATTGACTGAACCAATTTGCTGGTAACTGACCATGGTAATGTACCGCTAACGTCATTAGGTATGCGTCCCAAGCAAATGTTCTATAGCGTTTGAACGCTTCTGATGCACGCCAGAAAATGGCCTGCAGCTACTGACAAGGACAATAAATTCCAATTCTGCTTAGTCTCTGCCAATACGAAGCAAAGCGATTCATGTATGAGCTGCTGTTGCTGTTCCTACATAACCATCATGATACGCTACTGTGAGAACTTCGCACTCAGTCTCACCAAGATTATTTAATACACTCCTGGAAATGGAAAATAGAACACATTGACACCGGTGTGTCAGACCCACCATACTTGCTCCGGACACTGCGAGAGGGCTGTACAAGCAATGATCACACGCACGGCACAGCGGACACACCAGGAACCGCGGTGTTGGCCGTCGAATGGCGCTAACTGCGCAGCATTTGTGCACCGCCGCCGTCAGTGTCAGCCAGTTTGCCGTGGCATACGGAGTTCCATCACAGTCTTTAACACTGGTAGCATGCCGCGACAGCGTGGACGTGAACCGTATGTGCAGTTGATGGACTTTGAGCGAGGGCGTATAGTGGGCATGCGGGAGGCCGGGTTGACGTACCGCCGAATTGCTCAACACGTGGGGCGTGAGGTCTCCACAGTACATCGATGTTGTCGCCAGTGGTCGGCGGAAGGTGCACGTGCCCGTCGACCAGGGACCGGACCGCAGCGACGCATGGATGCACGCCAAGACCGTAGGATCGTACGCAGTGCAGTAGGGGACCGCACCGCCACTTCCCAGCAAATTAGGGACACTGTTACTCCTGGGGTATCGGCGAGGACCATTCGCAACCGTCTCCATGAAGCTGGGCTACGGTCCCGCACACCGTTAGGCCGTCTTCCGCTCACGCCCCAACATCGTGCAGCCCGCCTCCAGTGGTGTCGCGACAGGCGTGAATGGAGGGACGAATGGAGACGTGTCGTCTTCAGCGATGAGAGTCGCTTCTGCCTTGGTGCCAATGATGGTCGTACGCGTGTTTGGCGCCGTGCAGGTGAGCGCCACAATCACGACTCCATACGACCGAGGCACACAAGGCCAACACCCGGCATCATGGTGTGGGGAGCGATCTCCTACACTGGCCGTACACCACTGGTGATCGTCGAGGGGACATTGAATAGTGCACGGTACATCCAAACCGTCATCGAACCCATCGTTCTACCATTCCTAGACCGGCAAGGGAAGTTGCTGTTCCAACAGGACAATGCACGTCCGCATGTATCCCGTGCCACCCAACGTGCTCTAGAAGGTGTAAGTCAACTACCCTGGCCAGCAAGATCTCCGGATCTGTCCCCCAGTGAGCATGTTTGGGACTGGATGAAGCGTCGTCTCACGCGGTCTGCACGTCCAGCACGAACGCTGGTCCAACTGAGGCGCCAGGTGGAAATGGCATGGCAAGCCGTTCCACAGGACTACATCCAGCATCTCTACGATCGTCTCCATGGGAGAATAGCAGCCTGCATTGCTGCGAAAGGTGGATATACACTGTACTAGTGCCGACATTGTGCATGCTCTGTTGCCTGTGTCTATGTGCCTGTGGTTCTGTCAGTGTGATCATGTGATGTATCTGACCCCAGGAATGTGTCAATAAAGTTTCCCCTTCCTGGGACAATGAATTCACGGTGTTCTTATTTCAATTTCCAGGAGTGTACTATGCTGCGCTTCTGTAGAACGAATTAGCTACTAGCCTCACTCCTACCTAAGGCTAATGCCAGCGATGTAAACCACATACACATATAAATGCATGCATAAAAGGTAACCCGATACAATTATTATTATTAAGAATGCCTTATTCTTATAGTTCATTATTTAATGTGACATATTTAATGAGTGTCCAACAGTTAGTTTCCCTTCGCCTTTTCTCCGACATAATTCCTCCAGTTTTAGTCCTTGCCGAACATTAACAATAGCCGTATTCTTAAACCAGCTGAGATTCTCAATAAATGCACTAGTTTAAAATATTGAACCAACCAAAATTTCACAGTCAAGAGGTTGGTCTATTTTCTAGGTGATGGCGTAGAATATATAGAAGTATTGAAAAATACTACACCAGTGTCGTGTGGGTTTCTTTCGTAATGTATAAAACAGTCTAACAGGCAATCAATGCAATTCAACATGCCAACAAAATGGTTCTGAGCACTATGGGACTCAACTTCTTAGGTCATTAGTCCCCTAGAACTTAGAACTACTTAAAGCTAACTAACCTAAGGACATCACACACATCCATGCCCAAGGCAGGATTCGAACCTGCGACCGTAGCGATCTCGCGGCACCAGACTGCAGCGCCTAGAACCGCACGGCCACTTCGGCCGGCCAACATGCCAACACATCACAATTATCCGTCATTTCAAAGAGATTAATGAAACAAGAAGTAAACGCGTGTCTACATATTTGGTTCAATAAACACTTCATTCAGAAAAATCTCGTTCCGAAACATACTTGCGTTTACAATAAACTCAGACATTTTTGCTTTTAAGAGGGCAGTGTTGTACATCAATTACAGAAAGACATGTTTTAAACAATTTCAAGAAGAAAGTGGCTTCTAATAGAGTTACGACAGTCGGTTGATACAAAGGTAATATGCAAAGTTTGTTCTTGTATCCTTGTTGTTGTTGTTGTTGTCTACAGTCCTGATGCTGGTTTGATGCAGCTCTCCATGCTGCTCTATCCTGTGCAAGCTTCTTCATCTCCCAATACATACTGCAACCTACATCCTTCTGAATCTGCTTAGTGTATTCATCTCCTGGTCTCCCTCTACGATTTTTACCCTCCAGGCTGCCCTCTAATGCTAAATTTGTGATCCCTTGATGCCTCAGAACAAGTCCTACCAGCCGGTCCCTTCTTCTTGTCAAGTTGTGCCACAAACTAGTGCCAGCACTAATTCGTAGTGCTAAAGCTACTGTTTCACTATTTATTCATTTTAAATACCTCTCGCCACACTCGCTGCATACACTATCAGCTGAGACGCTCTCAGTCAGTATAACTGGCAAGCACTTAATATCCCGTGGGTGATGTCAGCGTTGTGTTTGCAACGTCCTCTCCACAGAACATTACGCTGTAGTTTGCTTTGGAGTAGAGCCACTAAAACAGTATGAACACTTTATACAATACTCACGGAGGAATACTCGGAATTTCTCCACCGAGATGTACTTCATTTGCATTAATACACTTCGCTGAATACTTGCTGCTCTGTCAATTAATTCCCTGTGGAATCAGCGGTGCCGAAGTACATTTTGATGGTAGAGCGTCAGCTTTGCTAAAGTACCATCATCTACAGCAACATCTACATCCATACTCCACAAGCCACCTGACGGTGTGTGGCGGAGGGTACTTTGAGTATCTCTATCGGTTTTCCCTTCTATTCCAGTCACGTATTGTTCGTGGAAAGAACGATTGTCGGTATGCCTCTGTGTGGGCTCTAATCTCTCTGATTTCATCCTCATGGTATCTTCGCGAGATATACGTAGGAGGGAGCAATATACTGCTTGAATCCTCGGTGAAGGCATGTTCTCGAAGCTTCATCAAAAGCCCGTACCGAGCTACTGAGCGTCTCTCCTGCAGAGTCCACCACTATCATCTCCGCAACGCTTTCGCGATTACTAAATGATCCTGTAACGAAGCGCGCTGCCCTCCGTTGGATCTTCTATATCTCTTCTATCAACCCTATCTGGTACGGATCCCACACTGGTGAGCAATATTCAAGCAGTGGGCGAACAAGTGTACTGTAACCTACTTCCTTTGTTTTCGGATTGCATTTCCTTAGGATTCTTCCAATGAATCTCAGTCTGGCATCTGATTCACCGACGATCAAATTTATTTGATCATTCCATTTTAAATCACTCCTAATGCCTACTTCCAGATAATTTATGGAATTAACTGCTTCCAGTTGCTGACCTGCTATATTGCGGCTAAATGATAAAGGATCTTTCTTTATATGTATTCGCAGAACATTACACTTGTCTACATTGACATTCAATTGCCATTCCCTGCACCATGCGTCAATTCGCTGCAGATCCTCCTGCATTTCAGTACAATTTTCCATTGTTACAACCTCTCGATATACTACAGCATCATCCGCAAAAAGCCTCAGTGAACTTCCGATGTTATGCACAAGGTCATTTATGTAGATTGTCAATAGCAACAGTCGTACGACACTCCCTTGTGGCACACCTGAAATCACTCTTACTTCGGAAGACTTCTCCATTGAGAATGACATGCTGCGTTCTGTTATCTAGGAACTCTTCAATCCAATTACACAATTGGTCTGATAGTCCACATGCTCTTACTTTGTTCATTAAACGACTGTGGGGAACTTTATTGAATGCATTGCGGAAGTCAAGAAACACGGCATCTACCTGGGAACCCTTGTCTGTGGCCCTCTGAGTCTCACTTGAGCTAGTGGTTGTTCTAGCTGGATACCGTATCGCCATATATACTGACTTTTTTTTTTTGGGCTCCTTTTGAAGCGTTTGACCCTTCCGTACATCTCTTGGAATAATGCTTGTCATGTCTGCATAAACCGTTTTACGTTTTCCTATATTGTCTGTGTATTTAATGTTTCCTCTCCAGTGCTGTTGATAGCACATTACTTTTTCTTACGTTCATTACAACTGCTTTAGAAAACTGAGAATGTTGGGAACACTTAGAAAAACAAATGAAACCCTGTATTAAAAAGATGGCAGTTACAGGATGTGTAACGTAAACAGTAAACTGAGAGTGAACTGTAAAATTTCCACCTGGTTGACAGATGAGAAAAAGCAGTTAGTTTAGATGCAATGAATTAGAAGTTACCAGTAAGTGCCTTTCCATTTCATAAAAAAACGTTAAGGAAAATGGCTCTGAACACTATGGGACTTAACATCTGAGGTCATCAGTCCCCTAGAACTTAGAACTACTTAAACCTAAGTAACCTAAGGACATCACACACATCCATGCCCGAGGCAGGATTCGAACCTGCGACTGAAGCGGCCGCGCGGTTCCAGACTGCAGCGCCTAGAACCCCTCGGCCACTTCGACCGGCTACGTTAAGGAACTGTTCTTAAATCTATAACCTAGATGTGAAACCATAACCTATGTGTAAAAATGGACAAATCATGTAATATTTCAGGACATCCACTAAAGAAACGCGTCTGGGCGCATAAATAAAAATAAAAATTTCCATGTGCAGCATGCAAAAAAGGCATTTTGTTTGAAACAACTGCAATTTAGAATATAAGCGCTATGTACGATTAGCAAGGCAAAATAAGTGGGTGATAGCGGAACACCACCGTGGCTCTGGAAAACTATCTTGTACCTGTAAGTCTGTGTGCTGTCGAAAGAGTCATGGATACGCCAACGAAATATTAGAGAGGCGACTGAAATTATTAAGCAGGTCGCTTGCAAATTTCCGGCTTCGTGGCTGCCGAATATCCGGGTCCAACGGGCCGCTAACAGTCGAGTGGCAGAAACCTCACCACGCCAGTCTAAACAAACAGCTACAGAAAAGTACCAGTGCATCCCTGAGAACACCAAGAAGAAAACGTGTCCACCAGAAGCCAAGCGCTGAACTGCTGACCGTCACCAATCACTGAAAAGCTGCCTAGCCCACGAATAGCTTCTTTCCTACACTCCCCGCTTCCGGCACGACTAGCCTATTATATTCGAGGCTAATAAAGTTTCAAGAAAACATAACATGTTGACACCGATCGTCTACAATAAATAATGCCACATTTTCTCCATGAAAATCAGTCTTGCCCGGGAGAAGGCCGTTGTAATACGGTCGAAACGTCAGTGTTAAGTTCACAATCGAAATATTTAATACAATGACGAGTTGCAACACATAGAATAATTTTAATCACTATAAAAACTATATTCTGGAAATGTCAGTGAGCGCTACTCGATCACTACCTGCGTCGCAATACCACGGTGAACGCAGGGAGGTACTATAATGTCTTGCCGAATCTGCGTCCTGGAGTTTAGTCTCACAAAGTTCTCTATTTTAATGGTAATTCTCCACCTCATGTAGCTCCAGCGACCCAGATGGAGTTCAGAGGAATCGATTAGGATGTGTTAGTGCATCCCCCATATTAACTAGATCTCGCCGCAAGTGATGTTCAAATGTTTCTCCAACTCAAAGGTCATCCCGGCGATAAGCAATTCAGCACCGATGATAAAGTCACATCAGCAGCGAACAGCTGGTTACGAGCACAGAGGTGAACCTGGTACAACACATGTTTGGAAAAACTTACCAAAAACATATGGAGAAACAAGACGGCTACGTAAAAAAGTAACAGAAGCATTATCCAATGTTAAATGAAATTTTTCTGCATGTTATGTTGCCTATAACCTGTTTTTTATAAAACAGATTACCTTACTTGTTGGGCTCTCGTCGTAGGTACTGTGTCCAGAGCAGCTGATGAAGTAAGGCCTTCTGCTATGATGTGAGGCTTCTCGCTCTTTGCTACACAGTTTTTTTTTATAGAACTGCCCTGATCCGACTCCAAAATTCGCTTTCGTTTTATCTGAAAGCATGCTTTCAGTAGCTGACAGTCTTTCTATATTTCTAACAGCAGTACACATGAAACCTAATATGAAACCTAAATTCAAGCAATTGTCGTATAGTTCCTGCATTACCGTTTATTAATATCTTTAGAACTGCATATTACATTGAAAATATCGTGTTTTGTTCCTACATTTAAAAATTTGTCCACGCTGACAAAATGGTTCAAATAGCCTTGAGCACTATGGGACTTAACATCTATGGTCACCAGTCCCCTAGAACTTAGAACTACTTAAACCTAACTAACCTAAGGACATCACACATATCCGTGCCCGAGACAGGATTCGAACCTGCGACCGTAGCGATCACGCGGTTCCGGACTGAAGGGCCTAGAACCACACGGCCACACCAGCTGGCGTGTCCATGCTGACAGACCGACATTAATCACAATAGACGAACAAGAATATAAAAGATATGCATTCGATAAAACAAACTTTGACTGATTATTACTAAGTCACATAATACGATTCGACTGCCGAATACCGCGCTGCCATAATAACAACATTTACTTGCCGGCCCCCTAGCTATCTCTACTAGTGCACAGGCTGCCTTTACTCAGAAAGCAAACAACCTTATACGGCTGAGTCACCCCTGGGAGCCATGATACGCAGTTAGAAAACTCTCTCTATAGAGAATATTGAGTTTTGTAGTTACGTAGAGATGAAAAGATGGGCAAAAAAGGAAAAAAAGCTGAACAACGTAAAAGAAGTCAAGAGACAAGCGCCTTAGAAAGACAAGATACTGATGCCTCAGTTGGAGACAGTGGAAGGATATGCCTGTGATACAATAAATCGAGACGTTTGTAGAGCCAGAAATTCATCACACTAAATGTTCATCATCGGAACATGAACACAGTATCGGCTAAGCAAAAATGAAACATATGGCCAAAGGTCGTACTGGAGAGACAGCCAGAAGAGGACAGGATCACGCGAGGAATTACCGCAGCGGTTACAGTGGTTACCTCTCCGCGAAAGTACTTTATCTCAGTCTTTATTAAATTTTGGTCATCCTTATTACCCCTACCCGCTTCACTGCCCATACTCTCCATCCGCTGGCGTTCTCTTCAGCTCGCCAGGCGTGTAATGTACCACCGGGCTTGTTTTTCAGTTATTGCACTCGCGGTTACGGAAAAGAATATATTTCTGGGAGTTATTCCTCTCGGTAATATGTTGGCTTTTACAGGACCAATAGCAGTAGCTGTAGAACTCTTTCTGCAAAGCATTTGTCTGCCGACTTTAATAGGTGCTTCTGGCTGTAATTGTTTATTGAGAGAACTTTACTTCCTGCATTGGATATTTATTGTTAATTAGCTTCCTTCTTTGTGTGTTTTCGAGTTTTAGTCTCACGGCTAAGAGCTTTGTAGAATAGTTTTGCGCCAAAAGCAGCTAGTAACGTTGAAAAACTTATTAGTTTCCTGACTCAGGAGGCAGGAAGGGACGGTCACCAAACATGTTTCTACAAAGTTGTTTGTTTACTTCTTTTGATTCTACAGCTGTATGTGAAGAAGCCTACGGAAGAGTCAGCTTACTTCCTACAGTTTCTCCACTCACCTAGTTACACAGCCCTATAGTCAAACAGACCCGCATATGTTGGCCGGTACCGAGAGGTGCTGAATAATAAACTGACATTAGCAATAGCAACCCTCAAGCCGTGAGTGCCTCAAACTGGTCACTGAAAGAAAGGTAACTGCGAACTACTTTTGAGTTAATAATTTTTATTATTCAGGATCTCAGCCTGGATAGTTAAATTACTCATACGATTATCGTATTAGTATCAAATGAGTTGTAGGCACGACAGAGTAATAAATAATTGGCAACCAATGCTGTACAATCGCAACAAAGTCATATGTTCAATTGACTCTTTTATTAGATCATGTAACGCGTTTTGGGATTACACCCATCTTTAGACAGGAAGGAGTTCAAGTTTGTGATGTCTGAAGATGGGTGTAATCCCGAAATGCGTTACATGATCTAATAAGAGTCAATTGAACATCTTATGATTTTATTGCAATTGTACAGCATCATCATCATCATTTTTGTGCTATATTAGCAGCTCCTTTGCCTCTCCGTCTTCTGCTATCCATTGCTTCCTTCTTAAGACTGCTGTTTGTTGTACCGTCCATCACGTCATCCAGCAACTGAAATATCTTCCTTCCTCGCTTCCTTTCCCCTTCTACATAAACTTCTAAAACTGTTTTTATCAGTCTGTCTTTTCTCTCCCACTCTTCTCAGCACTTCTTCATTTTTTACTCTGTCCATCCAAATTATTCTTTCCATCCTCCGCCATGTCCACATCTCAAAAGCCTCCAGCCTTTCAGCATTGGTTATCAATCATTAACATAAAAATGATCGCAGGCCTCAGACGGGATTTTATGTCCTGTATATCACGACAGAGTACCCAAAATCCGAAACTTGTCTTTAATAATTATTGATTTGGTCATTCGTCTGAAGTCAGGTTTGATACAACTTTCCTTATATTTTGAATCTCCATTCACTACAAGCTGCTTAATGTAGTTAAGACTCGGTCTCCTTGAAACAACTTCAAGCCCGCACCCGTCCGTCTATCACGAAACTGGAGCTTCCTTAGTGACTCAGGACGTGTCTTATTAATTAATTCCTTCTTCTAATTAAGCTGTACCACAAATTATTTCCTTCCCGTTTCTCATTAGGTAACTGACATATGGATATTATCTTCAGTATTTTTCCGTATCACGGCATTTTCAAGGCTTCAGTTTACTTCTTGAATTGAGTGTTGTACAACTTTCACTTCCATACAAACTGCACTCCAGACAAATACCTTAGCAATTTACTTACTAACACTTATATTCATTGTCGATTTTAGTGAATCCCTCTTTTCAGAAATGATTTCCTTGCTATTCAACAAAACTGATAAAATACTTTTAGTGCCATGTTTTACATTTAAACTGACTCACCTTCACCCGATTTAACTGTTTAGGCTACTCAATAGCATTTTTGGAGGTAGGGAGGATAAAGTTTGTCTTTTTATGGTTTACAAACGGATGAAGCGATTCAAGAGCTTGAAGTAAGGAGAAATGTTGAAGTGGCAGTATAAGAATCGATTGCTATGACGAAAAAGACTGCCGAATCACATGTACAAAGAGTTTAAAGCGGACAATAGACCTAGGAAGCTGTAGAAGAGGACCTACTGCAGGAAGGCGTTGATGAAGGCAACAGTTAGTCAGGGTGGACATGTATTAAATCTTTAATAGGTATCGGGACTTTTCAACATGTGCTGGGTGGAGAGGGGGGGGGGGGAGTTAGAGCTCAAGTGTACAATAATTACATACATTTTTATAGATTACTTACTTATTATGTGAATGTAGACTTTGCTGGTGTATACTGCTGATGAAACCTTTTCGGGCTTCCATCCGGGTAGCTGCTTCGAAAATCCACGACGTGGATGATGAGAATAAGACTCATCGAAACTTCGTGGATTTTCGAAGCAGCTACCCGGATGGAAGCCCGAGAAGATTTCATCAGCGACTTGCTTATTGCTTCTACCATTTGGGAGGTAAAATCGTCAATAATTAAACAACATATTTCAAGATATAGTAAAAAGAGGGCAAGATACAGAGATGTGAAAGATCAAAACGGAAGATGGGATCCCAGAAGCACTAAGGTTTTGACAGCGAGTCTAATCAAAGGAGATTATTTGGTTAAGTTAAAATATTCTGCTTGTGGTCTTCAGTCCAGAGACTGGTTTGATGCAGCTCTTCGTGCTACTCTATCCTGTGCAGTAACTACTGCAACCTACATCCTTCTGAATCTGTTTAGTGTATTCATGGCTTAGTCTCCCTTTACGATTTTTACCCTCCGTGCTTCCCTCCAATACTAAACGATGATCCCTTGATGCCGCAGAACGTGTCCTACCAACCGATTCCTTCTTCTAGTCAAGTTGTGCCACACGTTCCTCTTCTCTACAAGTCTATTCAATTCTTTCTGATTAATTACGTGATCTACCCATCTAATCATTAGCAATCTTCTGTACCAACACATTGTCTAAACTATTTATCGTGCATGTTTCACTTCCATACACGGCTACACTCTATACAAGTAGTTTCACAAAAGACTTCCTGACACTCAAATCTATACGCGACGTTAATTAATTAAGGTTCTTCCGAAACGCTCTCCTTGCTATTGCCAGTCTACATTTTATATCCTATGTACTTCGAACATCATTCCCTCAGCTTCATCTGATTCAATTCGACTGCATTCCGTTATCCTCGTTTTGCTTTTGTTGATATTCATCTTATATCCTCCTTTGAAGGCACAGTCCATTTCGTTCAACTGTTCTTCCAGGTCCTTTACTGCCTCTGATGGAATTACAATGTCGTCGACAAACCTCAAAGTTTTATTTCTTCTTCACAGATTTTAATTCATACTCCGAACTTTTCTTTTCTTTCCTTTACTCCTTGCTCAACATACAGATTGAATAACATCAGAGATATGCTACAACCCTGTCTCACTTCCTTCTAAACCACTGCTTCTCTTTAGTGCCCCTTGACTCTTAGAACTGCCATCTGGTTTCTGTAAAAATTGTAAACAGTCTTTCGGTCCCTATATTTGATTCCTGCCACCTTCAGAATTTGAAAGAGGGTATTCCAGTCAACATTGTCAAAAGCTTTCTCTAAGTCTACATATGCTCGAGACGTAGGTTTGCCTTTCCTTAATCTATCTTCTAAAATAAGTCGTAGGTCAGTATTGCCTCACGAGTTCCAATATTTCTTCGGAAAACAAACTGATCGTTCCCAAGGTCGGCTTCTACCAGTTTTTCCATTCGTCTGTAAAGAAATCGATTTAGTATTTTGCAGCCTGTAACGTTCCCTGGCAAACTCACACATTAACAAACTGAAATTTATTTGTACCGTATACGCCACTCTGAGCAATTTGTATATAATGTAATTATTTAACAAAAAATATTATTGAATTTTGTGTAAAAGACATTTGTTATTATTGTAATATTTTTTGTAGTAATATTCTCTCTGTATTTAGGATGGTAACATTTCTATATTAAATATGTAATTGCGAAATGTGTCAATATGTGAGATATCAGAGATAAATTCAGCCAGAGGGAAATAATGTCGTGAAATTACAAAGAAATGTTAATGGTCAGCAATACTATAAAAGCACAATGCACTATGTATTCTTGGGTCTTCCTCGTTTAGAGCTGAAAGCGGTAGGAAGCTGTATCGAAGTATTTGGTGAATGGGTAGACGTCATTTGTCTGTATCTAGATTTAGCCGCCATTGAAGGAGAAATTACAAACTAATGTGAGTTGAATTATTGCTTGATCTAAATATATCAGAATTTATAAAAAGTGTGTATCATTAATGTAAATTAGCTTGCCCATGTCATCTATAATATTTCTTTAAAGAGTTTTCAGCATTTTTTAGCGGTGTTACTGCGCTGTGCCGCGACCGATCGATTTGCAGTGGCGGCACATTTAAAAAATTGTTCCGCTAAAGGAAAAATCAAAAACCCGTAAATCGGGAACAGATAAATAAACATTAACAGTGAACTAAGAGAATGTTCTTCTTTTACAGCGATCCAGAGACTGAGTGTTAGGAGATTTTAAAAATAGTTACACATTTGTGCATTCTTAGACGGATAGTTAACATTGAAATTTAACAATTTTGGTTCTTTCAAATAACTTTAATGTATAGCGAAGTAGGTTTGATCAGTGATAATTAAATGTCGGCTTGGTAATAATTAACCATTTTCTGCTAGTAGTGATAATCTTGTGTTCAAAAGCTAACGCCGGGAAAGAATTCAGTAAAAATATTTAACAAAAAATCCACTGCATTTAGAAAATGTGTGCCAAGGCCGAATGATGTAAAGAATTTAATTTTCAACCAAATATTCTTAATCAGTTAATATGAGTTCACGTAATTTTTAAATGTACGTAATTCTTTTGAAAGTGAAAATTTTTATTACCACACGTAAATAAAAGAGAGGTTCTACAACAAAGTTCGCACGCAAAGAAAGTAAGGTAAAGAAAATTAACTTAAAAGGAAATAAAATTCTTTAACGAAATTTACACAACAATTACAGCGATTTCGTTAAATTGGCGCCCAACGTGGGGCACGAATATGCAGTGGCCACTAAATACCCATGAGATAACTAGGGAATTATTATAGTCGAACTTGGTTGCAGAACATTTAATAATTTATCCATGTATTGTATGTATTGCATAACCAATATTGTGTGGTAATACCTGTATATGATTTTTTGCATGAGAACACTATATACCCAGAGGCAAGCTGAAGAAGAGAGCTCATTATTTCGAAAAATTAATTACCTACCACAACATCAGGAGGCAGCTGCACCCAACATAGATCACCAAAAGGTAAAGCTACAGTGTAGTTGTCCTGTGGGTAGTAAAGTAGCCTCAGTGCAGTGTTCTCGGATCATTAGTGGTGTGCTTGTTGTTAGTGCTTTGTTTTAAAATAACAGGACATTTGAGTAGTTAGTCATTGTAGTATATAATAAGTGTGTTTTAACAAATGACCATGTCTTGTGTGATTATGTCAGTGAAACCTGAGTGTTAGGATATTTAGTTCAGATTTTATTTCTTTTGTTTACTATGGTTAGATTGCGTAGTCAGAAGGATATCAATATGGATAATGAACAACAGTTAGTAAGTAGTGATACCGAGTTAGAAACTGGGACACAAAGTAATGTTAGTGACGTAGTTCAGGAAGTACAAAGTGAGAATCTGGGGGCAGAAGGGCAAGAAATGTTGCCACTGCAACCCAGTGATTCAGTTGATAGCGGAAATACTGTGCCATCCGCAAGCACTGGACACGGACCAGAGAGTGGTGAGGTGTCAGAAGTGCAATCATTAAGAGTTATGTTCGAGCGCATGCTCAATTTCCAAAGTGAATTTGTACGTATGCAAGCAGAGCGTGACCAGAGATTGGTAGCTGAATTTGCATGTACGCAAGCAGAACGCGATAGTGAACGTGATGCTAAACAAGCAGAGCGTGATAGAGAACGTGATGCTAAACAAGCAGAGCGTGATAGAGAACGTGATGCTAAACAAGCAGAGCGTGATCGACGCATGCATGAGAGAGACTTGCAGTTAATGCAATCTTTAGAAGCTATGCAAAGTGAGATTGTTAGTATGAAGCAAAACTATGAAACCTTACCCAAAGCGGTGAAAGAACTAAGCGAAAGAGTAGATAGTATCCAAGTGGCTAACGCCAGTATCGTAGGGGAAATCTTGTACTGACCAACACGGTTGAACAATTAGAGATTGACACAAATCAAGTAATTGAGCACAAAGTGTCCGAACAAGTGCACAAAATAGAAAACGAAGTTATAAAAGAAATAGACGAGAAAGTGCACGCCGCGATTTAAGCCAAAGATGTGGGCTCAAATGCGGAAGTGCAGAACCTGAAAAAGCTGGTACACAATGACATTCCGCTGTGGCAGCGGAATGTCAACCGTCGTCTTGCCGAAATAGAAAGCAGCTTGCGGCATGACGACTCACAGCTGTATGTCACGCCAGCCAGGTCCAACAATGATAGGCATATAAATACAGCAGTAAAAAATTGCGACTGCGAGACAGAACAGGCAACCAATGTAAGCGAAACAAATAAATGTCATTCCAAAGTAGTGATTGAAGAAAGTCTGGTTAGCAACCGACAGTTTCAGATCTTTACAACGGAGAAGAAATCTGTTCACCCTGTAGTGTTTATCAAGGGATTTAGAAACATTTTGCCTAGCGTTTGGAGTCATACACAGAAAATACAGTTCGTTATGTCTTACATACAAGGAGATGCTGCATTATGGGCAACCGAAGCAGCTGACAGTTGCGATACATATGAGCAATTTGAAAAGGCATTCTTGGCCAAATATTGGTCAACATGTATTCAGGAGAGATTACGGAAGGAGGTATATAATCCAGAACCGTATTCTCCACGATTAGGCAATTTGCGAAAATATTTTGAGAAGTACATTAATAAGACCCGTTATTGGGACGAGCAGATTTCATCCCGGGATTTGATCAGACTTTTGAATTCACACTTGCCGATACACGTAAAGGAAAAACTTATACACGTGCCCGAAAACGATATGGAACATTTTTTGTCGGTTCTGGACTCAATTGACCTGATTCAGGAGGATGTTAAGACAGCCTCTGAACAGGCTAGAAGTAACGGAAACGGTTACAGAAATGGTGGAAATAACACGCCTCCACCAAGTAATGGAAACGGCGGAGGTAACAATAGGAGACAAGATTATGTACAAAACGGCAATAGAGGTAGAGACCGGAACGGCAATAGTCCGCCGGTGAATAATGACCGGAAAAGGAGGTCAGATGACCGATATGAAACAGGCCCACCAAGCAATAGTAGATGGAAAAATGCCAGGGGGCCGTGGAACACTAATACTTATAATGATGCAAACCGAACTTGGCCACAGAACCAGAGGCCCAGTCCGGAACGGCAAAACAGTGAAAGATATGACAATAGCCGACCGCCACCACAAAATGCGCCAATTGTGCAACCGTGGTGGCCGACGCAACACAACTTACACATAGTAGAGGTCAGTGACACAGAGCAGCCACACCCATCCACCAGCAATAATCCAACAAACTTGATTCTGCCGAGATACGCTCTCCATCGTCGGCTGAGGTTTGGAGTGAGAGCAGCCCGACACTGAACAAAACATCGGGAATCTGTATCCTTAGATATAATGACGGGGTACAGATGGGACATGAATTAATAACTGAACCATCCACGTGCATAAAGTAGCACAAAGACAAAGTACAAGCGATAATAGAGATCAAAATTAACAATATTGATGTGCAAGCAATCGTAGATACAGGTGCTACTGTCAGTGTCATGAGTATGGACTTATTCAGAGTACTGGAGATAGAAAAGCGTATGCTGACTTTTCCCGTGAATAATTGTAAAGTCACTGGAGCCATAAGAGCACAGCGACAAATTATTAAACTCCAAGTGCTTGTAGAGATGTATTTAGGGGAAGAAGCCATAGCGTGCTCATTCCTGGTAGTAAGGGGTTTAAAGGTAGCCTGCATTTTGGGGGTAGATTTTTTGAGAGAAAGGGACGCAATAATCGACCTTTCTTGGGGAAAATTAAGTTTGATGAACGTGGGAAGGAGGATAGAATTGTCCATGCTCAGATCTGAAGAGGTACCTGTGCCTAATTCTAATACTATTAACATAAAGTGTACGAATCAGTGGATACTACATTTAGACAATCATTCTATAGGACAAAATCTCTATTATCCAGACGTACAAAGTGATCAATTAAAAGCAAATGTGGACGCACTTGTGAACAAAGTATCACAGTCCGAAAATTTGAATTCAATGCAACAACAGGATTTGGTACAGTTATTATCTAATTATGCAGATGTATTTTCAGAACGACCAGGAATTGTTAAGGGATATCAGTACAATATCGAGGTGAAACCTCACAAAACCTACTGTCGAGCCTCATACTCCATTCCTTGGTCCAAGAAGGAAGTAGTAGCTAAAGATCCTTGTAACAGAATAGCAAGTGGCAATTTGTGTACAATGGACCTTTTAGAGTAGTAAGTGTGCCACATGAGTGTAGCTATCTCTTAGCAGATCCCCACTCAGGGAGAGTACGGGGACTGTATCCGCGTAAGGATGTAAAAATATTCATACAGTAAAAGACTAATAGTCCTATGAGGACACCATTCTTTTGTAAATAATGAACATTAATGATGTGTGATCTGTAGACATAATGTACTAGTGTAGAAGTATTTAGTTATAAGAATATGATTGACTTTCTCATGTGTGTATGAATATTTGTGTTATGTCTTCTTTTAATTTGTGTTATCTAAAACATGCTCTAGATGTCTGCACAGATAATCTGATTAGTGCAATTATTTATAGTGTTAAGCTGTGACAGAGTTCAGTCAAGAGGAACATTTTAGTAATGATTAGTTAGTGTACTGCATAATTTTCTATATGTGTGTCAAAATTGAAATACTTCTTGGCGCAATCTTTTCTATTATATATGTATGTATGTATATATGTGTAGCTGTCAGATTGACAGATTCAAACCCAGAATAATATCAATAATATGAGGCCCTGAGAGCTTTATTATCTAACCAATGTTATCAGAGAGAATAATGCACCCAGTAGTGACCCAAGGGTACCATGGGAGGCAAACTTATTGCAAATTTAAGTAACGCAAGGTTACGCACAGAGAAGCTTCAATTGAAGCGTGTGCAGATTCAATCAGTAAAAAAAAAAAAAAGAGGGAACTAGCCAGATACAGTCCAAGTCAATTTTAACCTACAGAGGCTACACTGTAGTTACGTAGGACCTTGATAGTAAAGTGTGACATGATTTCAAAGGAGTTATTGAACAATATGCCTGAATCTGGCTGGAATGCACAAATAAAATCTACTCGAACACGAATATAGATGATTTTTGGGCAAACTAATAGGAAATTTTAATATTTGTTACCATGTACGCAAATATCACACACCTTGGTAAAGAGTTACGAATGTGCTGTTACAAAAATTGCACAGCGGACATTGTAAATAAAAATAAAGGAACTTAAACAAAAGTGCAGTATTGTGTGGCAGAGACAGACAGTGACTGTTAAACCTGCAGCAATACTATAAAAGCATAATGCACTATGTATTCTTTGGGCTTCCTCGTTTAGAGCTGAAAGCGGTAGGAAGCTGTATCGATGTATTTGGTGAATGGGTAGACGTCATTTGTCTGTATCTAGATTTAGCCGCCATTGAAAGAGAAATTACGATTTAATGTGAGTTGAATTATTGCTTGATCTAAATATATCACAATTTATAAAAAGTGTGTATTATTAATGTAAATTAGCTTGCCCATGTCATCTATAATATTTCTTTAAAGAGTTTTCAGCATTTTTTAGCGGTGTTGCTGGGCTGTGCCGCGACCGATCGATTTGTAGCGGGGGCACATTTAAAAAATTGTTCCGCTAAAGGAAAAATCAACCAAACCCGTAAATCGGGAACAGACAGATAAACATTAACAGTGAACTAAGAGAATGTTCTTCCTTTACAGCGATCCACAGACTGAGTGTTAGGAGATTTTAAAAAATAGTTACACATTTGTGCATTCTTAGACGGATAGTTAACATTGAAATTTAACAATTTTGGTTCTTTCAAATAACTTTAATGCATAGCAAAGTAGGTTTGATCAGTGATAATTAAATGTCGGCTTGGTAATAATTAACCATTTTCTGCTAATAGTGATAATCTTGTGTTCAAAAGCTAACGCCAGGAAAGAATTCAGTAAAAATATTTAACAAAAAAATCCACTGCATTTAGAAAATGTGTGCCAAGGCCGAATGATGTGAAAAATTTAATTTTCAACCAAATATTCTTAATCAGTTAATATGAGTTCACGTAATTTTTAAATATACGTAATTCTTTTGAAAGTGAAAATTTTTATTACCACACGTAAATAAGAGAGAGGTTCTACAACAAAGTTCGCACGCAAAGAAAGTAAGGTAAAGAAAATTAACTTAAAAGCAAATAAAATTCTTTAACGAAATTTACACAGCAATTACAGTGATTTCGTTAAATTGGCGCCCAGCGTGGGGCACGAATATGCAGTGGCCACTAAATACCCATGAGATAACTAGGGAATTATTATAGTCGAACTTGGTTGGAGAACATTTAATAATTTTTCCATGTATTGTATGTATTGCATAACCAATATTGTGTGGTAATACCTGTATATGATTTTTTGCATGTGAACACTATTTACCCAGAGGCAAGCTGAAGAAGAGAGCTCATTATTTCGAAAAATTAATTACCTACCACAACATCAGGAGGCAGCTGCACCCAACATAGATCACCAAAAGGTAAAGCTACAGTGTAGTTGTCCTGTGGGTAGTAAAGTAGCCTCAGTGCAGTGTTCTCGGATCATTAGTGGTGTGCTTGTTGTTAGTGCTTTGTTTTAAAATAACAGGACATTTGAGTAGTTAGTCATTGTAGTATATAATAAGTGTGTTTTAACAAATGACCATGTCTTGTGTGATTATGTCAGTGAAACCTGAGTGTTAGGATATTTAGTTCAGATTTTATTTCTTTTGTTTACTATGGTTAGATTGCGTAGTCAGAAGGATATCAATATGGATAATGAACAACAGTTAGTAAGTAGTGATACCGAGTTAGAAACTGGGACACAAAGTAATGTTAGTGACGTAGTTCAGGAAGTACAAAGTGAGAATCTGGGGGCAGAAGGGCAAGAAATGTTGCCACTGCAACCCAGTGATTCAGTTGATAGCGGAAATACTGTGCCATCCGCAAGCACTGGACACGGACCAGAGAGTGGTGAGGTGTCAGAAGTGCAATCATTAAGAGTTATGTTCGAGAGCATGCTCAATTTCCAAAGTGAATTTGTACGTATGCAAGCAGAGCGTGACCAGAGATTGGTAGCTGAATTTGCATGTACGCAAGCAGAACGCGATAGTGAACGTGATGCTAAACAAGCAGTGCGTGATAGAGAACGTGATGCTAAACAAGCAGAGCGTGATAGAGAACGCGATGCTAAACAAGCAGAGCGTGATCGACGCATGCATGAGAGAGACTTGCAGTTAATGCAATCTTTAGAAGCTATGCAAAGTGAGATTGTTAGTATGAAGAAAAACTATGAAACCTTACCCAAAGCGGTGAAAGAACTAAGCGAAAGAGTAGATAGTATCCAAGTGGCTAACGCCAGTATTGTAGAGGAAATCAGTGTACTGACCAACACGGTTGAACAATTAGAGATTGACACAAATCAAGTAATTGAGCACAAAGTGTCCGAACAACTGCACAAAATAGAAAACGAAGTTATAAAAGAAATAGACGAGAAAGTGCACGCCGCGATTGAAGCCAAAGATGTGGACTCAAATGCGGAAGTGCAGAACCTGAAAAAGCTGGTACACAATGACATTCCGCTGTGGCAGCGGAATGTCAACCGTCGTCTTGCCGAAATAGAAAGCAGCTTGCGGCATGACGACTCACAGCTGTATGTCACGCCAGCCAGGTCCAACAATGATAGGCATATAAATACAGCAGTAAAAAATTGCGACTGCGAGACAGAACAGGCAACCAATGTAAGCGAAACAAATAAATGTCATTCCAAAGTAGTGATTGAAGAAAGTCTGATTAGCAACCGACAGTTTCAGATCTTTACAACGGAGAAGAAATCTGTTCACCCTGTAGTGTTTATCAAGGGATTTAGAAACATTTTGCCTAGCGTTTGGAGTCATACACAGAAAATACAGTTCGTTATGTCTTACATACAAGGAGATGCTGCATTATGGGCAACCGAAGCAGCTGACAGTTGCGATACATATGAGCAATTTGAAAAGGCATTCTTGGCCAAATATTGGTCAACATGTATTCAGGAGAGATTACGGAAGGAGGTATATAATCCAGAACCGTATTCTCCACGATTAGGCAATTTGCGAAAATATTTTGAGAAGTACATTAATAAGACCCGTTATTGGGACGAGCAGATTTCATCCCGGGATTTGATCAGACTTTTGAATTCACACTTGCCGATACACGTAAAGGAAAAACTTATACACGTGCCCGAAAACGATATGGAACATTTTTTGTCGGTTCTGGACTCAATTGACCTGATTCAGGAGGATGTTAAGACAGCCTCTGAACAGGCTAGAAGTAACGGAAACGGTTACAGAAATGGTGGAAATAACACGCCTCCACCAAGTAATGGAAACGGCGGAGGTAACAATAGGAGACAAGATTATGTACAAAACGGGAATAGAGGTAGAGACCGGAACGGCAATAGTCCGCCGGTGAATAATGACCGGAAAAGGAGGTCAGATGACCGATATGAAACAGGCCCACCAAGCAATAGTAGATGGAAAAATGCCAGGGGGCCGTGGAACACTAATACTTATAATGATGCAAACCGAACTTGGCCACAGAACCAGAGGCCCAGTCTGGACCGGCAAAACAGTGAAAGATATGACAATAACCGACCGCCACCACAAAATGCGCCAATGGCGCAACCGTGGCGGCCGACGCAACACAACTTACACATAGTAGAGGTCAGTGACACAGAGCAGCCACACCCATCCACCAGCAATAATCCAACAAACTTGATTCTGCCGAGATACGGTCTCCATCGTCGGCTGAGGTTTGGAGTGAGAGCAGCCCGA
The DNA here is from genome assembly GCF_023864345.2 of Schistocerca serialis cubense. Classification (NCBI taxonomy): domain Eukaryota; kingdom Metazoa; phylum Arthropoda; class Insecta; order Orthoptera; family Acrididae; genus Schistocerca; species Schistocerca serialis. The sequence continues at coordinate 1,262,798,409 of NC_064638.1, read as the reverse complement.
CACTGAACAAAACATCGGGAATCTGTATCCTTAGGTATAATGACCTTCCCCCCATGAACCATGGACCTTGCCGTTGGTGGGGAGGCTTGCGTGCCTCAGCGATACAGATAGCCGTACCGTAGGTGCAACCACAACGGAGGGGTATCTGTTGAGAGGCCAGACAAACGTGTGGTTCCTGAAGAGGGGCAGCAGCCTTTTCAGTAGTTGCAAGGGCAACAGTCTGGATGATTGACTGATCTGGCCTTGTAACAATAACCAAAACGGCCTTGCTGTGCTGGTACTGCGAACGGCTGAAAGCAAGGGGAAACTACAGCCGTAATTTTTCCCGAGGGCATGCAGCTTTACTGTATGATTACATGATGATGGCGTCCTCTTGGGTAAAATATTCCGGAGGTAAAATAGTCCCCCATTCGGATCTCCGGGCGGGGACTACTCAAGACGATGTCGTTATCAGGAGAAAGAAAACTGGCGTTCTACGGATCGGAGCGTGGAATGTCAGATCCCTTAATCGGGCAGGTAGGTTAGAAAATTTAAAAAGGGAAATGGATAGGTTGAAGTTAGATATAGTGGGAATTAGTGAAGTTCGGTGGCAGGAGGAACAAGACTTCTGGTCAGGTGACTACAGGGTTATAAACACAAAATCAAATAGGGGTAATGCAGGAGTAGGTTTAATAATGAATAGGAAAATAGGAATGCGGGTAAGCTACTACAAACAGCATAGTGAACGCATTATTGTGGCCAAGATAGATACGAAGCCCACACCTACTACAGTAGTACAAGTTTATATGCCAACTAGCTCTGCAGATGACGAAGAAATTGAAGAAATGTATGATGAAATAAAAGAAATTACTCAGATTGTGAAGGGAGACGAAAATTTAATAGTCATGGGTGACTGGAATTCGAGTGTAGGAAAAGGGAGAGAAGGAAACATAGTAGGTGAATATGGATTGGGGGACAGAAATGAAAGAGGAAGCCGCCTGGTAGAATTTTGCACAGAGCACAACATAATCATAACTAACACTTGGTTTAAGAATCATGAAAGAAGGTTGTATACATGGAAGAACCCTGGAGATACTAAAAGGTATCAGATAGATTATATAATGGTAAGACAGAGATTTAGGAACCAGGTTTTAAATTGTAAGACATTTCCAGGGGCAGATGTGGACTCTGACCACAATCTATTGGTTATGACCTGTAGATTAAAACTGAAGAAACTGCAAAAAGGTGGGAATTTAAGGAGATGGGACCTGGATAAACTAAAAGAACCAGAGGTTGTACAGAGATTCAGGGAGAGCACAAGGGAGCAATTGACAGGAATGGGGGAAATAAATACAGTAGAAGAAGAATGGGTAGCTTTGAGGGATGAAGTAGTGAAGGCAGCAGAGGATCAAGTAGGTAAAAAGACGAGGGCTAGTAGAAATCCTTGGGTAACAGAAGAAATATTGAATTTAATTGATGAAAGGAGAAAATATAAAAATGCAGTAAGTGAAACAGGCAAAAAGGAATACAAACGTCTCAAAAATGAGATCGACAGGAAGTGCAAAATGGCTAAGCGGGGATGGCTACAGGACAAATGTAAGGATGTAGAAGCCTATCTCACTAGGGGTAAGATAGATACCGCCTACAGGAAAATTAAAGAGACCTTTGGAGATAAGAGAACGACTTGTATGAATATCAAGAGCTCAGATGGAAACCCAGTTCTAAGCAAAGAAGGGAAAGCAGAAAGGTGGAAGGAGTATATAGAGGGTCTATACAAGGGCGATGTACTTGAGGACAATATTATGGAAATGGAAGAGGATGTAGATGAAGATGAAATGGGAGATATGATACTGCGTGAAGAGTTTGACAGAGCACTGAAAGACCTGAGTCGAAACAAGGCCCCCGGAGTAGACAATATTCCATTGGAACTACTGACGGCCGTGGGAGAGCCAGTCCTGACAAAACTCTACCATCTGGTGAGCAAGATGTATGAAACAGGCGAAATACCCTCAGACTTCAAGAAGAATATAATAATTCCAATCCCAAAGAAAGCAGGTGTTGACAGATGTGAAAATTACCGAACTATCAGCTTAATAAGTCACAGCTGCAAAATACTAACACGAATTCTTTACAGACGAATGGAAAAACTAGTAGAAGCCAACCTCGGGGAAGATCAGTTTGGATTCCGTAGAAACACTGGAACACGTGAGGCAATACTGACCTTACGACTTATCTTAGCAGAAAGATTAAGGAAAGGCAAACATACGTTTCTAGGATATGTAGACTTAGAGAAAGCTTTTGACAATGTTGACTGGAATACTCTCTTTCAAATTCTAAAGGTGGCAGGGGTAAAATACAGGGAGCGAAAGGCTATTTACAATTTGTACAGAAAACAGATGGCAGTTATAAGAGTCGAGGGACATGAAAGGGAAGCAGTGGTTGGGAAGGGAGTAAGACAGGGTTGTAGCCTCTCCCCGATGTTGTTCAATCTGTATATTGAGCAAGCAGTAAAGGAAACGAAAGAAAAATTCGGAGTAGGTATTAAAATTCATGGAGAAGAAATAAAAACTTTGAGGTTCGCCGATGACATTGTAATTCTGTCAGAGACAGCAAAGGACTTGGAAGAGCAGTTGAATGGAATGGACAGTGTCTTGAAAGGAGGATATAAGATGAACATCAACAAAAGCAAAACAAGGATAATGGAATGTAGTCTAATTAAGTCGGGTGATGCTGAGGGAATTAGATTAGGAAATGAGGCACTTAAAGTAGTAAAGGAGTTTTGCTATTTGGGGAGCTAAATAACTGATGATGGTCGAAGTAGAGAGGATATAAAATGTAGGCTGGCAATGGCAAGGAAAGCGTTTCTGAAGAAGAGAAATTTGTTAACATCCAGTATTTATTTAAGTGTCAGGAAGTCATTTCTGAAAGTATTCGTATGGAGTGTAGCCATGTATGGAAGTGAAACATGGACGATAAATAGTTTGGACAAGAAGAGAATAGAAGCTTTCGAAATGTGGTGCTACAGAAGAATGCTGAAGATTAGATGGGTAGATCACATAACTAATGAGGAAGTATTGAATAGGATTGGGGAGAAGAGAAGTTTGTGGCACAACTTGACCAGAAGAAGGGATCGGTTGGTAGGACATGTTCTGAGGCATCAAGGGATCACCAATTTAGTATTGGAGGGCAGCGTGGAGGGTAAAAATCGTAGAGGGAGACCAAGAGATGAATACACTAAGCAGATTCAGAAGGATGTAGGTTGCAGTAGGTACTGGGAGATGAAAAAGCTTGCACAGGATAGAGTAGCATGGAGAGCTGCATCAAACCAGTCTCAGGACTGAAGACCACAACAACAACAACAGGTATAATGACGGGGTACAGATGGGACATGAATTAATAACTGAACCATCCACGTGCATAAAGGAGCACAAAGACAAAGTACAAGCGATAATAGAGATCAAAATTAACAATATTGATGTGCAAGCAATCGTAGATACAGGTGCTACTGTCAGTGTCATGAGTATGGACTTATTCAGAGTACTGGGGATAGAAAAGCGTATGCTGACTTTTCCCGTGAATAATTGTAAAGTCACTGGAGCCATAAGAGCACAGCGACAAATTATTAAACTCCAAGTGCTTGTAGAGATGTATTTAGGGGAAGAAGCCATAGCGTGCTCATTCCTGGTAGTAAGGGGTTTAAAGGTAGCCTGCATTTTGGGGGTAGATTTTTTGAGAGAAAGGGACGCAATAATCGACCTTTCTTGGGGAAAATTAAGTTTGATGAACGTGGGAAGGAGGATAGAATTGTCCATGCTCAGATCTGAAGAGGTACCTGTGCCTAATTCTAATACTATTAACATAAAGTGTACGAATCAGTGGATACTACATTTAGACAATCATTCTATAGGACAAAATCTCTATTATCCAGACGTACAAAGTGATCAATTAAAAGCAAATGTGGACGCACTTGTGAACAAAGTATCACAGTCCGAAAATTTGAATTCAATGCAACAACAGGATTTGGTACAGTTATTATCTAACTATGCAGATGTATTTTCAGAACGACCAGGAATTGTTAAGGGATATCAGTACAATATCGAGGTGAAACCTCACAAAACCTACTGTCGAGCCTCATACTCCATTCCTTGGTCCAAGAAGGAAGTAGTAGCTAAAGATCCTTGAAACAGAATAGCAAGTGGCAATTGGTGTACAATGGACCTTTTAGAGTAGTAAGTGTGCCACATGAGTGTAGCTATCTCTTAGCAGATCCCCACTCAGGGAGAGTACGGGGACTGTATCCGCGTAAGGATGTAAAAATATTCATACAGTAAAAGACTAATAGTCCTATGAGGACACCATTCTTTTGTAAATAATGAACATTAATGATGTGTGATCTGTAGACATAATGTACTAGTGTAGAAGTATTTAGTTATAAGAATATGATTGACTTTCTCAAGTGTGTATGAATATTTGTGTTATGTCTTCTTTTAATTTGTGTTATCTAAAACATGCTCTAAATGTCTGCACAGATAATCTGATTAGTGCAATTATTTATAGTGTTAAGCTGTGACAGAGTTCAGTCAAGAGGAACATTTTAGTAATGATTAGTTAGTGTACTGCATAATTTTCTATATGTGTGTCAAAATTGAAATATTTCTTGGCACAATCTTTTCTATTATATATGTATGTATGTATATATGTGTAGCTGTCAGATTGACAGATTTGAACCCAGAATAATATCAATAATATGAGGCCCTGAGAGCTTTATTATCTAACCAATGTTATCAGAGAGAATAATGCACCCAGTAGTGACCTGAGGGCACCATGGGAGGCAAACTTATTGCAAATTTAAGTAACGCAAGGTTATGCACAGAGAAGCTTCAATTGAAGCATGTGCAGATTCAATCAGTAAAAAAAAAGAGGGAACTAGCCAGATACAGTCCAAGTCAATTTTAACCTACAGAGGCTGCACTGTAGTTACGTAGGACCTTGATAGTAAAGTGTGACATGATTTCAAAGGAGTTATTGAACAATATGCCTGAATCCGGCTGGAATGCACAAATAAAATCTACTCGAACACGAATATAGATGATTTTTGGGCAAACCAATACGAAATTTTAATATTTGTTACCATGTACGCAAATATCACACACCTTGGTAAAGAGTTACGAATGTGCTGTTACAAAAATTGCACAGCGGACATTGTAAATAAGAATAAAGGAACTTAAACAAAAGTGCAGTATTGTGTGGCAGAGACAGTGACTGTTAAACCTGCAGCAATACGTCACGAAGTTGTTGTGTATAAGTAATAAAAAACTGTATTATCGCCGTGTGTGCAAGTGGACAAGGAACTAGCACGACACGAACAGTGAGCCGATAACGGACGGTGGACCAAGTTAGTGTCAAACTTTAATTCTTTGTGTGTCAAGGGACGCCAGAAAAGCGCATTGACTACAGAGATACATTTTGTCCTAAGGTGAAACTTGCGTGTGACTAATGACAAGTCATGACATGGTGAAAAATATTGTGTGCCCATAAAACGTGTTACTGTGACAACGAAACATTGTGCAAACCAGACTAGTGAAGGCCTACTGAATAATAACTGCCAATAACTGTGTGCGTTCTTTCCCACAGCAGGAAAAATGCCCATAAGGATAGTACACTGATTGTGAACTTGTTGCATGTTTGCTGGAGCACTACAAGAAGATGTCACACGGGCGAGCTGATATCCAACGCGCATCCGGCTACATCAGCCATGCAGCGGCCGCAGCAGCCCGTAGCAGACCAGACAGCCACGCCCCTCCGCGCCGTAGCTCTCAACACTACACGGAGCCGACGCGCCGCGCCGAGCACCGCTCAACAATCACTCCGCACCGCTCACCGACTACAGCATTGTTGTCATTTTCCAAAATATTTACACAAACTGTATAACGTATCAATGACTCCATTTTTGATAAACATTGAATATTTATTATGTATATCTGTGAACTGATAAGAGAAAATGAACACTAACAGGTGTAGGAGATGGATTTGTGACACGTAGGTAGTGGGAATATTATAAAAAGTGATGCTGTGCTAAATGATTTCAAAAAACTAAGTGATATTCTAGGACAAGTGACCTTGCGGTATATCGTTGAACTGTATGTGACAGTGATATTATGTAACCGTTGGTGACAAACTGCTAAATTAATTCAAATGAATGACTGTTAAAGAAACAATATTAATCATGAACCAACTGGGATGGCTGGGCTCCGGCACAGTTTTGCCCAGGTCTCCTGTCTGCCTTCGCCCAAATGGGGGAGCCATGAACATGTTTAACCCTGGGACTGATTAAAAGAGCCATTCCATAAAAATACAGAATTGTAAAGAACGTTACTGGCACCATTGTGTCAAAGTATAGAAACTCTTTGCCAAATGCTGCCAGGGGGCAATGTAACGTTCCCTGGCAAACTCACACATTAACAAACTGAAATTTATTTGTACCATATACGCCACTCTGAGCAATTTGTATATAATGTAATTATTTAACAAAAAATATTATTGAATTTTGTGTAAAAGACATTTGTTATTATTGTAATATTTTTTGTAGTAATATTCTCTCTGTATTTAGGATGGTAATATTTCTATATTAAATATGTAATTGCGAAATGTGTCAATATCTGAGATATCAGAGATAAATTCAGCCAGAGGGAAATAATGTCGTGAAATTACAAAGAAATGTTAATAGTCAGCAATACTATAAAAGCACAATGCACTATGTATTCTTGGGTCTTCCTCATTTAGAGCTGAAAGCGGTAGGAAGCTGTATCGATGTATTTGGTGAATGGGTAGACATCATTTGTCTGCATCTAGATTTAGCTGCCATTGAAGGAGAAATTACGAACTAATGTGAGTTGAATTATTGCTTGATCTAAATATATCAGAATTTATAAAAAGTGTGTATTACTAATGTAAATTAGCTTGCCCATGTCGTCTATAATATTTCGTTAAAGAGTTTTCAGCATTTTTTAGCGGTGTTGCTGGGCTGTGCCGCGACCGATCGATTTGCAGCGGCGGCACATTTAAAAATTTGTTCCGCTAAAGGAAAAATCAACCAAACCCGTAAATCGGGAACAGACAGATAAACATTAACAGTGAACTAAGAGAATGTTCTTCTTTTACAGCGATCCAGAGACTGAGTGTTAGGAGATATTAAAAAATAGTTACACATTTGTGCATTCTTAGACGGATAGTTAACATTGAAATTTAACAATTTTGGTTCTTTCAAATAACTTTAATGTATAGTGAAGTAGGTTTGATCAGTGATAAATAAATGTCGGCTTGGTAATAATTAACCATTTTCTGCTAATAGTGATAATCTTGTGTTCAAAAGCTAACGCCGGGAAAGAATTCAGTAAAAATATTTAACAAAAAAATCCACTGCATTTAGAAAATGTGTGCCAAGGCCGAATGATGTAAAGAATTTAATTTTCAACCAAATATTCTTAATCAGTTAATATGAGTTCACGTAATTTTTAAATGTACGTAATTCTTTTGAAAGTGAAAATTTTTATTACCACACGTAAATAAGAGAGAGGTTCTACAACAAAGTTCACACGCAAAGAAAGTAAGGTAAAGAAAATTAACTTAAAAGCAAATAAAATTCTTTAACGAAATTTACACAGCAATTTCGCAGATTTCGTTAGAAGCCCTGACTTATTGAACTGATAGTTCGACGATTTTCACACCTGTGATCACTTACTTTCTTAGGATTGAAATTAATATATCCTGCTTGAGGGTATTTCTCGTGTCTCGTACGTCTTGCTCGTCAGATGGTAGAGTTTTGACTGAGCTGGTTCTCCCAGGGCTATCAGTAGTTCCAATGGAATGTTGTCTACTACCGTGGCCTTGTTGCGTCTTATGTCTTTCAGTGCTCTGTCAAACTCCTCACGCAGTATTGTATCTCTCATCTCATCTTCATTTACGTCCTCTTCCATTTCCATAATATTGTCCTCAAGTACATCGCCCTTGTGTAGAACCCCTATATACTCATTCCACCTTTCTGCCTTCCCTTCTTTGCCCAGAACTGGTTTTCCATCTGAGCTCTAGACATTCATACAAGTGGTTCTCTTTTCTACAAATGTCTGTTTAATTTTCTTGTAGGCAGTATCTATCTTACCCCTAGTGATATATCCCTCTTCATCCTTACATTTGTTCTCTAGCCATCCCTGCATAGCTATTTTGCATTTCCTGTCAATCTCATTTTTGAGACTTTTTTACTCCTTTTCTGCATTTTTATATTCGATATCTCTTGTGTTACCCAAGGATTTCTACTAGCCCTCATCTTTTTACGTACTTCATTCTCTGCTGTCTTCCATCTCTCAAAGCTACTTCTACTGTAATACTTTCCGCACTCCTTGTCAATCGTTTCCTCTCTCTGAAACTCTCTACATCCTCTGGTTCTTTCAGTTTATCCACGTCCCATCTCCTTAAGTTTCCATCTTTTTGCTGTTTCGTCAGTTTAAATCTACAGTTCATAACCAATAGATATGGTGAGATTCCACATCTGCCCATGGAAATGTCTTATAATTTAAAACCTGCTGCCTAAATCTCTGTCCTACCATTATTTACTACTGGCCATTAATATTGCTACACCAAGAATAAATCCATATGATAAATGGGTATTCATTGGAAAAATATATTATACTAGGCTGACATGTGATTACATTTTCAAGCAATCTGGGTGCATAAATCCTGATAAATCAGTACCCATAACAACCACCTCTGGCCGTAATAACGGCCTTGATACGCCTGGGCATTGAGTCAAACTGAGCTTGGATTGTGTGTACATGTTGTAAGTAGGCTGTTTAAGTTTTTATATTGGTAACGCCACGTACTGCTCTGTATGAAAATCACTGGCTGTGCTGTGTGCAATCTGTGGCTGGTTTGCATTGTTGTTGGCCATTGTAGTGTTGGGCAGCTGGATGTTAACAGCGCGTAGCATTGCGCAGTTGGAGGTGAGCCGCCAGCAGTGGTGGATGTGGGGAGAGAAATGGCGGAATTTTGAAATTTGTAAGATTGGATGTAATGAACTGCTATATATATTATGACGTTTGATGACTATTAAGGTAAATACATTGTTTGTTCTCTATTAAAATCTTTCATTTGCTAACTATGCCTATCAGTAGTTACTGCCATCCGTAGTTTGAATCTTTTATGTAGCTGGCAGTAGTGGCGCCTGCTGTATTGCAGTAGTTCGAGTAACCAAGATTTTTGTGAGGTAAGTGATTTGTGAAACGTATAGGTTAATGTTAGTCAGTGCCATTCTTTTGTAGGGATTTTTGAAAGTCAGATTGCGTTGCGCCAAAAAATATTGTGTGTCAGTTTAAGCACAGTCATGTATAATTTTTCAAAGGGGGCATTTCATATGGCGACCCTGCCAGGATTCGAACCTGGAATCTTCTGATTTTAATTTGTTATGTGCTGCTGCATTGCCTCGTCCTTTAATATATATATCTGAGCCCAGTAGATTTAAGTTAGCTTAGGATGGGGTAGACTATATAAGAAACTAACTATGAAGAATAGGGAAAGAATGCATCGACAAGTTATATGAAAAAAGTTTGTAAAAAGAAAAGTTACTGTACAATGAAGAATAATTATTTGGAAAGACGATATGAACAGAATACAGGAAGCAGGTATAGATAGGACATTTTGGTAATAACGATGAATGACGGGAGATCTCCAAGAAGTACAGAAAGTTTTGTTTGCAAAATACTGCAGTAAAACAAACCCTGTCCTTTCCTTTTGTGTTATTCCTCTATGTGTTTGTGTACTCTTGTATATTTATGTTTTTCCTGTCTTTATGTGTTTAGCTAATAAGATTTATGTTGTAGAGTTTTTCAAATACTATGTTATTTTCTTCGTAAAGATGTTTAGACATTATTTATTCTGTTTTGTTTTAATGCTCATGTGTGAAGTTGATGTTTCGAAAGTTAGTCTGATCTTTTATGTATGTACTCATGTCATAATTCCTGTAACACTGATGCACAAGTTTATTTCTATTCTTTTGTAAAACCCATATTACTATAAATGTTATCTGTACTATTATGTTCTTTAATGGTGTACTTTGTACCTATGTAATTGTATTCTCATGTCGTCAATTTATAATTGTGTAAACACCAATTCCTCAAATTAAGTTTCATTTCACTGCACACGTTTCTATTGATGATAGTATATGCCCATTATGTGAAAAAAAGGGACTGTTAGTGTTTGCACGTGTGTTAATAATTCAGCAACGGACTGGTTAACAGCATTGCTGGTTCTAAGGACAATTAAAAAAAAAAAGAACTTTGTGAGTGGACAAGTGGTGGTTTATAGACTTGCTATATTCTCTGCAAGACTCTTCGATGGTGATTGTGCACCTGCACAGTCGCAACAGAGGGCTACTGGCCATCTCTACAAGGACTACAGTGGGTCTACATCTTTGATGACTCACCAATACCATTATTTCTACAAGGACTGCAGTGGGTCTGCACCTCTAGTGGCCCACCAATACCGTAATCTCTACCAGAACTACAGTGGGTCTGCTCTGTGATGACCTACCTACCAATATTCTTCAAAACTTCGACTGACTCTGCTGTGGGTTTGCTCTGTTGTGGCCCATTACCTGTCTGCATGTCAAGAGTCAGCACCGTCTTTCCATTGGAAGGACAACACTACATCCTCAAGACTGCATGGAAATCCACTACTTCCGTATGCATTTTCTTTTACTGCTCAGACTTTGAGAAAAAATAAATCACTGCAATTTTACTGTGATGAATGATCAGGACTGTCTTTATGGACTGTGAGAAAATTTTAGCATTTGACCAACATTGTATCAATAAGTGTGTGCATTTGATTTCTTTGTTATTGTAATTAGGAAAAATTTTTTCAAATCTGTATTGGCCACTGCCCAAAACAATTTGTAAAATTTTTTGTGGGGAGCGTGGGGGCTATGTAAGTAGGCTGTTTAAGTTTTTATATTGGTAGTGCCATGTACCGCTCTCTATGAAAGTCACTGGCTGTGCTGTGTGCAGTCTGTGGCTGGTTTGCGTTGTTGTTGGCCATTGTAGTGTTGGGCAGCTGGATGTTAACAGCGCGTAGCGTTGTGCAGTTGGAGGTGAGCCGCCAGCATTGGTGGATGTGGGGAGAGAAATGGCGGAATTTAGAAATTTGTAAGACTGGATGTAATGCGCTGCTATATATATTTTGACTTTTGATGACTATTAAGGTAAATACATTGTTTTTTCTCTATTAAAATCTTTCATTTGCTAACTATGCCTATCAGTAGTTAGTGCCGTCCGTAGTTTGAATCTTTTATTTAGTGGCGCTCGCTGTATTGCTGTAGTTCGAGTAACCAAGATTTTTGTGAGGTAAGTGATTTGTGAAACGTATAGGTTAGTGTTAGTCAGGGCCAGTCTTTTGTAGGGATTTTTGAAAGTCAGATTGCGTTGCGCCAAAAAATATTGTGTGTCAGTTTAAGCACAGTCATGTATAATTTTTCAAAGGGGACATTTCAATGTATAGCTGCCCATGCAGCTTCAACACGGTACCACAGTTCATCAAGAGTGGTGACTGGCGTATTGTGACGAGCCAGTTGCTCGGCCACCACTGACTAGACGTTTTCAATTGGTGAGAGATCTGGAGAATGCGCTGGCCAAGGCAGCAGTCGAACATTTTCTGTATCCAGAAAGGCTCGTACAAGACCTGCAACATGCGGTCGTGCATTATCATGCTGAAATGTAGGATTTCGCCGGGATCGAATGAAGGGTAGAGCCACGGCTCGTAACACATCTGAATGTAACGTGCACTGTTCAAAGTGCCGTCAATGCGAACAAGTGGTGACCGAGACTTGTAACCAATGGCACCCCATACCATCACGCTGGATGATACGCCAATATGGTGATTACGAATACACGCTTCCAATGTGCGTTCATCGCGATGGCGCCAAACACGGATCCGAATATCTTGATGCTGTAAACAAAACCTGGATTGATCCGAAAAAATGACGTTTTGTCATTCGTGCACCCAGGTTCGTCGTTGAGTACATCATCGCAGGCGCTCCTGTCTGTGATGCAGCGTCAATGGTAACCGCAGCCATGGACTCCAAACTGATAGTCCATGCTGCTGCAAACGTCGTTGAACTGTTCGTGCACATAGTTGTTGTCTTGCAAACGTCCCCATCTGTTGACTCAAGGATTGAGACGTGGCTGCACGATCCGTTACAGCCATGCGGATAAGATGCCTGTTATATCGACTGCTAGTGATACGAGGCCGTTGGAATCCAGTACGGCGTTCCGTATTACCCTCCTGAACCCAACGATTCCATATTCTGCTAACAGTCATTGGATCTCTACCAACATGAGCAGCAATGTCGTGATACGATAAACCGCAATCGTGATAGGCTACAATCCGACATTTATCAAAGTCGCAAACGTGATGGCACGCATTTCTCCACCTTACACGAGGCATCACAACAATGTTTCACCATGCAACACCGGTCAACTGCTGTTTGTGTGTGAGAAATCGGTTGGAAACTTTCCTCATGTCAGCACGTTGTAGGTGTCGCCACCGGAGCCAACCTTGCGTGAATGCTGTGAAAAGCTAATCATTTGCATATCAGAGCATCTTCCTCCTGTCGGTCAAATTTCGCGTCTGTACCACGTTATCCTCGTGGTGTAGCGTATTTAATGACAAGTAGTGTATAATCTACCTAAATCCTTCCAGTGTCTCCAGGCCTCTTCCACGTATACTACCTTCTTTCATGATTCTTAAACCAGAAGTTAGCTATTATTATTCTCTGTGCAAAATTCTACCAGGCGGCTTCCTCTTTCATTCCTTACCCTGATCTATATTAACTTACTACTTTTCCTTCTCTTCCGTTTCCTACTATCGGATTCCAGTCCCCCATGATTATTAAACTCCTATCTACCTCCACTATCTGAATAGTTTCTTTTACCTCTTCAAACATTTTGTCAATCTGTCGCCATCTGCGGAGCTAGTTGGCATATAAACTTTTACTGCTTTGGTAAGCGAGAGTCTCGTATCTATCTTGACTACAATAATGCGTTCACTATGCTGTTTGTAGTAGCTTACCCGCTCTCCAATGTTTTTACTCATTATTAAATTTGCACTTGCATTACCCAGATTTCATTTTGTATTTATAACCTTGTATTCACCTTACCAGATGTCTTGTTCCTGCTGCCACTGAACTTCACTAATTCCCACTATATCTAACATTAAGCTATCCATTTCCCTTTTTAAATTTTCTAACCTACCTGCCCGATTAAGGGATCTGACATTCCACGCACCGAACGGTAGAACGCCAGTTTTCTTTCTCCTGATAAAAACGTCCTCCTGAGGAGTACTCGCCCGGAGATCCGAATGGGGGACTATTTTACTTCTGCAGTATAATACCCAAGAAGACCCCATCATCATTCAACCATACAGTAAAGCTGCATACTCTCGGTAAAAATTACAGCTGTAGTTTCCCGGCAGAGGTTCGAGTCCTCCCTCGGGCATCGTTGTGTGTGTTTCTACTTAGTATAATTTAGGCTAAGTAGTGTGTAAGCTTAGGGACTGATGACCTTAGCAGTTAAGTCCCATAAGATTTCACTCCCATTTGAACTCTTTTTTTTTTTTTTTTTTTTTGTAGTTTCCCCTTGCTTTCAACCGTTCGCAGTACCAGCACGGCCGGCTGGAGTGGCCGAGCGGTTCTAGGCGCTACAGTCTGTAACCGCGCGACCGCTACAGTCGCAGGTTCGAATACTGCCTCGGGTATGGATGTGTTTGGTGTCCTTAGGTTGGTTAGGTTTAAATCGTTCTAAATTCCTGGTGACTGATGACCTCAGCAGTTAAGTCCCATAGTGCTCAGAGCCATTTGAACCAGTACCAGCACAGCAAAGTTGTTTTGGTTAATGTTACAAGACCACAACAGTCAATCATCCAAACTGTTGCCCCTGCAACTACTGAAAAGGCTGCTGCCACTCTTCAGGAATCACACGTTTATCTGGCCTCTCAACAGACACCCCTCCGCTGTGGTTGAACCTACGGTACGGCTATCTGTATCGCTGAGGCACGCAAACCTCACGACCAAGGGGAGGATGTAATTTAAAACATATTATCGTAATTTAAAATGCATTATCGTAAGTTAAAATACGAGAATGTATTTAAATAAGCACGTATGTTGATATTATATTTATTTGCCTTCTATCCCGGTTCCCAAAGATACGAATAAAATTTGTGAATGGATGGATTAGTTAGTATGTAAATATTTTGGGTTGTTGTTGTTGTTATTGTGGTTTCCAGTTTGAGGAATGGTTTGATACAACTCTCCTTGCTGTTCTTTCCTGTGAAAATCTCTCCACCTCCTAATAACTACTGCAACCTTCATCATTCTCTATGTGCCACTGTATTCGTCTCTTGGTCTTCCTCTACTACATTTTACCTCTACCCACTCCACCCCCACACTCACACAGTTCCCAACAGCAGCACAAAACTGGTGGTTCCTTGATGTCTCAGAGTCTGTCCTCTTCTTTTAGGTAAGTTATGGCACAAATTTCATTTCTCCCCGATTCTATTCAGTAATACTTCATTAGTTATGTTACCCTCCCAATCTTCAATATTCTATTGTACCTCCACATTTTAAAATCTTCTATTGTCATCTTATATAAACTGTTGATAGTCATTGTCTCACTCCCATATTTGATTACACTCCATACAGAGACCTTCAGGGAATCCATTCTGAAACATAAATCTATATTAGATATTGACAAATTCGTCTCCTGAAACACTTTTCTAGTGTACATTTTATATTATCTCTACTGTGGTCGTCACCAGTTACTTGCTTCCCAAATAGCAAAACTCATCTACAACTTCAAGTGCCTCGTTCCCTAATATGATTTCCTCACCATCATCTGATACAATTCGATTAAGTTCAGGTATAATTCTTGAACTGAACTACTGATGGCCTTGGGAGAGCCAGTCCTGACAAAACTCTACCATTTGGTGAGGAAGATGTATGAGACAGGCGAAATACCCTCAGACTTCAAGAAGAATATAATAATTCCGATCCCAAAGAATGCAGGCGTTGACAGATGTGAAAATTACAGAACTATCATTTTAATAAGTCACAGCTGCAAAATACTAACGCGAATTCTTTACAGATGAATGGAAAAACTGGTAGAAGCCGACCTCAGAGGAGATCAGTTTGGATTCCGTAGAAATATTGGAACATGTGAGACAATACTGACCTTACGACTTATCTTAGAAGAAAGATTAAGGAAAGGTAAACCTACGTTTATATCATTTGTAGACTTAGAGAAAGCTTTTGAAAATGTTGACTGGAATACTCTCTTACAAATTCAGAAGGTGGCAGGGGTAAAATACAGGGAGCAAAAGGCTATTTACAACTTGTACAGAAACCAGATATCAGTTATAAGAGTCGAGCGGCATGAAAGGGAAGCAGTGATTGGGAAGGGATTGAGATAGGGTTGTAGCCTCTCCCCAGTGTTATTCAATCTGTACATTGAGCAAGCAGTAAAGGACACAAAAGGAAATTTCGGAGTAGGAATAAAAATCCATGGAGAAGAAATAAAAACTTTGAGGTTCGCCGATGACATTGTATTTCTGTCGGAGACAGCAAAGGACTTGGAAGAGCAGTTTAACGAAATGGACAGTGTCTTGAAAGGAGGATATAAGATGAACATCAACAAAAGCAAAACGAGGATAATTTAATGTAGCCGAATTAAGTCGGCTGATGCTGAGGGAAATAGATTAGCAAATGAGACACTTAAAGTAGTAAAGGAGTTTTGCTATTTGGGGAGTAAAATAACTGATGATGGTTGAAGTAGAGAGGATATAAAATGTAGACTGGCAATGGCAAGGAAAGCGATTCTGAAGAAGAGAAATTTGTTAACATCGAGTATAGATTTAAGTGTCAGGAAGTCGTTTCTGAACGTATTTGTATTGAGTGAAGCCATGTATGGAAGTGAAACATGGACGATAAATATTTTGGACAAGAAGAGAATAGAAGCTTTCGAAATGTGGTGCTACAGAAGAATGCTGAAGATTAGATGGGTAGCTCGCATAACTAATGAGGAGGTATTGAATAGAATTGAGGAGAAGAGGAGTTTGTGGCACAACTGGACAAGAAGAAGGGACCGGTTGGTAGGACATGTTCTACGGGAATCAAGGGATCACAAATTTAGCATTGGAGGGCAGCGTGGAGGGTACAAATCATAGAGGGAGACCAAGAGAAGAATACACTAAGCAGATTCAGAAGGATGTAGGTTGCAGTACGTACTGGGAAATGAAGAATGTTGCACAGGATAGAGTAGCATGGAGAGCTGAATCTAACCAGTCTCAGAACCGAAGATGACAACAACAACAACAGCAACAACATAATTCTTTTGCTTTTGTTGATGTTGATCTTATATCATCTTTTCAATACATTGTCTATTGCGTTCAACTGCTCTTCCAGATCTGTCGCTGTCCCTGTGAGACTTGCAATGTCATCGGCAAAACTGAAAGATTTTAATTCTTCTCTTTGTACTTTAATTGCTACTCCAAATATTCCTTTGCTTTCCCTTACTGCTTGCAGTATGTACAGGTTGAATAACACCGGAGATAGCCTACAACTTGTTAAAACACACTTCTCCACCACTGCCTCTTATCATGCCCCTTGACTCTTATAACTACCGTCTGGTTTCCACACACGTTGTAATCAGCCTTTCGTCCCCTGAATTGTGCCACTGCCAGCTTCAGAACTTCAAAGATAGTATTCCAGTCAGTATTGTCGTCTACAAATGTTATAAACGTAGGTTTGCTTTGCTTAAGCTATTTCTTGAGAGAAGTCGTGCGACTAGTATTCCCTCGCGTCTCTGGATCTTCTATAGAATACAAAATACTGGGAATTAGAGATGTATGAATTAGTGTAAATTTTAAGTACAAGAGAAATTTTTTTAAGAACTTTTAATTGTTCTTATTTTTGTTTCTCAGATTCTTATTTCATAAGGCTGACAATAAAAATAAAAATTTCGTAGGCATATTCTTTCTAGAGGTAAAGATAATTCTGAGGATATAGAATGTAGTGAACTGCTTCAACTACAGTCGCTTAAGTTATAAAGAAAGTCATTTATATGTAGGCAGAATGGAGGAGTTTCTTTATTAATGATTTTCATGCGATTATTTTCAGTTACGAATAACGCCTTAAATACAACTGTATGATCTCAGTCTCTGACAAAAACATACTTAACATAATTTTTTGTGAAATATGATTAAGATCGTGTTCTGTGATGCATTTTTTTTTTTTTTTTAGGAATAACATCACATTTGTTGTCAGTCAGAACTTTACAAGATAATAGGTTTCTCAGAAGACATCACGAACGGTTGTACCTCTTTGCTCGTAAAACACCTATCAAGGTTCAACTCCTTTTCTTATGTCTTATTCCATCGAGAGTGGTAGCACGTATAATCCTAAAGCTATACATATAAATATATTTTTTGTTGTCTCCAAACTATACTTTTTGTATTGGCTGTGGCATACGCACTACTACACAAGTGTGTGGTGCCATAGGTTGGTCGTTTACGTAACGTTTAAAATTAACTTTTTGTAAATTACTGTATAGTGGTTTTATTTTATGTTTATAGATGAGGAATCATTTGCCATGAAAGCAAAGTCTTGCAATGAAACATTTTATATTGTAAATTTTCGCCAAACAACACTTATTTTACGAGAGGACAACAGGGATATGTAGCACTTTTAAAGGAAAGGTATGTGTAAGTTTACATATGTACTTCATTCCTCAAACAAGAATATTCAGATTAATAGTAACTTTTAAAATAAAACAGCTAAGCATGTTTCAGTTTTTATATTAACTCTCCTGAAATTATGCATAAAATTATGCTTCTAGTTTTTCCATAGCTCCACTGCAGATAAAGTTATTTTGTATATATCGCTGTTCAGACAGGAAGCGTAATTCAAAGGAGCATATACAGAGAGTTGCTTTGTCTTTTCGGTAGCAGTCGCACTAGTGAGACACGTACCTAACGGACTGGCACCGTCTCTTCGGTTTGCTAATCTCTAGCTTCTGCCGTCGCCCTTTACTTAGGCATCTGGAAGAAAGAAGATGGATCGTTAAGCTCTTCCTCCGAAATCCACCTGATAACCCTCTAGTTGTCATCATTGTCTCGTTTCCCCGTCTGTGATCAGGGTGATTGTACCAGTAGTGTTATCCTGGGAGCGGCAGTCCAGCCCAGAATATCATAGCCAGAGCAATTTTTTCCCCTCCACAAGAACCCCCACAAAATGAGGACGCAACAAGGTTATCCTACTCTGTAGATAAGGTAATGTGATGCGCACAGGAGGAGAAAATTTGGTCATTCTGCTGCATAATTTGGGAAGCTGCTTCGCACAACTTGTATTTCTCGGTCTGCTGGTGACCCGCGGGAAATCAGCAGTGCGCTGCGAGCTCATCTCTTGCCATGGTCAGCTCGTTTTGCGGAGTAAAACTAGTACGAACGAGCTACCGCATGTTTTTCCCGCCTTTTCCCTGCAGTATTATCTGCTCTTTCCTCCGGTTCGACGTTGTCTGTGAATCCATTGTACCTGCAATAGCTTTCCCGAAAAAGGAATGTATTTTAGGGACGGGCCAGAACCGCGGGAGAGTTCCGCGGATATTTACGACGGATCCGGCCTTTCAGTCTCACGGTTGACGTTTACCTTTAACTTGCAAGCGCCGTCACGCAGATCTAGTACTTAGATCCATCTGGAGGTGTTGCCGGATTTTAGTCATCTATTTGGGGATTGTGTCTCGCCGAAAGTGTTTTAATGCGATTCTGTCTGTTTTAATTATTCGGTAATTGACCGTCTGGTTTTAAACTTTGTTTGCTTTTTGCGTTTAATTTGATTGGGAAATCGTTGAGATTGGACTTAACATATACATGGATGGACGTGAGAAATGAAAGGTTGCAATACATTTTTCATCTGTGACTATTACCTTACGTATGAAATATTCCGTTGCAGATTAATAAAAATGAATTTCTTTGAATATTCCAAAATAATTATTCAAGTTTTACTTTTATTCAAGTTGAAAGACGTATGTATTCAGTAGCAGCGATGGCGAGGCATGACAGAATCTCTGACCAGAGAGTTATTTATCGTTGCTAGTCTGCGCTTGACCGTGCGAGAGCATGTAGTTCAGTTGGAGAGCTGTAGCGCGAGAGTTCAGTTGCGAGAAAGTAGTTGTACGTAGCGAGTCGCGAGAGCATGTAGTAGCGCGCGAGAGACAGTCGCAGTCGTGTGTGAGGAGTCGGCGGGCGTCGACATGGGCCTCTGGTCAAGATTCAGGACGAGGTATAATTTTTAAATAAGGTAATGAAGCAGCATTGCGCACATCTGATAATGTAATGCATCTTAAGTGTAATTAATTTGTTCAAGAATCGCCCCAATAATAATTTTGTTTTCAAACCAAGCATTTTAACGAAACAAACATTTTATTGAAAGAAAATTTCCCATGCATTTCCTTAAAGAAAAAAATTTACTTAAGTTCAAAGAATTTTTGCGATGCATTTCCTCCAAGCTATGGCGAAAAATAAGAGCAGATGCAATTTTACTGAGGTAAAAACAGGGCCTAAGATCGACATTTCGGTCTATTTGCGTTTTCATTGTCACTGAGATTTCATTTTTATTGAATTGACTTTCATTTTTGTGGGGAACTTACAAATGGGTCAGATTGCTATTTTTCATTTATTGTCATTGTCATTAAATTCCATTGCTGGGAGGTTACACTTAGCTCTATGTCCATTAGAATTTGAATAAGAATATTTTATACAATTTTTGTGGGGAGGTTACAAAGTACTAAAGCTGTTTGTGCAAGAATGAAAATATTATTGTCCATCGAACTTAGCAAACATTTTCACGTTGCAGTGGATTTTTGTTTAACTGGATACACCCCGCCTAGCTTTGAAGCATAAGACTATCTTTACTATATAAAAATGTTTTCTTTTATATTGCTAAGCTCTCCTGAAAAATTATCCACTTTTAAATACACTTTACGATTTGTTCAGAATTTATCACTTTTTGAATGAAAATTTACAAAAGCTGCAGCTTGTATCCACCTGTGAACGCACAAGATAAAATCTACTATCTCCTTTTATTCTGCGTCTGGAGTGCTGTGAAAAGAAACACGTTATTATTTTCGTTCACCTCTACCTGTACCCTTTTTAGGATGTGGTCGTTATTGCGATATTTGAATCTGCCGCTGTTGCAGACTGCTCGCTCGCGGCGCAGCTCCGCACCACCAGCGATATCCAATAAAATGCTGAAATTTCTTAAATAAAATGGGTAATGTCCGGTGCGAACTTTGCAGTAATTGTGACCAACAGATTATACTAAATAAATATATTTTAACAGAAACAATTAGAATCTTTACACACCTTTTACAATTCCAGCAACAAATGGCGTCGATCATCGACTTATGACAAATGAAGACTACATAAGAGCCTAATGCAACGTCACGAGTTCCTCTCCCATTCAGTCCGTGCAGAAGACAAGCGATTCTATTACAATACACAGCCTATTTATATCTTAACTAATTCTTCTACAGTCTTTGCCATTTTTCGTTACATATCGTTTCTTCTGTGGCGGTTTTCGCATCCTCCGCCACAGATAGTATTTCACACTCTTTGAATAATCATTTATAATAGCAAAATTCGTAATTATATTTTTCCTCACGAAATTAAGTGTCCTTTCGAAATTCAATTAACAGAAATACATTTACATTACTTGTTACAGTGAGCATTATACTTCGAAATGTTCTTTTAACTTTCACTTTGGATGCGTGCTGCTACAGAACGTTACAGTATGTTGTGCAATTTGGCTCTTTTTAGGCGTTGTTTTCTTGTGCTATATTTCAGACTTAAATACTCGTTTGTATCGTCGAGAGGAAGTTAGTATGGGCGCTTTCTACGCTGTATACTTCTACATTTCTCGAACGAAAAATCGCACAAAATGGGTGATAAATACTTCTCTGAAAGGGTACATTCCAGTCATACAGGTCTGATTCAGTCTCTCCGAGATACTGTGGAATACAAGAACTACTTAAAAATGATTCAGCGTAGCTTCGTCGCACAGTTATGTGAGTTCATTTTCTCTTTGTTAGCACTCGATAGATGTAGGGCGTCTCACGCTACAAATATTATCACCATCTTCTGTTTTCTTTTTTGAGATCGCGGTCTCAGTGCTACATATACAAGATACAGTAATTCGTGAAAGCATTTCACTAGAACAAGGTTCGACTTTCTGAATCACTGGCACTTTTCTGAGAACCGTGGATGTTTGATACGCTAGGAATAGCATGTTCTTCATCCTTCCAAAAAGTGCAGTATCTCGCAATACTGTAAAGTAATGGAGTAAAATAGTTATGTGTTATAAAATAGTAAACATAGTTCAGGAAACGTTTTATTGGTTTGCACAGTTCATCCTCCGCCTTTCCCGCTTCTTTCACAGCACCTCTCTGAGCTCTTTTCTACAACTTGATCAGAAATTTTGTAGATTAGTTTTTATTTGAATTTACTTCACAGAAATTTTCACTCGTTTCTTCGTTCGCAATGTTGCGCCCAATTCTTCTTTCGCCCTATTCTTCATGTAATGTCTATGAGACGTGTTCCACAGCCAAGTTCTTTCGCGGTACAGTTGTGAAAGTGTTTCGATATGGTCATTAGCACACTCCTTCACCATATTTGAAGCACTTAAAACTTTCTTCATCACCAGAGAACGGTCTTTCTGAATGTGGCTAGTCTGAGAAATCCGTCCGGCAAGTGTTGCGGGACTGGTGGCCTACGTTCCGATCGTCTCTGTCCATTGCGGTCTGCTTAATCCCTCACGCAGCGGCTCCAAGTGACATGCTATGAAGGACGCCACGCACCCCAGCTGAGGGACCTGCTAACCCAGTTTCGTGCGTCCTTCGTGCCTGCCCATGATTCAGTGCCCATACAGTAACCCATACCATCTCCCATCTGCATTTTTTTCTCATACCTCTGCCTCTCGTGTGATATGAGGAACTCAGAATAAGCATACATAGTAATCATTACTGACAGTTTTCATAGATACAAATACATACAAACATATAAACTTCTTTCATAACATATAAATTTGTTGTCAACATGTTCAAAATATCACGTCATATCTTCTCCAGGCTACATGAAGATTTATTTCTATTTACTCAAGGTATTATCCTCATTTTTCTTCAAATAACTCAAGATTCTGTCACATTGATTCAAGCTATTACCCTTGTCTGAAGATTACTTCTAAGTAACTGAAGTTATGTACTGTAACCTCCCTCTTACTAATCGGCCTATCCTGCTTGCGATATAAAATATGGCCGTGGATCGCATGTATGCCTAATGGATTTTTTCTAATTGTATCAGGCTATCTTTCTCGAAGACCTGATACCGATGAGTAGGAGGAAAGTGTACAACCGACCCTTCTGATGGAAAGTCTACTAAAATTAAAAGTAATTAAATCGAACAGCGCTATAATTTGCATTCACTCACGAACAACACTGGACAGAAAAGCGTACCACTGATCATGAATCCAAAAGTAACACTAATGAACGAAAAGGAAGTAATTAACGTCCGCCAGCCCACTAGGGCAATTTACATCCAAAATCCTGCACAAGATGATGGGAAAGAAAAACATGTATTATTGAACACTTACGTGGCAAATAAAAGTTGCCACGTTTCACGTTTTTTTTTCTTTTGTTTTTTTTACACTCATTATTTAACTCATTCACATAATACCATTATTCTCTTTATACCTGGTTTACATTAAATTTTACCTTTTTTGAAAGTTTACGATCATGTTGTAGGATTCAGTTGGTTGAGAACTCAGGTATGGGTATGTTCACGTATTAGTCCTTCAACCAATTATCTTTCGCTTTCATACGTCACCAGAGAGATCTACCAGTAGTTAGTAGTAGTAATACGTGGTAATGCATATTTCGTCATCTAAGATCGCATTAGTTGTCACTCTGCTTCGCATGTTGACGCCACAGTGAGGCATTTCATTGAACACATCGTTGTTTAAATCTGCTTCTAAATCCTGAAGTGACATACAGTTTGTAAGAATTGCAAATCCGTGCGTTTCTCATCTTGTACTTTGTTTTGATCCTTTTGCGACACCTGCGTGATTCTATCTATATTTTCTAATCTTTAGGCTCACTGCAGTCACTTTCGCTATTTTCTTTCGATTTTTCTCCTTATTTTCCTCCAGTTTCCCTCCGAGAAATATTGATGTCCATTTATTCTTCATACTCACTGTGCCACTACCGAACTGAATTGCTGCAACATTAACTACTCGTCTAGTAGTGTCTGTGCGTTTCTCTTCTTATCTGTTTTCAATACCCCTACCGTTTCGTTATAGACTTCATTTATTTCTTTTAAATCCTTTATGATTCGTCTTGCCTTTCTCGAAATTTTTTAGTCCTTTAAGGTATTCTCTTGGCTCTCCCGAAGTACATTTTCAGTTTTCCTTTGGCTTTCCTTAAATTCTTTGAATTGCTTCTCTTGACTTTCCCTAAATTCTTTGATTTGTTTCTTTTGACCTCTAAATTCTTTGAATTCCTTCTCTTGACTTTTCCCAAACTCACTGAATCCCTGCCTAGATTCGTTCTAGCTTCTTGCATAGTTTCTCTTACCACAATTAGTAGTGTCTTTATTCCCTCTTCACTAGGCTGACCTCCCACAAGAGCACTTTCTGCTGGTTCTCGTTCCTTCGCAACCCAAGATGGCACGTGAAAACTGACACTTAGGCATTGCTGTAATTACACAGCAGGACACTGCTTTCACAGATAAAACATGCGCTTGGCTTCTAATATTCAAGAAGCCAGCGACACGTGGGGAGTAGGATATCAGTAATTCAGATATACAGTATGTTGAGGTGACCAGAAAGTCATGGGATAGCTGTATGCAGCCGGCTGCGGTGGCCGAGTGGTTCTAGGCGCTTCAGTCCGGCACCACTCGGCTGCTACAGTCGCAGGTTCGAATCTTGGCTCGGGCATGGCTGTGTGTGATGTCCTTAGGTTAGTTAGGTTTAAGTAGTTCTACGTTCTAGGGGCTGATGTTCTCAGAAGTTCAGTCCCATAGTGCTCAGAGCCATCTGAACCGTAGTGGTATGCACACATACAGATTGCGGTTCTATCGTGCACGCCAGGTATAAAAGGGCAGTGTATTGGCGTACCTGTCATTTGTACTCAGGTGATTCATCTGAAAAACTTGTCGACGTGATTGTGATCACACAATGGGAATTTACAGACTAAAAGCTGAATGGTAGTTGGAGCTAGACGCATGGGACATTCCACTTCGGAAATACACTACTGGCCATTAAAGTTGCTACACCAAGAAGAAATGCAAATGATAAACCGGTATTCCTTGGACAAATACATTATACTAGAACTGACTTGTGATTACATTTTCACGCAATTTGGGTGCATACATCCTGAGAAATAAGTACCCAGAATAACCACCTCTGGCCATAATAACGGCCTTGATACGCCTCGGCATTAAGTCAAACAGAACTTGGATGGCATGTACAGGTACAACTGCCAATGCAGCTTCAACACGATACCACAGTTCATCAAGAGTAGTGACTGGCGTATTGTGACGAGCCAGTTGCTCGGCAACCATGGACCAGACGTTTTCATTTGCTGAAAGATCTGGATCATGTGCTGGCCAGGGCAACAGTCGAACATTTTCTGTATCCAGAAATGCCCGTACAGGACCTGCAACATGCGGTCGTGCATTATCCTGCTGAAATGTAGGGTTTCGCAAGGGATCGAATGAAGGGTAGAGCCACGGGTCGTAACACATCTGAAATGTAACGTCCACTGTTCAAAGTGCCGTCAATACGAACAAGAGGTGACGGAGACGTGTAACCAGTGGCATCCCATACCATTACGCCGGGTGATACGCCAGTATGGCGATGACGAATACACGCATCCAATGTGCGTTCACCGCGATATCGCCAAACACGGATGCGACCATCATGATACTGTAAACAGAACCTGGATTCATCCGAAAAAATGACGTTTTGCCATGCGTCGACCCAGGTTCGTCGTTGAGTACACCATCGCAGGTGCTCCTGTCTGTGATGCAGCGTAAAGTGTAACCGCAGCCGTGCTCTCCGAGCTGATAGTCCATGCTGCTGCAAATGCCGTCGAACTGTTCGTGCAGATGGTTGTTGTCTTGCAAACGTCTCCATGTGTTGACGCAACGATCGAGACGTGGCTGCACGATCCCTTACATGGATGTGGATAAGATGCCTGTGATCTCGACTGCTAGTGCTACGAGGCCGTTGGGATCCAGCACGGCGTTCCGTATTACCCTCCTGAACCCACCGATTCCATATTCTGCTAACAGTCATTGGATCTCGACCAACATGAGCAGCAATGTCGTGATACGATAAACCGCAATCGCGATAGGCTACAATCCGACATTTATCAAAGTCGCAAACGTGATGGCACGCATTTCTCCACCTTACACGAGGCATCACAACAATGTTTCACCAAGCAACGCCGGTCAACTGCTGTTTGTGTATGAGAAATCGGTTGGAAACTTTCCTCATGTCAGCACGTTGTAGGTGTCGCCACCGGAGCCAACCTCGTGTGAATGCTGTGAAAAGCTAATCATTTGCATATCAGAGCATCTTCTTCTTGATGGTTAAATTTCGCGTCTGTTGTC
This sequence comes from Schistocerca serialis cubense, assembly GCF_023864345.2. Taxonomy (NCBI): domain Eukaryota; kingdom Metazoa; phylum Arthropoda; class Insecta; order Orthoptera; family Acrididae; genus Schistocerca; species Schistocerca serialis. The sequence goes on along the minus strand of NC_064638.1, from coordinate 1,262,772,675 downwards.
GTGTTCCCAGAAGAGCCAACACCGTGTTACGAGAGGAGGCCGAAACGCATGCGTTTTAGCTCACGCTGGTTGGCATGAGGAGGGAAGAACTATGCTGACGTGAGGTCTGGAATATGACAAGGAATTAGAATTCAGAAAGCTGACGTAATTAGTTTGATACTTAAGTGTAATCCATTAATGATGAACGTCGCTCTTTACGGTACATGATTCACAATATTATCTGTTCAGAATACATTCAGTAACTCAATATGGCGCCTTGCTAGGTCGTCGCAAAAGACGTAGCTGAAGGCTATGCTAAACTGTCGTCTCTGCAAATGAAAGCGAATGTAGATAGTGAACCATCGCTAGCAAAGTCGGCTGTACAACTGGGGCGAGTGCTAGGGACTCTCTCTAGCCCAGACCCGCCGTGTGGCGGCGCTCGGTGTGCAATCACTGATAGTGGCGACACGCGGGTCTGACGTATACTAACGGACCGCGGCCGATTTAAATGCTACCACCTAACAAGTGTGGTGTCTGGCGGTGACACCAGATCTGTAGCACGTCATCTTCGTGGTGTAGCAATTTTAATGGCCATTTGTGTATTTAGGGAATTCAATATCCTGAGATTCATAGAGTCAAGACTGTGACGAGAATATCAAATGTCATGTATTATCTCTCACCACGTTCAACGCATTGGCGTACAGTGATCACATAACGACCGAGAGGAGCAGCGTTTGCGTAGATTTGTGAGTGCTAGCAGACAGGCAACCTTTACAGACATAACCCAGATATGAATGTGGGACGTATGGCTGACGTATGCGTTTGGACTGTAAGGAGAAAACTGGCGTTAAAGGTCTTTGCCAGAGTAAGAAGAAGCGAGTGTTTTTTGCTGACAGGTCAACGTCGTCTGTAGCGCCTCTCCTGGGCCAGTGACCATATCGGTTGGATCCTAGGCTGGTACAGAAATGGTTATTGGTAGTAATACACTGTCGGATACACGCAAAGTTTTTATGGATGCAGATGTCTTTTCAGTGGATAGCGGACATACTTCAGGGAAAATACTGAAGCTGCAGACGAGTAGGTAATGCTTGCAGAGAAGCTGGAGAAAAGCGATACCGCACAAAAACGAGATTCAGAAGTAAAGTCAGATTTTGACCAGAAACGTGCTGACGTGTTGTGTTTGAAGCAAAGAGAAGAAAGTTTGTCAAACGCGGAGGAAGGGAGAAGTTGTTCTTGGGCACTGAAATGCAGACAGATTCACGCAGAGGATATGAAGATTCTTGTGACAGAAAAGTTCGAAAAACTATTATGAAACAAATTTAAGATATAGAAAAGGAGTAACAGCATTTGTTCGATCACAAGAAGAAAATCGAAGAATGTTATTTGCGAAGATGGAAGAAGAAAATACGTCGCGCGAATGGATTACAAAAATGTTCGTGGAGAAATACCAGACTAAGAGCACGAAAGGTTAAAGAATAAGTAACTCACGCTAATTAATACTAGAAACATAAAGAAATGTACGTAAAATTTGTAGGAGAGCAAATAGGAAGGAACCAGTGTTTTGAAGTACGGTATAAAGGAAATAACATTATACAGAAAGACGGACTGGCTAACATGCAAACTGTGTGGTATTCTGACCGGCACAATAACCTGGAAGAAGATGAGATGTGCGCCGAAGATTCGCACGAAACCGAAGAGAGCAGAAACAACGTTAGTGAAGAGCAAATGTCAGTGAAGGGAACAACATAAGACGCATTACTGTCGTGAAGACGGGCGAGAATACAGTGGATCGATACCTTATGGAAGGAAGCATAGAAGACAAGTGGAATGGCGGAAATTGGATCGGCCGTGCTCAACGTAAGCGCGAAGATTGGCGTGAAGCGGAAGAAGCAGAGCTGGAGTGACATAATGTCGGTTAATGACCTACAATGACGCAAATATTGTGCAGTGGGAAAGGAGAACAAAGAACAGAGGAGAGAGGTGATCACGATGCACTGTGCATGTCATTCAGTCAAAAACATCCTGTGTGTCACTTGCAACCTCAAAGACTGTCAAATCTTACAGACGAATGGAAAAACTGGTAGAAGCCGACCTCGGGGAAGATCAGTTTGGGTTCCGTAGAAATGTTGGAACACGTCAGGCAATACTGACCCTACGACTTATGATAGAAAATAGATTAAGGAAAGGCAAACCTATGTTTCTAGCATTTGTAGACTTAGAGAAAGCTTTTGACAATGTTGACTGGAATACTCTTTCAAATGCTGAAGGTAGCACGGGTAAAATACAGGGAGCGAGAGGCCATTTACAATTTGTAGAGAATTTGTAGAGAAACCAGATGGCAGTTATAAGACTCGAGGGGCATGAAATGGAAGCAGTGGTTGGGAAGGGAGTGAGACAGGGTTGTAGCCTCTCCCAGATGTTATTCAATCTGTATATTGAGCAAGCAGTAAAGGAAACAAAAGCAAAATTCGGAGTAGGTATTAAAATCCATGGAAGAGCAGTAGAACGGAATGGACAATGTCTTGAAAGGAGGATATAAGATGAACATCAACAAAAGCAAAACGAGGATAATGGAATGTAGTCGAATTAAGTCTGGTGATGCTGAGGGAATTGGATTAGGAAATGAGACACTTAAAGTAGTAAAGGAGTTTTGTTATTTGGGGAGCAAAATAACTGATGATGGTCGAAGTAGGGAGGATATAAAATGTAGACTGGCAATGGCAAGGAATGCGTTTCTGAAGAAGAGAAATTTGTTAACATCGAGTATGGATTTAAGTGTCAGGAAGTCGTTTCTGAAAGTATTTGTATTGAGTGTAGCCATGTATGGAAGTGAAACATGGACGATAAATAGTTTGGACAAGAAGAGAATAGAATCTTTCGAATTGTGGTGCTACAGGAGAATGCTGAAGATTAAATGGGTAGATCACGTAACTAATGATGAAGTACTGAATAGAATTGGGGAGAAGAGGAGCTTGTGGCGCAACTTGACTAGAAGAACGGATCGGTAGGTAGGGCAAATGTAGCATTGGAGGGCAGCGTGGAGGGTAAAAACCGTAGAGGGAGACCAAGAGGTGAATACACTAAGCAGATTCAGAAGGATGTAGGTTGCAGTAAATACTGGGAGCTGAAGAAGCTTGCACAGGATAGGGTAGCATGGAGAGCTGCATCAAACCAGTCTCAGGACTGAAGACCACAACAATAACATACTTTGTGTTACAATGTTGTATATGTGTTAGGCTAACTGCAGTGTAGACTGTCGTAATGAGTAGTGAAACGTTCTTTAGTTTTGGCATTTCTTGTTGGGGCCATGGAGACTGAGCAGCACTAACTGTTACAAGCCCACTACATTCCTGCCATTGCGGAGTGCTGTTTCCAGTGTGCAGACATCGTATGTCTACACCTCGGCGCGCCCGCTGCCTAGAAAGTGGAGGAAGTGCAGTTCCAGCTGTGTACTCACCCCGGTGTTCTTAACCTCCTGCACCCACCAAAGTTGTTGCTACGAGGGGGGAGCCGCACAGTTGCTGTGTTTAGTTCTCGTCCTGGCCGCTGGTGCCGTTGACCTTCGCTCGCTGCCGCCTATATACCGATTGACAACTGCCCGCTCTCTGCAGCTAGACCTCACAACGCACGTTTCGTCTCATCTGCCACGACTCGAGAAGCAGAGACCTCCATCCTCACAGCCGGTTACTATAGCAACGTTTGCTGCGGTCACCTGGTCCGGCTGCCTGTCGTCATCAATCAGCTCCGACGTCCACCCGTCAGTGGCCGCCTTGCGTCATCTGTCAGCTACGACGTCCATCTGTCAGTGACGGTGCCCACTGCCAAAAATGTTGTGTGCCAAAGTCAGCCTTTAGCTGCAGCCACATGTATTCAATCTGCACTAAATGAACCTGTACGTGGTTCGTACTAAAACCATAATTCAATACTCACCATTGTCTGACGATTTGAGTGGTTATTGTTATGGTAGATTATTCTAGATCTAAAAATACCGGCGTTATCAGTGTTCATTCCACTGTACGTCCAACTCACATCGACCCAACTCAAACCCCTTTTGCAACTATCCTCACTCTGCTACGATCTCATACACCGATTGACGCGCTGCTCTATTATTTCTTGTGTTAACGGATGCATCCTGTAACATGACTCTAAGTAAATAATTATTTAATTAAACTGGCCTAAATACAAGATACTACCTTAGTTGGAAGGGCGCTGACGCATCGATCTAAATTGTACGGCGTTTATAATTCTATGATTAATAATATTACCCAGGCTCAGTAACTGCAACTTATATATAGGGTGGCCCATTGATCGTGACCGGACATAATATCTCACGAAATAAGCATCAAACGAAAAAACTACAAAGAACGAAACTCGTCTAGCTTGAGGGGGAAACCAGACGGCGCTATGGTTGGCCCGCTAGATGGCGCTGCCATAGGTCAAACGGATATCAAGTGCGTTTTTTTAAAAAATAGGAACCCCCATTTTTTATTACATATTCGTGTAGTACGTAAAGAAATGTGAATGTTTTAGTTGGACCATTTTTTTCGCTTTGTGATAGATGGCGCTGTATTAGTCACAAACATGTGCCTCACAATTATAGTCGAACACTTGGTAACAGGTAGGTTATTTCAATTAAAATACAGAACTTAGGTACGTTTGAACATTTTATTTCGGTTGTTCCAATGTGATACATGTGCCTTTGTGATCTTATCATTTCTGAGAACGAATGCTGTTACAGTGTCTTTACCTGTAAATACCACATTAATGCAATAACAGCTCAAAATGATGTTCGTCAAGCTCATTGCATTTGGCAATACGTGTAACGACATTCCTCTCAACAGCGAGTAGTTCGCCTTCCGTAATGCACATGCATTGACAATGCGCTGACGCATGTTGTCAGGCGTTGTCGGTGGATCACGATAGCAAATATCCTTCAACTTTCCCCACTGAAAGAAATCCGGGGACGTCAGATCCGGTGAACATGCGGGCCATGGTATGGTGCTTCGACGACCAATCAACCTGTCATGAAATATGCTATTCAATACCGCTTCAACCGCTTGCGAGCTATGTGCCGGACATCCATCACGTTGGAAGTACATCGCCATTCTGCCTTGCAGTGAAACATCTCGTAGTAACGTTGGTAGAACATTAGGTAGGAGCTTCAGTCTGGAACCGCTCGTCCACTATGGTCGCAGGTTCGAATCCTCCCTCGGGGATGGATGTGTGTGATGTTATTAGGTTAGTTAGGTTTAACTAGTTCTAAGTTCTAGGGGACTGATGACCTCAGGTGTTAAGTCCCATTGTGCTCACAGGCATTTGAACCATTTGAACCATTAGGTAGGAAATTAGCATACATTGCACCATTTAGACTGCCATCGATAAAATGGGAGCCAATTATCCTTCCTCCCATAATGCCGCACCATACATTAATCCGCGAAGGTCGCTGATGATCCACTTGTCGAAGCCGTCGTGGATTTTCCGTTGCCCAATAGTGCATATTATGCCGGTTTACGTTACCGCTGTCGGTGAATGACGCTTCGTCGCTAAATAGAACGCGCCCAAAAAGTCTGTCATCGTCCCGTAATTTCTCTTGTGCCCAGTGGCAGAACTGTACACGACGTTCAAAGTCGTCACCATGCAATTCCTGGTGGATATAAATATGGTACGGGTTTAGCCGCAACAGCAGCCTTAACACCTATACGGCGAACGGTCCGCACACTTGGATGATGTTGAGCATTTTGATCACAATAGTCATACAGCAACACGATATCGACCTTTCCCGCCATTGGTAAACGGTCCATTTTAACACGGGTAATGTATCACGAAGCAAATTCCGCGCGCACTGGCGGAATGTTACGATATACCACGCACTTATACGTTTGTGACTCTTATAGCGTCATCTATCACAAAGCGAAAAAGTGGTCCAACTATAACATTCATATTTCTTTACGTACTAATGAATATCTAATAAAAAATGGGGGTTACTATTTTAAAAAATGCAGTTGATATCCGTTTGATCTATGGCAGCGCCATCTTGCGTGCCAACCATAGCGCCATCTGGTTTCCCCTTTCAAGCTAGACGAGTTTCGCTCTTTGTAGTTTTTTCGTTTGATGCTTATTTCGTGAGATATTTGAACCAAGTCACTATCAATGGACCACCCTGTATATATCCTTCTCTGCAGCCTCGGTTATTGCGTTCATTACTACCAGCCAGGCCCACTGCTGAACGTAGGATTCTTGGATTTCCTTTCGGCCTACCACACTGCTCTGCGACCTTTCTGAGAACATTGTCCCTGAGCAGAATGAGGTATTAACCGGCTACCCTCAATCCTCCACCATCATCAGCATTAGCACCTAAGCAACTTAAGGAAGAACTCCCTTTCAAGCCCTTTTTTTTTAATCTAACGAAAGACACAATATTTTGTTTTTGTAGGCGTTTTATTAAACCACGAGCAAATAAGTCAATTGATACTGCTTATTTCTAATGAATGATGAATCAATTCTAAGTGCATCGCAATTGCTACGTAAAAGAAAGCAATCTCCTCTTGTCCTCTGCGGCAGTTCTTTCTCTAGTGACACTTGATTCGCCACACCCTTCGACCAAATTTAAAGTCAACCAAATTAAAATGTGTGTACTACACCTGCTTGATCGCTGGATTCCTTACATATGAACTGGCAGAAATTTGAACAGAACACCTGGCAATGCTTTTTCTCACCACCGCTACTGACAATAATAATAAAAATTATTATAATACTGTGTAGGCCGTACAACTATACAGTAGCCATCACATAGTTACTGTTGTGTTGTTAGTTCGTTTATTATTGTGAAGTGAATAATGAAGCAATTTCTGGTCTATTTCACGAGGCATTTGCCTCAGATACATGAGATACGCATATGTGATGTATACGCCTTAATTTTACAGTCATAGACGCATGGTAGTTGTGTGTGTAGCGGCTGGAGTTGGGTTCGAGGATTATATTCACATATACATTTCTCAAGCTGGTAACTTACATTATCAGTACTATGATCTTAAAAAATAGAGATAACATCGACAATCCTTTAAAAATACTTTAGTTTCCTGACCTAAGCACAACTGAACCCCCGTGTTTTTACCGCTCACATAAATGCATTTTATCCCCATGGGGTAATTACCCCCAGGTTGGGAACCACTAGCCTACAACAAAGAAAACAATCCGATAATATTCGATACCACTGATTGAACAAGTCGCATCGTACAATTGCTGTAGGGCAACAGTAGGAAGAGATATAAAATGGGACGCTCACATAAAATCAGTATTAGGAAAGGTAAGTAGAAAACTTCTATTTGTCTGCAGAATTGTGAGAAAGCGCAATGCATACGTAAGAAAGATCTAACAGAAGACGCTACTGCGAGCGAATATAGAGTATTGTTACTGTGTTTGGAGTCCTAATAAGGTAGGCATGACAAGGTATCGAACAAATTCAAAGACGTGCTCATAGGATCGTAATAGGTTGGAATCGCCTATAGGAAGGTGTTCAAGGCAAGCTCAGAGAACTTAAATGGGAAGCCAGGAGAGAAAGACGATGTAATTCTCACAAAACCTTATTGACTAAATCGGAGGAACCTACGTTTGATGATTACTACTGAATAAGTTGCCGCAGTGGTTATCACAATGGCCTCGCATTCAGGACACTGTATTACTTACTTCCAATCATCATGCGTCAGCAAGTACACCAAGGTAATATGACTCCACCAAAGCTGTACTTAAGCGGCGATCCTGCCACAGAGCAGGCAGTTCCTACCAAAGGACCAGGCATGGAACTTCATCACAGCAACCCACCACGAGTCGCCGGCAATTGCAGGCAAATCTCTAGCCTCGTCTGATTCGGCCTAACCTGGACTCTTTACTCTTGGACTGGTACACGCCGGCTGATTTGCAGTTATCTTGTCGATTAACTGCCGTCAGTGACAGGCATCCGACAGGACTTTCAAGTGCATCAATTAATAGTCAGCAGTGACTGACGTACAACCAGACTTAATTAAACGCCAAGCGGTGGTGTTGTCCACCTACGAAATAATCATATCGGAGACTCTTAATTTAAATTCAAATGATGAACATTGTTATTTTGTGTGTTAACAGATTTAATTACTTTGCGTCCATGACCACATTCCAATTCAAGTGTTGTTATAATAATATTAATAATAATATTATAATAACGTAATATATAATAAAGCATTGAAGGAAAGAAAAGAAAAATTCGGAGTAGGTATTAAAATCCATGGAGAAGAAATAAAAACTTTGAGGTTCGCCGATGACATTGTAATTCTGTCAGACACAGCAAAAGACTTGGAAGAGCAGTTGAACGGAATGGATAGTGTCTTGAAAGGAGGGTATAAGATGAACATCAACAAAAGCAAAACGAGGATAATGGAATGTAGTCGACTTATGTGGGGTGATGCTGAGGGAATTAGATTAGGAAATGAGACACTTAAAGTAGTAAAGGAGTTTTGCTATTTGGGGAGCAAAATAACTGATGATGGTCAATGTAGAGAGGATATAAAATGTAGACTGGCAATGGCAAGGAAAGCGTTTCTGAAGAAGAGAAATTTGTTAACATCGGGTATAGATCTAAGTGTCAGGAAGTCGTTTCTGAAAGTATTTGTATGGAGTGTAGCCATGTATGGAAGTGAAACATGGACGATAACTAGTTTGGACAAGAAGAGAATAGAAGCTTTATAAATGTTGTGATACAGAAGAATGCTGAAAATTAGACAGGTAGGTCATATAACTAATGAGGGGAGACGAGATGTTTGTGGCACAACTTGACAAGAAGAAGGGACCGGTTGGTAGGACATGTTCTGAGGCATCAAGGGATCACCAATTTAGTATTGGAAGGCAGCGTGGAGGGTAAAAATCGTAGAGGAAGACCGAGAGATGAATACACCAAGCAGATTCAGAAGGATGTAGGTTGCAGTAGGTACTGGGAGATGAAGAAACTTGCACAGGATAGAGTAGCATGGAGAGCTGCATCAAACCAGTCTTAGGACTGAAGACCACAACAACAATAATAATATCATGGAGGGGGGACTGGAATGCAGTTGTAGGGGAAGGAGTAGAAGGAAAGATTACAGGAGAATATGGGCGTGGGACAAGGAATGATAAAGGACTAATACAAATTGAGTTGTGTAATAGATTTCAGCTAGTATTAGCGAATACTTACTCAAGAATCACAAGAGGAGGAGGCATACCTGGAGAAGGCTGGAAGATATGGGAGATTTCAATTATATGACATCATGGTCAAGCAGAGATTCTGAAATAAGGTACTCGATTGTAAGGAGCAGATACAGACACAGATCACAATACAGTATTGATGAAGAGTAGGCTGAAGATTAGTCAAGAAGAATCAATACGCAAAGAAGTGGGATACGGAAGCTCTAAGGAATGATGTTTTGACGCTTTACTTCTTCCCCACGTGCGTTTTTCAGGGGTGCATTCGGCCAACTCTTCGTTGTTATGGATGAGAATGCGCGGCCGCATCGAACTGCGGTGGTGGAGTAACTAATGGAACGATATACGACGACTGGGCTAGCGTGGCCATTCCCGCTGACTCAAATCTCATTAGGCAAGTATGAGATACGCTGGGGAGGCTTATCGTAGCAAGCACGTCCATTTACACCAACGACCAATCAGCAGCTTTCATCCGCGCTGGGCAAGGAATGGACGTTCTATCACAACAACTCCTTACCAAACCTGAGAGCACGTCGCAGAGTATTCTTTGTCGTCCTTTGTGACGGTACACATTATTAACAGCCATGTCCCGCCTTTTGAATTGTCCCGGGAACCATCATAATTTATTGTGACTTGACTGTAATAAAAGTGTTATTTCAGTTTGTCTCTCTGCTTATTTCATTAAGTTACCTTCTGTTCTTTATCCTTCTCTTTATGGTCCAAGTTTCATCAGCTATGTTACTTGGCAGTGACACATTGCACAAAGGTTCCTTTCGTCCTTTACACCACTGCAGATTTGTTCACAGTAAACGGTATGCAGTATAATGTTATATCACTGACACTGCCTAGAAATGATACGGTTTATGTCAGGTTTATCGGTCGAGTAGGTAACTACTGTTTCATGATTAGTGGCTCCGTGTTGCGTTAAGAATACGGGCCCTAGGGTGATATGAAACAGTATAAGCGTGAAGGTAGCTGAGGGGGAAGGAATACTGGAATAATTCGACGCAGCAGCCACAGGGTCACTGAATTATGTATGGGTAGGCAGCATTCGTTGGGCAGTTAATCAAATGTGTCTGTGTGTGAGTGCGAGAGAGCGAGCGAGAGATACAGACGGAGAGAGAATGTACGTATTTGGGTTGAGAGGTCCACATATGAATGAATGAGTTGGTGCGCTAATGAACAAAAGAATATGCGTTCGTTGTGTAATAGGATTTCTGGCTGACTTAAAGACCGTCATACAGTGTCTATATTCGGTTTATCTCATACCTACTTTACTTCCCACCCTTTGAAAGCAATCTGCATTAGTACCTGGTCTGGCTCTGAATTAAGTGTGCAAGCGCTACCCATTCGTCACTGTAATAAAGTTCTTATTCAATAAGGATCGCCTAGCCATGGGAGAAGCTATAGGAAGCAGAATTCACAAATGGAAATCGATAATACTATTACTAAACTTTTATTCAGATTCTAAACGAACGTGGTTCCTACACTGAGGTGACAGAAGACAGGGAATAGCGATATGCACATATATGCCTACCGATGGCGGTGGTATCGCGTACACAAGGTATAAAAGAGTAGTGCATTGGTGGAGCTGTCATTTGTTCTCAGGTGTTTCGTATAAAAAGGTTTCCTACCTGATCCCGGCCGCACGACGCCAATTAACAGACGTAATAAAATGGGACACCTGCAGCCGTAGTTTTGATGCAGTTGTCTCATTCTGTTAAGTAATCACCGGCCGAAGTCCCTCAGAACACAAATCAAGAGCCGGCCGGGGTGGCCGAGCGGCTCTAGGCGCTACAGTCTGGAACCGCGTGACCGCTACGGTCCAGGTTCGAATCCTGCCTCGGGCATGGATGTGTGTGATGTCCTTAGGTTAGTTAGGTTTAAGTAGTTCTAAGTTCTAGGGGACTGATGACCACAGCAGTTAAGTCCCATAGCTCTCAGAGCCATTTGAGCCACAAATCACGACACGAGGACGGCCATAGCAGAACTTCGAATTAACAGACTTTGAACGCGGATTGGTAGTTCAATCTAGACGCATGGGCCACTTCATTTCGGAAATCGTTAGGGAATTCCATATCCACGATCGACTGCGTCAAGAGTGTGGCGAGACTATCACATTTCAGGCTTATCTCTCATCACGTACATCGCAGTGGCTGACGGTCTTAACGACCGAGGGCTGCGCAGTTCATAGGGCTGAGAGTAGGGTTCGAGTGTGACGCTGACCCCAAGAAGCCATGGATCCAAGTGGTCAACAATGCACTGTGCAAGCCGCTGGTGGTTCCATAGTGCTGGTGTCAGTGCTAACAGACAAGCAACATGGCGTGAAATAACCGTAGAAATCAATGTGGGACGTGCGACGGACGTATCCGTTGGGACAGTGTGGCGAGATTTGGTGTTAATGGGCCATAGCAGCAGACGACCGGCGCGAGTGCTTTTGCTAACAGCACGATATCGCCTGCAGTGTCTCTGGTGTGTTCCACACCATAATTAGCTGTCGGACCCTAGACGACTGGAAAACTGTGGCCTGTTCAGATGAATCCCAGTTTCAGTTAGTAAGAGCTGAGGGTAGGGTTCAAGTGTGACGCTGACCGCAAGAAGCCATGGATCCAAGGGGTCAACAAGACACTGTGCAAGCTGGTGGTGGTTCCATAATGCTGTGGGCTGTGTTTACATGGAGCCCTCTGGACGTTCGGCTACTTCGAGACCACTAGCAGCCATTCATGGACTTAGTGTTCGCAGGCAACAGCCGGTCGGGTTGACCGAGCGGCTCTAGGCGCTATATTCTGGAACCGCTTGACCGCTACGGTCGCAGGTTCGAATCCTACCTCGGGCATGGATGTGTGTGATGTCCTTAGGTTAGTTAGGTTTAAGTAGTTCTAAGTTCTAGGGGACTGTTGACCTCAGAAGTCAAGTCCCATAGTGCTCAGAGCCATTTGAACCATTTTTGAACCAGGCAACAATGGAATTCTTATGGATGACAATGCACCATTTTACAGGGCCACAATTGTTAGCGATTGGTTCGAAGAACATTTTCGGCAGTTCGAGCGAATCACTCGGCCACCCAGATCACCCGACATGAATCCCACCGTACATTTACGGGACGTAATTTAGAGATCCGTTCGGCGCACAAAATACTGCAGTGACAGCCCTTTCGCAGTTATGGACGGCAATAGATGGAGAAAGGCTCGATATTTCTAATTCCAACGATTTGTTGAGTCCATTCCACGTCGAGCTGCTGAACGACGCAGGGAAAAATAAGGCTCGACACGATATTACGAGGTAACCCATGACTTTTGCAATGTGGCTCTTGAAAAAGAGGGACAGAAAACTAACGTGAAATACTGAATTTAATAATGTGGCAATTTGACTGACGTCGTTAGAAAGACTGACAGACGAACAGGTAAGAAAACGTAATCTTCGCAGCTCGCATTCTGTCATATTCAAATTAAGAGGAGAAATATCCAATGTACTCCATATGCAAGATGCAAAGAAAACCAGATAAATCCGAGATGCTCAGAGTACGGACTGTGAGATATGAAACTAACACGTCATACTATAACAAAAAGCGACACTCAGATGTTCAAACCGCACACGCGGCATATAACGACAGCCAGAAAGAGAAACAACAGAGTGCCAAAAAGCGAATGAAAAGAATACAAAGTTCTCTGCTTTTTAGCCCAAACTCTCTTTGGTGCGTCGAAAGCAAGCTTTTAGATAATGTGAGTGTCTTTGCACACCTGAACACATGAGTCATATCTTACTCTTGACTGCCAAAGATTGTGCTGGGAGTACATTATGCTGCGAAAGTCTGCGTCGATTGGTCAGTGAGTGAGAAACCCTGTCGGCGCACAGAGGATGATTTTCTTTGAGGTGTTCTGCGGTGTAACAGAAGATAAAAAACGGCAACAGCAAGAAGAACAGAAAATATGCCGCAAACAGCGACAATAATTCTCAAAAACATGCCATAACATACAATAAATAAGGTAGTATGAAAGCATCCACAGAAAATTATATTTAAAATAACTAACAATAAAAATGTAATGATGTGTTACTGTGTTTCTGTAACTACGCTATTTTCTCCATGTTTTAGATTTGAAGAACCCACTGAAGATGGTGATATTTGTCGTCCACAAATAAATATAAGTTGCTATTTTCAAACACTGTACAATGAAACGAATTGATAAATACAACTATTGCATTCCGTTCAATAAATAATCAAGCGACATATTCCAACCGACTCACACCGGCGACCGTGTAGAGAAGATGCACATGCGGTTAAGACATTCAGTAAATAAAAACTTTGGGGGTTACCTCTTTCCAGATGTACAATCACTCTGTGAAAGCATCTGAAAAAGCATCCTCTATCTTCTCTGCTGGAAGTGGATGACTTCAGTGTCTCGCCTGAAGTGGGGCGACTTTATATATATAAAGCTCATGGCAGAGATAAAATGTTTATAAATCTAGTAGAGTGAACAGACCAAACCTTTTAGTTTTTGTTGCAGATGACGTGATTTACAGAATTATTGTAGTGTAGGGACAGCATTTCAAACAACAATATCTACGTTTTGGTATCCATGGCAAATCATTGGTCATGTGTTAAGAATTCTTAAAAATACTATTCATCCTTGCCTTCACTTCAACGCACTTCATGAGAAAAGTATACGGTTAAATTTCATTTAACTTAAATACTTCTTTCTGAATTAGCCCCCATTTTTGTGACAGTGCTAAGAGAAGATTATAGTTTCATGTTAATATGATTCGCTTCTGTGGCATGAAATGGATCTTAATATAATTTCAATTCATAGCAAGCGTTGATTCACTTGCCATTATTACGTTAAACTTTCTCCTCACAGTTTGAAAGTTAATCTGAACGCAACCGTGCTGTCATGCCTTGCACTATACCGTGGCGCAAACAGGTTTTTCATTGTAACTGCCGTAATTTAGTTTATGCTTTTTATAAAGCTATAACTTTATCTTGGAACTGTCCCTTTTGGACCGTGTTTGCATAGAAAAACAACAAGCGATACATGTCTCGCGACACACGCAAACAGCAAGATGGCGTAATGTTCTTGATCATAAACAAAGTACGAAAGTTTTGTTTTTCTGTGTATAGAATTATCTACATGCCGTCCAACGAACGTGAGTTGGTTCAAATGGTTCTGAGCACTATGGGACTTAACATCTGAGATCATCAGTCCCTTAAGATTTAGAATTACTTAAACCTAACTAACCTAAGTACATCACAGACGTCCATGCCCGAGGCAGGATTCGAACTTGCGACCGTAGCAGTCACGCGGTTCCGGACTGAAGCGCCTAGAACCGCTAGGCCACCACGGCCGCAGAACGTGAGTAAACTAATAGCTAAGTAACAGCTCAGTACACACCGTAACTATATTCCACAACACTACTCCAACCCCAAGTGTATAATACTGACATACTAATTCCACCTTTTAGTATTTGTTTACTGACATCCACTCACACAGTGGCAGATAACATGACGTACGACGAGAAAAAACGGTAACAGATAAAAGCACAGAAAATATGCCGCAAAAAGCGACAATAATTCTTTAAAGCAGGCCATAACATACACTGTATAAAGTAATATGAAAGTATCCATAGGGAACCATATTTCAAAAAACGAACAGTAAAAATGTAATAATGTGTTACTCTGTTTGTACAACTGTGCATGTTTTAGATTTAAAGAACCCACTGATGACGGTGGTATTTGTCGCCGAAACTACTTTGGGAAACAAATAAGTAAACAAATATCAAGGTGTTTTGCATCAGGGTGGACTCACAATTCCGATACTGTTTTTTTTTTTTTTTATATAGCAGCCTTAAATGAGTTGGAAGGCTATCTGCAAGACAATGGTTTCTTACAGGAATATGCAGCTGTTGTTTATTATGTGGAAAAGTGGAGCAGAGTTGTCCACTGCAAAGGAAAGAATCAACTGTAGTGCCGAAAGGAACTTTCTGAGGAGGAGTTAGGGAATTACATATAACTGCGAATTTTCCGTGTAATTTAGCATTGACTTTCTTTTTTAACAAGAAACAGATTCAATACGCGACAGTTAGCCATTGTGTTGGGACTGTGTCAGGAGGAAGCCATTCTGTGTATTATTGATAATCATTTCTTTTAGTCAATTTCATTTACAGATTGTGTCACACACTTCGAATGAAACATACACAGTTAATACTTGTGTTCAAATGTAGTGTAGCAATGAGTTTTCTGGACCGTAAAACGAAGACACTGGTGACACTGTAATCAGAATTTAGAGTACTTGCTTTCGCATACCTAATAATACATTTACACACTGTATTCTTGTAGTGTGAACAGAATTGTTAAATTATAAATACACAGTTAAGCAGCTACGTTGAAACTGCACACTAAAAATTAGACAGAGAGGAAAATAAAATAAAAGTTAATACTCTTGCGAAAGTGTACACGACATACAGTAAGACATATACATAAGAGACGTTCTTCACAGTGGACTCGCATTCGGGAGGACGACGGTTCAAACCCGTCTCCGGCCATCCTGATTTAGATTTTCTGTGATTTCCCTAAATCTCTTCAGGTAAATACCGGGATGGTATCTTTGAAAGGGAATGGCCGTTTTCCTCCCCACCCTTCCCTAAACCAATGGGACCGATGGCTTCGCTGTTTGGTCCCATCCCCCAAATCAACCAAGAGACATTCTTAAATAAGAGGTTTCTTCAAACACCGTTTAAAATTAGAAGCACTAGCATTCAAACGTGATGCAGTTTCCAATTACAAGTTGATTAGTCACACACTACAAGTATATATTTGACACACTCAAATATGTTGCAAGATACTAACTGCAGTCTGGGCTCTATGCCGAATAACCGCAATCACCCTCTGTAAGAGCGTCTGAGTAAAGAATGTTATGGCTAGTTGAGCTCTTCTCATTCCATGACCGCCGGAGAGCTGTTAGTACACAACTCATCTTCCTGCACACGCCATCCATTTAATTTTCCTACTGCATGATATATTTATGCACAGTTTTACCGCTCAGCCAAATCCGATATGATTAGTGATATATATCACTGTGAGAACACGAAACTCAGTGCATAAATTGCTCTCGTTTGATTTTATCATCAATATAGATAACTAGGTACTAGTAAATAGTGTTTCGAACATCATCAGTACCATGGCCAAACAGTCCCCCCCTCCCCTCCGCCCGCCTTGAGCCCGTTGGAGTTTTTCTTTCTTTTTTGTGGAAATATTTGAAAGCTTTGATTGATTCCAGCCCTGTTGATAGTGTCAATGAACCCCGACAATGCATTGTGAGTGGATGTCAAAGCATGCGGAACACGCCTGGAGTTTTTGATCACGTACGGGAAGCCAACAGGGTAGATACTGAAGCGTGTCTACCAATGAACGAGGGCCAAGTGGAGTACCACAGGTCCCAAGTGTGTATCTGCAGCTTGGATTCTCGGGTATTCTGTTATATAGTATTCATGAACTCAGTCATAGTACCTCAAATAGTTGAAACCATTGTCTTCCGGACCTACGTTTATTAGGACCATCTGCTCGGTTTATCTTCTTGGTCTCGTCGTTCTCGTTTCTACCTATAATAGAAAAAAAAACCTTAAGTGTCGTCTTCCGAGTACAGACAGTTAAAAAGTGCCAAATAAATAGAAATACCACTTCCATTGTGCTAAAGACTTCATAAATCATCACACATAAACATACGAAATAGTCCGGACAGAGAAATATAATTTTATGATTTCAAGAAAGATTAGATACTGTGGCAAGCCAGAGAGAGATAACCATCGGTCATTATTCAACGGCAGTAAAACATTTTGTGGTTGCACGAGCGGCTTGATGATGTTCGCCTATTCGTGGTGTTGTGACTCGTAAGTAATAAACTGTACGAAATAATTTCCCTTGAAATTACTTGCTTTCCCACCTCTTCTGAAAATACTCAAACAAACATGGCATTTACGCTGCAGATCCAGAGGCGTGGCAGTTGCCTATACACCCCCCTCCCCCGTTCCCCCAGAACCGCGTATTGTATCCTTGAGGTCAACCTTAAATGTGTGGGGTGTCTTCTCTCTCTGTGTTGGTGCTACAGATTTCTGTCTACAGAAAAAGTAGTTTAGAAAAATGTGGAATAACTTTTTGTGACCAGCGCATCAGTGTCCCGTTGTAACAAGTACTGAAGCATCTGCTCTGTGGTGTACTTTTCTTGGCTCTGGCAATTTTTAGCCCCAATTTCATCTTCCAAGTTGGACGTCTGTACGTACACTATTATGGTTATGAAACCACTGTAACACCGTTTTGGCAGTCTTCCTGCTGAAACATACCATCGCCGTCTGGGAGAACATCAAGAATGAGCGGCTGCAGGTATTCTGTAATAATATTGTTCACGCAGTGCACAGCTGTCACGATAACTTCGATTACTACCACAGGCCCCATGGAAGTCCAGGTAAAGATCCCCCATAGCGTAGTATGACAACATCTATAGCGTCTGCAGGGCGTGGTGCGTCTCGAGCTGCCTGGATGCCTGCGTATCCGGACACGACCTTCGACCTTGTGGAATATCAGCGGCGCCGTACATCATTGTCCTCAGTACTAGCTTTGTACCTATATCTGCGTAGATGATGAAACAATCACTTCAGTATAATAAATATTAATTCCTTATCCACCCAGCTTCGAGGCGTTAGTGCCACATCTTCAGGAATACATATTTATTTCATAATTTATTGCAAATTATAAGCAGTAGATGACCCAACATTCTTTACTCCATTATAATGTTTAATCGATATAGGTCCAATTTGAAATAGAGCAGAATGCAGGGGAACATCACCCCGATTGTTTTTTTTTTTCTGAGTCATCAGTCTTCCAACTGGTTTGATGTAGCCCGCCACGAATTTCTCTCCTGTGCCAACCTCTTCATCTCAGAGTAGCATTTGCAACCGACGTCCTCAATTATCTGCTGGATGTATTCCAATATCTGTCTTCCTCTACAGTTTTTGCCCTCTGGTACCTTGGAAGTCAGTCCCTGATGTCTTAACACGTGTGCTATCATCATGTCCCGTCTCCTTGTCAGTGTTTTCCACACATTCGTTTCCTCTCCGATTCTGCGCAGAACGTCCACATTCCTTAACTCAGTAGTCCACATAATTTTCAACATTCGTCTGCATCACCACATCTCATATGATTCGATTCTCTTCTGTTCTGGTTTTCCCACAGGCCAAGTTTCACTACCATACAATGCTGTGCTCCAAACGTATATTTTCAGAAATTTCTTCCTTAAATTAAGGCCTATGTTTGATGGTAGTAGATCTCTCATGACCAGGAATGCAGTTTTTTCCAGTGCTAGTCTGCTTTTGATGTCCTACTTGCTCCGTCTGTCAAGGATTACTTTGCTGCCTAGGTAGCAGAATTTCTTAACCTCATCTACTTCGTGACCATCAACCCTGATGTTAAGTTTCTCGCTGTTGTCATTTCTGCTACTTTATTTTCATCTTTCTTCTATTTACTATCAGTCCTTAATCTATACTCATTAGACAGTTCATTCCATTCAGCAGGTCATGTAATTCTTATGCACTTTCACTCAGGATGGCAATGTCGGCAGCGAATCGTATCATTGTTACCCTTTCACCTTGAATTTTAATTCCACTCCTGGAACTTTCTTTTACCTCCATCACTGCTTCTTCGACATACAGATTGAACAGTAGGGGCGGAAGACTACATCCCTGTCTTAAACCTTTTTAATCCGAGTATTTTGTTGTTCATCGTCCACTCTTATTATTCCCTCTTCGATCTTGTTCATATTGTGCATTACCTGTCTTTCCCTATAGCTTTCCCCTATTTTTCTCGGAATTTCGAAAATATTGCGCCATTTTACATTGTCGAATGCTTTTTCCAGGTCAACAAATCCTATGAGCGTGTCATCATTTTTCTTTACTCTTGCTTCGATTATCAACCGCAACGTCAGAATTGTCTCTCTGCTCCCTTCACCTTTCCTAAAGCCAAACAGATCGTCATCTAACACATCCCGATAAAGACAAACAAAGGCTTAACTTAGTTGTGACAACCTGAGGTCCGTAGTGACCTCCTAGATGAAGTCTAGATTCGTTCATCTAAGTACCTGGGTGTAAAAATTACGAACAACTTCATTTGGAAAGACCACATAGATAATATTGTGGGGAAGGCGAGCCAAAGGTTGCGTTTCATTGGCAGGACACTTAGAAGATGCAAGTCCACTAAAGAGACAGCTTACACTACACTCGTTCGTCCTCCGTTAGAATATTGCGGCGTGGTGTGGGATCCTTACCAGGTGGGATTGACGGAGGACATCGAAAGGGCGCAAAAAAGGGCAGCTCGTTTTGTATTATCACGTAATAGGGGAGAGAGTGTAGCAGATATGATACTCGAATTGGGATGGAATTCATTAAAGCAAAGACGTTTTTCGTCGCGGCGAGATCCATTTACGAAATTTCAGTCACCAACTTTCTCTTCCGAATACGAAAATATTTTGTTCAGCCCAACCTACATAGGTAGGAATGATCATCAAAATAATATAAGAGAAATCAGAGCTCGAACAGAAAGGTTTAGGTGTTCGTTTTTCCCGCGCGCTGTTCGGGAGTGGAATGGTAGAGAGATAATATGATTGTGGTTCGATGAACCCTCTGCCAAGCACTTAAATGTGAATTGCAGAGTAGTCATGTAGATGTAGATGTCATCGGTTTCCAACCTTTTTCGACCCACGAACCCCTCTACAACGATCTGAGTTGGGTGAACCACTAACTTTATAAAGTACATGGAATAGCAGGCATAAAATTTAATTCCAAGCAAAACGTTTAACAACCTTAAATTAACTTATTCCTGACAGTTAAAACCTAAAGATACCATAGTTGCAGCTGAAAATTTACATAATGTGTAGGTCTAATTGCAATAATAATACAAGTTTTCGTTGTAATGACTTGTCTCTTCCCTGACATTCCGTGAGAACGTTGCGCCTGCTTTCCATGGCACAGGGCTTTGAAGTCAGGAACCACGGATGTTAAATAAAGTTTCAAATAATTGTAAGCACAAATTCTGTGACTGTATTTATTGTTTAAATAGGTATATGAATAAAACTTTTCGCAAATAACACTGGAAACTCCTTTAAACGTGGCCAAAAACCAGTTAATGGTAAAGTGGAAGTTTCAAGAAGCTGCTCTTTTTCATTTATGTTTAATTTGAATTCTGAAATTGTTGACTCTTCAAAGGGATTGTGACTCCAATTGTTATTTCTAGACGTAAGAGGGAAATATTTTCTGAAGACTTGTCCAAGTCCCTCCAAATGTTCTTGAAGCAAGTTCTTTACATTTCGTCCAAAGAAACTTAAGTTCCCACAAGTCGTGAATGCAACAAAGCACTCGGTTTGATTGCTTTTGAAACAACTTTCCCAAAAATGTGGTCACAATGATGTTAAGCCCTAGTTTCCTATGTCTGACTGACGTTCCCTGCATTGTGCCGCCTTTAAAACTGGACTACCGACTTCTTGACAGTTAAACTTTTTCAACACAGTGGGGCAAAGAATGTTGGTTCATCTACTGCTTATCGTTTGAAATAAAATGTTGTTGTTGTTGTGCTCTTCACTCTGACGACTGATTTGATGCAGCTCTCCATGCTACTCTATCCTGTGTAAGCCTCTTCATCTCCGAATGACTACTGCAACTTTAATTACTTTGAGTCTGCTTGCTGTATTCATTCCTTGGTCTCTCTCTACGATTTTACCCCCCCCCCCCCCCCCGCCTCCCCCCCTCCCCCCACACTTCCCTCCAGTACTAAATTGGTAATACCTTGGCGTCTCAGAATGTGTCCTACCAACCGATCCCTTCTTCTAGTTAGACTGTACCTCAAATATCTATTCTCCATAATTCTGTTCAGCACCACCTCATTAGTTATGTGATCAACCTATCTAATCTTCAACATTTTCTGTAGCACCTCATTCCAAGACCTTCTATTCTTTTCTTGTCTAAACTATTTATCATCCATGTTTCACTATGGCTTCAATCCACACACATACTATCAGAAAAGATTTTCCAGTACTTAAATCTATATTCCACGTTAGCAAATTTCTTTTCTTCAGAAATGCTTTTCTTGCCATTGAGAGGCTACATTTTATATCCTCCCTACTTCGACCATCGTTAGTTATTTTGCTGCCCAAATACCGAAACTTATCTACTATTTTAAGTATCTCGTTCCCTAATCTTGTTCTCTCACAATCACGTGATGTAATTCTACTATATTAAACCATCTGTGTTTTGCATCTGATGATGGTCATCTCATGCCCACCTTTGTATACACCGTCCATTCCGGTCATCTGCTCTTCAAAGTCCTTTGCTATCCCTGACAGAATTAAAATGTCATCGGCAAACCTGAAAGTACTCATTTCTTCTTCCTGAATTTTGATCTCTTCTCCACATTTTTCTATGGTTTCCTTTACTGCTTTTTCAATGTACACATTCAATAACATCGGAGACAGTCTAAACCCTGTCTCGCTCCCTTCTCAATCACTGCTTACTTTTCATGCCCCTCGACTCGTATAACGCCGAATGGTTTCTGTACAATTTGTAAACAGCCTTTTGGTCCTTGTAATTTACCCTTGGTACCTTCGTAATCTTAGAGCATTCCAATCTACATTTTCGAAACCTCTCTCTGAGTCTAAAAATGCTGTAAACGTTGGTATGACTTTCCTCAACCTATCTTCTGAGATACGTCGTAGAGTTAGTATCACTTGAGTCTACATTTCTCCGGAATCCAAACTGATCTTCCCCGATGTCGCTTTCTGCCAGTTTTTCTATTCTTCTGTAAAGAATTAGTGTTAGTATTTTACAACCATGTCTTATTAAACTGATAGTTCGGTGATATTCACACCTGTCAGCACCTACTTTCTTGGGAATTGGAATTACTACATTCTTCTTAAAGTCCATAGCCATTTCGCCAGTTTCATATATTTTGCTTACCATATGGAAGAGTTTCGTCACAGCTAACTCTCTCACGGCTATCGTAGGTGCGACAGAATTTCGTGTACTACCGGGCCTTGTTCCGATTTAGGTCTTTATGTACTCTGTCATATTCTTCTCGCAGTATTATGTCTCCCATCTCCCCTTCATCTACGTTCTCTTCCATTTCCATAATATTGCCTGCAAGTTCATTTCCCTTATGTAGACCTTCTTTATACTCCTTCCATCTTTCAGCTGTCCCTTCTTTGCTTAGGTGTGGTTTTATATCTGATTTCTTGATATTTATATTGCTACTTTCCTCGAAAGTCCTCCTTTATTTTCTTGTAGGTGGTACCTATCTTTGACCTCGTGGTACATGCTTCTAAATCCGTACAACTCTATCCATTTCTGCTGAGCCTTTTGCACTTCCTGTAAATCTCATTTCTTAGACGCTTGTATTCCTTTCGCCTACTTCATTTCGTTGATTTTTGTATTTTCTCCTGTCATCAATTAAATTCAGTGTCTCCTATGTTTTCCACGGGTTTCTACTAGTCCTTGTCTTTTTACCTATTTCATCTTCTGCTGCCTTAACTTTTTAATCTCTTAAAGCTAACCATTTGTCTTCTACTGTATTCGTTTCCCTCGGTCTAGTCAACCGCCGCCTAACGCTCCTTTGAAACTCTCAACAACCTGTGGTTCTTTCAACTTATCCACTTCCCAACTTTCTAACTGCCAACATTTTTGCAACTTCTTCAGTATTAACCAATAAACTGTGGTCAGAGTCTACTTCACTCCATGGAAATGCCTAGAGTTTAAAATCTGATTCCGAAATCTCTCTTTACCATTACGTAATAAATCTGAAACTTTTCGGTGTCTCCAGGCCTCTTCCACGTATACGACCTTCTTTGATGGTTCTTCAACCACATTTTAGCAATCATTAAATGATACTCTGTGGGAAATTGTAACAGGTGGCTTCCTCATTCTTTCCTTTCCCCCAGTCCATATTCAGATATACTTTTTATTTCTCTTCCTTTTCCTACTACGGAACTCCAGTCTGACAGCGATATTTTCTGGTGTCGAAAGCCAGGACTTTGGAGCTCGTGAGTTGTGCAACCTTCTTGCCACAGACGGAGGAAGCAGCTGGTACACTATTAAAAACATATGCGCGCAGCATAGCAAGCACAATACACGGAAGATTATTGACGCTGCCTTCTGCTCTTGTGGCTGAGAAGAAACGGAGCCTGCTGTTGCCATCAGAAAAACGCTAGAAATTGTCTTCACAATTGTTCAGATGGCTCTGATAACTATGGGACTTAACATCTGAGGTCATCAGTCCCCTAGAACTTAGAACTACTAACCTAAGGACATCACACACGTCCATTCCCGAGGCAGGATTCGAATCTGCGAACGTAGCGGTCGCGCGGTTCCAGACTGAAGCGCCTAGAACCACTCGGCCACTACGGCCGGCTAGGAATTGTCTTGTCTAGACAGAAAAGATGTTACGGTTTTGCGTATTTCATTTAAAATCGCTCGTCATTGTATCACGTGGTAGGCACTGGCATGTTACAATCTAACATCCGAAAGATGTAGGGGCTCACATGCGGTTCCTCTTCGTCGAAATGTCTTGGCTCAAACTCTTCTAAGGGTTGAACCACACATGTCGGATTACACGCCCTAAATTAGGCACCTATGACCCTTTGGTTAAATTGTCTGGCTGATGGCAAGTGTGCGCAATTATATGAAGTTAGTATGATATGTAATAAGAGCAATAATAATATCGAGAACAAAATTAACGATCCCTAAAGGATGTTGGCCACAATACCCGCCAGGGTAGCCGAGAGCGCTAACGCGCTGCTTCCTGGACTCGGGTAGGCGCGCCGGCCCCGGATCGAATCCGCCCGGCGGATTAACGACGAGGGCCGGAATGCCGGTCAGCCTGGATGTGGTTTTTAGGCGGTTTTCCATATCCCGCTAGGTGAATACGGGGCTGGTCCCCCAGTTCCGTCTCAGTTACACGACTCACAGATATTTGAAAACGTTCGCACTATTTCATGACTTACACTAGACGCAGACAGCTGGGGTTCGGCATGGCGGCATGAACGGCATCCGGCCACCCACTGCTATTAACGCTGCCAAATCCGTCTTAACAAAGCCGACCCCGCGATGGAACGGGACAAAGGCCTAAGAAAGAAAGAAATGATGTAGGCCACACAGTTGCGATTTGGTTAGAATAATATTTATTCAGAAAGCGAAAGTGGTCTTATTTAGAGTTACTGTTCCACTCGAGCGCATATCCATTTGACACAGTTCGATCACTCACAATCTCATCACGAAATACAAGTTATCTAGGCGAAGAGTTAGAGTTCACACCAGGCGCGCGGCTGCTCACCGCTCAGAGACCAAGTCCCGCGATACGACACAACGCGAAATTTTCTAAATCGTTTCACTTCCCAGCTGCCTAAAGACCGACCGTCCGCTTTCGCGTCTCAATCCGAACTGTGCCCTTTGGTGTCTCCAGCACTCCCTCTACCCATCCCCAGCCGCGTTTCCTGCTCGCCGAATATCCTCGCTCAGCTGACGAGGGCAGTGACCTTTCCTGAAGTCGTCCACTTGTATGGCTACACCTTATTCTGCATTACTTTACATTTTAACATATTTAAATAATCAAAGCTTGACCACTTTCACGTTCTAAATAAAGTAACAATAATACCCACTACATAATAAACGTTAAATTCTTTTACATAAAACCAATGCAATTTCCTTCTTAACTTTGAATGGCCGGTAGCCTTGCACCAGTGTGCTTTCTGATAAATAATCAAAGAACAAAAGTAACTATTATGCACTAAACTTTACAACAAATATTCTATTACCTAATGATTTAATAAGGTGCTATGCTGTCATAGTTCAATGTGTTTTGTGTGGAGGAAATGATGATCTGATGCTTAACTGAAAATACTGATAATTTAAATTTTCTATATCTTTTAAACAAATGAAGTTACAGAGTTGATTTTTACAATATTTTTCATTTTAGTAATGCGCTTCTATATGAAATGTTGATCGTTAAGATCGATTAAAGCGTTCAGATTTCAGCATTTACGTCTTTGTTACAAAAGTTGTGAATTTCACTTCAACATTAAAGCCTAAACTATTATATATATGATCAATATTAAAGTTTTATTGGGATCACCATGGAAATTTATGAAGGATGGTAGATTAAAACTACTAAGGCTTCATTCCCTGCATTACTACAGAATTATGTAGTTTCCATAAATGTTTCCCTTTATGGCCGATCTTAGCTCCGCCATATTTGACGCTGCTACGTCTCCTTGGCCACAAACGCCTTCTACTGGGCTTACCTATGACGTAGCTTCTCTTCTTTCTCACCCGCACACTACAGCGCTTAGGCTTCTGGTGAATCTGCGCTCTTTGTGGCACATGGTCCTCGAGTACAGGGTTCGTTTTACAATTTCTGAAGACTGACTCTTTCGGCCATACACTTAAATGAGAGCGAAATGCTCGTTAACTCACAATGTCTAGACAACATCGAGTTGCCTCATGTAGTTAATCTTGTTTGCTTAAAATAGTGGAATATTTTGAGACCGCGTGTAGCTGAGAACAACGATTTCTCTTCACATTATAATTAATTAATGGCATCATTCACCAAGAACAGCAACCATTGAGGGTAATATTTGTAGTAACTGTATGCAAAAAACATGCAATAGCTACCAGAAGTATCGTGAAATACAGGTTCATTAATGTTACACGACCGTCGACCGGAAGATGAGGTAATCCGATTGTGGCAAAAATAAATGATGTAAGTGACTGCAGGCAATATTCAAAAATTTGTGAATGAGGACTGTAGAAAATACAAAATTGTATCCTTACAGAGAAATAGCATAGTTTGTATGTGCTATTCAACAATCAATATTTACTTTTGTCAGGCGGTGCTTCACAGCTGAAGCGCATTATAAGGAAGTCATACTGGGAAAAATACGTCGACAGAGTCTGAATTAAGCAAATTATTGCTTTATTGAGTTACTAGTTTCGTTCTACAAGGACGTCATTGGGTCTCAAATCTTCAACTTCCCATATGTATGTACATTTAATCATGCTTTAGATAGCAATTACATGGACGATAAATAGTTTGGAGAAGAAGAGAATAGAAGCTTTAGAAATGTGGTGCTACAGAAGAATGGGTAGATCACATAACTAATGAGGAGGTATTGAATAGAATTGGGGAGAAGAGGAGTTTGTGGTACAACTTGACTAGAAGAAGGGATCGGTTGTTAGGACATGTTGTGAGGCATCAAGGGATCACCAATTTAGTATTGGAGGGCAACGCGGAAGGTAAAAATTGTAGAGGGAGACCAAGAGATGAATACACTAAGCAGATTCAGAAGGATGTAGGTTGCAGTACGTACTGGGAGATGAAGAAGCTTGCACAGGATTGAGTAGCATGGAGAGCTGCATCAAACCAGTCTCAGGACTGAAGACCACAACAACAACAACAACAACAGGTAGCAATTATTCTGTCTCAAGTATAAAGTATTTTCAAAACAAAGGAAGTAAGGCAACGTATTGACGTTGTAACCAGAGGAACTAATCCGGGATCCAGACTCAAGGGATTTAGAGAAACCCTGGAAAAACTGAATCTGGATGTCCGGGGGGGGGGGGGGAGGGAGAGGGGAGGAGGGAGGAGATATGACGTGTCGTCCTCCTGAATTCGAGTCGAATGTCTTAGCACTGACGCTCCTCCCTCAGACCTAGCTTTCCTTAGATGTTCAGTGACATTCATCACATCACGAATTGACGCTGTGGTAATGTTTTCATTCCTGGCAGGTCAAAGGCAGAGATTTAGAAGCAGATTAAGCGTTACATGGTTTAAACCTAACACCGAAGATGACTATCGAAAACATTATGGATTTTATGTACTTGCGCTAAGGTCATGTTTTGTGGTCAGATAATTATCTTAGAGAAAGAAACTGGCAGTACCAGAAAGGGATTCGTTTAGCAGCTGTCCGCGTGTTTCCATAAACCAATGCATCCTGGGCGTTAAATGGAATAACAGTACGTGAAGCACTTGCAGAGCGCATCTTTTCGGGAAAACACTGCTATGCATAACATATCGCGACAATTCTGACTCTGTTGGCAAGGTTATTTACAGGTGGGGGCAAATTAACGCGTCTCTGGAAGGCCTCCACTGTATGCTGAGCTCTCTACGGCGCCATATCCATCCGTTAGCTATGTATACAAATTGCCTCGTTACAAGGTGCTAACTCCCGCCAGTTTATGCCGAGGCTCACTTTCGCCAGCGCTGAAACCTCCACTGCGCTCCCAGAGTGGCGCTAAAACTGAACAATGCATGATGGAGACGACTCTTGGCGGTTGTATAATAATCAGGGTGCCACACGTAGCCCTGGTGAGGCTCCAGATTCGTAAATAGCACGCCCAAGTGTGGATGAAGATTGAGTTCTTTAACATAGAGCACGAGAAGCAATTATGCACCATGCAAGAAAAAACGTACTTGCGGAACAGGCATCGGATTAATATTATGAGCAATGTAGGAAAAAGAAGAAACCAAGGGAAGCAAAAGATAGTCCGTGAGACAAGTATTAGAAAGTATAACAACAAAAGCGACGATTTAACTGAGTTTCAACATAGACTATACAAACATGCAGTAAAAAATGCTGATAAAACTAGGAAAAGATGTCTTTCCAGATTTACATCCAAAGAATGAGTCGTAGCAGACTGAGAAAAAGACTGAACAAATTTTAAAATTAATTAATGGAAAAATATAGTGGGCTTAGGGATGAACATGATAATGTAGAGGAAACTGCTAGGAGTAGAAAGTATATTCGTCACAGGAAAAGGAAGAAGCGAGAATATGTCTAAGACAAAACTCTTCCCTAATGGCAGGGAAGAAGAAGGACAGTAGAAGAATGTAAAGAGAAGGGTGAGCAAATGGAAGAGTCTCTAAGAAAGCGTAAAGCTCCCTTCGCTCTCTAAACGTAATCCTTGCCTAGACTAAAGAGACGTAAATAAATGTGTGTTTATTCATCTCAGAGAAAAATTCTTCTTTTCCATTCTCACTGTATTTCAAGATTATTACACCATCGTCAATGGAATTCTTTTTATTTTACTGTAAAAGTTTAATACTATCACACCTAAATAATTTAATGAAATGTGTGTAACATCGTCAGTTTTCATATTTCACAGCATACTTGAGTGCTTACATTTAGCAACATAGAGTATAAGGTGTGTGTGTGTGTGTGTGTGTGTGTGTGTGTGTGTGTATGTAGTTGGTGAGGTCACTTTAAGATAGGAAAGCAGAGGAATCGTGCAAAGAAGAGGCAAAGGTGCTACCGCTTAGGTTACCAGAGGTAAACAGTAACGGTAGTAGGCTATGAACTTGCTGACGCTCCAAATATTTTTCCCAGGGTAGGAGGTTCACTTAAGAGAATTAACTGGTGACTTCGTACACCGCCTAGATGCTGTTATAACGTGTCACAGAAGAAATGCTTTCAAAGAGACACGTCTTAGCAGAGTCAGCGAGCCTGATACTTGTTCCTAAGAACAGCAACGTCAGTGAATTCATAGGGTTTAGAGTGAAATGGAAAACGAACAAAACTGATGGAACAGCGATCCATTCTCGCGAGAGCTCTCAGAGCGGCCATGTGACGTGGAACACTGTTGTTGTCATAAAAGGACATGCACTGATGCTTAGTTTTCAGTTGAACGCTGTTGGTACCTAACTTTGTGTTTATTAACGAAAGGGCCAGAAACTTTCACATCTACGGGAAGAGCTAAAGGGTCTGAATGTGACTGGCCAAAGGTACCAGGGAGCTGCAAAGTCCCACGTCAGCTTGGCGGTGTCTGGTCTGTAAAGTGCTGGTTGATTGGCAGGCCGGCTACATAAAGGGCGAAACACAGCGCCGCCACAATCCTTTAAAAAAACAGGGATTTCTATTCAACGGAGTTCTCAGTCAGATCGCTGAGACGCACACTTCGTGACGATCGTCGAAAACGTCGGGTGAGCTCCGACAAATACTGTTTCCCTCACTCGGAGTGCTGCTCACAGTATCTGTACTTTTCTATGCTGCTAGTGATTGCTACTTCTGTCAGTTCTCACCCCAGAGGCTTAGAGACTGACTTCTGTCGTGCAACCAGTTGCGTCCTTTTCCTTTTCTAGTGCTTAGAATTAGTCTGCAATGCTGTAGTTAGTCTGAAGGAAATAAATAAGTTTCTTTAAACTGTTCAGTCACCTGAGTCCCTTGCGACTATCCTATGGAGCCCCAAAATCCGCGGCTGTCGTAAGTGCTCTATGACAATTTTTGGCGCTGATTCAACTAATCAGTCTGCCACCACAGAATGTTTGTTCTTCTGCATTTGTTCGTAACCGCTCGTAAATTACTAACTGAGATGTAGACCCGCTTTTCTCACTCTCCTATGCTAGGACACGACGGATATTTGCATATAGAGTGACAATCCTAATAGTAAAGCAGAAGCATGAACAACAGGAAATAAAACTCTGAGGAAACCTGATGTACTCATGAGATCATCACCTTGATGAAGAAAGCTAAATAATTATTGTACTCTCAACATTTTGTCTGTTTACAGGTCCTTGTTAGAATCGTGGTGCACACTTAAACCCTGGAATACATTAGCGTATTGCCACACTAGATGTGTTGGAACAAGTTGGCGCAAACCGCTGACAGACGGAGTATGGCCAGTAATTCGTTTTCAGCATTGAAGCGGAACAACGGTCCAATAATCCATACTGAGTCGGTATAAGTGTACAGCAACAACGCACCATCATGAGTAGCGGAGACAGGGGCGGAATGAACTACCGCAGCAGAAGGGATCTCGGTTGTCTGATTTAATCTAGAGGCGCTAGTGAGCTCCCAGACTGATAAGTGTTTAGCAGAACGACGTCTGATGTGTTTAGTAAGGCTGCAACAGTTACCACGCACAAGTTGCGTAGTATGCCTTTTATAACTTTCCTGACCATTTCCAACTAAGATAGGTCTGTTATATTTTTGTTTTCTTCACAATCAACGTTTAGTCACCTAAACCAGCATGTTCTTATTTGTCTTTTTATGCAATGTAGTTGCGAAAAAAAGATGTTTACAGTGGATGATGAATGTTTTCTCATTAGATGTGCTTTTGGGGTGGAATGCTGTGCTGGTATAGTCGGCGTTTCATTCTTTATTTGATGGATTCAACCGCGTGATTTGGCTTTCTCATTTGTAGATGGTACATCGCTATGAACGGAAAACGCAGAGACAAAAATGGCCCACAAAATACATGGAACAAGCTGTTGAATCACAAAACTCGCCGAAAATACCAGCTTGGTTTCAATAAGGAGCGAGAATTAATACTTGTCAGATATGTTAAGGCTCTGCAGAAGCGACGTTTTGATATGACTATGGAAGATCTGCGCAGATCAGCGTATCAACTCGCAGAACCAAACGGATGCCCGCATGTATTTCACAACGAAACGAAAATGGCTGGAGAATTTGGGTCCTTGTATTCCTGGCTTGTAATCCTGACTTAAGTTTCAGGAAACTGTGCAGGCAGTGGGCTCATAAATCGTGTGTTGGCACAGATATTGAGGACAATGAAGCCCAGTTTACTACTAAGATATGTCGTCGAGGAAAGTAAAAAATAAAAAAAGGAGACCATTCCGCCCTGTGCACGGGGTGGAACGGACCTACAGAGGTATTCTTCCGTCGCTTCTTGATAGAACAATTCAATATTGAGGGTTGAATAACACTTAGAAGGTTTTTTGTTCTACTGATTTTTATTTGTATGAACTAGTTTCCGGCTTATTAGGCCATCCTTAGATAACTACTGGCTATTGTTTACAAGAACCTTGTGTTCTTACGAACCAAACATTCTCGACTAAGATACAACGTACTTAAATACGATCTTTAGTTGTAGTAATATCTTGGGAATTGTCAAACGGGTCTTTTGACTTTTTGTTCCGTAAAACTGTTCTTTAACATGATAAATCACATTTTATGGTTTGTTAGTGCCATGTATAACAAAAATTAGAATTATTTAGAATACACATTATTACAAAATTACAATTTTTTGGTATTTGTTGTGAACAGTCGCACTGGAAACTAATTGTTGGTTGTACAACAGGGATGTTTTCTTTGGGGTTACATTTTGTTATTAGAAAAATTGTGCATTAATAAATACCAAATATTACATTGTTACAGTTGAATTACAGTTAGGAATGTAAACACGTAAGGGATATTACATTATATTGGGGTGTGAATTTGTTCACTATTGGGACACTTTGTGGTTAGTAGCAGGTTTACTGTATTGTGTAAAGTTTAAGAATGGTGATGTGCTCAGTTGGATTTGGTCATTTAGAACCAGCTGGGGATTTAGGGCTAAGTGTTTGTTAATTTCAAGTGCTTCTAGTAGGCCGAGTTTTCTGCCTTTGTTGCCTATATGTAGCACTTCTGTGTGTGATAGACATTTGTGCCCTTCTTTGAGCGCATGTTCATCAATATTGTATCTTAGTCAGAACGTTTGGTTCGTAAGAACACAAGCTCCGTGTAAACAATAGTCAGTGATTATCTGATTGGCCTAATAAGCCGAAAACTAGTTCATACAAAGAAAAATCAGTAGAACAAAAAAAAAAACCCTAAGTGTTATTCAACGCTCAATACATTTTCTCTTGGGTGACTGGTAGCTGAAATTATCAATAAATTACTAGCTATAGTGAAATTTCTTATCTTACCGCTCAGTCTCTCAAATAACTTCATCTTCCCTACGTTCGCATCCTTAAATACATAAACTGCATCATACGTTGCAGATCTGATAACTGTAGCAGACGAAAATATGGTTTTAGAGCATTATTTCCATACCAGTGAATTTAGAGACCATTTTTGCACTCTGAGTTTTGCCGTGAACACACTTCTTTAGAAGTTCAGGAATCACAGCCTTCTAGATGCATCCCATGAAAGTTTTCTTGAAAGTAATCCACGGAATCGTTGTTCACCTACCTAGTAATTAAACGTTACTTAAAAAGGAGTTTATGGCAGGAAGATCGTGTCACACATTTCATTATTTTTCAGGCACTTCGGATGCGATTTCTTCATTGAAACTTTTTGAATTTATTGTCCACGTGTTTCACTACTAAATAAAATGTAAACTGAAACTGAAATTTTCGATCAATTACATGAACATACCCATTAATGTTATTTTGTAGAGATGAGTTTATCAGAAACATGCACTGCTGACTTTTTAGACTTGTAGATACTACAGTTATACCGTCTGGCTGCGCTATGATGACCGTTTCTGGTACTGAGTTATTCCAGGGTAGTATGACCTGGAGCGGAATGGTGTTTATACGCAAAAGTACATGCTATGACAGAATAACTGTTTGGGATCTAGCGGACTATGACAGGGTAGTTTTATGTAAATTCAGGTTTGGTACGGATCTGATTGTAAATTACGGAACTGAGTACTTGCTTTTCTAAATACAATTACATTTTAGTGGAATTTACAGTAAACTACTTATCATTTTAAGGAATTCGATTAGAGAGTGTTTTTGGAAAAATTCCATTTTTCAAAAAATGGTTCAAATGGCTCTAGCACTATGGGACATAACATCTGAGGGCATCAGTTCCCTAGACTTAGAACTACTTAAACCTAACTAACCTAAGGACCATAGCAGCAGCACGGTTCCGGACTGAAGCGACTAGAACCACTCTGGCACAGCGGCCGGCTCATTTTTTAACCTGAGTAAAAATCGGAAGTACTTGTTCCACTTTGTTACACTTACACTTAATTTCGTATGACAGTAAACGCTTTATAATTTTCTTGAGTCAGAGTGTTTAAAACATCTTCCTGTTCTCTGTTTTTAGTTATTGTGACGGGTTTATTATTCAAGTAAAGTTGCATTTTTTAATATCTCGACTCAATGCATTAACAAGTGAATAATGCTAATATGAACTCAATCAATAGAATCCACCTTTTCCTGTTCACCGAAACCAGCAGGCTAAAGAGTTTTAAAAAAACATGGTAAAGGTACTCAGCAGAATCTTGGATGAGTATCTAAACTGGGAACAGAAGCCTATCGCAGCGTGCAGGAAAGCTTTCTGTTGGCTAAATGCTAACCAAATATTTAGAAAAATATTTTCATTTCAAATGAAATGGGCAGATGGAGGGAATATTTTGAAGAGTTGCTCAATGTAGGTGAAAATTCGATCAGTAATGTTTTCGATTTCGATGAACAATGGGATAGGAATGTTGATGGAAGTAGGATCACATTTGAGGAAGTGGAGAAAATGGTCAATAGATTGCAGTGCAATAAAGTGGCTGGGGTGGATGAAATTAAGTCGGATCTCATCAAATACATTGGAATGTCAGATCTTAAATGGCTACACAGGATAACTGAAATGGCGTGGGAGTCGGGACAGGCTCCATCAGACTGGACGAAAGCAGTAATCTCACCAATCTTTAAACATGGAAACAGAAAATATTGTAACAACTACAGAGGTATCTCTTTAATCAGCGTTGTTGGTAAAATCTATTCAGGTATTGTTGATAGGAAAGTGCCAGTATTAGTTGAGGACAAATTGGATGAAAATCATTGTGGGTTTAGGCCTCTTAGAGGTTGTCAGGACCAGATCTTTAGCTTACTGCAAACAATGGAGAAGTGTTACGAGTGGAACAGGGAATTGTATCTATGCTTTATAGATCTAGAAAAGGCATATGACCTTGTTCCTAGGAGGAAGTCATTACCTATTCTACGAGATTATGGAATAGGAGGCAAACTTTTGCAAGCAATTAAAGGGCTTTACATAGATAGGCAGCAGTTAGAGTTGACGGTAAATTGAGTTCATGGTCCAGGGTAGTTTCAGGAGTAAGACAAGGCTGCAGCCTGTCTCCACTGTTGTTCATATTATTTATGGATCATATGTTGAAAACAATAGACTGGCTGGGTGAGATTAAGATATGTGAACACAAAATAATCAGTCTCGCATATG
Organism: Schistocerca serialis cubense; assembly: GCF_023864345.2. Taxonomy (NCBI): domain Eukaryota; kingdom Metazoa; phylum Arthropoda; class Insecta; order Orthoptera; family Acrididae; genus Schistocerca; species Schistocerca serialis. The sequence continues at coordinate 1,262,738,512 of NC_064638.1, read as the reverse complement.
CGGATGACTTAGTTGTGATGGCAGATTCGATTGAAAGTTTGCAAAGTAATATTTAAGAGCTAGATCAGAAACGTAAGGCCTATGGTATGAAGGTTAGCATCTCCAAAACGAAAGTAATGTCAGTGGGAAAGAGATATAAACGGATTGAGTGACAAATAGGAGGAACAAAGTTAGAACAGGTGGACGTTCCAAGTACTTAGGATGCATTTTCTCACATGATGGCAACATAGTAAAGAACTGGAAGCGAGGTGTAGCAAAGCTAATGCAGAGAGTGCTCAGCTACGATCTACTCTCTTCTGCAAGAAGGAAGTCAGTACCAAGACTAAGTCATCTGTGCACCGTTCAATCTTTCGACCAACTTTGTTGTATGGGAGCGAAAGCTGGGTGGATTCAGTTACCTTATCAATAAGGTTGAGGTTACGGATATGAAAGTAGCTAGGATGGTTGCAGGTACTAGGAGATGGGAGCAATGCCAGGAGGGTGTCCACAATGAGGAATCAAAGAAAAACTGGGAACGAACTCTATAGATGTAGCAGTCAGGGCGAACAGGCTTAGATGGTGGGGTCATGTTACACGCATGGGAGAAGCAAGGTTACCGAAGAGACTCATGGGTTCAGCAGTAGAGGGTAGGAGGAGTCGGGGCAGACCAAGAAGAAGGTAACTGGATTCGGTTAAGAATGATTTTGAAGTAATAGGCTTAACATCAGAAGAGTAGCCAATCTTAGCACTGAATAGAGGATAATGGAGGAATTTTATAAGGGGGACTATGCTCGAGATCGAACGCTGAAAGGCATAATCAGTCTTAAATGATGATGATGATGATGATAAAATAAAAGTTATTCCAATCTTTATACCGTCTCAATTCCTACAAGTGTGATGCAGTTCAGCATGGAAAAAATATTGAAAAATTCAGACGACTCAAACTAGGTATGAATGCTTGCTTAATATTTGTGTGTAACTTTCAGTTTTCGCTTTCATGAGCTGTTCCTATTCGCAGTCTGGATGCAGTCGGATAAATGACTGATTTTCACATGGTTTGTTTGATTCTGCAGTATCTTAGTCAAAGGCGCCCTCAGTACTTCTTCCCTTAAATAAAATACTTGTCACATCTCCATAACTGCATTACCAGATCGGATAGGTCCAGCATCTTGGCTGTACCCTTCTGTAGCACTAAATCTATATGTGTCAGCTTCCCCGTTTCAGTCACACGACTGCGAAAGAAACTGCCTTGTAGCACACAAAATGCCCAAAGGCGCAGTGCATTAAGAAGAGATTAAATCTTTAAAAGTTGTCTACACCTGTCCAACGAGGAACCAATATATTTATCACATTGCACGATATCTGTGGTTTTCTCATGTTGTTTCTGTTCTTGTTTCATCTCGTTTTCTAAGTTTACCCTAAAATTTGTCGCTCTTCCTCTGACCAGTCAACATCTCCACACTAATTGGTTCAAATGGCTCTGAGCACTGTGGGACTTAAATTCTGAGGTCATCAGTCCCCTAGAACTTAGAACTACTTCAACCTAACTAACCTAAGGACATCATACACACCCATGCCCGAGACAGGATTCGAACCTGCGACCGTAAGGGTCGCACAGTTCCAGACTGTAGCGCCTAGAACCCCTCGACCACCCCTGACACGCTAATTCCTTCTGCATCGTCGCCGAACGTTTCTGTTGGTGCTATTAGTCACTTCCGACAAAAACATAATAAGGAATTGCTTAATAATAATACGATATTTCTTGAATTCCAGATATTCATTATTATTATTATATTGCTGCTCCACTGTACAAATTGTAATACTGAAGCACTAAGGACGTCTCGCCGAGTTTGAAAATGGACCTGAAGACCTTAATATTACGAGGTGAAATAAATATAAAAATAAATAAGTAAATAAAACTATAATTACCCCTGTTAGAATAGTAAATCCCTCCGTATATCACTCTTTGACAGCAGGCTGGAAAGTTGGACGGTGAGGGAACTACTCTCGCGAGGAAATAAATCGCTGTCATTGAGGACTTCCTTTTAGCACGGCACTGGTGGTCGGCTGTATTAATTTACTACGTCGAGCCTCAGGGCTGGAGATTAGCGGCTCAGTGGAGTACTGTGCGGCTCACCCGGTGGCCCACATTCAGGGGACGCGCTGTGTACGTGGTGTATTGTATTGTGTGGCTCTGTGTGCGCGGCGGCCGGGCTCCCTCTAACGCTCCATTACGGTGGGCGGCCCCGTTCACGCCATTAGCAAATCACTCTCGTCCCGAAAGCCAGATTACTGCAGCCGCGTTCCCGCACTGCGGCTAGCACATCCGCCTGCTCACTGCGTTCCGCAGCCAATCACAGGCAAAGCAGGGCTTTGGCGTAACTTCAATCAACTGGTCAGTTCTCTTCTCTTATGTCATCAGCATTTCGACTGGACTAATACAGAGAAGAACTGGAACCATTTGAAATGTGTGGCTGTCAAAGAATGTTAAAAACAAAGTGTACAAATTAAGAACGATAATAAGATGTAAAATGAGTCGGTGAGGGTGAAAGTCGGTGTAAGATCATTTGCCTAAAGATGAGTGATATTACTGAAACATCTGCTACGATAGCCAGGAATAGTTAGGTTGGTGCAGGAAGAGGCAGTACACAGTAGGGGCAGACAAGTATCAGAATGTGAGAAACAGATTCCAGAGAATGTTTGGTATAACTACTGTGTCAAAATGAAAATATTAGCACAAGATAAGACTTAGTGAAGAACAGCATCGTACCAGTCATTTTCTAACAGAGCAGATAAGATAGTACGAAGACAGTACGTTTAGGAGTTTCACAGCGGTACAAAAAGACATGTCCTGGTAATGGATACAGAATATGAGAAGTTACTCACATAATTTACGTAATTCCAAACAGGTAATAACTTACTACTTTCTATTGACCAATTAATATTTACTGGCGGTGGGTATTCTTTTAGAAGAATCGCTAATGAACTCCCATAGTTAGCTATGTCAAACCTATTTGCATAAGAAACATCAAGCGATTACTATGGGATAGTTATACGTGAAAAATATCTTCTGAAGTGTAACAGTACGTAACATTTAAGCGACGAATCGTCCCTTCAAACATACCTAACCGAGACGCTTAATCCTGACACCGGTGTAAGCAATGGTAATGGAAGCTCATAGAAACCGAGTTATTGCATGTATTTTTTGTTCTGGTCTTCAGTCCTGAGACTGGTTTGATGCAGCTCTCCATGCTACCCTATCCTGTGCAAGTTTCTTCAACTCCCAGTACCTACTGCAACCTACATCCTTCTGAATCTGCTTAGTGTATTCATCTCTTGGTCTCCCTATACGATTTTTACCCTCCACGATGCCTTCCAATCCTACATTTGTGATCCCTTGATGCCTCAGACCATGTCCTACCAACCGGTCCCTTCTTCTCATCAAGTTTTGCCACAAACTCCTCTTTTCCCCAGTTCTGTTCAATACCTCCTCATTAGTTATGTGATCTACCCATCTAACCTTCAGCATTCTTCTGTAGCACCACATTCCGAAAGCTTCTATTCTCTTCCTGTTCAAACTATTTATCGTCCATGTATCACATCCATACATGGCTACACTCCATACAAGTATTTTCAAAAACGACTTCCTGACACTTAAATCTATACTCGATGTTCATGTAGAGCATGAAAAATAAAGTGCTTTGTTCACATTAGCTGAGATTCTACAATAAACTGCGATTGACAGCTATATCTCAAATTTGAGATTCTCGCCAGTGACACCTTAGGATGTGTGCATGTAAACAGTGGGAAGTGCCAAAAAAATAGTTACCAGTAGTAGTAAACATGTGGCGTTACTGCCAGCAAAGTCCTTTTAAATACGATTTATCCGAATCTGAGGCTGACACGGATAACTACTAAGCAGATAAAGTCCCTGAACATGTTCCTGAAACAAACGCGCTTCAGAAGTTTTTACTGATCAGGTAACAATGAATAATTATTAAATAAGTAGAAATGTTAAGGACCATCGTTACCACTGTCTACATGCTGTAGTAATGTGATTGCTACAATTAATTTTATATTGTACTGAGTCATAGATTTATCTACGTAGTTGTTATACTTTATTGTTGCAAAAATGGTTACTGCAAATCTTAGTAAAGCTTCTGTTACTGCCACAGTGAGTAATTAGTTGTGAGTTAATGATAACCCACGTTAAGCGCACTGTTTGCAAATAAATCTCGCTAAGGTGTTTTAAGAATATTTTTCGGGTAGAATTACCTATTTTAAAAGCATTTGGTTACTGTAGGTATATTTGAAAAAAGAGACTTATCTGAATAACAGAATCACACTCAATGTCCTTGAGGAATATTACTGATGAAATTTTACTGAAACTTTGTTCCACAGTTTCTCAGAGCAACCAACTTGTCCTTACAGCGAGAGTTGTCAAATGCCTTGTCTGAGAAGAATGTGATATGATACTTGACAGTATACAAAATCTTTATCATAAGCGACTGGGCGTTTGACATTGACATACGTCATGTGCAAGATGAAAACACTTTACATAAATTCGGTTGTGTTACAATTTGTTGTGGAAGAGCAAGAGACCAATATCGGATTACAAACGGCGTAAGGCAGCATCTCATTATGTTTTATCTTAACTATCGAAGAAGAAATTAACAAAATAAGACAGATGTTTGAAAGTGGGATTAAATTTATGGTGAAAGAATATCAATGACAAGATTTGTTGACTAAATATCTATTCTCTGTGAAACATTAAACAGACTGGAAGATTTGTAGAAATGAATGCTCTACGAGTATAAAATATGGTTTCTGTGTAAATCAAATAAAAAATTTTGAGAATCGGTGGAAATTATATGTGGCACAAATTCAACATCAAAATTGTGGGAGACTTTAGAAGTTAAATAACAAAAGACGTGCGACAGAGCGATGATTTAACACGACTAGGACAAGCAAGGTGAACATTCTGCAAATACGGCTAATTGTGTAAAACATAGCCCTTAATTTGAAAGGAGAAAGAAGAGAATAGAACCGTCTCAGGGCTAGTGTTACGTAAAGAAAGTGTAAATTAATTTGGCTGCTAAAATAGAAATGTTCTTTTCTGTAACATCGACGAGCTAAGAGATTTATAAGAACATAAACAGTATGTAGGGCGAGGATTATATGGCCTGTGTCCTACGGTACTAGAAGGAACCGTGGAGGGCACAAATTGTAGGGCAACAGATGCTGGAATACATACAACTAGGTAGGTCATACCCTGAGAGGAGAAAATTGGTACACGATAGGGAATAGTGGCGAACTTAATTTTTGTGGCGATTTTTACAGAGCAGAGAATTATAGCGTTACCCTCGATAAGTCAGAGGTGCTTTACGCAGAGGGAGCGGTTACTTAGGTAGCATACTGTCTGTGGAGTGCACAAGGTTCCTTTCTTAGGCCAGTCGATGGTTAGACGTCCTCTGATGAACGCTCGCCAGCCGACATGCTAATTGAAATCGGATTGTGCACAAAGTGGAGACGCTTAGAATGCCAACATTTTACAGTAAATTGCCGCAGCATTCATAAAATACTTCCAGAATTTACCACCCTCCAGGAAATCTGAATGAAACACAAAGTAGAAAACTACCGAATATTTAACGAAACGTGGAAAGTACATCGGAAAGACTTGCTACATGCCATAGGTCGCTGAGTGTTCACTGCGTCGACAAAAATATTGTTTCGACAAAAATATTTTCTCTCAAAGTCAAAATTGAGTCAGACTGCGAAGTTAAATGGACTTGAATAACCGAGCTGCGTGAACTCACGTTAACCATCGGATGTATTTATCGGCTACGTCCACGTCTACTACTACGTGATTACTCTGCTACTCACAATAAAGTGCCTGGCAGAGGGTTCAATTAACCACCTTCAACTTATCTCTCTACTGTTCCACTCTACAACGGCACGCCGGAAAAACGAGCACTTTATTTTTTCTGTGGAAGCCCTGATTTCTCTTATTTTATCGTGATGATCATTTCTCTGTGTGTAAGTGGGTGCCAACAGAATGTTTTCGCAGTCGGAGGAGAAAACTGGTGGTTGAAATTTCATTAGAAGATCCCGTCGCAACGAAAAACTCCTTCGTTTTAATTACTGCAACTCCAGTTCACGTATCATGCCTGTGGTACTGTCTCCCCAATTTCGCGATAATACAAAACGAACTACCCGTCTTTGAACATTTTCGATGACATCCGTCAGTCCCACTTGATTTGGATGCCACACGGCACAGCAACACTCCAGAATTGGGCGGACAAGCGTGGTTTAAGCAGTCTCTTTAGTAGACCTGTTGCACCTTCTATAAGTTCTGCCAATGAATCGCAGTCTTTAGTTTGCTCTTCCCTCAGCATTATCTATGTGATCGTTCCAGTTTAGGTTATTTGTAATTGTAATCCCTAAGTACTTAGTTGAATTTACAGCCTTCAGATTTGTGTGACTTACTGAGTAATTGAAATTTAGCTGATTTATTTTAGTACTCATGTGAATAACTTCACACTTTTCTTTATTCAGGGTCAATTGCCACTATCCGCACAGATATCGTATGTAAATCATTTTGCGATTAGTTTTGGTCATCTGATGACTTTATAAAATGGTAAATGACACTATCATTTGCAAACAATCTAAGACGGCTACTCAGATAGTCTCCTATGTCATTTCTATAGATCAGGAACAATAGAGGGTCTATAACACATCGTTAGGGAACGTCAGATATTTCTTCTATTTCACTCGATGACTTTCCGTCTATTACTACGAACTGTGACCTTTCGAACAGGAATTCACGACTCCAGTCGCACAACTGAGGTGATAGTTCATAGGCACGCAGTTTGGTTTGAAGACGCTTGTGAGGAACGGTGTCGAAAACCTTCTGGGATTTTGAAACTATGGAATCAATTTGACATCCCCTGTCGATAACACTTATTACTTCATGAGTATAAAGAGCCAGATGTGTTTCACAAGAACGACATTATCGTCTTAGGTGGAGATTTCAATGTACCAGATATAGACTGGGACACTCAGATGTTTAGGACGGGTGGTAGGGACAGAGCATCGAGTGACATTATACTGAGTGCACTATCCGAAAATTACCTCGAGCAATTAAATAGAGAACCGACTCGTGGAGATAACATCTTGGACCTACTGATAACAAACAGACCCGAACTTTTCGACTCTGTATGTACAGAACAGGGAATTAGTGATCATAAGACCGTTGCAGCATCCGTGAATATGGAAGTTAATAGGAATATAAAAAAAAGGAGGAAGGTTTATCTGTTTAGCAAGAGTAATAGAAGGCAGATTTCAGACTACCTAACAGATCAAAACGAAAATTTCTGTTCCGACACTGACAATGTTGAGTGTTTATGGAAAAAGTTCAAGGCAATCGTAAAATGCGTTTTAGACAGGTACGTGCCGAGTAAAACTGTGAGGGACGGGAAAAACCCACCGTGGTACAACAACAAAGTTAGGAAACTACTGCGAAAGCAAAGAGAGCTCCACTCCAAGTTTAAACACAGCCAAAACCTCTCAGACAAACAGAAGCTAAACGATGTCAAAGTTAGCGTAAGGAGGGCTATGCGTGAAGCGTTCAGTGAATTCGAAAGTGAAATTCTATGTACCGACTTGACAGAAAATCCTAGGAAGTTCTGGTCTTACGTTAAATCAGTAAGTGGCTCGAAATAGCATATCCAGACACTACGGGATGATGATGGCATTAAAACAGAGGATGACACGCGTAAAGCTGAAATACTAAACACCTTTTTCCAAAGCTGTTTTACAGAGGAAGACCGCACTGCAGTTCCTTCTCTAAATCCTCGCACAAACGAAAAAATGGCTGACATCGAAATAAGTGTCCAAGGAATAGAAAAGAAACTGGAATCACTCAATAGAGGAAAGTCCACTGGACCTGACGAGATACCAATTCGATTCTACACAGAGTACGCGAAAGAACTTGCCCCCCTTCAAACAGCCGTGTACCGCAAGTCTCTAGAGGAACGGAGGGTTCCAAATGATTGGAAAAGAGCACTGATAGTCCCAGTCTTCAAGAAGGGTCGTCGAGCAGATGCGCAAAACTATAGACCTATATCTCTGACGTCGATCTGTTGTAGAATTTTAGAACAAGTTTTTTGCTCGAGTATCATGTCGTTTTTGGAAACCCAGAATCTACTATGTAGGAATCAACATGGATTCCGGAAACAGCTATCGTGTGAGACCCAACTCGCTTTATTTGTTCATGAGACCCAGAAAATATTAGATACAGGCTCCCAGGTAGATGCTATTTTTCTTGACTTCCGGAAGGCGTTCGATACAGTTCCGCACTGTCGCCTGATAATCAAAGTAAGAGCCTACGGAATATCAGACCAGCTGTGTGGCTGGATTGAGGAGTTTTTAGCAAACAGAACACAGCATGTTGTTATCAATGGAGAGACGTCTACAGACGTTAAAGTAACCTCTGGCGTGCCACAGGGGAGTGTTATGGGACCATTGCTTTTCATAATATATATAAATGACCTAGTAGATAGTGTCGGAAGTTCCATGCGGCTTTTCGCGGATGATGCTGTAGTATACAGAGAAGTTGCAGCATTAGAAAATTGTAGCGAAATGCAGGAAGATCTGCAGCGGATAGGCACTTGGTGCAGGGAGTGGCAACTGACCCTTAACATAGACAAATGTAATGTATTGCGAATACATAGAAAGGAGAATCCTTTATTGTATGATTATATGATAACGGAACAAACACTGGTAGCAGTTACTTCTGTAAAATATCTGGGAGTATGCATGCGGAACGATTTGAAGTGGAATGATCATATAAAATTAATTGTTGGTAAGGCGGGTACCAGGTTGAGATTCATTGGGAGAGTGCTTAGAAAATGTAGTCCATCAACAAAGGAGGTGGCTTACAAAACACTCGTTCGACCTATACTTGAGTATTGCTCATCAGTGTGGGATCCGTACCAGATCGGTCTGACGGAGGAGATAGAGAAGATCCAAAGAAGAGCGGCGCGTTTCGTCACAGGGTTATTTGGTAACCGTGATAGCGTTACGGAGATGTTTAATATACTCAAGTGGCAGACACTGCAAGAGAGGCGCTCTGCATCGCGGTGTAGCTTGCTCGCCAGGTTTCGAGAGGGTGCGTTTTTGGATGAGGTATCGAATATATTGCTTCCCCCTACTTATACCTCCCGAGGAGATTACGAATGTAAAATTAGAGAGATTAGAGCGCGCACGGAGGCTTCCAGACAGTCGTTCTTCCCGCGAACCATACGCGACTGGAACAGGAAAGGGAGGTAATGACAGTGGCACGTGAAGTGCCCTCCGCCACACACCGTTGGGTGGCTTGCGGAGTATAAATGTAGATGTAGCTGTAGAATGTAGATGTAGATGTAGATATTTTCTGAATCCCAGTTGACTATGTGTAAATAAACCGTTTTCTTCGAGGTTATTCATAATTTTCGAATACAGTGTATGTTCCAAAACCCTACTGCAGATCGACGTTAGTGATATAGGCCTGTAATTAAGCGGATTACTCCTACTGTCCTTTTTGGGTATTGGTATGACTTGAGCAATTTTCCAGTCTTTAAGTACGGATCTTTATGTGAGGGAGAGGTTGTATATAGTTGCTAAGTATGGAGCTACTGTGTCAGCATACCCTGAAAGGAACCTGACTGGTATACAATCTGGACCGGAGGCCTTGCCTTTATTAAGTGATTTAAGCTGCTTTGCTACATCGATGATATCTACTTCTATGTTTCTCATCTTGGCAGTTGTTCTTGATTAAATATTTACTTCGTTTCCTTTGATGATGGAATTTCGGAAAAGCGTGTTTAATAACAGTCATCAATGGCTTTACCGTTGTTATCGGATAGTGAAGGTATTGACTGCGTCTTGCCACTGGTGTGCTTTATGTACGACCAGAATGTCTTTGGGTTTTCTGTCAGATTCCGAGACAGAGTTTCGTTATGGAGATTATTAAAAGCATCTCGCATTGAAGTAAGCGCTATATTTCGAAACTCTGCTAAAGTTCGCCAACCCTGGGGATTTTTCGTTCTTTTAAATTTTACATGCTTTTTTCGTTCCTTCTACAACAGCGATCTGACCCGTTTTGTGTACCAGGGGGGATCAGTACTATCACTTATCAATTTATGTCGTATATATCTCTCAATTGCCATCAATACTATCTCTTTGAATTCATTCCACATATTTTCTACGCTTACATGATCAGATCGGAAGGAGTGAAGACTGTCTCTTAAAAATACGTTAAGAGCATTTTTATCAGCTTTTTTATATAGATATACTTTGCGTTTCTTTTGATTGTTTTGAGTGTTACGGTATTTAGCCTAGCAGCAACTGCCTTATGGTCGCTTATTCCTGTATTCGTCATGATACTACCTATTTGTCCATAATTATTTGTTGCTAAGGGGTCACGTATGCCTTCGTAATCCTTTCTGTGGTTTCCTGACACCCTCTATCATTAAAAACTTCCCAGTCTCTTCCACACATCCCCGCTACCCGTGTAGCCGCTTCCTCTATGTAGTGGACTCCTGAACTATTAAACGGAACCCGGAAACCCGCTACCCGATAACACAAGTCAAGGAATGTGCTGCGTACACTGTCACAGAACCACCTGAACCTCTGATTCAGACCCTCCACTCTGGTCTGCGCCAAAGGACTACAAACGGTTCTATCGACGAATCTGCAGCTGGTGAGCTCCCCCTTAATCTCGCTATCCGATTGTAACGTAACAGTTTTATAATGATTCAAAGAAAGACTATGCTCAGTAGCGCGGAGTAGCCGATCATGCTGTGTTAGTTGGAGACTGCGTTATCCTCTGGAATGTAGACTGATTGATTACAATTGACAAAGAGTTTTATGAAATAGTTCTGAATACTTTTTCCGAAAGCTGAGCAGCTAGTTCGACAGGCCATTCGCACTGGAAATATTTTAGGCTTTGTGTGTACAAACAGGTCTGACCTTACCGTCAGCGTCATTACACTTAAAATGAGCACTGATCATGACGTCATCATGGGCTCGATCTTTACTAATGATTAATAAAGCCATCAAGAGGGTAAGGCTGCTGTAAAGATCAGATAAGCAGTTCTTATCATCCTTCTTAGACAATGTTTGGACAGATTCTAAATTGACCGTAAATCGAGTTCTGGAGAATTCGGTGTCTCGTATGTGGATTAATGATTGAAAGGACGAACCGCGGTTTAATAACAGAGTTTTGAAAATGATGAGGAAGCACAGGTTGTTCGTAAAAGAAAGCTGAGATATTGACAGGAAAAAGTTAGTAGAAGTTCATGCAATTAAATGTGATCGGTGAGCTAACCATACGACAGCTTCCACTGCCATACCTTAAGGAACGACTTGCAGAGAACCAGACAGAAAATTCTGGTCCTATGTGTAACGTAGATCGAAATACTCTATCCAGCCACTGGTCGACTAGTCTGGAGTGGAAACACAAGACAACAAAACGAAAGTTGAAGTGTTAAATTTCGTGTTTCAAAAATCATTTGATCAAGCAAATCGTACAGACATATATCCAATCTGCATTCTTTTTTTTATTTTCAGCCATCTGACTGGTGTGATGCGGCCTGTCCGACATCCTCCCTTGTACCAACCTCTTCGTCTCAGAGTAACACTTGTAACCTGCCTCCTCAACTATTTCCTGGGTGTATTCCAGACTCTGTATTCCTCCACAGTTTTAATCCTTTTCAGCTCCCTGTAGTACCATGGAAGTTATTCCCTGAAGTCTTAACAGTACTCTTCACTCACAAAATATTCTGTGAGCAGCAGAAAAGGGCAACAAGCAGATACCATATTGCTGAATTTCCGGGAAGCGTTTGACACAGTGCAACATTGCAGATTCTTAAAGAAGGTCCGAGCATATGGAATAGGTTCTCAAATATATGAGCTGCTCGATGAATTTTTACGTAATAGATGATGATGATGATGATGATGATGATTGGTCTGTGGGGCGCTCAACCGCGTGGTTACCAGACAAATGCCCAACCTTTGCTCAGTCCAATCGCGCCACTTTCATGACTGATGAAATGATAAGGACAACACAAACACCCAGTCATCTTGAGGCAGCTGAAAATCCCTGACCCCGCCGGGAATCGAACACGGGACCCCTTGCTCGGGTTTAAGTAATAGAATCCAGTACGTTGACCTGGACGGCGAACGTTCATGAGAGACATAAGTATTGTCAGGAGTGCCCCAGGTAAGTGTGATATGACCACTCCTTATCTTTACGTACAGAAATGATGTGACGGATAGGATCAGCAGCAGTCTGTTAACATGTCCTGATGACGTTGTAGTGTACTGGAAAGTTTTATAGGAAGATACGATATGAACTAGACTTTCTATTTGGCGGGATGAATGGCTGCTTGCACTGAATGTAGTAAAACATAAGTTAATTCAGATGAGTAGGGAAAACAATCCATAACGTTCAAGTACGTTGTTAGTGGTGTGCTGCTTGACAAATTCATGTCGATTACATATCTAGGAGTAACGATGCAAAGCAATGTGAAATTGAACAAGGACGTGAGGTCGGGAGTAGAGAAGTCTCGGCTTCTGTTTACTGGGGATGTAATATTTATGGCTTTGCAGCCATCATGTTCGGCTACAAGAAGCTCTTTTTAGAGCAGTCGAGAAGGCAGCTGTGGCGAGATGACGTAATGTGGTGTGAGGGACCGATGACCGACGGTTTCTATAGTAAGAGTATCGTGAGAAAGACTTCCTAAATTGTGGACCTTCTCCGTGATTGGCTGCTGCATTCGGAAGTTGAGCGCCAAAATGACAATCTTCTATCATTAATATTAGACAAACTAAAGAGCTTATTTACTTGGATTTCATATTTAAAACATCTCTCAATAGCTTGCTATCATTCCATTATTTCACAAGTATTTATAACCAGCAGAATAATAAACAATTGCGAAACGAAAAGGCAGACGAAACACTTTTAAAAAATCTTTATTTCGATAACAATAATAATTATACAAATTAACCTACCACTTAAGTGATTAGTGGGTCCTAATGTTAATACAATATTATATGTTTATTTTCAGCTATTACTGTTATTACAATTATTACAGTTAATTTGTGAGCTACAGACAGTGCGACACAGTACATGTTTATAGGCAAATTACGATTTGCTAAACTATACACTACTACCTACTTGTTAGTATTCCTAACTACCCGCAGCGTTACAGGTGTGACAGCATTGATATAAACCTACTTCAAGGCCTTGCTCATCGAGCTAATCCCGAAAAGCGTGCCCCTGACATTGGGCAGCCCAAAAACTACTTGTCACTGCAGGTTCCTAATTTAGTATCTACCTCTAATCCTACTAACTAGTAACTAACCTACGTCAAATCCGGTGCTGCCATAATCATGAATAGCTGTACCCCAGTCCCCCTAGCCCTGCACGTGGCGGATTCCAACTAACAAGTCGACCTGTCCACCCACAGGCGGTACAGGAAACACTTTGCCTAACTTGGATGGCGGGCGAAGTGTTTCGACTATAAAATCTGAGCTCGTTCGGCAGTCTCGGAGTACGGACATGTTCTCTGCTGCGGTGCCAGTTATGATTTAGCTATCAATGTCTACTGTGTGAGATTACAGCTGGTTCGGCAGTGTTGGAAGGCAGGCATTTAGTTGATAACAGTGTGATACTAACGACGGAAATACGTAGTCCATTAATTTGCTGAAGAATGAAAGTCATTTGTGACTCTAAAAAGGAATTTAGTGGTGCAGTTTATCGTGTTCTGCCAATACGAAAGCGAGTGGCATCGCGTATAAACAAACTCAGCGCAAATTTAATCATTTCTAGAATAACAGTTCCTTGCAAAGAGTTTCTTACAGCCTCAAGAATACGGATTGACGACCTACGTGCTGTTTTCTGCGCAGGGGACAACAACTGTAGAAGACTGCAGGTCGGTGAACATTTGTTAGAGCTTACGCATTCCACTCAGGGCGGTGGAAGCAGATGGGCACCTCGCGTCTACTGCAATCTTGAGTACAAATGAGGTCAGTGGCCCATCATCTGTGGTAACACTGAGGAGGTATGAAGGAGAGAAATCTTTCTGAGGGAAAAGGTTTATCATACGCGTGTGTATATATCACTTCTATCTCTCTCTCTCTCTCTCTCTCTCTCTCTCTCTTCTCTTTTTCAGCTTGCCGTAGGGGTTACAGGAAGAGATCGAAGCAACTAAGAGGCGTGCTGGTAGATTTGTTAGCGCCAAGCCGGCCGCGGTGGCCGTGCGGTTCTGGCGCTGCAGTCCTGAACCGCGGGACTGCTACGGTCGCAGGTTCGAATCCTGCTTCGGGCATGGGTGTGTGTGATGTCCTTAGGTTAGCTAGGTTTAAGTAGTTCTAAGTTCTAGGGGACTTATGACCTAAGAAGTTGAGTCCCATAGTGCTCAGAGCCATTTGAACCATTTTTTTTTTGTTAGCGCCAAGTTCGATCAACACACGAGTATTACAGTGATGTTTCGTGATTTCAAATGGGAATCCCTGGAGGTTAGACGATATTATTTTCGTATTGGAGCATTTGAGACTGAATGCAGAGTAATTCTACTGCCCCCTGCGTACATCGCGTAAAGATCGCGATGGCAATATAAGAAAAAATAGGGCTCATCCGTAGGCAGATAGTCGTTTCTCCTTGGAACAGGAAAGGGAAAGATAGACACTGATCCACGCACCGCCGTCTATCGTAATGTTGTAATGTGGTTTCCGGAGTATGTATGCAGAAACCGGAAGGCTAAGCACCCTCCACCCCACTCCACCTAATAAAAGGGTTTCCCACGACTCCTGTGTCACATCTACATCTACATCTACATTAACATGATTACTCTGCAATTCACATTTAACTGCTTGGCAGAGGGTTCATCGAACCACAATCATACTATCTCCTTACCATTCCACTCCCGAACAGCGCGCGGGAAAAACGAACACCTAAACCTTTCTGTTCGAGTTCTGATTTCTCTCATTTTATTTTGATGATCATTCCTACCTATGTAGGTTGGGCTCAACAAAATATTTTCGCATTCGGAAGAGAAAGTTGGTGACTGAAATTTCGTAAATAGATCTCGCCGCGACGAAAAACGTCTTTGCTTTAATGACTTCCGTCCCAACTCGCGTACCATATCTGCCACACTCTCTCCCCTATTACGTGATAATACGAAACGAGCTGCCCTTTTTTGCACCCTTTCGATGTCCTCCGTCAATCCCACCTGGTAAGGATCCCACACCGCGCAGCGATATTCCAACAGAGGACGAACGAGTGTAGTGTAAGCTGTCTCTTTAGTGGACTCGTTCCATCTTCACAGTAGCACACAACACGCCCATCTCTTCAGTATGCTTGCTCGACCCGACTTGTCCTATGGAATGATTACACGATGATTCGCACACCGTTTGATGGTAAAGTGATCTTATTATATCCGTGCGTTACTTTATTTTTTACAGTAACGTCTTGTGCAGGACGCTTTTGATCAACTGTCCTCCCTGTCTCCTGTTACTATTTCGGAGCCATGCTTCGTCCTCCAAGCCACGTGCCGTGTAATGGGGGTAGGGAGCTCGCGCTACCACGGGCAATAATTACAGAGGGGCTGTGACGTGACGTCACCATCTATTGACCGCGTCACTCAAAGGGGCCGGCTGCAGAAAGTTCATTTCCCTAAGGCGCACGAGCGCGCCCGAATAATTTGAAAATGTCCTTCTGATGTCCCTTATCCGTAATGAGTTCTTAATAACCATCTACCGTTCAAAATCTACTGCAGAGAAAAGACACCCCACCCCACTCCCCCAGTCTTCTTCGTTCTTAGTCTTCAGCTATGGGCGTTGCTGCTGCTTCTGCAAAGTTTATGATGTAACCTACTAACCTTCTTCTTTTCTTATCTCTTGGAAAACAGTAAAGAAAACTCCTTGGTCACACAACCATCTATTGTCGTGGCCTTATGTATTGCCCATTCCATTTCTCTATCATTACTGTGACATTTACGTCTTAGCACCAGTGTGTTCCATGATACAAGTGCTTCTTTTCCTGTCACTCGTGTCAGTTCACAGCAGCATTTCTTCATTGTTGGCTGAGCAACCTTCTACTTTTGAATGGTTTTCATCTCTGAAGTCTGTATGCCATAAATCAGAAAAGGTTATAAGGCAATTATAACAAATTTCAAATATTTTACCTGTGGTTACAGCCGATTATACAACGGTACGATTGTGCAAACGTACCACTTACCTGAGTCCTCCACAGTAACATGTAGAATGAAAGCGGTACGGGATACCTGCAGCTACCATTTATAAATCAAGATGAGAAATATTTAAAGTTAAATTTCGTTTAATAAATAGTTTATTGATTTTGCAAATAGCCATTACTAACACATTCTATTAATTTAAAACTAGTGCAAGCAATGTGAATTCTGAAAGCAGCAGTGGATGGATGGCGGAATGACGCTGCTTTCAAGTTGGCCACCTATGTTTCATACATTTATTTAACACTATATATATTTTGCGTGTGTGCCCAAAGGAACATGTATAACTAAGGCAATGATGGCCAATGATACCTTCAGTGCAGAGGCACACAAAGCTCGAATTCTTACAGGTATCGGCGAGATGCCACGACTAATGAAACTAATGAACGTGGGCACTAAGCCAGTACTGTGTACAGAAGTTGAGAATTTGTGTCCGACAGGAGGCGTGCTACGGTAGTGGGTGCAGTTACGCCGCCACTGTGCCCGAATAGTGTATTCGTCAGTGCATATGCCACGTAATCTAGATACCTACGTTTAAATCGTGGTCTAGCATAAATATTCAACTTGCCCCCCTGATATAAATCACTATCCACTGCCAGCTAATATGTTAAGTTCCCTTGTGTCGTAACACACTTCTCTTGGGACAGGAGAAGTATATGCAAGCATGACTGACATGTGATTAATATTTAATGTTTTTGAAATAGTATAGCAAGTGATAAGCTGAGAGTGGTAAGGGCCAAGCCACAAAAATGTAACACGTCACACAGAAAATATTTGCTTCAATAAGCTACTCAAAATGTTTTTATAAATCTCTTCGCATCTTATATCTGACAAAAGCAAATGATTACAAGAAAACAAGCATCTTGTATTCGAAATCTGAGCTGTTTCAATTTAAAGCTTGGAATCGTGTCATTGCGTAGATATTCACCTCACTCAGATGGTTCTGTCGCAAAATAAATTCAGCAATACACTGTAATACAGTGCGTTTAAAATAAGTTGCGACTTTTGACAGTTCAGCACGGAGCGAGTGGAGGGAAGTGTAGTTTCCAGCTTGTGTAGCGCGCGTCAGCAGATGACCACAGTGTAATGCCAGTCCTACTCGGCGCGGAACACGGTAGGGTCCCTTGACTGCGTGAACAGAAAGCTGGTTGATCTGCTATCTTTCTGAAACGAATTTTAAAGCAAATATTTAGGTGTAAACTCTCATTCTCACGCATCTTACTGTTTAAGTCGTCAGTTTCATGCCGAACCACTTGTCATTTTCTTAATGACCATAGTTATCGCGACATTTCGGTAGTAGTTAAAGTACTGCAAGAATTCTTAGTTTGCAGTGAAAAACAGATGTCACTATAAATCTGTGTCTAATGCGTGTTAGCTTACATGTCGCTGTGTATTAAATGTATATAATACACTATGTGGTCAAAAGTATCCGGACACCTCGCTGAAAATAACTTAAAGTTCGTGGAGCCCTCTATCGGTAACGCTGGAATTCAGTATGGTGTTGGTCCACCCTTAGTCTTGATCACAGCTTCCACTCTCGCAGGCACACGTTCAATCAGGTGCTGGAAGGTTTCTTGGGGAATGGCAGTCCATTCTTCACAGAGTGCTGCACTGAGGAGTGGTATCGATGTCGGTCACTCAGGCCTGACACGAAGTCGGCGTTTCAAAACATCACAGAGGTGTCCCATAGAATTCAGGTTAGGACTCTGTGCAGTCCAGTCCATTACAGGGATGTTATTGTCGTGTAACCAATCCGCCATAGACCGTGCATTATCAACAGGTGCTCGACCTTGTTGAAAGATCCAATCACCATCCCCAAATTGCTCTTCAACAGTGGGAAGCAATAAGGTGCTTAAAACATCAACGTAGGATTGTGGTGTGATAGTGCCACGCAAAACAACAAAGGATGCAAGCCCCTTCCATGAAAAACATGATCACACCATAAGATCACGGCCTCAGAAGTTTGCGGTTGGCACTACAGACGCTGGCAGATGACGTTCACTGTGCATTCGCCGTACACACACCCTACCATCGGATCGCCACGTTGTGTACCGTGATTCGCCACTCCACACAACGTTTTTCCTCTGTTCAGTCGTCAAGTGTTCACCCTCATTACACCAAGCGATGCGTCGTAATGTGTGGCTTATGAGCGGCCGCTCGACCATGAAATGCAAGTTTTCTCACTTCTTGCCTAACTGTCCCAGTACTTGCAGTGGATCCTGATGCAGTTTAGAATTCCCGTGTGATGGCCTGGATAGATGTCTGCCTATTACACATTACAACCTCTTCTATTGTCGGCGGTCTCTGTCCGTCTAAAAACGGGGTCGGCCGGTAGGCTTTTGTGCTGTACGTGTTCCTTCACGCGTCCACTTCAATATCATATCGGAAACACAGGACCTAAGGATGTTTAGCAGTGTGGAAATCTCGTGCACAGACGTATGACACAAGTGATACGAAATCACCTGACCATAATGGAAGTCCGTGAGTTTCGCGGAGCGCCCCACTATGCTCTCTCACGATGTCTAACGGCTACTGTGGTCGCTGATGTGGAGTACATGGCAGTAGGTGGCAGCAAAATGCACCTAATATGAAAAACGTATGTTTTTACGGGGGCCAGGATATCGCTGTCTGTTTCCAATCTTGAGAAAATAGAATGCACATAAAGTGCTCCGACACGAAAACAAGCGTCAGTCAAAAAACTAGAATGGAATATTCATAAATTCCTCGTATCTCATAAATGTTTCGAGATATAGAAACAAGATTTTGGAAAATTATGACCAATACGAGACTGTTTTGCCTTATGGTTAATGAGTGGAGGGTATAAGATGAACATTAACAAAAGCTAAACGAGAATAATGGAATGTAGTCGAATTAAATCGGGTGAAGCTGAGGGAATTAGATTAGGAAATGAGACACTTAAAGTAGTAAAGGAGTTTTGCTATTTGGGGAGCAAAATAACAGATGATGTTCGAAGTAGAGAGGATATAAAATGTAGAATGGCAATGGCAAGGAAAGCGTTTCTGAAGAAAGAAAATTTGTTAACACCGAGTATAGATTTATATGTCAGGAAGACGTTTCTGAAAGTATTTGTATGGAGTGTAGCCATGTATGGAAGTGAAACGTGGACGATAAATAGTTTAGACAAGAAGAGAATAGACGCTTTCGAAATGTGGTGCTGCAGAAGAATGCTGAAGATTAGATGGGTACATCACATAACTAATGAGGAGGTATTGAATAGAATTGGGGAGAAGAGGAGGCTGTGGCACAACTTGACTACAAGAACGGATCGGTTGGTAGGACATGTTCTGAGACATCGAGGGATCACCAATTTAGTATTGGAGGGCAGCGTCGAGGGTAAAAATCGTAGAGGGAGTCCAAGAGATGAATACACTAAGCAGATTCAGAAGGATGTAGGCTGCAGTAGGTACTGGGAGATGAAGAAGATTGCACAGGATAGAGTAGCATGGAGAGCTGCACCAAACCAGTCTCAGGACTGAAGACCACAACAACAACAACAACTGCGATATTCAAGCGACTAGAGTTTTTTTCAATGAAGTGTATAATTATTGAAGGCCGAGCTGAAACTAGAACTGCTGTGAATTTTGTAACCATGAAGAAGTTACATGTTTATTTTTCTACTGAGAATCTGCTGTTTCATAAACTATTGATCTGATTTGCACTCAGTTGTTAGTTTAATAATACTCTATTTCAGGATTCTATCGCAGATTTAACTGCATTACAATGTTAGTGAAATGAATATTTCTAAACCCTGTTGTGTTATAACAAGAGAAATGCAGATGTTATGTATTTCTCAAAACTCGTCACAGTTCTTCATGAATCAATGTCTCCTTAACTACTTTCTTGGTATTATGGTTGACAACTCAAGACCAGTCCTGTCGTGTAACGTTTCCAGTGGCTTCTTTTGACAGGATTTCAACCTGAGTAAGCTTAAACTTCTTGCTATATTTTGCCGCCTTACTTTCCAGTTAGGCCCATATACTCTGGCGAATTTAAATGAGTATGGTACGGATGAAGATTGATTAAACAATGTCCTTTACGGTTAGCCATTTCGTCGACGTGGTAGCGTGACGTTTTGGTTTGTAAAACACTAAAAGTTCCGTTAACTTAACCTCATACAGGCTAGCTTCAATTTTTTCGCATGTAACATTTCTTTGTACCCAGAGCAAAATGTCCGCTTTCGTCCACTGCATTGTTGGAGCTTTAGCCATCACAATGGAGTGGTACGGCGTTTTATCCATTACTATTGGCGAATTCCAAGGAATGTCCTGCAGCAGTTCGTTATATTCCCAGCCTGTGAACGTGCTCTCGGACGACACTTTTATGACAAATCTGGTGTTCAGATGTACTGCTCTATTGTTATTAATGCAACGTCAACACAAAACACTTGTTCACAATACGTGACGACTACAGAACACTTAAACGCCAGCAAATACGACTTTACAAAGATAGCTGACGAACGCTGGGGCATCTAATGCGTGACACCACGTGGTACTGTTTACTCATGGTGTGGCAACAGGAGCGCTTTACCAGCCGAACCACTGGTGGCGTGGTAGGGGAAGCCGGATCGCCATTGGTGTTACCTGGGCAACGGCGCCACGTCCCCCTCAGGTCAGCCAAATGTCAAAAGTCGCAACAAATTTTTAACATACTATAACTGGAACTACTAGAGCAGACAGAAAAACACGATAAACAAATGTTCCGAAATAATACATCAAGCGTCTGAAAAAATTTAATTAACTCATCACTTAATCCCCATAATCATACCACGGTGCAAGACAATAAGTAACTGTAAAACCATGAAAGTATGACCTTTACATTTATCAGAGAAATGTTATCTGAACTCCCATAGCCGGCCGGAGTGGCCAAGCGGTTCTAGGCGCTTCAGTCCGGAACTGCGCGACCGCTATGGTCGCAGGTTCGAATCCTGCCTCGGGCAAGGATGTTTGTGATGTCCTTAGGTTAGTTAGATTTAAGTAGTTCTAAGTTCTAGGGGACTGATGACCTCAGATGTTAAGTTCCATAGTGCTCAAAGCCATTTGAACCATTTTTTGAACTCCCATAGGTCACTGAAGAGCCTAGCGAAACATGGAATTAGGTAGGATGCAATTACAACTCAAGTTAATTTTATAAAGGGAAATATAAGTAAAATTTAAAAACAACTCCCATAGGCTTGAACTAACACAGCCAACAGTAAAAGTGAAATTGCGTTCATATACAACATTCATAAATTACCTCAGCTCAGTTCACTAGACAATAATACACAATATAAACTCAGGAACTACTAGACTAGACAGAAAAGAAACATTGTTCACGAATCTTCCATAACAACTCATCTGTCCTAAAGCTTGCTTCGCCCACTAGCTCTGCTGCAGAGACCCCTCTTCGTGTTCCCGACGAGCCGGACTCACCTTCACAGAAGCGTTAGTGGCGGAGTGTAAAGCGCTCGTGGTGTTCGAGGCAGAGGACCAATGTGGAGGTTGCCCGTCTGGCTTCATCTATTTGACGCGTGAGTGAACAGGTGGCCGTTCGTGCAGCAGGGTTCGAGCAGGCACAAGTAGGCAAGGGCTTGCTCGTTACTGGGAGCTACGACGTTGAGCGCATTATTGATCCCCTTAGGAAAAAAGCGTTCAGGTCTAGAAAGAAAGTCAGTGTGCACTCAGTAAGTTTGCTGGCGGGCTTCATCTGAGGCGTGGACGGAGTCTTGCTTGCGGCTATGAGCATGCAGAGTGCAGCGGTCTGAAAGTTGTGGCTCATGTCTGAACCAAAGACACCAGTCACGTGGATTCTCGGGTCATTCTCAGTTCATTCATGTGGCTGGTGGAGGCTGCTGACCTCGTGTGCGAGGTACAAGCGGAGCTTGCAGTTTGCAGCATTAGTTTTTTTTTCTTGAAGTGCAATGCCAGAAATTTTAATTCTCGTCGTTCCATTAATGTCAGTACATCTATATCTACATCCATACTCCGCAAGGAACCTGACGGTGTGTCGAGGAGGGTACCTTGAGTATCTCTATCGGTTCTCCCTTCTATTCCAGTCTCGTATTGTTCGTGGAAAGAAAGATTGTCGGTATGCCTCTGTGTGGGCTCTAATCTCTCTGATTTTTTCCTCATGGTCTCTTCGTGAGATATACGTAGGAGGGAGCAATATACTGCTTGACTCTTCGGTGAAGGTATGTTCTCGAAACTTTAACAAAAGCCCGTACCGAGCTACTGAGCGTCTCTCCTGCAGAGTCTTCCACTGGAGTTTATCTGTCATATCCGTAACGCTTTCGCGATTACTAAATGATCCTGTAACGAAGCGCGCTGCTCTCCGTTGGCTATTCTCTATCTCTTCTATCAACCCTGTCTGGTGAGCAATATTCAAGCAGTGGGCGAACAAGTGTACTGTAACCTACTTCCTTTGTTTCCGCATTGCATTTCCTTAGGATTCTTCCAATGAATCTCAATCTGGCATCTGCTTTACAGACGATTTTATATGATCATTCCATTTCAAATCACTCCTAATGCCTACTCCCAGATAATTTATGGAATTAACTGCTTCCAGTTGCTGATCTGCTATATTGTAGTTAAATGATAAAGGATCTTTCTTTCTATATATTCGCAGCACATTACACTTGTCTACATTGAGATTCAACTGCCATCCCCTGCTCCATGTGTCAATTCGTTGCAGATCCTCCTCCATTTCAGTACAATTTTCCATTGTTACAACCTCTCGATATACCACAGCATCGTCCGCAAAAAGTCTCAGTGCACTTCCGATGTCATCCACAAGGTCATTTATGTATATTGTGAATAGCAACGGTCCTACGACACTCCCCTGCGGCACACCTGAAATCACTCTTACTTCGGAAGACTTCTCTCCATTGAGAATGACATGCTGCGTTCTGTTATCTAGGAACTCTTCAATCCAATCGCACAGTTGGTCTGATAGTCCATGTGCTCCTACTTTGTTCATTAAACGACTGTGGGGAACTGTATCAAACGCCTTGCGGAAGTCAAGAAACACGGCATCTATCTGGAAACCCGTGTCTATAGCCCTCTGATACTCGTGGACGAATAGCGCGATCTGGGTTTCACACGATCGTCTTTTTCGAAACCCATGCTGATTGCTACAGAGTAGATTTCTAGTCTTCAGAAAAGTCATTATACTCGAACACAATACGTGTTCCAAAATTCAACAACTGATCGACGTTAGAGATATAGGTCTATAGTTCTGCACATCTGTTCGACGTCCCTTCTTGAAAATGGGGATGACGTGTGCCAGTACTGTATTCTCAAGAACTTCGCAGAAATAAGTGAGGTGATGCTGTGAAAATTCGGTGATTCCTTGGAAGTGAAGCATCTCATTTACTTATGTATTTTTCATTTTTCATTTTTAAATCTTTTTTTATGCTTAACTTACACTCTCGCATTTCGTACATTCAGCGTTTCCAATTTCCATTCTGCACTTAGTCGGTTACCTTTCTTCTAATTCGAGTTTTTGGGGTTCAGCGTCAATTTAACATTATTGGTGTATGAGAATAAGTATTTTTTGTCAACATTTTCTAGGTTTCTTTCTTGACTTGTTAGATACTCTGGATTTAACCACACAGTTGTAATTTAGGATGATTTATTCAATAAAGATTGCGTTCCTAACAATGTTGATAGTACCGAATGATGTACTTTGCATACCCTAATGGAATGCTTCCGTATGAGGTATCAGAGTAGCCCACCTTTAAAAAAAATATTGAGACACACCAAGTTTCGTTTAAGTTTGTGGTAATACTTACTTCGCGTCACATGTCTTCCAACTCATTTCAGTATCGACAGTTTCGGAATTTTTCTTCTTCAATAAATGTTCGCCGCCACTTACGCCTTATGTATGTTTCGGGCTTTCCGGCTAGCGAAGCACAGCGTCAGTACGGATTATCCCTAGTAATGAGATGGCGGTCAGGTCAGCCACGGCCTGCATGTGCCAAGAGGGCGTACTAATTGCATGTGGGTTTCGGTTTGGGGGGGAGGGGGGTTGAGGGAGAAGACTGTGTTCTCTGTTAGGCGGGTCGCCTTGTTAGGAGCGGGAAGCGGACGCGTTAATTGCAAGCGTACCCGCCAGGTGGCAGGCGGGGCGCTGTGGTCGGCGCGGATCCACATAACACCCTCTCAAAACCGCAAAGTTCCACACAGTGAAATACCAGGGAGCCGGTCGGACACTTTTCCATCGTCGCTGGAGTAATTGCTGCTACAGCAACAAGAATGCATTTGCTTGCTGCAAGAACGAGTGTACCTTGTTCTCGCCTTTCCGTTCGTCACAGAAATTCACAGAAATTCAACCTAAGATAAACGGCAGGTATGTCTTAATAACTTCTTGCTAGGTGCACGACTTCTTGGTGCCGGTGGAAGGTGCAGCATTTGCCGCAAATGAATAATAGTGACTGCGTAAAATAATTCAGCGAGCGTTTTGTTTTTCGAAAATGGTTGATAGTACCTAGAAAATATTGATCATCATCTTTAAATTAAAAATATCTATGTGAAGCAGGAATATAAAACAAAAGGCACCGTTTCGCGACGTTTAACTCAAGTACAAGATCAAGAAACAAAGTAGAAACATTTTTGTACATAGTGTCGATCATATCAGGGGCAAACGATCATCATGAAATGAAATCTAAACAGCATGTAAATCACATCAAGCTATATATTTTACTCGTAGCTGAGTAAGATCGTTTTATTATTCATTCTAAACTTAAAGTTCTTCAAAAGTGGCTGCGAATAATCTGACATTGCTTATGTGGTAGATTAGATTACTTTTTTCCCATACATCCTTACTAAAGAGAAAATAATGACTGCAGAATATGGAACAAGTCATACAAAAAGACTACAAAAAAAGGGTGGTAATGCGCAATGTGACATTAAATCCTTACGTGCTCGGAGTAGGTCGGAAAATCCCATGGTGCAGTGTCGGAAGATTGCACTTGTTTCGCCTCACAGTTTGTAAATAACTTCTTTCACTGTACACGTCTATTTCCGTAGGACCAAATTGAGCAAATCTCCATAGTCATCGCACGAGCCAACGCAATAAGCAGAACATCAGAAAAGTAATAACAGATAAATTAAAGTATGCACGAATCCTATGCAGATTACAAGCTGCGAGTATAAATTAGCATAGTAAACAACATAACACAGTAAGTAGGTTAATTTTTTCCTTGATACTCTACGACAGAATAGCAGAAGCTTAGCAGGAGAAATTTCTTCCTTTTACACTTGAAAGTAAAAGGATTACTGCTCAGATTTTTTAAATAATTGTGGTAGCTTATTTAAAATGAGTGCAGCAGAATACTGCTCTCCTTTCTGCACAAGAATCAAGGAGCTGAGATTCAACAGCAGATTGGTTTTCTGATTAACCTTAACTGGGTGAAAACTGCTAATTTTTCTAGTCTCATACTGTTAACAACAAACGACATTAAAAAAATAAAATACGAGAAGCTAGTGTCAGAATTCCCAGATATCTGAACAGGGGTAGAGAGAAGATTTGCGTACTTACACCACATATGCTGAAGCTGCCTGTTTATCAACCAAAAAATAATGTTTCTGAATGGGAAATGTTGCCTCAGAATATAATTTTATATGCCATAAACGAGTGAAAATAAACAAAGTAGACTAATTTTCGTTTTGGAATACCACTGATTGCAGATAATGTTCTAGTGGCAAATATAACAGTTCAGTTTTCAACTCTTGAGCAAGAGACGGTATATGGACTTCTTATGACAGCTTACTGTTTATCTAAGCACACAGGAATTTGAATTGTTGAGACCCCTCAAACATTTGTCGATCCTGTGTATTTAATAAAAAATGTTCAAATGTGTGTGAAATATTATGGGACCTAACTGCTAAGGTCATCAGTCCCTAAGCTTACACACTAATTAACATAAATTATCCTAAGGACAAACACACACACCCATGCCCGAGGGAGGACTCGAACCTCCGCCGGGACCAGCCGAACAGCCCATGACTGCAGCGCCCAAGACAGCTCGGCTGCTCCCGCGCGGCTGTATTTAATATGTCACTTTTAATTGAACTGCGTAACATACTGTAAAAACTGAGTCTTATTGTGTTTCAGCATCGATATATTTTCCCCAATCCATGAACTTATACGCTGAACTGCACTTTTTGACGCAGTGCATACGTTTCGCTCAACATACTTCCCTACCAAGCTATTATCAACAGCAAATAGCAATAATTTACAACCACATTAGAAAGCAGTATCATCTATATGCATAAGAAACAGTAGTGATCTCAAAACTAACCCATGAAGCACACCAACACAGCTCCTTACTCCAAGTTAAAAGTGCCCCAATCAGAATCCATATCATAGCCGTTCGCGTTACTGTGGATCAAGATCAAAGCAGTAATGGAACCAGTTGTGAACTACTCCTCTTATTACGTAATTGATCAACTTCTGCAGTAGTGTTTAGTGATCGACACAACACCATAGTTAAGTGAAAAAAAGATGCCAAGCGTCCGTAAGCGTTTGTTTAATTTGCACCCAGAATAGACAATACAGCGTTTCAATTGTTATATATCGCGTTTCAGTTGTTAAACCTCTTCTGAATCCTACAGTACTTTTGACAGAAAATCATGCGAACGGAAATAATAAATTATCCTTACATAGACAGGCTTTTCAGTGACTGTGGCACACACCGATGGTATATAAATACCTCTAAAATTTACATCAGCATTTCCCATTTTTTATAAAGTGGTTTCACTGATGAGTACTTTAATCGTTCAGAGAACTGACCATTCCTAGAGGAAAGATTACATATGTCGCTGATTACTGGGTTAACATAAGAAGCATTTTGCTTTATTATCTTGCTACATACCCCACGATGACCTTGAGAGCCCCAGAGGGCCTCAGAGGATTCAGACTGGCCGTCTGGAATAGCCTGTTCATCCTGTGAGTGGATAGGCAGCCGTTCCTTCAGCAGAGTGCGGACAGGCACACGGGCCCAGGGGTCTGCTAGTCATCCGTAGCTCGAACTTTTGGCGCGTTGTGGAATACCTAAGAGAAATAGCGTTCAGGGCCGGGAAGAAATCCAATGCCCCTTTGGTATGTCTGCGGAGGGGCCTCATCCGAGACGTGGAGGAGGCCTTGCCTGTAGCTTTCGAAGGTGCAGAATGCAGTCGCCTGCAAGTTACAGCTCACGTTGGAAACGACGACACCTTTCGCTTGGGGTCTCAGACCATCCTCAGTTCATACTGGTGGCCTTGAGCGCTGGGTTAAAGTGAAGCAATTTATAGTATCGTACCCAGAACTGATCGGTATCCTTTGGTTTTGGACCCAATAGAGAGTCTTAACCAATAGCTTTATTGACTCTGTAACCATTTTGGCTGAAGATTTATGGACCTCCGTTATCAAATGGGGAATTGTGGGAATCCTCTTGATAGGTAAGTGGTTCATTACACAAAGTAATCACCTACTCGGGTAGCAGAGTAATAGTGCAATGCACGTTTTTTTTTTTTTTTATTATTATTTTTAAAGGCAGTAGTTGGAGGTCGTCTGATAACTCTCTCCAGATGACAAGCAGAAAGCAAAACCAAACTGCTTTCAGAGTAAAGACACTTTGACTGTAAAAAATATATCAGTAAATTGTCGAAGTATCCGTAACAAAATTTATTGGCCTTCAGGAAATTTCTTGTTCTGAAAATATTCTTGGGACCGAGAGCTGGCCAAAGCCCGAAGTAGAAAGCCCCGATATATTTCACGGTTCATGAAACTTACATCGAAAAGACAGTATAGACGCAATAGGAAAGGAAGTGTTCATTGCAGTCGACAAAAATATTCGCTCTATTGAGGTCGAAAATGAGTTCGACAGTGAATTTATAACAGGACCATTTGAAATCATGTTAAAGGTTGCATGTTTCTCGATAACTGTCTTCAGCAACTAGGTCCACAGCTCAGGTGCAATGTAAATATTTTAGATCTTGTAGCTACAGACAGTCCTGATCTTATCGACAGCGTCAGTATAGAGACATGGAATAGTGAACAGATGATAAATCAATCTAGAAGATTAGGAAGGTATTTCCGCTAGAAACAGCCGATAAGCATTTGTCATCACCCTATTTGAACAATGAACTGACATCATTTACTTTCAGTACGATGAGCAAAATTTAAACGGATTGTAAATGGTGCTGTGGGGCGCCAGGTGAGGAAATTTACTGTTGTATAAATGTTTGAATGTAGAAACATTTCCTATTATTTAGAATGTTGTTTATGCTATCTTTCACCGTTCTCAACACTGGCTCTCTAACTACAATATTGGCAACCAGAAAGTGATTAGCAAAACGTGAAGCCTGTAATTAGAATTCCTAGTGCCCACTTCATCTGACAATACACTTATAGTTACAGCTTATAGCTCTGAGGAATTAGGAGATTGTCTGGGATTTATAATTAAAAAGGGCCGTAAAAAATGTTCTCTATTCTGAAAGTCACAGATGAAAACAAAAGAATTCACACAATCTAACTAACAGAGCAGTTCAGAGTCTAATGCGCTGATGCCACTATAACTGTCCAAATTAAATGTTTAAATGAATGCTCGCCATAATTTGATGAATATGCTCATCAAACGCCACGCTAAATAATGGTAGAATGTTTGTCCCGCGGCGGAACGTGAAAATACGACAATACGGAAACTGAAGATCGATAATTAAAGTCAACCCAGAATTAACACTTCACTCGAAAATGATTTCATGGTTACGCGTATCTCGAATAACTTAATACGGCAGCCGAGGCTGGTTGTAGCAATGATACCGACGCGACGCGACGCGACGCGACTCCCAACACAGATGGCGTGTTATTCAGCGTCTGGAGAGAACTGGGGCCTTGCTTCCTCGCGCAGCGTTCTTATATATAAAGCCGCGGTGCGGACGGCTAAGTGAACGCCTGATCAAATCGGCTCTCCCGACTAGCCGCTGGGCTAGTAATGCACCACTTTAAGTTATTTAATAAATCATAGCTTCTCTTGCTGATGGCCGATGAAGCTCTCAATTTAAATGTGCATTCAACGCACAGGTAAGTAATCATAATAAAATTTTGACGTGGTTAAGTTAAATATTTTGGGCGAGAGAATTAATTTAATTACACTGAACGCAGTAGACGAGCTCTGAACTGGCCCTTTGGAGATACGCTATCGCTATAGTTTTATAGGTATTCAAATGAAACTTCTCACATCCTTATGGTTATAGCGGATCTCCATTCTACTTAAATATAAACATCCTAGCCTTATTTATTAGCCTACTTAATCTATCTTGCTTCCTTAATTTTAGGACAAAAACGAGAAAATCACGAATTTCAATTAAAATCTTACTTTGTGAGATCCAGAGTACTGTTTCTATTAAATAATTATGAAAAAAGAATCTAAATATAAATTTTTAACTCTCTAGCTCTTTTCTGTTGCGCCAATGATTTTTACAGAAAAACGTCCAAATTTCGAAAATGATAAAAGTTGACGAACTGATAAT
Organism: Schistocerca serialis cubense; assembly: GCF_023864345.2. NCBI lineage: Eukaryota > Metazoa > Arthropoda > Insecta > Orthoptera > Acrididae > Schistocerca > Schistocerca serialis. The sequence goes on along the minus strand of NC_064638.1, from coordinate 1,262,708,730 downwards.
CAACACATATTAATTTAGTATTACTCCTGACATGCTAGAAATTTTTTAGGTTATTTGCTTGATTTTTAAAGTATCGCGCAACATTTATGACGTCAGAGCTAGTTACAGCGAACTGGTTGGCACACAATGGAAAGACTGCTGTGAATTTAGTACGGCGTGAGTAGGCTGCTTCCCTACAGTGCTCCAGAGAAGAACGTGCCGAGTATGTGGATTGAGGACGGAAAAGACCCACAGTGGTTTAACAACGAAATCCGTAAAGTATTGAGGAAGCAAAGACTGTTGCACTTTCATTTCAAAGGGAACGCACAAATACGAATAGGAAAAAATTAATAGAGATTTGTACGTGTGTTACAAGATCGATGCACGAGGCACACAACAGCTACTAACATCTTAACGTTAGTGGCTAAATGATTTCTTTCGTAACAGGAGAAAATACGCTGTAGATGGTGAGTGTCCATCAGAGGCAAGTCAAGTGCGCACCAGAGAAACGTGATAGGACCGCTGTAATTTCATATGTACATAAGTGATCTGGCGGACAGGACGAGCAGCAGTTGGCAGTTGTATGCTGATGATGCTGTGGAGTACGGGGAGGTGTCGTCGTTGAGTGACTGTAGGAGGATACAAGATGAATTAGACAAAATTTCCAGTTGGTGTCATTAATTGCAGCTAGCTCTAAATGTAGAAAAATGTAAGTTAACTCAGCTGAGTAGGAAAACCAATGCCATAATGTTCGAATACAGCTTTAGTAGTTTCCGGCTTGACAAGAAACTCCAACCATCGTCATGGCATGACAATCTACAAAACATTTCGTGTGCGGAAAACATAAAGCAAAGCATTTATGAAATAAATGAGCCAGTGAATATGAAAATTGACTGATGGATGAGAAGCAAGCAGGCGTTTAGTAAATTTCCCTCAACAGATTTTAACAACCAGTTTCATGAATTAAATTATGTAAATGGCTGCAATAATCAAACTGAAATGAGATATGGAAAGACAAATATGAAGGTAAAATTAATTGGAGCTCTTTCGCACAAGCAGCACATCGTCCAGAGTACTCCTTTGTCGGTGTATGTGAGGACTCTCAAAGCCAGCGCTCACGCAGGAGAGTCACCGCAACACTGCCAATGGGTCTTTGTTCATAGTTTTCCACTAAATCCTTCACCTGAGCCTAAGATATCCCAACTGACCTGTAGTGACCGATTGTGTTCTGCTGGATAGTCATTTGCCTTACTGAGCACAGCTAACGTGGTATATTTGACCGATGCGGAAGCCAAAGTACGCGCGATTAGAAGATAACTGTTTTCGATGTATGGGAAGCTCTCTCCCGTCTGCCGCGCGGGGTAGCCATGCGGTCTCGGGCGCCTTGTCACGGTTCGCAAGGCTCCCTCCATAGGAGGTTCGAGTCCTCCCTCGGGCATGGGTGTGAGTGTTGTCCATAGCGTAAGTTACATTAAGCAGTGAGTAAGCCTAGAGAGAGGCTTGAAAAAGTAATGGAGGAAGTTCTTGGCGAGGAGCAGTTTAGCTTTAGACGCAATACGGGCACCAGAGATGCAATAGGGTTCCTGCAAAGCTTGGGAGAAAGGTTTACTGAAAAAGGAAGAGACCTCTAAATGTGCTTCATCGATCTAGAATAAGCATTTGACAATGTGGCTTAGGACAACCTGGTGACTATAATGATGGGAAAGAGAGTGGACTGGAAAACCAGAAGACTTGTAAACTCATTATCTCTGAACCAAATAGCCCCAGTTAAAGTGACAGGAGAAAGTACAAACTGCTTCGGACTAGGAAAAGGAGTAAGACAAGGATGCTGTCTATCACCTACCCTTTTCAACCTCTACTTGGAAAAAAATAATTTGCCAATGCTCATTAGACGACAAAGGAGTAGAAATTGGAGGAGGAAGAGTAGGGTGTTTGAGGTTTGCTGATGACATGGTCCTTCTAGCCACAGGGAAAAAAGAATTACAGGATTTTTTGGACACCATTGAAGCTAACGGAAAAATTATGGAATGAGAATTAACACAAAGAAAACAAAAGTATTGGCACTAGGAGGAAATAAAGAAATAAAATTAGTGCTGAATGGAGAAATATTGGAACATGTGCAAATTTTTAAGTATCTTGGAAGTAGGATAGAAACCGACTGGAAGCGCTGCACAGACATTAAAACAAGGATAGCAATGGCAAAAGAAGCATTTTATAAGAAAAGGAGAATTTTCTGCAGAAGAAACTGAGAACTGAGGAAAACACTCATAAAATGTTTTGTATGGAGTGTTCTTCTGTATGGCGCCGAAACATGGATTTTGAGGAAGAAAGACAGAGAAAGGCTGGAGGCTTTTGAGATTTGGACATGGCGGAGGACGGAAAGAATACGTCGGATGGATAGAGTAAAAAATGAAGAGGTACTGAGAAGAGTGGGAGAGAAAAGACAGTTACTAGATGTAATAAAAAGAAGAAAAAGAAATTGAATTGGGGACATATTAAGAAAGAATAACGGACTGATAAAAACAGTTTTAGAAGGTTATGCAGAAGGGAAAAGGAAGCGAAGAAGGAAGGGATTTCAGATACTGGATGACGTGATGGACGGTACAACATACAGCAGCCTTAAGAAGGAAGCAATGGATCGCAGAAAATGGAGAGGCAAAGGACCTGCTAACATAGCAGAAAACTGGTGATGATGAAACCTAAGGACCGATGACCTTAGCAGTTTGTTCCCATAGTCCTTACCACAAATTTCCAAATTTCTCTCCGTCCCATCGCGTGTGCCCACAATTAATGCGACTTGTATGAAAAAAGACACAAATAATTATATGTATGATAAAAATATAATTTCACACTGTTTATGAGTTAGCCTCAAGTAATGGAGACTTTAATATGTCAGCTAAATGATAGTATGCAGTCTTGATTAATTCAACAACACCAGTGGCCGAGTAGATTTTGTCATGTTACTGTAACTCACGGACGTATCAGAAGTTTTGCTGGCGTTACGCTGAACTGGGCGATGAAATACATTTACTTTCTTTTGAAAGTGCATAATGTGAATTAAATTCGACTTACTGACAGTCGACAAGACTGTATTTCGTGTCATGAGGCGGAGGAATCACAACGCAGCCATTGGTGACTTGCTACAGCCAACTCTTGAATCGATCACTGGCGTGTCATTAAAACAATGATGTGTGCAATCAGCCTAGAGCCACCACTACCACAGCCTTGTGAGTTAAGCCCTACTTGACTTCTGGGCCATGAACGTAGCTCACCTGACGCAATAATACTCTGGCGGGGTGCATGGCCAGATATGAGCTTGCCGTTGTCACAACAGCACCTGGTCTGCATAAGGCAGGGTTCCCAGTGCTCGTGCGTCGATGGGGCTAGCAAAACACTGCTGTAGTGGGCAATTCGTAGACTCCTACTGTGGCTAAGCAGGTGCGTAACTGTTCAACTGCTAGCCAGACTGAGTTGGTTCCTTCGAACAGATACGTAATGGTGCGATAATATCAAGAAATCCTACATGAAAGATCCTAATACAGAGTGAATCACAAACTGTTGCGGCCGGCCGTTGTGGACGAGCGGTTCTAGGCGCTACAGTCTGGAGCCGCGCCACCGCTATAGTTGCAGGTTCGAATCATGTCTCGGGCATGGATGTGTGTGATGTCCTTGGGTTAGTTAGCTTTAAGTAGTTGTAAGTTCTAGGGGACTGATGACCTCAGTCCCATAGTGCTTAGAGCCACTAACTGTTGCCACCTAGACTAACTCAGAAAGTATGATAGTAGCTGAACAGTTTGTGGGACTAATGTTGCATGGGACAACGGTGGCCACAATATGACTTGGGTTTTTGTTGCTAGGTGGGGTCGCGTCAGAGATATGAAGGTCAACTTTTTTTTTAATGGGTTGCTATAATTTGGTACTTATTTTCTGATAGTGGCTATCGAGATAAATCCAGTTGTGTTAACAGTAAGGTCTTTGAAGGTCAACGAAGGTCACAAAGGTAGCATGAGTGTCCATTAACAGAAGGTATTGGTATCAATGCAGTGCTGCAACCTTCTTATCATGGATTGAATGGTATTCCTTATCACTTCTGCACTTATCGAAGCACATGTTCTGACAATTCTCTCTCGAATATCGTACAAATATTAAATACTCGCCGAATACGGCGTATCCATCTAATGTACCATTGACATGTAAACACCATTCGACGGTTTCGCAAAACAACACTAACAGGAACGGTAAGACTAGTATCATCGAATCAAGCGAATGTGAATGATGTATTCCTTCGAAGAACAAGTCGTAGGATTTTCATTTACGGAGAATACCAACGAAATTCAGTGAGAGCTAGAGACTTATACGTTGAAAGATATCCTCAACGAACTCACCCTACACCTCGTACATTTAAATATGTGTATGATAAACTGAGAACAACTGGATTTTTAAAGCATCGGAAACATATCCCGCAAAGGAAAATTACTAACGAGGAAACGTAAATTGGTACTCTTGCCGCTATGGTTCGAAATCCTTGTGTTAGTTCGTGTCAAATCGTAAGGGAATCTGTCATGAGGCGGAGTAGTGTCATTCGTGTTCTGCATCGCCATAAATATCATCCTTACCATATCAGTCTCCACCAAGAATTAACTGGTACGGATTGTATGCGTCGCACTGAATTCTGCTGATGGGATCAACTTCAGATTCAAAGGAATGACACATTTATTAAATTTACTTTATTTACTGACGAGGCCACATTCACGAACCATGTGTTGGTAATACATGCATTATTGGGCAACTGAAAATCCATGTTGGCTGCGGCAAGTTGCACACCAAAAAGCGTGGTCGCTGAATGTACGGTATGGGATTGTGGAGGACAGAATTATAGGCCCTTATTTCATCAAAGGAAATCTTAATGGTAGGAAGTACACCACATTCCTGCAAGAAACATTAGGTCTGTTGTTGGAAGAAATACCTTTAGGAATAAGGAAATGAATGTAGTATCAAAACTGTGGGTGTCCGGTACATTTTTCTCTGATGACTAGAAATGAACTGCAGAGACAATTCCCAGGTCGTTGAATTGGGCGCGGAGGAGGTGGTTCGTGGCCGGCTCGTTCGCCAGACTTGACGTATCTGAATGTTTTCTTGTGGGGATTCGTGAAAAACATTGTTTATAAAGACGTTCCAACTACACTGGAAGACATGCGAGAGAGAATTGTCAGAGCATGTACTTCGATAAGTGCCGAAGTGATAAGGAATACCACTCAATCCATGATAAGAAGACGGCAGCACTGCATTGATACCGACGGTCATCACTTTGGGCACTTTCTGTAAATGGACGTTCATGCCACCTTTGTGACCTCCGTTGACGTTCAAAGACCTCATTGTTACACGTCATTGGATTCATCTCGATAGCAGCTATCAGAAAATAAGCACCAAACTATAGTATCCAATTAAAAAAAAATGAAACTTTTGTCCCTCTAACTTTCAGCTCCAATCTTACTTTCAGAGTTATTCTTGGTGGAAATAGTTTGTGTCTCACCTTGTATATTAGACAAATGACTCAACCTCTATGCAAAAATCATTAATTACCAGCCACTCTCATCGTTGCGTAAAACCTAAAGTGAGCGTTAACAGTGACTTGTTATGAATATGCAAAATGAATAAAATCGTTTGCTTGTAAGCAGTCCCAAACAGAAAATTCTGTATCACTAAGCGTTAATGTCAACTACAGATGTCACTTGAAAGTGGGAATTACTTTACCACATTGAAGAAAGCGCCCGAGTCTCACTCGTCCACGGGCGTAGACTGAACCCGAGTGGGGCTCGGGCGCTGTCTCGAAAAGGTTGTCGTTACGTCAGACCGAATCATTCACTAGAACAGAATCATCTTCATCATTATTGTGGGAATCACTTGTGAAAACTGCAATCTTATGCTTCTTTACATGTCTAATGATGTCACGGACGCTGCAATTGTACTCAGAGTCATAAAAGCATTCATTCACACAGTCATTGACATTGTCATTCTCACCAGGAACATCTGAATAACCATTGTCGAAACGGTCGAAAGTATTTCAGATTCGTTTATTTCTTTCCATTTTCTGAACGGTGCTGTTTCCGTAAGCAGGAGGAACTTCAAGATGAGAATAGTAGTTACTTGAAATGTCAAAAAACAATCAAAATTCTAACAAGCAAAAAGTAGGAGTAGGCTATGAAGTTTGATGCACTGACTACTGGCGTAAATACCAAAATAGATGAAATAGTTAAAATGTATCGCAGCAGGGACGCACCTCCGTAACGAATTACGTACGAAAGACGAGTAAAAGGGGGATGCGTCCGGAATGTGCTAACGTAAGCCTGCTTCCTTACGAATGACACTCACGGCACTTACGTGTTATTCCGCTTATCTTATCGATTATTTAACTAACCGATTGCCGGAATCTTCTGTGAAACGTAAAAAACTCCAATCTATACTACTGAAGAACTGAAGCAACGAGCGTATATTGTCAAAATTTAGGAGATGATCTGTTGGTGTTTGAAATAGTTCGTAACTCACTGCTGAGATAAGAGCACCATTGAATCCGAATACGAAGACGACATGTGAAACACGTGCTTAAAAGGATACGAGCCGACAGTAAAAATGTAACTTACTGGAGCAGTATTCTGCTGCTTATGAAGATTGGTCAATGGTGAAATCTGAGCCATACTGGATGTTGGGGGCAATATTTCATGCTGAAGTAAGTGGTAGCTCGGAACCCGACATTCACAACCTCTAAAGAGGCTCGTTCGAAACTTTTTGTCTCTCGTATCTTGTACATAGGTGTTGGCAGATGTGAAAATTACCGAACTATCAGTTTAATAAGTCACAGCTGCAAAATACAGACGAATGGAAAAACCGGTAGAAGCCGAACTCGGCGAACATCAGTTTGGATTCCGCAGAAATATTGGAACACGTGCGGCAATACTGACCCTACGACTTATCTTAGAAAATAGATTAAGGAAAGGCAAAACTACATTTCTAGCATTTGTACACTTAGAGAAAGCTTTTGACAACGTTGACTGGAATACTCTCTTTCAAATTCTAAAGGTTGCAGGGGTAAAATACAGGGAGCGAAAGGCTATTTACAATTTGTACAGAAACCAGATGGCAGTTATAAGAGTCGCGGGGTATGAAAGGGAAGCAGCGGTTGGGAAGGGAGTAAGACAGGGTTGTAGCCTCTCCCCGATGTTATTCAATCTGTATATTGAGCAAGCAGTAAAGGAAACAAAGGAAAAATTCGGAGTAGGTATTAAAGTCCATGGAGAAGAAATAAAAAGGTTGAGGTTCGACGATGACATTGTAATTCTGTCAGAGACAGCAAAGGACTTGGAAGAGCAGTTGAACGGAATGGACAGTGTCTTGAAAGGAGGATATAAGATGAACATCAACAAAAGCAAAACGAGGATAATAGAATGTAGTCGAATTACGTCGGGTGATGCTGAGGGAATTACATTAGGAAATGAGACACTTAAAGTAGTAAAGGAGTTTTGCTACTTGGGGAGCAAAAAACTGATGATGGTCGAAGTAGAAAGGATATAAAATGTAGACTGGCAATGGCAAGGAAAGCGTTTCTGAAGAAGAGAAATTTGTTAACATCGAGTATAGATTTAAGTGTCAGGAAGTCATTTCTGAAAGTATTTGTATGGAGTGTAGCCATGTATGGAAGTGAAATATGGACGATAAACAGTTTGGACAAGACGAGAATAGGAGCTGCCGAAATGTGGTGCTACAGAAGAATGCTGAAGATTAGATGGGTAGATCACATAACTAATGAGGAAGTATTGAATAGGATCGGGGAGAAGAGATGTTTGTGGCACAACTTGACCAGAAGAAGGGATCGGTTGGTAGGACATGTTCTGAGGCATCAAGGGATCACCAATTTAGTATTAGAGGGCAGCGTGGAGGGTAAAAATCGTAGAGGGAGACCAAGAGATGAATACACTAAGGAGATTCAGAAGGATGTAGGTTGCAGTAGGTACTGGGAGATGAAGAAGCTTGCACAGGATAGAGTAGCATGGAGAGCTGCATCAAACCAGTCTCAGGACTGAAGACCACAACAACAACAACATATGTGAAGCACAATCACGAATTCCAAGGTTTGAGTGAACATGTCACTCCTTGGTGAAACCATGGATGAAACACCAGACGATTGTGGAACGCCATAACGTGTCGTTCTATTTGACGGAAGCCGATATATTTTAGTACGATGACTACCGCCAAGTACTGTGTGTCTTGATTTTTTTGTTTCTACCGCGGATTTTGACGATGGTTTTAACCTGTGAACCGTGGCTTGTCATGTGCTGTCCGGGCTAGTCTTTTAACAGGGTTTTGGAGATGTATTACTGATCACGCATGGTTCGGATCGGACGCCCATGAGCCATTTCATCCAACGTGTTACCAACAAGTGACACGTTGTTACGCGCACTTGTACCATGTAATTCGTAGCACTTGAAGTATTAGTTTTATATGATCCAAAATATACACTATGTGATCAAAAGTAACCGGGTACCTGGCTGAAAATTACTTACAAGTTAGTGGCGCCCCCCATCGGTAATGCAGGAAATCAATATGGTGTTGGCCCCCCTTAGCCTTGATGACAGCTCCCACTCTCGCTGGCATACGTTCAGTCAGGTGCTGGAAGGTTTCTTGGGGAACCTCAGCCCAGTCTTCACGGAGTGCTGAACTGTGGAGAGGCATCGATGTCGGTCGGTGAGGCCTGGCACGAAGTCGGCGTTCCAAAACATCCCAAAGGTGTTCTATAGGATTCAGGTCAGAACTCTGTGCTGGCCAGTCCGTTATAGGGATGTTATTGCCGTGTAACCAGTCCGCCATAGACCGTGCATTTTGAACAGGTGCTGGATTGTGTTGAAAGATGCAATCGCCATCCCCGAATTGCTCTTCAACAGTGGGAAGCAAGAAGGTGCTTAAAACATCGATGTAGGCCGATGCTGTGATAGTGTCACGCAAAACAACGAAGGGTGCAAGTCCCCTCCATGAAAAACACGAACACACCATAACACCACCGCCTCCGAATTTTACTTTTGGCCCTACACACAATGGCAGATGAAGTTCACTGGGCATTCGCCATACCCACACCAGACACCGGATCGCCACATTGTGTACCGTGCTTCAACACTTCACAAAACGTTTTTCCACTGTTCAGTCGTCCAATGTTTACGCTCCTTACACCAAGCGAGGTGTCGTTTGGCATTTTCTGGTATGATGTGTGGGTTATGAGCAGCCGCTCGACAGTGAAATCCAAGTTTTCTCTCCTCCCCCTGTAACGCTGGAAATGCATATCCTCCTATTTCCATCTATTCTACTATAAATCTTTTCCTTACCTGAAGATAAGACGTTTCTTTGTCTTTGTATATTGTAATTGTTTTCCTATTTGTATATACATGCATTTATGTCGATGTATAATTGGTTTGTTTTGTAAATATTATTTTTACGCTGGGTCCTGCCTAGGGAAAACTATACTATCGAACGAATACATCGATAGGTGGTGTGGAGAACTAAAGTGTTTAGGATCTTGGGTAGTGTTAACTCTGCCGCATGGAGCGCAGGCAGAGAGAGTCTGGCTGGAGAATGGCGGTGGAGCAGGTGTGTTGTGTGACGCTCCCGCGAGTTGCCGCGCTTTCGGGGTTTGGCAGCATGTGATTGCGCTCGACTTGCTATGTTAGTTTCTGACATGGTGTCGCGGACGGGAGAGTTAGCTGACACATATCAAGAGCCCGTTTAGGCTGGAGACCGTGTCGAGAAGAAGGCGCGCCAACATCCAGCTTTTGCAACAGCGACGGCCGACAATGAGTAACTGTCACCACCTCCTCGATCGACGGCTTCAAACCTTCAATCAACCAACAAGGAAGACTGGTAGCACGTAAAGTTTTAGAACTGTATGGCAGACCTCAGCTTTTCAAACTGTTAAATTTTTCTCACTGAATTACAGCAACGTAGCATGAACCTTTGTTGCTCATTGTCCCAATTGCATTACCAAGCAGGGTCCTTTCCTTTTCCGGAATGAACCCGAGTGTCGTTGAAATTGAAACGCCAGAATTAAAGTAATATCATTCGATTTCACTGCTTTAATTTCAAAGTTCAGTTAAGGTATTCATAGCTGGCTACAATATTTAGATTACACAAGCAGAAATTAAGAGTGCGAGTTTTGTTACCGTATTTTAGCTTACCTGTGACTGAAGCTCAGCTTGGTACGTACTAAATTTTACTGTTGTTAATTGTTCAGAATCATTTAATTCAAGTTCAAAGTTAAATCTCTCATTTCTAAATTGCGTAAATTCAAGTAGCTTTTGAAATGATTGTTGAGGTACCCCAAGACTAACCGTATTTTACTGAATTTCGATGTGCTTCAAAAACAAAGCTCCCTATTAATTTCAGTCACTAAATTAACTTTCAATTTTCCGGTTTTATTAATTCTTTTGCTAAATTAAGTCAGAGTGTAGCGAAATTTATTACTTCTGAGAAACTTTCAGTTTTCACACTACACGTATCAACCTTCAGTTGCCACGCTTCTAGTGCTAATTATATGTGCAATAACCTTTCTTTTTCAGTTACTATAGTAATTGTCCATAGGACTGGCGACCGTAATTTTCCCCAAATCTCAAACATATAATTACCGCTAGTTAATTGTTATCGTAACGGCCACCACATTTACTTTCTTTCTTAACTTTACCCCTTTTCAAAATTAATTTCCACCAGTTTCATTTGCATTTTTCCTTTCATTTAGATGTGACCCTTTCCTCCCTCTTTACCGACAGATTAACTTCGGTGACGATTGCTTTTCCCAAATTTCCATTAGGTACACGCGGTTTAATTTTTCACTGTTATTAAGGTCGATAAGTGAGGAGGAGGTTACACCCCCTAATTGTCATAGTACTTGCAGTGGATCCTAATGCAGTTTGGAATTCCTCTTGGATGGTCTGCGTATTACACGTTACACATTACGACCCTCTTCAACTGTCGGCAGTCTCTGTTTGTCAACAGATGATGTCGGCCTGTATGCTTTTGTGCTGTACGTGCCCCTTCACGTTTCCACTTCACTATCACATCGTAAACAGTGGGCTTAGTGATGTTTAAGAGTGTGGAAATATCCCATACAGACGTATGACACAAATGACACCCAATCACCTATCCACGATCGAAGTCCGTGAGTTCCGCGGAGCGCCTCATTATGCTCTCTCACGATGTCTAATTACTAGTGAGGTTGCTGATAAGTACCTGGCAGTAGGTGGCAGCGCAATGCACGTAATATGGAAAACGTATGTTTTCGGGATTGTCCGAATACTTTTGATCACATAATGTACGTGCATGGCATGAAACTGGTCGTCATATAAAGAAAACACATTAAACAGCTATTGTAGGTTTAGACTTCCACTCAATTTTAATACAGGGTATTTCATCAACTATGACAGTAAATTCTTTGATTGTCCTTCACATTACGTATAAAAAAACTGTCGGTGATAAGCCGTCTTTTTAAGTTAAAAAAGTTCAGCACGCTGAAAATAAAAAGAAGTACACATCTGTACTCAAAAGTTTTTTCATCGTTGGACTATGCAATTGAGGATGTACTTCGTAGATGTGAAAGACGTTGTCACAAGAGCTCATGCACTACTGAGAATAAGAAAACGACAAAACAAGTAAATAAAGCATAGTGCGGCATTAGCCATTTCGTTAATGATTTGACCAGTGATGTTAACGAAGAATGCACCCATTAAAATCTGATGATGCTGTAAAACGGAACGCTACATAGGGAGTGGAAAATAAAGAAATGGCAACGACCAACACAAGAACAAATTTATTGGAGGAAAACGTGGTGGCAAATCCCTTTGATCGACTTCATGCTTAAAGTAATGATTTCATTTACAGTTGTCGCAGTTAAATGAACGCTCGTTTACTCAGGTCTGAACCATGGCGTCTGGAGTGCCAGTGAAGGCTCTGAATGGGGACCGTTGTAGAACAGGAGCATGAAATTAACGAAGCACAGCTCTCAGCGACTAAGCGAGATCTGACTGCATGGGATGAGGACTTCGACAACAAGTAACTGCATCGGTCGTCCGGCTGATGAGACTCACAGAGCCGTCGCGAAGTGCTTCTCGAGAGAATCACTCGACCCTGAGAGCGTCAGTTCGTTGTAGGTCAACAACTCAGCGCTCCTATTTGAATCTGGAGGGGTGGGGCGGCGCTCTTACGCTTGGAGGGGGAGAATATACCCCGGGCGGCACGAGGGGTCCTGAGTCAGATGGACGGCTCATCTGAATCCACTGAGGACGCCGTGGGCTACCCATTCACACATCATTACGTTGGCCGGAATGGTCCTGTGGCTTCTCCCCTTTTCATAGTCGCCATGCGTGTCCCCGCTAACGAGTTCCGGGTAGATAATTTTTCTTTTTAGTTCAGGTTTCGTTAACAACTTAGAAGCCAGCTGTAGCGTTCAAAATTTTAAGGCCATCACAATACACACTACTGAACATTAAAATTGCTACACCAGGAAGATGATGTGCTACAGACGCGAAATTTAACCGACAGGAAGACGATGCTGTGATATGCAAATGATTAGCTTTTCAGAGTATTCACACAAGGTTGGCGCCGGTGGCGACACCTACAACGTGCTGACATGAGGAAAGTTTCCAACCGATTTCTCATACACAAACAGCAGTTGACCAGCGTTGCCTGGTCAAACGTTGTTGTGATGCCTCGAGTAAGGAGGAGAAATGCGTACCATCACGTTTCCGACTTTGATGAAGGTCGGATTGTGGCCTATCGCGATTGCTGTTTATCGTATCGCGACATTGCTGCTCGCGTTGGTCGAGATCCAATGACTGTCAGCAGAATATGGAATCGGTGGGTTCAGTAGAGTAATACAGAACGCCGTGCTGAATCCCAACGGCCTCGTATCACTAGCAGTCGAGATAACAGGCAACTTATCCGCATGGCTGTAACGGATCGTGCAGCCACGTCTCGATCCTTGAGTCAACAGATGGGGACGTTTGCAAGACAACAAACATCTGCACGAACAGTTCGACGACCTTTACAGCAGTATGGATTATCAGCTCGGAGACCACGGCTGCGGTTACCCTTGACGCTGCATCACAGACAGGAGCGCCTGCAGTTGTGTACTCAACGGCGAACTTGGGTGCACGAATGGTAAAACGTCATTTTTCGGATGAATCCAGGTTCTGTTCACAGCATCATGATGGTCGCATCCGTGTTTGGCGACATCGCGGTGAACGCACATGGGAAGCGTGTACTCGTCATCGCCATACTGGCGTATCATCTGGCGTGATGAAATGGGGTGCCATTGGTTACACGTCTCGGTAACCTCTTGTTCGCATTGACGGCACTTTGAACAGCGGACACTACATTTCAGATATGTTACGACCCGTCGATCCCTGCGAAACCTTCAGTTCAGCATGATAATGAACTACTGCATGTTGCGGGTCCAGTACGGGCCTTTCTGGATACAGAAAGTGTTCGACTGCTGCCCTGGCCAGCACATTCACCAGATCTCTCACCAATTGAAAACGTCTGGTCAATGGTGGCCGAGTAACTGGCTCGTCACAATACGCCAGTCACTACACTTGATGAACTGTGGTATCGTGTTGAAGCTGCATGGGCAGCTGTACCTGTACACGCCATCCAAGCTCTGTTTGACTCAATGCCCAGGCGTATCAAGGCCATTAATACGATCAGAGGCGGTTGTTCTGGGTACTGATTTCTCAGGATCTAAGCACTCAAATTGCGTGAAAATGTAATCACATGTCAGTTCTAGTATAATATATTTGTACAATGAATACCCGTTTATCTTTCGCATATCTTCGTGGTGTAGCAATTTTAATGTCCAGTAGTGTATATTAAATTCCACCCGAGTGCAGCAGTTTCCTATTTACCTACATCTACATGTATAGTCTGAAAATCACACTTAAGTGCCTGGCAGAGAGTTCATAGAACCCCCTTCACAATAATTCTCTATTATTCCGATCTCGATCAGAGTGCAGAAGAAAATGAACATCTATATTTCCGTCCGAGCTGTCATTTCCCTTATTTTATGGTGATCATCGTCTCCCTTTGTAAGTCGGCGTCAACAAAATATTTTAGCATTCAGACGAGAAAGTTGGTGATTGAAATTCGTAAGAACATACAGCCGGAACGAAAATACCTTTCTTTTAATTATGTCCACCACATATCTTGCATCGTGTCAGTCTTCCATATATCACGATAATACAAAAGGTGCTGTTCTTCTTTGAATTTTCTCGATGTATACCGTTAATCCCACCTGATGGGGATCTCGAGCCGAGTAGCAGTACTCCAAATGAGGACAGACAACCTTCTACATCTATATCTACATTTATACTCCGCAAGCCACCCAACGGTGTGTGGCGGAGGGCACTTTACGTGCCACTGTCATTACCTCCCTTTCCTGTTCCAGTCGCATATGGTTCGCGGGAAGAACGACTGTCTGAAAGCCTCCACGCGCTCCAATCTCTCTAATTTTACATTCGTGATCTCCTCAGGAGGTATAAGTAGGGGGAAGCAATATATTCGATACCTCATCCAGAAACGCACCCTCTCGAAACCTGGCGAGCAAGCTACACCGCGATGCAGAGTCTGCCACTTGAGTTTGTTAAACATCTCCGTAACGCTATCACGGTTACCAAATAACCCTGTGACGAAACGAGCCGCTCTTCTTTGGATCTTCTCTATCTCCTCCGTCAACCCGATCTGGTACGGATCCCACACTGATGAGCAATACTCAAGTATAGGTCGAACGAGTGTTTTGTAAGCCACCTCCTTTGTTGATGGACTACATTTTCTGAGGACTCTCCCAATGACTCTCAACCTGGTACCCGTTTTACCAACAACTACTTTTATATGATCATTCCACTTCAAATCGTTCCGCACGCATACTCCCAGATATTTTACAGAAGTAACTGCTACCAGTGTTTGTTCCGCTATCATATAGTCATACAATAAAGGATCCTTCTTTCTATGTATGCGCAATACATTACATTTGTCTATATTAAGGGTCAGTTGCCACTCCCAGCACCAAGTGCCTATCCGCTGCAGATCTTCCTGCATTTCGCTACAATTTTCTAATGC
Organism: Schistocerca serialis cubense; assembly: GCF_023864345.2. NCBI lineage: Eukaryota > Metazoa > Arthropoda > Insecta > Orthoptera > Acrididae > Schistocerca > Schistocerca serialis. Next base: position 1,262,693,607 of record NC_064638.1, on the reverse strand, counting down.
TGCAACTTCTCTGTATACTATAGCATCATCCGCGAAAAGCCGCATGGGACTTCCGACACTATCTACTAGGTCATTTATATATATATTGTGAAAAGCAGTGGTCCCATAACACACGTTACTTTAACGTCTGTAGACATCTCTCCATTGATAACAACATGCTGTGTTCTGTTTGCTAAAAAGTCTTCAATCCAGCCACACAGCTGGTCTGATATTCCGTAGGCTCTTACTTTGTTTATCAGGCGACAGTGCGGAACTGTATCGAACGCCTTCCGGAAGTCAAGAAAAATAGCATCTACCTGGAAGCCTGTATCTAATTTTTCTGGGTCTCATGAACAAATAAAACGAGTTGGGTCTCACACGATCGCTGTTTCCGGAATCCATGTTGATTCCTACACAGTAGATTCTGGGTTTCCAAAAACGACTTGATACTCGAGCAAAAAACATGTTCTAAAATTCTACAACAGATCGACGTCAGAGATATAGGTCTATAGTTTTGCGCATCTGCTCCACGACCCTTCTTGAAGACTGGGACTACCTGTGCTCTTTTCCAATCATTTGGAACCCTCCGTTCCTCTAGAGACTTGCGGTACACGGCTGTTAGAAGGGGGGCAAGTTCTTTCGCGTACTCTGTGTAGAATCGAATTGGTATCCCGTCAGGTCCAGTGGACTTTCCTCTGTTGAGTGATTCCAGTTGCTTTTCTATTCCTTGGACACTTATTTCGATGTCAGCCATTTTTTCGTTTGTGCGAGAATTTAGAGAAGGAACTGCAGTGCGGTCTTCCTCTGTGAAACTGCTTTGGAAAAAGGTGTTTAGTATTTCAGCTTTACGGGTGTCATCCTCTGTTTCAATGCCATCATCACCCCGGAGTGTCTGGATATGCTGTTCCGAGCCACTTACTGATTTAACGTAAGACCAGAACTTCCTAGGATTTCCTATCAAGTCGGTACATAGAATTTTACTTTCGAATTCACTGAACGCTTCACACAAAGCCCTCCTTACGGTAACTTTGACATCGTTTAGCTTCTGTTTGAGTGAGAGGTTTTGGCTGCGTTTAAACTTAGAGTGAAGCTCTCTTTGCTTTTGCAGTAGTTTCCTAACTTTGTTGTTGTACCATGGTGGGTTTTTGCCGTCCCTCACAGTTTTACTCGGCACGTACCTGTCTAAAACGCATTTTACGATTGCCTTGAACTTTTCCCATAAACACTCAACATTGTCAGTGTTGGAACAGAAATTTTCGTTTTGATGTGTTAGGTAGTCTGAAATCTGCATTCTATTTCTCTTGCTAAACAGATAAACCTTCCTCCCTTTTTTTATATTCCTACTAACTACCATATTCAGGGATGCTGCAACGGCCTTATGATCACTGATTCCCTGTTCTGCACATACAGAGTCGAAAAGTTCGGGTCTGTTTGTTATCAGTAGGTCCAAGATGTTACCTCCACGAGTAGGTTCTCTGTTTAATTGCTCGAGGTAATTTTCGGATACTGCACTCAGTATAAAGTCACTCGATGCTCTGTCCCTACCACCCGTCCTAAACATCTGAGTGTCCCAGTCTATATCTGGTAAATTGAAATCTCCACCTAAGACTATAACATGCTGAGAAAATTTATGTGAAATGTATTCCAAATTTTCTCTCAGTTGTTCTGCCACTAATGCTGCTGAGTCGGGAGGTCGGTAAAAGGAGCCAATTATTAACCTAGCTCGGTTGATGAGTGTAACCTCCACCCATAATAATTCACAGGAACTATCCACTTCTACTTCACTACAGGATAATCTACTACTAACAGCGACGAACACTCCACCACCGGTTGCATGCAATCTTTCCTTTCTAAACACCGTCTGTACCTTTGTAAAAATTTCGGCAGAATTTATCTCTGGCTTCAGCCAGCTTTCTGTACCTATAACGATTTCAGCTTCGGTGCTTTCTATCAGCGGTACTTTACCAACGCAGCTTCGACAGTTTACAATTACAATACCGATTGCTGCTTGGTCCCCGCATGTCCTGACTTTGCCCTGCACCCGTTGAGGCTGTTGCCCTTTCTGTACTTGCCCAAGGCCATCTAACCTAAAAAAAACCGCCCAGCCCACGCCACACAACCCCTGCTACCCGTGTAACCGCTTGTTGCGTGTAGTGGACTCCTGACCTATCCAGCGGAACCCGAAACCCCACCACCTTATGGCGCAATTCGAGGAATCTGCAGGCCACACGGCCGCAGAACCGTCTCTGCCTCTGATTCAGACCCTCCACTCGGCTATGTACCAAAGGTCTGCAGTCAGTCCTGTCGACGATGCTGCAGATGGTGAGCTCTGCTTTCATCCCGCTAGCGAGACTGGCAGTCTTCACCAAATCAGATAGCCGCCGGAAGCCAGAGAGTATTTCCTCGGATCCATAGCGGCACACATCATTGGTGCCGACATGAGCGACCACCTGCAGATGGGTGCACCCTGCACCCTTCATGGCATCCGCAAAGACCCTTTCCACATCTGGAATGGCTCCCCCCGGTATGCACACGGAGTGCACATTGGTTTTCTTCCCCTCTCTTGCTGCCATATCCCTAAGGGGCCCCATTACGCGCCTGACGTTGGAGCTCCTACTACCTGTAAGCCCACCCTCTGCGACCGCCCGGATCTTGCAGACTGAGGGGCAACCTCTGGAACAGGACAAGCAGCCATGTCAGGCCGAAGATCAGTATCAGCCTGAGACAGAGCCTGAAATCGGTTCGTCAGACAAACTGGAGAGGCCTTCCGTTCAGCCCTCCGGAATGTCTTTCGCCCCCTGCCACACCTTGAGACGACCTCCCACTCTACCACAGGTGAGGGATCAGCCTCAATGCGGGCAGTATCCCGGGCAACCACAGTCGTAGTCCGATTTGGGAATGCGTGGGACGAGCTGGCCGTCCCCGACAAACCCCCATCCGGACCCCCACAGTGATGCCCATTGGCAACTGCCTCAAGCTGTGTGACCGAAGCCAACACTGCCTGAAGCTGGGAGCGAAGGTATGCCAACTCAGCCTGCATCCGAACACAGCAGTTGCAGTAACTATCCATGCTAAAAACTGTTGTGCAAAGAACATCTGAACTAATCTACAGAGAGCGCAAACAAATCGACACAAAATTTAAATGGTTATTAAAATACAAGATTGACTAGTAAATGCAGTAATGCTGCTACTTGCGCACTGCTGACACACTGCTCGGCGGCGGAAGGAGACAACGCGATTTTACACTATTCAGGTACTAAAACGCGATGCTACAACTCTCAAATACTATAATACGCCCGAAATTCATGAATTAAACAATGCAAGTACCAAAAACACGCAAAGAAATTAAGAATTAAACTATGTAACAAATGAGTGAGCTAGGAGTATACGACTTGCTGCTGCAGCTGCTTATCCAACGGCGGCAGGGAGCACACTTAGTGTGGCAATGTCCCTAGTAGATCCATTATATTTTGTGTTATGCCAATACAGCGCAGTCTTTGTTTTGCCTTCCCTGTATCATTTTCTATGTATTCATTCCAATACAAATTGCTCGTAATTTTAAATCGCAGGTATTTAGCTGAATTTACAGCCTTTAGATTTGACTAATTTAGCGTGTAAGCGAAGTTTAACGGATTCCTTTTTGCACTCATGTGGCTGACCTCAAACTTTTCATTATTTATGGTCAGTTGTCAATTTTCGCAACATACAGATATTAAATCAAAGTAACCACAGTGAGTCCATCTGAACTTAGGTGCTGCAATTGCATATCAAACAAAAAAAATAGTGGCATCAGCAAGAGATTAAGGAAATCAATCATAAATATTAATTTTTACAAAGAAAAATTCCTTTGGACCGCTTTTATTCGAATAAATTCACGAATTATCTTTATTCATGATAAATGAAATAATAATTGGCCCATTATCAATTGCAAAATTCACAATGTCGTTGTTGTAACATCCTTTACACTCAATGTAGTTATTTAGTAGCTACAGGAGCGAGGAACAGATGCTGCTCGTGGGCTGAAAATCCGGATATAAAGTAATTCTACATCTAATATTAAATAGTAAAAGCAACATGTAACTTTGTTTGCTGCAGTTGCAGTGTAGGTTTCTAACAGTAGATTTAAATGTTGAAACATATACGGACACAAAGGTTCGCAACTCGATCTGTCTATAATACAATGACTTTTCCATAGATGACGAAGTCTGACCGTTATGAGAGTCTGTAAATGTTATAAAATGGCAAACACATAAAACGGGGCTCTGTGCGTCGATGTTTGAACTTAAGTAGACCTGCCGCTGGAGCTCCTGAGAGGGGATGCTTGCATATAATTGCCAGCGGCGTAGCCGTTCGTGGCTGCGCCCTCTTACCGCGGTGGCGGCTATAGGAAACGCGACGGCGGGACTGTCAGCGCGCATATTTTAAAGTGCGGGCGACCTGATGGCGGCCGATACCGCAGTCGCTAGTGGTTGCCAAGAGACAGATGAGCTGACAGGCGGACTTGGGTTGGAGCTGTAGTTTACGAGGTTTGTCCGGAAAATACGTATAAAAGTTGAATAATGTCTATATGTTACAAGTTGCAGTCACCGCCAGGTGGGACTACTGCTGTAATCAATCCCATCAACGCTCATTTCGAGTCAGAGCACTCTGCGTGAAGGTGGGAGTGTGCGGCAGCTTGTTGACAGTTACCCTTTTTCACCTGCCGTCGTATTGGAGCTCTCTCTGATTGGGGAACAGCGCGTCAACATCAAGTTTCTTGCAAAGCTAGGAAAGAATGGCCGTGAGATTTTTGAGTGTTTGAAACAGGTTTACGGAGACAATTCTCTAAAGGAACGAACCGTGAAAAAGTGGTTAGAAAGGTTCCGGGATGGCCGAAAAGAAGTGAACGATGACCCTCACCCAGGACGCCATTCGACATCGAGTACCGATGCAAATGTTGAACGAATTCGGGCTTGTGTTCTTAAAGACCGTAGATTGACAGTCAGAATGATTGCTGTCGAGCTGTCAATACCCAAAACAATCGTTCACGAAATCCTGACACAAAAACTTGAAATGAAGAAATTGTGTGCGAAAATCGTACTGAAGCCCTTGACGCCAGAACAGAAAGCTAAGAGAGTTGAGTGCTGTGAGGATTGGTTGGAAGCAGAGGAACGAGGGGACTTTCTCAACCGAGTCATCACTGGAGACGAGTCCTGGTTTTACGAATTCGATGTGGAGCTCAAATCTCAAAGCAAGCAGGAGAACCGAGAACATAAAAGTCGCGAAAATCAAGGTCGAATGTGAAGACAATGTTGATAGTTTTCTTTGATTCTAGGGGCATTGTTCACAAGGAATTTGTCCCTCCCGGACAGAGAGTAAAAGGAAATTTTTACATTGAAGTTCTGACTCGTCTCAGAGCTCGTATGGCCCGAGTTCGACCGGAGTTGGCAAAAGGGGGCAGGTGGATCCTTCATCACGACAATGCGCCCGCTCACACGTCGCTCGTTGTGCGCGAGTTTTTGGCCCGAAGCTCAATCACCGTGACAGACCACCCTCCTTATTTACTCGATATAGCCCCGTGTGACTTCTTCAAGTTCCTGAAATGTAAAATGGTGCTTCGGGGGCGTCACTTGGGAGATGTGGAAGCCATCAAGGCGGAAACGACACGGCAACTGAACAACATCACAACTGAAGACTTTCAGCAATGTTATCAACAGTGGAAACGGCGTTGGCAGAAGAGTATCGCGTCTCAGGGCGAGTACTTTGAAGGAGACGATATTGTAATACCTGAATAATTGTAAAATAAAGTTATTATTCAACTTTTATACGTATTTTCCGGACAAACCTCGTATTTTACGGGGCGATAGTAAGGCTGATATCAGCACGGACGAAGCCTCGGCAGGAAGCCTCTCCTTTTCTATCCGGATGACGTCTTCTTTCCAGGCTCAAACAGAAATATCTCCTTCAAGTTTATAGCGTTTCGTTCCCCAGAGTTGTATGCCTGGGCGTGGCCATGCACTCTATTGGCTAATCAAATTTTTCTACACCATCGTTGTTAAAGATTCTGGGCCGCCCCAATTCGCACGGATGGATGACTGCATGCAGACTTTATTGTGGGTGAAACTTCTTCATGAGATAAATTTATGGCGCCCTCCTCCGCTAACACATATTTCCACTTCAGCGCGTTGCTACCTACACTCCTCTAGGCAAGACAGCACATGCAGATGCTAAACTGCATGCAGTCATTACCATTAGCGTCTGACGTCCTGTAGAGATACGCAGTTGTGCCCTCGTATGTGCACACTGGAAACGTCTTAAGTGCGGTTTTAAAAGGTGTTTGAATCCACGCCCCTTCTTCTTCGCAACAGCACAGGAAAACTGTATGGTGGACAATAGTATGGAAGCCCTGAGAAGGAAGGGTTGGGAGTGAGCTCTCTACAGTGGGAGCCGCCCTCTGCCTATCATAGCAGAGTCCAGTGAAGGGAACAGTGGGAGGCCGGACCTTTACCCTCAGATCCATTACACAGTATTACTACAACATACCGGGTGCCTCAAGAGGAACGGTCAGTATTCTGGAAAATAACAAGAATATTCATACGAAGCAAAAAATTCTAATAGACATCGGCTCTAAAATGCTTTCTACTGCATGCTCTTTGCTTTACATATTTTGATAGATGGCTATATGGATCAATAAAAGAGAAATATCTTGTAAAAAAGCATACTGTAAGAGCTGTGAGCACTGGTAAAATGGTAAAAACACATCTTTTCTACTGAAGAAGCGCTCACAGATCTTCAGGTATGCGCCTTTAATCTCACGTTTACCGAAAATTTGGCTTCGATTGGTCATTACTGTCATATGCCTGAATATTGACCGTTCCTCCTGGGGCACCCTGTATTGTTTAGATGCTCAACCAGTGACACACCCAAACCTAAATCTTTAAATACTTGAACTCCCATGTATAAAACAGCTTTAGACATGTGATTATTAAACAAATTAGTTAATGTTGTAAATATTTAACGTTAAGTATGTAATATCTTTTACGTTTGACGACAAAAATGTATAATTGTATTGGTTTTATTAGTTTCGTATTATACGCCTATACACTAATGAGAAGTCAAAACCACAACTGAGTCACGCTGCCTGAAGACATATTCATAATTTCTAACATTAATACTGGACTTTTTGTAATAAGCCTCTAAGATTAGATTATACCTCGTACTGAGCAGATCATGGCAGCATTTTAAATTTTTAAATTCGATCAACAATTGTGTGATACACTGAAAATGAAATTTTTGTTGCCGCTGGACGCCCTTAAATAGGCCGTTTTAGCAGTTTTTCGGTATATAGATTTGGTCTGTTTTGTGCTGTTAATTCGTACGGAATAAGTCCGAGAATATAGCCGATTTTATAACCCGTTTACCCAGAAACATCGCTCACTGGAAGAGAGCCAAAACAAACGAATACGTGTCTCGGCTTATCGGTAGATACTTCATCGCTACTGAGAAAGTGACCTTCAAAGTTTTCGAGGTAATTTAGATGTCACTTTGAGGGCAGTAAGTTCAGCCCAACTCGTCGAATAATGGCTATCGTCGGAGCCTGTGGCTTTTGCGTCTCGTGTTCGAAACCCGATTATTGTCTTTATTTATTTATTTATTTATTTATTTCATTTATCTTCCCATGTCCATAGAGGATTACTCGAGGAATGTTTCAAATCAAGTTAGGAGATACAAGGGCTTTATATTCATTGTAAAATTACAGCTGATTTACACAATAAATGCCATACATTTAATGTAAGTGTGTATGGTATTTTCAGGGATTACAGTCTTTTTAAATTCTCGTATACTTATATTTCATTCTTATATCAATTCTTAATTCTAATGTTTTATTCTTATGATTATTCTTCAGGATGATTTTGTACGTTCCCTTCGATGATAAGATAGTAGAAACATTCGAAACGTAGAAATCTCCAACACCACGAGCATCGTGCGAAGCTAGAGATGCCTCAGCGATATTTCTCCGTATGAATCTCTCTGAAAAAAAAAAAACTTCGTTGACAGTGCTGAAGATTTCACACATTGTCAATAATTTCGCAGCAAACCACGCTTATCCGTTCACTTTCCCGAAAACTCGCGCTTGCAGCTGATTGTGAATCACGATACACTACAGGAATTGCACGGAAAAGAGGTTCAAATAATTTTTTTAATTAATTTATTTTTTTCTTTCTTTAAATTCATTCAGCAGATATACAATTAGTAAACGAATAAGGACAACGATATTTCAATTTTTTTGAGTCATCGGTCTCCTAACTGGTTTGATGCGGCCCGCCACGAATTCCTCTCCTGTGCCAACCTCTTCGTCTCAGAGCAGCACTTGCAACCTACGTGCTCAATTATTTGCTGGATGCATTCCATTCTCTGTTTTACTCCACACTTTTTGCTCTCTACAGGTCCCTTTACTACCATGGAAGCCATTCCCTGATGTCTTAACAGATGTCCTGCCACCCTGTCCTCCAAAGGTCTCTTAGATTCTGATTCTAATATTGGATACCTCATCTCTTACAATAGGTTCTTCTTCCTTCTCCTAACACATCAAACAAATCTTCTCCCTCATAGAAGCCTTGGTGCATAGGGCACATGTCGTGTCTGATAAAGACAGCCTTGCAGACGAATTAGAGCACTTGAAATCGGTATTTCAACATAATGGATATTCTGCACATCAGGTCAGTACTGCTTTAAGGAGGAAAAAACGTGACCACAAACAAGATCAAGAGGATAAGGAGGTGTTTAAGTCCAGAGCATTTCTCCCATATGTCGGGAACATTTCATCGAAAGTAGGCAGAATTTTAAAGAAACATCGTGTGAAAGCAATGTTCCGGCCACCTACAAAGACTCGTGCTCTTCTGGGCTCAGCCAAGGATGATCTGGGGTTAAGGAAGGCTGGAATTTATAAAATACCTTGCGAGTGTGGGAAAGCCTACATTGGTCAGACCACACGCACAGTACACGACCGCTGCGTTGAACATGAGCGCCACACGCGCCTTTTACAGCCAAGTAAGTCGGCCATAGCCGAATATTGTATTTCCACAGGACATACTATGGATTATTCGGCCCCATCGAGATCCTTCTGGGATTCAGTTGTGAAGGAATCCGTGGAAATACGTTTAGCGGATAATCTCATTAATCGTGATGGCGGCTTTTTATTGAATAAGGCCTGGGACCCGTTCATTTCTTTAATTTCAACCAAAAGAAAACTTTTTATGGCTTCTGACACGTCGAGCGACAAGTAATTTTAATACTGAAATTTTGCATTTTATTGTTTTGGACACGGCTGCGTGCATGTTTTACTTTTTTCACGCATTCGATTGCGCTCCATAGATGCAGTAATATTGTAGAGGGCCTTGGAATCGACAGGTGGCGCGCATGCTACGGTAACTTGCACATGCGCGCCTGCGGCACTTTTACGTATAAATAGAGCCACTTGCACTAGCAATCTCCAGTGTCAAACACTCGCCTGAAGATGGCTGTAAGGTTGTCAGCCGAAATATCGTGGAAAGAAGTCGATGAGATCCGGCTGCAATCCCGAAATCTTGTGGAATATTCGATACGCCGGGAAAACTTCAAGAGTCACATCACTCAAGGTTGTTTTGACTATCCCATATGCTGAGTCAGTTCTTCCGACAGTCATTTCTTCTTCGATTTCTTCACATTTTTCATGCAGCCATTTCGGATTAGAATTCCTCGCACTTCTTATGTATTTCATTCCTAGTGACTAGTATTTCTGTATTCCTGAATTTCTCTCAACATTTTTGTACTTCCTTCTGTAAGTAGACTGTTTAGGTTTTTATATTGGTAACGCCACGTAGCGCACTGTATGAAAATTACTGGCTGTGCTGTGTGCAGACTGTGGCTGGGTGGCATTGTTGTAATATTCGCTATTGTAGTGTTAGGCTGTTGGCAGTTAACAGCGCGTAGCGTTGCGCAGTTGGAGGTGAGCCGCCGGCAGTGGTGGATGTGGGGAGAGAGATGGCGGAATTTTGAGAGCGGACGATCTGGACGTGTGACCATCAGAAAGAGTATATTTGTAATATTGGATATCATGGACTTAATATATATATATATATATATATATATATATATATATATATATATATATATATATATCACGTTTGAACACTATTAAGATAAATACATTGTTTGTTCTCTATCAAAATCTTTCATTTCCTAATTTTGCCTATCAGTAGTTAGTGCCTTCAGTAGTTAGAATGTTTTATTTAGCTGGCAGACTGGCGCTCGCTGTATTGCAATAGTGCGAGTAACGAAGATTTTTGTGAGGTAAGTGATTCATGAAAGGTATAGGTTAATGTTAGTCAGGGCCATTCTCTTGTAGGGATTATTGAAAGTCAGACTGTGTTGCGCTAAAAATATTGTGTGTCAGTTTAGTGTTGATCAGAATAAGTAAAGAGATAAATGTCTGTGCACGTTCAGTTTTGCTCAGCTGTTTGAAAATCAAATAACGTAAGGGGTTTATCAGCGCAGTAATTCATTAATTTTTCTAAGGGGACGTTTCACTTCTTTCATCGATCAACCGAAGTATTTTCTCTGTTACCCATAGTTTGTTTACAGTTACCTTCTCTGTACCTATGGCTTTTTTTCCAACTGCTGTTTTTTGCCCTTTTTAGAGACGTCCATTCCTTTCAACTGTACTGCCTACTGAGCTATTCTTTATTGCAGTATCTTTAGACTTAGAGAACTTCAATCATACCTCGTCATTCCTTAGCACTTCCGGATCCCACTTCTTTGGGTACTGATTGTTCTGACTAATTTCTTAAAATTCAAACCTAGTCTTCACCATTACTGCTTTGTGGTCTGAGTCTATATCTGCTCCTAAGTACGCCTTACAATTCGCTATCTGAATTCGGAATCTCCGTCTGACCATGATGTAATCTAACTGAAATCTTATCGATCACCCCTCGTTTTCCAAACATACCTCCTCCTGTTGTGATTCTTGAACTGAGTATTCGCTATTACTAGCTGAAATTTATATCGATCACCCATCGTTTTCCAAGCGTACCTGCTCCTGTTGTGATTCTTGAACTTTCGCTATTACTAGCTGAAATTTATTACGTAATTAGTCTTTCTACTCTCTCTTTCCTTGTCCCAGGCCCATATTGCCTTTACTCTTTTGTTCTACTCCTTCCTCTATAACTGCTTTCCAGTCCCCACTGACTATAATATTTTCATTTCTCTTTACGTGCTGTATTACCATTTCAATATCTTCATACACTTTCTCTATCTCTTCATCTTCAGCTTGCAATATCGGAGTGCACACTCGAACTATCGTTGTCAGTATTGGTTCACTGTCGATTCTGGTAAGAACAACCCTATCACTGAACTGTTTATAGTAACGCACACTCTGCTCTACCTTCCTATTCATAAGGAATCCTACTCCCATTATACCGTTTTCTGCTGCTGTTGATATTGCCCTACATCCCTCTGACCAGAAATGTTTGTAGTCTTTCCATATCACTTCACTGACCCCTACTGTATCTAGATTGAGCTTTTGCATTTCCCTTTCCAGATTTTCTAGCTTCCTTACCACTTTCAAACTTCTGACATTCAATGCCCCAACTCGTAGAACGTTATCCTTTCGTTGATCATTCAATCACTCATGGTCACCTCCCCCTTTGCACTCCCCTCCCGAAGATCCGAATGGGGGACTATTCCGGAATCTTTTGCCAATGGAGAGATTATCATGACACTTTCCAATTACAGGCCACACCTCCTGTGGAAACATGTCATGTACCTTTAATGCAGTGGTTTCCATTACCTTCTGCTTCCTCATGCCATTGATCATTGCTGATTCTTCCACGTTTAGGGGTAGTTTCCCACCCCAAGGACAAGAGAGTGCTCTGAACCTTTCCCTCTCCTCCACTGTTTTTGACAAGGCCATTAGCAGAACGAGTGTGATTTCTTATGCCGAAAGCCTTCGGCCGCGAATGTTGAAATTTGAGCAGTGGCAGGCTTTGACCCCAGAACTGAGGTCGTTTTGATTACTGCTCAAAGGCGCTACCCTTTTTTTATTAATATTTGTTTTATTTGGTCATAGCGGACGGCTCATGGCATACGATGAGGTTCTGTGTTGATACTATAACTCAGTTTTTTTTTTTTTTTTTTTTTTTTTTTTTTGTTACAGAGACCAGTCAGCTCTCTGACTGAACCGCTGAGCTATCGTGCCGGCGCCCCTAGACCACGTGTGCTATTTTATTTCAGTATAAATTGCAAAATATTCATGTAATCTTCTCGGCCATTTGTAGATCAATGAAAAAACAAAAATAATAATCGTGTTTCGAAGACAGGGTGCAAAAGAAACCACGACGCTAGCCATTCTGTCACTGCTTCAGTTGCTCTATTTGCTCTCTAAATGGCACATAAAGTAACTAGAAGACTTTAACCGTTGTTTTCTCAGAAATGGCCGAATATCCAAGCATAAGGTCGTTTTGACCCCACTTCCACTGAGGGAAGTTTCTGGGAAATCGGATTATGGCACTTGCCATCTTCTCCTCGTTAGTAGAATATCCTATGTAGCTTAACATGTGCTGAAGTTTACGTTTGGTATACAACTTCTGCATTTTCCATATGCATTCAATTCAGTTTACTCTAAACATCTGATTAGACGAACATTCACAAGTGAGGAAAATAGTAATAGAAAAAAATTCGCTTCAGTTTGGAATGCCACAACGAAGCATAGCCAAGGCGCAGCAGTTGAATAAGTGAACGCTCATGTCATCTGTTGGATAGTTGCGCAAACAAAAGCACAGGTGCTCCCGCCTGGCGGCAGTCAAATGAAATAGCGTTACGAGTAAGACAGTATCTGAATAGTGCTGCGCTTGGACGACAAAATAAAGAAGCATTATACTAGGATAATATTATTATGTATAGTAAAAATATTAATTGTATATATAGATATATACATGTATATAAAATGACTGTAATTGAATATGGTAATGTTATGGTATGTCCATTTGTAAATAGAGAACTTGGCATAGTGTAAATTAATGTTTAAATATGAGGAAATCCCCGAGAACGTGAACAATGCAGGTTGGCGCGATAATTTGGCAGTAGATGGAGATGTGTTCTGGAACTGTTCAGATGCAGAAGAGAGATTACGCGCCGCGAAAGTGACGGTTTAAGTACGGAACGGTAATGTTGCTAATATACAGTTAAAAGTGAGCTTACAACAAACACGAACTGGATTTATGGTGTGTCAGCAAGTCAAACGGACAATAAGGCTTGCAGGATGCAACATTTCGACAGAGACGGCTTGTGAGCGATATAGTTGCCGTTCCCGCTCAAAAAGCACATGGTACGCCTTGGGGAAGTCTGCGTAATTTACGACAGACTGCAGCGACCAGCAGCAAGGTATGAAGTGACCAGTGTCTGCAGCTAATGTTGCAATGTGATCTTACTACCATATGAGATCCATTGATGAGCTCACGCCAGCACAAGCAACGAACTGGTAGTTATCGTACGACAGTGTTTTTATGAACAGTGCATTTTATACCGCAGCCATAACAAGGACATTTATCCGTAGCGAACCTGTTCATCTATTTATCAAGTCAAGTTCTCTACAGTGTAATGTCTGAGTGAAATAATAAGTTTGTGATTCAAAGTGCAATCCACGAGTGTCATCAGTTATTTACAGAAAATAGTTCATTATTATCCCAAATCCATCACTGTGTGTGCAGCAATACCAGTAAAAAGGCTATATTACATGAGGATCGGCGTATTAATGCAGCAAGAGGACATAATCGGAGTTAGCGCCGAAAATTTCCCACAAACGCCGGATTACACAACTGACAGAAGACGCCAGGTACTGTGCCACATTAGTTACAGTTCAACTCGATGTGGTGTCTTTTCAGTACATTATCAACGTAAAAACTCATTCAGTTTCATTAGAACAAAATGATTCTAAAGTAATGTTTTTAACATCTCTAGTAACCACCAGTTCTATAGTGTTCATTGATTATTCAATTAAAGAATTTATTGCCACCACAGTACTCATTGTACCTTCAGTACAACGCAAATTCAGTAACATTAAAATCATTACTGACAGTTGGTGTAGATCAATCTAACTTACAGAAAGTTCAAGTGTTTATCATATGTGTGTGTATATTGTGTTACGTAAATGTTGTTGGCCTGCTGGGCATTATTAACGTACACCAGTCAGTGCATTCTGTTCAGTCACTTCAAAGAGGTTATTTTTGTTAATGAAAATCAGAATTCATTTAACATTCGATTTCTTGTACGCCATCGCCAATATTTATTCAGCAATTCCGTGTAGTAGTCTGAACTACATAGCAAAGCTATTCAGGCTTATTACACGCGATAGCCGCTTTCCAGACGTCCGATGCTGCATGGTCTAAAACTATTACAGTACATTCGGATAGTGGCATCGCAAGTTCCTAATATTTTCTTATTTGCTACACAACTGGTTGCGAAGCCTACAGTTTCATCTTCAGGGTTCCACCAAACAGCAATAGAAATATGTGAGCAGTCCGACGAGTTAGTAATGAGGCGTTACACCTACGCCAAAGAAACACGTGGAATCATAGGACCAGCTACCGGTGTGACCGCCTCGACAGGCGACACGGAACTGACTCTTCCGTGTTGGCCGTTGAGGAGAGTCCTGTTGGTCCTATGCTCTCATGCATCTATTTGGCGTGTATGTGATTCGTCACGACTGAGTGGCCCAACTGTCACATAATTATGTTTCCGTAATCATTCGATGACATCTGAGTATGGGTAGTTGGTTAATTTGTGGGATGGGACCAAAAAGTGAGGTCATCGGTCCCACGGGATTAGGGAAGTATGGGGAAGAGGAAAGCCGTATCCTTTCTAAGGAACCATCCCAGCACTTGCCTGAAGCGATTTAGGGAAATAATGGAAAACCTAAGTCAGGATGGCCGGACGCGGGTTTGAACCGTAATCCTCCCAAATGCGACTACAGTGTGCTAACCACAGCGCTCGGATGAAGCTTTAGCCTTTGAAACTGATCGTATAAATTACAAGTAACTGAAGCTTCTGGACTGTGTTCGTCAACCGCCGACGCTCTGATTTTCCATAATGTATCTGCGGCATGGATTTATAAATATATGAATTATGACGCATGTTCCTTTCAAAATGCAAAGGTAAGTAGAACCTTCTACAAAATATATGTGAGATGTTGTTCCTTATTTTCTCCTATAGAAGCACCAACTGCCACGTCTGCTACATCCTCAATATGAAGTAAAAGGGGACTACGGCGGAGCATAATTTTGCGTTGGAGAAGCGTAGTGAAGGAAAATAGGCGTATTCGTTTCAGATTAACCATCCAATACGCACTTTTCTTCTACGACATACCGAAAGTCATGGACCAAGGCCATCAAGTGGATAGAGTATTACTTGATCTCCGAAAAGAGTTTGATACAGTGTTTTACCAACGCTTGTTAGAAAAGTATGAACATATGGGTTATCAAACGAGATTTGGGACTCATATGATCCGTGGATAGCGCTGTTTCAGCATGTAGTTGCCGAAGAGATAACATCGTCGGATACAGAATTAACCTCTGCCATTCCGAGGGAAGTCTGTTTGGACACTTATTGTTCATTACATAGATTAACGACATTGCAGGTAATGTTGACAGTAACCACAGTGTTTTTACAGATCGTACTGTACTTCACCTTACCTGCGGAAGGCTAAGGTCCCAGCTTCGAGTCTCAGGCTGGCACATAGCAGTAATCTGCCAAGGAAATCTCAAATCATTGCACACTTTGCAGCAGAGAAAAAGTTACTCCGGAAAAATTTAACTTGATTGTATTCATTTGAAATAAAAAGAAAATCATATATACACCTCTGTTGGTAGCCAAAGTGATGTGTTTTCAAAGACAAATACTATGATGTACAAGAAATGTGTGGAATGAGCTGATTAAAATTAAGCTGTTCCAGCAGTAATTTAAATAGTACACGGTCGCAGGTTCGAATCCTGCCTCGGGCATGGATGTGTGTGATGTCCTTAGGTTAGTTAGGTTTAAGTAGTTCTAAGTTCTAGGGGACTGAAGACCTCAGAAGTTACGTCCCATAGTGCTCAGAACCATTTGAACCACTGTTTTAAATAGTACTGACCAGGTTTATATCACCTAGAAAATATAACATTTCGTTAAAGTTGAATGGGAGTGTTATTGCCACGGATCATACGTGACGAATCGATATATATTATGTATAACCAAGGGTAATGGTAGAATGATGTGTAACTGATATGACGAACATTTGATACATAAGACTCCAAAGGAAAAGCAAAGAACTAATAAGTAATCAAATAAAAAACCGTATAAGGTGTTCCAACCAACCGGGTAGAGAGTAAATACTAATCACTTACAAACATAATTTTGACGTGAGTCGTAAAGCACTGTACCAACATAAAACGAAACAGGAATATTTCTCTGGCAACGCCTACAACACAGTGTGAAAGACATTTATACACCTTATTCCTGATTTTTATTTAGTCCTCAATGAAACTGATCTCTGAACTTGATGTTGCTGAATGTCTTTTGTCCCGCGTTATGACAGCCGATGCCAATAGCTGATTAACGTGAACAGTAATACATGGTCCGAGCACAAGACAGCCCTTTGTATATTCTTCTCTTCTTTAAACTAGTTTAAAATTAATTTCCATGAAAATATAAGGACGTAAACAAACCAAGAATTAAGAAGAAATAATCATATTGCTATAGTTTATCATCGTTTCAGAGTCAGAGGCGTCAATGTTTGTCCTAGGTAGATTAAGAAAGATACTGATAGACCAAAAGAAACTACATGTACTCCGTCAATATCAGCTCGGAGTGCTTGTTAAGAACTATCTTTCAATACGCTTGGTATGAGGATTTTTCTGACTTCGGACATAGTGACCGAGGAACAGCAGTGACTGATTATGAACAGCCAATATAGGCTTCATTTGTATATGGTGACAGGTTTGGGGTAAATAGCCATTTTATGTCCGGTTTTATATCGACTGTGATGCGTCTTTATCAGGGATATCGTTATAACTGGAACAAAGTGTCTCACGGGTAGCAAATCCAATGAAATAGCAGTTTAGATCTGTTAATATCAGCTCTATTAGACCTTTGCCCTTCGAGTTTCCACCACATCATGTGATTCGGTTGATACGTCGCGCGACTGGTGCCAGTATCCTTTTCTTGTTGTGTCATCTTCGCCATCGATTTCGCTTTGGTCAGCCGCGAGTCAGTTGTTCGTCGCGGGTTCGGCTATTTAAGTCTGCATCGTCGAGGCAGCAGCCCTCACGGTGTTGTCTGTCGGTTGCGGTTACAACAGGTCGGGAGGTTGGCCTTTACTTGGTGCGTATTCTCATTACACGTGGTACTACTGGAGTACTGTGGCCGGAGACAGCGTGAAGGTTTTGGATTCCGGCACGATGCGTGATGTTTGGCTTTTCTCGCCACGCAGTGCATGCTGAGAAGAAGAGCTTGCCGGAGCGTCGCCTGGCGTTAACCGTTCGCCTGGGCGTACGGTGTGTGTTTGATTTAAACAGGTGCAATTGCGTGCTTATAAGTATATGTTAATGGTTAACAAATATTGACTTCAGTGACGAGTCTGATAGGTCAAAATTATGTCATACGTGGCATGATAACGAGGCTTGAGCTTTCCATCTTAGTTTCCTACCATTTGAGGAAGGATCTGCAGGTATATGTAAGGAAACCCGGTGAGTTCCTTATTGTTGAGTGATGGTATGTCTAAAATTGATGTAACCTTTGTGATGAAGTACCACAATTTGCACCTTAATTAACGAGTAACGAAATACTATGTGGCCTCGTAAAACTACGTAAGATTCTATGAAAGCGTAGTTCTGGCGGCCTCTTGCCCGTATAAGGTAATAGTCAGCTGTTGCTATTACGTTTCAAGGAATAATCTTATTTACCCGTGTACTGCAGTGTTCAAATGAAATATTAAGCGTTGAGGTTAAAAAAAAGTTTTGGCGAGCCTTCCTGCTCTAATGTTATGTTTTATTTCAATAAACAATTTTTTCGAACGGTGATTAAATTTTTTTGAAAATTTTTTGTTTTCAAATTCGTTCTTAATCACACCACGTATGTTACAAAAACATAGGTGACCGGTTTCGGTCGTATCACATGACCATCACCAGACCTGTAATTTAATTTAGAGAGTAATAGAAACCTTACTAGATTTACAATAAAATAAGACAAAATGCTTATAAGGATAAAATACAATAAGACGTGCTATACTCATGGCATCCTTCGAAGATGGTAGGTGGAGCACTCTTCTATGTAATACGTAATATGAATGTGCAATTCCAAGTGTGCTGTTGTAGCTGGTTTGTTTCAGTTGGGCGGAGTGCAGTGTATTTTCTCCAGGGCGATGGGACGTGGAAACGGGGCTTTACGACTTGGCCGTAGCCAGTGGAACTGTGTTTCGTTGGACCGGCCTCCATGTTCCTGGCCTTCTGTCTCGATATCGTCCATAGGTTGAGTGTTGCTGTTCTCTTTGTTCCTGACTCTGTCAGGTCGTTAAGCTTTGCAGCTCCTCCGCCGCCTTGGCGGATGCGTCTTTCGCTCGAAATGTGAGTTTAAGCCTGTAAAACTGGATCACTCTGTAGTTAGTATTCGATCAGATAGCTGGAGACTCCACCCTATTAATTCTGTATTCCCTTAACAGCCATTTGCTCATTATATTTGTACCTAGGGTGCTGGTTTTGAAGTTTAATTTTTATAAAGGACGGTTCCATGTGCGTATGTTGTCAGGGAATGTTTAGATGTTGATGCCGTTTTTTTTTTTTTTTTATTGGTTGTTATTTAACCAGTGTCCATCTGTCGTGGCAATCAACTGGATTATTCCTTTGTCAGAAGTTGGTGTGCCCGGTGTCTTCATTGCCGAGCGCTGAAGATTTAGAAGTGGCCTTATTTTTACTTGTGTGCCTTATGTTATGCCTTAATACTATACCTTGGTATGAATATATATTGCAAAAGAGAAGTCATTGTACAGGATGGTCTTGCGGGTTCAGAGTTTGGCAAGTTTTGATTGTATTAAGTATTTACACCAACAAAAATTTTCTTAATGTTTTGTGCAAGTGTTATGCAGAATTCTACTGTGGTCCTGTGAGGTTCTGTCATTTATCTGTTTCATTATATTTAAACTGTGCAAGCTAATGAACATAGTTTAATACAAGCTGTGTATATTTGCTAATTATGGCCCTGCTGCTTCCTGCCGGCCGAAGTGGCCGTGCGGTTAAAGGCGCTGCAGTCTCGAACCGCAAGACCGCTACGGTCGCCGGTTCGAATCCTGCCTCGGGCATGGATGTTTGTGATGTCCTTAGGTTAGTTAGGTTTAACTAGTTCTAAGTTCTGGGGGACTAATGACCTCAGCAGTTGTGTCCCATAGTGCTCAGAGCCATTTTTGCTGCTTCCTGTCATGTTATTGGACGAAAATACCAAATTTCACCGGTAATAACGTTCAGTATCGAAATAATTTTGATATCTCTCATTTCTTTATGTTTGATCATTCCATCTACATACATGGTGAAGTGCAGAAGGCTCACAAAACACTCTTAGAATCCATTCTAGAGGATCGTATAAGTGTATGCTAAAAACACGAGGAAGGGACATAAAGGAATATTTATCGCATTCAAAAAATACTCAGAGGATTATTGGACTCACTGGAGGATGTAAACAATGTGCTGGAAATCGCAAATTGGAAGACGGTTGAAGAAAAACGCCAATATCCCTTGTTACTTCGGTCAGAAAAATGAAGGGGATATCAACAGCAGCAGAAAATGGTGTGGGATTCGCTATGAGTAGCGATGTAAGGCAGATGGTTAATTACTGTGAACAGTTAAGTGATAGCACAATTCTCATCAGCGCTGACAACAAACCAGCTCTGACAACAACAGTTCGCGTATACATGCCGACGTCGCAAGCAGAAGATAAAGAGGTAGACAAAGTACCGGGTGATCAAAAAGTCAGTATAAATTTGAAAACTTAATAAACTATGGAATAACGTAGGTAGAGAGGTAAAAATTGACACACATGCTTGGAATGACATGGGGTTTTATTAGAACTAAAAAAAAACAAAAGTTCACAAAACGTCCGACAGATGGTGCTGGACAGCAAAACTGCTACCGTGACGGGTGAGAGGTACACCAATATGTTACAGAAAGGCATCATCCCCAGCTTGGCTGATAAACATCTGCTGGAACGGGAACGTACGATGTTTATGCAGGATGGCGCTCCACCCCATATTGCTAGACGCGTGAAAGATCTCTTGCAGGCGTCGTTTGGTGATGATCGTGTGCTCAGCTGCCACTTTCGTCATGCTTCGCCTCCCAGGTCCCCAGACCTCAGTCCGTGCGATTATTGGCTTTGGAGTTACCTGTAGTCGCAAGTGTACCGTGATCGACCGACATCTCTAGGGATGCTGAAAGACAACATCCGACGCCAATGCCTCACCTAAACTCCGAACATGCTCTACAGTGCTGTTCACGACATTATTCCTCGACTACAGCTATTGTTGGGGAATGATGGTGGAAATATTGAGCATTTCCAGTAAAGAACATCATATTTGCTTTCGACAATGTAAAATCGTGCAAGATGTTCAAACTCTTTAGACAAATAGGGGTAAAGCTATAGGAAAAGACGGGTAATATACAATATTTACAAGAACCAAGAGGGGACAATATGAGTGGAATACCAAGAACGAAGCGCCCGGGTTGAAAAGGGTGTAAGACAGGGATGTAGTCTTTGCCCCTACTGTCCAATCTAGAAAATGAAAAGAAAAGAAAGATTCAAGGGTAGGATTAAAATTTAAGGTGAAAGCATAAGTGTTAAGGTACACTGATTATGTTGCTATGTTCTGTGCAAGTCAACAACTACGGGATCTACTGAATGGAATAAATAGGCTAATGACTACAGAAAACGGATTAAGAGTAAATCATAAATGGACGAAAGTAATGAGGAGTAGCAGAAATAAGTATAGCTGGTGATCACGCAGTAGATTCCTGCTAATTAGATTGCAAAAGAACGTATGGCCAACAGAGCGAGTAACACATAAAAAGCAGACTAGCACTGGCGAGAGGGGCATTCCTAGTGAAGAGAAGTCAAGTAGTATCAATCAAAGGTCTTAATTTGAAAAAGAAATTTGTGAGATTATACTTTTGGGCACAGCATTGTATGGCAGTGAGGATTAGACTACAGGAAAAACGGAAAGAGAATAGAGAATAGAAGCATTTGCGATATTAAAAATTAATTCGACTGATAAGGGAAGAAATGAGGACTTCCTTCACAGAATCGGCGATGGAAGGAATATATGGAAAACACTGACAAGAAGAAGAGACAGAAAGACGGACGTCACTCATTACATCAGGGAATAACTTCCTTGGTACTAGAAGGAGCTGTAGAGGGTAAATACTGTAGAGCAAGACAGAGACTGGGATACACCGATCAAATAAGTGATGATGTAGATCGTCAACGCTACTCTTGAGTGATACGGTTGGCACAGGATAGGAATTTGTGGCGAGCCGCATCGAACCAGTAAGAAGACTGATGACTCAGAAAGCAAATTAGAATCAAGCCAAGGCTTTGATTTGAGGAAGAAATTTCTGAGAACTTATGTTTGGAGCACCGCATTGTACGGCAGTGAACAATGGACGGTAACTAAATCGGAATAGAAGAGAATCGAACCGTTTGAGATGGGTCCTGCAGAAGAACGCTGAAAATTAGGAGGACCGATAAGATTCGCAGAACATGTGAAGAACACTGACAAGAAGAAGGAACAGGATGACAAGAGCTGTCTTAAGACATCACGGAATACCCTTCATGGAAAGAAAACCAGCTGCAGAGGGTAAAAACTGTATCGGAACATACAGATTGGAATGCATCCATCAAATCATAGGGAAGGTAGTGTGTAAGTGCTACTCTGAGATGAAGAGGTTGGCACAGAAAAGGAATTTATGAACCCTACATCAAAACAATCAGGAGACTGATGATAAAAAAAATAAAGCCTGCCAGTTAGTTTTGAATGTTGAGTGATGAATCAAGACGTACGAGTATTGTTCAGCTCCCTACGTGTCGTTCAAGTAAAGGACAAATTAGGCACGGACCGAGGCTCTTAAGTGTCATTATTAATGAAATTAGGAGGTATTCTAATAAGTGGTACAATGGGATTTCAGGGTATGGCTGTAGATGCAGGCGTAGACTCGCTCCATTGCTTCACTTTTGCATGAGGACGTAAGACGATCGCATTACCTTCCTGGAGCCTGTATTCCTCACTGCCGTCGCGAAACAGCATCAGGTCGCAAAACCGCTTTACAGTGGAGTTAATTGGGCCTAATACAGCTTGCGGATCGGCTTAACAGAAAAGGGCTTGGTGGTGGAAGGGTCTGAGAAAGCGGAACCGACTGACGCAGAACTCTATTCAGCGACATGCTGCATCGTGCCTTGTGTAAACCTTACTAGAGACCAAAGAAACTGGAAAATAAAGAAAGAACTGTAGACGGCTTTGCAGTATTTCCCTATCATACTGTATTGATTGAAAGACCCGTGCTAATAAATGTAGACCCCAATAAGGGCAAGGTGAATAAAAATTAATCACTCTGAAGGGAAACCGCAGGTAGTACAATTTTTTTTTTTTTAATAGCTTTATTGTTTGTACTGTTACCGGTTCGGACCATTACGCCAATCTTCAAATGGCTAAATTAGTTTTAGCACAGTATCACAGTCACCAGTGGAGTGTCGTTTGCTAGTGTAACGCGTAAGAATATTGAAGTAGTTAACACTTCTTTATGTGCTGTAAGGATGATTTTGCGTAACATATGTGACTACTAACGTGCATGCAACTGATAACGTATATAGTGAATGTGTTTTACATACTTACTTTTGTTCTAGTGGATTATGTTTAGCCCACTTCTGTCAATATACTTTTTTCTATTATTTTATAGGAAGCACCATACGCTCAAACGTGAATGGCTTGCACACTTAACACTTACACGATGATGTATGGTACACGAACATTTCACATTTTCTTTAATTACGCTTGTAGCTTCAGACATGTTCCTCACACGTAACTTTTGTTTACAAGCAAAGATTATCCACCGAGAAAATGACACATTTTATGACAAGCATAGACATAAGCTTTCTATCTTTACGCTACTTTCATTAGGAGTGAAATGTTTGGTACCACAGTTGATTGTGTAACGCGCATGTTCCAAATACATTTTAAAATTTTATCTTTCTTTCCAAAAATTCATAAGGGCAATGAGGAACGAAACACCGCTCGCTATTATTAAGAGCTACGGCCTGATGTATAAGCCTTATAAAGGAAGAGGGGATCACGACAGAAGCGGTAACTAGCGGCGAAGTTTTCCATAGACTGAAGCGTGTGACGCGATATACAGTGGACACGGAGTATCATTTGAATAAAGAGAAGCGATACGGGTGGAGAAAATCTAGCACCTATTGCGATATATTTTATTTAAAACGTCTCATACAGAGACGGTAAAACATGCACGCTCAGTATTGCCAGAACACCAAGGAAAGTTGGCAAATGTACGTCCGTATAGAACACGAGAAGTACAAAAGACGTTATTATAGATGAAAAGTGAGAAATTGTTTACCGAGGATATAAATAATCATTCAGAATCAGAGTCCATGAAATTCAACTGCATTAATAGCACCGAAGACAATGAGACGCCAGTGGAACAGTGAATTATAAATTTATAACAGACTACAGAAAGTTGAAGGATATTTCAGTGGGAGAAATCTTTCCCAATCCGCACATAAGTGAGGCACTGGACTATGGAAAGACAAGCCATTATGGCTTTGGCCAGTCGATAGGCAGTACTGTCAGATTTTAATGGAAACAGCGGACAGAAGAAAGACTGCATTTAGTGTAAATTATCAGCACTAAGATTACGGAAGAATACCAGTACTTCAAGAGACAAAGTGTTTAATGCATTTGGATGACATAATTTTCTGCGGAAGTTCATTAAAAGAACATAATGAGAGGCTGCAATAAATCTTGGATAGATTGAGGATACATACGTTAAAGTTACAACTAGTCAACTGTTGTGAGCGGTTCTGTCGCAAGGGAAGATAGGTACCGATTTACCAATCGCCTACGCTCAACGGTCACTTAATAAACCTGAAAGGAATTATTCTGCAACTGAGTTAGAGTGCTTAGTACAGAGCGGTTCACACCGTATATCTAGGAGGGAGGGGGGGGGGGGGTGGAAGTTAAGCAGAGCAAGGCATCACAAGCTGCTGAAGTGGATTTCCTTAGTCAAAGATCCATTATCAATGATACTAAAATGACGGTAGAAACTGCAGGAATAGTTTTATGACCCTGTATAAGTTTAACGCAAAAGCGAACGCGTTAAGCTGAATACGGTCTGGCGATGTAGAGGGTATAAGTGAAAGACCGAGCATTTAAGGAAAAGGAAGTAAATGAGGAAGAAGCTGAGGAACATAGTGTAGAGGGAAAGGCCGAAATTATGAAGGAAGTGCACGACAATTCTTACGCGAACACCAAGGAATGCACAGGACCTTAGACCGAATAAAGAATTACAAACAGTGGAAAGGACGGAAAACAGGCGTAGAAGAATAGATTAGTAAGTGCGACAAATGACAAAGGAATAAGCTTAGGGTAAAGCAGGACAGAGGTACCTCTAGTAATTACAAATTGGAAATTTGTGATAACATCTTATGGGACCAAACTGCTGAGGTCATCGGCCCCTAAGCTTACACACTATTTAATCTAACTTAAACTGACTTACGCTAAGGACAACACACGCAACCATGCCCGAGGGAGGACTCGAACCCCTGACGGGAGGAGCCGCGCGATCCTTGACAAGACACCTGTGACCGTGTGGCTACCCCCCCGTGGCCTCTAGTAATTGCAGACACGGTGATGACAGTAGTGGAGAAATGTAACAAGGACATCGAAAGCTCTTTAGATAAAACAACTATCAATTGGTACAACCTGAGATTTCAGCGTGACCTCACCAAGCTCAGACTGGTGTTGTCAATCGAAAGGTAGGAAACCAAAACGACGGTGCATAAATTTGAAGAATTAATGTGTTACGGTAACGGGATTCCGTCAGTGCTGTTGACCTACCAGGTATTAAATTCTTTTAGCGAAGTATTCGAGACTGTATGTAAACTCTTAAGGATCCAGACCACTACGTATTACCCACAGACAAACGGGAATCTCCATAAAACTCGTAGGACACTGGTGGCATATTTGTGACCCTTCATACAAGAGGACCATTTTCTTTGGACTCTGTGGGTGATATGTAGTATTTTTGTATTTAAGAAACCGCTACATAGTACCACTGTGCACGCACCGTTTGGGTTAATATCTGGAAGAGAAATGGTTCAAATGGCTCTGAGTACTATGGGACTTAACAGCTATGGTCATCAGTCCCCTAGAACTTAGAACTACTTAAACCTAACTAACCTAAGGACAGCACACAACACCCAGCCATCACGAGGCAGAGAAAATCCCTGACCCCGCCGGGAATCGAACCCGGGAACCTGGGCGTGGGAAGCGAGAACGCTACCACACGACCACGAGAATCGGGCCTGGAAGAGAAGTAAATATTCCAGGAGCCCTACAGGAAGAGGGAAAAGTTTTGCATACAATCATAACGAATACATATATCAGTTGCGTACTAGAGTACAAGAAGGGCAATGTGTAGCACGATAATAGGTAAAAGAGGTGAAAGAAACCCCAAACTCTCACTATGACATGACGGAGAATCCAAAAATACATAGGCCAGGAGACGAGGCTTTATTGCGTGATGATAATGTAAGAAGGGACCATACGAAGTGACTGTAATCGACCTGCCCAATGTGACAATTAAGACGGCTAAGAATCAATTTACACTTCCAGCAAAACTCACCAAACAAACTTCAAAGTTGAGGATCCACTAAAATAGAATAATACAGACCACTAGCATGGACATCTTGCCTACTATTACAGAGAAAACAGATTATTGTGAAGAAGTGGACAAAAATATTCATCAGGGGTACAATCAGAACTGCCATTAATACAATTATTGACTAGGTTAGACGACCTAAGATTAGCACGGAAAAGGCTGAAGGATGTGGAGCAGTGATTCACAAACCGTCCATACTTACGTACATCGGTTTAATCTTAATTGTAGCAACAGCTACATACATATAAGCCTTTAAAAGGCTGTTTCGGTGGTGAAAATAGTTGCTACTCAACGAGTGTTAAGGGTTCTGTTCTGTAGTTGCCTTAAACCAGTCTACTCGGTTAAGGAGACATTTATTTTTCAAATGTTCTCTGGGATGTCTACTTTATTGTAGTATTCATCAAAAGTTTGCTGCTCTGTTATCGAGTAACAAGGCGACTTTTGAGGAAGTACCTCTGAAAAGCATTCACACCGCGAGTTTGCCAGCACGTAAGTTCAACTAACTGGCATTATGGATAGCATGAAAGTGGTCTAACTTAAGATCGGGGCAGCCTGCAACAACTTCTGCTCGAAAAAGAACGAAAAGTGTTCCGAGTAAGCGGACCAGCGGCCTGAAGATCGCAAGTAAGAAACATGCTGAATCGTTGCCGGAGAACAACGCATTGACTCGGCTGTCAACCCGAGAAGATTTTATCATCTAGATTCGCCGAGAAAGCCTGCATTCTAATATAAAGTGTGAAATAGTTTGAAGTTAAAACTATGATAATCACTTCAACAGCCAGCTTATGGTATGAACCCTCCACTGTCACCAGGAAAATGCACACGGATTCTGTTTGGATGAAATGCTCGCTCAACATTCTACAAACTCTTCACTTCACACAGATTCAAGTTATCCAAAAATGTCACAGTTCAACCCAAAATCCGGAATTTGCACGTTTGTGTTTCCATTTCGTAAATTCATTCCGTCCCGCCAGTATCTTTTCAAGACAATAATCGCTCAACATTTCGACATCTTTGCCATGTTACTATGTTACTACATCCGATAGTAATGATGTCAGAGCTCCAGATCCTTTGTAGACTTCCGAAGGCTATTCCTCCAGCCCAAAAAATGTGCCTGAATTCTTTATCTTCTGATTGACTGAGAAACGTGATAGCCAATCAGCTAGCAGATCAAGAACCTCAAAACCTCATGTCTTTTACTTGTACCAATCACTGTATCATTATCTCTCCAGAGCACTGTATTAAGCGAACATTTTCGTTACTCCAGTAACAATAAAGTAGTCGCTTCTTTGCATGACTCAGCTACAGAAATATGTACCTCGCTTCCCCAGTCCCATAAATTAGCTAATTACGTATCACAAATTCCTCTCATGTGTGTGAGTCACGCAACGGATTCAGATATCCAGGATGTAACGCACACATGTGCAGATGTTTCTATATTTGGTACCTTAATATGTGCCCTAGGGGTGATAGTTGAGCTTTGCACGCTGGGACAGTAGTTTGTTACTATGGCTGGACTCACGAGCTATGACGGTCGAGTTTAGGCTTGTTCTGTGTGGTGTCACCGCCAGACACCACACTTGCTAGGTGGTAGCCTTTAAATCGGCCGCGGTCCGGTAGTATACGTCGGACCCGCGTGTCGCCACTATCAGTGATTGCAGACCGAGCGCCGCCACACGGCAGGTCTAGAGAGACTTCCTAGCACTCGCCCAGTTGTGCAGCCGACTTTGCTAGCGATGGTTCACTGACAAATTACGCTCTCATTTGCCGAGACGATAGTTAGCATAGCCTTCAGCTACGTCATTTGCTACGACCTAGCAAGGCGCCATTATCAACTGCTATTTATCTTGTGATGCATGTACCGTCAGACCGATGTTTACCAATTATGGACTAAAGTTAAGTATTCCAGAAGCTACGTACTTTTCTTGCTAGTATAATTACTTTACCTGCTCCAGACCTCACGCCAGCCTGCGTGAGCTTTAACGTGTGCCTTTCGGCTATCTCATAGTGGCTTGGCTGTCTTGTCAAGTCACAAAATTCTGAGCACCTACGCCAAGTATGCTCCGTCAGCCAGTGAGCGTGCAGTATGTTTTGAACGCTCTGTTGTAATGTCGTAGCTAATGCTAGCAAGAAACGTGATCGTAGCGAGTTGTTTAGTGAATTTCGATTCCATTTGTTGCGACCTGTCATAGCTGATGGTTGTAAGTCATAAATTCTGCAAAAGTAAGCAAGAGATATTATCTACAGGATATACGCTTTCTTAACGCTGAAAGCATGGCATGTGCGTACCGCAACTGTCGCTTGGAATCGTCAACAATGCAATTCCCGTCCATGCCTAGACATGCGCCAACCGCCGTGGTTCGTGGATCGGACTATAGTTCTGTCTCTTACCGATAGCACTGCGAATCTATCTTGTTTACGTTCGGTGTCCTGTCAGTTCTCGTGCGCATCGCATTGCTGTTTGTCGTCTAGTGTCTCCTGTTTGAGCCGCTATTGTCTCAAGCCGTGATGTGCACCATGGTTTCCAGGTCTGTTCCACGTACAGGTACTGTCAGCTTCAGTTTTGATAAATCCAAGCGTGCAGTACGGCTCTTTAGAGATACACTACTGGTCGGCGAAAACGATCAGGGTTACTACAGATAAAATGTATACTGCGTGCTTTGTTTCGGAGTTACATGTGTTTTTTGTTAAATTTCTAGACAGGATATGGTACTCAGGTCTCTTTTACGCATCGTGATAGTTCTACTAGCATGGTTCTTTTGGCGAATGTGGAAGTGGTCTATACATATGTTTGGGTTTTTAATCTTCCGCTCGAGGTAGATGACAAGTTTTTGGGGTCCATCCTGTTCCCTTATGGGGCTACATGACACTCGAAGGCAGCGCTGGGCTACTCAGAACGGCTTACGGGCTATAGTACTTCCGGTAGAAGTGGTGATTAAAAAGGAATACTCCCCCTCACTTGCATATGTGGTTGTTGTTGTTGTTGTTGTTGTTGTTGTGGTCTTCAGTCCTGAGACTGGTTTGATGCAGCTCTCCATGCTACCCTATCCTGTGCAAGTTTCTTCATCTTCACCTACTGCAACCTACATCCTTCTGAATCTGCTTAGTGTATTCATCTCTTGGACTCCCTCTACGATTTTTACCCTCCACGCTGCCCTCCAATGCTAAATTTGTGATCCCTTGATGCCTCAGAACATGTCATACCAACCGGTCTCTTCTTCTCGTGGTTATCGGATTCGTATTACTCGCACTGGCCAGGAAGGAGCGTGCTTTATTTGTAATCAGAGCTGCCGCGTCCGTACCAGCTGTCTGCATCTGCCGACCGGAGTGGCCGAGCGGTTCTAGGCGCTACAGTTTGGAACTGCGCGACCGCTACGGTCACAGGTTCGATTCCTGCCTCGGGCATGTATGTGTGTGATGTCCTTAGGTTAGTTAGGTTTAAGTAGTTCTAAGTTCTAGGATACTGATGACCTCAGAAGTTAAGTCCCATAGTGTTCAGAACCATTTGAACCATTTGTCTGCATATTGTTGTGGTATTAGTATCCACTTACAAACAGAACTCTGCATTTCATCCAAACCAGTTTACTGATGATCAAAGTGGATCTTTGAGAGATAATGCTTGTGATATTTCCCCGCTGCTCACACGTAGGGACTTCAACGTAGTCACTCCCGCTGTGCCGGCCCCGGTTATTCAACATAAGGGTCACAGAACGCAAGAAGATGATGCAGTTGAGGAGCCTTTTCCTTTGGCTCGCTCTTCCGATAGCCCTGCGTCAAAGGATCATCTCTTTCGGCCCTGAGTTTGTGGACGAGAAAGTCGTGGGTGCTTCTGCATCTGATCAGGTGGGAGCTGATCTGGTGATTCGGAGCGTCATCCTGCACGCCCTGTCGGCGCTGCATTTTAAGCAATCCGTTTCATGACTCCACTTGTCTAACGCGTCTCTGTGGTATACCTCTCCAGTTGTCTCAGCTGTTGCGGCCTGCGCGTCACAACCTCTTGCTGAACATACCTTGATTGATTCCCAAGGGCAGGTGGACCCCGTCATCACCAAATAAATACACACACACGAGCCCCTAAACGTCTACGAGTGGGGTGTGGAGGTATCTCTCAGTCTCACATAGATTTTCTGCATGACCCACCCAAACAACCGCACGAGGTAATGACAGTTCCGAGGAGCTGCAGTAAACAACGTATCCAGCCAGAGAGAGTCGCATCACGGAAGAAGAAAAATCAGTTGGAAGATGGGGGAGATGTTCACCCTTCCTCTCCCTCCGCTTCGTCCATTGAATCTGCCATGGATACTGGTACATACATCCGTTCGATGATGGTGTGGTAATTTTGTAGTTTTTCTTACAGTTCAATTATCTATGTAACGATATACCACTCCACTTTCAATATTAACAGGACTCTTCTGAACTCCGGCTCGTCGGTTAGAGAGGAAAAAAAAAAAAAAATGTTAAAATGTGTGTGAAATCTTACGGGACTTAACTGATAAGGTCATCAGTCCCTAAGCTTACACACTACTTAACCTAAATTATGCTAAGGACAAGCACACACACACCCATGCCCGAGGGAGGACTCGAACCTCCGCCGGGACCAGACGCACATTCCAGGACTGCAGCGCCCGAGACCGCTCGGCTAATCCCGCGCGGCGTCAGTTGGCGAAAGTTTGTGTATGACTCTGGTGCATACAGGAAGTATTATTTGACCGGTTTTCAATTCATTGAACCATTTCAATGTGGCTTCCGAAATTTATAGGAAAGGAATTCATTCAAATTCGAAAATTTCGAAATTCTCAATGATAGTAAAGGTATAGGACGTACCTTTTGTAATTTCACTTTAGCCGGCCGCGGTGACCGAGCGGTTCTAGGCACTTCCGTCAGGAACCCCGGGTTCGAATTCTGTCTCAGGCATGGATATGTGTTGTGTCGTTAGGTTAGTTAGGTTTAAGTAGTTCTAAGTTTTGATGATCTCAGATGCTAAGTCCCATAGTGCTCAGAGCCATTTTACTTTACTTCTCCTCTATTCCCTTTCCGGCTCTGGTCGCTCTACGGAACGCTTGCGCTTTTACAAACAGGAAACAGTGGATAGAATACATCTTCAAGTTTCGACTCTGAAATTTTGGAAATTTGTGGTAAGTTCTTATGGCACCAAACTGCTGATATCATCGGTCCCTAGGCTTACACACTACTTAATCTAACTTAAGCTTACGCTAGTACACCCATGCCGGAGGGAGGACTCGAACCTCCGACGGAGGGAGCCACGCGAACCATAGCAGGGCGCCTCAGAACGCGCGGCTACTCCTTCGACTCCGAATAAATTTTGAGAGTTGGTTCCGAGCCGCTGCAGCAGCGGTCGCTTACTTTGACGCCCTTGCTGCAGAGCAATTTCTTTCGCAGTTTCACTTGTCTGGCCACCCGAATAAACACTTAGGTATTTTTCGCGCTCGCGCTTTGATCGGTCCCCCAAGGCGGAGCCCATCTAAATACAGCGGTCGACCACAAGTAGCAGCTGTCATCAGCACGCCGCCTTACGTCGCACTCTCGGTTATATACGCAGCTCAGGCCTTAGGGTATCAAATGCATTGGAAGTGGCTGGGGATCTCACAATACCGAGCACCATTGTCAAATACACTATTTCTTACTTTTAATCGACAGGTTATTGATTAAGTTCCCCTGTGGTCATTGATTTCTCCCTGTTTCTGGTGCCCAGTCACCCGAAGTCTCGTTTCGTTCACTTTCCTTCTTTATAAACATAATAAATCAAAAATAAATGAAAACATAAATAAATGAGTAAATCATTAAGTAAGGGAATAAAATTGAGAAAGGCAGTAGATCGTGAGTTAGTTTCCTGGTTACTCAGAATTTCTTTCTCTTCTTTCGTTACCAACAATTACTTGTTTTCTCAATTTGTACCACATATTACATGATGATTTTGACCATGGTCGTCTGAATGTCCATAAAAGTACCAAGACAAAGTGATCGTAAATAATAAAAAATGAAGCGTCTTTGACCAGTAATCAAAACGTCCTCTCTTACTCCTTCGGACCCCGCCTCTACATAATTTTTTAATGCAAAAATCAGCAATGGCAGGCGGGTATTCCGCCATTAGAAGTCACACTCCTCCTACCAACGGCCACGTCAATGAGAGCGGACGAACGGACAGAGTTTCATATGACTCTCTCGCCCTCGGGGTGGGAAACTGCCCCTAAAGGACTGTTGAAACAGCAACGATCAACGGCATGTGAATGCAGAAGCAACGATCAACGGCATGTGAATGCAGAAGTCAGTGTAATCCACTGTATTAAAGAAAATATTAAAGAAAAGTAATGTATATCCACAGGACGTGTGGCCTGTAAATGGAAAAGTGTCATGTTGATCTCTTCGTTAGCGAAAGATTCCTGACTAGTCTCCCATTCGGATGCCTGGCAGGGGACTCCCAAGGAGCAGGTCAAGATAAGAAATGTTCGAATAATCAACGAAAGAATATCTTTCTAACAGGCAGTGCGTGAACTGCTAGAAATTTGAAAGTGGTATGGCAGCTAGAAAATCAGAAAAAGGAAATGCCAGAGATTAATCTAGATTTAATAGAGATCAGTGACATGTAGATTTCTGGTCGTATGAGCATAGGATTATATTAACATCAGCAGAAAGTGCTGTAGGATTCGTTAGGAATAGGAAGGTAGAGCACAGAGAGAGAGTTACTGCGAACAGTTCAGTGACAGGGTGGTTCTCATCGGAATCGATAGCAAACCAACACGGATAACAACAGTTCAAGTACCCATGCTGACGTCGCAAGCAAGAGATGAAGCGATAGAGAAAGTATATAAGGATACTGGACGGTTAATTCAGTACGTAATGCGAGATAAAAGCCTTCAGTCATGGGCGACAGGAATGCGATTGTAGGGGAAGGAGTAGAAGAAATACTGGGGAATATGGGCTTGGGTAGTATCGATCAGGGAAGAGAAAGTCTTATTGAGTTCTAAAATAATTTCAGCTAGTAATAGCGAACACTCTGTTGTAGAATCACAAGAGGAATAGGTGTACTACGAAATGTATGGGAGATGCGGAAAGATTTCGGTTCGATTACATCATGGTCAAGCAGGCCTATTGATGACGTTATGGTATGCTGAATAGCAAGAAATGATGTTGCAATACGTTCCCGCAGTCTGGTAGCGATACCGGGATGTAATCACCAATCAGTAGCTTCAGCTGAATATGGCGTATCTAAATAAACGTGTAGAGTTTCTACCTCGCTGACGTGAGGTGATTATCAATATTACATCCGGCATCACATGGTACTAGCATGATCAGTTCTGTTGGTGTCTAATTTTTGTGTGTTGCACGTGAAGTATCGTTGTAGGCCTCAACCCCGTAACATAGGAGCGTGCGCTGAGATAAAGTGTACTGTACAAGTGTTTTGTGTAATGCACAGCTGTCGCCTGACGCCATTCACATAGCGTAGACGTTTTCCTGATAATGGAACTTTCGTTCGTCTGATCTTCAGTCACATTAACAGAATATGTACAATTTACGAAGACATGTGTCATGGACACAAGATAACTATTTGATCAATATTGCATAGACCATAGTGCTCCAGAAACACTTTTGAAGTTATAAACGTTACGTCATGTTTCAGTTTAACGTTATTACCTGTTCCTCAAGAACACAAAAAGAAGTTGAATCAATTTTCATCAACAATGTACTACCTCATATCGTCACGAAAATACTAAACAGCTTAGTGTGGGGTTACTTTTCCATGTTATAACAGATTTCATATCGGGAAGTTGACTTTTACCAGTGCTTTTTGCAGTGGTGTTATTTCGGACACTCTCACCTTATGTCAATATGACGAGCAAGAAATTAAATTTTCCTTTTCTCTAGTTACAAATGGTGCAAATGGCTCTGAGCGCTATGGGACTTAACATCTATGGTCATCAGTCCCCTAGAACTTAGAACTACTTAAACCTAACTAACCTAAGGACAGCACACAACACCCACTCATCACGAGGCAGAGAAAATCCCTGACCCCGCCGGGAATTGAACCCGGGATCCCGGGCGCGTGAAGCGAGAACGCTACCGCACGACCACGAGCTGCGGACTCTCCAGTTACACATTGTACTGCGAATTTTCAATGATCATAACATTCCACAAGCCAATTCCTCCAGAAATCTGATACAGCGAGTAGGTGAAAACATCACAGACGTTCTTAGCTCCTTTCTGGATCTAAAGTTCAGCTGATCTCATTGTGACAAGCTTTAATGCGATACTGGCTTTCATGTGAGAAAGACATGGTTTTTTTTAATTTTAGTTGTAAGCGTTATTGCACCACAAAGAAACATGGTGAAAAGTCAACAGACTGTTTGGCTGTGATGTGAGAACATGTTCGGAAGGCATGGTGTTTTTATTATAATTGTTGTAGGTGTTTCCACGTTGCAGCATGTTAAACAAATATTGGACCACGAAAAACAATCGCGAAAAGTGAACAAATTGTGCAGTGTTTATTCTGTGAAGCAGTGGCTGTGTCGTAAACAAGCGTAGTTCGTCGACAAACTCCAGACAGGAAAAGTGCATTACGAACTCTGGCCACTATGACGGGACCCACTGGCGGCTGTGTCCGTATGGACTGGGCAGAAGCGGACAGCAGCGGTGCAAAAGCAAAATCGTGTACTCCGTCAGCGCAGGCCCACATTGCGTTTGCACTGACACGCACCACGCTGGATGTTGCCTCTAAAGCAGGTCGTGTCGCTTTTCACGCTGTGAATGACGTAAATATGTGCCCAACAACAGTTAGCAGTGGTGCGGACAGAATGGCAAGAATAATTGATATAGAAAGTTATTTGTTTCTTTAATACGAGCAGCTAATATGAAACGGACGACAAGCGCTAAAGTTAGTTCGGTGACTATGCAATAGTTCCTAATAACATCGTGTAACAGTGAAAATGCTGATGAAGAAAATCAATAATAAAATTGAAACTTAGGCCTTGTATTTGTTTTACAAAGGTTTTCATCCATAAAGGAAAAGAGGAGACACTTACTGCCAACCTAGTTTTTCTATGTTATGTATTGTGTGGTTCAAAAAATGGTTCAAATGGCTCTGAGCACTATGGGACTCAACTGCTGAGGTCATTAGTCCCCTAGAACTTAGAACTAGTTAAACGTAACGAACCTAAGGACATCACAAACATCCATGCCCGAGGCAGGATTCGAACCTGCGACCGTAGCGGTCTTGCGGTTCCAGACTGAAGCGCCTAAAACCGCACGGCCACATCGGCCGGCTATGTCCCATAGTGCTCAGAGCCATTTAAACCATTTTTTTGTATTCTACGAGATGTAGCACCCTTTCACGCAGTATGCTCCTGCCGCAGACAGCACCTGTTTGTTTGTGCTTGTGTGCAGCCTTTCCTTTTCTCAACAGTGCTACTTTCGCTTATTAAACATCACTTCCCCACATAGAATCTCGATACGATTTCAACATTTAAATACTGCCCTCTGTGTACCAATGCTGTTGTTCAACCTCGAACAAACCATCGTCATGCAATTGTTTCGAGGAATATTTACTGTGCGCTTAAACCAACGAAACTTGATTAATTATTTAAATATGAGATTACACAGGAAACGTCCGTCAGCAATTTCTTGCAGCTGAGACTTTATTGACTGGCGCACATTATAGGTCAATTACTTTGGAAATAATAAATTACAAACTTAGGTGGAAGCCTCGCTCAACTTAGGTAATCCTTACTATCTGACATCAAAGGTGCGTTAGCACGTGAAAGACCCTATCACAGATATGTGAGAGAAAAGTACCTGGATCATTCGCAGAAGGTACATCCAGCATCACGTGACCCTATTACGTGACCTCGTTCAAACTCAAGGAGGTAAAATGGAAATGAGTGTTTGGCGTCATGGTGCCTGTCGCCTTTAAAGGCATGGTTGATTAACATCAACTCTCAACGTCCAATTTCAAAGGTAACTAACGCTCTTCATCTACATCTACATTTATACTCAGCAAGCCATCCAACGGAGTATGGTGGAGGGCACTTCACGTGCCACTGTCACTACCTCCCTTTCCTTTTCCAGTCGCGTATGGTTCGCTGGAAGAACGACTGCCGGAAAGCCTCCGTGCTCGCTCTAATCTCTCTAATTTTGCATTCGTGATCTCCAAGGGAGATATAAGTAGGGGGAAGCAATATATTCGATACCTCATCCAGAAACCCACCCTCTCGAAACCTGGACATCAAGCTACACCGCGATACAGAGCGCCTCTCTTGCAGAGTCTGCCACTTTAGTTTGCTAAACATCTCCGTAACGCTATCACGCCTACCAAATAACCCTGTGACGAAACGCGTCGCTTTTCTTTGGATATTCTCTATCTCCTCCGTCCACCCGACCTGGTACGGATCCCACACTGATCAGCAATACTCAAGTATTGGTCGAACGAGTGTTTTGCAGCCACCTCCTTTCGTGATGGACTACATTTTCTAAGGACTTTCCCAATGAATCTCAACCTGGCACCCACCTTACCAACAACTAATTTTATATGATCATTCCACTTCAAATCGTTCCGTACTCATACTCTCAGATATTTTACGGAAGTAAGTGCTACCAGTGTTTGTTCCGATATCATGTAATCATACAATAAAGGATCCTTCTTTCTATGTATTCGCAACAGATTACATTTGCTATGTTAAGTGTCAATTGCCAGTCCCTGCACCAAGTGCCTATCCGCCGCAGATCTTCTTGCATTTCGCTGCAATTTTCTAATGCTTGAACTTCTCTGTATACTACAGCATCATCCGCGAAAAGCCGCATGGAACTTCTGACTCTATCTACTAGGTCATTTATATATATTGTGAAAAGCAATGCCTCACGGGAATAGCCGTGTCATGGACTGTGCGGCTGGTCCCGGCGGAGGTTCGAGTCCCGTGTGTTTGTCCTTAGGATAATTTAGGTTAAGTAGTGTGTAAGCTTGGGGACTGATGACCTTAGCAGTTAAGTCCCATAAGATTTCACATACATTTGAACATTTTAAAAAGCAATGGTCCCATAACACTCCCCTGTGGTACGCCAGAGGTTACTTTAACGTCTGTAGACTCTTCAATCCAGCCACACAGCTGGTTTGATATTCCGTAGGCTCTTACTTTGCTTATCGGAACTGTATCGAACACCTTCCGGAATTTAAGGAAAATGGCATCTACCTGGGAGCCTCTACCTAATATTTTCTGGGCTTCATGAACAAATAAAGCGAGTTGGGTCTCACAGGATCGCTGTTTCCGGAATCCAATGACATGATACGCGAGCAAAAATCTGATTTGCATCCACCCATATGCGGCTGGAGCAAAATTTGAAAAGACAGCATCTTTCAAGTGTAGAATTTGTGTCGCATAACTTCTTTTTGAGGTTGCAATGTTATTTTTCCTGTCAGTACAGTTAAGGGATATATATGAGAAGGAAGTACAGATTAATTTCTTTGGTTAGCTCCGTTGCAGCTTTTGTGTGGTGAATATGTAGTATGTGGCGCGTCCAGCCGGCCGCATCGGCGCTACTATGTATAATGCTGGTGCTCGGCCAGGATGCGAGGTCGGCTGCATTAGTAGCTCTGATAGGCCGGCGGGAGACAGAGGAGAGTCAGCTACATGATCCAGTATCGGCGTGGACACATGACACAGTAGCGAGTGCTGTAACCGCAGGGCAGCGGTCGATTAGCCTGTGACATCGCAGGCGCTCAGCACGGTGAGTGACTGAGCTGGGGCGGCGGTCAGGGTTTCTGAGGCGGGCTACGCTTGGCGATGTGGACAGAGGAGCAGGAGATGCGGCAACAACAATATGGGCCACACCCGAAAGCCGTGCTATTTGTAGCTGACTGATGTCCCGCTCCCGACTAGTCTCAAATCACCGTAGCAGGACGATTGTATCTCAGTGGCCCAGTTGCAGCTGTAGGGTTCAGAACAGAGCAATGAGGTGGTTCACAGCCAGGCCTGGGAAACTTTCTCCAAGTGTGTGCACCAAGGAGCTGTCTGGGGGGGCATCGTTAACCATCGGTCCAGGGTGTGTTCGCTGCGTGGACATAAACTACGCCATGGAGGTGTTGGTGTCTTTTCCAAGGCCAGACGACGGCCACTCCAGAGCACGAAGAGAAACGGGCTCAGGCATTTCAAGAGCAGCACTACCTACTTGCATTCGTAGCCGACGGCTGCTTCATGTTGGTTGAGTTGTCCAGTAAGTAAATTTATCCACAGATGGTTCGCGGCAGTTGTATGACGTATTATGGTTACTGTGTGATGGCACGTTGAGTCTGGGAATGTGTTCTCTAAACATGAAAACCATTTTGTTGGGGTATGCAAAATTACCTGTCCTAATTGTGATAAGTTTTACATTGGCCACTCAGGCAGAGACATAGCACCTAGGCTGGCTGAACATGAACTCACATGGAGGTTGCACAGCTCTGTCTCACAACTACCAGCCAGTGTCCCATGTACTGCACTTAGCAAACAGAGGCCATAAACTCAACCTGCTGGAAGGCCTGGAACTTAACAAACATCTAGCCCACAGTCCAGATCTAATCCTAAATGACCGGACACAGCTCAACACTTCCCCTCTCCTAAGCTTCATGCAATCGTCTCTGTTGTTCATTACTTCCCACACTCTCCGTCCCTACATATTACCATTTTCCTGTATTCGATAATTTCTTTTACTTTATTGAAGTTGTCTATGTATTCCATACAGGCTGTAGTTTCAATTGACAAGGCTTTCTTTTAACTCGTACTTGTATTTCTGTCCATGTTTAATCCCTCTTCTAGTTGTCTCATCAAATATTGTTTAACATTTACTTGGTTCATTTTTTGAATGCAAACTGTTACATAGCCACAGTTTTGAATATAATGTTAATGTTTTCCTGTTTGCTCCTTTTGTATTTGTGTTTTGTTCAGCCTTTTTACCTTTTAAAAGTGCAGTACCACCACACTCTCAAAGATTGCATTTATTGTAAGTTCCCTGAAACCCCTCGATTATCCTGCAATTATTTGTTTATTTCTGTTTAGCTCATTGATATTGCTTAAGTTTCTTATGTCTTCTGTAGTTACAATGATAATTGTTTCTTCTTTCAATTGCTTTGTGTAACACTCTCCGTGTTTTATACCTCCTGAAGTAGCCTTGTCAAGCACTAAATTTATTTTACTTTATTATTTTTGTTTATTAATAGAAACTGTTATGTAGGCATGCTGTCCTATTATGTGTTAAAGTTTTTCCTGTCTACTCCATTTTTCTTTATTTACTATTGAATTTTTTACTTTTTCAATGCATTACCACCACACTGTCAAAGATGTTACTTACTGTATGTCTCTGCTTCAATCTAGACGTGTAACTTCTCTTCCAAAGTTGTTTACAAACATTGTAACTTATTTGGTGACAATACCCAGTAAATGTCTAAAGATGGCCTTGTAAGCCCAAAATCCTGTTAACACAATAAAAGTACTACTGTAGAACAACATGAAACTGGTGCTTTTCACTTATCATTTTGGTTTTGTTAATTAGTATTGTAACCTCCCCACAAAAATTGTATTCACATTAACCTCAACACAAAATACATTCATATTTAATCTAAGCTCAAAAACAGAAAATATTAACATAAATAATATTGGCATAGCATTTATAGAGTACAACAAAAATATTATTTACGGAAATTATTGGCATAGCATTTATGCATTATTACAAAACATCATTCAGTATTACTCAGAACTCATCATTCAAGTGACATAGGATATATTTAAAATGTAACACACTATAACTATTACTCAACGTCTGTGGTTAGAAAACATCATTCAGTATTACTCAGAACTCATCGTTCAAGTGACATAGGACATATTTAAAATGTAACACATTGTAACTATTCAAAGTCTGTGGTCCAATAATACATGGATTCAATACATCTGAGAAATGTGCATTATATTTAGTACTAGAAATATCTCTTAAACTAGTAGCATTATTTGGGACTGGTAATACATTTTTTTTGTGCTAGCAATGCATTGCGTTGGGATCGATAATTAATTGCTGGGGCATGAAAATTTTTGCTTTTGTCTTATTGCTGCAAATAACGATTAATAACGTCATTCGTCATGAGTCAGCTGTAGCAAGGTTATGAACAAGTAGAGTATATGTGATCACATTCATGAGTGACACACACAAATGAGTAAAAAAAAATGCAAGTACTAGAGCAGGTTTAATGACTAACTGCTTATAGCACATTAATTTCATGAATAGCTTCTCCTGGAGAAAATACAAAATGGATTCTTCAGCTGAAAGAAGAAACACATATAATGCTGAAAAGTAGTGAACTTCGAATTAACAGGTAATGAAACGTTTACTCAATATGTATGTACTTTAGCTGTCCTTTCCGAAACATTCAGTCATAATACCATACGATATAAGACATAATGTCAAAACGAACTGCAACAAATACTTAAATAACTACATAGCATTTCTTAACTAACAGTAAATATATGAAGTTCATCATTATCCCCATCTGCAAATAAAAACTTCATTATTCATATTACCATAACTTCATCACTATCATCAGCTGCAAAGAAAAACTTCATTATTCATATTAGCATATTCATCATAAACTATTCATCATCATTCATTGTCATCTGCAAAAAAGACACTTCATTATTCATATTACCATTTACTTCATACAACTATTCATAGTATAGAGTTTCTTATTTCTAGCATATTTCATCACTAAAACTAAGATATATAGTTCTGTCTGACAGCCTGCATCAATCGCCTATTATTCTGAAAGAAAAAAAATTTGTTAAGACTGCTATCATACGATGTGTATAGTATATTCTTGTTAATGCTTGTTAATTCTGATCCATTTACTCTTCATGACGAAGTATTGCATTTTCTTTCGTTCATTCCGAAGGTGAAATTTCCATTTCATAGTAATCCACTGTGGTTTGTTTAAGTTATTTCTTTTACACATTATTGCTTTCTGAAAATGATGAATAAGGATTAATATCTTGCATTTGAATCATATACCCATTAAATAAAAACTTGTTTCTAGTGATATAATTAAGCATACAGCATAGCATGACAGAAAACGTATTATGTCAAAAACAAAGAGAGTGTTCAGGTGCAAAAATGTACACACAGTCCTATAATGCAGTAGCCAAAAGTGTAGAATACTCAAGA
The DNA here is from genome assembly GCF_023864345.2 of Schistocerca serialis cubense. NCBI lineage: Eukaryota > Metazoa > Arthropoda > Insecta > Orthoptera > Acrididae > Schistocerca > Schistocerca serialis. The sequence continues at coordinate 1,262,652,463 of NC_064638.1, read as the reverse complement.
TATTGAGATATCATAAGGATAAATGTCAAAATCAACTGGTGTTTTTTATATCTTAAAGATTTCGTAGTGCATACAAACAAAACAGGAGAACAATCATACATACACGAAAAATGGAAAATGTGCATGGTCTGATATATAACGACAAGAAAAGCGACCTGCTAACCTTACCTTGCCGGGCACTTGCCAAGAAAAAATATGATAATCATCAGTCACATACATAGAATTGTACAAGTGGTCATAAAATATGTAAGTTTATCTGGAAAAATGTGCACGGTCTGATGTGTAACGACAACAAAAGCGACCTGCTAACCCAACCTTGCCGGGCACTTGCCAAGAAAAAATATGATAATCATCAGTAATTGTTCATATAAATATAATTGCATAAGTGGTCATAAAAATATCAGGAAAAGGCATTACAGTGTGATAAATCGTAAAGTATGTTCATTCAATAAAGGGTTTAATATTGGAGACATGGTGATTTCCTTTGCTTTTTCTGGTTCTCAAGGTTTCGACGTGTACTACATTGTGGTGAGGAATGCTGCGAATTCTATATGGACCTGCGTATAGAAGCTCAAATTTACTGCATCTACTCCTTCCTCTGTTGGATAACTAATGTATACGTACTAATATCTTCTGTCCTATGTGAAAGTCGCGGCGTGTACAAACCTGTTTTTGCTGTCTTCTCCGGCGCTCTGCGGCACGTTTGATGTTGAGTGCAATGTCAATTATTTCATGGTGGCGTAGTCGACGAGATGTAAGAAAGGATACTAATTCTTTAATTTTGTTAGGTGGTTCAACATTTTTCAACACAACAGTCGGAGATAGCATAGTAGATTCATTTGGTGTCGAGTTAATTACATCCTGGAATGACAGTATGTGTGTATCCGAATCAATATGTTTTTTATGGCAGTATATTCTACATAGTTTACCAATTTCTTTCATTAGTCGCTCACAAGGGTTCGAAGAAGCGTGATACTTGGATATATAGATCGGAGAAATGTTTCTTGTTCGTAACATATGTGTCCACATAGCAGATTGAAACTGTGGTCCATTGTCGGAAATTACTTTCAATACATGCCCTACATGAAATAGAAAATGTTTTACAAATGCTTTCGAAACAGATTTAGCAGTAGCTTTGCGTAATGGAGTGAAGGTAAAAAATTTCGAAGTGAGTTCAACAGCGACAAAGATGTAACAAAAACCTCTATTAGATCTGGGAATCGGACCAAAAATGTCTACAGCGGCCATGTGTCTCAATTTAACGGGAAGTCGTGTCTGATTTAGCTTTCTGGCAGATTTTACATGACGCTAAAACTCGTCGTACACGTTTCTCCATGTTGGCAAAATAACAGTTCTGTCTCAGTATAAGAAAACATTTTCTGGCTCCGTAATGTGCGTAACTTAAATGAGTATACCAGATTAATTTGTTAACAAGTTCGTCAGGAATGCATAGCAACCAATTGTTTCTGTCAGGGTGAGAGCGGCGAAACAGAATGTTATTGCGTACAGTGTAATGGTTTCTGATGGTAACATTATTCCTATCTTGCCAAAGGTGTTTAATTTCTTTCCATACGTTGTCTTTACTCTGCTCTTGTGCTATATCTCGTAATGACGACGAAATGAAATTTTCAAATGCAACTTGTTGAATATACATGACGCTAGAATTTGCTTGGCAGAAGTTGGTTGCGATGTCTTGCTGATTGTTGCTGAGAGAACGGGAGAGTGCGTCTGCTACAATATTTTGTGTACCGGGAATGTGAACAATTGTAAAATTAAATTCCTGTAAATAAAGTTTCCATCTGCTTAACCTGTCGTGTGTAAATCTTGCGGAAAGTAAAAACTGTATAGCTCTATGATCTGTGTAAACGGTCGTATGTCTTCCATAAAGAAAATGCCGAGATCTCGTAAATGCCCATACAACACATAATGTTTCAAGTTCTGTAACAGAATAATTGCGTTCAGCAGGTGACAGAATGCGACTTGCAAAGGCGATGCTTTTAATTACTAAAGCAGAGTAATGAATAAATTTACGAAAAAAGTTGATTACACCCAAAAAGCTGCGTAATTGTTTCTTCGTCGTAGGTACAGTAATGTCACGTAAAGCTTGAAGTTTTCCGTGTCAGGCGCAATGCCTTCCGGTGAAATTACATGTCCAAGAAATTTTATAGAAGTTTTACCAAAGTGCGATTTGTTAAGATTAACTGGAAGTCCTTGTGCACGAAAAGTTTGTAACAGTTGTTCAAGAATCAGATTGTGTTCAGACCAGTTAGCTTCTGCAATAAGAATGTCGTCTACATACGTTGTGATTCTGTCTTTAACGTCTGTTGGAAGTATAGTATTCAAACTGCGAATAAACGCTGCTGAAGAAATAGTTAAACCGAACGGTAATTTGCAAAATTGATAAGTCACCAAAACAGAGAAAAGCTGTGTACTTTCTGCAGTTCGGATGGAGCTGAATTTGCCAAAATCCCGATTTCAAATCTAACGTGGAATAGATAACAGTACCATGAAATTTCTGTAGAAGTTCTTATAGTGTTTGCGGGCAATCTGTTTCTTTAATAACAATGTCATTGATGTGACGCGAATCAAGTACGAGGCGAAGTGAACCATCCTTTTTCTTAACAATATGGAGCGGGTTTATGTACGGACTAACTGCCGGTTCAATAATTCCTTGGTCAAGCATAGCTTGCAATTCTTTCTTCACTTGTTATCTGCGAATGTATGGAATAGGATAATGTTTGGCTTTAAATGTATCGTGCTGTTTAACTTGAAATTCATACATAAAACCCGACATAGTACCAGGGATGTTGTCAAAAACTGGAGCTTGCTGTAAAAGAATTTTGCGTAGTTGCGTGTGTTCGTCGTCTGTATTTGCACGGCTCTGTTTAACTTTATCAGAAATCATTTGCATGACGTCATAGTTGGCTTCGTCTGGAGTATTATAGTTGTGTACGTGCGTATCTGTGAACAATGTCAAATGACAGTCTATGTTACGTGATGCAGAAATTACCTCTGTACGATTAATTGTTTGTTCTTCTGCGGATAAAGACTGCTGAAATTCTAATGCCAGTTGTACATTTTCATCCTTTAACATTAAATACGAATTTTGAAAGTCAATAACTGCGTCGTGTTGTACCAAAAAACTCGTACCTAAAATAACGTCTGTTTTCAATAAGGGAACAATCCAAAAATTTGAGTGGAACGTATGACCTGCAATATAAAATGATAAATGTGTCTGTAACTTTACATCTACTCCTTTACCAGATACTGCTCCTTTTACTTTAGTTTTGCCCAATGGTAACGTAGGATAGGTATTCTCTTTGTTACATTCGTTGAAAGTTTCCTCATTTATAACTGACATAGGTGATCCAGAATCGATTACTGCCGAAAATTTGGATGATCCAATCTTTACTTCAATGACAGGGTGGGAAATGGTTTTTTGAATAACTGGTTTTTCCTGCAAAAGTGTGTCTCGGATGTCGTCAAAAGTAATAACATTTTCGTGAACAAGATTCTGTGTGTCAAAAGTATTGCTTACGTTGCTGGAAGGTTCAGTCTGTACTGTATCTAGTCAAATTCTTTCTGACGTGCTGTTATTCGAGGGAGAATGCTGTGGCATTTCAACTGTTTGTACTGTTATGTTATGTCTTCCTGACGTAATACGTTCGGGATGATACCTACTGTCTGGTTCACTCACGATTATCTGTTGTTGTGGTTGATTCTGCTGCTGGTAAGACCGACTGTTACGCTGAAAATTGTGCTCATTACTTTTACGTCTGCCATGATAGTCATTTCTAAACGGTGCATTGCGATATGAGTTGAAATGGTGTGTTTTCTGTACGTACCGACTTCCTTGCTGCTGTGCGTTACTATTTGGTGGAGCCGACGTTATACGTGTAGGTGGCGAAACATTAAAGCTTGGTTGACCTTGCACATTACATTGTTGGGTAGGTATGCTAACCGGCTGGTTTTGTTGTTGTTGCGGAGAAAAACCTCTATTGTTACCAAAATGCGTTTGCTATTCCTGATAATTATGACAATACTGATGATTAAAATTTTGTCTGATATTAAAATTACGCTGATAGTTCTTGTCATTTCTGGAGTGTCTAATGAAACTGTCACTTTCGGTAAAACTTGTCATATCAGGTTTTCTTTACTCATTTCTAATCCTAGATAGATCGACAGTTGAAGAGATGTTTTGATAGATATAAAGAATAGTAAAAGAGAAGGCAGCAGTGCAGAAAACTAAAGATTAAATAGCACTACTACGGCTCGAGGCCCTGTGCACGCTACGGCACATATTCATCGAAGTGTAATGAATCCCCTGAGGTCACTTACGCGCTGCAAATAAATTTTAGTTTCTGCGTTACAGGCAATGCCGGTGAAAATTCAAAAGCAAGTTGTTGTATCCAGTCCAATTCTAGTTTCTGCATTACAGGCCAAGCTGATGAAAATACAAAAGCAAATTGTCGTTTCCAGTACAAAGGGTGAATCTGTGTTCTGTCATTTTTAAATACTTTAAATTTTCTCACGGATAGAAAGTGCTTGTAATCAAAATTATCGTCTCTGTATGTATGAACAGGTTCAGGGTTGTATGCTAATCAATTTGTCTGTGACTGTTCTGAATCTAAGTCACGTACTCTCTGTAAATTACCTAAATTATACAGGCTGTGTGAGTGTGAGAAATGTTCGGAATGTGGCGTATGCTGTGCCGTGTTAGAGGCTGAAACATTTTTCATCTCTGTCACTTCTTGCTGTAAAGTTGACAATTTTCTACGTAATGTATTACTGGACGAACCTATCTCACTGATCGTCTGCTGTAAATTTTGGAATTCGAGTTTTTGATTAAGCGAAACTCGTGACATATCGTCTGATTTGGTGTCATTATTATTTTCGATAACATCAACACGACTGGCCAATTCATCATATTTTTCAGTCAGTGCTTTTACCTGATCATCGTTTTTAGTATCACAAGCATTAATTTGTGTTTTATATTTTACGTGTGGTTTTGTTCAATTTCGTAACGTCTGCTTTAATGGCATCAGGATCCTGTATTAATTCCAACTTTTTAAGTCTGTTGGTCATTGTCTGAAAGTCTAATGTGTGTGTGTCTGTTTCTCTTTTAAGATCGGAGATTTCATCATGCAATTCGGTGTTCAACTGTTTGATTTCGTCCAATACTGTAGCAATATTGTTATCTACGTATGTTTTTGCTTTCATAAACAATTTACGCTTATCTTCCTGTCTTTGTTCAGTAATTGTTTCCATGACTTGATGCTTTACTTTATTCTGTTCCTGTATAAATTTACTGTAACGTGTTTCACTGTTGTGTAGGTGGTGATTAAAACGTTCGTCAATTTGGCTGTTCTGTTGGTCAAATTTCGCGTCTACTTTCGCATCCAGCGTGCGTGAAAGTTCTGCTGACATTAATTTAAACTCGCCACGTAACTGTGTTGTGTTTTCAGAGCATTGTTTAGCGACTGCACTAATTTCATCTCTAAGTAATTTAGTTGTGGCTGCATGTGTATTACTTAATTCTTGTGCCACAGATCTAATTTCTTCACTACTGTTCCTAGCACAAGCCTTAATTTCCTCACGTAATGGTTCTTTAGTATCATGACATTGCGCGGCAATGGCTTTAATCTGTTCACTAAGTTGTTTGTTCTGTTCATTAAGTTGTTTGGAATTGTTGTCTAGTTTTTCATTAAGTTGTTTGTAATTGTTGTCTTGTTTTTCATTCTTCTGTTTGGAATTGCTGACTAGTTTTTCATTTAGTTGTTTGTAATTTTCATTAAGTTGTAGCAATAATGCCATAACTTGATCCATGCCAATATTACTTACTCTGTTCTCTGAGCTGTGTGGTGGTGTGTCTGCATTTGTCACGTTTTGTGTAACCATTTGGTCATTCTCTGATTCACAAAAAGGATTGCCAATCGGATGTGCACTGTTGGTCACTACATCGGTATCAAATAAATCTGACATATTTTAACTACACTGTTCACATTCGTTAGAAACATTTATCTGTTCGTTACGTAAATTTTGCACATCGGGTGTCTCAAGCTGGGCAGCGTTCATTGTAATGGAAAGTGACACGTCATCAATTGTCGTTAAATTAACAGAGGACACAATTGAATTTGTTTGCTCATCATTAGATTTAAAATCATTACTAGTGATCGGTACGCACTGATTGTCTGTAAATGGAGGATTATCGCTATTACACTGAGTGTCGCAAGTATTATCGGTCAAATTAATCGAGTCGGCTATTTCATTCACTGCACATCGCGATGTACTGTTAACAGTTTTTCGTGGCATTTTTCACAAATAAAAATTAAGCACAAAAATTAAACAAAGACAAAGCAAAAATGGAACAAACACAATTATAACAAAGAGCAATAAATTGCCTATGATCGGTGAAAGAAAGAGTGACAAATTAGTAAATGCGTTGCGCCAGATGCAAACTACATTTAAGTAAATAAGAGCAGATATATGACTACTTCTCAGAAATTCACAAAGAAAATACGATCCTGGCCGGTTGTCGCCAAGTGTAACGTCCCCACAAAATTTAATAAATAATATGAATATGATTGTAATTTAGTGTAACCTCAAAACAGAAAATTCATTGACATTTAACCTTCCCACAAATTAATTTACTATAATGTCCCAACAAAATTCGTTCCCATTTAACCTCCGCACAAAATTCTTTAGTGTAACCTCCCCACAAAATTATATAAATTCACATTTAGAAACCTCCCTACAAAATTCATTCACATTTAGCCTCCCCACAAAATTTTGCCAAGTGTAACCTCGCCACAAAATTCTTTGTCATTTAACCTCCCCACAAAATTCATTCACATTTAAACGTCCCGCAAAATTTTATTCACATTTACTGTAACCTCAAAACAGAAAAATTCCTAAACTTCTCAACAGTAAAAATTATAATTATGTCGTTCAGATTCAGTGTAACGTCCCAACAAAAATAAATAAATAAATAAATAAATTCAGTAACCTGGTAATAATACAATGCAGCTAACCTCTCAATTAAATTGTCGCTCACTTATAACTTTTCAATAATTGAATTGAATTTAACCTGGTAAATGTTGGACGTCAGCAGTGCTGCGTCATGGCCCTGAAAGATCATTCTGAATAAAAAAAAAGGAAAAATTCTTACCTCAATGAAGTCACCGGATATATCTGCTCTTACAATAAATTTTTCCGGCACAGCTCTGTGCAATGCTGGCTGACCTATCTGTCATTTATGAAAGGAAGCAACTGATTTTTCTATTGCAATAATCGGGATGATCATGGATGGGAGAAATTAGTAAATTCTTTAAATTGAAATGAATGGTTGTTAAAAGTTACTTTTATGAGAAAGATTATTATTACGAGATTTTTAAAACATTTACGTGGGACTTGAGATGACATTACTACATATGCGCGAGGCTGCTTTTTACTTTATACAATAATACTCAGGCTCCGGCATCGCTGCACCGCGACCCGCCAGCCAACACGATACACCAGACCAGACCAGAGCAGACTCCAGACTGGCAACAACTTACTGCTACAAAAAAAAATGGCTCTGAGCACTATGGGACTCAACTGCTGTGGTCATTAGTCCCCTAGAACTTAGAACTAGTTAAACCTAACTAGCCTAAGGACATCACAAACATCCATGCCCGAGGCAGGATTCGAACCTGCGACCGTAGCGGTCTTGCGGTTCCAGACTGCAGCGCCTTTAACCGCGCGGCCACTTCGGCCGGCCTTACTGCTACAGCTACACAGTTCCTACTGCAGTCAACACTGCTCTCTGGTCAGAGATCTTGCATATCGCAGGCAGCGCATGAACAATACATCGAAATTACATCTGCTCGGACCTCTTACAGTATCCATTGGTGAGACTGATCTCTATGTTTTACTACAAAGATGGTGACCCTGTTTTTAATCACGCTGCAAGACTGACTGATTTGGTTTTGACCACTTCTGCAAATAAATTTACCTCGCAATTTTTCTCTGTGAGAGTATTTCAGTTATATGTTTCATTATGCATAACATGATATTAAGATATACAGAGTGACTGCGGAGGGATGCCGTAATCTGTGAGATGATTCTAAGTATGAAAAAAAAAAAACGAAACCGTCCTGTGAACATGTGTTCGATTTTCGATCGGTACAGAACTAAAGTGGGTTGATGACTCATACATCCGTGAATGATTATGAAGACAAGTGTGAATATTACTTACTGAAATGCAGTGTAGGCGCTGTGGTGGAAAGAATAATACTGAAACAAATGAATGATGCATCCTACAAGAGGTTTTAAAAAAATCCCACAGTCATCCTAATACACGCATTGCTGGTTGTGTTGTGTTCCGCATCGAACATTATCTTCACGGACTTGAATGCGGGAAACTGCATCGGTGATGCGAGCGACAAGCCCTTCACGTTAATCCACCTTAGTAGCGTACACATCCCACCTCCCCCCCCCCCCTCCTCACCAAGCCCCATAAACAGAAGTCCGATGGGGTTAGATCGGGTGATCTAGCAGGGCAGTCAGTTTACAAATTAGTGACATTCCTCCTGAATCATCCTGTAATTTTAGGGTAGTCCTGTAGATCGATCATAGTAGCTTGTCGTAGTGACTAGCTGGTTATAAGAGTACTCGCAAACCAACTTTAGATGTGTGCTTTCTGGCTGATCTTAACTAAGTCAGAGAGCTGCCTTAGTCTCTTATGGTTAACTGTAAAAGCTGTAAGTAGCCTGTTTAGGTTTTTATGTTGGTAACGCCATGCAGCGCTCTGTATGAAAATCGTTGACTCTGCTGTGTCCAGTCTGTGGTTGGTTTGCATTGTTGGAATATCTGCTACTGTAGTGTTGGGCAGTTGGATGTGAGGTGAGCGTAGGACTGGATGTCATGAATTGATATATTATATATATATATATATATATATATATATATATATAGTGACTTCTGAACACTATTAAGGCAAATACAGTGCTTATTCTTTTCCAAAATCTTTCATTTGCTAACTATGCCTGTTAGTAGTTAGTGCCTTGAGCGCCAGTGGTGGATGTGGGGAGAGAGTTGGCAGAATTTTGAGAGCGGACGACCTGTGATGTGTCGACAGAAGTGCCGACACAGTGTTATTTTGAGGGGGCCGATAGGCACGCTATAAGCTCACGCAGAATATCTTGAAGTCTGAAACAGGATACTTATTAATGTTATAAAGAAAAGTATGTAGCTGCTGGAATACTTAACTTTTAATTTTTCCTTGTTGTATACATCGTTCTTGATGAGACATTTCATACGATAACTATCAAACTATGTAAGGCTAATGGCGCCTTGCTAGGTGGTAGCCATGGACTTAGCTGAAGGCTATTCTAACTGTCTCTCGGCAAATGAGAGAAAGGCTTCGTCAGTGTAGTCGCTAGCAAAGTCGTCGTACCAACTGGGGCGAGAGCTAGTCCGTATCTCGAGACCTGCCTTGTGGTGGCGCTCGGTCTGCGATCACACAGTGGCGACACGCGGGTCCGACATGTACTAAATGGACCGCGGCCGATTTAAGCTACCACCTAGCAAGTGTGGTGTGTGGCGGTGACACCACAACCTGGGCTTATGTCCGTCAGAAAAAGGAAATTTGTAAGACTAGATGTCATGAACTGATATATATATTTTGACTTTTGAACTATATTAAGGTAAATACATTGTTTATTCTGTACCAAAATCTTTCATTTGCTAACTATGCCTATCAGTAGTTAGAATCTTTTCTTTAGCTGGCAGTATTGAGGCGCTCGCTCTATTGCAGTAGTTTGGGTAGCGAAGATTTATGTGAGATAAGTGATTCATGAAAGGTATAGGTTATTCTTAGTCACGGGCATTCTTTTTTAGGGATTATTGAAAGTCAGATTGCGTTGCGCTAGAAATATTGTGTGTCAGTTTAGTGTTGATCAGAATAAGTAAAGAGAGAAATGTCTGTGTACGTTCAGTTTTGCTCAGCTGTTTGAAAATCAAATAACGTAGAGGTTTACCAGCACTGTCATTTATAATTTTCCAAAGGGGACGGTACAAAGGTATATTTATTGTCCTTTCTTGTCTGTGGCGAAGAGCCTTATATTGTAATTCTTACTGGTGTTTCCTGATTCTGTGTGGTGGAACAATGCTGGTTTTAATTGTGCTTCAGTGAATTCTGTTTCTTTTTTTCAGTTTCAATATTTTGTTGACAAGGAACTGGCAATTTTATTAAATTTCTTAAAAAATTTTACTAACGTTTCTGTCGACAGTTATAGTATTAACATTGGGCGACTATTTTCGAACCCTACAGGTTCATTTTCAAGCCTCTGTAGTGACAGTGCCTCATCGTAATAATAAAAAAAGGAAGTGTGAACACATTCTGTACTAATGTTTGCCACAGTCCATCTGTGCCTCTTAGCAAGTTTGATTTTGACTTGCTAAGAGGCACATGTAGATTGTGGCGTTCATTCTGCAAACATTTGTAGAGGTGTGCTGCTACTTTGATGATTATTATTAAGGTAAGGCACTTTCACAATAGAGGCTTGAAAATGAACCTGTAGGGTTCGAAAATAGTCGCTCAATATTAATACTGTAACTGTCGACAGAATCGTTAATAAACGCTTTAAGGAATTTTATATCATTTTATTGAAGGCATTTTAATTGTTATCGTATTGCTTGAGTCCCACTTACAAGAACTATATTGAGCTGCAGATTCTGTTTAATTGTGATTGTTCTCTTGCCAAGAGGCCTTTACGTTTACTAAAGTATATGTACAAATTGAACCCACTCCTGCACAGCCTCCAGCCCGAATTCCACTCCATCACTACATTTTTTGAGAACCATATAGAATATTTCCGTAACCATTATAGTGACGGAGTAACCTGATGATTAATTATTATTGCCTCACTATAAAGTACTTGGAATAGTTGATGTATCGAAACGTTGCAGATAAGTTTCCGCATTAACTTACGTTTTCCCACATTTAAAGATTGCCGCTATTCGTCTCACCAACTATAAATTTTACCTAAGTCACCTGTCATCTTCCTACAACCACTCTACTTCGACACCTTACCGTACACCATGGCATCATTAGCGAACAACCATAGATTGTTGCCCACCACGTCCGCAAAATCGTTTATGAGTATAGAGAAGAACAAAGACTTATCAAATTTCCCTGCGGCACTCTCTAATGAACACTCGCCGCAGAGGAAAAGATAAATGGTTTTATTATTTAATTTGTGTTCGAACTACTCATATACATGTGAACTTAATCCATATGCCCGTACGTTCGTTAACAGCCTGCAGTGGGGCACCATGTCAAACGCTTCGCTGAAATCTAGAAATATGGAATCTGCCTGTTGCTCGTCATCCATAGTTCGCAGTGTATCATGTGAAAATAGGCATTTCTCCACTGAAACATCAGACTGGTCGACAAGGGACTGAATTTAAGCCTTAGACGCTCTTAGCGATTTTATATACGACCAGAATGTTCTCGGGTTCTTATTGCATGCATCGGTTATAGATCTTTTGACAGACGCACAAATCTCTACTGAACTTTCCTTGTCGTCGTTTGTGCGTTCCCTTTTCAACCGAGAGTGCAACAGCCTCTGGTTCCTCGGCATCTTACAAATTTCGTTATTAAACCATGGTAGGTTTTTTCCATCCTTTATCCACTTACTAGGCACACAACTCTCCAGGTCACGATTTACAGTCTGCTTGAACTCTTGTCCATAATCCCTCTACTTCCATCTTACTAAAATTAAGTGACGTTAATGCACTGTCTAACTGAAATGGTAACTGATTATCTGATCTATGTAACAGAATAATAGAAACGTTCTCCTGGCCTTCTTGACTGATTTATTAACGTTCGTAATCATAGGTGCTATAATGATATCATGCTCTCTTATCCCCGTTTCTATATGGTACTGTCACTGTCGACAAGATCCGTCCTAATTGTACCTACTGGGCCTAACATATTTCAACTGCATTTGGGCTGCCGAACTAGATACTTAACTGTAAAAAATTATACCGGAATGTTTGTAAGAACGTAATATATGAGTATTTATGGCATATAAGTAAAAACGACGAAATCCAATATGAATTCTCCAAAGTCGTTCATTTCTTGACTGCTATCGACATTCCCGGTCGCATCGATTGACATATTGATGCCAGATCACAATAAGCTTCAAGTGACACTAGTCTGTCCTTTATACAGAAAAACGTATCTCTCAGTGTGATCTTGCTGAAAATAAACACACTCATGCTCATAAATGAAGGATAATTACAGAATGTCTGCGATACACAACGTGGCACTACACATAACTGGCTCTAATAGCACAGGCACTTAGGGAACACACACGACACAGATCTGAAGTCCACAATATTGGTGATAAGTTGAGAAAACCGTCCCGAAACAATGTGCTACAAAACGCCACTGTTTCCTTCGCATGTACCCTGACATCAGTATGGGATATGTCCGTCCCCGGCAGCTGAGTGGTCAGCGAGACAGAATGTCTATCCTAAGGGCCCGAGTTCGATTCCCGGCTGGGTTGGAGATTTTCTCCGCTCAGGGACTGGGTGTTGTGTTGTCCTAATCATCATCATTTCATCCCCATAGACGCGCAAGTCACCGAAGTGGCGTCAAATTGGAAGAATTGCACGCGTCGAACGGTCTACCCGTCGGGAGGCCCTAGTCACATATTTTTATTTTCGTATGGCATTTGATCACCATGCACATGTACACAGGCCTCACAACGGGTTGGCATATTCTGGATCAGGCGGCCGAGCAGCTCTTGGTGTATAGCCTCCCATTCTTGCACCAGTGCCTGTCGGAGCTCGTGGAGTGTCCTACGGGTTTGAAGACGTGCAGCGATACGTCGACCGAGAGCATCCCAGACGTGCTTGATGGGTTTTAGGTCTGGAGAACAGACAGGCCTCTCCATTCACCTGATATCTTCTGTTTCAAGGTACTCCTGGCAGCTCAGTGGGGCCGTGCGTTATCATCCATCAGGAGGAAGGTGGGACCCACTCCATCCTTGAAAAGGTGGACATACTGGTGCAAAATGACGTCCCGATACACTTCACCTGCTACAATTCCTCTGTCAAAGACATGCAGGGGTGTACGTGCACCAATCATAATCCTACCGCACACCATCAAACCACGACCTCCATGCAGGTCCCTTTCAAGGACATTAATGGGTTGGTATCTGGTTCCTGGTTCACGCCAGATGAAAACCCGGCGAGAATCACTGTTCGGTCTGTACCTGGACTCGTCCGTGAACATAACCTGGGACCACTGTTCCAATGACCACGTACTGTGTTCTTGACATCAGGCTTTACGGTTTCCTGTGTCCAGGTGTTAGTGGAATGCACCTTGCAGGTTTCCAGGCGAATAAACCACGTCTGTTCAGTCGTTTGTGGACTGTGTGTCAGGAGACAACTGTTCCAGTGGCTGCGGTAAGGTCCCGAGCACGGCTACCTGCAGTACTCTGTGGCCGTCTGCGGGCACTGATGGTGAGATATCGGTCTTCTTGTGGTGTCGTACACTGTGGACGTCCCGTACTATAGCGCCTGGACACGTTTCCTGTCTGCTGGAATCGTTGTCGTAATCTTGAGATCACACATTGTGGCACACGGAGGGCTCGTGTTTGACCAGCGTCCAGTCGCCCTAGTATTCTACCTCTCACGTCATCAAAATGTGTTCTTTGAGCCATTTTAAACACACGTCTGAATGCGTCTGCACACTTACTCGCTGCACCGCACTCTGACATGCACCAACACACTTCTGCGTATGTGGACTGCTGCCAGCGCCACCGTGCGATGACCGTAGGTCAAATGCATCGCATGGTCATGCGCCGAGTTGATTAAAACCTGAGAACCGCCCACAAGAGCGTTGTTTCACCATGTATCAGCGTTATCCTTAATTTATGAGCATGAGTGTAATTATCAAGTGAAATGAGATGCACCGAAATTGAAAATCACACAGAAACACTTCCGCACGTAAAGGATAACAATATCAAATATCCGTCTCTTTCTGTCGTCTCTGAAAATATGGAAAATCTTTGCGGATATTTTATCGGTCATTAATTTGTACTTTATTCTCTTAGCAAAATAGCACACTTCATTTTAATAAAGTGTCCTTGAATTCTGGCCATTGTTTTATTAAATAACTTCTGCAATCCACATCCATTTGAAGCTCTTTGTATTTCTCAAGCCTTGGTGTCCCTTTACAATATTTTACCCGTCGCGTCTCCAGCCACTGGCACGCTAACTATTCTTTCATATCCCAGAATGTGTGTTTGTGCCTAACTCTTCTTACACAAAAGTTTGCCATAAAGCTCCTTTCTTATCAATTCGACTCAGTATCCGTTGATATTTTTCTCCCATTCCTCTGCAGTACCGCATTTCACAAGGTTCTATTCTTTTCTATAGTGTTTTTCTTCCTCGTTGCACACCGTTATAGTGCTACATTCCAGACAGACATTCTTACACTTCAGTTTATATTCGTAGATAAAGTAGCGCAGGTGCGCAACGGAACTTACAAACTTGAATAGTCGCCTAAGAAGCGGGCGTAGTACGAGATTGTCTCATTCGATGGGTCGGGAAATCCTTTTACCAACTACCTAAGCAGCGACGGTGCATCAGCCGGAGGAGCACCGTGTGTTCGCCATAGCGGTCTACTTCTCTACCGGACAGCCAGCTGTCACCGCTCAGCTTGCATTTACAGCACACTTCAATTTTCCAGACCGAAGTCATTTTCCTGCACGTTGTTGTTGTGGTCTTCAGTGCAGAGACTGGTTTGATGGAGCTCTCCATGCTACTCTATCCTGTGCGAGCTTCTTCATCTCCCAGTACCTACTGCAACCTACATCCTTCCGAATCTGTTTAGTGTATTCATCTCTTGGTCTCCCTCTACGATTTTTGCCCTCCACGCTGCCCTCCAGTACTAAATTGGTGATCCCTCGATGTCTCAAAACATGTCCTACCAACCGATCCCTTCTTCTAGTCAAGTTGTCCCACAAATTTCTCTTCTCTCCAATTCTATTCACTACCTCCTCATTAGTTATGTGATCTACCCATCTAATCTTCAGCCTTCCTCTGTAGCACCACATTTCGAAAGCTTCTATTCTCTTCTTGTCTAAACTATTTATCGTCCACGTTTCACTTCCATACATGGCTGCACTCCATACAAATACTTTCAGAAATGACTTCCTGAGACTTAAATCTATACTCGATGTTAATAAATTTCTCTTCTTCAGAAACGCTTTCCTTGCCATTGCCAGTGTACATTTTATATTTTCCTGCACGATAATTAATTAATTTGTGGGTGGGCTCTTTCTGGGCAACTATAAACGTGCTGAGGAAAATGGTTGGGACTACCAATACCCGCGAGATCACCACAGAATGACGAATTACAATTTTTTTTGGTTGGCATTCGGCACAAGTGTTCATCTACCGTTCGATCTTCAGGTCGTTCCTTAAGGCGAATTCTTCAATATGACCTCCATTTTCTCCATAGAAGTTAGCCGTTGTGCATAAATTCAATGAAGCAATTTTGTTAAACGGTAAAACGCACTTGAACTGCCTGAAAATTTGCATCGCGACTGGATGGTGTTCTCCAGTAACTAGGCGCGCTCCCATGCGAGAATAAATAAAATTTGCGTTGCTGGAGTGCTAGCAGCTCCAGAGAGTATCATGAGGGAGCCATTTATTCAGAACGCGTAATTGGATTGAGTTCATTGATTCTGAACTTTTTGTTTTTACAAAACGTGCGTGTAGTAACTACAAATTCGCCACTATTTGCCGATGTGATTGGTAACCCTTTACCCACATTATATTAGTATTTGTTCCATGGATCATGAATACGAGACTTCGTAATGATGTGGACCGTGTCAAGTTAACAAAAGGTGTCTATACAAGATATTACATTACACAAAATATTACATGACACTCAATATTTTTAATTTTTTTTGTGGGTATTGGGGAAATTACCCACTTACTATATCCAAAAATTCATCTTATGAGTAGAAGGAGTTGCCATTAAGAAATTCTTTGAAATGCTATATGGCTATCTGTCAGACTTTAGATGCTATTAGGTAAGTGACCAAAGACTTTTGTGACAGCATAATTTACCCCCTTCTGAGCCAAAGTTAGATTTAACCTTGAGTAGTGAAGATCGTCCTTCTCCTAGTGCTGTCGCCATGTACACTGCTATTACTTTTGAATTAGTTCGCATTGTTAACAACAAATTTCATAAGTGCACATATATATTGTGAAGCTAAAGTGAAGATCTCTAGCTCGTTAAATAAGTGTTTGCAGGATGATCTTGGATGAGCTCCAGCAATTGTTCTGATTACACGTTCTTGTGCAATGAACACTCTTATACTCAATGATGAGTTACCCCAGAAAATAGGCGTGGAAAGCTAATTTACTCAGATGTATATCTCCAAAATTTGCAATGATCCTAATAGCATAAGTAGCTGAACTCAAACGTTTCAGCAGATCCTCAGTGTGTTTTTTCCAGTTCGACCCCTCATCAATGCATACACCTAGAAATTTTGAATATTCTACTTTAGCTACCAATTTCTGATCTAAGTCTATATTTATTAATGGTGTCATTCCATTTACTGTGTGGAACTGTATATACTGTGTTTTGTCAAAGTCTAATGAGAGCCCATTTGCAGAGAACTACTTAATGATTTTCTGAAAAACATCGTTTACAATTTTAGCAGTTAATTCTTGTCTGTTGGGTGTGATAGCTATACTTGTATCGTCTGCAAAAAGTACCAGCTTTGCATCTTCGTGAATACAGAATGGCAAGTCATTAATATATATTAAGAACAGCAGAGGACCCAAGACCGAACCCTGCAGAACCCCATTCTTGATTATTCCTCAGTTTGAGAAATCACCAGTTTTTCGCATATTATGTGAACTGTTTATTTCAACTTTCTGCACTCTTCCAGTTAGGTATGATTTAAACCATTTGAGCACTGTCCCACTCATACCACAGTACTTGAGCTTATCTAGAAGTATTCCATGATTTACACAATCAAAAGCCGTTGATAGATCACAAAAAATCCCAACGGGTGACTTCCGGTTACTCAGAGCATTTAATATTTCATTAGTGAAAGTATATATAGCATTTTACATAGAAAAACCCTTCTGGAAACCAAACTGACATTTTGTTAAAACTTTATTTTTACAAAGGTGTGAAGCTACTCTACAATACATTACTTTTTCAAGAATTTTGGATAAGGCAGTCAGAAGAGAGATTGGGTGGTATTTGTTGACCTCAGATGTATCCCCTTTTTTATGCAGTGGTTTAACAATGGCAAACTTTAGTCTCTCTGTGAAAATACCCTGCTTCAGAGAGCTATTACATATGTGGCTACGAATCCCACTTATTTCTTGGGAACAAGCTTTTGTTATCCTGCTGGAAATGCCATCAATTCCATGTGAGCTTTTATTCTTGAGAGATTTTATTATCTTCCTTATATCTGAAGGAGAGGTGGGTGGAATTTCAATTGTATCAGATGGTGTGGGTAAGGGCTCTTCCATTAACTGCCTTGCTTCTTCTAATGAACATTTAGATCCTATTTTCTCTACAGCATTTAAAAAATGATTATTGAAAATGTTTTTGACTTCCGGCTTGTTGTTTATCAAGTTTCCATTTGCTCTGATGGTGATGCCATCATCCTGTACTCTTGGTTGCCATGTCTTCCTTGTAATAATATTCCAAATTGTTTTGATTTTGTTATCAGAGGTATTAATCTCAGACACAATGCACATGCTTCTTAATGTAGCACAGTAGTTTTTATAATATTTGGCTGTTTTTGGGTCATTACTCTTTCTTGTTGTTAGATACAGCTCCCTTTTGTGGTTACAAGATATTTTTATTCCTTTAGTAAGCCAAGGTTTTTTGCATGGTTTCTTATAATTAGATTTAACAACTTTCTTGGGGAAACAGTTTTCTAATTCTCTTACAAGTGTATTATGAAATAAGTTATATTTTAAATTAGCATCGGGTTCCTTGTACACCTCATCCCAGTCTAACTGCTGAAGATTGTCTCTGAAATTTCTAATTGTTGATTCATTAATTGAATGCACAACTTTGGAGGGTAGTTTTGAATTACTGAATGGAGCTATGTCATCTACTGTCACTAGCTGAGCATCATGATCAGAAAGACCATGCTCAATGGTACAAGAATTTATGTTTTTAAACCTATCTTGGTCTATAAAAGTGTTATCTATCAATGTGCTGCTGTCCTTTACTACCTGAGTAGGAAAATTGACAGATGATAAATTGAATGAACTGAGCAAGACTTCCAGGTCATTCTTCTTATTACACTCTTTCAGTGAATCAACACTGAAGTCCCCACAAATAATAATTTGCTTTACCCTATCTGACAGATAGCACAACAAGGCATCCAAGTTTTCCAGGAATAAATGAAAGTTTCCTGAAGGGGACCTATATACTGTTACAATTATAAAAGAGCCCCCCTTCAGTTTAAGTTGACAGGCACATGCTTCTATATGTTGCTCTAGACAAAACTTTTTTGTATCTAAGCTTTCGACACAGTGATAACGTTTGACATATATGGCAACTCCTCCTCCCACCTTATTCTCTCTACTCATATGTGCAGCTAGTTTATAACCACTGATATTTACCTTTTCCATATCAGACACAGTGTGATGCTCAGACAGGCATGGTATATCTATTACATTAGCGGATTCTATGTCATCTAAACAAACCAGGAGCTCATCTACTTTATTCTTCAATCCAAGAATATTTTGGTGAAAAATGGTAACACTATTTTGTACTTTATTTTTGTGAGGATCTACTTCTTTCTTTAATTCACCAATAATTTGGTTAAATGTGGTAACATATATATTGAACATATTTGTGTTGGGGGTATGTGGGTTCAGCCAGGTGGGGCCACGGCGCACGTGCAAACAGCTCGAACTGCTAGACGTGTTCTGCGGGAAAAGTTTCCGGCGTTCCTGATTTCCATGATGGAAGTTCTGTCGTTGTCACTGTGCTAGCCCAGTTTAACCTGTCTTGACTTTTTATAGTGATATCTATATACCGTTGTTTACAACAATCGTCCAAGGACTCGTGCATACCTGAAGGATAATATTTTCCAAACAACAGTCCTCATACCCATCCCATTGCTCGAATAGGTCGAACAGAAATTTAAAATTCTAGCAAATCACTTTATCAGCAGTGTGGGATGTAATTTTTCAGAGGAACAAAAAAGGAATTCTAACGATAAGAATAAATTACTTTTGGTTTGTCTCTAACCAATGATGGTGCAAAACCGATTCTACTCATTTTCGACGTTGAGCACAAATAAAACATAAACTCACATGAACACACACACAATCTCACGCACACACACACACACACACACACACACACACACACACACACACACACACACACGCTGCTGTGTAATCCAGAAGTTACAGGACTCAGTGTACACAAATCTCCGATTTGCCTACGACGCAGACATAATTGAAGTCTTACGCCATACGGGGTTTACACGATAAAAACTACGTTAGGCATCCGCCTTACGTCGTACAGAGCGTTCCAAAGTGGACATCCATCTGCCAAAAATGAGTATAAGTAGACACACCACTTCACTCAGCAGTTAGTTAATGCCTCGGTTGTTACTCAACCTTCAGTCGTTGTAGGACTACACACGCGTTGGAAAGCAGAGCAGTGCAATTGTTGTCTGTATTGCCAAGCACCATCCTCATACTCCAGTTAAATATTGCAGATCTTTTATCAGTAAACATATTTCATTTTAAGTCCGGTCACGGACAACAAATGTTTATTAATCATTTAATCAATGATCAATGATTACTATATTCAAACCTGACTAAGCTCATTATATTAGATAATTAATTTCATGACGTATGGAGATAGTACAGCCACATTACACAGCGATACAATCAACAGTTAATCATTGTAAATTATTGCTAATGTGTGTGGTCAGTGCCAGTAACTCCATCTGGCCTTGTGACTGGTCTGTATAGCTCCTGCGTGCAACTACGCTGACAGGAAAAAAATTGCAACACCAAAAATAATGAATATAATGATATTTCGGAAATGCATTTGTCTAGGTAATATACGTGTAATGAACACTGCAAGATCAGGGGTTAATGTAAGAGCGAGATAAGCCATTGCAAATGTGAAATGCTGGTACATTAATAACCGGTGGAACCGCCAGAATGTTGAACGCAAGCATGCAAACAAGCGTGCATTGCGATGTACAGGTACCGGGTGTAAGTTTGTGGGATGGTGTTCAATACCTGTTGGACTTAGTCTGTCAATAGCGGGACAGTTAATGCTGCACTGGAGATGTTGTCCAATGATGTTCCACATATGCTCGGTGGCATACATGTGATCGAGCAGACCAAGCCGGCCGCTGGTGGCCGAGCGGTTCTAGGCGCTGCAGTCCTGAATCACGCGGCTGCTGCAGTCACAGGTTCGAGTCCTACCTCGGGCATGGATGTGATTGATGTCCTTAGATAGGACCGTTGCTATTCACAATATACATGAATGACCTTGTGGATGACATCGGAAGTTCACTGAGGCTTTTTGCAGATGATCCTGTTGTGTATCGAGAGGTTGTAACAATGTAAAATTGGACTGAAATGCAGGAGGATCTGCAGCGAATTGACGCATGGTGCAGGGAATGTCAATTGAATCTCAAATTAGACAAGTGTAATGAGCTGCGAATACATAGAAAGATAGATCCCTTATCATTTAGCCACAACATAGCAGGTCAGCAACTGGAAGCAGTTAATTCCATAAATTATCTGGGAGTACGCATTAGGAGTGATTTAAAATGGAATGATCATATAAAGTTGATCGTCGGTAAAGCAGATGCCAGACTGAGATTCATTGGAAGAATCCTAAGGAAATGCAATCGGAAAACAAAGGAAGTAGGTTACAGTACGCTTGTTCGCCCACTGCTTGAATACTGCTCAGCAGTGTGGGATCCGTACCAGATAGGGTTGATAGAAGAGTTAGAGAAGATCCAACGGAGAGCAGCGCGCTTCGTTACAGGATCATTTAGCAATCGCGAAAGCGTTACGGAGATGATAGATAAACTCCAGTGGAGGACTCTGCAGGAGAGACGCTCAGTAGCTCGGTACGGGCTTTTGTTAAAGTTTCGAGAACATACCTTCACCGAAGAGTCAAGCAGTATATTGCTCCCTCCCACGTATATCTCGCGAAGAGACCATGAGGATAAAATCAGAGAGATTAGAGCCCACACAGAAGCATACCGATAATCCTTCTTTCCACGAACAGTACGAGACTGGAATAGAAGGGAGAACCGATAGAGGTACTCAAGGTACCCTCCGCCACACACCGTCAGGTGGCTTGCGGAGTATGTATGTAGATGTAGATGTAGATTAGTTAGGTCTAAGTAGTTGTAAGATCTAGGGGACGGATGACCTCAGATGTTAAGCCCCATAGTGCTTAGAGCCATTTGACCCATTTTGAGCAGACCAAGGCAACACGTCGAAACGCTGTAAAGCGTCTTGGGTTACAATAGCGGTATGTGGGCGAGCGTTATCCCCCCTGTAATGCTGTTCGTGAGCGGCAACATAACAGCTCGAATCACCAGACTGACGTACAGATTTGCAGTCAGAGTGCGTGGGATGACCACGAGGGTGTTCCTGCTGTTGTACGGTGTCGCACCTCAGACCGTAACTCCAGGTGTAGGTCCAGTATGTCTAGCACGCAGACAGGTTTGTTACAAGTCCTCAACCTGCCTCTTTCTAATCAACACACGACCATCACTGACATCGAGACAGCAACAACTTTCTTCAAAAAAGTACAACAAACCTGCACCCTGCCCTCCATCGAGCTCTCGCTTGACACTAATGAAGTCTTAAATGGCGGTGGTATTGGGTCAGTGGAATGCACGCTACACCAAGTGTGGGTCGGAACTGTCCTTGAACGACCGACTTGTAACAGTTCGTTGTTTCTCTATGGTGCCAACTGCTGATCAGATTGCTGCAGCAGATGCTGTACATTGCGTCAAAAAATGGTTCAAATGGCTCTGAGCACTATGGGACTTAACATCTGAGGTCATCAGTCCCCTAGACTTACAATTACTTAAACCTAAATAACCTAAGGACATCACACACATCCATGCCCGAGGCAGGATTAGAACTTGCGACCGTAGCAGCAGCGCGGTTCCGGACTCAAGAACCTAGAACCGCTCGGCCACAACGGCCGGCACATTGTGTCAGAACCATACACCGAAGACGGTGGTCTTCCCCCTCAAGGGTGCTGCGTGTTCATCCGGAATCTGGTGTTCCTGCGATCCTACCTTCTCGTGAACACCACCGCTAGCAATCATGAGCAGTGGCTACATTCCTGCCAAGTCTTTCTACAATATCGCGGAAGCAACATCCAGCTTCTCGTAGCACTGTTACACGACCTCGTTCAAACTCAGTGAGGTGTTTGTCGCCTTAAAGGTACTCTTGGCTTATATGACAGTACCACGTCCAATCTCAAAGGTAACTAACTCTCATGACGCTTACTGCGCGTATTTAAAACAAACTTGATTTGCATTCTAACAGTGGCGCTAGTAGACAGTCACATGCGACTGACGTGAAATTTGAGTAGACGTCATCTTTTAGATGTAGAAGCATTCCTACCAACGTTCGTTTATGCTGACAAGTATTTTTTTGGTACTGCGATTTTTTTCCACCAGTGTACTTCAAATAATAGGTTTTCTATTCCTACAAGATTTATATTTCTGACGCGAAGTGCAATTGGTGAATACGACACACAAACATTGTGAAACCAGACGCATTCAAAAGCGAAAACAGACCGAAGTAGCAAGTCAGTTCTTTCTTTCGCTTACGCCATAGTCCCGCAGCGATCGCAGGGTTGGCGGGGTTACAACAGATTTGGTAAGGTTATTTTTAGGGATGGCCAGATGCCCTTCCTACTGCTACCCCTTACCCCCGAGGATGGAGTCAGTGTAGCCCAACTGTCTGCGTCGAGTGTAAATCGTGAAATAGTGCGGACGTGATTCAAATGTCTGCTACGCGTGTAACTGATGGGGAACGTGGGGACGAGCCCGGTATTCACCTAGCAGGATGTGGAAAACCGCCTAAAAACCACATCCAGGCTGGCTGGCACACCGGCCTTCGTCGTTGATCCGCCGGGGGGTTTCGATCCGGGGCCGGCGCCCCTACCCGAGTCCAGGAAGCAGCGCGTTAGCGCTCTCGGCTACCCTGGCGGATCCGAAGTGGCAACTCAGTATTCAGTGACAACACAAGCCAGTCGCAGCGACTTCTCTCCACACGTCGCCGATGATCCCCAGCAGAGGTGATCGACCGTTCAAACAATTACCCTGGTGACGGTGCTACCCAAATGGTGTGCTCGAAGTAGTGAATGACCTGTTTTCCGCACCACGTGATGGGAAACCCCGGGTGTTGACTTATGACCAAACGGGATCAAATGCGCTGAAACGGTGCATTGATCATCCAGAGTCACTGTCCCTCAGACGGCGAATGCCACATCGACTTTCAGAATTACGTGCATTGAGGAATTCCACGACAGTAGCAGACTGTCACCATAATGGTAGCTACTTTTGAATAACTTTCTCGTTACTGTTCCAGTTAATCTCAATCTGATCAATTGTGAATATATAGTGGCCCAGAAATGTTGCTATAAACTTAGAGGGGCTCTAGAGGGTCTCATGGGGACGAAATCGTATCCAGAAACGTCAGCGGCGAAGCTATAGAAGCCGGCACCTGCCACTAGTCCACTCCTTCGTTAGCAAGCGTGACTTTCCACGCTGACGGAAAGTTATTGGAAAGTTTGGCCACGTTTGCTACCCAGTCATCGCGACTGATTGCCACAATCGCCACGAGAAGATTGAACTTGCTGCTTGGGAAGGCCTTGTTCCCTATGAATGTGATGCTCTGTTGCCTAGTTTTATGGCGGTTTCTGACATGGGTTTCCATCTGTAGTTTATCTTTCTTTTCTTTTAGACCTCTACAATCTCCAACGTTTTTCTATGTAGAGGAGAAAAATAAATTGCAGATGGACACCAGTGTCCGAAACCGTCATCCATGTAGACAACACGCATTCGTAGGATTTCTGTCTAAGCAGCAGAAAGCTTAATCTTCTCCGCTGACGATCGTGGAAATCAGTCGCCACCAATGAATCACAAAAAACATTTTGAGACTTTCCGTCTTCGGTCCGTCGGCGTACACAGTCACGTTGGCTCCTCAAAACATGCTCTACAACCACTCGAAGTTTGCCTCAACATTTGTGGGACACTGTGTGTAGTTGGCACAAATGTATTCGAATTGGAAATTTTTCATCCAGTCTCCATCTAACTGGACTCAAATTTAACCGATATCTAGCCCGAGCAAGGAATACAATACTGCTTCAATACGTTGCATGTTATTGTGGTGTTTATATCATGAGAACAGAATAATATTTCAGCTTTAAGACGAAAATGTGTAATTTTATTTTCACTGAATCTCGTTAAATAAGTGACAGTTGATTTAAATGAGCTATTTACCAGACATGTAAAGACTTAACTTCTTTGCCTTTAGGTGTAACCTACGTTGTCGCTCGCACCTGAGGTGAAGAGTAGTTTTAAGATGGAGTGTGGGAAAGGCTGCTCTGTCGAGTAGTCGTGTTTCAGCTGTTGAAAGACGCAATCACGTTTGAATTGCTGTAAGAGAGAGTGGGAGATATATTAATATTGGAATCGCTCATCTGAGAACTATGAATATGGCAGACGTAATGAAGAAACGTTTAAATCGTGGAAGTAGCTCAATTTCTTGATAGAGGTAAATCCACAGGACATTATAATACCACTAAGAAGAGACAAATAAACCAACGTTAACAGAATAACCTAAGTACATTTTTAATGGTTCAATAGTGTGAGCGACTCTTTTCAATGACTAATATCCTTCCACTGGATGAGTTATTGTATAAATATTATAGAAATGGGCATGTTACAACAAGAACCATCATGACCACTTTCTGCTGATGATAAATATTATAGTCAATCTCAACAGACGCAGACAATGCTATAAATTATAACCGTTGTGTTACTGGCTGGTTTTGCTGCTAGTAGTTTTGCTGTTAATTAAAAGGGAGCATAATTGTTTCTGTACATCAAGCGCATAATTTCATGATGAATTTAAAGCTTGGACAAGAGTTCTGAAGTATGGTAAATTCTTCGAAATGTTTAATGTTACATGTTGACGGAAACTGAAATTGAAGAAAAAGCGCGTATCTTAAGAAGCAGACAATCTAGTACTCTCTGTCGTTCCACCCACTTAGACAAATACCGAGCGAGGTGGCGCAGTGGCTAGCACACTGGACTCGCATTCGGGAGGACAACTGTTCACTCCCGCGTTCGGCTATCCTGATTTAGGTTTTCCGTGATTTCCCTAAATCGCTCCAGGCAAATGCCGGGATGGTTCCTTTGAAAGGGCACGGCCGACATCCTTCCCCTTCCTTCCCTAATCCGATGAGACCGATGACCTCGCTGTCTGGTCTCCTTCCCCATACAACCCCCAACTTAGACAAATAAATCAGTAAACTGACAAACTACGATTATTATCATTCAGTAATGCAATGTGCAATTATATGGTAGTAAACATATGTCAGAAATACAGTTTTCGCTACACAAAAGTGTACCTAAAGCAGTGTGCGTGGCACTCGTCCATGGCCGTTTCGTTGTAATTTGTTTTAGAACTTAGGTATGCTACCTGCCACATCACGTTACTTCTCTCCTCTCATTAGCTTTCGTTGTGAATAATGTATTATATTTCATAAAGAATAATTAACTCCATAATTGCAACACTCGAAGAATAAAATTGTCTTAATGACTTAAGTAAAACTAACAGTTAATTACTATTAAAAACAGTCTTGATCACGATTTATTTAACAAGGTGACCGGTTTCGACCACTACTGTGGTCATCTTCAGACCATTGAGTAGGAACCTCTTTCTGTTGGAGAATCTTTAACAGAAAGAGGTTCCTACTCAGTGGTCTGAAGATGACCACAGTAGTGGTCGAAACCGGTCACCTTGTTAAATAAATCATGATCAAGACTGTTTTTAATAGTAATTATTTATAAGACATTGATCACTGCTGTTCCCGTAATGCATTCAAAAATAAACTAACAGTTGCTCAGAAAGAAGTGAATAATCCTGTCACAAAAATCTTAATCCAGTGGCGTTGAGTACCTAACAGGCAACACACCTGCATCTACAAGAACAGCCTGCAGTTTGCAGTCAAGTGTCTGGCAGACAGTCCATCGGGTCACTTCGACAATACAGAGTGTTTCAGGAAGAATATACGTAGTTCGAATTCATATATTTATTAAACTTTAAGACATACGAATATGAAACCTTAAATTGGTTCAAATAGCTCTAAGAACTGTTGGACTTAGGGGAAGGTGGGGGAATTACACGCATGTGGGTAATCCCACGCAGGCTGATTTACGCAGTTTGTATGGCGCAAGCTGTTCCCAGTTGGTGCTACACCTGCCGACAGGAGCAGCTTATGCCAGCCATTTTCCACTGGTATTGATGGAGCAGTGAAGTATTGTTTATTTTCGGCGTGTCTCATGTAATTTTGGTCAGCTGTATTTTGCAAGGTAAGTGTTACTATAAGTTGCTTTAATGTAATTCTTGCGTATCAACTACTAAGCCTACAAGAAACCTTTAATTTAATTGTAGATTTGTCCCGTTATTTGAATTAGGTGCCGAGTTATGCTTACGTTAGTCAGCGAACTTACGGTAGTGTAATGCCACGCAGCTGTTGAAGTGCACGGTATTCCCCCTTGCAGGTTATATTTTCTATACTATTGAGGTTTTTTTAAAAATTTCAGATGGGTAGATATTATAAAAGAAAAATCCAGACAGCAAAATGGAGGTAAGAGCAACTTCGTAAGGCTCTTGATGCCATAAAATCTGGAAAATAAAGAGAAGTATCAAGAGCTTTCGGGATTTATCAAACTACTCTGCGAACGAGAATGAAGGTTAAAAATACCGAGGGTCCAAAACTTGGAAGAACCCCAAAATTTTCGACAGAACAGGAAAATGAGATTAGGGATCTTGTTATTACAATGGCCAAGCTGTTCTTTGGCATTACATGCATCCAGCTGCAAATGATTGCATTTGAGTATGCAGAGGCTAACAACACTGCAAACAATTTTGAAAAGTCATCTAGGTTAGCTGGAAAGGAGTGGCTAGCTCTATTTTTAAAAAGAAACCCGAGTATCAGCACGAGAAAACCTGAAGCAACTAGCATTAACAGAATGCAGGCATTTAATGAAGAAGAGGTTTATGCATATTTTAAAAATTTAGAACATATCTTTGAAAAATATAAATTTAAAGAAGGGCGAGTGTTCAACGACGATGAAACGGGCATAAATACTGTACAAAAGCCCGAGAGAATTTTGGCTCCTAAAGGTGGTAAGCAAATAGCTGGAGCCACGTCTTGGAAAGGGGGAAAACGTGACTGTGATATGTTGTTTCAGTGCTGCTGGTACCTATATCCCCCTATGTTTATCTTTCCCAGGAAAAGGATGTCAAATCTCTTAAGTAAAGGTGGACGAGTTGGAGCAATATATGGTTGTTCTGTCAATGGCTGGTCCAATGAGACATTATTTTTCGAATGGATCCAACATTTTCGGAACAATGTAAAATCATCTATTGATGAACCTGCGCTGCTGATTTTAGATAATCACAGCAGCCACATTTCACTTGATATTTTTGAATTTTGTACACAACATTCTATTGTCACGGTAACCATACCTCCACACACTTCTCACAAGCTTCAACTACTAGATGTTACATTCTTTTCTTCTTTGAAATCAGCCTTCAATCGTGAATGTGACATGTATATGAAGCCACAGGTGTATAAAAAAATTACAAAATATGAGTTAGCAGAACTTTTTAATGAGGAGCATACATTAAGGTCGCTACCATGGATAAAAAGCAGTCAGGGTTTAAGGCATGTGGGATTTGCCCTTTCAGTCCAAACAAATTTCAGTATGACAACTTACAACAATGTGAGATCTTCAGAGATGTTGTCCATGACGATGAAGAGGTTCTGAATGCAACAAATGGAAATGAAGTGGTTGCATCTACAAATGAGCCACATATCCCCAAAAGAAGTCAAGAATAGATTCCTGGATCTTCAGCAGACGATGCTCCACTTCTAGTAGGCCTAGAAGAGATCACAAAAACATCAACTAAAAGTGCATGTGTCAAGCACATTAGTGTATTTCACATATCTCCTGTACCAAACAAAAACAAGTTCTTCCAAAGACGAAACAAGCAAAGGAAAGTCTAAGGGAAAGTCAGTGATCATAACAGCAACTCCAGAGAAGAATACCCTGCTAACGGAGTTATCAATAGGGAAACAATAAGAAGCCATGAAAAGAAAGCTGAAGAAAACAAGAAAAGAAATCTTAAGGATAAAGCAGATAAGTGCAGAAATCTGCAATTTTAAAAAGTCTCGAAGAGGAAACAAACGTTATATAAGAAGAAACACCACCAAGAAACTGAAAGTAGCAGCGAGGATGACCTAAACATGGACTTATAGAACATTTGCGATGACGATGAATTCGATGATATTGATCCTTTGGTGATTTCAGAAGATGTCTGTTTAGTTTGTGGAGAGTTTGGGAAAGATGGCGAACTATGGTACCGACGTATTTCTTGCAGAAAACGGAGTCATGAAGAATGTAGTGGATGGAACATTCCAAAAGGTTACAACTGCGATCTTTGCTGTATGATAAAATGAACTCTTTTCAGATCAATAAAAATCTTGTTGTTGTTGTGGTCTTCAGTCCTAAGACTGGTTTGATGCAGCTCTCCATGCTACTTTATCCTGTGCAAGCTTCTTCATCTCCCAGTACCTACTACAATCTACATCCTTTTGAATCTGCTTTGTGTATTCATCTCTTGGTCTCCCTCTACGATTTTTACCCTCCACGCTGCCCTCCAATACTAAATTGGTGATCCCTCGATGCCTCAGAACATGTCCTACCAACCTAACCCGTCTTCTGGTCAAGTTGTGCCACAAATTTCTCTTCTCCCCAATCGTATTCAATACTTCCTCATTAGTTATGTGATCTACCCATCTAATCTTCAGCATTCTTCTGTAGCACCACATTTCGAATGCTTCTATTCTCTTCTTGTCCAAACTACACTCCTGGAAATGGAAAAAAGAACACATTGACACCGGTGTGTCAGACCCACCATACTTGCTCCGGACACTGCGAGAGGGCTGTACAAGCAATGATCACACGCACGGCACAGCGGACACACCAGGAACCGCGGTGTTGGCCGTCGAATGGCGCTAGCTGCGCAGCATTTGTGCACCGCCGCCGTCAGTGTCAGCCAGTTTGCCGTGGCATACGGAGCTCCATCGCAGTCTTTAACACTGGTAGCATGCCGCGACAGCGTGGACGTGAACCGTATGTGCAGTTGACGGACTTTGAGCGAGGGCGTACAGTGGGCATGCGGGAGGCCGGGTGGACGTACCGCCGAATTGCTCAACACGTGGGGCGTGAGGTCTCCACAGTACATCGATGTTGTCGCCAGTGGTCGGCGGAAGGTGCACGTGCCCGTCGACCTGGGACCGGACCGCAGCGACGCACGGATGCACGCGAAGACCGTAGGATCCTACGCAGTGCCGTAGGGGACCGCACCGCCACTTCCCAGCAAATTAGGGACACTGTTGCTCCTGGGGTATCGGCGAGGACCATTCGCAACCGTCTCCATGAAGCTGGGCTACGGTCCCGCACACCGTTAGGTCGTCTTCCGCTCACGCCCCAACATCGTGTAGCCCGCCTCCAGTGGTGTCGCGACAGGCGTGAATGGAGGGACGAATGGAGACGTGTCGTCTTCAGCGATGAGAGTCGCTTCTGCCTTGGTGCCAATGATGGTCGTATGCGTGTTTGGCGCCGTGCAGGTGAGCGCCACAATCAGGACTGCATACGACCGAGGCACACAGGGCCAACACCCGGCATCATGGAGTGGGGAGCGATCTCCTACACTGGCCGTACACCACTGGTGATCGTCGAGGGGACACTGAATAGTGCACGGTACATCCAAACCGTCATCGAACCCTTCGTTCTACCATTCCTAGACCGGCAAGGGAACTTGCTGTTCCAACAGGACAATGCACGTCCGCATGTATCCCGTGCCACCCAACGTGCTCTAGAAGGTGTAAGTCAACTACCCTGGCCAGCAAGATCTCCGGATCTGTCCCCCATTGAGCATGTTTGGGACTGGATGAAGCGTCGTCTCACGCGGTCTGCACGTCCAGCACGAACGCTGGTCCAACTGAGGCGCCAGGTGGAAATGGCATGGCAAGCCGTTCCACAGGACTACATCCAGCATCTCTACGATCGTCTCCATGGGAGAATAGCAGCCTGCATTGCTGCGAAAGGTGGATATACACAGTACTAGTGCCGACATTGTGCATGCTCTGTTGCCTGTGTCTATGTGCCTGTGGTTCTGTCAGTGTGATCATGTGATGTATCTGACCCCAGGAATGTGTCAATAAAGTTTCCCCTTCCTGGGACAATGAATTCACGGTGTTCTTATTTCAATTTCCAGGAGTGTATTTATCGTCCATGTTTCACTTCCATACATGGCTACACTCCATACAAATACTTTCAGAAATGACTTCCTGACACTTAAATCTATACTCGATGTTAACAAATTTCTATTCTTCAGAAACGCTTTCCTTGCCATTGCCAGTCTACATTTTATATCCTCTCTACTTCGACCATCATCAGTTATTTTGCTCCCCAAATAGCAAAACTCCTTTACTACTTTAAGTGTCTCATTTCCTAATCTAATTCCCTCAGCATCACCTGACTTAATTCGACTACATTCCATTATCCCCGTTTTGCTTTTGTTGATGTTCATCTTATATCCTCCTTTCAAGACACTGTCCATTCCATTCAACTGCTCTTCCAAGTCCTTTGCTGTCTCTGACAGAATTACAATGTCATCGGCGAATCTCAAAGTTTTTATTTCTTCTCCATGGATTTTGATACCTACTCCGAATTTTTCTTTTGGTTCCTTTACTGCTTGCTCAATATACAGATTGAACAACATCGTGGAGAGACTACAACCCTGTCCTACTCCCTTCCCAACTACTGCTTCCCTTTCATGTCCCTCGACTCTTATAACTGCCATCTGGTTTCTGTAGAAATTGTAAATAGCCTTTCGCTCCCTGTATTTTACCCCTGCCACCTTTAGAATTTGAAAGAGAGTATTCCAGTCAACATTGTCAAAAGCTTTCTCTAAGTCTACAAATGCTAGAAACGTAGGTTGGCCTTTCCTTAATCTTTCTTGTAAGATAAGTCGTAAGGTCAGTATTGCCTCATGTGTTCCAATATTTTTACGGAATCCAAACTGATCTTCCCCGAGGTTGGCTTCTACTAGTTTTTCCATTCGTCTGTAAAGAATTCGTGTTAGTATTTTGCAGCTGTGACTTATTAAACTGATTGTTCGGTAATTTTCACATCTGTCAACACCCGCTTTCTTTGGGATTGGAATTATTATATTCTTCTTGAAGTCTGTGGGTATTTCGCCTGTTTCATACATCTTGCTCACCAGATGGTAGAGTTTTGTCGGGACTGG
Organism: Schistocerca serialis cubense; assembly: GCF_023864345.2. Lineage (NCBI taxonomy): Eukaryota > Metazoa > Arthropoda > Insecta > Orthoptera > Acrididae > Schistocerca > Schistocerca serialis. The sequence continues at coordinate 1,262,620,783 of NC_064638.1, read as the reverse complement.
GCCTCCCAAGGCCGTCAGTAGTTCCAATGGAATGTTGTCTACTCCGGGGGCCTTCTTTCGACTCAGGTCTTTCAGTGCTCTGTCAAACTCTTCACGCAGTATCATATCTCTCATTTCATCTTCATCTACATCCTCTTCCATTTCCAAAATATTGTCCTCAAGCACATCGCCGTTGTATAGACCCTCTATATACTCCTTCCACCTTTCTGCTTTCCCTGCTTTGCTTAGAGCTGGGTTTCCATCTGAGCTTTTGATATTCATACAAGTGGTTCTCTTATCTCCAAAGGTCTCTTTAATTTTCCTGTACGCAGTATCTGTCTTACCCCTAGTGAGATAAGCCTCTACATCCTTACATTTGTCCTCTAGCCATCCCTGCTTAGCCATTTTGCAATTCCTGTCGATCTCATTTTTGAGACGTTTGTATTCCTTTTTGCCTGCTTCATTTACTGCATTTTTATACTTTCTCCGTTCATCAATTAAATTCATTTTTTCTTCTGTTACCCAAGGATTTCTACTAGCCCTCGTCTTTTTACCTACTTGATCCTCTGCTGCCTTCACTACTTCATCCCTCAAAGCTATCCATTCTTCTTCTACTGTATTTCTTTCCCCCATTCCTGTCAATTGTTCACCAATGCTCTCCCTGAAACTCTGTACAACCTCTGGTTCTTTCAGTTTATCCAGGTCCCATCTCCTTAAAATCCCAACTTTTTGCAGTTTCTTCAGTTTTAATCTACAGGTCATAACCAATAGATTGTGGTCAGAGTCCACATCTGCCCCTGGAAATGTCTTACAATTTAAAACATGGTTCCTAAATCTCTGTCTTACCATTATATAATCTATCTGATACCTTTTAGTAACTCCAGGGTTCTTCCATGTATACAACCTTCTTTCATGATTCTTAAACCAAGTGTTAGCTATGATTATGTTGTGCTCCGTGCAAAATTCTACCAGGCGGCTTTCTCTTTCATTTCTTAGCCCCAATGCATACTCACCGACTATGTTTCCTTCTCTCCCTTTTCCTACACTCGAATTCCAGTCACCCATGACTATTACATTTTCGTCTCCCTTCACTATCTGAATAATTTCTTTTATTTCATCATACATTTCTTCAATTTCTTCGTCATCTGCAGAGCTAGTTGTCATATAAACCTGTACTACTGTAGTAGGTGTGGGCTTCGTATCTATCTTGGCCACAATAATGCGTTCACTATGCTGTTTGTAGTAGCTTACCCGCATTCCTATTTTCCTATTCATTATTAAACCTACTCCTGCGTTACCCCTATTTGATTTTGTGTTTATAACCCTGTATTCACCTGACCAGAAGTCTTGTTCCTCCTGCCACCGAACTTCACTAATTCCCACTATATCTAACTTCAACCTATCCATTTCCCTTTTTAAATTTTCTAACCTACCTGCCCGATTAAGGGATCTGACATTCCACTCTCCGATCCGTAGAACGCCAGTTTTCTTTCTCCTGATAACGACATCCTCTTGAGTACTCCCCGCCCGGAGATCCGAATGGGGGACTATTTTACCTCCGGAATATTTTACCCAAGAGGACGCCATCATCATTTAATCATACAGTAAAGCTGCATGCCCTCGGGAAAAATTACGGCTGTAGTTTCCCCTTGCTTTCAGCCGTTCGCAGTACCAGCACAGCATGGCCGTTTTGGTTATTGTTACAAGGCCAGATCAGTAAATCTTCCAGACTGTTGCCCTTGCAACTACTGAAAAGGCTGCTGCCCCTCTTCAGGAACCACACGTTTGTCTGGCCTCTCACTCTCAACAGATACGACCCCCCCACCCCCCGTTGTGGTTGTGGTTGCACCTACGGTACGGCTATCTGTATCGCTGAGGCACGCAGGCCTACCCACCAACGGCATGGTCCATGGTTCATGGGGGGGATATAAAAATGTAAAAAACGAAAATTATACGAGATGTTTGTAGCATTCCATTATTTAGTTCTTAAATATAATGTTTACTATTTGTAGTAACTAATAACCAAGTAAAAGTAGCAAGAATTATACATTTTTATGGTTTGTTTGTTTTACGTGTTATTACTCAGTACTTTGCGTATCATTACCCTCATTGGTGGGTAATACCACGAATTTGCACTTTTTTTTTATTTTAATGTTCAAAATTAAGGTACTGTTTATAACTATTTACAGAAAATTGGAATATGTGGAGAAATGTTCACTGTATGGTATGTACTTACTTTCGTAGTTTTTAATGACGTAACGAGTGGTTCACATCGATTTTCCTTAGGTGCGTGTGTTTCCTCCACTCTCCCTTAACATGTGAGGTCATCAGTCCCTTCGAACTACTTAAACCTAACTAGCCTAAGGACATCATACACACATCCAAGCCTGAGGCAGGATTCGACCCTGTGACCGTAGCAGCAGCGTGGCTCCGGACTGAAGCGCCTAGAAACACTCGGCCACAGCGGCCGGCATGAATCCTTACACATATATTTAAGAACCTCTCAAGTTCAGATTACAGATGTTCAATATGTCCTCCACCAGCGACACGAACACTACCACATCGATACTCAAAATCCTCCCAAACTCGTGCAAGCATGTCCTTCGTCACTGATGTTATGGCAGTACGGATCCGGTTCTCTAACTCTTCCAGTTTCTGTGGCAGTGGTGGTACATAAACGTTTGTCTTTAACGAAACCACACAGGAAGAAGTCAGAGGGTTTTAAATCCGGTGACCGTGAAGCCCAGCTGAGACATGCTAAGTCTCCAGCTCCTTTTCGACCAGTCCAACGGTTCGGTAGAGTCTCATTCAGATAATCACGAACTTGGCGATTCCAGTGAGGGGGTGCCCCCGACTTGTTGAAAAATAAAGATGACTTCGCGCAGCCTCGGAAACAACCAGTTTTGTATCATAGCGAGATCGTTAACCGTGTTTCCATCAAAGATGAATAGACGGTAAACAGATGATCGAGATATGGCACAAAACACATTGACTTTTGGCGAATCTCATACATGTGCAATGGCTGCATGTGGGTTCTTAGGGCCGGCCGAAGTGGCCGTGCGGTTAAAGGCGCTACAGTCTGGAACCGCAAGACCGCTACGGTCGCAGGTTCGAATCCTGCCTCGGGCATGGATGTTTGTGATGTCCTTAGGTTAGTTAGGTTTAACTAGTTCTAAGTTCTAGGGGACTAATGACCTCAGCAGTTGAGTCCCATAGTGCTCAGAGCCATTTTTTTGGGTTCTTAGGCCCCAAATTCGACCATTGTGTTTGTTTACTTGACCACTAACATCAAAAGTCGCTTTATCACTGAACACGATGCGTTGTGTGAAAGTGTTATCATTGTCAATAGTATCAACGATCTCGTTACAAAATACCGTCTGCGTTTGTCATCAGGACGTAAAGCTTCTAAGAGCTGTAACCTGTACGGCTTCATAACCAACCGTCTCCAAACACGCCAAATTTTTGTTGTAGGCAGTTGTAACTCCCGACTGGTTCGACGAGTTGATTTTGAAGGACCACGTTAGAAAGCACTTTGAATTCGTACAACATTTTCTTCTGGAACATGAGGGCGGCCAGTACTCTTTCCTTTACATACACATCATGTATCCAGAAACTGTCGATACCATCTACGAATGTTCCACCCATTCGGAGGATCAACCGGAAACTTCTTTGCACTAAAATCACGGAATTGCACTTTGCAAACTCGAGAACACAAAATGATTTCTGCAGCGGCGCAGCCATTTTAAACATATGACGGTCACCAAGCAAAACAGAAGACAACTGACATCTAGTGGCTATTACTTTGAACTGGACAATGTATTCGTTTCTCCAATAGCCGAGCCGTGTTGCAGCGATCAATAGTGTGGACAAAATAATCCTTTGTATTACATCTATCCATTTTGAAACACCCTGTATTTCTCTCCCCTTTCTCTCTCAAACAGCGCAAGGGAAAAACGAACACTTAAATATTTCCGAGTGAGTTCTGATTTCTCTTATTTTATTATGATGGCCATCTTTCCGTATGTACATGGGCGCCATCGATATATTTTCGCGTTCAGAGGAGAAAAGTGGAGATGGAAATTTTGTGAAAAGTTCTCGCTGTAACGAATAACTTCTTTGTTTTAATGGTTGCGTATCATAATCGTAACGCTCTCTCCAAAATTTCGCGATAATATAAAACGAACTGTCCTTGCCGGCCGTTGTGGCCGAGCGGTTCTAGGCGCTTCATTCTGTAACCGCGCCACCGCTACGGTCGCAGGTTCGGATCCTGCCTCGGGCATGGATAAGTGTGACGTCCTTAGGTTAGTTAGGTTTCAGTAGTTCTAAATTCTAGGGGACTGATGACCTGAGATGTTAAGTCCCATAGTGCTCAGAGCCATTTGAACCATTTTTTGAACTATCCTTCTTTGATCTTTTTCCAAGTCTTCCGTCAATCCTATCTCATACCGACCCCATAAGGCGCAGGAATACTCCAGAACTGTAAGGACGAGCGTAGTGTAGGCTGTCTTTTCAGTAGACTTTTCACTTCTTTGTGTGTCCTGCAAACAAAACGAGCGAAAAGTAAATTTGAAAGTAAACTGAATAAGTTCCTCGTGGAAGCTCTTCCTATAAATCAAAAAGTATTTTATTTACAAACTTGTGGAATCTACTGTGCAAAAGAACTATATATTGACTTCTGTTATTAAAGGAAGTACTGTTTTCTGTTATGTGGACTCGTATGTAACTCGTTAACTTGAACACAGATTAGAGTACCAGTTAACTTAGTAGGAAATGGATGAAACCATTCAAGTACATTATGAGACGCCATGTAAGTGTCCCCTGAAACATAGGTTTGTGGGACACTGCATAAGCAATTTCGATAGACAGAAAGAAAGGGAATGAAAAGTGTTGCAGTACGGCACTACTAGACAAGAGGTAAGTGTATTACTATCTTAGAATTTGCATTTATGTATGCTACGTCTCCATTGATTCAGTTTTCGCTGTCTTCGTCGCGATGACAGCAGTGCAGTTAATTCAACGACCTTATAAAGTATGCAAGTTAAAGAAAAGGAGGACTATCGAGAGAAACCGGCACAGCGAACTGATAAAATCTCGAGTTTCGTCGGCTTCCGTTGTAATTATTTTCGTGAAATATATCTCGTAATCGGATCTTGCAGCGCGCTGCTAAGTTTCCGTCCAATTAGGCGCGAGTTAACGTGCCCAGGGTCCGGCGTGGAGGGCTGGGTTCCCTGTTAATAATCCAGCAGCATAATCACGCTCTGGACACAGCCGAAGTTCTCCCCAAGGGTAACAGAAGCCCGGAAAAGGGAAAGAAGGGAGGACAGATCCTTCGAGAATGTAATCCTTAGAGTCTCATTGCGTTTTCTGTATGAACAAGCGAAAGAAAGCGGTACTTTCAAGAGCAACCATTCCAGCACTAGTCTTAAGAGACGTGCTTCGAACTGACACATTTACCTTTCTCTATAATCCGTGAAAGTTTGCAACATCGCCGACTCAGCTGTATAGAGAAGACAATTCCCAGAAGTTAGCAGTTTAGCAGCTCTCAAGCAGACCACTGAGAAGACGGTCAACAATAGGTTTTAACAGCGTATCACCTTCAAAAGTACGCTTATGTTCCGAGACAAAGTCGCGCAGGAGGTCTGAGACACTTATATCAATACCGAACGCGTCTTTCTTTCCTCCACGGCAGTATTTGGTATCTAACAGCAATAGTTCACCTGTCATGGTATGTAAGCTTAGTTGTCTATGTACATTACTGGCCATTAAAATTGCCACACCACGAAGATGACGTGCTACAGACGCGAAATTTAACCGACAGGAAGAAGATGCTGTGATATGCAAATATTTGGCTTTTCAGAGCATTCACACAAGGTTGGCGCCGGTGGCGACACCCACAACGTGCTGACATCAGGAAAGTTTCCAACCCATTTCTTATACACAAACAGCAGTTGACCGACGTTGCCTGGTGAAACGTTGTTGTGATGCTTCGGGTAAGGACGAGAAATGCGTACCATCACGTTTCCGACTTTGGTAAAGGTCGGATTGTAGCCTATCGCGATTGCGGTTTATCGTATCACGACATTGCTGCTCCCGTGGGTCGAGATCCAATGACTGTTAGCAGAATATGGAATCGGTGGGTTCAGGAGGGTAATACGGAACGCCGTGCTTGATCCCAACGGCCTCGTATCACTAACAGTCGAGATGACAGCAATCGTATCAGCATGGCTGTAACGGATCGTGCAGCCACGTCTCCATCCCTGATTCAACAGATGGGGACGTTTGCAAGACAACAACCATTTGCACGAACAGTTCGACGACGTTTGCAGCAGCATGGACTGTCAGCTCGGAGACCATGGCTGCGGTTACGCTTGACGCTGCATCAAGCAGGAGCGCCTGCGATGGTGTACTGAACCACGAACCTGGGTGCTCGAATGGCAAAACGTCATTTTTTCGATGGATCCAGGTTCTGTTTACAGCATCATGATGGTCGCATCCGTGTTTGGCGACATAGCAGTGAACGCACATTGGAAGCGTGTATTCGTCATCGCTATACTGGCGTATCACCTGGCGTGATGGTATGGGGTGCCATTGGTTACACGTCTCGGTCACCTCTTGTTCGCATTGACGGCTCTTTGAACAGTGGACGTTACATTTCAGATGTGTTACGACCTGTGGCTCTACCCTTCGTTCGATCCCTGCGAAACCCTACATTTTAGCAGGATAATGCACGATCGCTTGTTGCAGGACCTGTACGGGCCATTCTGGATACAGAAAATGTTCGACTGCTGCCCTGGCAAGCACATTCTCCAGATCTCTCACGATTTGAAATCGTCTGGTCAATGGTGGCCGAGTAACTGGCTCGTCACAATACGCCAGTCACTACTCTTGATCAACTGTGGTATCGTGTTGAAGCTGCATGGTGTGCTGTACCTGTACACGCCATCCAAGCTCAGTTTGACTCAATGCCCAGGCATATCAAGGCCGTATCCAAATTGCGTGAAAATGTAATCACATGTCAGTTCTAGTATAATACATTTGTCCAATGAATACCCTTGTATCATCTGCATTTCTTCTTGGTGTAGCAATTTTAATGGCCAGTAGCGTATTAACTCTTAATCTCGTCTGTACGTTGTGCTTGTACTTCATTACATTTATGACATTTTTGGCAGATGTTGAGACGATGCGCAATTACCGAAACGCTTAAACAAATAAAATGTTTGAAAACAGGTTAGCTGTTGTGACTAGCGACAAAGTAAAGTGGTGAAAAAACGACGTACTGAACGTAAATACGCAGCATAATGGTCCTAAGAATTCTGTTCAAATTGGCGGGAAGTCTTCGGTGTGGAATTTCGGTGTCATACATACCTGCTGCCACGTCTTGTACGCCTAGCGAATCATAAAACTGTCGACTATACACTAATATAAGTCCGTTATTCTTACACATCACTCCTTCCAGACACGTACACCACCTGTAGAGATTTATTGCCTCATCATTAAATTACAAATGTACGAAATTTGGTTGAAATTGTTCCAGGGACTCAAGAGCTATGCACTTGTTGGCCTTGAGAAGCCCACGATAAATTTACAACTGTTACAACAATTGTTCTCAGTTTCTCTTTTCGTCTAAGCCATATCTCTCTGCACTCTGACTTCTACGCCATTCATCTGAGATTTTAGCAACATTGCTTGTTATTGGTCTTTTCAGTCCCAAGCGTCACTACAGCTTACCTAGAGATGTCTAGGTTTTGGGAACCTAGAATTATGTATGTGTATGTTCGTGTATTCTTGTTTTTTGTACCGATTCAAATATCTTTAAGATGCGTTTCATCTATTTAGAATCATTTACTCTTCGTATGTGGCTAGAAAACCTAATTATGCATCTGCGTATTTTGTCGGTAACATTTTCAGGTCTAGGATGTACGTTGTACAAATATCTTGTACCGATCGTTTTAAAAATAGATTTCGTTTCTGTAATTGCATAAGATCTTTCTTGCCTTGTAACTCCATTTTCAATTATTTCTTAGAGAGGGTAAGATATTCAACTACACAGACACGATTGTTTTATAACGGAATTGCAATAATGAATTTGGGGATATACAGAGAAGTGTGTTATGTTGCAAACATTTTGTGTGGTTTGAAAAGCTATTTCCATTTTGTGGCTCTTACATTTAAGGCTTTTTATGATCCAGTTGCCTGTAATTCATATACCTGGATATTTACCATCTTTATGCGTAATAGGGGTCTTTTGGACCCAGCTATCTTCGTTTCATTAATGAATTCTCATGCTTATTTTCTTATTTATGAATTTTTTCGATATTTCTTGGTGGCAAAATTCCGTTTTTTATTTTGAATAACTCGCTCACCGTATTCGTTCTACTGATCAATTACAGCTCAGCACGCCCCACTTTAAGCTTCACATGAGGTAATCAACCAGTCTCATACACACGAACCGCCACCGTGACACACACAGCTATACAAACATAAAAACACAGTACAATTTTCTATTCCTTAGCTTGCTTACTCTACAAACTTTAACTATATAACTTCTAATATTGTGTATTTTGAACGTGTATTGTGTTTAATATTACTCATTGCATGAACCGTAATTTACACAGTAAAACATGTTTGTTGCACAACATGAGCAACTAGTGCTAAATTAGACAGTTCTCAATCCATGTCACGATATCACAAACTACGGTGTCATAACCCTATAACCTACAATGCTGTAAGACTGTATCTTTCCGTTATTCTGTACCATACTTTCCTTTGCCTGAAGTTTAATTTAAATTGTTAAAAACATGTATGTTGAACAACTTAAATTAAGAGTGCTCAGGATGACTGTTTCTTATCCGATATCAAGAGCTCATAAAATTTAGCATTATAAAAATTTAACTTCTAATACTGTGTAGTTTAATTGGTTGTTGTGCTTTATATCGTGCACTGTGTATAGTGCAATTTCAACATTCAGAAAATGTTTGATGCACAATACTCTGTGCAAGTGGTTTGTATCTTTACTTATGAAGTTTTCCCATTTAAGAACTAGTGCCCTTTTCAGGCACTAGCCAGTTCTTTCCTGACGATGGCCCAGTATGATGAAAACTGCACTGAAGAGCCAAAAAAAAAAAAAACGGATACACCTGCTGTAAGTAGGCTGTTTATGTTTTCTTATTGGCAACGTTACGTAGCGCTCAATATGAAAATCACTGGCTGTGCTGTGTGCAGTCTGTCGCTAGTTTGCATTGTTGTCTGCCATTGTAGTGTTGGGCAGCGGCAGCTGGATGTGAACAGCGCGTAGCGTTGCGCAGTTGGAGGTGAGCCGCCAGCAGTGGTGGATGTGGGGAGAGAGATGGCGGAGTTTTGTAATTTTTCATGAACTGATATATTTATATATGATGATATCAAGGTAAATACATTGTTTGTTCTCTATTAATATCTTTCATTTGCTAACTATCCCTATCAGTGGCTCTGAGCACTATGGGACTCAACTGCTGAGGTCATTAGTCCCCTCTAACTTAGAACTAGTTAAACCTAGCTAACCTAAGGACATCACAAACATCCATGCCCGAGGCAGGATTCGAACCTGCGACCGTAGCGGTCTTGCGGTTCCAGACTGCAGCGCCTTTAACCGCACGGCCACTTCGGCCGGCTCCCTATCAGTAGTTAGTGCCTTCAGTAGTTTGAATCTTTTATTTAGCTGGCAGTAGTGGCGCTCGCTGTATTGCAGTAGCTTGAGCAGCGAAGATTTTTGTGAGGTAAGTGATTTGTGAAAGGTATAGTTTAATGTTTGTCAGGGCCATTCTTTAGTAGGAAATTTTGAAAGTCAGATTGCGTTGCGCTAAAAATATTGTGTGTCAGGTTAAGCACAGTCCTGTATAATTGTTGAAAGGGGACGTTTCATATTTGTGCTAATTGCTGAAATGCTTATGAATTGATGGGAAATATTCGTACATCTGCAAACCTGATAATGACAAGTGTCTTTCTATGAGAGTTGAGAGCTACTGACTTACGAAATGCCACATGACTATTGAATGATGTTTTTATGCTTTGGTTTGCGTAATTGCTTATTTCATTTGACATCTGTTTTCCAGCTGTGTTGCAGCATTGCTTTTATAAAATAAAATGCATTTGCTAATGTGAACACTTTCTGTCAACAGATCTATTAAATAATTATTTTATGATCCACATTCTTTAAAAAAGGAGCACTTGGAAAGGAAAGAACAATAAGAAGGAACTAGTAACTGCATTCATAATTTTCTTTTCAAGTAATTGGTAACTTTTTGGTAGAATAACTTCTTGTGGTGCACCACTTTAATTACTTAGACATTAAGATGTGATTATACATTTCCCTTATCTGCATTGTTGTTTTTACTGTAATATTTTTTCTGCTTGAGCTATGTCATGTTTAGATATAAGTTGTTGCATTTGCTGTTGCTGTTTGCCAGGCATAGTGCTACTAAATTTCACATTACATTACTCTGCTAAGCCAATTTTACTACTCATTGATTTTTCATGTTGCTGCACATTGGCTCATATTAGTTGTAATTTTGCATTTTATCTGTAAATTAGATTTACTGCTGCTTGCTTTGCACTCTGCATTTTTTTGGTCATTGCTGTTTGTGTTACATGTTTTGTGCTGCTGCATTGCCTCGTCCCTTAGTTTAGCATCTGAGCTCAGTAGATTTAAGTTAGCTTAAGAGGGGGTAGCCTCTAAGAGAATGAGTTGCGATGAATTGGAAGAAATGCATTGAGAAAACAGGTTTAGGTAGGATTTTCTTGGAAATAAATGATGAGATAAGATAATGGAAAATAAAAATGAGGTAAGAGATGTGTGAACATATAAACACAGAAAGCATGCTTAGTTAGAATTTTTTTTGGTGGAAACAAAGGATGAAATAAGAAGAAAAATATATGAAGTTTTGGGTTGGACTGCAGTACCAAATGTTACACTGAAAACGAATCCTGTCCTTTCGTATTGGTGTTATCCCACTATGTGTGTGTGTACCCTTGTGTATTTGTTTTCTTCCTGTCTCTGTGTAGTTTCATAGAATTTTTTTCTCTTTTAATATTAAGCTACATTCACTATGATGAGGAATACTGTTATCCTCAAATATAATTGGCATTAATAATATGTTATTTACTTTGTAAAGATGTTAGACATTATTCATTCTGTTTAAATGCTCATGTGTGAAGTTGATGTTTCAATAATTATTCTGATCTTCTATGTATGTACTCATGTCATAATTCCTGTAACACTGACGTATATGTCTATTTCTATTCTTTTGTAAAGCCCCTATTACTACAAATGTTATCTATATTGTTATGTTTTTAATGATGTATTGTGTACCTTTGTAATTGTATTCTCATGTTATAAAATTGTAATTGTCACCAGTTCATGATATTATTAACTTGTTAGTTACATTTCACTGCACACGTTTCTGTTGGTCATAGTATATGGACAATATGTGAGAAGTAGGGACTGATAGTGTTTGCACGTGTGTTAATAATTCTGCAAGGGACTGGATAACAGCATTGCTGGTTCTAAGGACAATTCCAAAAACGTTGTGAGTGCACAAGTGGTGGTTTATGGACTTGCTATATTCTCTGCAAGACTCTTTGATGGTGAATGTGCACCTGCACAGTCACAACAGATGGCTGTTGGTTATCTCTGCAAGGACTACAGTGGGTCTACATCTTTGATGATCCATCAATACCATTATTTCTACAAGGACTGCAGTGGGTCTGCGCCTCTGGTGGCCCACCAATATCGTAATCCCTACCAGGACTACAGTGGGTCTGCTCTGTGATGACCTACCTACCAATATTCATCAAAACTTCGACTGACTCTGCAGTGGGTTTGCTCTGTTGTGGCCCATTACCTGTCACCATGTCGAGAGTCAGCACTGTCTTTCCATTGGAAGGACAACACTACTTCCTCAAGACTGCATGGAAATCCACTACTTCCGTGTGCATTTTCTTTTACTGCTCAGACTTTGAGACAAACACTGCTATTCTCCTGTTATGTACGATTAGGACTGTCTTTAGGGACTGTGAGAAAATTTGAGCTTTTGACCAACGTTGTATCAATAAGTGTGTGCATTTTATATCTTTGTTACTGTAATTGTGAAAAATTTTTGTCAAATCTGTATTGGCCAGTGCCCAACACCATTTGTAAAAAAATTTTTGTGGGGAGCATGGGGGCTATGTAAGTAGGCTGTTTATGTTTTCTTATTGGCAACGTTACGTAGCGCTCAATATGAAAATCACTGGCTGTGCTGTGTGCAGTCTGTCGCTAGTTTGCATTGTTGTCTGCCATTGTAGTGTTGGGCAGCGGCAGCTGGATGTGAACAGCGCGTAGCGTTGCGCAGTTGGAGGTGAGCCGCCAGCAGTGGTGGATGTGGGGAGAGAGATGGCGGAGTTTTGTAATTTTTCATGAACTGATATATTTATATATGATGATATCAAGGTAAATACATTGTTTGTTCTCTATTAATATCTTTCATTTGCTAACTATCCCTATCAGTAGTTAGTGCCTTCAGTAGTTTGAATCTTTTATTTAGCTGGCAGTAGTGGCGCTCGCTGTATTGCAGTAGCTTGAGCAGCGAAGATTTTTGTGAGGTAAGTGATTTGTGAAAGGTATAGTTTAATGTTAGTCAGGGCCATTCTTTAGTAGGAAATTTTGAAAGTCAGATTGCGTTGCGCTAAAAATATTGTGTGTCAGGTTAAGCACAGTCCTGTATAATTGTTGAAAGGGGACGTTTCACTGCCTAATAACACGTAGCGCACCCGCGAGCACGCAGAAGTGCCGTGACAGGAGACGGCTTGGACTCGACTAACGTCTAAAGTAGTGCTGGAGGGAACTGTCACCATTAATCCTGCACGGCTGTCCATAAATCCATACGTGTACGAGGGGGTGCAGATATCTTCTTAACAGCAAGTTGCAAGGCATCCCAGATAAGCTCAATAATGTTCATGTCTAGTTTGGTGGTCAGCGGAAGTTTTTAAATTCAGAAGAGTGCTCCTGGAGCCATTCTGTAGAAAATCTGGACGTGTGGGGTGTCGCTTTGTCCTGCTAGAAATGGCCAAGTCCGTCGAAATGCACAATGGACGTGAATGGATGCAGGTGATCAGACAGGATGTTTACGTACGTGTTACCCATCAGAGTCGTAACTAGACATATCAGGGGTCCCATGTCACTCCAACTGCACACGCCCCATACCATTACAGAGCCTCCACCCGCTTGAACAGTCCCCTGCTGACATGCAGGGTTTATGGATTCATGAGGTTGTCTCCATACCCGTACACGTCCATCAGCCTGATACAATTTGAAACGGCAGTCGTCCGACCAGACAACAAGTTTCCAGTCATCAATAGCCCAATGTCGTTGTTCACGGGAACAGGTGGGACGTAAAGCTGTGTGTCGTGCAGTCATCAAGCGTACACAAGTAGGCTTTCGACTCCGAAAGCCCATATCCATGATGTTCCGTTGAATGGTTCGCACACTGGCACTTGTTGATGGCCCAGCGGATGGGTTCCACTTCTGCCACGTTTAACGGTTCTCTTCAGTTGTCGTTGGTACCGTTCTTGCAGGATGTTTTTCCGACCGCAGCGATGCCGGAAATTTGGTATTCTACTGGATTCCTGATATTCACAGTCAGCTCGTGAAATCGTGGTACGGGAAAATCCCCACTCCATCGCTACCTCGGAAATGTTGTGTCCCATCACTCATGCGCCGACTATAACACCACACTCAAACTCACTTACATCTTGATAGCCTACCACTGTAGCAGCAGTAACCGATATAACACCTGCATCAGGACACTTGTTGTCTTATGTAGACGTTGCCGACCGCAGCGCCGTATTTTACAAAAAATGGCCCTCATCACTATGGGACTTAACTTCTAAGGTCATCACTCCCCTAGAACTTAGAACTACTTAAACCTAACTAACCTGAGGACATCACACACATCCATGCTCGAGGCAGGATTCGAAACTGCGACCGTAGCGCTCGCGCGGTTCCAGACTGTAGCGCCTAGAACCGCCCTAGTAATTACAAACACGGTGATAGCAGTAGTCTAGGCATGTAACAAGGTCATTGATAGCCCGTTAGATACAACAACTGACAATTGATACAACCTGAGATTTCAGCGCGCCGTATTTTGGCTGTTTGCATATTTCTATATTTGAATACGCATGCCTATACCAGTTTCCTTGGCGTTTTAGTCTGTTTGATTCCGGTGTTGACCGTCTGGCGAAGTTCAAGTATATAGGCGTCGTTTTGGAAGCTGGAACAGTGCGTTAGTAATAAAGAACGAATTGCCTTGTCGGTATTCTAGGAATCTATGCCCTGCTTCATTTGTTGTACCAAGACCAAATTTTCCCGTCACTCCCTCGATAATTTGATTCCCACTTTTGGGTCGCAGTTTTCAACAAATAAGACGATATCCTTTTTTGGTGTCGAGAGCAGTAATTCTTCTAAACCTTCAGAGAACTCGTCAATAACTTCCTTCTCAGCATTGGTGGTTGCCGCATAAACTTGAGTGATTGTCATATTAATGGGCCGACCTTAAAATCTGATGGACATCATTCTATTATTTTTTACAGTTGAATCGCATTACAGTTTTCCCTAGTCTCTCACTAACCATGAGGGCTACTCCACTACTTCTGTTGTTCTCTTGTCCAGAATAGTGTACCATATGGCCGTCCGAAGCAAATTCTCCCATACCAGTCCAGCAATCCATGTCATTTTACTTGTTCCCAATATGTCGATGTTAATCCTCTCAGTTCCTCTTTTGACCATGTCTAATTTTCCGACTAGCCAACAGATTTTATATCTTTTTTATATCTTACATCAGAAATAACAGCGACGAGCATCACGCACAGAAATAACAGCCCAAGCAATTTCCCAGTAGCAGGCTACATGCGGGTTTTAATCGGCACGGATGTGTAAACTACGCAGTACCGAGCTCCGGTTAGCTGGAGCGAGCTCCCCCCTTTCTCCCTCCCTCCCCCACCTCCGATGGAATAACACACCGGAGCGCCGCAATCGTACCGGCGGTATTTGTTTCGGCTATTACTCTTTGCGGATGAGTCGGCCAATCGGCAGAGAGGACTGCGCCCTCCATGTTCCCCTCTCCAGCCGCTCTGTCTCGCTGTCGGTCGCGATGCCGTGGTTAATCTGCCGCACTGCCGAGCGTCCTCGAGCGGTCCGTTCGAGGGTCGTTGCACCAGCCTGACGAGGGCCGGTCAGCGGTCGTCCGTCCGCGCCAGTAATGGAAGTGGTCTGCTGCGAACGTGCCTTCTCTTTCTCTCTCGCTCTCTTATTTCCCCCGTTGGAAGGGAAAGGAAACCAGCGCAGATTTGGAAGTTCCAAACTGAAAACTCTTAATGCTAATCCTGATGAAAACCTGTTAGAAAACCATGAGAGCAGATCAGTAGTAAATGAAGTCGCAGAGCAGAAAAGCATTATTTTGAAAAATGCGACAAATTGTCATAATAATGACTACCACGATTGCGAGTTATCCAAACCTATTAATAAGCAGTAATTTATCGCTGTTGTTGGTATTCGCTGCGCAAAGGAAACTAATGTGGAAATGACAAATGTGAGCTTCGCTAAATGTTAGATAACTATTACCACAGCGTACAATTCAGGAACCGCTCCTATCATTCAGTGACGAATCAGAAGTAGAGTGTTCTGCTGGCGATACAGGAATCGTCAATTACGAAAGAGTTGCAACAACAGGTGGAGCAATAAATGAACAATTCTTAAATACGATTGATTGTTTCTCCGCCGCGCGGAGTGGCCGCGCGGCTAGAGGCGCCATGTCACGGATTGCGCGGCCCCTTCCGCCGGAGGTTTGAGTCCTCCCTCGGCCATTGGTGTGTATGTTGTTCTTAGCATAAGTTCGTTTAAGTTAGCATTAGTAGTATGTAAGTCTAGGGGCCGATGACCTCTGCAGTTTGGTCGCTTAGGAATTTACACACATTTTAACATTTTAAATATTTGATTGTTTCTTCTTAAATGGTCCATCACGTTAAAAAAATACAGAAGGCATTCATTCCGGTACAAGTCAAGATATATCGTAATCAGTAACAAGACAGCATGGGGGAGGCAAAATATGTAGAACTAAGTTTCCGAAATTCTTAAGTGTGCGTACTGATCACAATGTGAACTACGAATTATGTATTATATATTTTCTCAAATGCCTGAGTTTAGTAATCCTGCTGTACATTTAATTGCTGATTCTCACTTTGAAAGCTTTATAAAATTAACTTATGTTGTATGCTTTCATTCACTGAGTCAATTCGACGCACAGACATAAAGTTTTCATTACACATTGATATCCCGTATGTATGGTGTCCATCCATAAATGTAATGGAGGCGACTATTTAAAAACTTAGGCATATTAACAACCACTTTCCAGTACGTTTACTCTTTTATGAAGTCTGAAGTGCATAACTATATACAAAACGAAAATAATACTAGTATTTATAAACACAGCACTAGGAACAAGATTAACCTATACACAACTTCTCACCTGCACGGAAAGGGGCAAAGTACATAGTCCTAGGACTATTTGACCAACTCCCCTGTGAATTAAAGGTTTAAATAGAAATTGGAAGCATGCTACAAATGAAACGGATTCGCATATTGCGAGTACATATTAGCATCACCTATTTGTGACAGATGAAAATTTGTGCCTGACTGAGATTCGAACCCAAGTTTCTATCCTGTCATGAGCGGTCACCTAGCACGTCACCAGTGCTGGTCAAACCGCCACATGTCACGCAGTCACAATTCAACTGCTCGGACGTTCGTGAAACCAAACGTAGTAAGATGTTTGTTATTATTTTGTTTTGTCATTTTAGTCCCGCGAGACGTGATCGTAATAATAGAGGGTACAGTGTCTGTGATGATGTAGTAACTGCACTTATTACAACACAGTGTTTTCAGACAAATAATAGGAAACGGCAGTGTCGGATTACAGCTTTAGTGGTAAATCCAGAAACCTTTTACTTCCTTTGAATAGCTGCCACTCCTTTTAAAGCCGAAGCAAAGTGTTCATACAAAATCATCATTGTGTCGTCCAATATACATCCAGACATTGGATATGATCCAGTAACAAAGCAGTTTAACTAGTAAAATAATATCACAAAATTGATTAACTTACACAAACCCCACCAAAAAGAAGGGGGGATATGGGTTGTTGCTGGTACTCCAAAGTTACATTAGAACAGTAATCTACATCTACATCTACATCTACATCCATACTCCGCAAGCCACCTGACGGTGTGTGGGGAAGGGTACCCTGAGTACCTCTATCGGTTCTCCCTTCTATTCCAGTCTCGTATTGTTCGTGGAAAGAAGGATTGTCGGTATGCTACTGTGTGGGCTCTAATCTCTCTGATCTTATCCTCATGGTCTCTTCGCGAGATATACGTAGGAGGGAGCAATATACTGCTTGACTCTTCGGTGAAGGTATGTTCTCGAAACTTTATTAATTGCAAACACTGCAGCACACTTACTCAAAGTTTGACAAATTATGGTTTATAATCTCAGTTTTTGCAGGACAAATGTGTTTGTCATTTGTGACCTAACTGCCTAATAATCTGGAAAACTAGATGCTTCTGTAGTTTAAGGAAGACTTGTCGATGATGCCGTCTCGAAATACTGCGCTCACTTTCCTTGTCTAAAGTGCTGTGAAACTCTTATGGCAACTTATTTGTATATCGTAGCCGATAAGCAATATGTGATACTGTATAACTGAATGGATAACTATTTACGAAATGTATCTTAAATACAGTACTCACATATGGCGATGTAGAACAAATGGCAGAATTCGTGAACAAGGAATAGGGTTCTAGAGGTAATAAATTCACTGAAACCAGTAATATGAGAAATGTAACATAATGTTTGATAAAAATAACTTACATACTATTTCTAGTCATGGGTTAATACAAGTATCGAATCAAACAATTTAACATTCCCATAGAACAATATAGCACAAGAATATTCAAAATGAAGTTCCAGGATTCTGAAACATGATCTTACGAGAGAGAGAAACTGTAAATCACTTGCGCTTACGAATTATTAGCTCGTAAGCGGACACCTATCACAACATGTCTCGATGAGCTCAAAAGCGGGAACGAAAGCATACGTTTTCGACGTCAAGTTAGAAACCAAAATGCTACACGAAAAGGATACAATTATACATAACCCCAAAGGACCTGTGAATTCCAAATCTATATTATGATCTAAAATTTCGGCTCTTGTTGCAATATCACCGCGGTGGTGAATGTTGTCGGTCGAATGCACTCATCATGAAAGCACAAGACAAGTGTCTACAGCATGTCAACTTGATGTACTGCCAAAAATCAGAGTGCTTTGTGCTAAAACAGCACAAAGAGTTCAATTGAAAAATACGTGCGCCGTGCTTTGATTGATCAGCTCCGGTAAAGACTTCGCGTTTCACTATGAGATGCCTGTCTACTCCTTTCGCAAAGACGTTCCGCTCAAGCAGGTAAAGTCTGCTAGTGTCTGATCGTCTTTGAGTGCACCACTGTCGACGTGAAAAACATTCACTCTAAAGCAGCCATCTTTCTAGAAAGCATTAGGAAGTCATATGAACTGAAGTAATATGGCGGAAGGTGAGTGGATGACATATTCTATATCATATGATAAGAGTGGATGCTCTCCACTGTCCTATCTTTTGCTTTTATTGAATCTGCTGATAATTTCGTCCATTTTAACGATATCCAGGATCCAGCAATGCAAGCATTCTTCCTCTCCATCTCGTTCATGCAATTTTACCTCCGATGACCCTTCTGTGGTCGCAAATTGTTGGTACTATATACCCTAATCAAGGTCTTCTCCTCATTCACATCATTTTCACTTGTTTCCTCGATTTCTCGGAAGCACTTTTTCCTTTGGCAGTCTAATTCATTTACATTATGTTTCTCCACACAAACATTTTTCCTCTTCCTTTTTGATACATAATGTTATGTTCCGTACTAAACATTTGACGAATAGCTTTCTTATTGTTAACGGAATTCTTTTTGTTGTTAACAAACCTTTCACCATTCAAAAGCTCTTTTACCTGAATATATTCTCCTTTTTTTCTCTAAACAGCTTCCATTGCCTATCACCTATCTTCCTAAGCACCTAAGAGTTATCACTATGCCCAGCATTGTTCCATCCAATGTTATTTTGACAGAACCCAAATGTTTGCTTATTCCCATATCATTGGTCTTCTCTGTATTAGTCCTCATTTCGTACTCTTCCCAGTTTTCCGATTCTTTCTGCACTGATTAATCATCTGCATACTTATCCGCATTCATTTGTCTTCCCGTTACTATTATGCCCCTTGCTGTTTCGCTGCGTTAGCTTTTAGTTTCTCGGCATAAGCATTGATGTGTGTAGGTGAAAACAACATTCTTATCTAATACATTTTCAATACCCGTGTCACCTTTTTCCTCATCGCCAATACTTACTATCAGTTCTTGTCTTATATTGTGTTCCTGGTGTGTATGACTTCACACAAAATAGTAGAAATTTGTGTCACGTACGAAGGTATTTGTTCTCTTCGTTCCGTGCAAAATACAAGCTTCTAAGTCAATGCAGTCGAGAAGTACGGCATGTTACGTCTCATATTTTGGTTATCGAAAACTCACTTATTGATCGTTTTAGATGACATGAGGTTGACCTAGATCCGTAATATTTGACAAGAGACGAGATGCGGCAGCCACATTACACGGGAAAAGGCGAAAAGTATTAATTTACAATAAAATTTTAAGAAAACGTTTTGTTTTTGTCATATCGGCTACAGAGTAGAACGGCAGCTGTCGTCATAGGAAGGTGGACAGGAACACAAATGATTATCGAACAAGTTAATGCAATAAACAGAATATTTACTTAATTGGTATTTTTCCAAACTTACAAACACACATTACAAGACTCATTATAAATGATGCAACAAGCAACACAGTCCATCTATCGATATAAACAAGATTGAAGCTCGCTGTCCTAGGCACAGACTACGGTTTTGATATGAGGCTCTAAGCGCGAGTGGGTGGAGTAGACGCATCCCGCCGTCCTATAATGCAGCAGCAAAGGGTATGCGGGGTACCGAGCTATTAGACACAAGGCTCAGTGGGGGTGCTTCGTTTAGTCCACCGGATCCTGTATGACTTCTGTTGGCGTCCCACGAAAATTTGTAATTCCGTTACTATGACTCATGTGGCGTAATAACAAAACGTGATGTCACAAAATTTTGTAAACTGAGATGAGGTTTGGGACCAGTGGTTCGAAATGACCAACGAAAGTGATATGAGATCATCAGTGGGCATTCCACGTGGGGATGGAGTTAGTAAACTGCTTAAATTTTCTGCACCACATGTGGAGTCACCGTAGAGAGCAATACCCAATAGCCTGTGTTGCACAGTCGGTATTTTTCTCTTGGATTACATAATGTTGCTAGTCTATGAAAAACCAGTACATTCTGGAAACAAACTGGATGTAGGATCTATCACTGAGAGAGAGAGATACTAGTTTATATGCCGCTCTAATGTATGCACTGAATAGTTGTAGCTAATAGGTGGGGCTTGAATGGTTCTTTTTTTTAAATTATTTGACTCAGTCTCTGTTTTACGATAAATTCATAACTAGTTTTGGCCTTCAAAGGCCTTCTTCGGGTGGTATGTTCGGCATTTGATGACCAAATGTGCTTGCATTGTCGGCTGAAAGGCATGAACACTTGTTCATCAAATGCCGCCCACAGCATCTGTTGGTGGCATTAGAAGCCCGAAACCAGCTATGATTGTATCATAAGTAGGTGACTACTCGAAAAAAATGATAATACTTTATAATAAGTCAATCGCCATCTCCGCAATCGGAATGTCGCGTTTTAGAAAAATTGTAAGCTGTTTGTGTCAATAAGAAAAAATTATACATCCAGTACGGACCGTTAGTTTATCTCAAAGTATTCAGCTTGCGATCCTTTACCATCTGTAATAGTAATTTTTTTTTTCAAAATTCTGAAACGAATCATTACAATTATATCTGGTGTCAGTCCTAGATCATCATGCAGAGACCTTTTTAAGAAACTTGGCATTCTAACTACTACTTCTCAGTACATATAATCATTGATGTCCTTTGTCATTTCCAAAACGTCTCTTTTTACGCATAATAGTGCAAAATATGATTATAATACCAGAACCAAAAACAATCTGTATGAGGACTGTAAAAGCTTACCATTAGTACAAAAAGGAGTGAAATACATGGGTACTCATGTATTCAATAACTTACCAGAGTATATCAAAGGTCTTGTAAGTGTTAAAGATCGGTTTTAGAGTGAATTTAAGAACTTCCTGTTGACCAACTGCTTATACTCCATTGATGAATATCTTTACAAGGATTATAGCTCATAATTCTGTCTGCATTATAATTGTACAATATCCATGTATCTGAGTAAAAAAAAACTTTATTATTTTCAGCCATAATGGCTATGTTTGTGAACCGTGACTGTGTGGGATAATTATTTATTTCATGTTTCTGCTACCAGTCACTTTTTATTTTATGCTTAGTCTAACATAATGCAACGCGTTTCGAACATGTTTTGTTCATCTTCAGGCGTTTATACATACATAGAGAAATGTTACTTAAAAATAAACAGTCTTAAACTAGATTAATCTAGAACACTTTGTCCATTGCTTTTTACTGTAGCTGCAGGTGTGACATTTGGGTATGTATAAACGCCTGAAGATTAACAAAACATGTTCCAAACACGTTGCATTATGTTACAATAAGCATTAAATAAAAAGTGACTGGTAGCAGAAACTTGAAATAAATAAAAAACTCATTGATTCTGTCGGCATCCCAGAGACTCCTCTCCAAGGGATCCATGGAAAACGATGAATATAATGTACAGCTAGACGTCTATAACATCGAATTTAAATGAAGGTGTTATAAGTCTTGTGAAGTATTTACGAGAAGTGTAGCTTCGAACAGAAGTGAAACGTTACCATGAACAGTAGAGACACGATGATATTACCTGTTTTTGAAATGTTCTGTTACAGGAGAATGTCGAAGATGGTAGAGAGGATAGCTAATGACCAGGTACTACATCGAAGTGGGGAGGAACGAGTTTTGAGGTATATCTTAACTTACAAAAATGGGTATATGGATAGTGTGTGTGTCTGTAATATTGAGGAATGTGTAATATTTATGGCTAATTAGTCTGCTGCAAACTTTAATGTTGTGCAGTATGGCTTATATCTTACTATTACGTAGTATGGAGAGTCGTGATCACAAGATAAGGCGCAAGAAAGTGAACATTGTTTTATCACCTCTCAATGGTTGGTTGTAGCATGGACTTACCTTGTAGCGTAGGTTTCCTTGGATTCTGATTGGCCAAAGCTAAGGGACAGAGACTCCGCTACGGCTTGACACCAGTTCGGTAACATAAGTAGCCGCTAACAGTCTTTCGTTAGAAGTCACTAATGCACCTCACTGAGAGGAAGCTTGTGACCTAAACAGGAGTGTGTTCACCGTTCAGGATATATATTTTTAATTCAGTGTTATTCACATTTCTTTACATTTCAGTGAGTTCGTGGTTTTCATTCAGATAATAAGGTCGGACGAAGAAGTAATAAATCTGAATATATAGCATGGTGCAATAGTAGTTACGATATTGTACAATAGTTCTCTATCATTAATTCGGATGTTGTATCGGGATATAATTTTTGTGGTATCAGCTAGGTGTTGATCGTTGTGACAAACATTGCAATCATGGAATAAAATCCTAGCATCCCTTAAAAAATGAGGTACTTGTTAGTAAAAAGCAAACCTGAACATTCCTGCAGCAGATCTACAGAGAATTATCGGCAGAATCACGACCATGTGAGACCTTCTGCGTGAGGGACACATCTTTAGAAGACACACAGGTAGCAAATGGAAATTTGGGAATGTGCGCATGCCCACCTGCAACTTCCACATGAACTGTTAGGACGCTGGTTGCAGTTATCACGCACAGTCTAAGAGAGTGAACAGGACAGACTAGCACTGAGATCTGTGTCGAGCCAGTAAAAACCACAGCAGCACAACCATCTGTGTAGTTAGTTAGTTACGTATTCCATGGATCATTTTTAACGATATAACGTAATTATGCAGAACGATTCTTTTTACATTCACATCGCAAAATAATTTTTACATATGGTTACACTCTGAAAATTTCTAAGTTATTTCTTTTCTTCTTTTCTTTACGAAAAAAAGGGTATACAAATGTGAATTTGAAATTCCTACCGAACCAAGTAGCCAATAATAGAATCTATTCTGTGGAATAGAAGTTGTCAAGAGCCGACTTCCACAGTTTGTTTTCAAATTTTTCATTGCTGGCGGTCGGACACTTAGTATCGGTGAGTGAGTGATCAAACAAGTTTGTTGCAGTATTGTGCACCCCCCTTTTTTTTGCTAAAGACAAACTTAATGTGGAGTAAAGAATGTCATATTTTCTTCTGGTTTGTTAATTATGTACACCAGGGTTTCTTTTGAAATGTAGTGGGTCATTTATAACACACTTCATGAGGACATAAATACACTGTGAAACAGTAGTCAGAAGGCCCAACCCCTTCAACGATTCTGTACAATATAGTCGCGGATGTGCACCACATATCTTTATTCTCGTAGCACCATTTTGGAAAATGGAGACTTTTTGTCTTAAAGATGACTTACCGCAGAACATTATTCCATATGAATTTACTGAATGAAAACATGCAAAATATGTCAAATTACTGAGTTGTCTCTCCCCAAGATTTTCAAGGATTCTAATGGCAAGTTGTGGCTGAACTAAGCTGTTTTAGGAGATGGAAAATTTTCTTTTTCCGATTCAAATTCTCATCAATATGCATACCTAAGAATTTTGAACTTTCCAACCCATTTTTATTTCCCACCATGTGTTATACTTTACTGGTGTACACGTATATGTGCAGAAGTGAATATTTTGTGTCTTTTTAAAACTGAAGGTGAGACCATTTGCAGAAAACCAGTCAATGATACTTTTAAGAACTTTGTTTACTATTTCTGCTTTTTCTGTATGTATGCTTTGTTAAATTACAAAGCGGAATCTGCAAAAAGAACTAATTGTGCTTGTTTTATATTAAGTGGAAGATCGTTTACATATATGAGGAACAATAGTGGACCTACATTCAAACTTTTCGAACCCGGTATGTGATTTCTCCCCAGTCAGAATTACGTCCCTGCACTGTATTGGTTACATAACTAAGAATAACTTTCTGCCTTCTTTTGGTTAAATAAGACGTTATCCATTGGTTTTGTGTACCATTAGTACAATAAAACGTTAGTTTATCTAGGAGATATACACGGTCAAATGCCTTAGAAAGGTCTCAGTAAAAACAGCCGGCGCTATTTTATTATTTAATGCTTGTAAACTCTGGTGAGTGAACATGTAAATGGCATTCTCAGTAGAGCAACCCTCCTGAAAACCAAATTGTGATTTTCTGTGTATATTATTGTTGCTAAGGTGAGATACAATTCTAGAATACATCACCTTCTCAAAAATTTTGGAAAATGGTGTCAGCAGTGAAACAAGTCAAAGGTTTTTGACATCTGTCTTATCACCTTTCCTAAAATGGGCTTTAGTAATGGCATGTTTCAGACTCTCTGGAAAAATACCTTGAGTTAGTGATTATGATTCTAATAGTTTTGGACATTCTTTCAGTCTCTTACACGTTTACCGTAAATTAAACATACGATAAATGCATAATAATGAACATATACGTCTTCTTGTGTATTGAACATAGTAAGTACTGACAAATATTAACAAAAATACCATCAGTCATGTACTGTACGACAGCTTATGGAGTGCGCACATGGATGTCGTCCTTGCACGCTTCACGTCTCTGGTGCCGAGAACTCGATGCACAATGCAGTGTACTTGGTAATTAGTTCACAGCAGGGGCTCTGCCATCCATCATACTGTCTGGCGATTCCCCGACGTGCCCAGTCGGCAGAAGTAAGCTTTAAGTACGTCTCCAGAGCCACAGGTATAAAGACTTAGCAGAAAGTTCCAGAACTGCGATTCATCCATCATTCTCTATGTCGTCGGGATGCGTCTAGCATACCATAACGGCGGATAAATTGCTTTGCAGTGGTAATGGTTAGTTGAACTTACACCAAGATAATGCTCCCAATTAAATTAAGATGTTGAGAGTTCCTAGTCCCTGAAGAAACCTCTCATATTTTTATATGAGTCGCTTAATAGAAAAAATACTGACAGTAGGAACAGCTGGTATTGTATGTATAATATTTTTAAAATGTTTTGGCAGTAATATTTTCACGATGAGCAAAGAAAGGTGACATAATAATGAAAGATTTTATCCAAACTACTATTGAGTGTCGGAATTTCAAGCAAATTTTGTCAGTTTTTATGCAATGGATGGGAAAAGAACAAAATAGTTCTGCTAGGAGTGATGCAAATCGAAATGTATTTCAATGGATGGTGTGACATATAGTCTTGTAAGAAGCCTGCGACTGTGTTATGAAATTAGAAATTCTTAATTACTGCTATGACGGCCATTGTAAATAATATTTTTTGCCACTCGATGTTCAGTAATGCAGTCTGAAGTGCTTCATACACCTGGTATGGCATCATGTGAGCCACCAATTTCATCTATGGATTTCGTCATTTGAGACTGGATCTACGTAGAAATCGTACCATTGTAATCGGTTGAGCATCTGACCTGCTTCATCTGTTAAAATAATATTTTATGAATAATAACAGATTAGATGGGAAAGTGTACAATAAGTTTATTTGTGCCACTTTCTCAAATTAGTTACGATAGTATATAAATTACTGAACACGTTAGGTTAGCCGAGAGCGCTAATGCACTGCCGCCTGGACTCAGGTAGGCGCACCAGCCCTGGATCCAGTTCGCCTGGCGGATTCACGACAAGGTCCAGTGTGCTGGCTAGCCTGAATGTGGTTTTTAGGTAGTTTTTCACATCCCACTAGGTGAATACCCGGCTGGTTCCCATGTCCCGCCTTAGTTTCACGTCTCGCAGACATATGAAAACGTTCACACTATTTCATGGTTTACACTAGACGCAGACAGCTGGGGTACATTGCTTCCATCCTGGGGGGTTCAGGATGGCGACAGGAAGGGCACCTGGCCACCGTCTGACCCTAACATTACCAAATCTATAGTAACATGGCCGACCCCAAGTTGAAATGGGACAAAGACCCAAGGAAATGATCAAAAGATGATGAGTACATAAATTACTGCAAATCACACGCAACGGACATATGAAGGCAAACCCACAATATATTAAATAACCTATAGGAAATCAGTGATAGAATTACATACCGTCACCAGCTTAATAGAATAACCTCTGTTGTTAAATCACGTGGTCACCAAGATGATCATTATGTTACCTGTTTGCATCATGTGGTCTGACATAATGCCTCACATCATCATCATCATTTAAGACTGATTATGCCTTTCAGCGTTCAGTCTGGAGCATAGCCCCCCTTCCAAAATTCCTCCATGATCCCCTATTCAGTGCTAACATTGGTGCCTCTTCTGATGTTAAACCTATTACTTGAAAATCATTCTTAACCGAATCCAGGTACCTTCTCCTTGGTCTGCCCTGACTCCTCCTACCCTCTACTGCTGAACCCATGAGTCTCTTGGATAACCTTGCTTCTCCCATGTGTGTAACATGACCCCACCATCTAAGCCTGTTCGCCCTGACTGCTACATCCATAGAGTTCATTCTCAGTTTTTCTTTGATTTCCTCATTGTGGACACCCTCCTGCCATTGTTCTCATCTACTAGTACATGCAATTATCCTAGCTACTTTCATATTCGTAACCTCAACCTTGTTGATAAGGTAACTTGAATCCACCCAGCTTTCGCTCCCATACAACAAAGTTGTTCGAAAGATTGAACGGTGCACAGATAACTTAGTCTTGGTACTGACTTCCTTCTTGCAGAAGAGAGTAGATCGTAGCCGAGCGCTCACTGCATTAGCTTTGCTACACCTCGCTTCCAGTTCTTTCACTATGTTACCATCCTGTGAGAATATGCATCCTAAGTACTTGAAACCGTCCACCTGTTCTAACTTTGTTCCTCCTATTTGGCACTCAATCCGTTTATATTTCTTTCCCACTGACATTACTTTCGTTTTGGAGATGCTAATCTTCATACCATAGTCCTTACATTTCTGATCTAGCTCTGAGATATTACTCTGCAAACTTTCAATCGAATTTGCCATCACAACTAAGTCATCCGCATATGCAAGACTGCTTATTTTCTGTTCACATATCTTAATCTCACCCAACCAGTCTATTGTTTTCAACATATGATCCATAAATAATATGAACAATAGTGGAGACAGGTTGCAGCCCTGTCTTACCCCTGAAACTACTCTGAACCACGAACTCAATTTACCATCAACTCTAACTGCTGCCTAACTATCCATGTAAAGACCTTTAATTGCTTGCAGAATTTTGCCTCCTATTCCATAATCTCATAGAACAGACAATAACTTCCTCCTAGGACCCCAGTCATATGCCTTTTCTAGTTCTATAAAGCATAGATACAATTCCCTGTTCCACTCACAACACTTCTCCATTATTTGCCGTAAGCTAAAGATCTGGTACTGACAACATCTAAGAGGCCTAAACCCACACTGATTTTCATTCAATTGGTCCTCAACTAATACTCGCACTTTGTAACCTCCCTGCCGAAAATTTTAAAATGACAATATTATATAAAAATGGAGCCAAGAAGCAATATCGTCCCCTCAGAAATATTTAAATAAAAAATATAATAATAAGTGGGACCCAAGAATAACCTCCCTGCAATGAAATGTACTGACAAAGGCAACAAAAATGTGAAAATCGCAATCTGACTCTGGTGTAAGCTCCCACAAAAATAATGAAAAACAATTCAGTGCTAATGAAATCTCAGTGATAATGATAATTCGATTTACCGAAATATCGGTCTTTGGCCCTGTGCAAAAATCAAAATTAAGTTCTTACCTCATTGTAACAGCTAGTCAAATTTCTGCTCTTATTCTCTCGCACGGCTCGGAGTAACTGCATTGCAAATAATAATATTCCTTTTTTTTGTAATTTAACTGAAACTTTTGTTTAAGGGAGGTGGAACGAAATCGTTAGTTCAATTAAATAAATTTTTTTTGTAAAAAACTGCTTTGAAATCAAAATTATTATTGGAGGCACTTGTTGAAAATTAATTACAATAAATAAACTTTACATTATCCGATGATTATCTTAAGTAACAGTATACCTCATTCAGCATCTTGACCAGTGTTGCCGACAGACTACATCACACAACCGCACTGGGCTGCTACTACTGACCGACTGCTCTGCATGACGACCACTAGCGTACTACACGACGACTGAACAGAGCTACTGATCGCAACGACTACTGACAGAGTACTGCTCGCAACACTCGCGCGGTCAAGCGCAGACTAACTACGATAATAGGCTCTCTGGTCAAAGATTTTAACGTGCCTCACCATCGCTGCTATGTTACATACGTGTTTCATAACCTCCACTGGGGGGGCAAAAATTTGACAGCGATGGTGAGTCATTTGGACTTGCCATCGCAAGAAATTTTTACAATTTACAGAATATTAAAATTTAGTACATAAATTAAATGTGGTGCACAAGCACAAAGTACAAAATATATCAGACAAAGACAAAATGTGAGTACAAAACATAGTAGCAAATCAGAAAACTGTATATACAAATTATTTGACAGATAACAGAGTTCACACGCACTGAAAAAAAAAATCATACACACTGAAGTATTGAACATACAGAATGAGTACAAATCATATTGAAAAATGAGAAAAATGCACAGGCACTGAAGTTCAGTAGAAAACATATTAACACCTAACATAAGTGCACATGCACTGTAGTTCAGAACATATCATCAAAATAAAAAATGTATATACAATATAAAAGACAAGAATGTACATATACTGTACTTCAGAACAAATCGAAAAATGTCTTTAGCATTTTCACAACAAATAAACATAATGGCAAAAAAAAATCATATCGATAAGTGACACAAATGTACTGGCACTGGAGTTCAGCGAATCGAAAAAAATGTATAACCCATGAACATAAATAATGTTAGCAAAAAATGATTTTCACTATGTGACAAGAATTAGGATAGGAAAGGGAAGGATTGCATCATGGTTGTAGCACTTTAGATTGCACACAGCTGTTCTGAAAGTCCATATCTTCCCACAGAAGTACAACACCAAGTGACACAATTTGAAGTTCTTTTCCCATCATAATTTATCAGTGTAGCCAAGACACTGAACTGTCGTAGTAATGTTCCATGTTCTCATTTTGGCAGTACACTAGGTACACCAAACAGTGGGACCATAATAACGTCTTCATCGCTCACGGTGGTGGACAGCATGTCGTGTCAACACCACGCTCTTACAAGGCACCCAACGTAGAATTAGTGCAAAACCAAAGATAGTGCTCCATGATCACTAGGATAGACAGGACAAATGGACATTGCAGTAATTCAGGGTAGTTAGCTCATGAGGTGAAGGACATTAAGTCACATAATATTGACAATTACAGTCTTCGTTAGTAGTTTGCGGCATTCATAGCCCAGTTATTGAACATTTCTGTACCAAGTATGTAGTATTACAGAAAAATGTTCATTAATTGTTTTACATAGAATCAGTAGCCTTCTTTTCCTAGTTACAAAGCATTATTAAATAATCGCATTCTTTTCCAGTTACAAAGCATAGCATAGTTAATTAATCATTTGTCATTCCAATATAGTAAGAATCATTAGCCTTCTCCTAATTACAAAGCATTATTAAACAGTCGCATTCTTTTCCAGTTACAAAGTATAGCATAGTTAATTAATTATTTGTCATTCCAATATAGTAAGAATCACATTCTTCTCCAGTTACAAAGCATAATTAAGAATCATTAGCCTTCTTCTAATTACAGTTAATTAATCATTTGTCATTTCAATATAGTAAGAATCATTAGCCTTCTCCTAATTACAAAGCATTATGAAACAATCACATTCTTTTCCAGTAACAAAGTATCAACATTGAAAACAAGAGCTAATTAATGGCATAATTAATAACATAATTCGTTGAGTGATATTAATTATTGGCACTCAGTGGCCAGCAAGTATTGAATAGAATAAAACATTGTTCCTCATTCAGTATTATTCAGATCATTAAGAAGTCATTATTAAAAATCAGTTAATTATAGTCATAGCACTAATAATCATGGCCATTATAAGTAGTCTCACTACAATAAACAGTGGCAGTCCTTAGCCAGTTACAAAGCATTATTTTATATATATATATTTTTGTATCATTAAGAAGTCATTACTGAAGTGACATACTATTCAGAGCTAATCAGCATTACTCAGAACTTTCTCAAACTGGTATCACTATTTGGGACTGGTAATACATTTTTTTTTGTTAGCAATGCATTGCGTTGGGATCGATAATTAATTGCTGAGGCATAACACTATTTGCTTTTGACCTATTGCTGCAAATGAGGATAGGTAACGTCATTCGTCATGAGTCAGCTGTAGCAAGATTATGTAATAAGGCAGTATATGTGATCACATTTATAAATGAGAAACACAAATGGGTAAAAAATAAAAATGCAAGTACTAGAACAGGTATAATAGGTAACAGGTTTAGTAAGTATCATGACAAGCATCTCCTGGAAAAAATACAAAATGGATCATTGACCTGAAAGAAGAAACGCACACTATGCTGAAAAGTAGTGAACTTCGAATTAACAGGTAGTGAAATGTGTATAAAATTGTGTTCCATAGCTGTCCTATCCAAAACTTTCCATCATCCTACTATGCAATATAACACCTGCTGTCAAAACAAACTGTAACAAATACTTAAATAACTACATAGTATAAATACATAACTTCAACATTATCCTCATCTGTAAAGAAAAAAAAACTTCATTATCAATCACTTCATTATCCATATTATCATAACTTCATTATTATCATCACCTGTAAAGAAAAACTTCATTATTCATAATAGCATATTCTTCATCATTATTCATCAGCATTCATTATCATCTGCAAAAAAAAAATCACTTCATCACTCATTATACAACTATTCCTTATCTCTAGCATATTTCATCACTAAAACTAAGATGTGTAGTTCTGTCTGACAGCCTGCATCAATCACCTTGTATTCTGAAAGAAAAAATTAGTTAAGACTGCTATTTTACGATGAGTATAGTATAATCTTGTTAATGCATGTTAATCCTGATCCATTTACTCTTCCTCATAAAGTTATTGCATCTTCTTTCGTTTATTCCGTAGGTGAAATTCCCATTTCTGTTGAATTTATTTCTCACACGCATCATTTCTTTCTGAAATTGATGAACAAAGATTAATGTCTTGCATTTAAATCATATACCCACTAAATAATGACTAGTTTATGGTGACATAATTAACCCTACAGCATAACATGACAGAAAACGTAATATGTCAAAGACATTGACAGTGTTCAGATGCAAAAATGTACACAGAATAATACAATGCAGCAGCAAAAAATGTAAAACAGTCACGATCTTGAGATGTCATAGGGCAAAAAAAATGTCAAAGTCAACTGGTGTGTGTTATATCTTAACTATTTCACAGTGCATATAAACAAAACTGGAATACAATCATACATAAAAAGACAAAATGTGACGTTCGTCGTGTTCAGCTTGTATGTAGTGTAGTTAATAGAGGTGAGAATTAAAGACTTTAATGGAGAGAGAATTTGATAAAATTACTACGTCATTACATAGAATTGCATAATTATTCATAAAATACGTAAGTTCATCTGGAAAAATATGCACGGTGTGATGTGTAACGACAAGAAAAGCGACCTGCTAACCTTACCTTGCCTGGCACTTGCCAAGAAAAAATACGATAATAATCAGTAATTAGTCAGGTGAATATAATTGCATTAGTAAATGGCATCATAGTGTGTTGAATCATACAGTGGTTTCACTCAATAAACGGTTTAATGTTTGAGATATGGTGGTTCCCTTTCGATTTTCTGGTTCTCAAAGTTTCGACGTGTACAACATTGGGGTGAGGGATACTGCGAATCCGATATGGACCTGCGTATAGAAGTTCAAATTTACTGCACTTACCTTTTAATTTGCTGGATAAATAGTGTGTACGTACTAATATCTTCTGTCCAACGTGAAAGTCGCGGCGTGTGCAAACCTGTTTGTGCTGTCTTCTCCGACGCTCTGCGGCACGTTTGATGTTGTTCAGCGCAATGTCAATTATTTCGTGGTGTCTTAGTCGACGACATTTAGGGAAGTTTACTAATTCTTTAATTTTGTTTGGTGGTTCAACGTTTTTCAATACAACAGACGGAGATAGCATAGTGGATTCATTTGGAATGGAATTAATTACATCTTGGAATGAGAGTATGTGTGTATCCCAATCAATATGTCTTTTGTGGCAGTATATTCGGCACAGCTTACCAATTTCTTTCATTAACCGTTCACAAGGGTTCGAAGAAGCATGGTACTTGGATATATAAATCGGAGAAATGTTTCTAGTTCGTAACATGCGTGTCCATACGCCACATCGAAATTGTGATCCATTGTCAGAAATTACTTTCATCACATGCCCTACATGAAATAGAAAATGTTTTACAAATGCTTTCGAAACAGTTTTAGCAGTAGCTTTGCGTAATGGAGTGAAAGTAACAAATTTTGAAGTGAGCTCAACAGCGACAAAGATGTAGCAAAAACCTCTGTAGTTCTCGGAATCGGACCAAAAATGTCTACTGCGGCCATGTGTCTTAATTTAACAGGTACAATGGGATATAAAGGAGGAATATGTGAAGTGGTGTCTGATTTAGCTTTCTGGCAAATTTTACAAGGCGCTAAAACTCGTCGTATACGTTTATCCATGTTAGTAAAATAACAGTTCTGTCTCAGTATAAGAAAACATTTTCGTGCTCCGTAATGTGCATAACTTAAATGAGTGTACCAGATTAATTTGTTGACCAGTTCGTCAGGAATGCATAATAACCAATTGTTGCTGTCAGGATGAGAACGGCGAAACAGAATGTCATTGCGTACAGTGTAGTGGTTCCTAATCGTAACATTTTTCCTATCTTGCCAAAGGTGTTTAATTTCTTTCCACACATTGTCTTTATTTTGCTCCTTTGCTATGTCCTGTAATGACGATGAAATAAAGTTTTCAAATGCAACTTGCTGAATGTACATGACACTGAAATTTGTTTTGCAGAAGTTGGTTGCTACGTCTTGCTGATTGTTGCCGAGAGAACGCGATAGTGCGTCTGCTATAACATTTTGTGTGCCGGGAATGTGAACTATTGTAAAATTAAATTCCTGTAAATAAAGTTTCCATCTACTTAATCTGTCATGAGTAAATTTAGCCGAAAGTAAAAATTGTATCGCTCTGTGGTCTGTGTAGACGGTGGTGTGTCTGCCAATAAGAAAGTGCCTAAATCTCGTAAAAGCCCATACAACGCATAGTGTTTCAAGTTCTGTGACGGAATAATTTCGTTCAGCAGGTGACAGAATGCGACTTGCAAATGCGATGTTTTTAATTACTGTAGAACCATCTTCTTCAATTTCCTGGAAAATGTGTACGCCTAAAGCGGTGTTGGAACTGTCAGTGGCAATGGAAAAATTTCTGGTAAGATCTGGGTGCGATAAAAGTGGAGCATTCAACAAAGCATGTTTCAGGTTCACAAATTCAGAATGTGTTTGCTTATCCCAAGACCAAATAGTGTTTTTACCTGTTAATTGGCATAATCTAGGCGTGTCTAAAGCGGAGTGATGAATAAATTTACGAAAAAAGTTAATTAAGCCCAAAAAACTGCGTAATTGCTTCTTTGTCGTAGGAACAGTAATGTCACGTAGAGCTTGAAGTTTTTCCGGATCAGGTGCAATGCCTTCTGCTGAAATTACGTGTCCAAGAAATTTTATAGAAGTTTTGCCAAAGTGCGATTTACTAAGATTAACTGTAAGTCCTTGTGCATGAAAAGTTTGCAACAGTTGTTCTAAAATCATATTGTGTTCAGACCAGTTAGCTTCTGCAATAAGAATATCGTCTACGTACGTCGTAATTCTGTCTTTAAGTTCTGTCGGAAGTATAGTGTTCAAACCGCGAATAAAAGCTGCAGAAGAAATAGTTAAGCCGAATGGTAATTTGCAAAATTGATAACAGTCGCCAAAACAGAGAAAAGCTGTATATTTTCTACAATTCGGATGAAGTTGAATTTGCCAAAATCCCGATTTCAAATCTAATGTGGAATAAATAGCAGTACCGTGAAATTTCTGTAAAAGTTCCTCTAATGTCTGTGGTCGGTCTGTTTCATTAATAATAATGTCATTAATGTGACGTGAATCAAGTACAAGGCGAAGTGAGCCATCATTTTTCTTAACAATATGTAGCGGGTTTATGTACGGACTAACTGCCGGTTCTATGATTCCTTGGTCAAGCATATCCTGCAATTCTTTTTTAACTTGTTCTCTGTGAATATATGGAATGGGATAATGTTTAGCTTTAAATGTATCTTGCTGTTTGACTTGAAATTCATACATAAAACCGGACATAGTACCAGGAATATTGTCAAAAACTGGAGCTTGCTGTAAAAGAATTTTGCGTAACTGCGTTCGTTCGTCGTCTGTAGTTGCACTGCTTTGTCTAACTTTATCGGAAATCATTTGCATTACGTCGTAGTCAACTTCGTCTGGAGTATTATAGTTGTGTACGTACGTATCCGTGAACAATGTGGGATTACAGTCTATGTTACGTGTTGCGGAAATGACCTCTGTGCGATTAATTGTTTGTTCTTCCGCAGATAGTGAGTGCTGAAATTCTAAAGCAAGTTGTACATTTTCATCCTTTAACATTAAATAAGAATTTTGAAAATCAATAACTGCGTCGTGTTGTACCAGAAAATTCGTACCTAAAATTATGTCGGTCGTCAATAAAGGAACAATCCAAAAATTAGAGTGAAAAGTGTGACCTGCAATACTAAATGATAAATGCGTCTGTAATTTAACGTCTACTCCTTTACTCGATACTGCTCCCTTCACTTTTGTCTTGCCTAAAGGTAATGTCGGATAAGTATTCTCTTTGTTGCACTCGTTGAAAGTCTCTTCATTTATTACTGATATAGGTGATCCGGAATCGAGTACTGCTGAAAATTTCGATGAACCAATTTTAATTTCGATGACAGGATGTGAAATGGTTTTCTGAACAACTGGTCTTTCCTGCAAAAGAGTGTCTCTGATGTCGTCAAAAGTAATTACATTTTCGTGAACAACATTTTGCGTGTCAAAGGTATTGCTTGTGTTATTGGAAGATGCGTCCTGTACAGTATCTAGTCAGATTCTATCTGACGCGTTGTTATTACTAGGAGGATGTTGTGGCATTTCGACTATTTGAACTGTCCTATTACTTCTTCCAGACGTATTACGCTCTGGATGATACCTACTGTCCGGTTCATTCATGAGAATAGGTTCTTGCGGATAATTTTGCTGTTGGTGAGACCGACTGTTATTATATGTACGCTGATAATTGTGCTCATCGTTTTTACGTCTGTCGTGATAGTCATTCCTATACGGTGCATTGCGATAGGAATTGAAATACTGTCTTCTTTGTACGTAGTTGTTTCCTTGCTGCCGTACGTTACTATTTCTTGTATCAGGGACTACACGTGCACGCGGCGAAACATTAAAGCCTGGTTGACCTTGTGCATTCCATTGTTGGTTAGGTATGCTAACCGGCTGGTTTTGATGTTGTTGTGAAACACTTCTATTGTTACTAAAGTGTGGTTCCTGTTGCTGAAAATTTTGACGATATTGATAATCTGAAATTTGTCTGTGATTTAAGTTCTTGTAGTTGTCGTTCCTAAAATGTCTGTTACTTTTCCTATTGAAATTACGTCCCTGATCATAATTATTGTAAGTTTGTTGACCTTGGTTATTATACGAAAAGTTTTTGTTTACAAAAGAATAATCAGATTGCTGTACTTCCAAGAGCTGTAAAAGATCTCTGAATGCTGAAATGTTTTCTTTTTGCTGGCCCGTTAGAAGTGACACTCGTAATGACCGTGGTAATTCGGAAACGCATAATTGTATAAGTGCGGATTCACTGTACGGTTCACTTAGGTACTGGTTTTGTTGCACCATGTGCTCAAAAAATTGCGTCACACTGGGAAAATTTGAGTTCTCGTAATTTGGCAAACTAATTAGTTGATCTTTAATTCCGCGCTGTGTCGTCTTCGACCAGTACGCTGATAGAAAAGCATTCTGAAATTCCTCTACCGAGTAACACTGTCTCGCGATCGGTCTCATACGAGTTGCCGGTTCGCCTTCCAAAAAACTGCAAATAAATTCAAGTTTATGTGTTACAGGCCAAGTTGGTGGAAGAGCAAAGCT
Organism: Schistocerca serialis cubense; assembly: GCF_023864345.2. Lineage (NCBI taxonomy): Eukaryota > Metazoa > Arthropoda > Insecta > Orthoptera > Acrididae > Schistocerca > Schistocerca serialis. The sequence goes on along the minus strand of NC_064638.1, from coordinate 1,262,584,304 downwards.
AAATTGTTGAATCCAATCCAGTGGGTGAATCTGCGTTCTATCGTTTTTAAAAACTTTAAACTTTCTCACTGACAGAAAATGTTTGCAATCGAAATTATCATCTCTGTGTGATGGAACAGGTTCAGGATCGTAAGAGAATCTATTGAACTGTGGTTGATCGGAATCTAAGTCCCGAACTCTCTGTAGATTACCCAAATTATACGCGCTGCGTGAGTCTGACAAATGTTCATAAAGTGGCGTCTGTTGTGGTATTGTGGTGTTGTGGTATTAACTGAAATGTTTTTCATCTCTTTTACTTCTTGTTGTAAATTTGACAACTTCCTACGTAACGTGTTGTTCGATGAATCGATCTCATTAATTGTCTGCTGTAAATTTTGAAATTCAGGTGTTTGGTTAAATGAAACCGGTGCAGTATCGTCTGATTTATTGTCATTAGTATTTTCGATAACATCAATACGACTGGCCAATTCATCACATTTTTCAGTCAGTATTTTAACCTGATCATCGGTTTTAGAATCAGACGCATTAATCTGTTTTTGCAACTTACGCGTAGTTTCGCTCAGTTTTTTAACATCAGCTTTGATGACATCACAATCCTGTGTTAGTTCTAATTGTTCGAATCTGTCTGTCACTGTTTGAATATTTACTGTGTGTGTATCTGTTTTTGATTTAAGATCAGCAATTTCATCCCGTAATTCCGCGTTCAATTGTTCTATGGTATTAATTTTGTCGGACACTGTAGTAATATTATTGTCTACATACGTCTTCGCTTTCGCGAACATTTTACGTTTGTCCTCTTGTCTTTGTGCAGTGATTGTTTCCATGACTTGTCGTTTTACTTTGTTTTGATCTTGAATAAATTTGCGGAAACGCGTATCACTGTTTTGTATGTGCTGATTAAAGCGCTCGTTAATCTGAGTGTTCTGTTGTTCGAATTTCGCGTCTATCTTTGCGTCCATTGTGCGCGAAAGTTTTACCGTCATTGCTTTAAACTCGTCCCGTAATTGTGTAGCTTTTTCAGAGCATTGTTTAGCGACTCCGCTAATTTCGTCTCTGAGTGTTTCTGTTGCGGCTGTTTGCATTTCTCTTAATTCTTGCGCAACAGACTTAATTTCTTCGCTATTTTTTTGTGAACAAGCCTCAATTTCCACGCGCAACTGTTCCTTAGTGTCCTGGCACTGCGCGGCAACGGCTCTAATTTGTTCACTAAGCTGTTTGGAATTGTCGTCTAATTTTTTATTTAATTGTTTGTTCTGCTCACTAAGTTGTTTGAAATTTTCGTCATTATTGTCAAGTTTTTCATTTAAGCGTTTGTTATCTTGTTTGTTCTGTTCTTTAAGTTGTCTGAAATTGTTGTCTGTTTTCTCACTCTGTTGTTTGTTTGATTCAAGAATTTGTAGCAACAATTCCTTAAGTGGATCCGACACAAAAATAGCATTTCTATTCTCCGTGCTATTTAATGGTGGATCTGAAATTGTCTTGTTTTGCGTGACCATTTGGTCATTCTGTAATTTACACAAAGGTTTATCAGTCAGATGTACACTGTCAGACACTATTTCGGAATTAAATAGATCCGTCGTACTTCCAGTACACTGTTCATTTTCACTAGAAAAATTTGTCTGTACATTACTGGGATTTTCTAAATCGGGTGTGTTAAGCTCGGCAGCGCTCATTACTATAGACCGCTCCGTGTCATCAATTGTCGTCAAATTAACAGACGAGACAATTGAGTTCGTTTGTTCATCATTAAGGTAAAAGTCATCATTAGTGGTTGGAATGCACTGATTGTTAGTGAACGCAGGATTGTCATCATTACACTGCGTGTCACATGTCCTATCGGTAAAGTTGTTTGAGTCAGTAGTTTCATTCAAAATACTTCGCGATACACTATTCACAGTCTTTCGTGGCATTTTAACAATAGTCAAAATTATTCACAAAATAAATAAGCACAATGCAAAAGCAACACACAAATACAACAAAGCAACAAATTGCCGTTGACCTGTAGAAAGAAAGTCACAAGATTAGTAAAAGCGTTGCGCTAGATCCTAATTATATTTAAGCAAATAAGAGCAGATATCTGACTGTTGTTCAAAAGACTCTCAACGAAATACGATCCTGGCAGGGTCGCCAAGTGTAACCTCCCTGCCGAAAATTTTAAAATGACAATATTATATAAAAATGGAGCCAAGAAGCAATATCGTCCCCTCAGAAATATTTAAATAAAAAATATAATAATAAGTGGGACCCAAGAATAACCTCCCTGCAATGAAATGTACTGACAAAGGCAACAAAAATGTGAAAATCGCAATCTGACTCTGGTGTAAGCTCCCACAAAAATAATGAAAAACAATTCAGTGCTAATGAAATCTCAGTGATAATGATAATTCGATTTACCGAAATATCGGTCTTTGGCCCTGTGCAAAAATCAAAATTAAGTTCTTACCTCATTGTAACAGCTAGTCAAATTTCTGCTCTTATTCTTGCGTACGGCTCGGAGTAACTGCATTGCAAATAATAATATTCCTTTTTTTTTTGTAATTTAACTGAAACTTTTGTTTAAGGGAGGTGGAACGAAATCGTTAGTTCAATTAAATAAATTTTTTTTTGTAAAAAACTGCTTTGAAATCAAAATTATTATTGGAGGCACTTGTTGAAAATTAATTACAATAAATAAAGTTTACATTATCCGATGATTATCTTAAGTAACAGTATACCTCATTCAGCATCTTGACCAGTGTTGCCGACAGACTACATCACACAACCGCACTGGGCTGCTACTACTGACCGACTGCTCTGCATGACGACCACTAGCGTACTACATGACGACTGAACAGAGCTACTGATCGCAACGACTACTGACAGAGTACTGCTCGCAACACTCGCGCGGTCAAGTGCACACTAACTACGATAATAGGCTCTCTGGTCAAAGATTTTAACGTGCCTCACCATCGCTGCTATGTTACATACGTGTTTCAACTTTCCTTTCAACAATACCTGAGAAGATTTTACCCACAACGCTGACTGAAGAGATACCTCTGTAGCTGTTACAATCTTTTCTGTTTCCAGCTGGCCGAAGTGGCCGTGCGGTTAAAGGCACTGCAGTCTGGAACCGCAAGACCGCTACGGTCGCAGGTTCGAATCCTGTCTCGGGCATGGATGTTTGTGATGTCCTTAGGTTAGTTAGGTTTAACTAGTTCTAAGTTATAGGGGACTAATGACCTCAGCAGTTGAGTCCCATAGTGCTCAGAGCCATTTGAACCATTTTTTTCTGTTTCCATGTTTAAAGATTGGTGTGATTACTGCTTTTGTCCAGTCTGATGGAACCTGTCCCGACTCCCAGGCCATTTTAATTATCCTGTGTAGCCATTTAAGACCTGACATTCCACTGTATTTGATGAGTTCCGACTTAATTTCATCCACCCCAGCCGCTTTGTTGCCCTGCACTCTATTGACCATTTTCTCCACTTCCTCAAATGTGATCCAATTTCCATCATTATTCCTATCCGATTCTACCTCGAAATCTGAAACATAACTGATCGTATTTTCACCTACATTGAGCAACTCTTCAAAATATTCCCTCCATCTGCCCAAGGCATCAACAGGATTCACCAGCAGTTTTCCTGATCTGGCCAAAATACTTGTCATTTCCTTCTTACCTCCCTTTCTAAGACTGCTAGTTACACTCCAGAATGGTTTTCCAGCAGCTTGACCCGAAGTGTCCAACCTGTTTCCAAAGTCTTCCCAAGATTTCTTCTTGGATGCTGCAATTATCTGTTTGGCTTTGTTTCTTTCTTCAACATAACTTTCTCTGTCTGCCTGAGTTCTAGTACGTAGCCATTTTTGATACACCTTCTTTTTCCTATTACAGGCTGCCTTGACCGTGTCATTCCACTAAGCTGTTTGCTTCAACCTACCTTTACACACTACTGTTCCAAGACATTCTTTAGCCACTTCTAGTACTGTGTCCCTGTACCTTGTCCATTCCTTTTCCAATGACTGCAATTGACTACATTCAACTAACTGGTACCCATCTCAGATCACTGTTATGTACTTGTGCCTGATTTCCCTATCCTGAAGTTTCTCCACTCTTATCCTCCTACATATGGACCTGACCTCCAGCACTTTCGGCCTCACAGTACCAATTTCACTGCAGATTAAATAGTGATCAGTGTCATCAAAGAATCCCCTGAATACACGTGTGTCCCTCACAGCCTTTCTGAATTCCTGATCTGTTATTATATAGTCAATGACAGATCTGGTTCCCCTGCCTTCCCAAGTGTACCGGTGAATGTTCTTATGTTTAAAAAAGGAGTTTGCGATTACTAAGCCCATACTGGCACAGAAATCCAAGAGTTGTTTCCTGTTCCTGTTGGACTCCATATCCTCTCCAAATTTACCCATAACCTTTTCACACCCTTCTGTTCGATTTCCAATCCTAGCATTAAAATCACCCATGAGCAGAACACTGTCCTTGTCCTTTACTCTAACAACTACATCACTGAGTGCCTCATAAAAACTATCCATCTTATCTTGATCTGTCCCTTCACAATGCGAATATACTGACACAATCCTAATTTTCTTGTTAGACACTGTCAAATCTATCCACATCAGTCGTTCGTTTCCATACCTTTTTGCAACTACGCTGGGTTCCATTTCTTTCCTGATGTAAAGCCCTACACCCCATTGTGCTATTCCTGCTTTGACTCCTGACGGGTAGACCTTGTATTCTCCCACTTCCTCTTCTTTCTCACGCCCTTATCCGAATGGGGTGGCGCCGGCCCATCGCACCATCTGACGTCAGTTGGACTCGCAGCGAGGCCGACGAGAACGACAGGCCGCGGCGAGTACATCACGGAGGTGAGCCACAGCTCGCTGGCTCGCTTAACCCAGCAGATAATATGCGTTACTGAACTTATTAACTAGGAACTGGCAGTGTACATACTAACGAGAATTGCATCTTGTACTGTATTATGAAGCCTTACTGATTACTACTCACATGACAAAATTTAAAATCAATTCTCGACGTAATTGGTATAACGACTTGTTTGTAGCATTTAGTGTCTTCTGCATAACAGTCATCATTTCATACAAGATGTGGTGCCCCATGCAACTTATAATCATTTAATTCAATTGTATCTCAGTACAGTTGTAACATATCATTAGTAGGACTATGCACTTTCTATCATTGTAGGACTAATAACAGTGAGAATCCGTAATAGTGGATTCCAGTACAAGCTGCAGTTCCCGTTTGTACGCACACACGCAGTTACGAGTTAACAGGTGTAGAAACGCAGTCTTTCTGCTAAATTGAGCGAGCGAACGCCGCGGCCTGTCTTTCTCTTAGGTCTCGGCCAACCTGGCCGGACGAACCCGATAGGAGCTACCCAACTTGTCTTCCGCCCATGCATCTCTCCGGTCCCCTCCGGAAGGTTCCAGACGCTACCATTTCGTCTACATATGTGACCTAGACGAAATGGTAGCGTCTGGAACCTACCATTTCGTCTATATATGTGACCTACCCCCACTCTCCACCCCCCCCCCCCTTCATCAACCATGGACCTTGCCATTGAAGAAACGGCTTTAGATTATGACTCTACCCCAACGCATCGTTCCCACAGTGATCGTGAGAAAAAGATTAGAATAATTACAGCAGGCGCAGAGACATTCAGACAATCATTGTCCTACTCTTATACGTTAATAGAGCGGGAAGAAACCATAACAAAGTTTCAACCATAATAACTGTTGCAACCCCCTCCCCCATGAACATGGACCTTGCCGTTAGTGGGGAGGCTTGCGTGCCTCAGCGGTACAGATAGCCGTACCGTAGGTGCAACCACAACGGAGCAGTATCTGTTGAGAGGCCAGACAAACGTGTGGTTCCTGAAGAGGGGCAGCAGCCTTTTCAGTAGTTGCAGGGGCAACAGTCTGGATGATTGACTGTAACGCTAACCAAAACGGCCTTGCTGTGCTGGTATTGCGAATGACTGAAAGCAAGGGGAAACTACAGCCGTAATTTTTCCCGACGGCATGCAGCTTTACTGTATGGTTAAATGATGATGGCGTCCTCTTGGGTAAAATATTCGGGGGGTAAAATAGTCCCCCATTCGGATCTCCGGGCGGGGACTACTTAAGAGGACGTCGTTATCAGGAGAAAGAAATCGGAGCGTGGAATGTCAGATCCCTTAATCGAGCAGGTAGGTCAGAAAATATAAAAAGGGAAATGGATAGGTTAAAGTTAGATATAGCGGGAATTAGTGAAGTTCGGTGGCAGGAGCAACAAGACTCTTGGTCAGACGAATACAGAATCATAAATACAAAATCAGATAGGGGTAATGCAGGAGTAGGTTTAATAATGAATAGGAAAATAGGAATGCGGGTAAGCTACTACAAACAGCATAGTGAACGCATTATTGTGGCCAAGATAGATACGAAGCCCACGCTTCTACAGTAGTTCAAGTTTATATGCCAACTAGCTCTGCAGATGACGAAGAAATTGAAGAAATGTATGATGAAATAAAAGAAATTATTCAGATAGTGAAGGGTGACGTAAATTTAATAGTCATCGGTGACTGGAATTCGGTAGTAGGAAAAGGGAGAGAAGGAAACGTAGTAGGTGAATATGGATTGGGGCTAACAAATGAAAGAGGAAGCCGCCTGGCAGAATTTTGCACAGGGCACAACACTTGGTTCAAGAATCATAAAAGAAAGCTGTACTCATGGAAGAAGCCTGGAGATACTGACAGGTTTCAGATAGATTATCTAATGGTAAGACAGAGATTTAGGAACCAGGTTTTAAATTGTAAACATTTCCAGGGGCAGATGTGGACTCTGACCACAATCTATTGGTTATGACCTGTAGATTACACCTGAAGAAACTGCAAAAAGGTGAGAATTTAAGAAAATGGGACATGGATAAACTGAAAGAACCAGAGGTTGTGCAGAGTTTCAGGGAGAGCATAAGGGAACAATTGACAGTATTGGGGGAAAGAAATACATTAGGAGAAGAATGGGTAGCTTTGAGGGATGAAGTAGTGAAGGCAGCAGACGATCAAGTAGGTAAAAATACGAGGGCTAGTAGAAATCCTTGGGTAACAGAAGATATATTGAATTTAATTGATGAAAGGAG